>NC_064630.1:360513630-363013630 GCF_023864275.1 Schistocerca cancellata | reverse complement strand
TTCTATTGTTCATAGCTTCTTTGTAAATTTAATTATGCTTCCGTTTTTTTTATTGATATATAAGTTGTGAAAGGTCACACTGAAAGTAGCCAGTTTCAACCTTCTTTCATTTCATTATCACCTGTGATACTAAACTTACTTTCAGTTACTCTACAGCACCACTCAAGACCCGCCCTCACAGCTTTAATTCTGCCGTACCTTGTCTCCTACCTTCCAAACTTCGCAGAAGCTCACCTGCAGACCTTGCAGGACCAGCACTCCTGGAAGAAAAGGTCTGATGGGTAGCTCAATCAGTAGAGCATTTCTCGCGAAAGGCAAAAGTCCGGAGTTCGAGTCTCGGTCTGGCACACAGTTTTACTCCTCCAGGAAGTTTAATCTCTCACACCTTTAGCATCCAGCATGACTAAGCTAGTATCTGGCGACTCTTTGCGGTTTCTTGGTGACTTACCGTCCATCGCCCCCACTCCGAAATGTCACACCGGACAAAGGCGTCTGAAGAGGATTTCTAAACCTCTTCTGAGGAGAGTCTTTCGATGTCAGCGTAGTGACTAGCAGGTGCTCTTAACAAAACACCTACTTCATGTTTAGATGGGATTCGTCAGTCATATCGTTTTTCACAGTAAGTGATCACTGCACTGCTTAAGTCCATCAACCAAGAGAACTGATTATTTACCTAAATCTGTTGTCTTACTGTCTGCGGATCATGAGCATTATTTCCGGATCACGTTCTCACCCTAGTACTCAATAAATGCTCTTTTCACAGAGTAAAACATATACCTGAGACTATATCTGGATTTGCGCGTGCCGATGTTATCGATATTACCACTATTTTTTGCCGACTGATTTCGAAGTTATGGTCCCCCCCCCCCAAAAAAAATGGTCAATATCATTGTACCCTGATCACTTTCCTAACCAGGATCAATAGCTGCAAGCCACGGAAAGCGTTGATAACTTGAAATTTGTTGGAATTATTAGAAATTTAACCATCATGGTGAGCCTAGTTTCTGGTTTTCTCTTAATCCATCTGCAATGATATTGCTTTTTCGTGTGCGAACCCTATATATCTTCATCTTCTTAGTAAAATTGTTTAAGTGTTAGAGCGACAGACCTTGCGTTTCGAAGAGCATCCACGTCCTGTCGGACTTGCGTGAGGATCCCTTGATTAATTGAAAAAATGTAAGGGTGTTTACAAACTGCCTATTGGCTTCTGTCTCGGGTTCTTCGGCCGACGTTCATCTAATGATTTTTCTGACGTTTCGCCAGCACGAGTGGCTGGCATCGTCAAAGCTTCACCCTCCATTGTCGGTGGTGAACTGGAGGCGAAACGTCAGAAAAATCATTAGATGAACGTCGGCCGAAGAACCCGAGACAGAAGCCATAGGCAGTTTGTCAACAAGTGGCCACGAAAGTCTTAACAATTTTGTAAGGGTGTTTATTAGAAATACACCCTTCCTTAAGGAACCGTATCAAACAGTTTGTTTCGTTTTCGGTAAACGATGAGTATATTGAGAAAGGAAACTTTACAAGCTAATAATTGTTTACTATTATATGCAGTTTGCTTTTTCTTTTTCCTCATCATGCACACTCTACCGCTTGCCTATAAATCCACTACGATCACTAATAGGAAGACCTCTGCTCGAGAAATGAATTGCAAGTGTTTAATGAAATCCATTCCCTTAGTCGTCTTGCTGAAGTCTCAATATTAGTTTATGTGCCGCTTTTTGAATAATTTATTTTGTCAAACTTTTAAATTTCCTTAACAACATAACACGGCACTCACCATCGTGGAATTGGCATATAGAGAGGCATTGCCTGTTCTTAACATAAAGCACAGTAGTTTCTCAGAGTCCATCGCATAAGGCAGAAGCTGCACTCCGTAAAATAGTGAATCAGGTATGAAATGAAATCATGGTTAGTAATACCTTTTGGGTATTAATAACTTCACTGCATGGCTGTGTAATAAAATGCTAATGATAAAATAAAAAATAAAAACTGAAGCTCCGGTTGGTGCAGTTAACAGGTTAGAAATATGTTTCCTGGAAATATTTTATTTCCTTGTTTCAGTACAACCCGTTTAGGGTCTACAGCCCCATTCTCAAGAATTACATTAACATTCTTCGGGCATTACATGTGCTTCATCTTCTCACATTCATTTGTCAACGACGTGTTCGTCCTTTGCATCGATGAAAACTCCCCATTTGTACTTACACTTCAAATCATGCAACGTGCTTACACCTGTAGTACAATCTCTTAAGTCTTCTAATAAAACTCTTCCGTGTATCGTTACTGTCGGCTGTTAATTCTAGTTCTGCCTCAGTTCGTACTTTATCTGTTCATTTTATTTATTAATATGATACGTATCCTCTTTAACGGGACAGTATCCACATATGTCGCTGAATGCACCCATAAATATAAACCACTGTACGACATAAAAAGTTCAAGAGATATAACATCAGAATGACTGAGATAAAACCGCCGTATTAAGCACGACGATTTAACTTATTACTTCTTTACTGCTAACTCTATTCACAAAGTGTTTCGCAGACAGTAGTTACATGTGCCACTGGATCTGCCTGAAAAATTATATCGACGTATGACACACAGGTCAGGAATTACGACGTCATAAACACTGACCTGCGTGAAAAATAAACTGCAGTGTGAAATTCGCACAAGAGGAGATGCGCTAATAGAAGACTGGAAAATACACTACTGGCCATAAAAATTGCTACACCAACAAGAAACGCAGATGATAAACGGATATTCATTGGACAAATATATTATACTACAACTGACATGTGATTACATTTTCACGCAATTTGGGTGCATAGATCCTGAGAAATCAGTACCTAGAACAACCACCTCTGGCTGTAATAACTGCCTTGATACGCCTGGGCTTTGAGTCAAACAGAGCTTGGATGGCGTGTACAGGTACAGCTGCCCATGCAGCTTCAACACGATACCACAGTTCATCAAGAGAAGTGACTGGCGTATTGTGACGAGCCAGTTGCTCGGTCATTATTGACCAGACGTTTTCAATTGGTGAGAGATCTGGAGAATGTGCTGGCCAGGGCAGCAGACGAACATTTTCTGCATCCAGAAAGACTCGTACAGGACCTGCAACATACGGTCGTCCATTATCCTGCAGAAATGTAGGGTTTCGCAAGGATCGAATGAAGGGTAGAGCCACGGGTCGTAACACATCTGAAATGTAACCAATGGCACCCCATACCATCATACCAGGTGATACGCCAGTATGGCGATGACGAATACACGCTTCCAACGTGCGTTCACCGCGATGTCGCCAAACACGGATGCGACCATCACGATGCTGTAAACAGAACCTGGATTCATCCGAAAGGATGACGTTTTGCCATTCGTGCGCCCAGGTTCATGTTCAGTACACTAACGCAGGCACTCCTGCCTGTGATGCAGCGTCAAGGGTAACCGCAGCCATGGTCTCCGAGCTGATAGTCCATGCTGCAGCAAACGTTTTCGAACTGTTCGTGCAGATGGTTGTTGTCTTGCAAACGTCCCCATCTGTTTACTCAGGGAACGAGACGTGGCTGTACGATTCGTACCAGCCATGCAGATATGATGCCTGTCATCTCGACTGCTAGTGATACCAGACCATTGAGATCCAACACGGCATTTCGTATAACCGTCCTGAACCCACCTATTCCATATTCTACAAACTGTCGTTGGGTCTCAACCAACGCGAGCAGCAATGTCGCGATACGATAAACCGCTATCGCGATAGGCTACAATCCGACCTATATCAAAGTCGGAAACGTGATGGGACGCATTTCTCCTCCTCACACGAGGCATCACAACAACGTTTCACCAGGTGACGCCGGTCAGCTGCTGTTTGTGTATGAGACATAGGTTGGAAACTTTTCTCATATCAGCACGTTGTAGGTGTCGCCACCGGCGTCAACCTTGTGTGAATGCTCTGAAAAGCTGATCATTTGCATATCACAGCATCTTCTTCCTGTCGGTTAAATTTCACGTCTGTAGCACGTCATCTTCGTGGTGTAGCTCTTTTAATGGCCAGTAGTGTACATACCGAGGGCACGCTGAGTATTCAGCTATTGTATATGTCATTCTACTACTCTAGAAAGCACACAGATCGCCAAATGATGGAAAGTTGTTCGCAAGGAAATTTTTCACTAAGGCTTATCCTCTCTCTCAGCGCCATAGCGCCCCCGCACGGGGCCCGATATACAGACGATCAGAGGAAGAATCAAACCAGTTCGGGACATCCGATCAAGTAGACAACATCGCCTAGTTAATGGCTCATATCTTAGATGGAACTGAACTTTCGAACTTTGTGACCCGTATGTTTCGAGCGAAGTTTTTAGTACACGTGTGCATCATGTGATGTTTTAATATTCAAATACAGTTGTAAATATTCGGCGCAGTATTGTGGCTATGGATTGTATATAAATAAGTAAATCTTTCTATCATGCGTGTAATAAAACGAACTATATTTCGTATGGTGTAGTTCCAATCTGCCACAGAAATCAAAGAACCCGCAGTGACGACTGGACGATTGCAGTCTCGTCAAGTCATAACAATCAGTACCTTTTGTTACTAACTCCCAAACGAAACGGGATGGCCTGTGATTTGGGTTCCCCACGGAATTCGAGGCCAAATGCAGGCATTATCACCTGCTGAGTAATAGAACCAGTCAGATGAAGGCTTACTGAATGTATATAGCAGGCACTGGTGTCAGGGTTCTCAATACTAGTGGATGAGAGATATGTAAAAATTGTATAAAAAGTAGAAAGCAATTTGGTACATGATAAAAAGAGGAGGAGGCAGCGTGACCCATTGAACCTGTCCTCAGTGCATTTCAGGATGGTAGACCGTATCGTGATGCAAACATGATCCAAACGTGACTGCAAGAGAGAGACGGTGATAATATAGCAAGGGAAAAAAATGGCTCTGAACACTATGGGACTTAACTTCTGAGGTCATCAGTCCCCTAGAACTTAGAACTACTTAAACCTAACTAACCTAAGGACATCACACACATCCATGCTCGAGGCAGGATTCGAACCTGCGACCGTAGGGGACGCGGTTCCAGACTGTAGCGTCTAGAACCACTCGGCCACCCTGGCCGGCTAGAAAAGGAAATCAAGAAATAATTGCATTGCACGAATGTAATAAAGAACCGTGAAACAGAAATAATTCGAGCAGGGTTTATAATATAGTTACTGGCAATACTCGCCAGACATGTAGAACCACCCATTTACTGAAGCTACAACCTTACCATACCGTCTGTAATAACAAGTTTTCAAGCAGAAGAAAAGGTGGGGGAAACGTGATGCAACCTCATGTATGATTCCTATCTACGAAACCACACCGGTAATTTCAATTTGGAAGCACGCATGGCTGGTAACTTGCACTTTAAAGTGGCAAATGAAATAATGAAAATTATGAATAAGAAGCATTTAGTCTCACATTTGAAGCAGTAACTGCATTTTCCATTCCCTGAATAGAAATGCAGATACGGTACTGTCCACTGCAAGGAATACATCTGTATCCCTTTAGCCACTAAAAGGATGTGTGCGTCCAGACACGTGCTGAGAGAACACGTTTTCTCACTTAGCGGCTCCCCCAAAGTACTCGATTTAGCTACGAATTTCAACAGTTTGAATGGTCAGACCTTGTTACATGAGACACGGTTCACAGCAGATAAAAGAAACTTTATCTGTGCAAACCAAATGAACGACATAATATAGCATATGCTACACAATAGAGCTCTAGACAAGCACTTATAACCAAATCCCAGAAGAAGGGGTCTCACTTCAGTTTAATAATAAGTTCACAGATACAATGAAACATACGAAGACGCTACAGGTCAGGAAGACGACCAGGGAATATTTTACAAGACTTTCAATTCACTACATCATCGCTGGAGGCGTTACTTTAACTTGTTATCTGTGTGGTTCATACAGTGACGTAGATGACAATGTAATGCGCCTTGCAACCTCTCCTATGTAATAAATTTAGAGTCTTCAAAGATGAGATGCGAAAGGAGAACTGGATTCACTGCCTTCTGTGCACACACCTGCACACATCATCTGTTTTAAATGACCTCTAAGAAAAAGTATATTGTAGTGTGGTTGGGAAGTTAGAATAACACTGCCGAGTTTGGCGGAGGTCCGTCATGTTGAAACCACATACTTCAGCGCTCCAGCAGTGACTCGTTTAGCAGTAACGCTGTAAACCCATCGTGAGGAAACTATAACTAACGTTTCCCTGATAGATGGCAATCAGAGACGTAGGGACCAATGAGACATTCACAATTCCACAAAGACGTTTGCACATCACTGCCTCTGGAAAACTGTCTCACGTACACAATGGGGTTATGATGATTAAAAGTTTCCAACACCCTCGGTAGATGGAAGTAACTTTGCTGTGGCGCTCGAAATACGGTTTCAAGATGGATGTGTTGACGAATATATTGCCAGCGATTGAAGTGCGAGGTGTAACAAGGTTTTTGCTTTTAAGGAATACGTGTTCAGCTTCAATCCATCATCGCGTCGAATCCAATGATATGAGAACTGGTGTGGTTCCGATAACAGAAATTTGATGAAGGTAGAACAGACGTTCGAGACGAGCTAAGATCAGGACGGACAAGCACATCTCTACATCAGACGAAACCGTGTGACGAATCGGAAGGTTGATTTAAGCTGGTTTTTTTGCATTAACGTAAGGAAAACTACACATTCTGAACGTCTCAGTCGACTACCTGAAGAATTGTTCTCACTGGGCACCGTGGCAACTCTTAGACGAGAGTAAAGCCAAGCGAATTAGTTTTCTCTTCAAAACTTAATGTCTTATCAGACGCAGGATGTTCTGTTACTGTAGACGTCCCCTGGCACGAAACGTGAGTGCATCATGTGACACATGCGAGGAGGAAGACATAAATCTCATTCAGACAACCCCTTCCATAAAAAATTCAATACAACGATATTCGAGAAAAAAGTTATGGTGAAATTTGTTGTGACGGCAGTCACAGAATGTGATATAGCACACGCAATCCCCTGCTATTTTCAGGGCGGCTACAGACAAACCAACACATTTATTAAGCTCTCACTACGTACAGTTTTAGAGCTCAGTGCCTACAGTTATAATTCTCAGTGCGTACAGTGCTTCGAGTTATAATCAGGTTCAACAATCAAGGTCGCATGCAAAGTCCAAATAACGAAATCAGATGATCACTTAAATTAGGATCTGTGAGTGTTCTGAAGATAAGTCCACAATTGCAGTCAAGTTAATATCTTGGTGGAAAAACTGTAACAGCAGGTTTACCATTTACTTGAGGGTTAAGTACAAATAATGTAAGTCACTTTATCATCTGGAGGCTAAATTGAAGTAGAAAATTAACTGCTTACTAGATGAGTAAGTAAAATGAGGTGGTGCTTACTGGTGAAAGTGATGGCTTCACACTGCCGATGTCTTTGCTACTTGCTGACTGTTCGCTTGTGGCGATGTCTCATAAGGCCGTGTTCGATGACGGGAACCATAGCTTAAGACTAGTGACAACTTTCCCGCTCACTGACTTGATGGAGTAGAGTGGATCTCTGACTTGTTCAACAACTGGAACAGACTGGCTAGGTGTCACGTGCCTTATTAAGTATCTGTAGCACAAGGTTATACATCCTCTGGGAGAGATACGTGACCAGTATAGAGAAAACGTCTTGTGACTGTACCACAGTGTGACAATGTTGATGCCACGGGGTCACGCGGTGTCTTCCGCAAGAAGACCGCTGGTAAACATATTTTCCTTTACTGGCTGGTGTTGCCTGCTAGTGTGGCATCCCACTACCCTCTGATGCAGGTGAAGTCCTAGGATACGAATCCCTATCTCCCCCCCCCCCCCCCAATGGAGAGGTGGTGGAGCTGTCTCAATATACCGTATGAAATTAAAATCCTAAATTACAGCATCCCTCCCACTCTTAGGGGAGAAGTGGTAGAGCCATCTTGATGTCATGTGGGCAGTGTTATTGACATCCATTGGAGCACAGACTAACTCGATAGTTCTGAGACCAGAGAGAGGCTGGTTCCAGATTTTGTGTCTGCAGAGGCTGTGGCTGACGTGGAAGGTGATGCATATTATGGCTGGCCCAGATGTAGATCCATGTCATGGCCTCCACGCTCTCCCGGCTTAACCCCATGCGATTTCTTTGTGTGGGTTTATGTGAAAGATTCAGTGTTTAAACCTCCTCTACCAAGACATGTGCCAGAAATGCGAGCTCGCATCAACGATGCTTTCGAACTCATTGATGGGGACATGCTGTGCAGAGTGTGGGAGGAACTTGATTATCGGCTTGATGTCTGCCGAATCACTAAAGGGTCACATATCGAACATTTGTGAATGCCTAAAAAAACTTTTTGAGTTTTTGTATGTGTGTGCAAAGCATTTTGAAAATATCTCAAATAATAAAGTTATTGTAGAGCTGTGAAATCGCTTCAATCATTTGTAATAACCCTGTACACAAGTTGAGTGCTCCTCTCCCCCCCCCCTCCTCCTCCAACAAAAACAGTTCAAGACCCAGGTTCGAGTCCCGGCCGCAGCACAAATTTTAATTCATTCCTTCTGCTTCAATCATTATCGTAGATAAAAAAGAGACTTAGATGTCTCAGGGAAAAATATAATTATAAGATCACCTATGGTATAGGTCTTTCCCATTACATACAATGTTGGGGTGCTATTCCAATGCCGGAGATCCCCGGCAGTAGTGACAATGGAAGGAGAAATAAGCAGAAGATATGAACTGAGGTTTGTGTTTGGGAGGGCAGTCAACTTGGGTAGTTCATGCAGCAATATTGACCGTAGTGCTGTGGTGTGTAATGGTTAGCATATCTGCCTAACGAGCGGGAAAGCCTGCGTTCACGTCGCAGCTGATGCTGAAATTTTAATTCATTTCTTCTGCTTCAATCATTGTCGTAGATAAAGAAGAGACTTTAATATCTCAGGGAAAGACATAATTATACGATCACTTCTGTGAACTTTACACTGAGGTGACAAAAGTCTTGGGGTACCTTCTAGTACTCGTGTTAGACCTTCCTTTTGGGCGGTGTAGTGCAGAAACGCGTCGTGATGTGGCCTCAACAAGTCATTGGAAGTCACCGGCAGAAATACTGAGCCATGCTGCCTCTATAACCACCTATAATTGTCAAAGGATTGACACTACAAGGTTTTGTACACGAACTGACTTGGCGATTGTGCCCCATAAATGATCGATTGGATTCATGTCGGGTGATCTGGATAGCCAAATCATTTGCCCGAATTATTCAAGATGTTCTTCAAACCAGTCTCAAATAATTGTGGCCCAGTGACATGGCGCAGTGACAGCCATAAATATTCCATTCATGTTTGGGAATATGAATGGCTGCAAATGATCTCCAAGTAACCGAACAGTTACTTCCAATTAATGATAGGTTTAGTTGTCCTAGAGGACCGAGTCCATTCCATATGAACACGCCCACACCATTATGGAGCCTCCACCAGATGTCACAGTGCCTTGTTGACTTATTTGGACAACGGCTACATGGGATTTGTGGCGCACTCGAAACCTAACACTAGCTTTTACCAAGTGAAATCGAGAGTGATCTGGCCAGCCCACGGTTTTCCAGTCATTTATGTCTAACTGATATTGTCATGGGTGCAGAGGAAGCGTTCAGATGATGTCGTGCTGTTAGCAAAGGCACTCTTCTCGGTCGTTTGCTGCTGCCATAGCCAATTAACTGCAAATTTCGCTGCAGTGTCCTGACAGATATGTTTTTCGTAGTTCCCACATTTATTTCTACTTTTATTTCACGCTGTGTTGCCTACTGCAGGCACTGACGATTCTATGCAAACGTCGGTGATCTAGGTCGCTAGGAGAAGGCCCTCCACCACTGCTTTATATGTGCTGAGATGTAACGCCTTAAATTTTGTATTCTAGGCACGCTCTTGACACTGCGGATCTTGAAATAATGAAATACTCAACGATTTCCGAAATGGAATATCCCATGCATCTAGCTCCAACTGCCATTCGGCAGCATGTTAGTTCCCATCGTGGGGTCATAATCACGGTTCAAATGGCTCTGAGCACTATGGGACTTAACATCTCAGGTCATCAGTCCCCTAGAACTTAGAACTACTTAAACCTAACTAACCTAAGGACATCACACACATCCATGCCCGAGACAGGATCCGAGCCTGCGACCGTAGCGGTCGCGCGGTTCCAAACTGAAGCGCCTAGAACCACTCGGCCACCAGCGGCCGGCGGTCATAATCACGTCGTAAACCATTTCACATACATCAGTTGAGTACAAGGGACAGTATTATCAGTGCACTGCTCTTTTGTGCCTTGCGTAGGCGATACTGCCGCTATCTGTAGACGTGCATATCGCTATCCCATGATATTTGTCACTTAAGGGTGAGCACTAGGTGAAAGTCTAAAGAAATGTTACATAACCATTTACTCAAATAATTTTCTGCAAAAATAATTGTAGCACCACCATGATTAACTTCCTGTACATCCAATTCTTTGCGAGTCAGAAATAACTCTTGAGCTTTCCTGTGAAATAGAAATCGTAGTGAAAACTAGCGGAACATAATACAGGTCTAATAGTAAAAACTAGGAAAAAGTTTTCGCTAGTAGAGAAAAGGCGAATATGGAGTCTGATCGAAAGATAGGAAATCAGTTGCCTCAATCCTGTTTCCACTTTCATTACCGAAAATGTTCGCGCCTTTCGACACACAACATCTAAAGCTTTTTAGACTGTCTCTCTTTGTATTTGAGCCTTATACTTTGCATCTCCCTTTAACTGCCGCTGTCTGTATGTGTGTCTGTCATACTGCCCTCTTTTCGTCCCATTGATCTACAGTATAAAAAAATGGTTCAAATGTCTCTGAGAACTATGGGACTTAACATCTGAGGTCATTAGTCCCCTAAAACGTAGAACTACCTAAACCTAACTAACCTAAAGACATCACACACATCCATGCACGAGGCAGGATTCGAACCTGCGACCGTAGCAGTCGCGCAGTTCCAGACGGAAGCGCCCAGAACCGCTCGGCCACACCGGCCGATGATCTACAGTATATTCCACTGCCACTGTCTCCTTTCTCACTTACTCTGTCTCCTTTCATCCATCTTTACCAATGGGACTGTCTCCACCATTTCTCGGCAAATAAATATTCTGAGAGTTCTAACTTACTTTTCCCCTGTACCCATGTCTCCAAAATGTCGCTCAGAAATGCACCCTTCCCTACGTACTTGAATGATGGCAGCACAAGTGCAATTTTGAAATCAAATTGATATGGAAATTAATTAAATTGATCGACTAATTATTCCCCCCCCCCCCCACTCCTATCCCTGGATGACGTCATGTGTTTTCCTCAGCTGGCACGTGGGACCCCATAACCCCTTCCCCACATGTCCCTCTCCCCTACCCCCTTAGCCCATTTGGCAGGAATTTCGAATTTTGGCAGGAAGTAAGTTCGAAATTTGGAAGGAAGTTTGAAATTTGGAAGGAAGTTCGAAATTTGGCAGGAAGTTCGAAATTTGGCAGGAACTTCGAAATTTGGCAGGAAGTTCGAAACTTGGAGGGAATTTCATTTTTTCCAAGACTGTGCTGAGGTACCACCTCACTTCCCCCCCCCCCCCTTCCGCACCACCCAGGAGTTGGCTGGAAATTAAAAATAGCAGTGCCCTTTCTGGGACTTAAACCCCAGTCGTTCAGTATGGAAAGCCCAAGTGCACCCCACAAGATGTGGAAACTGTCCAAATTCAGGGAAGGCAATACCACAACTGATGGAAAATGTTTCACTGTTCTAATTACACTCGAAACTGTCAAGAAAAGAACCAGCACTGGTAATTAACAGGTCATAATGCATCACAGTCATAATGCATCACATTTACTGGGGACTAGGGAAAATAATTGTCTCAGAAGATTGCATCAGAAGAGAGAGCAGCAGTTGTACATGCATTCTCCTCAATGTACAGTCACCAACAACCGAATTTAAAGCCACTCTTACCTCCCCTCATTCCTCCCTCTCCCTTCCTCTCCCCACCATAAGTGGTGATACAGATTTTCAATGGCCAGCTGTTGCTGCTTGCACACCCTTCACCCTGGTTTGTGGCATACTGGCCTCCCACTGGCATACGAGTGGGCACTCGCCATACGCATCTGGCCGGCCAACATGGCCTACCTTTGGGGGGATGGCAGCTGCAAGGCCCAAATCCCGTTCTGCACTAACGATGCCAGCATACACACAAAAGGCCTTAATTCCCACTGAAAAAAGGAAGTTAAATTACATACACCCGATGTCCAACTTGCTCATCTATAATGTAGCCACAATTCACTGCCCCCACACGCTGCTCCCTGGTCGTGGAACAGCTGTCACAGGTGACCACACACACACAGTGCTCATCCTCTGCCCACAACTGCATACCATCCTACGATAGAGAACACTTTTATTTAATGTCAATGCACCACTTACAAGTGAGCAACTATTAAATGAACATAATTTTGACGATAATAAATGTCCATTACCCCGAAAATAGCCACTATCCATTTTCTTTCAGTTTTATGTTTGATTGCAGGATACAATTCACAACTCTATCTCCACCACCTCCTGTTATTTTGCAACATATAACAAAGTGAAGAAAAGCTACAACCCTGCCTCCGATGGAGGTGGGACTGATTTCTTTCAGTTTGATGGACGAAATTACAAAGCTTGTGAGCGTTCCTCACGCTCAAATCAGTATCTGTAAAGAAACTGTCATGGTCACATGGTCACATGGTCCAGACATGTGAAATAACATTACAGAATACAGCCTTTCTCGAAATTTCATCATTTGTCAGAAAAAAAAACAAGCATTTTACATTGGAATACAACAAGCTATAATTCAAGAGGATACTCTTTTGTACACTGTGGGAGGTCCCTTTTCACCAGTGTGATGCTATATCGCACTGGCATTTACGAAACAAACCGTGAGAGCATGTCTTGTGAAGATCCTCCTCTCGACACCCAGTAGAGAACCCTAGAAAAATTCCCCTGATATAACGAAAAGAATTTCTATATCAATGGTGACATCTGACATCTTTTGTTCTGTAACTCGCCTCTAGTGACCTGTGAGTAAGGTTTCTTTCATTCAGCAGGCAACCATTAGCAATAGCAGCAGATACTTGCGTTCTACTTTTTTAGGCAACTTGCTCCTCACAGAACAGCATGTTTCATGGAATCTAATCATATGCTGGGAAAAACACCATCATTTCTAGAATATACAGTGAACTATAATTCAAGTGCTGTCTGCTTTATAATTAGAGGTGATGAAGTAAGAAATAACACTGGACATATGGTAACACATACTTTTTAACACACAAACTTGACGATAATAATAAAAACAGTCATCATTCCATGAGAACAGATACAGTCGATTTCCGTCAGTTTTAGGAGCAAAATCGGTGTAGATTGAAATCATTATGCATGTTCAAATTACAAACTGTCATGCATAAGGGAATTACATTCATTCCAGATATATGGCCGGCCGGAGTGGCCATGCGGTTCTAGGCGCTACGGTCTGGAACCGAGCGACCGCTGCAGTCGCAGGTTCGAATCCTGCCTCGGGCATGGATGTGTGTGATGTCCTTAGGTTAGTTAGGTTTAATTAGTTCTAAGTTCTAGGCGACTGATGACCTCATAAGTTAAGTCGCATAGTGCTCAGAGCCATTTGAACCAGATATATGAAATAACAATACTGATCAGCATCTGTACAATCATTTAGTGCATTCAAGAGCATGCATCATCGCTATTTTGGAACATCCAGAGTAGGTTAAAAACTACAAACTATCTGCATCCAAACTTTAACCAATCGTAACACTCCTTATAACAGAACCTCCTATAATGTTTTGGCTCTCAGCTCTGTGGGACTTAACTGCTATGGTCATCAGTCCCCAAGAACTTAGAAATACTTACACCTAACTAACCTAAGGACATCACACACATCCATGCCCGAGGCAGGATTCGAACCTGCGACCGTAGCGGTCGCACGGTTCCAGTTTGTAGCGCCTAGAACCGCTCGGTCACTCCGGCCGGCTATAATGTTTTACCACATCTCTCTCTTCCGATATGTTGAAGAACAAATACCATCTACATGTTGACATCGAGTATATTACCCATATACACATCACACCACTGAAGCAGATGACCAGTGGTCAAAGTCGTTCGTATGCATGTCTGTAAAATTTTGGCACCTGAACTAGAGGAAGACTATATCCAACAGACTATCAATCATTAGAAACGGTTCCTGTTGTTCTTTCAAAATCAGTTTAATGCATTTTTTCAGCTGTAACACATCCCAGCAGTGTATGACTACACCTTTGTACACTCAATACGCTTCGTTTTTCTACAATGACGTTCAGGTCTTGTCAGGTTTTAACTGACATTAAACATTTCAATCCAGTGGCTCTCATAGAAAGCTGAACATCGCATGGTGTAAACTATACTGCTCACACAACAAACAGGATGGTAAAAATAAAACACAGAGGCGATGTTTCTCATTCAAAGAATGTGGAAGACATCACAACATATGGAAACCAGAAGAGTTTCCGGCCTTGTAGAGAGTTTCCAAACAGCTATGCTAAAGTGATGACTTGTACAGTTAATATGATCTTCCTCAGTGACAGGGTAGCAGATCTCTCAGTGTTCTGCTTTGAAGAGGATCGTTTCCTCATTTTGCAGCCGTGTACAATAATACTGTTCCAGTGTTAACCATACCGGAAAGTGCTGTTAACAACATTCACAGGGTAGTAGAAATTAAAAGAGGTACTCTTATCTTATTGATCAAAAAATGTAGCATCATAGCATATGGAAATAGGATCAGTCTGCAGCACTGAGGAACGCTTCCAAAAATTGTCTTAAGGTGATGACCTCTTCATTTAATCCCACACTCTACAGTAACAAGTAGCAGACGTCCAGTGTTCTGCCAAAACCCTCTCCATCTCAACCAAGTGGTGTCAGTCAATCATTATATGGTGATCAACAACATTGGAATGGGAAACATACAGTCTATATGGGATGATAACCTATAATAAGCATAGCAAGATTATTTCAGCAATTTTACCAGCTGTTCCGTAGTTTCAGTGCCAGCCAATGACACAGCAGAATGCTTCCCAATTTCTGTATCTTTGCTAAATCATCCCTCCGTACTTTGCAAGTCCCATACACTAGATTCCGAATGCAGATAGAGGACTGTGCAGTACATCCATTCAGGTCATACACTTCAAAGTATACCAGACTGCATCATATACTGATGCAGTTAGGTTATCAACAAATTTCTAGCACATCGATCATAGTGCCGATTTTCCGATTACGACTGCCGTCTTTCCCTGTGTGGAGGGGGGTCGCAGACTATTCTCACATTCATAGGATAAATTCAAAGATCAGCAGATCCCCCTGCATTGTCCTTGACCAACGCTCTCTGCAACACTGTCGCCTATTGGTCAACTGACCAATTTCGACCTTACACAAAGAATCATGAACGTTTTTAATATGAATGTAATTACGTAACTGACAGTTTGAAAAAATGGTCCCTGTGCTTAATGAATGCTATCCCTAAAACAATAACATTGTTTACCTTTATCTGTGCAATAGTTATGCTCTTTGCACTGCTGTCTTTCAGTACTTTATATATTTTCTTTAACTTTAAAATTTCTATTTTGACTCTTTGAAAATTAATAAAGCTCACAATTTACAAACAATAAACTGACTATACATTAACAATTAGCTTTACAAAATCATTGGATATGAGTGCTATACATTGTCTCAATCATCACTTATGAATACGCTCATTGCATTGGTAACAAAACAACTTTAACTATAAAATTTAAAGTACTAACAGCACAGGGCAAAACGCATATGCATCGAGATAAAATACATGTTCGCATGCTATTCCTATTCTAACAGATGCGTTTCAGGCTACTGTCAATTACGTTACGACAAACATACATGTTTGGCAATCAATGGCTGTTAGCACAATAGGACTTAACTTCTGAGGTCATCAGTCCCCTAGAACTTAGAACTACTTAGAACTACTTAAACCTAACTAACCTAAGGACATCACACACATCCATGCCCGAGAAAGGATTCGAACCTGCGACGTAGCGGTCGCTCAGTTCCAGACTGTAGCGCCTAGAACCGCTCGGCCAACCCGGCCGGCTCATACATGTTTCAACCACATCTCTAGAGTACAACCTCCTCACACTCTTGAGGCTGATAAATGTGGCAACAGGCCACTCTCCTACAGAACCCTCTAGAGAATGGCTTAATTCCGCTAAACACATTGATTCTTCTCCTTAATACTTATGGAATAACATTGCTTGTGAGAACCAACCATAATTCAGTAATATCTATATTCGACTGTCTGTGTAAGAACACAGTTCCCGATTGGGATACATATATTGTGCCTGCCTTAATACCGCCCCTCGGTACTTATATCACCTTATATCACCTTTGTTGATGAATATGTTACGAAAACCCACGTAGTTTACAGAGGGATAAGTGAGGAGGGGTTAAAACTGAATGCAGACAGAGCATAATTTTTAAGCTTTTCTAGGTCCTGAGTGTCCAGGCACCTGAAATCCCCCTCACTTATCCACATTTCATACTACTTTTTCTCTAATTTTATATATTCTCAGTCAACTTGCATAATTTAACAAATTTTTCGCGATTGTATGTATTTCGTCGCATTTCCTTCGATTTTACTTACTTCTCTAAAATTAATGGTAATTACACCAGGTTTTTCTCGATTTTTGCCGATTTTATATCATTTTTTATGTTTATCTCGATAGTTTTCCGTATGTATATGATCATATTGTCGGTATATCCACGCTTTTTTATATGAGGATACTTGCATGTCCTGTATCAGCCTGCTAAAAATTCTAAGAATTTCCCTCTTCACGATGATCTACATGCATGCATTTTGGATAGGAATATCATCAAAAATACAATAACACTCGCCTTATACATACATGAGGCTCAGCGAGTGGTGCAAATTGGAAACTCAGAAGTCTGTGACAATTCTGAACTGCTAAGACACGCCAGAGAGCTTGTCTGAAGACTCATGTAGTGATGCACTTGATGGAAACTCAAAGAGTGGCGGTTCTACATTTTCAATTGACTTCCACTCTACTGTAAGCGATCTGAAACAGGGAGTTGACATGTTTACAGAGTTGATTTCTGCTCCTGCTCTGATGTTTTTCCTGTACGTATATGCTCTTATTGCTTACTAGATGAGCTTCGCTACTTTTGGTTATACATCCAAGCTCTGATACGTTCTTACAACCCTGTCAGGACATCTACAAACTGTAGGTTTTGGGCATTTGTTTTTATCCTAATAATGAGTTGTTCTCTAGCTGACAGTGTGTCGGTTGCACTTAGTGTGGTGTCACAGCCAGATACCATACTTGCTAGGTGGTAGCATGTAAGTCGGCCGCGGTCCGTTAGTATACGTCGGACCCGCGTGTCGCCACTATCAATGATTGCAGCCCGAGCGCCGCCACACGGCAGGTCTAGTCTAGAGAGACTCCCTAACATTCGCCCTAGTTGTACAGCCGACTTGGCTAGCGATGGTTCACTGTCTACATACGCTCTCATTTTCAGAGACGACAGTTTAGCATAGTCTTCAGCTACGTCATTTGCTACGACCTAGCAAGGCGCCATATTCTTCAAGAATGTATTCTGAACTGATAATATTGTGAATCATGTACCGTCAAGAGCGACGTTCATCATTAATGGATTAAAGTTAAGTATCAAACTAATTACGTCCGCTTTCTGAATTCTAATTCCTTGTTATATTCCAGACCTCACGTCAGTATAGTTCTTCCCTCTTCACGCCAGCCTGCGTGAGCTAAAACGCATGCATTTCAGCCTCCTCTAGTAACACGGTGTTGGTTCTTCCGCCAACCCAACACTTAGCATCCTCGAATATGTGTTTTCCTTCTCTGTACCTACAGAGTGCGCATCCCCAGCAGTGTAATTTATAGACGAACAGTTAGCAAGTTATGCATTGGAACCGCAACTGTCTGCCGCTGACGGTTCTACATGCATACATATAGAGACTATGCATACATATTACCAATCACGAAGTCTCGATTGTGTCCACTTGTACGTTATTTCGACGGTGATACCTCCTTGCAAATACCGAAACAATTCTGTAGGTAATGTAAGCACATGTAAAATAACCTGATAAAGAGTATAAGATCTTCGATGCAAGTTATATTATCGATACTTTGCAACAATATTACCCGCTAGGTTAGCTTCTTGGACTCAGGTAGGTGCGCCAGCCCTGAATCGAACCCGCCCCGAGGATTGATGACTAGAGCGGGTATGCCGGCCAGCCTGGATATGGTTTTTAGGCGGTTTTTCATACCCCGCTAGGTGAATACTGGGCTGGTCCCCACGTCCCGCGTAAGTTACACGAGTCACAGACATTTTAAACATGTTCACACTGTTTCATGATTTACTCTAGACGCAGACAGCTGGGGTACACTGATTCCGTCCCAGGGGGTATGGAGTGGGAGCAGGAAGGGCATCTGGCCACCACTTCAAATTTACCATTTCAAATACGATTGTACCAACCCTTCCAATAATGTGGGACAAGACACAAGCCAAAGAAGAAGAAGAAGATTCCACAACAATATTGTCTAGATTCTCCCATAGTAACAACAAACCAAGGCATTCTGCTGCTCCTATCATACTTCCTTTTATACTATTAAAGATCCACAGAGACGGCACATGATCATCCCATTTCCACTATTTTGTGTGCTAGATGTACATGGGAAGAAGAAGACAGTCCTTTATGAGCATTATTCTTATGTACCAGATAGAACAGCACATTAGTCAGATGGGGTAGTGTACCACTGTACTCGAATACACCCAGTCACTCACAAGAAAATGCTCTGCAGATTCCTTGCATTTGCTCTAATTTCTGAATGTCTGTGTCTATGCATGTGTCGTTAGTTGCTCCAAGAAACCCAACCCAGCCCTCTTGTTGGTGGATCCACTTTCGAACCCTATTGCAGACTTATAACATTGTGAACCATCCTCTAGACAGCATTCCGAATATAATGTGTGATGGACTCTCTTTCGTACCCTGTCCCAGATAGCCACACAGAGTAGCTGCTTGGTCTGGGGCACCTTGCCATGGTTCGTGCGGCTTCCCCCCTCAGAGGTTCGAGTCCTCCCTCGGGCATGGGTGTCTGTGCTGTCCTTAGAATAAGTAAGTTTTAGTTAGATTAAGTAATGTGTAAGCCTAGGGACCGATGACCTCAGCAGTTTGGACCCACAGGAGTTTACCACAAATTTCCAAATTTTCCTGTCCCAGATACAGCGCATTGTGGATCTAGACACCATTCTAGATATAATGCAGGGTGAATCCACAAATTCAGGCCTAGCCGCAGTAATAGGGTCCATCCACAACACATGCATATACACATATGCACAGAAAATAGAGTAAATGCAGTCCATCTCGAGAACATTTGGTTGTGTGTCACTGGTTGCATTCAAGTACAGTGCTATACTATACCGCCTGAGTAACGTTGCTGATCTATCTTGTGCTATAAATAATACCCAAGAAGGTCTGTCTCCCTCCTTCCAATGGACATCTAGCACACAAAATAGCGGAATTAAGATGACCATGCGCTGTCATTTTGGATCCTTAAGAGTATAAAAGAAGGTGTGATAGGCACAGCAGAATGCCTTGGTTTGTTTCTATTGCCAGAGAATCTAGACAATATTGTTCCAAAACATCGGTAGTTTAATTTGCATCGAAGATGTTGTGCTCTTTATCAGGAAGAATTTCTTTATCAGGATGAATTTAAATATGCTTACACTCTCTAAAGAAACGTTTGGCGAAGAATTTTTAGCTATTTGCAGGGCTGTAGCACTAGCAAAACTAGTGTACAAGTGGTTGAAATTGTGACTTCGTGTTTGGTACTATGCATGCATAGCCTCTCTACGTATGCATACAGAGCCGTCAGTGGCAGATAGTTGCAGTACCAATGCATAATTTGCTGACTGTTCGTCTATAAATTTCTCTGCTTTGGATGTGTACTCTTTAGGTACTGAGAAGGGAAGATCAAGATGCTATGTGCAGTCGACACACTGTCAGCTACAGAATAACGTATAACTACGTCAAAAAAAGCCCGAAATCAACAGTTTGTAGTGTCTTGACAGAACTGGAGAAATGTATCAGAGTTGGAAGGTATAAAAAAAAGTAGGGAAGCTCATCTGGCAAGCAATAAGATCATATACTTGTGGGAAAAATATCAGAGCAGCAACAGAAATCAAATCTGTACACATGTGAACTCGCATTGCCGATCCCTACATTGTAGAGTGAAAGTCAAATGAATGTGTATAACTGTCCATAACTATGAGTTTCCATCAAGTGCATTGCTATATGGGTCTGCAGACAAGCTCTCTGATGTGTTGCACCCACGCACGGATTTGCTTCCAGATGACAAGTTTCCACTCTGCACCAGTCGTTCGGCTTCATGTAAATACAAGGTGAGTGTTACTGTGCGTTTCACGATGTTCCTCTCCAAAATGCATGCATGTAGCTTACTGAGAAGAGGGGAATTTTTAGGAGTTTAGTAGGCTGGTATAGGACAAGTAAATATCCTCGTATAAAATCGAAAAAGCGTGGTTACACCGGCAACAGAGAAATACGGAAAAATATAAAATTTGATATAAAATCGGTAAAAATCGAGAAAAACCTGATATAATTACTATAAATTGATGAGAAATATGTAAAATTTAAGGAAATACGATGAAATATGTATAATCGCAAAAAACCTTGCAAAATTATGCAAGTTGGCTAAGAATACATAAAATTAGAGAAAAAGTACCATGAAATACAGAGAATTGAGGTAGGTTGGGGGTACGTGGACACTCAAGACCTAGAAAAACTTACAGCTTATGCTCTGTCTACATTCAATTTTGACTTTCCCCTTCCCTCCGTAAACTAAATCGGTGTTTGTAACATATGTTGAAATATTTCAACTCCATACATCTAGAGCTCCATCATGTACAAACCATACATTCTTCTTTGCCATCTGATATATCACTGCAACACTCTCATGTATAATGTACACCACCGAGCGAGGTGGCGCAGTGGTAGCACACTGGACTCGCATTCGGGAGAACGACGGTTCAATCCCGCGTCCGGCCTTCCTGATTTAGGTTTTCCGTGATTTCCCTAAAATCGCTCCAGGCAAATGCTGGGATGGTTCCTTTGAAAGGGCACGGCCGACTTCCTTCCCCATCCTCCCCTAATCCGATGAGACCGATGACCTCGCTGTTTGGTCTCTCCCCCCAAACAACCCAACCCAACCCCTCTAATGTACACCGATAAAGTGTGTAGCCTCCTTGACATGCACGCACCCAGAGAGATCTTGTGCACTTGGATAGGTGCCATGGGTAAGATTCGCATGGAATGATCTTCACTGAGCAGTTACGGACGCAGCTCGCTCTGTCCCTTCACAGGATGTGGCAAGTACTGGTTACAGTACCCTCATACTTCTGGTCTGTTGCAGGTTCACCTGGTAATCGTGTTGCATGGAGGATTGATCAAGGACTATGATTGGAGATTTGTCAATCTCTGTCATTATCCTACGAATGCGAGAATACTCCGTGACTCCCATCCACAAAGGGAAAGATGGCCAGTCCTAATCGTAAATTCTCCACTACGGTCAATGTGCCAGAAATATATAAATAATCTAACTGCATACGTGTAGGGCATTGTGTGATATATTTTGATATATAGGACCTGAATTGATGTACTGCACAGTCGTCTATCTGCATTCAAAATCTAGTACATGGTACTTGCAAAATAGTGGAGGGCGTTCTAGCGATTATAAGGAATTGGGAAGTGTTCTGCTATGTCATTGGCTGGCATTGAAATTACAGAACAACTGGTAAAATTGCTAAAGCCGATTATGCTGTCAACTGCGGTACGTATCACGGTTCATCATCACATACAGATGGTGCCTTTCCTATCCAAACCGTCCACTGGTACTCTGTTGATTACCACGTGATGATTGACTAACATCACTTGGTTGAGATGGAGAACGCCTTGGTGGAACACTGTCCGTCTGTTACTTGTCACTGTGGAGCATGTGATTAAATGTAGAGGTCATCAACTCCAGATAATTTTTGGAAACTTTCCTCAGTGTTGCAGACTCATCCTATTTCCATATGCGACATTTTTTCATCAATAAGATAACAGTACCCCTTTTTACTTCTACTACCCTGTGCATGTTGTTAACAACACTTTCTGGCAGAACAGTATTCATGTATATGACCTCAAAATGAGGAAACAAACCTCTTTGAAGCAGAACACCGAGAGATCTGCTATCCCATCACTGTGGAAGACGAGATTAATTGTATAGGTCATCACTTTAAGAAAGCTGTTTGTAAAAGCCCTACAATGCAGCAAACTCTTCTAGTTTCCATATGTTGCAATGTATTCCACATTTTTATAAATGATAAACGTCACCTCTATGTTTTATTTTTACAATCTTTCATGTTGTGGGAACAGCATTGTTTACACTATGTGATATTCTGCTTCATGGGAGAGCCAATCGATCGAAATGTGTTAATTTCAGTTAAAACCTGGTAATACCTCAAAGTTATTGTAGAAAAATATACTGTGTGGTGGTGTACAAAGCTATAGTCATACACTGCTTCGATGTATTGCAGCTGAAAAAATGTATTAAACTGCTTAAGAAAAGACAACACAGGAACCCTCTCTTGTGATTGATCGTCTGTTTGATATGGTCTTCCTCTAGTAAAGGTGACAAAACCTTACATGGGTCTCTACAACCGATTTCAACAACTGACCACTTGCTTCAGTGGAGCAATACATATATAATATGCTCGGTGTCAACCTGCAAGCGCTATTTGTTTTTCGATATATTGGAAGAGAGAGATTTTAAAGTCTTACACGAGGTTCTATTATAAGGAGTGGTATGACTGGTTCAATTTAGGATGCAGGTAGTTCGTAGTTTTTTACCTACTCTGAATGTTACAAAATAACGATTAGGAGTGCTCCAGATTCCTCCAATTGACGGTATAGATATGACCTGCATCAGTATTTCATATGTATGAAATGAATGTGATAGCCTTGTGAATGACAATTTGTAATTTGGACATGTAAAATGCTCTCAAACTACACAAATAGAAGTCGACTGTATCTATTCTCGTGGATTTTTGACTGTTTTTGTTATTATCATCACGACTGCATGTTTATAAACGTGTGTGACTCGAATTCCTGTGTTGTTTCATATCCCATAACCTTTAAATATAAACTAGACACCACTTGAATTATATCTCATTGTGTAACCTAGAAAAGATAATGTTTTTTTCCGACATGTGAGTAGACTGTGTGAAACACACTATTCTGTGACGATCGAATTGCTTATGGAACTAGAACCCAAGAATCTGCTGCTATTGCAAATGATTGTCCGCTGGATGACAGGAACTTTACACACAAGTCGCTAGAGGCGAGTTATGGAGCAAAATATGTCAGATGTCGTCATGTGTATGGTATTTGTTTTCGATTTATCAGAGGAATCTTTCTAGGGTTCTCTACTACGTGATGATAGGAGTTTCTGTTACAAGACATGCTCTCACGATTTGTTTAGGAAACGCCAGCGCGATATAGCATTGCACTAGTAAAATGGGACCTGCCATGGTGTACAAAACAGTAACGAGCTCTTGAATTATAGCTTGTTGTTGTCGAACGTAAAATCATTGTATTTTTTCGGCGTGAAAGGCTGTATTCTGTAATGTTATTCCTCATATTTGAAATGTTTGTAATACACACGTGCATGACAGTTTCTTTAAAAACATTGATCTGGATGCGAAGGACACTCTCGTGCCATGTAATTTCATCCATCAAACTAAAAGAAATTACTCCAGCCTCTGCATTTCTGTCATTTGTAATTGACAGCCATGTTGAATTTTTTTTTTGCTTTATTGAATGTCGCAAAGTAACAGGAGGCGAGGATGAGGGAGATATACATTTAATCCTGCAGCCCTACACAACAATTATAACGATTTTGCTGATAAAACTAAAAGAACATTCCATTGACTTCACCTTTTTTCGTAAAAAGAGGCCATGTAGTATTATGGGTATGGTGCTTCCTTTATCTTAATAGATGCTATCTTATTGGAGATGTGTCGACATTAAAAGTGTTCTCCATTGCAGAAAGTATGCACTTGCAGGCTGGCAGGCTGGGGGCAGGCCCCGTGTGTGTGGTACCTGAGTCAGCTGTATTCTGACTGGTGGGCAGCATTGGGTAGCTGTGCAGTGCCTGTCGCTTATCACACTTTGTTAAGGGATAGTTACCGCCTTTTCTGTGTATGCAGGCATTATTAGTGCAGAGCTGCCACATGGACCATGCAGGTACTGACGCCCCAAGGCAGGCCATGGTGACCAGCCGGGTCAGACCACGAGTGCACAATTGTCCACCCACAGGAGACTGGTAAGCCGCAAACCATCGTGTGATATGCAGAAGTGGTAACAGCTTTCCATTTGAAAAGTCTGTATCCTCACCTACAGTGGAGAGAGAGTGGGAGAGGGAGATGAGGGGGGGAGGGGTGTAAGAGTGTCTCTAAGTTTGGTATCTCATGTCTGTACATTGAAGAGGAAGCATGTTCAACTGCCACCCCTCTCTCCTGATGCAATCTTTTGGGAAGACGATTTTCGCTAGTCCCCAGCACATATGATGCATCATGATCCATTGATTATGACTGCTGGTGTTTTTCGTGACAATTTAGATGTGTAATTGTAACAGTGAAGCATTTTCTCTCAGCTGTGGTTGCATGTATTCGCTTTCCTGAATTTCGATTATCTGAATTGCAGGGTGATTGTCGAACACTGCAGCGGCAGGTGGCTATAATGTACTCTGATGTCAAACAGTGACCGATACAGTCCTCAACTGTATGCATACAGGTAATTGTTTTATTAAACTTCTCTCTGTCCAAACCCAGCATTTCATCAGTTGAACATATTTCCCGCTAAGAAATAAAGATAGTACCTTCCATTCCAGTCTTTTTCCTGCCAGCTTGCAGGTGAAGTGTAGTGTTTAACCATGTCTGACACTAGTTTCGAGTGGTATTGTGAAACTTTTTCTAAGCATGATAACACCAACTTGCAACTTTAGGCGCTCCTTGTTTAGTCTGTGCGTATGGTTGTGTAATTAGGGCTGATCTTTATACTAATTACATAATTATGACTGATCCTTACTTCTATAAGTAAATAAAGTACACTAACCTATCCTGTCTCTCCTGCATCTCTACTGTTTCCATGTGCTTTTGGGTGCACTTGGGCTTTCTATCCAGAAGGATCACCATTGAAGTGCCAGAAAGGGCAGCGCCATTTTTAATTTGGAGTCAGTTCCCATATGGGGGTTTGTTGGGACGTCAGCACAGCCCTGGGACAATGAAATTCCCGAAAAAATTCAAAATTCCGGCCAATAGGGTAGGTTGAGTGGTAGAGAGGAGTGGTGGGGAGTGGGAGGGGGCAGGGACCCACATTCCAGCTGAGGAAAACACATAACGTCATCTGGAGGTGGTGGGGGTGGGGTGGGGTGGCGGTGTGGGTTAATTAATTGATCAATTTAATTAATTTGCATTTCGACTTGACATGAAAATTGCACTAATGGCACAATCATCCCATCCGTATTCCTTTCTCTTTTACTGACCCTATCTCTCACTATTAACATCTCCTCTCTCTTGGACTCCGACTGCTATTGTCTTCATCCATTTATCCTCCTCTTTCACTGCCACTTTCTCTGCCTCCCAAAAACTGTCGCCTCTCTCTTTCTCTATCACTGGCACTGTGTCCTCTCTCTTCCACCGTCACTGTCCCTCTGCTACTCTCTTTCAAACAAAAATCATTTTTGATGAGGAAAGCGAAATGAGGATTGAGGCTGTTGGTTTCAAACTTTTCGCTCAGAGTGTTTTAAAAAGGAACATATTTGCCCTTTTGGCCTTCTGACAGAAGCATTTTTCTGCTGTTTTTTTTTTTTTTTTTTTTTTTTTGCTTGCTACGGCAGAATTTGCTGCTTATACAGAACAAGTTCTATAGATTAATATAGTTTTAACAGTTTATTTACGTATATTGAAATATATATATATATATATATATATATATATATATATATATGCTTTGGCACATATAACAAAATACAAAGCTGCATTATGTAAGGTTAACACTAAATCGTTTGCTTTAAATTTTTATATGGATCCTTTGCTTATCGATCTTAGTTAGTCGAAAACGCTTGGATCATAATTTATATCTTCAAAGAGTAAAAATGTTTTAGAAACATTTTTCGGAATTTGTAATCATTCCAGTTTTATATAATTTTCGGCAATCATTTTACTTCTTTTCAGGAATGTTAAGGTCATTTTAGCCTATTTTGTCCCTACACTACCACTTTGAGCATAGTAATATTGGTGCAAAGCGAGAATCATACAGAGACAGTGCGTCGTTGGTGTAGAAAAACTAACAGTTTGGTGATCCCAGAGCTTCTCCGATTATCCTAGTGCCCTTTCCATGTGTTTACTATGTAAGTTAAAACCACATTTAGGTGTCAGACGGAATATTATGTTTATACACTCCTGGAAATGGAAAAAAGAACACATTGACACCGGTGTGTCAGACCCACCATACTTGCTCCGGACACTGCGAGAGGGCTGTACAAGCAATGATCACACGCACGGCACAGCGGACACACCAGGAACCGCGGTGTTGGCCGTCGAATGGCGCTAGCTGCGCAGCATTTGTGCACCGCCGCCGTCAATGTCAGCCAGTTTGCCGTGGCATACGGAGCTCCATCGCAGTCTTTAACACTGGTAGCATTCCGCGACAGCGTGGACGTGAACCGTATGTGCAGTTGACGGACTTTGAGCGAGGGCGTATAGTGGGCATGCGGGAGGCCGGGTGGACGTACCGCCGAATTGCTCAACGCGTGGGGCGTGAGATCTCCACAGTACATCGATGTTGTCGCCAGTGGTCGGCGGAAGGTGCACGTGCCCGTCGACCTGGGACCGGATCGCAGCGACGCACGGATGCACGCCAAGACCGTAGGATCCTACGCAGTGCCGTAGGGGACCGCACCGCCACTTCCCAGCAAATTAGGGACACTGTTGCTCCTGGGGTATCGGCGAGGACCATTCGCAACCGTCTCCATGAAGCTGGGCTACGGTCCCGCACACCGTTAGGCCGTCTTCCGCTCACGCCCCAACATCGTGCAGCCCGCCTCCAGTGGTGTCGCGACAGGCGTGAATGGAGGGACGAATGGAGACGTGTCGTCTTCAGCGATGAGAGTCGCTTCTGCCTTGGTGCCAATGATGGTCGTATGCGTGTTTGGCGCCGTGAAGGTGAGCGCCACAATCAGGACCGAGGCACACAGGGCCAACACCCGGCATCATGGTGTGGGGAGCGATCTCCTACACTGGCCGTACACCACTGGTGATCGTCGAGGGGACACTGAATAGTGCACGGTACATCCAAACCGTCATCGAACCCATCGTTCTACCATTCCTAGACCGGCAAGGGAACTTGCTGTTCCAACAGGACAATGCACGTCCGCATGTATCCCGTGCCACCAAACGTGCTCTAGAAGGTGTAAGTCAACTACCCTGGCCAGCAAGATCTCCGGATCTGTCCCCCATTGAGCATGTTTGGGACTGGATGAAGCGTCGTCTCACGCGGTCTGCACGTCCAGCACGAACGCTGGTCCAACTGAGGCGCCAGGTGGAAATGGCATGGCAAGCCGTTCCACAGGACTACATCCAGCATCTCTACGATCGTCTCCATGGGAGAATAGCAGCCTGCATTGCTGCGAAAGGTGGATATACACTGTACTAGTGCCGACATTGTGCATGCTCTGTTGCCTGTGTCTATGTGCCTGTGGTTCTGTCAGTGTGATCATGTGATGTATCTGACCCCAGGAATGTGTCAATAAAGTTTCCCCTTCCTGGGACAATGAATTCACGGTGTTCTTATTTCAATTTCCAGGAGTGTATTTTAGGTGTGTGAGTACGACCGAACCTTTTCATCTCGGTAGTGGATGACATCGAAAAAAGTTTCAAGGTTCGCCAAGAACATCGTCGTAACAACATATCGTAAACGTTTCGACGATTTGTTATAAACAGAAATTATAGAGTTGGGTATCCCCACAACTGATACTTTTGGTACCCAGACATCATAGTTTCTCGGGTGTATCTTGATAACGGATACAGATCTTTGAAAACAGGAAAATGGCGTTTCTAGATGAATATGTGAAAAATAAACAGCAAAAATTTGAGCCATTTTATATGGTCAGTTATTTAGATAATTGCTGTCCATGGTGCAAGAAAAGTTCAAACCGGCTTCTGATGTTTTCAGCGTAAGTACGGTAACGTTGAACTTCTGGATTTCGGTAACGGATAATGATATCGAAAAAAGTATTCCGACAATATGATCTTCAGAGCATATGGTACAAATTCTGACGATCTGACAAGAACAGAAGTTATAGATGCGTCCATCCCCTCAATTAGTGCTTTTGTATCCAGAAATCACCTTTTTCGGGATTTTCTTAGGAACTACTCATGAAAAAATGGCGATTTTGTAAACCACCTTAGTTCCACCCTACACTACATATAATTAAAAACAACGATTTCCTCAATTTTTTTGGGCTAATGGGCTGCAGTAAGTACGTAATGTTTAAAATCTGACCTTGTACTTAGGACAGCTACCGTTTTTAAGAAACGCCGTAAGACAGATCCACACAATTGTAGACCTATATCTTTGACGTCAATCTGTTGTAGAATTATGATACATGTTTTATGCTCAAGAGGTATGAAGTTTTTGGAAAATGGACAGCTCCTCTATAAAAAAACGAGATGGATACCGAAAACAGAGATCCTGCGAAACTCCGCTCGCTGTTTTCCACCATGAGATTTACAGCGCAGTGGACAACGGCGCTCAGGCTGACGCAGTGTTCCTTGATTTAAGGCATTTGGCACCGTCACGCATTGTCGTTTAATGAAAAAAAAACGAGCTTACAGAGTATCGGAGCAGACCTGTTATTGGATTCAAGACTATTTTGTAGATAGATATCTTAACGGAACCGAATCGACAGAGGTAAAGGTGATATCGGGAGTTCCACGGGGAAGTGTGATAGGACCGTTGCTGTTCACAGTATACATAAATGATCTAGTAGAAAGTGTCGGATGCTCTTTAAGGTTATTCGCATATGATGTAGTTGTTTATACCAAAGTAGCAATGCCAGAAGATAGTTAGAATTTGCAGAACGACCTGCAGAGAACTGATGAATGGTGCAGACTCTGGCAGTTGACCGTAAATGTAAATAAATGTAACATATTGCGAATACATAGGAAAAGAAATCCACTACTTACAGCTACACTATTGATGACAAACAGCTGGAGACAGCGTCTGCCGTAAATTATCCAGGCGTAACTATCCAGAGCGACCTTAAGTGGAAAAGCATTCCGCCTCCAGGTCACAAGTGGCCCATCGGGACCATACTACCGCCGTGACATCCTCAGCTGAGGATGCGGATAGGAGGGGCGTGTGGTCAGCACACTGCTCTTCCGGTCAGTACGATGGTTTTCTTTGACGGGAGCCGCTACTGTTCGGTCGAGTAGCTCCTCAATTTACATGACGAGGCTGAGTGCACCCCAAAAAGTGACAACAGCACATGGCGGCCCGGATGGTCACCCATCCAAGTGCCGGTCAAGCCCGACAGCGCTTAACGTCGGTCATCTGATGGGAACCGGTGTCTCCATTGCGGCTAGGCCGTTACCTCCTTAAGTGGAAGGACCATATAAAACAGATAGTGGGAAAAGCAGACACAGGGCTCAGATTCATCGGAAGCACCTTAAGGAAATGTTCAAATGGTTCAAATGGCTCTGAGCACTATGGGACTTAACATCTAAGGTCATCAGTCCCCTAGAACTTAGAACTACTTAAACCTAACTAACCTAAGGACATCACACACATCCATGCCCGAGGCAGGATTCGAACCTGCGACCGTAGCGGTCAAGCGGTTCCAGACTGTAGTGCCTAGAATCGCACGGCCACTCCGGCCGCTTAAGGAAATGTAACTCATCCACGAAAGAAGTGGCTTATAATGCGCTTGTTCGCCCGATTCTTGAGTATTGTTCATCTATCTGGGATCTTTATCAGGTAGGACTAATAGAGGAGATAGAGAAGATCCAACGAAGAGCTGCGCGTTTCGTCACGGGATCGTTTAGTTGGAGAGAGAGCGTTACGGAGATGCTAAACGAACTCCACTGGCAGACGTTACAAGAGAGGCTTTATGCAGCACGGGGAGATTTACTATGAAATTTCGGGACAGTACTTTTCAGGAGGAGTCGGAGGACAACATATTAGTTCCCCCACATACATCTCGCGTATTGACCACGAGGAGAAAATTCGAGAAATTAGAGCCATTACAGAGGCTTACCGACAATCATTCTTCCCACGCACCATTCGCGAGTGGAACAGGGGTGGAGGGATCAGATAGTGGTACCGAAAGTACCCTCCGCCACACACCATTAGGTTGCTTGTAGAGTATGATGTAGATGTAGATGTACTGTATAACCGTCCTTCTGATGGGTCGACGGCTATCCAAAACGCTTGACACCTTATCTCTGTGATCAATTAAACCCAAGAAATGATCCCAGAAAAATAGCATTTTAGCGCGTGAAATTTGGGACATACCGGTACCGTGCACTTCATGCATGGACGGGTTAATAGATTTCCGCTTTTCTGTAGTTCATGAATGTTACGTTTACAATGCGAATACAAGTAAGGAAACAAGAATTACGTTACGATATGTGATTTTCCTAACGATGATTTGGTTCGCCTTTAGAGCGTCAGATTTTGCTCAAGTGACATTTAAGAATACGGTTGGATATGAAAAAATTTTTGCTAAGAAATAGTCTAAGGACGTAAAGGCTCTCAGTCACTGGCGCATCCCATTGGCACCCTCAGTCTCTTTCATAGTTACAATTCTTCATGTTTGAGATGTCTCAAACGTTTTCCAAATGATCGCAAGACGATGAACTCGGGTTCGAAACACACGGCGACATACCATTAGGTAACGCTTGTTTTTAGACTAATATCGGTGTTGTTAAAAGCTAAAGCTCACTGCACTGTCACATGCTCCCTATTCCCTAACTTGGCGTTAGACATTCTTTTGCCCACTTTTAATTAAAATCAGTTTGAAATCCTTGTCAGTTTTATGTGATAATGAAACTGAGCTTATCTTAAAACTCTCTAGCGAACTTAATTTCTGTCGTGAATTTTCTTGGCGTTAAGTCTCGGTAAGGATGAGGGCTGTGGGATGGTACGTCATCAGGCCAGGTGGACGTTACGTAACCGACTCACGTGAGAAGGCTGAGCCCCCGTAACCAGCGTCGCAGACGTTTCGCTGCGATGGGATGGCTCTGCAGGACGTCACAGGATAACGCGCTACCTGCTGAGAGTACGGAGGGTCTGGACAGGACTTGAGAATGAGTTACTAAGGTTCACTGCCATGAGTACCTAAAAAAAGAAACTTTCTTTAATCCTAATTCGTAACAGTCTAAGAAAATGCCAGATCTGAGCAAGCTCTTATAGCAGTTTTAAGTCTCACTCAATGCAATTTAGGTTTGTCACAGAGGAATGTTTAAAAACAACAGTTCCTTAGTTTGTTTTATATTAACATATAAAAGAATCCGACGCACGCAATTTTATCAATTTCTTCCATAACAATGACACCCTAGCATATTATTATATATAGGAACACTAAGAAAGAACATCTTGCATGGTGGCTGCTCTGAACTTCTCAAATGCTTGATACTGATAAGTTGTTAGTACACTGTAAGCCTCAACGCTCATCTTTCATGTTATATGGGAATTAACGTCTACATCACAGATATCTGTCACCTTTGAAATATTTGGAGAGGCTATATTATCACGGGGCTTGTTAGACATCCTTATGATAATGAAAGATATCCGAATAGTTTGAAGCTACTGACTGATACCGATAAAAACTTTATTGCTTGCGTACCGCAGAAGATTAACCATGTCACCGGTTTGGTATAAAAAATATACAATTAGTAAAGTGCCTGAATGTGTACCAACAAGACGTCTTTTATATTATCATTACAGTGTGGAATATCTGTAGCTAATATGAATGACAAGGCCGAGCACAAATCGTGCATTTTTTTTTGGGGGGGGGGGGGGCGTCTAGGTGCTCCCTTCCTATTTGAGCTACGAACATGGGGTGAAAAGTTTTTCGTTTTACCCTGACCAGCGGCCATTTCTGTAGCCATTCGAACATCTATTTCATTGAAGCATTTTACAGTATATTAAGCAAAGTTTGAAAGACGAACCGGAGCTGGTGACTAAGCAAATTAAGTGAGTCGATTAATTCCTTTTGCAACAGATTTTAATTGGGCTGAAATTAATGCTCAGCTAATGCACCATTTCTTTGTGCCCAGTTTGGATTTTACGTGCAAAAACAGTAACTTTTAAATAACTCCGACCTGGTGTGAGAGTGATGGTTCAAATCTGGCCCATCGGTATACTGGACCTAGGTCTAGGATTAATTTTAAATGTTTGAAAACTTTGGCTCGTTCGGATTTTACGTGCAAAAAGAAAACGTTTTCCTGGAGGTCTCTGAAACGGGTCACTTCTATACTTTAAACATGTACGCATCTGTTCAAAATCTTCTTGAAGGTAGGTAAATGAATAAAGTCAAAACGGATTTTTTATCCAGATATATTTACCCGTTATCGAGATACGGTGGACTGAATTCGAGCTGAATGTAGCACACAAAATTATTTGTTATGTGAACTGAATACACGGATACGGTTTAAAGTGAATGAAATAAATAAAAAACGCTTTCTTACGATAACATTGAAAACTCGTTTTCGAAAATATTGCTTCATTCGGATTTTAAGCGCAAGAAAAAAAAAACAAAAAATACGTTTTCTGTGTTTTCTCATACGCGGGACGCTTCGATGTCTGATACTTGTATGAATTGGTTCAAATTTTGAAATAAGGAAGACAAATACACGTAATTCGTGGTCGTCCTGTCTTCTGTATTATGAAAGCCTTATCCGTTGCCTCGATGGTTCAATGGACAATAAAAAAACCTATGTCGGATCAGTCGTCGCCTGAGTCAACAAAACTCTACATCAGTTGCCAAGCTAAGGCGGTCTAATGTCAAAATTATGGTACTGTGAAATTTGGAAACCAGAATGAAAAATGCTCCTATCGTAGCACAAAGAAGGGGAATATGGATGTAAAACAAAGGAACTAGTTTCAAAGATATTTAAATCAAAACGTTTTGACATATTTGTGCTTTTTTACTATTTAACCATTCTTCCCCAAGGCAGTGGGCTCTCTTAAACCCACCCTCTGTTACAGGTGTGGTGAGGCGAGTGATAAAAAATAGACACGAATTTATGTGCTTCTACAGAGTGGGATCCATCCACAATAGGATGCATCCGGGAGTTGGGCGCATCTATAATAGGATGATTCTCGAGTGGTGACGAATGCGTGCTAAACTGTAATGACAGGTTGTGTCACACTGCCCGACATGACAAATGCGACGTTGGATGTTACAACTGCATGTGTCATGTTATAGGACATGTCATCGTGTATCTTGTTACTTTACTGCCACGCTGCGTTATACTGAGGTGACTAATATATAGGACAGCGATATGCACATATAGAGATGGTAGTAGTATCGCGTTCACAAGGTATAAAAGGGCAGTGCATTGGCGGAGCTGTCATAAGTACTTAGTTCATTCATATGAAAAGGTTTCTGACGCGATTATGGCCCACGACACGGAAATAAAGTCTCTGAATTCGGAATGGTAGTCTGAGCTCGACGCACGAGACATGCCATTTCGGAAATCGTTAGTGAATTCAGTACTCCGAGATCCACAATATCAAGAGAGTACAGAGAATACCAAATTTCACGCATTACCTCTCACCACCGAAAACGTAATAGCCGAAAGCCTTCACTCAACAACCGAGAGCAGCGGCGTTAGCGTAGAGTGGTCATTGCCAACAGACAAGAAACATTGCTTAAATTAATTGCGGAGCTCAACGGGGGACGTAAGACAAATGTATCCCATAGGACAGTGCAGCGAAGTCTGGCATTAATTGGCTATGGTAGCTGACGACGGACACCAGTGCGTTTGTTAACATTACGACTTCACCTGCAGCGTCTCTGCTGGGCTCGTGACCACGTCGGTTGGACCATAGACAAGACACCGTGGCCTCGCCAGATGAGTCCCGATTTCAGTTGGTAAGAGCTGATAGTAGGGTTCGAGTATGGTGCAGACCCCACGAAGTCATGGTTCAAATGGCTCTGAGCACTATGCGACTTAACTTCTGAGGTCATCGGTCGCCTAGATCTTAGAACTAATTAAACCTAACTAACCTAAGGACATCACACACATCCATGCCCGAGGCAGGATTCGAACCTGCGACCGTAGCGGTCGCTCGCTTTCAGACTGTAGCGCCTAGAACCGCACGGCCACTCCGACCAGCTCACGAAGTCATGGACCCACGTTGTTAGCAAGGCAGTATGCTAGTTGGTGGTGGCTCCACAGTGGTGTAGGCTGTGTTTACATGGAATGGACTCAGTCCTCTGGTCTATACAAGCCGATGATTGACTGGAAATTGTTATTGTTCGCCTGCATGGAGAACGTTTGCAGCCGTTCATAGACTTCAAGTTCCTCAACAATGATGGGATTCATATGGATCAGGATGCGCCATATCACCGGGCCACGATTGCTCGCGATTGGTTTGAAGAACATTCTGGACAATTCGAGCGAATGATATAGCCATCCATATCGCCCGACATCAATTCCATCGAATATTTATGGGACGCATTCGGGAGGTCAGTTTGTGTTCGAAATCGTCACCGGCAACACTGTTGCTATTATGGACGGCTATAGAGGTAGCGTGGCTCAATTTTCCTGCAGGCTACTTCCAACGACTTGTTGAATCCATGTCACGTCAAGCTGCTGCAGTATGACGGGCAAAAGGAGGACCGACACGATATTAGGAGGTGTCACATAACTTCTGTCACCTCAGTGCATTGCCCAGGACATCGCAGACTGTTTTGTACTAAAACAGGAGAATTTTTGATTCTAATACAGAAATGGACAAGTTTACTATCTATAATCGCAAGAGTGACTACAAATATAAATAATTCCACTGTTTACATTCCCCTTGCAATATTTCAGTCTGTTATTACTTCACTGAAGCAGTGAGGAGATTCGGCCACACCACAGTCTACTACTACTACTACTACTACATTTATACTCCGCAAGCCACCCAACGGTGTGTGGCGGAGGGCACTTTACGTGCCACTGTCATTACCTCCCTTTCCTGTTCCAGTCGCGTATGGTTCGCGGGAAGAACGACTGTCTGAAAGCCTCTGTGCGCGCTCTAATCTCTCTAATTTTACATTCGTGATCTCCTCGGGAGGTATAAGTAGGGGGAAGCAATATTTCCGATACATCATCCAGAAACGCACCCTCTCGAAACCTGGCGAGCAAGCTACACCGCGATGAAGAGCGCCTCTCTTGCAGAGTCTGCCACTTGAGTTTGTTAAACATCTCCGTAACGCTATCACGGTTACCAAATAACCCTGTGACGAAACGCGCCGCTCTTCTTTGGATCTTCTCTATCTCCTCCGTCAACCCGATCTGGTGCGGATCCCACACTGATGAGCAATACTCAAGTATAGGTCGAACGAGAGTCCACAGTTGTTGCATGCTTCCCGCCATACACCACCGTTTCCTTTTGAGAGCAAAGACTCCCCATATACTCCAGTCTTAAGCTCACCGGAAAAAATATTAGTCGTCACATTGACACGACACAGTGATGGCTTAGGAACGCTTCAAAGAATTGGTACGAAACGGTCATGCGACCCTCCCCGGTTACGCGACTCAGGGCAGTGAAGTGATGTGTATGTGCCAGTCGGTTATAGGAAACAACGCTGGAAAGTGAGTCGATACGAAGTCGCGATAAAACGGGAGAGAGGGGCTATAGTGTTTGGACGAGCCCATACAGCATGTGAATTTAGTTGCATAAAGTGTCGGTTTGAAAACGCAATCCGTCCAACGTGCCTTCAAGGAATTGAATAAAACTCGCAGACGTGCAAACAAGGCATAAGCACGGTTGAAGGAAAGTACCTAACTGACAGGGATCGGAGTGATAGCGATGGTAATGTTACTGATGTCAAAGCCATTAAAGCAGAGTTACGAAACACGGTTTTCCGAAATTCGTTCATAAAAGAAGAATCAAAAACAACTGCCGATATGAGTGACTTAGAAGAAGATACCCTCGGTGTAGAAAAGCAGCTTAAATCGCTTAATAAAGACAAGGCTTCCGTAGGCTGATACCATAGCTCACTCGTGGAACGATTGGTATCTAAAGACTGAGAAGTTACGTAAGTCACACCAGTACTAAAGAAAGTAAATAGGAGTAATCCGACGAATTACCGACCCGTATCACTAACGTCGATGTTTGGAACATATGCTAATACGGTGTTCGAAAATTACGAATTACCTCGAAGGAAACTGTTTATTCACAAACAGTCAACACGAATTAACAATATATTATTCTTAAGAAACACGACTAGCTCTTTTTGTGCTCACGAAATAATGAACGCTATTGACAGTGGATCTGAAATTCATTCCATATTTTTAAATTTCGAGAAGGCCTTTGGCAGTGTTCTTCACAAGCGACTTGTAATCAAATTGCTTGCCTACAGATTATCGTTCCGATTGTGCTATTAGATTCATGATTTTCTGTAAGGAAGGTCACAGTTCGTAGTAAAAGACGGAAGGTCATCGAGTGAAACAGAATTAATATCTGGCGTTCCACAAGGAAGTGATATCAGCCGTTTGCTCTTCCTGATCTATATAAACGACTTAGGAGACAATCTGAGCATCCCCTCTTATATTGTTTGCTGTCGATGCTGTCATTTACCGTCTTGTAAAGTCGTCTGCTGAAAACTAATTGCAAAATGATTTAACGAGGTATCTCTATGGTGAGAAAACTGCTAATTTTCTTCAAAAAATGAGAAATGTGGAGGCCATCCACATGAAAGGAATCACCAGGATGGCACCCCGGTTAGTTCACTGGACTCGAATTCGGGAGGACGACAATCAACCCCACGTCCTGCCATCCAGATTTAGGTTTTCCGTGATTTCACTAAATCGCTCCATGATTTGGCGGATAGGGTGGGCAGCAGTCTGCGCTTGTTTTCCGATGATGTTTTGGTGAATGGTAAGGTGTCGAAGTTGAGTGACTATAGGAAGATACAAGATGACTTAGACAAAATTTCCAGTTGATGTAATGAATCTCAGCTAGCCGTAAATGTGGAAAAATGGGATTCGATGCGGATGAGTGTGAAGATCAAACCTGTAATGTTCGGATAAAGTATTACTAGTGTCCTCCTTGACTCAGTCAAGTCGGCTGCGAGTAACGTTACAAAGCCATATGATGTGGAACGAGTATGTGAGAACTGTAGTAGGGAAGGTGAATGGCCAACTTCGGTTTATTGGGAGAATTTTAGAAAAGAATGGTTCATTTGTAAAGGAGACCGCATATAGGACCCTTGTGCGGCCTTTTCTTGAGTACAGCTCTAGTGTTTGGGATCCATGCCAGGTGGGATTGAAGGAAGACATCGAAGCAATTCAGAAGCGCTGCTGGATTTACTACCGGTAGGTTTGACCAACAAGCAAGTGTTACAGAGCTGCTTTGGGAACTCAAATGAGAATCCCGAGAGAGAAAAACTATTGAGAAAATTTAAAGAGCCGGCATTTGAAGCCGACTGCCGAAAGATTTTACTGCCGCTAACATATAATGCGCGTAAGGACCACGAAGATAAGATACGAGAAATTAAGACTCATACGGAGGCGTACAGATAATCTGATGTGTTATTCTTTTCGACACATCGAAATTAAACACATAACCAGTTTGTAGTTACCACACACTTCTTTATTACAAACACACGCTCTTAATGAAATTAACAGTAACAACGATTATAATGAAAGACACCTGCCCTACAGAACCACCAGCAGGACTCAGATTAAGACATTAATACATTTAAGTCCGATAGACCAATTTTCACTAATTGAAACAATATCCATAAAACCACCCTTAATCAAATTTAACTGACATAACTGAATCACACAAACCTTTTAGACATGCCTCATGACTTACATAGAAACTGGCTTTCACATAATTCATATCAAATTCTAAAACTGCTTCCAACAACTAAGACTTCTTCCATGGACTGATCTTAAGCAATTCTAACAAATTAAAAGTATTATTAGATTAATACACTCAACTATGCTTCTCATTAGTATTACTGACAGGTACGAGGTTTACATACATATCATCCCCATAATATAATAATAGCATATTAAATAGTCTTAAAATGAGGCCGTTTCAATTTTACGTTGAAAATTAGAGATGGACGCGAGCAGACCGAAAGGTTCTGACAGATACAGAAGATTCACGGACCAGAAGGTGAAGTAGGACTATACTCAAATTTGAGCTACAATTAAGCTTCCAGAAAACCACAATGCTCCGCCGGAAAGATGGAATTGCAGGGCACTAACAACGTAACCATAGAACCGACCCATGTCCTTAAATTTCCCTCTTCCACCGTGATACCCCGATCGGGGCTTGATCGCGTTGACCACTGCCAATTATCTGAAACATAAACACATCAGCGGCAGACAACACTCTGGCGCACCAGATACACAAAACACATCTGCGCAACTGGTTATAAATAAACCTTTAATTATACACGGCACAAAATGAACCCAAGCCGAACTAACCTACGTGACCACTTTCCCAGTAACGGCTCTTATAATTTGATTAGCCAATTTTCTAGAACAAACAAAAAAATTAATAACATGGAAAAAGGCAATAGGAAAAATTATTTCAGTACGCTCTCGAACGCCAGGCACAGACTTACGCAATAAGCACTGCTTCATGTCTATTTGTTGTGCGTAGCTAGCACGCCTTTAAATGCCGTCAACATATCAGGTGGCCAGATCAAATACAGTGACAAATAACTGAAACAATCAATACAGTTTTCAGTGCACTCGAGTATTCAATCAACATGAACAGAACCCACCAAGGGACAATTCGACGGCTTCAGTTCATTCACTTTGAGTAACGTGTAACAGACGGGAAGGAAATCTTTTCTTCACGCTCCTCCGTCGTACCTACTGGGCCACTCGCCACGCTGCATACATCCAGAACGCCTCACGTCACTGTCTCTCACACAGCTGATGCCCGAACTTCCGCGCAGCAGAGCGCGCGCCACAGTTAAATAGCCATCCGCCAAAGATGCGAAGAAGACAAGCAGGCTTCAAAAATCGACTCACAACGATCGGAATAACAATCGATGGAAACTTGCGCCAGCAGTGCACCAGCTCATGGTCGTTTCTCCCTCGCTCTATTTGCGAGTGGAAGAGGAGGGGAAATGACAAGTAGTGGTACAAGGTACCCTCCGCCACGCACCTTATGGTGATTTTCGGAGTATCTATGTATACGTAGATGTAGATTTAGACTGCTTCTTGAACGGGAAATGGCGTTGGGAGCGGTGTATGAATCGTGAAAGAGAGTATTTCGAAGGAGAGTATGCATAATTAGTAAAAGATAAGCGTAGAAAAAATTTGTGGACAAAGACCCCGGAATTTTTTTGAATAGACCTCGTATTTTCCGAAAATTCTTGATAATACCCGCAAATATCTCAGAATAGAATGTGTAAGAGTATGCACTCTTGGCAAGCCTGCATTTCCAATGTCTTATTGTCCGTGATAAAATTAACTAAATCCACGTGGTATGATCAATAAAGAGTAGTTCCCTTTTTCCTTACCATTGTGGTGTAAGTTCCTATTTCGGTAATCTTTGCACTGGTACTGAATTTCATACAGCAATCGACTGAGGAACACTATTGTTAGAGATAACCAAGGCTTACAAGAAGACGGTAAGTGGGTGAGTGCGTCACACGCTTCAGTGTCCATAGGTTCCTAGATGTAGCGCTACACATGTAGATCCAAGCAGCATGGAGCAACCGAAACACTAAAATACGCCCCAGACGATGATGCGAGGGTTTCGTCTAGTAAGAGGCTGGTTAACGTACTCTGGGAGGTGATGTCCACATGGTGACAGTACACCTAACCTGCGCACCAGTTCTTCTACCAGCCAAAAGGAACAAATTCCAATCCGTGTAAACACGAACTTACTCAAACATATACTGTTGACTCAAAACTTTATGATCATTCGCTTAATAGCGTAATGGTCCACGTTCGGAAATACAGGATACTGTGTGGCATGGATACGACAAGCCCTTGATAGCTCCCCGAAAGTATGTGACAGCAGGTATTCAAACACAGACCACGCAATTCCCGTAAATTGTGGGGGTGAATTTGCGTGTGCTAGCACCACAGGTGTATTCCACTGGGTTAAGATCGGGATAATTTGCTGGCCAAGACATCAACGTGAGTTAAATATGAAATTCCACAAACAACTGTAGCACTACACTCACCTTGTGTGGAAGATGTCATTACCGGTGGGAAAGAAATCAAGCATGAAGAGATGCAGGCGGTCTGCAGTAATATACTCGTTCTACACAGCTGATGTGGTTCGTTTAATTACTAGCACAGGTTCCAAGAAAGCCCAGGCGAGTGTTTCACATAACATAATTCTGCCCTCTCGTGCCTGCGTCCGTGGTGCAGTGCAAGTTTCGAGTAGCCATTCGTCAGGAATACAACGTATCTGGGCATGACTATCAACGTGGCACGTTTCCTTTGAGCCACGATCCATTGTCAATGGTCCCTTCCCAAGTGCAACAGTGATTGGCGATGTCGTTGAGTCAACATGGAAACAACTGGGACTTGTCTGCTGCGGAGCCGTATCTTCGACAATGTGCGCCGAGTGATCTTTTCCGAAACAATAAGTGCTGCACCAATATTTACTCCGTCGTTAGATCTGCCACATATTGACGCTTATGCTTCTGCACAGAGCGGGAAAGCCTCCGACCTCCGTCCAACACTTTGTCGCTTAATAGTGCTTTTATCGTCCATCAACCGCTTTCCATTCATGCTCACGACAGTAGCATGAGAACAGCCGTCTAGCTTCACCGTTTCCGAAATGCTGATTCTCAGGTACCGTGGCATAACAATCTGCCCTTTCCCACAGTTGCCTGTGTTAGGGGATTTCCTCATTTGCGTAGACTGATCGCCTATTCGTTTCTGCTTCGCTTATGTACTTTCCTGGAAGTGGCATTATTTCTCGCTGTAGGTTGTGGTCAAAAGCTTTTGCTCATCAGTGTATTAACAGGCGCAAATCTAGTAGCGGAATTATGTAACGGTTAATCATGATCAATGGTAGGTATGTGGGAGAACAGGAATGAAGGTATATTGTTTATAAAATTTGCCATTTATTTAAATATACAAATATTTTACAGTATAAAGCAGGGAAAGACTGTGTTAGTGTGAGGCGATTATGTTGGACTCTTACCAAAGACACAAATCTCAAAAAAGATTACCAAATGAATACCTACCGATGATTAGAAAACGGATATGGCCTTGAGACGAGGAAAACAGAACATTTCGAGAAATTGGAGGAGAGAAATTTTCTTCCATTACTGAAAACCCGTAAACAGCCAAAAGTATGTACGTCTTTCTCAAGGCAAAATAATGATACATGACTGAAACTGGACACTATTCACAGATTCTTGATGAGACTAAATGTCGTTAGTGTACCAAAAAGAAGACCTGGTGTAGACAGAAATGGGTGACAGCGGTTAAAGTGACAGCGGAATGTTGGCTGAAATAAGAAACTAAGGATAATTCGTGTTTTGTTTAAGTGGCGAAAGATATGCCTCGCCTGAACTGTCAGTTCAAAACTGAGGAAGATCGGCAATAACCGTCTGTCAGTGTAACGGCCTCCGCGGCTTAGCTGCAAGCACGGCCTACAGAGGGACCTTCGACGGGCTTGAGTGTGATTGACCAGCATAGCGCACTGACCTTGTAAATCACGAAGGAGCTATCACTGTCGGCCGAGGAATTTGTCGATTTGTCGCCTGTGATATAAAACCCTGCAGAGGTGCTCCACCATTCTCGAGGTTAAATAAGAAGGCGTAGCTACCCAATACGACCTGCATTGACTAAGGCTTCAATTCACGTCTGTTTAACAGTAACCCATTTTATGTATTTGCAGGGCAACGGACAAGCGCGCCGTTTCTGGGAAGAGAGGTTTTAGTTGAGCGTCTAGGCTATATATGTCATTGCTAAAGAAGAGTTTCTGTCATTCAGCATCTAGGACGCACCCTTTTATTATGCTTTATTCTCTCTCTCTTTCTCTCTCTCTCTCTCTCTCTCTCTCTCTCTCTCTCTCTCTCTCTCTCTCTCTCCTCTCTTTCTCTCTTTCTCTCGATATCTAGATAGATCTAGATAGATCTAGATATCTAAATAGCTCTCTTGGGAATGAACAGCTAATACAAAGATTGTTCTGAAGCTTTTTGTAGCTTGGTCGTTCTCTTTACTTTGAGAATCGTAATAGCTTTCTAATATCTTTCCTGGGCCAGACAAATCGAAATATTTTGTTGCCAATATTTGGAAAAGTAACTGTGTCATATCCTATGCCTGTTGTAATCATGTAGTTACTTTCTGCTCCAAATGCACCTCGTCTACTACATTTAAAGATGATTTTATATTGACATGGTAACAGTTGGCATATTAAAAATGTTACTTGGCTTCAAAATAATTAATCACCTTTCAAAAACATCTAAGGACAGTATGTTCAGCACGTGAAAAATCAAAGTTATTCTACTAATTAAAACGAAGCGCCCATTGCAGAGCAGGAATCCAGCACGGTTTATGGCATGATTATGTTAGATGCAGTTCGCCATTACGTTACTTTCCTCAAAGATGGCATGAGACACAGGTGAGCGCGCGCGTGCGCGCGTGCGTGCGTGTGTGTGTGTGTGTGTGTGTGTGCTTTTCTGTTTTTCTGTCCTGTGGATAATTATGCAACATGCATATTGTATAGCTCAAACAAAAATATTTTAGTAAGTGTAATTGCTTTTGTTTCAAAACCGAATGTGTTTGTGGCTCAGATGAAGAATCAACTGTAGAATTGGTTTCTTCTGTGTTGGTAAACGGTTTTATTGCTTTTGTTCTTTTATAATCACGTCTTTGTGGTTTTTTCTTCAGTTACAGTTGTGGTAGCTTGTCTGCTACATTAAATAATGTCCGTATTGAATTACATAGAAGTTACCTACGTTCCACATTCACTGAATTGAATGAAAGTGTAGCCAAGAAAACTTCACGTTTTTTAGTGGAAACAGGACGCCTTTCTGAAAAAGGTCGCGTATTCTGCTATTAACTGGCAATTTTTTTGTTCTTGAAGAACACGACAATCTCCAGTAAATATCTTTAGGTCACAAGAAAATCGTAAATAAACTGTTCTGTACTGTAACGGTTCACACTTCCTAGGGTCGCTAGGGAACTTAAAAAAAGGCAAATGTGGTGTCTTCTTCTTGTTGTTGCTGCAATTTATTGCGCTACAGACATTCGCCTTCGTTTTCACGACATCTCGCCCAACTCAGAAGCATAACTTCCTGGCCGCTTGGCGCGCTGCAATCACAGTGGGTAACAAAAGAGAGACGGAGTGTCACGACTGTTATGTTAAGACTGTGTAAATACTTTAACAACAACTATGGCAACAATTACAGCAACAAAGACTACAACTACGAATATTAGTAAAACTGTGTAAATACTATGACAACAACTATGGCTACAATTATAACGTCAAAAACTACAGCTACAAATATTAGTAGGTGCTATTACTACTACCATTTAACTGTATTGCAGCAACAACCACTACTAAAATTTAAGGACTTAAAATTTATAATAAGGCTATTTTCTAACCAAGATTACGTTTGGTAATTTTTTTTTTTTTTTTTTTTTTGTCACTGGCAATCAGAACTGGCTTCAATAGTGTGTTATATCATATCACTACTCACTTTTTCTTCACTGTTGTCTGGGAATGTCGCACACGTTTTAATGTTATTCAGTTGTACTTAGTTTCTCTGGTATATCTGCACATTGCATAAAATTGTAAATTTGTGTAAGATCTTATGGGACCAACTTGCTTAGGTCATCGGTCCGTAAGCTTACACACTACTTAATCTAACTTTAAACTAACTTATGACATGGACAATACAGACATCCATGGCCGAGGTAGGACTTGAACCTCCGGCGGCTGGAGGGGGGGGGGGGGGGGGAGCCGCGCCGATCGTACAAGACGCCTCAGACCCCGCGGCTATCTTTACATAGATCAGTTATGCTGTCTGGTCCAGCAATGTCTTACTGCAGCAAGACAGCATAGCGAGAGGTCAGAATGGATCACTTATCCTTAACTAGAGAGCCACTATTCTTCTCGGGGCTTTTGCGCCCACCTACTTTCACTGATGCGTTACTCTGCCAAGCGGCAGTATGTCTACAGGACTTCTTTCTCGTCCCTTGTACTCTTCTAAAGACTTTTCTCATCTTTGTTATGATGTCTGTTAACTGTAGTTACGCCTTTTTTCGGCTAGAAAATTTAGAATTTCAAAATCCTCTTTTCTGAAATTACGTTGTGAATCTTTTTGCCTGGTTAGACATAACCAGCAGTCTTCACTATGTCTTCAGCTGGAGAATATCTCCATATCACATCTTTTGTGCCCATTAAGCCGTATTTAACAATGCGTTTTGCTCTCTACCAGCTTTGTACAGATATGTAGGTAGAATACGGCTCACAATCCTTAAAAGTAGTTGATCAGTTTTCTACTTGGCTCAACGTGTGTTAGACGACGCTTTTAATAACGCAATGAAGAAAGGGAAAACCCTCCGTCCTTTGAGGAATTCCTCCTCTACTGCCATTCTGTAAAGATTAATATTCTTGACTTGTAACGAATTTCTTGCTATATCTCCAAGTATTTTATGTATTTTTTTACCCGCTGATTTTTCTATATCCAATAGATGACAATCGTCTTTCTTACCAGAATGAATTTAGGTCTGCAGCTTAGTATGCACTGATTTGAGACGTACTGGCTGATTAAAACTGTGTACCGGACCGGGTATCGAAATTAGGACCTTTACCTTTGGCAGTCAACTGTTCTACCAACGGAGCTATGCAAGCATTACACACGAGACGCCCTCACATTTTCTCTTCCACTAGTAAATCATTTCTTGCCTTTCAAACATCATAGAAATTGTCCTGCCTACCATGTCCTGCGTACCTTTCGGAATTAGCACTGTTGGAAGTACGGATACTGTGGAGTAATGACTTAGCTGCAGCGTTGTGGATTATTTCAAGAGTAATTATCACTGTGCATCGAGGTTTGCACTCCTTTGAAAGTTTAGCTGTTTTCATTGTTTGTAAGTCCAAGGGATATAAGCCGACCAGTATAGTTAGGACAGCTGTGTAGGTGGCGATAAAAGCTCCGCAACTGCATGTCAGTGTACTTCCGGTACGTTCCTCGCCAGTTATCATTTACACCCTCTGACACCGGCTTCCCACTCTACAATTGCAGTTTATGTGAACTAGTGGTACAGTCAATTAGATTCAAAAACGATATAATTCTATTCAACTCGCTACTTTTCATCAATCTGAGTTCGATTGTAACAAGTCGATTTATTCCGAGTCGATTATTTCAGATGAAACGTGTTTTTTTTCGTCATAACTTAAGTTATAAGTAATAAAAGTTGGTTCTAATATAATATAAAAGACGCTTTCGGCCACTTCATAAAACTTCTTGTAATTATACGTCACTTTCTTTACCTACCATTTATTTTTTTTCTGCGTTCTTTGTGTGCTTCACATTTTCGTTTATGATTTGTCTAATCCCCAGTCGAAATTAGCTCCAGCTTTACTAACATGTCTTGGAAGTCAGAAGTACTTGCTATTCACGGTAACATAATAGTTCCTTTTAATATTTCCATCAACTAATTATACATATGAGAACACTACTCGTCTGAAGTTCGACACTTTTTTTGGAAAAGCCATCTGAAACAAATGATGTACTTGAATTGAAGTAAGAAGTCGAAACAGCTCGATTCTGATAACTAGTTACAATTAAAAGACGATCTTTCAGTTAATGTCAGCTAATTAAAACACTGATAACTTTTGTAATATTTTGCCTAGACGAAAAATGTATTCACTCCCATAATCTCCGCATGTAACGGCATCATTTTATATTACGATAACATTCCGTTTTATCTCTGTTTTGACATTTTTCTATGGATTTTTGCTTTTTATGTATTTAAACCTTCCACAATCTTCCAGACTGGTTCAAACACTATATTATGAACATGAGTTATACGCGATCTGAAATGGAAAATGTGTGACTTCCAATGTCGTTTGGCCATTAGAACAGCATAAAATTATATCACACTTAAACTGAATCATAACACACATACATTTCAAGTAGGGCTTGTCTGACATCACAGGAATGACGTCAACACACATTAGAATAAAAGCAGAAGCTTCAGCTGAAAAGGGGCACTTAGTATTTGAGCAGTTGTCGTGAAAATATTTGATATGATATCGACGGTTACCCAGCCACAGATATGTGTATTTTTACAAAATATCGCTACTTGTTTTTGCCTAGGATAAAGGTGGTACCACTGATTGGCTGAGACAGTGAGATACTTCAGTATAGGGATCTAGTGTTATTGTTTCTTTGTAGAACGAAAAAAATAAACATTATTCGAAGTTTCTGTTCCTTAGTTATAAAGTAAAATAGTACCTCAACCAACATGGGAAGCCGTGAATCTACAATCCTGGTAACAAACGACTAGAAATACATTCACTAGAATTGTATATCTGGGAACCTACGTTATTGGTAGGAGTTCGAAGTAATGCAATTTGAAATAAGCTATAGATAGACATCGAGTGCGGAACGAAGTCTTTTTGTCCCGCATAAATAATTTCATTAGGGATGTTATTACTTTTCTTAAATACGTATTGTATGGTGTACTTGAATGTCCAATGTTGATCCCGATACATACAAAATTACTTGCTGGCCATATGCTTTGGAAGCATGTAACCTCCCCGTAAAATTTTTGTAAATGACAATAATTAAATGTCAATGGGAATCGTGCTCAACGTAACCTCGCAGCAAATTCTTACAAGACAATACAAATGTTAATGTGAATAGAGCGAAGTGTGATTTCCCAGAAAAAATAAAAATAAAAGTCTGTGATAATGAAAACGTGCCAAAAGTTATTTCCCCACAAGATTACTGAAAAATAATGGCCCAATGTAAACTCGACACAAAAATTGAGAAATGAACATTCAATTGCAATGATTTTTTTTAATAACGATTGCTTTGAAAACAGAATTATTATTGGGGCATTTCTTGAACAAATTAATTACAATTACAATACATTATTAGCTGAGCGCAATGCTGCTTCATTACCTTATTTAACAATATACCTTGTCCTGAATCGTGACCAGAGACCCATGTCGACCCCCGCCGACTCCTCACACACTACTGTACTGACTGACTACTGCAGACAGAGTGCCACTTGCAACTGAACTACATGCTTTCGCGACTCGCTACGTACCACAACTGCGTCCAACTCGGAACTGCACACACGCGCGGTTAAGCGCAGACTCGCAACGATAAATAACTCTCTGCTCAGAGATTCTCTCATGGCTCGCCATCGCTGGTACTGAATACATGTGTGTTTCATAACCCTCCACTGGGGGGCAAAAATTTGGCAGCGATGGTGAGTCATTTGGACTTGCCATGAGCAACAAATTTTTTCATAATTAATTAACTTTACAATTACAGAATATATACAGATATCGTAAATATAGTGCACATGCACTGAGTACAGGACATATCAGACAAAGACAAAATATATACAATGAGTACAAAACATATTCACAAATGGCAAAAGTGCATACGCACAGTAGTACAGAATATATCAGCAAATGACAAAATGTATATACAATGGGTAACAAATGACATAAGTGCATACGCACTGAAGTATTGAACATATTAGGAAATCACAAAATGTATACAGAATGAGTACAAATGCACAGACAATGAGTAGAAATCATGTTAGAAAAATCAGCAAATCACAAATGTATATAAAATAACTAGAAATCATGTTAGAAAAATGACAAAAGTGCACACGCACTGAAATTCAGAATATTTCAGCAAATCGAAAAAATGTATAGGCAATGGACATAAATCATATTAACCAAATGACACAAGTGCACATGCACTGTAGTTTAGAACATATCAGCAAATCAAAAAATGTACATACAATGAGTAGTAATCATGTTATAAAACGACAAAAGTGCATACGCACTGAAATTCAGAATATATCAGCAAATCACAAATGTATATACAATAAGTAGAAATCATGTTGGAAAAATGACAAAAGTGCACACACACTGAAATGCAGAATATATCAGCAAATCGAAAAAAAATGTATACATCATGAATACAAATCATGTTAGCAAAAAATGATTTTCACTATGTTACAAGAATTAGGATAGGAAAGGGAAAGATTGCATCATGGTTGTAGCACTTTAGGTTGCACGCAGCTGCACTGAAAGTCCATATCTTGCCACAGAAGTACAACACCAAGTGAGACAATCTGAAGTTCTTTTCCCAGAAGTATTTATCAGCGTACCCAAGACACTGAAATGTCGTAGTAATATTCCATGTTATCATTTTGGCAGTACATCAGGTACACCAAACAGTGGGACCATAATAACGTCTCCATCGCTCACGGCGGTGGACAGCATGTCGTGTCAACGCCACGCTTTTACAAGGCACACCAACGTAGAATTAGTGCGAAAACCAAATATAGTGCTCCATGATCAAGAGGATATACAGGACAAATGGATATTGCAGTAATTCAGGGTAGTCAGGTCAGAAGGTGAAGGACATTAAGTCACATATTAGTATTCAATGAGAATTACACTAGTCTAACAACTGATTTAAGTAATTAGTGGCACTCATCGCCCAGTCACTGAACATTTCTGTACCATGTATGAAGTATTACAGAATAATGTTCATAAATCATCTGATTACAGCGAACAGTGGCAATCTATGGCCAGTTACAAACCAACAGAAGTCATTATTCAAAACAAGAGCTAATGAGTGTAGCATTAAGCTACTAGTATTCATATATATAGCATAAAAGTGACATAATACAAATTTAAAATATAAGAAACAGTGGCATTCGTTGGCCAGTTACAAAGCATCATTTTTTTGTATTATTAAGAAGTCATTATTGAAAATCAGTTAATTACTGTCATAGCATTTATACATAATTAATAATCATGGGCATCATAAGTAGTCTTATTACAATAAACAGTGGCATTCATTGGCCAGTTACAAAGCATTATTATTTTTGTATCATTAAGAAGTCATTACTGAAGTGACATACTATTCAGAGCTGATCAGTATTATTCAGAATTCTCTTAAACTAGTAGCATTATTTAGGACTGGTAATTACTGTGTTTGCTTTTAAGTTATTGCTGCAAATGAAGATGTGTAACGTCATTCGTCATGAGTCAGCTGCAGCAAGGTTATGAAACAAGGCAGTATATGTGATCATATTTATAAATGATAGACACAACTGGGTAAAAAAAATGTAAGTCCTAGTACAGGTTTAATAAGTAACAGGTTTAGTTAGTATCATGAAAAGCTTCTCCTGGAAAAAATACAAAATGGATTATTGAGCTGAAAGAAGAAACGCATACTATGCTGAAAAGTAGTGAACTTCGAATTAACAGGTAGTGAAATGTGTATAAAGATGTGTTCCATAGCTGTCCCTTCCAAAACCCTCATTCATCCTACTATGCAATATAATACATACTGTCAAAACGAACTGCAACAAATACTTAAATAACTACATAGCATAAATACATAACTTCAACATCATCCTCATCTGTATAGAAAAAACTTCATTATCCATCACTTCATTATCTATATTATCATAACTCCATTATTATCATCACCTGTAAAGAAAAAACTTCATTATTCATAGTAGCATATTCTTCATTATTATTCATCACCACTCATTATCATCTGCAAAAAATCACCTCATTATTCATTATACAATTATTCCTTATTTCTATCATATTTCATCACTAAAACTAAGATGTGTAGTTCTGTCTGACAGCCTGCATCAATCGCCTCGTATTCTGAAAGAAAAAATTAGTTAAGACTGCTATTCTACAATGTGTATAGTATATTCTTGTTAATGGTTGTTAATTCTGATCCATTTACTCTTCCTCATAAGGTTTTTGTATCTTCTTTCGTCAATTCCGAAAGTGAAATTCCCATTTATGTTTAATTTATTTCTTTTACACGCATCATTTCTTTCTGAATTTGATGAACAAAGATTAATGTCTTGCATTTAAATCATATACCCATTAGATAAAAACTGGTTTATGGTAACATAATTAAGCATACAGCATAACATGACAGAAAAAGTAATATGTCAGAAACATAGTGTTCAAAAGCAAAATGTACACAGAATATCATAATGCAGCAGCAAAAAATGTAAAAAATAGTCACGATGTTGAGATATCTTAAAGCAAAAATGTCAAAGCCAACTGGTGTTTGCTATGTCTTAGCTATTTCATAATGCATATAAACAAAACAGGAAAACAATCATACATACAAAAAAAATGGAAAATGTGCACGGTCTGATGTGTAACCGACAAGAAGAGCGACCTGCTAACCTTACCGTGCCGGGCACTTGCCAAGAAAAAAATACGACAGTCATCAGTAGGTAATCACATAAATATAATTGCATAAGTGGTCATAAAATGTGTAAGTTCGTCTGGAAAAATATGCACGGTCTGACGTGTGACGACAAGAAGAGCGACCTGCTAGCCTTACCTTGCTGGGCACTTGCCAAGAAAAAATACGATAATCATCAGTAATTAGTCATGTGAATATAATTGCATAAGTGGTCATAAAAATTAGTAAATGGCATCATAGCATATTAAATCATAAAGTGTCTTCATTTAATAAAGGGTTTAATATTGGAGACATGGTGGTTGCCTTTACTTTTTCTGGTTCTCAGAGTTTCGACGTATACTACGTTGGGGTGAGGAATGCTGCGAATCCGATATGGACCTGCGTATAGAAGTTCAAATTTACTGCACTTACCTTTTATTGTGCTGGATAAATAGTGTGTACGTACTAATATCTTCTGTCCAACGTGAAAGTCTCGGCGTGTACAAACCTGTTTTTGTTGTCTTCTCCGGCGTTCTGCGGCACGTTTGATGTTGTTCAGCGCAATGTCAATTATTTCATGGTGTCGTAGTCGACGAGATGTAGGAAAGTTTACTAATTCTTTAATTTTGTTAGGTGGTTCAACATTTTTCAGTATAACAGACGGAGATAGCATAGTGGATTCATTTGTATGGAATTAATTACATCTTGGAATGAGTGTATGTGTGTGTCCCAATCAATATGTCTTTTATGGCAGTAAATTCTACACAGTTTACCAATTTCTTTCATTAATCGTTCACAAGGGTTCGAAGAAGCATGGTACCTGGATATATAGATCGGAGAAATTTTTCTAGTTCGTAACATACGTGTCCATATACCAGAACGAAATTGTGATCCATTGTCAGAAATTACTTTCAACACATGCCCTACATGAAATAAAAAATGTTTCACAAATGCTTTCGAAACAGTTTTAGCAGTAGCTTTGCGTAACGGAGTGAAGGTAACAAAATTTGAAGTGAGTTCAACAGCGACAAAGATGTAGCAATAACCTCTATTAGTTCTGGGAATCGGACCAAAAATGTATACAGCGGCCATGTGTCTTAATTTAACAGGTACAATGGGATATAATTGAGGAATATGTGAAGTGGTGTCTGACTTAGCTTTCTGGCAAATTTTACACGACGCTAAAACTCGTCGTATACGTTTCTCCATGTTCATAAAATAACAGTTCTGTCTCAGTATAAGAAAACATTTTCTTGCTCCGTAATGTGCGCAACTTAAATGAGTATACCAGATTAATTTGTTAACCAGTTCGTCAGGAATGCATAACAACCAATTGTTGCTGTCTGGATGAGAGCGGCGAAACAGAATATTATTGCGTACAGTGTAATGGTTCCTAATCGTAACATTATTCCTATCTTGCCAAAGGTGTTTAATTTCTTTCCACACGTTGTCTTTACTTTGCTCTTTTGCTATGTCCTGTAATGACGACGAAATAAAATTTTCAAATGCAACTTGTTGAATATACATAACGCTGAAATTTGCTTTGCAGAAGTTGGTTGCGACGTCTTGCTGATTGTTGCTGAGAGGACGAGATAGTGCGTCTGCTACAACATTTTTTGTGCCGGGAATGTGAACAATTGTAAAATTAAATTCCTGTAAATAAAGCTTCCATCTACTTAGTCTGTTGTGTGTGAATTTAGCTGAAAGTAAAAATTGTATCGCTCTATGGTCTGTGTAAACTGTAGTGTGTCTCCCATAAAGAACATGCCCAGGCAACACATAATGTTTCAAGTTCAGTAACAGAATAATTTCGTTCAGCAGGTGACAGAATGCGACTTGCAAATACGATGTTTTTAATTACTGTAGAACCATCTTCTTCAATTTCCTGAAAAATGTATACGCCTAAAGCGGTGTTAGAACTGTCGGTGGCAATGGAAAAATTTCTGGTAAGATCTGGGTGCGATTAAAGTGGTGCATTCAACAAAGCTTCTTTCAAGTTCACAAATTCAGAATGTGCTTGCTTATCCCAGGACCAAATACTGTTTTTTCCTGTCAATTGACATAATCTGGGTTTGTCCAAAGCAGAGTAATGAATAAATTTGCGAAAAAAGTTAATTAATCCCAAAAAGCTGCGTAATTGTTTCTTTGTCGTAGGAACAGTAATGTCACGTAGAGCTTGAAGTTTTTCCGGGTCAGGTGCAATGCCTTCTGCTGAAATTACGTGTCCAAGAAATTTTATAGAAGTTTTACCAAAGTGCGATTTACTGAGATTAACTGTGAGTCCTTGCGCATGAAAAATTTGCAACAGTCGTTCTAAAATCACATTGTGTTCAGACCAGTCAGCTTCTGCGATAAGAATGTCGTCTACGTACGTCGTGATTCTGTCTTTAAGTTCTGTCGGAAGTATTGTGTTCAAACCGCGAATAAAAGCTGCAGAAGAAATAGTTAAGCCGAACGGTAATTTACGAAATTGATAACAGTCGCCAAAACAGAGAAAAGCTGTATACTTTCTGCAATTCGGATGAAGCTGAATTTGCCAAAATCCCGATTTTAAATCTAATGTAGAATAAATAGCAGTACCGTGAAATTTCTGTAGTAGTTCTTCCAGTGTATGTGGTCGATCTGTTTCATTAATAATTATGTCATTGATGTGACGTGAATCAAGTACGAGGCGAAGTGAGCCATCCTTTTTCTTAACAATATGTAGCGGGTTTATGTACGGACTAACTGCCGGTTCAATGATTCCTTGGTCGAGCATATCTTGCAATTCTTTTTTAACTTGTTCTCTATGAATATATGGAATGGGATAATGCTTGGCTTTAAATGTATCATGCTGTTTGACTTGAAATTCATACATAAAACCGGACATAGTACCAGGAATGTTGTCAGAAACTGGAGATTGCTGTAAAAGAATTTTGTGTAGTTGCGTGCGTTCGTCGTCTGTATTTGCACAGCTCTGCTTAACTTTGTCAGAAATCATCTGCATTACGTCGTAGTCAGCTTCGTCTGGAGTATTATAGTTGTGTACGTACGTATCTGTGAACAATGTGGGGTTACAGTCTATGTTACGTGATACGGAAATGACCTCTGTGCGATTAATTGTCTGTTCTTCCGCAGATAGTGAGTGCTGAAATTCTAAAGCCAATTGTACATTTTCATCCTTTAGCATTAAATAGGAATTTTGAAAGTCAATAACTGCGTCGTGTTGTACCAGAAAATTAGTACCTAAAATAACGTCTGTTGTCAATAAAGGAACAATCCAAAAATTTGAGTGAAATGTGTGACCTGCAATACAAAATGATAAATGTGTCTGTAATTTAACATCTACTCCTTTACTCGACACTGCTCCTTTCACTTTCGTTTTGCCTAGAGGTAATGTAGGATAGGTATTCTCTTTATTACATTCGTTGAAAGTTTCCTCATTAATAACTGACATAGGTGATCCGGAATCGATTACTGCTGAAAATTTCGATGATCCAATTTTAATTTCGATGACAGGGTGTGAAATGGTTTTTTGTACAACTGGTCTTTCCTGTAAATGAGTGTCTCGGATGTCGTCGAAAGTAATTACATTTTCGTGAACAACATTCTGCGTGTCAAAGGTAGTGCTTGTGTTACTGGAAGATGCGACCTGTACAGTATCTAGTCAGATTCTATCTGACGTGTTATTATTGTCAGGACGATTCTGTGGCATTTCGACTATTTGAACTGTTCTATTATTTCTTCCAGACGTATTACGCTCTGGATGATACCTACTGTCGGGTTCATTCATGAGAATATGTTCTTGTGGATAATTTTGCTGTTGGTAAGACCGACTGTTGTTAGATGTACGCTGAAAATTGTCCTCATTATTTTTACGTCTGTCGTAATAGTCATTCCTATACGGTGCATTGCGATAGGAATTGAATTACTGTGTTTTCTGCACGTAGTTGTTCCTTTGCTGCCGTGCGTTACTATTTGTTGCACCAGGGACTATACGTCCACGCGGCGAAACATTAAAGTTAGGTTGACCTTGTGCATTCCATAGTTGGTTAGGTATTCTAACCTCCTGGTTTTGTTGCAGTTGTTGTGAAAAACCTCCATTGTTACTAAAATGTGGTTCTTCTTGCTGATAATTTTCTAGATACTGATAATCAAAATTTTGTCTGCAATTAAAGTTCTGGTGGTTGTTGTTCCTAAAGCGTCTGTTACCTTTGCTATTGAAATTACGTGGTTGGCCGTAATTACTGTAAGTTTGTTGGCCTTGGTTGTTATATGAAAAATTTTTGTTTACGAAGGAATAATCTGATTGCTGCACTTCTAAAAGCTGCAGCAGATCCCTGAATTCCGAAATATTTTCTTTTTGCTGTCCCGTTAAAAGTGACACTCTTAATGATCGTGGTAATTTAGAAATGCATAATTGTATAAGTGCAGATTCACTGTACGGTTCACTTAGGTACTGGTTTTGTTGTATCATATGCTCAAAAAATTGCGTGACAGTGGAAAAATTGGAGTTCTCATAATTTGGTAAACTAATTAATTGATCTTTAATTTCGCGCTGTGTCGTCTTCGACCAGTACGCTGACAGAAAAGCATTCTGAAATTCTTGTACCGAATAACATTGTCTCGCGATCGGTCTCATACGAGTTGCCGGTTCGCCTTCGAAAAAACTACAAATGAATTCAATTTTCTGTGTTACAGGCCAAGTCGGTGGAAAAGCAAAGCTAAATTGTTGTATCCAATCTAGCGGATGAATCTGTGTTCTGTCATTTTTAAACACTTTAAATTTTCTCACTGACAGAAAATGTTTGTAATCAAAATTGTCGTCTCTGTATGATGGAACAGGTTCATGATTGTAAGAAAATCTATTTGTCTGTGTCTGTTCGGAATCTAAGTCCCGTACTCTCTGTAGATTACCCAAATTATACGCGCTGCGTGAGTCTGAAATAAGTTCGTAAAGTGGCGTCTGCTGTGATGTGTTATACCCTGAAACATTTTTTATCTCTGTTACTTCTTGCTGTAAACTTGACAATTTTCTACGCAACGTGTTATTAGACGAATCGATCTCATTAATTGTCTACTGTAAATTTTGGAATTCAGGTGTTTGGTTAAATGAAACCGGTGAGGTATCGTCTAATTTGCTGTCATTATTACTTTCAATAACATCAATACGACTGGCCAATTCATCATATTTTTCAGTCAGTATTTTTGCCTGATCATCGTTTTTACTGTCAGAAGCATTAATCTGTTTTTGTAATTTACGTGTGGTTTCGTTCAATTTTTTAACGTCAGCTTTCACGACATCGGAATCCTGTGTTAGTTCTAATTGTTCGAATCTGTCTGTCACTGACTGAATATCTGCTGTGTGAGTATCTGTTTTTGATTTAAGATCAGAAATTTCATCACGTAATTCGGCGTTCAACTGTTTGATGGTATTAATTTCGTCGGACACTGTAGCAATATTGTTGTCTACGTATGTTTTTGCCTTCGCAAACAATTTACGTTTGTCTTCTTGTCTCTGTGCTGTGATTGTTTCCATTACTTGACGTTTTACTTCATTTTGATCCTGTATAAATTTGCGGAAACGCGTATCACTCACTGTTTTGTATGTGGTGATTAAAGCGCTCGTCAGTTTGAGTGTTCTGTTGTTCGAATTTCGCGTCTATCTTTGCGTCCATTGTGCGCGAAAGTTCTGCTGTCATTAATTTAAATTCGTCGCGTAATTGTGTAGCTTTTTCAGAGCATTGTTTACCGACTGTACTAATTTCGTCTCTGAGTGATTCTGTTGCAGCTGTTTGCATATCCCTTAATTCTTGAGCAACAGATCTAATTTCTTCGCTAATTTTCTTTGAACAAGCCTCAATTTCCTCGCGTAACTCTTCCTTAGTATCATGACACTGCGCGGCAACGGCTCTAATCTGATCACTAAGCTGCCTGGAATTGTTGTCTAATTTTTCATTAAAGTATTGTTTGAGTTTTTCGTTATCCTGTTTGTTATCTTCACTAAGGTTGTCTAATTTTTTACTAAGTTTGTCTTGTTTTTCATTCTGTTGTCTGTTCTGTTCACTAAGTTGTTGTTTGAAATCTTCTTTAAGGCTGTCTTGTTTTTCACTAAGGTGTTTGTTCTGTTCAAGAATTTGTAACAATAATGCCGTCGTTTGATCCAAGCCAAAATTAGCATTTCTGTTCTCTGTGCTGTTTAATGGTGGATCTGGAATTGTCTCGCTTTCTGTAACCATTTGGTTATTCTGAGATTTACAAAAAGGTTTGCCAGTCAAATGTACACTGTCAGTCACTATTTCGGAATTAAATGAATCCGTCGTACTTTCAGTACACTGTCCATTTTCATTAGAAAAATTTATCTGTACGTTACTTAAATTTTTCGACCGAGTGTCTTAAGTTGGGCAGCGCTCATTACAATAGAGCGCCCGCGTCATCAATTGTCGTCAAATTAACAGAGGAGACAATTGAGTTCGTTTGTTCATCATTAAGATAAGAATCATCATTAGTGGTTGGAACGCACTGATTGTGAATGAACGCAGGATTGTCATCATTATACTGCGTGTCGCAAGTACTATCGGTGAAGTTATTTAATTCGGTTATTTCATTCATTATACTTCGCGATGCACTATTCACAGTCTTTCGCGGCATTTTACACAAATCACAATTATTCACAAATGAAACAAAGACAATGCAAAATTCAACTAACACAAATACAACAGAGCAACGAATTGCCGATGATCTGAGGAAAGAAAGTCATAAAATTAGTAAAAGCGTTGCGCCAAATGCTAATTATATTTTAGTAAATAAGAGCAGATATCTGGCTACTTTTCAGAAGATTCTCAAAGAAATACGATCCTGGACCGGATGTCGCCAAGTGTAACCTCCCCGTAAATTTTTTGTAAATGACAATAATTAAACGTCAATGGGAATCGTGCTCAACGTAACCTCGCAGCAAATTCTTACAAGACAATACAAATGTTAATGTGAATAGAGCCAAGTGTGATTTCCCAGCAAAAATAAAAAGAAAAGTCTATGATAATGAAAACGTGCCAAAAGTTATTTCCCCACAAGATTACTGAAAAATAATGGCCCAATGTAAATTCGGCACAAAAATTGAGAAATGAACATTCAATTGTAATGATTTTTTTAATAACGATTGCTTTGAAAACAGAATTATTATTGGGGCATTTCTTGAACAAATTAATTACAATTACAATACATTATTAGCTGAGCGCAATGCTGCTTCATTACCTTATTTAACAATATACCTCGTCCTGAATCGTGACCAGAGACCCATGTCGACCCCCGCCGACTCCTCACACACTACTGTACTGACTGACTACTGCAGACAGAGTGCCACTTGCAACTGAACTACATGCTTTCGCGACTCGCTACTTACCACAACTGCGTCCCACCCGGAACTGCACACTCGCGCGGTTAAGCGCAGACTCGCAACGATAAATAACTCTCTGGTCGGAGATTCTCTCATGGCTCGCCATCGCTGGTACTGAATACATACGTGTTTCAAGCATCATTTGATTTATTCTAAGTGACTGGTCTGAAGTAAGTGTCACGCGCATTGTTAATTCAGAATTTTAGCGAGTTTGAAACATTACTTTCTAGCGAGTCTCTATTGCTGGAAGTAAACGTCGTGAGGGTACACTAAACCGTTAACAACTCCCACATGTTTTGTAGTCTGTCCAGAAGTTCCTTTACCTTAACATCGCTGAATTCGAGACCACATGCAGAACCGCGGGCATACTTTCATAAAACCTTTGTTAACTGTTGCTTTAGGACTAGAAAGCGTCAAGAGCCGCTCTCTATAGTAATCCGCCAGTTTAGGACGGCTCGTTTTCTTGGTAGTTTAAAGAATAGGTGCCACCATAGTTACCAGACATTACACCTGCCGCACGTATTAATACTCCACAAATACAACAGAGAGTTTTCGTATTTAATCCAGGCCACGGAGACAAAGCCCGTTAATACGGTATATCATAGAATCTCTCCTATGGCTATAGTATCGTGACGTTAACCCCTTCTACAATAATAACTCTAACTGGCTGTGAGAGGATCGAGTGACTTCGGTTACAGAACAGATTACGACTGTTTAATCATTTCGATGTATGGCATAAATTTTATTATTTTCTAATTATAATTCATTTTCGCTGTATGCTTAAGAGAGTAATATGCTTAAGGAATTTTAAGTCAAGGAAAGCTATCGAAATTTTAATAGTTATTTTTTATTACTGACATGACGCTCAGTCTCTATCGACACAAATTTACAGAGAAACTCGTCGGAGCTGACGACCAAAGTCAATGATTTATGTTGATGCACTTTCGATTAGTGGCTAAATGTATTGGGTCTGCAGCTATGCAACTTATTTTGTAGGGAAAGGAAATTCGCTTTGTATCTTGCGGGGTTTCCAAAATATCTACGCATCCTCCGACTCAGAGTTGTGATATTAAAAGTTTTGGCTGGTTTCGTTGTCTACGGGCTGGGATACGTAGTTGCCGCAATACAGGCCAAATACTGCTCAGTCTACAGTATACGGTAAGAATACACACATGAATCGAATGGTCAAAGGTTTCTATCATTCGGCAATTGCGAATTATGAAAGAAACATAACAAATTTATAAATGAAAGATTACAATTAAATAAAATCTGCAGGTAAGTAGAAATACTTTTGAGAATGCGGTATATTTCTTATTGGTGTCGATGGTCCAGCAATTAAATAAAATATAAGTTGAATAACAGGGAAACAGTAGATTCCTACTGCACGTAATTAGTTATGAACAACAACATAGCTCGCGAGATATTCACATCTAAACTCACACTACGTCTTCACTGTAGAAACCTCGTAAATCTCACAAGTTCACAAGTCCGCACTCCGAAGTATTTCTATCTCTCGTGACCACGCGCAAACCGCTTCACACTCCAAGTCTCTCTCGCGACCGTGCGTCTGTCGCCCGTACAGTCCCGGCAATTCCCCTGTCCATTGCCGTCCTATCCTGAACTCCGCTGTCGCCTCTCTCGAAACGATGCTCCTCCCCCACGTCCATACAGTCTCACCATTAACGAGCGCTGTGATTGGCTAGAGCGCTTCCGCCATGTCTTACAGCCAATGCACACTCACATACATAAAACACATAAGAAATACAGGATTTACATTTAAATACTTGACCTCCAATAACTCATGTACTATTTAAGTTACATGCCTGTAATTCACACCAATTTAGGTTTACACTAACAGCTTACTAAAGACTCGTAGATCGACGAAATCGGAAGAACCGTTTAGATTTTGGAAATCCGTTGCTGGGTGTTACTTGTATAATTTACCGTCAGATGCTAAACTTTAAACTAATAAATGTATTGAAAATCTGATTAGACCAAAAGAATCGTCGTGCAATTAGTGGTAATGTACATGTTTCTTTTTGAAGTATCATGATTCATCTGGCTACTATTACTTTCTATACGAACTGTGAAATGTCTGCAATTAAGTTAAGTCCGCCACCCTTGGCGCTCCCGGTCTGTCTCCTTCATCGATACAAAGCACCGTCTTCGTCACAACGGAATTCCCAGCCACGCGGCTGGACCATGCGCTGGGGCTACCCTTCTCGTCCGGCTAACGTTTGCCACCACGTGTTTGCTGCCGGGCCCCGGCTTTGACGAGCGTCCAGTGCGGCCACGCCAACTCGAATATTTTCAGGGCGCCACAATTCGCCCTTTACCTCACAAGCTACAATGTAAAGAAATTTGTTAGAAGGCCGATTTCCAACCATTACAGCTCCATTGTCGATTTCCTGTAGAAGGCGTTAAAGTTTTCTACACAATACATATAAAAACCGTTGGTGTAAAATCCTGTATATTATAAAAGCAGTTTGCTTCCATGTTTCAGACAATATTCGAAATGTTTTAATAATTTTCATTCTGTATCCTTAAAAGCAGAATGGGCTGTTCTAGTTCTGACAGACTGTAGACTGAAGGTCCTTCCAACCATATACCACACGAACTGGCAGTGGGGAAGAGAAAGCCGCAACTGGGATTACTTAGAAACGAAATTCCCGTTTGCCTTAGTAGCAAAGGAAACAGCCCGAAAGCCTTGGTCATAAGTTATGGGAGTTATTTTCATTTCAAGTCTGGGATAGAATGTGCCAAACAGAAATATGAAAGCCTAGTGTGTGTGTAAATGTATTTATTTATGTGTACAGGAAGTAAAGTTGATAATTTACATGTGCAGTGCATCGTGATCTTCGTCACTTAAACAACAGTTAAGTAGGCATGACTTTGTTACAGTGTTAGAAACTTACAGTGGCTCAACGTTCGAAGCTACCTACTGCATTTTCCATGTTAATGGAGTAAGGAAGAAACAGGTTTGGGTAAGTCATAAGTGTTACACCGTGACCCGACAGCTGGATCCCAATCTGCACAATATGCCGATAGCTTTCACGCAACAGTTTACTTTCATGAGATGCTACAGGACAGCCATATCACTGTTCGACCTGAAGGCAACATAAAATTGAAATCTAATTAACAATATTATTGTAGGCATACTTTTGCGGTTCTAACATTGACAGTAATTTTTTTTTTTTTTTTTTGTACTGTGAATATACACTCCTGGAAGTGGAAAAAAGAACACATTGACACCGGTGTGTCAGACCCACCATACTTGCTCCGGAGACTGCGAGAGGGCTGTACAAGCAATGATCACACGCACGGCACAGCGGACACACCAGGAACCGCGGTGTTGGCCGTCGAATGGCGCTAGCTGCGCAGCATTTGTGCACCGCCGCCGTCAGTGTCAGCCAGCTTGCCGTGGCATACGGAGCTCCATCGCAGTCTTTAACACTGGTAGCATGCCGCGACAGCGTGGACGTGAACCGTATGTGCAGTTGACGGACTTTGAGCGAGGGCGTATAGTGGGCATGCGGGAGGCCGGGTGGACGTACCGCCGAATTGCTCAACACGTGGGGCGTGAGGTCTCCACAGTACATCGATGTTGTCGCCAGTGGTCGGCGGAAGGTGCACGTGCCCGTCGACCTGGGACCGGACCGCAGCGACGCACGGATGCACGCCAAGACCGTAGGATCCTACGCAGTGCCGTAGGGGACCGCACCGCCACTTCCCAGAAAATTAGGGACACTGTTGCTCCTGGGGTATCGGCGAAGACCATTCGCAACCGTCTCCATGAAGCTGGGCTACGGTCCCGCACACCGTTAGGCCGTCTTCCGCTCACGCCCCAACATCGTGCAGCCCGCCTCCAGTGGTGTCGCGACAGGCGTGAATGGAGGGACGAATGGAGACGTGTCGTCTTCAGCGATGAGAGTCGTTTCTGCCTTGGTGCCAATGATGGTCGTATGCGTGTTTGGCGCCGTGCAGGTGAGCGCCACAATCAGGACTGCATACGACCGAGGCACACAGGGCCAACACCCGGCATCATGGTGTGGAGAGCGATCTCCTACACTGGCCGTACACCACTGGTGATCGTCGAGGGGACACTGAATAGTGCACGGTACTTCCAAACCGTCATCGAACCCATCGTTCTACCATTCCTAGACCGGCAAGGGAACTTGCTGTTCCAACAGGACAATGCACGTCCGCATGTATCCCGTGCCACCCAACGTGCTCTAGAAGGTGTAAGTCAACTACCCTGGCCAGCAAGATCTCCGGATCTGTCCCCCATTGAGCATGTTTGGGACTGGATGAAGCGTCGTCTCACGCGGTCTGCACGTCCAGCACGAACGCTGGTCCAACTGAGGCGCTAGGTGGAAATGGCATGGCAAGCCGTTCCACAGGACTACATCCAGCATCTCTACGATCGTCTCCATGGGAGAATAGCAGCCTGCATTGTTGCGAAAGGTGGATATACACTGTACTAGTGCCGACATTGTGCATGCTCTGTTACCTGTGTCTATGTGCCTGTGGTTCTGTCAGTGTGATCATGTGATGTATCTGACCCCAGGAATGTGTCAATAAAGTTTCCCCTTCCTGGGACAATGAATTCACGGTGTTCTTATTTCAATTTCCAGGAGTGTACCTCCAGTGTCTGGTACGTATCATTGACGATTGACGTACGAATCTAAGAAATTTCACGATTTTCTAATTGCTTGATGGATTACCTCCCTGTGCACAGATAGTATCCATTGTCTCCAGCTTACATTCGGTATTTCTTTCCTTCATTGGCAGCCAGTCAAAAAAAATTATTCTATGGACAGTTGAAATCTAGTAAACTATTACATTTGGTAAAGATATAATACACAAGGTATACACTTGGCAACGGACAGCATGTGCCTATTGTTGGATAACTTTTGAACGGTTAGCGTTAGGACGTTCAAACTGCAGGGTTGGCCGTGGGGCTTCATAGGAATTACTATGCGGTATGTGGCTTGGCTTCGCGAAAAAACCGACTTACATTTGAATGAGCTCGTCAATAAGCATAACTGGCGCGTTTGGAGAATTGAGAACCCTCATTTCGCGATCGAGAAGTGTCTTCTCTTTCAGCTGGTGACTGTGTGGTATGCAATGTCCAGCCACGGAATAATCGGTGCGATATTCCTTGATGGCACGGTGACAACGGTATGTGAAGATTTTCGAAGATGATTTCATCACCATTAACCAAAGTGACCCTGATTTCGACAAGATGTGGTTCATGAAAGACGGAGCTTGACTCCATCGAAGCAGCAGAGTGTTTGATGTCCTGGCGCAGCACTTTAGGGACCGCATTCAGGCTCTGGGACACCCAGAAGCCACTGGCATGAACATGCCATATTTCTGCTGATCTGAAGACATGCGACTCCTCTTTGTGGGAGCATATTAAGGGCAAGGTGTACAGCAGTAATCCCAAAACCAGTGCTGAGCTGAAAACAGGCATTCAGAAAGTAATCGACAGCATCGATGTTCCGACATTTCAGCAGGTCATGCAGAATTTCGTTATTCGTCTGTGCCACATCACCGCCAAGGATGTCAGGGATATCGATCATGTCATAACCTAAATCATAATATCTGTAGTGACGTTTACATGTTGAATAAAGTGTGTGCACGCACTATTTTGTAACTGATTTATGTTTTTTTCCGTACAGTTCGACAACTGTCACCCTATAGTTTGCGCGACTGTGTGCTATGTGCGATAAAGTCATGCGAAGCTTTTCAGTTCTAGTAGACGTGCCGAAGTCAGCTGTTTCCGATTTCATCTGAAAGAGGGCAGACGCAACGAAGTGGTGTTCCCATTCCAAAAGTGACCGGAACGACCATACATTTTCACCTCTTTCATGGTCTCCACCATCAAATAACTCCATCCTGCGAATGTTTTTATTTATATTCGGAGCAACGGCCACAAACATGAATGTTGCTCATTAGTGCCTCAGTAAATTTATATTTGTTTATGTTTACATGCTTCCTGTGTACGGCTTGGAAAGAATAATTTCATATAGGTTCTTTGCATTATTGCCGACGGCTTTGCCCCAGTGGTAGTAAAACGTCCCCTTAGAACAATTTATACACGACTGTGCTGATAAACCTCTTACACTATTTGCTTTTCAAACAGCTGAGCAAAACTGAACGTACTCAAACATTCACTAAAGTGACACACAATATTTTTAGCGCAACGCAATCTGACTATCAAAGATCCCTGCAAAAGAATGGCCCTGAGTAACATTAAACTATACCTTTCACAAATAACTTACCTCACAAAAATCTTCATTACTCGAACTACTGCAATACAGCGAGCGCCACTACTGCCAGCTAAATAAATGATTCAAACTACGGAAGTCACTAACTACTGATAGGGATAGTTAGCAAATGAAAGATTTTAATAGAGAACAAACAATGTATTTACCTTAATAATCATAATATATATAGCAGTTCATAATATCCAGAATAACAAATTTCAAAACTCCGCCATCTCTCTCCCCACATCCACCACTGCTGGCGGCTCACCTCCAACTGCGCAACGCTACGCGCTGTTCACATCCAGCTGCCGCTGCCCAACACTGCAATGGCAGACAACAATGCAAACTACCCACAGGCTGCACACAGCACAGCCAGTGATTTTCATACAGAGCGCTACGTAACGTTGCCAATAATAAAACATAAACAGCCTACTTACATAGCCCCCATGCTCCCCACAGAAAATTTTACAAAATATTTTTGGGCAATGGCCAATAATGATTTGATAAAATTTTTCATAATTACAATAACAAAGATATCAAATGCACACACTTATTAATATAATGTTGGTCAAAAGCTAAAATTTTCTCACAGTCCATAAAAACAGTCCTGATCATTCATCATAGTAAAATTTCAGTGTTTTTTTTTTCTAAGTCTGAGCAGTAAAAGACAATGCACACAGAAGTAGTGGATTTCCATGCAGTCTTGAAGAAGTAGTGTTGTCCTTCCAACTGAAAGACTGTGCTGACTCTTGACATGCTGACAGGTAATGGGCCACAACAGAGCAAACCCACAGCAGAGTCATTCGACGTTTTGAAGAATATTGGTAGGTAGGTCATCACAGAGTAGACCCACTGTAGTCCTGGTAGAGATTGTGGTATTGGTGGGCCACCAGAGGTGCAGACCCACTGCAGTCCTTGTAGAAATAATGGTATTGGTGAGTCAGCAAAGGTGTAGACCCGCTGTAGTCCTTGTAGAAATAATGGTATTGGTGGGCCATCAAAGATGCAGACCCACTGTAGTCCTTGTGGAGACGGCCAGCAGCCATCTGTTGCGACTGTGCAGGTGCACATTCACCATCGAAGAGTCTTGCGGAGAATATAGCAAGTCCATAAACCACCACTTGTCCACTCACAAAAAAACTTGTTTGAAATGTCCTTAGAACCAGCAATGCTGTTATCCAGTCCCTTGCTGAATTATTAACACACGCGCAAACACTAACAGTCCCAACTTCTCACATATTGTCCATATACTATGACCCACGGAAACGTGTGCAGTGAAATGGAACTTACAAGTTACTTAATTTGATGAACTGGTGTCAATTACAATATTATAACATGAGAATACAATTACAAAGGTACAAAGTACATCATTAAAAACATAACAATACAGATAACATTTGTAGTAATACAGGCTTTACAAAAGAATAGAAATAAACATATACATCAGTGTTACAGAAATTATGACATAAGTACATACATAAAAGATCAGAATAACTTGCGAAACATCAACTTCACACATGGGCATTAAAACAAAACAGAATAAATAATGTCTCAACATTTTTACAAAGTAAATAACATAGAAAAATTCTACAACATAGCGCCTCATGATTCCACCGCTTTACCACCTACTCTTGTACTAAAGAATGAAGAACCACCGAACAGAATCAGAGAGCTTGTACCTTTCCCGAATACACGTAAACTTCGACACAAAGACATAATTGATTTGGCTCTTAAAAATATAAAATCTGCAGCAGACAAAAGGAGAAAACTACATATATTGGTCAGAAAGTTCTCATTAAAGCTCATTCATTGTCACATAAGAAGAAACACTTGAGTCACAAATTCTTTCTAGTTTACAATGGACCTTACAGAATCCGACGTACACCACATGATAATTGCGTTGAAGTTGAAACTCTGCGTACTAGGAAGAGTAAAGGTTTACACCACATTTCACATGTAAAAAATATTTATTGACAGATAATCTGCTTTTTAACTTTGTCTTTGCCATAAAACGTTTCGCTTCACACTTCTAGTATGCATTGTCACACTTAGAAACTGTTATCATGCAACTATGTTTTGAAGTTAACTATCCAGTCTAGAACCTAGGGTACATATTTAGACATTAATTACCACTGCTTTGTGATAGTGAACAGAGGACACAGTGTTACTGTGTGTGTACATTCTTGCTTGTTAGTTGCACGATCGCGTAACGACTATGAGGCTCACATACTTAGAACATTCACCAGTACTGCTAATGAGATTTTAATGCAACATTTTGGTTTACTTGAAAATACATTCTGAATTAAACTACTTTCTGAGAGATACCAGATGACACAGTGGTTAGTTTATGTGACAGCTACACGATTATATCACGACGTTACTAATGAGTGACAATTTAGAATGTTGCTTTTGCGGTGTATCTGTTTTATATCGGCACAGTTTTCCTGTATTATTCTGGAAAGCAAAACATGTTTTAGTAGTAACTTTTGTGGTATAGCTACAATGAGACAGCCTTTTCCGTAGCACAACAATACGTTACAGCACAGTAATTTCTTCATCACAACAATAAGCGCAATAACTAAGAAATCTATACGCAAAGCATTTCACTTGTGTTTATCATGAGGTAAGTACATTGGCTTCTGCTGAACTTAGCTTTCGGAGGACGATAACTACGACACTCCCACAGAGATTATCTTACAGCAAGACGCACATCTAGCGCTACAGGACACGTATTTGCGTGATTAATTTTTTTGTACTTAAAACATTTATTTTTAAAGATTTTTGAATTACAAAGAAAGTTTTCCGTGATACATTTCATTCCATTGCTGTAATCTGTAACACCTGAGGGTATAATTACAATAATCCTCAGGGGGGTACACGCCTACTTTGTGTACCATGTGTTTGGCAAGCACAAGGAGCCCTAGCTAATATGGTATTTGCTTATACAACTTTACACATCGGTACCATATCTCTCTAATACATAAATTACACAGCTATCTGATCAATTAACTGAGAGATAAACATTTTTTTTTTTACTACATCAGTGACAGATGTTTACGTAATTACACTGTTGTATAACTTCACACTTACGAAATTGTATTTTGTCTGTACTTTGTGAACTGTTCATATTTTTTCGGACCCATTGTGATACTATGAGAGCTATGAATGATGTATTTGGTATGAGATCATGATTTTTAAAGTACGTTTAAGGTAGATGACACTACAGAAATGAGCAGAGAATTTTCTTTAGGTTTTGAAATTATTGCAGAAAGCTACGACGATTTTGAGATTTGACTGAGGTGTTATGATGTTATTATTATGACGACGATGTGTATTATGCTGCTGAGCTATGTTTATGATTAATAGGCTGATGCTATATGTTATTTGATTAAGCCACGTAGCTGTTATGATGGAATATTGAAGAAGTGTCGACGAATAATGTAAGGAATAATGAGTAGTGTTTAGGGACTCTGGTTTGTGAAAAAGGTTGTTGGAAACCAAGATTCGTACTTTAAGAGTTATGAAATGTGTGCAAATGCGTGAATATATCACAATGCCGGCGAAAATTTTTTGGACACTGTTATATTTATAGGGTTTTGTTTCTACACATTTGCAACACAAATTCTCGACCCATGAAATTTTGTATATGAGACTGTCACAGTAGCGGAAACTGCTGTCGTAAATATTTCCGTACGAAAGTTAAGTGACCACCTGCACATAATGCGTCGTGGGCACGCAGCTGTGTCAGACGCCGGGAGAACAAGTCATTAGTGAGTGCCTCGTCAGAAGCACAGGTAGAAAAAAAGAAAGTGGAGGCCATTGTCCTCGCTATTGACATTTCCTTGTTGAAAGCATACTGTGGAGCTCGTAATTTATGATATTTACTAAAATGCCTAATGAAATATTTAGAAACATTTTACATCTATTGTCTTTGTAGTTGAGAGATTGCTCATTTTGTTTAATATCTGGTTTCCAGTTGTGTTGCAGCATTAGTTTTATAAAATAAACTTAGATGCATTTGCTAATGTGAACACTTTCTGTCAACAGATCTATTAAATAATTATTTTATGATCCACATTCTTCGAAAAAGGAGCTCTTGGAATGGAAAGAACAATAAGAAGGGACTGATAACAGTAACTGCATACATAATATTCTTTTCAAGTACATGGTAATATTTCTTTTTACAATAAGTTGTTGTGGTGCACCACTTTAATTACATAGACATTAAGATGTGAATATACATTTCCCTTATCTGCATTGTTGTTTTTACTGTAATATTTTTTCTGCTTGAGCTATGTCATGTTTAGGTATAAGTTGCTGCTGTTTGCCAGGCATAGTGTTATTGAATTTGACTTCGTATTATTCTGTTAAGCCAGTTTTACTAATAATTCATTTTTATTGTTTGCTGCTCATTGCCTTATATTAGTTGTAATTTATGCTGCTTGCTTTGCCATTTCTATTTTTTGTCATTGATGTTTGTGTTAATTGTTTTATGTGATGCTGCATTGCCTTGTCTCTTGGTATATATATCTGAGCTCAGTAGATTTAAGTTAGCTTAAGAGGGGGTAGACTATATAAGAAACTAACTATGATGAATTGGAAGAAATGCATTGAGAAGATATACGAAAATGGTTTGGCCAACAAAAAAAAAGTAGTGTTCAGTGGAGAAAAACTATTTTGAAAGAGGATGTGAACAGAATACAGAAAGCAGGCTTAGATAGTACTTTTGGGAATAATGATGAACAAAGGGAGATCTCCATGCAAAATACTGCAGTAAAACAAACCCTGTCCTTTCCTTTTGTGTCATCCCTCTATATGTTTGTGTATTTGTGTTTTTCCGGTCTTTATGTGTTTAGCTGATGAAAGCTATCTTGTAGAATTTTTCTAATACTATGTTATTTACCTTGTAAATATGCTTAGACATTATTTATTCTGTTTTGTTTTAATGCTCATGTGTGAAGTGGATGTTTCAATCATTATTCTGATCTTTTATGTATTTACTTATGTCATAATTCCTGTAACACTGATGTATATGTTTATTTCTATTCTGTTATACAGCCTGTACTACAAATGTTCTCTGTATTGTTATATTCTTTAATGATGTATTTTGTACCTTAGTAATTGTATTCTCATGTTATAATATTGTAATTGACACCAGTTAATCAAATTAAGTAACTTGTAAGTTCCATTTCACTGCACACGTTTCTGTTGGTCATAGTATGTGGACAATATGTGAGAAGTAGGGACTGTTAGTGTTTGCACGTGTGTTAATAATTCAGCAAGGAACTGGATAACAGCATTGCTGGTTTTAAGGACAATTCCAAAAACTTTGTGAGTGCACAAGTGGTGGTTATGGACTTGCAATATTAACTGCAAGACTCTTCAATGGTGATTGTGCACCCGCACAGTCGCAGCAGATGGCTGCTGGCCATCTCTACAAGGACTACAGTGGGTCTGCATCTCTGGTGGCCCACCAATACCACAATCTCTACCAGGACTACAGTGGGCCTGTCCACAATTTCTACAAGGACTGCAGTGGGTCTGCACCTCTGGTGGCCCACCAATACCGTAATCTCTACCAGGACTACAGTGGGTCTACTCTGTGATGACCTACCTATCAATCTTCTTCAAAACGTCGACTGTCTCTGCTGTGGGTTTGCTCTGTTGTGGCCCATTACCTCTCAGCATGTCAAGAGTCAGCACTGTCTTTCTGTTGGAAGGACAACACTACTTCTTCAAGACTGCATGGACATCCACTACTTCCGTGTGCATTGTCTTTTACTGCTCAGACTTTGATAAAAGAAACGGCAGTTTTACTGTGATGAATGATCAGGACTATCTTTATGGACTGTGAGAAAATTTTAGCTTTTGACCAACATTGTGTTAATAAGTGTGTGCATTTGATATCTTTGTTATTGTAATTATGAAAAATTTTATCAAATCATTATTGGCCACTGCCCAAAAATATTTTTTAAAATTTTTTGTGGGGAGCATGGGGGCTATGTAAGTAAGCTGTTTATGTTTTCTTTATGTAAGTGCAGTGGTGGATGTGGGGAGAGAGATGGCGGAAGTTTTGAAATTGAACTGCTATATATATTATGATTATTAAGGTAAATACAGTGTTTGTTCTCTATTAAAATTTTCATTTGCTAACTATCCCTATCAGTAGTTAGTGACTTCCGTAGTTTGAATCTTTTATTTAGCTGGCAGTAGTGGCGCTCGCTGTATTGCAGTACTTCGAGTAATGAAATTTTTTGTGAGGTAAGTTATTTGTGAAAGGTATAGTTTAATGTTAGTCAGGGCCATTCTTTTGTAGGGATTTTTTGAAAGTCAGATTGCGTTGCGCTAAATAATATTGTGTGTCAGGTTAAGCACAGTCGTGTATAATTGTTCTAAGGAGACGTTTCAGTAGCACCGTCCGCTCCCGGTAGCTGAGTGGTAAGCGCGGCAGGAATGTCAGTCCTAAGGGCCTGGGTTAGATGGTGGCACTGGCTCCAGTCAGATCACCGAAGGTAAGCGTTGTTGGGCTTCGCTAGCACTTGGATGGGTCACCGTCCGAGTCTGTCGAGTGCTATTGGCATGTGGGTTCCTCTCAGTGGAAAGGGCTCTACCAACTGAGCTACGCAAGCACGACTCAAGCCCCGTCCTCACAGTTGGTAGAGCACTTGCCCGCGAAAGGCAATGGTCTCGAATTCGAGTCTCGGTCCGGCACACAGTTTAATCTACCAGGAAGTTTCATATCAGCGCACACTTCGCAGCAGAGTGTAAATCTAATTCTGGAATATGTCGCTACCCTGCAGCGTACTAAGTTTTCGACACAAAGGCCACGGCAACAGCTTATGAATTTTCTGTTTGGCTGGTTAGCAAGATTTTGACACTTTCGTTACGCTAACATCAAATTAAATCCATGTTTGGACAAAACCATCTCGATAAAGTTGCGTATAACTTCACGTTATTTAAAGAAGCTGTTCCGCTACAAAAGGAAGATCCACATCTGTCATTAAAACAAGCAGAATTTTTTCCGAGTGTTGTTACTTTCTTAATTACGAATGCCCCATGTCGACGCACCTAAACAACTGCACTGTCGCCGAGCAACCTTGTAACGTCGCCGACCCTACCTAATAAATCGTCGTCGTGTACCGCAGGTGAGTACCGCAGCAGCATGCAAGTGCAGTGCAGCCGCGCGGCGGAAGACGCGGCGCTATCACGGAGTTGCACAGGTTGTTTACCCAGACAACAAGAGTCACGCCAGGCGCCAGCGGGCCGGTGCGTCGCCAGCGGTGGCGCGGCGCGGCGCGCCTAAGCGGCGGCGGCAATCGTCGTACGACGGGACCGAGTATGCAGGCTGAGAGGACGTTCTGGCGCTCTGACCAGCCATCACCCGCGTCCGCTTTTGCATCTACATCTGTACCTGGCATGTTCCCTTATGACGTGTGGCGGAGAGTACCACTGTCACACACACTTTTCCTGCTCCAGCCGCGAGTGGTGTGCATTAACAAAAATAATATTAAGAAGTCAAATGTAGAGAAAAAATAAACCTTTATAACGAAACTCTAAAATATTCATTTTTGCTAACATATAGTTACACCTAAAGCCATACCCTAATTTCTGCTAGTGATAACGTTACCTGTACAGGGAGTGTAGTGGAACCGACATTGAGATTATTGCATCACTGTCCATACTGCTACACCATTCTGAACTCTGCATGCGTGAGATGCTATCTTCCTAACTTGCAGGCTGCAGGTTCAACACCAAATTCCTAAAACACTCACACAGCGTCCTTGGGCAACTGTGGTAAGAATATATATCACCACCAACCTCACACACATTAGACATGATTAAGAAATAATACAGTAAGCAGCTTCATGGTAAAATATTTGATTTGTGCACAGAAAGAGTTTACTAGAGAAAGAAATAGAATGAAAAACAGAATTTATAAGTACTTACTTCATTCATTACTTGGTATCTTGGAGTATATCAACATTTTATGAGAACAACAAGTTGAATGTGGGAATATCGTTGTTCCGATATTACTCCCAGCAACTCTGATCCTAGATTTTGTTCAGAAGTGTTTATCATTCAGGATATTTATTGTCACTCAACACCGTTACAACCTAACTTTTGCTAGTTGTCACACAATAAAACGTAACAGACATTTACAATAGTCGTAATTTTGTTACTATGTTCGAGCTGAACATTTTACAGATCACCGAATAGTTAATACATGTCAGCAGAGTATATCTATCCACTAGCTCCCTGCATAACTCTGATTCCAACAAACTGATACACTTAACCACGTATTCGGTTTTAGTAACAAACATATAACTTCAAATTTATTTTCGATATTTGTATAAGAGTATGTCAATGCGTGAGTGTGTCTCGTTGCTGATCCCAGTCAGTCGCTTGGGGAAAGATAGCCAAAAGACGATTTCATAGGCATTTTCACTTATGTTTGAAGTATCATGTGTTAAGCTGAATCGGTCAAAACGGAAGGTGGTACTCTGCATTAATGTCGATCAGAAAGGTTTTCATGACGACGCTTTGTGCATTAAAGTGCTACGTTCTGGTGACAATGTAGTGATCGTTTACTATCGATACGTTATAGACAGCGTGGTCAGAATACTGGATTCGACAGTCTTAATTATTTACAACTGGACGCTTAATGACTAACATCGACGATTTTTGAACATAACTAATAGTTGTAAAAGAACCTGAATTAATTCAGATGCAGCCATGACAAGCAGAAAAAGGCAGTAGTTAGGACCGTTTTACGAGGTGCATTCAAGTTCTAAGGCCTCCGATTTTTTTCTGCGGTCTGGAAAGAGATACAAACATGTGCATTGTTTTAAAATGACCCCCCATGAACCATGGACCTTGCCGTTGGTGGGGAGGCTTGCGTGCCTCAGCGATACAGATAGCCGTACCGTAGGTACAACCACAACGGAGGGGTATCTGTTGAGAGGCCAGACAAACGTGTGGTTCCTGAAGAGGGGCAGCAGCCTTTTCAGTAGTTGCAGGGGCAACAGTCTGGTTGATTGACTGATCTGGCCTTGTAACAATAACCAAAACGGCCTTGCTGTGCTGGTACTGCGAACGGCTGAAAGCAAGGGGAAACTGCGGCCGTAATATTTCCCGAGGGCATGCAGCTTTACTGTATGATTAAATGATGATGGGGTCTTCTTGGGTAAAATATTCCGGAGGTAAAATAGTCCCCCATTCGGATCTCCGGGCAGGGACTACTCAAGAGGATGTCGTTATCAGGAGAAAGAAAACTGGCGTTCTATGGATCGGAGCGTGGAATGTCAGATCCCTTAATCGGGCAGGTAGGTTAGAAAATTTAAAAAGGGAAATGGATAGGTTAAAGTTAGATATAGTGGGAATTAGTGAAGTTCGGTGGCAGGAGGAACAAGACTTCTGGTCAGGTGACTACAGGGTTATAAACACAAAGTCAAATAGGGGTAATGCAGGAGTAGGTTTAATAATGAATAGGAAAATAGGAATGCGGGTAAGCTACTACATACAGCATAGTGAACGCATTATTGTGGCCAAGATAGATACGAAGCCCACATCTACTACAGTAGTACAAGTTTATATGCCAACTAGCTCTGCAGATGACGAAGAAATTGAAGAAATGTATGATGAAATAAAAGAAATTATTCAGATAGTGAAGGGAGGCGAAAATTTAATAGTCATGGGTGACTGGAATTCGAGTGTAGGAAAAGGGAGAGAAGGAAACGTAGTAGGTGAATATGGATTGGGGCTAAGAAATGAAAGAGGAAGCCACCTGGTAGAATTTTGCACAGAGCACAACTTAATCATAGCTAACACTTGGTTTAAGAATCATGATAGAAGGTTGTATACATGGAAGAACCCTGGAGATACTAAAAGGTATCAGATAGAGTATATAATGGTAAGACAGAGATTTAGGAACCAGGTTTTAAATTGTAAGACATTTCCAGGGGCAGATGTGGACTCTGACCACAATCTATTGGTTATGACCTGTAGATTAAAACTGAAGAAACTGCAAAAAGGTGGGAATTTAAGGAGATGGGACCCGGATAAACTGAAAGAACCAGAGGTTGTACAGAGTTTCAGGGAGAGCATAAGGGAACAATTGACAGGAATGGGGGAAACAAATACAGTAGAAGAAGAATGGGTAGCTTTGAGGGATGAAGTAGTGAAGGCAGCAGAGGATCAAGTAGGTAAAAAAACGAGGGCTAGTATAAATCCTTGGGTAACAGAAGAAATATTGAATTTAATTGATGAAAGGAGAAAATATAAAAATGCAGTAAATGAAGCAGGCAAAAAGGAATACAAACGTCTCAAAAATGAGATCGACAGGAAGTGCAGAATGGCTAAGCAGGGATGGCTAGAGGACAAATGTAAGGATGTAGAGGCTTATCTCACTAGGGGTAAGATAGATACTGCCTACAGGAAAATTAAAGATACCTTTGGAGATAAGAGAACCACTTGTATGAACATCAAGAGCTCAGATGGAAACCCAGTTCTAAGTAAAGAAGGGAAAGCAGAAAGGTGGAAGGAGTGTATAGAGGGTCTATACAAGGGCGATGTACTTGAGGACAATATTATGGAAATGGAAGAGGATGTAGATGAAGGTGAAATGGGAGATACGATACTGCGTGAAGAGTTTGACAGAGCACTGAAAGACCTGAGTCGAAACAAGGCCCCCGGAGTAGACAACATTCCAGTAGAACTACTGACGGCCTTGGGAGAGCCAGTCCTGACAAAACTCTATCATCTGGTGAGCAAGATGTATGAAACAGGCGAAATACCCTCAGACTTCAAGAAGAATATAATAATTTCAATCCCAAAGAAAGCAGGTGTTGACAGATGTGAAAATTACCGAACAATCAGTTTAATAAGCCACAGCTGCAAAATACTAACACGAATTCTTTGCAGACGAATGGAAAAACTAGTAGAAGCCGACCTCGGGGAAGATCAGTTTGGATTCCGTAGAAGTACTGGAACACGTGAGGCAATACTGACCTTACGACTTACCTTAGAAGAAAGATTAAGGAAAGGTAAACCTACGTTTCTAGCATTTGTAGACTTAGAGAAAGCTTTTGACAGTGTTGACTGCAATACTCTCTTTCAAATTCTAAAGGTGGCAGGGGTAAAATACAGGGAGCGAAAGGCTATTTACAATTTGTACAGAAACCAGATGGCAGTTTTAAGAGTCGAGGGGCATGAGAGGGAAGCAGCGGTTGGGAAGGGAGTGAGACAGGGTTGTAGCCTCTCCCCAATGTTATTCAATCTGTATATTGAGCAAGCAGTAAAGGAAACAAAAGAAAAATTTGGAGTAGGTATTAAAATCCATGGAGAAGAAATAAAAACTTTGAGGTTCGCCGATGACATTGTAATTCTGTCAGAGACAGCAAAGGACTTGGAAGAGCAGTTGAACGGAATGGATGGTGTCTTGAAGGGAGGATATAAGATGAACATCAACAAAAGCAAAACGAGGATAATGGAATGTAGTCGAATTAAGTCGGGTAATGCTGAGAGTATTAGATTAGGAAATGAGACACTTAAAGTAGTAAAGGAGTTTCGCTATTTGGGGAGCAAAATAACTGATGATGGTCGAAGTAGAGAGGATATAAAATGTAGACTGGCAATGGCAAGGAAAGCGTTTCTGAAGAAGAGAAATTTGTTAACATCGAGTATAGATTTAAGTGTCAGGAAGTCATTTCTGAAGGTATTTGTATGGAGTGTAGCCATGTATGGAAGTGAAACATGGACGGTAAATAGTTTAGACAAGAAGAGAATAGAAGCTTTTGAAATGTGGTGCTACAGAAGAATGCTGAAGATTAGATGGGTAGATCACATAACTAATGAGGAAGTATTGAATAGGATTGCGGAGAAGAGAAGTTTGTGGCACAACTTGACCAGAAGAAGGGATCAGTTGGTAGGACATGTTCTGAGGCATCAAGGGATCACCAATTTAGTATTGGAAGGCAGCGTGGAGGGTAAAAATCGTAGGGGGAGACCAAGAGATGAATACACTAAGCAGATTCAGAGGGATGTAGGTTGCAGTAGGTACTGGGAGATGAAGAAGCTTGCACAGGATGGAGTAGCATGGAGAGCTGCATCAAACCAGTCTCAGGACTGAAGACAACAACAACAACAACCGCATTCATTGTCAATACGTCCCAGAGATGGCAGCACCATACGGCCGATGGAATTTTACCGCCAGTGGCGAGAATGAGAACTGTTTTAAATACTTAAAATGGCGACGTTTTCCTTACTTGAACAACGTGCAGTCATTCGTTTTCTGAATTTGCGTGGTGTGAAACCAATTGAAATTCATCGACAGTTGAAGGAGACATGTGGTGATGGAGTTATGGATGTGTCGAAAGTTAGTTCGTGGGTGCGACAGTGTAATGAAGGCAGAACTTCGTGTGACAACAAACCGAAACAACCTCTGGCTCACACAAGCCGGTCTGACGACATGATCGAGAAAGTGGAGAGAATTGTTTTGGGGGATCGCCGAATGACTGTTGAACAGATCGCCTCCAGAGTTGGCATTTCTGTGGGTTCTGTGCACACAATCCTGCATGACGACCTAAAAATGCGAAAAGTGTCATCCAGGTGGGTGCCACGAATGCTGACGGACGAGCACACGGCTGCCCGTGTGGCATGTTGCCAAGCAATGTTGACGCGCAACGACAACATGAATGGGACTTCCATTTCGTCGGTTGTGACAATGGATGAGACGTGGATGTCATTTTTCAATCCAGAAACAAAGCGCCAGTCAGCTCAATGGAAGCACACAGATTCACCGCCACCAAAAAAATTTCGTGTAACCGCCAGTGCTGAAAAAATGATGGTGTCCATGTTCTGGGACAGCGAGGGCGTAATCCTTACCCATTGCGTTTCAAAGGGCACTACGGTAGCAGGTGCATCCTACGAAAATGTTTTTAAGAACAAATTCCTTCCTGCACTGCAACAAAAACATCCGGGAAGGGCTGCGCGTGTGCTGTTTCACCAAGACAACGCACCCGCACATCGAGCTAACGTTACGCAACAGTTTCTTCGTGATAACAACTTTGAAGTGATTCCTCATGCTCCCTACTCACCTGACCTGGCTCCAAGTGACTTTTGGCTTTTTCCAACAATGAAAGACACTCTCCGTGGCTGCACATTCACCAGCCGTGCTGCTATTGCCTCAGCGATTTTTCAGTGGTCAAAACAGACTCCTAAAGAAGCCTTCGCCGCTGCCATGGAATCATGGCGTCAGCGTTGTGAAAAATGTGTACGTCTGCAGGGCGATTACGTCGAGAAGTAACGCCAGTTTCATCGATTTCGGGTGAGTAGTTAATAAAAAAAAATCGGAGGCCTTAGAACATGAATGCACCTCGTATTACCTGTAAATTCGTTATACAGGGTGTTTGTAAATTCCCGTTACAGGTTTCTAGGACGTGTAGAGTGGAGTAAGTAAATATTATTTTGAATAGGAACCCATGTCCAGAAACGTACTGTTTTCGTGCTACAGCCGTTTGAAAACTTGTTTGCTAGGTAGGTTTGCAACAGGATAGTCATAAAGGGGCGTGCTTATGTCGGACTGACTGATATCATTTGACATCTGTCCTATCTCTCTGACCTGGTTTGAGCCTTATTCGCATGACTGGGCGTGTTAGAGGTGGATGGAGTGCTGGAGGTGGTATGGATGTTGTTGTTGGTCATCCACAAGGTACCACACAGTGCTGGGAGCAACATCCATTGCACGACCAATTGCTCGTGTACTCGTTGACGGGTTCTCTCCAACATGATGCTGTATGGCCTCTTCCAGTTCTGTCGTGCGGCATCTCCTTGGAGCACCAAAGTCACGCCTTCAGACGGTGAATACCCCTTTCTCGAAGCAGTTGTGTAATTGCAGCGGAAAGTATATGCGATGGAGGAGGACGTTGAGCATAACCATCTTGATAATGGCGACGAGCAGCTCTTCCATTACCGTGAGCTTCGCCGTACGGAAGGATCACGTCGGTATATTATGCGCACGTGTGTTCAACATTGTTGCTCCAACACTGATTGATTGATATCTTATTTCCTAATAGGAACTCCTCCAGATCTCTAGCGAACGATCGATTTGGGCACGCATGTATGAAGTGCTGAACAGTTTGCAGTTCTACACCACTGTCACAGCTTCGTCATGTTATTAATCGACATTTGTACATTGAGTCAATACATCTCAACCGGTTTATCCTTATTCTATTGAGTGCAGAGCAGATCTTGCGATGCTCCTCAAATCCTAGAATCCTAGACACGTAGTCGAGATGCAGGGCGTCATCAGCTGTTATGGAGTAGCGTTGTTCTGTCAGATTTCTGTCCGTCGGCTTGTTGTTATTGCGCCTTGTAAGACGGGTAATGAGAAAGAGGTCTGTTTGTATTAAGCACAGGAATATCCTCACGTATAGAAAGGTAAGGATTACCAGCTATTTTGATAAATTCCCCATTGAGAGAAGTTTCACGGCGCAAAAACGGGGGAGCAATATGGTTGAGTATTGGCAGTCAGAATGCTGGGGTATTTCAGATTGTTCCTGTACATGATGCGAATAATCTGGCTGAGCTGCGTATCGAAGAGTGTAGCGTATGGACTGTTTATCCAAACTGCAGCGCAGTAATCTCACCATAGGGTACACCAATCCCAGAGCAGATGTCCTTAGTGTTGGAGCTGATGATGCCCATGTTATCCCAATTAGTTTCAGCAAGGTGTTGTTTCTTGACTTCATCTTAGCGGCAGTTTTCAGCAAGAAGCTGAGCGTCCTGTCAAGAGTGACCCCCAGATAACGTGGATTTTTGTTAGGGTATAGCTGTTTCCGTTCAATATACGTAGCTCTACTACTTTGTTCGAGAGCTTGTTCTTAAGGTGGAAGCCGGTGACTTCTGTCTTGGCAGCACTTGGCTGTAGCCTCCAGTTACAGATGTATTCGCCAACGATTTGTAGGTCTTCATTCAAGACAGACTCAGTAATGCCCAGGTCATTGTGGGTCGCAGAAAAAGCGCAGTCGTCAGCATATCCAAATTTCCTTGACGTCTTAGACATCTCTGCTATATACAGTGAAAAAAGGATAGTGACTAGCACTGATACCAGTAGAATGCCTTTATTAAGCTTCTTTAGAGGGCTCATCTTATTACCCATTAGAACTTGGAAGCAACTATCACGTAACACAGCATTGATGAGGTTTCCAATTTTTTAACATGGTATGTCTCTTAAAAGTTTGAATATAACCCTCTGCCCCTACACAGTATCATGGGCTGTTGTTAGATCCGTGAACACACTTGAAGTCTTGTGAATGTTTTGGAATCCTGCTTCAATAAAAGTTATCAAAGAGAGAATCTGGTCGATGCAGCTGCGATTTGCGCGCAATCCTGCCTGTTCAGCAGAAAGATTCTGGAAAATTTTGTGTCTGATTCTGTTATAAGGTATTCTCTTCAAAAATTTATATACTGTGTTAAGTAGAGCCACGGGCCGGTAGCTTATCTGTTTCTCATTTGGTTTACCTGGCTTTAGGATGGCTATGATTTTTGTGCTCTTTTCAAACCATTGGGTATGTTACCAATTTGGAGGATATCAGCATTGAACACTGCTAGACAAATTTTTACATGCTTCCCACTGTGGATGATGATTTCTGAATAGATGCCGTCATAACCAGGTGTCTTCCCTGTTTCCAGTTCTTTGAGAACTGTTGTTATTTCCTCACTTCTGAATTGTCTCTAGTAGTCTGACTCAGGGTTACAGGCCATTTTGAAAGCCATCAACTCCTTTCTGATCTTAATTATATGTGACTTAATCTTAGGAGCTCTATAAGTAGTCACAACGTTATTTGCATCTTGCTTCCATCGTGCGGTCTGGTGGATTGGCGCCTCCGAGTTTTCTCAGCAGGGACCAGGCTTTTCTGTTTCAGGTGCAGAAGTCTAAGGCCTCAATTATTTCAGTCCACTGGATACGGCCAGCTGCTTCGACACTGTGTAAAAGCTTTTTGTACCAAGTTTCGCACTTTTCGTCCATTCAGATACATATTCCTTTGGGAAGCCTCTTGGGATACACTTCTTTGCTGTGGATAGTATAGCTCCATTATATCTCTTATAGTTTGTGCTTATTGTTGGGATCCATCCCACATATTTGTCCAGATTTTCAGAAAAAGCAGACCAGTCGGCTTTTTTATAGTTCCCTCTGGATGTGGGAAATGATATTATGACACGTATGCTGGTACATAATTCGAGAATCGATGGGCGATGTTGGCTGAGCGGGGTGTCATCCAGGACTTTCCCTGACGCTGGTAACGGCAGGCTATTGTTGTCAGAGGACACAAAACATAAATCAGGATTCTGATCCGCTCTTCAGGTGCCGGAACGAAATGTGCGCCGCTCTTTAGCATTAAAAGCAAGATGGAGGTTATTCCTTCAGATCTTTCAACCATGATTGTTCCCATTTACATCGTTACGTTTGTATTTCCATAGTCCATGATGGCTGTTGAAGTCTCCCAAGTATGTCGTAGGGTGATCGTGAGGGTTTAGTACATATACTGACCACAAAGTTCAAAAATGGTTCAAATGGCTCTGAGCACTATGGGACTTAACATCTATTGACCACATAGTTCCTGGTGGTTTGTACACTACTGGCCATTAAAATTGCTACACCACGAAGACGTGCTAGAGACGCGAAATTTAACCGACAGGAAGAAGATGCTGTGATATGCAAATGATTAGCTTTTCAGAGCATTCACACAAAGTTGGCACCGGTAGCGACACCTACAACGTCCTGACGTGAGGAAAGTTTCCAACCGATTTCTCCGACACAAACAACAGTTGACCGGGGTTTCCTTGTGAAACGTTGTTGTGATGCCTCATGTAAGGAGGAGAAATGCGTACCATCACGTTTCGACTTTGATAAAGGTCGGATTGTAGCCTATTGCGATTGCGATTTATCGTATCACGACATTGCTGCTCGGGTTGGTAGAGATCCAATGACTGTTAGCAGAATCTGGAATCGGTGGGTTCAGGAGGGTAATACGGAACTCCATGCTGGGTCCCAACGGCCTCGTATTACTAGCAGTTGAGATGACAGGCATCTTATCCTCATGGCTGTAACGGATCGTGCAGCCACGTCTCGATCCCTGAGTCAAGAGATGGGAACGTTTGCAAGGCAACAACAATCTGAACGAACAGTTCGACGACGTTTGGAGCAGAATGGACTATCATCTCGGAGACCATGGCTGCGGTCACCCTTGAGGCTGCATCACAGACAGGAGCGCCTGCGGTGGTGTACTCAACGACGAACCTGGGTGCACGAATGGCAAAACGTCATTTTTTCGTATGAATCCAGGTTCTGTTTACAGCATCATGCTGATCGCATCCGTGTTTCACGACATCGCGGTGAACGCACATTGGAAGCATGTATTCGTCATCGCCATACTGGTGTATCACCCGGTGTGATGGTATGGGGTGCCATTGGTTACACGTCTCGGTCACCTCTTGTTCGCAATGACGGCACTTTGAACAGTGGACGTTACATTTCATATGTGCTACGAAACATGGGTCTACCCTTCATTCGGTCCCTGCGGTCCTGTACGGGCCTTTCTGGATACAGAAAATGTTCGACTGCTGCCCTGGCCAGCACATTTTCACTATCTCTCACCAATTCAAAATGTGTGGTCAATGGTGGCCGAGCAACTGACTCGTCACAATACACCAGTCACTACTCTTGATGAACTGTGGTATCGTGTTGAAGCTTTATGGGCCGCTATACCTGTACACGCCATCCAAGATCTGTTTGACTCAACGCCCAGGCGTATCAAGGCCGTTATTACGGCCAGAGGTGTTTGTTCTGGGTACTGATTTCTCAGGATCTATGCATCCAAATTGCGTGAAAATGTATTTACATGTCAGTTCTAGTATAATATATTTGTCCAATGAATAGCCGTTTATCATCTGCATTTCTTCTTGGTGTAACAATTTTAATGGCCAGTAGCGTAGATATTCAGAACAGTTATTTCACGAATTATGACACTGACTTCGTGGATATTATTCGTGGTGCTGAGTAGAGATAGTGTGGGTCTTTTCTATATCTTTCCGAATGTACGTTGCTGCACCATAAACCATGTCATATGTGGCACCAAGTAAATAAAAACCAGGTATTTTACCTCTTTAAAGCAAGCTGCTCTTCAATTCCTACACGAATTTCGGGGATGGTTTCCAAATCAATTTCATTCTCATTTAGTATCTTGTGTGGAACTTGACTTTTTGCTCTACTAATGCCTTCAGTGTTCGGCAGGCACATTTTAACACTGGGAACAAATGTTCTGTACAGATGGTCCTTAAAAGGGTCGTTGCTCTGCCCTGTCATATCGACTTTGTATGGCAGGTACCGTTTGTATGCCAGAAAATTACTGTCATTGTCTGGCGCCGATTGAGTACCAATGTCTAATAACTCTTCTGCATTACCGAAACTGCTGTATGCTAAATGTCGTAATGTGAACCGCTTCTGCGAAATTTCCATGCACAAAAAAAAAGCTTCCAGCAATGACGATGTTTCAATGCATGCCCTCATGAAGTCACTTTCGTCCTCCATAAGTTGGCAGCGACGGCGTGCGGCTCTGTCTGGCCGCAGCTGGCAGACATAAAGCTGCGCTGCAGCGAGCCGGAACGATGGCTGGCTGTGGAGCACACGGCGCCTGCTGGCGGAGCCGCGACCCCGTGAAGACGAATGCTTCTGCGGCTGGCTGCACTGGCACGTTACTCCTTAGAGAGAAGGGCAGCAGGGGGAAGTGCTACCGTCACGACTCCTCCGAAGGCACTCGTGGGAAGGCCTGCAGAAAACTCGTGTGCAAAACTTAAAGACGAAAGTAACTTTTGCGTGATGTGTCTTTGCCAAGTAACATATCTCGATACCCGCACAGTTAGCCGTGCGGCCTGACGCACGACTTTCCCGGTTGGGAAGTAGCGCCTGGTCCCCGGCACGAATCCACCCGGCGGACTTGTGTCGAGGTCCGGTGAGCCGGGCAGTCTGTGGATGATTTTTCGGCGGTTATCCACTTGCCTCGGCGAATGCGGGCTGGTTTCCCTTATTCCGCCTCAGCTACACTATGTCGGCGATTGTTGCGCAAACAAGTTCTCCACGTACGCGTACACCACCAGTGCTCTACCACGCAAACGTAGGGGTTACACTCGTCTGGTGTGAGACGTTCCCTGGGCCGTACCGCACAATAACCCTGAAAGAGTGGTTCGGTGTGGGGCGGCGGAGGGATGAAGTGGACTGCGCTAGTCGTCTTGGGGTTGTGGACCACTGCGGCTGCGGCGAGGACGGAGCCTCTCTGTCGTTTCTTGGCCTCCGGTTAACATAGGATACAATACAATACAACACATCTCGATAAACTTGCACCAAACATAGAAATAAAACCTACAGTATAGTACAGAAGTAACTGAATGAAATGCGCGATTAGACGTTGTCGATGACTCATGTGGACGTGCTGCAGTGTATTTCCCCAACACGCCACACACGTGCTCGACGGTATTTAAGTAGGGTGGAACGGGGAGGCCAGTCCATTCCTGTTCCCAGAACTCCTTCGATGCGTTCGCGCGTTGTCATCCACACAAATAGTGAGGGCTTAATACACGTTGACGGGTGAGTGCACCGTGTTCAAAGATCTGAAGGTCAAGAAGTCGATGTAACATTATACCTCACCTCGAGCGCCAAAATGATAATTTTCAGCTATGCTGACGTTACCTCATTTTGGAAGATGTGGGAACACGTAATACACCCAGGAACGTTGTGCAACACGATTGTTTTAATTGTGCAGGTGCTGTGCTGTGGAGACGTATAATGTTGCATGGACGTACAGACCTATAAATTTTTCAGCATGGTAGAGTCTCCGGTTAATATTATTGTGACATTGTTGCCTTTCCCTACGTGCGACTTTTCAGACGTATATGCCGCCCTGTCTTCATTTCTATGGGCGACAATGCGGGAACGCATCGAACAGCGCAGGCTGAGTAACTCTTGGAACTAGAGCATTACCGAATGGACTGGGCTGCCCGTTCTCCCGACCTAAATCCCATGTAGCATGTGTGGGCTGCGCTGGGGAGGCGTACTGTAGCATTTCTACATGCACCAACGACCATCCAGCAGTTGTTAACCGCCCTGGTGGAGGAATGGAATGCCCTACCACAATAACTCCTTAGTAGCCTTGTCGCGAGCATGGGAGCACGTTTCAGAGCGCGCACTGCCGTCCATGGCGATCACGCATTCATTGAGAACTATGTCGCGCCTTTTCTAATGTCCAGGGGACCATCATAAACTGCGGTTACTTCAGTGTAATTGCGGTCTTTGAATAAAAGTGTAATTTCTATTCGTCTTACTGCATATTTCTTTCAGTTACCTTCTGCACTACCGAGCGCGGTAGCGCAGTGGCTAGCGCACTGGATTCGCATTCTAGAGATCGACAGTTCAGACCCCCTGATTCAAGTTTTCCGTAATTTCCCCAAATCGATTCAGGCAAATGCCGGGATAGTTCCTTTGATAGGGCAAGGCCGATTGCCCTCCCCATCCTTCCCTAATCCTACGGGACTGATGACCTCGCTGTGTGGTCCCCTTCCCCAAATCAACCAACCAACCAACCAACGTGCTACACAATACCAGTTCTTTCTATGTATGGTTAAAAACTTCATCGAGCTGTGTTACTTGGCAGTGACATATCATGCCAAAGATACTTTCGTCCTTATGTCTTGCGCAGTACTGTATTTGCGTTTTGTTTCCGTCGATAGGGTACATAACCAGAAAGCAGAAACTTGTGGTCTTCCACACTGAAGATCATCCTCCAATCTATTGACTGAAATCAGGAACCATAACACGGATTGGCGGGTTGGGATTTTCAATCGTAAAGACATCACAAACCGTACCAAATGTGTGCTTCCCTGAAGTACTCTTAGCCAGGAAAGGGGTGTCACTGCAGTAAGCGATATCATTCCGCGAACTTCGCACGGCTGTCCCAGAACACATAGCACTACGTGGATCTCGTGTAACATATATACATCTAAAAGAAACTGTACCATTCACAGAGGGAACACGGGACACAAAAACCATTTACATTTAAATAATAGGTCCTGAATCCTACTACGTCAAAATAATTAATATGTATAACAGATTCCAGTGTGAGATGCATTGAGAGAATCGTAACCCACTAAAGAAGTGACTTAAACACTCGTCCCACCGATTCTCCTGATGTTCAGCAGTCTGCGTCTTTAATAAATAGGATCAACAGAAGAGGTGAAGAGGATCCAACGAAGAGCGGTGCGTTTCGTCACAGGATCGTTTAGCAAGCGCCATGGCGTGACAGGAATGCTCAACTTACTCCAGTGGCAGACGCTACAAGAGAGGCGATGTGCTTCACAAACCTATTCAAGTTTAAATTCCGAGAAAGTAAAGATTTGGGCAACATATTATTTCCTTACGTTTCGCGAGACGAATACAAAATTAGAGTTCACACGGACCTTCGCCGCCAACAAATTCTTCCCATGCGCCATTTGCGAATGGGTCGGGGAAGATCGAAGCGATTGTGGTCGTAGAAGTACCCTCCTCCACACATCATATAGTGGATTACTGTATGGAGATGTAGATAAAGATGCAGCAGATTCTAGTTTGAGTAGGCTTCACTCTGAAACAAACAAAAAAAAAACGAGAGAAAAACGATAAACATCGTCCGAATAGGCGTTGAAGGTCAACGGTGCCTACCGGCCCTCGAGTGTCAACGCATAAAGATATGGGTAGAGGGGCATGTGTCAGCACACCACTCTTCCAGCCGTAGTCAGTTTTCGCGACCACTGCCGCTACTTCTCAATCAGGTAGATCCTCAATTGGCCCGACAAGGTCTGAGTGCATCCCGTTTGCCAACAGCACTTGGCAGACCCCGACGGTGACCTATGCAAGTGCTAGCCAAGCCAGACGGCTCTTAACTTCGGTATCTGATGGCAACCGATGTTACCACTGCGGCAAGGCCGTTGACAAAAAACCAGGTCACCAAGCCTTATATCTTCTACTTTAAACAAATGTACATTACCCTGTATTGTTTTGTTTTCTACTGGAGTGTGCCATAACATTTATACCGTAGAACCGGGCAGCGTCAGTATCATGTGGATATCAAAGCTAGTCATCCTCTCGAAAAGGAAAGTCCAATAGACAGGCATTTGAATTAAAACTTAAAATTGCAATTCAACAGACAATTTTATGTTGTGCCTTCACCGTAGCAAGATTACATATCGATACGTTGGAGTTTATTTTATTGGCTGTGTGTTCGTTCGATTGTATCTTATCGAACAAGGAGACTACACCAGAGATCATCATTACGAGCAGACTCACGATCTTCTGTGACTAGCTTTGCCGTTAACTGATATGCGCCATTACATACGACGGAAAGATGTAGCATACTTACACATAATCTATACTCGGAACGTTTAAGGATGCATCATGTGAATTATCGGAAAATAAGATAACTTAACCATATATTTCATGTCTCCTGTACGTTGTTAATCGAGAAGATTCTTTATGGTTCCAGAATACCAGGTATACAGGACCGACTTAAATATTTGTTGTAATCCTTGTCCCACAAACCAGACGACATTGTTGTTAATCATTAAGAGAATATTGTTTGTATGCTTCTAAAACCAAAGACATTCACCCATGGAAATATGGTTCAAATGACTCTGAGCACTATGGGACTTAACATCTGAGGTCATCAGTCCCCTAGAACTTAGAACTACTTAAACCTAACTCACTTAATGACATCACACACATCCATGCCCGAGGCAGGATTCGAACCTGCGAGCGTAGCAGTCGCGGGGTTCCGGCCTGAAGCGCCTAGAACCGCTCGGTCACACCGGCCGGCCCCATGGAAATTAAATATGTAATAAACAGTTAAACGAAATAAACGAAGAGAAGTAAGAGACATTACAACAGATCGAGAAATCAAAACGTAATAGGTGTGTTGTGAACTATCGTCATCAGCCATTTCTAACAAAAAGAGTCTTCGTCAAAAAACACCTAATCCCCGCACTGGGTGTTGTTGTTCCATCGGTCGTAGCGCCCTCATGTTGTTGCTGTGGTGTTCAATCCCAAGACTGGTTTGTTGGGGTTCTCCATTCTAGTCTTCTCTGTGCAGTCCCCTTGATCCCTCCGTAACTACCGCAACCTACACACACTTGAACCTACTTACGCCGTCGGCGCACGAAATGTGCATTCGAACATCAACGTTGAGCATGCCGAGTTTCTGACGTCATGGTGGAAAAAGCACGTTGTGGATCCTTTCCGAACGTGTAGAGCAATATCTAGCATGTTAGATATTTTGAACATAAGTTTAAACGTAGACCAAGGAGATGGAAGTACCCCATCTACGTCGCATCTCTTTCTAGTGCAGAGTCTTTAGTACATTTCAGTTTGAATCAAAATATACGTCCTACGAATGTACGCTATTTAAAAGCACCAGAAAAATGATATCTTGAAAACCCGTCGTTTATTTGCACAATTTGTTGTGATATAATGACTGCCGATGTCACAGAGGCAGTTACATACTTTTCGTATTGCATCCTGCTTCCTATGAAAGTATGCCATTTCAGGGAAAAGGCACAAGGATGACTCACCAAAAGCATATTTTTCCTGGTAGGATTTCTTATAAATAAATGTCACGTAAAAGTATATCTGCGATAAAAGCCTTCAGAAGATAATAACCTACAAAAGAAGGAAATATGCAAATTCAGTGTAGCATAATGAAAAGAAATGCAGAGTTACAAATTGATACATGATACTCTGCAGGTTCGCTTCTTACGACTTATGATTTTTTTATTTTATTTTTTTTTAACTCACCTTCGCGTTTTCTAGTAGATTCTGAAACTTTCCTATAATTTTACTGTATGAATATTCTATAATATTCGATGTTATGTAAAAAAAAAAGTGCGCTCTCTCTCTCTCTCTCTCTAGAATGTGTACGTTCTATTGGCTTTATCTCCAAGAGAGCTTGCATTAATTCCAGTAAGATATTTTGCACTTTCTTGTTTAGTCTTGTATTTCGCAGGTTCTACAGATTCTGCTACTGAATAGACGCATTTATCAAATAAGAATGACCTTAGGGTTCTATTGAAATCTGAGAACGGTGAAATAAACTTTATCTTATGTGGCACATTGTTGTAAATTTGCATCGCACTATTTGTAATGGAATTTTTGCAAGCTGATGATCTTTTAATATTGAACTTTCTTTACAGGGGTATTAGAGTTCTATTTACGTGTACTACAGACAGAATAACGTAACTAGCGTGTGGATAAGAGAGTGAGTGTGCGTTTTAAGTGAGATGACGTAGGAATTTTACACCTGCCATTTCGTAAACAAACTAAGCGATTTGCAATCCAGATACAGCGGGCTACTACCGCTGGAGCACGCTGCGATCGCATGTATCACACTGAGACACGCTACTGTGTGCACAAGCCACATCGTTCCTGAGCATTCAGCAGCACGTTGAACTCGACACGCTCAACATTGGCGTTCGAATGCACGGCCCGTGTACCGACTGCTTCACTATAGTCCCACTTTTTGTCTCCAGCTACAATTCCTGTCCCCAACCCCACCCTCCTGCCCCACATTTCCCCCATTACTGACAAATAACAGCTTTTTGATGCTTCAGGATCCCTCCTGTCAAGCCGGCCGGTGTGGCAACGCGGTTCTAGGCGCTTCAGTCTGGAACCGCGCTGCTGTTACAGTCACAGGTTCGAATCCTGCCTCGGGCATGGATGTATGTGATGTCCTTAGGTCAGTTAGGTTTAAGTAGTTCTAAGTTCTAGGGGACTGATGACCTCAGAAGTTAAGTCACATAGTGATCAGAGCCATCTTGAACCTCCTGTCAACTGAGAGTTGAATCAGGTTGTGACATAAATTTCTGTTTCCTATTTTCATTCAGTACCTCCTCCTTAGTTATTCGAACTGCTCATCTAATCTTCAGTATTCACCTATAGCACGACATCTAACACGCTTCCCTGCTCTTCTTGTCTGAACTGCTCATCATCCACATGTCACTTCCAACTGAGGTTGAACTCTACACTCCATATCAGCGACCTCAGTAGTCATTAGACAACATGAGAGAGCAGAATGGGGCGCTCCACGGAACTCACGGACTTCGAACGTGGTCAGGTGATTGGGTGTCACTTGTGTAATACGTCTGTACGCGAGATTTCCACACTCCTAAACATCCCTAGGTCCGCTGTTTCCGACGTGCTAGTGAAGTGGAAACATGAAGGAACACGTACAGCGCAAAAGCGTAGAGACCGACCTCGTCTGACTGACTGACAGAGACCGCCGACAGTTGAAGAGGGTCGTAATGTGTAATAGGCATACATCTATCCAGGCCATCACACAACTACTCCAAACTGCATGAGGATCCACGGCGAGTACTATAACTGTTAACCGCGAGGTGAGAAAACATGGATTTCATGGTCAAGCGGCTTCTCATAAGCCACACATCAGGCCGATAAATGCCAAACGACAACTCGCTTGGTATAAGGAGCTAAACATTGGAGATTGAACAGTGGAAAAACGTTGTGTGGAGTGACGAATCACGGTACACATTGTGGCGATCCGATGGCAGTGTGTGTGTGTGGCTAATGCCCGGTTAACGTCATTTGCCAGCGTGTGTAGTGCCAACAGTAAAATTCGGAGGCGGTGGTTTTAAGATATTGTGTTTTTCATGGAGGGGGCTTGACCCCTTGTTGTTTTGCGTGGCACAAACACAGCACATGCCTACATTGGTGTTTTAAGCAACTTCTTGCTTCCCACTGTTGAAGATCAATTCGGGGATGGCGATTGCGTGTTTCAACACAATCGAGCACCTGTTCACAATGCACGACCTGTGGCGGAGTGGTTACACGACAATAACATCCCTGTAATGAACTGGCCTGCATACAGTCCTGACCTGAATCCTACTGAACACCTTTGGGATGTTTTGGAACGCCGATTTCGTGCCGGGCCTCACCAACCGACATCGATACCTCTCCTCAGTGCAGCGCTCCGTGAAGAATGGCATTCCCCAAGAAACCTTCGGGCACCGTATAGAACGTATGCCTGCGAGAGTTGAAGCTGTCATCAAGGCTAAGGGTGGTCCACCACCATATTGAATTCCAGCATTACCGATGGAGGGTGCCCCCAACTTGTAAGTCATTTTCAGCCAGGCGTCCGGATACATTTGATCACATAGTGCACATTAGAAAGTCAGTCATAAGTAGGGTAGAACCTCTGCTGACGTTTTGCCAACGCACAGGAGTACAAGGTACGTTAAAACTAGAACGGCGGAGTTTCTGACATTCCCAAAACAGCGGAAAGGGTTAATTTTGACCCACATAAAATGTTTTCATATTTGACTTAAACAAGTAATTTGTTTTAATGTTTGTTAATTGATACCTTTTTCTAGTAATCACAGTAATTTTTAACACGATAATTTCTAACTAATTATTTATTTCAACAACAAAAAATCCTTCAAATTTATTTTTGGTATTGCTAATAAGTTTCCCAAACAGTAAATTTTCATTTATTAACTATTTGTAGAATCTTCTAGACATGTGTAGTATATTTGCTACATGTTTCTCTCGCACGTGTACTGCACACAGTTTTGTATTACTTTTCACTCAAGTCATTGGAATCTACTGGATGTACTTAACACATGTGATTTCTCTTTTACGTGCAGATTTCCCACACACGGCTTTGTGGCACTTCACACAGATTTCTCTGGTCTTGTTATCATTGCAGAGGCCTATATGGCACTTCTTCCACTTTATAGGTGATTTCAGTGTTGTAGCCTCTTCCTTTGTCTGATGCTTTTGCTTTTTCGTTCTGTTGAGTTCATTCGTCAGCTGAAGTATGAACTTCCATTTTCTTGTTCCTTAGTATGTTATGGATAACCCATGCGTTTATTGTCACCATGTTCCAGATGTTGTAGAAGACTCGCATTGGCCATCTCCTACCATGCAATGTTTGTAGTATATTTAGGATCATTTGATGAACCACGTCCACCCCATACTTTGTTGCATTGTAGGACATTATCGTTTCAGGCTTCTTCTTTCCTCCCTTTCTTATTGCTGTTTCAGCATGCAGTGTAATCAGAAGAATGACATTTTTATTCTGCTTTCCTTGGTATACAGTCATGGTGCAGTGTGTGTTGACACTATGGTACAGGAGGGTTGTGGAATGAATTTCAGCATCGGTTTCCTTATTTCATCGGGGATTTCACGAAGGGTCTTGTTCAATGTACGTGCTAATGAAGTTTCCTTATCTTTCAGTCTCTTAGCAAGATCAAGAGACGTAGAGAAGTTGTTTGTCGTCACATTTCTCCCTTGATTTACAAATGGCTCCATGAGACACAGAACGACGTACTCTCCCAATGGTCGCTTCTGTCTATGGGTGTCCCCTTTGCCGAAGTATTGGAATGCATTACATGTATACTTTATCGTTACATCGACAGCCAACCAGAATTTGACACCATATTTGTCTTTTTTGTTGGATATCATGATTTGCTGGGTATATTTTCTCGAGAGCGGTAAAAAATAATACTGTTTTCAATTACCTTTCCCAAATTTCAGATACAAAAGGGAATTTGTTGGCCGCCAGGCGTTCAGCTCGGGTTGATTTTTCATCGAAACAGAGAAATCTGAGAAGCTTCTGAAATCTGAGCCTTGGCATAATGTCCTTGATAAAAGTAGGCCCTCAAGAGTGTCACCAGAGACCATCCACAGACATACCTTTCACACAGATGACACACCGAGCATACGTGGTAGCTATCAGTTTCTCCAGTTCATGAAGTGACACAGTTCTGTCACAGTTTTTTAGTATTTTTCGATCATTTGATCCTGTGTATTACTTCATGAGACGTAGCAATGCTTCGTCAAAAATAAAAGCGTGAGACGTGGGACCTCCTCTCTCCTTCAGAACGTTCACAGCCGAACTTCTTTCAGAAGTTGAAAAATTGGTTATTTCTTACACGGTTCCATTCCTAGTAATCATCTTTCCAGACGTTTCCTATCTGTGCCTGCTGTGATGTATGAGGTGATAATTGACGTAGATCAGCATATGTATCTTCTTCCACTAATCGCTCCTCGTTCACAATACATTCATCTTCACTTGTCTCACGTACGTACTCACTATCTTCATTAGTGAAGTTAATGTCCGATTGCCCGCCCGGTTAGTCATGCGATCTAACGCACGGCTTTCCGGAGTGGGAAGGCGCGTCTGGTCCCCTGCACGAATCCACCCGGCGGACTTGTGTCGAGTCCTTTGAGCCGGCCAGTCTGTGGGTGGTTTTTAGGCGGTTTTCCATCTGCCTCGGCGAATGCGGGCTGGTTCCACTTATTCCGCCTAGCTACACTATGTCGGCGATTGCTGCGCAAACAAGTTCTCCACATACGCGTACACCACCATTACTCTACCACGCAAACACAGGGGTTACACTCCTCTGGTATGAGACGTTTCCTGGGGGCGTCCACAGGGGGCCGAACCGCACAATAACCCTGAAAGAGTGGTTCGGAGTGGGGTGGCGGAGGGGTGAAATGGGCTGCGGTAGTCGTCGTGGGGTTGTGGACCATTGCGGCTGCGGCGGGGACGGAGCCTCTCCGTCGTTTACAGGTCCCCGGTTAACATACAATACAATATAATAATTTCCGATTCAACTTCGGAATTCTCTAAGAGAAATAACATTTCATCATTAGAACGTCCACGCCGACGATACGTGTTCGAATATGTGTTTCAGAGACGAAGACGACTATTGCCTAAATGACACGATATAAGCTGTGGTAAATTGAATTGTACACGTGCCAAGTTGCAACAATGAGCAGCAACTGCTCTGGATGACTGCTGACTGTTACGCTGCATTGATGGATAATTTACATAAATTCGGAAGAGAAATCAGAGTGGGATCAAACCGACTCCTTCTGCCATTCTAGGCATATCGAATTAAATGTCGAAGAAAATACAAATATTTTGTACATCCTAATACATCATCGCTAAGAGGAGAAAAATTTAAGGGAAAGTCATATGATTTCATTGACGAAGTAAATAAATTGAATATAGCAATGAATAAAAGAAAAAAGTATGACAGGAGTCATTTTGACCGCTTCCGCCTTTCTAGCGTTAATAGAGACCGTAACCACTATTTACATAAAAAATTAAAGTATGTCTACACCACACAAACGCTAGTACTGTGCTTAGGGGAGATTGCATGAATAGATCCTCTCATGCTACAGTTAATACGTGTACCCTGTAAGGTAGCAGTCAAAGTTAGGGGTGGCTGCCTTGATGTCCTACCACATGAAAGGTGCTGCAGACGTTTACCCAAAGCGCGACTTCAAAAAAGGGTTCAAATGGCTCTGAGCACTATGGGACTCAACTGCTGTGGTCATAAGTCCCCTAGAACTTAGAACTACTTAAACCTAACTAACCTAAGGACATCACACACATCCATGCCCGAGGCAGGATTCGAACCTGCGACCGTAGCGGTCGTGCGGTTCCAGACTGTAGCGCCTTTAACCGCTCGGCCACTCCGGCCGGCAAGGCGCGACTTAGGCGCGCACGTAGAATAACTGTGATGCTTGTGCACGAGCGACACTACGATTTTCTCCTGAAAGTAATGAACAGGCAAACTGATACTAGCTGCAAGGCGGTATGTGCCAAGAGTAAATCGCGTTCCTGTCGGCGATTTCTCTAGGCGGTCGTCCGTCAGGATTGCATGTATTGTATTGTATAGAATCGGGGACCTAGAAACGACGGAGAGGCTTCGTCCCCGCCGTAGCCCTGAGTGTTCACAACCCCACAACCGGCCACAGCAGTCCACTCATCCCACCGCCGCCCCACGCCGAACAAAGGGTCGACCCTCTAGTGCCACCCCCCGCCCCCCCACCCCCCCCACACACGAGAACGTCTCGCACCAGACGAGTGTAACCCCAATGTTCGCCTGGTAGAGTAATTATGGTGTACGCGTACGTGGAGAAAGTGTTTGCGCAGCAATCGCCGAAATAGCGTAACTGAAGCGGGATGAGGGGAACCAGCCCGCATTATCCGAGTCAGATGGAAATCACCTTAAAAACCATCCACAGACTGGCCGGCTCACCGGACTTCGACACTAATCCGCCGGGCGGATTCCTGCCCAGGACCGTCACGCCTTCCCGCCCGAAAGCATTGCGTTAGACCACACGGCTATCCGGCCGGGCGTCCGTCAGGATGGAAGCAAACAGAATGGGCAGGGACAGCGGTGCTCTACAGTTTTTATATCGTCGGTCATCACTCTCCAGTGAGCTTGCCATCTCAAAACACTAGAGCCGTAGCGAACTATGGGGAGGAACAGTCTGTTCTGACATAGTGAACTGACCATGTCTTTTGCTGACGGGTTTTACATTTTGCCTTAGTTCCAACAATGGAAAAACGGCCATCGCTGTATCCCTTTGATCCCATGAAGACGAAGAATACGCTGTTTGAAACTTTAACGTATTTTTTTAGCGGTTGCCAATATTTTGAGCAAGTTATCAACTTCTCTCTGAATGACTGCAACCGAAATCCGTTTCTGGAGTTCAGCACTTCAGGAATCTGTTCATTATGGTCTCATTTCTCACGGAAGTTCAGTTAAATGATTAATTTATAAATCAAATTTAAGGAAGCTAAACATAAACTCTAAAACGAATTATCTGAGGATTGGTCATTAGGAAAGAGTCCATAATCTGCAATTAAGTGCATGGATAATTAATTATTGTCTGTTCTGTGGTAGAAGACTTACACTGGAACTCACGCACACGTCCCAGCGTGTGGTGAGTCTGGGAAGGGTCGTTGTGTCATGCCTCCAGACAAATACCTATAAAAATACTTCCTAACATTTAAATTTGTATTTGATTTTAAATTCTTTTTTTCTGAAATGTTTCTCTTCCTGCTGCCAGTCTGTATTTTACATCCTCTCTACTTCGAAAATCGTTACTTATTTTGATACTGAAATAATAAAACTCATGCATTACGTTTAGTGTCCTATTTCCTCGTCTGATTCACCAGTATTGTGGTGTCACCGCCAGACACCACACTTGCTAGGTGGTAGCCTTTAAATCGGCCGCAGTCCGTTAGTATACGTCGGACCCGCGTGTCGCCACAATCAGTGATTGCAGACCGAACGCCACCACACGGCAGGTCTAGTCTAGAGAGACTCCCTAGCACTCGGCCCAGTTGTACAGCCGACTTTGCTAGCGATGGTTCACTGACTACATACGCTCTCATTTGCAGAGACGACAGTTTAGCATAGCCTTCAGCTACGTCATTTGCTACGACCTAGCTAGGCACCATATTCTTCAGGAATGTATTCTGAACTGATAATATTGTGAATCATGTACCGTCAAGAGCGACGTTCATCATTAATGGATTAGAGTTAATTATCCAACTAATTACGTCCGCTTTCTGAATTCTAATTCCTTGTCATGTTCCAGACCTCACGTCAGTATAGTCTTTCGCTACTCACGCCAACCTGCGTGAGCTAAAACGCGTGTATTTCGGCCTCCTCTAGTAACACGGTGCTGGTTCTTCTGCCAACACAACAAGTATCAGCTAATTTAAATTCACCGCATTCCATTAAAATTCCTTTACTCTTTTTTACTTAGATTCTCTGTTCGTTGCACCCCATTGTAGCTCCAGGACCGTATATCGGTCATCCTTAACACTCCACAGGGATTCTGGTGAAGCTGCATGTTGAGAGATTTCACTGACCTTATTAACAGATCGTACATCACTTGTCTCCATTCCGTTCACTTTTCTATTCCTACCATTCACTTTCTCTTTAACTTTTTGTGCTATTATGAGCTTTTGTTTTGTGCATACATTTCATGTTCACGATTAGGCAGCACAGATTAGAAATGGTAGAAGGCAATGGTCATAAACTAGTTTCTTCAGATTTGCTTTCGTATTTAGTCTGAAAACGCCTGAATGATTCCCAAACGTTTGTCACTCCAGTTTAACCCCCGCAATACCATGTCATTTTCAGTAATGCGTATTACCGAGAGGGGGAGGGGGTATTTTGTGCCCACCAGAAAGAAATCTAAAAAATAAATAAAATTCATTAATTGTTCTTAAATTACATTACTAACACACATTTGAAAGAACTATTGATGCATAAACAGGATCCAGAATCTGGATATTTCTTTTAAAACTGTTTTCAAAAATGCATTATATATCTTTCACATACTTCGTCATTTAACATTACTAAGTCTAATTATCTTGAGAAAAATTAGTGGTAAAAGTCGTTATAGTACTACTGAAGTTCACTTTACTATAATTAAAAAATATTACAAAAATTAGTGGTAATATAAAAATTGCTTAGGTACACAACATATTTTTGTGATAAGAATTACTCACCACTTTCTTCGGAATCTACTTCACACTTTTTTTGCTGTTTTTAGCACGTGTGTATCTCTTACAATTGTTGCAGGTTATTGTTGTTCTGTTCACTTTGTTGTACACTTCTGCTTTTGAACGGCTTTCACTAACACACAAATGGCATGTACCTCTACCTCCATAGCTTCCTTCCCAACAAAGTTTTGTTTGATTTTCCGTCCGAGAATGCCCTCCATACTTGAAACGACAGGCTTTGGCAGCCCTGCAATATTTGTACCCTTTCTTCAGTGTATGGTTTCGTGAGCTGTAGTCCCAGTTCTTGAAGAAAAAGCTGTCACTTACTAGGTTCTCTCTTATTCCAGTCCGGGAAGTTCAACAAATATAGTATATAACTATTTACCGCTGCTATGTCCACAAGAGTATAGAAATCAGATAGCGGCCACATTCTTGTAGCCATCTTAGTTGAATATTTCCTCACCATTTGATATATAGTGTCAACGCCACCTTAGTCTCATTATAATTTAAATTTATAACTGTTTTCTTCTTAGTCTCAGTAGGTGAACCAATTGCAGCGTCATAATGTTGAGATGATAGAAGCAGCAGATTTCCTTTGGGTGGTTCACGGGGGATATAATAAACAATTGCGAATGGAATATTTCCAGTACTAGCATCATTAAAAGCAAATTTACTAGAATATTATTCTTGTCTTGAGATATCTTTCAGTTCTTGAGGTATATGTTTCCTATTAGCTTGTAGTGTTCCCACGAGAGTTAGCTTGTTATTCCTCCATAGATTTTCGGCCAATCAATGTAAGTGTAATATCGGTCTGTGGTGACATTTCGCCCTGAATTATGTATAGGAAACACCATGCATTTGACCACTGCTGCAGCGGAATTTGATCGTTGTGTACCATCATTTCTTTTCCTAGCATAAGGCTCCATGCTGATAACTTATTTGGTTTTAGCGTCTGTGACCATGCGTATAAGTACACTGTATTTACCAGGTTTTTCCTTCATGAAGACCTAGAAGGGACACCTGCGACGGAACAATGACAACATTTCGTCAATAACAGTGTGAGTCCCAACAGAATAATATTTTGGCAGTATTTCATTCATTTTATCAAAAACGTTTCGCATTGCAGTAAACTTATCACGTTTCCTACAATCGCTTCATCACTCTGTGATCAAATCTTACTATTTTAGTAATCTGCTGTAATCTGGTTTGGATTATGGTAGCAGTATAAACAAATCTTCCTGAAGTGCAGGACTCTAAATCTGTAACAGATGACTTACTGTCGTTTTCATTACCGATCATAATAAGTAGCCCTATACATGCTTTGAATTCAGTTCTGTCTCACTTGGGTATTTCCTGCCTCAATGCCTCTTCATTGGTATGCTTTATTATGATGTTGACAATTTCTGGAGACAAAAACGTTTCTCTTATTGTTCCTACTTTACCTTCGTATCTCATGCCTTCACTTTCTGTCACTACGTTTTGTGCTACTCGCTTTCTGATGTTAGGAGGTTTGAAGCTATAAATTTTTCCAGTGCTTCTTATATACCTGTCACTAACCTCGCAAGTTTCGTCATCAGCTTCAGGTGCCCACAGTTCATCTTCAGTGTCTGTATGTACTCTATTACTGCCCTCATCCTAGCGCCCAACAAATTCCTCTCAAAGTTCGCTCAATACATCGTCAGTTTCACCAAATACAATTTGAGAATCTGTAGATTCTTCCAAAATCTGTGATATTTCTCTGTCAATAAGTGACTATCGATACATTTTCAATCACAGCTGTATCTAATAATGGACTATGTTCCACTGAAGAGGATACAATAAAGAACCAAAGGGAAATGAATTATTGTTGAGACCGTTGTTGCTGTCAACCCAGAGAAATATAATGTCCATGTGTTCTAACGTCACGTAATGCTATTATTTGTGGAGTTAGACGAACGTTCTGGGAAGTCGCACCAACTACCAAACCGGAAGGGGGCGGTCTTTACGACCACCTCCCTTAAAATTAATTTTTCCGATTAAGCTTAAACGAAAAATGTAAAACAATCATAGAATCTGGAATAAGACTTCTTTAAAGACAATATTTCTTACAAAATTTTAAAAAATAACGTATCTGAGTATATTTCAATATTTTCAAAAGGTGGGCATAAAGGATCCCCGGCCCCCTCCCTTGGTATTGCGAGGGTTAATGAGACAAAGGATTTCCGGTCCTATCCATATTTACGAAGTGACCTATACTAACTGATGGACTCTTCGATATTCTACAGAAGCACGATGTCAATGCAGTGACTCTGTTGTTGGACATAGTTCTAGACATGGACATCCGCAACTTCAACGCATGACGGACGCAACATGGAGGATGTAAAAAACAGACTATCGCAGGCGAAGATAGCAGTCCTAGGTAAATTAAATATGCAATTATCAAGTATCGGCCTTAATTTGAGAAACCAATACCTAAGAATGTGCCTTTGTTAAGGAAACGAATCGTGGACCGTGGGTATACCGGAAATGAAGACAACTGAAGCGTTTCATATGTGGTACTGAAGAATGAAGTTGAAAAGTAGGTAAACTAATTATACAATAAACGAGGAGATTTCTGTGCTAGATCGGCAGCATACGGAGGACATTTACAAGAAAAAGGAACAGGTTAATGGGAAATTTGTTAAGTCATCAGGGAATAACTTTCAAGATGCTAGAGGGAGCGTTAGAGGCAAAAACTGTACCCCAAGACAAAGACTGGTAAATGTTCAACAAATAAAGAGACAACTTGGGGTGCAGATAGTATTCTGAAATAAAACAAGATTAGAATGGGAGAGGAGCCATATCAAACCAGTCAAAGGACTGGTGAGCACCTTGCGTGGTGAACTGCAACAGAACTGACTGGGCTTACAAAGTAACCTTTTTATTGAGAACTTTAGAAGTGCTGAATGAAAGAAATAAATGTGCGAAGAAACAAAAGACTTTACCCCATGTCCCCAAATATGGTTTGGTGCATAATAGGCAACTGTTAGTTACACAGTACATATTGTAAGGGGTCAACTCTCCTAGTACTGACATAAACAAATTTTACAGAGAAAAATTAGAAAGAAAACACTTCATGGAATAATCCCTCACGATCTTAAACTAACAGAACGAGGGAATACGTAGTTTGTCACACAATGAAGGTGCAATTCTTTGATCGACTGAAATAATATAAAAAAGTTTCCAGAATGAGATTTTAACTCTGCAGCGGTGTGTGCGCTGATATGAGTTCGAGTCTTGGTCCGGCACACAGTTTTAATCTTCCAGAAAGTTTAACATAAAAAAGTTGTTATGATATAAGGTATAAAATCAAAATGATGTCGCAAACGTGGTCGCTAGAAGACATGTATACAAATTTCTGGTATGGTTCCTTAAAAAGATTAAGGCAGATGCTTCCTCTTTCGCCCTCTAAGTGAACTTGTGCTCAGTGTCTAGTTACTCAGACGCTGATGAAACGTAAAAAGCTCATACCAATCCTCACAGATCCTTGGTTATACCATCACTAATAAGGCCAAACGCATTCAATGATTCGTGCCACTTAGACAAGTCATGCTTACTTTCTCTGATCATTCAATCCCTGTTTCTTCTTTTCTGGTTTTTTTTCCAAGGAAATTGCCGTTCTGCGAAATTTGCGTTACATTCTTTTAGGTGCAGTGATACTGGATTAAAATGTTCATCTGCAGTAGAGCACTTGCAATTCAGCAAATTACACTACCTCCAGTTCAAGGCACTTTTTATTGGCCATTTGTCACCCAGCGTAGAACGCAACGTCGGGAATCGTGTCACCGAGGAATTAGGCAGTAGTTACTCGGTGGATGGTGCCAAGGGCGTTTGTCACAGGAGTAGACTTCTCCGGGGCTGGGGGCCGGTCTCAGAGCCAAGAACTGTTGCCAGCTACGAGCGTATTGTCAAATTAAGCTTGATTTGATAATGCAACCTTCTGGCTCTGAGACGATGTTGCTATAGACGAAGCAGCGGTGCTGGAGGTGCATTTACGGCAAACTGGAGAAATTAGGAAGTTTCCGTAATAAGTAGAAATTTAAATACCAAAAGAAAACGAAACGCAATATACATTATTGTCTTAGAATGTAGAAATTTACAGATTCAAAGTTCTGTGTATAGATAGTTGATTATGCATTGAATATGTGTTTCTGCTTAATACTGTAACAAATTAAATATTATTATACGCTCCAGGCGAGTCATATTTTTCTCCTACTTCATTCTTGAACATACTGGGTGGTTGTACTTAAAGCGTAGCTTCTTACAGAGGTCCATCGTGGGTTGTAATGATCGTATGGCCACGAAACTTCATAGATATTCTAACACGTTGATGCGAAAGCGATTTACATTGGAAGAAATTAGTTCCAATATTGTCCACCTGGTGCAAATCTGCCGCTGTGAATGCAAGAAAGACGTGCAGAAATGATTCCATATGTAATGGATTAGGAACTAGACGCAGGCAGAAAAGTTTAAACAAGTGAGAAAGGTATTATGTTGATATTATTTACTGCCTCTTACACAATTTTTTCAGTATGAGCACCGGAGTCATCGACGATGTACCGTACAGCGCGAAATTTGCATGTGGTGCTCAAAATTGGGACATTTTTTTAAGATCGGAAATTATTTGCGCGTTAACGTATCAGAATATGTACCACGTTTCGCTGAGATACATTTATTACAGCCCACACTGGGAGTCTGTGAGTAGCTGCACTTTAATTTTAACGAGCCGGTAGTACTGTCGTGAGATGTTTTACGGTAAGTTTAATAAACTAGAACTCGAGATAGGTTGGAAAGCGGGTCTACTACTTCCATAACCAAAACAGTAAGATAAGAGATATTATTTCATTCGTGGGGACATATCAAGAGTCGTTTAACCCTGGCCTGATTCTCGACGTGAACATGGAAGTCAGTAGTAAACAGTAGGCAAGAAGTAGCCTCTAGTATGCACAGCGTAGTGGCTCGCCGAGTATTTCAATAAGTAATCACCTTCTCCTATAATACTACAGCCAGATTACTTCCGATATCCTTCTCAAAGTGAGAAAGTAATTTGTGTTTAATATTGTTGTTATCGGCGAGATGTTAATCTTACATTAAATTTTGTTGAAATTTCTTGGCAGATGAAGACTCCTCATTCTTTAGACTGATATTTGAATCTGTACCTTTACTTTTCACGAGAACATTCCAAAACTGAGCCGTCAGAGAACGTCTAATAATGATACTCAGCGTTTAAATTTGCCGTAAGTTTACCTTATTCTTGCAGGTCGCATAGCGTATTCTATTTGCTCGATGTAAACCGAGATGTTTGTCACTGTTTCCACGTCAGAGTTAGTGACCTCAGTCGCATGTTTTTTATTAACGTTCAGCATCTTAGATCTAGTAAACTTCTCAATGTCGCGTTCCTAAATGATGGCGAAATTAATCGAAAGTAGTGACAACACTGTAGACGTCACATTCCTTGTAAGTACGTCTCAAGATTTGAATTTGTTGTAGCATTGAATCAGTTGTTTCGACTTCCGGTTGCTTCTCCGACTCGGAGATAGCGAGAGTCGTCTGTTTCTGGTATCGCAGATCCGGCTGAGCCCAGCTAAGGCTTTTGGAGACGACGGCCTCCATAGTACGAGATAAGAGAGTTTGTCACGGCAGGTCACGTTGTCGGCTGATGTGAATCACATTGCATCACACCTCCCCACCACCCGTTCACCAGATACTCACACTGTTTGCATCTCATGACGCAGAGCCCGTGTAAAATAGAGTACGTGTAACTGCTCGTATGACGCCTCCAGATTACGACATAATGCTGAGAATCCTTAAGCTCCGTGCAGTGAAAGAAACAAGCCCACGCGAATTCAATTTGTCTTCACTGAATGATTAACTCTCATACAAGTTCTGACAGTTTCTACTGGAAATTCAACCATTAGTACCTGTCATATTTCAGTGGCAGAATTAGTCTTCTGTAAAAGCAGAAGCCACTGCGTGGTTTACCGTATTCTGAAAAATAAGGTTTAGTTAATTAATCAATTACTGGGGCGTAATAAATGCTATTATACATTTACATCAACTGAATAATTGTTGTATATAACACGCCATCGTTAAAAAGAGTCAACTATTATGAAACATATGTCTTGTTCAGACGCAGAAATTTCGGAAAATGTACTTCTGGAATACAGTAGTGTTAATCATGGCCTGTGGAAAACATGTACAAAGGGAGTAGAAACGTCTGAAATGTAATGTAAAGGAATGCTGAAATTAAATGGGCTGTTATAATAATAAATGAGGAGATACTCCAGAATTGCCGAGGAGGAGAATATGTGCAGTCTTAATTGGGAGAAGGTATAGGATGACAGGCCAAGTGTTAAAACATCAAGTAATAACTTACACTGTACCATAGGGAGCCACCGAGGATAAAAGTTGTGGGGAAGGAATGATCTCTACAGCGCAGAATTCCTATAACAAATATGTTCAAATATCAAAATATCCACGGGTATGCTGCCGGTCTATAGTGTCCAACGGGCACAATATTTCGGCGATCAAACATGTCGCCATCATCAGGTGAACTGACGGACTGAGCAGCATACCCGTGGATATTTTGATTATCAAATACGCCGGGAGAAACTTAAGAATGTTCAAATATGTTTTAGAAGGACGTGCTTAGAATCGCTGGGACGGGTCTTGGTTCTCGATTACTGTTTCAGCTAGGACTATGAGGTGAAAAGTAATTCATTTAGCTCGTATCAGCGGACATTTGCATGGCCAGTCGAATATCGGTCTTAATATACACTCCTGGAAATTGAAATAAGAACACCGTGAATTCATTGTCCCAGGAAGGGGAAACTTTATTGACACATTCCTGGGGTCAGATACATCACATGATCACACTGACAGAACCACAGGCACATAGACACAGGCAACAGAGCATGCACAATGTCGGCACTAGTACAGTGTATATCCACCTTTCGCAGCAATGCAGGCTGCTATTCTCCCATGGAGACGATCGTAGAGATGCTGGATGTAGTCCTGTGGAACGGCTTGCCATGCCATTTCCACCTGGCGCCTCAGTTGGACCAGCGTTCGTGCTGGACGTGCAGACCGCGTGAGACGACGCTTCATCCACTCCCAAACATGCTCAATGGGGGACAGATCCGGAGATCTTGCTGGCCAGGGTAGTTGACTTACACCTTCTAGAGCACGTTGGGTGGCACGGGATACATGCGGACGTGCATTGTCCTGTTGGAACAGCACGTCCCCTTGCCGGTCTAGGAATGGTAGAACGATGGGTTCGATGACGGTTTGGATGTACCGTGCACTATTCAGTGTCCCCACGACGATCACCAGTGGTGTACGGCCAGTGTAGGAGATCGCTCCCCACACCATGATGCCGGGTGTTGGCCCTGTGTGCCTCGGTCGTATGCAGTCCTGATTGTGGCGCTCACCTGCACGGCGCCAAACACGCATACGACCATCATTGGCACCAAGGCAGAAGCGGCTCTCATCGCTGAAGACGACACGTCTCCATTCGTCCCTCCATTCACGCCTGTCGTGACACCACTGGAGGCGGGCTGCACGATGTTGGGGCGTGAGCGGAAGACGGCCTAACGGTGTGCGGGACCGTAGCCCAGCTTCATGGAGACGGTTGCGAATGGTCCTCGCCGATACCCCAGGAGCAACAGTGTCCCTAATTTGCTGGGAAGTGGCGGTGCGGTCCCCTACGGCACTGCGTAGGATCCTACGGTCTTGGCGTGCATCCTTGCGTCGCTGCGGTCCGGTCCCAGGTCGACGGGCACGTGCACCTTCCGCCGACCACTGGCGACAACATCGATGTACTGTGGAGACCTGACGCCCCACGTGTTGAGCAATTCGGCGGTACGTCCACCCGGCCTCCCGCATGCCCACTATACGCCCTCGCTCAAAGTCCGTCAACTGCACATACGGTTCACGTCCACGCTGTCGCGGCATGCTACCAGTGTTAAAGACTGCGATGGAGCTCCGTATGCCACGGCAAACTGGCTGACACTGACGGCGGCGGTGCACAAATGCTGCGCAGCTAGCGCCATTCGACGGCCAACACCGCGGTTCCTGGTGTGTCCGCTGTGCCGTGCGTGTGATCATTGCTTGTACAGCCCTCTCGCAGTGTCCGGAGCAAGTATGGTGGGTCTGACACACCGGTGTCAATGTGTTCTTTTTTCCATTTCCAGGAGTGTAGTTATGTTACAGTATATTAAGCAAGGTTTGACCGACGATCCGGATCTGGCGTCCAGACAAACTGAGCGAACGGATCTGTTCGTTTTCCAAAAGATTTCAGTTGAACTGAAATTAATGTTCAGTAAATGATATCATTTGTATTTGCACCGTTCGGATATTACGTCGTAATACTTGCAAAGAACGCGTTTTTCAGGGAGGTTTTAGAAGTGCGCCACTTCTGTACTTTAAACTCGTACGAATCGGTTAGCATTTTGTACGAAATCAGATAAACGGATAAAGTCAAAACGATTTTTTTTTCAATAACCTTTATCCCTTCTTGAGATACGACTATTGAAAGTAGGGCTAAATGCAGCACATGCAGTTCACTCTCACTTGAATCAAATTCGCAGAAACGGTTTAAAGTAATTTATAAGAGAAACAAACACCGTCCGAACAGTCCTTGAAAGCACAAAGTTACCGACCGGCTGCCGAGTCATCCGCAGCCCTTAAGCGTCGCGGGATGCGGATACGTAGGCGCATGAGGTCAGCACAACCCTCTCCCGGCTGATGTCAGTTTTCGTGACCAGTGGCGCTACTTCTCAGTCGACCAAATTCGCTTTCAAAAATGTAGGCTTCATTAGGTTTTTTAGTGCAAAAAACTCGTTTTCTGTGCATTTTCACGCGCCGATTCTAAGTTTCAATCTAGTGAGAATCGGTTCAAATTTTGTAAGACGGTGGATAAATACATTTATTAATGGTCATCCAGTTGTTTTGTGAAAGCTTTATCCGTTATCACGATATAAGTACATGGTTTGAAAGACAATAAGAAACCTATACCGGATCAATCTTCGTCCTAATCAACAAAAAAGTACATCGGTTGCAAAAGCTATGGTGGTCTCACGTCAAAATTATGGTAGAGCAAAATTTGGTAACCAGAATGAAAAATACTTGTATCATCGTACAAAAGGCTGAATAGGTCCTGGGCACATTTAGGGATGTAAAAGAAGGGAACTAGCTTTTCAGCTAATTTGGCAGCTTCAAAGAATTTAAATCAAAATATCTCGACATATTCGCGCTTTTTTACGAGTTAACCCAACTTCCCCAGCGCAGTGAGCTCTCTTAGCTGCAAGCTGTGCCAAGAATCCAGAATATTTTCCAGCCATAGTGAGCAGTATATAATATCATATGGCAGAAGAATACACACGGAATAGCTAAAACAGATGTTCTGGAGAGATAAAATTTTTGGTGATGGATTTGTTCCTGGGCACATATCATGTATCATGTTACTTTACCTGATTCGATGCATTATATTATGCAACAACATTCATACTAATGCAAACAAGTAAAAAGGCACGAATGTGTAGAGATGTATTGATTTCAATGTCTTTGATGCTGCCAGATAAATCGAAAAGCTACCTCCCTTCTTTTACATCCCTTACACTACGCAGGACATATTCGTCTTTTCTGCGCTACAGTGCGATCATTTTTCATTCTGGTTGTAATGAACCGAACAATTACTTCAAGTCATTTGGATTTTGCAAGCAAGAGGAAGTTGTGAACGCTGTATCAAACCAATGAGAATACTGAAGGAAAGAAAAAGTTGTGTAAGTTCATTGCAGTGTTCATGTTAGGATAAATAAATATAATCAAGGTATCAGAACAAAATTAGGATCTAGTGAGGTACAGTGAAAAATTTGACAGTAAATACTTAATAATATTCGATGTGACTGACTTCCAATGTACAGTATGTCATCAAACGTATCCGGACACCTGGCTGAAAATGACTTACAAGTTCTTGGCGCCCTCCATCGGTAATGCTGGAATTCAATATGGTGTTGGCCCACACATAGCCTTGATGACAACTTCAACTCTCGGAGGCATACGTTCAGTCAGGTGCTGGAAGGTTTCTTGGGGAATGGCAGCCCATTCTTCACGGAGTGCTGCACTGAAGAGAGGTATCGATATCGGTCGGTAAGACGTGGCACGAAGTCGGAATTCCAAAACATCCCAGAGGTGTTCCATAGGATTCAGGTCAGGACTCAGTGCAGGCCAAACCATTACAGGGATGTTATTGTCGTGTAGCCACTCCGCCACAGGCCGTGCATTATGAACAGGTACTCGATAGTGTTGAAACACGCAATCGCCATCCCTGAATTGCTCTTCAACAGTGGGAAGCAAGAAGTTGCTTAAAACACCAATGTAGGCCTGTGCTGTGATAGTGCCACGCAAAACAACAAATGGTGCAAGTCCTCTCCATGAAAAACACGACCACACCATAACAACACCACCTCCGAATTTTACTAGTGGCAGTAAACACGCTCGCAGATGACGTTCATCGGGCATTCGCCATACTCACACCCTGCTATCGGATCGTCACATTGTATACCATGATTCGTCACTCTACACAAGGTTTTTCGACTGTTTAATCGTCCAATGTTTACGCTACTCACACCAAGCGAGCCGCCGTTTGGTACTGACCGGCGTGAAGAGTGTCTCGGACATGAAATCCATGTTTTCTCACATCCCGCCTAAGTGTCATAGTACTTGCAGTGGATCCTGATGCTATTTTGAGTTCCTGTGGAATAGTCTGGATAGATGTCTGCCTGTTACACATTACCACCATCTTCAACTGTCGGCGGTCTCTGTCAGTTCAAAATGGTTCAAATGGCTCTGAGCACTATGGGACTTAACATCTGTGGTCATCAGTCCCCTAGAACATAGAACTACTTAAACCTAACTAACCTAAGGACATCACACACATCCATGCCCGAGGCAGGATTCGAATCTGCGACCGTAGTGGTCACGCGGTTCCAGACTGAGGCGCCTAGAACCGCACGGCCACACTGGCCGGTGTCTGTCAGTCAAAAGACGAGGTCTGTCTGTACGCTTTTGTGCTGTACGTGTCTCTTCACGTTTCCACTTCAGTATCTCATCGAAAACAGTGGATCTAGGGATGTTCAGGAGCGTGGAACTCTCGCGTACAGACGTATGAAACAAGGGACACCCATCACCTGACCACGTTCGAAGTCCGTGATTTCCGCGAAGCGCCTGATTCTGCTCTCTCACGATGTCTAATGACTACTGAGGTCGCTGATACGGAGTAGCCGGCAGCAGCTGGCAGCACAATGCACCTAATACGAAAAACGTATTTTTTAGGGTCTCCGGATACTTTTGATTACACAGTGTAGCTTAAATCAGCCAAATTAACCTACAACGTAACATTGCGCCCAAAAGAGTGAACAAATAATCAGTATGGAACAAAATAGAGAACAGGACACAGCCGGCCGCGGTGGTCGAGCGGTTCTAGGCGCTTCAGTCCGGAGCCACGCGGCAGCAACGGTCGCAGGTTCGAATCCTGCCTCGGACATGGATGTGTATGATGTCCTTAGGTTAGTTAGGTTTAAGTAGTCCTAAGTCTAGGCGACATATGAGCTCAGATGTTAAGTCCCATGGTGCTTAGAGCCATTTGAACCATTTGAATAGGACAAAAAATGTTCAAATGTGTGTGCAATCTTATGGGACTTAACTGCTAAGGTCATCAGTACCTAAAGTTACACACTACTTGACCTTAATTATCCTAAGGACAAACACACACATCCATGCCCGAGGGAGGACTCGAACCTCCGCCGGGACCAGCCGCACAATAGGACAAATGTCAGACCACAATGCAGACAGACGAGAAAGAAAATTAACGAAAGCATTAGACAAGGCATGTAGGCTAGATAAATCAAGTCTTAACTATATGCAGGGCGTATCGAATAAATGTCCAAATAGTTCTATTGATGACTGAGGGAGGTGTACTGAACAACACTACATCAGTATTTACGTCATTTGCCGACTAATAATTACAGTTATTAAAATTCGTTGACTAGTATCTCCAAGTATGTGTGACAAGAGCAAGTTCAAAAATGGCTCTGAGCACTATGGGACGTAACATCTGAGGTCATCAGTCCCCTAGAACTTAGAACTAATTAAACCTAACTAACCTAAGAACATGACACACATCCATGCCCGAGGCACGATTTGAACCTGTGACCGTAGCGGTCGAGCGGTTGCAGACTGAAGCGCCTAGAACCGCTCGGCCACAGCACCCGGCCGAGAAGAGCAAGCTATTATTCTTATTTTCCTCAGGCAGCAGGTCAAGTGCCGAAGTGTGGACACATGGATGCAAAACAGTTAGTCTACTATGGCAGTCGTAGTCCTGTCAGTGGTGGGGTTCCGACTTTGAAAAACATCAGATAGTAATGCTTGTGACGAGTTGGTGGGAAGCAAAGAAAAACCAACCAACACACTGATGTGTGTACATAATGCGGTATCACACATAAAAAATATCTGCACTTATATCCTCTACACCCAGCATTTGCGTATATTTAATTTCATAAATTTCTTTCTTAATGAGAGTTCACTCAATTTTACCTGCGATCGGACGAGTGAAATTGTCGGGGTTTACATCAGTTGTAGTAGGATCAGAAATAAGCTCTGTAAAGTCGCTTTGAACTCGCCGGCAGGTTCTATAACGTTCATCTCCGAGCTCGCCGCCTCCTTTTGTTCGGAGATTTGACTGGTCAGTATCCGCACTGACCACTTGAAACAGTAAACACGTCGCTAGAGTCTTGTCGGGTGCAAGTGGGCTCTACCATCATAGTCAAGCATAGAAAGGAGAGCGAGTCACACGAGAACGAGAGCATAACAGAGAACTGGCGGTATTACCACTACGCACACAACGGCTAGACATGACGATTATCTATGCGTATTATAAACTGAAGTCCCTCGTTTTTCTGTCTGAATGTCAGGGATGATCTCAGGAACTTTTGCAGCTATTTTGAAACTGTTTTCGCAAGTAGACAGACTGATTTACGAGGTAGATTTGCGCTAATAATTTACTTCCGCTAAGCGAGAATAGTCGCCCGGCTGTGGATATTTTGTGTCACCCGTGCGAATCCGGGACGGATTACTAGTTATTTAGTAAGACTGATCAGTTATTAATACATATTATTCTATTTACACTTACATATGTAGATGTATATGAGACGATTCAGTTGCCCTGAAAGCAGCGACCTGTAATGTGAAATATGGCTTTCAAAAAACGCTCGGAGTATTTACGTATTCTCTCGCTCACTACGCGCGAATTATTAGTCCTACAGAAAAAACGAACTGTACATTTTTTGTAGGAAATTTAATACGGTTAAATTTTGTTCTGGGATACGGTTTTCGAGTTATTCGAGATAAACGTACAAATGTGCACTTCAAATGTAGCTTCGTCTCCAGACTCACCCATCACAAGTTACTCGTGGCACTCCCTCCCACTACCGTTCAAAAATTAACCCCGGTTACAAGAATCATTCCCGATATTCGATCTTTCTTGGTCTCTGTGGACTGGGCTGTTACGTCATAACTGCAGTCAGTTTTTTCGATAACATTATTAATTTAAACTTTACCGGTAGTGTAATGAAGAAAAAAAAACTTTTCTCAACGTTACGATGAAACTAATTATTTGACACTTCGATCCAAACTTAACCATAACAAGTACTGTACTTTCGTAGTGAGAAGACGTGACGAATGCAACGATGCAATTGTTTATATTATCCTGTTAAAATTCACAAAATTGCTAGCCAAAATTCACAGAAACATAAATTTTAAAATTTGTAAGTGTTTGACTAAGCCGATGGAGTAATAACGTCAGTTATGAAGATCAAAACAATTCGACTGCGGTAACTCCACTGACGGAAAAAAACCGCAGCATCAAAAAATAAATAATGTAAAGTAATGTAATTTCTGGAATACATTTGTCCAGATAATATATTTAAGCGATTAACATTGTAAGATCAGGGTTGATGTAAGTGCGAGATAAGGCATTGCAAATGTGAATTGCTGGTTCATTAATAACCGGTGTAACCGACAAAATGTTGACTGAAAGCATGCAAACAGTCATGGATTGTGTTGTACAGGTACCGGTTGTCAGCTTGCGGTATGGAGTTTCATGCACTTGGACGGTCATACAGGAACGGTTAATGCTGTTTGTGGATGTCCCTAAAGTTGTTGTCCGATGAAGTCCGCTACGTTCTCAGTCGGAAACAGATCCGGTGATCGACTAAGCCAAGGCAACATGTCGAACTCCGTAGAACATGTTGGGTTACGTCAGCGGTATATGGGCGAGCGTTTTCCTGTTGGAAAACACACTCAGCAATGGTGTTCACATATGGCAGCACAACAAGTCGAATCACCAGACTGAGGTACAAATTTGCAGTCAGAGTGCAGGTTCGATGTGTCTCACAAGCAGACAGGTTGGTTACACAGCAGCAACTGGCCTTCTTCTAGCCAACACACGTCCATCACTGGCACCGAGGCAGAACCAGCTTTCATCAGAAAACACAATAACCTCCACCTTGCCAAGCAATGAGCTCTCGCTTGACACAATTGAAGTCGCAAATGACGGTTGTTTGGCGTCAGTGGAAAGCATGCTACAGCGCATCTGGCTCGGAGCTGTCCTTGAAGTAATATTTCGTTGTGTCACTGGGGAGCCAACTGCTGCTCAAATTGCTACTGCAGATGCAGTACGATACGCGACAGGGACCTGCTGAATACGATGGTCTTCTCTTTCGACAGGGCCACGTGGCCATCGTGACAATCACTGCCAGCAGTCATGTATAGTGGCTACATTCCTGCCAAGTCTTTCTGCATCATCCCAGAAGAAACATCCAGCTTATCGTAGCCCTATTATACGAACTCGTTCGAACTCAGTGAGCTGTTGATAACGGCGTCTTTGTCGCCGTAAAGTCATTCTTGACTAACGTCAACTCACCACGTCCAGTTTTAAAGGTAACTAACACTCACGACTGCTACAGAAGCAAATCTGATTTGCAATCTCGTGGTAGCGCTATTAGCTCCACGTTATCCGATGGGCGAGAAATTTCAATTGACATCATCTTTCAGATGTAAAAACACGCCTACCATCTTTCTTCGCACATCTCCTTTTTCCGTACTTGTAATTTCTGCCGTCAAAAATCTTTGTACAGCGTTAGAAGAGTGTGCCAGCGTGCCATCAACAACAGTCTAAGAATGCTGACCAGTGGGGCCTGAGTATGGGAGTGCGCTGAAACTCACTTTTTCTTGAATGACTCCGGCAGAAAACGCGTTGTGCTTGTAAAGATGTGATGACTGAGCACACTTCGTTCTGCAGAAGTTCCGGACACTGAAGGGTTTGAACCGAGCGAGATGGCGCAGTGGTTAGCACACTGGACTCGCATTCGGGAGGACGACGGTTCAATCCCGTCTCCGGCCATCCTGATTTAGGTTTTCTGTGATTTCCCTAAATCGCTTCAGGCAAATGCCGGGATGGTTCCTTTGAAAGGGCACGGCCGATTTCCTTCCCCATCCTTTCCTCACCAGAGCTTGCGCTCCGTCTCTAATGACCTCGTTGTCGACGGGACGTTAAACACTCATATCCTCCTCCTCCTGAAGGGTTTGAAAACGCGTTGGTCCGATGACTGCCGTGGGTCTGTAGAAAATGATTCGGAACTTTGGAAAGACAGGTTCTTTTGGGGTGCAACCTGGGAGAGGGAGGAAACGAATTGATTCGACATCAGTGGAAGCAGTGGTCACAGCAATGCAGGAGGAGACGATTGGTGGTGTGCGAACGTTTAGTGCACGGACAGTTGCTTGAACATTAGAAATACCCGTGAGCACGGTGCGCAAAATCCTACGAAACATGCTTCTTTGTTATCCATTCAAAATTACCCTTGTGCACGAGTTGCTTCCTGTTGACCTGCCAGCAAGAGAGACCTTTGCCCTAAAATTTCTTGCTCGCATGGAAGTGGACAATAATTCGCTGTGGCAGATTTTGTGGGCAAACGAAACCCACTTACATCTGACAGGGTATGTCAATACACAGAATTGTCGAATATGGGCAACGGAAAATCCACACGCAAATCAAGCAGTGCCACTTCTTCCTGAAAAGGTCACTGTGTGGTGCGGCATTACGGCATCATTTATCATAGGGCCATATGTTTTCGAAGAGACAGGTGCTTTCGGTCCTGTTACCTGAACCGTCACTGGTAAGCGCTTTGAGTGTCTTTCGCGCAACCGCTTCATTCCAGCTCTCCAACAGCGTGTATATATGGATGGGATCATTTTTATGCAAGATGACCCACCTCCGCACACTGCAAATCCAGTTAAGCAGCTTCAGAAGCGCCATTTCGGAAATACTAGAATTATCAGCCGCCATTTCCCTACAGGCTGGCCGTCCCGATCACCTGATCTTAATCCTTGTGACTTCTGGCTGTGGCGCTATCTGAAAGGTGTTGTGTTCAGTGTTCCGATTGCAAACTTAGCTGCATTTAAGGCACGCATTGCATGACACATTCTGAACGTGACCCTAGAAACACTTTGATCATTTGTGGCACATGCTGTTTCTCGATTTCAACTTGTTGCAGAAAACGATGGACAGCATATTAAACATGTTTTGCGCCAATCACACGGAAATTAATAATCCCATTTTATTTTGATTGATGCTTTTTATGTGATTTTTGGCCTCAGGACAATTAAAAAACGATGTGACTGACGCTTTTTATGCGGTTTTTTACCTCAGGACAATTAAAAACCGATTTTTCCCATCCGATATGATACGACCTTGTTGTGGTCGATGTGCTCATGTAACTAACGGTATCACATCTGTACACCCATGCACACTGAGTAGTGCAGCTTGTTTAACGTCAAAAGTACACCTTAGGCATTGTTGTATGATTCACTTGTCACTGTAGTCGATCACTATTAACTTATAATGCTTACAGCGCCATCTATTGCTACATTTTAAAACTATCTATTTTTCTTCTCCTTTACGTTTTCACCCTTCTCCTGTAATATTCCGTTGCAATTTGACGTCATTTTGATCAGTGGTGTTATTTCCACAGCGGTTTGAAAGTTTAACTGTAATTATTGACACCCTGTACATTCAGAAAGATTTTACTGTCTCTGTAGTACCGTGGATACATGAAAAGATTTCTTTCGGTATACAGCTATGGCGACAGGCGCCTCTACGGTATTCACACTGCCATGCGATAACTGTAGCTGCTACTCGTGTCCTACTACACGATGCTCTTAAATTGCTTATAACGTCCGATGTTTCTCATATAAACTCAGAAAAAGCCTTCCAATTTGTACATAAACATGTCATCTATTCGTGATACTTCTCGTAATTTCAGTCCAGATAATTTTCTGAAACTATAATAAGTTATTCCGAAACCTGCCCATTCCATTTGGCCAGTTCTAACCCACTGGTTCCTCTCGAAAATCTCCCAAGCGCGCACATTCAAGCAGGCCTCTTACTAATCCTTAGCGCGAAACACCCCCATATGGAACCAACGATGTAGTAGTTCGCGGAAGTAGGTAGCAGTTGTCAGTTATTAGTAAAGGTGTCTATAATGGTATTCTTACACACTCCACACACGTTGTCCGCCAGGGACGTATCCCTTGAGGTGTAAGACAATTACCAGGGTTAAGAAAGAAGTAGAAACTTAAGAACACGATCGTCGCAGCAAAACGGATAGCTAGAAAAATTGGTTTATGTGTAATGCACAGAATTCAACTGAAAAATAAAATGTCAACAACATATTAAAACGTAACTGGCTATACATCTGTATCCACGTGTTTACTCTGCTATTCACAATGAAGTGCCTAGCACCTTCAAGCCGTTTCTCTACCGTTCCACTCTCGAACGGCACGTGGGAAAAACGAACACTTAAATTTTTCTGTGCGAGCCCTGATTTCTCTTATTTTATCGTGATGATCATTTCTCCTTATGTAAGTGGGTGTAAACAGAATGTTTTCGCAATCGGAGGAGAAAACTGGTGATTGAAATTTCATGAGAAGATCCCGTCGCAACCAAAAACGCCTTTATTTTAATGATTGCCCCACCAATTCACGTATCATGTCTGTGACACTGTCTCCCCTATTTCGCGATAATACAAAACGAGCTGCCCTTCTTTGTACTTTTTCGATGTCATCCGTCAGTCCTACCTGATGCGGATCCCACACCGCACAGCAATACTCCAGAATAGGGCGGACATGCGTGGTGTAAGCAGTCTTTTTAGTAGACCTGTTACACCTTCTAAGTGTTCTGCCAATGAATCGCAGTATTTGGTTTGCTCTACCCACAATATTATCTATGTCATCGTTCCAATTTAGGTTATTTGTAATTGTAATTCCTAAGTATTTAGCTGAATTTACAGCCTTCAGATTTGTGTGACTTATCGCGTAATCGAAATTTAGCTAATTCCTTTTAGTACTCATGTGAATAACTTCACACTTTTACTTATTCAGGGTGAACTGTCACTTTTCGCACCTAACAGATATCTTCTCTAAATCATTTTGCAAGTCGTTTCGATCATCTGATGACTTTACAAGACGGTAAATGACAGCATCATCTGAAAACAACCTAAGAGGGTTACTCATATTGTCTCCTATGTCGTTGATATAGATCAGGAACAACAGATGGCCTATAACACTTCCTTGGGGAACGCCGATTATTACTTCTGTATTACTCGATGACTTTCCGTCTATTTCTACGAACTATGACCTTTATGACAGGATATCACGAATCCAGTCTCACAACTGAGGCGATACTCCGTAGGCACGTAGTTTTGTTAGAAGACCCTTGTGAGGAACGGTATCGAAAGCCTTCTGGATATCTAAAATTATGGAATCAATTTGACATCCCCTGTCGATAAGCACTTATTACTTCATGAGTATAAGGAGCTAGTTGTGTTTCAGAAGAACGATATTTTCTGAAACGGTGCTCACTATGTGTCAATAAATCGTTTTCTTCGAGGTACTTCATGATGTTCGCATACGGTATACGTTCCAATACCCTATCGCAAATCGACGTTAGTGATATAGGCCTGTAATTCAGCGGATTACTCCTACTTCCCTTTTCGGGGAATTGGTGTGACTTGAGCTATTTTCTGTGAGCGAGTGGTGGTATATATTTGCTAATTATGGAGCTATTTTATCAGGATACTCTGAGAGGAAACTGACTGGTATACAATCTGGACCGGAGACCTAGCCTTTATTGAATGGTTTGGGGTGCTTCGTTACTCCGGGGATATCTACTTCTAGGTTTCTTGTCTTGGCAGTTGTGCTTGATGGGAATTCAGGAATATTTACTTCGTCTTCTTTGATGAAGGAGTTTCGGAAAACCGAGTTTAATAAACGTGCTTTAGTGGCACTGTCATCAGTGACTTCACCGTTGTTATTGCGCAGTGAAGGTATTGACTAAGTCTTGCCACTGGTGTGCTTTAAGACTGACCACAATATTTTAAAAAGGCGTTAAGAGCATTTTTACCAGCTTTTTTAAATAGATATACTTTGCGTTTGTTTTTGATGGTTGTAGGTGTGACGGTATTCAGCCTAGCAGCAACTGCCTTCTGGTCGTAAATCCCTGTATTCGTCACAATACTCACTATTTGGCCAGGATTATTTGTTGCTAAAAGGTCAAGTATGCTTTCGCAACCATTTACGCTTCGAGTGGGCTCATGAACTAATTGTTCAAAATAATTTTCTAAGAAACCACTAGTACAATTTCGGATGACGTTTTATGCCTGCCGCCGACTTCAAACGTATAATTTTTCGAATATATCGAGGGTCGATTTAAGTCACCACCGACTATAATTGTATGAGCGGGGTACTTCTCTGAAACGAGACTCAAGTTTTCTTTGAACTGTTCAGCAACTATATCTTCTGAGTCGGGGGTTCGGTAAAACCATCAAATTAATAGTTTAGTCCGCTTGTCAGGTATAACCTCTAGCCATACTATTTCACACGAAGTATCTACTTTAATTTCGCTACAAGGCAAACTACCTCTGACAGCAATAAATACTCCACCACCACCTACATTTAATCTACCCTTTCTGAACACTGTTAGATCGTTTTAAAAAATTTCGGCTGCACTTATTTCCGGCTTTAGCCAGCTCTCTGCACTTACAATTATTTGAGCTTCAGTGTTTTCTATTAGGGCATGGAGCTCTGGTTCTTTCCCAACACAGCTACGACAATTTACAACTACAATACCAATCGTTTCTACAATTACCTTACTGTGTTTTACCTGCCCACTTTTAGACGGACGTCCCTTCTGTGGATCCCTGAGACCATCTAACCTAAAAAACCGCCTGGTCCCTTCCACACAGCCCGCGCTACACGCGTAGCCGCCTCCTGTGTGTAGTGGACTCCTGACCTATTAAGCGGAACCCGGAAACCCACCGCCCGATGGCGCAAGTCAAGGAATCTGCAGCCTACACGGTCACAGGCCCGCCTGAGCCTCTGATTCAGACCCTCCACACGGTGCTGCACCAAAGGACCACAGTCGGTTCTCTCGACGATGCTGCAAATGGTGAGCTCCGCCTTAATCTCGGAAGCAAGAGTGGAAGTCTTTACCATTTCCGCTAGCCGCCCAAAACCAGACAGTATCTGCTCCGATCCAAAGCGACACACGTCATTGGTACCGATATGAGCCACCACCCGCAGTTGGCTGCACCGTGTACTCTTCATGGCATCCGAAAGCACCCTTTCCACATCCAGAATGACTCCCTCTGGAATGCACACGGAGTGCACACTGCCTTCCATCCCCTCCTTGGCAGCCATGTTCCTAAGGGGCCCCACTACGCGCATATCGTTGGAGCTCCAAACTACCAGCAAACCCACCCTCTGTGAACGCCCAGTCCTTGCGGGCCTAGAAGCGTCCTCTGGAACAGGGTGGACGACTGCATCCGGCTCAGAGACATCGTCAGCCACAAATAATGCCCGAAATCTGTTCGTCAAACGAACCGGGCAGGCCCTACGATCGGCCCCTCGGGAAGTTTTACGTTGCGTGCCGGACTTTGGAATGATCTCCTACTCGATCATGGGTGAGGGGTCAACCTCAGTGCAGGCAGTACCTGGGGCGGCCACAGCAGTGGACCGATCGGAGGACACGTGAGACGTGCTCGACGTCCCTCGCATCCCCGAGTTCGATACCCCACAGTGACGCCCTTCATTTTTAAAAAACGAATAACGTTCTAACCGTTATATTAAGTAATTGAAAACTTCGACCACTCGGTTATGAATTGTGCAGACAAGTTATAAAATATTATTTAAGAAAACGAGTTATTGTAGTTGATGTTTCGGTCGGCAGTCTGAAGACTGGTTTGATGCAGCTCTCCGTGCTAGTCTAACGTGGGCAAGCCTCTTCATATCTACGTAACTTCCACAACCTCCATCTATTTGAACCTCTTGTAAAATACTCAAGCCGTGGTCTCCCTCTACAATTTTAACCCCCCCCCCCCACACACACACACACACTTCCTTCCATTACCATACTGACAATTTCTTGATGCATCGGGACGTATTCTATTAACCGATCCCCTCCCTTAGTCAAGTTCTGCTACAAATTCCTTTTTTTTCTCCAGTTTGATTCAGCAGCTCCTCATTTCTTTATTCGATCTACCCTTCTAACCTTCAACGTTCTTCTACAGCACCACATTTCAAAAGCCGTTATTCTCTTTTTGTCTAAATTGCCATTTGTTCACGTTTCACTATAGTGCAGACAACACTCCAAATAAATGCTTCCAGAAAAGACTTCATAACATTTAAACTGATACTACATTTATTAAATTTATTCATTTTCAGAATCACTTTTGTCGCTATACACAGTCAGCATTTTATATCCTCACTACGTCAACCAACAACATAAGTTGTTTTGCTGCTCAAGTAGCATATTTCATCTACTACTTTTAGTGCTCCACCTCCTAATCTAATGTTTCATCATCACCTATTTAGTTCGACTACGTTCTGTTACCCTTGTTTCGATTTTGTTGATGTCCAGTTTATAATCTCTTTTCGAAACACTATCCATTTCGAGTAGTAGACTAATTAACTTTGCACGCTTGCGGTGTGCATTGGAAAGTCAAACTCGATGAAACACTCATGGTTACGATGAAAACAAAAAGTTGATACTATGATCTGCCATTTATAACATAACAGCAACAGTTTAAATTAAAATGTTCATTAGGTAAGTGCTCGACTCCCTCATTGCTTTTATATTGGCACTCGACTGGAGGATAAGGAAAATTGGTCAGCATTTAAAACTGATGTATTCTTTGCAATCCCATTACACACTGACCGTAGAATTCTACCGCCAGCGGATTTAATCGACCGTCTTCAATAAGCCTTTTCCCGCGCACGTCCTGAAGGTTCAAATGGTTCAAATGGCTCTGAGCACTATGGGACCTAACATCTGAGGTCCTCAATCCCCTAAAACTTTGAACTACTTAAACCTAACTAACCTAAGGACATCACACACATCCATGCCCGAGGCAGGATTCGAACCTGCGGTCGCGCGGGTCCAGACTGAAGCACCTAGAACCGCTCGGCCACAGCGGCTGGCCATGGAGAATCGTGTCGACATTAATTATTCTATAAGAGGCTTAAGTATATTCTCCTACAAAATTTTTTTAGATGTCATAGGAATTTAGATAAAAAGGGGTAGTAAAAAAGAAAAAAAAAACAAATCCGTAGGGTGATGTGGAAATGGTAATTCCTTGTCGCTGCGTACCACTCACCGACGTAAAATTGTTTTGTACAAGCTACTGAACATTATCACTAATCCCCATGTCACTTAATACTGCAAGCAATACATTATTTTATAACATTATCTTCAAAAACAAAGCATTCCTCCAGAGCAACCAATACAACTATCTGCAAAGTAACGCAAAAGAAACACTGTATCGTTTTCAAAGCAAGACGCAAACATCAAATTAATAAGAAAAAAGGGTACGTACATGTTTCAAACGTCGGGAAAATAATTCAGTTAATCAAATCATTCAGTCTAACACATGCATGTTAAATTCTAAGGTAAGCTTTTTTTTAAATTACAAGAAAGAAATTCTTTTTATAAATTCCCCGAGGGCAGCTCCCTTTCCTTTTTCTTCTTTAATGAAGCAGGCTTTGTCTTCAGCATCCCGTTACATAATTAACCCTGTTTAAGCACTTTCATGCACCGACGCTTGGTCGTCCACTACCGTTAAAGCACAAACAAAAACGCTTTCAACCAACGTTCAGACACCACCAGAACATTTCCCACCAGTAAACTGCATATTTATTGCTTTCCTCTTCATGCAGCACATTTTTTCGTCCGCAATGTCTAGTTTGAACAAAGTGACGTAATAACAATCGCTTTACTGTTACTTGAAACCGTACCCACACCAACAATGAAAGTCTATATCTGTTGTCATCAAGTCACATATACCACATACAGATTTCAGTAACTAACCCTTATTCATTGGTTGAAATAAAAGTGCAACTGTATAATTATCAGGTATTAAAGAAAGGAAAGGACCGAGATGTCGCCTACAGCTCTTTTTGAAAAGATGTCGAATTGTATATGTACTGCATCGGGGCTACTAAAACTTGTATGTTTTACTGTGGATAGAAAAATGTTTGACCGTTTAATATGGATCATGTGGAAACAACCCAAAAGCCATGATGAAGAAACAGAAAAATATGACACGTTTTCCATGGAGATAAAGTAACTGACTGATCATGGTCTTTTATTTTGACATTTTTGAGTTTTTTATTCTTAAAGAACATAGAAAAAATTACAATAAAATGATAAAGATTTGATAGAAATATGTCACTAAAAAATCAAATTGTTTTTCACATGATAAGAAAATTAAAAATCTAGATACGAAGGTAAAATATTAAAAATTACATTGAAAATGTCTAAATATAACTTCCTAACGAGCTCTAGATTTATAAATGTCCGTAAATTAACAAACAAAGCTATTATTCTCAAAAACTTACCTTAAAATATCGTGAATAAATCAGTATTTTTCGTTTACAGTAATTGTGTCTTAGGTGATCAGTGACCGAGAGCGTGTCTCGTAGTTTAGAACGGCTGACTGCGATTTAGAGAAGCAGAAAGAAAACGAAAACACGAGAGCTAGAAGGTGAAAGTTTTTGTTGTCTTAGATAATATAAAGAACACCAGGAACTAATATTATTCTTAATAAGAAAGGAAACGAAGGAAAAGCCGAATATCATCAACACATTGGTGGACTAAGAAACGTGCAGTAAGTATTGCGAATTCTGGACAGTGTATAAAGATAGACGAGTAGTTATACGATAACCAAATCAGAATAATGTGGGAAATCAGCAGAAGCAAATACGAATCAAAAAGGGCGTAAGGCATGTGCTTAACGGGTCATTGAAAGAAACCTACAACATAACAAAAATCAGAATGGGACAGCACAGTAACCTTTCATTTGTGAATGATAATAACAGCTTTGAAGTGAAATTAGATAAAGGTTAGCACATGAGCAGAATGATGAAACAATACAAGAAAAATGAAAGTATTTGGTAGTAGAAGGAAAGTAAACAACAAGCAGCTGAAAATGAGAAAAATTAAGCTAAAGAGGTCCGGAAAACATGGCAACGATTGCATGTGAGTAAAGCGAAAGCATTCGAAGCGGAATTTCTTCACTAACAGCCAATTACCACGCTCTTACAGAAAGGAAGAAAGACGAGGGATTAAAAATAGATATAAGAATTTCAACGATGACAAGAAAACACTAGAAATAACACTTGAAACTTTTTAATAAAAATCAGTTCCGCTGAACACGTACAAAAAAAGGAAAATTTGGCAAACAGAGGAGGGAGAGTTGAGAAAACTGAACAGCAGTTGAGGAGGAGAAGATTAAGGATAAAAACTATACATCTGTATCTATCTGCATGTACATAAATTTCCTACAAATCAGTGCGAAGTCGAAGGCAGAGAGTGCTTAAACTGATACAACATGTTATGAGTTTTTTCTCGAAACAGTCACGTATGGAGTGTCTAAGGAATGATTGCCCAAATACCTCTGTGCGAACTTTAATCACTATAATCTTGCGCTGCCGATACGTATGGGGATGGAACATTCTCCACTTAGTACTGGGTCTCGGAACTTTGGTAAGTAGGCTGTCGTGGAATAAGGGGGTTATTACACTACCAGATTTATTGGACAAAGAAATTTGATCAAATATTGGACAAAGATGTTTGACGTGCCACAAAAATGTGGTATTCCACTGTCATCCAAAATTGGTGGACAAGAACTTGTTACTTTGATCTGTTGCATGTACTACAATTGCACTGCGTTTGCATTCGGAAGAGGAGCGGGAAAGAAAGGGAAAGAGAACGTTCTTGAGTGAAGTAGTGGGTTTCACGGCGATACAATAAAAGCATACAACAAAATTTGTTAGGGGAGCTGCAAATGAACGAGAATACCTTTTAGTATATGGTCAGGAAAGTGGCTCCCCATATTACGAAACAGAATACTCACCTCAGAAATACTATAGCCGCAAAAGATAGACTTACCATGACACTGCGAGTTCTTGAAACAGGAGAAAGCTACTCTATTTTATAGTATAGCACTCGAATACCGCAGTGTACATTGACGAAAATAATACCAGAAACATGTGAAGCTATTTATAAGGCACCGAAGTAATAATATCTGAAGGCAAATAACTATTCAGTAAATTCTATAGCCAGAAGGTAATATTTTTGTTCCTACAAAAGTTATTGTTTTTCTCTTTTATATCCTCGGGGGTACATCCTGGCCGTACTTCACGGCTAATGGCATCCGCAATTTTTTTATCACTCTCGCTTCTTCTTATTCTATTTTTCTATTCGAGACGTCACAAGTTATATAGAGTTTCCCCTGCCTCGAAAAATTCTATCAATTTCGTTGTAGATGCGACGGGACATGTTGATTTCTAAGTCATGTTACACATTAGATGTCAGACATCGCGTAGCGGCTGCATTTGCCACTGCAGAAAACAGAAGACGAATGAGTTCTTTGACCAAATTCAAGGCGAGGGGGTAGATTTGATCAAATACATTGGATGAAAGGCGACATTTGAGAGAAGTTCGCTACTACACTACATCCAATACATTTGACAAATAAACTTTGTCCAATAACTATGATAGTGTAATATCGGCCTAATCCACAACAATCGACAGTCGTCTGAGAATTCAGGTTTTCATATTCACAACCCTTCCCCGTGAGTTAAATAAACTGTGACCATCCGTGCCTTTTTTTTTGTTAAAGTTCAGTGACCCCTCTTAGTCCTATTTGATATGGATTCTACACACGTTAACAATATTCTGAGATGGGACGCAAAGTAGTTTGTAAGCAGTCTCCTTTGCAGACTGTCTGCGTTTTCCTGGTGTCACGTCAATGAAGCAAAGTCGACCACATGCCTTATCTATGACTCAGCCTACATTATCATTACGTTTCATAGCCCTACGAATTTCTATATCCAGTTATTTGTATAAGCTGACTGATGCCAGCAGTGCCTCATTAATGTTGTAGTCATGGTATAATACTTTCCTGTGTTTTGCGAAGTGCAGTATTTCCATTTCTGTGCAATTAACACCAGTGACCCATATTAGTACCATTTTTAATTCTGGCCAAGATATGAGTGGTTATTTGTGCAGCGTATTTTAATATTACTTCATTGTAGAGTACTGCTATAATCTGAGTTGACTATTACTATTGTTTGCCAAGTCATCGCCGCGCGGGGTAACCATGCGGTCTGGGGGCGCCTTGCACGGTTCGCGCCGTTATCCCCGTAGGAGGTTCGAGTCCTCCACCGAGCATTGGTGTGTGTGTTGTCCTTATCGTAAATTAGTTTAAGTTACATTAAGCAGTGTGTAAGCCTAGGGATCGATGACCTTAGCAGTTTGGTCCCATAGGAACTTACCACAAATTTCCAAAAAATTTCCAAGTCATTAATACACATAATGAAAAACAATGGTCCTGCCATGCCTCCCCGAGGCACGCCTGAAGCTACTCTGTAGATGTCTCTCCATCCAAGATAAGATGCTGCGTCCTTCCTGTCAAGAAATCCTCAAGCCAGTGGCAAATTTTGTTTGACACCCCACCTAGTCGTATGCTTGTTAATAATCGATTGTATAAAACCGAGTGAAATAATTTTCTCAAGTCAATAAATAATGTAGCCACCAGATTATCTTGAATTATAGCTTTCAAGATACCATATGAGCAAAGTGCATGTTGGATTGCACATAATTGATGGTTTCAGTATCCACGCCAATTGACATAGAGGAGCACATAATCTTCTAGATACGTCATTACGTTGAGGCTGCTTTTATTATAATCTAGTATACTACGAAAGATGTACGTCAGTGAGACAGGATGGTGGTTTTGTGAATCACCCCTTCTACCATTCTTATAGGCGGGTATGTCCTGTACTTTCTTCGAATCACTGGGCGAGTTTTGTTCATCAAGGAATCTACGAACAACTTTTTTATTTTTTATTTATTTATTTATTTATTTTTTAACGGGAGCTAATTCAAGTGAAAATTTTGTAACGAACCTGTCACGTTCCCCATCTGGCCTTGGAGCCTGGGTCCGTTTTAGATATTTTAGCTGTTCCTCAACGCGACATCTACTGACATCTATCTCATCTTTGCAGTGATGCGAGAAACAAACTGTAACAGTACTTCTGTATCTTCCTTAGTAAAGAAACGTTTGAAAACAGAATTATACATTTCTACTCAAGTTCCCACATCGTCCATAACTGTCTCGACACTAACTTTGCTGTCACTGACTGCCTTTATATATGACTTGCTGTCACTGACTGCCTTTACATGTGACTGGCTTTCCGTTGGGTTTTGTGAGAGATCTTTATGAAAGATTATACTACGGTAGTCCTTGAAGCCTTTACGCAATGAAATCTTGACAGCCTACTATGCTTTATTTAGCATCTTTCAATCTACAGCCCTACCCTTTTACACTTGTTATGCAGTAGTCACTGACCCTTTGGAAGTTTCTTTACAGCGACTGTACAGGGTGGACAAAATAAAGGAGGCCCTATGTCTTATAAGTAACATGCAGGCAATTCACTGGTTTATTGTAAATGGGGAACACAGAGTAGTAAATTATTTTTACGGAAAACTACGTACTGAACGTACAATACGTCAGTAGTTCACATGAGGTGCTCAAAATGTTCAACATAAACTTCGATACGCAAATCAGCATAACTCAACGTGTTGGTGTGATTTCCGCAGTCGCATTGCGAATGTTTGTTTTCAATTCTCCAATAGTATGAGGGTTCTTACACTAGACCTTACCATTTAAATTTTACAGTCAACGATACAGTAAACGTTTTGCGAGGTACTCGCAGATATTGAAAAATGCGTAATGTATCACAGTACACAGGACAGTAAAATATTATAATCTAGGATTTCGAATCGAATCTGATCCGCACATATGGTCTTATACAAAGAAGAATTCAGAAGGTGGCTTAAATGTGAAACTGAAGTGCAGAAAGCGCTGATTTTTTTACTCAGATGAATTTGTAACCCTTCTGCATTAGCATGCCAAAGATGACAATGTGTAGTCAGTTTATCATACACAAAATAACGGAAATTGTAATGAACAAACGATTTAAGTTCTCCATTTGGAGTAGTTAACATATAGTATAAATCGAGAACAGTTCCAAACAAAGTACATGGATTACCGAAGACACTGGACGTTTTAGGAGCGCAAAGATGAATAAACTGTTAGAGAACAGAACAGAATGGTTGCTATACAAACAAATAAACAAGTAAAAGAGAAATTTTTCTTATGAAAACTATATAACACCGTGCCACTCATACAAATACTACAATTTTCAGTTAGTACTGCAAGGTCCACAGAAGACGGTCTCTTTAAGAGCGCAGACATGTTCTTTTACAGCGCGATGTGCAACTAAAGCTTGTCCATAACGAAGCGGAAAAGCTCTGAAAAGTATTTGTGTCAGTTCTGTGGCTTATCTCCGATGAAACCCAGAGCATAGCTATTGGAAACTGTTCGTTTCGTTTCTGTTTGCGTTTCATTTCGAAGAACAGACTGCAACCGGAACAGCATCATCGATGAGTGCTTTTTTCAGAGTGGTATCGAGGAATGCTTTCAGATTGCTTTCAAATAAGAATTGACGATCGGTGGATCCAGTGCGTTCGTATTTGGAATGAACCTTATTCAGTGTTGTCTGCGTTATACTGACAGCAATAAACTAACACTCACCCAATGAATGCTGGGTGTTTGAAATGAACGGTATCGCTAGATGTTTGCATCACAGACTGGCAGCAGTACACCAAATACAATACAGTCAGTGCAGTTGCAGATATTAACAGAATCCTTCTATATCTATATCCACACCCACATTCCGAAAGCCACTTTACGGCGTATGGCGGAGGGTACTTTGTACATTTTTGTTACTCCCCTTCTTTCCTGTTCCAGTCGCGAATGGTCTCGAGAAGAACAATTGTTGGTAAGCATACGTGTGAGCTTCTTCTCGTGTATATTTTGTGGTAGCAGATTTAAGATAAAATTAGAGAGATTCCAGCTCTCTAATTTTATCTTCATACTATTTTCACAAAATATACACGAGGAGAAGAAATACATTAGTTGACTCTCCTAGGAAGAAGACGAAGTAAATATTCCAGAATTCTAAACCAGAACAACTGTTAGCATGAGTGACATAAAAGTAAATACCTTAGTTGTTGCGAAACAATCCAAATCACTTAAGAAAGGCAAGTCTTCTGGTCCATATGGTATACGAATCAGGTTCCTCTCAGAGTATGCAGACACAATAGCGCGTTTCTTAGCAATCATATACAACCGCTCACTTGACGAAAGGTCTGTTCCTAAAGAGTGGAAAATACCAGAGGTCACATCAATATTCAAGAAAATAAATAGGAGTAATCCATTGAATTACAGACCCATATCACTGACCTCAATTTGCAGTAGCATTTTGGAGCATATACTGTACTCGAACATTATGAATCACCTTGAAGAAAATGATTTATTGATACATAACCAACACAGATTCAGAAAAATATCGTTCTTGTGCAACTTTTCTTTATTCCCATGAAGTAATGAGTGCTGCCGACATGGGATCTCAGATCGATTCCATATTCCTAGATTTCCAGAAGGCTTTTGATACCGTTCCTCAGAAGCGAGTATTAATCAAGTTGTGTGAATATGGAGTATCGTCTCAGTTGTGTGACTGGATTCGTGATTCCCTTTCAGTGAGGTCACAGTACGTAGTGACAGACGGTAAATCATCGAGTAGAACAGAAGTGATATCTGGCGTTCAACAAGGTAGAGTCATAGGCCCTCTGCTGTTCCTTATTTATATAAATGATCTAGGTGATAATCTGAGCAGCCCCCTAAGATTGTTTGCAGATAACGCTGTAATTTTCCGTCTAGTGAAATCATCAGACGATCAATTCCAGTTACGAAATGATCTAGAGAGAATTTCTGTATGGTGGGATAAGTGGCATTTAGCACTAAACAAAGAAAATTGCGAGGTACTCCACGAGGGTACGAAAAGAAATCCGATAAATTTAGGGTATACGATAAATCGCACAAATCTAACGGCTGTCAGTTCGATTAAATACCTAGGAATTACAATTATGAGCAAATTAAATTGGAAAGACTACATAGATAATTTTGTGGGGAAAGCGAAACAAAGACTGCGCTTTGTTGGCAGAACACTTAGAAGATGCGACAAACCCACTAAAGAGACAGCCTACATTACACTTGTCCGTCCTCTGTTGGAATATTGCTGCGCGGTATGAGATTTGTATGGAATGTATCCATGTATGTAAGTGAAACATGGACGATAAATAGTTTGGACAAGAAGAGAATAGAAGCTTTCGAAATGTGGTGCTACAGAAGAATGCTGAAGATTAGATGGGTAGATCACACTAGTAATGAGGAGGTATTGAATAGAATTAGGGAGAAGAGGAGTTTGTGGCACAACGTGACAAGAATAAGGGACTGGTTGGTAGGACACGTCCTAAGGCATCAAGGGATCACAAATTTAGCATTTGAGGGCAGCGTGGAGGGTAAAAATTGTAGAGGAAGACCAACAGATTAATACACTAAGTCGCTTCCCGAACACGGGGTCCCGGGTTCGATTCCCGGCGGGGTCAGGGATTTTCACCTGCCTCGAGATGACTGGGTGTTTGTGTTGTCCTCATCATTTCATCATCATCCAGGAAAGTGGCGAAATTGGACTGAGCAAAGATTGGGTAATTGTACGGGCGCTGATAACCACGCAGTTGAGCGCCCCACAAACCAAACATCATCACAACAATACACTAAGCATATTCAGAAGGATGTAGGTTGCAGTAGATACTGGGAGACGAAGAAGCTTGCACAGGATAGAGTAGCATGGAGAGCTGCATCAAACCAGTCTCAGGACTGAAGACCACAACTAAAACAACATGAGATCCTTACCAGGTAGGATTGACGGAGGACATCGAAAAAGTGCAAAGAAGGTCAGCTCGTTTCGTGTTATCGCGCAATAGAGGTGAGAGAGTCACTGATATGATACGTGAGTTGGGGTGGCAGTCACTGAAACAAAGGCGCTTTTCTTTGAGACGAGATCTATTTACGAAATTTCAATCACCAACTTTCTGTTCCGAATGCGTAAATATTTTGTTGACACCCACCTACGTAGGGAGAAATCATCGTGATAAAATAGGAGCAATCAGAGCTCGAACGGAAAGATTTAGCTGTTCCTTTTTCCCACGCGCTATTAGAGAGTGGAATGGTAGAGAAGTAGTGTGAAAACGGTTCGATGAAACCTCTGCCAGGCACTTAAGTGTGAATTGCAGAGTAACCATGTAGATGTAGATGTAGGAACATACACTCTCTCAATTTTAACGGTAAGTCACGACGTGATTTTTTGTAGTGTCTGCCAGTAGAGTTGTTTGAGGACGTACGTGACGTTTTCGCGCTTACTAAATGAGCCTGTGACGAAACACACTTTGGACCTTCTCTATTTCTCCAACAAACTTAATACTAGTGCCAGAATGGAGAGCAATATTTAGTTATTGGTCCAACGAGGTTTCTGTAATCTACTTCCCTCTTGGATTCCTGCCGATGATTCTTCCAATAAGTCTCAGAGTAGCATCTGTGACTAGTTTTATGTTGTCGTTCCACTTTAACTCGGTCCGTAGGCACATTTCCAGATATTTAATGTATGTGATTGTTTCCAATGAATGTTTTGCAACCGTATAGTCATGCGGGTTTTTGGCTATTTATACGCAATACGTTGCATTTGTTTATGTTGAGCGTAAACTTCCACTCCTGCACTAAGCGTCGAACTTCATCAGGTCTTCACGCATATCGTTACAATTTTCCGGCGTTGTGTCTTTTCTGTATAAAACAGCGTCATCCGTGTAAAGCTTCGTGGAACATACGACGTTCTTTAGAAGCTCATTTATATTTACTGTGAAAAATAACGGCCCTACAACACTCCCTTGGCGTGCACTGAAGTTACTTTTTGGTCTTAAGATTGACATCCGTTAAGAATCACACCTGAGTGTTCTGTATATTCTCAACTATTCAGTCCCAACACAGAAATGGTCTGATATTTCGTAGGTCCGTATTTTGTGCACTAGGCGACAGTTCAGAATTGTGTCCAACGCGCATCAACGGCACAACGCGCATCAACGGCATCAACATGGGCACCAGTGTCTCACTGCCTTTTGTGTGTCTTGGACGAACAGAGAGAGTTGAGTTACACGCGATCATTGCTTTCGAAACACTTTTTTTATTTCTAAAAAAGAAACCTCCGTAACATTTCTAATATATGATGTACACGAATAAATGCCGAAGTGACAAGCGACCCGTCAATGATAAGAGACGCTGAAAGTGTTAATTATCCGGTATTTGTATTTTAATAAAGTGAGTTACGGGTGAAATATTACCAGTGGAGTAAAAAGAATAGAAACAAGCGCCGAATTTTTTACTCAGATACAGTCTTAAAGATCAGGTTTATAATTCTTTCTTCATAAACAATCTTATTTTCCCCGTCGTAAAAAGAACTTTAACTTTGAAGGCATTGACACCCGTTTAGCCGGCCGCGGTGGCCGAGCGGCTCTAGGCGCTACAGTCTGGAACCGCGTGACCGCTACGGTCGCAGGTTCGAATCCTGCCTCGGGCATGGATGTGTGTGATGTCATTAGGTTGGTTAGGTTTAAGTAGTTCTTGCCAGGAACGCTGTAAGATGTGAAGCGACTTAGAAGCGAAAGACTTTCAGTGTAAATCTCTACATTTTAATTCAGTTAAAGACAAGTCAGTTACGGATATCCTATGATATATGATCTGCACCACACACTAAATGTTGTAATGTAAGAGCACTGTTACAGTAATGCAGATTACACGTCTCTCTGTCAATTCACAAGGTTTATTTAGACCCCTGTTCTTATGCAACGTTTTGAATGAATGTATTTATGAATCTGAGCGGTTGTTAAGGAATTTTCTTTAACTTTTCACTTTGTAACTGTTGAAGTTTGTAAGTAATAATTAAGTACGTGAAAAACGTAACTCTGTGATGTCATCCAGAATGGGATATTACTTTTTGAAATCGGAACATGGTCTTAGGGAACTACTTGTTAGGAAGCGGAGGTGTACATATTCCGCTTTTAACTAGCCCCTGCTTTCCGGTTATGCACACAGGCAAGCTGCCGCACAATATCAGCAGAACGGGCACATTCCTTTACTTTCATACAAGGCAAGCTGTGCCCAGCTCAAGGAGGCTAAAGGAGTCTTGCTTACCTCCACGTGCTACGCTGCATAGCAGTTTATTCTGTGTGTTTTCACTGTAGTGTTATGAGTAGAGTTCATAAGATGATGAAATACCCGAGTGTCAGAAGACGTGGCGTCCGCTCCCGGTACCTGAGTGATTGCCGCCACAGTAGATCAGCATGTTCGCTCAGAGGGCTGTTCGCCCTCTGTAATAATAATTAAAAAAAAACTGAGTAAAGGAATCAACGATCAACTTGAACGAATGTCTTATAACGTCCGCCCCGCAGAATATCGGACAAAACGAAAGGGAAAAAAAAGTTGTCTGCGCGACAGAATGTCAACCCTAAGGGCCAGGGTTCGATTCCCGGCTGGCTCGAAGATTTTCTCCGCTCAGGGACTGGGTGTTGTGTTGCCCTAATCATCATCCTTTCATCCCCATCGACGCGCAAGTCGCCAAAGTGGCGTCAAATCGAAAGAATAGTGTCGCCTTGCACGTCGAGCGAGAATTGACGAGCGGTGGATCCAGTGCGTTCGTATTTGGAATGAACCTTATTCAGTGTTGTCTGCGTTATACTGACAGCAATAAACTAACACTCACTCAATGAATGCTGGATGTTTGAAATGAACGGTATCGCTAGATGTTTTCATCACAAACTGGCAGCAGTACACCAAATACAATATAGTCAGTGCAGCTGCTGATATTAACAGAATCCTTCTATATCTACATCCACATTCCGAAAGCCACTTTACGGCGTATGGCGGAGGGTACTTTGTACATTTCTGTTACTCCCCTTCTTTCCTGATCCAGTCGCGGATGGTCTCGGGAAGAACAATTGTTGGTAAGCATACGTGTGAGCTTCTTCTCGTGTATATTTTGTGATAGTAGATTTAAGATAAAATTAGAGAGTTTCCAGCTCTCTAATTTTATCTTCATACTATTTTCACAAAATATACACGAGGAGAAGAAATACATTAGTTGACTCTCCTAGGAAGAAGACGAAGTAAATATTCCAGAATTCGAAACCAGAACAACTGTTAGCACGAGTGACATAAAAGTAAATAGCTTAGTTGTTGCGAAACAGAATGTCAACCCTAAGGGCCAGGGTTCGATTCCCGGCTGGCTCGAAGATTTTCTCCGCTCAGGGACTGGGTATTGTGTTGCCCTAATCACCATCCTTTCATCCCCATCGACGCGCAAGTCGCCAAAGTGGCGTCAAATCGGAAGAATAGTGTCGCCTTGCGCGTCGAGCTATCAGGTTGTCGTTAACTTCCGCCTGTGCCGCAGCGCCGCTTGTGTCGAAGCTACTCAGTCTTGTTGGTGTATCGGCCGGAGTCACATCGTAGTTGCGTAGCGGAGTTTCTTGTCGTTTTCCTCTTGGCGGCGGTGTTTTCTGCCAGCGCCATGGTGTCTGTCGAGTCTCCTAAATCTGTTCCTCGCCGAGCTACTGTTCCTTTCAGTTTTGACAAGAGTACGCGTCGTGTTCAACCTGGCTCCTTAGAAATTCACGATTGGTTGGCTGATGTTATCCGTGTTACACCTGATCAGGTAGATACTGCTTACTTTGATTCTGATTTTATGCATTCTTTGTGAAGTTTTATGGTCCCGTTCAAGAAGAAAGACTTCTCTCCCGGGTTGGTTCTAAAGTGTTGTTTACACATCGCGATGGTTCCGTCAGTCAAGTCCTCCTTGAAAATGCGGCACTCGAGTATACTCCGGTTAGAATTTATAACTTTCTTCCTGAAGTGGACGATTCATTTCTTAAAACAGCGTTGCTTCCGTTCGGAGTCATACGGAATATCCGATGGGAACGCTGGTCAGCACAACACCGCTTCCAGTGTTATAATAGTATCCGGACTGTGAACATGTGCGTTAAAAAGAATATTCCTTCCCACTTAACTGTTTGTGGTTACCGAATCCATGTTACGTACACAGGGCAAGAAGGAACTTGTTTCCTCTGTAACGAAAGCGGACATCTCAGATATGATTGCCCGCGCCGTACTTCTGTTCTGACGTCGTCTTATCAAAAACGTCTTCCTTTAACGTTAGCAGACACCGTAACTTCACAGTCAGCTGTCAGTCAGTCTCCAGCTTTAAGCGATGTAGGGGCAACATTACCCCTACTCCTCGCGAATTTCCACCGTTACCGACGCGTACCAGTACGGCGTCTGTCCACGCCGGCGGACTGAGGACGGTACAGATTTCGAGGACGCCCCACTCCAGTCTCATTCTTCTGACACGGCGTTGACAGAGGGTGCACCTTCTTGCAGTAATGCGTTGTCTACTGATGTTAATTGTGATTCCAGTATTACCAGAGAGGATGTAGCTGCTTCTGTTGATGTTGAAATGTGCGTTCAGTCTGCGTCCCCCACTTCACCCGTCGACGTGACGGTTCCCGTGGGTTCCGTTGTTCCCGCAGAGACGTCGCCTGCTGGACAGCCTTTAAGTGTTCCAGTGCAGTACCACCCCTCCTCCACGCTGAGACGGTCGAGCAACAGGATTCTACGGGTTCTCATCCTGATGATCAGGAGATGCCATCCGACACCTGTCTCTTCTGTACCTGATGTTGCTGTTGGTCGTTCTGAGTTGTTGTTCCCGATTTCCGATAAGTGTGGTGACGATGGCTCTTCTGTCAAATCGGCGCTTGACGTGCCCCCAACCCCTCGACATCAAGAGTGTATGTTTTCACGGAGTGGTGTGAAACAGCGTTTTCATCCTGCCCGTGCCGAGGCGCGTCGTAAAAAGAAAAGCGAGGATTCCTCGGCGTCAGGTGAGGAGGACTAGCATTATGCCTTCTTTGCCCCGTCTCCGGACGTTGGGGAGAGACGGACGTGATAGTGCTTTTTCCTTAATGTTGTGTAATTGATATTTCATGTGTTAACGGATGCATGCGTTTACATTTCTAACCCTCAATGTTAATAGGATACGTTCCCAAGTACGGCTTCCTGCGTTACGCCAGTTTATTTACGATTCCCAAGCTGATATCGTGTGTTTACAAGAGGAATTATTTGATGTGTTTCGTCTTCCTGGATTTTCTATGTTTTTCAATGTTACGCCAGAAAATTCTCCGCTATGGCTGTGCTTTATCGAGATGGAATCCCGCTGACGGACTTCGAAACGCTAGATGATGGTCGCGGTATAGGCTGTAGTTTTTATGACCTCACCTTAATGTTTCTTTACGCTCCGTCTGGATCCGGTCGTTCATCCGATCGCGCGCGGTTTTATAAGGAAGAAGTTGTTTATTTACTCTGACGGAACCCGCGCAAGGTTTTGTTAGGGGGCGATTTTAACTGCGTCTTACGCCGTGTTGATGAGACCCCCAATTATACATTTTGTCGTGAAATTAATGATATGGTGACGTCCTGGCGTCTCCAGGATGCTTGGGTTTGCAGATATCCTACATTGGTGCGGTCTACGTTTTTTACAGCTACTTCAAGTAGCCGACTGGACCGCTTTTATTTATCTGCCTCCAAATGTCGTCAGCTTCCATCGATTGATGTAATTCCTGGCAGTTTCACTTATCACTGTGCTGTTTCCATGACTTTTAACCACGTCCCGCAGAGGGTCCATCTTTAGCGCCATTTATGGAAGCTAAACACACTACATCTCACGGACCCATCTCTGGAAGACGTCATCGCAGACGTATGGCGGTGGACAACCCAGTCCCAGACGCGTTATTCCTCACTTCTCGAATGGTGGGTTACGTTTGGTAAACCCCGGATTCGAAATACACTCAAGCATTTTAGCGCGGAAAAAGCGGCTGAAATAAGGTACACTGGAGAATTTTATTATGCAGCCCTTAGCGATCTTTACGCTAATGCTCGTGATGCCCCCTTGAGGGTCGTCGACGTCCACCGTGTGAAGGCAAATGGATGGGGTCCGACTGCCTTCCCAGCCTTGTTCAATCGTACAGGATGAGTTGACCTCTCTCTATCATCTTCTCCGGCTTCACAAGCGATCTCAAAGGACGTGTCTTCGTACCATTCGTTCTCTAGATGGGCGTGAGTGGTCCTGCCAATCTGATATCATGCCTGAACTTTACCAGTACTATTCCGAGCTTTGTGCTGAAGTGGATTCAGACGGTCCACCGTCTGTTGGTTTCACCTCCCTCCTTGATCGTGTTGTTAAACCAGCTCTCAAGGAAGAGTTTTTCTCTGTATTCCATCGCGATGATATACCTGATATTGTGGCTCGTTCTCCCTCCCATAAATCACCTGGCCCCGATGGCCTTCCCAAAGAATTTTATATTCGAGTTTGGCCCCTAATAGGAGGTACGATAACTTCCATGGTGAATGAAGTGTTCCACGGAGGCCTTCTCCCGCCCAGCTTTAAGGTTGCTAAAATAGTCCTTATTCCACCGCGTCAATCATGGATTCCTTATGCGAGTATTGACGACTGTTGGTTTTAAAAATGCTGCATGACGGCTGTTGAAATTCCATGGGCTTCGAAGGTCACCCGATATCGATCGCTGGGTGTTATAATTGACAGATGTCCGCTAAAGATGGCTACGATAAACTGGAAGTCAGTCGCGGATACGATTCAAGGTGCAATCATTGAAAAACGAGCGTCGCTCCCTCTCACTTCTTCATAAGGTTCGGGCCATTCAAACGTATGTGTTAAGTAAGGCTTATTTTATTGCACAAATCTTTCCACTTCCTGCGATGATGTCCCGCAAGTTGCAAAGTTTAAGTAGCAGGTTTATCTGGCGCCACTCTGTATTTCGCGTGCGTTATGGGGTCATGGCGCGGTCCCGTTTGCAGGGAGGTTTGGGCCTCCCTGGCATTCGGGTTAAGGCTTCGGCCTTATTCCTCCGTCGCACCGTGTCAACGCGCCGCTCCCCCCCCCCCCCCCCGCCCCCTTTCACATACACCTCGCCTTTATGACTGTATCCGACCGGCGAGTTTAACACCTCCAGTAGACATTGGTAGGATTAGTTATAAATTACGGCACGTGAAGGAATTTTTTCTTGAGGTCAGTTATTTTGGAGTAAATATCCTTTCCCAATCGAATCTCTCCCTAAAAATGCTGTTAAGCCGCTGGCCACTTCCTCATAGTATTCCCTCTGTGGAAGCCCTGTCGCCAGAAAAGAAATGGAAGATTGTTTGGTCTAACATCAGCCTCCTGATTTTCCCGATGGAAGTGGCGTCCTAGTGGTACCAAGTTGTTCATGATATTGTACCTACCAACGTGCGACTTTTTCGTATTGGCCTCAGTGTAACGGATCGCTGCAGTCGTTGCCATGAAACTGATACATTATCTCATCGGTTGATTTCCTGCGGTCATGACCATTGGAGATGGCTTTGCCGACAACTGGCTTTTCTCCTCAGGACGTCGGAGGCGGTTATCTAATGGGAGATTCTCGTGCGTCACGATTTAACCTTCTTTCCTCGATCGAAGAACAACACCATCATGTCCACTACGTGATGGTGAGTGGATATGACGCAGATCCGTGTGCCTTTTCCCAATATATGGCCACCGCACAATGGACGTGGCTCAGGATGCCCCGTTATCGTGAAATTTTTTTCTAATATGTTGTGTTTTGTTTTTCATCGACAAGGAGTTGGATAAGTTGCCATGCCCCCCTCCTTTTTTTAATTTCTTTTTTTATTTTCGTGGACAGTTCTATGGATTTAGATGTTCCACCACGTAGAAGTGAAGGAAGGAAGAATGTGTGGGCACGTTAAAATTGACGCCCCATTCCTTCCTATACTTTTTTGTGCTTTCACCCCTTTCTTTTTGTCGAAGTTTTTTTTTTTTTTATTTTAATTGATGGCCTTCAAAGAGTACTTTGAAAAAAAAAGAGTGAATATTTTCGTTTTTTGAATGAATGCACTGCCATTTGAGTGTATAATTTCGGTGTGTTTCCTGTGTCGAGGAAAAAAAAAATTAAATTGGTCGCGGTGTTGTACTGTGGGGTGAGGGAGCAGTGTAATAAAAAAAAAGGCTCAGAAGGATGGAGGGTCTTCCATGTAAGGAGTAGATCCAGGGTTCGAGTCCCGGGAGGGACATATATTTTCAACTAAAAAATAAAAACTGGTAATCGTCGCAAATTCGCAAATTCTAGACTTGTGGTCGCCTGTTCACGTCCAGCTGATATATATATATATATTTTTTTTTTCACATTTGGGCCATCGTCTGGGGTTGTGGGTCTGATTGAGCATCGGAGATGGTAAAAAAAGAAAAAAAAACTTGCACCCGGCGAACGGTTTACGCGACGGGAGGCCCTAGTCACACGACATTTATTTACAAGACAAGGCACAATGAAATATATATTTTTGGGTCCTTGTAGTCCAGAAAATGGTGGATTTTATTTGCACCCTCTTCTTTTTGGTGTATCCCGGGCTCACTTACTCATTTCGATATGAAACATTTTCTCTGCAAGTTCACCCGCTTTCGGCTATCACCGGCAATTCTCATATCGATCCATATGTTTTCCGTCGTATTGATAGCCATCTATGAAAGTCGAGATCCTTTGCACCTAAGAACCTGAAGATGTCTATTATACCGCAACACCAACCAAAGTAAGGTTTTGGCAGTCTAGCTTCTGCAAACTTAGTGTGTTCCAGCCAAACTTGACCATAGTTATACCGGTATCAGTTACTTTTTCCAGTATCTGTTGTGGTTCGCTGAATTGATTCTAATTGGTCTAAATAGTTCATTCCAAATTCCTCAAATGCATTTCAACAACGACGAAGTTCGTTTTTCATATTATATTAATCTAAAAAGATCTTTTTCTTTCATACTAAGCTTCATTCGTACTACGTTGCGTACCATCAAAGCTTGGTTTTTAATGCAATGAGCCATATTTTTTCATATTCCAGTCAGTGTCTGCCCTAAAATTATAAACCCTATAGAGTGATAAATAGTACTTAGCACACATTTCCACAGACTTATCAGTCTCTAAGACTTTGATCTCTTTCAAAACATTTGTGGAGTGAGGAAATTGCTGGTCAAATTTACAAACACATTGTAAGATACTCGATCTCTTAGGATGAGTGTTTAGTAACTTGTTACACAATTTGCATTGCGAGAAACTTACCATTTTATTTGAAGCATCGTCGTAGACTCACGACGACTTTCTCACTATGGAGCTTGCGCACTGCATAGTGGCTGCTGTACAGGGTGGTCTATTGATCGTGACTGGGCCAATTATCTCACGAAATAAGCGTCAAACGAAAAAACTACAAACAACGAAACTTATCTAGCTTGAAGGGGGAAACCAGGTGGCGCTTTTTGGCCCGCTAGATGGCGCTGCCATAGGTCGAACGGATATCAATTGCGTTTTTTAAAATAGGAACCCCCATGTTTATGACATATTCGTTTAGTACGTAAAGAAATATGAACGTTTTAGTTGGACCACTTTTCTCACTTTGTGATAGATGGCACTGTAATAGTCACAAACATATGGCTCACAATTTTAGCCGAACAGTTGGTAACAGGTAGATTTTTTAAATTAAAATACAGAACGTAGGTACGTTTGAACATTTTATTTCTGGTGTTCGAATGTGATACATGTACCTTTGTGAACCTATCATTTCTGAGAATGCATGCTGTTACAGCGTGATTACCTGTAAATACCACATTAATGCAATAAATGCTGAAAATGATGTCCGTCAACCTCAATGCATTTGGCAATACGTGTTACGGCATTTCTCTCAACAGCGAGTGGTTCGCCTTCCGTAATGTTCACACATGCACTGACAATGTGCTGAAGCATGTTGTCAGGCGTTGTCGGTGGATCACCATACCAAATATCCTTCAACTTTCCCCACATCATTATTTGTTGCAGGTCGTGGTTGAGTTTCACATCTGGCTGAACACTTTCTGTTTCCTTAAATAACGTAAATTACCGGCGAACGGTCTGGACACTTGGATGATGTCGTCCAGAATACCTAGCAGCATACATAGCACACGCCCGTTGGGCATTTTGATCACAATCAACACGATATCGACCTTTTCCGCAATTGGTAAACGGTCCATTTTAACACGGGTAATGTTACGTGATACCATGCACTTATAAGTTAGTGGCTATTACAGCGCCATGTATCACAAAGCGAAAAAAGTGGTCCAACTAAAACATTCATATTTCTTTACGTAGTACACGAATACGTAATAAAAATTGGGGTTCCTATTTTTAAAAAACGCAGCTAATATCCGTTTGACCTATGGCAGTGCCATCTAGTGAGCCAACCATAGGGCCCTCGGGTATCCCCTTCAAGCTAGATGACTTTCATTCTTTGTAGTTTTTCAGTTTCATGCTTATTTCGTGAGATATTTGGCCGGTCACTATCAATGGACCACCCTGTATACTCTCCAGCTCTTAACTTCTCCTCACTCTCCTTTAAGTTTGATCTGTCCAGTTTGCTGCTCCATTGGTTATTGTAAAATAAGCTACAGTGAAACTACCTACGTAAACATATACCTGACTAGTCACGTTGGACTGACAGTGCAACCCGTTGTCAAGAGCGGCAGAACTAACAGGTCCCGTGAAGTTTGCTAGGCTAGATGAAACCCAAGTTGGCCGGCTTTAACCACTGTGCTTCAGTACACATGTGCTCTTGTATTCGGTGAGCTGGTTTAATGGTAGCAGCGGAGAAAGGGGCAGATAGTCTGGGAGGAGAATTCCTACACCTCTGTTACGAAGGCGCGAAGGGGTTGCCGTTTTGTGCGCTCATAGTCAATCTGTAACAGGCAGAGAACGGGTGCAAAAAACGGTCTATCAGCGAATAGAAGCATGTGCGACATGGACTAGTGACGTGGCAAAGGTAAAGCAGTGGCTATTGGAAGTAATTGTACTTGAAAAATTTGGCCTCCCATGGACGAAACCTTACGTCGGTAGATTTGTGAAATGCTCACTCCATGTTTTCGATATACATTGATGAACCAAACCATAGCAACTGCCCATCGCGAGATGGAATGACGCCTGGTGGCGGTGTGGGCACATGACGCGGTATGGAAGGCGTAAAGGCTGAGCAGAGAAGAATGGGGAATCAGTCTGCCAATGATACGGCCGCAGATGAGTAAATCCACTGACATAACCGACTTTAACAAAGGGCACTTTATTCATCATTTGGTTTTGAAACCATTTAGTAGTGGTGTTTGCGCACTAAACTACTGGATGCAAACAGAAGTTTCTCAAATAAACTCAAACATGTTCCACCATCGGCATGTCGTTGTCAGTTCCGTAAAACGTGAACATCTTCTGATTAATAACGCTTGTAACGAAATTAGGCCAAACATGTTTTTGTCCGTTTTTGTCGTTGCCTTAATTATTTTCTATATTGTTACGTATGTGGAACCCTTTCTACATTGCTCTGCAATGGTAGGAAGAAAAGTAATATGAAGGTGGAACTAATATGTTTAAAACGAGAAAACAGGAAACTGTATGTTAAATAACATTTGCTAAAAACTGAACTGTACAACACACTTTTAGAATTGGCAATTAAAATCGAAATGTCAGCCAGCCTTGAGGAATAGCAGAAATAGTAAAGGCACAAAAATGAGAGTTTACGCAGGTAACACAGGAGGAAAAAAAAAACACACAAATAGCACACAACACCAGTCGAAAACGATTATTAGCGTCTAACAGATAACTTCCACGACAGAATCAATAGATCTGACATAAATCTCAATGAACATGTAAAGCGTGTACGTGATAAGTGTTCAAACCACAACATTAATACACACACATACCTCACAAAACAATGGCAAACCTTTTAACATAATCTGAACACATTATAAAGGAACTTTATAAGAAAAACCAATAAACAAAACATATAACCCTCTATAATGTACAGCACCTAAAGTACAGACATCCAAGTAGCTATAACAAAGACAAAACCAACGCAATATCATACTAGCAAAAACAGACATAGGCAATATAATGATGCTCATAAATGAAAGTGAGTACACAGGCAAAACAGCTGATTTTCTGAAGGACAACAATATCACCAATATGACCAGTGACCCAACTGCAAGGTACCAGAGAAACATTCAACCAGCACTGAAAAACATTGGGATACATTCATAAAAAAGTAAATAAAAAGAATTTCACTGAAAAATCCAAACACATATACTCTACATTCCTTACCCAAAGCGCTCAAACGAAATATTCCCGTAAGACCATTCGTTAACTTCAGAAATTCTCCATCCTATAACGTAGCCCAATACTCGCCCACTTCTGAAAACAATGGGGACCTCATAAACTAAAAGGGATTAGATGGCAGGATAAAAGTCATAGACATTTCAGTCACATCAATGTACACATGCATTCCAAAACACAAAACAATCAACATCGCCACACAAGAACTCCAACAACAAATACACGCACCAGAGATACGCACTGATGAAATAGGAGCCACACTCGCAACATAAAATTACTTTGTGTGCAACAAAGAATTTTATTCCCAACACAAAGGATTGCCAATGTGATCACTAATTAGTGGCCTCTTAGCTAACATAATCGTGAAAAACGTAGAGAAGATCATCTTCAGACACATAATAAAAGCCAAAAGAATAACATCTTGCATGCTGGTAACTTTGTATCAATGACATAATTTGCCTGACTGATGAGGTTTGAATACAAAACAGCTACACTATGAAATAAACAGAGAACAAGATCTTCACATACACAATAAGACCCAAAAGTATACCATCTTACATGCTGGTACCATTATGTCAAAAAATAATACGCCTCATTGATGAAACGCGAACATAAAACATCTACACAATATGCACCCAAAAATTCAGTACATATTAGAAATATAAAAACAACACAATAAATTTTCTAGCCCTCACCACAGAAGGAATAATCAACACATATGATTTCATAATAGACAGAAAACCCATAGCGATTCACAATCAATGGAACCACCCATGACACAGAAACGAGCATGTTTCCCATCCATGGTCCATTAATTAAACAGAAACCTCGTATACGAACTGAATCACATACATGAGTTAAATACAATAAACAAATAGTAGCGAATGATTATGATCTCAGTGTAATAGAGAAGTTAAACCAAACATTTGTAATTGGACAAGGGATGAATAGACCACGTGCCTACAAGACCTTGCACAACAAATCAGAAGAACTCAACACACAGACAATGACCACACGCAAGATAAAACAGAGCACGAAACACAAAACAAAAGCTGGCCGTGGTGGCCGAGCGGTTCTAGGCGCTTCAGTCCGGAACCGCGCGACCACTACGGTCCCAGGTTCGAATCCTGCCTCGGGCATGGATGTGTGTAATGTCCTTAGGTTAGTTAGGTTTAAGTAGTTCTAAGTTCTAGGGGACTGATGACCTCAGAAGTTAAGTCCCATAGTGCTCAGAGCGATTTTTTAACAAAACAAAACGGAACATACTTACCTTCAGTAAAAAATAATTAACAGAACAGATAACATTATATAGAAACAAGAACTTCAAGTAGGATACAGAACGGACAACTCAACACAGGAAATACACACCACACAGGAAACAACCACAGATCAGTCCAACAGATCGTGTAGTTACGAACATAGATGCCAATTTTTTCAGTAAGGATGTATTGTGCCAACATGCAACAACTTCAAAATAATGTATTCAGAACACCTCACAGTTCTAAAAAATAATACTCCCCTAGTACATTTGCTGACTGCTTAACGATCCATAACCACCACCCAGATACAGTAGAAACAGATTTAAAAGTATTAAGATCCAGCCATAGACTACACTATACTGAAGAGCCAAAGAAACTGGTACCCCTCCCTAATATCTTGTAGGGTCCCCGCGAACAAGCAGAAATGCCGCAACATGACGTGGATTCGACCCGACTAATATCTAAACCAGTGATAGAGGGAACTGACACCATGAATCCTGCAAGGCTGTCCATAAACCCGTAAGAGTACGAGGAGGTGGAGATCTCTTCTGAACAGCACGTTGCAAGGCATCCCAGATATGCTCAATAATGTGCATCTTCAGGATTTGGCGGCGCAAAGACTGTTCCATTAAGTTTCGGGTGTGCAGCCGCAAGAAATCTCCTTCTTCTTCTAATATTTCGGCTGTATAACATTCAGCCATCTTCAGAGTGAGCCGCAAGACTGCCGCTCCGGTGCTCGCTTCGTCCCTTTATACTCGTGTACCGCGCGACTGCGCATGCGGCCACAGATGCAAATGCGCCAGAGACGTTGGTCGGCGGCAGAGACGTGCATAATGCGCGAGTTGTATCTACACTCCTGGAAATTGAAATAAGAACACCGTGAATTCATTGTCCCAGGAAGGGGAAACTTTATTGACACATTCCTGGGGTCAGATACATCACATGATCACACTGACAGAACCACAGGCACATAGACACAGGCAACAGAGCATGCACAATGTCGGCACTAGTACAGTGTATATCCACCTTTCGCAGCAATGCAGGCTGCTATTCTCCCATGGAGGCGATCGTAGAGATGCTGGATGTAGTCCTGTGGAATGGCTTGCCATGCCATTTCCACCTGGCGCCTCAGTTGGACCAGCGTACGTGCTGGACGTGCAGACCGCGTGAGACGACGCTTCATCCAGTCCCAAACATGCTCAATGGGGGACAGATCCGGAGATCTTGCTGGCCAGGGTAGTTGACTTACACCTTCTAGAGCACGTTGGGTGGCACGGGATACATGCGGACGTGCATTGTCCTGTTGGAAGAGCAAGTTCCCTTGGCGGTCTAGAAATGGTAGAACGACGGTTCGATGACGGTTTGGATGTACCGTGCACTATTCAGTGTCCCCTCGACGATCACCAGTGGTGTACGGCCAGTGTAGGAGATCGCTCCCCACACCATGATGCCGGGTGTTGGCCCTGTGTGCCTCGGTCGTATGCAGTCCTGATTGTGGCGCTCACCTGCACGGCGCCAAACACGCATACGACCATCATTGGCACCAAGGCAGAAGCGACTCTCATCGCTGAAGACGACACGTCTCCATTCGTCCCTCCATTCACGCCTGTCGCGACACCACTGGAGGCGGGCTGCACGATGTTGGGGCGTGAGCGGAAGACGGCCTAACGGTGTGCGGGACCGTAGCCCAGCTTCATGGAGACGGTTGCGAATGGTCCTCGCCGATACCCAAGGAGCAACAGTGTCCCTAATTTGCTGGGAAGTGGCGGTGCGGTCCCCTACGGCACTGCGTAGGATCCTACGGTCTTGGCGTGCATCCGTGCGTCGCTGCGGTCCGGTCCCAGGTCGACGGGCACGTGCACCTTCCGCCGACCACTGGCGACAACATCGATGTACTGTGGAGACCTCACGCCCCACGTGTTGAGCAATTCGGCGGTACGTCCACCCGGCCTCCCGCATGCCCACTATGTGCCCTCGCTCAAAGTCCGTCAACTGCACATACGGTTCACGTCCACGCTGTCGCGGCATGCTACCAGTGTTAAAGACTGCGATGGAGCTCCGTATGCCACGGCAAACTGGCTGACACTGACGGCGGCGGTGCACAAATGCTGCGCAGCTAGCGCCATTCGACGGCCAACACCGCGGTTCCTGGTGTGTCCGCTGTGCCGTGCGTGTGATCATTGCTTGTACAGCCCTCTCGCAGTGTCCGGAGCAAGTATGGTGGGTCTGACACACCGGTGTCAATGTGTTCTTTTTTCCATTTCCAGGAGTGTATTACTCCGCAGTTGATCTGTGTTGGAATATCGATATATCATTGTGAGCTGCACTGTGACGACGTCTTTGTGAGTATATTACAGCAAGTGCCGGATTCCATGATTTATCAAGATTGAAACCACTATCTCTATTAATTAAATTCATCCTCAAGCGAATTTCAATCACCTCCTTCGCCTCCTTCACTATCGAGTCCCAAAAGGATGATGTAGTTGCCAAAATTTCGACGTTGTCATACAACATACTGTGACCATTATCAATACAGTGCTCTGCGATTGCCGACTTATTAGGTTGTAATAGTCGTGTGTACCTCCGGTGTTCTGTACATCTTTCTTGGACAGTACGAGTTGTTTGTCCGATGTAATAAAGGCCACATTCACATGGAATTTTGTAAACTCCAGATTTTCGGAGCAGCAAATCATCTTTCACGGAGCCCACGAGTGCAGCTGTCTTGGGTGGAGGACGAAAAATCACTTTTACTTTGTGTCTGCCAAGGATACGTCCTATTTTTGATGAGAGGCTACCCACATACGGCAGGAAGTCCATCGATTTAAAGGTTTCTTCATCTTCTTCTGCTTTCTTTGTGGCCTCTTTCGGTTTCATTTTTAGTGCCCTCTGTATTTGTTGTGGAGAGTACCCATTGTCTTCAAACACTCTTTATAAGTGGGAAAGTTCATCTTGCAGACTACTTTCGTCAGAAATAAGATGAGCTCTGTGGGTCAAAGTTCGGAGAACACTCATTGTCTGGGCAGGATGGTGGCAGCTATTTGCACGTAAATACAGATCGGTGTGCGTCGGCTTCCTATATACTTCATGTCCCAAAGTGCCATCCTCTCTGCGCCGAACCAAAACATCCAAGAATGGAAGGCATCCCACCTTTTCAATTTACATTGTTAACTTTATTTGATCGTGGAGGGAGTTCAGATGTCTTAAGAAGTCTTGCAAGTTGTCTTCACCATGGGGCCAAACTATAAAGGTGTCATCAACATACCTCCAGAATACCGTGGGTTTCAAGTCAGCAGATTCAAGCGCCTTCTCCTCGAAGTCCACCATAAATAAATTGACCACCAGAGGGGATAAGGGACTACCCATGGCGACTCCGTCCGTCTGTTCAAAAAATTCGTTGTTAAATAATAAATATGTGGAGGTCAGAACATGTTTAAATAAAGTTGAAATCTCTTTGTCAAAACTTCTTTCAATAAGCTGTAGAGATTCTGGAAGGGGAACCTTTGTAAATAAAGCCACCACATCAAAACTCACTAATATATCAGACGGGTTCATTTTCAATTATTTCAGTTTACTAATGAAATCAGCCGAGTTTCTTATGTGGTGGGTACATTTTCCCACAAGAGGCCTCAACAATGATGCCAGATGTTTGGCAACGTCATAGGTCGGAGAGCCTATGTTACTCACTATGGGGCGTAGAGGGACATCTTTCTTGTGGACCTTTGGTAGTCCATAAAGTCTAGGAGGCACTGGCCCACTTGGTTTCAATCTCCGAACAACTTCTGGTGGAAAGGGAGAATCATTCAGAAGCGAAACAGTTTTCTTCGCCACTCGATTAGTGGGATCCCTGCTGATCTTCCGGTACATGCTGTCACTTAGTAAATTGTACATTTTATCAAGGTATTCGTACCGAGACAATAAAACAGTAGCATTACCTTTATCTGCTGGGAGTACCACCGTCTGAATATCCAGGCGAAGCTTGCGTAGAGCAGCCCTCTCTGCCACAGATATATTGCTCCTTTGTGGGCGAGCCTTCATAATTGCACGGCATGTTTCACGTCTTATTTCCTCTGCTGAATCCGAGGGAAGTGGTCGAACAGCTTCTTCAATGGCGCTGATAAACGAAGGCACTGGCAGAACCTGTGGCGTGGGTGCAAAATTCAGTCCCTTACTCAAAACCATCATCGTAGCATCGTCCAAGTCTCTACCTGTCATATTAATAACAGGGCGTCGAATAACAGTTTCTCGCTGCGATGTTGTCTTCAGTCGACTAAATTTTGCAGTCTGTCGGGATGTGGGCACCTCACGAATCCAGTCTGATTTGGCCCAAGTTGTACCATCAATCCAATTCCAAGAATCATAGGGTATCTCCACAGACATCTGAAGGTGCAGGCGATAAAGTTCTTCAGAAACCAGGTCTAATTTTCGACGAGTAAAGTGGATCCTCTCCTTAACAATAGCAGAACCAGCTTTTGTTAAAATCTTATTCATAGACGTCGTTTTTATAAAATGTACTAATCTGGCAAACTTCGGAATTATGCCCTGGTCACGGCACCTTAGTAAAAAACTTAAAGAGCTCAGTAATCTCGCTCTCAAGTGTCGAAGGTTATCCAATCGTCGAACACATAAAACCATCTCCTCCCCGCAGAGGTACTTGATGTGCATCTTCAGGTTTTGGCGGCGCAAAGACTGTTCCATTAAGTTTCGGGTGTGCAGCCGCAAGAAATATCCTTCTTCTTCTAATATTTCGGCTGTATAACGTTAACGACTTTGTGTCCTTGGCAGACACAAAGTAAAAGTGATTTTTCGTCCTCCACCCAAGACAGCTGCACTCGTGGGCTCCGTGAAAGATGATTTGCTGCTCCGAAAATCTGAAGTTTACAAAATTCCATGTGAATGTGGCCTTTCTTACATCGGACAAACAACTCGTACTGTCCAAGAAAGATGTACAGAACACCGGAAGTACACACGACTTTTACAACCTAATAAGTCGGCAGTAGCAGAGCACTGTATTGATAATGGCCACATAATGTTGGATGACAACGTCGAAATTTTGGCAACTACATCATCCTTTTGGGACTCGATAGTGAAGGAGGCGATTGCAATTCGCTTGACGACGAATTTAATTAATAGAGATAGTGGTTTCAATCTTGATAATTCATGGAATCCGGCACTTGCTGTAATAAACTCACAAAGACGTCGTCACAGTGCAGATCACAACGATATATCGATATGCCAACACAGATCAACTGCGGAGTCATAGATACAACTCGCGCATTATGCACATCTCTGCCGCCGACCAACGTCTCTGGTGCACTTGCATCTGTGGCCGCGTGCGCAGTCGCGCGGTACACGAGTATAAAGGGACGAAGCGAGCACTGGAGCGGCCCTTCTCCAGTTCGCCGATGACACCGCCTTCTTTGCCCTTGCCCCCACCCTGCAGCGCTCCTAACACCTTCTCCAATCCCATCTTGACCGGTTTACCGCTTGGTGCAACCAGTGGTTGCTGAAGGTCAATCCCTCCAAAACCCAGGCGATCATTGTAGGCCAAACCACCCCTTCCTTCCGTCCCCTTGATTTCTATCTCACCATCTATGGCCGTCCTATCGCCCTCACTCCCACCCTTAAGTACCTTGGCGTCACCCTCGACCGTCGCCTCTCCTGGACTCCCCACCTCCGGACAATCCAAGCCAAGGTACGCTTCCGCCTCAGTCTCCTCAAGCTCCTCTCCAGCCGTACGTGGACCCCTCCACCATCCTCCACACCTATAAATCCCTTATCCGCCCTGTCGTTTGTTACGCCCATCCGGCTTGGATCTCCGCTCCCCCTACATTTTATCAATCCCTCCAAATCCTTGAACGCCATGCTCTCCACCTCGCCTATCGCATCCGTCTCCCCCCCCCCCCGCACGGATCCTGTACGATCTCATCCCCTTCCCCCACCTCCTCCTTTTCCTTGAAAGGATACGGATCCTGTACACCTCCCGTAAACTCGATCCTCCTCACCCGCTAGTCTCCCTGCTCCTCTCCCATCCCCGCCCGCTGCCGCGCCTGTATTCCCACATCCCCCCCCGGTCTCCATCTCTCCACCATCCTTACCCTCTCCCAAGGTGGCTTCCGCCAGCTCCCTCTCCCTCATGATGCCCTCCTCCCCTCCATCTACCCCTCCTACCAACTTTGATCCTCCCACCCTCCTCCTATGTTTGCTCCTCTGTGCACCCTCCCTCCCTTCTCTCCCTCTTCCCTCCCTCCTCCATTTCTCACCACTCCTGCCCGGGTTTCCCCTCCCCTGTCCCTCTCCTCCTGTCCCCATATCCTCAGCCGTTGTCATCCTTGTTCTCCCCTCTCCCCCACCTCACCCTTGTTCCCCCCTTGGCAGGTCCCCAGACTCGCACACGCTAAGTGGACATTCGCACGCCGGAGATCACCGCCATCAGTATCTCGTGTGTGCCGTCGTGTTTAGTGTTCAGTGTTCACCGTCACACTCCATCGTTCACCAGTGCCATCGTCATCTTCAGTGTTTGTGCGTCGTATCAACAGTTTGCAGTGTGGATTATCGTCGAGTGTGAACGGCTCCGTGTTTGTCTTTATGTGTCTACTGTTTTCTTGCCCACCGTTCTGTAACTTATGTGTCTTCTCACTGTTTTTTCTCATTGTGTGTCCTATGGCTGAAGAGCAGCGTAGAGTGCTGCTGACAGCCTGCCTGTTGTACAGGTTTAAAATACCAATAAAGAAAAAAAAACTGGAGCGGCAGTCTTGCGGCTCACTCTGAAGATGGCTGTACGTTATACAGCCGAAATATTAGAAGAAGAAGGAGATTTATTGCGGCTGCACACCCAAAAATTAATGGAACATGCTCAATAATGTTCATATCTCGGAAGTCTGGTGGCCAGGGAAAGAGTTAAAACTCACAGTGTCACCCGTTAGAATCGTATGTAGACGTATCAGGGTCCCATATCACTCCAACTGCACACGCCCCCCCCCCCCCCCCCGCATCATTACAGAGCCTCCACCAGCTCGAACAGTCCTCTGTTCACATATAGGGTCCATGGATTCATGAGGCTGTCTCCATACCTGTACACGTCCATCCGTTCGATACAATTTGAAACGAGACTCGTCCACCAGCAAATGTTTCGAGTCATCAACAGTGTAATGCCGGTGTTGACGGGCCCAGGCGAGGCGTAAAGCTTTGTGTCGTGCACTCATCAACGGTACACTAGTGGGCCTTCGGCTCCGAAAGCCCATATAGATGAAGTTCCGTTGAATGGTTCGCACGCTGACATTTATTGATGGTCCAGTACTGAATTCTGCAGCAATTTGCTGACGCGTTACTCTTCTGTCACGCTAAACGATTCTCTTCGGTCGTCGTTGGTCCCGTTTTTGCAGGATCTTTTTCCGGCTGCAGCGATGTCGGAGATTTTATGTTTCACCGGATTCCTGATACTCATGGTACACTCGTGAAATGGTAGTACGGGAAAACCCCACTTTATCGCTACCTTGGAGCTGCTTTGTCCCATCGCTCGTGCGCCGACTGTAACAACACGTTCGAAGTCACTTAAATCTTGATTATTTGCTATTGTATCAGCAGTAACCGATCTAACAACTGCGCCATGCACTTGTTTTCGTATATATGCGTTGCCGACAGCAGCACCGTTTTCTGCCTGTTTTGAATACGCATGGCTGTACTAGTTTATTTGGCGCTTCAGTGTATAAACGTACGTCAGAAAAAGAGCCCTGGTCTCTGCTAGGTTACGTAATATGTGCACCAACTGTATGATCCATCCGGCTTCACACAAATGTAGGAAGATTTCATTAGTCTGAGAAACGTCGTGACATGGGGATAACCGGATATATTTGTGTGATAGAATTTAATAATAATAATTGCACTGTAACTCTGAGTATGTGTGTATAATTTTACATAATGTGATTTTCGTTCTGTTTCATTTTTACCTAGTACTAATTCAGTTGAGAAGTTTCCAGTATTTCTTAAGATTGTATCAGTTAAAATTAGAGTCTTGCTCCACAGCCATAAAGTTTAATTATGAGTATGATTATAGCTATCACAGGCATAACTGGATCAGTATAGCTAGAATAACCCCTTCGGCCAAGCCGTATTCTATTGCATGACGTTGTATATACAAGGTTCGAGTAAAACATGGAAGCACCACAAGAAATGCATGCTTGCACATAAATGTAATTGCTTGGAAAGAATTCAGGTTGCCCTTTGTATTTTACCACTACCCACACCTGTGCAAATGTCCTCAATACGTTACAAGCTTCAGTGGTCGTCAAACAGTGTCCTGCGTAGTTGTGAGTGCATTACATCGGACGTAAGTGAATTCGAACGTTGACAAAATTTTGTTACTCTTGTGGCGCGTGCTTTGTATTTCAAGCTGAACGGTATCGACGATTTGTAGCTGCTACAGGGACAGCGGAGAATCATCATCCGGTAAATCACATGTGTGTTGAATGACTGTGACAGACGAAGAGGGCTGTGACGAAAAATAAGACGACGACAGACGCAAAGGTCACTGCAAAACTGGCTGTTGTACTCGTGAATCCTGTCGGCATTAAAACAACACGAAAAGAGCTTCATAAGCAGGGAACTGAAGGGTGAACTGGAAATCGAAAACCACCCACCAGTGATGCAAATGCCCATAACTGGAGAAGGTTGTAACGGACCAGGACTTTGGAACAAAGAAAGCAAGACATTTGGTCGGAAAAGTCCTGTTGCACTTTGCTTCCAACTTACGTCAGAGTTTACGATATAAGAGTGAATATGGCAGAGGTGCCGTATCGTGGCATTCCACGAGTCCCACGGGCACTCGGCGGCGATGTCACATTACTGCCAAGGATTAAGTGAGCATTTTGGCTGACGGGATCCGTCCAATGGTACAATGATTGTTCCTCAATAATGATGCTGTGTTCCAAGACGATAGGTCCCATGTCCGCACACCTCGTTTTGTCCAGGACTGTTTTTGTGAACATGAACATAAACTGTCGGATCTCTCCTGACCCTTACGGTCACCAACTCTCTATTTTTTTTTTTTAGTCTTATTGATATACTTTGGAGAGAAGGGTGTGTGACCCACCCAACTCCGTCATAGTTAACCTGAACGTGCCACGAATTTGCTCCAAGAATGGTACAACATTCCCTTGAAAACCGTGCAGGACCTGTATTTATCCTTTCCGAAACGACTGAAGACGTTTTGAATGCCAACGGTTTTCCACCTCCGTTCTGGTCATGGTAATGTGTATTTTTTTTGGATTTTCCATCGTTTTAGCCCTTCCGCATGCAATTCTAAATATTAAAGAGTAACCATACTCCATTAGAGCACATCTGTGCTTCATTTTCCTGCATAATCTACCTTTACGCTAATGGGTAATCAGGGCGGCATTAGGTATTTCCTTCTAAAAGCAGTATGGATTTCAAATTCTAATGTTTCATTAGTATACAGACAGAATAGAATTCTCTGGTGGAGTGTCTAATTCTAAGTGTACTGGCATCTGTCCTAGAACGTGTATCCTGCAGTGAGGTTAAACAAAGTAAAGTTCAGTGGGAAATACCTTACAGGTAAACAGTGACAAGATTTTCGTGAAAGATCCATAATATTCAGTGCATTTCAAGGCTTTTGAATTGTAATAGCCTTTCTTCGAGAGAGAATTAGAGTTTATAGACCTTTGTTCGTTCACATTGGAACATTGTAATAAGAAACACGTTCATTGTACTGAACACATTTGTGGGTATATTATTGTCTTAGTAATTGTATGCGGATTTATGTACATTTGAAAGTATCGTAGAAATTAGGTGTGTGCTCAACATGTGCGTAAAAAAACGAGATGTAAAGTGATATATTACTATGTTGCTTTACTAAATGCGCCTTATAAACGCTAACAAATTCAATTTATCTCAGTTTTTTATAATCATTAGTTGGCGTGGTAAATATAAAAAACTGCATATGTTGTTATTGTTGGTGTGGTCTTTACTTCGAAGACATCTTTACCCAGTTCTCTACTCTGGCCTATCCTGTGCAGCCCTCTATCATCTCCGCATAACTGCTGCAGTGTATATCCGTTTGAACCTTCTCACTATAGTCAGACCTTGATCTCCCACTACAATTTTTACCCACCACCCTCCCGTCCACTACCAAATGACGATTCCTTGATGCCTCAGGACATCTACTGTCAACTGATGCCTTATTTTCGTCACGTTGCGCTATAAAATTGCGTTCCCACGGTTCTGTTTCGCAGCTCTCAAGAACTGGAAGAGACATGGCAAAATGAATGCTTCAGAGGTGTGAGGAAGTTCATTAAGAGAATTAATAGTGAACTAAAAAAAACTATCTTCACCTGTTTTGCCAGAAGACGTAAAACCCTTATTCTAGCTTCTTAAAATGCTATCTAACGTTTTCAGATTCATGAGTCACTTATAGAGTTATCAGTTAGAACTGTGCACTTTGGACATATCTCAATGACTTGTAATGACCAGGCCATTACCAGCGTGGAAAACAAGCACACCAGAATACGAATGGTGTCAGTCTGATCTTGAAAATATGTTGATCGAATGATAGAATGCTGTGCATTTCCTGAAAAATTAGTCGGTCGTAAATAGTTGTAACGTATGTCATCGGTGAAACTAAAAATACCTTCTGAACATAGAAACTTTCTGTGTGGTCTCCCTTGACTGTAGCTGACGCGAACACCTATATTCTCAAAGGTAATTACCAAACTGAGGTAGCAGAAAAATTGATGGGCTCCTGTATGAAGACAAGAAAAACTGTTACGGGTAACATCTAAAGGTCACATCCCCACAGGCAGAAAAGAAACAGCCAAGTCATGCTTCCCGTATAACAAAGGAGCATACATCCTCTTTGAAATAGAAAACTGTTGAAGAGGCACGAACGGGAGGCACAAAAACCGATACAAAGGAGCCTGACGGCGATTTTCTGGCACTCATTGAAGTATAAGTCGGACTTGAAGCTACTCTAATTACGTTACGCATCTTCATGTCTCATAAATCATTACGGAGGATACTAACGGTGAATTCTTTTGTGTGTTTGAACAGTATAACCCACGGTGACATTGATACAGAAAAGATTTCTGCAGTGAGCTGTAGCAGTTCAACCAATAAGTCTCGTAGGATCAACAGACAGCGAAGTATTGGTATCAGGACACGTTGCTTCTGATGTCTTGCAAATACCATCATAACGGAAGATTAAGTCCCTAACACGGAATAGCGTTGAGCACGATAATTCTGGCAAAGTTCGATATCTATCATCGGTGGTAAAGTGTAGTATCTAGCATATTCTTGCTAGTGTTTAACTCCTGTCAAACCATGTGCATCTAAGCAACGCATATATATATATATATATATATATATATATATATATATATATATATATATGTGTGTGTGTGTGTGTGTGTGTGTGTGTGTGTGTGTGTGTGTGTGTGTGTGTTTGTGTATGAGCTGACAAAATGTACTTCATCGGAATAAATTTGTCATGGATATCGTAAGGCAGTACAAAGCACGTGTCCTAGAACATAACGATCTTTTCGTTTAGAAATAATTACGTTAACTACCGTTATTTCCGCCAGAATCACGGCCCTAGTGTCGAGCTGCACTTGGTCCAATATTCGGCGAATGGATAAAAATATGGAAACAGCGCTAGAAGATCATACTTGAAGGTACATGCAGGTTGCACTGTCGTATTTGACCACGCACGGCACCTGTTCTATGACCTAAATACGTTGTAGTGTCAGTTTTATTTGTTATTTATTTACACGTCACGTTCCGTAGGACCTAAATGGGGAGCAATCGCCAAGGTCATGGAACGTAAAAATAAAATATTTATGAACCCGAAAAACATTTTAAGTAAACGCAGCCAACAATGCAACAATAATCAGCTTAATTTTTCAAGGAACTCCTCGACAGAGTAGAAGGAATGACCCATAAGGAAACTCTTCAGTTACTATTTGAAAGAGCGTGGATTACTGCTAAGATTTTTGAATTCTTGTGGTAGATTATTGAAAATGGATGCAGCAGTATAATGCACACCTTCCTGCACAAGAGTTAAGCAAGTGCGATCCAAATTCGGGTCTGATTTGTGCCGAGTTTTAACTGAGTGAAAGCTGTTTATTCTTGGGAATAAGCTAATATTATGAACAAGAAATCGCAGTAAGGAATATATATATATATATATATATATATATATATATATATATATATATACTGAGAGGCTAATGTCAAAACACCCAGACTCGTGAACAGGGGTCGACAAGAGATCCGTGAACTTACACCACTTATTGCCCGAACCGCCCGTTTCTGAGCGAAAAAATATCCTTTTTCGAACGATCACTTACTTCAGATACCGTTCGAATAGTAAAAATGGCAGCATTCAGTCTTCGAACTAGAATCTGAACGTGGGATTTCCAGGACAGTTTACTATCTATCTGAACACCTAGAAATTCGAACTATTCAGTTTTACTAATCATATGACCATTCTGTGAAATTAAAACGTCAGGTTTTGTAGAATTGCGTGTTAGAAACTGTAAAAACTAAGTCTTACTGTGATTTAGTGTTAGTTTATTTTCTACAAGCCATGAACTTATGTCATGAACTGCACTCTTTGAAACTGAGCCAATGTTGCACACAACATCCTTTCTTTCCAAGCTAGTGTCATCAGCAAACAGAAATATTTTAGAGTTATCCGTAATACTAGAGGGCATATCATTTATATAAATAAGGAACAGTAGTGGCCCCAACACTGATACCTGGGGCACGCCACCCCCCCCCCCCCCCGCCACTTGACTGTACCCCACTCAGATCCCACATCACAGCCATTCTCAACAATGTGAATAGTGACCTTTTGCTCTGTGTTGCTACAGTAAGGGGTGAACCAATTCTGAGCTACTTCCCGTATTCCGTAATGATCCAACTTCTGGAGCAATATTTTGAGGTCAACACAGTCAAACGCCTTAGTTAAATCAACAACTGTGCTTAGGGTTAAAAGTCTTTTGTTTAACCCATCCGGTACCTCACAGAGAACAGAGAATATAGCATTTTCAGTTGTTAAACGACTTCTGAAGCTGTCGTGGTCAGAACAGTGTTCTGTCTGGTTGTGAGTGCATCGTTGCTTTACGTTGGAGCTAAGTGATTTGGAATGTGGACAGATTGCTGGTGATCGTATGACGGGTGCTTCCCTAACAAAGGGAGTCGAAGTACTGTTTCAAGAGGCATCCAACCAAAGATTTATAGCGCATGCAGATAAACCGAAAAAACATCATCCGTTAAGTCACAACGCGGACGAAAGTGTTTGTTGAGTGATTGTGATGGACGCTCATTGAAGAGGACTGCTACAACAAATAAAAGGACAACTGCAAAAGTCGATACAGAACTTAATGTCGTACACGCGAATCGGGTCTGCACCAAAAAAACGCGAAGGAATCTCCATAAGCAGGTAATTACAGGGCGAATTAGAATTCCAGAATCATTCATCGGAGATGCATATGCCGGTAACAGGCAAACGCGGTGCCGAATCCATAAAATCTGGGCCATGGAGCAGTAAAAGCAGTCATTTGGTTGGGTGAGTCTTGTTACAAACTGTTTCCAACTTCTGGCCGAGTTTACGTCACAAGAGTGAAACATGGCTGGAGTTCGATGATGATTTGGGTAGCCACATCGTGGTATTCTGTGGGCCCCATGGCTACTCTGCAAGGTCGCATTACTGCCGAAGATTGTGTGATCGCTTTGGCTGATCAGGCCCATCCCATTGTACAGTCTTTGTTCCCCAGTGGTAATGTTGTGATCCAAAACAACTGGTCTTCTTTTCAGAAAGCTCGCATGGACCAGGACAGACCTCTTGAGCACGAAGATCAGTTGTTTCATCTCTACTGGCCACCACAGTCACCAGATCTCAATATTGTTGAGCCTTGCGGACAACTCTAGTGAGAAGGCTGCGTGAAGGCTATCCCCCTTCGTCATCGTCAACTGAACTTGCCACTATTTTGCAGGAAGAATGGTATAAGATTCTCTGGAAAACCTTACGAGCCCTGTATTTGTGCATTCCGAGACGACTGGAAGTTGGTTCGTAAGCCAGCGGTTTTCCCACACCATATTAGGCGTGGTTATATGTACGTCTGGTGTTGTCCCTGCAGTGGTTCGATCACTAGTTAATGGTAAAACAAATCGTATCAACTTCAAAAACGGTCTGGTTGCATATAATATGTACATAAATCGCCAACACTCACAAAGCGGTAGAGTTTCCATAGATTATCTAATTACAGTTTCCATTAAAACTGCAACACCAGTGAGGGTGGTAAATAACAAAATTTTACTTCTCTTACGTATATGGCATACAGTGTGGGGCAAAGAGAAGTGGCACGGACGAGTTGCTACGACTTGATGTGAATGGTTGCATATAACCACACCCCGTGTACGTCCGCCACATGATCCACACCAGTTCAGAGCGTACTGCGGGCTGTAACAAGAGTGAGTGGAGCAGTGCAAAGGGGACGATGGTACTCACAGGGGAGCATCGGGTGTTCGTTGTGGAAAGTTACGTGACGCCAAAGTCGTGGAAACGGGGTGGTCAGTTGTTTGCTGAGAGGTTTAATGGTGTCAAAGTGCCATGCAATGCTTAGTCCGAAAATGTCATCAGACGGGATCTGAAGGACTCAAAAAACATTTCGAAATGTGTTCACATACCAGAAAATGTGGCTTTTGCTCACCATAAAATGCTTCAGAGTCCTACCAAATCTGGACTGTGCGACTAGTTCCGGCGGAGGTTGCAGTCCTTCCTCGGGCATGGGTGTGTGTGTTTGTCCTTAGGATACTTTAGGTTAAGTAGTGTGTAAGCTTAGGGACTGATGACCTTAGCAGTTAAGTCCCATAAGATTTCACACACATTTGGACATTTTTTTCCTACCAAATCAACCTGACGCCTGTCACAAGAGACCGGCATATCACGTCGACCATGCAGAGAAATACTCCAACTGAACATTTACATGCATTCACAATGAATGTCTGTTGTTCATGCACTAAAATCAACAGATGCTTCTCAGCGCCTCCAGTTTTGTGAGCGGCTGTTCACAGTGGATGGCTTGGATATGGATCTCTTCTTTAGGTCTGATGAAGCCTGGTTTCACTTGAGTGGTTATGTCATCCCACAGAATCAAATGTTCTGGGCAGCACAGAATCCGCATTACTTCCACGAAACACCATTGCAAGATCAGAATGTTGGGGTTTGGCCTGCAGTGTCCGCACGCCCCATTATTGATCAATTCTTCTTTCATCAGACAATGACATCGGGACGTTACATTGCCAAAATTTTGAGACCACTTGTGGCAACATTAACAGGGAAGGAAAAGACCGGGAGTTACTTCCAAAAGGATGGAGCAACTGTCCACACGATCAGCCGAAACTTGGAGCACTTTTCACAATATTCATGCCTGACAGAGTTGTTAACAGTGGTCAGTCTGATCGAGGCCATGTGTGGCCATCCAGGTCACCTGATCTGTCAGAGTGAGATTATTTTGTGTGGGCAGCCCTCAAGTCTAAGGTGAATCACAACAACCTTCATAGCCTTCAAGAACTGCTGCAGAACATTTCGGATGATACTGCAACAGTTTCAGCAGTCCAACTTTGATCTGCATTCAGCAACTTGCTGACCAGTGCCTAAAAGTTCCAAGAGATGAATGGTGGTCACTTTCAACATCTGCTATCGTCAGGTTAGTGCTGTATTTCCTATCCTCTGCTTTGCTTCATTGTACGCTGAAAATCGGGCCACACTGTAGTAGGAAGAAGACATTTTGAACTCAGCAGGTGATTTTTAGCGATACAGTGAGCGGAATGTGGTACACAGAACTGCGCAAAGTGACAACGGTTCTAATGAAGTTGAACATCGAGTCGAACTGAACTCGTATGACAGATGCACCATGCTCCTTCAACTACATGTCAGAGTTCTCAGACGTAAAGTGAGCGACTGGTGGCATACGAGTCTCACGACAACCCATGACCATGGGTGAGAAAATTACAAAACGCGTTGACCAGGGTAAAAAACCCTCTGCATAGATGTAGATGCGGACAGCACTGGCAACACCACTGTTGAAACTAACATCACGAAGGCCTCAAAGACAGAGCACAGCCACCATCCTTACCATCTCATAAACGTAGTGGCTGTTGCCCTTATTACCGGATATGCAAACGAGAGTTGGCTAAGCTCCCGCATTCCAACCTTAGGTAGTCGAGGTAAAATTTCATATTAGAAGTAAAAGCACCAAGAAAGAGATAGCCATGCTTGTGGATGTTCACTGCTACCACACAATACTTATCAACGTTTGAAATAACGTAAAAGTAACAAAACACACAGTACTCTAAACATATCATTTGCAATGTCTGAAAGTAAATTTCATGTAGTACTAACAACATCCCTACTTCTGCGAATAGCGACGCAGCTTAGCGACGAGTGGCACAAAAACTTTTTGTAGTTGCGTTAGTTCCTATCACTTTTACGCGGTATTCGCCCGATATTATACATTAATTTGGGCCCAACTGAAAACTAACAGTTTCATTTATTTATTTATTGAACCTGTTCCTTCTTCTTCAATTCTCTATCAGAAACCATGTAACATCACCAAAAGTCGAACATTACCACGATAAAAATCGAATAAATCCAGGTGACAATACGTGGTCTGCTAAAGAGTGCGAAGTACGTGGCAGTGAGAACTTCCCACTGTATATAGGTTTCTTTCCCCTTCCATACTGGTATGAACGACGGGCAGAATGTCTCCGTAAAAAACTGCAGATCCGCATTACTTAGTCAATCTTGATTGACGTCTTGCTTCAGGCTCCTGCCAGTTCAGGTTTCTTCAGCATTTCTATAACCCGTTCTCGTGGGTGGAAAACGCCAGTCAGCATTTGTGCTGCCCTCCTTCACGTACACACATCAAAAAAAGTTTTGCATCACCTCAGTTCTGAGAGTTCCGGAACCTGTACAGATAACTGGAACAGAGAAAAACGTAAACATCATTTCCGCCGTTTTTGCTGCTCATGAAAACCACACATTGCATGCTGTACCACCATACACCGAGACCTTCAGAGGTGGTGGTCCAGATTGCTGTACACACCAGTATTTCTAATACCCAGTAGCACGTTCTCTTGCATTGATGCATGCCTGTATTCGGCGTGGCATACTATCCACACGTTCATCAAGGTACTGTTGGTCCCGATTGTCCCACTCCTCAACGGCGATTCCGCGTAGATCCCTCAGAATGGTTGGTGGATCATGTAGTCCATAAAAAGCCCTTTTCAGTCTATCCCAGGCACGTTCGATAGGGTTCATGACTGGAGAACATGCTAGCTACTCTAGTCGAGCGATGTCGTTATCTTGGAGGAAGTCATTCACAAGAAGTGCACGATGTGGGCGCGAATTGTCGTCCATAAAGACGAATGCCTCACCAACATGCTGCCGATACGGTTGCACTATCGATCAGAGGATGGCATTCTCGTCTCCTACAGCAGTTACGGCACCTTCCATGACCACCAGCGGCATACCAAGACCCCACATAATGCCACCTCAAAACAGCAGGGAACCTCCACCTTGCTGCACTCTCTGGACAGTGTGTCTAAGGCGTCCAGCCTGACCAGGTTGTCTCCAAACACGTCTCCGACGATTCTCTAGTTGAAGGCATGTGCGACCGTCATCGGTGAAGAGAACGTGATGCCAATCCTGAGCGGCCCATTCGGCATGTTGGGTCCTTCTGTACCTGCCCTGCATGGTGTCATTGTTGCAAGGATGGACCTCGCCTTGGACGTCGGGAGGGAAGTTGCGCATCATGCAGCCTATTGTGCACAGTTAGAGCTGTAACACGACGTCCTGTGGCTGCACGAAAAGTATTGTTCAACATGGTGGCGTTGCTGTCAGGGTTCCTCCGAGCCATAATCTGTAGGTAGCGATCACCCACTGCAGTAGTAGCCCTTGGGCAGCATGAGCGAAGCATGTCATCGACAGTTCCTGTCTCTCTGTATCTCCTCGATGTCCGAAAAACATCGCATTAATTCACTCCGAGACACCTGGACACTTCCCTTGTCGAGAGCCCTTCCTGGCACAAAGTAACAATGTCGATGCGATCCAACCGCAGTATTGGCCGTCTAGGCATGTTTGAGCTACAGACAACACGAGCCATGTACCTCCTTCTTGATGGAATGACTGTAACTGATCGGCAGTCGGACAACCTCCGTATAATAGGCGCTGCTCATGCATGGTTGGTTACATCATTGGACATCTCTGAACAGCCAAAGGGACTGTGTCTATGATACAATATCCACAGTCAACGTCTATCTCCAGGAGTTCTAGGAACCGGGGTGATGCAAAACTTTTTTTGATGTGTGTATGTTCGATATTCGCTGTTAAACCTACTCGTTATAGGCCGCACCCACTTGAACAATATTCTAGGATAGGTCACACTAGTGTACCGTAAGTAGTATCGTATGTAGACTAACTACATTTTCCCATCATCCTACCAGTGAAGTCAAGACTGCCACCTGCTCTACCTTCACCTGAGCCTATTTATTCATTCAATTTCATATCCCCATAAGTTGTTACGCACAGGCGTTTGTATGGATTGAATAATTCCAGTTCTCATTCATCGATATTGTTGTCATATGGTGCTACAGGTGTAAAGCTTCCAGCTAGTTTTTGGTATTCGATGAATGTGATGTAAGTTCTGTTTTCATTCGAAGAGTCCGTATTTCATATACTTGCACGATGAATATTTTTCAGATAGAAGTCTTCAATAGTCGATATGTTACGCCTCAGAGGTTTTGAGTGAAACCAATGTGATGTTTGGTTGTTAGTGGTATTGTCGTTTCGTTGCCTGAGTAGCATTCGTGAATATTAAGTGGGAGAGTCTGGTGTTGGTCACACTGCAGAGTGATCTGGGAACAATTAGCAGAACACAGACTTTTAAACACAGAGGATGTTAATTTTTGGAAATATGTTTCTGTAAAGATTGATTAGAGAAGTGTGGAGATATTCAGGTAATGTCACTGCATTGCTTGCTGGAGCGTAAGTTCTGATGAGTTTTAGAATGGTAGATTTTCTGTGTGATTTTTCTTTATTGATTCCGGTCGATTAGTTTGATTGTCGAGACGATATTAAACAAAATTACCTGCTCACATGGCTTGCTCTCAGAGGTACAGCCTCACCGCTTCTTCACCATTTCATTACCGAATTACAAGGCACAGTAACATTTTTATAAGAAATGAATTTTGAAAAATTGTTATAATAAAGCAAAGTAAGCTTCATAATGCAATTTTTAAGTGTTAGTCTGTTCTATATCATTCAGCGAGATCAGTTTCTTCTACAGTCCCTTACTGAAGTTTTACTTTGTAATCGTGTGACACTGCACTGCACTTAGCGGAACACAGTTACTCAACGCTTAAAAGTGTGATGTGCTTAGCTAAGCTGTTTTTCCATGCAATGCACTTGGCGAGTTTTTTTAGCTTGTTTGCTGCTGTGTTGCATTTTAAAATTCACGAACTTCGAAAAGTACAGAGTTTTTGTTGCCACTAGGTAGGTCACAAAAGGTTGTTAGTGCCACGCATTGTAACACTGTTCACTGCATTGCACAATACAGAGTTCCCTTTGATAGCTTCTTTAGTGTTGTTTTGTAAAGACTTTTAGTCAAAGTTAACTGGAATGCAGTTACACAAATTCAGATGGGTTTGGCGATTCTTTACAGCAGATACCGTTTACGTGAGGACACCAGTTTCACTGTTGAGTTGACGGAACGTTTGCATCATAATACATATACATTCGAATATTAAGAATAAGAGACGTGTAGAGAAAAGCAAACCAAACAAAACAGTTACTCGTGTTTGCATTTTGCTAAGACAAAAATTAATATGCCGAACGAATATTCTCCAAAAGCAACAATATCGCTAAAAGCAGACTCTAAAAGACGTTTAATCTGGGCCTATACCACGCATCTAAAACTCACACTGTGCAGTGACTGTATGAAGGCATGAATCATGTGCAGCTACGAACAGAGAGACAACACGTATTTATTTTATAAGTACATATTCTTTCGCTTTTGTTGGTATAAACTGCGCTGTTATATCGACCTACACTCAAAGGACAAAATGAACAGTTAAATTGCTCTTGTGAAGTAATAACTGTTGTCCATAATAGCTTTTTGCTCCCTTTCGCGTGTGAATAAAAACCCCATTCTTTTCCGATATTATGTGTCCTTTGTAATTGTTTCATATGAATTATTTGATTGACGCTTTGTTACGATGTGTTTCAAAAAATAATTCGTCTGACGTGTGATTTAAAGGGAGACGGTTTAACAGTTCACCAAACTCCGATTTGAGCCAGAGATTTTATATCTGTTTTAACATCCATTACCTTCCCTTATTTCAGAGGGAATGTTGGTGGATGAATACAAATTATATCTACAGGAATATAGAAATCTCTGAATAGTACGAGTCAAAGTGAGAATCAGCAAAGAATCTGCGGTGAATGACATTTTGTGTAAGATATTCCTGCCTGAAAAGGAAAATTGGTAAAAACGTTAATAAATTTAATGTTATTCTCGCAGATGAACTGAAATGGAAGATGCGACTCGAACAAGACGGAAGAAGAAAGTACATCTTTGGTACGAAATAGACTAGGAAGTCAACTCAAGCTACCTGATAACTAGCTCAACCCGCTGTTTAATTTCTGGTAAACACTGAAATAAATAAATGAATTACAAATTAATAGCTAAAATGCAACTTCCCCTATACTAAGGTCATAATTTATACTAGATGGGGTGTTACTATTTGGGCAAGTTCCTACAGTTGTTGCAATCAAACAGGCATGTGGAATTATTAGTAAATGTCGGCTACACAGTAGTTACATATGGGACATGCAACCTTATAGCACAAACAAGGAGACAACGAGATTTCAAACTGTCTAGAAAACAAGGTAAAAAATGACAAAGTCATCTTCTGAAGCTATGACTGGCTGTTTCTCTTGTTTATATTTGTTGCGCTATTACATCTCTGTCGTCTCCCGTTCAGCATTGCTCTCCAGCTTTGTTCAAGTTCTTTCATCATGCGTTTTCTCCGACATAACTAATGTTACTCGTCCTTTTGATTATAAAGGTTATTTTCTTAATTTAAGCGTTTGTAAGCGTTACCTTTCAGTAACGGCGATGATGCAATTTCCCCATCGCATTGTCTTCTTCTTTATGGGAAACGAACCTACTTTCACAGCCACTGTTATGGGTCAGGGGTTAGCAGGTGCGGAAAGGACGTTAGTGAATTTGTGTCCACATTCTTTGATTTCTCGCGTGTAATGTGCCACCATAAGCAAATTCCTGCGCCTGGGATCAATTTTAGCTCTCTGTATTACATACAATATACTCTGCGTACATTATTGCTTTCATTGTGGCTACTGAGAATGCATGTAGTCAAATATTGTAATAGTATGACAAGGAATTTTTTATGGTGACGTTCTTGCACAGATGCTTGAAGGAGTTCTAGGCGCATAACATTTATACTCTGTATCACGCTTTCAACGAGTTTCTCCGTTGCGATCGTAAGGAGATATTTCAATAAGTCGTGTGGTAGTACTTAACTCACCGACGTATGCCATGGAGACGTCAAGAAGTCACAGAACTTCTGTTTCCTACCACAGATGATGTCGATGTCTGTGACTGAGAAACATTGGTAACGAGTCTGATTTCGTTACATATTGTGTGACACAACAAAAGCAACAGCAAATATAATTTTTAAGCTTACAAAAGCTGATATGAAATTACTGTTCAAGCAAATAAATATTTTAATCTCGTAACCAACTGTTGTTTTCTAATCTTAGAAATAAAAGTCATAAAGCTCTTCATATCGGACTTGCTCTTTCTTAGTGCTACGATTTATTTATCCTTTTCGTCTAATCAGACTTTTTGATATTTTACTCAGAAATTTACTATAATATTACCTATTTCAAAGGTCATTTCTTGAATATGCGAAGTGTACCAGAAATGGTGCGAAACACTTACAGGGGTTGTAGAGGGTGTCCCAAGGAACAAATCGAGGATACGAACCCTTGTCCAGAAACATCTAACGACGCTTCAGAGCGTCGATGTTGTAGGCACCGCCGCCTACACATAGGCTACCCCGTAGGCAGCCACCGTGGCTTTGTACGCTTACTGACTGTAGACAGAATGTCTCCCAAAGTTGTTTGTTATTCAGTGGTAGCGACTGATTGCCACAATCGCCAGTGGAGAAGATGGAGGTAGCTGCTGCGTAAAAAGTCCTTGCTTCCCTGTGAATGCGACAGTCTCTTGCCTCGGTGGATGACTCTTGCTCACATAAGTTTTCATCTTCAGTTTATTTTCCTCCCGCATACCGAATAATACTGAAGGCCTTAGAGAGTACCAGGAGAAAAATAAACTGCAGTCGGAAACGCATGTCCAAAATGGTGGTCCACCGAGACTACAAAGTGTCGCATTCATAGGAGACAATGCCTTTCTACGCAGCTGTTAGTTCCATCTTTTTCACTGTCGATCGTGGCAATCAGTTGCGATTACTGAATGAAAAACAGCGTTGCGAGACGTTCCTCCTACAGTCCGTCAGCGTACAAAGTCATGTTTGCTGCCGAAGGTGTGGGCTAGTGGTTGGCGCCAGCACCTGTAACTTCGACACTCTGTAGCGTCGCTGGATAACATTTCCGGACACGGGTTCGTATCCTCAATTTCTTCCTAATGTCACCTTTTACAACCACTCGAATACTGTACCAAAATTTCTCGGACACCCTGTAGAATCTAAAATGTAGAACCAGTTGCAATTATAGAAAAACAAACAGTTTAGATTCAGTTCTGAAGAGGAGGATAATTTATATATTATACAGGAAGACAGATTTATATTGACGTGCATGAAGCGTTATTAAGAACGGCAATAAACTTCTTGAAGACATAATATATTTAAAACTTAATTTTAACGTAGACGACGAATATATTTCTGTCAAGTAGATATAATTACTAGCTGTTATGTTTCGATAACCCATGCATGATCTTCTTGATGCGATCTGAAATGCACATTTAATGATTCTGAAAAAGTACTCTGTTATATCGGCTACTTTGGGAGTAAGCACCGACGCAAACGAGGTGAGGCAAAGGAGAGGAGTTGCGATGGCCGCTGGCAGGAGTCGAAAATGATGTGTACAAAACACTTTCAAATTAATAGAGCACTTTGTTTCTTAAAAGGACAGAAGCATAACTTAACTTCTCGTTATGAGGTGGTTTTCTGTGCATCCTGTACCTCCTATAGCAATTGCTGCTATCCGCTACTACTACTCGCAGAACGCAGGCTAATTATCATCTTCCTGTTACTTAATACAGATGATCTCGAAGTCTGTGACCAAATAGGAGGCCGGCCAGCGATTGGCGGCTGGTTAAATCAGCGTTCACAGGAGGTGCTGAACTTTACCTTCCTGGAGGTGTGGCGTTGCCACTGTTTCCACTTGCTCGCAGGTCAGCGCCTTCTTGATGCCGTTTTGCGGCGCTGCGCTGCTCGGCGTGCAGTCGATACTTTAGGACTGCACCCACACACTTATCATATTGTACTGTTAGAATTTAATGAAGTTTCTGATGTCAAAAGCTCTCTCTCATTTCATATATTTATGGCAAAAATCAAGCCAAGGATAATCCAAAGAGCATCGTCTTTAGTCTAGAACATACATTTCTGAAAGTTTTCTGACTAACGTAATACGGCAGTTGACGCCTCGTTTAGGCACAGGTTTTATAATAACTGATACTGAACTTCGTTTTGCAAGCTTTAAGTTTCAGTGCGCGAACTTCTACTTTTGTTGGTTATGTATATGCAACACCACTCATTCTTATGTAACTCTGATCTTCATTACAGATCTGATTACGGTAGAAGCCAAAACACAGTTATATACGAAAATACACTATGCAATAGAATTAAAGAGACACTTTTTTCTTCGCGCGTGTCGATACATTGTTGTTCGGACGTCGCCGATTCCGAGGCTGACGTCACAGAGCTTCACGCGGTTGCTCCGTTACAGAGGAAGATTTTAGATTCCTTTGAGCCTAATTTCAAACTTCTGCGTAGCAACGGGGGGGGGGGGGGGGGAATGACGGGTTCCAAAACAGCGACCTTTTCATTATTTTGCGCTGTGTAAATTGAGCCATCCCGCCCGCATTATTCATAAAAAAAGTGAAGGAAGATATCAGAGCAATAGAGTAACGAATAGAAAGGGTGGAATATTTGCAGAAAGAAGAAAGCAGGATGAGGTGAGTGGTAGATAAATGAAGGGTGACAAGGAGACGCTGAGTGTTTGGCAGAAAATATTGGCATTTGATTCACTTTCGTTAAGTGCACAATGAAGTAAAAGTTAGATCATAATGTTCCCTATATTCTAATGTTGTGAATGATTGCTACTGGCAATCGTGGTTCGAGATTGACTTGCAGATGATTAATGAGAGTATTTAAAGTAAATCGCAAGTAAAATTAAACATAACGCTGCCGAATCAGAAGCCCCGACGGTTGTTTGGAACCAAAGCAATACAACTGAAAAATCATATACGATTACATGACCCACATTTTGCCAAGGTTACCAAGATCGTTTCGACCACACTGCAAAAGTTTTGCTGCCAAGCCCTTCCACATCCTCCATACAGTCCCAATCTCTCTCTCCCCACGCGGTTCCCATGTTTTTCGAGGCCTACAGAAAGACATTCTTGATCGTCGATTTGTTTCGGATGAAGAGGTGCACGCCTGGTCATAATCATTGTTCCATAGGCAACCGCAAATATTTTTCCACGAAGGCACTGACCGTCATGTCTCACACTGGGATAAATGTATTAACAACTATACCGATTACTTTTGAAATAATAAACAGTTTATTTACTCTTTTCCAACTGTTTAGTTGTTTAGTTTTCATGTGACTGCCCCTTAGACTAAGTACGATCTCATGGTGACTGAGATGCAGGATCATATTAAGAAGAAATGGGGTTAAGTGGGTTCAGGCTATTCCAAAGACCACACCTACGTTTTCTCATTAAATCACTTCAAAGAAAGTGTAGAATGGTTCCTTCAAAGAGACCGCTGGCAGTTTTCTAATCCTTTTATCGTAAACTGAGTTAATGAACACACTCCAGTGTCACTGAAGTTCCGGAGTCGTAAAATTCTAAATTGCTTTCCTTATAAGTAGATTTTGTATGTAGACGGATTAAGCACTAAAGCAAAACTAGTTATTTATTTAATGCGTTTTTCCTCTGGAAGCAATAACAGTTTTACGACTCTTTCTTAATCTTTACTGATTCTGCTAACTAGCGGAAGGACTATAAAACAGCAGTGTATTTTAACAGACGGTCTGAGTAAAAGATACGTACAACAATATACTTGAGTTGTGGGTTAATTTCACAGAAAAATTTTTTGTGTTTCATGATGCATATCGTAATTTTCTCAATGGCTGTACTGGAAAGAATATTACTATGCGCAACAAGTTCGCTACGGAACACTTCTGTGTCTTCTTTGTTTTTAATATCTACACTATGTGATCAAAAGTATCCGGACACCTGGCTGAAAATGACTTACAAGTTCGTGGTGCCCTCCATCGGTAATGCAGGAATTCAGTACGGTGTTGGCTCACCCTTACCCTTGATAACAGCTTCAACTTTCGCAGGCATCGTTCGATCAGGCGCTGCAAGATTTCTTGCGGAATGGCAGCCCATTCCTCACAGAATGCTGCACTGAAGAAAGATATCGATGTCGGTCGATGAGGCCTGTCACGAAGTTGGCGTTCCAAAACATCCCAGAGGTGTTCCATAGGATTCAGGTCAGCACTCTGTGCAGGCCAGTTCACTACAGGAACGTTATTGTCGTGTTACACTCCGCCACATATCGTGCATTATTAACAGGTGCTCGATCGTCTTTAAAGATTCAATCGCCATCCCCGAATTGCTCTTCGACAGTGGGAAGCAAGAAGGTGCTTACAACATCAATGTAGGCCTGTGCTGTGATACTGACACGCAAAACAATAAGGGGTGCAAGCCCCGTCCTTGATAAATACGACCACACCGTAACACCACCGCCCCTACACACGCTGCCAGATGACGTTCACCGTGGAATCGCCATACCCACACCCTGCTGTCGGATCGTCACATTGTGTACCGTGTTTCGTCAGTCCACACAACATTTTTACACTGTTCAATCGTCCAATGTTTACAATAAGCGAGGCGTCGTCTAGCATTTACCGGCGTAATGTGTAGTTTACGAGTAGCCGCTCGACCATGAAATCCAAGTTTCCTCACCTCCCGCCTAACTTTCGTAGTACTTGCAGTGGATCCTGATACAGTTTGGAATTCCTGTATGATGGTCTGGATAGATGTCTGCCTGTTGCACATTACGACCCTCTTCAATGGTCGGCTGTCTCTGTCAGTCAACAGATGAGGTCCCTGTACGATTTTGTGCTGTACGTGTCCCCTCATGTTTCCACTTCACTATCACATCGGGAACAGTGGACGTAGGGATGTTTAGGAATGTGGAAATCTCGCGTACAGACGTATGAGACAAGTGACACCCAATCACCTGACCACGTTCGAAGTCCGTGAGTTCCGTGGAGCGCCTCATTGTATTCTCTCACGAGGTCTAACGACTGCGGAGGTCGCTGATATGGAGTACCTGGCAGTAGGTGGCAGCACAATGCACCTAATATGAAAAACGTATGTTTTTAGGGGTGCCCGGTTACTTTTGATCACATTATTTTATTTTCTGCGCAATTCTTGTGATTAATTTTTGCGCAAGGTGTTTGGAGATTGTTTCATAGTTCAGCTTAGGCTGCGAACATTCGAGAAATTTAATTCATTCCGTAAGTACTACAAGAAGAAGTGGAAACAATAGTTCGGCTCATGTAGAGAAGAAAAACCTTTGGGAGTAATGAGACAAGAGTAGAAATGATAAAAACAAATGAAGAGTGTTGAAAGCAATAATTACAGATTTATTCATAACGACAATATTATGGAAAGGATAAATTGCTACTCACCATACACACGAAGGTGATAGAAGTCACGGGCTAGCGATATGCACATGCACAGATGGAGGTAGTTTAGTGTAGGAAAGGTATTAAAGGGTAATGCATTTGAGGAGCTGTCGTTTATAGTCTGTGATTCACGTGAAAAAAGGGAATTAACAGACTATGAACGCGGAATGGTAGTTGCAGTTAGAAGCATGGGACATTCATTTTCGGAAATCTTTAATGGTTGAATATTCCGAAATCCACAGTGTCAACAACGTGCCGAGAATATCAATTTTCATGCATTACCTCTCATCTCGGACAATGCAGTGACCGTCAGTTCCGATTTCAGTTATAAGAACTATGGTATGGTTCGAATGTGGCGCAGACCGCACGAAGCCATGGACTCAAGTTGTTAACAAGCCACTGTGCAAGCTCGTAGTGGCTCTATCATGGTGTTGGCTGTGCTTGCTTCCGCTGTGGCCGAGCGGTTCTAGTAGCTTCACTCCGGAACCGCGCTGCTGCTACGGTCGCAGGTTCGAATCCTGCCTCGGGCATGGATGTGTGTGATGTACCTAGGTTAGTTAGGTTTAAGTAGTTCTAAGTCTAGGGGACTGATGACCTCAGATGTTAAGTCCCATAGTTCTTAAAGCCATTTGAACCATTTGGGCTGTGCTTACATGGAACAGACTGTGTTCTCTGGTCTAACTGAACCGATCATTGACTGTGAATGCCTATGTTCGGCAATTTGGAATCCATTTGCAGTCATCCATGGCCTGCTTGATCCCAAACAACTATTCAATTTTTATAGATGACAATGCACCATGTCACCGGACCACAGTTGTTCGCGATTTGGTTGAAGAACATTCTGGACAATTCGAGCGAATGGCGTGGTCACCCAGCACTCCAGACATAAAATCTATAGATTTATGGGACGTAATCGAGAAGTCAGTCCGTGTACAAAATTCTGCACGGAAAACACCTCCGCAATTATGAACGGCTATAGAGGCAGCATGGTCAATATTTCTGCAGGGGATTTCCAACGACTTATTGAGCCCATACCACGTCGAGTGTTTGTGCTACGCTGAACAGTAGGAGGTCCGACGGGATATTAGGCCACCTCAGTGTAGAGGAGACGCTGAGTTGCAGACAGGCACGGCGCAAGGCCTGCTATACATTAGAGCTATCGGCCACATGGGCTTCTTGTAAATTAGAAAATACGCAGACATTTACAGGAGCACACTCATGACCATTGTCTTTGACCACTGAGGCCGGACTATGCGTAGCGATTGGTATACGCCGTCCGGCCACAGCGACCAGATACAAAATGTTCAAACGTGTGTGAAATCTTATGGGAATTAACTGCTAAGATCATCAGTCCCTAAGCTTACACACTACTTAACCTAAATTATCCTAAGGACAAACACACACACCCATGCCCGAGGGAGGACTCGAACCTCCGCCGGGATCAGCCGCACAGTCCATGACTGCAGCGCCTTAGACGACTCGGCTAATCCCGCACGGCGACCAGAGACAGTGGTCATGTGTGTGTGTGAGCTCTGTACGTGTGAATGTGTGTGTGTTTTCTACTTTAGAAGAACGTCTTGCGATCGAAAGCTCTAAAGTATAACAGTCTTTTTGTTGTGCCCGTCTGTTACTCATTGCCTCCTCTATATGGTGGGCAGCAATCTATTCGTTCCATAATAAACAGTTATTGATAGTATGTTTACGTACGAGTGCGACACCCGATAGTTGGAACGACACTGTAATTCTCGTAATCCAATAGAAAGTGACCATGGGAAATGGTAGTACCCATTTTGGTTCTACTCTTATTCCTTATACAGGGTGATCAGAAACGATCTGGAAAGCTTGTAAGAGTGTTTCAGAGGAGGCTGTGCTGCGAAATAACTCTTAAGAAAAAAATCGATACGTTTCGCCATTTCCGAGTTAATTAGCATAGAAATGGCCAATAAAACCGTTGCACGTGCAAATTCAAGCTGTCCGCAGGAGACCGTGTCGCCGTACGCGTCCTTCCTTCGGTTTCCTAAAAGTGACCAAGGGAGCGATACGAAAAATGGGCATGGGATGGTAGTAACGATTGAACCCATGCAAAAGGTTAAGCAGTCTCGTGCACTATCATCTGCATTGTGAGAACAACTGACAGTAACTGTGTCCGACGGGCAGCTTGAATTTGCTCGCGGAACGGCCTGATTGGCTAAAGCTAGTGCTAATTAGCTCGGAAACGACGCAACGTGTCGAATTTTTTTTCCAGAGATTTTTTTTCTCAGCATAACCTACCCTGCCACAAACTTGCAAGGTTTGAAGTTTTTCACAGTGTATCTGACCACCCTGTATATGTGAATGACCTTCCACTTAACATTCAGTGAGCAGAATGGGCTCCTTTGCAGACGATACAAGAGAGATAGTCTCAGAAGCGACTGTTGCTGATGTTTTACAGAGAATTATTAAGTGGTTCTCGGAAAACAGACTCGCCTCAACTTTTGGAAAAACACACTGTGTTCAGTTCCGTATAACAAATAGTCATTCTAACAATTGATGTAGCACATGAACAGCAGTCAGTAAATAGAGAACAATGCTCCAGTTGTTTGGATCTACATACTGATGACAACTTGTACAGGAAGAAGCATATTACTGAGCTTTCCAAACAGATAAATTCAGCTACTTTTGCCGGCCGGTGTGGCCGTGCGGTTAAAGGCGCTTCAGTCTGGCACCGCGTGACCGCTCCGGTCGCAGGTTCGAATCCTGCCTCGGGCATGGATGTGTGTGATGTCCTTAGGTTAGTTAGGTTTAAGTAGTTCTAAGTTCTAGGGGACTGATGACCACAGATGTTAAGTCCCATAGTGCTCAGAGCCATTTTTTCAGCTACTTTTGCTCTTCATATAATTGCTAGTCTTGAAAAAAAAGGAGTTAACCCCCTTCTTTTGGACTTGGAGTTGTTGTATTTGCCGTGTTGGCAGTAAGAATTAACCTCCTCGCACAGTTTGCGTATTTCCACTGAATAGTATCTTAAGTAATAATTCTATAAACAGTTCTTATGTTGCTGAGCAACAGTTATCACTATTATTATGACTGAAGGACATATGTTCATCTTTTATATATAAACGTAAATTTGTTTTTACTAAATATGACGTGTTCCCACTATAATTACTGATCTTTCTACAAGATGGCGATTTTACATCTGATATTTCGTGGCAACCAACACTTTTCTTAATTTGTGGCCAATATTGAGCTCTATGTCCTGCAATATATGTTACCTCAGTCACTATAAAATGGCGTAGAAGGCCGGAACCTGGGTTGTAATTAAATAAACAACAATGCAGTCAAGTGACGGTGTGTTTATTTAAAAATAATAAATTATGGCTAACTCATCACTTAAAAAGAAGGTTTTCATTGCACAAAAATGAGCAGTGAAAATAACATATGGTGTACGCCCTTGATTATCATTTAGTTACCTCTTTGAGGAGGTCGACATTGTAACTGCAGCCTCGCAGTACATAAATTCCCTAATGAAATTCGTAATAAACAATCCATTGCCATTTGACAAGAACAGTGACATCCATATCCACAACACTTGGGGAATAACTTGCCTCTGTTATTTGTTATTAAATCTGTCCATGGCTCAAACAGGAGTCCAATATACAGCAACAAATAGTTTTGATCATTTGTCCAATAACACAAAATGTCTGACAGTTATCAAAGCAAGTCTTAAAACTAACCTAAACAATTTCTCCAAGACAACTCCTTCTAATCCATGAACAAATTTATATTTAATAATTGGCAGCCTGAATAAGAAGACTTCATTTAGAGTGTAGTTGCATAAGAAGGACTAAAAAATTGTGTGTTCACTAATGTTAACAATAGTTATCTACTGTATATACATACTGTAAACTGAATCATTCCACATCCTTTTGACAAAAGAATGTTTCAAAGCATTTTTGAAACGCGTAACTAACCGAGAAAAACTTCAGGCTCATTAGTCTGTTGTTTGTGACGAACAAGACTTACACAAATATCCATACAAACAGTCTAGACACAACTTTAGACTTTAAGTCCGGAAAGAACAACCAGTGTGCGAAATGGTAATAACACAAAGGACCATCTACAGATTATGAAGAAGCTGTAGAAGAGTACAGCGATTATCAATTGCCTCTTTGCAATAGGTTTAAATATTATGAGAAAGCATTTAATTCTATAACAGTAATAGCCACTAATGATGAAACGAATTGCCTTTGTCCATCGCCAGGGAAGTATATAAGCGGAGCAGAGACGGATGGGAAATCATTCCAGCAACGAAAAGGACCGGTAAAAGTTAATTCCTCTGAAATAAGTTAAACTAATGTTCAGAAAGAGCATAACACCTTGAACGGCCAGAGATAGTACGTTCATATTCACAGGACATGTACGTTTGTATATTATGCAGAAACGATTAGCAATTGAATCATGTAGGCCCACGGGTTCAGGAACGACATCTACATCGCGGCGCAACAGCACCTGTCGGTAAACTGTGCCTGCAGCTCCCGTTGTCGCTATAAACAGAAGGTAATTGATCAGTGTGACTTGAGTAGACGTGTAGAATACCTCACAGACATATGCGTGAGCCGTACCGTCAAATCAGTGAGTTTGAAAGAGGGCACATTATTGGCATGAGAGATTGTGATGCATCAATTCCAGAAAGTGCTGCTCGTGTGGGATGAAGTGTTTCGATAGTGCAACGGGCGTGTTCGGAATGGTTCACGGAAGGCCGTAGAACACGACGAGATGGGTCAGATCGCACATCAAGACCCTGAGAAGATCGACAACTCATCCGATTGGCATTCCAGAACAGATTTAAGTCCTCCTCGGCTCTGGCGCTGCAGTGGAACAGTGGAACACATTGTGCACTATCAGGGGTGACAGTCACCACTTATTACGGCATGGATTACGTGCCCGTCGCCCACTTGTCCGCCTACATCTGACGAATGTGCAGAAACATGATAGACGGCAATAACGTATGGAACGAAGTCACTAGGAACAAAAATTGCATCAGATAGTGTTTAAGGATGAATCCAGGTTCTGTTTGTTTGTAAATGATGGCTGGATTTTGGTTCACCGCAGACAGGGGGAACGGCATCACAGTGAGTGCTTTCGCATAACTCATACAGCGCCAACTCAAGACCCTATGGTGTGGGGTGCTATTCGGTAGAACCACAAATGACAGTTGGTATGCATCTAGGGAACTGGGAGCAGCGTGACCTATGTGAATGGCATCGTGCGAACCGTAGCCATCCCCTTACTGTACGGCACCCAGGACGCCATTTTTCATCAAGATGGTGCACCACATGTTGCTGCATGAACACGTACCTTCGTGGTATCACAGGATGTCAGCCTTTTGCTCTGGCCCGCCACATCACCAGTCTTGTCGTCAATCTAAAATGTGTGGGATATGGTGGAATGACGAGTTCAGTGCTGTGACCCGATATTAACCACCACAGACGAACTTTGAAAGCAGGAGAATGCAGCATGCATGGCTCTACTACAGGACGCCATTCGCGGCTTATACGTGTCTATACCATCACGCGTGCAATAAGTTATCAGGGGCCGTGACGGACCCTGTGCCTACTAGGCAACAGGACACAAGGTGAACCGAGGTTACTGAAATGCAAATCATTTCTGCCGAACTTACTAACGTACATGTCCTGTGAATATGAACAATCTCTCTCTAGTCGTTGTTTTTTTCTGAACGTAAGTGTCATATGACGAAGGGGAGTTCGTTGTGGCCCCGTACCTAGCAAGGAGCGTCTAGGAAACGTCGACGCTGGTCGTGAGCATCTGTGGAAAGGGATGAAGGATTGTGAAGCCACGAGTAGACAGCAAGATACTGGACGTAGACGTCTCACCATAGAACGCGGAGGTCAGAGGCTCACTCGCTCTGTAAACAAGGGTAGGCGGCACTCTGTGACAAATGTGAACACAGAGTACAATACTGGTGCACCCATAAGTGTTTCAAAGGACAACGTACGGCGCCCAGCGTTGAACATAGGGTTCCACAGCATACGACCTTATGTGTTCCCAAGTTGATCCAACGAAGTCGTCAGTTACGAGTACAGTGAGCCCAGTGTCATAGAGATTAGACCGCGAATCAAAGGGAGCGTGCAGTCTGCTCGGATGAATCACGTTTTTAATTATACCAGCTCGATGGTGGTGGCCAGATATCCTGTCATGCAGGTGAACGGCTGGTCGAAACATGTACGTGTCGCGTCCGCCAGCAGTCGTAATTTAATATATTATTATTGTTATTATTATTTTTTGATTGTTGCCGACTTACGTGGTGGGCCTTGATAAAAATGATATTTCATTCAATTTTTATTTACGGTTAAATGCTTTTGTGAAGTTCTCCATTTTAACAATATTAATCTTAAATTATTTGTTACGTTAATGAATGTTAGACTCGCTGAATCTTAAAACATGAGCATACAAGTTGAACATTGGAATAAACTTTCCATGTTAATTTCCTCGGCTAGTCAGTTCACTTTAAAGCAAAAGATCTTTAGTTATTAATTACAATTGCCGCCCACACACGCGCGAGAGTATTTTTTCTTACCTGCGTTAACTATTGTATTGTAGTCGGAGTCCTGGCTCTGGCTCTCGGCTATGGTACTGAAAATAAGAATCTGAAAGCTACGTTATTTTCTGCAACTTCGTGCGGCTGTGGAGAAAAATGTGTATTACGTTAATAGCGGGCGAGTATTTCGCTTCCGCTAAATTTTATAAGTTAATATCGCCACGTAATGGCGTCGTTGGCTGCATCGGCCGCTGCGATTGTTGAACTGTAAATTACTTGAATGCAGGTTAATTCAAGGAAGGCGGACATGAAATCGGGATCACCTCTTACAAATTAAAAGTGCACAATAATATTAAATCAATATATTATCTGCTTAACTCATACAAATATGCTTACATTTGCCAGCACTCGCAAGATGTCCGTCTACACACAACCAAGACAAGAGAAGAAGTGAAGACGACTAAGGATTAACAAAAGAGCGTATCTTGTCATCTCTTTAGATCATTTTGTTATATTTCTTTGCACTCGAAACTTACACAGAGAAATTATTATTTTACGGCTACATGATAAAAATATATTATTCAATTTTTAAAGGTCTCTTCATTATAAATACTGTTTTTTAAGTGTTTTCTTATTACCTCACTGGGGACGTTATATACTGTAGCATGCCAGTGGGAGCAGTATTGTACTATGGGGACATTCACCTGCGCTTTCGTGGGACCTGTGGCAGTAATCGAAGGTACCATGACAACTGCGGACGACGAGAATGTTATTTCCGAGTACCTAATTTCCCGTAGTGGTTGAGCTGTTCCTAGAGGGTGATGGCGTCCGTGTCATAATGCCAGAAACGTGCTACAGTGATTTCGGAACATGACAGTGAACTCCTATTGATATTTTGGCTGTCTGATCACGATGAAACACGTCTAGAACGCAATCACCGGCAACTCCACGCTCACAAACCATCTGCCCGTGATTTGCGGAAATCGCGTGGTCTGTACGTACACATCTGGTGTCACATACCTTCCAAAATCTATCAACGATTTGTTTAATCTATGCCATGCAGAATCACTGCGCTGTATCACTATTCAAATGTGTATCAAGACGCTATTAACCGGATGCCCATAACGTTTTGGCTCATGATTATGTGTGCTGGCATAACTTGGGAACCATGGACTAGCATCAACACACACCTGCACGTCGAAGGATACGTTTCTATTGAGTTACGTAATAACCGTGAAAAGTTCAGAATCAGGAAGGAGTTACGTGAGGTGACTCTATTTCACTAAAACTATATTCTGAAACTCTGGTAGATGTCTTCAAAACACTAATCTAGGATGAAGAAGGAATATACAGAACTGGATATTACCTGAAATAATATAGATTTAGAGATAATGTTGTTTTATTTTAAAATCTATTTTATGTGCTTGGAATCCAAGAGAAATTCACCAACTATTCAAAACTGGAATGACTGTCGACGTGAATATTAATTACTGTAAGAGGGAAACAAATTACAATCACAATGCTGAGATTAGAGTAGTGAACATTAGTGATGAAATTATAGACAAACTTGGTGAATTCCTATTCATACTACGCTTGCAAGCCGCAGATGGATAGGGACTTACGTGTGTGTAAATTCCTACGGAACCAAACTCCTGAGGACATCGGTCGCTAGACTTACACACTACTTAAACTAACTTATGCTAAGAACAACACATACACCCATGCCCGGAGCGAGGGCCCGCGCAGTCCATGACATGGCGCCTCAAACCGCGCGGCCACTACGCTTGGTCTTGGATAAAGACTTAAGAATCAAAACAGAAGGGTAAACATAATTTTGAATTTCTTGTGGAAAACTGAACGCTCTGATTGTGAAAGAACTGGAAGTGAGGTGTAGCAAAGCTAATGCAGTGAGCGCTCAGCTACGATCTACTCTCTTCTGCAAGAAGGAAGTCAGTACCAAGACTAAGTTATCTGTGCACCGTTCAATCTTTCGACCAACTTTGTTGTATGGGAGCGAAAGCTGGGTGGATTCAGGTTACCTTATCAACAAGGTTGAGGTTACGGATATGAAAGTAGCTAGGATGATTGCAGGTACTATTAGATGGGAACAATGGCAGGAGGGTGTCCACAATGAGGAAATCAAAGAAAAACTGGGAATGAACTCTATAGATGTAGCAGTCAGGGCGAACAGGCTTAGATGGTGGGGTCATGTTACACGCATGGGAGAAGCAAGGTTACCCAAGAGACTCATGGATCCAGCAGTAGAGGGTAGGAGGAGTCGGGGCAGACCGAGGAGAAGGTACCTGGATTCGGTTAAGAATGATTTTGAAGTAACAGGTTTAACATCAGAAGAGGCACCAATGTTAGCACTGAATAGGGGATCATGGAGGAACTGTATAAGGGGGGCTATGCTCCAGACTGAACGCTGAAAGGCATAATCAGTCTTAAATGATGATGATGATGATGATGATGAGCTGAACGCTGCATTTAAACAGAAATCCCCAGTATCCCTTAAACGGTAAGTCTCTAACCAGTTTTTACTGATTGTACTAATGTACCAAAGTTAAAGATGGACTTTAAAAAGCACAAACAGTTCTAAAATAGAGGGTCACCTAGCAGCAATGTGAAGATGCATTTTACGCTTCCTACTAGGAATAGAAAGACAAAAAATGGATAAAAGGAACGACATGAGTTGAGGACGTGACAGTGACTGTTAGCAAGCTGAAATGGAAACTTGCATACAGCGAGATGAAATGGTGGAGGGATTGACTGAGGAGATTCTCTGTTGTATCCCTCGTGAGTACAAATGGCACAAAGAACAACCTAATGGAAACTTGTGGCGGTCAGGCTGAAATTTCGCGAACTATGTGCCCTTTGGATATCACATTGACTAATATATGATCAGACAAAGGAACTATTAAATGACTACCTTATTATTTCTCTCTTGTAGGTATTCAGAAGGTCATTTGCTAATTATTATTCTTCATATTTTTTGTTTTTTCTTTCCTTTCTGGCTTCATATATTCATTACGTTGCTTTTCTCGTACAAACATGTCTCCTATTTCTTATTGTTTCAGTTATATTTTTATGTTGTTTCATATTTTAGCACTGCTTCTTAACTTCCAGGAGACCACATGTTTCAGCGGACGCGGCAATTTTCTTATAATCCTTCTCTACAGTGTTTCTAGTTCCTCCAAATTGTAATTTAATATCAGACATTCACTGGCATATAGGCGTTCTGGTTTCACCAGTACATTCTAATGCTTTATTTTAAATTTCTTATATGCGTTTTTTGTTGTAAGCTTTCTTCCTGGTGCCGTAATCTCCTTCCATATTGGGGATCGTTTCCTCTACACTAGCGAGGATACAAAACATCCACGATGTGCTACTAGAGATAAAATTGAATATAAGGACGATCGGAGTATACTGTCATCGTCTTTTCCAAACTCTTTCCTCAAATAGGTGAAAACTAAATACAGTGTCCTTAAATTTCATTGGAAAATTTTCTGTTTAACTGCAGAGGAGTTAATAATGACGTCACACTGCTAAGGTGTACTCATGTCTAAGACAAGGTGGTGATAGAGTGTGTACAAATATTTGGAAGGAATCGGTCGCTAGTGACATCGATCTCAACGATATTAATCTGTCACACTCCCTTTTTAGTCTTACGTATAGAGAAGATCTTGCTGAAATGATTCTCAGTCATTAAGTTTCTAAACTAATAAACTAAATAACTTAAGTACAATAACAACATGTAGAAAGACATGTGCAGCTGTAGCCTACAATGGACTTTTTAAAACTCCAAAAAGATTCTGCGAACAATGTACATACTGACATATTTAATGCCACAAGGAACTACATTCACGTTAAGGTAATTACGGTTTTTTTCGTCTGCACATTATACGCTACTCCGTGTCTCTTTTAATAGTAGCATTTAGCATCAATATTTATTTTGTTTGCATATTGTATTCAATTTTTTGAACTGTTTTTCTAGCTACTGGAATGGACAAACATAAACTGTACAGAAAACAAAAAGCAACGCTGTACCTAGCAAGTTACTATGAGCCGTAATTTCCGCAGTTTCATTACATGCAGAGGATGTAAATTTTGCGTTTATGACGTTGGAACTATCTAGGGTATAATGAAACATTAAGTATAAAACGTGTGAAACTTTTATTCTGCCAGAACGTGTGACTTTTTATTTTTCAGGCAAGTGAAATGTAATTATAAAAACGTCAAATATAAAAGTAAGCTGCTGCAGTCGGAAATTTTAAAGCGTGAGTAATTATTTGTTAAAGGCAATACACAGAACATTACAACAATTCTGTAGAATCTTTTCACAAACTTGTTGTTTGGAATTTATCTGTTTCATTTTGCCCTGCAACTAGGTAAGTTTGTATTAAAAATGTAATAAAGGTATCTCAGTATTTACTGTTACAATTACTACTGTGAAGATAAGAGGAAAAAGTGCCTTCCGTTACAAATACCTGCATTGAGAAATGTGATGGCTCCTGTAAACGAAGTAAGCAAATTGTTACACCCACTCTTCCTATGTTTCAGATGTTCACTGGGTGCTAGTATCGGTACAGGAAGAGAGTCAAGATGGCCGCCTCTTCAGCAGTTTACTTCATGGACGAGCAGCGTCTAGTTATTGAGCTTCTGCGTCTTGGCTCCATTTCTGCCTCTGGATTGTCGCTGGACAAAACTGTAGTAACAATGAATAGCAGTCATGATTGAAGACGCAATTCACAATACTGCACATATAGTGTTTCAGTTTAAATGAATCCCCTTCTAAAAATCTTCACGACCCTTCACCACACTCAAAAATTGTAGTTTCGTAGTTTGCTTGCCTGGCTCTGGGCTAGGGCATTTCGAACACAAGCACACTAAGGCCTTTGTAGCGACAGAGCCATGCTTTAGGTAAGGTTGTCTGTGGTCGTGCCATTACTTGTGTGCTTATTCTACACGCCGCTGGTAGGACATTCTGGTCTGTTTCCTCATTCCGGCAACACTGTGTGGTGAGCAAGTCACGAAATTCACCGAGTTGGTAAGTACTGTGCACATAGGTAGCACGTGTTCGAGTCTTTGTTGTCATTGGTTATACTCGAGTCCCAAAAAGTATTCACTCGAAGGATCAGAAATTATACCTCGCAAACATTGTAACTATGTAATCCACTATGTAAGAAAGAGAGAGACAGAGAGACAGACAGAGAGAGAGTGTGAGAGAGAGAGAGAGGGGGGGGGGGGAGGGGGGAGAGAGGGAGGGAGGGAGGGAGAGAGGGAAACAGCAAGAGACCGAAAAATTCTGTCTTCATGGCCAACTCCTAGATCTGCAATCCCTCATCCTGTATACAATGAAATATAGATACGAGGGTGTCTTGAAAAGTATAACCCTCGAATTTTTATTTGAAAACTCTAACAGAGTCTGGAATAAACCGACATTATTAATATTCTACATCTTTGTTCTACATATTTATGCATTTATCTCAACATAATCACGTAGCGATAGACATGCTTCTCCCAACGAGAGATCAGATTGTTGATATCTTCACTGTTGAATGTTTGACTTTGTTGACGGAGGCCACAGCCTGATACTGCTTGCACAGCTTCATCGCTATGAAAGTGAGGTCCTCGAGACGTTCTTTAAGGCCTGTACAGCCGGCCGAAGTGGCCGTGCGTTTAAAAGCGCTGCAGTCTGGAACCGCAAGACCGCTACGGTCGCAGGTTCGAATCCTGCCTCGGGCATGGATGTTTGTGATGTCCTTAGGTTAGTTAGGTTTAACTAGTTCTAAGTTTTAGGGGACTAATGACCTCAGCAGTTGAGTCCCATAGTGCTCAGAGCCATTTTTTTAAGGCCTGTAAACACACGAAAATTGGGTGGGGCCAAGTCGGAAGTGTATCGAGGATGACCGAAGGCAGTGAGCCCAAGGCGTCCGGTTGTTACAGATGTCGCAAAGCCCGTGTGTGGTCTGGCATTTTCATGCTGAAGGAGAGGGAACTCCATGCGTGGACGACCTTTTGGAATTCAAAACTCGATTACAGCAAGCTGTTTCTCGCTCACCGACGTAATTAAGCTACACACCGCCATGTCATACGCTACAATTCTCAGCCTTCTAGTGGCAGAGTGCTGCAAATGAATAGACATGAAAAATAAAAATGTATAACATTAATGAAAATTGTTTTATAGAAAATGCTTTAAGAGTTATCACATACATCGGAGGCGTTACTTTTCAGCACACCCGTTTGCGTACACTGATGAGCATAACATAACGGCCACGTGCTCAATAGCATATTGTTCCATATTTGGGACGCAATGCAGCCACGACTCTGTGTGGCATCGGTTCCACACGGACACCGTTTTTTCCCGGAGGTATATGGAACCAATAGTCCACCTGCAGGTCATGCGCTTTCCGTGAGTTATATGGGCGGGTGGTTTGTGGGCGTGGAGCTTGTGCCCGGTTGCATCCCAGACATGTTCCTTCGAGATGAGAACAGCAGAGTTTTGGGGCAAAGATATCAACGTGAGTTCGGTATCATGCTCCTAAAACCACTATAACATAATTCTAACTCTGTGGAACGGGCACTTACCCTAGTGGAAGATGCCATCGTTGCCATGGAGGACATTCGACACGAATGGATGTAGATGGTCCGCAATAATGTTCACGTAGCCCACAGCTGCGATGGTACCTTCCATTAGTACCACAGGTCGAATAGAAGCCAGGTGAATCTCCCCCATAGCATAATTCTTCCCCTACCGGCCTGGGTCCGTGGCACGATACATGTTTCGTGTAACCTTTCACCTGGGTGACGGTGTATTGGGACATGACACTCGACCTGGTGTAACAAGAAATGTGATCCATCCGACCAGGTGACACGTTTCGATTAACCCAAAGTCCAGTGTCAATTGCCGGCCGTTGTGGCCGAGCGGTTCTAGGCGCTTCAGTCCGGAACCACGCGGCTTTTAGGGTCGCAGGTTCCCATCCTGCCTCGGGCATGGATATGTGTGATGTCCTTAGGTTAGTCAGGTTTAAGTAGTTCTAAGTCTACTGGACTGATGACCTCAGATGTTAAGTCCCATAGTGCTCAGAGTCATCTGATCCATTTTTGAACCAGTCTCAGTTACGTAGTGACCATTGCAGTTGTAAGTGGTGATGCTGTTGGGTCAACACGGAAACTGGGAGGTTTCGCTTGCTGCGAAGTTCCACGTCTCACAGCGTGCGCTGAACGTTATTCTCTGAATCGCTTCTGCTTTTACCGGCTTTGTATTTTGTCCTCACAAATTTCAGATCTGCCACAGACTGACCCATATTCTACTTTACAGAGCGAGTAAGCCTTCCAGAGCTGCGTTAAGGAAAGGACGTCCAATACCTTGTCGTCTATTCCTGATTTCAGTGTCCTTCAATCATGACGGTAGCACGCAGACAGCTGTGCAGTTTCACTGTTGGCAAGATGTTCGTTTTCAGGCGCCCAGCTGTTACAGGATACTCTTTGTCAAAGTCGCTTATGTCCGTGGATTTCCACGTTTTCTGCGAGTATCGTCACTGAAGTTTTTCCCGTTAGCTTGTGCTCCGTTTTCATACACCGGTGTGAAAACGTAAGGACGGAAGTAGCTTTCGCGTTATTTGTCACTATCAAATAAACTTGGTCAACATAGAATTTATTACAGTATAGTACGGAAGGCAACGGAAAGAAATACGCAATGAGAGAACAGAAATCACGCTTTTATTCAGACACAATAACTACAATGAATAACGGAATTTATGATGGCCACCTAGCTATAACAAAAGGCGCAACATGGTTCTTAATAGGACGTGTGATCTCCACGGACGCCAGTATATGCTGTGTAACGTTATCATATGCTGGCCCCGAGGTTGGTAAGGGTTTCTTGAGGTAGGGCGTTCCATTCCTAGAACAGCGTATTTGACAGATACTGGATGGCCATTGGTGCATGCAGTCGTTCTGCAGTGCGTTTCCACAACGCGTCTCACATATGCTCGACGGTATTTAAGCCGGAGTAACGGGCAGATCTGCTCATTCACCGAATATTATTTCGTTGCAAGAGCACCTCCAGTTGCGCAGTTCGATGCGGCCGTGCGTTTTCGTCCATGAAAATGAAGTCAGGTCCGAATACACCACACCCCTGAGAAAATGCATATGGGTAAGGAGTAGCGTGTCTCATTAACTGGTGAGCACACCGTGTTCAAAGATTTGTAGGGGAGTACACCAGTGAAATGTTATGCCTCCCCACAAAATAACACCTGGACCACCAAAACAATTATGTTCGACAATGCCGAACGTACCCTCGTATGGCCAGACTTGGGAATACGTACAGCACCTAGGAACATTGCCGAACATGGTCGTTTTGTTGGTACAGCTCTTATGCTGTGGGGAGGCGTAATGTTGCAAGGACTTAATGATCTCCAAACCTTTGAACATGGTCAGTCAGCGTAAACGTTTTTGTGGCACTGTACTCCTTCCCAGCGTGCGTCCCTTTAGGAGTGCATTCCGCTCTGACTTCATTTTTTATGGATGACAATTCGTGACCGCACCGAACAGTGCAGGTGGAGGAGATCTTGGAATTGGAGGGTATTCGGCGAATTAACTGGCCTGCCCTTTTCCCTCGCCTTAAATTCAATCGAACTCTTGTGGGATGTGTTGAGGAGACGTACTGCATCACGCCACATGCACCAACGACCATGCGAGAGCTGTTAACCACACGGGTGGAGGAATGATTCGGCCTACCATAAGAACTCCTTGCCAACCTTGAGGCCAGGATGAAAGCACGTTGCAGAGGGTGTATGCTCTCCGCGGTGATCATCCATCCTATGAAGAACCATGTCCCACCTTTCGTACTATACAGCGGACTATAAGAACTCGCGTTGACTTCCGTACAAGTATTTTCTTTGAATATAAGTTTCCATTTTGTTCGTCTCATTGCGTGCTCCTTCCAGTTTCTTTCTATACTTTACTGTAGCAGTTCTTTCTATGTATGTTCCAACTTTCATCGAACTGTGTTACTAGCCAGTGACACATAATGCAAAACTTGCTCTCGTACTTACGTTTCGCACAATAGTGCACATTTCTTATCTCATCGCGTGCTCGCAACTACACTGGGCAACGTTCAGTCTCGCAATGGAAAATGATTACAACGTTTCGACCTGAAAGCATATTTACATTTGAATGTACGAGGGTTGACTGAAAAGTAATGCCTCCACCTTCGTAACTCTTCAACAATTTGCAGCGTTGGTATGCGACAGGTACTAGCTTGTTCCGCAGCCTCCTCTCTATAGTTCCAGTTGGCAGGGAGCCTTAGCATTGAATGGTTGTTTTGTTGCAGTGTAAAGTATGGAACCCTGCGCAGACGGTCGGTCATTGCGATTTAAGCAACGTGCAGTCATTGAATTCTTTACGGGAGAAGGTGTCACCGCAAAGGAGATTCAACAGAGAATGAAAGGAGTTTATGGTAATACCTGTAAATATCAAGAGGTATACGAAAACGAAAAAACTTTAACGAATGTGTGTTTGCGACATGGTGACACCCGGTCATCCTATTAACGTAAGTACTTCAATAAAGCCTTATCCAGCATATCTGAAGATCAGAATTCTACGTGAATCCGGTACAGGCAATAATGTCTCACGCAGTTTCTTTCTGGGGTAACTCATCACTTAGAAACAAATTATTGGTTGCATGAAAGACAGCAGTAAGAATAACATGCGGTGTTCACACAAGATCAACATGTAGGTAACTCTTCGAGGAGATAACATTTTAACTGCACCATCACAATACATACATTCGGTAATCAAATTCGTCATAAATAATCCATCACAGTTTGAGAAGAAAAGTGATGCCCATACCAACAACACTAGAGGAAACACTGATTTTGTCACCCATTTTAGAGTGTTATTGGCTCAGAAAGGAATTGAGTGTGCTGCAACATAAGTTTTCGATCATTTGGCCAATAACATGAAACGTTCGAGAAGTAGCGAAACAAGTTTCGTTTGTAATTTGTTTGTTGTTCCTGAAAAACTTCTTCTATTCCATGGACGAATTTCTATTTAATAACTGGCACAATGCAAAAAACAATTTTTACCTGTAGTTGAATGAGAAGATTTAAATATAATATATTCGCAAATGTTAATAATAATCATGTTCTCTGAGGTTACAAAAGACATGGGATACTCGTAATATAGTGTAGACACTTCTTTTGCCCTGCGTAAAGCAGCAACTCCACGTCTCTTTGACTCAAGAAGTCGTTAGAAAGTCCCTTCAGAAATATGGAGCAGTGTTGCATCTATAACCGTCAATAATTGCGAAAGTGTTGCTGGTGTATGATTTTGTGTAGAAACTGACCTCTCGATTTTGTTCCAAAATTTGCGTTAGGTGGCCAAATCATTCGCTCCAATTATCCAGAAACTTGTTCAAACCAATCGGGAACAATTACAGTTCGATGATATGTCGCATTGTCATCAACAAAAATTCCATCGTTCTTTGGAAACATGAAGTCAATGAATAGGTGCAGATTGTCTCCAAGTTGCTGAACCTGACCATTTCCGTTACTTTCAGTCGTTTGGCCATAATCGCATTAGGAACTCTTTCACATGAATCAGATGAGTACAAATGACAACTCCGCCAGTGCATTGCCCTTTTATACCTCGTGTACGTAATACTACAGCCATCTGCACATGTGCATTCGCTATCCCATGATTTTTATCACTTCAGCATATAAATGTCCTGTTCCACATCTTTTCTATAAAATACTTTTTAAACTGATATACGTAACATTTAACTAACGAAATAATTAACTCACACCAAGTTCAGGAATGCCGACGAAAGTGAAAGCCCATCGTAAATGGCCAAAGAGAAATGGAGGCATCCAGCTTGCGTATCAGCCTCAGGCCATAGATCGTTAAATCCTCTGAAGCTCACACCAGTCGTCTTTCTGTTGAGAAAAATCATATTTCAGTTGCAGATTGGAAATGATCGGCACAAATAATTCCTGCACCAGTTCGTCCCAACAACCTCGTAAACCGAATTCTCCAAAGTGGATCAGTGTTACCAGAGCACCCCACTATAATAATCCCCACGCAACGTTAGGTCAAGGTTGTCAGGGGACTTATAAATAGTTTTCAGTATCATATATCACAAGAGAATCTCGCAGCCTGTAACTCTGGGAGTTTGAGCCAAATTCTGAATATACGAGTATTTCGTAAGTTTGGCACCAGACTCTCAGTGTCACGAAACTTCCGTCATTTTCAGATCATTCATTTAGTCGGCAGCTGAAAAGACAATAAATTATTCGAGACTATTCAATACCGGGCAATCATGGATTTCTGGTGGCGGTTTTGAGGTCGTAATTAGTAAATCATTGTGACACTCAATGTGCTGAAGGACTCAGTGACACCAAACCATTAAATTAAAAGCGATTTAACTTGGAGTGACATTTACGCACAGTGCCACATAGCAACTTTAGGGAATACGAATGGCACGAAGCGGTCTGAAGCCGGTTCTGGTAATTGTGGAAACTATGAAGGTCATAGTAATTCATTACGGCAAGCTAAAACCACTCCGATAACACCACTATGCATTCCCTCTTAAATCCGTCCCCCAGACGAGCTGTCATTTCTCATAAATTATAATCCTAAATGCAATATAAGTTAGTTACTTAGTTAGTTACATGTTCTGTAGATATATTTAACGATTCGTTTATCGAAATGATGTGTAATGACTCAGTTCTGTTATTTGGACTTCATTACTTGTTTTAGTTAAACCCCTTTGGTGAAGAGATATTGTATGATACTAGGGCTGATCATTTAGCATACCCATCATGTACCAAGATCTGAATCTGTTCATTTATACAGTAAGAAATTTGTCCCCTATAAGATCATGTGAAATGAGAAGACAAAGTAGCGCAATAGAAACTCATCAACATCTGACTTTAAACGGTTGTAGCCCAATGAAACATGAAACCTTTGTACGACAACTCTCATAGATGTAATGAGAAAGTTTTTCGTAAGAGCACAAAATGAAGCCACAGGTCACAGTAAAATTCTGTTTATCAGTAAAATGCATTAACGTCCTTCCAGTCACTGAACAGCACAAAGAATAGTCATAGAGTGACAAACATTCAAATTGATTATAAAAGATACACAATAATATCTTGGCACAGATGGGCGGAGGGGGAAGTAAATGTAAATGTCGTGTGACTAGGGCCTCCCGTTGGGTAGACCGTTCGACCGGTGCAAGTCTTTCGATTTGACGCCACTTCGGTGACTTGCGCATCGATGGAGATGAAATGATGAAGATTAGGACAACACAACACCCAGTCCCTGAGCGGAGAAAAACTCCGAACCAGCCGGGAATCGAGCCCAGGCGGTTAGGATTGACTTTCTGTCGCGCTGACCACTTTTTTTTCGATATAGCTCATTGCGTTTTGGTCTGGGCGGACGTCACAAGACATCCGTTCAAGTTGATCGATGATTCCTTTGACTCAGTTTTTTTATTGCAGAGAGCACGCAGCCGTCTGACCGAACACGCTGAGCTACCGTGCCGGCTAAAACTGTATCCACTGAAACACCTGTACAGCTCTAGAAATTAAAATTTTACAGTTCAGATGAGTTTTGAACTCACGACCTTCCATGCAAGTCTAGTATAAATAAATTCGTTACTCTAGTTGACTAAACGAAGAGGTTGGAGGTCAAGAGGTTGGAGGTTGATGAGGGAGGAGGACATCAAACTGCGAGGTCATCGGTCTCATCGGGCTAGGGAAGGAAGTCGGCCGTGCCCTTTCAAAGGACCCATCCCGGCATTTACCTGGAGCGATTTAGGGAAATCACGGAAAACCTAAATCAGGATGGCCGGACGCGGGATTGAACCGTTGTTTACGACGCACCCAAATGTGTCTCATGCTTACCACCATTCTAAAACTCAAGCGTAGGGGATGGCTGTAATGATAGCTGAGAGTAACAAGCTCAGTCCCGTTATCTGTGATCAGGTTTAGGGTTAAGTCCCCCCTCTCTACAGCTCCAAGGCGAAGATATCTCGCCTTATGATGGTCAAATACGAAGTAGTTCCCCCTCTGCAGATCTAAGATGAAATACGTATCTCCTTTCCTTATTTCCCTGGTTCTGCCAGGATCGAATCCTCATTAGCCAATCGTTGTAGAGTTTCCGAGTTCCGATCAATGAAAAATTAATAATAGTAGCAACTATCTTCCCTCCACTAAAGACTCTACTGTGGGTAACCAGTAATACACATTACTCTCTTAGGGTGGGACAAAAAGCAGAAATTCCCTTCCACTATGAGAGGGGTTCCACATTTCGGGTAGTGATAGTGGCTGCATGTATGTATTTGCGACTCTTCATCACCACTACGAAAATATTTTTGGTGAACCAATCCAGAACTCCATTACAAAATTTTAATATTAACTACTGTTGGTCTCCTATGACTCCAACATATTTGTCTCGCTCTTATTGACTCATGTTTTCCATCCCCTTGCAGATCTCTATCCTTTTAGAAAGCATTCCACCTTTGAAGCTGTTACGGTCTCAACCAAGGAGATGGTTTATCTCCTTCCCTGTTCAGTTTAGTCCTTGACAAGATCATACTTGTGACTTTTAAAAAGAGATCCGGAGGGAACCAAGTCGAAAAGAAGACCCAGCATATCTAGCCTTACCATATCTGCTTAATCAGCACGTCTGATCCAACCCGTGGTACTATACAGATGTGAGACCTGGTATGTCCGAAAGCAGACCCTTCATGAACTTCTCGTATTTGAGAGGAAAATACTGCGGAAGACTTTACGAGGGCAGTTCAATAAGTAATGCAACACATTTTTTTTCTCGGCCAATTTTGGTTGAAAAAACCGGAAATTTCTTGAGGAATATTTTCAAACATTCCCGCTTCGTCTCGTATAGTTTCATTGACTTCCGACAGGTGGCAGCGCTGTACGGAGCTGTTAAAATGGCGTCTGTAACGGGTGTGCGTTGCAAACAACGGGCAGTGATCGAGTTTCTTTTGGCGGAAAACCAGGGCATCTCAGATATTCATAGGCGCTTGCAGAATGTCTACGGTGATCTGGCAGTGGACAAAAGCACGGTGAGTCGTTGGGCAAAGCGTGTGTCATCATCGCCGCAAGGTCAAGCAAGACTGTCTGATCTCCCGCGTGCGGGCCGACCGTGCACAGCTGTGACTCCTGCAATGGCGGAGCGTGCGAACACACTCGTTCGAGATGATCGACGGATCACCATCAAACAACTCAGTGCTCAACTTGAAATCTCTGTTGGTAGTGCTGTCACAGTTGTTCACCAGTTGGGATATTCAAAGTTTTGTTCCCGAACTTCTCCTTCTTCATGACAACGCAAGACCTCACACAAGTCTTCGCACCCGAGAGGAGCTCACAAAACTTCAGTGGACTGTTCTTCCTCATGCACCCTACAGCCCCGATCTCGCACCGTCGGATTTCCATATGTTTGGCCTAATGAAGGACGCAATCCGTGGGAGGCACTACGCGGATGATGAAGAAGTAATTGATGCAGTACGACGTTGGCTCCGACGTCGACCAGTGGAATGGTACCGTGCAGGCATACAGGCCCTCATTTCAAGGTGGCGTAAGGCCGTAGCATTGAATGGAGATTACGTTGAAAAATAGTGTTGTGTAGCTAGAAGATTGGGGAATAACCTGGTGTATTTCAATGCTGAATAAAACAACCCCTGTTTCAGAAAAAAAATGTGTTGCATTACTTATTGAACTGCCTCGTAGTTCCAGTGTTGGGGGCAAAGACGAGTGATGACGGATCCTACACAACCGTGAGGTAGGTGAACTGCACAGAGACGCCAAGATAGCAGGAATGATGCGATGGAAGCCACTGCAGTGCGCTGGGTGTGTGGCTCTGATGGTAGTGGATGACGATGATGATGTCTGGTTTGTGGAGCATTCAACTGCGCGGTCATCAGCGCCCGTACAAAGTCACAATGTTTACACAGTCCAATTTAGCCACTTTCATGAATAATGATAATGATGATGATGAAATGATGAGGACAACACAAACACTCAGTCCCCGGGAAGAGAAAATCAGCAACCCGGCCGGGAATCGAACCCGAGACCCCGTGAACCAGAGGCAGCAACTCCAGCCACTAGACCACGAGCTGTGGACTCGCATGGAAGAAAACAGGTGGCCACGGAAGCTTCTTAATTTCATTCTCACTGGTAGGAGACCCCCAGGAACAGTAAGGAAGAGGTGCGGGAATGGCCAGCATGAGGATCTGCAACAGTCAGCGACAGATGCGGACGGATGGTGGATGGCAGAGATGGATAGAAGACAATGGAGAAGACAACTTGTAGGAGCGCACTATTCGCTGGACATGATCGTGTACAAGTAAAATGAAGTAAGTATTATTCAAGCTGCTTCACACGATGGAAGTTTACACTCTGCCGAATGCTGCCTCCAGACCTCTACGAGGCTCTTATCACACAAAAAAATGATTCAAATGGCTCTGAGCACTATGGGACTTAACATTTGAGGTCATCAGTCCCCTAGAACATAGAACTACTTAAACTTAAACCTAACTACCCTAAGGACATCACACACATCCATGCCCGAGGTAGGATTCGAACCTGCGACCGTAGCAGTCGCGCGGTTCCGGACTGAAGCGCCTAGACCCGCTCGGCCACCGTGGCCGGCGCTCTTATCAGAAAGTGGGTCACTGTCTCTGATAGGGCCTGTCCATTCGGTATGCACCTGACTTGGGAGTCTGTATTTCAGCGAGGAACAATTCTACTATACGCTTGCAGCTGTACCCCCGTAGTAATCACTCTCCAATAGTCAGCTAGCGGACCCAGCTTACGGAAAAAGTTACACACATATTTCACCATACAGAATATATGTTGAGAAGTACTTACCAGATTCGCAATCATTGGTGTTTGTTCGAATTACATCCACACTTTCACGCTTCAGTAGAAAATTGGATTGATTTGGTAATCTAATTTGAGTAGTTGGTTATTCGTTAGGCTACTCAGCAGTTTTGAGAAAAACTGTCCCGTAAAACTGCAAAAGCCTTATCACTGCTAGATAAACGACACTGCAGGATACCAACCCCTGAAATGTTTACCTCGTTCAAAATCAGTCAACGAGCTTCTGCCTACCCCTTGAACACACTTAGTTTTCTCAGCATATAACTGCTCACTAACTCTTGTCCAAATTAAAAAAATTGGGGTCGCACAAATGCAATAAAACCAGAACGAGAAACAGGCATTAAGACTAGCGATATAACAAATGAGAGCGGTTGAAAAACCTGCGAAGTCATTAAGAACTCTAAAAACAGGAAACAAAACGCATTGCTTCCTTAAGTTCCCTTATGCTGATTTGCGCGTAGATGACGAAATTACCTCTAGTACGTGTAACTGACGTCCTCCTTGAGACTTAATGTAACAGCTCAATTTCCTGATGCCACATGGCATGAAGCCTCACTACGTGACACACAGATGGGCCATGGTGCAAATGGGCGGTTGGTGCTGCAGTATGGGGAGACTAAATAGACGCTGCTCATTTACAATGCCAAACTACCACAATATGCATACATGTTGCATACTGACGGGTATTAGCTGCAGTTTCGCTTGAAATAAGTAATCAATGTAATTTGTACTACTCGATTATTCGTTCGTAAGAATTTTTCGATGCCAAATTTTCACTATTTTTTAAATAGTGGCAGCAGATGGAGAATACCCGATGAAAACAGTTGATACGGGAAGCTGGTATTGTCACAAATCTACAGTAATTTCACGTTATGACAGCAGTTCACCTTGGGGCATGTTGCCCAACTACAGAATGCGTAGTACACGCCACCAGAAAGCCATGAATTGTTGTCTTAAATAGTCTTGGATGATTTATGCAGTCTGTTCTTGTATTTACTCATAGATGAATCTTCTACAAATATTGTGATGACCTAAAGGCGTTGTTTATCTAAAACCAAGAAGCAATGAATTTAAAGCAAACTGCTCTGGCTGTTAGGCATTGTATTGAATATGTGCCCTAAGTTCAACTGGGTGAACTTTTTATTGTTTTTCGGTTTCTCTCTCGTATAAACGTCTTGCAAATTGATGATCGCTTTGCTTAGAAATAACATATTAAAGACTTTACTGGCAGCGTATTGTGTTCCCTTTTACATTCCCTGCGTTCGATTCTATGTGCCTTTGCAGCGCGCTTTCTTGATCATCGCTCAATGTTTCTTTCCATAGCTCACTCAAATGATCTGAAGCCTTAATTAGTTTTGGCTTACAGTATTTCTTTCTGGGTTTTCGTGTTTTGCAATAATTGCTACGTTGTTGTCTTCTCATTTGTGTTCCTCGGTGTTGGGAGTAGTGCCAAAGATAGTACTCTTAAGAAAAAGATTTTTAGTATATAAAGAACAGAAGATGTGCTACATACCCATAAAGCTTGCACCATAACCTTCACAGATCCTCCAAAATAGTGCATCGCTTCTGGTCAGCGAGCTTTTTAGTTTGCAGTATGCTTAAGAAAGAAAATTAGTAATAATTATAGAAGCTATTGATCTGTGATGTTCAGCTTAGAGTCTGTGCATCTAAGTGTTATTAGTAGCTATGTTCTAGCCCCTAAACCTAGTTACAAAAATGAGAGCAAAAGTCTTTGGCTTCTGTTTTCAGTATTTTGACCGTAGATGAAATTGACGGCTACGTCTTTTAGACGGAAGCTGCTCACTGCAAGAGGCAATTATGTCACTATGGCAAAAATTTATCGACAGACCCACTCAGGAAATACAATAACTGTGAAACAGTTTTCTTCTTGTGGGTAGTATAATTGGCAACATTGCAAAATATGTTTGAAAATTCAGCGATCGTCCACGTACTCCCTGAAGTGGGACAAATTATCCCGCTAAGTTCACCTCATATTTTCTTGTGATTTACATTACGTACTCTGAGTAATTTTCATATAAGGCCTGACAATGAGTTACCGAATTTATGGTTTGAAGTCCAGAAAGCGCGTGCTATACACGTTCAAATGGCTCTGAGTAGTATGGGTCTTAACATCTGAGGTCATCAGTCTCCTAGAACTTAGAACTACTTAAACCTAACTGACCTAAGGACATCGCACACATCCATGCCGAGGCAGGATTCGAACCTGCGACCGTAGCGATCGCGCTGTTCCAGACTGAAGCGCCTAAAACCGCTTGGCCACACCGGCCGGCTGTTATACAGGTAACACAACTAATCTCATCTTTCATAACGTCGTGAATTGTGTGTCTTACCCTTCATCATGGCAATGATAGAGCAGAGATCGTAGCAGTAGTTCGTTAGCTCAGTGGTAATGTGGTCATTGTCTGAAATGAGTCTTGTTGGAGCTGCTCATTTAAATCCAGCTGGAGGCCTAGTATCCTGAACCTAAATTTCTCCTCTTCTTTAAACAAAATGCCGCAATTTAGTTTCTTCTGAAGATGACTGATTCTTCGAAGTAGAGATAATAAATTTTAGTTGCAGACGACCTCCCACCTTGACCCCAAACGTGTGTATGTCACGTAAATTCTGTTCCTGGACGTAATAAATCTCGTGTTGTGTGAATACCGTTCTGTTTTAGGTAACTCCCTTACGAGAAATCTAGTTGGAATACTTAACAGTAGACAAACTAAATCATTTGATCTCAACCCATAAAGTGTTTGACACGTCCGAAACCAGGCAAAAAGCTTGGAGCCTATTGTGAAGGTAGAATAATGTCTTTGTGATAGGTACTCGTAACGTTCGGAACATCAACATGTCTCTTGATACTATCCCTCATCGTATTTCACGTCTGTTACTTTTCCAGTATTTATTTTTCCCTAAATGACTAATATGCTTCTTGCTCTTTTTTCTGCGGTGTGTGTTCATGATAGCTACTTTGAATGCAGTCCCGATGGCAAGAGTTGGACAGTTTCATTACAAGAGAGGAGAAAATTCATTGGCAGTTCCAGCTCAGAACCTAACACCTGGCGATTAACGAACTAGTTTAGATATGGGTGAGCAGTCTTGCCTTGACCTGCGATCGCAGAATTTTCAAACATATTTTGCAATGACCTGCGACATGAGTACAAAATAACGTCATAAACACACACACACACACACACACACACACACAAACACACACACACACACACACACACACACACGGTAGGGAGACGGTAGGATACATATTTATAAATCTTTCCTACCGTCTCCCTACCGTGTGTGTGTGTGTGTGTGTGTGCATTGGTGAGAGGGAGACAGAAGGAAATAAGGGAGAAAAATAAGCAAAGTAGACACAAAAGAAAACTGATTCATAATTCCATTTAAGATGTGGGAGAGAGAAATGGATACAAGGCATGAATGTTTTGGGAACGAAGAGTTATGAAATAGAAGATTTAAAACTGAACAATTTCATTGTTATTTTTAACTAATAATACCTCCTGAAGAGGGGCAGCAGCCTTTTCAGTAGTTACAGGGGCAACAGTCTGGATGATTGACTGATCTGGCCTTGTAACACTAACCAAAACGGCCTTGCTGTGCTGGTACTGCGAACGGCTGAAAGCAAGGGGAAACTACGGCCGTAATTTTTCCCGATGGAATGCAGCTTTACTGTATCGGTAAATGATGATGGCGTCCTCTTGGGTAAACTATTCCGGAGGTAAAATAGTCCCCCATTCGGATCTCCGGGCGGGGACTACTCAGAAGGACGTCGTTACCAGGAAAAAGAAAACTGGCGTTCTACGGATCGGAGCGTGGAATGTCAGATCCCTTAATCGAGCAGGTAGGTTAGAAAATTTAAAAAGGGAAATTGATAGGTTAAAGTTAGATATAGTAGGAATTAGTGAAGTTCGCTGGCAGAAGGAACAAGACTTTTGGTCAAGCGAATACAGGGTTATAAATACAAAATCAAATAGGGGTAATGCAGGAGTCGGTTTAATAATGAATAAAAAAATAGGAGTGCCGGTAAGCTACTACAAACAGCATAGTGAACTCATTATTGTGGCCAAGATAGACACGAAGCCCACGCCTACTACAGTAGTACAAGTTTATATGCCAACTAGCTCTGCAGATGACGAAGAAATTGAAGAAATGGATGAGGAAATAAAAGAAATTATTCAGGTAGTGAATGGAGACGAACATTTAATAGTCATGGGTGACTGGAATTCGGTAGTAGGAAAAGGGAGAGAAGGAAACGTAGTAGGTGAATATGGATTGGGGATAAGAAATGAAAGAGGAAGCTACCTGATACAATTTTGCACAGAACACAACTTAATCATAGCTAAGACTTGATTCAAGAATCATAAAAGAAGGTTGTATACATGGAAGAAACCTGGAGATTTCAGACAGGTTTCAGACAGATTACATAATGGTAAGACAGAGATTTAGGAAACAGGTTTTAAATTGTAAGACATTTTGCAGGGCAGATGTGGACTCTGACCACAATCTATTGGTTATGAACTGTAGATTAAAACTGAAGAAACTGCAAAAAGGTGGGAATTTAAGGAGATGGGACCTGGATAAACTGACTAGACCAGAGGTTGAACAGAGTTTCAGGGAGAGCATAAGGGAACAATTGACAGGAATGGAGGAAAGAAATACAGTAGAAGAAGAATGGGGAGCTTTGAGAGATGAAGTAGTGAAGGCAGGAGAGGACCTAGTAGGTAAAAAGACGAGGGCTAGTAGAAATCTTTGGGTAACAGAAGAAATATTGAATTTAATTGATGAAAGGAGAAAATATAAAAACGCACTCAATGAAACAGGCAAAAAGGAATACAAACGTCTCAAAAATGAGACCGACAGGAAGTGCAAAATGGCTAATCAGGGATGGCTAGAGGACAAATGAAAGGATGTAGAGGCTTATCTCACTAGGGATAAGATAGATATTGCCTACAGGAAAATTAAAGAGACCTTTGGAGAAAAGAGAACCACTTGTATGAATATCAAGAGCTAAGAAGGGAAACCCAGTTCTAAGTAAAGAAGGGAAAGCATTTGTAGACATATAGAAAGCTTTTGACAATGTTGACTGGAATAGTCTCTTTCAAATTCTGAAGGTGTCTGGGGTAAAATACAGGGAGCGAAAGGCTATTTACAATTTGTACAGAAAGCAGATGGCAGTTATAAGAGTCGAGGGGCATGAAACAGAAGCAGTGGTTGGGAAGGGAGTGAGATAGGGTTGTAGCCTATCCCAGATGTTATCCAATCTGTATATTGAGCAAGCAGTGAAGGAAACAAAAGAAAAATTCGGACTAGGTATTAAAATCCATGGAGAAGAAATAAAAACTTTGAGGTTCGCCGATGACATTGTAATTCTCTCAGAGATAGCAAAGGACTTGAAAGAGCAATTGAACGGAATGGAAAGTGCAATGAAAGGAGGGTATAAGATGAACATCAACAAAAGCAAAACGAGGATAATGGAATGTAGTCGAATTAAGTTGGGTGATGCTGAGGGAATTAGATTAGGAAATGAGACACTTAAGGTAGTTAAGGAGTTTTGCCATTTGGGGAGCAAAATAACTGATTATGCTCGAAGTAGAGAGGATATAAAATGTAGACTGGTAATGGCAAGGAAAGCGTTTCTGAAGAAGAGAAATTTGTTAACGTCGAGTACAGATTTAAGTGTCAGGAAGTCGTTTCTGAAAGTATTTGTATGGAGTGTAGCCATGTATGGAAGTGAAACATGGACGATAAATAGTTTGGACAAGAAGAGAATAGCAGCTTTCTAAATGTGGTGCTACAGAAGAATGCTGAAGATTAGATGGGTAGATCATATAACTAATGAGGAGGTATTGAATAGGATTGGGGAGAAGAGAAGTTTGTGGCACAACTTGACTAGAAGAAGGGATCGGTTGGTAGGACATGTTCTGAGGCATCAAGGGATCACCAATTTTGTATTGGAGGGCAGCATGGAGGGTAAAAATCGTAGAGGGAGACCAGGAGATGATTACACTAAACAGATTCAGAAGGATGTAGGCTGCAGTAGGTACTGGGAGATGAAGAAACTTGCACAGGATAGAGTAGCATGGAGAGCTGCATCAAACCAGTCTCAGGACTGAAGACCACAATAACAACAACAGTGCAGGATGAAAGCAAAACAGCGGTGAGTGAGAGAAAGACAATTACCTGCAGTAGAAAAATGTTCCACATGCATTAAAGTGACAGAGTGTTTAAATTAGCGTCTTCTATTGGTTTTGTTTTTTACATGTCCTGTCTTATTGGCATTTTTAACATCGGTTTGAGAACTTGAAATTTTAAGAAAGTGCCAAATTTACAAAGCAATAAAAATAAGATTTAAAAAAAAACTGCAATACGTGGTGCGGAAAGACTAAGTTTTAAATTTAGTTTATTGAATCGGTATATCTAGTAGGCCATTATCAGAATGTGACTTAAGTTACCGAAAAACTTCTGCAAATCTGTTTCGTAATTAATAAATGTATCTGGTTGACTTTTTTAATGACTGAAAATTTGAATTATCTTCTTGTATTGTTCTTCATGTGTTCCTTGAAACGTATTTTCCAGTTTGTTCAGTGTACACTTTCCGATACGCTCTAGAAAATTTAAATTATGGTTTAGCTTTACCTCACCATACAGTTTTATACTTAACACTTAATTTTTATTTTCCACGTAATTTTTACTTTTTAAGGTCTTTTATCTTTCCTCAAATACACACATAAACATAGTCATATTTCCTTTTTCAATTATTAGTCCGTGCCTAGGTTGTTTTTCTTTGGTCAACGTAAAATCTTTGTAATTTTTCGCGTTATTAAAATGTCAAGCTGTCAAAGCAATAAGACGGCATTTGTCTGAATAAAATCCAACAGAACACGCAATTTTAAAGATGCAGTCATTTCAATACGTATGGCACATTTTCCTACTGCAGATGACTGTCTTTCTAATAAGTTATATCCATATCATTACGTTTCCATGCTTTTAGGAAATTCAGTGCTCTCTCTTTTATACAGATAACACTTATAAGTGGCCTAAAGGGCAGAAAATATACTTGTACTAATATAATAAATACAGAATAAATGGAAAACTTTTTAGTGTATGAATGTACAGAGATGACAAGGGTCATGGGATACCTCCTAATATCGTTGGGATCTCATTTTGTCCTGTGTAGTGTCAAAACTCGACATCGTATATCATCAACAAGTCGTTCGAAGTCCCCTGCAATGTGTGCCGGTGCAGAATTTTATGCACGAACTGACCTGACGATTATATACCATAAATGTTATATGGGACTAATATCGGGCGATTTGGGTGGTCAAGTCATCTGCTCGAATACTCCAGATTGTTATTCAAACCAATCACGAACAACTGTGGCCCCCTGGCAAAGTGGGAACGTGAAGTCCATGAATGGCCGCAGATGCTCTCCAAGTAGCCGAACACGATCATTTCCAGTCAATGATCGGTTCAGCTGGACCAAATGAACCAAACCATTCGACGTAAACACAGCCTACCCTGTTATGGAGCCACCAGCAGTTTGCACGGACCCTTGTTGACTACTGAGGTCCATGCAAACCCTACTGTCAGCTCTTAGCAACTGGAATGTGCCGGCCGCGGTGGTCTAGCGGTTCTGGCGCTGCAGTCTGGAACCGCGGGACTGCTACGGTCGCAAGTTCGAATCCTGTCTCGGGCATGGGTGTGTGTGATGTCCTTAGGTTAGTCAGGTTTAAGTAGATCTAAGTTCTAGGGGACTTATGACCTAAGATGTTGAATCCCATAGTGCTCAGAGCCATTTGAACCATTTTGAAGCAACTGGAATCGGGACTCATGTGACGAGGCCGCGGTTTTCCAGGCGTCTAGAGTCCAATTGGTATAACCACGATACCAAGAGAGGCGCTGCACCCAATGTTGTGTTGTCAGCAAAGGCACTTGCATCGGTTGCCTTCTGTTATAGTCCATTAACGCCAGATTTCGCCGCATTGTCCTAACGGATACGTTCGTTGTACGTCCCTCATTTAGTTCTGCGGTTATTTCCCGTAGCAATGACAACCTTACTCGAAAGTTGCTGTTCTCAGTCGTTAAGTGATGACTGTCGGCCATTGCGTTGTCCGTAGTGAGAGGTATCGCTTAAAATTTCGTATTCTCAGCATTTTGGATCTTTGAATATTGAGTTCCCTTTTGATTTCCAAGATGTTATGTCCCATGCGCCTAGCTCCAACTACCATTCCGGGTTCAAAGTTTCTTAATTCCCTTCGTGCGACCATAATCGCTTAGGAAACCTTTTCAGATGAATCAACTGAGTAAAAATGACAGCTTCGCAATTGCACTGCCTTTTTATACCTTGCGTACGCGAAACTACCACCTTCTGTATAAGCGCATATCAGTATCAAATGTTCAAATGTGTGTGAATTCCTAATTGACCAAACTGCTGTGGTCCTCGGTCCCTAAGCTTACACAATACTTTAAGGTAAAGTAACTGATGCTAAGAACAACACACACACCCATGCCCGAGGGAGGACTGGAAACTCCGGCGGGAGCAGCAGCGCAATCCGTGACAAGGCGCCTCAAACAGTGTGGCCACTCCGCGCGGCCATATCAGTATCCCATGACTTTTGTCCGTTAAGTGTACTAAGTTCAAAATATGTAAAATGGAGCAGTAAATGCTGTATGTAACGTGTACGCCTTAATCATTAGCAAAATTATTTTTAACTCTGTAAGAATATAGAGGAATAAGGTCATTATGTATGCAGTTCTGTATAGATCCAACGACTCATGACGCTTCGTCAATAACAGCAAACGCAGTCATCTTCCACTTTCTTAAATGACAATTCGAGTAAGACAGAAAAAAGCAATTCTTTATGTGCAGTCGTAATTAGTTTACGTGTGTGGGTGAGGTCACGACTGCTTGCGACAAATAGCGCCACTCTGAGGTGTTACTTTCAGAGCGCGTGGTGAAAGGAGCGCCGTAGTTCTTTTTTCGGCAGCCCGGCTGGAATTTACGGCGGGCAGTCGTGATTAATCTCGCGTGGCGTGGCTGCTGGGGCTCTCAACAGCCAACAGCCCGCCCCCGCCGGCCGGTAAAGCGCCACGCGACGCCTTCTAAATTGTGGATGAGGACCTTCTCGCTCTAAGGTTATTGCCGGTCCGGTGCCGCCCTAACTTTACGGTCGATCCAAGGGGCAAGGGGTAGCGCCTGCATCCGGGAGCGCTGTAAAGACGTCACTCTACGCTGCTGGGGCTGGGCGGGAGCCATTCACAAGGTGTTTAAAAAAGAAGCAAGTGCAGGCTGACCCACAGTTAACTGACAAGTTCTGGGAGGCACATTGTGCTGCGTAGAACGAACAGTAAACGTCTCACTATCAAACTGAGGAAATGGCATTGCTAATGACTTAGTTCTGTTGTTCGGTCGTGGTTGAAGTTTTTACTTGTCATACACAAGTGTGAAAAAATTATGGACGAAAGTAGCTTTCGCATGATGCGTCACTGCCAAGTTACCTTCATGAAACTTGGACCTTACATAGAAAGATCTGCTACACTATACTACACATAGTAAGTGAAAGAAATAGGCAGTGCAATAAATTTAAATGAACTTTTTTCAAAGACAATAAATAGACTGAAATCACCGCAATTTAGCCGGCCGCTGTGGCCGAGTGGATCTAGGCGCTTCAATCTGGAACCACGCGCCTGCTAAGGTCGCAGGTTCGAATCCTAACCTCGAGCATGGATGCGTGTGATGCCCTTAGGTTAGTCAGATTTAAGTAGGTCTAAGTCTAGGAGACTGATCACCTCAGGTGTTGAGTCCCATAGTGCTTAGAGCCATCTGAACCACTGCAGTTTATGATGCTTCCCTGGACATTAAAAAGGCGGGATGTGGTTCTTAATAGCATGTGTAATCATCATGACCCGCATGCACGCTCTGGAACGTGCTCCCATGTCGGCCACGAGGGTGGTAAGGTGTTCTTGTGGTGGAAAAATATTTTTATAGCAAATATTGCATTAATTAATACACTCTTAAGACACAAAAACGACGCAGAACGTAAGGAATTATCCGAATAGAACGGAAATCGGTAGATGTAATGTACCTGACAGACAGAAAAGTAATTACAATTTCTGAGAAAGTGAATGATTTATTCAACAGAAAGAGCTTGAGCTAGTCAACAGTGCGTTGGTCCACCCCTGGACCCCGTACAAGTATTTACTCGGCTTGCCATTGGTTGGTAGAGTTGTTGGACGTTCTCCTGGGGGATACTGTACCAAATTCTGTCGAATCGGCGCGTTAAGTCGTCAAAATCGCGAGATGGTTGGAGGTCTGAACCCATAATGCTCCAAACGTTCTCAATTGGAAAAGAGATCGGTGACCTTGTTGACCAAGGCAGGGTTCCTAAAGCACGAAGACAAGCAGTAGAAACTCGGGTTGTGTGCGGGCGGGAATTATCTTGCTGAAGTGGAAGCCCAAGAGGGACAGCTGTGAAAGGCAACAAAACAGGGCGTGGTGTATCGACGTACCGCTGTGCTGTGAGGGTTCGGCGAATGAGAACCAAAGGGGTCCTGCTATTAAATAAAATGGTACGCCAGGCCATCACTCTTGGATGTCGGGCCGAATGGTGGGTGACAGTCAGGTTGGTACCCCAAGGAGTCCAGAGTGACTCCAGCGTGTTTTGGCTAGTCATCAGGGCTCAATGCAAAATGGGGATTTTCAGTGATTCCCTTAGGAGTTTATCCCTCAAATTTTTTGAAGATTTGAAAATGAAAGTTTCAACTGTCAAAGCCAGTAGTGAATAACAGGTAGCCGGCCGAGAGGCCGAGCTGTTGGAGGTGCTACAGTCGGGAACCGCGCGACTGCTACGGTCGCAGGTTCCAATCCTGCCTCGGCCATGGATGTTAGTTAGGTTTAAGTAGTTCTAGGTTCTAGGGGACTGATGACCTCAGAAGTTAAGTCCCATAGTGCTCAGAGCCGTTTTTTTAATAACAGGTAAATGTATATCGTTTCTTCCATTTTCTCAATATGAGAGATCTCATTCTTTATCGGGTAGATCGTTCTATTCCTCCAACAGCGCCGTTGACAGGTCCTGGATGGTCGTTGGTGCACATGGACGTGCTGCAATACTTTGTCCGCCGCTCGTGGTCTCGCGGTAGCGTTCTCGCTTCCCGAGCACGGGGTCCCGGGTTCGATTCCCGGCGGGGTCAGGGATTTTCACCTGCCTCGAGATGACTGGGTGTTTGTGTTGTCCTCATCATTTCATCATCATCCAGGAAAGTGGCGAAATTGGACTGAGTAAAGGTTGGGAAATTGTACGGGCGCTGATAACCACGCAGTTGAGCGCCCCACAAGCTAAACATCATCATCATCATCACGTGCTGCAATACCTCTGCCAAACGCTTCAAACATTTTCAGATGAGATTTACGTCGGCGGAAAGGGCAGGATAGCCCATTTACAGAAGATCATCTCGTTCTAAGAGCTCCTCCAACTGCGCAGTTCGATAAGGTTCCGCATCGGCATCGATGAAAATGAAGTCTGGGCCGAATGTACCCCCAAAATGAAGCACACTAGGAAGGATTACAGTGTCGTAATAACGTTGACCGGTGAGTGTACCATCTTCAAACATTCGGAGGTCAGTAGTCTCATGCAACATTATTCCTCCCTAAACCGTAACACCTGGACTTCTATATTCGACAATGTTCCTGGGTGCATGACGTACTCCCAACTTCAACAATATGAGGGTACATCCAGGGTTCTTGAACACGATCGCTTTGGTGGTCGAGGTGTTATGGTGTGCGGAGGTATAATGACGATGGGCGTACTGACCTCCAAATCTTCGTACAATGTAAGCTCACAGATCAATGTTTCTATAGCACTGTACTACTTTCCCAAGTGCATCTTTTGATGGATGCATTCTGACTTAATTCAATGGTTGACAATGCGCGACCGCACCAAGCAGCACAGGTGGAGGTGCTGCTGGATCGAGAGGATTTTCGGTGAGTGGACTGGCCTGGTCATTCCCTCAACTTAAATTCCATCTAGCGCCTGTCGGATGCGTTGGGGAAACGGATTACAGCGAGTCCACACGTGATAGTGACCACTCAGCTGTTGTTAACCGCGCTGGAGGCGTAATGGAACGCCCTATCACATGAAGTCCTTATCAACTCTGTGGCCAGCGTGGGAGAAACAAAAGGCCGCAGTAAGATAATAGGTTATATGGTGCTTGTGTACATGCTGCAGTACGTAGCGCTATCTACATCAACATCATATACATCATACTCCGCAAGCCACCTAATAGTGTGTGGCGGAGGGTACTTTTGGTATCACTATCTGATCCCTCCAACCCTGTTCCACTCGCGAGCAGTGCGTGGGAAGAAAGATTGTCGGTAAGCCTCTGTATTGGCTCTAATTTCTCCAATTTTCTCCTCATGGTCAATGCGCGAGATGTATGTGGGGGGAAGTAATATGTTGTCCGACTCCTCCTGAAAAGTGCTGTCCCGAAATTTCAACTATAAATCTCCCCATGATGCAAAAAGCCTCTCTTGTAGCGTCTGCCAGTGGTGTTTGTTTTCCCTCTCTCTCTCCCCAGCTAAACTTTCCCGTGACGAAATACTCAAGAATCGGGCGAACAAGCGCCTCATAAGCCACTTCTTTCGTGAATGTGTCACGTTTCCTTAAGATTCTTCCGATGTATCTGAGTCTGGTGTATGCTTTTCCCACTGTTTGTTTTATATAGTAATTCGACTCTGGATAGTTACGCCTGGATATGTTATGGCAGATGCTGTCTCCAGCTTTCTGTCATCAATAGTGTAGCTGTACATTAGTGGGTTTATTATCCTGCACAATATGTTATATTTATTTACGTTCAGGGTCAACTGCCAGAGGCTGTGCCATTCATCAATTCTCTGCAGGTCGTTCTGCAAATTCTTACAATATTCTGACGTTGCTTCTTCGGACAGACAACTGCATCATCTGCGAATAGTCTTAAAGATGATCCGATGCTTTCTACTAGATCATTTATATATATTGTAAACGGCAACGGTCCTATCACACTTCCCTGTGGTACTTCGGATATTACCTTTCCATCTGTCGATTTAGTTTCGTTAAGAACGACGTGTTGAGTTCTATCTACAAGGAAGTCTTGAATCCAATCGAAGGTCTGCTCCGATACTCAGTAAGCTCGTATTTTGTTCATTAAACGGCAATGCTGGACTGTCAGATGCCTTACTGAAAGGAAGGAACACGGCATCAGCCTGAGCGCCGTTGTCCACTGCGCTGTGGACCTCATGGACGTACAGAGCGAGCTGAGTTTCGCAGGATCTCTGTTTGCGAAATCCATGTTGATTTTCATAGAGGGGGTGTTCATTTTCCAAAAACGTCAAAATTCTTGAGCATAAAACATGTTCCATAATTCTATAACAGATTGACGTGAACGATATGGGTCTATAGTTGTGTGGATCTGTCTTACTGCCTTTCTTAAAAACGGGAGGGACCTGCGATTTTTTCTAGTCGTTAGGTACCTTTCTTTGGTCAGTCGATGTACGTAAAATTACTGCTACAAGGGGAGCAAGTTCTTTCGCATAATCTATATAGAATCTTATAGGTGTCTAATCTGGTCCTGAAGCCTTTCCACTACTAAGCGATTGTAGCTGCTTTTCAATTCTGCGATGGGTTATCTCAATTCTGACATTTCGACGTTAGCATGATGATTGAAAGGAGGGATACTGTTACGATCTTCCGCGGTGAAACAACTTCCGAAGACCGAATTCAGTATTTCTGCCTTCTCTCTGTTATCTTCCATTTCGGTGCCGATGTGGTCGCTCCGAGAATGAATAGATGATTTTGACCCACGTTTTTACTCAGGTCGGTTGACAACGTGTTACTTTCAAAATCATTGAACCATTCTCTCATTGCTCTCCTTACGCTTATTTTCGCTTCATTCAAATTTTGTTTGTCAGCTAGGTTTTTAAGTCTCTTAAATCTGAGATGAAGTGCTCTTTGTTTACGTAGCGCTTTTCTAACACGGCTATTAAACCATGGCCCCCAGGGGCTCAGCATTCATTTGCTGAGTACGGGCTTGGCGACCCCGGGGTTTCTGAGCTGGAGACTGGTCAGCGCCGCCAGTCTTCTGTCACCGTAAACCCCGGACATGCTTCAGCGACCACCGTATGGTGCAGCGGTGGAATGTTGTGTGCTGCGGGGAATGGTAATCTTGGCTTGACCGCCTGCATTGCGAGGTAGGTAAACCTCTATAAAAATCCCTCAATCTTACGGTGTGCTGCGCGCCTATAAGATGCATGGCTGTTGGGGTGGAACAGTCGCAAGCGGGCAACCTCTGAGACACCTGCCACACCCCAGTTGTATAAGGCTTACCTAGGCACGCGGGGCTCTGTCTAGGTGGACTTCTAGTTCCCTAGCTGCTCGTGGGACCGAGATGGATCCTTCGAAATCCTCTTTTCCTCCTCCCAGCGGAAAGGGTGGGCCGCTGGAAGGTTCTAACACCCAGTCTCTGAAGAGGGCTCGTGCAGTCAGTCCCCCTGACTGCAGCACATCTTTGACAAGTCAAGTCTTTAGTAACAGAATGCATTCTGGTAATCAGAATGTGTTTCTCATTGTAAAACGGAAGGAGGGTAGTTTTGGGAAGGTTCCGCCCTTCCGTATACAAAAGGGTCTGGAGGGCATCTGTGGCTCCTTAAAATCAGTGAAGCGTTTGCGTAATGGGACCTTGCTCGTGGAAACTTCCACTTCCCAGCAAGCCATTAACCTGCAAGCTGCTAAATGCCTTGGGGAGTATGCCATAGACACTGAACTGCACAGCACGTTGAATTATAGCAAAGGTGTTGTGACATGCCGGGATCTAGCCGACATTCCCAAAGACGAACTGCAACGTGAGTGGGCTCCGGAAGGTATCGTTGATGTTCAACATATCATGAAGAGGGTTGATGGCAGTCTTGTGAAGTCGGACTCTTTTATTCTGACCTTCAGTAGCACGAAACTTCCAGAACATATTAAAGCTGGCTTCCTTTGCCTCAGTGTGAGGCCTTATTTCCCGTCTCCAATGCGCTGTTTCAAATGCCAGCGTTTTGGCCATACCACCTTAGGGTGTAAAGGCGAAGCGACTTGTGGCAAGTGTGGTAAGGCTGCACATGAAGGAGTTGGTTGCTCGTCTCCAGCCAGATGTATCAATTGCTCTGGAAACCACCCTGTTTGGAGTAGGGACTGCCGAATATTTTTAGAGGAACGCAAAGTCCAGGAAATAAAAACATCCCAGCGTATCCCATATCGTGAGGCCAAGAAGATCTATAAGTCGATGCAACCTCCCACATTTGCCACATCTTTTGCATCCCTGGTTCAGAAGCCTACTCCAAAAGTCGATGCCTCAACGCAGACTGAGGTGGCGAGTGTTGGCACTAACACCTGCAGCTGTCAGTGCACTTGCAACGCAGCCAGTGTTTCAGAGCCAGTAGCCCCTACTCGAATGGCAGACAAAGGTACAGTGGCGAACGTGGGCCAGGCCCTGGCACCTGCAACAGCTGAGGGTGTTCCCAAGCCCAGTGCGCCAATTACCACTCCCACACCAGCTCCCCCAAAGCCCACCAAACCACAGAAAGCTCCTGTACAGCAGCAACAGCGGGTCAAATCCCGTGGTAAACCATCTGACCATGCGGATGTTGTTTTATGTGAGGCTTCATCTGACTCTTCCCCAGAGTTGATGGAATACGATGTATGTGTGGGGAAATCATCTCGCGCCACGCCTGCCCCTCCACTTGCTGCGGTCTCCCCGCCCCGTCGGAGAGACAGGATGAAGGTGCTACTCCCATCATAGATGGCTCCCATACTTCAGTGGAACTTGCAAGGGTTCAGGACGCATGTGGAGGAACTTCGTCTACTCTCTCAGGGTAGACCACTGTGTCTCTGTCTCCAGGAGACTTATTTCCATCCATCATACTCCCCTGAGATACGAGGCTATACACTCCACAAAAAGGACGACCTGCGTGGAGAGAGATCTAAAGGAGGCGTAGGTATTTTCGTCAGGACAGACTACCACTCCTCGCCCCTCTCACTTACGACGACTTTACAGGCCGTCGCTGTGTCCATGCACGTGCGTCAATCCATTGACTGTATGCTCGCTTTACTTGCCCCCACGTGATGCACTTGATGAAGCGGCCCTCACCGACCTTCTTACACAGCTCCCCCAGCCATTCGTTATTTGTGGTGATTTTAATGCCCACAATGTGCCTTGGGGCTCTGCAATTACCTGCCCCAGGGGTAGAGCAATTGAGAGGCTTCTCCTGTCATCCTGTGCCTACTTGCTCAATGGAGGACAGAGTACTCATTTCTGCACAGCGACTCTGCCATTGACCTCTCGCTTTGCTCTCCAGCTCTTGCCCCCAGTGCTCACTGGGAAGTGGTCGCTGACTTGCACGGCAGTGATCATTTCCCAATCTGGATTCACCTGCCAGATGGCCTGGGCCCCGAAAGGAGACCACCACGATGGGTGCTCAGTGGCGCTGACTGGACATTTTATAGCCAGTTGGTCCAATCCGAACACTGTGCGACTGTTGAGGTGTGGGTGGATCATATTACCAAAACGGTCCACCACGCCGCTGCAGCATCCATTCCACAGTCCACAGGCCACCGGAAGAGGCCACCTGTGCCTTGGTGGAGTGCCGAATGCCGCTCTGCAATCAGGACGAGGCGTGCAGCTCTGCGTCGGTTCAAGTGTCGGCCGACTGCTGCGAATCTTGCAGCCTTTCTGGTGGCGAGGGCAAGATGTCACCGCATTATTCGTGAGAGCAAGAAGAGGTCATGGCAACAGTTCCTGAACACCATTCATCGTTCCACCAACAGTTCCATAGTGTGGGAGACCATCAGGAGAATTTCTGGCAGAGGAGGGAGTTGCCCCATAGCTGCTGTAATGAATAACGGCACTCTCCACACGGATCCGCGAGACATTGCCCAGACTATGGCAGCGTATTTTGCCACAGTTACTGCAACAACCAGTCAGGATCCAGGTTTCCAGCGCCATAGAGCCGTTGCTGAGAGCTGTAGTCTGGACTTCCAGTCCACTTCTCATGAAATTTACAACTGCCCATTTTCTATGTGGGAGCTGGATTCTGCATTGTCTGGAGCTCGTGACACATCCCCTGGTCACGACAGGATCCATTACAGTATGCTATGGCACCTCACAATGCGCAACAGAGAAGTCCTCCTCGCACTTTTTAATGCCATTTGGGCGTCGGGTCACTTTCCTGACGCGTGGCGTGAGGCAGTTTTAATCCCTTTTTTAAACCTGGAAAAGACCGCCCGAGCCCAAGTAGCTACCGTAGTGTTGCCCTCACTAGTTGCATAGGGAAGACCTTGGAGCGGATGGTCAACCGCCGCCTTGTCTGGATGTTAGAATCCCGGCAACTTCTTAGTCCCTTTCAGTGTGGGTTCAGGAGGTTTCGTTCCACCTTCAATAACCTTGCCCTCCAGGAGGCGGCAATACAACAAGCTTTCCTACGCTGTCATCACCTTCTAGGTGTATTTTTCGACATCGAGAAGGCCTACGATACCACTTGGAGGCGTCTCATCCTGGAGCAGCTTCACGAATGGGGTTTTCGTGGTTGTCTTCCTCTTTTTATTCAGTCTTTCCTCTCGCCACGATATTTTAGATACCGAATTGGTGATGTCCTGTCTGATCGCTTTGCGCAGGAGAACGGTGTCCCACAGGGTAGCGTTTTAAGTGTGACTCTCTTTGCCATCGCTATTAATAGCATTACGTCCATAGTGAAAAATCCTGTCCAGTGTTCTTTGTTTATGGATGATTTCTCTTTGTTTTGCTCTTCTTGAAGCCTTGCAACGACAACTCGTCAGTTGCAACTTACAATTAGGCGTTTGGATGACTGGGCGCAGAAGAGTGGTTTTACGTTTTCCACCGAGAAGTCTGTAAGTGTTCTCTTTAACCGTTCTCGTTCGATTTTAACCTTTCCTGAGTTGAGGATGAGGGAGACTATTCTTACTTTTAAAGACACGGTGAGATTTCTGGGGCTCATTTCTGACTCGAAGCTCACATGGTTACCTCATCTTAAAGACCTGAAACGGCGGTCACTTAAGGCTTTAAGTATTTTAAAATGTCTTAGCCACAGTACATGGGGGAGCTGACAGGACTTGTCTGCTCCAGTTTTACAGGGCGTTTGTGCGATCTCGGCTCGATTATGGGTGCACGGTGTATGGGTCTCCGCGGCCTTCTTACTTAAAGTTGTTGGACGTTGTGCACCATGAAGGGCTTCGGTTGGCCACTGGGGCATGCCGAACTAGCCCCATACCAAGCCTCTGTGCAGAGGCTGGTGAACCGCCACTTCAAATGCGGCGGCGGCTACTTACAGTGCGCCAGGCGTATAAAACTTTGTCGACACCATACACCCCTGCATACCATACCGTTGCTCAGCCTCCTCACATAAATTTTCTCAGCATGTTATAGTCTTAGGTGGAGATTTCAATTTACCAGATATAGACTGGGACACTCAGATGTTTAGGACGGGTGGTAGGGACAGAGCATCGAGTGACATTATACTGAGTGCACTATCCGAAAATTACCTCGAGCAATTAAACAGAGAACCGACTCGTGGAGATAACATCTTGGACCTACTGATAACAAACAGACCCGAACTTTTCGACTCTGTAAGCGCAGAACAGGGAATCAATGATCATAAGGCCGTTGCAGCATCCCTGAATATGGAAGTTAATAGGAATATAATAAAAGGGAGGAAGGTTTATCTGTTTAGCAAGAGTAATAGAAGGCTGATTTCAGACTACCTAACAGATCAAAACGAAAATTTCTGTTCCGACACTGACAATGTTGAGTGTTTATGGAAAAAGTTCAAGGCAATCGTAAAATGCGTTTTAGACAGGTACGTGCCGAGTAAAACTGTGAGGGACGGGAAAAACCCACCGTGGTACAACAACAAAGTTAGGAAACTACTGCGAAAGCAAAGAGAGCTTTACTACAAGTTTAAACGCAGCCAAAACCTCTCAGACAAACAGAAGCTAAACGATGTCAAAGTTAGCGTAAGGAGGGCTATGCGTGAAGCATTCAGTGAATTCGAAAGTAAAATTCTATGTACCGACTTGACAGAAAATCCTAGGAAGTTCTGGTCTTACGTTAAATCAGTAAGTGGATCGAAACAGCATATCCAGACACTCCGGGATGATGAAGGCATTGAAACAGAGGATGACACGCGTAAAGCTGAAATACTAAACACGTTTTTCCAAAGCTGTTTCACAGAGGAAGACCGCACTGCAGTTCCTTCTCTAAATCCTCGCACAAACGAAAAAATGGCTGACATCGAAATAAGTGTCCAAGAAATAGAAAAGCAACTGGAATCACTCAACAGAGGAAAGTCCATTGGACCTGACGGCATACCAATTCGATTCTACACAGAGTACGCGAAAGAACTTGCCCCCCTTCGAACAGCCGTGTACCGCAAGTCTCTAGAGGAACGGAAGGTTCGAAATGATTGGAAAAGAGCACAGGCAGTCCCAGTCTTCAAGAAGGGTCGTCAAGCAGATGCGCAAAACTATAGACCTATATCTCTGACGTCGATCTGTTGTAGAATTTTAGAACATGTTTTTTCCTCGAGTATCATGTCGTTTTTGGAAACCCAAAACCTACTATGTAGGAATCAACATGGATTCCGGAAACAGCGATCCTGTGAGACCCAACTCGCTTTATTTGTTCATGAGACCCAGAAACTATTAGATACAGGCTCCCAGATAGATGCTATTTTTCTTGACTTCCGGAAGGCGTTCGATACAGTTCCGCACTGTCGCCTGATAAACAATGTAAGAGCCTACGGAATATCAGACCAGCTGTGTGGCTGGATTGAATAGTTTTTAGCAAACAGAACACAGCATGTTGTTATCAATGGAGAGACGTCTACAGACATTAAAGTAACCTCTGGCGTGCCACAGGGGAGTGTTATGGGACCATTGCTTTTCACAATATATATAAATTACCTAGTAGATAGTGTCGGAAGTTCCATGCGGCTTTTCGCGGATGATGCTGTAGTATACAGAGAAGTTGCAGCATTAGAAAATTGTAGCGAAATGCAGGAAGATCTGCAGCGGATAGGCACTTGGTGCAGGGAGTGGCAACTGACCCTTAACATAGACAAGTGTAATGTATTGGGAATACATAGAAAGAAGGATCCTTTATTGTGTGATTATATGATAGCGGAAGAAACACTGGTAGCAGTTACTTCTGTAAAATATCTGGGAGTATGCGTGCGGAACGATTTGAAGTGGAATGATCATATAAAATTAATTGTTGGTAAGGCGGGTACCAGGTTGAGATTCATTGGGAGAGTCCTTAGAAAATGTAGTCCATCAACAAAGGAGGTGGAAATACGCGACTGGAACAGGAAAGGGAGGTAATGACAATGGCACGTAAAGTGCCCTCCGCCACACACCGTTGGGTGGCTTGCGGAGTATAAATGTAGATGTAGATGTAGAACCGCGACGTAAAACACGAAGACCAGCCATAGACATCGCACCGAGGCAATCCTGTGCGCGAATCCCATAGGGCTGCGTGGCACGTTGCCGGTTCTACATCTACATCTACATTTATACTCCGCAAGCCACCCAACGGTGTGTGGCGGAGGGCACTTTACGTGCCATTGTCATTACCTCCCTTCCCTGTTCCAGTCGCGTTTGGTTCGCGGGAAGAACGACTGTATGAAAGCCTCCGTGCGCGCTCTAATCTCTCTAATTTTACATTCGTGATCTCCTCGGGAGGTATAAGTAGGGGGAAGCAATATATTCGATAACTCATCCAGAAACGCACCCTCTCGAAACCTGGCGAGCAAGCTACACCGCGATGCAGAGCGCCTCTCTTGCAGAGTCTGCCACTTGAGTTTCCTAAACATCTCCGTAACGCTATCACGGTTACCAAATAACCCTGTGACGAAACGCGCCGCTCTTCTTTGGATCTTCTCTATCTCCTCCGTCAACCCGATCTGGTACGGATCCCACACTGATGAGCAATACTCAAGTATAGGTCGAACGAGTGTTTCTAAGCCACCTCCTTTGTTGATGGACTACATTTTCTTAGGACTCTCCCAATGAATCTCAACCTGGTACCCGCCTTACCAACAATTAATTTTATATGATCATTCCACTTCAAATCGTTCCGCACGCATACTCCCAGATATTTTACAGAAGTAACTGCTACCGGTGTTTCTTCCGCTATCATATAATCACACAATAAAGGATCCTTCTTTCTATGTATTCTCAATACATTACATTTGTCTATGTTAAGGGTCAGTTGCCACTCCCTGCACCAAGTGCCTATCCGCTGCAGATCTTCCTGCATTTCGCTACAATTTTCTAATGCTGCAACTTCTCTGTATGCTACAGCATCATCCGCGAAAAGCCGCATGGAACTTCCGACACTATCTACTAGGTAATTTATATATATTGTGAAAAGCAATGGTCCCATAACACTCCCCTGTGGCACGCCAGAGGTTACTTTAATGTCTGTAGACGTCTCTCCATTGATAACAACATGCTGTGTTCTGTTTGCTAAAAACTCTTCATTCCAGCCACACAGCTGGTCTGATATTCCGTAGGCTCTTACATTGTTTATCAGGCGACAGTGCGGAACTGTATCGAACGCCTTCCGGAAGTCAAGAAAAATAGCATCTATCTGGGAGCCTGTATCTAATAGTTTCTGGGTCTCATGAACAAATAAAGCGAGTTGGGTCTCACAGGATCGCTGTTTCCGGAATCCATGTTGATTCCTACACAGTAGATTCTGGGTTTCCAAAAACGACATGATACTCGAGCAAAAAACATGTTCTAAAATTCTACAACAGATCGACGTCAGAGATATAGGTCTATAGTTTTGCGCATCTGCTCGACGACCCTTCTTGAAGACTTGGACTACCTGTGCTCTTTTCCAATCATTTGGAACCTTCCGTTCCTCTAGAGACTTGCGATACACGGCTGTTCGAAGGGGGGCATGTTCTTTCGCGTACTCTGTGGAGCAGATCTCCACCTTGGCCCCTCCGGAGACCCAAACTTATTTTAGATTTGACTAATTTGAAGAAAGATGGCACACCAGATTTTACGTTCCAATCTCTGTTTTTTAACATTTTAGATGTGCATCACGGTTTCACTGTCGTTTATATTGATGACTCGGCCGTGGCGTTCCTCCAGCCGGCTGCTCAGGGGGGTTAGAGGTGGCCCTCACACGTCTTCGGATCGGGCACTGTCCTCTGACGCATAGCTATTTATTACGGCGGGAGAGTCCTCCGTTTTGTGATGCTTGTGGTGTGCACATCTCTGTCCGGCACATTTTAACAGACTGCATTTTATACCGTGATGCAAGGGCAGAAGCACAAGTTGATGGGGATGTGCCCTGTGTTTTAGCTAACGATGAGACGTGTGTGTCTAGGGTTTTTAAGTTTTGTGATGTGTCTGGACTCTGGCCTAAACTTTTAGGCTGGAGGTTTTAGTGTATTGCAGAGTGGCTGACTCCTCCCTTTTTTCCTTGCGGTCAGCCAGCCACTTCCATCTGCTACATTGTTTTAGCACCCTCTACCTTTTTCTTCCTGTGTTGTCCATGTTTTACTGCTGACGCCCTGCTTCATCCCACGCTTCGGTGTGGGTGAGCACATATTTTTCAATGATTGTTCCCCGTGTTTTATGTTCCGTTTTCTGTAACTGTTCTGAGTTTTTTTTCTTGACACCCGTCTCACTATGATACTGAACGGGCGCTGAAGACCTTGCTGTCGTGCGCTCACAAAACCCTTCTACTACTACTTCTATTAAACCATGGTGGATCTTTCTCATCCCTTAAAACTCTACTTGGAACATATTTGTCTAGGGCATTTTGAACGATGCCTTTGAATTTTTCCCGTTATCCACATTTTCGTTCTCATCGCCGAATATTTGATGCTGACTGCTGAGATATTCTGAAATTTATAACCTGTCACCCTCGCTGAGCAAATATATCTTCCTACCTTTCTTAACATTCTTTGTTGGACCCGTTGTCATAGATGCTGTCACAGCCTGATGATCACTGATACCTTCCTCTACGGTAACTGATTCGATAAATTCAGGTCTGTTTGTTGCGAGGAGGTCTAAGACGTCACCCTCACGAATTGAGTCTCTACCTGCTCAAGGCAATTTTCGGACAAGACATTCAGAACAATGCCACACGGTTCCCTGTCTTTGGCACCAGTTTTGATGGCATAACACTCCCAATCTATACCTAGCAACGTAAAGTCACCCCCTATAACAACGGCTTGATCAGAAAAATTACTAATAATATTCTGCAAGTTTTGTCTGAAACACTCTACAACTTCAGATCCTGACCCAAGTGGTCCATAAAGGCATCCGATCACCATTTTTGACCGTTCTCTGATACTTAATTTCACCCAGATTAATTCACATTCGGAATCTGTGATAACCTCGCTAGGTCTTATCGATTCTTTTACTGCAATAAACACGCCGCCACCATTGGCGATTAGCCAATACTTACGATAAACATTCCAATCTGAACTTAGGATTTCGTAGTCACTGACGTCTGGTTTCAACCAGTTTTCTGTTCCCAATACTATCCGTGCATTATAACCTTCAGTTAGCGATACTGGTTCTGAGACCTTTCCTTGGATGCTCCTGCAGTTTACTAAAATCGTATTAATCTTTTCTATCTCTGATGTGCGAGGACCAAGAGTCTCTGAGGTCGCTGTGGCTGATTTACCAGGCAAATCGTCTTTGATCCCAAGGGAAGGGTTCTCTAACCTAAAAAAGCCCCATGAGCACGCCACACGTATTCCGCTACCCTAGTAGCCGCTTCCTGCGTGTAGTGCACGCCTGACCTATTAAGGGCAAGCCTGCAATTCTGCACCCGATAGCGGGGGTCGAGAAATTCTCATCCGATACCGTCGCAGAGTCTCTGGTTTAGACCCTCCACTCTGCACCACACCAGAGGGCCTCGATCAACCCTGGGTACGATGGTACAAATAGACAGCTTAGCCTGCACCCCGAGTGCGTTGTTAGTTGCCTTCACCAAGTCAGCCAGCCGCCGAAAGGAGCCGAGGATGGCCTCAGAACCCAAGCGGCAGGCATCATTCATGCCGACATGTGCCACTACATGCAGCCGGTTGCACCCAGTGCGCTCGATAACCACCGGCAGGGTCTCTTCCACATCACGGATGAGACCTCCCGGCAAACATACCGGATGCACACTGGAATTCTTTCCAGCCTTGCCTATTATCTCCCTGAGGGGCACCATCACCCGCCTAATACAGGAGCTCCCAATGACTAGCATACCCACCCTCTGTACTTGTCCGGATTGGGCAGGAAAATCGACTGTTGGCCCAACCGGAGAGGCATCGCGTGCTGGCTCAGAGTATTCATCAACGCTGTGTAGCACCTCGAACCTGTTGCTAAGGGAGCCAGCCGCACGGCCTGCCCCCTCTTTCGTCTTCCACCCAGTGATGCGTGAACCCACCACTGTCTGCCACCCACTCTGGAGTGAGGACGGGCCAATCATATGTTGCGTATCAGAAGCCGCAGCGATGTCCGAGTCACCAGGCGATTCCAGTGGCACCAAAGGTGTCGCAGGTCTCGTCACTGGCGCCCCGACGTCACCGCAACTTTGAGCATTGGCTAGAAGCTTGTCGACGGCAACCAACGCAGCTTCCAGCTGCTTACGGGCAGCAGCCAACTCCCCTTATGTCAGCTCACAACAAGCACAGTCCCTAGCCATATCGTAATCTGTATAAAAAAAAGATATAAGATCTCCAATGGCGGCAATGAATTTGAAAATATGTCTAAGGAGAATAAAGTAACACTAAAAGTTGCTGTGCAGATTTCTCACTGTACCGCAAGCTATTAAAACTATCGCGTTCCACACTTGTCCGATGGGGTTTAAGTCGGTGTATTTGCCACAGAATAGCAAAGAAGGTAAGGGAAAGAAATATGCAATGAAACGAAAAGGAATGAGAATTTTATCCAAAGACGTTAACTATATTGTAGTCACTGCAATTTATAATTGTCCGCTGAACATTACAAAAAGAGGGGCATGGCCTTAATAGTGTGCGTAAGCACTGTGGACAGCAATACATGCTCTGTAACGTGGAGGCACAAGGTTGGTAAGGAGTTCTTGCGATAGGGCGCCACCCATGAACAATATCCCAATTTGTTTTAAGTTACCTTACATGTTGGTCCAAAAGATGTTCCCGTCATTAAATGTCTATACTCTTCGTTTATGAAAGATGGATCACACAAAAGATTTAGATGAGCTGTTATCAGGTCTGTACCACACTAATGGAGTAAATGATGTAATTATGTAACATAAACTTCCAAAATTCGTGATTCCAATAGTTGGATAGTTTCTGCGGAAAGTCCAGAAGCCAGTTCTGATTAGAAACTTCCTGGTAGATTAAAGCTGAGTGTCGAATCAAGACCGGACCCTGGGGCCACTGCTTTCCGCGGGTCAGTGCTCTACAGACTGAGCTACTCACGACTCACTCTCACAGCTTTGCTTCCACCATTATCTCTTCTCCTACCTTCCAAAACTCAAAGAAGTTCTCCCGCACACATAGAGGAACTAGGACTTATCGGAGAAAAGATATAGTGAAAAACTGACTTGGCGTGGGTTGTGAGTCGAGCTTGGATAACTCAGTTGGTAGAGCCTCAACCAAAAAAGGTAAATGTCCCAAATTCGGCACCCTGTACATCATAGATTTTTAATCTGCCAGGAAGTTTCAAATCTGAGCACGCTCCAGTACAAAATGGAAATTCACTCCAGAGATCTGATTATTTCCTCAGAAGAATATCAGAGGTAGCCTCCATAATGGTATGTCCGCACTACTATGGTTGTTGGAGATCGCTGCTGGTGGCTCTGACTCCTAGCCGTTAATGTAAAGTGTACGTTTGGGTAATGAAAACCCCTTACCCTCCACATGTGCTTACCCCAAAACTGCCCATGCTTTGTGAATGACACAGTTCTCATTGTATTCCCACCGAGAGTAGACTCTCTGCAAGTAATTACGGAATTATAGTGCGTCATAACTATCCTTCACGTGTGTGAAGTATCAGGAGGATACTGAGGCGTATCGTTTCTTAACCATTGTGAACCTGTCTTTTTCATAATCTAATTTTCGCACCCAGATATGAAACCAGGAATACCTTTCCCATATATCACTCGTGATACAATACAGTACTTCAAGAGGAACGTATCTCAATTACTACTGATATCTGTTCTTCGATAACACGTACAGGTTAAGTATCTTTCCTCGTTAACAATCACAAGCGGAATGCTAATTTTATTAAGTTGGGTATAGATGACTTCTTCAGGAAGCGTTCCAGAGTTCGCGATTGAAGCTTGCATGAGTTTCTGGCTCGCCAGCAGGGAGGGTTCTCTGTAATACGATTTAAAATTTATCAGAAAAAAACACTACTCAGGAAAATTGGATTAGTGGAAGACACAGCAGTACCAACGCCAGAATTCTCCAGCTCTGAACTCAATGCGTCGGTGTTGAGTTTGGTCGTCTAGAGTAACAATGGTTGGCAGTCTGTTCGGCGTATCGTGTAAGTTACAACATTTCAAGGATTCTGATTCGAAGGCGAGAATGCAATCCAGACGAATTAATTTATTCAAACTTTTAGTGTAAAGATGAAGTCATTGTTTCGAAAACTTTTGGAAGCAGTGAATGTTGATTGATGATATTTGACCAAGGAGTGCTCTACTTTCACAGTGGCAATACATGAACGTATCGTTTAGCCTGGGGAGTTCTTCAAAACGATTCGTTTTGTTGATGATATTACCTTATAGGACAGAGATGAAGAAGAGCTACAGTAGGTGCTTCATCAGATGAATCAAATCTGTATGAAAAAGTGCGAGGTAAAAGTGAAAATTAATCAAGCGCACAAGAGATGGAAAACCGAACACAGACATGCACCTGTCAGAAGCGACTACTATCAGGTACCTAATAAGTTTTATCACAGCAGACTGAGGAAGTACAACGGATATCAAAGCTAGAATAGGGTAGGCAAAAGAATCACTTATCGAGACAACAACACTACCGATGTCTGACAGTGTCTCGTTAATACTATGAAACGATTCCAGAAGATCTATATTTAGAATATTGTACTGTATCTCCTGGAGTGGTCATGAATTTGAAGTTTGAAAATGCCATGTATTGATAATTACTGTATGAATAACTGACGATCTATGCCAAAGAGTAAACATATGCATTATGTTGCAGTGTATGCCTTGATGAAAAAAAAAGTGTATCGCAGATAACAGTTCAGCTATATAACAGCCTACCCAGTGATTTAAAATCGCAGCAACATAAAAAAAATTTTAAACATAATCTAAAATAGATCTTAAACATAATCTAAATGTTTTCACTCTGTAAAAGAATTTTTAGATTACAGAAAATAGCCTTGTAAACAATTATTATGTAATAATGGTTAAATTCAAACTGCTATATTTGTCACTTGTAATTTATGATTGTTATCTGTAATTAATTAATTTTGTCATGCTCTCTCTCTCTCTCTCTCTGTCTGTGTGTGTGTGTGTGTGTGTGTGTGTGTGTGTGTGTGTGTGTGTGTGTGTGTGTGTGTGTGTGTGTGTGTTTCTGCTCCTTTCGCAATTTTGACTTGTCGTATATTCAATGTACTGTTTAAGTATTTAATGAATCAAATGGACCAATAAATGAAATGAAATGAAATAAAATGAATATTCCATGGACATTCGAGATTATGTGTCTGAACTTTCTATTCTGGTTGACTTCTTCCGGTCTTGCACTCGAAGAGGAAAGAACGATTGTCTGAGCTTCATCTTGCTGTAACAGTCTATATAAGTTGTAAGCGAAACCAAAAATATAGTTGTTCATGGTGACAAACTTTTGTACGGTATATAATTATTTGTAAACCTAAACCTTGCTTGTCCTGAGTAGATATGGCCTTAACGGAACATTTATCATTGTTAGGGGTCATACTAGAAAATAATTAGTAATTTTCTTTCAGCTCACCTTCGAGACGTGCCGCCGGTTTCTTTCAGATTCTACGAGCTATGCGGCGGCTACGAATAATTCAATATATTTCACTTACAGGTTTTCTCAAGGCTGCGTGATAACATTCCTACAGGTAGGTCTGGTCACAGGATTCTAGTTCTAGTATAAGATTATATGTGCAAAAGATTAAGCTTATTATATTATATTGGTATTCGAGACGAATTCACGATCTGGAGTTACGGGTCTTTTTGCTTCACAATGAACTGAACTACGAAATGTTATCTGGTGCTATAAGCACATGAGTTTTAACTATACTTATGGTAAATATTGAGGAATATCTGTGATAATTCAAGAGAGAAACAATTAATTATTTATAATCAAGTAACCACACTGAGTACTGAGCTAGTGTGCTAATTGCTGATCAGCGTCGGGCTAATAGTAATGTTGCGTTATTAATCATTGAGAGACAGAGTGCATAATTATATAACAGAACTGTGATCATAGTATTATTAGAGCTATTCCTCTTTTGTTTTGACGTAACTTTATTAAAAGCTATCAAAGCATATTCACAGTTTCAAGTCGAAGTGCTTAGGGAGTTAACTCTCATTCACATTACAAAACTAATTTCAAAGACAATAATTAATTCATAAGTCGTACATCTAGCCTCTCTGGCAAAGAAAAAATTACTACTATTAATATTCAAATAACAATTCTTACTATATTATTTTTTATTAATTTTATTAATTATTATTATATATATTGGTATTAAATTATATTACAACATATGCATGTAATGCACGTATAGGGCAGAAAATTTGCCGCTAAGTAAGACGGAAAGAAAGATACTGATAGCTTCCAAACTGTGATGGAGGAGAATATTGAAGATACTGTGGACTATCAGAGTCTCAGACGAAGAACTAATGTGAAGACAAAGGTAGAAAAGGTGCATGCTCAAAACAGTTGCCGCAGTACGAACAGCGTGGCGAGCCATCTATTGCGTCATTCGTCTCAGTTCACAACTCTGAAGTTGGTTGGTTGGTTTGATAGAGGTCCCAGGGGGGGCGGGAAGAGACCAAACTACGAGGTCATCGGTCCCTTGCTCTTAATAAAACAAAGCCACAAGTGCGAGAATAAAACAGACAAGACATATAACACAAAATGGAAAGAAAGGAAAAACCACAAGAACGAAGGAAAGACAGCGAACACCAAAAGGAACAAAAGAGGGCAAGAAAACAACAGAGAGACGCTAGAAACAGAAGATTACAGTGGCTGGCTCACCACGAGAATAAAAAGAAAGAGCCAGCCACTCTGCAACACATTAAAAGCTCCACCCTAAAAGCATTAGGGTGGAGGACACAGAGGGACACAGGACATGCGCTAAAACTTAGATCAAATGATAAAACCCACCCTCATGAATAAAACGTAAAACTAAATCAGCCAATGAGGCGTTGTCAGATAAAATGAGCGGCAACGAGTCCGGTAACCCAAGATTTCGTCGCTGGGCAGTCAAAGTGGGACAGTGCACCAGAATATGGGCCACTGTCAACCGGCTGCCACACCGACAATGAGGCGGGTCTTCACGGCCCAAGAGGTAACCGTGAAGTCGCCCAAGGGTGGCCTATGTAGAGCCAGCAGAGAGCAACTGATTCCCTGCGAGAGGCGCGCATGGAAGACTTCCATACATTCGCAGTCTCCTTAATGACACGCAGTTTGTTGTGGATACTATTATGCCATTCCCTATCCCAAAGCCGAAAAACCCTTCGGCGTAAGTCGGAAAGCAGGTTCAGAGATGCCCATCTCCAGAAGCGGTTTCCGCCCAGCCTGTTTCGCCAGCCTGTCGGCAAGTTAGTTGCCTGGGATACCGACATGTCCTGCCAGGGCATAGATGGACTCCTGGATGGACACGACCAAAGGATGGCGAGGGTAGCACTGGTCAATATATTGTAGGCTGCTCAAGGAGTCATTACACAGAAGATACGATTCCTCAGAGCGTGAACGGATATACTGTAGTGCACGAGATATGGCCACCAGCTCTGCAGTGAATACGCTGCAGCCATCGGGCAAAGTATGCTGTTCAATATGGCCTCTGTGGACAAAGGCGAAGCCAACATTACCATCAGCCATCGAGCCGTCGGTATAAACCACTACAGAGCCCCGGAACATTTCAAGAATCGAGAGGAAGTGACAGCAGAGATCCGCAGGGTTAACCTGAGTCCATAAGGCCATGTGAAAATTCCAGGTGAAGCTTCGGCCTACAGCTACACGTGGAGGTGTACGTGTATGGATCTCGAGGAGAGGTGGTGAAGGGAAGGACTCCAGTTCAGACACAAGCGATCGCACGAGAACCGCAATCGTTATCCCTGACCTGGGGCGCCTATGCGGGAGGCGAACCGCCGTGGTTGGGAAAAGAAGACGGTAGTTAGGATGTTCAGGAGAGATATGAATGTGTGCAACGTAACTGGCGAGCAGTCATGCACGTCTGACCTTCAATGGGAGGACTCCCACCTCCACTAGCACACTTGTCACAGGACTCGTCCTAAAAGCTCCTGTCGCTAGTCGAACTCCGCAATGGTGCAATGGGTCGAGTAAATGCAATGCTGAGGGCGCCGCCAAACTATAAATCACACTCCCACGACATGTCTCCACTACAGTGGGTGGATGCTGGTTCTGGATGTATGATACGACGCTGACACAAATGCATGACACAGGTCTTCATGGCGGAAAACTGGAAGCCATGGGCTAGAGCCAATGACTGCATCTTGCGGATGCCTCCCTATAGGTGACGCTCAGCAACCCCAGTAATGGAGCAGCAGTACGAAATGCAGAAGCCGTCTGTATACAGAGAAGGTGAGACGGAGGGCCCAACAGCTGCTGCTAGACCGTTAATGGGCACTAAAAATAGAGATACACTCAACACAGAGCCCTGCAGGACTCCAATCTCCTGGATATGGATAGAACTTTGGGAGGCACCTACTTGGACCAGAAAGTACGGAGCGACAGAAGTTTTGGATAAAAATCGGGAGCGGGTCCCTGAGACACCACTCATATAATGTGGCAAGGATATGATGTCGCCAGGTCGTGTTATATGCTTTACGTAAGTCAAAAACGATGGCAACTATGTGTCTACGTCTGGAAAAGGCTGTTCGGATGGCAGACTCGAGGGACACAAGACTATCAGTGACGCTGGCCGAAGCCGCCCTGACATGGAGCCAGTAGGCCACGTGACTCCAGGACCCAAGCCAACCGCCGACACACCATACGTTCCAGCAGCTTACAAAGGATGTTGGTGAGGCTGATGGGTCGATAGCTATCCACATCAAGCGGGTTTTTACCGGGTTTGAGCACTGGAACGATGGTGGTCTCCCACTATTGCGAGGGAAAGACGCCAGCACACCAGATCCGGTTGAAGACAACGAGGATATGTCACTTGTGGTCAGATGAGAGATATTTAATCATCTGGCTGTGGATCCGATCAGGCCCAGGAGCTGTGTCGGGGCAGTGTGCAAAGGCACTGAGGAGCTCCCACCCTATAAATGGAGCGTTATAGGATTCATTGTGACATGTAGCGAATGAGAGGACTTTCCCTTCCAGCCACCGTTTGAGAGTGCGAAAGGCTGGGAGGGTAATTCTCCAACACAGAGGCTCAAGCAAAGTGCTCACCAAAGTGCTCGGCAATCGCGTTTGCGTCGGTAGATAACACACCATTTATGGTAACACCAGGAACACCTGTTGGGGTCTGGTGCCCGAAAAGACGTTTCACTTTTGCCCAGACTTGGGAAGGTGTCGTATGGCACCCATTGGTCAAGATGTATCTCTCCCAACACTCCTGCTTCCGTTGTTTGATAAGTTGGCGAACACGGGCACGGAGCCGTTTAAAGGCTATGAGGTGCTCCAGGGAAGAGTGCCACTTATGCCACTGTAGAGCTTGCCGACGCTCCTTAATTGCTTCAGCTATTTCCGGTGACCTCCAAGGGGCTGCCTTAAGGGGGCACCCTAAAGAGCGAGGGATCGCGTTTTCTGCTGCAGAAACAATTGTTGTAGTCACCTGCTCAAACATCACACCAATGTCACCGTATGGGGGAGATTCAATACTGATAGCAGAGGTGAAAGCTTCCCACTCCACCTTCTTTAAAGCCCATCTGGGCAGGCGTCCATGGGCCTGAAGCCAGCGCAGTGACAGGAAGGTGGGGATGTGGTCACTACCACACAGATCGTCATGTGCTCTCCAGTGAATAGCTGAGAAGAGTCCTGGGCAGCAAATTGATAAATCAATGGCCGAGTAACTACCATGAGCCACACTGAATTGTGTGGCAGCCCCAGCATTTAAAAGGTAGAGGTCGAACTGAGACACTAAAGTTTTGACATCTCTGCCTGGGCCAGTAAGCACAGTGCCATCCCACAAGGGGTTATGGGCGTTAAAATCTCCCAAAAGTAGGAAAGGTTTAGGGAGTTGATCAATCAGTGCAGCCAATACATTTAGGGACACTGCACCATCTGGAGGAAGATATACATTGCAGACAGTTATTTCCTGCATCGTCCTTATTCTGTCATCCTTATTCAAGAGGGGTTTGAAGGGGCACAGTGTCACTACAGACAGAGTTTAGGACATAAACGCAAACTCCACCTGACACTCGATTATAGTCGCTCCAGTTCCTGTAATATCCCTTATAGCCACGGACGGCAGGGGTCCGCATTACCACGAACCAGGTTCTCTGGGGGGCAATGCTGAGAGCATGTGTAAACTTAACAGTTGCCCTAGCTCAGCCAGGCGGTGGAAAAAACCACCGCAATTCCACTGGAAGATGACGTCATCGTGAGACTGGGAAGGCATGGAACATTCAATGAGGCAGTTTACGCCTCAGAATCACCTGCTGCCACCGACTTATTGCCTGAGTAGTCTATATCTATTGTGTGTGAGGGTCTGGCGAGATGTATGTCCTCAGTTGACACCAGGACCTCCACCCCATTCTCATGTGCAGAGCTTGTAGGTAGCAGTGGTGTCGGTGCAACTGCTATTTCCTTGGTCTTAGCGGTCTTCCTTTTGGATTTCTCTCACTGCTCCTTGGGTTTCCCTAGATTAGAGTACTTCACTGGCTCAGTCTCCGGGACTGAGGATGAGTGTGAAGCCCTGCGACCAGCTGCTTTTGGGCTCTTCAGCCACTGGCGAGTGTCATCTTTCTCACTAGCAGAAACCTGGGAAGGGGGCGACCCAAGGGACCCCTTCCTAGCGAGAGCAGCCAAAGAAGCTGTACACTTCCCCGGCTGAGAAGTGGGGATGGACATACCCGATGGATGGGGGGGGGGGAGATTTTTCTTTTGAAGTAGGTGGTGCTGGAGCAACAGGCAGGGAAGTGCCCTCCACCATAAAAGGGATAGGGGTAGTCTTCTTCTGGCTCTGAGAGATGACTGGGGTTGGTGGAGCTGATGGGCTTAGAACTGTTGTAGGGGCAATCTAAGACAATGTCATGTGTACAGGATGTAGGCGTTCAAATTTCCTCTTAGCCTCAGTGTAGGTCAATCGGTCCAGGGTCTTGTATTCAATGATTTTCCTTGATTTCTGGAGAATCCTGCAGTCTGGCGAGCAAGACAAATCGTGCTCTCCACAGTTGACACAGATGGGAGGTGGAACACGTGGAGTATTGGGATGTGATGGATGCCCACAATCTCGACATGTGACACTGGAAGTACAGCGGGAAGACATATGACTGAACTACCAACATTTAAAACACCGCATTGGGGGAGAGATATAGGGATTCACATCACTGTGGTAGACCATCACCTTGAGCTTCTCGGGTAATGTATCATCCTCAAAGGGCAAAAGAAAAGATAAAGGTCCCGGTGTCAATCTGCTTACTCCTTGGACCCCGGTGAACACGCCAAACGAAATGTACACCTCGTCATTCTAAACTGGAGCGCAGCTCATCGTTGGGCTGCAAAAGAAGGTCCCTGTGAAATATGACGCCCTGGACCATATTTAAGCTCTTATGGGGCGTGATGGTTACAGATATATCCCCCAGCTTGTCACAAGCGAGTAACGCCCGTGACTGGGTGGAGGATGTTGTTTTGATCAAGACTGACCCAGATCTCGTTTTGGTCAAGCCCTCCACCTCCCCAAACTTGTCCTCTAAATGCTCAACAAAAAAATGGCTCTGAGCATTATGCGACTTAACTTATGAGGTCATCAGTCGCCTAGAACTTAGAACTAATTAAACCTAACTAACGTAAGAAAATCACACACATCCATGCCCGAGGCAGGATTCGAACCTGCGACTGTAGCGGTCGCTCGGCTCCAAACTGCAGCGCCTGGAACACCTCAACAAAAAAACTGAGGCTTCATCACCATGAAAGATTCCCCATCAGCTCTCGAGCATACAAGGTACCGTGGCGAATAAGACCTGCTGCCATTCTTAGGCTGACGTTCCTCCCATGGAGTGGCCAGGGAGGGAAACGATTTGGGATCACACTTCTGTGCACTGAATTGAGTCCCTGGGCGCTTAGAGATTGCTGGAGTTTGATCACCAGCAAGAGATGATGTACTCTGCTTCATCACGTCTCATCCACCCTGATGCCACCGACCAGGGGCCCTCCCCAAGGACGCCACCCAGATGCAGCAAAGGGTACGTGGCAGCATGGCCATAGCTGAAGGCCATGATGCCTCAGGGGGATGGGCATCTACCCCTTGGAATATGTGGGAAGGTAACGGCGCAGGCAGCAGAAGAGCGATCCCTGTGTGGTCAGGGGGCTACAACCAACAGAGTACATGGCGGCCCACAGCGGAATGGCTACCGTGCTGGATATCAGGTCCAACCAAGCAAACAAGTCCATTGACATCGTCAGCGTAGAAAACGATACTGCACAGTTGATGGAAAAATATGCACCCAGGAGTGTGACCTCACCCACCAATTGTTGAACGAGCAGAAGTGCAGATCCACATCAACGAAGGATGCGATAGGTCTCAGTGCATGATGGACAGGATTCACCATGTAAGACACCCTTCCCCTATTGGCTCGCTCTTCGGGAAAATTTTGAAGAATGGAGGTCAAACGCTACAGCGGACCATCTCATAAAGGCCGAAACGTGTGAAACTTCTTTTAGTCACCTCTTACGACAGGCAGGAATACCTCGGGCTTATTCTTAGCCCTGGACCCGCAGCAGTGTCACAACTCTGATCGAGGGACGGAGGAGAGGGGGGAAGAGGAAGAGGACAGAGAGGACGACCGAGACAGGAGGTCGTGGATGGCAGAAGATGCGAGAGCACCAAGAGACTTTCAGATTGAGCAGAAAAAGGAGACCAGACACCTTCTTGACAGATAATGTCAGTATCTAGGTAGTCATCCACTTTGATTTTCATAATAATGTTGGCGTTTCGCAACTACTGCCAGACGTTCCCCACTGATTACTTGTTTTCTTCTCCATAAGTATAGAACCAGCGCATGGCAGAATAGACCGTAAGCAAACTAACCGCAAGAAGAGGTTACAAAGTGTAAATGAGTCAGCCATTCAGTGAAAGATCACTGAATGGGCATCTAAGTTATTCTGAGTACTGACCAATATACGTAGATGTATCAATCTCATATTTCTCATTATAGCATAGTTTCTGGTATTTTTAGATGAAAAACGAACTGCCAAACTCACAAAAAATTACATAAAGATTAAATTTATAAATTTAAACAACAGTAAATAAATAAACGATAAATATGAAAACTTTACTATCTGTGATAGAAATAAATCCGTAATAATGGAGAGCTGCATCAAACCAGTCTCAGGACTGAGGACGACGACAACAACAACAACAACAACAACAACAACATGATATCCTTGTAACATTAAATGTGGAAATAAAATACGTGAATAAAAGCGAATGTCGGAAACTAGTTCTTAGCACAGTATTAATACGGTACAGTACCTATTATTTTGTTAATTTGACTTTTATTTTATTTTGAACATTATGTTATAGCAAGGCAGAATCAAAACTATAAAACAATTACTATCTCTTTCTAGTTATTACTTGCTTGAAAAAGAAACCAATTGCAACTCGTCAAGTAACAATACATCAGTATTCCAGACCAGTTCCTAAACAAAATGACATAGATATGAAATCATTAATTTCCACGTCTTACAGAACAGTAAACACACAGTAACTCGCTGTTTTAGATCCCGAAGCTCACATATATCCACACTAATTATAGTCATTACAAACTCTATGAAGTAATAAGGAAAACATTGTGCCGGTTAGTACTGACATACGTGCAAAATTCGTCGAAGATGTGTGTTTTCTTTCCTGTGATTACACATACTCAAAACTAAGTAACCTGTAGTCTGTATCCATGGCACATACTTTGCGTATTTCACACGTGTGTGTGCGATAGTATTCTATAGAGAAGAGTTGAATACAGAGGGCAAATTGAATGAAGGAATCTAGGTTTCTCAAACCTCGATTTTTCCTTTTTCAGTATGTTTTGGCCAGCCACTAGCCAGCAAATACCCCTCGTATTAATTTAACTAACTCTGCACCCTGCTGATTTGATATGATGTAGACATTAGATTTTACCGTTTTCACCTATCCTTCGTAAGGAACCATTGGATAACAACGGCTAAAACTATGGCAAACACACCCAAATAGCTTAAAGCTTGACTCACGCTAAGCTACACTTAATTGCTATCAAGTTCTACTAATATATTTATGGATAATCTGCTTATAACCCTATAAATTACCTTTGTTACACAGATTACCGTGGAGGGAGGAGGGATGGAGAGCGAGCAATTCTGCTGGAGTAAAGGCAGCGATGTGCGGCAAGATTCTGCGTGTACCTAATTGTAACAGGTAAGCCATCGAGCACATGCCACTTGGGAATGAGCTACGATTGCCTGATGACTGGACCTTACCACACGATTCGCTGAAAATTCCATCACAAAGTATTTTTAATCGAAGTACAGATGCTGCTGTGACACAAACTACTCCTCACTAAACACATGGTAAAAGTACGCTCACAGTGTCATCGGTTTCTGTGTGGCGTGTGGGTGTTGGTAACAGCAATGGTGTGATGAATCACTGGAAGTGAAGTCAGCCAGTCATGAGTCAGTTACAGATAGCCAATGAAATTGTGCTTCTTCATTCTTTTCGCTTCGTAAACAAATCTCAGCAGTTTCAGCTTTGCTGTTAGGTTCCTGCATAAGCAAATCCTCTAAAATCTTATAACATAATACTTATGTAAATCAGATAAAAAGTGAGAGAAAAGGGAATGGAAGACAGAACAAAAATTTAATAAATATTGATAATACTTTGTTACTCACTGAAATGAAGCGAAAAACGTGTGTACTACTAAGTGAAATGAAAGTAGCGTGTAAGGAAAGTGTAGAAATCCACATATGAGATTATAAAATTTTCACAGCTCCAAGAAAGATAAAAGTAAAGGTCTGTCTCGTGGTTCCCTCTCCTTCTCCATATGTATTCAAGTAAACGTGCACCGAAAGTGTCCTTGCGTTGATCATTATTCCGAAATGACGCTTTCATGGGAGACCAGGTTCCCTCAACGTTTTATGTATGAGTACTTGTTTGTGGGGCTTTGAAATGAAGACTATGATTCACAAATAAATGAGCAGAATCTTCTCGGTTGAGGCAGTTGTATGAAGATAAACAACCTGAAACAACAATGTTTCCTCGGAGAACGTATTTTTCTTAGAAATCTTAGGCTACGTATTCTGTGGTCCACCTAACATCCTTCTGCCAACTACACGCTAACCCGTATGGAATCTGTGCTTCCCAAACGTAGAGTCATCCATCTCATCTACTTTTCCTACCCCACTCTGGAGATCACTACACTCCAAGACAAGAAGCTTCTTCAGTCTTCGACGGCGTGTCCCGCCAAGTGTAATTCTGATGATATGAAAGTATCAGAACATTTGTTACCCACAGAAGTGTTAACTTCAAAATGTCACCAACGGAGTGTCTGCTCCCACAAAACCAACTACGTCGTCGTACCATGAACATCCGTGGGAACCTTCTTTCCTGCAACACCACTGGAGCCCGTGTGTACGATCTCGGAACGAGGACCATTTTTGCATAACATTTGTACATGATCTTTTCGTTCTAAGCACTCCTCGATTAAAACATCCCTCTATGAATTCACTCTGCATTTTGAATCGACTCCATATCAGTTACAATTGGTCTAGAAAACTCCTAAAGTATACCCACACATATTGAACACATCGAAAAATTCCTAAATAACTAACAAAACTTAAAATCCATAAAACAAATTTAGCGTATTCAATCTTGAAATCTTCCATCACGAAAGAAACAAAACAAAACTATTAAACTACAACCTTTCGCCGAAAAAAATTACACTCAATGGCTATCATTAACTAGTGTAGATTATCACGACACCAGAATAAACACGGAATTTTCAACCATCTAAAAATGTTTCGCTACTATGAAACATAATAAGACATAGCTAATTCCACATAACTTTACTCTCAGTTCCTACTTGACAAAAAACAAAACAAAAAAACTTTATTTACGCAACCAAAGAAATAATAAACGATATTGTCAATGATCATCGACATCTGTGCCGTCACAACGAAAGTAAAATATAAGCTATCTTCATTTACGAAGCGAAAGAAATAAAGAACATCATTCTAATTGGCTATCTGCATCTGACTCATTAGCCGTTAACGACATTTGCACTTCACGTAGTAATTGCTGATATCGTAACTGCAAGATAATATTGAACACTGCATACTTGTTGCTACTTACATTCTGCAACAAATCCAGTTTCAGTGAAGCACGTTTTCAACGCCAGAACTGTGTCGAGATAGCTTACCGCCTCCCAGCAATAACACAACAATCATCGACGCCGAAAACAACTGATTGTTTCGCAGTGAAGCAGCTGTCAATCTTGTCAATGAAATTCGCTCTAGACGCGTATGAGGATGAGGTCTGGATACTTACCTACAACCAATCTTAAGGCTGTGTGTATTAATTAGTCAATTATAAATAAATAGACAGCATGGTGCAGTTAAAGTCATTTTACGATAACAATGACTGAAGTAAATGTGAAGCTCAGTATTAAAATCATTGTGAACATCTTTGAAGTAACACTCAGTCGTTAAGCTAGTCGCACTGTGAATAAGTGACCGTTTTCAGATGTTCTTCGTTCAGATACATGACAGATTTAAACTGGTTAAAGAGAGAACCCAAACTGGGACTATTTGGTAGGTGATTTCTTGTTCTGGCTTTTGCCTTACAGCCAGCGGAAACCGCACGAATACCTTGATCGGGAAACCCAAACAAAAACTTTTGAATCTCAGAGTATACGAAAAGATATTTGTTGATGTGTTCACAGTTGACGGTTTGCTCGACAAGTGCGGTGTACCTGTCTCTCTGGGGCTGATGACATTCTTTTGTCGTAAATGGAATAAATCAACCCACGATGACAACTGTCATCGTGGAAGAAATCGTTAGACTGCTTTTAAAATCGACAGTGTGTCAAGTAATGTGACTAAGTGAGTCCACCAAATTGTACTTAAAGAATGGACAGTCGCAGGCTGAAGACTTGGACTGATGTAAACATGCAGGGTGTATGACTATTACAGGTACCATCGAAAGTGCTTAGTAGAATACAATCAGAAAAGTGAATAATCCGAATAAACACAGGTTCCCGGATACAGCTTATTATGACTGAGCACATGATCACCTTACGACGATCGAAACTACAGATATGAACATTACAACAATTGTTCCATGTAGCCATCATGCGTATTGAGGCAGGCTTCAACGTGAATCCTAAACACTTTCAAAACTTCCAGGTGTGTTCCGAATGCATTGACAACTATCCACAACCCGATCCCGAAGTTCATCGACATTATCAGCAGGGCTGGAACACATCGAAGCTCTCAAATAACGTCCCCCCCCCCTCATAAAAATAGGACGCGTTTAGGTCGGGATACCTGACGAGCCACTACTGATACAAATGTTATCGAAACGATATTTATCAGTATTTTGTATCTGGAATGATAACATCAAATATGGGCAGTTTATACCTCAGTTGTCAAGTTTCGAAATGAACGAAGCATTATACATTTACAGCTGTGACATAGGCATGACTGCACTTGCGCATGTATCGTATCGAGGAAACAATATTTATTGGGATTATTGCTTGTTTCTATCTTTTACTCGCCCCTTTCTTTGGTGCTCGCTTCACGAGCACGGGGTCCCGGGTTCGATTGCCGGCGGGATCAGAGATTTTCACCGGCTTCGAGATGACTGGGTGTTCGTGTTACTCTCATCATCGTTCATGAAAGTGGCGAGATTGGACTAAGTAAAGGTTGAGAATTGGTACAGGTGCTGACAACAGTGCAGTTGAGCGCCCCACAAACCAATCATCATCATCATCAACAACAACATCTTTGGTCATGTTAACAGAATCTTCCGTCTGTTCTTGGTAGAAAAACATTATAATAAATGAAAAGCACCAGTTTGCTTTTGTTCTACAATATCACGTTTATTGTTAACCGGTTTTCGGCTTACAGGGCCATCTTCAGACATTTACTGAGTATTATCACCAAATAAGTTAAAATGTTCGCAAACAACATTGGAAGAGAAGTAACACGTCTAGACTGAAGTAGAAACATACAGTAAGTAATATCTCTGCAATGAAAAGGTAAAAATTGAACAGTACATAAATAACAATGGAGTAGACAGGAAAACCTTTAGCAGTAAATAGGAATAGCATACCTACATAACAGTTTCTATTAATAAACAAAACTAATAAAATAAAATAAAATTAGTACTAGACAAGGCTACATCAGGAGGTATCCCAGATTGTAGCCAAAGCACTGATATCCTGCAAGTATAGGCTTTCCTACTATGTCAGGAACACGACAGCCCAGTGTGTTTTTAATAGCAAAGACAAGATCCAGTTATTAGCCAACAGTGGGGTATACAAAATCACCTGTTCTGAGTGTGACAAATTTTACATTGGTCAGTCAGGCAGAGACATATCAACTAGGCTGGCTGAACTTGAACGCAGCTGGAGGTTGCAGAATTCAGACTCTGCATTCGCTGAGCATGTACTGATTGAGGGGCACAACTATCAGCCAGTGTCCCATGTACTTCACTTAGCAAACAAAGGCCATAAACTCAACCTGCTGCAAGCCCTGGAAATTAACAAACATCTTGCTCACAGTCCAGATCTCATCCTAAATGACCAGACAGAGCTCAACACTTCCCCTCTCCTAAATTTCATATAATCATCCTTGTTGTTCATTACTTCCCACACTCTCTCTTCCTACATATTCCCATTTTCCTGTATTCATTAAGTTGTTTTGTTGAAGTTCTCTTTGTATTTCATATAGACTGTAGTTCCAATAGTTAAGGCTTTCTTTTAACTGGTACTTGTATTACTATCCATGTTTAACACCCCTTGTAGTTGTCTCATCATATACTGTTCATATTTTACATTGCTCATTTATTTAATGAAAACTGTTACCCAGCCACTGCTTTGATTATAATGTTAATGTTAAAATGCAGTACCACCACACTCTCAAACTGTAGGTTCCCTCAAACACCTCCATTTTTCTGCATGTATTTATTTCTGTTTATCTTACTGATACTGCTTAAGTTCCTTATGTATTCTGTAGCTACATTGACCTACATTGATGATTGTCTCTTCTTTTAATTGGTTTGTGTATCACTCTCCATGTTTCATACCTCCTGAGGTATCCTTGCCTAGTGCTAATTTTATTTTATTTTATTTTATGGCTTTTGTTTATTAATAGAAACTGTTATGTAGGCATGCTATTCCTATTTACTGCTAAAGGTTTTCCTGTCTACTCCATTGTTATTTATGTATTGTTCAGTTTTTACCTCTTCATTGCAAAGATGTTACTTACTGTATGTTTCTACTTCAGTCTAGACGTGTTACTTCTCTTCCAATGTTGTTTGCAAACATTTTAACTTCTTTGCTGATAATACTCAGTAAATGTCTGAAGATGGCCTTGTAAGCCGAAAACCGGTTAACAATAAAAGTAATACTGTAGAACAAAAGCAAACATCTTTGGTGCTTAAAACACTCAAACGCTGTGCAGAGAGAAAGAAAACATATGAGGCGGTTGTTTTCGCTAGCTAAGCAAACGAAAGGCACCAACCTCACTTTCAAATCTTACACAGATAAGACTTTAGTCATAAATTATGATTTTATACTCAGAAAGACATTTATAGTAATATGTTCTGCATTCTAGATCACAACCAAATCTACTACTGCCTTTCTACAAAACTGTTCATTAAAATGTCTTCTTTAATTATTGTATCCTAGACAACTTAATATGTTGAACGAGTTACAAAAGTCGGATCTTGTCCACGAGTATACGATTATTACATAGGTTGTTCTAGGGGAGTCTATCACCTGTTCTCGTTTTACAGGAGCAGATGTAAACAGGTACGATATGCTTGATGCTCAATACGGCGCTCCCTTGTAGTGGTCAGACATGGTAGGCCACAACTTTCACATTCCCATACAATTCTATATTGGACTACTGTCACACCCGAATGCCCCAGAAAGCTGGATATTCCTCGATTCTCACAAGAATCCCACAACGTGCCCCATTTCGAACTATGTCTTTCGAAGTCTTGTGTACTACATAGACTAAAAGTAGCCACAGTTCCAAATACACTGTTTGCCAAAATAAAATAAAGCACCCAGGACACATTGCTGAGTGGTAATAACACTTCATTCACGGTTACACTGTCAGCGGCTTGTAAGTGATTGTAGTTGCAATTCTCTGTGGCCGGTATAGCGGTGTTGTGGTGTTGTTCGTGTTTCGCGTTGTTATTACGCATGGTATCGTTCGTAAGCGGCGTGAACAGCGACAGATGTTCAGTGATCACTGCTACGTCGACGAGTCGTCAGATACCGGTGAAGACGTCAGAAAACAGGCGAGAGACGATGACGACGCCAGGTGGGAAGACCACCTTCGATTGGGGCTCACACGCACGACGGAATCCGACACAACAAGAGTAAGGCAATAGCATTCTAAATGACAATGAAGTGCGACAAACTTTCGACACGACGCTGTCAACAGATGAAGTACGAGCCACACTCCAAATCGAGACAAGAGAGGAAAACCAATATCAAAGCGTAGTCGTCTGCGAGTAGTCAGTAGTACGGTGGATATGGTAACGAATTTGCCGCTCTTCAGCCAAGAGGCTATGTAAAACATCACAGGAGAACTGTACATACATAAAACACGAGAATAAAAGAAGAAGTTTACACATGAGAGGGTGAACAATTGTAGAATATACACAAAAAGCAGGTAGTTTGACGAGGCACGTTTACCATCATTTCTGGAAGACATTCTGACACTGCGATAAACAGTTTTTATAAGCAGATGCCGCAAAGTAAAGATAACACGCAAAAATGAAGAGATATGATGTACTGAAAGTACCGTGTGTAAAGTACAAGCTACAATCATGTACAACGTGTTTATTTTATTTCCACATCAAGAAATTTTTTTTTTATATGAACGGACATGCTACTTGGGGACTGAGAATGATATACAATAGGATAACATTTGTCTGTCTGTCTCTAAAATTAGATCTATTGTAAATGGAACACTATAAGCACAGTGGTGCTGAGTGATCTCGGTAGCTAAACAATCCATGGGTCATGGGGCGAATTCGAATTCGAGTGCTGATCAGCGTCCCATTAAACCGTTTGAGAGATAGAATTAAGTGCTGCATGGAAGGGAGGAGTATTTCGACAGATTCTGTCCACCCCTCACTTCTGCCCACTCTCCCTCTCATTTGCAAATAACTCACTGCCTCCACAGACTGGTCACAGAGTGTAACACCACATTTGCTGGGCACGCCTGAAGCCCGTTAAATACGAGCGACTTTCTGATTAAAATCGATTACTCGAAGTGCGTGCACGTTTTGTGCCTCCACGTAAATCAGTAACCAACCACAACGCGAGCGTGCCAATAATCTATAGATTTTCTCGAGTTAGAAGTTCTGAATTTCCGAGTATGCTGTACGCTGCACATGAGCAGAAACTAGTGACTCTGGTGGCCTCTGCTAACATCTCAAATTAACCTATTTTGCAGAGCTCACTCCTATTACACAAATCGATTCTGTACTTACGTGTCTCCATAATCTTCATTTTGTTATTTGCTTTGTTTTTGTAGCGCTTTGAAAAATTACACAAGGACCTGATATTTGTTCCTACTAGTGTTCCCTTACAAAACAGACGAAATATCTCAAACCAAAAAGGTATTTGCGTATTACAGAAAAAAACTTACACTATGTAGAAATAATTCTTCAGTCTAACGATAACAGGATGGTCATTTCGCTCCCTCTCTTCTTCTCACTCTTCTTTTCCTCCACGATTTCTCTCCTATACCAACCTCTTTATCTCATAGTAGCACTTGCAGCCTACGTCTTCCAATATCTGCTCGATGTATTCCAGTCTCTGTCCATGTCTAAAGATTTTACACTCTGCGGCTCCCTCTAGTACCATGGAAGATATTCCCTAATGTCTTGACACATGTCCTGTCGTCCTGTCTCTTCTTCTTGTCAGTGTTTTCCACATATTCCTTTCCTCGCCGATACTGCGGGGAACCTCCTCATTACTTACCTTATCACTGCACCTAATTTTTAACATTCTTCTGTAGGACCACATCTCAAATGCGTAGATTCTCCTCTGTTCCGGTTTTTCCACAGCCCGTGTTCCACTACCGCACAATACTGTGCTCCACACGCACATTCTCAGAAATTTCTTCTTCAAATTAAAGTCTATCATTGATACTAGTAAACTTCTCTTGGCTATGAAACCCCTTTTCTCAAGTGCTAGTCTGCTTTTTATGCCCTCCGTGTTCCGCCCTTCATGAGATATTTTGAAGTCAAGGTAGCAGAATTCCTTTACTTCACGTACTTCGTGATCAATCCTGGTGTTAAGGTTTTTGCTGCTCTCATTTCTGCTACTTTTCATTACTTTCCTCTTTCTTAGATTTACCCTCGGCCCATCTTCTATTCTCATTAGATTTTTATTCCATTCGGCAGAACCTGTAATCATTCTTCACTTTCACTGAGGGCAGCAATGTCATCAGTGAATCCAATCATTGATATGGGGAGTGGAACAGGGAGAGAAGATGCTAGTTGTGGTACGAAGTACCCTCCGCCACGCACCGTATGGTGGATTGCGGAGTATGTATGTAGATGTAGATGTAGATCCTCTCACCTTGTATTTTAATTCCGGTCTTGAATATTTTTTTCTTTCATTGCTTCTTCGATGAATAGCAGGGGTGAAAGACTATGACCCTGACTTACACCCATTCCATTCCGAGCACTTCGTTCTGCGACTCCCCCTGTTGGCTATTGCGCATGTTGCATATTACATGACTCTCCCAATAGCTTAACCCTACTTTCCTACCACCATCTGACATTGTCGAACGTTGTCGGACGCTTTTTCTAGGTCGACAAATCCTATGAACATGTCTTGATTCTGCTTTAGTCTTGCTTCCATTATCAATCGCAACGTCAGAATTGCCTATCTGACGCCTTATCTTTCTTAATCCTCCAAAATGGCCTGTAGTGAAGGCCTACTGGACTAGCTCAAGAGAGCGAGTGGTTTTCCTAGCGTGGTAAGTGTTTTCCTTTGCAGGAAGCCGCACCTTACAGCAAGGGCAATCAACGTTAGCATTAAACACGCCAACGGATATGCCTCAATTCTGTTGCTGAGACTGACAACCTGGATTACTTAAATGTTAAACAATTTCGTGAAGCCGCTTCCAACTTTCATAATTGGAAAGTTGACCGGCAGTTCTCGTGGGGTTCAGGAGGCAGTTTTGTGCCTTCTGGTGCAGAGGTAGCGGTGAGAACTGCGTTTCGGAATTGATGATATTCAGTGACGGTCAGTGATCAATAAAATTACTGACCCTGAGTGGCAAGTGTCTACAGACTTTGCAAGTGCGTTTCTGTACGTAGGGGTAGGAACCGGCTTAGTCACTTGCCGGTTTTCAAGTTGAGTTTTGCGGTACAATAGGCGCATAGGCAATCTGTAGTAAGAAGCTGCATAGCAGAGTGTGGACCCATTAGCTAGCTGGATGTGTTGTTCAACGGGCTAGACGATCTTGGCGACGTCTGTTAATTGTTGTTACTGAGATGTTCATCTAAAGATTGACCTGATGTAGCACTCTACGCAAGCACTCTGTGCAAGACTCTTCATTACTGCAACCTACAGAAGATAGATAGGCATAATATTGTGAACAGTGGTAGTAATGGGACGGTTGTGTTTGACGGTTTACAACGCATGTAAGGTACGTGCCGCGCTAGACTGTGCGTGTTCAGTAGGGACTAGGCATCAGTGCAGCTTATTTACGAGTAGTGCACACTTCTTACTTGCATTCAGAGGCCGAGGTCGACGTGCAATGAAAGACCTAACGGAGTTCAAAACAGGGCAGATTGTGGGGCCCCCGTTAGCTGGACCATCAGTAACCATGACAGCCAACTTATTGAATGTTTCAAAAGCAACTGTTTCGACAGTCGTGATAGCCTACACAAAACATGGAAAGACATCATCGTGTAAACGTAATACTGGGCACAAATTAAAACTAAATAGCAGAGATCATCGTACGTTAACACGAATTGTGTCATAACAACACAAAACTACGGGCGCTAAAGTGACTGCAGAGCTCAATAGCCATCGTTTAGACACCGCATCTATCGACACTGTGCGCCGAGAACTCCGTAACGCGAATATATATGGACGAGCCGCTGTACGGAAACCATTAATAACGACAACCAATGCAAAGAAGCGTAAAGCATGGTGTCAGGAGCATAAATCCTGGACGGTTGATCAGTGGAAACACGTCATACGATGCAACGATTCCGTTATTTCCAATATCGGGCCGGGTTTACATCTGTAGAACGACAAAAGAAACTTACAATCCTGATTTCAACTCTTAAGCATGGAGGTGGAAGTGTGGCAGTATGGGTAGCCATATCGTGGTATTCTACTGTTCCCACAATTATTCTCAAACGCCGTGTTACAGCCAACGATTATGTGAACAGTTTAGGTATCAGGTGCAGCCCATACTTCAAATGTTGCTCCCCGGCAATGATGCCGTATTTCAGGACGATAATGTACCGATTCAAGCAGCCAGGACAGTATAATCGTGGTATGAGGAGCATGCAACTGAACTGCAGTTTCTTCCCTGGCCAGCACAGTCCCCGGACTTGAACAGTATAGAACTGTTACGGGCGGTACTGGAGCGCAGATTCCGGAGCATATTTCCGCCTCCCTCGTCACTACAGGATTTAGAAAAGGTTCTGATCAAAAAGTGGCATAACGTTTCACTGGAGACTATATAATCGTTATATGCCAGTATTCCAAGAAGAATCGCAGCTGTCTTATAGGCAAATGGGGGTCCAACCCCTTATTAATAAACCATTCCCAAGTAAGTACACGTGTTCGCTTTATTCTGCCTATTCCCTGTACATCTGTCAGACTCACTTACTTTACTCAGGCTGTGATCTTCCTCAGCAACTTTCATTATCACAGTGACAATACGTCCTACCAACCACTCCCCTCTTTAGTCAGGTTGCCTGAAAAATTATTTTTACCCTAATTTTCCATTTAAAAAGCTCCTATTCCATTTTTGTCTGGACTGTTTATCATCCTTGTTACACTTCTACACAAGATTATGCTTCATATGAACACCTTTATAAACAGCTTCTTAACACTAAAATTTAATTCTTTGTTGACAAATGTCTCTTTTTTAGAACAGCAGAAGCTATATCCAGTCTGCATTTTACATCCTGTCCGCTTCAGCCATTGTCTAATACTTTGCTGCCAAATTAGGAAAACTACTCGATTGATTTTTGTATCTCATTATCTAATCTAATTATATGACCAGCAGTTAGTTTCATTCGACTACTTTCCATTACCCTTGTTTTTCTTTTATTGGCGTTCATCTTACACCTTCTTTTCAAGATATTATCAATTTCGTTCAACTGATACTGCAAGTGTCCTGCAGTCTCTGACAAATGCGGAAAACCTCAAAGTTTTTAATTCTTTTATTCAAAACTTTTCCTTGTTTCCTTTGCTGCATTGTCAATGTCGAGATTAAACAATACTGGCGATAACCTATAGACCTATCTTTCTCACTTCACAACTATTGCTTCCCTTGTATGTCCTTCCAGTCTTATAACTGCAGTCTCCTTTCTATACAAGCTGTACATAAATTTTCGCTCTCTGTGTTTTATCCCTACAATATTCGCAATTTCAAATAAAATATTCATTTTAACTCTAACAAAAGCTTTCTCTAAATCTACAAATACCATAAACATTGGTTTGCTTTCGTTCCCTATCCTGTAATTCAGGAACAGCCAAGTTTTAGACTCACGCGCCGTGCCCGGGCGTTACTGCCAAGGAGCTCAGACTCGCTTCACGTTCCCCACACCGCCACGCCACACTGTCTCTGCGCAAGGTGGCGGAAGAGGGGGAAACTGCAAACGCACCGCATTTAAATGGCAGTGTAATCTCACGGAATACTACTTGGTTTTATGTTTCGCATTTCTCAGCAACATAGGTCACAAACAAAACAAATTTTCTGTATGATTTAATTACTAATAATTTTTATCTAGCACTAACCATTAGCATGTGGACAGATACCGACAATTGCACTGAGTTAATTCAGTTTTCTTCGAGACATTTAAGTCTTTTCTTTATCTAAGATAATGATGGAAACTGTCCGCGGCTCGCGGTCTCGCGGTAGCGTTCTCGCTTCCCGCACGCGGGGTTCCGGGTTCGATTCACGGCGAGGTCAGGGATTTTCCCTGCCTCGAGATGACTGGCTGTTGTGTGTCTTTCATCATCATTTCATCCGCAAGTCGCCATAGTGGCGTTAAAGAACTTGTGGAGCGGCAGCCGAACCGCCCCGCGAGGGGTCTCCCGGCCACCAACGACATACGCTCATTATTATTATGGAAATTAAAGAAACAAATTAAAATTTGCGCAACAACCTCTACTTGAACACAGGTCTTCTTGCTTACGAGTGAGGTATGCTAGGCATTATACCATCACAGAATGTAGCTATTATGCCTGTATCGGCTACAGTAGTCAAATGCCCAATGAGAGGAGGACTGTTACAGGGTGCGCACTCCCTCGTGAGGCTAACTGAGGGGCTACTCGACAAATCAGAATCGTTTCCCACGTCCAAAAGCCCGACAACGACTGAGAGAGCAGTGTGTTGACCACAGGCGCCTCCATACCGCACGTCGTGACGCCATTGGCAGTGGATGACACGGCGGCCGGCAGGGCCTGGTTGGCCCATCATGAGCCAGAACGCAGAACTCAGTCTTTAACTGAAAGGGCTATGTTTTAACAAAGTTCCTATGTAGACGACAGCCCTTCAAATTTATTGAGATCGTTGGTAGAGACAACCATGACAAAACCATTCCACACTGTATGAAAGATAAATACCCTCAGACGTCAAGGAGAGTGTAGAAAGTCCTATTCCAGTTAAGGCAGTGGATGACTTGTGTGAATTTACTTAACCATCAGTATAAAAAGTCATAGTTACCAAACACTGATTCGAATTAATTATGGGAAAAAGAAGTCGCAAAAGCTGCCTTCGCCGAAGATCAGTTTGGGTCCCGAAGATATTTAGGAACATGCGAGACGATACTGACCGCACGAGTTAGAGCAGGGCCGGCGAAGGAGTGCCAAATTTCACGAGTGTAGGCTGTGTGCAAGTCAAGGCCCTCCCTGTCACTTGACTTTGCTCAGTCCTTCTTGGAAGTATATGGAATAGCGCCATATTTCATTTAGCATTGCGGTGCGGTATTTTCCCCTCTGCAACTCTCTCATTTCGGCAGAATCGTGCTGTCAGCGCTGTTTAACCTTCGCGTTTATCCGTATGAAGGATGTTCCCAAGTCCAGTCGCAATTCTATAAAATGAATGAGAATGACCGAAGAGAGGGAGGCGAATTCTCAATTCGCGTTAGCGGCCCGTTGATGTATATTTTCTAAGAAACTGCATTACAGCATCACGCAGAAAGAATTTAATGGTCTAGTAGAGAATGAAAGAGCACAGAATCATAACGAATAACAGACAGGATTCATTATTCTGTACATCAAAAAGCACTTTGTGCTAAATTTCCTGACCTGGAGCATGTGACGAAACTGTTGGTTCGAATAATAAAGTTTCTGAAGTCGCAAACATTATTCCATTGCCGGTTGCAACTGTTTTCAATGGAACTTAACGAAGAGTACGGAGACTTCATGGATTACAGACTTCGTATTTTAGATGTACTTCACTGAACACTGCTCAAATTAAGACATTGCAAAGTAACTTCTTTCTGATTTTATGGGGATGCATTTAAAAAGAAAATTGCGTTGTAGAAAACGCATTCCGACAAAGACTGTTCACTTCCGTAAGCTCACTGACTAATGAAAACGAAAGGTTTGAAGAATTCATTGTGGCCTTGAAAGAATTGCAAGGATAGTTTTATACAGATTTTTAGGACATTGTCAATCTTACATGTGTTTCCGAGACCGTTTGCCGTTTGAGTTGACCGCGCCCCTGTGTAAGTGTAGATGTAAAGGACTGACCTGAAAGATAGTTTCAGTCTTAATGACAAATCTGTTTACACTGAGTGTGTCCAGGACCTAACATTGCTTTCCGCAGGTAGAGTTTCCAAGTCTCCATAAAGAGTCTGCCAAATTTCTACAGTTTTTCTATCTACATATTTGTGTGAAAGACCTGACTTCGATTGTTGTTGTTGTTGTGGTCTTCAGTCGGGAGACTGGTTTGATGCAACTCTCCATGCTACTCTATCCTGTGCAAGCTTCTTCATCTCCCAGTATCTACTGCAACCTACATCCTTCTGAATCTGCTTAGTCTATTCAGCTCTTGGTCTCCCTCTACGATTTTTACCCTCCACGCTGCCCTCCAATGCTACGTTGGTGATCCCTTGATGCCTCAGAACATGTCCTACCGACCGATCCCTTCTTCTAGTCAAGTTGTGCCACAAACTCCTTTTCTCCCCAGTTCTATTCAATACCTCCTCATTAGTTACGTGATCTACACATCTAATCTTCAGCATTCTTCTGTAGCAGCACATTTCGAAAGCTTCTATTCTCTTCTTGTCCAAACTATTTATCGTCCATGTTTCACTTCCATACATGGCTACACTCCATACAAATACTTTCAGAAACGACTTCCTGACACTTAAATCCATACTCGATGTTAACAAATTTCTCTTCTTCAGAAACGCTTTCCTTGCCATTGCCAGTCTACATTTTATAACCTCTCTACTTCGACCATCATCAGTTATTTTGCTCCCCAAATGGCAAAACTCCTTTACTACTTTAAGTATCTCATTTCCTAATCTAATTCCCTCGGCATCACCCGACTTAATTCGACTACACTCCATTATCTTCGTTTTGCTTTTATTGATGTTCATCTTATATCCTACTTTCAACAAACCTCAAAGTTTTTATTTCTTCTCCATGGATTTTGATACCTACTCCGAATTTTTTTTTCCTTTACTGCTTGTTCAATATACAGATTGAATAACATCGGGGAGAGGCTACACAACCCTGTCTCACTCCTTTCCCAACCACTGCTTCCATTTCATGTCCCTCGACTCTTATAACTGCCATCTCGTTGCTATACAAATTGTAAATAGCCTTTCGCTACCTGTATTTTACCCCTGCCACCTTCAGAATTTGAAAGAGGGTATTCCAGTCATCATTGTCAAAAGCTTTCTCTAAGTCTACAAATGCTAGAAACGTAGATTTGCCTTTCCTTAATCTATCTTCTAAGATAAGTCGTAGGGTCAGTATTGTCTCACGTGTTCCAACATTTCTACGGAATCCAAACTAATCCTCCCGGAGGTCAGCTTCTACCAATTTTTCCATCCGTCTGTAAACATTCGCCTTAGTATTTGGCAGACGTGACTTATTAAACTGATAGTTCCGTAATTTTCACATCTGTCATCACCTGCTTTCTTTGGGATTGGAATTATTATATTCTTCTTGAAGTCTGAGGCCGATTACGAAAATAAAAAATTACTATCACGTGGCAACTTGAGTTCGAAATTCAGTGAAATTTACGATAAAGATGGAAGGTGAGCAAATGAATTAAAATTTGTAACATAACCAACACTTGAACACAGGTCATCTTGCTTACTAGGGAGGTATGTTAGCCGTTAACCGACCACATCATTATAGCTACCTTAGCTGCACAGACTACCCTCGTCCAATGTTATACATAACACAAACTTCAGTTCAAATCTTCACCGTATTTCGTCCTTCTTAGATCGTCACTATCACCGAGGCTCCCTGGTATTGGAACAGCACATTAGGGTTGGACAAATTTGGGAAATTTCGTTTGTATCTTAGGCATAAGTGTCTATAGATCTGATGTAATGAAACTGAAATTTGTATAGTAGGCAGGAAGCGAATCCACGTCTTTTTATATACAAAACAGATAACCTATCCATTACACTACCACAGCAATAGGCCTAACAGAGCTGCATGGTCTACCCCACTCCAATGCGCTCCCTAATACAAACTTCAAATCACATCTTCAGCTTATTTTCCCCCTCTTCGATCGTCACTATTGCCGAGGTGAACAGGCCCTCTCTGTCACTTGGCAGGGAGGGTCTTGGCTCGCACACAGCCTGCACGCTCTGTAAAGGTGAAGTTTGGCACGCCTTCGCTGGCCCTGCTCTAAGTCGTTCTGTCAGTATCGTCTCACATGTTCCTAAATGTCTTCTAAACACAGACGGATCTTCGGCGAAGGCGGCTTCTACGACTTCTTTTTTCCATGACTTTTTATACTAATGGTTAAGTATATTCACACTTGTCATCCGCTGCCATAATTGGAATAGGAATTACTACAATCTTCTTAAAGTCTGAGGGTATCTTTCATACAAGGTTGAATGATTTTGTTATGGTTGTCTCCACCAAGTAACTCAATAATTCTGAAGCGCTGTCGTCTGTATAGGAACTTCGTTAAAACTTAGCTCTTTCAGTTAACTTGAAGGTTGAGTTCTGGGTTCTGGCCCTAGATAGTCCATCCAGGCCCGGCCGACAGCCGTGTCATGCTCTGACAATGGCGTCATCACGTGCGGTGTAGAGGGGCCTGTGGCCAACACACTGCTCTGTCGGGTTTTTGGACCTGGGAACCGCTACTAATTTACTAATTTGTCTATTAGCTCCTCAGTTAGCTTCACGAAGGAGAGTGCACCCTGTAACAGTCCTCCTATCAAGAAAAAATACTTGCCAGTCCTGGGAATCGAATTCGGAGCCTCTGCATGCTATACAGCTGCGCTGACTACTCAGCTGCTGAGGCGCACAGGACATGCCATCTTCTGTTGCATTCTTTTTGTGGTGCAATACTTCCCAATTCATATTCTTCTCTTTCTGTACTACTCTTTTCCAATTCTGTTCCCTTTACAGCCGTTGCATAAAATATATATACAGGGTGGTGCATTGCTAGTGACCGGGCCAAATATCTCACGAAATAAGCATCAAATGAAAAAACTACAAAGAACAAAACGCGTCTATCTTGAAGGGAGAAACCAGATGGCGCTATGGTTGGCCCGCTAGATGGCGCTGCCATAGGTCAAACGGATATCAACTGCGTTTTTCTAAATAGGAACCCCCATTTTTTTATTACATATTCGTGTAGTACGTAAAGAAATATGAATGTTTTAGTTGGATCACTATTTTCGCTTTGTGATATATGGCGCTGTAATAGTCACAAACGTATAAGTACGTGGTATCACGTAACATTCCGCCAGTGCGGACGGCATTTGCTTCGTGATACATTACCTGTGTTAAAATGGACGGTTTACCAATTGCGGAAAAGGTCGATATCGTGTTGCTATATGGCTATTTTCATCAAAATGCCCAACGGGCGTGTAATGTATATGCTGCTCAGTATCCTGGACGACATCATCCAAGTGTAAATACTTACGTTATTTAATTAAACATGAAGCGTTCAGCCACATGTGAAACGTCAACCACGACCTGCAACAAATGATGATACCCAAGTAGGTGTTTTAGCTACTGTCGCGGCTAATCTGCACATCAGTAGCAGACAAATTGCGCGAGAGTCGAGAATCTCAAAAACGTCGGTGTTGAGAATGCTACATCAACATCGATTGCACCCGTACCATATTTCTATACACCAGGAATTGCATGGCGACGACTTTGATCGTCATGTACAGTTCTGTCACTGGGCACAAGAGAAATTACGGAACGATGACAGATTTTCTGCACGCGTTGTATTTAGCGACGAAGCGTCATTCACCAACAGCCGTAACGTAAACCGGCATAATATGCACCATTGGGCAACGGAAAATCCACGATGGCTGCGACGAGTAGAACATGAGCGACCTTGACGGGTTAATATATGGTGCGGCATTATGGGAGGAAATTTGGTCCCCATTTTGTCGATGAGAATCTAAATGGTGCAATGTATGCTGATTTCCTACGTAATGTTCTACCGATGTTACTGCAAGATGCTTCACTGCATGACAGAATGGCGATGTACTTCCAACATGATGGATGTCGGGCACCTAGCTCGCGTGCGGTTGAAGCGGTATTGAATAGCATATTTCATGATAGGTGGATTGATCGTCGAAGCACCATACCATGGCACGCACATTCACCGGATCTGACGTCCCCGGATTCCTTTCTGTGGGGAAAGTTGAAGGATATTTGCTATCGTCATCCACCGACAACGCCTGACAACATGCGTCAACACATTGTCAATGCATGTGCGAACATTACGGAAAGCGAACTACTCGCTGTTGAGAGGAATGTCGTTACACGTATTGTCAAATGCATTGAGGTTGACGGACATCATTTTGAGCATTTATTGCATTAACGTGGTATTTACAGGTAATCACGCATGCGTTGTCAGAAATGATAAGTTCACAAAGGTACATGTATCACACTGGAACAATCGAAATAAAATGTTCAAACATACCTACGTTCTGTATTTTAATTTAAATTACATACCTGTTACCAACTGTTCGTCTAAAATTGTGGAGCAGGCAGTACATTTTCTAGTAGGGCTGTGGAGCAGATGGTACTTTGCGTAACATTCCTCGCTCGCCGCTCATCGCCATTAGTGAATGGACTCGGGCCGCGGCCGTGATCACGACCCTGGGCGAAGCAACGGCAGTTCCGAGGACGAAAGAGAAGGAACCTTTCAAGGGTCACAGGGTTACACTTTTGCATGTTGTCACAGTATTTCTTCTACAAGATTCCCTAACTGCACCCCACGCTAGTATTTTCCCCCCAGTTTTCGTGTGTATTTGTGTTCGGCAAAATAGTGACAGCAATTTTCGTAGACAACGAAGACACTTCTCTGATCCATACATGTACTGAATAGTTGCAAGGGTACTTGGTGAGTCAGTGCAGATGAAGAATGTCGCTCATCCGATCCAGGACCCCCAAGATCGAGAGTTGTTCCGCATCGATTACTGAATCCGTTCTTCGAGACTAATATGCAGTCAGGTTCATGGTTTACGGACTACAACAGAGCAGTCCCCTTTCTCTTGTTTACGATATGTCAGTGAAGACTGAGACACTCATTTTACACACGGAAAGACGTGAATTTACAAATCGTTGTGGGAGTGTGGCCTGTGGCCCCCTCTGTACTCTAGCTTGATGCAGCTCTGCACGCTATCCTGAACAAGACTATTCATCAGCTTGTTTACTTTAGTCAAGCGTTCGTATTCACTATAATTTTCACCCGGCACGCCTCCCTTCATTACCATATTAACGATTTCTTCACGTCTCAGGATGTCATATTAACTGATCTCTTCTTGTAGAAGAATTTTCTCACGAATTTCTTTCTCGCTCAATCGACTCATGACCACCTCACTCATTATTCGGTCTAGCCATCTAACCCTCGGCCTTCTTCTGTAGCACCTTATATCAAAACCTTTTATCCCCTTCTTCCATGAACTTCAAATCTTACTCGTTTCAATTTCACACTCCGCATAAGTACCTGCGGAAAAAAAAGTTTCTATTTCTAAAGCTCATATTCGATGCTCATTTTCAGAAATGCCTTACTGACTGCTACCTGTATGCACTTCATATCTCTCCACTTTGCTAATAGTCAGTTCTTTTGCTACCTAAATAATAAAACCCACTTATTACTTTCCGTATCTCATTCACAGATCTAATTTCCTCACAACCACCTGATTTAATAATGCTGCAATAGCATTACGATAGTTTAATTTTCTTTCTCAAAACACACCGATCCCATTCAAGTGCCATTCATCTCATTAGAATTAATTAAAAAATGGTACAAATGGCTCTGAGCAATATGGGACTTAACTGCTGACATCATCAGTCCCCTAGAACTTAGAACTACTTAGACCTAACTAACCGAAGGACATCACACACATCCATGCCCGAGGCAAGATTCGAACCTGCGACCGTAGCGGTCACGCGGTTCCAGATAGTAGCGTCTAGAACCGCGCGGCCACTCCGGCCAACTTGAATTAATCAAGTGAATCATATATCCCATGTTATTGGCTCAGAGCAACAGAAAGAACATTATACCTGAGAATAAAGTGTATTTCAATCAGCAATCACGAAAACGTTTTAATGGCTATACCAAATTCAACTGATTAATAATTACCAATAGTCGATAAACCTTTCTTAAGCGATGGCTGCGTCAAAGCACGCTACGAGTAGCGTGAATCCTCTAAGATGAGCCTCATGGGAATGTTTGTTCCTAGCATTTCTTGACGCGGCCATGACTAAGAAGTGTTTATGAGCTATTGATAAATACGAGTAAGCCGAATCCACTATAGGCATAACTTTATCTGAACGTTGATTGAAATAATCTTTATTAATTAGACTCAGTGGTAAACCCCAGTCTTTCTTCGTTTTTTCCCTACTTTTGACTTATTTTTATGTGCTGCAATACGCGCCAGTGTATAAGGTGAATAAGCGGGTGCTTCTCTTGGGCGATTGCTTTGATTCCGCCGTCCTCAATTTCTGCTTCCATTTTCCTCCATCGTAGTTAACCCTTAATCTCTAATTACCTTTACGTCGACAAGATGAGAAAACTACGCCCTCCTCTCTTTCCTTCCTCTTCTTCTGTAGACAATAGCGAATGAATTATCCACAAACAAAAAGGGTGGTTACAACTCCCACAGATGTTGGAGTCTAAAGATTCATAATTGCTGGGTCATTGTTCGTTATACAGTTAATAAAGGAGCAATATTCATTCATTATTTGAGCTATGTGCCTAGCTTTTTATGAGAGAATCCGAATTTAATAAAGCGGTTATGAGCGATCTACCTCTACTCCCCTGCCGTAATTCAGCGTTTGTGTTACTAAATACTGGAAGTTGTAATGTAAAGCTGATTGACAAGTGTAGGAAATGATTAAGTGACGTCTACGTTCTGTCGAAAACACTATTCTTTCGTTGACTGCAGGGAGAGTAACATAATCGTTCACAGTGCACGCTACTTTGCATTTATAAACTGCATTACTTGAGCAGCAGCTTAAAGAGACGGTGAAACAAGTAGAGAGTCCGTCTAGAAGGTAGTCTCATAGTCCGAGTAAAATAAAGTAAAATAATGAAGGAGTGATTTCTTTCTCACAGCTTATACGAGGGAAAGGAGAGACCAGTACTTGATATAGCGTACGTAGTGGCTCTACAAAGCTTTTTTTGACAAAAAGGAACGTATGAAAAAGAGTAGCATAAATTGCTGATAACGTGTAAGGTATGTGTAAGATGTTAACTGAAATTAGTCAAATGAAAGAGGAAATAGTGAAATAAACGAACAGTTATAACGATATCAAAAATGATGTAGTCTTGCCTTTTGTAAAGAGACAAATTCGATCATGATCCAGATTTCACGTTAATCTTTTGATATCTCTTCAACCGCCTAGGTGAATAACTCTCAGGTCCATGAAAGGAAAATGCTTCCCACCAACAAAGTGAACATACCTGGTACAGCACCGCCGTGTTTCACCTACATTCAGGACTGTAGCGGCTTTACTTTCTGACGTACCTCTTACCTGGTACACAGCACTCAGCGGTATAAAATCAGTGGAACTTACTGGCATGTATCGAGAGAGAATGACAATGGATTCGATTACGCACTGAGTTTCGCTGAAATCCCAGCCTACTTTTATTGTACATTCTCTGGTTTCATAAACCTCTTAAAGAGAGTTCCGGGATCACTTGTTCTGCAAGGCTGTAAGGTGGCTATAATTTCTCACCTTACAAGCACTCATCCACATACTTTGCCGTGAACTACAACCACAATTAGGTATAATTTGATAGGCTGTACGTCGTATATATGAATATTTAAAGGAAACTGACATTGTCACGTACTACTTGTAAATAATTGTTAACGGTAATTGCATGAAAGGTGGTGGAGTGTCTGTATTATGAAAACGGCGTAATGAATGATTGCCTATACTAGTAGAGGTTGGAGATAAAACAGCAGGCAGAACTCAAGCTCTGGGTGGAAGGCCCGCATAGGTGTTGGTCCTGCTTAAAAACAGGAAGTAGCTAGACGGACGTCGTGGCACCTGAGCTCTGGAGCACAGTAGGGTGACGACCGGCCGCTATCCTCGTCTGTAGAACACACAGAGCAGAAGACAGTATTAGAGTATATTAGTCAGTAGGGCTGGAAGGATAACCGGATAATACTTTAATACTTTCGAATTCTGCATATCTTGGACGCAGGTGAGACGAACAAAGGAGCAGCATCTCGAAAACCACGCAGGCTGGGTTATTTCCAAGGATTTTTACTCAGAAGCGTACCATTGTACGATTGTAGGTTTAAAGGAGCAGCATCTCGAAAACCACGCAGGCTGGGTTATTTCCAAGGATTTTTACTCAGAAGCGTACCATTGTACGATTGTAGGTTTTTCCTCGCAAACTTTCGGCGCTGGACGACAAAAGACTAAAATATGGTTGGTCGGCATTCGGAAGAATCTGTAGAGAGGAAGAATATTCCGTGGTTTCGGGAGTATGTTTCTTTTTCGGAATTACGATGGTGGGGAGCCAAGCCTTGCTGGGAAGACAGCAATAGAGAGACGTGGTCCTCCATTGCGAGCGCCCTGCAGGACGGTCGCTCGATATCAGCCTTGTTGGTACAGACGGACTTTGTGTCTTCGCTTTCAGGAGAGTTTATAGCTACAACAGTTAAGCACTGTACTGTTGCGAACCTATACGATTCTGGATTTCACCTTCTGGTTGGAAGTCGTTGTGGAGTACGCAGGGTTCAGTAATTGAGAGCACTTCCTCTGCCTATACATACGTTGAGGAGTTATCTGAACTCCGTCTTTGTACCTGGGAGTTCGCTTTCCTCGTCTGTAGAACACACAGAGCAGAAGACAGTATTAGAGTATATTAGTCAGAAGACCACCTTCTGCATTCCTAGTGTTTGAAAGAGTTTATTTGTGGCTGGAGTTCTTCCATCGTCACAGACGAGTACGAGAACCATCACTTCGACGCACCGGACGCAGTACGTAGGGTAATATAGCAAATTTCTTCGGCTTATTAGGGTTATAAAAGCTAAACAGCTGTGATCACGCTAGTTTATTTCCACTGAGGTTCCACCTTAGGTCATCTCTGAAAGTAGTGTCCCCTAGTGTTTGGTACGTGGATGATGTCAGTCATTTCGCGTTATTGATATCAGATCGCAAAGTCATAATAAGGGGCAGATTGGGCAGTTCATTAGTAATTTTACTTATGAAACGTAAACTTTGTAATGTAAAGGTTTTTCAATCTTCAATAAATATATAAGCAGGAACAACGTTTATCATATAGTAGGAGTCCTTGCCTTCATTATTCATTTATGTTGAGATTGTAATTTATAGAATTAAGAGATCCTAAGATCATCTTCAGGGGGTAGTCAGACAGGCCCAGATCTTCATTTTAGCGTTTATTATTTTCCGTTGCGCACATTCATTTTACATCCGCCACGAGTAGCATCTTTGAAGGCTAAAATCGACTTCCTTCCCCATCTTACTTTTCCTAAGCTATTGTTCCGTCTTTAATGACCCCGTTGTCGAAGGGAGTGCAAGTTCTAACGTACGGATGCATATAACGAGCTCCTCGTCCAGGCATTGAAGACCCAAAGTATGTCGATCGGCCGCCGAGTCACTCTCTGCCTTGCAGCACCATACAGTTGCTGCATGGAGGGGAAAGTGGTCATCATGTAATTCTCCCGTCCATTTTGTCAACTTTACCGATGGCGCTGCCGCAACTTATCGTTCATATAGCTCCTCAGCTGCCATCAAGATGCGGGGCGTATCCCTTACCAGTCGTCCGGCCAAGGAAAAATCTTCGGCAGTTTCTGGAATTGAACCCAGGCCTTCTGTATCTCAACTACCCATGCTAACGACTCAGTAACGAAGGCGGACTACGGGAGTAGATAAGAGAAAAACAGTGAGTTTTCCACGACTTGTAATTGTCAGCAGCAGCTAAAGGTTATTATCAAGAGCTTAAGCCGTTGCTCTGGTTTCATGGGCAAGAAGACACAGTGCATTTTATAGACTAGTATGTCTGTACTGGTTGAAAACTGGAAATCGTTAGCTATATGTATCGTACATCTGAAATAGAAGCAGAGTTCTGATAAGTCTAGATAAACGTGCGGAATCAAATATCTTTGAGCCATATCTGCATCTCAGATCAAAGAATATCCATTCTGTCAACTCAGTAGTGAATAAAGCCCTATACGTCAATATGGAATCGTGGCTTAGAGAAAATATTATGTCACTTCCACCACATCACGAAAGATTTCACTGTCAGCAGCAAAGACAAATAATTCGTCTTGTCCATAAACAGAATATAGGAGTTGAAGACAAAACACTCTGCATAGGACATGGGTTGTTAGCAAGCAGTAACAGTTGTTTTGAATAGATCATAATAACATAACGACTCGAATATTGGCCCAAGTTGTAGCTATAATGCAGCCGGCCGCGTTGGTCTAGCGGTTCTAGGCGCGCAGACCGGAACCGCGCGACTGCTACGATCGCAGGTTCGAATCCTGCCTCGGGCATGGATGTGTGTGATGTCCTTAGGCTAGTTAGATTTAAGTAGTTCTGAGTTCTAGGGGACTGATGACCACAGATGTTAAGTCCCATAGTGCTCAGAGCCATTTTGTAGCTATAATGCAAGTGCGAGGGGCGTTCTGTAAGTAATGCAACTCATTTCTTTCACCGTCGATTTCGGTCGAAAAATGCAAAAGTTGTTGTGGGACGTCGTGAAATATTCGCGCTTCAGCCCCTATCGTTTCATGAACTTCCTACAGCTGGCGGACCTAGACGTATGCATCAAAATGGTGTTTTCAACTAAGGTATGTTCCAAGCAGGGAACTGTCATTGAGTTTAACTTCACGGAAAACCAGAGGATCGCAGATATTCATAGGCTCTTGCACAATGTTTACGGCGACCTTGCAGTGAACCAAATACGGTCAGTGGTTGGGCGTGACGTCTGTCATCATAGAAACAGGGTATGCAAACCTGTCCGATCTCCCATGTGCTGGCTGGCTATGCACAGCTGTGACTCCTGCAATGCGTTCGTCGCCACAAAAACGCAAACAGACTTCTCCTTCTCCATGACAATGCAAGGTCTTACAAAAATCTTCGCACTCACGAGATTTCATTAAACTGTTTTTCCTCATCCATACTACAGCCCGGATCTCGTAACTGCTGACTTCCATCTGTTTGGCAAGATGAAGGATACACCCCACTGGAAGCAATACATGGATTATGGGGACGTTTTTAATGCAGCAAAATGTTCGTTCCAATTGCGATTAGTAGAATGGTACCATGCGGGTATACAGGTCCTCCCAGTAAGGTGGCGTAAGGATGTTGCATTGAACGTAGATTATATTTAAAAAAAAGATGTTTGTAGCCAAAATAGTGGAGGATAATATAGTGTCCTGAAATACTGAACAAAACCAATCTTCTTTCAAACGGTTCAAATGGCTCTGAGCACTATGGGACTTAACTTCTGAGGTCACCAGTCCCCTAGAACTTAGAACAACTTAAACCTAACTAACCTAAGGACATCACACACATCCATGCCCGAGGCAGGATTCGAACCTGCGACCGTTGCGGTCGCGCAGTTCCAGACTGTATCGTCTAGAATTACATACTGAACACCCCTCGTAATATTGAGCACACTGTAAGAACTAATATAAACAGGAGTCATGAAAATAGCAATTGCTCATTTCTCGCCATTAAAATTGCAGCACCATGGAAGCAACAAATGTCAAATTGGGGATAAAATGTGTAAAATGCTTAGGTAAGCAAATGATTAACATTTTAGTGCAACCAGACAAAGCAGGTAGGAGTAACGCGGACCTGGACCAATAATGCTCGCACTAAGAAGATAGACGTGCAACTCAATCAAGCAATTAGAATAATAACGTAATGTATTCGGAGTACAAAAACACTATGGCTTCCTGTTGTCAACAGCACCCCACATCCAGCCCCAAGAGGATCAAAGGCTCTCCTGATAGTCTGGAGCAATTATCACAAGAATCCTCAGCTACCCATTAATTGAGATACCGCGGAAGCAGAACACCAACGTTTGAAGTCAAGAAAACTGATGTGGCGCACAGCAAACAACTTTGTTGTGCCTTCTTTCACTGTCAACCATTCGTGCAAAATCCAGTTGGAGCAGTCATCTGTAGTGAACAAACATCTAGTCCAGAGCCCTTCCTTGTGGTGCAAGGACTTGATCTCGCCAGACGTCAGTAGAGGACCAATAACCGTATTGGAACCGGACAAGGCAGATGTGATGTGTTTAATGCTCAAGGGGGATGGGCTGGCTGAGCAAATTACTACTGTGGTGCCTCCTTATAGTTAAGTACCATAGCGTTGCTGACTGGCCTCTTGGAGCACACGAAGAAACGATAATGGACATTCACCAGGCAGCGGATGACACAATCGCATGGGTCAGAGAATTGTATTTGGAGATGTAAGATTGTACGAGAATGTAATTTTTCTCATTTATTGACATGTGTTGTATATATGTATTTGTTTTCATCATGCTATATATAAATAATTACGACAAAACTGGAAACCAAGTGTCTTCTCAGACGAGTGCTGGCTCTGCACACAGCATCACTACGGACGTAACCATGTGTGATGAAATACGGTGTCATTGCTAACCCAACATGATTACCTTTGGTTCGCTTACCTAGTACAACGGCTGTTAGATTTCTGATGTAGTAAGGGCAATGTGGGTGTTTAACTGTTGCCCTGGAAGGCGGTTTTCCAGATTTTTCACCCACTGAAAACAAATGGTCACGGTTGACAAACGACTCTCACCCCACAGCTTGCTCGGTAACAATTCTGAGGAATTCTGATGCACAGCTGAAACAGCATGGAATAACAAGCCAGTCTGACTCTGCGCCACATTAGAGCCATTCCCGATGCCTGAGGTGGTAACGCAGAGTAATAAATTCCACACCATGCATTCTCCCGGATTACCTACAAATCTGGTGCTGTGTTTTTCTTATTTTAGAATATACGCATAATAAATACAATTTTGTTATTTATTATCCTTCCTGGTGTCACAGCTTTAACGGTCAGCGGTGTAAATAACGATATTTGTACACAGTTCATCAAATCATTCACTGTGTGAAATAAATTTGCAGCTATGAGATTTAACAAAAAATGCGAACAGTCGAGGACCTCGTGACACGATTCAGTTAACGAATATCGTGGAAGGGAACCACAAAGTCTGTGGCAGCTGCTGATGGCTGATGAAACTCTCTCAGTGCGCTCTGTGAAGCAGAGGCAGTACATTAATCTCCAAGGAAAATAGATGTCAGAATTCAATTAGCTGTGCCCAGAACGGACTGCAATGCCTGTTTTCCTTTCTATGTAGTTACTACTATAAAAGAAACACACATATACCTGCACAAAATATATAAAGTACAATGAGTCTTGTGCATTAAATTTGTACAAATTATTCAGGTGTTGTTGGATGTACAATATTTCCGTCTTCTACAAAGTAAATAATCTTTTTCGGCTGCCCCACTCTAGGCAATAACTGACCGCGTGAAAAGCGTTGGCTTTCCAGATTTCATCCACACACTTGAAGCGACTGACTTTGTGCTTCGTTGGTGGTCATTGAAAATCCAAAACGAACGGGAAACTACCGTCGATTGGAATCAAATAAGAGACATGTCGTGCCTCACACTTTTAAAGCATTTCGAGTCAGATAATTACAGGTCATTTTCTTACTGTTTTTTACTGAAGAGCCAAAGAAACTGGTACATCTGTCAAATGTAGTGTAGGACCCAGCCAGCAAGCAGATATGCCGCAACACGACGTGGCATGAACACGACTAATGTCTGAGGTAGTGCTGGAGGGAATACACACCATGAATCCTGCAGGGCTGTCCATAAATGCGTAAGAGTACGAAGGGGTGGAGATCTCTTCTGAACAGCACGTTGCAAGGCATCCCAGATATGCTCAATAAACTTTACTTCTGGGGAGTCTGGTGGCCAGAGGAGTGTTTTAACTCAGGATAAAGTTCCTGGAAAGACTCTGTAGCAACTGTGGACGTGTGGGATGACACATTGTCCTGCTGGAACTGCTCAAGTCTGTTGGAATGCACAGTGGATACGAATGGATGCGGGTAATCAGACAGGATGCTTACGTACGTGTCATCTGTCAAGAGTCGTATCTAGACTTATCAGGGGTCCAATATCACTCCAACTGCACACGTCACACTCCATTACAGACCCTCCACCAGCTGCAATAGTCCCCTGCTGACATACAGGGTCATGGATTCATGAGGTTGTCTCCATAACCGTACACGTCCATCTACTCGATATAATTTGGAACGAGACTCGTCCGACCAGGAAACATGTTTCCAGTTATAAACAGCACAATGTCGGTGTTGACGAGCCCAGGCGAGGCGTAAAGCTTTGTGTCGTGCAGTCATCAAGGGTACACGAGAGGGCCTTCGGCTCCGAAAGCCTATATCGATGAAGTTTCGTTGAATGGTTCGCACGCTGACATTTATTGATGGCCCAACATTGAAATCTGCAGCAGTTTGCGGAAGAGTTGTACTTCTTTCACGTTGAACGATTCTCTTCAGTCGTAGTTGATCCAGTTCTTTCAGGATGTTTTTCCGGCCGCAGCGATGTCGGAGATTTGATGTTTTGCCGGATTCCTGATATTTACTATACACTCGTGAAATGGTCGTACGGAAAAATCCCCACTTCATCGCTATCTAGGAGATCCTGTGTCCCATCGCTCGTGTGCGGACTATAATTCCACGTTCAAACTCATTTAAATTTCGATAACCTGCCATTGTAGCAACAGTAACTGATCTAACAACTGCGCCAGACACTTGTTGTCTTACGTAGGCGTTGGCTGTTTACATATCTCTGTATTTGAATACGCATACATATACCAGTTTCCTTGGCTCTTCAGTGTACATCATTGTCACCCCGACCTCCACCCAGTCCCAACCATTGGGGTGCTTTACTCCGGCAGTATTTTTATACAAATGATGGGTGATGTATACACCAAATTTGGTGAAACTTCTGCAGGAGTCCCAGAGTTACGCTTTCACGTAAACTCTTTTCACCCAAAACCCCCAGCCATATAGTTCTGTGAATGTCTTGCTGTCACGGAAATTTTTTTCCAGATATCAAGAAACACGTGATTCAGTTTTGGTAGAAATTCCTGCAGGTGTTACAGAGGTATGCTAAAATGTCACTTTTCACACCGTTCCCATCTCCAACGCTAGGGGTGAAATGTCATCATGAGTGTCACCAATAAGTCTTGCGGACGTCAAAACTATGATCTGCTACTAATCTCGGTCGTTATCACAACATTTAATGAAATTGCTTCAGATCTTCTTGAGTTAACCGTGAATGTCACCTCTCCACCCCCCACCCCCCTCTTCTCACCGCTATCATTTTCGGTGGCAGTTGCTTCTTCCTCTCCATCAGAACAATTACCGGACGTGTGCACAACAACTGACGAAAGGTTCACTGCAATCGGATGAGTGATATAGGAACGCATAGAAGACGAACAAACTAACATTCTTTTCTGTGTACTACATATACTTCACCCAGGACTATCAACAAGATACGTGTAAGGTATCGCACCATTTGCACTACTTTCATTACAGATACACTTCACGTATCATCGTCTTTAACTTGGCCAACGCGGCCTACCACTTGAGAAAGATGATAACGCCAAAACCTCCTTCTTCAATAGCAATTGAGGGTTGTTTCGACACAGCAGCCTTCCTCCAACGCTACCACTTTTTGTTTTATGATACAAGAGTGGGAATGTGATCCAGTTTGCCTACATGAAGGAATACTCTGATAGCGTCATCAGTGCTTATCTTATTTATGGTACCATGATTTTCAGATTGGACGTTTCTGTAGATACTGAACAGTTACATAGCATATAGTGTCACATATTGCTTTCAGCGTGTAGTTTACGCGGTGTGACATTCGCTTTGTTCGTTAGCCTGGCTCCCACTTTTTTTCCTCTCTTTTCTCAGCATGAAAGTGTCACTAGTATGCGACTTGCAGACTATTCTCTTATATATGGAACAAGGTTCTTGGCCCTCAATAGTAACGTGAGCTATTGATACATCGGCTATAGTTTTCTTTGCCGAAAGATTATTTTTTTTTACTGTGGGTATTTGTAAACTGAATTTTTACAAACGATTGGATTTTATTGCATTGGCTTCTTGCTCACTGCATTATGCTTTGTTTCCATTCCAACATCTCAAAATTTATTAATACGTTAGTATCCAAGCCAAATTTTTCTTCTTTTTATGTGTAAGACTATTTCCTTCGTTTTCAGGCCGCGACGAAATATATTTCAGTAACTATAAAGCGATGAATGAAAGTATGTCAACAACCCAAGCATAATTTTCTCTCAGCTCACAAGACTGCAAGTACCTGTGAGAGCGATGTCAGATCGAGGCTGAGTGAGTTTACGAGAGTCATATTTATTGTATGTTATTTGTAGTAACTGGATTGCAAGAAGAATGTCAGTGGTGCATGACTTTCAGAATGTTAAATACGTGGAAGCAGGAAGCAGATACAAGTAATTAATACGATATTTAGCTGTTGAGATAGGGCAAAAAATGAAATGTTGTCAACATCCTAGCTGCTTTCCCATTACGCCCAGCTCGTCATACGCTTGAAAGACTACCCAGATACCCCCATCTAAAAAAATCAAGATTAACTTAGGAGGGGAGTAACGTTCCTTGCCCCAACTATGCAGCGCTCGCTTCCGTACACTGACACATTATCCGATGCGGCGAGGGACGGGGCGCTAATCGCGGGAGCAGCCTCCCTCCCACAAACATCTTGTAATGTTTGTTCTGCTCCAAAGAGCTTAAGGGGACATTGTATGTCCTACGCTGCCAATGTTAAATTATGGAATTGTGTAACCCATTATGGAAAATTTTTAAGACACCAACTTACAATTTTCCATACATGTTGAATACACCTTTCTAGATACATTGAACTAGAATTATCACTAAAATTGTATTGTGGGGCATGCTATTTTTTTCAAACGCTCAACTTTTTCACAGGATTTTGTAAATAAATGAACATAAAAACAAAACAACTCAGGATATTTCAATTATTCTAGTTCCATATCTGTCGAATCTCACACTTGGTATGCTGCGAAAATTTCATGTCTCTACCATCAGTACTTTTTTAGAAAACTGGTCATTTATTGCAAAAAATCTAATTCAGAGATATTGAGGTTTAAAACTTTTCTTATTACAAATTGTTATACAGACTTACATTTATGCCTTTTTTATGCACTAGAATTGCCCTGGCTCATGGTCTGTGTCTTCTTCAGTGTCACAACAGCCTAGTGTTTGCCTCGTCATATTCTTTCTTGCATCTTTTGTCATTTGCTGAGCAGCCAACTCTGCTTCACGTAGACAAAGCTCATCCATTTCCCACAGTTCTTTAGCTGTGATCTGTCCAAATCTTACTCCTAACTTCTCCAGAACCTTAAGTCTTTCATAGTTCCCACCATTAAAAGTTATTATAGCATCAGACACTCCTAACTTTAGAGTCATGAGGCCAACAAATATATTTTTAGGCACACGGCACCACACTATATTATTGAAGCACTCATTCACATTCTGGGTCTTCCCATGTAAACACTTCTTTAGTATCTCAGGATTTGCCAAATCTCTGTAAATAGGTTTGATTGCCTCCATTACTGCCATAGGAACAGAATGTCACCCGTTTCTAAAGTTACTTTCCTTTTTGATGCAGTAGGGGGCGTGGTCACTTCAGAAAAATTATCGTGGTTGCCTTTAGAGCTAGCACACGTGTTTTCAAGTACTTCAGAATAAAATGCAGGTCTCACGTATTTGTTATTCGCAAATTTGTGTTTCTCAAAGTTAGTTTTGCGGCTTAGTCATTTTATTTACGTATAAAAAGCAATAGAAGTTATCTTACAACAAAAATAGCTGATAATCACACTACTTTCAACGAAAACTAGTGTCAGAAACAAGGGACTGATTTGTTTATTTGTAATGGCACAAAACAAATGTGACCCTACGATAAACGGTGCCGTCAACCTGCACCTCAAAGTCACACTTTCAGAGTGAAGTGGTACCGGTTGATGTGCATTAAGATTTTCCGTTGCTCATATTCTGCAATTCTGCGTATTGAGATGTCGTTGTAGATGGAAATGGGTTTCGCCTGTCCACAGAATATTCCATGGCCATTCATTATCCACTTCCAGAGGGAACCTCTGTCTTGCTGGCAGGTCAGCAGGAAGCAACTACTGAACATGGGTTATTTTTTATGGATAGCAATTCAGGCTGTTTCATAGGATTTTATGGTATGCACCGTGACCATAGGTATGTCCAATGTTCGGGTGGTTCCCCGTGCACTGAATGTTTGCACACGGCCCCTCAACCCCTCCTGCAGGGTCGCGGCCACATCTTCGACAGACGTCAGGTCCTTCCCTCTGCCATATTGCACTTCAAAAAACATATCTTTCCGAATTTTGTAATCATTTTTTCCAGATCCTTAACAGACATCAGACCAACGTCTTCTTCCACTCCCTTTACTGTGCGGAACTTTTGCAACGCTACTGGTGCACAGTCGTTTGTTGTAAAAGAGCTTTACCCGCAGCAAACCGAATAACAGCCGTCTGCCGCGTGTCTGTTGGTGTGCATATTCTAAAGCTATTAGTCAATTTGTGTGTGTGTGTGTGTGTGTGTATGTGTGTGTGTGTGCTCCAGGACGTTTTCGCCTGCCTCAGTAATACGTTGTTAAAATTTGAGGTCAGTGTGAGCAGTGGTTCTTTTTCTACAGAGCTTTGAATATGGAACTTTAGTTATAGACCCCTGTGTTACCACCTGTCATTATTGAATTTACGATTTTAAAAACCTGCTATATTACGAAACTAAATTTACGACTGTGATGGACCATTTAGAGAGCGTTAATAGAACAAAATACATGTCACTGACATGTTCATCTCTAGTTTCTAGGTGATTGCTTTGAAAAAAGTAATTTGTATGCATAAGAGCGTAGATAATAACGATACTTTAACTGTGTGGTAGCATAACTGTTAGCCTAGCGATCATTTATCTGTAATATCTACTAATTTGCTACGTGTAGGTGATACTACACGTGTAAAATACGGTTAGAATGTAATTGCCGGGTATAATAACACTTTTTGCTCTCGTTTCTGTCCCTGTTAGTGTCATAGTGCCACTGTGTTTTATTGATAGTATGATTAATTGAGGCACACATTTCGCCAGACGAGGTTATAACAGTGGCATCTTTTTAGTGATGAGCTGCTAGGATGTGTGTGGAACTGATTTCAGTGTAGTTTCATCTAGGGTTCACATTGCAAAAGCAGTGTACAGTATATACAAGGTGAATCCTAACGTTGGGGTAACTATCTACTAATACGAGCTTCCCTAATGTCTCCATCATGCATTATTATTTGTCAAATCGAAATGTAGAGAATGTCTCTAAACTATCATAACTAACTTCCGGCGTGGTTCTTAGAGTCAAATCAAGGCAAAGTAACTCTCTAAGTGTTCATTCTATAAATCGTTTTTATTGAGGCATACGTGTTGCACAAAAATGTGTCAGCATGTTTCCGTACCGTATATTTTATTCACTGAAGTGACAAAATTTAGATGAGACGACGTCATACACATACATGACATTCACAAATGGGCAATATCACTTCCAATTCTACGGTTTTTGGCAGGAGTTTGGACCAATACAACGTCAGATGAGTATCTGTAACCTTGGTGACTCCCGTGACTGTCGCTGGTAAGCTGAAACGATACCCTACTATTTCACAATTTCTCCTGTTGATTAGCAAACCACTATCCCGTAATTCCATCTCCGTGGTTGCTGTCCAATTTCCATTGCCATAACACAGGGCTGATATCCTCTCCCCAGCGAATACTGAATACAACCAATGCCTCCCAACTTGCTGAAAATATGGCGTAGTCTTCACTACACTCCGAAGCTTCTGCTTCTGCCCTAAATAACTGAATCTCACACGACCCCTTGCCCATGAAAACAACCCGTGATGGACAAATGGAAACTGACTCCGTTAGGCATCTACTCAACTCTAAACTCGACATAGTAGCATCAGTATCCCCCTCCTTAGAAATTAATAAAACTTCCTGTGTCCTGAACTGTGCGCCCTTCCCCATGTACTCCCATCTGACCAGATAATGATGCACTGTATAACAGTGATACTGTCTCCCCACACTAGTTACTGGAAATATAATCTCTATATACATCTTTACTAGATCCGTTGTTACCTTAATCCTAGACATATGGCAAAAAATGTAACATGCTCACTTCAATTATTAGCACTACATGCTCTACCCCCTCTGTAAACTCTCCCTCTGCCTGAATCAGACTCCGTCTGAATTCTTCTGGTGACATAAACGTCACACTCACCTGTCCGCGCAATGCATGATGTACTGCCTCTTGCAATTCATCCATCCTCACTCGTGCATCACCAACACTGTTAACCAATTTAGCCATTTCCAGCTTCCTTTCCACTATATCCAATCGCGTTTGTACCTGTTCCAGATCCATATTCAATAATTTCTGTGTTTGTTCTATATATGCTCGTAACCCTGCAGCCATCCCATGCACCACGCATGTCACATTCAACAACTCTGTAAGTAATCCCGGTATCTCTGTTGTGTGTATATCCACTAACTTCCCTATGCTTTCCTCCCTGTCGTGAATAACTGTTAAAGAATTGTTTAAATCCTCAATATCGTCTCTATCCGCTGATCCAAAAATTGTTTTCAGCAACTTCCCACCTGCATTCAACCAACCTCTCTTTACTCTCTTTCTCCTCCCTGGAATCATGCTCACAACTTGGCGCAGTTGTTCCCTTATTTCCTTACATGACCTATCCAAAGCCTCGTACTCTCCTTGCACGTCCCATAATATTCTGTTCTTAGATGCAACTGTTTCCACAGTTGATACCACCTCCTGTAGCTGCCGCATCTCGTCCCTTACCTGCAGGATGCTGAGTGTCATCCGAAGCGTCCACTCGTGACTCATGAGGACCACATCCGGTTGTTTCCCGAACAACACCCCACTTTGCAACGGCATATCCTGTACCTGGCCATCTTGTGTCAGCTGCCAGAGGACTACAACCCATACTATCCACTTGTACCCCATTCTGTGTCACCTACTGAATGGAGAGAGAAGGAAAAAACTCACATCACTACCCCTTAATACCAATAAAATAACCCTAGTCCGTGCACAAAAATAATACACACATGATAATTACGGCTAACTGCAACTTATACTTAATACCCGGTTTACTGTCTGCTTCTGGCGCTTCTTTTCGCTTTATGCCAGAAGGAGAAGTACATATACACGGATCTACTACCCCCTGGAACGGCTTAACTCTACTAACGTGAACCACCGTTGTCTTGGTAGGCAAATGTAATTTTACATTGACAGGTGATGTCATTTCTACTACCTGGTATGGTCCCTGGAACTTGATTGTGAACTTCTTGGTTCACCCTTTTGGAACATAGGGATTAGCTAGTAGCACTCATTGGCCTACTCTGTACTGTGGCAACTTCCTCATTGTACCTCCCATCTGTTCTTGTCGTTCCAACGTTTTTATGTTAGCTCGTCTAACTCTCTTCCATACTTCCTTAAGGGTTTCCGCAAATTGCCTTACATGCTCGCCCTCCACTCCCAGCCTTGCACAAATCATGTCAAAAGGTGACAGCATCTTCCGCCCATACACCAATTCGTATGGCGACAATCCCGTCGACGTATGTACCTTACTATTATATGCACTGGTTACGAATTGCAAGTACACATCCCAGTCAGTGTGTTGACTATTTACGTAGTGACTCAACACCTTGGTGATCATGAGATGCATTCTCTGTGTTCATCTGTTTGCTTACGGATGGAATGGACTAGTCCGTAATTTTTTTACCTTCAGTAACTTACACAGTTGCTTCATCAGATGTGACATGAAACTAGTACCTTGATCCGAGATTAAGGACTGAGGTATCCCATACCTGAGTAGCCAATTATTAACTAAAGCTTGTGCCACTGTACTTGCTTTCTGATCTGCCAATGCGACCATGACTAAATACCTAGAAAAGTGGTCAATCACTGTTAACACATACTTATTCCCTGCTGCACTCCTATTAAATGGGCCTAATACATCAATTCCGATTTGTTGGAAAGGTCTGTCTGCCTCTTGTAATCTTTGAAGCTGAATCTTTTGATGGCTCAAGTCCGCATGCTGTGTGCATGGCACACAATTCCTGATGTACTCGTCCACATCTTGACGTCGTGTCCTCCACCAAAACTTCTCCGCTGTCCGCCTATCTGTAGCTCTTCTCCCGTCATGTCCTGAAAGAAAATGGTCATGCGCCTGTTGCAAAACTTCAGATCTTAACTCTGCTGGTACGACGACGCGCGGGCCGCATTTCTTCGACTTGCAAAGTAGCCCTTAGTGTACTAGCAACTGCAGTTGCTTTCTGAACAATTGGCAATCACTATCCACGGCTTGAGCCCTTTTCCACTCATCTTCAGTCACCCCTGTTATTTGTAATACTGCCACTTTCCTGCTCAATGCGTCAGCATTGGCATGTTTTACACCTGGCTTGTGTATTACCTCATAATCGAACTCACTGAGTTTCAGCGCCCATCTCACTAACCTACTGGCTGGGTCTTTCAGACCTAATAACCATTTCAGATCTGAATGATCCGTCACAACCTTAAACCTTCTACCGTACAGATAACATCGAAAGTACGAAATCGCGTATATTACCGCTAACAATTCCTTCTCCGTCGTGGAGTAATTTTGTTCCGCCTTGTTAAGTTGATGAGACGAGAACGCAATCGGATATTCTCTGCCATCAATTTCTTGCCCAAGTACAACCCCAAGAGCGTGATTAGACGCGTCACATTGTAGTATAAACTCCTTCGAAAAGTCGAGAAACTTCAAAACTGGGTCTGATGTCAGTATCCGTTTCAATTCTTTAAATGCTTTCCCTCACTCTGACGTCTACTGGAAGGTAACACCTTTTCTTATCAATTTAGTAGGAAGGTAACACCTTTTCTTATCAACTTAGTAAGTGGCCTCGCTATTTCTGCGAACCCCTGTACAAATTTTCGATAATAGCTCGCAAGACCAATATACGATTGCTGTTGTTTAACCGTTTGCGGAACCGGAAAATCTCGTACTGCAGAAGTGAGACGAGGATCTGTCCGTACCCCGTCCTGACTGATAACATGCCCGAGATAATTTACTTGGGCTTGCGCAAAATGGCATTCGTCCAAACTTAATGTTAGCCGTGCTGCCTCTAATCTTTTAAACACCTCCTCTAACCGTTCCACACGCTGCTCTATATCTCTTGAAAAAAACTATACTGTCATCCAGATACACCATGCATTTTTTCGGTTTCAACCCGCGAAGGACTCCGTGCAACAACCTCTGAAATGTTGTTGAAGCGTTTTTTAGTCCAAACGGCATTCTTTTATACTCGAAGTAACCACAATGCGTCGTAAATGCTGTTTTTGGCCTGTCCTCTAGATGTACTTCAGTCTGGTGATAACCGCTTCGTAAATCCATAGTTGAGAAAAATTTACACTGCCCTAGGTTGTCTAACGTTTCTGTGATATTCGGAATCGGATATACATCCGCCACTGTCTGTTCATTCAAGTGTCTGTAATCACAGCATAAGCGAAATTTTTTCGACCCGTCCAGTGTCTTCTTCAGAACCAGGACCACGCTGCTAGACCAAGGACTATTACTGTTCTGAATTATCCCATCTTCCAGTTGTTGCTCTATTAACTGCTCTACTACTGGTTGTAATTGTTTCAGTAGTCTGTATGGCTTACGATACACCAGAGCGTGATTCCCTGTCAGAATACGATTCTGTGTTACCAGTGTAGCATATAACGAACCCTGTGTTTAAACAATGCTTTATACTTTGGTAATAATGCTTCCATACCTGAACCATCATTTCCTCTCAAATGATTTACCTTGTCACGAAGTGCAGACGTGCTGACGGTTTGCTTTACATTATAGTCTAGGCTCGAACTATCGATGTCCTCTTCATCCATTAATTCTACTGTGGCTATTACTAAGTCCTTCGGCACATCGACATCATCCCGCCCTAAGTTATCTAAACTCACCGGAACCATAAACTGCCCGTTTATGTCCGTTACCCCTGATACACTCCTATGAATAAAGCAACACTGATCAACTTCCCTGTACCTGTTCATACTTTGTCACACGGAATCACCTTTAACGCATTTGTACACAGTTTAGTTGGTATCACTTTAACTGTCGGTTCACCTTGCGATTCTGAAACATTTGCAACGGCTGTACCCATCGAGTTCCAGCATATGTTGCGAAAGGCCAATTTTGGCGTGATGTTTAATCAAAAACCCAAGTATCGCTGAAAATCCCTGTCCCACAGTTGGCAACACCTCCATTTGCTCCCGGAACCACATGTTCTCTATCTTAAACTTAAGCTGTGCTGTCCCTAGTGCATCTAATTTCTTATCACCTACTACGCGCAATCTGTATCTCGGAGCTTCCAATCCTTTCTTGCCCATGAGGTCCACACTGACAACTGATACATGTGCTCCAGTATCCACTAAAACTCTTCCCCACTTATCTTTTATCCAAACAATCAACCTCTTTTTACTGGGAATACCTCCCGACGGCAGGAACACTCCATTTTTCGTTTAACAGTTTTTTACCTGCTGTTTCTTGGCTTTACACTGCCATGTCTTACGCCCTATTTTCTAACAATTGAAATACTATGGTTCCCGACATTGTCCCTTAAAATTACCTTGCTTCCCACAACGGTAACACTCTTTCGAAGACGAAAAAATTTTCTTGTCATTACGACTTCTAGTGGCGCTAACCACTTCCTGCAAATGTGTAGCTATGCGCAATGCTGCTGCTAAGTCACTTGGACTTTCCGTCCGTATCCGGCGTGAAAAATCCGGTGACACCCCTTGCAAAAATGCGTCTAAAGCTCTATTCTCTGCTTCTTTCAATAGAACTTCATTTGCACTCGCATCTTGCGGTAACTCATACGTGTGCGCATTCGTTCTCCTAATTCTGTCTGAAAATTGTTCAACTGTTTCACCCGTTTTTTGCATCATCCTCCCCAATTTTTCTCTAAAATATCTGGCACTATTTTGTTTCTTAAACCTTTGCAATAATCCCTCAGCCAACTCTGTGAACGTAGTAGCATCCATTAACCCTTCGTGGTATGCCAAATAAGTCTTTGTGTCACCTACTAACTGTAACCTCGCCATTTGCAAACACATTTCATCTGACCAGCCACACAGTCGAGCCGTACTACGTACATCACCAATGAAAACATTCACATCCTCTGATGTTTTACCCGAGAGGGAAGGTACCAAATTAGCCGCTGAACAATCTGCCACATCGGAAAAGACAGTATCCTTGCATTCTACACTATCGCTTCCCGAGCCTGATTGAGTATTTTGCAACAGATGTTGCTCCATCCTCTATATGTGCTGCTTTTGCAACTTATTTTCTTCATTCAGTTTCTTCACTTGCTCTGTCAATGCGACTATGGCGTCACTTGTCCCGGTTGCACGTTTCTCTGGCATTTTCGATGTGGTATACATCACGTTAAAAAAATAAAATTATATTACCTAGAAGCAAGTTAATTCCTAGTACGTCTAACGGCAAGCCATCTAGACTTACCACACCGCCACATTACATGACCATAGAAGCCACACATATCACTAGTGCTTGGTACAAATTTATCGCAAGGAGCGATGTGACCTGTTAATCCACACACTACACATTTAGGTGGTACTAAGTTAACGTGACTATCATTCCCACGAAACTGCGTTAAGTCTACAGGGCTGCCAGGCCTTTCAAATGACACTCTCACGTCCCTTAATGCTACCCTCGACATGTCTTGCTACACAGAAAACATAGAGAGAAGGCAGTTGCTGCACACCCCCTATTCGGTGTTTCTCGGTTGCTCCGCATGGTGCTAGTCAAAGCCGTGGCGTGGGTGCGCCTGACGCCATTTGTTACGACTTCTGCACCACTTGTTAGCAGCAGACACAGTGGCTTCGCCAAAGACGGAGACGGCGTGAAGTTTTACAATTATTTATTAAACTTTCTTTACAATTTCTCCCTCATCGTCGCTGCCAAGCCCTGCGGAGCCCTCCGACTGGCTGCTGCTGTGTAGATTCTCCGACAATGCGCGCAACGCGCGCCGCTGATCGCACTCGGCAGCCTCAGGCCGCCAGTGCTCCGCTGAAGCCAGGATGCCCTGTGGCTGAGATGAACTCGTCGCCGCTCCGCGTCCTAGTACGGGCACGCCCATGGAGCCGCATCGTCGTGAGGTCAGCTGCCAACAGCTGCTGCACCGGCGGCTGGGAAGCCGTCAGTCGCGATGTCCGCGAGGTCCCGTCATGGACAGACCACACGCCATGGGGCCGGGTTGCCGTGAAGTCTGGGCGTCAGTCCCCGGCGGCGCCTGTGACCAAACCGCGCTGCGGCCGGTCCTGCTGGAAGTACTCACTGTAGTTGGTCAGCCATGGTGCCGACCGAACTAGGGCCGACCGCCAGAGCTGAAGCTGACGTCTGGTGGCGAACGGATGACCCCTGCGAGCTGGAACAGACTTCTGGAATCGTCACCTACGAACATTGAACCCGATCCGAACTGCTTCTTAATGGCTTCTGTCGTTTGCTGCCTGCACTCCTCTATTTATATCTGGCAGGAGGACGTTTTTTATCCACGGTGGTTGCTTTTTGTTATTACTCCCGCAGCATATTGCAGCATAACTTAGCGTGCTGGCCTCACGTCCCCTTACTCAGCACTCTCCAGGCTTCGCTTGGCGCTCGGTCTGTGTGCGTTCTTGCGTCAGCCTGCTGGCAGACAGCTGCTGTCAGCAAGGCTATCTGTGCCTGCCTACTTCGCAACGCTTCGATCGGCGGTGTGCCTCTGTTTTACCATTCTCCACTGCGTGAAGCAACGCTTACTACATGTGGCCCAACAATACGTAACAGGGATAGAACGTTAACGTTTATGGCTCTCTGTCATAAATTTTAATTATAATGAACACAATTCCTGAAATTAAACATTAGAAGCCAAAACAACCCTTTGGCTTAGCTAGGATCAGTTGGATAGCGATGACTACAATTGGTATAGTACGATTGCCATCACCACATAATTTCCACAACAAGCTACCGACAATGCTTATACAATAACATACAGAACTTGTCATTCACTCAGAACAGAAAAACGTAAATTTGCTACTTTTTTTTATCTTTAACTTCAAACAGGTGGTGGTTGTGTTCGGCCACTGTACACAATGACTATGTCATCACGTTGAGAACAACAACTTAGACACGCAATAGGTTTACATTTGTTATTTGTTGGTTGCCTAATAACGGGAAAGTTGTAGAATAACTAAGCGATCTTGAAATCTAACTCAAGCCTGAATATAAGAGATTTTTATTTGCTTTTTGAGATGGACACAATTCGCATGAAAGTGACAGAGCACAGTTCTCTAAAATCCCAATAGAAATGGCACAAAATTACGCAAACCTTATGGGAGGTACAATATTACATGGGATGCAGCAATATTTCATCAACTGGTCACCTCCTGAAGTCCAAGTTAAGGAGGTAAAAAGAGACCAAAAATTTTGACCAAATAGGCAACACAAGTTATATGGCAGAAATACTATGCTGCGAGATGCTCAGGATAAGGATCATCCTGTCACAAATGCGACATTTACATTTCCCCAAAACAAGATAGGATACGCCAGTCAGCACCAAATGGCGGCCGCGAGATGAAAAGTCCTCATCTCTCTGGAGGGAATGACTGAATATAGTTGCCAATTTGACAATGAGATTATTGCTCATTTCACAGGAAAACAGGGCAACGGATCAGAAACGTCCCACTATTATCGTACAAAACGCACATTGACAAGCAAGAGAACGTTACTGGTCTGCAGCAGTGTCCCATCAATTTAGTCAACCTCTTTTCGGCAAGCACAATGGTGGGTGCAACTCATTTGATAGGATACAGCAACAATTTGGAGCGAAAACAACCAAGTTTCTCATGTTGTTTGGATGGCTCCACAGAATTCTTTCCTCTCATTTCCGTGTAGAAAAGACAAAAATGACACGGTCAGTTATTTTGGCAATGGTGGCACAATGGTCTCTGCCCTCATCAAGGACAGGTGCCGGTTCTAACGAATAAAAGCACAGAATGGACCACGGCCTCCACTTCCGCGAAACTACTCGACTCCCTGAGAGTGATCGGCCCCCCTAATGAGACTAACTCACCACCTTCTGCAATACTGGGAGCACGTCTTCCCAGCGAGAAAACCGAAAATCGTTTCTCTCAGGCAAACATGTCCAGTACTCTCAATAAAGAAAATCACGGAATAATGAGGAGAATGAAACAAGTTCAAACAAAACCGCTTTTTGTCTAGTTCAATTGATTACGCTCACAGCACGTTATTTAAGAATATGATATCGTCTTGTTCACTGAGCACACACGGACAAGCGCCCTCATGTTATCAGTTAACAACCACAACTTGTCACAATGCAACCACTGACTCCCATGCAGAACATGATTTGGTAGTGTAAACACACAATGCACGGCTCATACTTAATATAGTGAGCATTATGAAGCACTAAACCAACAGGGTGCAAATGTCAGTTGAAAAAGCACTCAGGTGATGATATTTTTGACGTGCAGAAGCCTCTTTCTCTGACTCCACTGGGATGACTCAGCTCGGCCAGGAAAAGACGTAAACTACCAGGTTGGTGGGCCTACACAGCAGCCACACCACGCGATGATTATTCATGATGTCCAGCTGACCATACCACAGCTTATCAATACGTCAAGGATGATCCTCTTGTGATGGCTGGGTGTTGTGTGCTGTCCTTAGGTTAGTTAGGTTTAAGTAGTTCTAAGTTCTAGGGGACTTATGACCACAGCAGTTGAGTCCCATAGTGCTCAGAGCCATTTTTTTTTTTTGATGATCCTCTTAATTCCGCCCAGAATTTGCTCACTTGTCTCTGTCCAGCTATTGCCTACAAGCGTCTGTCTATTCCGGCTGTTGTGCTGTCCATCCCCAGAGTCCAACTTCGCTGTCCAAACTCCAAGCGCAGCCCGAGCGGCGAACTTCGGCCGTCGCCACAGCCCTTCATGCCTTGCGCTGACCGCTGACAATGCGAAGCAGGTTATCCGACCACGAACACGGCGTTCGAAGTGGAGCAAGTGGCTGCCCAACTCTCTTCCTGCGCTGTCCGCCAGGTGTCGAAGTAATGCCAGCAGTGACGCGAACACTGCCGACAGCGTTTCCCATCCACCCGCCAGCGTGAGAACAGCACTAATGCGGCTAGCTTGGTGGGGAACATTACGAATTATAAATTCAAGGCAGTCTGTGCTTCCGATGCAGAACAACTGCTCATAGCTCTTTCTGATGTTCCATCAACACAATATAAGCTTTCGTTAGTGAGAACTTTTACTTTTTTATTAATTTCAGAGAAAGATTTTATTGCTACTTTCCATTGCTTAGAGTATTGTGGACTGACATTTTCAGGACCCTGCGGGAAAAAGTCCAACAACCTCAAGGACAAAGGCGTTTTATTGACAAGCGAGATGACAGGTAGTTCACCTCTATGTATGATAAGAAATTCAGACCAGTAAAGGGTGCCCAAATAGGGGCATCAATACCCAGTGCACCCACCACAAGCGTCAAAATGGGAGTGTATTACCGCATGCAAACTATCATAAAGGTACCAAATGACGTTTTGTAACAGACCGTCCCGAGCATCCTATACCTTTTCTTGCAATTCGTAGACGCTTATTGCAGGCCCAGGAGAACGAGTAATTTTTTGCTTTCTCATGTCCTATAGGTATTCAATTGGCTAGAGATCTGGTGATCTTCCAGGCCAGACAGGTGTTGTAGAACACTGAGAGTATGGTGAGTCACAGCAGCCCTATGTGGACGTGCGTTGTCCTGCTGAAAAAGCACACCACGTTCCTGTCGAAGAAATCGCAGTAGCACGTGGATAACAGCATCTGTGATGTAGCGGGCACTTGTTACCTTACCGTGCAAAAACACTAAATGTTACTGCGAGTTGTATCTGATGGCTGCCAGTACCGTGAAGCCTGAGATTAGATCTACGTGTTGCGGGTGAATGCACTTTAGAATTGGCCGTTCACTAAGTCTGCACCATGCACGTTGACGTCCACAACTCGCATACAAAGAGAAACCATTCTTATCGCTGAAAACAGAGTGCGATTTCACTCTTCTGTATATTTTTTCACACACCAGAGTAGCCATAACTGGCAGGTTCGTCGTGTCACTCGTAACCTGGCCAGAGACACACGTGATCTTAATCCTGTTAGAAGCAAACGGTTCCCAATGCTTCCTGATGAAACAGCGAGCCAAACATGTGCCCGGATTTCTTTCCTGAATGGTCGGCCATCTCTACTCAATCAGTGTATCGATCCTGATGTGCGCCTATACTATGCAGACCCCCACCACCTGGTCTGCAGGCGTGGAAAGTTACACAGAACACTGCTGACAGCGGCGGTACATCAGCAACAAGTTGTGCCCACAACATGCAGCGATCCGTCGATTCAGCGTCCTGCAGGCCCAGTAGGTGGATCCGTTTAAATGGCTGAAACTGTTCCAGGAGTACCATCTCGCCGGTAGGGCTTTGTTGTGGCCTAGAAAGAATGTTACAAACACTGTTCACCACTAAACTCAGCAAAACAGAGGCTTCTCCGACATTTGGCAAACTGCTTCATTCTGCGGGTATATAATATAATAACAAAGCATCATATTTTAACTTCACTAAACGAAAATGTAACAATATTTTATTGCAGCCATAGTTATTAATGTACAGATCTAAAACATTGCATGTGTAAGAAAAGAGCTGTTTTTTAAGGGAAAAATGTAATAAAAGACGTAGGATTAATATTTTTCAATAAATTTTAATTTTGAATTTTTAATTGTCTTCTTTTTATAAAAAGCCGTAACTCCTAATCATGCAATGAATATGGAAATGTCATAGTAGTGTTCTGAGGAGGTTATAAGACCACCTGCAGTACTAATTTTATTATTAACAAAGTTTTGAATTTTGTACATTCAAAATTAAGTTTTTTTCTACATACAATCCTTTACAAATCAGAATGTAACGGCAAGATCTCTTATTATTTACTTACAATGATGCGGAGACACGTTACGAAGAGCTCCTGAAAATTTCATGGCATTAGCACACATATTTTTTGAAAAAAGGCTTCTAATAATGCAAAAAATGTAAAACTGAGAAAATGGGATTGGAAGATTTTCTTCTCATCGTTCTACACGTTGTAAGCTTGCCTCAGTTTTAAAATCCTCCATATCGATACTCCTCATATTCCAGTTTTCTATACTCCTCCCTTCGAATCTGCCAGTCCGCTATTTGTAGGTAACACAGTGATCTGTCGGCTATCTTGCCCCCGATCTCATCGATGGTGTAAAATGCTTTTGTTGCAAACACACCTGGATCTGTACCAACTCTGTTCAGCACTTCAATTCTTCCATTACTGGTGTCATTAAAACATAAAACTGCATCATAGACACCTATTTTGAGCACTTCATGTCCACAGAATGTCCTTTATGAGCGTATAATCCACATTAAATTATTGAGACTTCCCTTTGCATTCTGTGTCTTCCCATGAAGACAATTCCTCAGTAAACCAATGTTTGCAAGAAACGTGAAAGTGGCATTAACTGCATTCATAACGGGTTCTGGTAATGAGTGTTTATGTGATTCCGTCTCATTTCTTCTGTTGTACTTAATGTGATACCGTCTCATTTCTTCTGTTGTACTTACACCAATCGTCTTTTGGAACCAAATTAAGCAATGGTGTTTTGTCAGTGGGTAGTTTGTGGAAAAAAACTGCCCACACAGCAAGCCTCATTGCCTCTAAATTGTTTGTGTTTTTCCTGATAGCTCTCCCATAAAATAACATGAGAGAATCAGTTTCTTTCAGAGTACCCCTGTCTTTTCCTCCTAGTGGTTTTCCATCCTGAAACACTTCACCTTTCTTCTTCTTCAATAAGCGACGATATAGATGTTAGCCAGTGATATCGAAAGAATATAGCCTTTACACTCACAAAACTTCCGCTGAAGCAAACGGTTTCCGAAATGTTTGAAAATGTGGAGGTGGCTGCCAGTGCATAGTTAAACAGTTTAATATATTAAAGGCTTTTCTAATCCTGGTATCACGTTAAAATTCACACACAACATAGATTAAACTCTGTAGATAATGAAAATAATATTTTTGAAAAATCAATTTTCATTTATTGTAGCCGGCCGGAGTGGCCGTGCAGTACAGTCTGGAACCGAGCGACCACTACGGCCGCAGGTTCGAATCCTGCCTCGGGCATGGATGTGTGTGATGTCCTTAGGTTAGTTAGGTTTAAGTTAGTTCTAAGTTCTGATAACCTCAGAAGTTAAGCCCCGTAATGCTCAGAGCCAACCATTTATTGTATCCCACCTTAAACGCAGCGTTACATTGCAAACCAATCTGTAATGTCTTACCATATTCGCTAAAACCGCCACATCGCATACAAAGTATCACATTTAAAACTCAGCTAAATACCAGGTTGATCAATAAACCTCTTCGTTACGACGACCTATGTTCCCAACAAGAAATGAAACAATGGTGATCCTATTGCGGCTCAAATCTACGGAAGTCGCGAATAGCATCAAACTATTTCAATTTAGTCAGTCAAAACACTTTACTCCCTCTTTCGCTTCTCGTTTTTTATCTAATACTACCCTCTCACTGAGTACGCGACACTGCCGCAATGTCAACATACGTGTCACAGAGTAGATGCGCCGTGGCTAGCACCACATTGATCTAGACCTTTTAACACAGAGGTGAAAAATGAATAGGATTTCTGAAGCTGTTTGATACGAAGGGTAATCGTAAATGTTTAGTATTTCGTAGCCAGCACACCTGCTGCAGTTCACCACCACACCGTTCGCCTGGCGTAGCAGCAGTATTCAGCTTCGGAGCTGCTCGCGTTTATGTGGTAGTAAACGCTACCCTGTCACGCAGACAGCAGTTGCTAGAGTGGTGAATTATTACCGATAAAACGAAACTTATGTGACTGTGTCAGGGGCATTTGCAAACAAGCTACGGGACAGGTTATACATTTACATACTCTTTGATCGCTGCGTACATAAATTCACGGAGCTGGGCCACTCTGTACTGCCTTATGACAGTGGTAATAAAATGCCACCTGTCCCCCACCAACAGCACAAATAGAAGCAGACAGTGTTAGGATCTGAGTAAGCAGTCGACAGTGAACTTTTAGTGCAACGTGTTACTAAATTACAGTCGCAGAAGCATTATTTTCGTTACATAAATGCTACATAAGTAATTAACTGTCGGTGTTGTATTGCGATGAGCCAAAATATTTTGTTTATTAATCTTTCATTGTTTGACAGCGTAATAATACATCCGCTATAATAATACGGACTCGAGGAACAGAGGAGTTTACTGAAATAGTCCTCCATTCGGATCTCCGAGCGGGGTTTACTCAAGAGGACGTCGTTATCAGGAGAAAGAAAACTGTCGTTCTACAGATCGGAGCATGGAATGTGAGATCCCTTAATCGGTCGGGTAGGTTAGAAAATTTAAAAAGGGAAATGGATTGGTTAAAGTAAGATATAGTGGGAATTAGTGAAGTTCAGTGGCAGGAGGAACAAGACTTTTGGTCAGGTGAATACAGGGTTATAAATACAAATTCAAATAGGGGTAATGCAGGAGTAGGTTTAATAATGAATAGGAAAATAGGAATGCGGGTAAGCTACTACAAACAGCATAGTGAACGCATTATAGTGGCCAAGATAGACACGAAGCCCACGCCTACTACAGTAGTACAAGTTTATATGCCAACTAGCTCTGCAGATGACGAAGAAATTGATGAAATGTATGATGAGATAAAAGAAATTATTCAGATAGTGAAGGCAGACGAAAATTTTATAGTCATGGGTGACTGGAATTAAAGAGTAGGAAAAGGGAGAAAAGGAAAAATAGTAGGTGAATATGGATTGGGGGTAAGAAATGAAAGAGGAAACCGCCTGATGGAATTTTGCACGGAGCATAACTTAACCATAGCTAATACTTGGTTCAAGAGTCATGAAAGAAGTTTGTATACCTAAAAGAAGCCTTGAGATACTAGAAGGTATCAGATAGATTATACAGTGGTAAGACAGAGATTTAGGAACCAGGTTTTAAATTGTAAGAAATTTCCAGGGGCAGATGTGGACTCTGACCACAATCTATTGGTTATGAACTGTAGATTAAAACTGAAGAAACTGCAAAAAGGTGGGAATTTACGGAGATGGGACCTGGATAAACTGACTAAACCAGAGGTTGTACAGACTTTCAGGGAGAGCATAAGGGAACAATTGACAGGAATGGGGGAATGACATACACTACAAGAAGAATGGGTAGTTTTGAGGGATGAAGTAGTGAAGGCAGCAGAGGATCAAGTAGGTAAATAGACGAGGGCTAGTAGAAATCCTTGGGTAACAGAAGAAATATTGAATTTAATGAATGAAAGGAGAAAATATAAAAATACAGTAAATGAAGCAGGCAAAAAGGAATACAAACGTCGCCAAAATGAGATCGACAGGAAGTGCAAAATGGCTAAGCAGGGATGGCTAGAGGACAAATGTAAGGATGTAGAGGCTTATCTCACTAGGGGTAAGATAGATACTGCCTACAGGAATATTAAAGAGACCTTTGGAGAAAAGAGAACCACTTGTATGAATATCAAGAGCTCAGATGGAAACCCAGTTCCAAGCAAAGAAGGGAAAGCAGAAAGGTGGAAGGAGTATATAGAGGGGCTATACAAGGGTGATGTACTTGAGAACAATATTATGGAACTGGAAGAGAATGTAGATGAAGATGAAATGGGAGATATGATACTGCGTGAAGAGTTTGACAGGGCACTGAAAGACCTAAGTCGAAACATGGCCCCGGGAGTAGACAACATTGAATTAGAATTACTGATAGCCTTGGGAAAGCCAGGCCTGACAAAACTCTACCATCTGGTGAGCAAGATGTATGAGACAGGCGAAATACCCTAAGACTTCAAGAAGAATATAATAATTCCAATTCCAAAGAAAGCAGGTGTTGACACATGCGAAAATTGTCGAACTATCAGTTTAATAAGTCACGGCTGCGAAATATTAACGCGAATTCTTTACAGACGAGTGGACAAACTAGTAGAAACCGACCTCGGGGAAGATCTGTTTTGATTCCGTAGAAATATTGGAACACGTGAGGCAATACTGACCTTACTACTTACCTTAGAAGAAATATTAACGAAAGGCAAACCTATGTTTCTAGCATTTGTAGACTTAGAGAAAGCTTTTGACAATGTTGACTGGGTTACTCTCTTTCAAATTCTGAAGGTGGCAGGGGTAAAATACAGGGAGCGAAAGGCTATTTACAATTTGTATAGAAACCAGATGGCAGTTATAAGGATCGAGGGGCATGAAAGGGAAGCAGTGGTTGGGAAGGGAGTGAGACAGGGTTGTGTAGCCTCTCCCCGATGTTATTCAGTCTGTATATTGAGCAAGCTGTAAAGGAAACAAAATAAAAATTCGGAGTAGGTATTAAAATCCATGGAGAAGAAATAAAAAGTTTGAGGTTCGCCGATGACATTGTAATTCTGACAGAGACAGCAAAGGACTTAGAGAAGAGCAGTTGAACGGAATGGAAAGTGTCTTGAAAGGAGGATATGACATGAATATCAACAAAAGCGAAACGAGTATAATGGAATGTAGTCGAATTAAGTCGGGTGATGCGGAGTGTATTAGATTATGAAATGAGACACTTAAAGTAGTAAAGGAGTTTTGCTATTTGGGGAGCAAAATAACTGATGATGGTCGAAGAAGAGAAGATATAAAATGTAGACTGGCAATGGCAAGGAAAGCGTTTCTGAAGAAGAGAAATTTGTTAACATCGAGTATAGATTTGTCAGGAGGTCGTTTCTGAAAGTATCTGTATGGAGTGTAGCCATGTATGGAAGTGAGACATGGACGATAAATAGGTTGGACAAGAAGAGAATAGAAGCTTTCGAAATGTGGTGCTACAGAAGAATGCTGAGGATTAGATGGATAGATCACATAACTAATGAGGAGGTATTGAATAGAATTGGAGAGAAGAGGAGTTTGTGGCACAACTTGGCTGGAAGAAGGGATCGGTTGGTAGGACGTGTTTTGAGACATCAAGGGATCACCAATTGAGTGTTGGAGGGCAGCGTGGAGGTTAAAAATCGTAGCGGGAATCCAAGAGATGAATACACTAAGCAGATTCAGAAGGATGTAGGTTACAGTAGGTACTGGGAGATGGAGGAGCTTGCACAGGATAGAGTAGCATGGAGAGCTGCATCAAACAGGTCTCAGGACTGAAGACCACAACAACAACAACAACTGAAAAAGAAAAGAAGAAGGCGAAAGACAGGGCATTAAGGAATATTACAGTGTTATTCCTTGCGACTGGAGTAATTAGACCATTCCCAAATCGCTGATACAGTTTTGATGACCGAGAAATATTGGGAAACTATGTTGAAAAACACGCGTCCCTTCGAACAATTTACGTCTTATGAGATGTGGAAATACTTGTAACATTTATAGAGTGTTATTATATATCCAGTCAGTCACTTAGGAAATGAAGTTACCGTCAGCCTATGAAGGCAAGTTAAAATCAGCCTACGAAGGCAGTGAAATTTAATGTTTATAGAGGTTATCAGTTTAACCTCCACAAGTAGAAAAATATATCTCGAAGTATCTTAGGCACATATGTTCTATAAAGGAACATTAAAAAATCATTATTTTGTGTTGTAAGTTTGTTTAACGAACCTGTAGAATTTCAAATGCATCTCTTGTTACTACAAGCCAGTACAAAAACTTTTATTCAGTTTTCTAGTGTATTGCAGTTGCTCAGATTATAACACAGAAACCTCGTAAACTATAGAATGATGTATGTAACTGAAATGTTTGAATCTATTGGACCACATACAGTTAAGAAAAAGATGTTCACACTCTCTACATGGAAAACCGATTTTCTATACAATGTTCACGGGAGGAATGGTAAATATGCAGGGATACGACAGGAACGATCATTCGAAGCAAAAAAGCCTAGTAAACATGGGCTCCAAAAAATGTACCTTAAGAGCTATGAACATTTATTCAACTTCGATATTGTGAAACAGATGTCTTTCACAACGTGCCTTCCATATTTTGAGAGGTGCTCATACGGACCAAACCAAGAAATGAGTCTCAATAGGCATGGGCTTTAAAGTACATACCTTAAGAGGTATGAACACTTGTTCATCTTCGCTACTGTGAAAGACATCTCTTCTACTCAACAAGTGCTCACAGCTCTTAATGTATCCCTTTCAGAGTCTGTTTTTACTAGACAGTTTTCTTTCCATAGTACCTCCTCGCAAAACATAGAGCCAATAGCAAAGAGCATGCACTAGAAGCGATTCTTTTCACAATATCGTAGATGAAGAAGTTAACATTTTTCTTAAGGTATGTAATTTAGAGTCCACGTATCATTACGCTTTATATATGTTTCCTGAGAGGTATACGTAAGATAAGAAAGCGATACGCTGCAGTATAGACGCTGTTAGAAGAAAGAGATGTGACAGTCACTTTTTTTTAGGTCGGCAGAAAGAGAGAAGTCTGTAGTGTGTCTCAATGAAGACAGGACGTGAACATTTTATCACTCTTCCTATTGTAATAGTTCTGTTAATTATATTGGGTTTTGAAGTTAATATAAATAAAGTGAAGTAAATTATATGACAAGCAATTGATCTCACCCCATTGAAATATGAGTTTCTTTGATTATATGATATTGTCAACAATTAGCAACCTGTACGACAGCTGTATTCCAGATGAACATTGCATCAGGAAGAAGAAGTAAAATTTCTCACTGAGAAGAAAATAAATCTAAGAACATTTACCACTAAATTTCCTATAAAGTTTAGTTTAGGTATGTTTAACGGTGTGTGTTAGGTAGCTTGCCGTAAAAGCGTTTTATTAACTTTCCTTTATGATTTCAAAATTAAAAGTGAGAAAACATTTCCAGTTCAAAAATTCTAATTCATTATCCAGCCATCTGTAAAAAGTGGAATAGAATTCACTGGTGATCGTGACACGACCAGCTCCCGCAATCTCCAGATTGCAAGTAAAAAGTGACTGTTACAGTGATTGTAGACACACTAACTCTGTTCTGTCTGTGTTCCATATTTTTGCCAATGAGGATACAATGAGAAAAGGAGAATGTTACCAGTAAAGACGGAACAAAATTATTTTCTCCAAAGACAAATAGTTGATCTTCACGAAACATGGACGGAATTATGCCAGCCAAAGAAAGGATCAAGAATATTCCATTGATCATAGCACACAGTAGCAAGTTCGCCACAATATCCTGATCCTTAACGTGATTAAAGCCCTTTCGCAAGCAATAATATTTATCGTTGATTTTTCATTGTAATAATAAACGATTTTTATGTAAATAACAGTGACATACCGAACTGCCGCCTTGTCGTGAACTTATATCACGAGCGAAATTTTCCGTAACTCTTGAGTATCTGTCATAGTTCAACAATACCATTTCAGTGTGTACCTTTTATTGTCAATGAAAATGGAATCAAGTGTCAATAAGAAAATTAATACTAATGGCAGTGACCAGGAAACCACTGAATCAGATTCTAATGTACTATAAAATGAAAATGACAGCAAATCGCAACAGGCTGGCAATGTCGCAGTCGAAAAAAATGTACAACTGAACTCAGTTGCAAAGAATAGACAAAACGTTATCGAAAATGATGTCACATGGCAAGCATTCGATGAAGTTAATTCACAGTCCTCAATAGAACATGTCTCTTTTCAAAATAATTTGGATAGAAACAATGCAACAGACGTAGGAAATTTTCCGAGCTGGATATTGAATGAATGGAATGGACACATGCATTCTGAGGATATATGCAGTCAAAACACAAATAAGTGTGACGGAAACCATTCGTATTCACCGAAAAATGAAGGATTTAATAATCGTGACAATGGTGACAACAATAACAACAACGGCATTAATAGCAGAAATCAATAAGGCAACACGCTATGCGGTTGCATCCATACACGTTACCACAGTGATGTAATGGTAACGGAGGATTGAGAAATCGTCAAAGTAACGGTTTCCCAGAGAGAAAGAAATTACAATTCAGGGTACAATTGCTCACCATCAAGAAATAACCGTAAAGGTTGGAATAACTGGCGCGATCCCAGTGACAGTAGACGACAAGGTTACAGGAAAGGGAATGAACAGCATGTATAAATATCAATCATAAAAACAGCGCTACTGGAACATCATAAACCAAAATCAGCGAACGACACCCTCAATTATGCGCATGAAAAACATGGCAAAATACCGATCACACTGTAAACATTGTAGAAGTGACTGACGCAAGGGGCAGCACCCCGCCTCCTCAGAGGGTAAACGGCGATCGGTCAGTGTAGACACCCCCCCCCCCCCACCGCCTGCCGGAAACGAGAATGCGAGCAGGCACTAATAAATAATCATTCCTCAAAGTATGACAAATAAATCTGTACGCGAGATGACGCACGTACAGATAAGAAAAATGATATACAATAAACGATGTAGTACAGGCGATGGTACATATAGGTCCTATTATGTGAATGTTTGTAAAAATATGAGGCAGCTTTAAGAGGAAGATACTTCAGGGAACAATGTAAGGCAACAGATAACAAGTTCTGAAGAAGCAGACTTGAGAACACGTTATAAGTGAAACGTCCCCTTAGAATAATTTATACAAGACTGTGCTTAAACTGACACACAATGTTTTTAGCGCAACGCAATCTGACTATCAAAGATCCCTGCAAAAGAATGGCCCTGAGTAACAATAAACTATACCTTTCAGAAATCACTTACCTCACAAAAATCTTCATTACTCGAACTACTGCAATACAGCGAGCGCCACTACTGCCAGCTAAATAAAAGATTCAAACTACGGAAGTCACTAACTACTGATAGGGATAGTTAGCAAATGAAAGATTTTAATAGAGAACAAACAATGTATTTACCTTAATAGTCATAATATATATAGCAGTTCATGACAAATTACAAAACTCCGCCATCTCTCTCCCCACATCCACCACTGCTGGCGGCTCACCTCCAACTGCGCAACGCTACGCGCTGTTCACATCCAGCTGCCGCTGCCTAACACTACAATGGCAGACAACAATGCAAACTAGCCACAGACTGCACACAGCACAGCCAGTGAATTTCGTACAGAGCGCTACGTAACGTTGCCAATAAGAAAACATAAACAGCCTACTTACATAGCCCCCATGCTCCCCACAAAAAAATTTACAAAATATTTTTGGGCAGTGGCCAATAATGATTCGAAAAAATTTTTCATAATTACAATAACAAAGATATCAAATGCACACACTTATTTATACAATGTTGGTCAAAAGCTAAAATTTTCTCACAGTCCATAAAGACAGTCCTGATCATCATAATAGTAATTACAGTTTTTTTTCACAAAGTCTCATTAGTAAAAAAAAATGCACACAGAAGTAGTGGATTTACATGCAGTCTTGAAGAAGTAGTGGAGTCCTTCCAACGAAAAGACAGTGCTGACCCTTGACATGTTGAGAGGTAATGGGCCACAATGGAGCAAACCCACTGCAGAGTCATTCGAAGTTCTGAGGAATATTGGTAGGTAGGTCATCACAGAGTAGACCCACTGTAGTCCTGGTAGAGATTGTGGTATTGGTGGGCCACCAGAGGTGCAGACCCACTGCAGTCCTTGTAGAAATTGTGGTACTGGTGAGTCAGCAAAGATGTAGACCCACTGTAGTCCTTGCAGAAATAATGGTATTGGTGGGTCATCAAAGATGCAGACCCACTGTGGTCTTTGTAGAGATGGCCAGCAGCCATCTTTTGTGACTGTGCAGGTGCACAATCACCATTGAAGAGTCTTGCGGATAATATAGCAAGTCCATAACCACCACTTGTGCACTCACAAAGTTTTTGGAATTGTCCTTAGAACCAGCAATGCTGTTATCCAGTCCCTTGCTGAATTATTAACACACGAGCAAACACTATCAGTCCCTACTTCTCACATATTGTGTACATACTATGACCAACAGAAATGTGTGCAGTGAAATGAATGCTTACAAGTTACTTAATTTGATGAACTGGTGTCAATTACAATATTATAACATGAGAATACACTTACAAAGGTACAAAATACATCATTAAAAACATAACAATACAGATAACATTTGTAGTACAGGCTTTACAACAGAATCGAAATAGACATATACATCAGTGTTACAGGAATTATGACATGAGTACATACATAAAAGATCAGAATAACTAGCGAAACATCAACTTCACACATGAGCATTAAAACAAAACAGAATAAATAATGTCTAAGCATCTTTACAAAGTAAATAACAGAGTATTAGAAAAATTCTACAACATAGCTCTCATCAGCTAAACACATAAAGACAGGAAAAACACAAATACACAAGGGTACACAAACATATAGAGGGATGACACAAAAGGAAAGGACAGGGTTTGTTTTACTGCAGTATTTTGCATGGAGATCTCCCTTCGTTCATCATTATTCCCAAAAAGTCCTATCTAAGCCTGCTTTCTGTATTCTGTTCACATCCTCTGTCAAAAATAGTTTTTCTCCACTGTACAGTATCCCTTTTTTTTCGCCAGACCATTTTCTGATAGCTTCTCAATGCATTTCTTATAAATTCACCATAGTTAGTTTCTTATATAGTCTATTCCTCTTAAGCTAACTTAAATCTACTGAGGTCAGATGCTAAACTAAGGGATGAGGCAGTGCAGCAGCACATAACAAATTAACACAAACAGCAATGCAAAAAAAATGGAAAATTGCAAAGCAAGCTACAGTAAATCTAAATTACCAAGCAATGCAGCATTTCAACTAATATGAGTCAATGTCCAGCAACAAGAAAAATAAGTCAGTAGTAAAACTAGCTTAACAGAGTAACACAATTTAAAATTCAGTAGCACTATGCCTGGCAAACAGCAGCAGAAACTTATATCTAAACATGACAAATCTCAAGCAGAAAAAATATTACACTAAAATGGCCATGTCTAATACCTATGTCACATCTTAACACTAGAGTGATGCATCACGAGAACTTACACTAGCAGATAAGTTACCAAATCGTAAAGAAATTATTTATGCAATTCCTGTGAAGGGAAATGTCTATTTATGTGCCCTCGTTTTCTTGGAAGTAGATCATAAATTTCTTATTGACTGGATCTGTAGGCATAAAATAACTATATTAGTACATATATTAAATTTTGTTTTAACCAATGCTGCAGTGCAGCTAGAAACTAGATATTAAAGAAAATGAGCAAATATGTACAAAGGACGGCATGAAACGTCATTCATTAGCCATATGGCATTTCATAACGCAGTAAAAATTCCCTCAATTCTAGAGAAAGACGCTTGTCATAATCAGGTGTGCAGATGTAAGCGTGTCGTGTTTGCGGTGCTTTCTACAAAGGTATGTCAAAAGCGAGGATAATGGCCTCCCTTTTTTTTTTTTGTCTACCTGAGCGTCTGAAAAGGCTTGTTCTCCAGGTGTCTGACACAGCTGTGTGCCCACGACGCACGTGCAGGTGGTCACTTAACTTTCTTACGGAAATATTTACGACAGCAGTTTCCGCTACAGTGACAGTCTCATATACAAAATTTCACGGGTCGAGAATTTGCGTTGCAAATGTGTAGAAACAAAACCCTATAAATATAACAGTATCCAAAAAATTTTCGCCGGCATTGTGATACATTCACGCATTTACACACATTTCATAACTCTTAAAGTACGAATCTTGGTTTCCAACAACCTTTTTCACAAACCAGAGTCCCTAAACACTACTCATTATTCCTTACCTTATTCGTCGGCACTTCTTCAATATTTCATCATAACATACGTAGCATAATCAAATAACTCATATACCATCAGCTTGTTGATCATAAACATACCTCAGCAGCATAATACACATCGTCGTCGTAATAATAACATCATAACACCTCAGTCAAATCTCAAAATCGTCGTAGCTTCCTCCAATAATTTAAAAACCTAAAAAGAATTCTCTGCTCATTTAAATAGTGTCATCTACATCAAACGTACTTTAAAAATCATTATCTCATACCAAATACATCATTCAAAGCTCTCATAGTATCACAATGGGTCCGAAAAAATATGAACAGTTCACACAGTACAGACAAAATACAATTTCGTAAGTGTGAAGTAATCCAACTCTGTAATTGCGTAAACATGTGTCACTGATGTAGTAAAAAAGTTTGTCTCTCTCAGTTAAATGATCAGATAGCTATGTAATTTATGTGTTAGAGGAATATGGTACCGATGTGTAAAGTTGTATAAGCAAATACCATATTAGCTAGGGCTCCTTGTGCTTTCCAAACACATGATACACAAAGTAAGCATGTACCCCCCTGAGGATTAATGTAATTATACCCTCAGGTGTTACAGATTACAGCAATGGAATGAAATGTTACGGAAAACCTTTGTATCGTTGAACTTCAAATATCTTTAAAAATAAATGTTTTAAGTACAAAATTAATCACTCAAATACGTGTCCTGTAGCGCTAAATGTGCGTCTTGCTGTAAGATCATCTCTGTGGAAGTCTCGTAGTTATTGTCCTCCGAAAGCTAAGTTCTGCAGAAGTCAATGTACTTACTTCATGATAAACAAAAGTGAAATGCTTTACGTATAGATTTCTTAGTTATTACGCTTATTGTTGTGATGAAGAAATTACTGTGCTGTAACGTATTGTTGTGCTACGGAAAATGCTGTCTCATTGTAGCTATACCACAAAAGTTACTATTAAAACATGTTTTACTTTCCAGAATAATACAGAAAAACTGTGCAGATATAAAACAGAAACACCGCAAAAGCAACATTGTAAATTGTCACTCATTAGTAGCGTTGTGATAAAATCGTGTAGCTGTCACATAAACTAACCACTGTCTCATCCGGTATCTCACAGAAAGTACCTTAAATCCAGAATGTATTTTCTAGTAAACCAAAATGTTGCATTAAAATCTCATTAGCAGTACTGGTAAATGTTCTAATCGTGCAACTAACAAGCAAGAATGTACACACACAGTAACACTGTGTCCTCTGTTCACTATCACAATGCGGTGGTAATTACTGTCTAAATATGTACCCTAGGTTCTAGACTGGATAGTTAACTTCAAAACATAGTTGCATGATAACAGTTTCTAAGTGTGACAAAGAAATGTGAAGCGAAACGTTTTATGGAAAAGACAAAGTTAAAAAGCAGATTATCTTTCAATAAACGGTTTTACATGTGAAATGTGGTGTAAACCTTTTGCTCTTCTCAATACGCAGAGTTTCAACTTGAATGCAATTATCATGCGGTATTCGTCCGTAAAGAATACGGGAATTTTGCTCAAGGTTAGCGTCAATGTTACTTTTCCCTGAGCCAGCTGGCGCACTCGGCAGCCTGCGGTGCGAGTCATTGTCTGTTCCATTGTTGGCGCGCGTCGTTATTGGGATTTGGAGGCCTTACTTCCACAAATTCGCCTTGCCGAGAGGGGCCAGCTCTGTTTAAAGCTCGCCAGTTCTGATGGAATTCAGGTCTGTCGTTTTGTCGGTAGTTTACACAGTTTCTTTCGTGTCGGTCATGTGGTGGAGAATTTCTCCCGGAATCGTAACTGTGTGGTGGACCGTTGCGTCTGAAGTTATTCTGTCTCCTGTGATAATAATGGTTCTGGTTGCCATATTGTCTGTTTCTATGATTGTCTCTGTCATATTAATTACTACGGAAAAGCGATTTTTCTCTGTAACTATTACTCTGCCAATGGTTGTCATACGGGTGGTGTCTGTTTTGGTCACGATTTGTGTTGTGAGAATAGCCTTGTCGTGTCCAGTTATTATTTCTGTCGTCACGGAATTGTGACGGATGTGACCTGTAGTGTTGTTTCCCTGTTTTCGCATCCCGCGACTGTCTGTGTCAATTTCTAATTCTTGTAAGAGTCCCTGAAAAGCTTCAATGTCGTCTTTGCAACGTCCTGCTAAAATAATATGTCGTAAATGTTCAGGCAGTTTGATGAAGCAAATGCGGATGAGTTCTGAGGGGCTGTATGGGTTTGACAGCTACTGATTCTTGTGCAACATGTCTTCAAAATATTTCACAAGACTGGAAAATTCAGATTGTTCGAAATGTTTCATCATTATGATGCTATGTTTTACTCGGTCTTGTGTAGCTTGAGACCAATATGCTGAGAGGAACGCATGGTAAAATTCTCCTTCACTGTGACAATCGTGAATGACCGATCGCATTCTTACAGCTGGTTCATTCTCCAAGTAGCCACACATAAATTCTAACCTGTGCTCCAATGACCAGTTGGGAGGAAAACAATGAGAGAATTGATGGAGCCACGCTTGTGGATGAATGTCGTTGGCAGAATCCTTAAACGTTTTGAATTTACGTGTAGTAATGAACAGCTTATAGTCAAAATCATCGTCTCGGCGAGTAGCATGTCGGTCATTGTTACGTCGTATCGGCGGTTCCATCTCAAAATTCGGTGCACATTGCCAATTTCTTTCATAACTTCCGAAATGCCCTGTGTTATTATTTTGTGGCTGTTCCGTATTTCTATGTCCCTCTTCCCGTATTGGAGCGCGAGTGTCCTCTGACATACGTAATTCTTGTATTACCTGTGTCAGCTGATCTTGTACTTCCCGGATTTCTCTTTGGTGTTGCGTATTAATTTGATTCAGATTTTGTTTCAGTTTCCTAATTTGTTCGCACTCTTCTGTGTCATTAAAGACTACCGGTTTTGTGTCATTCAGATTACCATCTACCTTCGTAGATAAGTTAGTGACCTGATCCCAAAAGTTCGGCTACTTTCCCCGATAGTGTACTTATTTCCTCCATGTGTCTTTCTGAACCAATTTTCAGGGTATCTACTGTGTCCTTTAAGTTTTCCTGAGTTTTTGCAAGTTGCGTAACCGAATCGGTAGATGCAACTGAGTCAATTTTAGCTTGCAAGGTCTCATGATTTTCATGAACAACAGTTTGCAGTTCTTTTATGGCTGCTTCGTGAGTCTGTAATGCATTTTCATGACGCGAAAAAATAGGTTGGAAATGCTCACAAATTTGTGTTTTCACGTCATTACAGACCTTTTGACATTTCGATTCGATGTTATGTAACTCAGTGGTTAAATCTTCACGTGTTTGTTCAAGTGTGGTGTCTAACTTTTGAAGATTTTGTTCCATTGTGTCTAACTTTTGAAGCTTTTGCTGTGTTTGTCTCTGATTTTGTTCCATTGTGTCTAACTTTTGAAGATTTTGTCCCATTTGTTGCATTAATTGTAATAACAATGCATTAGTGTCTGGAATCTGTTCCTCTACGCTTTTCGGCAGTGCATTTGCACCAGCAACATTCACATTTTGACAAGCAGAAAATGTGTCTTGACTTATTTGAGAAAACGGTGAGGACCCAAAACCCAAGTCTACAGTATTTGCAATATTGTGTTCTGTCATTTCGGATTCCTGAGGTGAGCTGTTGCCGACCGATCGATCGATAATGCTTCCCTGTTCACAACCTGTTTCACTGTCTACACCATTATTTGCAGCCCGCTCCATTTCCCTATGTACAATTACCAAATTACTACTTTCAACATTAGTTAATTCATTACTCGGTGGCGCTAACACACTGCTTTCGTCTTCACTGTCATTTCTCAGTTTACTTTGGAGCCTAGTATTACGTTTTTCACACGCCATTATTGTGACAATATTTCACACGATAACACAGAAAAACACACTTTGAAGAGCAAAAATAAGAGAACACATTAACATAGCACTGAAAATAATATCTAGTTAACTGCAAGCTGCGAAATACTTGGTGCAAATCTACATGCATGCCACAACTGTTTTACTGTGCAACAATGAAAAACCACAACTACAAAGGAAATTCTCTCTATAATTACGCGCTAGCAATAAACAAAAGCTACACTAATTACACAAACTACAAGAAAAAATCAGAAGATTCCAGTGAGGTATCCTCGGCTAAGGGTCGACGTATAAAACATCCCCTTAGAATAATTTATACAAGACTGTGCTTTAACTGACACACAATGCTTTTAGCGCAACGCAATCTGACTATCAAAGATCCCTGCAAAAGAATGGCCCTGAGTAACATTAAACTATCCCTTTCAGAAATCACTTACCTCACAAAAATCTTCATTACTCGAACTACTGCAATACAGCGAGCACCACTACTGCCAGCTAAATAAAAGATTCAAACTACGGAAGTCACTAACTACTGATAGGGATAGTTAGCAAATGAAAGATTTTAATAGAGAACAAACAATGTATTTACCTTAATAGTCTTAATATATATAGCAGTTCATGACAAATTACAAAACTCCGCCATCTCTCTCCCCACATCCACCACTGCTGGCGGCTCACCTCTAACTGCGCAACGCTACGCGCTGTTCACATCCAGCTGCCGCTGCCTAACACTACAATGCCAGACAACAATGCAAACTAGCCACAGACTGCACACAGCACAGCCAGTGAATTTCGTACAGAGCGCTACGTAACGTTGCCAATAAGAGAACATAAACAGCCTACTTACATAAGTTACACGATAGAGTTTTGTTTTATCGTCAAATGTCTCAGTCTTGTAACTGGTGTGTTTGTTTACCAAAAGCATGTGTAGACAGTTTTATTAGGTATACACTTATCTCTTCGGGTCACTGCAGTGTAGCCAAGTGTGCTCAGAAAATAAAGTCATACTACTATCTCCCTAACATTAGACAGAGTGTACAAGAAGTCATCAAGAAATGTGTAATCTGTCCAAAGACCGAAGACTGACATAGATCATGATTCAATGAATTGCGTCCTATTATAGCAATAATCCCTTTACCTCATATCAGTTGATGCTACAGGACCTTTTCCAACGGAAAATGGAGAAGTGATATATGTAATAGCCTTATGCGACGTGTTTTCTAAATATCTGAAGATGTATGCCATTAAAATAATAATGGCAGGGCCTACAATCAAGCGGATCGTGAGAGAATATGTTGTGGGAGTGGGTAAACCAAAGCTATCTGACTGGTAATGCTAAGTTCACAAGAGCGAAGTAAAAGAATTTGTCAAGTCACATAACATGAAACATATTTATGTATCTAAATTTCATACTAAGACCAGTCCAACAGTACAGGTATTTCGTGAATTTAACAAGTTTATCAGAAAGTATGCACCATAAGGGATGTTAAGTGGACTGAATAGGAGAGGCTTTCTCAACAAATAGTAAATAATGTGCCACACTCATCTACAAGTTATACACCAATCAAATTAGGCCTAATGTGCATGAAGTATAAAATACACGACTGAGTTAAACCCTTACCTAATTTTCTGAGAAAGAGATACCATTAGAAGTAATGGTTAAACATGCACTAATAACGCTGGAAGAAAAAGCACAAGCTAGGGAAAAAATGCATGATAAAAGAATAGGTCACACAACTGCTTTTCACGTTGAATGGGAGGTGTTATTACGCACACATCCTCAATCTACCAAACACATATAGCTTAACAAAAAATGACAGTTGTTGTACACAAGACCATTTATTATATACGGAATACCAAATCCGGGATGTTTATTGAGCAACCCAAAAACAAGGAAAATACGCTAATTATATCCACATGTAGGTACGAAAACATTTATGCGCTAACATACGAGGTCAATGCACATCAAACCCTTCAGCGCGAACAGCCCATACGGAAATGCAACAAACTGTAATCCTTACAGAAATTTGGAGGGTCTATCTGATAGCAAAAAATGAAAACATCTCTAGGACGCGACACAATATACATTTTCGTTTAACTACACGCAAAATATCTATAATAGTTTTGAAACAAATTGAAGAATTTCGTAATGGATGTTAGACCAAGTATGTATGAAGATTCTTTGAAACCATTATGAAAATTTTGTAATCCTATTCACAGCGAAATGACAACTTAAAAATTGTTCATTAAATACATTTTGGGAAACAGTGAATATGGACTATAGCAATACAGCCTGGCAGCCTGGGAAGAGTTAACTGAATTGAGGGTGGTAAACATTTCCCCCCCCCTTCTCTTCCCACTTTTGACGTAGTCTGCAATGGCCATATTTGCGCATGCATGCTGTACCCAACACACTAGTGCGTCTCTTAACGCACAGTGACTGAATGTAACATTAACTAGTGAAAGTGAGAAAATAAGACATAAATTTGCAAAGGAAATGCTATAAATAAACCAAATTAAGTAATCGCTGACCCATAGATAAGACCAAATTACAGGAAGTTCGAACAAGTGAAGTAGCAATTTTTCCACGTTACATATACAACTAGTTATAGGATCAAAGAGTACACTTGATAAATTTTGTCACTGTAAATGTATTAACCATAAGAATAAACATGTATAATGACTATTATTATATAACTACACTCTTCGCGTTTTCTACACAAACTTTGCTAGTATGAAGTATTTCATCTATTGACATATCCATTTTGTCCCGACATTGTGTGACAAACTTCAAAACCAACTTCACACATACGAGCATACGTAGACGTAGATGAACAAGAAGAAAGATATATCAGAGTATGAAGCTATATACAAAAGAAATTATTTAAATGATAAGAGCTAGGGCCAAGTGTGAGGAAAGGACGATATACAGAAAGGTTACGATTATACTAAAGTAATAAATAAAACAATAGGTTACAAATGACCTGTGAAGAGGAACAGGCTAATGAATACAGTGACGGCACTAAAATTAAGTGTGATATTACACTATCTGCAGCTACCTACAATAAGAAAGAGCTACACTACTTATGTGAAACTACAACCGATTAAGCTCTGAAGATTGTACAATACTTTACAGTATTCTACTAAAACCCACCTCTGCATTAAAGTGAGTACAAAAATCTGACTGAGCTATGGGCAGTTATGCATGGTTAAGAAGTTATGTAGTAATAAATATTTTGTAGGGAATGATGTAAAGTAGCACGTCCCTCTTGGCGGAAGGATTGAACTGGATGTGGAAGGTACCAAATAAAAGGACCCTCTCCTTATATTAGTTTGTAAGTTATACAGAGTATAATTGTGATTGTGTATTCGTTTATGTAAAGGAGAATACATTTATATTCAGCTCGTTGAAACAGCTAAAAACCAATGTGGCTCTGTCAGCTGAAGAGTAATAACGAGTATAGTGAGTCTCACATTAATTTAGCCTGTGTGTTAAGCAATCAATGAAATACAACATCGTTATGCAAGATACATTTGACAGTAAATTAACACTTATGTTTTTGACAGTAAATTAACACTTATGTTTTTGACAGTAAATTAACACTTATGTTCACGTTGTACAAAGAGTAATAGAAGAATAGCGTAGTAGACACATTCGAACATTATATACAAACAGAGAGCTGCTTGTGAAACTGAACATAAAATGCAAAACATATATCGGTCTGTAGCATAAAAAGACGGTTTCAAACATTGATTAGCTGAGTGGAAAATGTAAATATTAAACAAATGATTTTGAGACGTAAATAGGAATATAAGAAACATTATGCTGCGACTAGAACATGGATTTACAACCAGTATTTCACCTGTTCTCCTGCCAAGTGTCGTAAAGTGTTTGTGAAAATAAATACTTTTGCCAGAAGATGCTTGATGTAATTCGTATGCTTTTCCTTTCCTCATGTAATGGTGAATATGCTCTTGATTGTGTTGATTATAATATCGGTTTTCAGGTTTTTATGGGAGATGTAAACACTCCGAGAAGTAAATTCTTCAATCACTGAAAGAAAAAAAAATGGTCAAAATTTTCTTACAGCTACAAATAAAGGTTCCAGCAAAAAATTAATTGCAAGGATCCTAGAGTAAAAACTTTGAAATGATTTTCTTGTGACTGTTCTTGTACGACTTTCATTTGTTACATATCTTTGTAAATCTACTCATATATTATTTTAAACCTGTACAAACCAATATTACGTGACATCAGACGTATTAGGAACTGCAAATATGTGTGAAAGAGTGGTACGTAAGCTTTTTAACGGACCTCAAGTGTGTGGAGTTGCCACCTAGTGATTAAAAAATAGTACTGTGCGACGATTTAAGTTTGCAATCGCCAAGTGATTCATCATCTACAATGTCGAATGTTCAACGAATCTGCAGTGCCGAGCTGAATGAGCAGTAGGACGAGTGTGCTAAAGGAAAGGTAAACACCAAAACGTCGACGACGATTTTATCCAGACGTAGCTGGCCAAGCAGGGTTCTTCTGCATAAAGATGCAGTGGAGACCGTCGTAGGTTACGGAATCCGTAGGCAAGTGTAAATAGTTACCCTGAGTGGACACTGGAACTGTGTTCACACTCCATCCAACGCGTGAATAATGCGCTGCGTGGTTCGGAAAACAATAGCCGAGAGGAAGTTCAAACAATGGAGCAGTTTACTACGTCGACTCAACGACAGTAGTGAAAGAAAGGACAGAGAAGAGGCAAATTTTTGTTGCAAGCTAGAGGAGAGACACGGAATTGTCATAAATGTAAATAAAAAAAGATAAATTAAATTGAATGTGAAAAAGGACTGCATGATGTGAAACAAAATTTGTAATACTGTAAAGTAATCGATTTATTTGTAATTGTAATGTGATATAAGAAAATTTTTCGTTACACATACATGACATATAAAGACTTTGGTAAAAACGAAGTCTCCAGATAGCTGATACACATTAGTCAAGCAGTATATTAAAGAATAATAGACAAATATGCCAATAGCTGAGCATCGAAAATAAATGCTTTCACCCTTTGGTCATGAAAGCAGACGACTGAACCTTGCCCCTTTGGGAAAATAACGTAAAATGTATAAAACAACAGAAAATTTTGTAATATTTTCAACATTTCGCGGCCCTGTCAGCAACTGTATAAATATTAATTTTAAATTAACAACAGCCTCAGTTGCAATGTTTACCTAGATTTACCTCGGTTTCAGTTGGGATAACACAACCTTCTTCGGAATAAAAGGAACTACGATTTGTCCATGATGGACACCGTCAAAGACTAAAAACTATAATATCCTCATGCGATCAAGTTCGATGATTAAGTCCGAATATACTAGGTTGGCTTAAAATAGTAAATGCATTGTTCCCTTCTCTTCTGACGTCCAACAAATTATTACAAATGTTAAGAAAGTCGATATATCTTTTTTTCCTTACAGGATAACGTATACGTCAATTTCGTTAGCCGCACCTGGTTATTCACAAAATTTTACGTTTAGGAGTACATTTCGTACCAGTGTTAAGAAGTACGCATGACCCACTATCTCCCATGCGCTCTCGAGGATATAGCCAGTTCCAGTACAACATCCGTTGCTGCCTTACCGCGGTCGCGAAGTGGGGCCGAGGCAGGTTCCCAGATAATTTATTGCAATATGACGATGTATTACTATATTACAGTTTTTAGTCTTTAACGTTGTCCATTATGGACAAATATTGTTGTTGTTGTTGTTGTGGTCTTCAGTCCTGAGACTGGTTTGATGCAGCTCTCCATGCTAATCTATCCTGTGCAAGTCCCTTCATCTACCAGTACCTACTGCAACCTACATCCCTCTGAATCTGTTTAGTGTATTCATCTCTTGGTCTCCCTCTACGATTTTTGCCCTCCACGCTGCCCTCCAATACAGGGAGCGAAAGGCTATTTACAATTTGTATAGAAACCAGATGGCAGTTATAAGAGTCGAGGGACATGAAAAGGAAGCAGTGGTTGGGAAGGGAGTGAGACAGGGTTGTAGCCTCTCCCCGATGTTATTCAATCTGTATATTGAGCAAGCAGTAATGGAAACAAAGGAAAAGTTCGAAGTAGGTATTAAAATCCAGGAAGAAGAAATAAAAACTTTGAGGTTCGCCGATGACATTGTAATTCTGTCAGAGACAGCAAAGGACTTGGAACAGTAGTTGAACGGAATGGACAGTGTCTTGAAAGGAGCATATAAGATGAACATCAATAAAAGCAAAACGAGGATAATGGAATTTAGTCGAATTAAGTCGGGTGATGCTGAGGGAATTAGATTAGGAAATGAGACACTTAAAGTAGTAAAGGAGCTTTACTATTTGGGGAGCAAAATAACTGACGATGGTCGAAGTAGAGAAGATATAAAATGTAGACTGGCAATGGCAAGGAAAGCGTTTCTGAAGAAGAGAAATTTGTTAACATCGAGTATGGATTTTAATGTCAGGAAGTCGTTTCTGAAAGAATTTGTATGGAGTGTAGACATGTATGGAAGTGAAACGTGGACAATAAATAGTTTGGACAAGAAGAGAATAGAAACTTTCGAAATGTTGTGCTACAGAATAATGTTGAAGATTAGGTTTGATAGATCACGTAACTAATGAGGAGATATTGAATAGGATTGGGGGAAGAGAAGTTTGTGGCACAACTTGACTAGAAGGAGGGATCGGTTGGTAGGACATGTCCTGAGGCATCAAGGGACAAATCTTAGTTCCTTTTATTCTGAAGAAGGCTGGGTTATCCCAACTGAAACCTAGATAAATCTAGGTAAACATTGCAACTGAGACTGTTGTTAATTTAAAATTACAAAATTTTGTATTATGTGCTATGTATATCGATCCACAGCGCACAGCAGGCGGCAGGTGTGATGACACTTGATAGATGTTTCCAAAGTATGTACGTAAGATAAAAGAGTAAGTGATGCGTTGCAGTGGAGAAGCTGTCAAATGAGAGAAATGTGACTATTCCTTTTTTTCGATCGCGGAAAGGGGAGAGTCCGTGGTGTATCTTGATGAAGAGAGGATATCAACATTTTATCTGTCTTGCTATTGCAATAGTTTTGTTAATAATATTGGATTTTGGGGTTAATATAGATAACGTGAAATAACTTACAGTGCGCGTCTATTATCTGGTAAACAGTTCATCTCACTGCATCAAAATATGAGTTTCTTTCATTACGCGACACGGTCCAAAATTGCAAACTTCTACGAAAGCTATATTCGACACTACCTCCGCAGCAGAAAGAAGAGTGTCCGCAGCTCGTGGTCTAGGGGCTAGCGTTGCTGCCTCTGGATCACGGGGTCCCGAGTTCGATTCTCGGCCGGGTTGGGGATTTTCTCTGACCGGGGACTGGGTGTTTGTGCTATCCTCATCATTTCATCATTATCATTTGTGAAAGTGACTAGATTGGAATGTGAAAAGAAAATGGACTGTGTAAAAATTGGAACTTTGTACAGGCGCCGATGACCGCGCAGTTGATCTGCCCACAACCTAAACACCATCAGCATAAAGAACATGTAAAGTTTCCCACTCAGGAGAAAACACAACTAAGAACATTTACCATCAAATTTCCTAGAATGTTTATTTCAGATTGTTTGATGGTGCTGTTCGGCAGCTGGCCATAAAAGCATTTTATTAACTTCCCTTATGATTTCAAAGTTAAAAGTCAGTAAACGTTCCCAATTCGAAAATTTTAATTCATTATCCAGCCAGTAGTAAAAAACAGAATAGAACAGACATGTTTACCACAATTTTTTGCTTCAAATGATTGTTCGTGTCATATCACCGAATATCGAAAATTCTTCGTGGGACACCCTGTGTTTACCCTACAAAGTTTTTTTTTCAGTTTGTATTTTACACGTCTAGTTCCGTAGGACCAATTGAGGGGCAAATCGCTGTGGCCATGGAATGCGTCAATACAAGATATTAACATAAATAAAATAAAATGTTGACAATTCCTACGCACGTGACAAGCGGCGAGTATGTGTTACTAACACTAAAATAAGGTCTCCAGTCTTCCAAAGATTAGCGCTTACGTCCACAGAGCATGTCTGTTACATTTTCGTATGAGCTATAGCAACTCTGTATGGCCTTAGCATCTTGCTTCTGCATTAGATTTATGCTGCAAGGACTACACAATGGAGAACTCCATACGCAGGAACAATAACCTTATAATTAGCCGTAATAGCGTCTTGTACACGATTTTCTTTGCACATAGATTACGCTTTCCAAGAAAATTTCCCGGATATCGAAACTGTTTGTTCTCTTTCCCTACTGCAAATTTTATGTGATGTCACATTTCGAGTTGCTGCTTTTTGTTACCCTGATGTACTTAAATGTGACTCACTCTAGATCCTCAGCATAGTCTGACACTATCGGCTTGTTTGTTATATACACATATGTGTGTGTGTGTGTGTGTGTGTGTGTGTGTGTGTGTGTGTGTGTATGTATGTGTTTGTTTGTTTGTTTGTGACTGCGTGTTTGTGTGTGTGTGGTGACTTTTCTTTTGGACAAGTCCGATATAACAGACAACATTCTGATCCAGCAGCCACTCTGAATCGAGACAATAATGAATTAGAACCTAGGTAGCTGTGGGCATTGATTTATATCAATGGTGTAAGTTGAAAATTTGTGCTGGGCCTGTATTCGAACCCGTGTCTCCTGCTTTCTAGGCAGATGAGCTTAACACTATCCCTTCTGGACACAGCGGTCAACACAACTGCGCGGACTGCCCTACCACACCTCCTGTCAGACCCAAATTCTCAACCTATACCACAAACTACTAATATAGTGGTCCTGCTCATTAGAGCCCTTACTCGCACAATTTCGCCAATTGCCGTAAGAGTTCTAGCTTAGTGTACTTATGTACTGAAGTAACAATTGGCCGTCCTAGGTGTCTGTGCTTTAGAACGAGTCTAAAAGAGTAGACGCCATTCTGATCCTGCAGGGGGGCAGTTTAAAATTTCTGCTGGATCTGGATTCTAGCCCGGGTATCCTGCTTACTAAGCAGATATGCTTACCACTACGTCTTCTGGACACAGTGGTCAGACTACCCTAGCAGATACAGAAAGGGATCAGACAAGGAGATGCTTTCAACATTGTTTTGGGCAAAATTATGAAGCTACGGGTAGAAAAAGTAAAAGGAATTCACTTAGGAATAAGATGTGCAAACAAGACGATCATAAAATGCCTGGAATTTGCAGATGATACTCGGCGGCAATAGACAAGGACTGAAATACATACGTGAAGTCTCTGCGAGAGCGGATCTACAGATATCGTATGAGAAGACGCAACACGTCGAAAGGAAGAAGAACAACAACAACCACGTATACAAAATACGGGAAGGTTAGCAGAGCGGAAAAATTCAAATATCTTGAGGAATATATACAAATAAGTCGATCAAACAAGGCATCCAACATGCAGAGAACAGAAAAACTTCAGAAAGCTCATGAACTAACATGGACGCACTAGAATAAAAGATATACACTCCTGGAAATGGAAAAAAGAACACATTGACACCGGTGTGTCAGCCCACCATACTTGCTCCGGACACTGCGAGAGGGCTGTACAAGCAATGATCACACGCACGGCACAGCGGACACACCAGGAACCGCGGTGTTGGCCGTCGAATGGCGCTAGCTGCGCAGCATTTGTGCACCGCTGCCGTCAGTGTCAGCCAGTTTGCCGTGGCATACGGAGCTCCATCGCAGTCTTTAACACTGGTAGCATGCCGCGACAGCGTGGACGTGAACCGTATGTGCAGTTGACGGACTTTGAGCGAGGGCGTATAGTGGGCATGCGGGAGGCCGGGTGGACGTACCGCCGAATTGCTCAACACGTGGGGCGTGAGGTCTCCACAGTACATCGATGTTGTCGCCAGTGGTCGGCGGAAGGTGCACGTGCCCGTCGACCTGGGACCGGACCGCAGCGACGCACGGATGCACGCCAAGACCGTAGGATCCTACGCAGTGCCGTAGGGGACCGCACCGCCACTTCCCAGCAAATTAGGGACACTGTTGCTCCTGGGGTATCGGCGAGGACCATTCGCAACCGTCTCCATGAAGCTGGGCTACGGTCCCGCACACCGTTAGGCCGTCTTCCGCTCACGCCCCAACATCGTGCAGCCCGCCTCCAGTGGTGTCGCGACAGGCGTGAATGGAGGGACGAATGGAGACGTGTCGTCTTCAGCGATGAGAGTCGCTTCTGCCTTGGTGCCAATGATGGTCGTATGCGTGTTTGGCGCCGTGCAGGTGAGCACCACAATCAGGACTGCATACGACCGAGGCACACAGGGCCAACACCCGGCATCATGGTGTGGGGAGCGATCTCCTACACTGGCCGTACACCACTGGTGATCGTCGAGGGGACACTGAATAGTGCACGGTACATCCAAACCGTCATCGAACCCATCGTTCTACCATTCCTTGACCGGCAAGGGAACTTGCTGTTCCAACAGGACAATGCACGTCCGCATGTATCCCGTGCCACCCAACGTGCTCTAGAAGGTGTAAGTCAACTACCCTGGCCAGCAAGATCTCCGGATCTGTCCCCCATTGAGCATGTTTGGGACTGGATGAAGCGTCGTCTCACGCGGTCTGCACGTCCAGCACGAACGCTGGTCCAACTGAGGCGCCAGGTGGAAATGGCATGGCAAGCCGTTCCACAGGACTACATCCAGCATCTCTACGATCGTCTCCATGGGAGAATAGCAGCCTGCATTGCTGCGAAAGGTGGATATACACTGTACTAGTGCCGACATTGTGCATGCTCTGTTGCCTGTGTGTATGTGCGTGTGGTTCTGTCAGTGTGATCATGTGATGTATCTGACCCCAGGAATGTGTCAATAAAGTTTCCCCTTCCTGGGACAATGAATTCGCGGTGTTCTTATTTCAATTTCCAGGAGTGTATTTCAAGACATGAAAAACTTAGGCACTACAGTAGATTCGCACTACCAGAAGCACTCTATGTATCAGAAACGAGCATGATCAGGGCATCTGACATCACAGGGACAAAAAAAAATAGAACTTAAAATCCTCAGAAAAAAATCTGGAGCAGTACACAGAGATGGTATATGGATGAAGAGACCAACCAAAGAATTATATGAACCCCCAGACAGGCTCACAGACATGGTCAGAAAACGCCGACTAACATTCTATGGACACTTGTTTAGCCTAGGTCAAATCCGTTTATCCTAGCTAGAATTTACGTGCTTTAGGATAAACTGGTGCATCCTGGTCTGAACTATTTTTGCCTAGTCGGAACGCATGTCGCTGCCTGTACGAACGAGGAATCTCCGAATCATCTCTGGCTCGCCCTCGCGCCTAACAACAGCTCATCGCTAGCACTGTTCTTTGTTTTGAACGGTATTCTGGATCGACGAGTGCGCGTGTTAAGTAGCTGGTTGCGTTTCAAAGATTTTATCATAATCCTACTATAATTAGTATGAGGCGTTTCATCATGGATGAGCATTTGTGTAGTAGACAAGCCAATCAAAAGCTGTGGAGAGAAAAGTTTCTGGAAAAAATTTTGCAGAGGGAAAACAAAAATTCTTCTCATCATAATGTGTTATCAGTAGACGAATATGCGGATTTGGTTAAACAAGACGAGGAAAAGTTGGAAAAAAAAGAACATCATTACAAAAAAGCAGACTTATAACGATTTGCTGTTTTGACAATTGATGATGCGAAAAAACTCATTGCACGGTGTGAAGGGAATATAAAATACTTTGTTCCAGCTGATGAACTTATGGTGTGATTGACGCAGCTCATGTAGCTGTGGGGCATGGTGATCGCGATAGGATGTTAGCCGAAACATCAAAAAAATATGACAGTGTCACAAAGGAAATGCCTTTATTTATCAATACGTGATGTTTGTCAACAAAAGAAGACAAAAAAGAAAAGTGGGCTAGTTTCAAAGCTAATTCTCCATTCGGAAATGAATAGCAGATGCCAAGTCGATTTGATCGATTTCCAACCACAACCAGGCGAGAATTTAAAAATTGATTCTAGTTTACCAAAACCATATCACAAAATTTGTTATCCTTCGTGCGTTAACATCAAAGAGGCTTATCATTTGAATGAACGTAGGGGCGCCTTGCATTCTTCAATCTGATAATAGCAGAGAATTTGTCGATAATGTTATAAGTGAACTCGCAGAGCTTTGATCAGAACTGAAAATCCGACGAAGTGCTCGGAAGGATTAAGGTATGTCCAATTCATGAAAAATCGAGCTTACCACTCTGGCATATAACAATCACCTTACAAAGCATTATGCGGAATCAAACCTAGAGTACCGGAAGGATTAAGGTATTCCAATTCATGAAAATTGATCTTACCACTCTGGGATAAAACAATCACCTTACAAAGCATTATGCGGAATCGAACCTACAGTAGAACTTTCCACTTCCTCGTTGCCTCAAGAAATCATAAATGATATTCAGGATGAAGATGACCTAAGGAAGGCAATCGAAGATGAGAGCAATACTGAACAGTACGAAGACAGTGACGATGATAAAACTGTGAAAACTGACAAAAACGACATTCAAAATGCTAGAAAAATTGAGACAGAAAATTAAAAAAAAAAAACAAGCTAAAAGAATGAAAGCTTCCTCTGACAAATCCCATCCACCAGGTGACATTGTAGATAACGTAACCATACCTATTCCAGATGTAGATAAAGGCAGAGGTGACCTTCGAAACGTAACTGCAGTAATACTTCAAAAGACTGATAAGGGCCTCTACAAAATTGGCACCAAACGCGGCGTACTTCAAAAACATTATTGCAGGTATAGTTTTATTAAAATTTTCCACAGCTTTTTCTAATAAAATATTAAAAATATTTGTTTTAACTTCTTTTTTATTTTTTTAGAACTGATATTGACGTCTGCATTCAGAAGATTTAGATTTGAGAGATATTAACCAGGATATTGAAATATCTTTAAGGACTGCAGCCACAAAACATTCTGTTGGATAAGGGCAAGGCTTCGAGAAATGCAGTTGCATGAAAAACTATACAACACAACAAACACAATTATAAGAAAAACAAAGTTCTCTACAATTCTAAGTGCCACCAGAGTAAACCTTGGAAAAATAAGTAAATAGGCGAATTGCATATAAGCTCATTTCTGTGGATGGATATATGCAAGTTGATCTAGTGATCGATGTTAAATTACTGATTAGTTAATAAATGGCTTTAATGAATCATATTCACTATTTTATTTCTATTCATTTATTAAATTTACTTTGAAAAGCTTATGGAAGATACAAACTAGGTGAAATTAGCTCAGACTAGGACGTAACAGTTTATCCTAAAGTATGTAAATTCTAACTAGGATAAACCGATTCGACCCAGGCTAAACTGTTTTATCCTATCGGTAACAAGATGAACGAGTTTGACCTAGGCGAAACTAGTTCATCCTAAAAACGGGTTTGGCCGGTAACACATACATACAGCAAGAGACTCACAAAGAGGATTTTTAACGCTGTAAATACACTCCTGGAAATGGAAAAAAGAACACATTGACACCGGTGTGTCAGACCCACCATACTTGCTCCGGACACTGCGAGAGGGCTGTACAAGCAATGATCACACGCACGGCACAGCGGACACACCAGGAACCGCTGTGTTGGCCGTCGAATGGCGCTAGCTGCGCAGCATTTGTGCACCGCCGCCGTCAGTGTCAGCCAGTTTGCCGTGGCATACGGAGCTCCATCGCAGTCTTTAACACTGGTAGCATGCCGCGACAGCGTGGACGTGAACCGTATGTGCAGTTGACGGACTTGAGCGAGGGCGTATAGTGGGCATGCGGGAGGCCGGGTGGACGTACCGCCGAATTGCTCAACACGTGGGGCGTGAGGTCTCCACAGTACATCGATGTTGTCGCCAGTGGTCGGCGGAAGGTGCACGTGCCCGTCGACCTGGGACCGGACCGCAGCGACGCACGGATGCACGCCAAGACCGTAGGATCCTACGCAGTGCCGTAGGGGACCGCACCGCCACTTCCCAGCAAATTAGGGACACTGTTGCTCCTGGGGTATCGGCGAGGACCATTCGCAACCGTCTCCATGAAGCTGGGCTACGGTCCCGCACACCGTTAGGCCGTCTTCCGCTCACGCCCCAACATCGTGCAGCCCGCCTCCAGTGGTGTCGCGACAGGCGTGAATGGAGGGACGAATGGAGACGTGTCGTCTTCAGCGATGAGAGTCGCTTCTGCCTTGGTGCCAATGATGGTCGTATGCGTGTTTGGCGCCGTGCAGGTGAGCGCCACAATCAGGACTGCATACGACCGAGGCACACAGGGCCAACACCCGGCATCATGGTGTGGGAAGCGATCTCCTACACTGGCCGTACACCACTGGTGATCGTCGAGGGGACACTGAATAGTGCACGGTACATCCAAACCGTCATCGAACCCATCGTTCTACCATTCCTAGACCGGCAAGGGAACTTGCTGTTCCAACAGGACAATGCACGTCCGCATGTATCCCGTGCCACCCAACGTGCTCTAGAAGGTGTAAGTCAACTACCCTGGCCAGCAAGATCTCCGGATCTGTCCCCCATTGAGCATGTTTGGGACTGGATGAAGCGTCGTCTCATGCGGTCTGCGCGTCCAGCACGAACGCTGGTCCAACTGAGGCGCCAGGTGGAAATGGCATGGCAAGCCGTTCCACAGGACTACATCCAGCATCTCTACGATCGTCTCCATGGGAGAATAGCAGCCTGCATTGCTGCGAAAGGTGGATATACACTGTACTAGTGCCGACATTGTGCATGCTCTGTTGCCTGTGTGTATGTGCGTGTGGTTCTGTCAGTGTGATCATGTGATGTATCTGACCCCAGGAATGTGTCAATAAAGTTTCCCCTTCCTGGGACAATGAATTAACGGTGTTCTTTTTTCAATTTCCAGGAGTGTAGTTCAATCGAATATATGCCTACGACAGGCAGGGATAAGTATTGAAATCATAAACGCAAGAGACAAATTCAGAAACAAAGATGTTATGGGAAGAGAAAAAGAAGGAAACAAGAAATAAATGAATAATCGTGTAACATTCAAGAGGATGATGGCAAATGGTCCCTTCAGAGTAGATGCACACCAAGTTCGAACTTTCTCCTCTTATCAGAGTTTCTAAAGAAGTTTTGTCATTCAGCGCGTTAAATATCAGTGACATTATGTCTTCAAGAACTGGCGAAATTCCGTGACTAACGCACCAAATAAAAGGGGCACAACTTCAGTAGTGCTTGGTACAGGTTGAGAATTCGCGGAAGGTGTGCTCTATTAGTCCATGCGGTTTTGGTGACCACTGTGTCTGTATGGTGTAGTGGTCTGGGCATCTGCCTAATAAGAATGAGACTGGGGTTCGAGTCCCACTCTGGCACAAATTTTCAACTTACCCCATTGATATAAATCACTACCAACTGGTAGTTAATGTCTTTTGTTCCTTTGTATCTTATTTGTTATAGTTATTATGTAGCATTTATTAACATTCAGCGAGAACTGCCATTCGTTACATGAAGTGGAAATTACGTCCTAGTCTATCTAGGTTTCCTTACTATCATCGAACGCTGATCTTCAGACAACAACATCGCCGGCGAACTGTCTCATTGCGATGATGGGTTGATGAATCGCTTTTGTACGTTCAGAAAATTAGTGTTTGTATGAAGGTTACTTGCGAAACAATCTATGTTCTTTCGTTTCTGTTGAATGTTTGCAGTTCAGCATAGAGTAGTGGATTCTGAAATACAGTCAAGATATTTATTTGGGATTTTTTGCCCACTGGCAATTTGATAATCCGACGGCTCGTCACTAGGACTGACAGAAATTCTCAAGGAATTTTTCTCCATTGCTCATGGTCCAAATGATTACGTATTCGGTAATATAACTTAAAAATTCAAAAAGTCAATCACATGTCTATAGCGATACTCAGTACAGCCATGCCTTGCATATTAGTCGACAGTACTGTAGGGTCAGGCGACCGATGTGACCGAGAGGTTCTAGGCGCTTCAGTCCGGAGCCGCGCTGCTGCTACGGTCGCAGGTTCGAATCCTGCCTTGGGCATGGATGTGTGTGTTGTCCTTAGGTTAGTTAGGTTTAAGCAGTTCTAAGTCTAAAGGACTGATGACCTCAGATGTTAAGTCCCATAGCACTTGGAGCAATTTTTGTTTTACTGTATGGTCAAACGCCTTTCGGAAACCCGCCGCGGTCTAAGAAACGAGTACCTAAAAGTACTGTTTATATGAATTTCTATTCACGAAGTTACTGGGCGTCTACTGGAAAATGCCCACTAACTGACGAATAAGTACTCTGAATCATTTTTTTTAATTCAACCATTAAGTAGTTTTTAATTAGATTACATAATTGTACATTCACTGGAAGGGAAAGATCATGGGCAAGAAAATACCAAAATATTGGGTCGGAACTGTCAGTGACAAGTTCTGAAAAGACATTTTTCTTTATGGAACTCTAGGTGCTGACGTTGCAGCGCTTCCCAGCAAAAAAGTAGAAGCTGAAGTAAGTGCAGTTTCGTACGTCTTGATCGCAATGTTTCTCGCAAACAGTACACGCATTTAACTATCGTTTGGTTTGATTTCTAAGACCACCAAAGCGTCTTATGCTTATGACGGTATCCATTTCTGACAACCATCTGCTCTGTTGGTTTTGGAAGGAATAGTTCCCAACTAGCACGTCTGGAAGATTTCTATGGACTACGGCTATATTTAACCCATATCAATTTGAACGTAACATTTGACACGGTGGACCTAGTTTCTTATTGCTGATGTAACAGTTTGTTGATAACACACTTATTTTTATTTTACGTACCGTCAGAGAACCTGATTACAATTTATAAACTGGAATAAACAGCAACCAGTTGCATAAAAAGAAATTTAATTTCTTAACCGGTTTCGGACACTTAATGTCTTTTTTTAGAATGTTAAACCTATCGCATTACTTGCGAGTGTCAACAGTAAGATGCATACAGCAAAATTCTGCGGTCACGAGGTTCGTAGAGCCTGTACAAAAAGGTATAAAGAAGGCAAAAAACAAGTGCAGACATCATGATAGAACTGGAGCTAATCAGCTAATTTATAATATAATATAATAACGCGTTTTTTGCATGTACTTGCATGCAAAATCCTAACGGTGCACATGCAAATGGTGCCATTAGCTGAGCATTAATTTCAGCCTAATTAATATCTTTTGCAAAAGGAATGAATTATCGATACACATATGTTGCCTGGGTGCCAGCTCCGGTTCGTCATTCAAACCTTGCTTAACGAACTGTAACATAGCTATAGTAAGACAGATATTCGAATGGCTACGCAAATGATCGTTACTCTGGGCTAAACCAAAAACATTTTACCCTACATTCGCAGCTCAAAAAGGAACCGAGCAGATACACCCTCCAACCGCGATTCTACGTGCGGCCATCCCAAACATATAACGATTCCACAACGGAAGCAAACATCTGAAGGCAGCACGTGCATTCTCACCCAGACGCTGCATCCCAATGGCAGGGTAGTTGTCCTGCCGTAACTTCTCGAAGTCGTGCAATGAGCCTATTACTTGCCCTCGTTGCAGAGCACGTGGTAATTTGTGTTACTTACGTGAATGCTTACCATCGACACCAAAATGTTGTACTGTAAATTCGATGAACCGCAAAAAAATTTTCCCACTCACACAACAGCACCACACAGAACGACAAATGTGGTGTTTTGCCCTTTGTGAGGGTACCCTGCCGCAAGATGATTCTTCACAGGTAGTGCCGCTGCTGTCAGCTTTCAACCGTTCACTGAAAGCAACAGCTGCCTACCACTACGACGTCTCTCAGACGTTGTCACAGCAAAGGAAACAAATCACGTTACATCACTGGCCGTGGTAGGCACAGAAGGCCACCGTATAAAGCGAACTTCAGCTGCCAGTTGGGTACGCTGTTTAGCGTGGATGAAGAATATCGCTGTATCTTCGTCATTCATGCACATGGGACACTTTGCTATCCCCCTAATATCGCGTAAGGACCAGAATCTGCTGCCGAAGTTGGCAACGGAAGCCACGTTGTGGCCCTCGGCTCGGAGATAGCTGATTAATATAAAGTCGGTGGAATAATTTACACTACGTTTGGCCGGCAAATGGAGGAGAGGTGGCTCAAACTTCTTTATCACCTGGCTTTGCGCCAATGTCCTGGATTAATATTTAGATATCTCTGAAGTGCGTCAAGGAATGAGGGAGTGTGACACTATTTATGAATTTCCGCCTATCGAATGGAGACGTTAAGCCCGGCAGTTGTTTTGATACCATTCCATAAACGTAAGCTATGATCGAAGTCTGCCGGCATAAGAAACCACCATCGTTCTGCCTTTGCCGAAAAGGGCGGAGGAGCGGGCAGAGGTTCCAGGAACACTATTGCCTTTTAGTGGGAAAATTTCCCTAAAATACGGTAGATTCAATAATGATCAACGGTAATGGGATGTAGAAAGCAATAGAAACCGCTGCATGAGGGACGCATAATATGTATCCACTCGATATGTAGCCTGAAACTGAAAACGTTTCATGGTCATTTCTGCATTAATAACATAATGCGGATTAGACGCCCATTCGTATATCCGGGAGGGAATTGCCGATGGGGAGGTGATCATGAGAAAAAATGGAACAACCAACCATGAGATAACATTCTACGAGTCGGAACATGTGTTGTCATAAGTCTGATAGTAGTAGGGAACGATAGAAATCTTAAAATGGAAATGAAAAGGCTCAGTCTAAATATAGTCGGGCTCAGTGAAGTGAAACATGAAGTGAAATGAAAAGTAGATGAGACTGTCTAGTCGGACGAATATAGGACAGTACCAACGGCAGCAGAAAATGGTATAACGGGAAGTGGATTCGTTACGAATAGGGAAGTAGCACGGAGAGTGAGCTACTGTGAATAGCTCAGTGACAGGTTTGCCCTCACCACTCCGACAACGATAGTCGAGGCATAAAATGTTACAAGCAGAAGAGGAAGAGATAGAGGAAGTATATGAGGATATTGAAGGGGAAATACAGCACGCAAAGAAAGGTGAAAATCTAACAATCATGAGGTTTGGAACGCAGTTGTAGGAGAAGCTGTACAAGAAAAGGTTACGGGAAAATACAGGCTTGGAGTTAGGAATGACAGAGGAAAAAGGCTAATCGAGTTCTGCAATAAATTTCGAATGATGATAGCAAATACTATGTTCAAGGATCACAAGAGTAGGAAGTATACTTGTAAGCGACCCAGAGGTACGGGAAGATTCTAGCCAGATTACATCATAGGCGGAAAAAGACTCCGAAATCAGATATGATGAAGAGTTGACTGAGGTTTAACAAAATCGTCCGGAACAGTCAGTAGGGAAGGAAGTGAGATACTGAAATAGTGAGATATGATGAAACGTGTTTGAAGTTAGCTGAGGATCTGGATACTTGATAACGGATACTAGTGTTGGCAGTTCAGTTGAAGCAGAATGGACATCTCTAAAAAGGACAGTTGGACACACAACACATAGATATAAAAAAAACTGCTAATCAATTTTGGATAGCAGATGAAATATTTCAATTCAGTAGAAGAAGGAAGTACAAAAATGTTCAGGGAAAGACAGGACTGCAGCAATATAAGACCCTTCGGAATGAAGTAAATAGCCGGCCTCGCTGGTCTAGCGGTTCTAGGCACTCAGTCCGGAACCGCGGGACTGCTACGGTCGCAGGTTCGAATCCTGCCTCGGGCATGGATGTGTGTGATGTTCTTAGGTTAGTTAGGTTTAAGTAGTAGGACTGATAACCACAGATGTTAAGTCCCATAGTGCTCAGAGCCATTTGAACCATTTTTTTAAAGTAAATAGCTAGTGGAGGGCAGCCAAGCTGGAATGGCCCCAGGAAAGATGTAAAGAACTAGAAAAAGAAATGGTGGTCTGGAGGACTGACTCAGCATATACAAAAGTGAAAACAGCCGACGTTGGAATTAAAACCAAGGGTGGTAACACTGAAGGTGCACTGTTAAACTCAGAAGAGAGAGCGGATGGATGGAAAGAGCACAATGAGGGCCTCTATGTGGGGGATGGTTTGTTTGATGTGATAGCAGAAGAAATAGCAACGAAATAAAACACATAAGAGATCCAGTATTAGAATCAGAATTTAAAAGAGCTCTGGAAGACATGAGATAAAATACGTCAGAAGGATATACAGGTTGAATTACCTAAAACATGCAACACAAATATTGCTGAAATAGAAAGTACTATTGATGTGCGGTTTTCATAGATTGGATTGGTAGCATGGGAATCGTATTGTTAGCCAATCAATGAATTATAATAATAATTAGAAAGTGTATTTTTCTTGAAGAATGCATTTTTAAATGGAACAATGCCAGCTGACATTAACCCTTTAATTGCTCTGGCCGTGTTAACGCGCGTCTACGCGTAGACACGTTCAGAGTACCAGGTATAAGGACTGGTAACGCGCGTAAACACGTTCAGAGCACACAAGAACAGGTACAAAGGCGCGCGCGTTAACACGTCCAGAGCAGTTAAAGGGTTAACAAGCTAAAAGTAGGGTAAATTAGAATGTCAGTGGTGTTTGTTACAGGATTCTGTTGCGAGTCGTTTCTTGATCCCATAGTTTGAAAATTTCCCACACGGACACTTGTGCAATAGCTGTGGCAGCACACTCTACAGAACAACACTAGTGCATGCCCCAGTTATGTGAATTCTGACCAGTAGCGAAACAGCTGAACATCACAGGTTGTGTTCAAGATGACCACTGTCAGCAGCAATACACGCTTTTAGTCCGCTGTGGAACGAGTGTTGAATAGGTTGCAGGTTGCAGTAATACATCGTTGCGTATCATCGGGTGTAGTTGTACTGTACTTTTAGACAGCGTTTTTCAGCTTTCTTCACTGAAAAAAGTTTACAGGCGTCAAATCTGAGGAACAGCCGGCCAAGGTACAGGTCCTCCTTGTCCAATCCAACGGTTTGGAAACAATTCGTGAAGACATGCTGTAGTACTTCGTACACTATGGGCTGGACAGCCATCGACTTGGTACCACAGATTCCTCCTAGTCTACAGAGGAACGTCTTCTAGCAACCTTGGAATATGATCTGTTAGGAGACTGCGATATTTGTGCACGTACGGGCCTATGAGCTGATGGTTCACTATTCCACACCATGCTTTTGCAGTCCATGGACACTGATGTTCCACTTTACGAAGCCAACGGCGATTGTTAGCAGACCAATACTGCATGTTTTGGTGGTTTATCTGATCATGATTGGTAAACGAGTTTCATCTCTAAACAAAATACGTGATACATCTGAAGCATTTTGTCTCGCTGTCATGTACAGTATTTAACATGATTCTCATAACCATTTCCACGCTGCTCTTGATGGAGAGAAACATGACAGAGATGGAACTTATGTAAATGGAGAATGCGTAGGACACTTGCCGGACTCATGCCAATTATTTGTGCGATTGCGCGGAAGCTAATCTGCGGATCAGCTGCAACATCAGAAAGAACATTAATTTCCCCATCGTCTGTCATCGTTTGTTTCCTACTCTTACGTTGTCTAGGTGTTACACTACCACTTTCTCGTAACTGGTTGAAGAGGTTGATAAATAACTCCTTAGATGGTTACGGTTGACTTCTGTTGGGATATGTTGCCGCATACACCATACAAAAACGAACTGCATTTTAACCTACACTCTCTGTACACCAAGAGCACATCGGCTTTCTCTGCACTCGTAAATCCCATCGCCCACTCACGATACTGCATATCAATACCACTTTCTATACATGCAATATTGTCTGTGCAAGTTTTAGGTGATTCACCATCCATATCAATACACCGGAAGATCTATAATCATTGGGGGGAAATAGGGACCAAACGACTATTCAGATTTGTCTGTAAAACCTATGAGAATTGCGACGTACCATCAGACTTTCACAAAAATATGAAGACGTACCATCAGACTTTTAAAAAATATAAAATATCGTCCATAAAATTCTGAACATAGCAATGACAGACGTAAGTGGAAGAACTATAGCTCAATCAGGTTAATAGATCATTGAATCAAGCTGCTGATACGGATATATACAGAAGAAAAATTGAAGATCTGTTATATGACAATCAGTTTGGCTTTAGGAAACGAGAAGGCACCAGAGAGGCAGTCCTCTTGCTGTCGATGCAAGCCAGACTTCAGAAAACTCAAGAAACGCTCATAGGCTTTGGTGACCCAGGAAAAGCGTTCAACAATGTAATAAGGTGCAAAACAGTCGAAACCCTGAGGAAAATGGGCTCCCCATGTGGCGGCTTGTGTTGCTTGGACCTTAAGCCGTTCGTGGCTACCGTCAAGCAGCAACAGTTCCTGCTCGACTATTCGGCATTCTTCGTAGTTTGAGGGTCCTTTTAACACGTATTGGTATTCTGAATGTATTACTAGATTTATTTATCACCTTTCTTCTAATTTAGTACGTTAGATACAATGAAGTTTTTAACGAGTGCCAAACTGAAATTTTCCATTGACAATGAGCGTCGCGCGAAAAAAAGCGATAAACGTTATTTGTCTGAAATGTTTCATCTAAATCTACATCTACATGGCTACTCAGCATATCACATTTAAGTGCCTGGCAGAGGGTTCATCGTACCACCTTCACCTCTATTATTCCAATCACGTATAGCGCGCGGACAGAACTAACACCTATATCTTTCCGTACGAGCTCTGACTTCCCTTGTTTTATCGTAGTAATCGTTCGTCTCTATGTAGGTCGGTGTCAACAAAATATTTTCACATTCGGAGGAGAAAGTTGCTGATTGGAATTTCGTAAGATGATTCCGTCGCAACAAAAACGCCTTTGTTTTAATTATGTCCAGCCCAATTCCTGTATCATTTCTGTGACACTCTCTCCCATATTTCACGATAATACAAACCGTGCTGCCTTTTTTTGAACTTTTTCGATGGACTCCGTCAGTCCTATCTGGTAAGAATCCCACACTGCGCAGCATTATTCTAAAGGAGGACTGACAAGCATAGTGTAGGCAGTCTTCTTAGTAGATCTGTTACATTTTCTAAGTGTCCTGCCAATAAAACGCGGTCTTTGGTTAGCCTTCGCCACAACATTTTTAATGTGTCCCTTCCAATTAAAGGTGTTCGTAATTCTAATACTAGGTATTTAGTTGAATTTACGGCTTTTAAATTAGACTGATTTATCGTCTATCCGAAGTTTAACGAGTTCCTTTTAGCACTCATGTGAATGACCTCACACTTTTCGTTATTTAGGGTCAACTGCCACTTTTCGCACCATTCAGGTACCGTTTCTAAATCGTTTTGCAGTTTGTTTTTCTTTGCTCTTCTGATGACTTTATTAGTCGATAAACGACAGCGTCATCTGCAAACAACCGAAGATGGCTGCTCAGATTGTCTCCCAAATCGTTTATATAGATAAGGAACAACAAAGGGCCTATAAGACTACTTTGGGGAACGCCAGAAATCACTTCTGTTTTACTCGATGACTTTCCGCCAATTACTACGAACTGTGACCTCTCTGACAGGAAAACACAAATCCAGTCACATAACTGAGACGATATTCCGTAAGCACGCAATTTCACTATAAGCCGCTTATGTGGTACTGTGTCAAAAGCCTTCTGGAAACGCAGAAATACGGAATAGATCTGAAATCCCTTGTCAATATCACTCAAGGCTTTATGTGAGTAAAGAGCTAGTTGCGTTTGATAAGAACTATGTTTTGTAAATCGATGTTGACTGTGTGTCAATAGACCGTTGCCTTCGAGGTAATTCATAATATTCCAACACAATATATGTTCCAAAATCCTGGTGCATATCGACGTTAACGATATGGGTCTGTAATTTAGTGAATAACTCATAATACCTTTCTTGAATATTGGTGTGGCCTGTGCAACTTTCCAGTCTTTGGGTACGAATCTTTCGTCGAACGGTTGTATATGATTGTGAAGTATGGAGCTAATACATCAGTACCGTGCAACAAGCGAACTGGAAGCAGATTGGATACGCCGGAGACAATGAGTCGCAGACTATTGGGAGAAACACATCTCGTAACAGTCGGAATTCATGTATGATGGGTCCAACTCTCTTCCTTCCTTGGCAGTGCGCCTCTCGTAGACTACGTCTCTCACACGGTCTTATTTAGTGGCATAATTATCGAGAGCATCTATATTAAAACTGAACTCACCTCAAGATGAGTTTCTGTTGCACGAGCTATTGCCAGTGCTCCTGTGGTCAATTCAGGCTCGAAATCTTCCATGACTACCAGCGGCGTACGTCGGCCCCACATACCGCCACTCCAAAACAGCAGCGAACCTACACCTTGCTGCACTCTCTGGACAGTGTGAGCCTGACCGAGTTGCCTCCGTCTATTGTCTGGTTGAAGGCATATGCGACACTCATCGGTGAAGAGAACGTGATGCCAATCCTGAAAAGTCCATTCAGCATGTTGTTGGGCGCATCTGTATCACGCTGAATGGTGTCGTGGTTTCAAAGATGGACGTCGCCATGGACGTCGGGAGTGAAGTTCCGGATCATGCAGCCTATTGTGCACAGTTAGAGCCTTAACACGACGTCCTGTGGCTCCAGAATAGCATTATTCAACATGCGTTGCTGTCAGAGTTCCTCCGAGCCATAATCAGTAGGTAGCGGTCATCCACTGCAGTTGTAGCCCTTGGGCGGCCTGAGCGAGCAGTGTCATCGACAGTTCCTATCTCTCTGTATCTCCTCCATGTTCAAACAATATCACTTTGGTTCACTCCAACACGCCTGGACACTTCCCTCGATGAGAGCCCTTCCTGGCACAAAGTAACAATGCCGACGCGATCGAACCACGGTATTGACCGTCTAGGCATGGTTGAACTACAGACAACATGAGCCGTGTACCTCCTTCCTGGTGGAATGACTGGAACTCATCGGCTGTCGAACCCCCTCCGTCTAATAGGTGCTGCTCATGCATGGCTGTTTACATCTTTGGGCGGGTTTAATGACATCTCTGAACAGTCAAAGGGACTGTGTCTGTGATACAATACAACAGTCAACGTCTATCTCTGTTCTGTGAACCGGGGTGATGTAAAACTTTTTTTGATGTGTGTAATCTCACTGGTACTGTATCTTACAAAACGTGCTGAAACTGGCGGCCACCAACGTCAATGCAAGCATGACGTCGGGGAACAAGATTCTTTCGCACCCTGACAAATATCCGTGGTGTGTTTCGAATCACATCATAGGCGGCTACAGTTCTGCTACAGTTCCATCTCCGTATCCACTGGGGTCTCATACACAAGTGACTTTAGATATCCTTATCAACGGAATGGACAGTGTCTTGAAGGGAGGATGTAAGATGAACATCAACAAAAGCAAAACGAGGATAATGGAATGTAGTCGAATTAAGTCGGGCGATGCTGAGGGAATTAGATTAGGAAATGAGACACTTAAAGTAGTAACTGAGTTTTGCTATTTGGGGAGCAAAGTAACTGATGATGGTCGAAGTAGAGAGGATATAAAATGTAGACTGGCAACGGCAAGGAAAGCGTTTCTGAAGAAGACAACTTTGTTAACATCGAGTACAGATTTAAATGTCAGGAAGTCGTTTCTGAAAGTATTTGTATGGAGTGTAGCCATGTATGGAAGTGAAACATGGACGATAAATAGTTTGGACAAGAAGAGAATAGAAGCCTTTGAAATCTGGTGCTACAGAAGAATGCTGAAGATTAGATGGGTACCAGAATGAGATTTTCACTCTGCAGCAGAGTGTGCGCTAATATGAAACTTCCTGGCAGATTAAAACTGTGTGCCCGATCGAGACTCGAACTCGGGACCTTTGCCTTTCGCGGGAAAGTTCTCTACCATCTGAGCTACCGAAGCACTACTCACGCCCGGTCCTCACAGCTTTACTTCTGCCAGTATCTCGTCTCCTACCTTCCAAACTTTACAGAAGCGCTCCTGCGAAACATGCAGAACTAGCACTCCTGAAAGAAAGGATATTGCGGAGACATGGTTTAGCCACAGCCTGGGGGATGTTTCCAGAATGAGATTTTCACTCTGCAGTTTTAATCTGCCAGGAAGTTTCATATCAGCGCACACTCCGCTGCAGAGTGAAAAGCAAGTAAGGCAAACAAAACCTAGATTATGACTTCCCAGAAAACAGGTTCGTCCTCCTTGTTTCCTTACAGGAAGTAAAGAATGTACATGTAAATAAACAGCACAGTTCATGTAAACTTGTACGCATGTTAGCTGTAAATATGCGGGAAAAGAGTGATGCTACGCAAAGCGGTAGACAAGTCGGCTTATATATCCCCTTAAACTATCTTCTCCGAGCCCAGTTCCCTTCCTCAAATTGTTCAGTGGAGCATTCTCTATGTCTTGTTACATTTTTGCACGCCCTTACGGAAACGCCCTATATGCCGACTGGATGCTTGTGATGTTTTTTTCATGGTGACCAACCCATACCTTAATTCCAGCAACTGAAATCAATGAACTATGTATTCTAGAAACAACATGTCAATTAATCTTTAAATGGAAGCTACAGTTATCTCTGAGTGCGCGTTGTATACAGTATGTTATAGAGTGGCAGGCTTCCCAAACAGCTAAGCTTGAAAGGAACGCATTTCATCTCCTTTCATCATCGAGACATAAATTTCAACAAGTTTATTCTTTCTCTATAAGCTATATTCCTATAAATCATTGATGGTTACAATGCTTTTGTTTATACAGTGTCTGTATCGTCTCAATACTATGTCCTTCTTAGGTGCATGAATATCTAAAGGCACAGACACTGTCTGTGGTAAACATTACGAAAAAGATTCTCATTATGTGGCCATGAATTGACGTCAGCTGTTTGTGACACATGAGATCTATTTCGTAAAATCTGTCTGTATCATTTGTGGACGCGACAATGTTTGGACACGCTCTGGCAAGATAATCTATGGACCTGATTTCCCCGGGTTGGCCACGCGAGCCGATATTCTTTCTAATCTTGTTCCTGCATCACAGAGTGAGCATGTCGTGGGTTCACTGAGTAGTCAAGTATTTTGCTGGTAACTGTTATTTTCCTTTACACAACTTTGATTCGCTTCTTCTTCTTCTTCGCCGGCCGAAGTGGCCGTGCGGTTCTAGGCGCTACAGTCTGGAACCGAGCGACCGCTACGGTCACAGGTTCGAATCCTGCCTCGGGCATGGATGTTTGTGATGTCCTTAGGTTAGTTAGGTTTAATTAGTTCTAAGTTCTAGGTGACTGATGACCGAAGAAGTTAAGTCGCATAGTGCTCAGAGCCATTTGAACCATTTTTTTTTTCTTCTCCTTCTTCTTCTTGCTGGCCTCATCAAGTGGCTCCATGGCGTCGGCATGTTATTTTTGGATTCGGCGTTGTTAGTGGTAGTTGGTGGCTGGATAACTTCCTCACGCCACCGCTTTCCACCTGGACGGAATCTGTGTACCTCATCTGTCTGAGTCTAGTGTTACCTCGTGTACAAATGTGAGAAGTACATCTCGGTAGCTGCACGGTCAGTGCGGCGAACTGCTAAGTGACGGGGCCCGGGTTCGATTCCCATCGGCCTCAGAGATTTTCTGCCCTTCAGGGCTTGGTCTTGTGTTGTCCTCACGTTCGTATCGTCGTACCTGACATTACACTATTGAGATGGATACATGGTCACTTCCTGAATGCCAATAATTTGAACAAAAAAAGTGAAAACTGTTTCGAAATGTTTGCGAATCGCGTAAATTGGGCGGGGAGTAGATACTACGCCGGCAATATCTAGGAGTACATGGGAACCGCCCAACAACCCCACCCCGTGCGGTCCAGCAGACCGGCCTTCGTCGTTAATATGCCGAGTGGGTTCCATTCAGGGCGTGTACCTGTGCCCCGGAGGGAGAGTTGTTTCGAAACGTCATTATTTCCAGCAAAATTTCAGAGTAGACTGGCAATGGTTCAAATGGCTCTGAGCACTATGGGACTTAACAGCTGCGGTCATCAGTCCCCTAGAACTTAGAACTACTTAAACCTAACTAACCTAACGACAGCACACACATCCATGCCCGAGGCAGGATTCGAACCTGCGACCGTAGCAGTCGCGCGGTTCCGGACTGAGCGCCTAGAACCGCGAGACCACTGCGGCCGGCAGTAGACTGGCAGATGAGAAGAGAGAAACCTAACTGGGAGTACTTGAGAGAGGATACAAAGTTATGGAATTCAATTAACAGCTAAGAAAGACATCTCAAAAACAGGTCCGTTAATGAGCGATAGGTTCATCTGGCTGTTCGGGTGATAATACACTCCTGGAAATGGAAAAAAGAACACATTGACACCGGTGTGTCACACCCACCATACTTGCTCCGGACACTGCGAGAGGGCTGTACAAGCAATGATCACACGCACGGCACAGCGGACACACCAGGAACCGCGGTGTTGGCGGTCGAATGGCGCTAGCTGCGCAGCATTTGTGCACCGCCGCCGTCAGTGTCAGCCAGTTTGCCGTGGCATACGGAGCTCCATCGCAGTCTTTAACACTGGTAGCATGCCGCGACAGCGTGGACGTGAACCGTATGTGCAGTTGACGGACTTTGAGCGAGGGCGTATAGTGGGCATGCGGGAGGCCGAGTGGACGTACCGCCGAATTGCTCAACACGTGGGGCGTGAGGTCTCCACAGCACATCGATGTTGTCGCCAGTGGTCGGCGGAAGGTGCACGTGCCCGTCGACCTGGGACCGGACCGCAGCGACGCACGGATGCACGCCAAGACCGTAGGATCCTACGCAGTGCCGTAGGGGACCGCACCGCCACTTCCCAGCAAATTAGGGACACTGTTGCTCCAGGGGTATCGGCGAGGACCATTCTCAACCGTCTCCATGAAGCTGGGCTACGGTCCCGCACACCGTTAGGCCGTCTTCCGCTCACGCCCCAAAATTGTGCAGCCTGCCTCCAGTGGTGTCGCGACAGGCGTGAATGGAGGGACAAATGGAGACGTGTCGTCTTCAGCGATGAGAGTCGCTTCTGCCTTGATGCCAATGATGGTCGTATGCGTGTTTGGCGCCGTGCGGGTGAGCGCCACAATCAGGACTGCATACGACCGAGGCACACATGGCCAACACCCGGCATCATGGTGTGGGGAGCGATCTCCTACACTGGCCGTACACCACTGGTGATCGTCGAGGGGACACTGAATAGTGCACGGTACATCCAAACCGTCATCGAACCCATCGTTCTACCATCCCTAGACCGGCAAGGGAACTTGCTGTTCCAACAGGACAATGTACGTCCGCATGTATCCCGTGCCACCCAACGTGCTCTAGAAGGTGTAAGTCAACTACCCTGGCCAGCAAGATCTCCGGATCTGTCCCCCATTGAGCATGTTTGGGACTGGATGAAGCGTCGTCTCACGCGGTCTGCACGTCCAGCACGAACGCTGGTCCAACTGAGGCGCCAGGTGGAAATGGCATGGCAAGCCGTTCCACAGGACTACATCCAGCATCTCTACGATCGTCTCCATGGGAGAATAGCAGCCTGCATTGCTGCGAAAGGTGGATATACACTGTACTATCAGAAATGCATCATATTCCCCATACCTAAGAAAGCATCTACTATGGACTGTGAAAACCATCGAACACTCAGTCTTCTTTCACACGCATCAAAAATTCTAATAAGAATAATTTTGAAAAGAGTTGAAAACCAATTGAATAGCACTCTAAGTGAAGACCAATTCGGTTTTAGAAGCGGTGTAGGGACGAGGGAAGCAATCTTATCTTTAAGACTAATAATTGAGAAACAAATTTCCAAAAACAAACAAGTATTTATAGCCTTCGTAGACCTCGAAAAGGCATTTGACAATGTTGTATGGCCAGAAATGTTTAGAATTCTGAAGAAGGCTGGTCTGAAATATAATGATAGAAGGATAATCTTTAAAATATACCAAAATGAAACAGCCTTAGTTAAGAAGGAAAACAAAGAAGAAACAGCAAGAATAAGGAAAGGAGTGAGACAGGGATGCCCACTATCTCCAGTAATTTTCAACGCATATATCCAAGAAGCAATAGACAAAATAAGAGAGAATATCGAAGTAGGAATAAAACTTAACGGAATGAAAATAGATATGTTGCGATATGCAGATGATATCGCCATAATTACAGAAAGGAAAGAAGATTTAGAAGCCGCACTCAATGAAATGGAAAACACCTTAAAAGAACAGTATGGAATGAAAATAAATAAGAAAAAGACTAAAGTGATGGTGAGTGGCGCCCTGAACTACAATGAACCCATACGAATAACAATAAAGGGAGAGAAACTAGGGCAGGTTACAGAATTTAACTACTTAGGTAGCAAAATAACAGCAGATGGAAGGAGCAAAAGTGACATTAAAAACAGAATACAACTTGCCAAAATAGCATTCAATGGAAAAAGAAACTTACTGACGAGTAGAAATGTTAGTTTAGACGTAAGAAAGAGAGTCATGAAAACCTATGTGTGGAGTACAGCCCTTTACGGATGTGAAACTTGGACTTGTGGAAAAGAAGAAAAGAGAAGATTAGAGGCATTCGAAATGTGGTGCTACCGGAGAATGGAAAAAATCAGCTGGCGAGACAAGGCTACAAACGAAGATGTCCTCAGAAGAGTGAAAGAAAACAGATCTCTTTGGCGAAATATACAGAAAAGAAGAATAACCTTCATAGGTCACATTTTACGGCATAACAATTTCATTAAGAGAATATTAGAAGGAATCATTGAAGGAAGAACTCGCCGAGGACGACCTAGATTAACCTACATTCAACAAGTAATAAATGACATCGGGTGCCAGACCTATGCAGATATGAAGAAGAAAGTTGACAAAAGAACGGAATGGCGTGCTGCTGCCAACCAACCTGTGGGTTGATAACCGAAGAAGAGAAGAAGAGTGCCGACATTGTGCATGCTCTGTTGCCTGTGTCTATGTGCCTGTGGTTCTGTCAGTGTGATCATGTGATGTATCTGACCCCAGGAATGTGTCAATAAAGTTTCCCCTTCCTGGGACAATGAATTCACGGTGTTCTTATTTCAATTTCCAGGAGTGTATATGCAGAGTCAGGGGCGTGACGAGCTGGTGGTTGGGCCTCGGAGACGATTTGCAGTCACTGTAATTGCCTTCAATTTGTCCCAGACAAAAATGTAGAAACGCAGTGTATGTGTATATATTTACGTATACTCAGGAGAAGATTTGCCAATCAATACAGTTATCAAACAATTTGTCCCAGCCGAAAATGTGGAAGCGTTATGTACGTTTACGCATATTCAGGAAACAATTGCAGTGAACTTAGACCATCACCGTTATGAATAATTTAGTGATGTAATCAGTCACAATATAACTTCGTATGGTACGTGGTGCAACTGCGAGAAAGAGCAGATGATATAATTGGCTCATGGGACAAGGAGACCAACGAGTGACTCATTTTTCTTTTTTTTTTGAAGTCGAATTGTCCCCAAACCTTTATTCTATAGTTATATGCTGCAGCGAGTCCTTCAAAGGTTTCCTTTTCTTTCTCGATTTCAACCATCTAACTCCAATGAGCATAAGAGAAAAATACTTATCCACAACATGTTAGTTATGCGATATATTAGTACAGGGTGACAATTATTGAACTGTATGAAATAAAACGTAAATTAGTTGCAAGCTATAGCGTGAACAGGTTTTATTTAACATGTAAACATCGCTACAGATATTCGGATTTAAGTTATAACGTGTTCGATATGCCTGCCATCATTAGTGATGATGTGACGCAGACGACTAGCGAAAGTCTGCATTATCCACTGAAGTGTCGGAATATCGATGTTGTCGATGACCTCCTGAATGTCTGTTCTCAACTCAGCAATAGTTTTGAGGTTACTGCTGTACACCTTGTCTTTAATATATCCCCACAAAAAAGAGTCACACGTTTTCAGATCTGGAGAATATGGCGGCCAATGGAGGCCCATGCCAGTGGCCTCTGGGTACCCCAGAGCCCGAATGCAGTCCTCAAAGTGCTCCTCCAGGACATCAGACACTCTCCTGCTTCGATGGGGTCAAGCTCCGTCTTGCGTGAATCACATCTTGTCAAAATCAGGGTCACTTTGGATAATGGAGATGAAGTCATCTTCCAAAATCTTCTCGTACCTTTTGGTAGTCAGGGTGCCATCAGGAAGTATTGCACCGATTATTCCGAGACTGGAAATTGCACACCACACAGTCATCCGTTCTCGATGGCGAAATGCGGATTCTCAGTCCCCCAAATGCGACCATTTTCCTTATTGACGAACCCATCCAAATGAAAGCGAGGTTTCGTCGGTAAACCAAACCGTACATGCCCATACTATTTCCCATCAAGACACGCGGCCAACAGTGCAGTTTGAACGTCCTAACGCAAACCATTCGGAAGTTATGACGATTTTATTTCATATAGTTCAATAATTGTCACCCAGCATCTTAAAAGAAACAAAAATTATGGCTACTACGGGCCAGAGGGCAATTCCCAGGAAAATAAGAATAAATGATCAATAATTAGAAGGGGTTAACATGTTCAGCTTCTACCTCATTCATGGCAGAAATGAGTGCAGAATAGGAAGTAGGAGGATTTAATTACATTAATCGAACAATCTATAGTTACCTGAGGACTAAAGTGAGAAAGTAACCTCTACGCAAGCTCTGCAAATCTATATCAGTTTCAGCCTCAACACATACGAGAGCGTAATATGTAAGAAATTGTCCACGCAACCTGTAAGTACAGTTCAAAACATTACTACTTAATGGGAAATACCAACCACCAGAACTGTTTATTATCTATAGGCACAGTGACAAAAATGTAAATTAAATAGCAAACATATGTACATATTCCAGGCCACTGATGATGCCTTGCAGAAAATAAAAGCGAAACTCGTATGGCACTAAAATTGTGTTTTATTCAGTTGCCGTCAGACGGTCCATAAGTAAAAATTATCAATATACAGTAACATTATACGAAACTGAGGAAGACAGGACTACAAAAGTTGAAGATGTCATACGAGGGCTATTCAGAAAGTACAGTCCGATTGCGCGTGAAATAGAAACCACAATGAAAATCCGACGAAGCTTTGCACAGATGTGTTAGGCAGTGTGTCTAGTAAGCCCGTCGACTGCGTCATGTCGTTCTTTCCAGTTCTGAGCACACGGTGAGCATGTAAAACGTCTAGAACAATAGTGTCTCATGCCAAGTATGGGTGCCCACTGCAGGGCTTCGTTTGATTTCATGCAACCGCACATAACGTATGTGTCATGAATTTCCCTCTTAATGACAGTTCTGGGGCCACACACAGCAGGGCAATGAGGACGTCCATGCGGCGTTTTGAATGGGAAGCTTTGATTACCCACCATACAGCCCGGACTTGCATCCATCTGATGTTCATGTCTGCTCCCACGAACGGCTGGCTGTGAGGTCAACATTCTAGCACAGACAACGAACTGCAGACCAGCGTAGAGAAATGGCGGAAATAACAGGTGGCTGCCTTCTATGACGAGAGTACTGGAACGACAAGTGTCTAACTGTAAGTTGGAACGACGACTGTACAGAGAAGTTCCTGGGAGGTGTAGCAAACTGTTGTAAACAAGCATTTTTGGTTTTCGCTGTGTTTTCCATTTCGCGGCCGATAGGACCTTACTTTCCGAATAGCGCTCGTAGAAGTGAGTTGTGAACTGTAACAAAAAGAAAATAGCCAAGAACACAAGAATCGGAGATCCGATTCCTAAGAAGAGTACCTGGAAGCTCACTACCCAACAGGAAGAGAAATGCTAACATCAGAGAAGAAATGGAAGTGAAGAAACTAGATGGGGAGATAAAGGAACACAGGAGTAACCGGATAGGCCGTGGTTCATATGAATAAAACTGAGAATATTTCTGCACTTTGCGCTCGAAATTTCGGAGAACATTCTCAGGTTCGCATGAATAAAGCGAGTCGGAGAACATGCTTTACCCTAGAAAGTTCTCAGCGTGAATAAAACGGAGGGAGGATGTTACTCAAAACAAAGAACATTCTCCGATTTCGTATGGCTAAAACTAGAGGAGCTTCTCAAAAGCGGAGAAAATTCTACTTTTCGTGAAGTTAGCTCTGTAGCATACTCCGAGCTGAGTGAGTTTTGCTGATTCAGTGTTACTGACTTTTCGGTAGTAATGGCAGAATTTATGTTGCTTTGAAGCAAAAAAAGATATACGTAACCCGAAGAAAAACTGAAGAGAGAAACTGCAATTTTGTACAAGTTTAACAAAAAAAAACCTTATTTGCTTGGCGAGTGGCGAGCTTCTTTCCAGAAAATCATGAAACCGTACTCGACACGCGAGCACACCATTATGCACCGTATTTAACCAAAACTATCTCGCGTTAGAAAACTCTGAAACAGTTCCGGTTTGTAGAAGACGAAAATGTGATGTAATCTTAATAATATTGAGAAGGAAAGTTTCTACTCACCTTATAGTGGAGATGCTGAGTCGCAGATAGGCAGTCCGCAGCTCGTGCTCGTGCGGTAGCGTTCTCGCTTCCCACGCCCGGGTTCCCGGATTCGATTCCCGGCGGGGTCAGGGATTTTCTCTGCCTCGTGATCACTGGGTGTTGTGTGCTGTCCCTAGGTTAGTTACGTTTAAGTAGTTCTAAGTTCTAGGGGACTGATGACCATAGCTGTTAAGTCCCATAGTGCTCAGAGCAGATAGGCACAACAAAAAGACTCTCACAATTATAGATTTCGGTCGTTAAGGCTTTCGTCAACAATAGACAGACATGCGTGCACACACACACACGCACACAACTCACACACACGACTGCAGTTTCAGGCAACTGAAACTACAATATTGTTACATTCCATCGTAGACTTTCCATGTTTGTTTCATGTAATCTTAAGATTTCGTTCGCATAATGTAGTCGAATTAAATCGGGTGATACTGAGGGAATTAGGTTACGAAATGAGACGCTTGAAGTAGTAAACGAGTTTTGCTATTTGGAAAGCAAACAAAATAAGTGATGATGGTCGAACTAAAGAGGATATGAAATGTAGACTGGCAATTGCACGGAAAGCGTTTCTGAAGAAGAGAAATTTGTTAACATCGAGTATAGATTTAAGCGTCAGGAAGTCGTTTCTGAAAGTATTTGTATGGAGTGTAGCCATGTATGAAAGTGAAACATGGACGACAAATAGTTTAGACAAGAAGACAATAGGAGCTTTCTAAATGTAGTGCTACAGAAGGATGCTGAAGCTTAGATGGGTAGGTCACATAACTAATGGGGAGGTATTGAATAGAATTGGGGAGGAGATTGTGGCACAACTTGACTAGAAGAAGGGATCGGTTGCTAGGGCATATTCTGAGGCGTCAAGGGATCACCAATTTAGTACTGGAGGGCAGCGTGGAGGGTAAAAAGCGTAGAGGGAGACCAAGAGATGAATACACTAAGCAGATTCAGAAGGATGAGGGTTGCGGTAGGTACTGGGAGATGAAGAAGCTTGCACAGGATAGAGCAGCATGGAGAGCTGCATCAAACCAGTCTCTGGACTGAATACCACAACAACAACAGTCTGTTCGCCTAACTTAAATAACAAAAAATTTTCCTGCATGTGGGAAATTCGGTAACGTTATAAGAAAACACGCATTCGTAACTGTCTGCAATCGTCTTAATAAATTGTTGCTGCACATTAAAGAAAAATCGAAACGTAGTGCAACTCTTACCCTGTATAGTTTGCCTTTTTGAGTGAGTCCGCAGCTCGTGGTCGTGCGGTAGCGTTCTCGCTTACCGCGCCCGGGTTCCCGGGTTCGATCCCCGGCGGGGTCAGGGACTTTCTCTGCCTCGTGATGACTGGGTGTTGTGTGATGTCCTTAGGTTAGTTAGGTTTAAGTACTTCTAAGTTCTAGGGGACTGATGACCATAGATGTTTAGTCCCATAGTGCTCAGAGCCATTTGAACCATTTTTTTGAGTGAGTTGAATGAAGTGTAACATTACGCGTGCGTCGTGTGCCGGACACGGCAGACGACACACAACGAGAACCTGGTAAATGAAGAGGGGACGTAGTGAGAAGTAACTCCCTTGTCAGAGAACATGCTTCGAATTTTTTATTCGTACGAAATTTTACAACTTTATCAGAGAACTTGCTTTTGCTCTGAGAATCTACTCGGGACGATGTTCTCTTTTTTTATTCATACGACCGCATGTTACAAGAATGGTAGATGTCAGAACACCAAAAGTACTGATGAATTATTACCCAGGTAAACAAGTTCCGTATGTTGTTGTTGTTGTTGTTGTGGTCTTCAGTCCTGAGACTGGTTTGATGCAGCTCTCCATGCTACTCTATCCTGTGCAAGCTGCTTCATCTCCCAGTACGTACTGCAGCCTACGTCCTGCTGAATCTGCTTAGTGTATTCATCTCTTGGTCTCCCTCTACGATTTTTACCCTCCACTCTGCCCTCCAAAACTAAATTGGTGATCCTTTGATGCCTGAGAACATTGCCTACCAACCGATACCTTCTTTTAGTCAAGTTGTGCCACAAACTCCTATTCTCTACAATTCTGTTCAATACCTCATTAGTTATGTGATCTACCCATCTAACCTTCAGCATTCTTCTGTAGCACCACATTTCGAAAGATCCTATTCTCTTCTTGTCCAAACTATATATCCTTCATGTTTCACTTCCATACATGGCTTCCCTCCATACAAATACTTTCAAAAACGACTTCCTGACACTTAAATCTATACTCGATGTTTACAAGTTATTCAGAAACGCTTTCCTTGCCATTGCCAGTCTACATTTTATATCCTCTCTACTTCGACTATCATCAGTTATTTTGCTCCCCAAATAGCAAAACTCCTTTACTACTTTAAGTGTCTCATTTCCTAATCTAATTCCCTCAGCATCACCCGAGTTAACTCGAGTACATTCCATTATCCTCGTTTTTCTTTTGTTGATGTTCGTCTTATATCCTCCTTTCAAGACATTGTCCATTCCGTTCAACTGTTCTTCCAAGTCCTTATGAAGGCCGAGGAAAAGGAGGAAGAGCGTAATAGGTAAGTGGCTACTACATGCAGAAAGAAGAAGAGTAAGTTTCGTTCGGTGACGGCGGAGGAATTTACACGACGAGCCGCGCCTGTTACCGAGTTACCCGGTTTCAAAGTGGTGCCTTCCCATACGGCGCAACAATAACTGGGGAGATGCGGAATGTGGAGTGTAGCTGCGCATCTGCCTCGGGGAGGAGTTGAAAGCCGCGCCTTCCTTCAGAGGGCGGCTTTCAGCGGGAAGAGTGCCGCGGGGGCAGAGAGCGTAATGCAGGCGGCAGGGGGCGCCAGCAGCTCCACGCGGCCCTGCCTTTCTTCCCGCGGCGACAAGTCGGCGGCGGCGGCGGCGGCGGCGGCGGCGGTGGCGGTGGCGGCGGCGCGTTGTGGCGACTGGCGAGTGGCGACGCCCGCCTTAATCCCCGGGACACCGCGCCGGATCGATGTCCTGCCGGCGGCGGCGACAATAGTGGCAGGAGGAGCACACACAGGCCGCTAAAAGCCGGCGTCCCGCGGCTGCACTCGGGACACCTGCGGCGACCACTCCGCTCCCGCCGTGCAGGGCTGCGCGCCGCTGCACCCCTCCTATAGCGGCGTCTCGTTAAAATCCTTCTGGGTGTACTACCGCGTCATTCTATGAAATACTAACCAGTACTAGTTACTCACCTCTTGCTGGGAACCGAGCGAGGTGGCGCAGTGGTTAGACACTGGACTCGCATTCGGGAGGACGACGGTTCAATCCCGCGTCCGGCCATCCTGATTTAGGTTTTCCGTGATTTCCCTAAATCACTCCACGCCAATGCCAGGATGGTTCCTCTGAAAGGGCACGGCCGACTTCCTTCCCCATCCTTCCCTAATCCGATGAGACCGATGACCACGCTGTCTGGTCTCCTTCCCCAAACCAACCAACCAACCATCTTGCTGGGATCATATCTTCGAAAATAGGAAAAAACTAAAACTCAACTACGTCCGGCATCGGAAGGCCCAACGATAACGACCAGTCACCGTGTCATCCTCTCTCACAGGGGTCCCTGGATGCGGATATGGAGGGGCATGTGGTCAGCACACCGCTTTCCCTCCGTACGTCAGTTTACGAGACCGGAGCCGCTGCTTCTCAATCACTACTGGTCATTAAAAATGCTACACCAAGAAGAAATGCAGATGATAAACTGGTATTCATTGGACAAATATATTATACTAGAACTGACATATGATTACATTTCCACGCAATTTGGGTGCATAGATCCTGAGAAATCAGTACCCAGAACGACCTCTGGCCGTAATAACGGCATTGATACGCCTGGCCATGAGTCAAACATAGCTTGGATGGCTTGTACAGGTACAGCCGTCCATGCAGCTTCAACACGATACCACAGTTCTTCAAGAGTAGTGACTGGCGTATTGTGACGAGCCAGTTGCTCGGCCACCATTGACCAAACGTTTTCAATTGGTGAGAAATCTGGCGAATGTGCTGGCCACGGCAGCAGTCGAACATTTTCTGTATCCAGAAAGGCCCGTACAGGACCTGCAAAATGCGGTCGTGCATTATCCTGCTGAAATGTAGGGTTTCGCAGCGATCGGATGAAGGGTAGAGCCACGGGTCGTAACACACCTGAAATGTAACGTCCACTGTTCAAAGTGCCGTCAGTGCGAACAAGAGGTGCCCGAGACGTGCAACCAATGGCACCCCATAACATCATGCCGGGTGATACGCCAGTATGGCGATGACGAATACACGCTTCCAATCTGCTTTCACCGCGACGTCGCCTAACACAGAGGCGACCATTCATCCGAAAAAATGGCGTTTTGTCATTCGTGCACCCAGGTTCGTCGTTGAGTGCACCATCGCAGGCGCTCCTGTCTGTGATGCAGCCTCAAGGGTAACCGCAGCCATGGTCTCCGAGCTGATAGTCCATCCTGCTGCAAACGTCGTCGAACTCTTCGTGCAGATGGTTGTTGTCTTGCAAACGTCCTCATCTGTTGACCTCGGGATCGAGGCGTGGCTCCACGATCCGTTACAGCTATGCGGATAAAATGCCTGTCATCCCGACTGCTAGTGATACGAGGCCGTTGGGATCCAGCACGGCGTTCCGTATTAACCTCCTGAACACACAGATTCCATATTCTGCTAACAGCCATTGGATTTCGACCAACGCGATAGGCTACAATCCGACCTTTATCAAAGTCGGAAACGTGATGGTACGCATTTCTCCTCCTTACACGAGGCATCACAACAACGTTTCACCAGGCAACGGCGGTCAACTGCTGTTTGTGTATGAGAAATCGGTTGGAAACTTTCCTCATGTCAGCACGTTGTAGGTGTTGCCACCGGCGCCAACCTTGTGTGAATGCTCTGAAAAGCTGATCATTTGCATATCATAGCATCTTCTTCCTGTCGTTTAAATTTCGCTTCCGTAGCATCTCATCTTCGTAGTGCAGCAATTTCAATGGCGAGTAGTGTAGCTCCTCAGTTCGCCTCACAAGGGCTGAGTGCACCCCATTTATCAACAGCGCTCGGCAGACCGGATGGTCACCCATCCAAATGCTAGCCCTGCCCGACAGCGCTTAATGTAAGTGATCTGACGGGAACCGGTGTTACCACTGCGGCAACGCCGTTGGAATTCCAAAATAGGAAGAATTCTAAATAGATATGAGATCGAAAGTGTTTTTCATCCGCCGGCTAAGATTAGAGCGCTCCTTGGCTCACTAATGCATGACTTGAGATTGAGGAAGCCTGGTGTGTACAAAATCTCCTGCCACCGTGGGAAAGCTTACACAGGATGACTTAAAGGACTTTACAACTTTGGAATGGAGTAGCGAACTAGCTCAAGTTTGATTCGCATTTTACTTCCATTAACAGCAAATAGTAACGCATCGCACTAAAATGTAAGGTGGTTCGGATGCTTCTAAATCTAACAGAAAAGACTTCTTATTAGTAAAGTGTGAGTGATATACAGTTCTTAATTCTTTTTTAACTAATATAAAGAACATAAACTATAAAAATTTGAGGCTACAGAAAACTGAACGTTTAACATTTGTTAAAGTCGTTGTATATAATTTTTTTCTGCCTATTTGAGGATAATATAATTCATGTAACGCAAAAACGTAATACAATAAGTGTTTGAAAATAAGTTTCAATATGTACAGGTAACTGATATACAACATTTTGATCTGTAATGTAGTCTAACTAGCTTGTTGGTTTATAATAGCCTTTTTCTGCCTATTTTAGGTGAGGTTTCGGCAGAACTTCGAGCTATTGTCATCTGCAATGGTTTGTGTTTATGTATGTTTATTGTAGTTATATGTTGAGATGTGTGTACTTAGGGAAAAGGCAGATTTCGGTGTGGACGGGCCCTTAATCAGTTACCGTTGGTTTCTCAGTATTTTTTTTTAAATCACGTACACTTTATTTGGAAGCAAATCCATATAAGGCTAATAATAAGGAACAATTTTCAAATTGGCTGTTAAGACAGTATCTAATTAAAAATTCTTTAGACAAATTGCATTCACGGCTGAAGGCCTTATTGACCAGAAATTCAAATTATTTGTCGGCTGAAGGCCCCAATAGTAATTACTCAAAACAATTTGACGCCTGAAGGCCTAGATAGCAAATTCTTACTAAAATATTATAGAAAAGGACAATCATATTAAGAGACAATATCTAATTAAAATTCGTAAGACCAAATTGCATTCACATCTGAAGTCCTTATTGACAATCATCGCAATCTGATCAAATCAAGAGAGAAGTGGGCCTCAAACAGTGCTCCAAGGATCGACGTGGGAAAGTCGTTCAATTTCGTAAACGATGAGACAGGCAGCCAATAGTTGTATTCACTTAACCGGATGGCAACTAGTGACAGTTTAAGCGGCGGCCAACACTCATATACGTATATTTATATTCTACTTGGGGTGTAGCATGTCAGGACAGTACATGATATTCAGTAGTTGTTTGTTTCCATTATTGTTGGCAGTTGTGGAATATTCTGTGGATACATGAGATACATACACCTGGTATTGTACAGATTAAATGCTGATTGAGAACTTGATACATGGAATACACGAATTTTAGTTTTCACGTAGAGCATCAGTACCCCATTCCGCAACCAGGAGCGCCAGCGTAGCCCACAGCTAAAATGGCTGGTTTCACCGGTGCCGAGTGCGCTCTCTGTACATTTTGGTTCCACGAAACGAACTCTGCAACAGCTGTTCGGCGTAAATTTCGCACCGAATTCGCTAAAGATCCTCCAAGCAGGCCTACAATTTACTGTTGGCTCAAGAACTTTCTTGAGACGGGTTGCTCACTGCGACGTGAAAAATCATCAGGTGGCCCGAGTGTTGATGATTATGTCGAACAGCGTAGGGAGAGCTTTGCCCACAGTCCACAAAAATCAACGCCACGTGCTTTCCGCGAGACTGGCTTTCCGTAAAAGACTGGCGAGTACTGCGTAGACGCTTTTACTTGCAGCCATATAAATTTACAATGGCACAGCACATTAGTGATGCAGATGAGGTTACTCGGGGGGGGGGGGGGGGGTGGGAGTCTGTGCTGAAATGTTGCATCGGAAAGAGAACGACGAGACATTCCTGAGCACACTAATCTACAGCGATGAGTCATATTTGATAACAGTGGCGTGGTGAACACCCACAACTGCTGAATATGGCCTACTAAAATCAACGTGAAATCCTAGAATGCCTGACAGTCCTGAAGTTAATGTATTTTGTGCCCCTAGCAAATTGAAAGTGTACGACCCTTTCTGCTTCATGGAGAAAACAAAAATGGCTCTGAGCACTATGGGACTTAACTACTGAGGTCATCAGTCCCCTAGAACTTAGAACTACTTAAACCTAACTAACCTAAGGACATCACACACAACCATGCCCGAGGCAGGATTCGAACCTGCGACCGTAGCGGTCACGCGGTTCCAAACTGACGCGCTTAGAACCGCACGGCCACACCGGCCGGCTCATGGAGAAAACAGTCACTGGTATTGTGTATCTTGTGACGGTACAAACCCCCGTTACTAGATGACTAGGTCTAGTGTGGAAGGATTGATTTGTGGAGAGCGAGCGTGCGACATGGTGCGCCATTCACGGAAGTGCGTGGCGAGCCCGCGCGAGATTTGCTACGTGTTGGTGGAATGCCTCTGCCGCCGGGAGGCCACGTGACCCGCTTCTTGGGGAATTGTTTGGTTTTTCGCGCATTACGCGAGAACTATGTAACTTACGGTGAAGAGCGATGCGGCAGTGGATTCTGTTCAGCAATATGCAGCTTCTGAAAGATCGATCTTTATTTTAAGTCACGAGACGCAAAAGTTATAGTAACTTGAAAATTGTTTAATATCATGAATACTGAAAAATTAATAAAAATAGTAAATAACAACTTACAGCGATGAGTGAGCGCTCATTAAAAACGTCTCGTCATAGCGGATCGAGTGCCATAGTCATATGTTAAGATTCATAAATACGCTCCTGGAAATTGAAATAAGAACACCGTGAATTCATTGTCCCAGGAAGGGGAAACTTTATTGACACATTCCTGGGGTCAGATACATCACATGATCACACTGACAGAACCACAGGCACATATACACAGGCAACAGAGCATGCACAATGTCGGCACTAGTACAGTGTATATCCACCTTTCGCAGCAATGCAGGCTACTATTCTCCCATGGAGACGATCGTAGAGATGCTGGATGTAGTCCTGTGGAATGGCTTGCCATGCCATTTCCACCTGGAGCCTCAGTTGGACCAGCGTTCGTGCTGGACATGCAGACCGCGTGAGACGACGCTTCATCCAGTCCCAAACATGCTCAATGGGGGACAGATCCGGAGATCTTGCTGGCCAGGGTAGTTGACTTACACCTTCTAGAGCACGTTGGGTGGCACGGGATACATGCGGACGTGCATTGTCCTGTTGGAACAGCAAGTTCCCTTGCCGGTCTAGGAATGGTAGAACGATGGGTTCGATGACGGTTTGGATGTACCGTGCACTATTCAGTGTCCCCTCGACGATCACCAGTGGTGTACGGCCAGTGTAGGAGATCGCTCCCCACACCATGATGCCGGGTGTTGGCCCTGTGTGCCTCGGTCGTATGCAGTCCTGATTGTGGCGCTCACCTGCACGGCGCCAAACACGCATACGACCATCATTGGCACCAAGGCAGAAGCGACTCTCATCGCTGAAGACGACACGTCTCCATTCGTCCCTCCATTCACGCCTGTCGCGACACCACTGGAGGCGGGCTGCACGATGTTGGGGCGTGAGCGGAAGACGGCCTAACGGTTTGCGGGACCCTAGCCCAGCTTCATGGAGACGGTTGCGAATGGTCCTCGCCGATACCCCAGGAGCAACAGTGTCCCTAATTTGCTGGGAAGTGGCGGTGCGGTCCCCTATGGCACTGCGTAGGATCCTACGGTCTTGGCGTGCATCCGTGCGTCGCTGCGGTCCGGTCCCAGGTCGACGGGCACGTGCACCTTCCGCCGACCACTGGCGACAACATCGATGTACTGTGGAGACCTCACGCCCCACGTGTTGAGCAATTCGGCGGTACGTCCACCCGGCCTCCCGCATGCCCACTATACGCCCTCGCTCAAAGTCCGTCAACTGCACATACGGTTCACGTCCACGCTGTCGCGGCATGCTACCAGTGTTAAAGACTGCGATGGAGCTCCGTATGCCACGGCAAACTGGCTGACACTGACGGCGGCGGTGCACAAATGCTGCGCAGCTAGCGCCATTCGACGGCCAACACCGTGGTTCCTGGTGTGTCCGCTGTGCCGTGCGTGTGATCATTGCTTGTACAGCCCTCTCGCAGTGTCCGGAGCAAGTATGGTGGGTCTGACACACCGGTGTCAATGTGTTCTTTTTTCCATTTCCAGGAGTGTAATTGAGCTCGTAAAGAGCAATAAACAAAGTTTGATGGGAAATTGTTTATAAAATTCAATAGGAAATTCATGACGTAAGGAACGGCACTATATAATATTTTGGGTGGCATTACACGTATTTTAAACTATTTACGTTATACTTTAAACTTAACTTGCAATAGTTTTCATAGTTTGCGAATTATTATTAACATTTATCGCCCATAATTAATTAATTGTTATATATATATATGAAGATTTTGAGCAGCACAATGTGCAGATCGCTATAGATTACGCCTAAAAACAGTGCTGTGTGGAATTCTATGTTGAAGGTTTCAGCACAGATATAAAGAAACAAATTTGCGCTAAGTGAGAAATTTTGCAAAAACCTAAAACTCGATTTACGGGCGATAGAATAATCCTAGAAATTAATGTAATATAGTAAATAAGATATACATTTTAGTGCGCTTCCGATGGTGTACTTATTTCTGTTGAGGGATGTATGTGTCAAAATTTGTAACCTTAACTGGTGAGATTGGTACTTGCATAGCCAAGGGGGCATTGACATCCGAGCCAATATAAGCGAGCAGCTATCTTGGCCGGGGGAGGGCAGTCGTTCGGCAATCGGTGGGCCGGTGGGGGGCGAGCGAGCTCCACTTGTGGGTGGCCCAGGCGGTCGTTTGAGTAAGAATTTTTCGTGCCGATTTATTTTGACAAAGAGTATTGTTAAATAGTGCAAATGTGCAAGCATATATTTGGTGAACTGGAAGTGCTACGATTATTTGTGTGAGAACGAGTTACGATTTACACATCGGCGTAAATGAACATGTAGTGATCTGCGATTTGGCGCCAAAACTGCTAGAATAAAGAGGACAGTGGGACTTGTGGTTCTGTTCGAGTTGATTGAGTAACTTTCGATTATCGCAGCCTACATTACTGCTGTTGGAGGCTCGGAGTTAAATTATTATTTAAGTAAAACTGTAAACCGCTTCACCAATGCTAATTTCATTGTGTGAAAGAAAAGGACAACGCCAATAAAGAGTGATGATAAAGACTTAATTCAACTGTGTCGTGAGAAATAATTTTGCTATAATAATCGCCTAATTTTTGTTCCCTAGCATAAACTGTACTCATTTCTGAGTGAATATTAATTCAAAAACTATAACTAATGCGCAGGTGTGGAACCGTGTACTAATGCACCAAGTGTGGAAATCATCCCCTGAAACTTTCGTGAGAGCCAAAATTTGCTCTAACATTATTTAACGAGCATTTGTATATGCACATTTGTGTGAACTCTTCAACAGCACTTATTTACCACCCCGTCGCAATCTTCATACGTCACTGAAAACTTTTAATTCCGTAGATCGATGAAGATGACCGAGATGAGATGGTTTACTAACAGCAAGACAGTGCACCATCTCATTTCCTCAAGGAAGTTCGAGGTTTCCTCGATAATCGCTTCCCAGGTCGGTAAATTGGCCGCGAAGAGCCAATCGCATAACCACCTCGCTCCCCCGGCTTGACACCACTGGATTTCCTTCTGTGGGGTTTCATTAAAGATCATGTGTATGTTCCTCCCCTACCAAACAATTTAGCCGATCTGAATAATCGTATCTATGATACTGTTGCCCAAGTTACATGCGATTTCACGAAACGATTGTGTGAACAAATTGATTGCTGGTGGGATGTCTGCCGCAACACAAATGGTAGTCACATCGAACCAAAATGACACACGATACTTCTATGTGAAACATGAGGTTGTTTGCTACAAAATGACACATCTACCAATCCTGTAAGTTATCTCAATAAACTTCTGTATCATTCTAAAGTTGTAAAGTCCTTTTTGACTCATCCTGTGATGGTCAAAGTGTTCCTACCGTTCACGTTCGATGTGTTGAGGCACAGCGCCACACACGTTTGTTTCAGCCTCAGAAATCTGTGGTGGCAGAGCACTGTCTTACCGATAGACAGAACATGCTGTGCGAAGAGACACAAATGGTTGCCCCTGCGTCTCTTTATTGGGACTGGTTATCCTTTAAGTAAGATTCGAAACCCTGTTTCAGCACACGTTAAAAAACAGCGATCTTCGATTTAGTCATCAGAATAGTTTTCGACAGTGAGTTATCGATTCGCCAGCTTCCAAGCTATAGGTTCACTTTACTACGATTTCTTGCTCACGCGCTTCTTGGCGTATAAAGGAGCCACCGCTCGTAGTCTGAATTCCCTCCCGGTGAGTTCGTGCATCGTTATACTCAGCTGAAGAGAGCGGCCAGGTGGCCCGTGGAAATATTGTTTCAGGATGATCTGACTGCAGGCCCAAGAACAATATATGTAAAACATCTCGGTTTTCTTGCCGCGTCAGTTCGGGATAAAATCTCAAGCTTTCGACTATTGCCTCCATCGTCATCGTCAGGAGCAACTGACCGTCTGCACTGCTGCTGTGGTGGTCTTTTATAGCCCGTGGACGGCTTCTGATCGGTCGGCTTGTGATTGGACGGCGATTACGTACTGATGTCGCAGACGGTGTCAATGTGTGCACTGGTGGCGCCACCGTTTCCGCTGGAACCTAAACCTTGGAAGGTATGTCTCTGCTGCTTCTCTGCATCGAGCGCTCGTTTCCATGCACCGCCCAGATAGTATCCGCTATCACAGTTAAAGTTGTCGCTCATTCTTATTTCAACAGCCTCCTTAATAACAGAATCCCAGTATGTGGAGGCATGGGACAGAATTTTTGTTTCGTCGAGCAGTATTGTATGTCTGTTCGTGCGGTTATGATCCGCAGTTGCCGATTTCTCCAGTTTTCTATTTTTAATATGGCGTTGGTGTTCTGCACAGTGCTCGGGAACGGTACGAAAGGTCTGACCTATATAAATGCTTCCACACTCACAGGGGATATTATAAATTCCAGGGACCCTGAGGCCGAGACTGTCCTTAACAGGGCGAACCATCTCCTTAATTGTCTTGGGAGGACGAGAAATCGGTCTTATATCCCATCTACCCAGGAGTCTTCCTATTTTGCTGGATATAGCGGCATAAAAAGGAAGAGCTGCAATCGGTGTTTCATCCTGTGAGTGTGCAGCATTTTCACCAGCATTTTCACGTTTCCTTTTCTTGGAGAACGCTGCCGTTATATCGCGTATACCATAGCCATTCTTTCGGAACACGTACTTCAGATGGTTAATTTCGGACTTCAGGTTATCATCGTCAGAACCAGTTTTTGCTCTAAATACCAAAGTGTTCAAAACGGCTCTCTTCTGAACAGGATGATGAAAACTCTGTTCATTAAAGTATAAATCGATATGCGTCGGCTTACGGTGTACAGAGCGGCCGAAACTCCGCCTGCCGTTGTACTAAAACATCTAAGAATGGCAGCCTTCCTTCCTTCTCCATCTTGAAAGTGAGCTGGACGTTCGGATGTATGCTGTTCATGTGTTCCACGAATTCTTTGAGAGCTTCTGCGCCGTGTGACGAGACAATAAATGTATCGACAACATAACGATAAAATAGGGATGGACGGAGGGGAGCCGAATTTAATGCACGTTCCTCAAAATTCTCCATAAAAAAGCTAGCCATTGATGGAGACAACGGAGAGCCCATCGCCGTACCGTCCGTCATTTCATAAAATTTTTTACCATACAAGAAGTATGTGGTCGTCATCACATGCCGGAACGACTTTATAGTTTAAGGAGGAAAAAGATCCGCCAGCATTTTCAAAATGTCCTCCACAGGAACTTTTGTGAACAGTGATACCACATCCAGACTGACTGATATGTCATTTGGACTGACGCTAATCTGTTTGATTTTCTCAATGAACATCTGGGAGTCTTTGATACGATGTTCACACCGGCCGACTATAGGATTCATCAACTTTGTTAAGTATTTGGCAAGCTTGTAGGTAGGAGAATCAATTGTACAGACAATAGGTCTCAAGCGAACATTATCCTTGTGGATCTTCGGTAGTCCGTACAACGGAGATTATGTTGAAAAATAGAGTTTTGTAACCGAAAGAGAGAGGAGTAATAAGGTGCATTGGAATCCTGTCTGATTTCAGAAAAAAAATGTTTCATTACTTATTGAATACCTCTCATATTAGTTTGCCAGTGGGTGCTACTTTGTATATTTCACTTCCAACAGTGTCATTAGATCACCAGTGCCTCATTTATAAAGTGCATCAGTGATTGTATAAGCAAGGTGCTTCGCCATAGAGGCATGAGAACAATTTTACGGAGTGGCTACACGATCCATGATTTGGTAGGGCCCATAATGGTGCAGTAAAAGCCTTCAAAGCCGAAGGTGTGTATGCCATATAGAGTGAGCACTATACTGGGAAACCGGAAAGCTTGTTAGTGCCGTGCCGCGTAACAGAGGATTAGCGCTATACATTTGGTATATAGCCAGCCGTTAGTCGTGTGTGGAAGGACCGGGCAATGGGAATTTGAACTGAATTCGCAACATCAATACAGTTTATTAGATCTCCCAGTGCTGCGGTAAATTGACAAGCAATTTAACAATCTTAACAACGTTATAACGAAGACCAGGTGCTTCAGCAGAGCACAATCACCTTGCTCCCCAGTGACGCATTGGGAAACAGGACTAAAACCCCAGCATCTCCCACTAGTTTGAACGTGCCGCAGTACACAATGGTCGAGTAATTCAAACAGAGGACACTTCTAGAACACATGTACAAAGGTATCTTTAAACTCGTATAACGAATGCTAATACAATGGGCGACACACATTGTTCATAAACCTAACAATTTAGAAGCGTAAATGAGTTCACACAGATCAAATGGTAGCTCCTTTAAATACCTAGTGACAGAATAAAAATGAAACACTCTCCTTGAAATAACATTATACAGCAGAATCCAAATGACTGAAGGGTGCTCCAGTTTGCACGGTAAATCCCCTCTCCAACAGTTCAGTGACTGAACCATAACTATTCGGTAGTTTTTGAGACAGTTCAAAATATACAACAACTTCTTGATGCAAACACAATTTACTCACCGACAGCAAAACATAATTCGCATAACAAATTATCCGTGCTGCATAAAACAGTCTCGTCCTGGAGGTAGGACTACATGAGAAAGTCCATTTAAAATTTGGCCCACAAAACAGGACAATTTAAGTAACCCCCAAAAGCTCACTATTAAATGAGAGAACAAGAATAAAACACATGAGTCAATGTTCAACACGAGAGACTGAACTGTACATGTTGATCATGATATTGAGCCTTAGAACATTTCAAATTTCCACGGTGTAACAAAACAACACTTGGAGCCACTGCTTAAACGTGGCTGAGACAATAGTTCACAATTCTGGATGTTAAGAGGTGTCATTCACACGACATGCCCACCATAACGAGATGACAAAGTGTGATCATTTCATTCCACTTAACACAATGCAGCAGAGTACGACGCTACTTGCGGTTTTCCGCCGAGTAGTAGCTCTGTAACGAGCAGGCTATACTTGCAAACTAATCAGAACTTTGCTCGCACTTGAGGTAACTTTACTATGCACGGCCCTGTTTAAAAGGAATGGCTTGATATAGTCATACGGTCGAGTTCTGCTCGTGCCCAGCAACTAACTCGCTGCAAATAATAATCTGTGGCTGTGACCCTGCAGTCTAATAATCTGTGCATTGGCTGGAGGCTGCGAATTAATAAAATACACAGGAATACTGAATAAAACATAAAAGAATAATTTAATTAAAATGATTCTATTCTGATGTCTGTGATTGATGTAGAGGACAGAGAATTATGATGAATAATTTCTACTCTTAGAAGTAAATCTCAACTAAACAGAAAGCGGTCCTATAATATCCAATTAAAATATACAAAAATTACCTAATCAAACGCTGTAAAATACGCGTTTAGAATGTTTCATGACTGATAGTTTTCATGCATCTTGGACGGCTGTTTAGATTGTGGATTCTGCCACTATCACAATTATGGTATCACAAGACACGAAATATTCACCAGCTCAAAATAGTTTGACATAACGGTTTACTAATAAACAGACACAAGATAACGAGTACAGGCCCATACCCTGTGTATTCTCAATTCCGTAATGCAATCGGGAAAAGTTGGAGTGTTGTAGCGGCTATTCACCACCCACAATCAATCACCTTCCTGACCGAATAATTCACGTCACCTCAGGCATGTATGCCTTCTTCAATAACTCGACATAAAGTGACCAAAAGTTGAAGTATCATAGTGACCGTTCACTGGCCATGTTCTATAATCCACTAGAATCAAACACGCACTAGGTCACTGGGAGGTTTGCTATCATCAGGAACAAACGTGAAAGTGTCCAGACTAATTCCCTTGAGCTCTTCACTCGAAAAAAGTCTATCTCCCTTGACTCCAGACGTGTTCCGCCACTGCCTGCTTTTCCATTCCCTGAAGGCCACCCCTCCCAAAATAGATCATTCTTAAGATCTACAGACATGACTTGACCACTCTCCATGTTAAACTAATATATTATAATAAGCATTTAAATAAAGAAATGGTGTAAGTGTTCGCTCACTCTCAGATATTTTCCAACAAACATAAGTAACAGTTTTTTCCTTAATAAATAAGCCAGCATTTTTGTGGAGGTGTGCTCAAAGTAAATGACGACGGACTGTCGATAAATATTGTTACAACAGTTATTTAGGCCGGCTTGAAGGAAGCATTTTCTGGTTTTCTTTTCATTAGTGGTATCATCTAATATATGTGACTGACCACATTTTAAATTACCCTGATTGCTCATTAGCAATTGTAATCACTAGTTAAATAATAATCTGGTAAAAATAGTGATTTATTCATTAAATAAATACACAAATATTACAAACGATGATGTATTCATGCGGTATTTGTTTGCTGTGTTATTTTTGAGACTGTAATGTTCGAAGAAACATTGGAATAATGAAAAGATTTAAACACTTAATAAATCTGAGATACTGTTTGTTGAAATCGCATGTAGTCGTTAAAAGCTGCCAATTCAGAGATTCATCCTGGAAATGTTTAGTCACTCTAAAATATGAACTTCTGTAGTTTTAAGGATATTTAAAATTTTGTTGTGTCATTGGATATGCCTCATTCTTCGGAGGTATATATATATATATTCAGATTTGCTTTATTATTTGTCTTTGATTTACTGTCGAATTGCAAATCACTGTAAGAAGCCATCTTTCAGGCTCGCTAAAAGTTTGCCATTTTCTGGTGTTTCGTATCTTCTTCTATGCTAGCGACTGCCGCCTCATTTCCACTTTGTTGGATTTCCCAGTTCTTGCCAAGCTCTTATACCCACACTTGGGTTCGCTAACAACGATAGCTGCAGCTGGGGCAGTAGCGCTTTAGATCAGCCGGCCTACTAGCGTTGAGCCATTGAAACTAATTCGCCTCATCCCAATTCTAGGCAGTCAATTAACTCGCCTATATACGTGAAAGATTAGACGAGCAAACCAAAATTTTAAATCTGTTCAAAAACACACTCATCCCACGTAGTCTTTTGAGAGGGGCCTTGTCGATGATAGCAGACTGACTTAAGTGTTGCGGCCGTCCTCCACGTGCCCAATGGTTCCTTCCTTGGTGAGCTGCAGCCCGCACAACCTCCTGCCCACTCTTCCGCCTATGGGATGCTGTTGATCTGATGTATTCCAGGTGTCGGTGTGCTCAGCTGCACTCCAGCATAACTCAGGCTTTCCTGTCTGTTTCCCAGATGGAAAACCTCTTGCTTCAGCTGCTAAAGGCGGACTGTCCTCTTCAGGCAAACATGTCCTACTTCAGACTGATTCATCCCTCGGACACCTGCCATGGTAAGAGACCTTGACACACACCACCTGCACGTCCTCATGGGTGATGCTCTCTAGTGGAGAATTTGTGGGACTCAGAACTGTGCCATGACCTGTCAAACTTCGTGGCGCACCTCAACATTATCTGATAAAAACTGTACAGAAATCTATTAGTGGACACTGATACGGAATCCGACAATCCGCATCTTTATGACTGGTTGAATTCTGCTGCAACCACTTTCGGTTAGGAGTCTGAATGTTTAGGGTTGATTGACAACCCATTCGTCCACAAGAGTGAAAACCAGATGTGCTAGTGATGTTGGATTCTGGGGTCTGCAGCATTCCAAAAGTATTACATTAGGTTCAGGTCGGGATCCTGTTCGGACCATACGATTACAGGGATATTATTGTCCGCAATCCCTTGCCTCACAGATTTCTTCTTCATAACAGGACGCATTGTATTGCTGATACAATCAGTCCTCGTCTCCAAACTATTCCTCTACTGCACACACCATGAAGTGCTGTAAAGTGTATTCATTCCTTCCAAATTTTGTATTTTCTTAAACGCCTTTGGGGGACCAAACACTAACCCCGAAAAACACCCCCAAAACAAAATCCTTCCATCAAATTAGCACAGAATATAGCCTGATTCATCACTCCAAATTACTCGTTCCCAGTAGTCCACTGTCCAGTGCTGTCGATCTTTACACCTCAGTCATCACTTAGCACTGGTTACAAAACAATGTGACGTATGAGGAACTGCTTGACCATAGTATCCCATTCTTTTTAACTCCCTAGGCACAGTCATTGTGCTAGCTGGATTGCCGTAAGCACTTCGGAATTCACGGGACATTTCACTGATTTTATGCGATTTTTTACCCTCAGCAACGTTCGACAGTTCCTGCCCCCAGGTAGATGAGGTCTGCCTGGTCTTGATTTAGTTGTCATTTTTCCTTTGCTTTTCCACCTAACAATAACGTTATCAGCAGTCGAGTTGGGAGCTCTAAAAGGCGTTCAGTGTCGCTAATGGATCTGTTGCCTAAGTGTCATCCAATGACTATTCCATATCCGTAGTGACTAAGCTCCCATGAATGACTCTTACTGTTGTTACTTGCTACTCTACTGAAAACACAGTACTGACTGGTCCACATATCATGATATCTGGTGGTCAGTTCCGTAGTATTTGGAATATCCAGACACTTTTCATCAGGTAGTGTGTTCGGTTGCGGTGGGGACACTGACCAACACAAGCGGAGCAACTTAGTGACTGACGGCACTTCCAAGACAGCCATGGATGCGCACATGCAAAATACAAAAAGGCAAGTGAAAATCCAAAGCAGCAATCCTAGTACGATGTTTTTAGAGCAACGGCCACACCGGACAGGCCACCAATCTCCAAACATAGCATGCACAAATGGAGTCGTTTATCAAGAATTAACAACAGGAAATCACGACCCCCAGGAACTTAACGCTGATTCCTCGTGGACTACCAAATGCCACTAAGCTCCGTAATACACAAATAGTCTGCCGCATATTTCGTGCCGTTCTGTTAACACCAGCCAACGTTGTTTTAGATCCGATAAAATCTAATAAACGTGACTTCGGTGGTCTAGTAACACCAATAGAAAAGCACATGATCAAGCACCGAACCCCCAGCTAAATAGACTTTGTCCAGAGAAGGTTTTCTGCAATACAGACGAAATGTCAGCACATTTTACTGTTTCAGTATTTCAAGTATTTTGCAAGATGTCTCGTCACTAGAACCAGAAGGATTTTAATGAGATTGGCACTGACTCTTGGAATCTACGTATGTATATGTATGGTCGTCCATCACTGTTCTCATATTTCAATGGCTCTCTAGTTACAAATTACACTGCTTCTGTATATTCCAGTCAAGATAAATAGGCTCACTCGTAGGTAAGGCGAGTGGGCGGACCTGGGTTTGTTGAAAGGACATTGGGAATATGCAGTCAAATGGTTCAAATGGCTCTGAGCACTATGGGACTCAACTGCTGAGGTCATAAGTCCCCTAGAACTTAGAACTAGTTAAACCTAACTAACCTAAGGACATCACACACATCCATGCCCGAGGCAGGATTCGAACCTGCGACCGTAGCGGTCGCGCGGTTCCAGACTGAAGCGCCTTTAACCGCTTGGCCACACCGGCCGGCGAATGTGCAGTCAATCCAAAGTAATGGAGGTAGCGGGACTGCTACGACTGCGTTGAGCTGTCAGTGGACATAGATGCATTAGATCGTTTAATTACTAACCGTATAAAGTTTCAACATATAAAATTTTATTAAAATTGTTTTTAAATTTCAGTCCGTCACCTGGATACCCAACACAACAACAAGACAACTGACATCATAACGCTTCCTCTATATAAGCCAAATGAAACAGACAACAGTTCGTAATTCAAAATGGTGGTTACTGCGGAACCCGAAAGAGTGAAAGCTGTAATAGTCAAAAAAATTCTCATCATGTAATGAAGGTAAACAAAAAAAGTAGAAGACAAACAGAATTCCAGTGTACAAAATATGCAACACTCAGTAATAGCTAAAATATTGAAAGCAGAAAACGAATATATACTAATACAGTGAATGCAAATGAAAGCAGTGTGCCCAGTAAAGTTATCCAATAGGACAGGAAATTCCAGTTAACAGAACCGCCGGTCCTGCTGATTTATACACTGAAAATTAATCAGAATTACCACTTCGCCTGACATATGTCGAACAGCTTATTACTCAGATACGTACGCAACGGCAAGACAAAGCCAGTTTAATTTACTAGTATCAGCCAAGTAAGCTCACAATTCAACTTTAAGGCTTCTGCTCAAAATTAGCCCCATAAACAATTAAAAGCAGTGTCAATTAGTATAGTGAAACTCAGACACAGTGATAGCATATACCCAATGTACTAGTGGTCGACAAACTTATTTATTCGACAGCCAATGCAGTCACTATTGGCCGGTACCACTGTCGCATATGTTCTGCTCTTATTATTAACTGGTAATCTACATAAATTATTATTTTGTGTGTCCCAGACAGACCTACTACAGTAAGGGCGCGGTAAATCGGCTACCTGTGGCTCAGTACTGATAATTAAGAAGTCGTCACTACTCGGAACACTTCGTGTTGACTGTTCCCTGTTTTAGGCTTCTGCTATCCTCAGTAACACCAAAGTTGAGACAAACTAATTGCCTGAAGTAGTGTTGTTAACATTTTGACTGCCGGCCACTTAAACTTTACATTCTCCTACAATGCTTCTCATTTTTATGGCTGTTCAATATCCTTTTACTAAGAACACTAGCCAAAATTTAACTGTGATACTAACCTTTAACGGAATATATTGAAACTAGTTCTTCTGGATTACACATATAAATTGTTACACATTTCTTTGACATGGTATAATGCTTTTGTGGTGATACCCAATAAAATAAGGCTTATTGCAGATGCTTATTTTGCACTCACTGCACTAGTATGTAGTGTCTTTCCTTGCAATCTTTCAGGGTTCAAAAAATGCGGAAACGTCATAAAAAAAACGCAACGTTTTAACGAAATTGTACGAAATCAAAACGAGAAATAGTGTGTTATAACTTGACGTAGTTCTTCTTGCGAGTCACCTGAATCGTCTACATGGTCATCCATACTGTCATTGTCAATAAAATCTCGCTCCAATTCACGCAAAATTTCGCCGTCCGTATGACAATGTGAAGCAATGTCCTTTGTCTCTTTACGTCCTGAACAATCACTTGCCGCCCTCCGGCAGCTTGACTTCATAAAACAAACGGCGTCTTCAGAAACTGCATGTCTGCAACACAATGAAGACAGATGGAGTTCGTCAATACACTTGGGTTCGTATCTAAAACGTCAAATTTCGGGATCGTCAGTCTACCGGAATTTTCGCTTGCCATCAATTGAAGGGAGTAGTAGTCCGTGTTAATAACAGTAATTGTGCTTCTATTTAAGTGCATTATGCTACATGAGACAGCTTCAAAAATGTTTAAAAAATGCTCTGAATATAATTTTCCTTGTAATTCATTCCATTGTACTACAACAGCCTTAACTTAATTTCATATGTACAATATCCGAAAATTATTCTCTCAGTCATGCGCTTGCACGAATCCACGTTACTTCCGTCAGAAATTTACGCCATATCAGTTTATCGGTACGAGACAGAGACGTCAATGGGATGTCAACGCTGCAAGACAAATTAGCAAACATTCCACCTCTCACATCAATGGCCACGGTAGTAACCCCTTTGCTTTTCAGGTGAGCGGCCAACTCTACCTAGCTCACGGGCGACCCACCACATCTTAAAATATTACTGTCTCTGTATTTTTGTTTGTTACTGAGCAGGAAAACCACACTGTTAAGAAATTCTTAATGTTAGTTGACGTCTTTGGATTCTGTTGTTAGTTACTGGATGTATAGTATTATAAAATTCGGCTGAGAACCGCGGGCCGTACGAATACTTGATTCGGGCCGCAGCTTGGCGACCATTGCATTGTATTGTTCCGCCTTCTACTATCTGTAAATACACCGTCCGTGGCACAGGCAGACTTGCAACTTCCACAGGAGCCTGTAGGGAGCTGCATGCAAAACAGGTACACTCACACGGACATACAAACACACACACACACACACACACACACACACACACACACACACACACGTACACAGAGCTCAAGTCTAACGCAAGTTCTCATAATTCCAGTAAGCTCACAGCGCAGACTGCATTACAGGAACAACGCCAGACGTGCCACAATTGCATCTGTCAACCTACACGTTCTTCTTCGCAGCCATCCGCCTGCCAGCGGCTACCCAAGTGTAGCTAACAGTGCTTCCTGCTTGACCATTTCATTCTGCCTTCTGACGGACAATGTTCTTTCCTCTGTGGTACTCGACATTCTTCTCTCTGTGGTACTGGACGTTCTGTCTGCAGTACACAGTGGCCTCCCACACTGGCTCCGGACGACGCTGGTGTAGTGTGACTCTTACTATACTTCGTTCATCGTAAGAATAAACTTGATGTAAACAAAGACAAACGCGGTGATTTGCCAGTTACCGTATCACTCGTACTCTGGTGTTGGTACGTTCTTGCAAGCAGATCTTAATTTTGTGTTAGGTATCTTAATTCGACATTACTGTAAATGAAACTTTAAGATATTCTCATGTACTAACAGCCACTATCGCTTAATCGTACTTTAGAGATGTTTTTTTGGAAAGTCTCTGTAACCGGTATTTGTGCTCTGATTGTTGCAGTGTTGATATGTGGTGTGAAAATGGCTGACGGTGCTTTCTTCTCCGTAGTGAAACATGCGTGTGGAACACCGATAAAGAGTGTTAAGAAATACACTGGTTTTCAAACGTTTCTCACAAGTTCACTGAGAAAATCGGCTTTGAAATTTTCTGAGAGACTTTACTTACTAAAGTTAAACCGCTTGTTTAAACAGTTACGTGACTGAGTTGGTAGCATTGACGAATTGTAATCGTACATTCTATGGATCTCTGGTTGTAATCTCGTTTTGGGCTTTTCTTGACTTTTTTCTTCCGTTCAGCTCGAATACCTACATCATTTAATTATAAAATGTATAAAATATTTTTATGAAAAATGCACGTCTTCTTGTTTCTAATTACATATCGTATGCTAAATTCCAGTTTTCATTGCAGATGTAAATTCTTACCCTCCTATATTTTATGAAATATTTTTAATAAAGATTGTTTGGATGATGAAAACATACAAATTAACTTTTTTAACAAAAATGAAAAATCAAATACTCTTCATTTGGACTGTTTCCATTCGTTTATAGCCACAGATGTGCTCTCACACGAGCCTCAGTCATGAACATCGTAGAAAAGTGGAAAAGAAATTTTCACAGCATTGAGCACACCATACAGATGCACTTCTACATATGCTACTGTGCTACTACAATCTGAACGCAATAGAAATCTGCAGCCAAGATGAAGGATTTGTCATGAGAAGTACCAAGACATTTAAGCTGCCAGACGTTGTGTAACTAATGCACGAAGCTTTATCACATGTCAGTATCTGACGCTGGCGGGATGCAGAACAGCACATCGTGAAAAAATACAGAAGAAAACATGGCGCTTGGATGGATCCGTGGATTCTTTTGTATCGCCTCCTCACCAACGTATCAGGTGACAGTTCCAGTGCTGCAATATACTTCTCGGATTCGGAGTTAAAATATTACCAGACTGTAAGTAATAGCCTCAGTTGCTTCAATATTTAACCAACCGGTTAAATCCCTGCAATACTCTTTTACGTCACACAAAACTCATGCAGAAAAATTACCCTGTGGCCTGTGTTTAAGTTAGGAATTATCATCACCCTTGTTTCTGATTACTGTAGTATCTCAGCTTAGAATGAGAGCTTATACTTTCAAAGAAGACTGCATAGAATTTACTTGTCCATCCCGTACTGGAACATCATGTGCGTGGGACCCGTACGATAAAGGAATAACAAAGGAGAATGAACGCGTATAAAAAAAAGGGAGGGCAGCGCGAATGATCATGGGTTTGTTCGAATCACCGGAGAGCGTCATGGAAATGTTGAAAAACCTGAATCGGCAGACTGTTAAAGATACACGCAAATCATCAGAAGTAGGGGAGAGTCGGGCAAAACCGACCTGTTAACTTTATATTTTATGAAAATAGGACTGCTGCTAAAAATATTTTGTAACATGAGATTATTAATATTATGTGCATCTTAAAGATGTATGATATTCATGTGTAACATATTAATGAGAATCAGTTTGATTTTTGTGAAGTTTTTTCCCATGTTGACAAAGCGACATTGTTGCCCCGTAGGTGGGGTAAGACTGACATCCAACAGATTTAAAAGTAAAAAGTGTATTCCAAAATTTACAAAAAATATGCTATACACATGTATTTTAAAAAACTAAAAAGACGTTAATCAGTATGAAATAAGAAATTAACATTCCATAATGTTAGATTTATGTCTTAAGAACAAAATTCACAAACGAAATTATCTTCTCCTTCGCAACTTGTACAAGCCTCGTATGCCATTTCCTTACAGTTCCGATATTGAATCCACCTCCCTCTGACCTTTAAGCTAGAATATAATTCATTGCAGAATATGCAAGATTCATTATCTTCATCAAAATTCATTTTAATTTCTTTTCTTTTACCTTGCTTTTTTCATATTTTGTTTGGAGCTTAGATTGAAAAGGAAACTTTCTCTTTGGACGCCTTTTATTTTTAGTATCTTTGTCCAATGCTCCATTGCTTTTAGCTTTCATTCTTTCTTCTTTAACTTTCCTTTGCCTTTCTTTTTTCTTCTCCTCTCCCTCTAGTTCTGTTATGTAGGCGAAGGATGTGAGGATGGCTGTCTTTCCTTCGTTGCTTCCATTTTTCTTGTGAACTCTCCATTTTTCCTGTGGAGGTGGCGTTAGTAATTTAGGCAATATTAGAAATGCACTTGTTTTCAATGATATTTTTTGTAGGCTTACTGGTCTTGGGCCCGATGACATATGTGCTGAACTTGCTGCTTCGAAAATGGAAGGCTGCTTCAGAAGTTAAAAGCTCGGAACACGTAACGACTAAGGATGACTGTCGACAGGTCTCCTGTAACCCAGTCTCAGGAGGACTGCAGAGCCCTGCGACTGTACAACATCTGATGCAGCAGAAGCTAAATTCTGACACTGTGCAGTGTTCGATGCTTATGTAGAAATTAATGGCTGACAGTTTATGGAATCTAATTCTTCTGTTCTAGCAGTAGTTTCAGATAGAGCATACAAGTGATAAGGGAATAAGTTTCTATTGAATGGGCGTATTCCAGTATTCTCAAAGTTCCCTATAGCATTTTGCGTAAGAGCAGCTCTTGTAAAAGCCTTATTCACAAGCTTACCGATTTGGTAGATGGTAATGCAACTCCCAGGACGCACAGTTAACCACTGTCTAGATTATTGCTCATAGCACGCACTCAAAGGGGCCATAAAAGAAACATCTAGGGGCTGAAGGCGGTGTTTTGTATAACGTGGAAAGTACTGTAAATTGAAATTGTGTTTCAGAGCTAGGTCAATAAGACCAAATTTTATCATGTGATTAATGAGAAAAGCTGGTTTCTCCAGTGACAGGTTAGAAAATTCTGTGAATTTCTTAAAGCAAATACGAAATGTCTCATTATTGATATACCCTGATTCATGGTAACAGTTGAAGGCTATTGGAGAAGCATCATCCATTAACAACGGATTTTCCTCCTTCCTGGAGGCATAAAGTTTCCAGATGCGCTCATAAACGTTTCTACTGTAACGGGTACACTATGTTCTGCAAAAGTTTTATTTCCCCAGAGCGCTAACACCATTGAAGATTTGTTTGGGACTGTGAGAACCACTGTCTCATCCACACTGTACAGATCGTTTGGTTTAATTTTGTACTTTGCGTAAATTAACTCCAAAAGATCAAAGAATTTCCCTACGGCAGCTCCATTAAATCCTTTGCTCTGGTAACCTTAGTTTTAATTCAAGTAATCAGTATTATCAGTCTTTACCCGCCGTTATTTCGGATCTGTTGAAGCAATGATTTATGATATATTTCTCAGTTAAATCAAATGCCAGCCAGTGTAGATCTGAAATTGTAGAGCCAAAGAGTCTTTCTTCCATAAATAATACGTAATCAACTAACTCCTTTTCTTGCGTTTCAGAAAACACATATCATAGCGACCAAATTGCTTTTCGGAAGCCAGCTCAAATGTCAGTCATTTTTTTGCACTTTTTTCACCCTGTCAGTCTAGGTTGTCCTAAGTACGCTGAAAGATTTCGATGCTGCAGTGTATCCCATCCGTCCTTCAAGAACTGCATTTTCTGTCTCCTTCATTCCATCTTGTGACCAGCTCTGCAAAGTTATCTTTCACACGTATTTCATCATTACATCTGAAATTCAAGTGCAGGTGCATTAGTTGTAGGAATATAAATAAATTACACTTTACCTTGTTTGCTGTGACTATTACAAAATTAAAGAAGAGATTTTATCAATTTGAAGAGAACATTTTACCTGAAATAGAAACTTACCTTAGGCCCTACTAAAAATACCAGTTTCCTGCAGTTTCAACCTTTTTGTGCAACAAGTAAAACAAATTACGAGTTCAGTAAAAAGTAAAAAAATTGGTGAAAGCCGTTTTAATTCACGTTAAATTCTCTCGCCGTTTATAGTAAATTGAACGAAACACTTAACACTAAATGGTTCAAATGGCTCTGAGCTCTATGGGACTTAACATCTGAGGTTATCAGCCCCCTAGAACTTAGAACTACTTAAGCCTAACTAACCTAAGGACATCACACACATCCGTGCCTGAGGCAAGATTCGAACCTGCGCCCGTAGCAGTCGCGCGGTCCCGGGCTGAAGCGCGTAGAACCGCACGGCCACCACGGCCGGCTTTATTTACTTTTTCCTGGTCATTTATATCAGTCATCATTCAATAAGACACTTCCAGTTTTTTTATCAGGTTTTGTATATAATCCATGTACACTTCCATGCTCCATTTAAGCTTGTCACACCTAGAAGCTGTGCGAACTGGAAACTTATACCTCCTGGCGACCGTGTATAGACTATATCTCTCTACGTTTATCCATATTCCAAACACTCTTTCGTAGTAAGTTGATTATCCAGAAAATGAAGATACACAGCACAGGAAATAATTTTCAGACGCGCGGGGTTAACCGAGCGGTCTAGGGCGCTGCAGTCGTGGGCTGTGTGGCTGGTCCCGGCGGAGGTTCGAGTCCTCCCTCAGGCATGGGTGTCTGTGTTTGTCCTTAGGATAATTTAGGTTAAGTAGTGTGTAAGCTTAGGGACTGATGACCTTAGCAGTTAAGTCTCATTAGATTTCACACACATTTGAACACAAAATTTTCAAATTAAGTTATGCAGTTTTTAAAGCATATTTCCAGTTATTTTTCCACGGAATTACCACTGCTTGTATTAAGTATTGTGAGGCTGATTTTTTTTCCAGTACTGTATTACTCATCCACCTTCTCTGCAGTCGTTTCACAATCGCCTCTTGAATTTCATGGTCATGGTAAAAGTCGTATCGATCATAAATTCCTTCACTTTCGCAATTAGCAAATTCACTTTGTTGGAGACTAAAATAACGTCGTCCGAACAGGCCTTGCAAGCCCAAGGGTACCAACCGGCCGTCATGTCATCCTCAGATCGTAGGCATCACCGGAGCAGTTATACTATTATTCAGCTCTTCCTTATCGTAGATAAAGATAAGACTTGAATGTCTTGGGGAAAATTTCATTATAAGATCTTCCTTTTGTAGTAGAATCAACTCAGCGCAAAGCCCGCAAATCGGTGATTTCGCCCGGAAGACAAGGGTAAGTAATCAGAGAAAAGTCATACTCAGACGAAGTTGAATCTGGTTTTCTACGGCTTCTGTTTGGATGTCTCTTCCTGAACTGTGCCATCCAATACTTGTACGGCATTATGCTGCTCAGCAAGTTGATATGCTATCAGCTACCGGTTTGTCATCATACCGTTGTTCCCTGTGAAAATTAAAGTTAAGTAATTATTTCTCCTTCTCTTGGTTGAAAATCTGAAAGTTCTAGTCTTCAGGAGCATGACACGCATAAAACGATGCGGCCGCATTAACTGCACTGGCCACTAAAGCCGTTCTTACCCTACTTTAACCTCGAAAAAGCTTTATGCTGGGTATCGCACTATGGTATCCACTTCAGATTAAAAGCGACTGTTAATAATTAATTTCTCGTTAGTGAATCATTCTTTGATGTCATCCTTTGCAGCAGTTTGTTTCCTAAACGTGTGATGAGGTGCAGCTGATACACTCTACTCCAAAATTAAGAACTAAAATATTAAAATTACAAATAAACTGTCATTTGGAGGAATGACTGCGTGGGTGGTGCCTGACGAATGTCTTCAAGTCAAGAAATTTCATAAGATGGCTTACTATTCCATTGCGAAACTATAAACGGTCAATTAAACACAGCTATCGTAATTTCCCATCACAGCTAGTCGGTTCACTAAATTATACTCTACGTTTACACTATCTGAACGAAAGTATCCGGACACCCCTATGTCGTGCGGAATTTACCACTAGACGTCTTGAGACGCACACTCGACACTGTAAATGACGAAGAGGAATGTTTTGTTGTCAGTAGAGAAGCAATATCGGTGTAACTGGTGGGTGAGGAGAGCTCAGTGCCTTCGAACGTGAACTGGTCATTGGATATCAGCTGAGTACCAGATTCGTCAGGAAAATTTAAACCCTTCTGAAGCTACCCAAGTCGACTGTGAGAAATATGATTGCGAAACGTACGCGAAGGAACAGTCACAGCTCCACCAAGACCGGGTGATTTCGCGTACTGAAGGACAATAACCATTAAGCAACGTGGAGTGTGGCTGTAAACATACGCTTCAAATCATCGCAATGAATCACTCGTGACTTCCAAAATGCAGCCAGTAGTGCAGCTAGAACAGTAACTGCGCGCACTGAGTTAAAATTGGAAATTTGTGGTAAGTTCCTATTGGAACTAACAGCTAAGGTCAGAGGTCACTACTTAATCTAACTTCAACTAACTTACACTAAGGACATCACACACACCCATGCCCGATGTAGGTGAGTTAAAAGAATGGGGTGCAGTGGTCCTGAGCTACTCAAAAACCATAAATTCGTACCTCTGTAAGTCCATCTGTTGGTTGCAAGACCTCCGCTCTTCAGTACAGAAAGTCAAATTAAACACCTTTCCGCCGTCTAATTTCCAAACTGTTATTTTATTAGGCTACCAGTTTCGGCGATATATTGCGCCATCTTCAGGCCCCATGACCGACGTGTAGGAAGATTCCAGCCATGGTTCCGGTCAACATAGGGGCGAGCATAGAAAAACTGGTATTTGTAGATATTTGATTCAGCCATCACTAAAAACATCATTTGCCGACTGTTATGTAGATTTGTGATACAGCGATCACTACGAACATCATCTGCAGATGATGTTTGTTGTGATGGCTGTATCAAAAATCTACAGATACCAGTCTTTGAATGCTGGCCCCTATTTTGACCTGAACCGAGGTTGGAATCTTCCTACACGTCGGTCAGGCGACCTGAATATGAAGTAATAACATTGCCGAACCTGTTAGCCCAGTAAAATAACAGTTTCGAAATTAGACGGCTGATAGGTGTTCTATTTGATATCCAGTAAATTTCTGTAGTCAACGACTTTTGAGTTTGTGTGAAGAGCGACATCAGTGGGTAGGAGATGACTGTAAACAAACAATTTGGTGCTATAAATCACGAAATATCCTGTGCAACTCAGACTGAAGTGTGTGGGTTTGGCAAATGCCTGGAGAACGTAACCAGTAATCGTTTGTAAGGTTAACAGCGAAGTATGGATTAAGTGGTGTTACTTTGTGAGAAAGGTTTCCATGATTAGTCTGTGGTCTACTTACTGCTCTTAAGAAAAAGCTAAATGTGGAAGGATCAGAATACATTTTACAGCATTGTGTACTGTGTACTGCATAGGAGCGACTCAGAGACGATGATTGTATCAGCATTTTTTTTTCATTAGATATTTCTGGCTGATTTGATGCAGCACTCCCGATTTCCACTCCTGAGCCAACCTCTTCAGCTCAGAGTAGAACTTGCAACCTACGTCCTCAACTATTTACTGGATATATTCCAGGCTCTGTCTTCCTCTATAGTTTTCAACCTCTACAGCTCCCTCTAGTACCATGGAAGTTATTCCCCGATGTCTAACAGATGTCCCATCAACCTGTCCCTCCCTCTTGTCAGCATTTTCTACTTATTCCTTTGATTCTGCGCAGAACCTCCTCATTTCTTACCTTATCAGGACACCTACTTTTCAACATTTGTCTGTAGCAACAGATCCAAAACGTTTCGAAGTTCTTCTGTTCTGCTTTCCTCACAGTCTATGTTTCACTACCATACAATGCTCTGCTCCATACGTACATTTTCAGAAATTTCTTCCTCAAATTAAGCCCTGTGTTTGGTACCAGTAGACTTCTCGGCCAGGAATGCCCTTTTTCACGGTGTTAATCTGCTTTTTATGTCCTCCATTCCGTCCGTTATTGCTATTTTGCTGCCTAGGTAGTACCGTTATTGGTTATTTTGCTGCATGTTGCACTGCATCCGACGCGATTGACTCCTCTGCGAGCAGAACTGCGGTGCTTATGCCTGCTTAGCTGCAGAAATAGGAAAAAATACTTTAACTCTTGTACTTCATGGTCAAGTTGTTGTCGTCCAAGAAATAGGCATGCATCTCTCCCTTATCTATGTGAAAAGGTCTAAAATATTTGTGGAACATACAAACTACAATGGCTGTAAACGGTTTTTGATGTTGCTGAGCAACAGTCATACAATAATTTTAAACGAACACGCCGTCATTTGACTGTGTTAATTTTTATTTAATTTCGACCCAGGTTTCGGCCTTTTATGGCATTTTCAAGTGACTGTGTCTATGTCATTAACATTATGTGTTAACGGCATAAACTCAGTAACTTGAAAATGGCATAAAAGGCCGAAACCTGGCTTGTAATTAAATAAAGAACAATACAATCAAATGGCGATGTGTTCATTTAAAAATTACAGTTGCTGTCGTTGCGTGTCGATTAACTTCTTACTCACAGCAACACCTCTCGGAAGTTAAGACCTGTTCCTCCTCTTCTTTCTCACATTACCGCGTCCTTGCATGACACTGTCAATAACACCGTTTACTCCTGTCATGAACTGATCTACCACAGTTCCTAAATTTCTTCCAGACAGCAGTCGTACACTAAGCTCTCTTTGCTCTACTGAAGTTCCAATATGTCGACAACACCGTCTTCCTTGCCCTTCAATGTATCCTGTAGTCTTCTCAACGAACATCGGCTCGTCGCTCAGAAACTTCAAGCCCTTCATGGGTGTATTAGGTTCAGTCCAGTAATGTAACACCATTCTATAATTTGTATCTATGATGGAACACCACTCAAACTTTTCTTCCACCTATGTAAATATTTACATATCATTTAAATATACACATCAAAATAAGTTTTGCATCACCTCGGTTCCGAGAGTTCCGGAACCTGTACAGAAAATTGGAATATAGATCAACATAAACATCATTTCCGCCCTTTTTATTGCTCTTCAAAACCATACATTGCATGTTGTGCCACCATACAGCTAGACATTCAGAGGTGGTGGTCCTGACTGCTGTATACACCGGTACCTGTAATACCTAGTAGCACGTCCTCTTGCATTGATTCATGCCTGTATTCGTCTTGGCATATTATCCACACGTTCATCAAGGCACTGTTGGTCCAGATTGTCCCACTCCTCAACAGCGATTCGGCGTAGATCCCTCAGAGTGGTTGGTGGGTAACATCTTCAACAAGCAGCCCTTTTGAACTATCCCAGGCATGCTCGATAGGGTTCATCTCTGGATCTCTGGAGCACATGCTGGCCCCTTTAGTCGAGCGATGTCATTATCCTGAAGGAAGTCATTCACAAGATGGGCACGATGGGGGCGTGAATTGTCGTCCATTAATACGAGTGCCTCGCCAATATACCGCCGATATGGTGGCATTATCGGTAGGAGGATGGCATTTACGTATCGTACAGCCGTTACGGCTCCTTCCATGACCACCAGGGGTGTACGTCGGCCCCACATAATGTCACCCCGGAACAGCAGGGAACCTCCACCTTGCTGCACTCGCTAAACAGTACGTCTAAGGTGTTCAGCCAGACCGGGTTGCCTCGAACCACGTCTCCGATGATTGTCGGTGACGAAAACGTGATGCCAAGGCTGAGCGGTCCATTCGGCATGTTGTTGGGCCCATCTGTACTGCGCTGTATGGTGTCGAGGTTGCAAAGATGGACCTCGCTATGGACGTCAGGAGTGAAGTTGCGCATCATGCAGTCTATTGCGCACAGTTTGAGTCGTAAAACGACGTCCTGTGGCTGCACAAAAAAGCTGCTGTCAGGGTTCCTCCGAGCCATAATCGTTACGTAGCGGTCATCCCTTCTCCCTGGAGGAATGACTAGAACTGATCGGCTGTCGGACTTCCTCGGTCTAATAGGCACTGCTCATACATGGTTGTTTACATCTTTGGGCGGGTTTAGTAACATCTCTGAACAGTCAAAGGGGCTACGTCTGTGATATAATATCCACAGTCAACGTCTACCTCCAGGAGTGCTGGAAACCGGGGTGATGCAAAACTTTTTTTGATGTGTTTATTTCAGTAAGCGAGGAGGAGCTGGGAGTATAAAGCATAAAAATGTAGCACGTCACCCACAAAAGATTTTATTTAAAACTTTTTTCTTTCAAACATTTAAAATTTAATAATGCCAAAGCACAGTACGGAACGGGTGCGTTAATAGAACAGAGAGACTAAAATTTTAGTTATTTCAAGGAAAGACAATGTGAAATTCAGGCATCGCTAGAAAGGACAAAACGGAATATTTTAGTTAAGTTATGTGCCAAAGAAAGAACATCACTAAACATTTAATCAAGACATGAATGTAGCAATTCACGACAACCGGTAGGCAATTATAAAATAACATGAAAAACCTGGTTTACTTAAACCAGTGAGATATTACTTAAACTTCTTAAATAAAATGCAAATGACTCATTTTACTTTTGTAAAAGAAAGGAAAAAGAAAATTTAAAGAACAGAAACAGTTAACAATGTACCTAGCATGAGTTTAAACTGCGATTAGTCACACTAGTTCTATACAGGAATCCATAAATAAAATTTGAACAAGAACATTCCTGGATTCATTATTTTGCAGTATTGATGAAAGTATGCAATAAAGTCTTTCCTAAACTGTGGCATAAGTTGTCAGTTTCTGTATGTATCCGATTTCGTGAGCACTTGCATCGTACTCCTCTGGATAACGGTTCTCGTGATTTTTTGCTACTCGGAAGCCGAGCGGTCTAAGGCGCTGCAGTCATCGACTGTGCGGCTGGTCCCGGCGGAGGTTCGAGTCCTCCCTCGGGCATGGGTGTGTGTGTTTGTCCTTAGGATAATTTAGGTTAAGTAGTGTGTAAGCTTAGGGACTGATGACCTTAGCAGTTTTGTCCTATAAGATTTCACACACATTTGAACATTTTTGCTACTCAGAGTAATATTTATTCTGATTGGACGATTTGTTAGATATTGTGCTTTGTGACACGTATTGGGTTTTTCGCACTTTATTTAACAACTTATGATTTTAGCCTATTGCTTCGCAGGATGATTTGAGAATGGGTTATGAATAAAAACCCAAACCAGTCATATCAAGTTGTAAATAGAGCTTTTTGTAATTTTGGCTGTTTGTCATATTGAAACAGTACCACAAGTTGCTGACCCTTCTACATCCCAGCATGCTGGAAATCCGTAAATGTTTCTTTTCTGTGTTAAATGCACGAACAATTCTGTAACCTCACTGACCAAACCAAAGGGAATCTTAGAATTGTAACTCAACTGTTGCATCATTCATGCTTAACGGTAGGAAACATTGCGGAGGTAGGAATCATCTGCTGCTGCTAGTATGTTATCGTCTGATTACATTTTTATTTTTAATTTGGAACGAAAATAAAGTTAAAAGCTTAGATTTCATTTCTGAAGTTTTAAAGTCATTGTTAATAATTCTTAAGTTATTTCTCCGATTTGGCATGGCGACCATTATTATTTTTTAGGTCACTAATCGTTAATTTTGGTTGAGGAACCCAGCTTCGAATCCTGTTTTATGTTTCTCCTCTGTTCTTAATACAATTCTACTGCTCGATTGCTTTAACCCACTAGACACACGATCACGGTCAAGTAATCCTGTAAAGGGGCAACACTTACATATTTTGAGGATAGTAAATTATAGCACTGGCCGTTATCATGTCTCCTGTGAGTCTGCGTATAGTACCTTATCCAACAGTGTTGTACGGGATGGTTACAATTAAAGTGCAGCTACTCACAGCGGTCCAGTGTGGGTCGTAATTAAGGTATGGCAGTGAAACTTAATAGATATGCTATATGTTAATGTAAAACGATTTACGATGGAAAAAATTAGTCCCAATTTTGGCCACCAGGTGCAAATCTGGACCAATAAATACAAGAAATACGTATAGAAATGTTTCCATATATAATGGATTAGGAATGGGACGTGGGCAGGAAAGGTCAAACAAGCGCGAAAGGCATAACATTGATTTTATTATTAGCCGCCGCTTACACAGTTCGTTCATTATGAGCAACGGAGATGTCGACGAGATCCTCCATCCGTAGAACTACGTGATCAACTGTTGCTTCCAGCAGTTTCGGTGGAGTCTAACCAACTTTCCTGTATACTGCCTTCTAGATCAGGTGGAGACGGAACGTATCCCTGGTTAACAAGATCTTTTACACATCCCCAGCACAAAAAGTCACTAGGATTCATATCAGGTGATCATGTAGGCCACGCATCCGGAAAACTTCTGGAGGTTGCATTAAACAGATTTTTCACTGGGCGAGCTACATGAGATGTTGCCTCATCTGGCATGAAAACAGTGGTTTCCACACAGTTGAGCTCTTTCAAAGCAGGAATCAATTGCTGTACAAAGAGGTCTCGATAACATGCAGATGTCACGGTATACCTGACAGGCCCTCTTCAAAAACGAACGGACCGTCGCTTACGGTAGGTGCAATGGCTCTTCGTGCGCAACACGTAGTTTAACGGTATCCCAAATTCGGCAATTCTGTGTATTCACTGGCTCGTCACTCGAAAGAATAATGCCCTACCACATGTCAACAACTTGGATCCGTGCCAGAATCACTTGCTGCGCCGCCATTATCTTGTACAGGTACCAGCAACACTTCTCTTACTGTTGACCATGGGATGATAATTCTCGTGACGCTGCACAAGCATTAACACGACCAGGGACACATACTGCGTGGTCACTTACAGCAACAATAACCTAGTCAATAGCCCCCACCGGGATAGGACACCTTCCTCTTCCAGGTGCCACACCAACCCCATGTGTTTTCGTATTTCATTATCATCTCCATTAAACAATTTAACGACATCGGGCTTCACCGCAGACTTTTCAGTCGGCGATACTTTCTCAACGCAGCATTGCAATTGCTGCCGTTCACACACAACAGATTCACTAACGCAGCACGGTCTCTCTTCTCGATAGCCTTAGTGTTCACTTTCGTATGTATGTCATACCGCCATATAAAAAGCGTACAGCGCCAGATTTGTCCACAAATTGAACTAAATTGTTTTCCAGCGTAAATCGGTTCCTCAGTAACGCATCAGCTTATTTAGTAATTTCGCTGCCATCGATAATTGCTGCCTGCGCTAGACCTTAGTGAATTGTTGCACCTTAACTATACTGCCCTGTACATATCGTTGCCGTGTTACGGTAATACAAATCAGTGATATTATCTCGGCGAGTCTTATAGGAAAAATCATCTACTGTTGCCGACTTGATTACTTCTACCTCTTCTACAAACTGATCTGTGAACTTCTCCGACACGTCTTCCAGTATAGACTAAATATACTAAAACTGCTGGTGAGCTGAACGTAAATGTTGCACTATTCCCGCATCTGAAAGACTTAGAAAACTCTAATAAGCTACGTCCTCAAGTTGGACATTTGACTCTCCTAACTGTTTTCACTTTCTTCTAGTCTTCGACTGACATACGCCATACTTCACTCTGCATGAATATTACAGTTCAACTCAAAGAATGTAAAAATGATTCCACGAACCGGCTGCCGATAATCCGCCGCAAAAAGACTGCTGCATTACAATAAAGGAAAAAGAAACCTTCTTAGGTTGCGTCCACATTTCGTTTGTATACAATGTGGACACTGAGATATAACAACGAGATATAACTACACACCTACACTCTGTGGCAAACTCTAAAGAGGAGGGATTTCTGAGTTCAGCAAATAAAAGACGTGTTTTCGAACAGGAGTCTTCAACTTTCATTGCAGTAGTTGCAGAAGTACAATTTACCGTAATGCTCCGTCTACATAACCTAGCCGTTGCAGAGCACAAGGAAAAGTATTAACATACCTAAGCAAGACGACCAATAACGTTGAATCTATGGTGCCACGCCTTTCCGCAAATTGTGAGCAAAAACTACAAGACGTACAGAACATAGACATATCATTACGAACAGGAGAGTACAGGGTGGTTATAATTAAAGTTAAACTTTCTAAACGCTGTAGAAATAACACCACTGATCAGAATGACGTCAAATTTCAATGGAATATTATCTGAGAAGGGGGAAAACGTATGCCAGAAGAAGAAAAAATAGTGTGAAAACTGATCAGTAGATGGCACTGTGTGTGTCAGAATACGTAAATGAAAACACCTGTCATGTGCACGAGCCAATCAAGTTGGTAGAAACACGCCGATTACACAGATTTCTTCCTTTCGCGTCTGCGATGTTCGCCATGACTGTCTCAATGTAGGATCCCCCTCTGTTTGTAAAGCTTTATTACAAGAATGATGACTGTGCACACGTCGCTCTGCACAAGTTCGGGCACTGAAGGGTTTGAAAAACGGCGTTGGTTCGATGACTTCCGTGGGTCTGGAGAAAATTATTCGGGAATTCGAGAAGACGAATTCTTTTCGCGTGCAACCTGGTAGAGGGAGGAAACGAATTTATTCGACAGTAGAAGCAATGGCCACAGCAATGCTGGAGGAGACGAGTGTGCAAACGTGTAGTGCACGGAGAATTCCCCGAACATTGGACATACCCATTATCATGGTGCGTAAAATCCTACGTAACATCCTTCTTTACTATCCCTACAAAATTACCAATATGCAAGAGTTGCTTCCTGTTGACCTGCTAGCAAGAGAGACCTTTGCTTTATATATAACGGCTCCAAGCACTAAGGGACTTAAAATCTGAGGTAATCAGTCCCCTAGACTTAGAACTACTTAAACCTAACTAACCTAAGGACATCACACACATCCATGCCCGAGGCAGGATTCGAACCTGTGACCGTAGGAGCAGCGCAGTTTCAGACTGAAGCACCTAGAACCACTCGGTCATAGCAGCCGGTATCTTTGCTTTAGAATTTCTTGCTCGCATGGAAGTGGACAATGACTGGCAGTGGAAGATTTTGTGGACAGACGAAGCCCGTTTCCATCTGACAGGATACGTCAATACACAGAATTTTTGAATATGGTCAGCGGAAAATCCACACACAAATCAACCATTGCCACTTCATCCTGAAAAGGTCGCTGTGTAGTACGGGTTCACGACATCGTTTATCGTAGGGGCATATTTTTTCGAAGAGACATGTGTTTCCGGTCCTGTTACCTGTACCGTCATTGGTAAGCGGTACGAGTGAATTTTGCGCAACCACGTTATTCCAGCTCTCCAACAGCGTGGGTGTGTGGATGGGATCATTTTTATACAAGATCGCGCCCCTCCGCACAATTCAAATCTAGTTAAGTAGCTACTCAAGCGCCATTTCGGAAATGCTAGAACTATCAGCCGCCATTTGCCTACAACCTGGCCGTCCCGATCATCTGATCTTAATATGTGTGACTTCTTGCTGCGGAGCCATCTGAAATCTGTTCAGTATTCCTCTTGGGAACTTAGCTGCATTGAAGGCACGCATTGCGCAACACATTCTGAATGTGACCCCGGAAACACTTCGATCAGTTGCGAAACATGCTGTTTCTCGATTTCAACTTGTTTGCAGAAAACGGTGAACAGCATTTCAACATGTTTTGCGCCAGTCACACTGAAATTAATAATCCGATTTGATTTTTATTCATGGTTTTTATGCAGTTTTTGGCCTTAGGACAATTAAAAACCGATTTTTCCCATCCGACGTGATATGACCTTGCCGTGGTGGATGGGCTTACGCATGTAACAGTATCACACCTCTATACCCATGCACACTGAGCAGTAGAATTTGTTTAACGTCAAACGTACATCTTAGGCACTGTTGTATGATTCATTTGTTATTTGTAGTCGACCACTATTAAATTATGATCCTTACAGCGCCATCTGTTGCTACATTTTCTAACTATTTACACTACTGGCCATTAAAATGGCTACACCAAGAAGAAATGCAGATCATAAACGGGTATTCATTGGACAAATACATTATACTAGAACTGATATGTGATTACATTTTCACGCAGTTTGGATGCACAGATCCTGAGAAATCAGTACCCAGAACAACCACCTCTGGCCGTAATAACGGCCTTGATACGCCTGGGCATTGAGTCAAACAGAGCTTGGATGGCGTGTACAGGTACAGCTGCCCATGCAGCTTCAGCACGATACCACAGTTCATCAAGAGTAGTGACAGGCGTATTGCTACGAGCCAGTTGCTCGGCCACCATTGACCAGACGTTTTCAATTTGTGAGAGATCTGGAGAATGTGCTGGCCAGGGCAGCAGTCGAACATTTTCTGTATCCTGAAAGGCCCGTACAGGACCTGCAACATGCGCTCGTGCATTATCCTGCTGAAATGTAGGGTTTCGCAGGAATCGAATGAAGAATGGAGCCACGGGTCGTAACACATCTGAAATGTAACGTCCACTGTTCAGAAAGCTGTCATTGCGAACAAGAGGTGACCGAGACGTGTAACCAATGGCAGTCCATACCATCACGCCGGGTGATACGCCAGTATGGCGATGACGAATACACGCTTCCAATGTGCGTTCACCGCGATGTCGCCAAACACGGATGCGACCATCATGATGCTGTAAACAGAACCTGGATTCGTCCGAAAAAATGACGTTTTGTCATTCGTGCACCCAGGTTCGTCATTGAGTACACCATCGCAGGCGCTTCTGTCTGTGATGCAGCGTCAAGGGTAACCGCAGCCATGGGCTCCGAGCTGATAGTCCATGCTGTTACAAACGTCGTCGAACTGTTCGTGGCTGCATGATCCGCTTCAGCCATGCGGATAAGATGCCTGTCATCTCGACTGATAGTGACACGAGGCCGTTGGGATCCAGCACGGCGTTCCGTATTACCCTCCTGAACCCACCGATTCCATATTCTGCTAACAGTCATTTGATCTGGACCATCGCTATTAGCAACGTCGCAATACGATAAACCGCAATCGCGGTAGGTTACAATCCGATCTTTATCAAAGTCGGAAACGTCATGGTACGCATTTCTCCTCCTTACACGAAGCATCACAACAACGTTTCACCAGGCAACGCCGGTGAACTGCTGTCTGTGTACGAGAAATCAGTTGGAAACTTTCCTCATGTCAGCACGTTGTAGGTGTCGCCACCGGCGCCAATCTCGTGTGAATGCTCTGAAAAGCTAATTATTTTCATATCACAGCATCTTCTTCCTGTCGGTTAAATTTCGCTTCTGTAGCACGTCATCTTCGTGGTGTAGCAATTTTAATGGCAAGTAGTGTACTTTTCTTCTGCCATACGTTTCCCCCTTCTCCGATAATATTCCGTTGCAATTTGACTTCATTCTGACCAGTGGCGTTATTTCTACAGCGGTGTGAAATTTTAATTATAGTCACGTCGTACACCGAGCTTGTGCGGCCCTCCCGGGGCCGTAGCCACGATTGCCAGGTGAACCTTGACTCCCGCTGCCCGGTCAGCCGGTGGAGCCGCACCGGGGTCCGCTGGGGTGGACGGTGCCCCGCCAGAACCCGAGTCCGGCCCGGCGCCCGTGGGGCTCGGCTGCTCGCCAAGTCGCGCGCTCATTAGGCATCACACTGTAGCGGGCGCCGAACCAAATCACTGTGTGCCGTTTGCAGATAACTTTTTACTTCGCACAGTTTTACCGACACTGTACTTCACCTCCAGCGTTGCTCGTACATTAAAATACAGGAACAAGATGCTTACTTAAATCATGTAATTTTTAAATCAAGTTATTGTTACGTGGTTGTAGAAAACTCTGCCCCTTACGATCCAGCGAAAGTAGTTTATTTTATTAAAGAGCTCCTACTAATTATCGAATTGTTCTAATATTCCGTGACGAAATGGTAAGTATTTAAAATCTTTGGTGGCACACACGAAAATTGCATGGTTATGTAACTGCAGAACTGTGCCCCCCATGTACAAACTTTATCTTTTTCTCAGCAGGTTCACCTTTTCCTACGGAAAGTCTGGCTTCAAACTGGCTTATTTGGCAGTCATTTTCTTGAAAATAACGGTTTAAATTTATTACTTCAGAGGCAGAACACAAACTTGTGTAATGAGCAAGAGTGCATCGAAACTTTCGTTAAAAATATCACAGTCTGGAAATCGGTTTAAACTCCAATCACACTGAGTGCCTCGATACCCTTCACGGTATACTAGTAGAAATTCATCTTACTTCGTTCGAAAATGTCAACAACATGATAACGGAACATTTCAACGGATTTCAAAAATGGTTAAAATGGCTCTGAGCACTATGGGACTTAACATCTGAGGTCATCAGTCCCCTAGAACTTAGAACTACTTAAACCTAACTAACCTAAGGACATCACACACATCCATGCCCGAGGAAGGATTCGAACCTGCGGCCGTAGCGGTCGCGTGGTTCCAGACTGAAGCGCCTAGAACCGCTCGGCCACCAGCGGCCGGCCCCAACGGATTTGAAAAAGCTTTCGAAGACTGTTTCCCTGATATGTTTAGTAATAACTGTATTCGCAATCGCTTGGAATTCACATGAAGTTTAAATTAAAACGAGCAGCTACTCGAAACTTCCAATGACGTCAAGTTACAGAAAGTAACTCTTTCTCACCGATAAGTTTCAGCTTAAGCTTAAAGGCTGATTTTCCAGTGCTGTCAAATAAAGCGGTGACAAACTTATTACCTGCCTCGACTACATATTTGTGAGAAAAGGCATTTCCTTCTTAAACTTACATAAAAAATAGATACAAACGTCTAAGCGAAAGTAATTTGAGACTGTTTTCAGCTTCTGTTCCTGATTTCAAATCAGGCGAATGGATCCTCGTCACCGGATTCCAGGGAAAAACTAATCTAGTTAATTCGATAATGAAAACTAGTAGGTTAACAGAAAAGTGTAATATACTTTAATATTGCATACTACACCTACCTATTGTGCAAAAGCCTTCATTGGCCCTTTTAAGGCGGTAAAACTGAAATGCAAAGGATTATGTAAGCATTAGGGCTATTAAATGATTTTTTTGAAATTCAGTTACTTCTGTGTCACAGTAAGTATAAGATGGGAGTCCACACACATCAGATTTTTGTGGAAGGATGTCACAGGTCGACAAGCTTTACGAACCACTGCTATTTGGTACGTGCAAAATTATCCACATGACGTCACACTCGTACGTCACAGTAACTAAATTACGTGTTGGGTGCAAACATATTTGTTACAATTAAAAGTAAAATAATAAAGGAACACAAACTGCAGACAAAAAAGACGTGTCAAGTTTATTGCAATCTTTCTTGCTTCAGCTCGTAACACTGCAATGACCTTCTGGATCACTTATTCCTGGAACAATCAATTAATACGTTACAGATTTATGATAATGAAATAGGATAAAACGTAATGTATCTCAATCTTACAATGGTACTACAGTGCACCATATGTAGGTCACTCACATTTTCCGCATGCATTCCATTACGTTTATCCGTAATGACAGCGCAGCTCCACTAAATACACTCTCGCTAGAGCAGTGTTTCCCTATCTTTCTGAGGCATTACCCCTGAGTGCAATCAGATATTACCTGGAACACCAGACCACTAACGTCTTGGTCATCAGTGCCTAATTAAATTTTAGAATGAAAAAAAAACTCTGTTCGAACACTTTTATTTTTAGAATGACGAAAGATAGTGTCTGTAGGTGTTTTATCATATAATGAACTAATGGTTCTGCTTATTTCTAATAACCTTTTTTATAGAATGATGAAGCACTAATCAGTGCTACCTATAACTTCCCTTCAGAAAAGAAAGCCAACTGTGCACATTCAGGATGGAGACTTGTTACAGAATACACTCCTGGAAATTGAAATAAGAACACCGTGAATTCATTGTCCCAGGAAGGGGAAACTTTATTGACACATTCCTGGGGTCAGATACAACACATGATCACACTGACAGAACCACAGGCACATAGACACAGGCAACAGAGCATGCACAATGTCGGCACTAGTACAGTGCATATACACCTTTCGCAGCAATGCAGGCTGCTATTCTCCCATGGAGACGATCGTAGAGATGCTGGATGTAGTCCTGTGGAACGGCTTGCCATACCATTTCCACCTGGCGCCTCAGTTGGACCAGCGTTCGTGCTGGACGTGCAGACCGCGTGAGACGACGCTTCATCCAGTCCCAAACATGCTCAATGGGGGACAGATCCGGAGATCTTGCTGGCCAGGGTAGTTGACTTACACCTACTAGAGCACGTTGGGTGGCACGGGATACATGCGGACGTGCATTGTCCTGTTGGAACAGCAAGGTCCCTCGCCGGTCTAGGAATGGTAGAACGATGGGTTCGATGACGGTTTGGATGTACCGTGCACTATTCAGTGTCCCCTCGACGATCACCAGTGGTGTACGGCCAGTGTAGGAGATCGCTCCCCACACCATGATGCCGGGTGTTGGCCCTGTGTGCCTCGGTCGTATGCAGTCCTGATTGTGGCGCTCACCTGCACGGCGCCAAACACGCATACGACCATCATTGGCACCAAGGCAGAAGCGACTCTCATCGCTGAAGACGACACGTCTCCATTCGTCCCTCCATTCACACCTGTCGCGACACCACTGGAGGCGGGCTGCACGATGTTGGGGCGTGAGCGGAAGACGGCCTAACAGTGTGCGGGACCGTAGCCCAGCTTCATGGAGACGGTTGCGAATGGTCCTCGCCGATACCCCAGGAGCAACAGTGTCCCTAATTTGCTGGGAAGTGGCGGTGCGGTCCCCTACGGCACTGCGTAGGATCCTACGGTCTTGGCGTGCATCCGTGCGTCGCTGCGGTCCGGTCCCAGGTCGACGGGCACGTGCACCTTCCGCCGACCACTGGCGACAACATCGATGTACTGTGGAGACCTCACGCCCCACGTGTTGAGCAATTCGGCGGTACGTCCACCCGGCCTCCCGCATGCCCACTATACGCCCTCGCTCAAAGTCCGTCAACTGCACATACGGTTCGTGTCCACGCTGTCGCGGCATGCTACCAGTGTTAAAGACTGCGATGGAGCTCCGTATGCCACGGCAAACTGGCTGACACTGACGGCGGAGGTGCACAAATGCTGCGCAGCTAGCGCCATTCGACGGCCAACACCGCGGTTCCTGGTGTGTCCGCTGTGCCGTGCGTGTGATCATTGCTTGTACAGCCCTCTCGCAGTGTCCGTAGCAAGTATGGTGGGTCTGACACACCGGTGTCAATGTGTTCTTTTTTTCATTTCTAGGAGTGTATGTTTCTTCCTCACCACTCCTCTCCCTATCGAGTCTTACTTTATTGCTGCACTCCTTACTTCTGAACTGGTAAGAACTGGACGATCTGAGGCTGTCAAACCTTTATGTGGGACAACTACTACCAAAAATAATGAAACAATGGAGGCCCTACAGCAATTTATCAAGCATTACGTAGTCTCTGTTGAGTCGTCAATTAGACGGATTATCCCTTGCCAAATGCAAAATGAATCAATTTGTGGTTCGCTGTGGGAACTACTTACAACTCGGAGAAGGCGTTTTTATGAGATATAAAACTATATGTGTTGTATATGTACCAATTTTCTTGTCACAGATGCATGGCACAAGTAAAATGTTTGTGTACAGTAAATGGCTATGCGAGGAAGAAGATGTTCATGCATTAGTTTCATTAGTTTTAATCTCAACCAAATTGTGTCACGGGTTAATGCTCGTATCTGAGAAAAAACGATAGAGACTGGGAAGTTAGTAATCAGTGTTACAGTGATTTAGCGATAATAGTAACGATCTTTTAAAAAATAATTTAGTTTCGTAACCATAATACAATCAAATTCTTTGCTTTTTCCCCTAAGAAAATTCATTACATTCTAGGAGCGACTGTCGCTCATCTGGTTTTCCCATCAACATGATGCTGCGGCATAAACTTTCCTTTTCTCACTTATCGATAATATGCTTTAGATGGCACGCTTGTGGTACTAGATTTAACGAAAGCAAGTGCACTGACTTTATTACCAGTTTATTGCTTGAAAGGTTCAATGCGCTTGCTTTCAGCAACGCTATTTCCCGCAAATGTTTGACAATATTGAGGCACGCTGTCTTTTTTAAATAGATCTCTTATCCAATTCTGGGTGTTTAAAATATTTAACCAAAATATAAATTTTATTTATTTGTAACTGCTTTTTTACATCAGTGTTCCTTCATCTGCAGAGTTGAACCACTGACAACTTGAATAACCATCGTAGCATCTTGAAATACTTCGAGAAATTGAATTATTCTGTCACCCACCAGGTAATCCCAGTTTCCAAACAAGGGTATTTTCCTGAATTCATGTAAAGTTTCAGAAATTTGTTCATGCTGCATGAACACTGATATCACCATGATACACAACGTATTCAAGCGAGCCTCAAAGTGCTGCTTTACGGTAAACTACAACCGCGAGTCTTTCGCAAGGCAACTCCTTTTTAAATAAGTTACGGCATTTGAACGATGGGTGAACATTAGGACAATATTCCTACAACCATTGATCCTTAACTGTGTAGCTTAGAACAGTTCTGAGTGCATGGTTGTTGTACGAAACGCGTCCATGGTTCTTTAATGCCTTTTTCATATTTTCCACCTAATCGGTAACGAACACAACCCTGAAGAGATGGCTTATAAGTATAAATAACTTGATCACGTCAGTTTCAGTTTCATTTCATACATTTGTGTTACTTTTCTCCATATCAGATGGGAACTCTGCGACAAACTGAACCCGATTTTTGCACTGCAACGCTTTCTGGACTGAATGTGTAGTAAGAGGCATTTTCGTGGACACGTCTGCCCACGTGTCAGTTGCACATGCACATGCGCCATCCCTCATATCCTGCAATACTTTGGGGGACCATAGCTGCACGGTATTCGTCTGATATTTCGTTTTCGTAACAAGTAATTTTCGAACTTTCCGAGAAACGTTCAATGAGAATCCCGCAATGGTTTTCTTAAGGACATAGATTTCCTCCGGGAATCACCCCTTATCCTCCGTCTCTAATGACTTCGTTGTCGACGTGAATGGCAACCTAATCTTCCTTCTTTCGCTCTTTCCTTATAACTCATAGCATACGTCCTTTCCCTAGAGAAATACCCTTTACAAGGATCATCAATGTCTTGCTTTTATTCTTTGCTCATCGAACTGTTTGGTAACACGCATCATAAAAGACGTCCGCAGTTTTATCGACACATGCTGCTAGCAAACTGCAGTACATGAATCGTATTGCCCTCTTTGCCCCTGCACCCGCATAAAATGTTATCTACAGTCGATATGACACTAAAGTCAAACAGGTCCGCTTCGCCGCTACCGCATCCTCTGCTTTTATAACAAGACATTCGGGTAAACTGCTGTGGTTCTCTGGAGCTGACTTCTTCAATTCCGTTTGCAACAAATTCTCTTGAAGGCAGTAATCTCAAATTATATGGGCTGTGTGCTACGTGAGAAAACAGGAGGTCTAGAACAGGGAGATCGATAATGAATGCTATTTTTTGGAAAAAAACGTGTAACTAGAAAACAAGTACAACTTAACACAGGCTCATTTAGCACTCACAGCTGATGGCGCGCATCTTCAGATGAACAAACGCTCTTGCAAAGAAGTGGAAGTATGTGACACTGCTCATGGTCACCTTGTTGTTGTACTCTTTCCATTAATCTCTATTATATAATCACCCAAATAATACTAACGGAAAGTACACCAGAAAACATTCATGACAGCAATCTATACGTTAAAAATACTCACTTCATAGCTTACAGTAAGAATCAAAGTCGGACTGTCTCAGCATTACCGCGCGAAAACGGACGAAAATCGACGAAAATCGATCACTTCGTGTAGTTTCACATTTATGCTACATATTTTGTATTGTACATGTGGGAAATGTGCTTAGTCTAAACATCCACTTGAATTTTCTGTTCTGAAGACGAATTAATGTAACTTCAGAGAGAGCTACAGCCAAATAAGTACCCCAGACAAAATATTAGTCGCCCAAACGTAACTGTAATACTATGCCACACAACCTCTAGCCATGATAATGGCTACTGTTCAGTGAACAAGAGAGTACAAAGATTCTTCAGGTTTGTCACATCCAGCTGAAGCCACTGATTGGTTATATTGTCCTATAGAGCTACCGGCTGTTGGCTGCCGAGATGTTTCAGATCGCTCCAGTCTTTTTTATGGAATTAAGACTGAAAGTTAACTGCCCGCTTTGTTTATTTAACAAGTCGAATCAAACTTTTGATCTCCTTGTAAGTGACTGCTAGTAAGACGCATCTGACTTTAATTTATGTGTCGACGACAGATAATGAAACGCAATGGAAAAGAGACTCATGAGTCTCAGAGCAAAATGCCTAGTCAGTACTGCAAAAGAGAGAAGCGGAACTTGAGTGTGCAAGTATTACATACTTGTAGTGTAATGGAGATGGTCATGCGAATTATCGACCATGCAGTGCACATGTTTTTGCAGTTTTTTAGATCTGAAACAATTCCGAACCTTACTAAGATAGGGAAACATAAATGTCCGAACATAACATGAGCTGAGCATTTGATGAGGGCTCAGATGTAACCCGTGCTTGTTGCGTTGCCGTAATTATCATTTGTCCTCCGTACGAGTACTTACTTAAAAATGCTGAAAAAACACGTAATATTGAAATTTATTTGCTCTGACTAGATCCTCCGTTTGTTCATGAGCATTAAAATGTTTTTCGGCATTTTAGTCAAAACTGAATATATTTTAATGTGTTATAAAGAGGGTGAACTGGAATTACTACTGCGAATAGCGTGCCTCAGTGGACACATTTACATGAAGACAAAACTAACTGACGTTCACTGTGCAGGGAACTAAATCAAAATTGTTACTCAAAAGCCACTACCAAAATCAAACTGCACTGCCCAAAAAAATTGAAACACTGAAATTATTAGAAATTACTACTAACGAAATTACTAGAAAAATGACTAGAATTTGCACAGTGTAAACGTAAGATGAGAAATGAAAGAACCAACAAAATACGAAAAGAATCTCACCTGAAAAATTACGGCGTTATCAGCAGCAACAGCACAACATTGAGAAATTGCGCCAGCTAAAACATGCTAACGTAAAACTAAACTATTGGGAGAAACATTGGGATAATTTTCTCATACTAAAAAAATTCTTACTTGAAATAAAAGTACTAAACGGTTCATTATAACAGTGATACTGTATTTTCACCTCTTATTTCACAAGAACATAAAACTCTCAAAAAAAACCAAAAACTTTTCTTTCTTTACAAAATTCGAATAAGGCAATGCTTTTACGAATACGCAAACTGAAAGGAATTAAACTAAAATAACATAAACTGAGGTGGGGAGGTGGACTTTTCTGTTGCAAGAACCGCTAACATTATCAGCACCGGCCAGCAAAAAATTATTACCTTAAAAACGTATCCATCAGGAAATCCATTCTCTCTCTTCCATAAATGCTGCATCTGTAAGTCTTTCCATCAGATTAACCATTCCTATCAAGTTTCTTTAGCAACATTCTTTTCCAATATGCACTAGCCTAAAAGTTCTGCCAGCTTACTCCATGGCCAACACTTGTTTACTCTCCGCTCTTCAACTGAGTCAAAGATACATAAACTCAGATATACTGTTGTCACTGTAGTAAGTAGGCTATTCCACAGATGTCACACGCGATCGATTCGCTCTCGTAACATGAATTTTCCAAGCCACCAATATATGTCCACCTTTCATTATGTAATAATGCTCATCGAGATTCGAAATCTGCAAAATATTAGTGAATGGAGGTGCAGTTAAACAAAGCATGATATCATAGTGTAGCCTGTCGACATATACGGAGTGGACAAAACTATGGAAACGCCAAAACCACAGCACACTACACGCCCAATATGGTATAGAAAAACAGGTGGCGCTCGAAATAGCTTCCAGTCGTCTAGGTAGAAACAGGTCCTGTACGGATTTCACTGGAAGCTTATACCATTATTTCTGCAAAAAGTGGAAAGTTTAGAGAGAGATGTTGGAGGAGGACAGCAATTACGGATCTTTTACCCCAAAGCCGACCACAAAGGCTCAATAATATTGGGATCTGGTGACTATGGTGGCTAGTCGAGATGTGACTATTCATACTCGTGCTCACGAAACCTGTTCTGGACGATGCCAGATGTATGAACAGGAGTCGTATCGTCTTGGAACAAAGCATCACCTTTGGGGAACAAACGTACCATGGGATGAACCTGATCACCCAAAATGGGCACAATTTATAATCTTTTTCAGAAATGTGACCTTGCAGAGTAACCATGGAGCCCGTGGCATACCACGATATACCTGCACAAATCATCGCCTAAGTCCCGCCACGTGTCCCTCTTGATAGCAAAAGTCTACATCATAGTTTGGAACAGCATAAGCCAGACGTAAACACGACCAGAAGTTGGAAACAGGCTGAAACAAGACTTATCCGACCAATTTACTTTCTTCCGTTGTTATATAGAACAGGTTTTATGGCTTCGGCATCACTTTTCCCTGTTACGGGCATTTTCATCACTGATGTGTGGCACTGAAATTCTAGCACGCCCCGCAATTCCTACCTAATGGAGCTTCCTCCGTATAGTTTCGGTATCGACAGGATTTGCGAATGCGACATACAGTTCTCCAATGACTTTTGCAGCTGTCGTCTTCTCTCCAACGAGCGTCTTTCACGATCGCTCAAAACATACTTTGGTCCAAGTGACTTGGCGGATGACGTTTTATCTATTTATTTTGTGTGTGTGTGTGTGTGTATGTGTGTGTGTGTGTGTGTGTGTGTGTGAATTCTTAAGGGACTAAACTGCATAGGTCATCGGTCCCTAGACTTACACACTACTTAAACTAACTTATGCTAAGAACAACACACATACCCATGCCTGAGGAAGGACTCGAACCACCGGTGGGAGGGGCCGCTCAATCCGTGACTTGCCAATTGCGCGGCCACTCCGCGCCGGCTCTTTGTTGTATAAGGTATAAATCTTCGATATGGTGCCTCTTCAAACACCAAACGTCTGGACCACGTTGGTTACGGTGGCACCCTCAATATGCTTACAAACAATTTGCTCACGTTCGATATCACTTAGCTCCAACATAATGCACTCACAACTGTACAGAGCACTGTTATGACTACAACTCACACTTACAGCGTATTGAGGTCATTGCGCAGGTGCCGTTCCTGGTCAACTACAGCAGCGTCACATACCGGCTTCGCTTTGATCTACATTGAGGATAAATGTAGACCAAAGCGAAGCATGCAGTAGACGTTGACCAGGAATGGACCTGTCAATAACAACAGCACCACCTATATGCTTTGCTTAAATCTACATTTATATTCAAACATGTTTTTCCCATGGTGTTTCCTTATATTTTTTCCAATCCCTGGACATGGGAACCCATTAATTAGTATCCAAAGTCAAACCAAGTACAAAAGAAATCGACAACTCTTCATGATACATAAAATATTGATGACAAAGAATCTAACTGACTTATTACTGAGTGAGTGGCGAATTTTGGATGACAATAGAAAGCGTAAATTTCCTGTACACTCAAACCCGTCCATAAAGAACTAAGTTTCGCTTTCAATCAGAATGTCAAATAAAAGTAAAAAGATTTCCTGTGCCTGACCGCGATACCGGAAAAAAAGTTCGTCCTATCGTAAGGCAGTGGACTGTATTTGTAATACGTTTCTTAATCCATAGCATAGAGCGATATCACCTTCAGATTTGAAGCAGCATGAAGTGAAACAGGAACCAACGAACACGTGCACGAGAAGAGCACTGACAGAAGAAAAGTAACTCGGCCTCACTTCATGGTGAATTCAAATTAAATTCTCGCAGTAACCACTCGATTGTCGCCTGCAATCCAAAAGCCTACTGTGAGACATGTCACGTGTCCAGCTAGACCAGAAAGATACAAAAGACAAGTGTATCTACATGCATGCTTTTTTGGATAAGACATCATTTTAAGGTATCGATGAAACTAGTCGAGGCGAAACACATACTTGTTTCAAGGTGGGGTTATTTAGCTAACCAGTTGAGGTCAACAGGCTGCTTGAGTGTTCGTCAAACCCTGTGCGTATGCGTATAGGTCTGTGAGCAAGGCGGTAATGTCCACAGCATACTCACCATGAAAGCGGAAGAAAATGGCTACATTTTGTCACCGAAAATGTTGAAATAAACATCTTGGTTCATGTTCGCTATAATCTGAGTGAGTGAGCCCAGGTCATGGTACTTATAGCACCCCAGGAACATCACAGAACCACCTCCGGCCTTAACTAAATCCACCACACACTGTGGATTGAACACCTCATTGGCAACTAACAGCAACTGTCTATTGCACAAAGCGTACGCAGTGTCTTCTCGGAAACTTGTTGGACGTCCAGCACTGTCACCAGCAATTCTTGTCGGCTTTGAAAAAGACTGTCGTTGACAAGGCGAGGCACTCGTCTCCGAACTTCTCATAACCACTGTTGTTACGCCTTTTTACACGGTCGCGATTGGTACAGTATTCTTTTAAGACGCGTTGATACACCAACAAATTGTACAACTTGATTCATGTGGTGGCAATGGATCGTCCTAGCATGACAGAATCTTTGTGCCATTCTGTTCGCATCTGTCCAGAGAGCCATTTTACTCTACTGACTCCATACAACCGACTGGCACACACACACAACTTCACAGCCGTAAATTTTGTCAGTTGTCGAAGGCCACAATGGCGGCTGTAAAACGTGTATATATCTATTGTCTACTGTCAAATCACAATTTATGAAAGATGTTTATATTTTATTAATAGGATTAAGTGGGAATAATTAATATTTGTCATGTTGGAAATAATTGTGCACCGAAGTATTGTTGACAAGAGAGACCGCAAATTGATATAATTTTAAAAAGGGTGGGAAGACCGCGTATGAATACATTTTAAGAAAAGAGCGGGGAAGACCGCGCATTGATACATTTTGTAATGGTAGCAGGGATTGTCTGCACCAGAAAGCATTGTTGGCAGGAGAGACCGCACTTTAGCGTTCGTAGGAAGTCAGTAGTAAGCGAGAAGTGAAGCGAGTCGGTAGCAGGTCTGAAGCGAGAGGTTGAGAGGAGCGGTGTGCCGGCCAGCCACTAGCTATGATTTACAAGAGATTATAAACGGATGTACAGAGACATCAGCTAATTATTATAATAAGAGGAACTAATATTATTGAATTAATTTTTTGAGAAACTCAAGACTACTGAAGGGGTGTTTGCGCATTGCTAGTTGTAAAATTGTTGTAAAAAGTAAGTCCCATTTGAACGTTTGTAAAATCATTTCATTCAGAATATTATTAACTTTTGCCACCAACATTGCATTTCTAATTATAATCCATCCCAAAAACCATCAAGATAAAACTTTGCAAAAATTTTATTGTTGTCAAGAAAAACTGTAACTATGAATTACGTAACTTCAGTCAAATTAATTAAAGAATAACATCAGCTTTGCTAATAAATACAGCCACTTATTATGACAGCCCACCAGCAGCTAATATAGTAAACCAGAGTAAGTATATTCATGTCGCAGTTCGATGTAGCAGTCAGATGGCGATCCAGTAACAGTAAAAAAAAAAAAGGTAAGGAACTGTGGTGCAGACATTCCCTTCTACCACAATTATTTCCAACATGACAAATATTAATTATTCCTACTTAATCCTATTAATAAAATATAAACATATTTCATAAATTGTGATTTGACAATAGACAATAGAAATATTCACGTCTTACACGGCAAATAGCAGTTCTACACGTTCTAAAGCGGTCCTATGTGCACACTTTAAGTGGGCGTCTAATACTCTGTGTAGTGAGATTACAAAATTTCACTAAACATAAATTTTGGAAATTTATGTTAAGTTCCTATGGGACCAGACTGCTGAGATCATCGGTCGCTAGACTTAGACACTAACTAAACACTTAGACACTAACTAAACACTTAGACACTAACTTAAACTAACTTACGCTAAGGACAACACACACATCCATGCCCAAGGGAGGACTCGAACCTTCGCGGCTACTGCGTATAGACGTGGAAAAGTATTATTTTCAAATCTACTACCAGTTTACTCAGTGCCTTTATCGTGCCATTACAGTCTGCAACTGCGCTACTGCTACGGTGGCAGGTTCGAATCCTGCCTCGGGCATGGATGTGTGTGATGTCCTTAGGTTAGTTGGGTTTAAGTAGTTCTAAGTTCTAGGGGCTGATGACCTCAGAAGTTAAGTCCCATAGTTCTCAGAGCCATTTCAACCATATCGTGCCATAAAGCCACAACACGAGAAAATGACATCACGGAAGGTTTTTACCTATTTGTATAATGTAAATTTACATATGGAACTTTGCCTTCCTACATCTACCTCATACTCCGCAAGCCAGCAAACGTTGTGTAGCGTAGAGTTCTTGCGGTAAAACTGATCCTCCCTTTCCTCTTCCACTCGCGAAAGGCGATGGAAAGAATGATTGTCGGTAAACCTCCGTATTGGATCTTATTTCTCAAATTTTCTCGTTGTGGTCATTTCGGGAGACGTGTATAGGAGGAAGCGAAATATTTTCCGAGGTTTTCAGTAGCAAACGTCCAAAGACTCTCATGTAACGTCTGTCGTTGGTGTTCGGCAAGCATCTCCGAAACTCTCTTTCGCCGACTAAACGAACAGTGACGAATGATGCCGATCTTTGTTGGCTATTTTGTCCTACCTGTTAAGGATCCCAGATTGATGAACAATACTCAATAATCGGTCGACCAGCTCCTTGTAAGCCACCCCCTTCGTGGATGGGTTACATCTGTCTGGTATCCGCTTTACCTACTACTCGTCTTATGTGGTTGTTCCACTGAAAATCGCTGTGGGTAGTTCCTCCATGATTTTTGACGGCATTGCAGGACGGTGTCAAATGCCTTCTTGAAGTTGAGGAACACGGCATCAACCTGAGCGCCGTTGCCTACAGCGCTATGCATCTGGAAGAACAGAGTTTCGCAAGATCTCTGTTTACGGAACGCATGTTGATTTTTATAGAGGAGATATTCATTCTCCAAAAACGTCATAATTATTGAGCATAAAACATGTTCCGTGTTCTATAACAGACTAACATCAACGATATATATCTATAATTATGTGCAACTTTCCTACAACCCATCTTGAAAAGGGGAAAGACCTTTCATTGCTCTAGTGATCCACGATAAACTACTACTAGAACGAGAGCAAGTAGAATTATAGTATCTCATTGGTCCTGATGTCGTTCCACTGCTAAGCGATTGTAATTCCTTTGCTAGTATGGGTCTCAATATCCGCCGTTTCGACGTTCATAAGATGACTGAATGGAGGGATCGTGTTAGGATATTTCGCGGTGAAACAATTTTGAAAGACCGAATTCAGTATTTCGGCTTTCTCTCTGCCACTTTCCGTTTCGGTACCAGTATAGTCACTGAATGAGTGAATAGGGCATTTCGAGCCGCTTACTGATTTTACGTAAGCCCAAAACCTCTTACGGTTTTCAGTCAGATCAGTCGACAAAATGTTACTTTCAGACTCATTGAACACTTCTCTCATTGCTCTCATTATACTCATTTTCGCTTCGTTCAGAATTTGTTACCTAGGTCTTGACGTTTCTAGAATCAGTGATTAAGCTCCCTTTCTTTACGTAGAAGTTTTCTAACACGGCTATTAAACTACAGTGGGTCTTTCCCAACCTTTAAGACCTTGCTCTGAACACGTCTAATGGATAAGGAATGTAGCTTTTGAATACTTTCCATTTGCGCTCCACACACCTTCGTCCTAAGCATTTCATATTGGATGCTCTGGAATGTGTATCCTCTTACTCTTGGTAAGAGAAAGTACTTTCCCAACTTTGTTAACATTCCTTACAAAACTTGTAGTTCTAGTTGCTATCATCTAATTTAGCTTCGTTCACTAAAGGCTTTAACGGATTCCATTTCTTCCGTCACAATTTTAGGCTGGCTGGTGATGTCGCTTGGCTTATGCGCAGGGGATGTGTGTGACTTACTGGCGGAGGCTATTTGCCTGCATAGAAAATGAAATTTAATGCTATATCTGTATAAGTTTTTAAAGCGGTTGTAGAGAAATCTCGTTTTGTTATGACCGATCACATAACACGCAAGAGCTTAGGTCTTCCTGCTACATCTTTGTACCCTCCCTCTCCTCCCCCCTCCCCTGCCACCCACACACGTTTGTTTCCGTTGCCAATAATATCTCATTTCGTTCTCGGCTGATTTTGATTACGCTTGTACTGCAGCTGTGTTTGAATGTAATCAGAACTTTTCTCACGGTCGGTTAAAATGAACAAGTCATATTCGGTAAAACAGGACACTATCTCCCACGTACAGAGCGCAATCAAACGAGAGACACGTCTTTGCCTACTTTTGGGCCTCCTTTCGTGCCACAGAGACAAATGTGCTTCCTGCGAAAGTGGTCGCATTTAATCCAAATTCCTATTCTTAAAATGTGCTCAGTGTCTTTTGACGAAGGATTTTTACTGAAACACTGTGAGGAACCAAAACATCTATCATTGACGCTTGACAGATCTCTTACTTACAAAAAGCATTGCCTGAACTACACGTCAAAAGTTTCCATCAGGATCACAGTGAGGTAGTCAACATGAAAATTTACGAACTTCTACAATGGAACTATGCTGTTCTGCGGTGGATTGTCCGTGTCCTGACTGGTATAATTGAACACATACCAAACAAGTGGACATAGCTCTCCGTGACAAATGCAGAGTCATAACGCGTTGCTTGAAATCCACTCCATTGGAATAGCTTCACCACCTCGCAGGAATAACACCACCTCATATTCGAAGACAAACAGCTACGAATGAGGAAAGGAAGACAGTAGACCAGGAGAGAGCCCATCCTCTGAAATCAATGAGTTGTTTCCTATGAACATCGACGGCACTTGAAACCACTGCTGAAGCTAGTCTGCAACTACGGAAGGTTACGACCAGCCTACACCCTGGCTGGAATAGAATTTCAGAAACTCTACTTCCTGCCGGCCGGGTGGCCGAGGGGTTCCAGGCGCTACAGTCTGGAACCGCGGGACCGCTACGGTCGCAGGTTCGAATCCTGCCTCAGGCATGGATGTGTGTGATGTCCTTAGGTTTGTTAGGTTTAAGTAGTTCTAAGTTCTAGGGGACTGATGACCTCAGAAGTCAAGTCCCATACTGCTCAGAACCATTTGAACCATTTGAACTCTACTTCGTGGCTATGATGAGAAATGGACGACCTGGAAGTCCGTGAACAGACTGAGATCTGGAGGTGGTACTTTAAAGGCTAGTTTGACAAGATGAGGCTGCACTGATCAAGATGATATTCAGGGTGGCTGTAGAGAAAACCAGAATTTTTATCTTATATTTCAATGATGACTGTGTCCAGTCTCCTGAACCTATGATGAATTTCATCAAGGAGCAGAAAATGGGTTGGAAGTGGTGAAGTTTGGAAAAAAATTAATAAGGACATAAGTGTATATATAATATTTATGTTTCTGCTACGATGGTAATAAATATATACTCACCCTCTTCAGCCGGCACACCATACAGTGGATAGAAACGAGAGATGGCGATGGGGATGCAGCAGTGGGTGGCAGAGCAACAGCGGCCAGAAGATGTTATCTCATGCGCCTCGCATCCAGTAAATTGAACAGTGCTGCTCTGTACCACCCCTGTGTTCATTAAACCCAGGAACCGGCCAGTAACTACCCGCACTTCATCAGCGTTGCTGCGTACAGCTGTGGACCTCTTCTTTCCCGCAGGAAACAGGGGAGCATGTATAGACAAAGGCTTTCGTCAGTTGCGAAATGACCCCCAGCTCAATACATTGTTCTGCCTCTGTGAGTAACAAAGAGAAGCGCCCTTGTTGTGTAGCAAACCATGTCAATGCGCTCTTCAGTTCCCCCAGTAGTATAACGAACGGAAACGCTTCATAACAGTGAACGGACTGTGATAGCAATAGCAGCGGTAGATAATAACCTCTCTGTAACAATATTCTACAGCTCAGCAGCGAGAAATACAATCTTCGTAAGAGTAGCCCTTCATAATATATCTCCATATCCTCAGAGTACATTTCATCAAAAAAATTCATTTGCATATTGGAGAACCTAGCGCCAGAGTGGTTAATCCCACATGTGATTACATTTGGGAAAAATAAGATTTTAATGGAAACTATTTGCACCCGAAACTGTGTTATAACTCCTCTTTTTTAAAAGTGTGCTGTACGTATTCGTTATATGTAAAAAATACCAGCAATTGAACATGGATAATTATTTCCTCTTATTTATTTTAACATAAGTTTGATTTTTGAACAAATAAATCATAGTTGGAAACTTATAATTTCAACGCTTTTGAAAACACTGGAAAATAAAAGGAATACGTCCTCTATTCAATTTCTTCACTACGTTCACTGGAATCTGAATTTTTCGTTGGCGTTGAACAAATGCGGGGAAAGTTCTCATAGAGTGAAGATCCTGTAGTTTCAGTGAAACTATGTACTTGTTCGGGTAACAGTAGTGATAACTCACCCATGAGAAAAAAAAAAATAGCTCTGAGCACTATGGTACTTAACAGCTGTGGTCATCAGTCCCCTAGAACTTAGAACTACTTAAACCTAACTAACCTAAGGACATCACACACATCCATGCCCGAGGCAGGATTCGAACCTGCGACCGTAGCAGTCGCGCGGTTCCGGACTGCGCGCCTAGAACCGCGAGATTACCGCGGCCGACCCACCCATGAGTATTTACTATAAAAGATACAGCTGCAGGACCTGTCCGGTGTTTACATCTTCCTCCGCGCATCTTGTCCCTAACTGAGCCGTGGTAAAAATTGCTGTTTTGAAGAGCGCGCCGCAGCGCGTTCTGTGAAGCAGTCGCCCTCCGTTTCTGTCGGTTGCGCCTCTGTGGCAATCGCAGCTTTGGTGTCTCCCTCTGGTGGGAAAGGGGAAAGGGTTGCCTGTACACGTGCATTTAAGGGGCGCTATCAGCTCGGCAGTAGCCCCCCCTTCGCTTTTACTCTCCTTTCCCCCCCTTTTTGTTTTCCCATCTCCTGTCCGGTTTCCCCCCACCTGCTCTCGACTGTGGTGTCACCTTTGCCGACTTTTTCGTGCTGTGTTCTAGTGACTATTCAGTGTTGTGTTGCGAACAGAAACCGTGCTGTCGCTGGGTGTGCATTTTATATACTTTGCGAACAGAATTCAGACTGTCGCCGTGTTTTTTTTTAATTGTCTATTGTTTCCCCTGTCTGCTCCGTATGTATTTTTATTCGCTTCATCATCCCTCTGTTGTTTGTTTTAATTTCCCCATTTTCTTTTCACCTTGTTACTCACTAAGTCCCCGATTTTATCGCCTGTTTTTTATTATTATTTATTCTCCTCCTCTTTGTCAGAAAATCTGTAGGCTGCAGAGCGGCGTCCTAAGCTGCTGCCAGCCCGCCCCCTTCGGGGGGAATTGAAATTCAATAAAGGAAAAAAAAAAAACTCGGCAGTAGGGGAGTCTGTCAGTCAAGGCGAGTCTGGTCAGTTGGTCAGTCCGAGTGAGGCTGGGTCAGTCTCGCGTCACCAGTTGCTGGTCTGTCTCTCGTTCGCATTTGTGCGGCAGTGAGTGTCTGTCTGCCGTCGGAGTACTAGTATGGCTGTCGTTTCGATCAAACTTTAAAGGCCAGAAAATGAGAGTCTTGACACTCCGCCAGTAACAGAACTCAGCTAGTGGTCGCCCGGTCAGGGCTGTGCTTCTGCATCTGAGTCTGCGCGTTAGGCCGCCAGTCTGCTCGAATTGCTTGGGCCACGGTGATTGGCGGTTGAATCGATCGATCGGTTGATCGATCGCGCACTGGGACACAAGATGACTTGTCCGTCTTGAGCGTCGGCGTATGTGAGGTCGCCACGTCAGTCCAGTCGGCCGCGCTGTATAGCGAGGGGTAGTGTCTTCGCGGCAGACACGAGAGCAACAGGAGTCAAACCACGACATCGGTCTGGCCGGTGCGAGTTGCGACGCCGTGCGACGGGAGATCGGCGCGCCTTCCTGCGTCCGTTGAAGCGGCTGCCAGCGGACAGTTCGGGAGAGCGTTTTGGGGGTGCTGCGCCAGGTGTTCGCCAGATATCGCAGTTTATTGAAGGTTAAGTGATTCGTGATATGTTTTTCCATTTACTTGTTAAATTCTACTTGGTCAGTCCCTCGTCCGCATTTCTTAGGCAGTTAGTGTCTGTCTGTCTGTAGGTCTGCCATACGTTAATAGCTGCCTCTGTCATGTTTGTCGGATTCGGTGTTAACGAATTTATTGCTTAAGGTGCAAAGGCAGAATTCCTGAAATATGTTTTTATCTTGCCTATCATCTTGCGAGGTGGTATATGTATAATAGAGAGCATGTTGGTACCTTTTATGTAAAATTGCATTTCCTGGATTTTGTTTTAAATTGTCATTTTAGTACATAAAGTTGCCACCCTTCCACCGTGAAAGTTCTTTTAAAAGCAGGTTGCACTTTCGGTGGCAAATAATTTTTAATGTGAGTGTTTCTTACCATCTCCATCCCTCTTATAGGGTGCATAGTTCTTGTGTTTGTGTGAGTTGTTAAAACTTTTAGTTTAAAGTAATCTGGTGTGTTGCAGATTTGCCCCAGTGTAGACTTTCAGAGGTTTTGAGCGGCCGTGACTACGGCCGTGTTAAAAGGGAGCGGCAAGATTCTCAGCCCGAAAGCTCATACTATCAAAAAATTGTTATTTCTGCATCTGAATAAATTGTAACTTGATATTTACAGGGTGCTTTCTGATTATAATTTTAAATCTGTTTAAAAAAAGGGCTTTTAGGAATAAAATTTCCATTTATTTAAAAAAAGTCTTAATTTGTTTCATCAGTTACCAATTGGCAACTACTTCCACGCTCACATAATGTGATTAAATGTGTTAATGTTCTTGATGAATCGATAGTAAATAAAGTAAATTCTTAAGAAAAGGTTTTTGAAAGTAAATTCACGGTTCACTAATTTTTTCCCAATTTTTCCAACTCCAATGTGTAATTTGTTCCGCAATTGACTTCAAGGTTTTCATAATGACCTGTTGAACCAGTTGCACCGACATATTGTGAGAATCTTCTTCACTGGCGGTCCATGGTAAATTTCCTCAAAGCTGTTTTGTTGTAACTGCACATATATCGTCACACTAAAGTGTGAAAGAAACATCCTACGTGATATGCAAGTGGGACTGCATCACCACGTAAGGTAAATCTTGGAGAACTTAATGACAGAGGTTTTCTTCCGAGAAATATGTGGGAAATAAAGACCAAAAGAACCGAAATGCAGACAGTCGACGGATTTTTATTCATAATGTAAGGTGGTCGTGTCATTTTGATTTTTGTAGGTCATCGATGTGCACATCAGAGAGAGAGCAAGTTACGGTACAGTTAAACAATATTTGGCCTTGTCGTGGCACAGTCTTCGGATCTACGCAGTGTCATACGTTCTCAATTAAAGTGTGGCAGGTGATGGGCGTGTTTAGTAGTGCTGTGTGGACTTGTGATTGTATCTGTTGGATGAAGAAAGAACAACAAGGATGAATATCATGTATTCATTGAAAGGTGAAAGCAATATCAATTTTGCATAATGTTTTAATTGCTTTTTGAAGGGAAGAAATCTAAGGTAAGACTGCAGCACTGCTCACTTAATTTGTAGGAAAATTAGTTAGTTAATTTGCTCAGAGCTGAGAGAAAGGCCACCCCACTTCCCAAAATCATGGAGTAACATATTAATTGGTTAAGCTGCTTGATTTTTTATTGAAATTCTATGTTAATATTGTACCCTTTTTAAATCATTGTTCACTTCGTAAAGCATAGTATTGTTCAGACCACTCAAAGTGTATCTCGGTCTTTTTAATACGAGGGTTGGAATTTTAATAGTGGCAACTACTTATTTACAGATCGTACAAAATAGATACGTATTTCAAAGTTTTACTGACCTTCAAAGTAGTCACCAGCATTGTGAGTAACCTGTTACCAGCGATGGGGAAGTCGTAGGATACTCTTAGCAGTGCCAGTTTTGTTGACAGTTCGAGCGGTACAGTCTATTGCCCGACAAATTTTTAGCAGTTCTGAAGCGAATGCTATGAAGTGTGTCCTTCAGTTTAGAAATCGGGTTGAACTCACGCCGGCTTAAGTCAGTGGAGTGCAACAGGTGGTTTAGCACTTAGCAGCCCCATCAAACAAATCAGTAACAGCTTGCACTGTACCCCCTACTGCACTCCCCTGACTTACGCCCTCGTAAGTTCAACTCGATTTCTAAACTGAAGGAAACACTTCACGGCATTCGCTTCAGAACTGCTACAAATTCGTCGGGCAATAAACCGCACCACTCGAACTGTCAACACAACTGGCACTGCTAAGACTATCCTACGGCTGCCACATCGCTGGGAACGGATTATAGACAATGCTGGTGTCTACTTTGAACCTCAGTAAAACTTTGAAACACGTATCTATTTTGTATAAGCTGTAAATAAATAGTTGCCACTATTAACGTTCCAACCGATACAAAAGAGTTACATGTTTGCACCTGTTACTGTCCTTCAAAATAGTCACCAGCGTTGTGCAGAACCCGTTGCTAGCAATGTGGAAGGCGTAGGATACCGTTACCAGAGAATGTTGATGGTGCGTATAGAGCGGTCTAAAGTTATGGTGATTCTCTTGTACAACTGTGATGGGGTTATCATAACGCATTACGTTCCTCCACGTCAGACCGTATTTGATTCTAAAATCGTTGTCTTGGAATATCATTTCATAGGATTAGTCAGTCTCCGTACCCCTCTGTTTGTTATTACTTATTGCCACATGTAACAGTTTGAATATGCATTTAGAAACAGAAATCTAGCTTAGCCATTGCCTGCTGGCTGTTTGCCACTGTAATTTCGAGAAATCTGAGACAATGTTGTCAAGCTGCGAGTTAATTGGAAATTTTAATTAGAGACAGCTAGTTGTTTTACTTCGGTTGTTCATTTAATGCAAGGTCAAGCTGCATTCAGATCAGTTACAATTCAGTTCACATCAGGTTCTATGAATCTGGGTTAAGTTTCAGACAGAAACAAATAAGGAGGGGAACTTACAATAATACATACCGCATATATCTTTCACTGTCTCTTTGAGCCACGTAAAACGACTACAAATTGATTAAAAGAATCACAGAAGATAGTTCGTTAAGGAAATTTACTTAACGGTGATCAGTGCTCTACTTGTCTCCAGATACACTGCAAACAACTATTCATTTCCTCTTGAGCCCTGCGTGGCTCTTGCTCCCGCCATCATGTATTTTACACCCTGTTTTCAACGTACTTCCACTTCACTACCTTAATTTAAATTACTACTGTCACTGAGATGCTGTTTTGCCTGACTGTGACCGGCGCTAGCAGCGCGTATCGATATATGCCCCCTCATAGTATCTTTGCTCGACTGTTATTACTTCCTGGACGTTGTCTGTCGTAAGCCAGTTCGGGTCGCGAGTTCGGGTCTGCCAGTCAGTTGGAACGCGTCTGGAGCGCAGTCCGGACCTGCCAGTCGGGTAGTTGCAATGCGGCACTAGTGCAGTCGGGTTGGAGCAGCAGTGACGTCTGCGTCGACATGGCTCTCCCGACCATTGCAGCCACGCAACACTTGAGCTGGGCCACGGTCTTGGTGGATTGTCGGTCGGTCGTCCTGCCGGACGACGCGTTTTGGCTTGCCGATCGTTCATGAGTCGGCTGTGTGTGCGTGCGTGTACATCGACTCCCGATTGGTCTTTGTGCCTGTTTAGTTACTGTTGGGTATCGTTTAGGTCTTCGTGCAAGTGTTTATCAGGTTGTGTGTGTAGTTGGCGTTACTTCCACTGACGACTATTTTAGATGTTGTCGGCATTCTGAGGCGAGTCGGTCGGTTGCTGCGGACCAGGGAAGTTATCTCCGTGTGGTGCGGTCGGCTGGGTCCGCAGGCGGTCCCTGCGCAGTGTCGGAGCGTGTGTGGAGCTGTCCAATCGCTACGAGCTTCGTGATTCACCTACCCAGGACGTCAAATTTGAGTAGGGGTTTCAACTATCCGAGCCACGTCCATTCATGTTGTGTGGTCCATTTCGGTGGTTCGCTGTTGGGGAGGTCTTCATGTGAGCAACACCGAGTGTTTCTATTGCTGACGTTTCGTCGCCATGTGGCGCAATTAATTATATTGGTTGACTACAATTTGAGTGCACCAGCAGAATTTTCTGCCTTGTGGCCGTTAGTGTTGCGGTTACCTGCCCTGCCCACTAAAGTAATTTCAGGCATCGTCATTTCCTCATCTAAAGTTGTTGTCCAACATGGTGTGTTGCTTTGGCAGCTAATACATATTTCACTGTGGAAAATCATTTCGTAGCCTTTTGTGTTTGAGTTCTCATGTTCTGATTGGTGGCAAGCAAGTTGTCTCGGTCGGTCCGTGGCTGTCCCCTGGTTGCGTTCCGTTGCATCAAGTGTATCTGGGGTCACCACCTGTGAGAACGAGGGCAGACTGACCTCCCTGGAGGCTTCTGAGTGTTTTTTTCTATGTTGTCCTTCTCACCGGTGTTTGATTGTCTGTTGATAATCTGTCATAGCCAATTACTTAAAAATTCTTGTTTTTAGTGGAATTTATGTATTTTTTAAAGTTTGGAAAATCAACTGTGGGCCATAATCCGCTTAAAACCTTATTCTTGAAATTACCCTTTAAGCAAAAGCACTGCGGCCTTCTGCCTTAAAACATTATGGAGATATATTTCTTAAATATTTCAAATTTAACTGTGGCCCTCAGCCACTTGTATTGCACCTGCAATATGTTTGTTCTACACTACTGGCCATTAAAATTGTTACACAAAGAGGAAATGCAGATCGTAAACAGGTATTCATTTGACAAATATATTATACCAGAACTGACATATGATTACATTTTCACGCAATTTGGGTGCCTAGCTCCTGAGAAATCAGTACCCAGAACAACCACCTCTGGCAGTAATAACAGCCTTGGTACGCCTGGGCATTGAGTCAAACAGAGCTTGGATGGCGTGTACAGGTACAGCTGCCCATGGAGCTTCAACACGATACCACTGTTCATCAAGAGTAGTGACTGGCGTATTGTGACGAGCCAGTTGCTCGGCCACCATTGACCAGACGCTTTCATTAGATGAGAGATCTGGGGAATAAGCTGGCCAGAGGAGCAGTCGAACATTTTCTGTATCCAGAAAGGCCCGTACAGGACCTGCAAAATGCAGTCGTGCATTATCCTGCTGAAATGTAGGGTTTCGCAGGGATCGAATGAAGGGTAGAGCTATGGGTCGTATCACATCTGAAATGTAGCGTCCACTGTTGAAAGTGCCGTCAATGGGAACAAGAGGTGACTGAGACGTGTAATCAATAGCACCCTATACCATCACGCCATGTGATACGCCAGTATGGCGATGACGAATACACGCTTCCATTGTGCGTTCACTGCGATGTCGCCAAACACGGATGCGACCATCATGATGCTGTAAACAGAACTTAGATTCATCCGAAAAAATGAAGTTTTGCCATTCGTGCACCCAGGTTCGTAGTTGAGTACACTATCGCAGGCGCTACTGTCTGTGATGCAGCGTCAAGGGTAACCACACCGATGGTTCCGAGCTGATAGTCCATGCTGTTGCAAACGTCGTCGAACTGTTCGTGCAGACGGTTGTTCTCTTGCAAACGTCCCCATCTGTTGACTCAGGGATCGAGACGTGGCTGCACGATCCGTTACAGCATGCGGATAAGATGCGTGTCATCTCGACTGCTAGTGACACGAGGCCGTTGGGATCCAGCACGGCGTTCCGTATTACCCCCCTGAACCCACCGATTCCATATTCTGTTAAGAGTCATTGGATCTCGACCAACGCGAGCAGCAATGTCGCGATACGATAAACCGCAATCTCGATAGGCTACAATCCGACCTTTATCAAAGTCGGAAACATGATTGTACGCATTTCTCCTCCTTACACGAGGCATCACAACGACGGTTCACCAGGCAACGCCGGTCAACTGCTGTTTGTGTATGAGAAATCGGTTGGAAACTTTCCTCATGCCAGCACGTTGTAGGTGTCGCACCCGGCGCCAAAATTGTGTGAATACTCTGAAAAGCTAATTATTTGCATATCACAGCATCTTCTTCCTGTCGGTTAAATTTCGCGTCTTTAGCACGTCATCTTCGTGGTGTAGCAGTTTTAATGGCCAGTAGTGTATCTACTTTTGCCTTGAGGCTTTCGAGCCTAACTTTGATACCATAAATCTTTTAACTGCATTTTTATTTTGTTGACTTTTAAGATTTCTTGTTTGCAGGCCCTCAGCCGTGAAATAATTGCCTTTTTTAAACTCGTAGTTTTAAAGGTTCGGCTATGTGCCGTTTTGGTTTACAGGTGTACCTGACCGACACCTTATTTGTGTCCCTTTACACAATCCTAATCACCTGTTCTGCCTGCGGATTTAGCGGGCGTCTCACCTCTGCTGTCCACTCTCTAACAGAGTGAAGGAAAAACAACAGTCTAAAAGCCTCCATGCGAGCCCTAATTTCTCGCATCTTATCTTCATGATTCTTGTGAAAAAGGTGCGTTATTGGCAGCAGTATCATTCTGTACTCGGCCTCAAATTCCAGTTATCTAAATTTGCGCAGTAGTGGAAAGAGTATCTCCGTAATGCTTGCGTGCTGATCTAATCTACTTAAAACAAATCTAGCAACCCATCTTTTAAATTCTTCGATGTCTTCCTTTAATCCGTTCTGGTAGGCATCCCGAAACATTTGAACAGTACTCTAGAACGTGTTCCACTAGCGTTCTATACATCGCCTTCTTTATGTATCAGCTACACTTTCCCAAAACTTTCCCAGTAAAACGAAGTCGAGTATTCGCCTTCCTTACTATTAACCTGAATAGGTCATTCCATTTCCTAGATATTTAACCAAAATCATTACGTCAAGCAGCACTCTACTAACGCTGTATTTAAACGAGGACTGTTTCTCCTACCCATCCAGATTACCATACTTTTTCTACATTTAGAGGAAACTGCCATTCATCACACCAACTATAAATTTTGTCTAAGTCATCTAGTATTTTCCTACAGTCATTCAACGACAACACCTTCCCGCGCACCACAGTGTTATCAGAAGACAGCCTCAAGTTGCTGCTCACCCTGCCCATCAGGTTATTCATGTGTACAAAGAATAAAGGCGATCCTATCACACTTCAATGGGGCCCTGTTGATAATACCCTTGTTTCCGATGAGCACTCTCCGTCGAGGACCACGTACTGGGTTCTACTACTTTAAACAGTCGTCGGGCCACTCACATTTGTAAGGATCCAAACCATATGGTCGGACCATCAACTGTCTGTAGTGGGTAACGTGTCAAATTCTAATCTTCCGGTCTTGAGGCACGTGCCGTTTTCCTTCTTTTCAGCTTATTTCTTATAAGGCCGCAGGTAATGTTGTGGTTAATGTATGAAAAAATCAGTTGCTATATCCAGTTGTGCGAAATACCAGTTTTGTGTGTTTCAATTCCTACAACACAGAAACATCGTTCTCATGGTGAGATGATTGGAGATTGCAGAGACTCCGTCTATCTTATATTGTGAGTTAATAATATCAAAGGATCACTTTATCAGAACTCGTTGTTTCTCACCTATTTCGTATCGAAATCTTTTCAACACTCTTGCAGATTTCTTTATTAATTTCACCTTAATGTGCGGCACTCAGTCAATAATCTCCCCCCTCAGTCCTCCGCCCCAATTCCTACCCTCCCCCCCCCCCCCATCCAAAAAAAAAATCACTATCAACTTTCGCTCATATGAAAATTGCGCATTAGGAAACTAAATTAGGAAAATGAGCTGCAATCACCGCTAGCGTAAGTACCTTTCAAATCGTCTCTCAACAAAATATATTCCTTGCATTTATTTCCTAGCGATACTTTCTTGTTGTTGTGGTCTTCAGTCCTGAGACTGGTTTGATGCAGCTCTCCATGCTACTCTATCCTGTGCAAGGTTCTTCACCTCCCAGTACCTACTGCATCCTACATCCTTCTGGATCTGTTTAGTGTATTCAACTCTTGGTCTCCCTCTGCCATTTTTACCCTCCACGCTGCGCTCCAATACTAAACTGGTGATCCCTTGATGCCTCAAAATATGTCCTACCAACCGATCCCTTCTTCTAGTCAAATTGTGCCACAAATTTCTCTTCTCCCCAATTATATTCAATACCTCCTCATTAGTTATGTGATCTACCCAACTAACCTTTATCATTCTTCTGTAGCACCACATTTGAAAGCTTCTATTCTCTTCTTGTCCAAACTATTTATCGTCCATGTTTCACTTCCATACATGTTCAGACGGGAATCCGAAACGCATGTGTGTGTGTGTGTGTGTGTGTGTGTGTGTGTGTGTGTTCGGGTGGGTGGATGAGTAGGTGGGTGACAGTACGCGAACATCTTATCATTTTCTTGGTACACTCGCTACACACAAGAGGTTGTTGTGACTGCAGTGCCTTGCACTAGTATCTAGCAGGCGAGGGTTGCAGCAGTGAAAAAAGGAAAATTAACCACTTCAATAAATAAGTACTCCAATTATCACTGGCTTCCACATCGCGCAGCATTTATTTCCGGAGCCATGGGAAGGAGAAAGTCCTACGAGGAAATGCTCATTTAAACAGCTTTGCTCTGACGTTCATTATCGTCTGCAAGCGACCTTACACCCCTGAACACACGAGTGACCTCTCGACGTCCTGATAAATCCGAGTATAATTGAGTCCATTAGCACTTAAAACGTTGCAACGCTGCACTTTGTGAAACTTCGTGAGAGATTAAGTGAAACTCTGACATGAATTTCCGCCAGCACAGTTATCAGAATCCAGGTGAACGCTCATTACGGTATGATTCGAAAGTTCAGTCCATCAGAACCTTCATCCAACTCTTCTAAATTCCCAAAGAGTTATTCAGTACCCGTTACAGGATTGTATCTTCTGGCTGACAGGTAGCTGTTGTTTCGTAGCCTTCAGTCCAGAGACTGGTTTGATGCAGCTCTCCGTGCTACTCTGTCCTGTGCAAGCTTCTTAACCACTGCAACCTACATCCTTCTGAATCTGCTTAACGTACCCATCTCTAGGTCTCCCTCTACGATTTTTACCCCCCACGCTTCCCTCCAGCACAAAATTGGCGATCCCTTGATGCCCTAAATCTTCTGTTCTGGTCTTGTCTACAGTATTTATCGTCCATGTTTCATTTCCATACATGGCTACAATCCATACAAATACTTTCAGAAACGACTTCCTGACACTTTAATCTATACTCGATGTTAACAAATTTCTCTTCTTCAGAAAGGCTTTCCTTGCTATTGCAAGTCTACATTTTATATCTCCTCTATTTCGACCATCATCAGTTATTTTGCTCCCCACATAGCAAAACTCATCTACTGCTTTAAGTGTCTCATTTCCTGGTCTAATTCCCACAGCGTCACCTCATTTAATCCGACACCACTCCATTAACCTCGTTTTACTCGTATTGATGCTCATCTTGTATCCTCCTTTCAAGACACTTTCCATTCCGTACAACTGTCCTTCTTCCAGGTAGCACTAGAGTACAATAAATTTTCGTACATAGAACCCTTTACTTTTGAACGTTATTCTGTGGCCGTTGTTGTCTAGAAGGTAGAGAACTAGACTCTGGCTGTGGACGTTTTGGATTCAACGCCAGCTAGGGATGAGGATTTTCCTCGGTCTAGTCACTCTAGGACTGTCCCGCTTCTATCCAGCCTGCTATCGAAATGAGTACCGGGGATCTTTCCTGAATGTAAGAGACGGCCAGGGTGAGGGCCCCGCCAACCCTCCCCCTCCTACTGCCACGGCGGATACATCGTTAGCTCTCTGTCTGCAGTCAGGTCGGTAGTGCGATCACTGGCTTGCATAAAGACTTCATCTTTAAATGTACCCTGCGGCTATAAAAGTTCGTGGGATGCCTCTTGATATCGTGCTGAACCTCCTTTCGTACGCCGTAGTGCAGCAGTTCGAACATGCATGAACTAAACAAGTCCCCTGAAGAAATATTGAGCCATGCTGCCTCTATAGCTGTACGTAACTGCGAAAGTGTTGTAGATGCAGGACTTTGTGAACGAACTGACATCTCGCTTATGTCCCATAATTGTTCTACGGGATTCTTGCCGGGCGATCTGGGTGGCCGAATCACTCGCTCGTATAGACCCAAATGTTCTTCAAACCAATCGCGAACAACTATGGCCAGGTGACATGGCCCATTGTCATCCATAAAAACTCCATCGTTGTCTGGTAACATGAAGTCCATGAATGACTGCAAATGGTCTCCAGGCAGCCGAACAAAACTAGACTGAACTGACAATGAAACTGGTGGGTATTCAAATACAGAGATATGTAAACAGGCAGAATACGGCGCTGCGATCGACAACGCATGTATAAGACAAAATGTGTCTGACGCAGTTGTTAGATCGGTTACTGCAGCTGCAATGGCAAGTTATCAAGATTTAAATGAGTTTGAACGTGGTGTCATACTCGGCGCGCGAGCGATCGGGCACAGCATCTCCGAGGTAGCGATCAAGTGGGGATTTTCCGTAAGACCATTGCATGAGGGAACCGTGAATATCAGGAATCCGGTAAAACATATAATCTCCGACATCGTTGCAGCAGGAAAAAGATCCTGAAAGAACGGGACCAACGACGACTGAAGAGAATCGTTCAAAGTGACGGAAGTGCAAGCCTTCCGCAAACTGCTGCAGAATTCAGTGCTTGGCCATTAACAAGTGTCAGCGTGTGCACCATTCAATGAAACATCATCGACATGGGCTTTCGGAGCCGAAGGCCTACTCGTGTATGACTGCATGATGACTGCATGACACCCAAGCCTTGTGCCTCGCCTAGCCTCTCAAAACCAACAGTGAACTGTTGATGACTGGAAACATGTTGCCTGGTAGGACGAGTCTCGTTTCAAATTGTATCGAGCGGACTGACGTGCATGGCTGTGGAGACAAGCTCATGAATCCATGAAACCTGCATGTCAGCAGCGGACTGTTCAACCTAGTGGGGGCTCTGTAATGGTGTGGGGTGGGTGCAGTTGGAATGATACGGCATCCCTGATACGTCTAGATACGACTCTGACAGGTAATACGTACGTAAGCATCCTGTCTGATCACCTGCATCCATTCATGTCCATTGCGCATTCCGACGGACTTGACCAATTACAGCAGGACAATGTGACACCCCAAACGTCCAGAATTGCTAAATAGTGACTCCAGGAACACTATTCTGAGTTTGAACACTTCGGCTGGCTACTAAACTCTCCAGACATGAACATTATTGAGCATTAGGATGCCTTGCAGCCTGCTGGTCAGAAGAGATATCCACCCCCTCGTACTTTTGCGAATTCATGGGTCAGTCAACTCCAGCACTACATCAGACGTAAGTCGATTCCATGCCACGTCGTATTGGGACACTTCTGCGTGCTTGCAGAGGCCCTAGACGACATTAGACAGGTGTACCAGTTTCTTTGCCTCTTCAGTGTCAATGATCCTGTCATTAAGACCAGAGGAACCAGTCCATACCATGTAAATACCGCCCAGACCATTATAGAGCTGCCACCATTTTTCACAGTGCGTTGTCGACAACCTGTGTTCATGGCTTCGTGGAGTCTGCTCAACACTCGAACAATACCATCAGCTGTTATCAACCAAAATCGAGGCTCATCTAACTAGACCACTGTTTTTCAATTGTCTAGGTCCAACTGATATGGTCACGAGCCCAGGTGGGGTGTTGGAGGTAATGTCGTGCTCTTACTAAAGGCAATAACGTCGATCGTCTTCTGCTATGGCCCATTAACGTCAAATTTCTGTGCTAACCTATACTTTAGTCGCAAGGCCCATATTGAATTCCGCGGTTTTTTCACGTTGTGTTGCTTGTCTTTTAGCACTGAGAACTCTACACAACCGCCGCTGTTCTGTCGTGAAGTGAAGGCCCTTAGCCATTGCTCTGCCCGCGGTGAGAAGTAAACGCTGAAATTTGGTATTCTCGGCACACTCCTGACACTGTAAATCTAGGAATATTGAATTGCCTAACGATTGCCGAAGTGGAATGTCACATGCATCTAGTTCCAGCTACCAAGTTTGTTAATTCCCGACGGACGGCCGGAGTGGCCGAGCGGTTCTAGGCGCTACAAAAAATGGCTCTGAGCACTATAGGACTTAACTTCTGAGGTCATCAGTTCCTAGAACTTAGAACCACTTAAACCTAATTAACCTAAAGACATCACACACATCCATGCCCGAGGCAGGACTCGAACCTGCGACCGCAGCGGTCGCGCGGTTCCAGACTGTAGTGCGTAGGACCGCTCGGCCACTCAGGCCGGCCTAGGCGCTATAGTCTGGAACCATTCGACCGCTACGGTCGGAGGTTCGAATCCTGCCTCGGGCATGGATGTGTGTGATGTCATTAGGTTAGTTAGGTTTAAGTAGTTGTAAGTTCTAGGGGACTGATGACCTCAGAAGTTACGTCCCATAGTGTACAGATCCATTTGAACCAATTCCCGTCGTGCGGCCGTAAACACGCCGAAACCTTTTAGCATGAATGACCGAAATAGAAATGACAGTTCCACTGATGCAGTGCCTATTTATTCCTTATGTACACGACACAACCATTTGTATAGGTGCGTATCGCCATCTCACGACTTTCGTCAGCTCCGTGTAATTCTGATGACAGCATTAACGGCATAGGCTGAAAGCATATAGATGTTTGGTATAAGTAGATACAGAAATGGTATGGACAGAACTTTGTTCGACTGCTGTAGCTAACGAGGACTCATATTCGGATTTCATATCGTTTGTTGACAGTTTTGACCCAGTAACAAGGAGAGCGGTTTTTCATTATTATTTTCGGAATTGAAGTTTCTATTTTCAGAAATGAATCCTGTGTTATGAAACTACCATCTACTTGGAACCATGTCAAGATGGTACTACAAGGCACTCCTGGTTCGTTACGAACAAGTGTCGGCAAACAGAAAGACCTCCGAGGGCTCATCAACAAAGACGGAAACGGATTTTTTTCCTGTAGCTTCCATGTTAGTTTCCTATCTGTACCATGAATATTTGAAAAGAGTGGGTATTTATGTAATATCCACACGCGGCAGCACTCGCGTAGCGGTAGGTTGGTAGTGATGCTCTATATTGTAGACGCCCTTCGCATGTCGCTTAACCAAACAATGGAGGTGACGCGAGAGGAGCAGTAGGCGCAATAAAATTCTGTTTGTTTAAACTATACAGCCTCTGAAACGTACGAAAAACTGCAGCAAAAGATGCACTAGCTCGTGCAACAGTGTGTAGGTGGTTCAAGGACTTCAGAGAACGTCGACGTGTCTATGTTAAAGCAAGGTGGGCCTGGTATTTCGGTTTCTGCTGTGACTGAAGCCAACGTCAACACAGCTGCTGTTAATGACAGTGAGGATCGGAGGATAACATTAAGTAGCCTCATTGGAGTGTTGAGAATATTACATGGTAGTGTATTTACGATTATGCATAATCATCTCCATATGACCCGTCTTTGTGCCCGTTAGGTGTCACGTTTGTGAACTCCCGAACAAAAAGGCTATGCGAATGGAGACAAACCGTGTGGTGCTGCGTCTCTTTGCTGATGAAGGGGTGCGTTTCTAGAATCGATTATCACTGGTGATGAGTCATAGCTGTATTATTATGATCCTGATGAAAAACACCGTTTGGAAATCGCCAGGTCCTCCAACATTCAAACAGGGGAAAGTTTTTCCATCTGCTGGGAAAGTGATGGTAATCAGATTTTTTGACAGTAATGTAATGATTTATCAACATGCAGTTCCCCTCACACAACTTTTACAGCAGCGTACTACACGTCAGTGTTGGCTTAACTGAGGAAGCACATTGCATGGAAATAATCAGAACTTTCTCGGAATGGGTGACGACTTTATCATGACAATTCGGGGCTAAACGTTGCTAGTCAATTCATGCAGTTTTTTTTTTTTTGGTTCAATTCAATATTACCTGTGTATCGCATTTGCATTATAGCTCGATCTTGCACCCTGTCTTTTTTTTTAATTGCCATCGCTAAAGTGAAAGCTTCGGGGCATTCGATTTACGAACGCTGAAGCAGTGCTCGACAATGATTCTCGAGGACGTGACGAAGAATGGTCTGCATCACGAGTTCGGCAACTGGTGGAAATGCTATACAAAGTACATTCAAGTAGGATTGGAGAACCTTGAAAAAGATCACGTATACCTTGAAATGGAGTAATGAAGATAAGTGAATAAAAAAGTCGGCCTTAATCTTTGCTGATCGGCCCTCGTCTATTAGTAAACGACTAACCCGGTTCATGGTTCACAGTCCTGTTGCGAGACTGATCTATTGTCGTCCTGGAAAAGTTCACAGTGTATCTGAATAAAGCATGGTGCAAGCAGCCTTGTGTTACAGTAGGTTCGTGTACACTGAAATGCAGCTCACAGGGTGAAAAAGTAAGCTTTCCATCTGATTTACTCGATTGGCGAGATTCATGTTTCCATTAGTCAAACAAGTTCCCCTCCCCTTTACCCTCTCCGTCGTGGGAATGAGATCTTTCTTTCTACACTACTGGCCATTAAAACTGCTACACAACGAAGATGACGTGCTACAGACGCGAAATTTAACCAACAGGAAGAAGATGCTGTGATATGTAAAAGATTAGCTTTTCAGAGCATTCACACAAGGTTGGCGCAGGTGGTGACACCTACAATGTGCTGACAGGAGGAAAGTTTCCAACCGATTTCTCATACACAAACAGCAGTTGACCGGCGTTGCCTGGTGAAGCGTTGTTGTGATGCCTCGTGTAAGGAGGAGAAATGCGTACAATCACGTTTCCGACTTTGATAAAGGAGGGATTGTAGCCTATCGCGATTGCGGTTTACCGTGTCGCGACATTGCTGCTAGCGTTGGTCGAGATCCAATGACTGTTAGCAGAATACGGAATCGGTGGGTTCAGGAGGGTAACACGGAACGCCGTGCTGGATCCCAACGCCCACGTATCACTAGCAGTCGAGATGACAGGCATCTTATCCGCATGGCTGTAACGGATCATGCAGCAGGAGCGCCTGCGATGAAGTACTCAACGACGAACCTGGGTGCATGAATAGCAAAACGTTATTTTTTCGGATGAATCCAGGTTCTGTTTACAGCATCATGATGGTCCATCCGTGTTTGGCGACATTGGAAGCGTGTATTCGTCATCGCCATACTGTCGTATCACCCGGCGTGATGGTATGGGGTGCCATTGCTTACACGTCTGGGTCACTTCTTGTTCGCATTGACGGCACTTTGAACGTTACATTTCAGATGCGTTACGACCCGTGCCTCTACCCTTCATTCGATGCCTGCGAAACCCTACATTTCAGCAGGATAATGCACAACCGCATGTTGCAGGTCCTGTACGGGCTTTTTTGTATACAGAAAATGTTCGACTGCTACCCTGGCTAGCACATTCTCCAGATCTCACGCAGACAGCTGCCACCACCCTTCACAGAGGAATGGGGTACTTAAAACTCTAGTATATAGGGCGCGCACTATCTCTGACGCAGAGAGTATGCCCCAGGAATTGGAAAATCTGAGAACTGTATTTCGAAAAAATGGGTACTCAGAGTGGCAGATTCAACGTGATCTCCGCCCATCCACTACAGCACAACCTGTGGAGATGGATGAAATCACGAGGGAGGAGATAGGCACTGCGTTTATCCCATATACAGGCGCACTCTCTGGAAAAATCACCCGCATTTTGAAGAAACACCGGGTGGGAACTGTGTTTTGTCCTCCGAATAAAACTCGTGCACTTGGTGGGGAGCGCCAAAGATGACCTCGGTTTGAGGAAGGCCGGCGTGTACCAGATTCCGTGTCAATGTGGCAAGTCGTATATTGGTCAGACGATGCGTACCGTCGAGGATCGATGCCGTGAACACCAGACTGATGTAAGTCGGCGGTCGCTGAACATTGTTTGTCGGAAAATCACGCTATGGAGTATGAACGCACGAGGATTCTGGTACAGACGTAGAGATACTGGGACAGCGTTGTTAGAGAGGCCATCGAAATTCGCACCAATGACAACCTCATAAACCGTGACTGTGGCTATAATCTTAGCAAGTCTTGGGAACCAGCGATTGGGTTAATCAAGAGTAAATCGAGCAAACGTGTAGCTGAGACGACCACGGCGGACAGAGCCATCACTCCGACGTCAACTCAGACGCCGTCGCAATCTGTTCCACCGCGCGACCGTGGCGCGGGGCGCGGGGCGCGGACAGCGGAAGGAGCGCGCCGCGGGCGAGGGTATTTAAATCGGCCGCCACCGCGACCGAACCCAGTTCCCTCTGAGCAGCCATAGCGTACGGATCTCCGTGCCGGCACGTTCGCAGCAGCTCAGTCCGTCAGTTCACCTGATGATGGCGACATGTATGATCGCCGAAATATTGTGCCCGTTGGACACTGTAGACGGCAGTACACCCCTGGATATTTTGATAACCAACATGTAAGTTACACTGCTCATTTATACGCAATTACCTAGAAAGGGACATTCATCTTATTTGTTGAAAACAGAGACAGAAACATAATCACTACTCCAGCACAATACGAGTATTACAGTGAAACGTCCCCTTAGAAAAATTGTACAGGACTGTGCTTTAAACTGACACACAGTATTTTTAGCGCAACGCAATCTGACTATCAAAATCCCTACAAAAGAATGGCCCTGACTAACATCAAACTATATCTTTCACAAATCACTTACCTCACCAAAAATCTTCGTTACTCGAACTACTGCAAAACAGCGAGCGCCACTACTGCCAGCTAAATAAAAGATTCAAACTACGGAAGGCACTAACTACTGATAGGCATAGTTAGCAAATGAAAGATTTTAATAGAGAACAAACAATGTATTTACCTTAATAGTGTTGAAAAACCATAATATACATGTTCATGACATTCAGTCGTACAAATTTCCAAACTCCGCCATCTCTCTCCCCACATCCACCACTGCTGGCGGCTCACCTCCAACTGCGCAACGCTACGCGCTGTTCACATCCAGGTGCCGCTGCCCAACACTACAATGGCAGACAACAATACAAACTAGCCACAGACTGCACACAGCACAGCCAGTGATTTTCATACAGAGCGCTACGTAACGTTGCCAATAATAAAACCTAAACAGCTTATTTACATAGCCCCCATGCTCCCCACAAAAAATTTTACAAATTGCTTTGGGCAGTGGCCAATAATGATTTGATAAAATTTTTCATAATTACAATAACAAAGAAATCAAATGCACACACTTATTGATACAATGTTGGTCAAAAGCTAAAATTTTCTCACAGTCCATAAAGACAGTCCAGTATTGTTCATTACAGTAAAATTGCAGTGTCTTTCTCAAAGTCTGAGCAGTAAAAGACAATGCACACGGAAGTAGTGGATTTCCATGCAGTCTTAAAGAAGTATCGGTGTCCTTCCAACGGAAAGACAGTGCTGACTCTCGACATGTAGACAGGTAATGGGCCACAACAGAGCAAACCCACAGCAGAGTCAGTCGGAGTTTTGAAGAATATTGGTAGGTAGGTCATCACAGAGTAGACCCACTGTAGTCCCGGTAGAGATTACGATATTGATGGGCCACCAGAGGTGCAGACCCTCTGTAGTCCTTGTAGAAATGATGGTATTGGTGGGTCATCAAAGGTGTAGACCCACTGTAGTCATTGTAGAGATGGCCAGCAGCCATCTGCTGCGACTGTGCGGGTGCACAGTCACCATTGAAGAGTCTTGCGGACAATATAGCACTCACAAAGTTTTTGGAATTGTCCTTAGAACCAGCAATGCTCCTATCCAGTCCCTTGCTGAATTATTAACACATGTGCAAACACTAACAGTCCCTACTTCTCACATATTGTCCATATACTATGACCAACAGAAACGTATGCAGTGGTATGATACTTAATTTGACGAACTGGTGTCAATTACAATTTTATAACATAAGAATACAATAACAAAGGTACAAAATACATCATTAAAGAACATAACAATACAGATAACATTTGTAGTACAGGCTTTACAAAAGAATCGAACTAACATATACATCCGTGTTACAGGAATTATGACATAAGTAAATACATAAAAGATCAGAATAACTTTTGAAACATAAACTTTACACATGAGCATTAAAACAAAACAGAATAAATAATGTCTAAACATATCTACAAAGCAAATAACATATTATTAATGCCAATTATATTTGAGGATAACAGTATTCCTCATCATAGTGAATATAGCTTAGTATTAGAAGAAGAAAAAATTCTATGAAACTACACAGAGACAGGAAGAAAACAAATACACAAGGGTACACAAACACATAGTGGGATCACACAAAAGGAAAGGACAGGGTTTGATTTCAGTGTAACATTTGTTACTGCAGTCCAACCCAAAACTTCATTCCATAGATCTTTCGTCTTATTTCAACCTTTGCTTCCACCAAAAAAAAATCCTATCCAAGCAAGCTTTCTGTATTTTTCTCGCATAACCTCTCAGTGCATTTCTTCAAATTCCTCACAACTCATTCTCTTATAGGCTACCCCCTCTTAAGCTAACTGAAATCTACTGAGCTCAGATGCTAAACTAAGGGATGAGGCAATGCAGCAGCACAAAACAATTAACACAAACAGCAATGACAAAAAATTTAAGTAGGCAAAGCAATTGCAATATTACAACTAATATAAGGCACTGTGCAGCAAACAAGAAAAATAAATCAGTAGTAAAACTAGTTTAACAGAGTAATACAAAGTGAAATTTAGTAGCACTATGCCTGGCAAACAGCAGCAGCAAGTTATATCTAAACATGACATAGCTCAAGCAAAAAAAACATTATACTAAAGACAATAATGCAGATAAGGGAAATGTATATTCACATCTTAATGTCTATGTAATTAAAGTGGTGCACCACAAAAACTAATTCTACAAAAAATTACCAAGTACTCGAAAAGAAAATTATATATGCAGTTACTGTTATAAGTCCCTTCTTATTGTTCTTTCCATTCCAAGAGCTCCTTTTTCGAAGAATGGGGATCATAAAATAATTATTTAATAGATCTGTTGACAGAAAGTGTTCACATAAGCAAATGCATATAAGTTTATTTTATAAAACCAATGCTGCAACACAGCTGGAAAACAGATATCAAATGAAATAAGCAATTACGCAAACCCAAGCATAAAAATATCATTCAATAGCTATGTGGCATTTCATAAGTTAGTACAAATTCTCTCAACTCTTGTAGAAAGACGCTTGTCATAATCAGGCGTGCAGATGTAAGTATCTTTCCAAGTAATGAGCGTGTCGTATTTGCAATGCTTTCTCTAAAGGAATGTCAATGGCGAGGATAATGGCCTCTTTTTTTTCTCCACCTAAAGGCTTTCTTTTGTCAGACGACTACCTCTCAGCTGGGCGCCCAAAACGCATTACGTCAAGGTCACTTACCTTTCTTACTGAAATATTTACGACAGGAGTTTCCGCTACAGTGGCAGTCTCATAAAAAAATTTCACAGGTCGAGAATTAGCATTACAAATGTGTAGAAACCTAATTCTGTAAATATAACAGTGTCCAAAAAATTTTAGCCGGCATTGTGATACATTCACGCACATACACACATTTCATAACTCTTAAAGTACGATTCTTGGTTTCCAACATCCTTTTTCACAAGCCAGAGTCCCTAAACACTACTCATTATTCCTTACCTTATTCGTCAACACTTCTTCAATATTTCATCATAACAGATACGTAGCATACTCAAATAACTCATATAGCATCAGCTTATTGATCATAAACATACCGCAACAGCATAATACACATAGTCATCGTAATAATAACATCATAACACCTCAGTCAACTCTCACAATCGTTGTAGCTTCCTCCAATAATTAAAAAAAATTCTCTGCTCATGTCAAAAGTGTCATCTGCCTCAAACGTACTTTAAAAATCGTGATCACATACCAAATATATCATTCAAAGCTATCATAATATCACAATGGGTCCGAAAAAAATATGAACAGTTCACAAAGTACAGACAAAATACAATTTTGTAAGTGTGAAGTTACCCAACTGTGTAGTTGTGTAAACATGTGTCACTGATATAGTAAAAAAAATGTTTGTTTCTCTGTTAAATAATCAGGTGGCTGTGTTATTCTGTGTTGGAGAAATATGGTACCGATGTGTAAAGTTGTATAAGCAAATACCATATTAGCTAGGGCTCCTTGTGCTTGCCAAACACATGGTACACAAAGTAAGTGTGGACCCCCCTGAGGATTGATATAATTATACCGTCAGGTGTTACAGATTACAGCAATGGAATGAAATGTATCACGGAAAACTTTCTTTGTAATTCATAAATCTTTAAAAATAAATGTTTTAAGTACAAAATTAATCACTCAAATACGTGTCCTGTAGCGCTAAATGTGCGTCTTGCTGTAAGATAATCTCTGTGGAAGTGTCGTAGTTATTTTCCTCCGAAAGCTAAGTTCTGCAGAAGCCAATGTACTTACCTCATGATAAACAAAAGTGAAATGCTTTGCGTAGAGATATCTTAGTTATTACGCTTATTGTTGTGATGATGAAAGTACTGTGCTGTAACGTATTGTTGTGCTACGGAAAAGGCTGTCTCCTTGTAGCTATACCACAAAAGTTACTACTAAAACATGTTTTACTTTCCAGAAGAATTCAGAAAAACTGTGCCAACATAAAACAGAAACACCGCAAACGCAACATTGTAAATTGTCACTCATTAGTAGCGTCGTGATAAAATCGTGTAGCTGTCACATAAACTAACCACTGTGTCATCTGGTATCTCACAGAACGTACTTTAATTCAAAATGGATTTTCAAGTAAACCAAAATGTTGCATTAAAATCTCATTAGCAGTACTGGTAAATGTTCTAAGTATGTCAGCCTTATGACCATTACGTAATCGTGCAACTAACAAGCAAGAATATACACACACAATAACACTTTGTCATCTGTTCACAATAACAATGCATTCGTAATTTCTGTTTAAATAATTTCTCTTGGTTCTTGACTGGATATTTAACTTCAAACATTGTTGCATGGTAACAGTTTCTAAGTCTGACAATGCATACTAGAAATGTGAAGTGAAACGTTTTATGGGAAAGACAAAGTTAAAAATCAGATTATCTTTCAATAAACGGTTTTACATGTGAAATGTGGTGTAAACCTTTACTCTTCCTAGTACGCACAGTTTCAACTCTAACGCAATTATTATATGGTATCCGTTGGTAAGGAATACTGGAATTTTTCTCAAGGTTAGCGTCTATGTTATTTTTCTCTGAGCCAGCCAGCGCACGCGGCAGCCTGCGGTGCGAGTCATTGTTCCTTTGTTGGCGCGCGTCGTTATTGGGATTAGGAGACCTAGCTTCTACAAATTCACGTTGTCGAAAGTGCCCTGCTCTGTTTGAATCCCGCCAGTTCTGATGGAATTCAGGTCTGTCGTTCTGTTGGTAGTTTACATAGTTTCTTGTTTGTCGGTCATGTGGTGGAGAATTTCTCCTGGAATCGTAACTGTGTGCTGAACAGTTGCGTCTGAAGTTATTCTGTCTCTCTTGATAATAATTGTTTTTGTTCCCATATTGTCTGTTTCTATGGTATTCTCTGTCATATTCATTACTACGGAAATGCGATCTTTCTCTGTAACTATTATTACTCTGCCAGTGATTGTCATATGGGTGGTGTCTGTTTTGGTCACGATTTGCGTTGTAAGAATAGGCTTGTCCTGTCCAGTTATTGTTTCTGTCGTCACGGAATTGTGACGGATGTGACATGTAGTGATTGTTCTCCTGCTTTCGCATCCCGCAACTGTCTGTGTCAATCTCTAATTCCCGCAAGAGTCCCTGAAAAGCTTCAATGTCGTCTTTGCAACGTCCTGGTAAAATAATATGTCGTAAATGTTCAGGCAGTTTGATTAAGCAAATGCGGATGAGTTCTGAGGGGCTGTATGGGTTTGACAGGTACTGATTCTTGTGCAACATGTCTTCAAAATATTTCACAAGACTGGAAAATTCAGATTGTTCGAAATGTTTCATCATTATGATGCTATGTTTTACTCAGTCTTGTGTAGCTTGAGACCAATATGCTGAGAGGAAGGCATGATAAAATTCTCCTTCACTGTGACAATCGTGAATGACCGATCGGATTCTTACAGCTGGTTCATTCTCCAAGTAGCCACACATAAATTCTAACCTGTGCTCCAATGACCAGTTGGGAGGAAAACAATGAGAGAATTGATGGAGCCACGCTTGTGGATGAATTTCGTTGGCAGAATTCTTAAACGTTTTGAATTTACGTGTAGTAATGAACAGCTTATAGTCAAAATTATCGTGTCGGCGAGTAGCATGTCGGTCATTGTTACGTCGTTTCGGCGGTTCCATCTCAAAATTCGGTGTACCTTGCCAATTTCTTTCATAATTTCCGAAGTGCCCTGTGTTATTATTTTGTGGCTGTTCCGTATTTCTATGTCCCTCTTCCCGTATTGGAGCGCGAGTGTCCTCTGAAATACGTATTTCTTGTATTACCTGTGTCAGCTGATCTTTTACTTCCCAGATTTCTCTTTGGTGTTGCGTATTAATTTGATTCTGATTTTGTTTGAATTTCCCAATTTGTTCGCACTGTTCTTCGTCAGTGATGGCTACAGGTCTTGTGTCATTCAGATCATCATCTACCTTTGCAGATAAGTTAGTGAACTGATCCGAAAGTTCGGCTACTTTCTCCGATAGTGTACTTATTTCCTCAGCGTGTTTTTCTGAACCAAGTTTCATAGTGTCCATTTGTGTTGAAATCGTATCTACTGTGTCCTTTAAGTTTTCTTGAGTTTTTGCAAGGTGCGTAACCGAATCGGCAGATGCAACTGAGTCAATTTTAGCTTGCAAGGTGTCATGATTTTAATGAACAATAGTTTGCAGTTCTCTTATGGCTGCTTCGTGATTCTTAATGCATTTTCATGACGCGAAAAAATAGGTTGGAAATGCTCAAAAATTTGTGTTTTTACGTCATTACAGACTTTTTGACATTTCGATTCAATGTTATGTAACTCAGTAGTTAAATCTCCACGTGTTTGTTCGAGTGTTTGTTCCAATGAGTCTAACTTTTGAAGCTTTTGTTCCATTGTGTCTAACTTTTGAAGCTTTTGCTGTGTTTGTCTCTGATTTTGTTCCATTGTGTCTAACTTTTGAAGATTTTGTCCCATTTGTCCCTGATTTTGTTCCATTTGTTGCATTAATTGCAATAATAATGTATTAGTGTCTGGAATCTGTTTCTCTATGCTTTTTGGCAGTGCATTTTCACCGGAAACATTCACATTTTGACAAGCAGAAAATGTGTCTTGACTTATTTGAGAAAAGGGTGAGGACTCAAAACCTGAATCTACAGTATTTGCAAGATTGTGTCCTGTCATTTCGGATTCCTGAGGCAAGCTGTTGCCGACCGATCGATCGATAATGCTTCCCTGTTCACTAACTGTTTCACTGCCTGTGCCATTGTTTGCCGCCCGCTCCATTTCCGTATGCACAATTACCAAATTACTATGTTGAACATTAGTTAATTCATTACACGGTGGCGCTAACACACTACTTTCGTCTTCACTGTCATTTCTCAGTTTACTTTGGAGCCTAGTGTTACGTTTTTCACACGCCATTATTGTCACAATATTTCACACGATAACGCAGAAAAGCACAATTTGAAGAGCAAAAATAAGAGAACACATTAACATAGCACTGAAAATAATATCTAGTTAATTGCAAGCGCAGCTGCGAAATACTTGGTGCAAATCTAAATGTATGCCACAACTGTGTACAACAATGAAAAACTACAACTACAAAGGAGATTCTCTCTACAATTACGCACTAGCAATAAACAATAGCTACACTAATTACGCAAACTACAAGAAAAAAATCAGAAGATTCCAGTGAGGTATCCTCGGCTAAGGGTCGACATATGAAACGTCCCCTTAGAACAAATTGTACAGGACTGTGCTTTAAACTGACACACAGTATTTTTAGCGCAACGCAATCTGACTATCAAAATCCCTACAAAAGAATGGCCCTGACTAACATCAAACTATATCTTTCACAAATCACTTACCTCACCAAAAATCTTCGTTACTCGAACTACTGCAAAACAGCGAGCGCCACTACTGCCAGCTAAATAAAAGATTCGAACTACGGAAGGCACTAACTACTGATAGGCATAGTTAGCAAATGAAAGATTTTAATAGAGAACAAACAATGTATTTACCTTAATAGTGTTGAAAAACCATAATATACATGTTCATGACATTCAGTCTTACAAATTTCCAAACTCCGCCATCTCTCTCCCCACATCCACCACTGCTGGCGGCTCACCTCCAACTGCGCAACGCTACGCGCTGTTCACATCCAGCTGCCGCTGCCCAACACTACAATGGCAGACAACAATACAAACTAGCCACAGACTGCACACAGCACAGCCAGTGATTTTCATACAGAGCGCTACGTAACGTTGCCAATAATAAAACCTAAGCAGCCTACTTACAACTGTAGCAGGGAAAATTGCGTGAAAATTGAGGCTGTGTCAGCATTAACTGCCGTTGCCTTAGCTCAACACAGTTCCGTAGGCAAAGCAAATTTGGAGGCCAACATTCCAACGTTCTTCACTACTAAACAAGGCATTATCAAATATGTTGAAACCTCCCTTACGGAGGACGAATTACTAACGGAAATGTAATACTGCTGCCAAGTTACTGCCATCAGGAGATTTAATAAAATACTAATTCAGAACGGGAAAGAGGTAACTAACCCGTCTCCAGTTTTTGACATTTAGATCACAGTGGCTTCCACAGTTTGTTTGTATTCACGAAGTACGCTTTCCAGTGGACGTGTATATACCGTACGTCTTACAATTCTATAACTGTTTGCGATATGGACATGGCGGCAAACGGTGAAGAAGTAACACAAAATGTGAGTAGTGCGCAGGGCGACACAGAAGTGATGCCTGCGGCCGGCCGGAGTGGCCGAGCGGTTCTAGGCGCTTCAGTGTGGAACCGCGCGACCGCTACGGTTGCAGGTTCGAATCCTGCCTCGGAAATGGATGTGTGTGATGTCCTTAGGTTTGATAGGTTTAAGTAGTTCTAAGTTCTAGGGGACTGATAACCTCAGATGTTAAGTCCCATAGTGCTCAGCCATTTTGATGCCTGTGAAAGGGCAAATCAACTAACCTGCATTCGTTGTACCATTTGTCACATGCTCTATTTCGAACCTACCCTATGTATCTTAAAAACAAAGAAATCAAGAAAATGTATGAAAACAAGCCTTATTCGAATGCAGTTACTTTTCCCCCGAACACTACAAGACAGGGTACAGAATTCCCGCCCCTCTCGACTGAACAGCGGCTCAGTGTAAGTATCAGCACCGGTACCTACGATCAGCGGCAACCAACCCATGTCATGACGACAATGCTGCCGATTTCAGGAACGGGATTCCAATGGATTCATCTCCTACACCACCGGCATGCCCACCTGCCACACTAACAACGCGTACATTCTATAGAACGTAGATGACACCACCAAAACGTGATCGCGCGGGAGCAGTTTTATCAACCAGAGCTTGGCTTACTTTGCTCCAATGGATCCCAGTACCTGTCCACCACAATTCCACAGACTCAATCAACATACTGATGTTGGGAACTACCTTATAAACAACATTTTAATCATAATTATGGCAGTGGTGAACGATATAACGTACCAGCAGGCTATTAATGGGCCCACTCCAATATTACAAACGTATTCGATCCAGATGTCAATCCAAAATACGTTGACGCCACTCTTTGAACACCAAAATGGCATATAAAATCATCCAATGGAACGCAAGATCGCTCAAGGCAAACAAAAGCCTTCGACGTTTTCTGCACGAAAGTCAAGTAGACATTTGTGTCATCACCCAAACATGGTTAAAACCGAACGAACCTTTCGCCCACCCGGGCTTCTCTGTCATTAGATAAGATAGAGATGGTGGCTACGGTGGTGCAGCGTTGTTGGTAAACAAGATATCCACTTTTCCGTTATCAATACTGGCACTCAGCGTGACCCATTGCCAATGGTGGGTATGCATCTGAGGATCAAGGATCTCCATCAGACTTTGATCTCAACATACAAAGCACCTAACGACAGGTTTTCCACAGAACAATTAACAACAATCTTTTCCTCCTTTGTCAATACCCCTCTGCTACTGGGTGACTTTAACGACCACCGTGCACTTTGGGGTTGCAGAAATGCCAACGCAATGGGGAAAATGCTAGTGGATGTACTAGATTAGGACAACCTTATAGTACTAAATCATGGCTCACCTACGCGAATAGTCCGGGCAAATAAAACCTCGACAGCAGTGGACTTGAGCATAGCATCCCCTGCACAGTCTACCAGAACATCTGAATTGATACCGGACACTTTAGATTTGGATCACATGCCAATTCAAATTATAATAAACGCACATCCTAGGGAGACTGCAAAACACGCGATCAGCCGGAAATAGAACACAATCAAAGCCAATTGGAATCTATACAAAACACTGCTTGAAGCCAAACTTGAATCGATCATCGAAACTGGGAGTACAGAAAGACTCCATGAGGACTTGGTATCGCTTATCAACGAAGTAGCAGAAGTCTAAATACCTCAAAAGGCACGAAAGGAGACTTAAGAAAATACAAAAAATTTTCTGATGTCACAAACTTCTTTGTCTTTAAGAAAGCACAAGCTGCAGCCAAGAAAATATTCAGGTACAAGAAAATAAAATCGTGACACAGTTTCTGCACTGCAGTCTGCAAAGCAGACCCGTAAACCAATATTATGGAACATAATACGGGACATTAAAACCATTCTGACAATGGATTTGTACATTTCTCCACAATCCGACGATCTTTTAGAGTCGTTCTTGCGGATGATAGCTAACGTGCTGGACAAAGAAGACGAGACGGAATATGAAGAGGACAACGGTGTCATTACACAATCCTGTTTGGCTGGAAGAACTTCAGATTGCGTTTTCCCAAGGGAAGGATACTGCACCTGGTCCGGATTATATTAGCTACCCAATGCTACGACACATCCCACCCAAAGGAAAACTGTCGCTGCTCAAACTTTGCAATAGCGTATGGATACAAAAGATCAAAATCGACCCTTTACCATCCACAAATCGGTGACAAGGTGTGATGAACCCGAGTCATATCGGTCTATCTCCCTACTGTCGTGTGAGGCGAAGGCGATGGAAACGATTACTAAGCGGCGTTTAGAATGGTGGTCTTAAAACAAGAAACTATTAACGGAAAAAGAACTTGGATTTCGAAAAGGAAAGGGTCAGCGAAATTCTTTTATGGCTAAATTTCTCTCAGAATAATTATATGGTAGTTGCATCAACTACTGTCAGTCTCAGGGGGAAAATTGAAGAAATTAGAAATACCAAAAGCACTCGTACATAACGCTGTAAGCTGTCTGAGCAACAGGAAGACAATCATTTTGCAACATGTAACTACACTGGGACCCAAAGAAATTAGCAGAAGACTCCCGCAGGGATCAGTCTTGGCTCCCTTATTATTCAATCTCTATACTGCAAACCTTCATCACCTCTTTTCTAGTGACATCGAAATATTACAATATGCAGACGACATATGTATGTATTCCGAAGCAAATACTCTTCACCGCGTGGGATTAGCCGAGCGGTCTAAAGGCGCTGCAGTCATGGACTGTGCGGCTGGTCCCGGCGGAGGTTCGAATCCTCCCTCGGGCATGGGTGTGAGTGTTTGTCCTTAGGATAATTTAGATTAAGCACTGTGTAAGCTCACGGACTGGTGACCTTAGCAGTTAAGTCCCATAAGATTTCACACACATTTGGACAAATACTCTTCAGTCCTGTCATCTGAAAATGCACACTGTGCTCATACTTCTGTATGAGTGGTGTACATCTAAGATGGGCTGCTCATATTCGTCATATCATTACCAGGTGTGAAATAGCGTCCAATCTAATCAGAGCTACAACTGGAGAATGGTGGGACTGTGATCGGCGGACAGCATTGTTTTTATGCCGGTCCCTACTAAGGAGACATTTTGATTACGGGCATTTAAGCTACGGATCATCATCAGACAGCACGTTCCAAAGACTGGAAACTATACAGTAAAAGACCTTGCGTATAGTTACAAGGGAATTCAACTCAACTTCAACGAACGCATTACTGTTTGTAGCGAATGAAGCATCTGTAAAGTTGCGACGAATATTTCTCTGCGAGAAATTGCTCCTGCGACTGTATTTCGACGTATAAGGCATCGGGTGTGCGAAAGCCCTCTTCTACACCATTACAACAGGCCGTACGAAACGTCGGTTCTGCAGACTGATGTGAGTGCCAGTTTAAAGTGTCAAAACCAGGACCCAACTTACGCAACGGCAGTGGAATTCCTCACTACCACGATACGTGCTTGGTGTATACAGATAGGGTCAGTCTAGTGAAGGCGCTGGTAGTGCTTATTGGGTTCACCGAACCAAATAACAAGGCTTACACAAGCTGGATCCATACTCCACTACTATGACAGAAGAGACGACTGCCATTTTGTTAGCCCTGCCGTTCGCACAGATGTCTACAGCTGACACAATAGTCATCATCTCTGATTGTATGTCAGCCCTACAATTGATTACCATCGTAATAGTTGTACCAACCCAACAGTTTCAGCAATTGTCGACGTTGTGTTTGGGATGCAGAGAAACTGTGGCAGCATTGTGATGATGTGGATGAAAGACCACTCTGGGATACCTGGAAATGAGGATGTAGATGCCCTAGTGAAGCAGACATCTTTTCCTGCAGTTATTAAATATTATAAACTCGCTCTCACAGATATGATACCCATGCTCTGAAAGTGATTGTCCTCGAATAGCAAGAGGAATAGTCATGGACATTTAAAATCAAAGTCAGACTTTATGCACTAGTTTATCCTACGATTCCAAGAGCACCATGGTATAATAGGGCATGAACATCAGGGAGTTTCACGATAGCTATAGTACAGCTGAAATTTAATCACTGAAAGTTTAAAAAACACCTCTATCGCCTCAACCTAGGCGCCACTCTCTATGTGTTTGTGGAGAGTTAGAACATACAAATCATACATTTCTACAGTGTCCTCGGAACACGTGTCACATAAAGATTCTTGCAAGAAATCTTCGAACTCTTGGTCATCAGTTCCTAAACAACCTCCAATTCTTGTTAGAATCCAACGATGTAGCAACGTACAAGCTACTGTATGTGTTCTTCAACACTGCCAACATCAAGATATAGTTTCCAGTACTTCGAATTCCGGGAGAAGACAACAGCGCAATTGAATGATTATATACCCACGTGCTACTCTGCAGAATATGGAATGCTCATCCCCTGAATATGGAACTTATCGTCCTGGACAAATATTCAATTCCCTACCTGCAGCTTTTGAATCAGTTCTCACAGGACATACAAAGAACATTTTATTAATAATTTAGATAGATAGTCATTCAAGTGGACTGAAATGGGAATATCCCAAATGTATATACCAACTGCAATATATCATTTCTTCTTTGTTAACAGTATACTGTGTATCCTGTGTTCCATTTCCGGCTTGTTTACTCGTTTTAGTACACCTGACTGTAAAATCTGTTTTATGTCAAATCGACTTTTTTTAATACTATTTTACATCGTATCTGTGTGCTGGTTTATGCTGTTCTCTAACTAATGTCTCCATACTTATTCTATTATACCTCTCTCTCTCCAAGCTCGGAGATTACTGAAACAACCTCATTCGAATGTGCAGTGTTACCAGAAGCAGCTAATCCCATTAGCAGTCAGTCATTCCATCAGCTCATTGGGATACTTGTATTATATGTACTATGGTGGCCGATTGCTGACTCTTTTATGCTAGATGTCAGTTCCATAACTGATGCTGTATCGAACAACTAACATGAGTATTACAATATTTTTGTATTTCGCACTGCCCTGTAGTTGTCATCCACAGTACCCTTAAAGCACAGTGGTACGTAGATGATGTTCTGTTCCCATTTTATTGCCCTTGATGCTAATCCATCCTAGGCTTACATTTCAGTAAGATAACGTTCGCCTGCACACGACCAGAGTTTCTACATCTTGTGTTCGTGTTTACCAAATCCTACGTTGACCAGAAACATACCCACAACTGAGAATATTTCAAGCATTACGAGCAGGACCCTCCAACGAGATCGGCTGGACAAAATTTGGAACGATATCCCTCAGGAGGAAATCCAACAACTCTGTCATTCAATGACAATGGATTGCAGTTCTTCACCCAAGAGGTGAAGCTGCTGTGTCCATGTAATTTAGGATCAGCAAAACGAGGTTTCACAATTCATGGAATTTGAATAGGTCCAGTAAGCACATTCCCACACTGATAGGTTTCGTGAAATGAATTACAACCTTCGCCATCTTCACAGCATCAAAGTTCTCATTGAATATTATGGCCCATCTAAAATTTGGTCTGGCTATACATTTTCTTACTCCCCAACGCCTATCCAATTCGGTTCTAAGCAAAGTTTTACGATTTTCCCTCAAATTCTCCATTGATTTTCCAAACATTGAATTACTCATTAATTTAAAAAAAAAATTCTCGAAGTCACATGTCGCGGAAAGCCTCACTGTCGCATTCAAATCAATACACTTCTTCAACCAGCGGGACTGCTTGAAGGAGATTGCCCGCGTGATTCTAACCAGCCTCATCCCCAATATGAGACACTGCTGGGGATTCTGACAGGGAATGATGTATCTCCACTTATTCCCCAGCGTTGCCATCAAGTTGGGGATGGAGCCTCCTCATGGAAACAGTTGCTCCAGACACAGCAGTAAATCGGCGTTCACATCATCGAAACTAATAGAGTATGTGAGTTCTGCTACATTCTTCACATCAGAATCAGCCGCCATACCCTCGATTTTTCCACCTAATCCCTCGCATTCTTCATCAGTCGTTCATCAAAACTCACTAATCGTCAATGATTGTTGCATGGCGTGATCGTAAAGGTTATTGACATCCAAGTACATGTTGTAACTAGCGTCAAAGGATGCACTGAACTTCTCACCCATACGTGGGTTATATGTCAGCATCGCTCAATAGTTCGATGGTGTGCTTCGTTTTCTTGAAGATAGCGTCCCGAGACACCCCAGATGCTGTGTAATAAAAGGCAGGATCCAGAGAATATGTGAAAATATGTGGTCATGCATAGACTGCGGAATTTGTTGAAAACACCTGCGAGCAAGAGCATGTCTGTCTCCATGTAAAGCTGTGTGTAATCTTCTGAAGCGGAGACATTGAATTCCCTCCAGACATTCACAACATGCTCATACTCTGCATCCGACATGGAATCGTCTGTAAGGTTGCTGGAGAACGCAGTTATGTGGAAGCCTGGCGTCGCTGAGATTTGCCATACTATGCAGATACTCAAATGGAAAAGCTCTCTTCCTAGTCACAAGCTGAAACTATTCCTCGTCGGGAAGAGCAGCTCGAGTGGTACGCATATCCGTCTGATGCAGAGTTTCAACAAATATCTGGAATGATGCCTGCATAAAACGTAGCGAGTCAAGAAAGCGGAGTGTAATTCTTGGCATCATTCGTTTGGAGAATGTAATATATTTCTCAACATTTTCAGGCAGGACGCTGACATGGTCCTTCTCCATACCGAAATTAACCAATTGCTCAACAAGAAAGCGAGCGTCTCACCCGACTAAATTATAAAGGAAAACGTCCCTGTGTCGCTGTAATTGATACTTCAAGTTGAATGTATCACAGGTGGCGCCACAGGACTTCCCTGTAAGATGACAGTGGTCCCTACAACGAGTTTCCGCTTTTCTATGTAATGGTCGACCACGAATATGGCAGTCAGTCGCGTTATTGTACAAATCGACAATATGATCGACTGCATAGAGAAGTCACTAAAGTTATTTCAACGTTTGGTTTAACGTATGTGTGCGAACTTTTTTTTTCTGTTATGAAATTGAGGAAGCCCAGCCAACGTTTTGGTTTAACAGAGTTAAATATAATACCTTGTGCTTGTATCATGAACCATAGTTCCATACAGAATACACGTTCTAAAATCGAACTGTGAATAAATTTATAAACATCACAACTTAGTGTTAAATGCCCGTATGTGAAGATTTTCCTGATTCTGCTCACTGTATTAGCTCTCTCTAATGTAATTTCTGAATTACCGAGCAATGTTAATGCTTCTTCGCAAAAAAAAGCTGAAAATAAATACTAGTATTAAGATCCTCCTTATAAAAGTACGCTGCAATACTCTTCTCTTAGATGTAATTACATCGTGTTGCAGTCATGTCCCCCTAAGTTTAAAGCACATGCTGTCTTCGGCCTTCGACGTATAGCCGTCTCACTCACACACCTGCTATAGTTAATACCGTAAATTTGGAAATAGTGTTGCAAGTGTTTGTCGGTTTCTTGAATGATGTACACAGTAAAGATTCAGCAAACACGAAATGGAACAATATATTTTCTGTTGCCATTTTCAGGAATAAAACTGCACGGGAAAAAGTAAAATTCGTAGCTTATGTAAAGGTAGCCCTTATTCAGGTTATGAAATGTTGCGATGTTGTGATCTGATAGTTACCACAGTCAGACACTGTTACAATCATTGGTACAATGTTTAGATAACCAGAAGTAAGTACTAATCCTTAACCATGTACAGACGGTTAGAAACATAATCCATAGGCTACATGGTGGGCGACGTGGATAATAGGAATTTGAAGTCATGCGTAAGTTCTGTGCCCCATGAGCACAGTTCTCCAGCCAGATAGGACAGAGGTACCTGGTTGCTCAATAATTGCATAAACAAGACCCAAAACGACTTGTTTGTGGCAGAGTATATTGATTACGTTTTATAGCTCCTCTAAATTACATGCCTATGGCCTGTATTCAGTATTACTCTTCCACATACTTATCATCATAACACGGTGATACATGACTCAAAGAATAAGCTGTGTGTAATTTATTGCAAGACTCCGTTAAGTACTTTTGGATTACTGGAAGCATGAGAAACGTTTCGAAAGTGTTTCAGGACACCAGCAGATAATTTAATGTGTGGTGCTACCTTTGTTCCAGTTGCAGGGGAAAATACACTGGTGTGTAAACTTAAGGACGAAAGTATCTTTCGCATGATGTCACTCCCAAGTAACATAGCTCGATGAAACTTGGAAAGTACATAGACAGAACTGCTGCAGTATAATACAGAAGATAGGTCAAAGAAATACGCAACGAGACAGACAGAAACCATACTTTCATTCGATAACAATATTTATACTGATGTCCCCATGATTCATTATGGTTTCTTCGTCACTCCAAAATTCACTCCTGGAACGACGTACATGGGGCAGGGCTACAGTGTCACCCTAACGTTGATTGGTCAGTGTGACGTGTTCAAAGATTTGGACATCAGCATGCCAATGAAACATTATTCCTCCCTACACTATAACTCCTGGACCACGAAAATGACCATATTTGACAATGTTCCTGAGGGCATCACGTGTTCTCACGTCTCACCATTTGAGGATACGTAATGCGCCCAGGAACATTGCGTAAAATGATAGTTTTGGTAACCCAGGTGTTATGGTGTGTGGATTCAAAATGTCGCATGGGCGTACTGACCTCCAAATCACTGAAACTTTACTCTTTCTCCGCATGTGTCTTTCTAGGAGTGCATTTGGTTCTGACTTAAGATTTGTGGATGACAATGTGCAGCCGTTTCGAGTTGTACTTGTGGAGAAGCTCTTGGAACTTGAGAATGCTCAGCGCATGGACTGGTCTGCTAATTCTGTTGACTTCAATCTCATCGTGCGTATGTGGGGTGCGTTTGGAGAGACGTACTGTAGCATTTCCACATGCCTCAACGACTATCCATCAGATGTCAACCGCCCTGGTGGAGGGATGGAACGCCCTACCACAAGAAATCCTTACCAAACTTGTGGCCAACATGGGAGGACATTGCAGAGCATCCATCGCCGTCCGTGGTGATCACACACCCTATTCAGAACGATGTACCACTTTTTGTAATATCCAAGGAAGCATCATGAATCTTAATGACCTCAGTGTAATTATTGTCTTCGAATAAAAATGTCATTTCTGTTCATCTCAGTGATTATTGCGTGCAGTTACCTCCTCTGCTATAGCGCAGCAGTTTCTTCTATGTATGGTCCAAGTTTCATCGAGTTATGTTGCTTTGCATTGGCACATCGTCCAGAAGTTATTTTGATCCTTAAGTTTTGCGCATCAGTTTATGTGGCTATAATCTTTTTACTTCCATGATTCGCTCCGATTCTCATTTTGGCGGTCACTACCACAGAGGGTTATTACTGTGATATGTTTCATTTAAGAGTGGATCACAGTTTTATATAATAAACGAAAAATTTTGAGGTGGATTTTCGTTCTAAATGCTAGTTTGATGATAAAATAAATGTTCGTGTAACTGCAATTAACCTTCGCTTTAACATTTCTTCCCTAAGAATTAAATGCTAAAGCTACTTTTATCTGCAATAAAAAAGAACCGAACACGAATAAAATGTATGTTGGAATGAAAATGAGTAATGCTGGCATAGCAACAATGTAACTTGATTCTCCTATTTGCTGCAGAAGTCCGACAAAATGAATGTTAAAATGAGAATGCGTAATGCAGGCAGAGCAAAAACATAACGTAACTGCTTTATTTGCTGCGGAAGTCCGATAAATCCCTGCTGCAAAAACTGAACAGCCTGAGCTCCACTTAAAATCGCGTAAATATAAGAGGAGCACGGAAAGTAAATATCAGGTGATTCGTTGTACTGCATAAAATAGCAGACTGCATATTCCCACTCTCAAAAGTTACGTTGCGTTCGTGCGTAAAATAATATTTGACCAGTGTACACTCACCTCACAACCAAAAATGTGAAAAAATGCCAACTGTTTGTGTTACGTTGCTGGTTTCGGCAAATATCTGTAGGGTTTCTGGGCTAATTTAAAACATAGAAAGAATTACTTCTTCTCCATATGAACAAATTTTTAAAAAAAGTACTCACGTCAAAAAACACAAAGTAAAATATGAAGGTCACTAGTTCTATAATGTTTCATTTTCTAAGTAATATGCTGTCAGAAGTTCATGTGCGTTTGGGGTGAACATTAAATCCATAGTGCATGGTTCCACAATGCACCATTAGACGCACCTGACCACTAATGAAATCTCCTTACTATGAATTACTTACCCAGGAATGTAACGATCACTGCATTTATTGTCAACTGAGACGTCTTGCAGACGCAATCCAAGAACAAAGACCATGGAGACTGCGTGAAGTGATGCTACTCCACGATCACGCTTGCCCACGTTCGGCTAGGTTGATGTAAAACATTGTATACGCTACTGGCCATTAAAATTGCTACACCACGAAGATGACGTGCTACAGACGCGAAATTTAACCGACAGGAAGAAGATGCTGTGATATGCAAATGATTAGCTTTTCAGAGCATTCACACAAGGTTGACGACGGTTGTGACACCTACAACGTGCTGACATGAGGAAAGTTTCCAACCGATTTCTCATACACAAACAGCAGTTGACAGGCGTTGCCTGGTGAAACGTTGTTGAGATGCCTCTTCTAAGCAGGAGAAACGCGTACCATCACCTTTCCGACTTTGATTAAGGTCGGATTGTAGCCTATCGCGATTGCGGTTTATCGTATCGCGACATTGCTGCTCGCGTTGGTCGAGATCCAATGACTGTTAGCAGAATATGGAATCGGTGGGTTCAGGAGGGTACTGCGGAACGCCGTGCTGGATCCCAACGGCCTCGTATCACTAGCAGTCGAGATGACAGGCATCTTATCCGCATGGCTGTAACGGATCTTGCAGCCACGTCTCGATCCATGAGTCAACGGATGGGGACGATTGCAAGACAACAACCATCTGCAAGAACAGTTCGACGACGTTTGGAGCAGCATGTAGTACCAGCTCGGAGACCATGGCTGCGGTTACCGTTGACGCTGCATCAAAGACAGGAGCGCCTGCGATGGTGTACTCAACGACGAACCTGGGTGCACGAATGGCGAAACGTCATTTCTTTTTTCGGATGAATCCAGGTTCTGTTTACATCTGTGTTTGGCGTCATCGCGGTGAACGCACATTGGAAGCGTGTATTCGTCATCGCCATACTGGCGTATCATCCGGCGTGATGGTATGGGGTGCTACTGGTTACACGTCTGTCACCTCTTGTTCGCAATGACGGCACTTTGAACAGTGGACGTTACATTTCAGATGCGTTACTACCCGTGGCTCTACCCTTCATTCGATCGCTGCGAAAGCCTACATTTCAGCAGGATAATGCACTGCCACATTATGCAGGTCCTGTACGGGCCTTTCTGGATACAGGAAATGTTCGACTGCTGCCCTGGCCAGTACATTCTCCATGTCTCTCACCAATTGAAAACGTCTGGTCAATGATGGCCGAGCAGCCGGCTCGTCACAATACGCCAGTCAGGATACAGGAAATGTTCGACGGCTGCCCTGGCCAGCACATTCTCCATATCTCTCACCAATTGAAAACGTCTCGTCAATGGTGGCCGAGCAGCTGGCTCGTCACAATACGCCAGTCACTACTCTTGATGAACTGTGGTATCGTGTTGAACCTGCATTGGCAGCTATACCTGTAGACGCCATCCAAGCTCTGTTTTGATCAATGCCCAGGCGTATCAAGGCCGTTATTACGGCCGGAGGTGATTGTTCTGGGTACTGATTTCTCAGGATCTATGCACCCAAGTTGCATGAAAATGTAATCACATGTCAGTTCTAGTATAATATATTTGTCCAATGAATACCCGTTTATCATCTGCAGTTCTTCTTGGTGTAGCAATTTTAATGGCCAGTAGTGTATATAATGTTTTACATCAACCTATCCGAACGTGGGCGAGCGTGATCGTGGAGTAGCATCACTTCACGCAGTCTCCACGGTCGTTGTTCTTGGATTGCGTCTGCAAGACGTCTCAGTTGACAATAAATACAGTGATCGTTACATTCCTGGGTAAGTAATTCATAGTATGCAACACCGTCGCTGTTCAACCAGTTGCGTAACATTACCTTTCGTGGATGAGCACAGGTCGTTATACGATGAATTGGTGCTTTGTTTGGGATAAATCAATACTATATTTTCCTTATTTTCGTGTAAAGACACTATTTCTCGCCACCAGTAACACTACAGAATAGTTTTGTTTAGGAGCTAATTGATGACGAGCAAGCATGGATGCTTATATGGCCATCCGCTGATTTTTGTGATTTTGGTTTAGATCATGCTGTGCCCTTACACCAGATTTTTGAACCTTCACCACTGCGTTCAGATGTCGCGCGATGGTTGAACGATCGCAATTCATCACATCTGCCAGTTCTCGAGTACACTGACGTGTATCATTATGAATAAATGCGTTTAAACGATGTTCGTCAAACCCCGAAGTCATCCTGAACGTGCAGAGTCATTAATGTCAAAAGATCCTCCTTAAAACGAGAAAAAGATTTTCTTGCTGCGCTATGTCCAGTGGTGTTATGCTCACACGCAGCCCAAATGTTTCTGGCTGCCTCCACTGCTGCCACTCCCCTATTGAACTCAAACTGAACAATATGTTGTAAATGTTCCGATATCTCCACTTGGCACTCCATTTTCTAGCATCCATAGCTCCCCTGATTATTTTCAGATGACAAAATGACAATATGTGAAATCAAATAGCAACAGCGAACTACAAATAAAAAAGGACAGTCCATAAATAAACCCACAGCAACCGTAATATCAACATGCAAAACAAAAGCGCAACGAATTTAAGCAGCAACCAAACACAATATAAGTTGGATGACAGTGAATGTTTCGCACGGTGCTTGTAGGCGGTAAATGTGACAACACTGTCTTCATCTCTTTCGTCTCCATCTGCATTTCACCGCCTTTACCTGTCGCGTCTAGCAAGCGCAAATAATAATAATAATAATAATAATAATAATAATTTAAAAAAATGTTTCAAATGTGTGTGAAATCTTATGGGACTTAACTGCTAAGGTCATCAGTCCCTAAGCTTACACACTGATTATCTCAAGCAATTGGCAACTTTCAGTGCCTATAACGATTTGAGTATCAGTGCTTTCTATTAGCGCTTCGAGCTCTGGTACTTTCTCAGCACAGCTAGCACAATTTACAGCTGTTTTACCGATGGTTCCTGTATCTACTTGCTTCCTGTGTTCGGCCTGCACTCTTTGAGACTGAAGCTCTTTTGAATTTCCCCGAAACCCTCTAACCTAAAAAACCTTCCAGTCCATGCTACGCAGCCCCTGCTACCCGTGTAGCCGCCTCCTGCGTGTAGTAGACTCCTGACCTATTCAGCGGAACCCGAAACCCAGCCACCTTATGACGCAAGTCGAGGAATCTGCAGTCTACATGGTCGCAGAACCGTCTGAGCCTCTGATTCAGACCCTCCACTCGGCTCTGTATCAGAGGTCCGCAATCAGTACTGTCGACTGTGTTGCAAAAGGTGAACTCTGCTTTCATCTCGCAAACAACACTGGCAGCCTTTGCCATTTCTGTTAGCCACTCGAAACCAGAGAGAATCTCTTCCGATCCAAAGCGACACACAACATTGGCACCGACGTGAGCCACCACCTACAGTTAGCTGCACTCTGTGCTCTTCATGGCCTCCCGAAGGATCCATTCCACGTCTGGAATGACTCCATCCCGTATGCACACGGACCGAACATTGTCTTTTTCTCCTTGTTGGCTGGCTTGTCCCTAATGGCCCCCATAACGCGCCTAACATTGGAGCTCCCAAATACCAATAATCCCACCCTCTGTGATTGTCCGGATCTTGGAGGCTGAGAGGTTTCGTCTGAAACAGGACAGGCGACGACATCTGGCTGAGCGACAGTGTCAGCCACAGACAGCATCTGGAACCTATTTGTTAGACTGAAGGGCTGAAGGGTCAACCTCTGGGCGACGAGTAACAGGGCTGGCCACCGGTTAGGACCGATCGGAGGACTCGGAAGTGCTGGACGACCGTTGGATCCCCACGGCCGGCCAACAACAGTGATGGCCGTTCACCGCAGCTTCAAGCTTTGTAACCGAAGCCATCACAGCCTGAAGCTGCGAGCGAAGTATCACCAACTAGGCTCGCATCCTCGCACAACAGTCACAGCTCTTATCCATACTAAAGACCGTGGAAAACAACTCAGACAAACGGATTACCGACACGTGCTACTGAACTCTAGTGTAGACCGTGACGAAAACGCTAGAACTGCATCTAATAGATTAGATTAATACGCAGAGATTCAAAATCCAATTAGCGATGCACTCAGGTGAGACTAAATAATTCGTCTCTGATTAGGAACTTGTAACATGTCACAAAACGGTTTACTTTCCGACGCAAACGAAAACGCGAGAACTGTGTCTATTAGATATTAAGTTAACACGCAGAAACTCGAGAAAGTAAACTACCAAAGCACACAGACGAAATTTTACAATTCGCTCCTGGTTAGGAACTCGTAAAAATCACAAAATTAGTTAATTTCCTGTTGCTGCTGCCTGATTGAATATTTTTTGCGATGTTGTAATGATACGAGTTAATTCGTCAGAAATGTGGGATTTTGATATTGATGACAGACTGAAGCCAATTACTCGTGTTGGGCGAGTGGGCCGTCCTTCGCTTCCTGCTTCTTCGGCAGACACCCGTTTCTGCTGCTGATACGTACAGTATTTTCGTAGTTTTATGTTGAAAGGTTATTAATGACTTTGTCTGGAATACATGTCTTTGCTGTGTCATGTCAGGAAATGTCTTAAAGTTGTTGACACGATGACTACGTCCTCTTTATCGGAATGATTGTGTATTCACATATCTCATAGTGAAGTAGGAAGCGACAAAGCTTTAAGAAAAAGTGAGAACTGCACACATCTCTAAAACTGAAATACTTCTGCAGCAAATGTATGTTGTTGCAGCTATCACTTGACAATGACAAAAGAGACAAAATTGCAATTGTAAATAAATAAATTTATTAACAGTAGCATGCGAAACATCTGGTCATTTCTAAAATACTCCAGTTCTCTGGACACAAATAAAGAAAAAGCAGTGAAAAATGAAACTACCAGCCCCCACGCTAACATAGACTTCCGACTGCGTTACAGATCAATTTTTCACCACAGTCAAGATTTCACACTCACATTCGTTGGCTTCACCGACGCATCGTACTCTCGTTTTCTTATCACACCTAGATCTCATGCTACGCTAAGGATCATTCCATCACTACAGCCAAGACTCCTTCGTTGAAATGAAATCTTTAATAATATTTCAACATAAATAGTGCTGTCTCAATAACAGAAATACGTATATGCAACAAAATCAGGTAGAGAAAGAACTGGGTGAATATCAGGCTGGGTTTAGAAAAGGAAGATCATGCAGTGAACAGATATTCAGTCTACTCTCCATAATACAACTTCGCGCACGCACATCGAAAAATCTAGTAATTACATTCATAGACTTCAAAAAAGCATATGATTCTATTGATAGACCAACTCTGATTAACACATTAGAAGAATTTGGGATTGATGATAAAAGCAGAAGTCTAATCCAGGAAACCCTTACGGGAACAAAATCGCAAGTGAAGTTTTTGGGTAGATTGTCACAACCGTTTGTAATTGGAACAGGTGTTAGACAAGGGGATGGGCTCTCCCCACTGTTGTTTAACATTGTCCTTGAAAAAGTGGTCAGGGAATGGAGAAAGAAGATGGCAGAAGCTGGAGTGAAAAATGGGATAACGTTAGGAAGGAATAAAACAAAAATTGAATGTCTGGCATTTGCTGATGACATGGCAATATTGGCAGATGACATCGAAACAGCAAAGATTCAGATAGAAATGCTGCATGAGATCGCTGAGAAGACAGGTCTACAAATATCGTATGAAAAGACAGAACTGATGATACAGGACAAAACAGACCCAACACAGACATTGCAAACTAAATATGGAATAATTAAGAGAGTTCATAAATTTAAGTATCTAGGGGAATGGATTACACCGACAGGGTTACCAAATGTTTCACTACAGGAAAGAGCAATAAAGATGGAAACGGCATACCAGCTATGCCGAAATGTATACAATAAAAAGTCGATCTCCATCAATGCCAAGCTCAGGCACTACAATGCGGTAATAAAACCAGAAAGTTTGTATGCGATTGAATGCATCCCACTGAACAGAAAACGTCTGTTGGAGAAATTGGAAATAAAAGAGAGAAAAATACTGAGAAAGATCTTAGGACCTAAAAAGGATGGACAAGAATATAAATTGCGATCCAATAAAGAGTTATACGAGAAAATTGAAAAACTGACAACATCCTTTAAAAAGAGAAGACTGAGTTTCTATGGGCATGTCAAAAGAATGGCACCAGAAAGAACGGCAAAGAAAATCCTGGAATACATGGAAAGCAGAAAGACACAAATTAACTGGCTGAAAGAAGTAAAAGAAGACATTGCAGAAATGAACATTATACCAGAGACAGTTTACAACAGAATGGAATATAGGAACGCCATCAACAAAATACAGGGATTCAAAGACCGAACGCAATCAAAGAAGACGGGAACAACCTGGTCGCAAGAACGTAAAGAAGCCCACTCAGAAAAAATGAAGAAGTACTGGGAAGAACGCAAGAAAAAGCACAAGAAATGACTGATGCTTAGCGTAGTCCAAAGTTGACTGTAACGAATAATAATAATAATAATAATAATAATATGCAACAAAAACCTGAAATCACTATAAGGCCGTCCAATCATTTCATATGAGTCTGTCACCGTAACTTTGCGCGGTAACCGTCTTTCCTGTTTGCGATGCTGGCCTGTGCTACTTGCCTGCTTGGTTTGTTTGGTGCTCATACGCTAGTATGACACAGTATTCTTATCTCCCCTACTGGATGCTGTGGTTGAATGTCAGTGATAATATTTCGTGTGAGTTCGACGTGATTTTTATTTACTGATGAAACACTAGTGCACGCAACGGATAACAAGACACACACCGACAAACCCACCGCAGTCAGTAACGGGGGCGGTAACCGCTAGCATTTTTTGAAGCCTACGCACATATTCCTACTGGGTTATCAAAACAGGAATGATAGTTGATTTGGAATTATTTACTAAGGTAGTAATAAGGGGGTTCTTACTATTAAAATTATGGATTTGAGCTTTGGGAGACGAGAGGTAAGTGTCTGAAAATTCCAACTCTTCTTTTTAGGTGACTGAAATTTTATTACAGTTTAGATGTTATAATTGAAGATGATCTGAAATCACTGGTCCATACTATTATCGGTGCTGACAAGTATTGTTGTTGTTGTGGTCTTCAGTCCTGAGACTGGTTTGATGCAGCTCTCCATGCTACTCTATCCTGTGCAAGCTTCTTCATCTCCCAGTACCTACTGCAACCTACATCCTTCTGAATCTGTTTAGTGTATTCAACTCTTGGTCTCCCTCAGCCATTTTTACCCGCCACGCTCCGCTCCAATACTAAACTGGTGATCCCTTGATGCCTCAGAATATGCCCTGCCAGCCGATCTCTTCTTCTAGTCAAGTTGTGACACAAACTCCTCTTCTCCCCAATTCTATCCAATACCTCCTCATTAGTTATGCGATCTACCCATCTAATCTTCAGCGTTCTTCTGTAGCACCACATTTCGAAAGCTTCTATTCTCTTCTTGTCTAAACTATTTATCGTCCATGTTTCACTTTCATACATGGCTACACTCCATACAGATACTTTCAGAAACGACTTCCTGACACTTAAATCTATACTCGATGTTAACAAATTTCTCTTCTTCAGAAACGCTTTCCTTGCCATTGCCAGTCTACATTTTATATCTTCGCTACTTCGACCATCATCAGTTATTTTGCTCCCCAAATAGCAAAACTCCTTTACTACTTTAAGTGTCTGATTTCCTAATCTAATTCCCTCAGCATCACCCGACTTAATCCGACTACACTCCATTATCCTCGTTTTGCTTTTGTTGATGTTCATCTTATATCCTCCTTTCAAGACACTGTCCATTCCGTTCAACTGCTCTTCCAAGTCCTTTGCTGTCTCTGACAAGTATTGAAATATTTAATTGGTCTCATATTATCAGCCGATCAATGGTCGCACTTCAGGGAGGCTGAAGGGAATTCATTATCACACACCGGGGCATAATTCTTCTATGCGTCGCCACGCTGAAGCACACCGCGAAGCACTACGCGAAATGCCGTTACTATATAACTCAACGCACAAGCGCGACCGCACTGAGCTGGGAAGCCACCCATTGAGAAGCTTGAACACGTAATTTTCAATACGCTAGTGAGACGAGCTAAAGATAGGTAGTTGGTTCGCGAACTGGATCTGCTATGATATACTGCATTTCACCTCCTACCACCTTCCAGACGGAGCGTCTCCGCACTGCGTGCTCTCCTCAACCAAGTCCCGGCTACCCACCACACGCCACGCTACCGATCGCAACCCCGACCGTTGTTCGAATTGCCACGTTTCTATTGGCTGAGGGCCAACCTCCGCCCTCTACACTCCTCGCTGTGTTTAGCTTCCCTAGTTTCTCTTTTGAGAGCCTACCGCATCTACTGACAATCCTTTTAAATAGCAGTCACCTTTCCAAGCCCAACACAGCATACCCTCATACATATTGGAAAGGTGCAGACAGGGATGAGGAAGCGTGACACAATGAAAAGAAATAAAAAACTTAATTGCCTTCTACATGTTAATTAGCCACTTATTCATGAAGCCTAGTCACAGTACCGCTTCAACCTGATTACGTATTTCACATGAATTAAATCATATGAGTCGTCACTCCAACCAGATACCGTGTTTAAAACGGACTCAGTAATGGACGGTACATCCTACCTAAAAGTAGGCCCTCTAAGTGATGAAAATTGTACGTGTCACCTGTTCGTGAATCGTGTAAACCTTGTTCTGTGATTTATCCTTTTTTAACTATATATATTTCGAATTTTCTGAATCGAAGTTGGAAATCCATGCCGCCATTTGCTCAACGAGTGTGGGACACCACCCAGAAATGTTGTCTGACCGCTGTACCACACGAATGGTCGCTAACGGAACCCATTGTATCGTAAGCTAACGATGATGTTTGGTTTGTGAGGCGCTCAACTACTCGCTCATCAGCGCCCATACAAAGTCCCAATTTTTTCACAGTCCAATCTACCCACTGTCACGAATGATGATGACGATGATGAAATCATGAGGACAACACAAACACGAAGTCCCCGAGCAGAGAAAAGTCCCCAACCCCAGCTGGGCATCGGATCCGGGACCCTGTGATCTAGAGGTAGTAACGCTAGCCACTAGACCACGAGCTGCGAACTCGTAAGCTAACGAAGTGTGCATTAAGCTATACCGGCAACACACAAATGTAACATTTATGGTTCCGGATTAACAGCTACAGACCACCAATCAAGTAAAGAGCAACTGACATTCTGGATAAGAACGCATTCGATGAAATGATAACTAAATCTAGACCCTAAGCTGCTGACAATCGTTGATATACACCAACGGGGACAGTTGAAAATGTGTGCCCTGACCCGTAATCGAACTCGGTATCTCCAACTTACCTGGCTGACGCTCTATCCATCTGAGCTACCGAGGGCACAGAGGATAGAGAGACTGCAGGGACTTATCTCTTGCACGCTCCCTGTGAGACCCACATTCCCAACTTAATGTCCACACACTACTTTCGAAGTGCCCCTGCCCACTACACTCATTACTCGCGGCAGGCAATCTTACCGAGCCCCGTAAGAGTTCGAGCAATGCGTGTGCATCCGCACAGAAGACCAATGGTCGGTTAGCGTTACCTATATGAAGGTATCTGTTGTTTCGAACATGTCCGAAATGAACAGATACCATCTTCATAAAGTACGCATTCGTCTGTGCCAGCTACTCGTCCTGTGTTCAGCGTGTACGCACCACATCCTAAGTATTTTTTCGACCTATTTCTTACCCCTAGCTCTGTACCCATTAAAGAAACACGAATCAGAATGCTCAATACTTGTTCAGGTCCCTGTTTTCCTTGCAAAGAGGATTCGGAGGTGTGACATACGCTAAGGTGACAGAAATCACAGGTATAAAAGAGCAGTGTATTGGCGGACCTATCTGCACTCAGGTGATTCATGTGCAAAGTTTACGCCGGCCAGAGTGGCCGAGCGGTTCTAGGTGCTTCAGTCTGGAACCGTGCGATAGCTACGGTCGCAGGTTCGAATCCTGCTTCGGGCATGGATGTGTGTGATGTCCTTAGGTTAGTTAGGTTTAAGTAGCTCTAAGTTCTAGGGGACTGATGACCTCAGAAGTCAAGTCCCATAGTGCTCAGAACCATTTTAACCATTTCCATGCAAAGTTTTCCGACAAGACTATGGCCGCACAAGGGAACTAACGGAATTTGAGTGTGAAATAGTAGTTGAATGCCTACGCATGGGACATTACATATCGGAAATCATTAGGGAATTCAGTAATCCGAGTGAAAGGAATACCACATTTCAGGCATTACCTCTCACCACGGACAACTCAGTGGCTTATGGTCTTCAGTTAACAATCTAGAGCAGCAGCGTTTGTGTTGAGTGGTCAGTGCTAACAGACAAGCAACACTGGGTGAAATAACCGCAGAAATCAATGTGGGACGCACGACAAACTTATCAGTTAGGACAGTGCGGCGAAATTTGGCGTTAATGGGTTATGGCGGCAGATGACAGAAGCGAATGCCTTTCCCAATAGCACGGCATCACCTGCAACGCTTCTCATGGCCTCATGGGCATATTGGTTAGACCCTAGATGACTGGGAAACTGTGGCCTGGTCAGATGAGTCCCAATATCAGTTGGTAAGAGCTGAGAATGTGACACGACCTCACAAAGCCATGGATCCCAGCTGTGAAGAAGGCACTGTGCAGCTTATTTGTAGCTCCGTAATGGTGTAAGTTGTGTGTACATGGAATAGAATGGGTCCTCTGGTCAGATTGCATCGATCATAGACTGTAAATGGTTCTGTACGGATACTTCGAGACCATTAACAGCCATCCGTTGACCTCATGTTCGCAAGAAACGACGGAATTTTTATGAATGACAATGAGTCATGTCACTGGGGCACAGTTATTAGAACTTGGTTTGAAGAACATTCCGGACAATTAGGGGAAATGGTTTGGCCAGCCAGATTTCTAGATATGGGGCATACTCGGAAGGTCACTTCCTGCACAGCTCCTCCATCGGCAACTCTTTCGCAGTTAAGTACGGCTATAGAGGCAGCATGGCTCAATATTTTGACAGGGTACTTCTAAAGACTTGTTGAGTCCATGTCACGTCGAGATACTGCACTAGGCCGGCCAACGGGACGTCTGACACGGTATTAGGAACCATCTCGTGATTTTTGTGACCTTAGTGTAAATAGGATACAAAAAGAGGACTGATCACATTCTGAGCCAGATTTTATTATGATTATTACATTATTAGATATTACATATTATTACTTAACTACTCAAAGAAATATAGGAATATTTTGTGTGTGTGAGGCAAACCGTGACAGGCTACAGCAATTCAGTAGTGACTGCTCTGGACGTACACATCTGAGTCTGTCAATATCAGGTAGAATAAGCAAAATCTTCTGAGCTTCCAGCAATGTGAGGTGGTTAAGGTGACTGGAAGGCTGTAAAAAATTTTATTCAGTCAAGTCACAGTGAAACCATATACTCAGATAGTGTAACTAGTAATTTGAAATTAAGCAGTTTTAATTTTAGTTATATATGCACATATCAAAAAAAGTTTTGCATCACCTCGGTTCCCAGAGTTTCGGAACCTGTACAGAAAATTGGAACAGAGATCAACATAAACATCATTTCCACCATTTTTATTGCTCATGAAAACCACATATTGCATGTTGTACCACCATACAGCGAGACCTTCAGAGATGGTGGTCCAGATTGCTGTACACACCAGTACCTCTAATACCCAGTAGAATACCTTGCACTGATACATGACTGCATTCGTCGTGGCATACTATCCGCAAGTCCAGATTGTCCCACTCCTCAACGGCTATTCGGCGTAGATCCCTCAGAGTGATTGTTGGGTCACGTCGTCCATAAACAGCCATTTTCAATCTATCCCAAGCACGTTCGATATTATTCAAGTCTGGAGATCATGCTGGCCACTTTAGTCGAGCGATGTCACTATCATGAAGGAAGTCATTTACAAGATGTGCAAGATGGGGGCGCGAATGGTGTCCATGAAGACGAATGCCTCGCCAATATGCTGCCGATATGGTTGCACTATCGGTCGGAGGATGGCATTCACGTACCGTACAGCCGATACGGCACCTTCCATGACCACCAGCGGCGTACGTCGGCCCCACATAATGCCACCCCAAAACATCAGATAACCTCCACCTTTCTGCACTCGCTGGACAGTGTAAGGCATTCAGCCTGACCGGGTTGCCTCCAAACACGTCTCCGACGATTGTCTGGGTGAAGGCGTATGCGACACTCATCGGTGAAGAGAATGTGATGTCAATCCTGAGCGGTCTATTCGGCATGTTGTTGGGCCCATCTGTACAGCGCTGCATGGTGTCGTGGTTGCAAACATGGACCTCGCCATGGCCGTCGGGAGTGAAGTTGTGTATCATGCAGTCTACTGCGCACAGTTTGAGTCGTAACACGACGTCCTATGGCTGCTCGAAAAGCATTTTACATCATCGTGGTGTTGCTGTCAGGGTTCCTTCGAGCCATAATCCGTAGGTAGCTGTCATCCACTGAAGTAGTAGCCCTTGGGCTGCCTGAGCGAGGCATGTCATCGACAGTTCCTGTCTCTCTGTATCTCCTCCACGTCCGAACAACAGCGGTTTGGTTCACTCCGAGGCGCCTGGAACACTTCCCTTGTTGAGAGCCCTTCCTGGCACAAAGTAAAAGTGCGGACGCGAAGGCACCGCGGTATTGACCGTCTATGGATGGTTGAACTACAGACAAGACGAGCCGTGTACCACCTTCCTATTGGAATGACTGGAACTGATCGATTGTCGCACCCCCTCCGTCTAATAGGTGCTGCTCATACCTGATTGTTTACATCTTTGGGCGGGTTTAGTGACATCTCTTAACAGTCAAATTGTCTGTGATACAATATCCATCTTCAGGGGTTCTGAGAACAAGGGTGATGCAATTTTTTTCTTTTTTTTATGTGTGTACAAGTTACAGGTACTTCTTGAACTAGGTCAGTGATATGCAGAGTAATCACAGACGAAATTTTCTACTATAGACTTTATTAAATTTAGTGCTACAGTACGAAATAAAATTTGATTTGCATCATGTGACTAAACAACTCAAAATGTGGACGTCTCACGAGAAAGCTCAGAGTATAACCTGGTTCATAGAGCCGAAGTCCAGCAGCCAAGTGAACATTTCTGAAGCAGTGTGAAGGGGACTATAATTCCGGCGTACTATTTGAGCTTGGAATACGTCATTTATGATAGCGATAAGTAGTGTTCTCCATAAAGAGGGGTCGGGTTGCCTTGCTGTTTCAGATGCCAACGTGGTAAAGGTACGGCAGGCGTTTGCATGAAGTTCGACAAAATTCGTGCGTACGGCGGCCAAAGACACGTTCAACAGCGCACAAAGGTTTGCAGAATGGATTACATGTTTATACAGGGTGTTTCAAAAATGACCGGTATATTTGAAACGGCAATAAAAACTAAACGAGCAGCGATAGAAATACACCGTTTGTTGCAATATGCTTGGGACAACAGTACATTTTCAGGCGGACAAACTTTCGAAATTACAGTAGTTACAATTTTCAACAACAGATGGCGCTGCAAGTGATGTGAAAGATATAGAAGACAACGCAGTCTGTGGGTGCGCCATTCTGTACGTCGTCTTTCTGCTGTAAGCGTGTGCTGTTCACAACGTGCAAGTGTGCTGTGGACAACATGGTTTATTCCTTAGAACAGAAGATTTTTCTGGTGTTGGAATTCCACCGCCTAGAACACAGTATTGTTGCAACAAGACGAAGTTTTCAACAGAGGTTTAATGTAACCAAAGGACCGAAAAGCGATACAATAAAGGATCTGTTTGAAAAATTTCAACGGACTGGGAACGTGGCGGATGAACGTGCTGGAAAGGTAGGGCGACCGCGTACGGCAACCACAGAGGGCAACGCGCAGCTAGTGCAGCAGGTGATCCAACAGCGGCCTCGGGTTTCCGTTCGCCGTGTTGCAGCTGCGGTCCAAATGACGCCAACGTCCACGTATCGTCTCATGCGCCAGAGTTTACACCTCTATCCATACAAAATTCAAACGCGGCAACCCCTCAGCGCCACTACCATTGCTGCACGAGAGACATTCGCTAACGATATAGTGCACTGGATTGATGACGGCGATATGCATGTGGGCAGCATTTGGTTTACTGACGAAGGTTATTTTTACCTGGACGGCTTCGTCAATAAACAGAACTGGCGCATATGGGGAACCGAAAAGCCCCATGATGCAGTCCCATCGTCCCTGCATCCTCAAAAAGTACTGGTCTGGGCCGCCATTTCTTCCAAAGGAATCATTGGCCCATTTTTCAGATCCGAAATGATTACTGCATCACGCTATCTGGACATTCTTCGTGAATTTGTGGCGGTACAAACTGCCTTAGACGACACTGCGAACACCTCGTGATTTATGCAAGATGGTGCCCGGCCACATCGCGCGACCGACGTCTTTAATTTCCTGAATGAATATTTCGATGATCGTGTGATTGCTTTGGGATATCCGAAACATACAGGAGGCGGCGTGGATTGGCCTCCCTATTCGCCAGACATGAATCCCTGTGACTTCTTTCTGTGGGGACACGTGAAAGACCAGGTGTACCGCCAGAATCCAGAAACAATTGAACAGCTGAAGCAGTACATCTCATCTGCATGTGAAGCCATTCCGCCAGACACGTTGTCAAAGGTTTCGGGTAATTTCATTCAGAGACTACGCCATATTATTGCTACGCATGGTGGATATGTGGAAAATATCGTACTATAGAGTTTCCCAGACCGCAGCGCCATCTGTTGTTGAAAATTGTAACTACTGTAATTTCGAAAGTTTGTCTGCCTGAAAATGTACTGTCGTCCCAAGCATATTGCAACAAACGGTGTATTTCTATCGCTGCTCGTTTAGTTTTTATTGCCGTTTCAAATATACCGGTCATTTTTGAAACACCCTGTACCTACAAGGATTAGCTGCATGAGGCACTAAAGCCGTCGGATAAATCTCGGGGCGAACAGTTTGCAGCGGATTTGTTAAGCAACATTAATTTAAACAATGACCTCCCTGAACAGACTTCTTTCGTTGATGATTCGATTTTTCACGTAATTTACTAAACTGAAGCGTCATAACATTAACATATCGGATTATAGTGGTCTTAGGTTACACGTGAAATGTGAAAGACAATCGTAAGACGAATGTCTGGTGCGGAGTTCCGCACAATTGCATGACTGGTCAGTTCTTTTCCAGCGAGTTTACTGTCCACTCTGATGAACACCTTGGAATGTTACAAGAGTTTTCTGTGCCACAACTGCAGCATCTGTAACTCGGCGGCGTATTCCAGTGTGACTGGGTTGTCACTTCACCGGTCCACAACTGTCCCTCAGTTTCTGGATGAAAAGTTTCTGTATAGGTGTACTGGACAAGATGCTACGATTTGGTGACCGCCAAGGCCACCCTGCAAGACGGCAGTCCTCTGGCCACTGTTACACCAGCCTATTTTGTGTTTCTGAAATCTGAATTTGCAAACGTGCAGTTAATGCCATTTCGTTACCGTATTACACTGTCATGCAAAATAGTTAATCAGATACTATGTACCAGTATGTACATGAATGGGATCAGGATGCATGCACATCTTCATTCTTTTTATTTCACGTTGGAGACGAGCGGCAACTTTTAGGCTGTGAGGGGGCCAACCGCTCACAATAGCAGAGGACGGTCAGATGGCAGGGAGAACGTTTGGGCACTGCGGATTGCGGGTTGAGTCCCAATCTGCCCCTGGTTGGTGGCTTTTTCTTTTGATGTCGGGTCTCAGAAGACAGAGCGAAGTACGCTCGCTCTTTTTACAATGACTCATGTTTTGTGCGGTGCCACAGCTGTGCTGTTGTTTATAACGTTTCGGGGAAATGGTCGACGAGCTCCACTGGATAGTCGACAGAACAGCGCCGCACGTAGCAACCCATTTATCATATTCCGTTGGCACCCGTCGCCAGAAAGCTTCCCATGCAAAGTCTCGCTCGAGTGTGTGATAGGCCGCTCGACTGTTATTCGGTACACATTTACAGTCACCGTCGGAAATTGTCAGGAAGAAATGGTATTGACGCCTCTGTTGATGGAGTATGGTTATGGGAGTGAAGACGAATTTGTTGTAAGGCCATAACTGGCGAAAGTTTTGTGTACCGGCGACGATTTGCCGAGTTCTGGTACAGCGGAGCGGTTGCTCTCTGGGCACGGGACAGAAGAGAATTCTGAGAGTTGGTTCCTGGCCGCCGCAACAACTGGCCGCGTACTTTGCCTCCCTTGCTGCTGAGTAATTTCATTCGCAGTTTCACCTGTCCAGCCACTGCTAGCGTTTCGCTCGGTCTCCAAGGCAGAGCCCATCTCCATGCAGCCGAGACGACCACGAGTAACAGCCGTCATCAACACGCCCCCTTGCCCCGTACTGTTGGTAATATACGCAGCTCCAGCCTTTAGAGTTTTATTTGACTCTTTCAGCCGCCCAGAATTCGAACTGCGGTTTTTCAGCGATGGCATCAGTACATAATCATTTTGCCTCCTTAGGGGATATCATGGTACTCAATCCGATTACCCACTTGTGTATTGATATTTTACACTGAACCTGTTCTCTTTGCTCTCCCTTATCGTAGTAGGGAAGCACACTACACTGAATGCAGTGTTGTTTGTGCTGGCTTCTCCCCAACACCTCTGTCAAGTGAGGACTATTTACATATTGGGTTTACGTTAATACACATGATTGTACTTTGTACAAATTCATGATCAATTTTGGGTACCATTTAAAGAAAGTAAAAGTAATTGTAAAAATTTAGGCTGGCGTTTATCTGTCAAATAATCATGCTCACCAGAATCCTTAGCCATCATCATTTTTGGAGGAGAGCTTTGATCAGTTAATTTAATGAGTAAATTATATGAGACGCTAGCCACCCCTCGTAGGACCTATATCAGGGCCACTGTAAGATTGCGCTTGCAGATTCAACATAGATCCTTGGTTGTGATGTGTATAACATTGTGAGCCTGCCTCCTAATTTGCATACCACTTAAGGGTCCCACAATAGCAAACACGCAGTTAGTTTCCAATCTGACTCTACACCACTTGCCGGCCGCGGTGGTCTAGCGGTTCAGGCGCTCAGTCCGGAACCGCGCGACTGCTACGGTCGCAGGTTCGAATCCTGCCTCGGGCATGGATGTGTGTGATGTCCTTAGGTTAGTTAGGTTTAAGTAGTTCTAAGTTCTAGGGGACTGATCACCTCAGATGATAAGTCCCATAGTGCTCAGTGCCAGTTGAACCATTTTTGAAGTTGGTTGGTTGGTTGGGGAGAGAGGAGCAAACAGCGAGGTCATGCATTTGAGCATTGCGCTGTGGAATTCCTGGGGATGGCGCGAAACTGACTGGAGGTTGTTCGTGACACTAGGAGTATAAATATTAACGTGTATGAATGGGAAAACTATACGTTAACCTTTCACATTTTGAAAACCAATGTATGTGCTACACACAGTATTATGCTGCAGTATATGTAATAGCAGAAAATTATTACTGAAATTAGATTGTGCCCTTTTTTTCTGTCTCTCTGTAGTAGTTAGCAAGGTGGACCGTAGGCACCAAATGCCTAACCTTTATAATGATTTGGTAATAAATTAATAATCGCGCTCACTCCAGGAGCAAGTAACTACACGTCGTCCCTACTTGAATAGACTGTTACGTTGCCGAAGAGCAACATAGTCCTTCGCAACTGACTACACGTAACAATAGTCACACATCACCACAGTGTAAATAATCCAGGTTTTTTCAGTCAGCACTTTCACCGTAGTAACTCGTGACTTCACTTTTTCAGCTGCTTAAGGAAAATGTTTTTGAGGTGAATAATATCTGCACAACGTAATCCAAGGTCTTTTTTGTTTGTGTTGAAGTTAAATGTACCAGTTTGGTACGGCGGCTGAAATTCTAAATATGTTTACCGACCTTCAGACAATATCAGAGTAGTGTTCCGTATGCACGAGCGTTGGCATAGTTGGTTCACCACCGGCTGTACTCTTTCTTAGAATGTTTTGAAGGATGCGGATTTGGAAAATTATGGTCACATAATCGGTGTAGACTAATGTCTTCACTTCAGCCTCTAACGTGTCTGTCACAAGTAGATTGGAAAGCAGAGGTGCCAACATGGAGCTATCAGGTGGGATATTTTGGACTGATTCCGGTTATCAGTCTCTAAAAGATACTGAAAGAAACTCAGGAGAAGCAAGCAAGTTAGACACTATTTCTAGTACTTTACTGGCAAAGTTCAACGGCCAAGCATCTGCATTCTACCCGAATGCATCAGGAATTTAAATGAGGTACCATGAGCTGCAACAGTTTCTAAACCTTGATGTGATTAAGCAGGTTACAGATCTTTCTGACTGAAGGGAAGGAGTTAGCTTCACGTTCCATAGATCGTTTGTACTATCAAACTTAATGGTGTCCAACGACTCACTTTACATTAACGTTACGCATTCTTATATAAATATGGCAACCTGGTGACAGTTTAGACTGCAAGTTGTGTGGCTACTCGTTGTGTTGGCAGTGTCTCCTGGACCTGTATTATGGTATGACATTGCTATAAAGATTATGTTACTTATTACGTGTGAATACTGCAAGGTCATCAGCCAACTTATAATGTAACTACAAACCGCTAACCTATAACCACGAGGGAAATTCACACAACTCTCCCCGGACAATAAACAAATCTATAATAACGCACGATGAGCGAGTGTAGTGCTCGTTACCCTCTCTGAATAACAACAGATCGTTGAGTTTGGCCTCTGCACACTGCGGTAACACCATGACAGTGAGAACAACAAAATTAGGAGTACAGTGCGTTATATTTATTATCAGTAGGTCGCCTAACCGTGAAAAAGTTGCGAACTATTAAAGGTTCTTGAAATTTAAATCAGGTGTCAATAAAACATATTTTTATTTGTTCTAAACATTGGACACAATTCACAAGAAACTGACTGAGAGTAAAGTGCTTTCATATCTCCATTGAAATGACACAGTATGACGCTAACGCTGTGGCGAACTGACAATTTATATGGAAGACTGCATGGAGGAAACGCAGCAACAACATGTCTCTACCTGCCCATCTCACAGATTCAGAGTGAATCAGACAAAATCGCAAATTATAGTGAAACAAAGCACATGTCGTATGCCTGAACAGTTCCGCAGCTAGCTGCTCAAATATGGACCGCCCTACGGCAGAGTGTGACAATTACCTTTCCCCAAAAAACAGCAAGACGGGCACTCATCAGCACCACACGCCAGGCAGGAAACCCAGTAGCTCAGCGGCCTGGGAACGAATGCCATGAAGCTCCGTTTTCCGCCCTTAACTCCCTACTTTTGAAAAAACTTTACACGGCGGGATGCCTCAGTGCTGTTGCCAATGTGATTGATGACGCTGCCATTTAAGCACTCCGTCTTCAGGGCACGAGTGGCCTACCGGGACCATCCGACCGCCGTGTCATCCTCCAAGGAGGATGCGGACAGGAGGGGCATGGGGTCAGCAAACAGCTCTCCCGGTCGTTATAATGGTATTCTTGACCGAAGCCGCTACTATTCGGTCGAGTAGCTCCTCACTTGGCATCACGAGGCTGAGTGCACCCCGAAAAATGGCAACAGCACATGGCAGCTGGATGGTCACCCATCCAAGTGCCGGCCACGCCCAACAGCTCTTAACTTCGGTGACTCACGGGAACCGGTGTATCCACTGCGGCAAGGCCGTTGCCACACTGCCATTTACTTCCTGCTAAATCAAGGGAAAGCAGCAGGAACTTCCTACTACTGGAGTACAAAATGCACTTCAATCAACTTGAAGTTGATACGCTGATAATAGCCTTTAGGGATGTATCCCTGTTTGGTCGGCTTCTTGGCGTCATGCACAGTGGCAGGGTGAAACAATCAACTGGAAGAACAAAATGTTTTTGAAGCGAAAGCAACTAACTTTCTCTCAGTGGCTGAATGGCGTCACAGGGTCTCGTCTTTCCACCTTCATGCAAAAAAGACGAAAATATTTTGCTCAGTTGTTATCTGGGGACAGCAGTGGCCTGCAGTGCGTCCTTTGTCCTAAATGAGGACAGGCACTGGCTCTGCCCACAAAAGAATGAAGCAGGCTACAGCCCCTACTTCCACAAACGCTACCCAACACACTGCGGAGGCTCGCCTCTCCTAATGAAATTCACTGACTGCCTCCCTCTACCAAAGAGGATGCTGAGACCACAATTTGAGTGCATCATCCCACTGAGAAAAATACCAAGCTTTCCACACGAGCTTATGCGTCCAGTACTCTCAATAACACAACAACAAAACAGTGTCAGAAAAATGAAAAAATTTCGCTTAACGATACGTGCAATAATCTCACAACACATTATAAAAATAGACATTCTTCCATAAAATAGAAAAGTTGTCAAGGAGAAACTTTTTCGGTTTGTTTTCAAATTTAACGTCGCTTTCTGTCAGATACTTTATACTACTAAGTGATGAAAAATTTGGTAGCTCTATTGTGCACCCATCTTTGTGCTAAAGATAACCGTAGCGTGGTGTTATGAATGTCATTTTTTCTTCTAGTACATCATTGCTGCTTTTCGTTACAGTTGATTTTTCACAGCCAATTCCATGAAGGAACAGATATACCATGAAGCAGTAGTCAAAATGCATATCTCCTTAAAGACGATCTTGGGTGAGCACCATATATTAATTCTTACAGCACGTTTTTGACCAATGAAGATTATTTTGTTAAGATGAGTTATGTCAAACCATTAATCCATATGACATTACTGACTGAAAATTCGCAAGTATGTAAATTTACTTATTTGTCTCTCCCCAAGATCTGCAATGATTTGAAGTCCAAATGTTGCTAAATTAAGCTGTTGTAGTTCATTAGTATAAACACCTAAAAACATTGAAATTTCCTCACCTAGTTGGTATTTCCTCACTGTGTATTACACTTACTATTGGTGCACTATATTTACATGCGCAAAACTGAAAATGTTTCGTCTTTTTGAGACTGAGAGTGATAGTGGCTCAATAATACTTTTAAGAACATTCTGTTACTGTATGTATGTTTGGATTGATTACAATACTAGTGTCCTCCCCCAAAAAATTAATTCTCCTCGTTTACTAGACGGAAGGTCGTTTACATAAATAAGAAACATTAGTGTACCTAAGGTTGGCCTTGTGGAACCTCATAAGTAATTTCTCCCCAACCAGAAGAGTCTCCTCTGCTTACATTGGAGACTTATTAAGTACAATTTGCTGCAGTCTTTTGGTTGGATCTGGCATTACACGTTGGTTGACTAAACCAGTATAACCATAAAACCCCAGTTTATCTAGGAGAATATTGTGATTCACGCAGTCAAATGCTTTATTGAATACAGGAAATATCAACCGATACTATTTTGTTAACTAAAGAAAAAGGCACTGACGAACTACCATCGTGTTTAAACTGTCTTCTGTTACAGTAGTCCTTTTTCCATATTTCATTTTATATCTCCTTCTCATATTGCGCTACTATACTTTCATGTTTCGCATGTTTCATTGTTTAATATATTCGTTAATCTATCTGCAGATCTTCGATGGTGATTAATCTAGTTTCTGCAGACTTTCATAATTTTTGTGTTACCTGTGTTCCGTTAGGAACGAAATTCTGACGTAACTATTCGGTTACTTCTAGTCAACAGTATTCCGATCTTTCGAAAGAAACGCAGAGTTATAAGCAAAACCAATACTTTCCATTTCTGCAGTGTTCAGTCAACATTCAGATCAAGCGAACTAGAAAAAATCATCTCTCTGTGATGTAAAATTGACTCCGACATCGTATGAAGGCCTGCTTGCATCCTTTTGGGAAACAGCTGAACGTCCAAATAAACCAGGGACAACCAGACTCATAGCTAACGTAACAATTCTATGAGCTTATGGAGCTCCAAAGGAGACAGTGGAGTTTATACCCATGTTAACAATGCGGCATTCATGGATAAGAATTTTTGTCAACAGTATTGAAGATGGGCTGCAGTTAATTGGTGACAGGTAAATTTCTCTTGTGATTCCAATTTTCTGCATGATAGGATGGACTAACTATGGCTAGTCAAGTGGATGGCATGGCTCCGTCTATTCAGTGTGACGGTTTTAGGCATGTTACGCCAATAGAGCAGAAAAGGGGGCACCCCAACAATCTGAAGGAACAAATAGGCACTAGCTGCTACAAAATGTTTTATTAAATACAAGGAGAATTGCTTTTCACTCATACAAAAATTAATGCTTTGGAAAGGAGTTGCACATTGGCTTTAATTGCGGTCTTAATTACTTGTCGTAAACTCGAATGCTTCAAGAGTAGGTTTGAGTCGTACAGAGACGCCATGTGACTAGTGGAAGTTGGAAACAGTAATGTTCACACAGCAAAAGGACGTTTCGTACTTCATTTAAACAACATAACCTAGTTCATGTTTTAATTGATGTGTATACTGGATCTAATTGGGGAAAAAATAAATTTATGGCACAACTTGACTAAACAAGGGATCAGTTGATAGAAACATACTGTGGGGACCTGGAATCTTCAGTCTGGTACTGGATGGAAGTGTGGGGGTTAAAATTGCAGAGGGTGACCAAGGATTGTACACAGTAAATTGGCTGAAATGGATGTAGGTTACAATATTGCTAAGTGGGCACCACTGCTTGGTTTAGACACGATCTTTCCTCAACCATTTTGTGTTTTTTACCAAAAATATTTTGAGCATCCTGACGGCGTCGCCTTGGGCAGCCCTCTGTATCCCCTGGTGTCCAACTTCTTTATGGAAGACTCTGCGAAGAGACAGATTGAATGAGCAGCTCTTAAATCAAAAGTGTTTTGGAGATATGTGGACGATACTTCCACAGTGGGGCCTCATAAAGACGATAAATTTAAGAGTTTTTACGTTACCTCAACTTTATTCATAATGACACACGGTTCGCTACAAAAATGATCGTTGTCTGCTTTCTCTGATGTTTTACCTAGAAGGAAATGTGATGATTCCTTGGGGCACTCAGTTTATCGTAATCCCTCTGATACCTATTTGTATTTACACTCGACGAGTAGTCATCTAAGTCGCAAAGTGAGATTGTGCTTTAAACACTTGATACGTAACAGTCTTTTGACACAATGTGCATTTTACATTTAACCATATTTTCGGCGTAATCACGCAATTACCGAGCAGGCATCACGAGTTTAGGTAATTTTTTAGCTGACTACCTCACATGATCCCATTACCTTCTATTTTGCCAAGTCATTAGACTCTCTCGTGTTAAGTGATTATTTATTCTGTGTTCTCGGCGTTTCTAAAATTCAGTTAGATCTTGAGATCAAATTTATAATCATGTATCTAAACAAAAGAACTATTGCAATAAATAGGATTGATTTGGAACCCTGTTTCATCTCAATTTGTAAACCTGTTTCTTTTCGATCTGGAAACATGTTTCAATCCTTAGTCAGATGTTCTCCTTTTTGTTATTACATATTCTCTTGTGCTTCATCTATGATCTTATTTCATCTGGGCCACCCCTTTCTCTTGTGCACAGTTTTAATTAAATTACATGATCATATGGAAGAATACAGTTACAAACGCCCACTAGTATATCTGGTGATGTCTGTCTATGTTTCTGTATGCCTTGGATCTCTGACCTGCAGCTATAAAAGTTGAGACTGAGAGGAAAATAAAAAATAAGCTGCTTGTGTGAATAATTAATGAATGTGTTTCCTTTTCATCGTTCTTCTAAACTGATTGGTTTGTATTGCCCGCGTTGTTGCTGTTTCCCGGCGTTATCCTACTTTAGAGGGGAGATTAGTGTTTTGTGTGAGAGGTTAGAGAATTTGTGATATCGTTTTATGTGAGGATTTTACATAGTTGTTCGTGTGACAGGAGTGTGTTGTAGATTGTGAGTTGACGCTTTATTAGGCAATGCCCACATTGACAACGGCCAGCGAAAAGATTTTAATTACGGTGAGCGTAGGGGAACAGAACGCATGTGATGTGGAGAAGATGGATACTGAGAATAGTGATATGGAGAATCAGTCAAAGATTAACGTGCAGGCTAACGTTAGTGAAAGACAGAAAGAGCTTTCACGAAACTGAGAGAGTGAAGAAAGCAAAATCTTAAGACGACGGGATGTTGAAGACATCTCAGGTCCGGTTCCAAGTTGAACGACATCTGTGGCAAATCTGATCCGCAGATATCAGGAACAGCAGTCACTGTGTACTAGGGAGCGTTGTGCAAATTGAGCAGACCAGCGGTTTATGAATCGGCTCCACAATCACCTCCTACATTTGATCTTGGTTAGGTAGTCTTCAGGTATTTTTAGTCTTTGCCGACGAGAAAAAAGAGGAGCACTTTAAAAATTTAAGTAAGGAAAATAAGGAACAGTTTGAAAAGACCGACAAGAGATTTGAGACCCAATGTTAAAAACATCGGGCTGAATTATTCAGTCTGAAGCTTAGACTCCAAGGGAACTCATTGGAGAAAATCAAGGAACAAGCAGAACGGTTAAATAAAAAATTGAAGTGTTCAGTAGACATAAGCTAGGAAACGAAAAAAGAAATAAGGACAGAGGCTGTGGACTTAAAAAAGAATGCCGAAACCATTAGTACACGACAGTATGAAGTGGCAGAGCAAGGTAACCGAAATATTCTGAAGAATAATTAACAATGACTGGTTGCAAGTCTCAAATATCTTACTATAATTTTATTTCAAGAAGCGAAGTTGGTACTGGTTTCTCTGTAATTAATATAGCTATACAAAGAGACTTACGCTACTTAGTAAGGACTTTTTTACAATTCATTTGGTTGAAAACAGAATTACAATGTATTAAATTGAGCTATGTCAAAACTTCCGTTCTACAGTTTTCATAAAATACATAAATTACGCAGCATATTGTGCATTACCGTTAGCAATGGTAGTGAAAGAAACATAAATGAATGTGTAAGAGAGGAACTGGGAGCCGACGACTTCTATTTGTATTTTTGTTTGTTTTGTTCATAATTAGAACTGCACGTAATTCAGTGTACTCCACTGTGCATTTTAGATCCTTACAGAATATAATTTTCTTTCATAAGTAACACAAATTATTTGATCGCGTAACTTCCGCGCTTTTATGTAACCAAAGAAATTTCCATGCACAGACACAAATAATATATATAATTATTGTTGTTATTTTGTACTCGGCAGAACGTTCTTCATTATGATGTAAAGCAAGTGGTCCCTATTACTGTTGACAAAAGCGAATGTTGTTTGTGGATGACAAAAATATATTTTATATAATTCGTGGAAGTATTGAAATTATATTTACGGAGACAAGTACAGAAAAGATTAGAAAACGCAGACTACAATTCTATGGACACCTATACAGAATGCCGTCACACAGACTGACCAAAGAGATATTTGAAAGGGTGACGACTAGAAACAACAAATGGGTGGCAGACGTAAAAAACGACCTGAACCAATTCAACATCAGACCAGACACAATAAACGACAGAATAAAATTCAGAAACATCATTAAGAAAAGCAAACTACAAGAGATACACTGTAAGAAAGGAACAGGCGTAAAGCGGACCGAAGAATGCAAACAAGATCACAGCCAGAAGATGAAAGAAACATGGGCAACCAAAAGGCAACCAAGATGAAGCCGAAGACACAAAGCCGACAAGAAGCATGGACAGAGTGAAACGTCCCCTTTGAACATTTTATACAAGACTGCTTAAACTGACACACAATATTTTTTAGCGCAACGCAATCTGACTTTCAGAAATCCCTACAAAGGAATGGCCCTGACTAACATTAACCTGTACCTTTCACAAATCACTTACTTCACCAAAAATCTTCGTTACTCGAACTACTGCAATTCAGCGAGCGGCACTACTGCCAGCTAAATAAAAGATTCAAACTACTGAAGGCACTAACTACTAGTAGGCATAGTTAGCAAATGAAAGATTTCAGTAGAGAACAAACTATGTATTTACCTTAATAGTCATCAAAAGTCATAATATATACAGCAGTTCATGACATCCATTTTTTCAAATTTCAAAACTCAGCCATCTCTCTCCTCACATCCACCACTGCTGGCGGCTCACCTCCAACTGCGCAAAGCTACGTGCTGTTCACATCCAGCTGCCGCTGCCCAACACTACAATGGCAGACAACAATGCAAACTAGCCACAGACTGCACACAGCACAGCCAATGATTTTCATACAGAGCGCTACGTAACGTTGCCAATAGGAAAACATAAACAGCCTACTTACAAGAGGACCGGAAGCAGAAACACAGTGAGCGAATGAGGGAAGTTTGGGCAGCAAGGAAGGCAGCAAAGGGAACTGGCCACGTAGTTTAGTCTAACTGCTCTCATTAAGCGCAAAACACCAATAATAATTATATATATAGGGTGTCCCATTTATCTTGACCACCCTAAATAACTGTTTGTCCAGATCACAAAATGTTTCAGGCAAATGTTCTGTAGCCATCCGGGTGACATTAATCAGCACGATTGCCTTCGGTGTAGCTTTGTTTTTTAAAAAGATATGAACAGCGGTATGACTTTAATTGTATTTTTTATTCGGGTATTCATTTCCTCTCCTAAAGACCTATTCGAAAATTTGTCACACTGTACCATTTACTGACACACAACGTTATTAATTACATAACACAACATTGACGTTGACGGTCCCAGCGCTTAGTGCAGGTACTCGGGGTAATGGAAGACATCCACGTGCTGACGTTGACAAAGTACAAATGTAAAAATAAGTAGAATGCACACCCGCCATTCCATCAACTATCGTCAGTTGAAGAGTTGTGTGAGTAGAATGTACACCAACGAAGAGAAGATAGAAATACTACTCACCTAGGGGGAATGTGAATTAGCAGAACAGTAATTGCAATACTGTTTTCTTATGTACGGGTACATTGAGTTCAGTAGTTTAGTCCTTTTAAACACTGTTGTGTAGAGTAGGCATACAGTAAAGGCTGTCCTTCCGGCAGACTGCATCGACATAACGTTTCTTTTATTGTTGTTGAATATAGGCGAAATGCTACGCAGGCAGCGGAACTGTACAGAGAGCAAAATCATGACAAGAACGCACCTTCCCGACTGATGTTTTTCGTCTTGTTGCAACGCTTCAGGCAACGGGAAGTTTCAACTCACGACAACGCAATCGTCTTAACACTCGCATAGACGAAACTGCCAAATTTACTGTTCTCGCTTCCGTTGCTATGAAAAATGGTTCAAATGGGTCTGAGCACTATGGGACTTGACTTCTGAGGTCATCAGTCCCCTAGAACTTAGAACTACTTAAACCTAACTAACCTAAGGACATCACACACATCCATGCCCGAGGCAGGATTCGAACCTGCGACCGTAGCGGTCGCGCGGATCCAGACTGTAGCGCCTAGAACCGCTCGGCCACGCCGGCCGGCGTTGCTATGAATCCACATGTGAGTAAACGACAGCTTAAACACGAGATTGGCATTCCTAACACCAGTGTACATTGTATTCTTACACGTCACCTATTCCATCCTTACCATGTATACCCACATCAAGAATTGGATGGGAATGATTTCCAGAATCGTGAACAGTTCTGTTAATGGGCTTAGTAGCAAATCCTCGCCAACCCGAACTTCTTCCCCAATGTTCTATTTATCGATGAATGTTTCTTCTCAAACAAAGGACAGGTAAATACAAGAAACATGCATTATAGGTCCAGCGACAACACACAGGTGGAACATTAGTGTCAATGGAGACTTAACGTCTGGTGTGCGATGCTTGGTACTACAATCATTGGCCCTTATTTCATCAATGGTAGTCTGAACGGCACAGCGTATGCCAATTTCCTCAGACGAATTCTTCCTCCTCTTCTGGATGAAGTGCCGCAAAGACCCAGAATCCTTATGTGGTATTAAAACGATGGATTTACAGCAGATAATGCCTTGCGTGCACGTAGTGCTCTGAACCGAGGGTACCTTGCCATATGGATTGGTCCAGGAGAAACAGTTACTTGGCCTGCTAGGTCTCCTGATTTAAATCCTTAGGATTTTTTTCTTTGGGGATGCATTAAAGACGTTGTCTATCGCGATATTCCAACACCTCCAGACGATATGCAGGAACGTATCGTGCTTGCTTATAATCCTCTTCAGCAGGGAACACTGGAAGCAGTAAACAATTCTTTCATTGAACAAATGCACCAGTGTATCGGTGTCTAGGGTCACCACTTTGAGCACGTTTGAATGTTCTACTACTGGGCAATGGTACAGGAGAGTCAAAGTCAATGTTGTGTTATGTAATTAATAACTTTGTGTTTCAGTGAATGGTACACTGTGATACATTTTTGAATAGATCTCGATGAGAGGAAATGAATTTCCGATTAAAAAAATACAGGGTGTTATTTAAAAAAGTCATACCGCTGTTCATATCATTGTAAAAAAACAAAGCTATAACAAAGACAATCACGCTGATTGATGTCCCCCGGACGGCTAAAGAACATTTGCTAAAAGTAAAAGAACGAACCCCATCAGAGTTACACATCAACATCCCTAACTTCGGTTTGTCGTAAAATCCTTGAAATAAACTTTCGTCAGACTGAGAAACTGATGATCACGTATCAGCATGGTTTTAGCAAGCATCACTCGTGCGAAATTCAGCTTGCCCTTCTCTCGCATGATATACTGTGAACAGTGGACGAAGTGAAAGAGGATGATTCCAATTTCTAGATTTCCGGAAAGCATTCGATCCGGTGGCCCATTACAAGCTGCTAACGTGGGTACAAGTGCATGGAAAAAGTTGGCAGATATGTGAGTGGCTCGAATAGTAATAGAATCCAGTACGTTGTTCTCGACTTCAATTGTTCATCAGGGGCAAGGGTATCACCAGAAGTGCCCTAGTGGAATGTGATAGGAGCGTTGTTGTTCACTGTATACATGAATGATTTGGTGGGCAGGATGGGCAGCAATCTGCGATTGTTTGCTGGTGATGCTGTGGTTTGCAGTTAAGTGTCAAAGTTGAGTGGCTGTAGGAAAGATACATTACAACTTCGACAAAATTTCCAGTTATTATGATGAATGGCAGCTAGCTCTAAATGTAGTAAAATGTAAATTAATGCGGATGAGTAGGAAGAACAAACCTGTAATGTTCGGATACAGTATTACTAGTACCCTGCTTGATACAGTCAAGTCGTTTAAATATCCGGGCGTAACGTTCCAAAGCGATATGAAGTGGAACGAGCATGTGAGGACTGTGGTAGGGAAGGCGAATGGTCGACTTCGGATTATTGGAAAATTTTTAGGAAAGAGTGATTCATCTGTAAACGGGACCGCGTAATGGCCGCTGTTATTTCCTATGCTCTAGTGTTTGGAATCCGTATCAGGTCGGACTGAAGGAAGACATCGAAGCAATTCAGAGGTGGCTTGCTAGATTTGTTACCAGTAGGTTCGAACAACATGTTACGGACATGCTTCGGGAACACAAATGGGAATCCCTGGAGCGAAGGCGGCGTACTGCTCGAGAAAAACTATTAAGAACACTGAGAGAAGCGGCATTATAAGCTGACTGCCAAACGATTCTACTGCCGCCAACATAAAATTGCGCATAAGGACCACGAAGATAAGGTAAGAGAAGTTAGGGCTCATACGAGGGCATACAGCAGTCGTTTTTCCGTCGATCTATTTGCGAGTGGAACAAGAAAGAAGATGGCTAGTGGTGGTACAGGCTACCCTCCGCCACGCACCATACGGTGGCTTGCGGAGTATCTATGTAGATGTAGATATGATAAATCTGTATTTTTTTTCTTATTACAACATTTCACTGTTTAACGTTACAGATCAACAATTGTCGGATAAAACCTAAATTAAACATTGACAGTTTCAATTTTGCTATAAATACAGTTTACGTTTTAAGTAAAAGACAGCAGGATAACTATGTAGAACAAAAATTTCTGTAGATTACCAGACTCTTTATGAATCCTCACTCGGTTTCTAGACGATTCACAACTTCGGATTTTTAGAGTAATCTAGTAAGACACTGATATAAAGAAAGCGATCGCTATGGGGAGGTAACGCCCGATAGGTATGCAACACACCTAACTTACAGGAAACACGGGCATGACCGTGACTGACCAAAGTTACCAGGAAGACTACTGTAATCTACTCTTACTTATGATAGTCTGCGATACCCCACGGTTGTTTCACTACTCTACAAACAATCGAATTCAAAGACGAAACCAAAATTAGAGTAAATGAATAAGGATATTAGTGTCACCAAGCGAGAATCACATCGCTAGGAAACGCAAACGAGCTCGTAAAGTTCGACGCCAGGATAATTAGTATTCTCATACGAAGGAAAGCGTATTTCAGCATCGACGATTTCACTTCGCATCTGGCGCAGTAACTCGATCACTGCCGCCGTACGTTATGTTTCTAGGTCACGTGAGCGCACGAGAGGGGTGCACGCCACATTGGTTGCGCACAGTACAGTACTGCAAGGCGCGCGCGCTCGTCTGGAGCAATTACGGCGCGCGGGAGGAGCAGCGGCCGAGTCGGCGCACGCGCCCGAGCCTTGGCGGAAACAGCCGAGCACCGGCGGCCGTCGTCTATAATTGAAGCGGCGGCGGCCGCGTCCCGGTAGTCTGCGAGGCTGGCGGTGTGGTGCGTAGGCGGGAGCCGAGAGGGAGTCAGGCATGTCCACTACCGCTGCGGCTCGCGCGTGCGGCGCCCGGTCGCTCACGTCTCTGATGCTACTGCTGCTGCTGGGCCTGGCCGCCTCGCTGCCGGGGGCGGTGCCCGCAGGTGGGGGCGGCGGGGGCGGCACGCCGGCCAGCCAGCACCTGCTGGTCTACCGGCTCGTGCTGCACACCTTCTGGGACAGGGCGCGCTTCCCCAAGCACTTCCCGGACTGGAGGCCGCCCGCACAGTTCTCTGCACTCATCGGTGAGTCCACCACCAACTGCCCTGTTTTTTTCCTGTTTTCTTGCATCTATGCTCCTTAGCAGCTTTCCGACCGCAGCTACATTCTCGCCGTGTATTACCTACAAAAATCTACGGTTGCACCTCAAATGCCATCGTGAGGTGTGTTGCAGAGGTTACGTAGTGCACCACCAGCACATTGTCACCTCCCTACTCCATTCCAGAGGAATGCCTAAATGTATACATGGTGTTCGGAAATTCCCGTTACTGACTTACAGAACTACTAAAGAGAAGTGAGTACATAATATTTTGAATAGGAACCCATGTTCGGAAACGTACAGTATCCGTTCTACGACGGTTTCAACTCAGATGTTTAGCTCGTCCACTTCTGCTTGAGGAACTGAATTAGGCGTAACGCAGCACAGTTATTAGGTAACATTTCTGGAGGACACATAAAAAAACATCCATTTATCACTTCGGCGTATTTGTTTATATTAACATTGAAACATTACGTGTTCTCATTATTCCAAAACAAAAAAGAACACAGCATAATTTATGTACAGAACAGTATTGATGAATTACAACAACGGCTCGATGTGTTGACCACTAACGTCAGACACTGTACATACGAAGCATATTCTGATACACACTCTCCATCCAGCATGGTGTCTCTTCAATTTCAAGCGCAGTGGCCAGAATTCGAGCCATCAGATCTTCTTCTGTCCCTGCAGAAGCTTCATAAGTTAAACATTGCATGCGATCCCAAAAGAAATAGCCCATATGAGTTAAATCTGCCGATCGCGGTGGCCACGCGGTTGGCCCACCTCGGCTTGGCCACCATATAGCCTGTTGAGATGTCTCCGAACGGCACGTGAGAAGTGAGGTGCAGCACCGTCATGCTGAAACCACATTTGCTTACAGACTTTCAGTGGCACAGTTTCCAAGAATGAGTCCAGTGCGTTTTGTAGGAAGATCAAGTATGCAAGATCAGTTAGATTGAATGGAAGGAGGTATGGCACATCTGAATTGAAACCTCGTAGAACGGACGCGGTACATTTTCTGTCATGGATTCCTGTTCAAAATGCTACGTACTCACTCCTCTCCACAAGTCCTAGAAGTACGTAATGCAAATTTGCGAACACTCTGTTTAGGTGCTTTATTACAATTCCTGACTTGGATCACGATGTTTATTTCTAATCAGGCTATTAATTTCGGAAGACAATGACCATCTTCAGACCTAGAAAATAGAAGTACATAGAGGTATCTTAATTTGCAGTACACTCCTATCAGAATGTAAGGCAGAAAATGAGTATAAAACAAATGTACAACATATCCATGCATGAGTCAATACATGTTGCATTACATGTATTACACCATTACCTGTGATGGTGAAGTCAAAATTATTAGACATTTCGTCTTCGTCAAAGAAATAAAATTATAGTATGTAAAGAGCACCATTCAAGCGTACATACTACAAATGAAGAGAGACTCAGTCATACTACCGTGCAGCGGCAAGAAACATGGCACTATCCAAGTCCGCTAGATGTTGCCGCCCCACGTCAATATACATGATTTCAAAGAAGTACATTCCTTACACTCACATATATAGAAACTCATTTCAAATGTTATAAAAGGACATTCAGAAGATAAAACGAAAATCATTGTAGGTACATGTCATATAATAAATGTAGTAGTAAAGGAGGCTATATTAAAACAAACAACTACGAGGGTTGGAACTTTAATAGTGGCAACTATTTATTTACAGCTCGTACAGAAAAGGTGCGTGTCGTAGTTTGTGTTCCAAAAATGAACAGCATAGAGACAGAAGTCATGACGCTTTCTGCAGGACCTGACCATCATTTTGCAGGACAATGCTCAAGCACGTACAGTGCAAGCTGTTACTGATTTGTTTGACTGATGGGGCTACTAAGTGCTATAACACCTACTGCACTCCCCTGACTTAAGCCATCGTCAGTTCAACTTAACGGCATTCGCTTCAGAACTGCTAAAAATTCGTCGGGCAATAGAAAGCGCCGCTCGAACGCTCGAACTGTCAACAGAACTGGCACTGCTAAGGGTATCCTACCACTTCCACATCGCTGGCAACGGGTTATACACAATGCTGGTGACTACTTTGAAGGGCAGTAAAACTTTGAAATACGGATCTGTTTTGTACGAGCTGTAAATAAATAGTTGCCACTATTAAAGTTCCAACCCTCGTATATTAGAAGTTTACATAATCTCTGCTTCGACGGAGGCACGTTTCTCGTCTCTGCACAGCAGTATAACTAAGTCCGTTTTCATGTGCAGTGTGTACGCTTCAGTGGTGCTCTTTCCGTACGATAATTTTATTTGCTTGATGAAGCCGAACCGCACCATAATGTGTAATGGTGTGATATGTGTAAGGCAACACATTTTGACTCAAATAAGAATATGCTGTACAATTAATTTCTGCCTTACATTCGTACAGTAGGGAGTATTTTGGCTAGCTCTATGAAATTATATTTGCTAGATCTGAAGATAGTCGATACCGACCAAAGTTAACTACATTGTGATCCAAGACTGGAATTGTAATAACGCAAATATTTTTCCGGATCGGTGGAAAATTTTTTCGTGAGTATGTCACAACTTGTAAACATGTGAACAGGGTGAACCCGAAGACTATTGACGAAGTTTCGGAGACTGATGCGAGATATTTTCTGAATATTTTAGTATAAAGGGCTGTTACTGAATAATTACATTTCGTTTGGCTTCTTTCCCCCGATTGTTCCGGTATCTTTATTGCTCTGAAAATACCTGCACAACAGTACAAATGTCGACGGCATGTGCTGCGTGTCTTTTTCAGAAACAAATGTGTTTCTTTCATTCACAATAGTCGCTGTTGACATCAATAATGCTCACTTGACTCTGCGCAGTCAAACTTACTTTCAATACCGCTCTTCTATGTTTCCCAATCAACAGTGACACATAGCAGTATGGATAGGTTTAGTCATGAGGAATTGAGTTGTATGCACGTCATGTATGGGTACAGTCAATGCAGCGGAAAAGCGGCACAACACCATGATGATGTGTTCCCGCAGTGACGGCCACAACATCGCTGAAGATTAGCACCCGCAACTCACCAGTAAACGTATTCATCCTTCTGGATGTAACTTTTAATCTAAATCTACATACACTGATAAGCCAAAACATTATGACCACTACCCACTGCGACGCTGGACGCCGCCTGGTAGCGTTGCGCGCAAGTAACGCGGTAACAAATGCAAGTAAGCGGCGCAGATACAGACGGGGAATCGCACTAGCGAAGATATGGGCTGCAAATGGCAAAATTCGTTGAGATGATTATTGTGCAGAGCCTAAGAACGAGTATCTCAAAAACGGAGAAGCTGGTCGAATGTTCACGTGCTACTGTCGTGAGCATCTACGGAAAGAGGTGGAACTACAGTCAAATATCTACGAGGCGCTAATGGTTGGGTTCAGAGGCTTGTCTGCTCTGTAAAGTAGGACTGACAGATTGTGATCTGTGGCATCTCTGGCGAAAGAACACAATGGTGGTGCATGCACAAGTGTTTCGGAGCACATCGTCCGTCGTACGTTGTTGAACATGGAACTCCACAGCAGACCACCCATACTTGTTGACACTCTGACCTAATGACATCGAGAGTTACGATTGCAGTGGGCACGGGACCATCGGGATTCCACTGTCGATCAATGAAAACGTGTGGACCCTTCGGTTGAATCACATTTTTGCTAAATTAAGTTGAAGGTCGTCTCCACAAACGCCGTCATAGATATGAACGGCGCCTCGAAACGTGCAGCGCGTCACGGACGCAGGCTGGTAGGAACAGTATTATCCTATGGAGGCATTCTCCTGCACTTTGGGACCTGTGATGGTAATCAAAGACACGCCGACAGTTGCGAACCAACTTCATCCCTTCATACCCAATATCTTCTCCAACGGCTATGTCACGTTTCAGCAACAAAAGTTTCCGTGTCTCCGAGTCAGAACCGTGCCACAGTGGTCTGAGGATCATTATACTGAACACACGTTGATGTCCTGACGACCAAATTTGCCTGCTGTAAACCCTGTGGAAGCCGTCTGGGTCGCGATCAGGTACCATCTCCGAGTATGCAAATCAGCGGCCCGTTATTTGTGCGAATTACATGACCTGTGTGTAGACATATAGTGCCACGTACCTCCACAAACCAACCAACAAACTGTCGTTCTCCACATCCGCATAAGCAGTGATGTTCTTCGTTCCAAAGACACACAGACAAGCTGTTAAGCAGGTGGCCATAATGTTTTGGCTCATCAGTGTAGGTACTCTGCAAGACACGATACAGGGTCCACCGCAGGACGCTTTGCGCCACTGTCAGTCACTGCCTCCCTAGATACACTGGCTAAATCCTTCCGTACGAACCCTGACACCTCTAAACTTTTCTTCGCTACCCTTACGCGAGATGTACGTATGCTCGAGCCGATACAATAATTCTGCAGTCTGTCGCAAATAGCTGTTCTGTTAAACTTTCTCAAGAGAGTTTCGCTATGTTGTTGTTGTCGTTGTTGTGGTCTTGAGTCCTGAGACTGGTTTGATGCAGCTCTCCATGCTTCTCTATCCTGTGCAAGCTGCTTCATCTCCCATTACATACTGCAGCCTACATCCTTCTGACTCTGCTTAGTGTATTCATCTCTTGGTCCCCCTCTACGATTTTTACCCTCCGCGCTGCCCTCCAATACTAAATTGGTGATCCCTTGATGCCTCAGAACATGTCCTACCAACCGATCCCTTCTTCTAGTCAAGTTGTGCCACAAACTCCTCTTCTCCCCAATTCTATGCAATACCTCCTCATTAGTTATGTGATCTATCAATCTAATCTTCAGCATTCTTCTATAGCACCACATTTCGAAAGCTTCTATTCTCTTCTTGTCCAAACCATTTGTCGTCCATGTTTCACTTCCATACATGGCTACACTCCATACTAATACTTTCAGAAACGAACTCCTGACACTTTAATCTGTACTCGATGTTAACAAATTTCTCTTCTTCAGAAACGCTTTCCTTGCCATTGCCAGTCTACATTTTATATCCTCTCTACTTCGACCCCCCAGGGAACGTCCAGCAACTCTGTTAATCTGAAGCCGAATAATTGCTGCCATAAGCGCCAAAGGCGGACAAACGCGTTACTGACTTGCTCAATTTGTGAAGTTCTTTCTCTCGAACAAATCACACAATTTTAATGAAAATTTAATTAATTGTTTGTCTGTACATGTACATCACATCTACTGATTTCCGTCCTATTCGTATACTCCTTCATGGTGCGTCGCTATTTTTTTTTCTTTTTTCCTTTTCTCTTTTTCTTTTTTCGAACTGAGCAATTTCTAAAAAAAGAAGGATACTCGGATGGCAGTGTCCGGGAAATGCGTCTACGATTGTTCGGTCGCCTGGTGCAAGTCGTCCTATTTGACGCCGCTTCGGTGATTTGCGCGTCACCTCACAATCTTTCAAATAACGCAGGACGTTGATCAACAAATGAGTGCTATAAAAGGTAATAAGTGTCAAAATTTATGAACTGTGCCATTCAACATGACAAATAAAGTTTTCAATAATCTGTCAATGTTTCTCGTAGAATATCCAACTCTTACTCAGTAGTTTTCATTTTATCAGATTCTAATTAACTCCTTCCCTAAGTATACATCTACGTTCCGCTAGTCATATAATGGTGTCTGGCGAAGAATTCTTCGTGTACGATTTCGTGTCCACCCTTCGCTGTTCAAGCCGGGAATGTGGAGCGGGAATAACGATTGTTGGAAGACCTCCTATAAATTCGAAAAAATGGTTCAAATGGCTCTAGGCGCTGCGGGACTTGACATCTGAGGTCATCAGTCCCCTAGACTTAGAACTACTTAATCCTAAATCCTAAATATCCTAAGGATATCACAAACATCCATGCCCGAGGCAGGATTCGAACCTGCGACCATAGCAGCGCGGTTCCGGACTGAAGCGCCTAGAACCGCGCGGCCACACTGGCCGGCTATAAATTCCAATCTCACTGATTTTGCATTCGTGGTCTTTTCGCGAGATAAACTTAGGAGGAAGCAATGTGTTGGTTGACCCTTCTAGGAAAGTACGTTCACGGAATTTTAGCAGTAAGCCACACCGTGATGCTCGAAGCCTCTTTTGTAACGTCTGCCACATCTTTTGTAACGTCACCTTCTCCGTGGCGGTTTTGTGCTTACTAAATGAACTACTGACGAAACGTGCTGCTCTTCTTCGATTTTCTCTACTTCCTCCATCAGTCTTTCCCGGTGCGAATTCCAGTGTAGGTAAAATACTAACATTTTCGTGGAACAACAACTATGATATGTATTTATCTTGGTGATCTAATCTCTGTATATCAAAGGCAATGCCCTGACTGACTGACTAGCCCATCATCGCCCAGCCCAAACCGCTAAGGATAGAAACTTGAAATTTGGAGAAATCGTGGCTCTTATACTGTTGGCATAGTTTAAGAAGGGATTGTCCGAAATTTCATTTCTAAGGAGGTAATATAGGGGATGAAAGACTTCTTGAAAATGTATTGCTTTAAGGGAATTTTGAAGTTAGAACTACGAAAATTGGTATTTGGTTTCTCAGTCATAAAATTAAAAAAAATTGTGTTTCAATATTTTCGGAAATTGGGCCACTAAGATGGTAAAATAGTAGATGAAAGTTTCTTGGAAATAAATAATCACTAAAGAATTACTAAAGAATTTTGAAGGCTAGATCTACGACAATTGGTATTTGACCCTCTCGGTTAGCAATAAAAAAAAAAGTGTTTTAGTGTTTCTGAAAATTCAGCCCCTAAGGGAGCGTTATAGGGGATGAAAAATTTTAAGGAAATATTTCTTTACATAAAAAAATTTTAAAGATGAAACTGACGTTTCAATACTTGGTTAGATATAAAGATATTTTTCTTAGGAGATGAAAGTTGTTGTGGAAGTATCTCCTAAAGAAAGCAAAGGGCATGATTAATAAAAACTTTGGACTCCAGCTACCAGTATCGCTTTTTGGTCAGAAGTACATTCGGAAAATACCATGCTTGTATGGCCCTAATTAACGTAAAACGCGTAGAAGTTGTTGCAATTTGTGAACAACATAAAAATTCGATTAAATAACAAAAAAATATTTGCAGGCCATATAGTCTACGCGAGCGAACCAGCGGACAGTTAAAATCGTAGTCATATAATACTTACATTATTTCGAAAGATCAGAAATTAGTTTCACAGAAGTAAGATGATTCGAAGTATTATTTTATACACTTAGAAAATGGCTATCATAGGTACGAGCATTAGCATACCACACACAGTACGGATCAATGCAATTGAGAATCATGTGTTTGAAAGGAATTATTGATTTATGGAACTCGATTCGATCTAAAGAAATCATTCTCTTCTCTGGTGCATTTTTCATTAGCAACTGTTGTCTGCTGCCCGACCTTCGTTACATGTGTGATCTGGTTTGTAGTCAAGTAATCTGCAGAAAACTTCACATGTTTGTGAATCATATACCTGTAGAAACGATTTATTCGACTTCAGGCAGGTCAGTCCCACCAGTAGAGTTCCGACTACGATGTTCACAGTCACCTTCTTTCTCTTTTCAACAAAATGTCTTATACACAGATCAGCCGGCGCTCTATGTGGTTTATTACAGTTTTGGAATTAGGTCTGCTGGGAACTTTCTTCCACCTTTCCTTCTCTCCTTCCACGCTTGTGCTTTCTGGTATGGTTCCCTCTTGAATTAGTTTTAAAATTCACGTAGCTTTTGTCTGAGATGTCATTGTTAAGCTTCTAAGGGTTTATAATCGTCATTCCTCGGTTCGGATGTTGTTGAGTTTAACAAAACATAATTAAAATAAGCTCTAGTTTTGTGGATTTGCTGCCTAGTAAAGGCAAGACCTAATTGCAGATGCATAATTATGCTCGCGGTAGCGTTTTTCAGCACTTAAAACTGACGAATCCAAAAAACGCTACAAGCAGTTAGAGACTGCGTATTCAGTATTACACAGGTCACTAGGAAAAACATTTTACCGCTTAAAGAAAGAAAACGAAAAACTTTCTTTCGAAACTGTTAAGTGAACGCTATGAGCAGCTTAGGAGATGCAAGAATGCAATATAGTATGTTGTTTATAAGATACATTTACTATATGAATGTGACTTGGTGTTATATGTAAGTAAAAAAAGTCTATGACAGTAAAGTAGTAGCAACAATAATAAAACATAACGAGTCACACATGCGAGAGTATCAGTGATAAGATGCGCAAAGATCTGAGGAATCATTCTGTGCTAAGAATAACAGAGACAACTCGCTTTTATGCCGTGTAGAACGAAATCTGAGCATAAGAAATTCCAGTTATATTTTTGCCGTTATTGCTGTTGTGATTAAACTTACATGTCATTCATGTGTACAGTTATAACAGCAGTACTAATAACAGAAAAGTTTTGTAATTCTCATTATTACACTGCATTCTGTTTCCAGAACACGTGATATTTCATAGTTAACCGTTGTCGCGAAGTCTATCCTCCTCTACATTTAATGGTCAGAGTTAGTACTCCATTCTACGTAGCACTCGTGTTGTTTTACTAATTTTGTTATTGTTTCCGTGAAAGATAGTCGCTTGTTTCCTCGCATTTATATTTGATGAATATATTTCGAAAGTTTGTATAGTATATGGACAAAAACAAAGACAAATATATCATGCGTGCTAGGGTGCTTGTTAGGGGCTTGGAATGATTAGATACAAAAATGATTGGTTCACTACTTCAGTCACTTTTAATTTAATTTTTAATATCGCTACGTGTTTCGATGGTTATGCCTTCATCATCTCGTGTATTACACCACTCCTACATCGTTAAATTTGTTCATGACGTACACGTGTTGGCTATCTGGCGTAGCATGACCATCGGAACACGCATCGTTCTTAAAAAAAATGATTAAAGCAGTGTATCAATAATAGTTTGCATTAATATTGAATTACTTCATGATACTGAGATGTGGCGTTGTAGCTATGGCGTGACACACTTTAATACAAAATGGTTCTGTCCACGATTGATGAAGGAACGCTTGAGTATGCTTCTTTAATAGTAGACTGCTTCATGAGCTACCAATTTAACGCTTCAGCGAAAAGTTATTATCAGTTTACTGTAATAACAGCGTCTGAAGTAGTATCATATTCACTCTAATTTACTTTCACGTAAACGCAAACATACGAAGCTGTCATGGAAACGTAGAAGGTGGAGTCCTCATTCCGAGACTTACTTTTTCATTTCCGCTGACATTTCTCATCCACCCGGTTCTCCTCCTTAGGCCTCTAGTAGGAGCCTCAGCGAAATGTTGACTCCCAGTTGGTTTCGATGCAGCCATCAGCCGGACAATATTTATGGGTTGTTGATGATGACTAGGCAGACGAAACCGGCACAGCCTTTATCAGTTTTTTGAACATTAGCTAGAATATGCACTCGGAACGCCCAAACGGGCAGGAGGATCCTCGAATAATGCGCCTAAACAATTCGATAGTCGTGTCCGGTACAATGCATGATGGCGGGACGCCTCATGAGTCGTCGTCAGGTGGAACCACAGGGCGAGAGCGCAGTCGGGCGTGGCTTGCAAAATGTAATACAGCGCCATGGCCTTCAACCAACTGACGGTGTTCATTCTGGTGGTGCCGGCCGGAGTGGGCGAGCGCCTCTAGGCGTTTCAGTCTGGAACTGCGTGACCGCTACGGTCGCAGGTTCTAATGTTGCCCCGTGCATGGATGTGTGTGATGTCCTTAGGTTGGTTAAGTTTAAGTAGTTCTAAGCTCTAGGGGACTGATGACCTCAGAAGTGAAGTCCCATATTGCTCAGAGCCATTCTGGTGGTGGGAAAGTAGACAGTATCTGGGCGTAGGTGTTCGTCCGGCGTGATGGACTCTGGCTGTCGTCGCAACGGGAGCGCCGCTCAGCCAAGCACGCGGACGTTTCTTTTGCAAGCTTTGTGTAGCCTGCTATGTTTATAATGAATTTCATTTGACTGGCCTGTAATCTTTTGTTTCCTTCCTTTTTTCCTTTTTTCCATTACACAAGGGTCGCTCCCATACATCGATGCTGGTAACGACATAACATTATAAAATTTAACGGATTTTTTTTATAGTTCTTCTAATGGCACAGTTTATGTAACTGAGTTTCTCAGTTTTGGCTTTTCTACCCATAACTGCTCCATGTATTCTCAGATATGCGTCTTAGTAATTATTAAGCTTAATTTATTTCGCTAACCAGTGAAAATAAATAAATACAGACGAAGTTCTGTAGTTTACAACAAGTGCCACCAACAACAAACTCATGCACAGAGCTATAGATTCCTGATTTGAATATCAGGCAGTCGATCAAAAAAATTAGCACTTCCAGCGCTACAGTTTCATTACTGAAACATATCGAGTAAATATTTCAACAAACGTTTGTTAGAACCAGTTAATTAATGAGTAAGTAAATAAATAAAAAATAAAAAGCATTACAATTGCAGCGAATACGCGAAGGGAAGCTCCACGACGGATAAATTTCTAAATCCCGTAGCTCCGTATGATGCAGTGTTTACAGCGCGCGAGTACGGTAGAAGTTGTGACAAGTCCTTCTGTCGGTAAAATATCAAGTGGAGGGAAGCGAGTCAAAGTACCTTCGATTAGTGTGTGTACTTCCTGGAGTCCACTAAGACCGAAGAGCAGCTTATCTCCCCGCCTTAACGGATAGGGGCGATACCCATTAGCGTGATTCGCTAAAGCTTCAGCGAGGGGGCGCACGAGGGAGGCTGCTGTGCCACTAATCGCCTTCAAGCCGCTGGCTTCGGGGCCCACGATCTCTGGCGATACTGTGCAGAGCAGAGCAGAGCAGGCAGTGTTTTCTCAACTCCACGCCACCTATTCCCAGCTGCAGTTTCACGTAAAACGAGCTTCTAAGACTCAGTAAGCGGAGGAAGTCGCCAGAAGTACAAAAAATTAAATTCTTACACCAAGAACGAATTATTTTACTCTTCTGCTGTACTGTTATTCGTATTGTAATACACTGGACAGTCAGTTGAAAGCATCTGTCGTTATTCGACATTATTATAATTACGTTGTCTGCCGTCTACATTGTTTTATTTTTTTGATTCTCGTTCTTAGCACACACCGAGGTGACAATGAAACATCCCTTAGAAAAATTTATCTGTGGCGTTGCTGATAAACCCCTTACGTTATTTGATTTTCAAACAGCTGAGCAAAACTGAACGTACTCAGACATTTCGCTCTTGACTTATTCTGATCAACACTAAACTGACACACAATATTTTTAGCGCAACGCAGTCTGACTTTCAATAATCCCTACAAAAGAATGGCCCTGACTAACAATAACCTATACATTCCATGAATCACTTACCTCACAAAAATCTTCGTTACTCAAACTACTGCAATACAGCGAGCACCAATACTGCCAGCTAAATAAAAGATTCTAACAACTGAAGGCACTAACTACTGATAGGCATAGCTAGCAAATGAAAGATTTTGATAAAGAACAAACAATGTATTTACCTTAATAATATTCACAACTCATCATATTAATATAGCAGTTCATGATATCCAGTATTACAAATTTACTCTTTCTGATGGACACAGGTCCAGATCGTCCGCTCTCAAAATTCTGCTATCTCTCTCCCCACATCCACCACTGCTGGCAGCTCACGTCCAACTGCGCAACGCTACGCGCTATTCACATCCAACTGCCCAACACTACAACAGCAAATATTCCAACAATGCAAACCAGCCACAGACTGCACACAGCACAGGAAGTGATTTTCATACAGAGCGCTACGTGACGGTACCAACATAAAAACCTAAACAGAATACTTATGTTGTGGATTGGCAAGACAGCCAATCCACTATGAAGAAGCTGAAAGGCATGCGTTTAAACTCACGCAGGCTGGCGTTAGATCTGGAACAGGACAAGGAATTGAGACTAGCAAAAAACGTACGTATCTTCTGGAATACTTAACTTTAATCCATAATTGGTCAACATCGCTCTTGACGGTACATGTTTTACAGCATCAACAGCAACTGCTAATGGCACCTTGCTAGGTCGTAGCAAATGACGTAGCTGAAGGCTATGCTAACAATCGTCTCGGCAAATGAGAGCGTAATTTGTCAGTGAACCATCGGTAGCAAAGTCGGCTGTACAACTGGGGCGAGTGCTAGGAAGTCTCTTTAGACCTGCCGTGTGGCGGCGCTCGGTCTGCAATCACTGATAGTGGCGACACGCGGGTCCGACGTGTACTAACGGACCGCGGCCGATTTAAAGGCTACCACCTAGCAAGTGTGGTGTCTGGCGGTGACACCACAACTTACAACAAAAGTCGTACAATAGCGATATGCACATATACAGATCGAAGTAGAATCGCCTACGCAAGGTATAAAAGAGCAGTCAATTGGCAGCGCTGTCATTTGTACTAAGGTGATTCGTGTAAAAAGGTTTCTGGGCGATTATGGTCGCATGACGGGAATTACCAGATTTTGAACGCGAAATGGTAGTTGCAGCTAGACGCATGGAACATTCCATTTTGGAAATCGTTAGAGCTGCCTCGGGAATGGAAGTGTGTGATGTCCTTAGGTTAGTTAGGTCTGATGACCTCAGATGTTAAGTCCCATAGTGCTTAGAGCCATTTGAATGTTTGGAAATCGTTAGGGAATTCAATATTTGGAGACACACAGTATCAAAAGTATGCCACGAATACCAAATTTCAGGCGACACCTCTTATCACGGACAGCGCACTGCCTGACCTGACGGCCTTCACTTAACGGCTGACAACTGCGGCGTTTGCGTACAGCTGTCAGTGCTGACAGACAACCAACACTGTATGAAATAACCACAGAAATCAATGTGGGGCATACGATGAACGTATCCATTAGGAAAGTACGGCAAAATTTTTGAGTTAATGAGCTATGGTAAAAGACGATCGACCCGAGTGCCTTTACTCATAGTGCTAAATGGCCAACAGCGGCTCTCCTGGGCTTGCGATCATATCGGTTGGACCCTAAACGATTGGAAACACATGGCCTGGTCCGATGAGTCCCGGTTTCAGTTGGTAAGAGCTGATGGTAAGGTTCAAGTGTGGCGCAGACCCCACGAAGCCATGCACCCAAGTCGTCAACAAGTCACTGCGCCAGTTGGTGGTGGCTCCACAACGATACGGTCTGTGTTTACATGGAATTAATGGGTCCTCTCATCCAACTGAAATTATTGACTAGAAATGAGTATGTTCGGCTACTTGGAGACAATTTGCATCCTTTCATGGCCTTCATGTTCCCAAAAAAACGATTCATGTCACTGGCTACATCTTTTCGCTAATGGTTTCAAGAACATTCTGGACAATTCGAGCGAATGATTTGGTCCTCCAGTTCACCTAGCATGAATATCACTGAACTTTTATCGGACATAATCAAGAGATCAGTTGGTGCACAACTTTCTGCACGGGCAACATTTTCGCAATTATGGACGGCTATAGAGGCAGCATCGCTGAGTATTTCTGCAGGGCACTTCCAACGACTTGTTTGGTCCATGACACGTCGGGTTGCGCCACTCCGCGGGCTACAACAGGTCCCCATGACTCTTTTCACCTTAGTGTACTACGAGGGCGTGCTGAAAATTTATGCTTCCCAACTCTTTATGTGAAAACTCTTCAAGATCAGAAGATCAAAACAAATTGGAAAACGATTTAGAGAAGATATCTGAATGTTGCGAAAAATGGCTGTTGACCCTAAGTAACGAAAAGTGTGAGTGCTAAAAGAAACTCGTGAAACTTCAGTTACACGATAAATCAGTCTAATCTAAAAGCAGTAAATTCAGCTAAATACTTAGGTATTACAATTACGGACAACTTAAATTGGAAGGAACGCAGCCGGCCGCGGTGGTCTTGCGATTCTAGGCGCTGCAGTCCGGAACCGCGGGACTGCTACGGTCGCAGGTTCGAATCCTGCTTTGGGCATGGATGTGTGTGATGTCCTTAGGTTAGTTAGGTTTAAGTAGTTCGAAGTTCTAGGGGACTGATGACCTAAGATGTTAAGTCCCATAGTGCTCAGAGCCATTTGAACCATTTGGAAGGAACGCATAGAAAATATTGTGGGGAAGGCTAACCAAAGACTGCGTTTTATTGGCAGGACACTAAGAAAACGTAACACACCTACTATGGAGACTGCCTACACTACGCTTGTCCGTCCTCTTTTAGAATACTGCTGCGCGGTGTGGGATCCTTATCAGATACGACTGACGGAGTACATCGAAAAAGTTCAAACAAAGGCAGCACGTTTTGTATTATCGCGAAATATGGGAGAGAGTGCCAGAGAAATGATACAGGATTTGTGCTGGACATCATTAAAAGAAAGGCGTTTTTCGTTGCGACGGAATTTTCTTACAAAATTCCAATCACCAACTTTCTCCTCAGAATGCGAAAGTATTTTGTTGACATATAGGGAGGAACTATCACCACGATAAAATAAGGTAAATCAGAGCTCGTACGGAAAGATATAGCTGTTCGTTCTTTCCACGCGCTATACGAGATCGGAATAATAGAGAATTGTGAAGGTGGTTCGATGAACCCTCTGCAAGGCACTTAAATGTCATTTGCAGAGTATCCATGTAGATGTAGATCGGTGAGATACAGTGCTGACCGTCGCCCACCGTGCGGCCCGACAACCAGCTGTGATGGTGTGGGGAGCCGTCTTATTTCAAAGCAGAACCGCTTTGGTAGTTATGCGCGGCACCCTTACTGCACAGCTCAACGTCGACGATATTCTGCTCCCCGTTTTGTTGCCCTTCATAGATATCCGTCCTGAGCCAACAATTTCAGCAAGATAAATGCCCATCCGCACACGGTGAGCGTTTTTACTTTCTTTTAGCACTCATGTGGATGACCTCACAGTTTTCGTTATTTAGAGTCAACAGCCACTATTAGCAACATTCAGATATCTTTTCTAAATCGTTTTCCAATTTGTTTTGATCTTCTGATGACTTTATGAGCCGATAAACCACAGCGTCATCTGCATACAACCTAAGACGGCTGCTCAGATTGTCTCCCAAATCGTTTATATAGATAAGGAACAGCAAAGGACCTATAACACTACCTTGGGAACGCCAGAAATCATTTCTATTTTACTCGATGACTTTCCGTCAATTACTATGAACTGTGAGCTCTCTAACAGAAAATCACAAATCCAGTCACATAACTGAGACGATATTCCACAAGCACGCAATTTCTTTACAAGCCGCTTGTGTGGTAGTGTCAAAAGCCTTCCGGAAATCCAGAAATACGGAATCGATCTGAAATCCCTTGTCAATAGCACTCAGCACATCATGTGAATAAAGAGCTAGTTGTGTTTCACAGGAACGATGTTTTCTAAACACATGTTGACTGTGTGTCACTAGACCGTTTTCTTCGAGTTAATTCATAATGTTCGAACGTAATATATGTTCCAAAATTCTGCAACATATCGACGTTAACGATATGGGCCTGTAATTTAGTGGATTACCCCTATTACCTTTCTTGAATGTTGGTGTGACCTGTGCAACTTTCCAGTCTTTGGGTACGAATCTTTCGTCGAGCGAACACTTGTATACGATTGTTAAGTATGGAGCTAATGCATCAGCATACCCCGAAAGGAACCTAATTGGTATACAGTCTGGACCAGAAGACTTGCGTCTATTAAGTGATTTAAGTTGCTTCACTACTCCGAGGATACTTCTATGTTACTCATGTTGGCAGCTGTTCTCAATTCGAATTGTGGAATATTTACTTCGTCTTCTCGGGATGTCTCCATACACGACTCCGCTGGTCTTCGGGGTTGATTTCGAAGTGGTTCTCATCACTGAAGACAGTTCTACTCCAATCAACGAGATTCCAGACCGAACACGCAAAGCCCTCTCAGAAGCGTGGGTGAGCGTTTGTAAATGTATTACACGTAAAGAAATTTCTTGCGCGTAAATGATTCTTACGCTGAGCCTACGTTTTAGTTTTCCATGCGATATAAAGTTCCCTTGAACATTGATTAAATGAAAAGTAATGTCTATAAAAAAAGAGGAAGAACCCGACATTAACCCATTATAATATTAGTGGCGGACGTCACGTCGTTTAAAAAAATATGACTAATATCGAGAAGCAACATGAAACAACACGTGTTCCCAATAGCACTGACATTCTGTGTCACTGTCCGGACACTTTTGATCAGATAGTGTATATCTCGCGAAGCAATCAGTAAGACGAACGAGATTATGTTGCTTACAGACCCATACAGACAATCATTTTTCACCAGGACAGTATGTAAAGAGAGTAGAATAGAATATCGCTAATAGTGGTATAGCGTTCCCTTCGTTGCGCACTGGTGACTTTAACAGAATAATGCGTAGTTATAAACGTGGATCCCTGACAGGACCGTCAGATAAAAATGATCGCAAATAATCGGTTCCAGTTCTAGAATTTGAATAATCTGATAGACAAGAAAATCTCTAGACTGTGCTTTACTGCACGTAGTTTAGCTTCAAACTTTGAGATATGTTGACATCAAAATAGGTAGATTCTTTGATACTTCTCGAGAATACCGTGTTTCTAGTGAGTTCCACACTCCTTGTTTCCAGTCCTCATCACAGCAACAAATCATACGACGCTCACTCGTTGCCGTCTACAATGAAGGCATGTGGGAGACTATCTCATATCCCGCATGTCAAAAGCGAGATAGTCAGAGCCTCCAGTTAGCAATTTGAACCACCCCAAGCGGGCATGGAGCCAAACTGTTCCATTGCTTCGGTTACACTGCTATTTCCTAATAGCTGTCATGGAATCCAATGAAACCAGATCGCTGGGATGTTCGCTCGCAAATTTGTCCTCCCACTGTACTTTCATTGCAGGCTCGATAAGTTATCAGCACGGTATCTTTCATAATGCATTTCAGATTCTAATAGTTCAAATGGCTCTAAGCACTATGGGACTTAACAAATGAGGTCATCGGTCCCCTAGAACTACTTAAACCTAACTAACCTAAGGACATCACACACATCCATGCCCGAGGCGGGATTCGACACCTGCGACCGCAGGAGCAGCGCGGTTCTGGACTGAAGCACCTAGAGCCGCTCGGCCACAGCGGCCGGCTCATTTCAGATTCCTTGGTGTGCTGAGATCGGTGTAAACAGAGCCTATTTTTTTCACGACTACAGAAATATGGAGAGCGCTGCAGACTTAACCAGCGTATTTTGGTGTCTCCACTAATGATAGAAGTCTGCCATATTTTTGTCACTGAGTTATCAGAGCTTCCGCTGTGTTAGCTCTCCGGCTAATTTCCTCGCTACGTCTATCCTTATTAACTATAAATAACAGGAAACAAATCACCTGCTCCGTCTTTATTTCTTTGTTAGATGTCTGCTGCTACGTATAGCTGAATTGTTTTATTTTTAAACTCAGAAGTTTTCCATTACTTGCATAATTATACTCTTACAAAAACGTGTCTGTATAGCCATAAATCATATCATTTCTGAAGAAAGAAAAATGTTCATTCATATTTATATTCTCTTCGCCGTGTAACACTTTCATTCCAAATAAAAGAGAGTGATGACAAGAGATGTTTCCCTGCAAATGGCAATTTTCTTCGTGTCTAATCCGATACTAAATCCATTTAGTAGACATATTAAAGACGCATTGGTCTAAGCACATTTTCAGTATTGATACACACTTCATTTGAAAGAAGTTTACTGTTCTAAAATTAATGCAGCGTAATATGTTGCAGCTGCCTATGTAGCTCTGGGAGATTTTCGTTTGCAATACAAAATAAAACTAATTGTTTTAAAGCAACTCAGCTTCAAAGATATATGAGCTAGGGAGTCTTTGCAGTTTAAATTTTATCGCCTCTTCAATTATCTGTTTGCCTGTTTTCGTTACGATAAGAATTTTCTAGCTGTAGTAAATATGAAGCAGTATAAGTTACATGTCGGACAATGCAATATAAAATTATAAAACGCTGTATAAGCACAAAGTTCCTCTAAAGAGACAGATAAAATATAGATCATTTAAAACTTGTTATCGATTATTTTATTGCTTTTGACTCAAGCTGAAATCTTAAACACACAATAACCATTTATCTTATTTTGGAAGTGTGGATAGATCTTGAAGTTATAGTACTCGTGTAACAAACATTACTTTCATGTTTTATGATACGAGATATCACCGTGAAAGAATTTTCATACACCGTTGTAATAACCACTGAAATGTAGAAAAACTGAGTTTTCCCATCTGTTTCTTTTGACAATATTTTAAATCATTTTCTTATTTTGTCCCACACGGACATACCCTAAGAGAATTGTAAAAAAAAAAAATGTGTTAGAAAGGTAGTGTTATGCGACGCTGTACCAGCCATTCCCAGAGGAGAGTAATGAATCACATCACACGAGAACACAAAAAACTACCTTTGATAGAATAAAGGAATAATTCCTCATATAAATACTAACGTTCTTTGAATACCTCCCCCCCCCCCCACTCAGCGCACCGTTGCAGACGCTGCTACACAAAAATGGTTCAAATGGCTCTAAGCACTATGGGACTTAATATCTTAGGTCATCAGTCCCCTAGACATAGAACTACTTAAACCTAACTACCCTAAGGACATCACACACATCCATGCCTGAGGCAGGATTCCAACCAGCGACCGTAACAGCAGCGCGGTTTCGGACTGAAGCGCCTAGAACCGCTCAGCCACAGAGACCTGCCTCTGCTACACAGACTGAGGGCAAAAGAACACCGCTGTACTGCCATCATCCGCTGAAGTCTGCTGTGTAACTTAAGTGAAAGAGAAGACAAGACAGCGTAATATTCGTCGATTGAAACACATTCTACATCGTAACCGTAAGGAATGTAGTTATGGTTCTGGTGCCGTGTATCTGTTTACTCCTTTCGTTAGTCTATTATTTTTCATTTCTCCCCCCCCCCTCTCTCTCTCTCTCTCTCTTTCTCTCCAACCTCTTCCGACACGCTGAAGTGGAAATTATTCAACTGTTGGTCTTTCTCTCATTCCAGATAAGATATACATTTCTGTGGCACATTTCAGCTGAAATGGAAGAATGGATGGGTTATCGTATTGTGTCCGGATGGCTTTGAGTATTGCCTGTCGGTCTAAGGCGCTGCAGTCATGGACTGTGCGGCTGGTCCCGGCGGAGGTTCGAGTCCTCCCTCAGGCATGGGTGTGTGTGTTTGTCCTTAAGATAATTTAGGTTAAGTAGTGTGTAAGCTTAGGGACTGAGGACCTTAGCAGTTAAGTCCCAAAAGATTTCACACACATTTGAACATCTTTTGAGTATTGTCTGTCTATGGAGGATGTGGACAGCCAACCAGAATTTATCCAAAAGAAACTGAAATACCATCTCAAGTCGCATTCGAGTTACATGTCGTACTGACCAAATGTCATGATGATTGTGAATGAGACCTGCACGCCCAACCTGCTGCTGATCTTTTACACGATTTACAGGACTACAAGGACAACAAATCTAAACTAATGCAGTTAGATTTCTGTTCTGCTCTGACGTAAAAATTACAGCCGTTCGACGGCTGTGGTGAATTCGTGTTCTGTAAGAAACTGAAGCCACTGATAATTAATCTTCGACGAATAACGGATTTGCGCATACCAACTGCCATGTTTCAATTGCTGCTCTTCCATCACTTGTGCTGCCCTGACTCTTCTCATCTCCAAGTATTAACAAAATATTATCGATTTTCCAACCGCTTCATCACGAAAGACCCGTGAAGATTTGTTGATGCATGCCACTGCGGGAGATTCAGAAGACACACATCTGCAATTTTTACTCACTTTCCTTCTTGATTTTGCATAACAAACTGTTCATATAAATCTCTTGCCTTTAACAGTTTAGAAGTTAATGTGAATTTGGAAGCCGGCTGGGGTGGCCGACCGGTTCTGGGCGCTACAGTCTAGAATCGCGCGACCGCTACGGTCGCAGGTTCGAATCCTGCCTCGGGCATGGATGTGTGTGATGTCCTTAGGTTAGTTAGGTTTCAGTAGTTCTACGTTCTAGGGGACTGATGACCTCAGAAGTTGAATCCCATAGTGCTCAGAGCCATTTGAATTTAGGATGTCACGTTGCGGTACTTCATGATTCCACAGTCGATTGGCTCTGCTTCTAGCTCTCCTCGCATTGTTTCGTGTAATACGTGATCCATTCTTCAGTGAGTTGAGGTTCTTCTCAGAAATTTTATTTCTGCGTTTTCAGTTTTGTCTGAAGCTCTCTTTGTAAGTCACGTACAGAAACACTTATCGACCCATAACTTTATAAAATTTAACTCTTGTATCTTGTATGGCGTTATTTTTTTAGTATTTCGCCAGCAATCTCTCCAATCTCAATTCTTGAAGGACTCGAACTCTCATGTATCAAACAGCTTCAGATGTTTGATTATTTTACAAATTAGTTAGTGTGTTAAATGCACGGCGGTGACAAAAGCCGTAGAGTACCTCCCACTCCCGTGACGGACCTCCTTTTGCCCAGCGTAGTGCAGCCTCTCGGCGTGAAATGGATTCAGTAAGTCACCGGAAACCCTGTTTAGGATTTATGAGCCACGCTGTCTCTTTGGCCGTCCATAATTGCGAAATTGTTGCCAGTACAGGATTTTGTGCACTAACTGACCTCTCTGTTGTCTCATGAATGTTCGATGGGATCCATTTGGGGCGATTTTTGTGACCAAATCATTCGCTCGAACTGTCCAGAACGTTCTTGAAACCCCATATGGCGCGTTGTCATCCATAAAATTCCATCGTTCTTTGTGATCATGAACTTCACGAATGGCTGCAAATGGTCTCCAAGAAGCCGAACGTAACCGTTTCCAGTCAATGGCCCACTCTACTCCACGGAAACACAGTCCACACCATTATGGAGCCATCACCAGCTTGCACAGTGTCAACTTGGGTCCATGGCTTCGTGGCGTCTGAACATTAGAGCCCTACCATCAGCCCTTACTAACTGTAATCGGGGCTCACCTGACCAGGCCACTGTTTTCCAATAGTCTTAGAGTCCGATATGGTCATGAGGCCTTGAGAGGCTGTCTGCAAAGGCATACGCGTCCGTCGTCTACTGCCGTAGCCCATTAATGCCAAATATCGCAGTACTGTCCTAACGGATACGTCCGTCCTATGTCCCGCACTTATTTCTGCTGTTATTACACTCATTGTTACTCAATTGTTGGTTGCGACGACTCTACGCAAACACGTCGCTACTGGCGATCGTTAACTTTACAAATAATTTCAAAACTTCATGCTTGTGTTTCGAACAGAGTTAGAAGTAAGAATGTTGTTAACTGAAACACTTCAACATGGAATTTTAGTACACGAACAGCGAAAATGTTGTGGGCAATAAATTTTCTTCCTTTCATCATTTTTTTGTGACGGTGTTAGAGAGAAGAAGTTTCGTAAAAGTTTGAAACAATACATAAAATTTGCTGGCTTTCGCTATGTGCTCGCATTCTCAGATACTGGATGCTGGCCTCTGTGGCTGAGTGGTTCTAGGCGCATCAGTCCGCAACCACGCTGCTGCTACCGTCGCAGGTTCGAATCCTGCCTCGGGCATGGCTGTGTGTGATGTTCTTACGTTAGTCAGTTTTAGATAGTTCTAAGTCTAGGGGACTGATGACCTCAGATGTTAAGTCCCGTAGTACTTAGACCCTTATTTGAACCATTTTTTGATACTGGATGAGTATCATCTAGATAGTTCTCGCGCCACGAGTTATGCAGCCTCACGGCATATACACTGTTTGTAACTGTAATATTTGTTTTACTGTGTTTAAGTATTAAAATAAGATTATACCTTATCGCGTACACAAGGTATAAAATGGAAATGTCGTGTGGACTGGCGGAGCTGTCATTTGTAGTCAGGCGATGCATATGAAAGGGTTTCGACGTGATTACGGCCGCACGGTGACAATTAACAAACTTTGAACACGGAATGGTAGTTGGAGCTAGACGCATGCGACTTTACGTTTCGGAAGTCATTATTCAGTATTCAGAGATCCAAAGCGTCAGGAGTGTATGAGAATCTCATTTCAGGCATAACCTACCGCCACGGAAAACACAGTGACGGATGGCTTGCACTTAACGACCGAAAGCAGCGGCGTTTAGACTTGTCAGGGCCGACAGATGAGCTACAATGAGTGTAATAACTACAGAAGTCAGTGCGGGACACACGCCGGACGTATCCGTTTAGACAGTGCGGAGAAATTTGACGTTTGAGGGTTATGGCTATTGTCTTTGCTAACAGTGTAACATCGCCTGTATCGCCTCTCCTGGGGTTTTGACCACGTCAGTTGGACACTAGCCGACTGGAAAACCTTGGCCTTGTCAAATGAGTCAGGATTGGTAACAGCTGATGGTAGGGTTTAAGTGTGGTGCAGACCGCCATAGACCTAAGATGTTAACGAGACACCGTGCCAGCTGTTGGTGGCTCCATAACCGTGTGCGCCGTGTTTGTATGGAATGGATTGGGTCATCTGGTCCAACTGTACAACTTGAAGACCATTTGCATTCATTCATGGACATCATGATAACAAACAATTTTTATAGGTGTCGGTGCGCTATGTCATCCATTCGCAGTTGATCGTAACTAATTTGAAGACATTCTGGACAGTGTGAGCGAATTATTTGGTTCAAATGGCTCTAAGCACTATGGGACTTAACATCTGAGTTCATCAGTCCCTTAGAACTACTTAAGCCTAACCAACCTAAGGACATCACACACATCCATGCCAGAGGCAGCATTCGAATCTGCGACCATAGCAGCAGCGAGGTTCCTGACTGAAGGACCTAGAACCGCTCGATCACAGCGGCCGGCGAATAATTTGGCCACCCAGGTCGCCCGACATAAATCCCAAACATTTATGGTACATAATCAAGAGGTCAGTGTGAGCACAAAATCTTGCACTGGCAACACTTTCGCAATTATGGACGGTTATAGAGGCAGCATGGTTCAATGTTTCTCCAGGGGTCTTCCAGTGACTTGAGCCAATGTCACGTCGAGCTGCTGCACTACTCCAGGCAAAAGGAGATCCTACGCTATATTAGGGGGTATAGCACGTCTTTTGTCACTTCAGTTCATATCTTACAATGAGAAGATTACAACAGAATTTACATTTTTCATTTCGGGCAATAATTTTGGCCCCTGGAAGCTGGTAGGTTGGAGATCGTGCACTTAAACCAGGATAGCCATATAGTAATATGAATAAAAGGTACAAAATTAACTACCAAATTTTGCAAGCTTTCTTCATAGAAATTTATCTTTGTCTAGGTCAGATGAAGATCCCAAAACGCTGCCGAGAGCTACTTCTCCATAATCTTACCTGCTGTTCGACAAACTTAACGATCAAAAAGGAAGTGTTATAGTTTTCGTAAATGATTCTAGCAAGTGCGATCACCGATGGTAACAGAACGGCACGGCTGAATCACCTTTTCGCTCTTTCGCAATCCGATTAGTGTTCCAGCCTCAATGAAAACGCCGTTAACAACACAGTAAAAGAAGAAACAACGACAAAACTGTTGCAGACATTATGAGGCAATCAGGTTAGCACTCAGCGCGTAAAACTTGGCCGACAGAATTATTATGAGGAAGTAACGGCCTCCTCCACGTGCGGGAATAGGCAGCAGGGTAGCGGGGGACACACGGATTCTCCGGGGAGAGCGCTACGATAAACCACCGTGTTGCGCAGTTGTCGAGTTCTCGGCGGCGAGTTGCAGGTATAGGGTGGAGTGGGGGTGGGCTACGCCACCTTTGCGGTGGGTGGGCAGGCTGTGCGGACGACACCGGAACCCCCATCGATCCTTAAAGGCGAGCGCCGCCGCCGCCGCCGCCGCCGCCGCCGCCACCTCTCCGGGCTCCAGTGCCTGGAAATTAGTGCCGCTCCCCAGACGTGGCGTCCTTCATTAGCTGCCAAGTCTCATAAACTACTTGCCATGCTAACAGAGCGCAGGTGAGATTTTCCCGCAGACCGGCTGAGACCAAACTTCGCCGATAACGTTTCCGAACTGTTTCAGCGATATTTTCCAAGTATTTTGGGAAAAGGGACCTGTAGTCTCCGGTGACTCGTTACCGAGAATTGTATTTCGTTCGATTACTTACTCGCATTTATCTTTGTATCCCCACACTGTAATGGTATTTGCACAACAATGCAAATGTCGACTGTATGTGCTGTGCCTTCTTTGGAAACAAAGTTGATCCATTCTCTGCACTTGCAGCTGACGACCATAATGGCCACTTGACTCGTCGCTATGAAGTTTTCATCCAGCACTGACCGGTTCTGTCTCGGGCGTTTTTTTAATGATTATGATTATGATTATAATGATTGTAGCGATACGAATACTTTGATTTTTCACCGTAAATCTGCATGTGTTATTTTGAGGAAATTTGTGTTTAACGTCCCGTCGACATCGAGGTCATTAGAGACTGAGGATTAGGGAAGGACGGGGAAGAAATCGGCAGCTCCCTTTCAAGGGAACCATTCCGGCATTTGCCTGAAGCGATTTAGAAAGATCGTGATAAACCTAAATCAGAATGGCCGAACGCAGGTTTGAATCGTCATCCTCTCGAATGCGAATCTTGTGTGCTAAGCAATAAGCAACCTCGCTCGGTGTTGTATTGAGGCAATTGTGTGTACCTATACAGAACTTCGAGTGGTTTTAGCAGGTGTTTTTAGCAACAGATCGAGGGTAGGAGCCTGTGTCCGGAAACGTCATCCAACGACACTACACAGCATCGAAGTTACGGGCACTGTCGTCTGTCACTAGGCCACCCTTTCGGCAGCAAAGATGACTTTTATGTGCTAATTGTCCACAGACGGAACGTCTCACACAGTTGTTTGTTATTCAGTGATAGGGGCTGGTTGCCACGGTTGCCACTGGAGAGGATGGAGGGGTCTGCTGCATAAAAAGGCCTTCTCTCCTATGGATGCGATGCTCTGTTGCCTCAGCGGACGATGGCTGCAGACACGAGTTTACTGAAGCCCTCTAAAATCTCCATTGTTTTTCGTTATGTGGACTCGAACGTACAGTACATATGACCGTATAGGGTAACGCACAGCAGCGATAGCGAACCGACGTCGCAGAGTAACGGCCGTCGGTGGTATACCGGCCTCCTTGAACGTGGTTTTCAGGTGGTTTCCCACGCTCATTTAAGCAAATTCTGGACTGGTACCCAATTTCCCCCTTATAAATAGTTAAAATACGATACACACAGAACAAAGCTTACACAATTCACAAACAGATAGCGCAAACGACTTCCTTCCTGTAACTAACGGCTACAGGCGACAGGAAGGGCAATTGCTGCAAAGTTAAATAAAAATAAATTTGTCACGTCTTGAGTACAGCGGAGCCCGTAATTAGGCCAGATTAACGCTAAGAAAAATAAGAAAGATTCAAATCTAAATACGACTTCCACGGTTCAGTATTTGTGAAGCTCTTTTACTGTGCTATCATTTTATATGTAGCGGTAACAAGGGCAAAAGTGAAAGATCTGAAACAATGGGCGTAATTCCATCCCACCAGCAGCATAATATGCCAACGGCCTTGCCGCAGTCGTAACACCGGTTCCCATAAGATCACCGAAGATAAGCGATGTCGGAGTGGGCTAGCACTTGGATGGGTGACCATGCGGTCTACCTAGCACTGTTGGCAAGCGCGGCGCAATCAGCCCTTGTGAGGAAAACTGAGGAGCTACTTGATTGATAAGTAGCGGCTCCGGCCTCGTAAACTGACATACGGCCAGGAGAGCGGTGTGCTGACCACATGCCCCTCTATGTCTGCATCAAGTGTCGTCGATGGGCTGAGGATTACACGGCGTCCGGTCGGTACCGTTGGACCTTCATGGCCTGCTCGGGCAGAGCTTTAGTTTTTTTAGTAGAAAAATAGAGCCCTGTCTCCACAGAAAGGGTGTCCGTCTAAAAGGTGGCAGGTGAAACACAGTAAGGTAGTTGTAGAAACGATCGGTATTGTAGTTGTAAATTCTCGTAGCTGTGTTGGGACACAACCAGAGCTCCAAGCCCTAACAGAGAAAACTGAAGCTCAAATAGGTATAGGTACAGAAAGCTGGCTAAAGACGGCAATAAGTTCAGCCGATTTTCTTTTTTTTTTTTTTTAATGACCTAACAGTGTTCAGAAAGGATGGATTACTGTCAGAAGTAGTTTATCATGTAGTGAAATTGAAGTACATAGTTTTTGCGAAATATTATGGATAGAGGTTATACCTGACAATCGAACAAAACTATTAAATGGATCGTTTTACCGAGTCCCCGACTAAGAAGATATAGTTGCTAAACAGTGCAAAGAAAACTTCAGTCTCATTTCAAATAAGTACCCCGCTCATACAATTATAGTCGGTGGTGACTCCAAACTACCCTCGATATGCGGAAAAATTATACATTTAAAGCCGGCGGCAGGCATAAAACGTCATCCGACACTCCTTTCTCAGAAAATTGTTTTGAACAATTAATTCATGAGGCAACTGGAAGCGTAAATGGTTGCGAAAGCATACTTGACCTCTTAGCAACAAATAATCCTGGACAAATAAGGAGTATCGTGACGAATACAGGGATTAGCGATCACAAGGCAGTTGCTGCTAGGCTGAATACCGTAACAACTATAACAATCAAAACGAAACGCAAAGTACATCTATTTAAAAAATTCGCTTCAGCCTTTTTAAGAGACAGTCTTCACTCCTTCTGATCTGGTCATGTAAGCGTAGAAAAGAAGTGGAATGATTTCAAAAAGATAGTATGGACGGCAATTGAGAGATACAACATAAATTAATAAGTGGTGGTACTGATCCCCACGTGGTACACAAAACTGGTCAGATCACTGGTGCAGAAGCAACGAAAAACGCATGCCAAATATAAAAAGGACACAAAATTCCCAAGATTGGCAAAGTTTTGCAGAAGTTCGAAATATAGCGCGTACTCTAATACGAGATGCTTTTAATAATTTCCACAACGAATCTCTGTCTTGGAATCTGGCAGAAAACTCAAAGAGATTCTGGTCAAACAATGGCGAAGTGATGACAGTGCTACTAAAGCAGAGGTATTAAACACTGTTTTCCGATACTCCTTCACCAAAGAAGACAAAGAAAATATTCCTGAATTCCAATCGTGAACAGCTACCAAGATGAGAAACATAGAAGTAGATATCCTCGGTGTGACAAAGCAGCTTAAATCGCTTAATAAAGGCAAGGTCCCTGGTCCAGATTGCGTACCAGTCAGGTTCCTTTCACAGTATGCTGTTACAATAGCTGCATATTTAGCAATTATATATAACTTCTCGGTCACAGAAAGATCCGTACCTAAAGACTGGAACTGCACAAGTCACAGCAATACCCAAATACGGAAGTTGAAACAATCCGATAAATTACAGGCCCGTATCACTAACGTCGATTTGCAGTAGGGTTTTGGAACATATGCTGTGTTCGAATGTTATGAATTACCTCGAAGAACACGATTTATTGACAAGTAGTCAGCACGGATTCAGAAAATATCGTGCTTGGGAAACGCAACTAGCTCTTTGTACCCACGAAGTAATGAGTCCTATCGACAGGGGATGACAAATTGATTCCATATTTTTAGATTTCCAGAAGGCTTTCGACACCGTTCCTTACAACCGTCTTCTAATCGAAGTGGCTGCCTATGGAATATCGCTCAGTTGTGAGACTGGATTCGTGATCTCCTGTCAGAACGGTCACAGTTAGTAGTAATAGACGGTAAATCATCGAGTAAAACAGAAGTAATATCCGACGTTCCCCAAGAAAGTTTTATAGGCCCTATATTGTTCCTGGTCTATATTAATGATACAGGAGACAATCTGAGTAGCCGTCTTAGTTTCTCTGCAGATGATGCTGTCATTTACCGTCTTTTAAAGTCTTGAGATGACCAAAATGATTTGCAAAATGATTTAAATAAGATATTTGTATGGTGGGGAAAGTGGCAATTGACCCTGAAAAGTATGAAGTCATTCACATCAGTACTATAAGAATTCCGCTAAATTTCGATTACGCTATAGGTCACACAAATCTAAAGGCTGTAAATTCAACTAAATTCTTAGGGATTACAATTACAAATAACCTAAACTGGAACAATTACATAGATAATGTAGTGGGTAGAGCAAATCGAAGACTGCGATTCATTGGCAGAACACTTAGAAGGTACCACATGTCTACTATAGAGACTGATTACACCACGCTTGTCGGCCTGTTCTGGGGTACTGCTGTGCGACGAGGGATCCACATCAGGTGCGACTGACGGATGACATCGGAAAAGTTCACAGAAGAGCAACTCGTTTTGTGCTATTGCGAAATAGGGGAGATAGTGCTACAGACATAATATGTGAATTGGAGTGGCAATCATTAAAACAAAGGCGATTTTCGTTGCGATGTGTAACAGCTCGGTTCAGTTTTCAGTGATAAACTCTATAGAAAGAATAATTTAAAATTAAGAATAGAATTTTAGAGGGGAAAATTGTGTAGAATCACAGTTCGGTAATTTCAGATCAAAATTATAGTATATCAGCAAGTAGTTTAACGTCTAAGTACAGCAAAGCCACGGAAGCTCCGTCATGGAGAAGGCAGTGACGTTTTGTGATGAAAAACCTATAAAAAGGCCTGATCGTCATTATTGCCGCCTTCTTTCATTGATTGTTTCGTTGAAGGGCGGGGAACCCGTGTCACTCAGCGAGACAATAGACTTTATCGTGTTAAGATTGACGATAAACTGTTAGAATATTACGGAGATTAAAAGTGATGTACTGTACGATCTCTGTTGGTAGTAACGGAGTATTAAGGGGATTTTAGGACTTTAGTGCTAGATTGGAACTTTACGGACATATAGGCGACAGAAACTGAAATCATCTGCTGATACGGGTGAATTCAAAGATACCGGTATTCAGATATTTTTGTGGACTTGTGAAAGTGTCGTGTGCCGTTAGTTGCGAATCTGGACGTAGAGCGCGTGCATATCGGCATTTGCGGACTATTTAGATTGCTCCAGACTAGGGACCTTTTAAATAGACCATCATCCATCACCATCTTAATCCTTGAATATAGAGTGAATGTGACATACAAGAGTGTTGTACTTATTTCATTTACCTAGTACCAATCGGTGAAGGTTTTACGGAACCAAAGCTATTCAGCAGTAAGTCAGCACCATCTAGCGGAAAGCGTAGGCATTAACTAACACGCTAACTGAAGTGAACGTTTACGTGTTTCACGGACTGCTTAAGACGGGATCTTCTCATGACATTTTAATCTCCAGTTTTCTTCTCCTATTGTGAGTACATTCTATTGACTCCGACCTACATAGGGAGAAATGATTATCACGATAAAATAAAAGAAATCAGGGCTCGCACAGAAAAATTCAAGTGCTCATTTTTCCCGCGCGCCGTTCGAGAGTGGAACGGTAGAGAAACAGCTTGAAGGTGGTTCATTGAATCCTCTGCCAGGCACTTTATTGTGAATAGCGGAGTAATCACGTAGATGTAGATGTGTTGTGGTATCGTCGTCCCGATAGTAATTATTGAGCCAGGTTCCCACTTGTAGTCATCGGCAGTGGGTACTTGAAAGATTATCCTGCCTGAATAGAGGGAGAGGTTCTACATGCTCGGTTAATACAGGGCTACTATAGATGATTCTGTCATTTCGAACTTTCTATATTTTTAAAAACAATACACGGTCAAATGTGATTGATGGATAAATAAAATGGTAAACTCATCATGTTTGCATTTTGCACTCTACAAATGTCCTGTGGGTGCCCTTCTAGTCACACGCCACATATCCAAGCAATAATCAAGTTAGTTTAATACTTTATGTAGCAACATCCCGTCAGTGTTCATCTCTGCAGCATTGATGCGTTCCTTGAGCTGTTCCAGTGTTGTTGGCACTGGGCGTACGTATACACGGTCCTTAATGTACCCCCAAAGAAAGAAGTCACAAGGCATTCGGTCAGGCGACCTGGGGGGCCAACGGAAAAATGCAACCACATCTGAACCACGGCGCCCAACCCAGCGATGCGAATGTTCCTCGTCTAGATAGCGAGAGGCGGTGTCGCAACTTGATGCAAGACGAATTTCTCATAATCAGCAGTCAGTTGCGGAAACAACCAAATGCAACATATCAATGGAAGGTGTATCCGTCACAGTCTTCTCACAGAAGCCTGGAGACAAAACGTTCATCTTAATTTCGTTCATCGTATTCGATGTTTTAAGAGAGCCTGCAACTGTGTCATTCATGATGTAAATAATGAAAAACTGTAACAGTTACTTATACACTTTAAATGGTGCAATTTTTCATTATTTAAATAAAAAATAAAAAGGCAAGGAGATCCGGGTTCGAGTCCCGGCCATAGCATAAATTTCAATTCATTTCTTCAGCTATCATCCTTATCGTAAATAAAAAATGTTCATTCTAAAGCGCTTCTTGCGTTGTGATGCAAACTTAAAAGCGCCGGGCATAATCTTCCTGTTTTAGTAGTTGCACAAGCTGCAGAAGGTCCCGTTTGAAATGTAACAGCCATTGCAAAATCTTCCAGATTGTCTGATGTGTATTCCAAGCTCGTTTCCACGGTACACTTGGTCGACTGTTACTTTTCTGTTCACAGAGACAACCAGAGTCTCTAAATGTCGATACCAACACACAGTATCTGCTTGCAGTGCTTTTCCATAGTACCTGCTGAATGCGCGCTGCACTGTTGCAACAGATAAGCATCTCGAATATTCCAACACACAAAACTCTCTTCTTGCTCTGTCGCCATTTTGTCAAAGCACTGTACTCGCAACTCCAACTGGTGAGCACAGTGCAAACTTGGTGAGTTTACGTTTTTGTATATGCATCAACCATATTTGTACTTGTAGTGCTTTGTAAAATATGGTACTCTGAAAACGATATTTATAATAGCTCTGTACTGTGAGATAACGCCAAAAGAAGCATGACGACACAGTTCCTGTATGGCAGGATCTCTAGAACAACAGATAACCGCAGGAATTGACATATCCGTAACGAAGCTCCGTACAGTAACGATCGGGAAAATGCAGCCTGAATTACATTCCGGGCGATGGGAATCAGGTCGCGATACGGCTATTTTGAGACACATTCTCGCCATTATCCGATACACCAACCGAATGCCGTAAGGCTTCATTAACGGATCCGGCAGCGGGATCTGCCCGTTTGGAACGGGCCGCATTTCTAATTATCTCTATCGTGCGGGAAGATAAACACGAACGGCACGAACATTCCGCTCGCGGGCGCAGCCATTAATTCCCCAGCTGATTCTCTTTGTGGTTTCACCGGCGAGCGGCTGCAGATGAGCGCAAATGGCGTCCACTGTACAGCACTGCGGTAGACGGCGCCCGTCCCGTCCCACGTCCAGCCACTGCTTTCTCTGCGCAGAAATTCCTGAGCTCTTTAAAGTCTCCAAATTAAAGCAAGCTCTAATAAGGCAGAGCCAGTCCAGCGAAGAGTTTCCGAGATAATTAGGGTCAGCGAAGGACAGTGTAGTGCTGTGCTTCGGAAAGTATTACACAGACGTATTTGGAAATTCAGCGTCAATCGAATATGGCGCATGAACATAACCGTATACAGTCAGAGCAAAAGTCTTCTTTGGAAAAAAAGAAATAAAGTTAGCCCGGTCTCCAAAGCAAAATATGTCACTGTCCACGATTCCCCTCATAACACGTATGCTGTTCTTATAGCCCTCAGTAGTCCACTAAACTGTAACTATTGTCACAACAAACGACCACACTTTAGCCACAACATAAGCTACCGGATTTTAAAATTAGAAAAACGCGCTATTCGGATAATGACCCAGAGCCCACCTCAGGCACATTGTAGACCCCTTTTTAAAGCATTGAAAATTTTAACAATTCCATCATTAACCATTCTGAAATGTCTGTTGGTGATCAAAAGCAATCAGGACAAAATGAAAACCAATACAGACTATCATAATTACGATACACGGCAATATAAAGGTCTCCACTTACAAGCTGTAACAAGGACCCGAAGTCAGAAACATGTATGTAATCAAGGCATCAAACTTTTTAATGCACTACCAAAACGTATCAAAGAGCTGGAAAATGAGCATAAATTTAAAACTGTGACAAAGAATCACATACTTGACAAATTTTATTACAGTGTAAGTGAATTTCTATGCTCAACTGTATTAGAATATAAAGAACCACATGCTTAACAAATGTTATTACAGCATAAGTGAATATCTCTGCGCAACTGTATAAGAATATATGTTTAAATTAATGTGACAAATGAAATTACATCAATGAATATGTCTGTCAAACACATAAGAAGATTAAGAACGACATGCATAACAAATGTCACTACAATATAAGTGAATAGCTCTGCTCAACTGTATAAGAATATATGATATCATAAATGTGACAAATAAAATCACAACATCAAGGAATAGGTCTGTCAAGCACATAAGAAATTATGTTATAAAACACTAATTAGTTATATATTATATTAAACATAAGATATATTCATATGAATTCAGCATAGAAATAAAAATTTGTAAAGATATTATATAGTTGTTTAAATGTATCTTGACAAATCCTATATCACAAATGTGATCATTGGGATGATAATAAATAAATAAATAAATAAATTCCGGCCATCGTAGCATCGGCTAGTAGAGTAGGGTTAAATTGAAGCATTAATGTCCGAGACACCACATTTTACCATCAAGCACGCCGCAGCCACGATCCACTTGCCCATTGGTCCCTGTCGAGTAGGCTACCGGACCAGAGCCGTATCTCCAACCAGTTCCGGAAGACCACATCAATTTATCGACACAGACACGTTCACACACTGCAGAGTACCGTTGTCGAGTAACAAATGGTTCAAGTGGTTCTAAGCACTATGGGACAACATCTGAGGTCATCAGTCCCCTAGACTTAGAACTACTTAAAGCTAACTAACTTAAGGACATCATACACAACCATGCCCGAGGCAGGATTCGAACCGGCGACCGTAGCAGCAGCGCGGTTCTAGACAGAAGCGCCTAGTACCGCTCGGCCACAGCTGCCGGCCTGTGGAGTAATACTATGGACGTAGATTTACTGTTTGTTAGTGTCTTCTCCATAAAGCGGCGATCGTTCCGTACCATGCTCAAGTAGTCCAGATCCCATAAGAATGTACGATCTTCTTCCGTCCATTGATTACACGTGCACGTAGCTCACTTCACAACAGGAAACATGCAACACCGAGTGTCACAACATGGAAGTCTGATTTTCCAGAGGCCGAACTTTCTCCCTGATGCAACGTACTCTCAAGCAGATATTCCACCCACTGATCTCAACGGATCAAACTTAGTTTCATATCCTTGTCCTTCGCTCTCTCTCTCTCTCTCTCTCTCTTTCTCTCTCTCTCTCTCTCTCTCTCTCTCTCTCCCACCCTCCCTTTCTCTCTTTCCGATTGGTATTATCCTGTCTGTACTAGTTTCTCCCTCTCTTATGAATACTTACACACAACGCCCTCAACTGTTCAGTGAATATAGCTTTTTATCTATAATTTTTGCACCCTATGGTCCCCTCAATTACAATTGAAAGTCGCGAGCTCTATCTTCTATCTCGTGTTTTCTACTGAAAATCTCGTGCTTGTACTCTTGTTAACTTTTCTATTACAGAGATCGCCTAAACTTCATTTTTCTGTTTTAATTGGTCCTGTGCGCAACAAATAACTTACTTGGTCTTTCTGCTACCTCTGCTTGATCTGCTGCATTCCATTATTTAACAAATACATAAAAAAACTGTTATTCATGCTGAGTGCAATGCATGTTCTGTATGGCGACTTCTGCTGTTGCTGCGGCTGCTGCTGCTTACTACAACTACATATAATTCAAGAGAAAGGACTTGGTCAAATCTAAACTCGGTAAATGATAACCCAAACAAGAAATTACTTTTTTCAAAAACTATATTCTGAAAGCGATTCTTTCTCATTCAATTAACAAAACGCTAGAAGCTCTTTGAACAATCGCTTCGCATGTAAATCTGCCTCCAGTGGCATTAAAGCAATATTACAAATTAATCAAACTCTTGAGACAGACTGAAATACTTCTCAATTAAATACATAGTGAAACAATTCCCTGACAATTACAGAAGAAATCAATGACATAAATCAATACTTAATCTATTCGCCGCCGGCCGAAGTGGCCGTGCGGTTAAAGGCGCTGCAGTCTGGAACCGCAAGACCGCTACGGTCGCAGGTTCGAATCCTGCCTCGGGCATGGATGTTTGTGATGTCCTTAGGTTAGTTAGGTTTAACTAGTTCTAAGTTCTAGGGGACTAATGACTTCAGCAGTTGAGTCCCATAGTGCTCAGAGCCATTTTTTTCTATTCGCCTAGCAATGGTTTCCCTTAAGAATTCAACTCCTATCATTATCAAAAATACCGTCTGCTACTACACACATACACAAACCCTTTTCTTTAAATTAGTAAGCGAGCTGCAAATTACAAAAAATATCAACTCAAAACCAAATCCTGTGTCGCTGCTGGCGGACACGGCAGTACGGCAGCTCGGCGACGACCCCTCGCCCAACACACGTGCGCACCACAACAGGCGGGCTCCTACACTGGCTTCCAGACAGCCACTAATTAATCCGTGCGCTGCGAAGAGCGACAACAATATCATAGATTCCAGAGCTTGTGTATGCGCGCTGTAGCCAACCTTTAAGTCCTAAAAGATTATTTCCAACTCTCATAATGTCCATCACATTGATGTGAGCACCTATCAAGAGCCTGAATAACCAATCGCTTCGGGACATGCAAGAAGAGTCATTGAAGTTTTGGACGTTACCGACAGGGATATCGACCCCAGTGCCGTAAAAGCTGCCCTAGGTTTGTTAGCGCAATGGCTAAGGAGCCATGGGGCGAACAGCCCGGTCGAAGTAGCCCCACAGATTCTCGACCGGGCTTAAATGTGGGAACTTCGGTAACCAGGAGGGTACAGTAATCTCATCCTTGTGCTCTTCACACACGCACTTACACTGCGAGCTCTGTGACACTTTGCTTTGTACTGCTGGTTGAAGCCATGGTGCTGTGGAAAAACGAACTATGTGTAGGGGTGGACATGGTCCTCAAGGATAGATGCATACTTGTACGGATAAAATGATTCAAATGGCTCTGAGCACTATGGGACTTAACTGCTGAGGTCATCAGTCCCCTAGAACTTAGAACTACTTAAACCTAACTAACCTAAGGACATCACACACATCCATGCCCGAGGCAGGATTCGAACCTGCGACCGTAGCGGTCCCACGGTTCCAGACTGAAGCGACTAGAACCGCTCGGCCACCCCGCCCGGCCTTGTATGGATAGATTGTGTCTTGCAGAATGACGACATCACCCAGATAATGCCCTCCGGGCTGGACCTTTCCGACGATTGTTGCATGGTGTTTACTTTCAGAAGTTTCACGTCGTACACGCCTACAGCCATCTGCCCGTTGGAGCATGAAACGTGATTCGTCTGAAAAGGCCACCTGTCACCACTCATTGGACGTGAAGTTGCGGTAATGATGTGCAGATTCCAGCCTAAATAGTCGTTGACCAGCAGTCAGGATCGTTTCAGGAACCAGGCGCCTGCTGCGGAGGTCCGTACGTGGCAACAGTAGCTGAACGATCGTTGAGGAGAAGTCGCACTTCTGTTAGCCCACACACTCCACAGCCGCTCCTCGCCTCTGTCATCTACGGACCGCGGTGCACCGCAGTTGCCTCGGCGCCGGTTTTGGATAGCATCATTATGCCATGCATCGTATACTTCAACCAAGGCGGCACGTGAAAAATTTACAGTCTTAGCCGTTTTGGAAGTACTTCCAGCCTTTGTCCGAAAGCCAATGATAATGTCCTTCCGATCGTCGGATATATCGCTCTGTTACTGCATTACGATGAAGCCTCCACAGTTTTCCGCACCCTTCCCATACGCTTTATATATCATCCACTGCTAGTGCTGCCACATGCGATCTGCGAGTAGTTATTGCACATTGACGTTGAACGTAGGCGATGGTCACATTAATGTTACTGAACTGTGTACCATAGAAGTTACTTCTTGATGGCTTAACAAATTTTCTACCATCCTTCTGTTTCTTACAGCCAATGTATTCCATACACTCCTTTCCTCGCTGATTCTCTGGAGGACTTTCTCATTTCTTATCAGAATACTTTGAGTAGCACATCTCAGATGCATCAATCCTCTTCCTTTTTGGTTTTCCCGCATTCCATGTTTAACTTCCATAATATGATTTGCTCCAGACGTACACTCATGGAAAGTTCTTTCTCAATGTAAAGCCTATACTTAATACTCGTATACTTATTTTGGCGAGAAATGCTCACTTTGATTCTGCTAGTGTACTTATTTTATGTCCTCATTACTTCACCCGTCACGCATTATTCTGCTTCCAAGGTAGCAGAATTCCTTCTTTCTTCTACTATTTTGTGCCGAATCGTTATGTTAAGATTGTCGCTGATCTCACTTGGGCTACTTCTCTGTTCTTTCGTCTTTCATAGGTCTACTTCCAATCCATATTCTGTTGTCCGTAGACTGTTCATCCCATTGAACAGGTTCTCTAATTCTCACATTCACAGATTATAGCAATGTAATCATCGAATCTCATTATTCACGGTTTTAATAACACTTCTGAGCTTTAATTTTCTTTTCTTTCTTGCAGTTTGAATACGCTTGTTGAATAGTATCGTAGAAACTGCATCCCTACCTTAATCTCTTTTTAATCCGACTACTTCTCTAATGGTCCTTCATTCTTCTTGTTCCCTATTGATCTCTGAACATATTATATACCATTCGTCTTCTTTAGAGCCTATAGTTATTTATGAGAAAAAGTACCACCACAGCTGTATCTCGAGAATGTCGTCATTGTCTCACACGACTAGTTTCGGCGGCACATTACAGCCATCCTCAGGCCCAACCACTGCCCGAAGGGTATTAGATTTCCATGGCGCATTTATTTTGGAGTCCTTGTTACTAACAAAGTTGGGCCAGCTTTCTTCAGGAGTCTCTACTCGACACCGTATTGTCTCCACCGTGTTTTTCTCTGAGAATTGCAAGTTTTTGAGACCGATTCCAATAGATAATCATCTAAAATGCAAAATGCCTTAATTTTCTTTTCCATTTGTCTGCGTATTGTTCTGGTCGGCAACTCGGATGCATGAGCTGTCAATCTAATTGTGTGACAGCTTTTCAAATTTGTATAAGAGAAATCAGAACTCATACGGAAGTATATAAACAGTCGTTTTCCCCTCGCTACAAATTGGTTCAAATGTCTCTGAGCACTATGAGACTTAACATCTATGGTCATCAGTCCCCTAGAACTTAGAACTACTTAAACCTAACTAACCTAAGGACATCACACAACACCCAGTCATCACGAGGCAGAGAAAATCCCTGACCCCGCCGGGAATCGAACCCAGGAACCCGGGCGCGGGAAGCGAGAACGCTAGCGCACGACCACGAGCTGCGGATCCCCTCGCTACATTTGGGAGTAGAACAAGAAAGATAATGACTAATGATGCTACGAGATACCCTGTGCCATGCACCGTATTGTGGCTTGCGGTGTACGAATATAGAGTTGAATAAAACAGTCAGTAGATATACGTCTTTTAACTCCAAAGAGTCTTATCACAGTCGCTTGTAGTAGTATACAGACGACCGTTCCCATTGGAGCATTTAAAAGACCAACAACGTTCCACGCCCGGACTGACCCACGCCGTACATCTCGCTGATTGCCGGCCAACTGTTTGGCAACGATCCCTTGCCGGCAGCATCGGTAGCGTTCCAACGGCGCGCTGTTGGCACATAATTTATTGCAGCCAATAATCTTGACCATGGGCCTGTTGCCAAATCGGTATTACCGCTAACAGGCGCATTAAATGAAAGTTCTACTTTCACAGACAAGGGACATATATCTCATTCGCCGAACGATCTCTTCAGTTACGTTATCTTACTCCAGTCTGAGTCTTCTGCATTCAGGTCATAAGCAAGACCGTCCGTTATGAGCAGTGAGTAGGCATTTCCTTTGCGTACAGTTCTGCAGCGCGCTTTGCTATTGCTCTTGATTGACGGAGAGTGGAGTTTTGTTCGTCAGAGCAGTTTCGTAACTCCGAAATACATCATTATCATTTGCTCGTATAGACAAATATCCAACCACGTCTTGAAAAACATGAGTTTGGAGATTTTTATTACAATTTGCGCATACGCGTAATTTACTCAACAACGTCTTCAGAAATACCATTTGCACGAATGCAGAAAAACAAACTAAATTTCCACTTTCTGATGAATGGCAGCTATAAAAAAGAGTAAGAAATAGTAGCATCCCATTATAAGATTAAGGGCTATATTCTGGAGAACATCAAACGAATAATTGTGCAGGGCTAAATTTAAGAAGTGACATGAAATGGGTTAGGGAAGCGAAAGCAAGATTTAGAATTTTTGGAAGAGTCTTCGGAAAGTGCAGTGTATCGGTAAAGGAAACCACATAAGAGACCCTGATGCGACAAGTTCTAGAGTATTATTCCAGTGTTTGTTACCTTTATCAAGCAGGCATGACAAAACACCGAAAGAATTCCAGTACGCACTGCTAGTGTAACCCATTTGCACTGGGGAACTTAAAGGAGAATATTTCGATGAAAGGCGACAAAATCTTTGCGGACCGTAGCAGTATTTAAGCTACAGGGAACGAAAAGTTATCTGCATCTTACGCAGGAAGCATGTTACAGTATATAAGAGACGAACTGCACGAAGGAAAAATAGTAATGAGACAGGGATTTAGCCTCTCCCTGATGTAATTAAGTGTATAGATCCAGCAAGTATTAACGGAAACCAAGAACAAATTTGGAAAGGGAAGTAAAGTTAAAAAAAAATGGTTCAAATGGCTCTGAGCACTATGGGACTTAACTTCTAAGGTCATCAGTCCCCTAGAAATTATAACTACTTAAATCTAACTAACCTAAGGACATCACACACATCCATGCCCGAGGCAGGATTTGAACCTGCGACCGTAGCGGCCGCGCGGTTCCAGACTGTACCGCCTTTAACCGCTTGGCCACCACGGCCGGCGAAGTAAAGTTATCTGAGAAGAAGTAAGTACTTTGCGGTTGGCTGATGTCAGTGTAACTGTCACTCATGGCATAGAAAGTGGAAGAGCAGTTGAACTAGTGTCTTGAAATCAGGGTATAAGATGAATATGAACAAATCAAGTGATGCTGCCGGAATTTGATTTGCAAATGAGACGATAAAAATAGTAAATGAATTTTGCTATTACGGCAGTAGAAAAAAGATACATTTCTAACGTCTGATATAAACTGAAATGTTAGGAAGTCCATTCCCAAGGAAACTCTACTGCATTTCTAGAAAAAGATGTCGGTACGAACCATGACACGTACACTACAACAAAAGGAAATGAACAGAGAACAAAAGCATTGGAGATGCAGTTCCTAAGAGGAGCAGTTGGGTACACATTATCTGACAGGAGGAGCAAAGATAACATCAGAGAAGAACTGGAAGCGAAATGTTTAACTGAGCAGATTAAAGAATACAGAAACAACAGGAAGGGCCATGTCACACGAGTAAAAGACAACGGAATACAAAAATTAATGAATTATTATCCAGTGGGCAGAAAATGTTTAGGAAGACCGAGGAAAGATTGAAATACTGAACTGTGTCAACCGGCAGGGGGGAGGGGGGGGGGACATGCTGATGTCTAATACATGCAGAAAGAATAAAAAGGATGGAGGCTTTTCTGAAAGCATATGTCCAGAGTGTAGCCTTGTATGGAAATGAGGGATGGAGAATAAGCAATCCAGACGAGAAGAGAACAGAATCGTTTGAAATGTGATGGTACAGAAGAATGTAGAAATTAAACATGTAGATCGACTAACCGATGAGGAGATGCTGATCAAATTCGGCAAAAAGACATTTGTGGAAAAACTTGGTTGATGGAGGCATAAGTTGATAGGATAATACCTGAGGCGTGAGCGAATGTTTATGCAGGCGTAGGCTTCCGTGGCCGTCGAGAGTGTCAGTAAAATTTTCAACGTTTGTGACCACATTGTCAGTACACACCGAGGAGACAAAAGTCATGGAATACCTCCTAATATTGTGTCGGACACTCTTTTGCCCGGCGCATTGCAGCTCCTCGATGTGGCATGAAGTCAACAAGTTGCTGGAAGTCCACTGCAAAAATATTGAGCCATGCTGCCTCTATAGGCGTTCATATTTGTAAAATTGTTAGCAGAGAAGGATTTTGTACACGGACAGACCTCTCGATTACTTCCCATAAATGTTCGATGGATTTGTCGGGCAATCTGCGGTACAAAACCATTCGCTCGAATTGTCCAGATTGTTCTTCAAACCAGTCGCTAACGTTCATGCCCGGTGACATGGCGCATTGTCATCCATAAGAATTCCATCATTGTTTGGGGACATGAATGGCTGCAAATGGTCTTCAAGTAGCCGAACATAGCCGTTTACAGTGAATGATCGGTTCCACCCCACGTAAAGACAGCCCACACCATTATGAGTCCACCACCAGCCGGCACAGTCCCTTGTTGACAACTTGTGTCGATTGATTCGTGGGGTCTGTGACACACTCGAACCCTACCATCAGCTCTTACCACCTGAAACTGGAACTCATGTGACCAGGCCACGGTTTTCCAGTCGTCTAGGGTCCAACCGATATGGTCATGTGCCCAGTAGAGGCGCTGCAGACGATTTCGCGTCGGTAGTCTGCTGCCAAAGCCCATTAACGACAGATTTCGCGGTCTTCGTACGTACCACATTGATTTCTGGAGTTATTTCATGCAGTGTTGCTTGTCTGTTAGCACTGACAACTCTACGTGAACGCAGCTGCTCTTGGTCTTTAAGTGAAGGCCGTCGGCCACTGCGTTGTCCGTTGTGAGAGGTAGTGTATAAAATTTAGTATTCCTGGCACATTCTTCACACTGTGCATCTCGGAGTATTAAATTCCCAACCGACTTCCAAAATGGAATGTGCCATGCATATAGTTCCAATTACCATTCCGCCTTCAGGGTCTGTTAATTCCAGTCGTGTGGCCATAATCCCGTCGGAAACTTTTTCAAATGGATCACCTGAGTAGAAATGACAACTCCCCCAATGCATTGCCATTCTACACCTTGTGTACACGATACTACCGCCATCTGTATATGTGCTTATCGCTACCCCACGACTTTTGTAACCTCAGTGTATAAACTGAAGCGTTAGGAAGTCTATTCCGAAGTAAATTTAATTTCTACAAAAAGTCGTCGGACGAACCGTCATATGTGGGAGTAACCTGTGTACTGTGATAGAAAGAAATGAACGGAGAATAGAAGCATCTGGGATCCGATTTCTAAGAAGAGTAGTTGGGTACATACTATTCGACAGGAAGAGGAATGCTGACATCAGAGTAGATCTGGAAATGAAAAGCTTAAGTGAGAAGATTAAGGAGTATAGAAACAACTGAAAGGGCCATGTCGCAATAATAAAATACGACAGAATACCAAAATTAATTATAAATTATTAGTGAGTGGGCAGAAGATCTTTAGGAAGGCAAAGGAAGAAATGAGATCAGTAATGTCAAGCAACAGGGAGTACCAAGCAAAGGCCTAATACATGCAGAAAGAAGAAAAATGATGGAGGCTCTTCTGAAAGTACTTGTCTGGAGTGTAACCTTAAGCGGAAGTGAAACGTGAACGGTAAGCAGTTCAGACAAGAAGAGAAATGTGGCGCGACAAAAGAATGTAGAAAATTTGTTGGGTAAATCGAATAACAGATGAGGAGATGCTGATTCAAATTAGGTGAAAAAGAAATTTGCGGCGAAACTACGTTGACAGAGAGATCTGTTGATAAGATGCTTCCTGAGGCACGAGGGATTCTGTATGTGAGCGTAGACATCCGCAGCCGTTGACAGCGTCAATAACATTTTCAAGGTATGTGACCGCATTGTCAATATATTAAAATTCTGCCACGTTTCCACCACTGTTGCTCGTGGCCTTCCTCAGACCCGCAGGAAAGTAAGGGGCGTAAATACTATAGAAGAATACTAAAGGGTTAACAAAATTGACAGGTTCAAGTGGATGTACAGGGTGTTTCAAAAATGACCGGTATATTTGAAACGGCAATACAAACTAAACGAGCAGCGATAGAAATACACCGTTTGTTGCAATATGCTTGGGACAACAGTACATTTTCAGGCGGACAAACTTTCGAAATTACAGTAGTTACAATTGTCAACAACAGATGGCGCTGCGGTCTGGGAAACTCTATAGTACGATATTTTCCACATATCCACCATGCGTAGCAATAATATGGCGTAGTCTCTGAATGAAATTACCCGAAACCTTTGACAACGTGCCTGGCGGAATGGCTTCACATGCAGATGAGATGTACTGCTTCAGCTGTTCAATTGTTTCTGGATTCTGGCGGTACACCTGGTCTTTCAAGTGTCCCCACAGAAAGAAGTCACAGGGGTTCATGTCTGGCGAATAGGGAGGCCAATCCACGCCGCCTCCTGTATGTTTCGGATAGCCCAAAGCAATCACACGATCATCGAAATATTCATTCAGGAAATTAATGACGTCGGCCGTGCGATGTGGCCGGGCACCATCTTGCATAAACCACGAGGTGTTCGCAGTGTCGTCTAAGGCAGTTTGTACCGCCACAAATTCACGAAGAATGTCCAGATAGCGTGATGCAGTAATCGTTTCGGATCTGAAAAATGGGCCAATGATTCCTTTGGAAGAAATGGCGGCCCAGACCAGTACTTTTTGAGGATGCAGGGACGATGGGACTGCAACATGGGGCTTTTCGGTTCCCCATCTGCGCCAGTTCTGTTTATTGACGAAGCCGTCCAGGTAAAAATAAGCTTCGTCAGTAAACCAAATGCTGCCCACATGCATATCGCCGTCATCAATCCTGTGCACTATATCGTTAGCGAATGTCTCTCGTGCAGCAATGGTAGCGGCGCTGAGGGGTTGCCGCGTTTGAATTTTGTATGGATAGAGGTGTAAACTCTGGCGCATGAGACGATACATGGACGTTGGCGTCATTTGGACCGCAGCTGCAACACGGCGAACGGAAACCCAAGGCCGCTGTTGGATCACCTGCTGCACTAGCTGCGCGTTGCCCTCTGTGGCTGCCGTACGCGGTCGCCCTACCTTTCCAGCACGTTCATCCATCACGTTCCCAGTCCGTTGAAATTTTTCAAACAGATCCTTCATTGTATCGCTTTTCGGTCCTTTGGTTACATTAAACCTCCGTTGAAAACTTCGTCTTGTTGCAACAACACTGTGTTCTAGGCGGTGGAATTCCAACACCATAAAAATTCTCTGTTCTAAGGAATAAACCATGTTGTCCACAGCACACTTGCACGTTGTGAACAGTACACGCTTACAGCAGAAAGACGACGTACAGAATGGCGCACCCACAGACTGCGTTGTCTTCTATATCTTTCACATCACTTGCAGCGCCATCTGTTTTTGAAAATTGTAACTACTGTAATTTCGAAAGTTTGTCCGCCTGAAAATGTACTGTTGTCCCAAGCATATTGCAACAAACGGTGTATTTCTATCGCTGCTCGTTTAGTTTTTATTGCCGTTTCAAATATACCGGTCATTTTTGAAACACCCTGTAGGTTGCAGTACTTACAAGGGAACCTCCCCATCGCACCCCCCTCACATTTAGTTATAAGTTGGCACGGTGGATAGGCCTTGAAAAACTGAATACAGATCAATCGAGAAAACAGGAAGAAGTTGTGTGGAACTATGAAAAAATAACCAAAATATACAAACTGAGTAGACCATGTCCAACATAGGCAACATCTAGGAGAATGTATGCTCCGAAGCGCCGTGGTCCCGTGGGTAGAGTGAGAGGCTGCAGAACGAAAGGTCCTTGGTTCAAGACTTCCCTCGAGTGAAAAGTTTAATTTTTTATATAATCAACTTCGCTCTACAAAATTCCAGAACATGTTCAGATTTGCTTGGACATATGCACAATTATACGGTCTACACACGGAAATTTTGGAAACGTTAAAAATATATGTTTTGACAGAGCACAAGGAAAACTGTGCGACTGTGAAACTGTTGCATTCATTTGTTGCAGTTTATGTGACAAACTCTTATGTTTTCATCACTTTTTGGGGGTGATTATCACATCCACAAGAAAACCTAAATCGGGCAAAGTAGAAGAATCTTTTTATCCATTCGCCAAGTGTAGAAGTTAGATGGGTCGACAACATATTCCTGTCATGTGACGCTCATGCTCTCACCAGTGTCGTATAGAATATATCAGACGTGTTTTCCTGTGGAGGAATCGGTTGACCTATGACCTTGCGCTCAAATGTTTTCGGTTCCCATTGGAGAGGCACGTCCTTTCGTCTACTAATCGCACGGTTTTGCGGTGCGTTTGCAAAACACAGACACTAAACTTATTACAGTGAACAGAGACGTCAATGAACGAACGTACAGATCCTAACTTTGTGAAAATAAATAAAGTAAAATTTTCGCTCGAAGCAAGATGTGATCGTAGGACCCCTCGTTCCGCAACTGCTCACTCTAACCACGGGACCACGGCGCGCGTGCGGTGACACTATGCTTGATGTTCCCTATCTTGCGCATGGACTACTCAGTTTCTATATTTTGCTTATTTTTTCATAATTCCACACAAATTCTTCCTGTTTTCTCGATTGATCTGTGTTCAGTTTCTCAAGGCCTATCCACTGTGCTAACTTATAACTAAATGTGAGGGGGGTGCGATGGGGAGGTTCCCTTGTTACATGTAGGGTCTCGCTCAGGATAGACTAGCTTTGAGAGCCGCCTCAGACCCGTCTTCCGAGTGAGCACTACAACAACAGCGACAGCAAAAGGCCTTTCATTACCGTAGGTTTCACGCGTTCGTTCCAGCTCGACCTCCGCGTTGTCTGAGCCCCAGGAGAAACAGGCCACGCCAGCTGCCAATTGTGGCCGCTGATTCGCCGCGTCATGCCGCAGCCGCGGTACAATGCGCGGCCGATAGCTATCAGCTGGGACCTTTCTCGCTGCTCACTGGGACGAGTAACGGCCCAGTCTGCTGGGCTGCCGGCGTGCACGCCATCCGCGAGCTGTTCTCGGGGGAGGGGAGGGGGGCTCATAATAAATAATGGCGTGCAGGACCAGGCCGGCGCAGCTCGGGCGCGCGTGCTGTTATGCGGCGGCGGCTTTCCAGAAGAAACCGTGGGAGTGCCGGCGGGGCGGCACGGGGCGAGGGCGCCGGGTCGAGCCCCGGCGCCGGAGAAAGCCAGCCGCCGGCTACCGTGGGAGGCGGCGGCGGGTACAGGGCGGTATGCGACGAATTCAGCGGAGCGTACGACTTAGGCTCACATAGCGAGGGATTATTGGTGATTCTCGGGAAATGTCCGACGAATATGGTGGTACGTTACAGGGCAGCGCTGTATTGGTTGGGACTGAACGATACGATCGTGTGTACAAGATCACAGGAAATCATATGACTGATACATTTACGAATCTGGAAGTCAGATGAATGGGTGTCCGATTGGGACACTAGGAGCACTGCAGAGCGTGTTTACAATATGTTCACAAGCCTATTTTATCCAGACTGTTGTTGTTTCCAGTTTCTGTAAGTATGTCAAAAATTTCTTTGTTAGTCGGTTGTCATCAAGTCTCATAATGTGTCCATAGAATTTCAGTCATCGTTTGGGCAAATCGGTTTCGGTGTTCGAACATTTTTCTGTGACGACTGTGTGTGATAGTAGACAGTATCCTTCGCCTGTGAGTTTATTACATACATAATGTTGGAACATTTTTCTGTGACTGTGTGTGATAGTAGACGGTATCCTTCGCCTGTGAGTTATTAAAGTTTCTCTTGACTAAAATTATATACACCTATCATTATCGATAATGGAGCAAACGCTTCTTGTGATGTTGTTGTTGTTGTGGTCTTCAGTCCTGAGACTGGTTTGATGCAGCTATCCATGCTACTCTATTTTGTGCAAGCCTCTTCATCTCCCAGTACCTACTGCAGCCTACATCCTTCTGAATCTGCTTAGTGTATTCATCTCTTGGTCTCCCTCTACGGTTTTTACCATCCATGCTGCCCTCCAGTGCTAAATTGGTGATCCCTTGATGCCTCAGAACATGTCCTACCAACCGATCCCTTCTTCTAGTCAAGTTGTGCCACAAACTCCTCTTCTCCCCAATTCGATTCAGTACCTCCTCATTAGCTATGTGTTCTACCCATCTAACCTTCAGCATTCTTCTGTAGCACCACATTTCGAAAGCATCTATTCTCTTCTTGTCTAAACCATTTATCGTCCATGTTTCACTTCCATACATGGGTACACTCCATACAAATACTTTCAGAAACGAATTCCTGACACTTAAATCAATACTCGATGTTAAATTCCTCTTCTTCACAAACGCTTTCCTTGCCATTGCCAGTCTACATTTTATACCTTCTCTACTTCTATGTGGACGTTATTCTAATACTCACAGCGCCGAGTTTATCCTACAGACTGAAATTTAAGCAGTTGCCTTTTAGATATTCTATGTGCAATCATGTTAACTGTCATTCACAAGCTTTGATTACTGACGACTGTTTGCAGATCGCAGTCAAATTGTCTGTAGTATCTCTCCATCTGAAAAAGGGGCCATCTGAGAACCACATAATCAGCGTAATCTTCCTCTCCACATTCACAGATTAATGTGTTGCTACATCCCACTCGATGCAAATGTTCGGGATATGGACCGTGACCTGTTAATAGGTGCATCATACCTCGAGTAGGGGCTATGTGGTGCAGTTTAAAAGTAGGTATATTCGTAGTTAGTCGGCAAACCTCGAGTTACTCCGAGGCTGCCAATAACGTATCTATAGTAATATGAGCTGCAATTTATTCACTTGAAACTTGAGTTAATTCCTTTGGTTTATTTTTTTTAATTTATTCTTATTTTCAGTTTTCTATTTTATTTCTACATTAATGTTTCCGACGGTTCCTGTTTAGTTAATTTATTACTATATACAAAGTATAAATCGTTTTATATCACCATGGTTATTGAATATGCAAGACCTGCTTAGAATTTCCAACAATGTACGGTGTCTGATCCAAAGTATGCGGACGCCCCTACGTAAAGCGGAATTGATCATTAGGTGTCACTAGAGGCGGATCCGCCAGCATAAAAGGAAGCAGGGAGTATTGTGTAGTCAATAGAGAAGAAGTGACAGCATAATGGATCGGTCAGGGTAGTTCAGTGACTTCGAAAGTGGACAAGTCGTTGAATGTCACCTCAGTAACAAATCCAGCAGATACATGTCAACGCTTCTAAGGCGGCCGTCTTGGCTGTTGATGAAGAGATTGTGAAGTGAAAATGCGATCGAACAACCGCAGCTAAACCAAAACCGGGCAGACCTCATGTACTGCTGGACAGGGACCATCTGGCATTGTGGACAGTTCAGTGAAATCAGCAGACGATCACGCTTGAGTTCCAACGAGGTACCAGCAGTTCATTCAGCATAGTGACTGTGCGTAGGGAGTTAAAAAGAGTGGAGTAAAACGGTCGAGCCGCTCCTCATAAGCCACATACCTAAGCGATGCCTGATCTGCTGTAAAGGGCGACACCTGCGACACCTATGGACAGTGCATTAGTGGAAACTGCTGATTTTGGTGATGAAACACGCTATACCCTTTCGCAGTCAGATGGGAAAGTTGGTTTTGGCGAATGCCTGGAGATCGTTGCCTGCCATCGTGTGCAGTGCTAGCAGTAAAGTACGGAGAAGGAGGTGCTGCGGTCGTTGTGGTTAGGGTGCAGTCCACCTACTGTACTTAAGAATACGCTAAATGTGGAGGGATATGAACACTTTTACAGCATTGTGCACTGCGTACATCTGAGGAACAATTCGGAGACGATGACTGTTTGTATCAGCGAAGTGGCCTACCCACGGTCCCTACTTGAACCCAATGGAAAAACTCTGGAACGAGCTAGAACGTGTGCTTCCTGTTTCCTTCCCACCAGCATCCAACATCATTATCTTTTCTGGTTTCTGCTCTTAAAGAAGAATGATCTGTCATTCTTCCAAGCACTTTCGGATACTTCATGAAAAGTGCCCACAGCAGACTTCAAGATAGAGCTGCTAGAGCTGCAGATAAAACATGAGTAAATCGGTATGCTTCATGAAAAGAATTATCGATATGTATCGGCGATATTCATTTCCACGATATAACGAACGATATATCGATACCGAAATGACAGTACTGGGGGGCGATATTTTTGTTTTATAGTATATTTTTCACAATTTTTGGTTAATATTTGAAATATTTCTTTTGAAATTGTAGTAGAACATAATTTTACTTTCACTGCGTGAAGGAATCTTGCAACTTTTTGAGCTTTCATCACGCCCAGTCGTTCTCTTTAAGTGAAGCAAGTATAGGTGACACAAGAAGATGTACGATTCCACTGGGGGTTGGCGGTGTTATTTGAATAACCATATGGAAATGGAAATGAGCGTTTGGCGTCATTGGCCGGGAGGCCCCTTTCGGGGCAGGTCCGGCCGCCTTGGTGCAGGTCTTATTGCATTCGACCCTACACTAGGTGACCTGCGCGCCGGATGGGGATGAAATGATGATGAAGACAACACAAGACCCAGTCCCTGAGCGGAGAGAATCGCCGAGCCAGCCGGGAATCGAACCCGGGCCCGTAGGACGGCAATCCGTCACGCTGACCACTCAGCTATCGGGGCGGACAATAACCAGATTAAACATGTGAAGAAACAGCACACCCATTGGGTAAAAATAAATAAAAAAAATTAACGAAACTAGGTGCTGCATTTTCACATCAGCATTCTTCAAAACCAATTGGTTGAAATGATGAAGAAAAATCTAAATGACAACATTGTTCTTTGCGGTGTGCGAAGACGTGTGAGGGAAAAGCTGATGTAATCTGTGCTCGGCGCTACCAACACAAACTGTAACATTCAACTTCACCGCGCAGTTTCGACACTAGGACTGCTAGCATGCTGGCGTTGGCAGAAATGAGAAAACAGGAGTCGACGTCAAGCGTTCCGCACAGTTCCAGTATGTGAGGAAACCGAACGACGGGAACCTTTTGTTGTGCCACACACATGCAATTACCGTTGTTAGCAAAGTGGTTATTCACAAGTCTGAACGTGCACCGTTTTCCTATCAGTTCTTGCTCTAAGGGGGATAGGCAAGCTGTGAGCTTGTTGATGTACAGAATATCTAATAATAAATCAGTACTTGGATATACAGCCCTAAAAATGGCATTATATTTACAATGCGCTGCCGAAATTTTTATAGGCCGGTACGCCGCAATTTCGTCTGATACTTTTTTAATATATATATCGGATTACCGATATTTTTAAAAATATCAACAATCCTAGTACACACCCACATTCATGTTCACTAACAGGTGCTCGGACACTCGATCATATAGTGTAAATTGCAGTTCTACAAGATAACACGCAACACGTTATAATGGAAATTGAATTAGACGAACGAGAGAATTGATAAATGGGTGTATATAGTAAAAACTTCTGTGTGGGCAATGCGGTCCAAGCAGCCATTTATTAACACTACGAACTATAGGACTCCAACTTACCAATTAATAAATTACAGAAGAATGGAAGAGAAAATTATGGATAATCTAGTGGACGATCTTTTTAACTTTCGGAAAGGTAAAGGTGCTGTAGAGGCAGTTCTGAGGTTGTGCTTAATAATGATAATAAGACCTAAATGAATTCAAGACACAGTAATATGATCTAACAACCTAGACAGAACGTTCGTCAGTGTAAAGTATTGCAAGATGTTGGAAATGCTAAGAAAAATATATGTAAGCTACAGGGAAAGACGGGCATACAAAGTGTGTGCAGGCATAAAAAGAAAGAAGAAAATCGACAGACCAAGAAGGAAGTGATCTGATTAGAAAGTGTGTAACACAGGGATGCAGTCATACTCCGCTAACGTTTAATCTCCGTATTGATAAGCAATGAAGGAAGTAAAAGAATGGTTCCGGAGTGGGGTTATATTTCAGGATGCAAGTATACCAACGATGAAAGTCACTTACCACATTTCTACCCTCACTGAAGGTGAGGGAAAATTGCACGACCTGCTGAATTCAACGATCAGTGTAATAAGCAGATTATGTGGATTGAAACCGAAGAAAGACGAAGGCAGTGAGGAGCAGCAGAAATGAGATCAGCAATACTACTACTGGGGTCTGCAAAATAGACGAAATGAACGAATTTTATTACGTGTATATGCAGACTGAAGAAACGAATGAGAACTGCACGAAGGCTGGGATTCCTTCAGGGCTGTCAATACATCTGCAAGTGTACGGTGTGGTGGAGATCTCTTCTGAGCAGCACGTTGAAAGGCATCCCAGATATGCTCAATAATGTTCATGCCTGGGGAGTTTGGCGGCCAGCGGATGAGTTTAAACTCAGAAGAGTCTTCCTGGGGCCACTTCGTAGCAATTCTGGACATGTAGGGTGTCGCATTGTCCTGCTGCATTGCTCAAGTCCGTCGGCATGCACAATGGACATGAATGGGTGCTGGTGATAAGACAGGATGTTTACGTACGTGTCACCTGTCAGAGTTGTATCTAGACGTGTCAGGGTTCCCATATCACTCCAACTGCACATACACCATACCATTACAGAGCCTCCACCAGCTTGAACATTCCCCTGCTGACATACAGGGTCCATGGATTCATGAGGTTGTCTCCTTCGCGTTCACGTCCAACCGCTCTATACAATTTGAAACGAGACTCGTCACAGTACAATGTCGGTATTGATAGGCCCAGGCGAGGTGTAAAGCTTTGTGTCGTGCTGTCATCAAGGGTACAATAGTGGGCCTCCGGCTCTGAAAGCCCATATCGATGATGTTTCGTTGAATGATTCGCACGCTGACACTTGTTGATGGCCCAGCTTTGAAATCTGCAGCAATTTGCTGTTCTGTCACGTTCAACGATTCTCTTCAGTCGTCGTTGGTCCCGTTCGTGTAGGATCTTTTCCCGGCCGCAGCGATGTCCGTGATTTTGTGTTTTACCGGAGTCCTGATATTCCCGGTACACTCATGAACTGGTCGTCCGGGAAATTTCCCACTTCATCGCTGCCTCGGAAATGCTGTGTCCCATCGCTCGTGCTACATCTGTAACACCACGTTCAAACTCACTTAAATGTTGATAACCTGCCACTGTAGCAGTCGTAACGTATCTGACAACTGCGCCAGGCACTTGTCTTATACATACGTTGCCGACCTCAGCGCCGTATGCTGCCTGTTTACATATCTCTGTGTTTGAATACACAGGCCTATACCAGTTTCTTTGGCGCTTCAGTTGTACAGGGTGTTTCAAAAATGACGGGTATATTTGAAACGGCAATAAAAACTAAACGAGCAGCGATAGAAATACACCGTTTGTTGCAATATGCTTGGGACAACAGTACATTTTCAGGCGGACAAACGTTCGAAATTACAGTAGTTACAATTTTCAACAACAGATGGCGCTGGAAGTGATGTGAAAGATATAGAAGACAACGCAGTCTGTGGGTGCGCCATTCTGTACGTCGTCTTTCTGCTGTAAGCGTGTGCTGTTCACAACGTGCAAGTGTGCTGTGGACAACATGGTTTATTCCTTAGAACAGAGGATTTTTCTGGTGTTGGAATTCCACCGCCTAGAACACAGTGTTGTTGCAACAAGACGAAGTTTTCAACGGAGGTTTAATGTAACCAAAGGACCGAAAAGCGATACAATAAAGGATCTGTTTGAAAAATTTCAACGGACTGGGAACGTGACGGATGAACGTGCTGGAAAGGTAGGGCGACCGCGTACGGCAACCACAGAGGGCAACGCGCAGCTAGTACAGCAGGTGATCCAACAGCGGCCTCAGGTTTCCGTTCGCCGTGTTGCAGCTGCGGTCCAAATGACGCCAACGTCCACGTATCGTCTCATGCGCCAGAGTTTACACCTCTATCCATACAAAATTCAAACGCGGCAACCCCTCAGCGCCGCTACCATTGCTGCACGAGAGACATTCGCTAACGATATAGTGCACAGGATTGATGACGGCGATATGCATGTGGGCAGCACTTGGTTTACTGACGAACCTTATTTTTACCTGGATGGCTTCCTCAATAAACAGAACTGGCGCATTTGGGGAACCGAAAAGCCCCATGTTGCAGTCCCATCGTCCCTGCATCCTCAAAAAGTACTGGTCTGGGCCACCATTTCTTCCAAAGGAATCATTGGCCCATTTTTCAGATCCGAAACGATTACTGCATCACGCTATCTGGACATTCTTCGTGAATTTGTGGCGGTACAAACTGCCTTAAACGACACTGCGAACACCTCGTGGTTTATGCAAGATGGTGCCCGGCCACATCGCACGGCCGACGTCTTTAATTTCCTGAATGAATATTTCGATGATCGTGTGATTGCTTTGGGCTATCCGAAACATACAGGAGGCGGCGTGGATTGGCCTCCCTATTCGCCAGACATGAACCCCTGTGACTTCTTTCTGTGGGGACACTTGAAAGACCAGGTGTACCGCCAGAATCCAGAAACAATTGAACAGCTGAAGCAGTACATTTCATCTGCATGTGAAGCCATTCCGCCAGACACGTTGTCAAAGGTTTCGGGTAATTTCATTCAGAGACTACGCCATATTATTGCTACGCATGGTGGATATGTGGAAAATATCGTACTATAGAGTTTCCCAGACCGCAGCGCCATCTGTTGTTGAAAATTGTAACTACTGTAATTTCGAAAGTTTGTCCGCCTGAAAATGTACTGTTGTCCCAAGCATATTGCAACAAACGGTGTATTTCTATCGCTGCTCGTTTAGTTTTTATTGCCGTTTCAAATATACCGGTCATTTTTGAAACACCCTGTATATATAAGGAAGAAGTTACACGACAGTTGGTTAAATCCAAGCTGTATCTGAGGTCGTATTGAGTGGTTAACCACGGGAAGCCATAAAAGACACTCCGGACTGAAATTCTTGTGAGGCGAACCAAGGAGGATAGTATGTATGGCCAGCATTTCTGTGCGGAGAAGGAGAAATGTTGCACACGTGGACAAGGAGGCGACAGTCTAGCAGGTGCCCTGTGGGCAGCAGCAGTGGAGAAGGCTGGGCTGGGCTCTGACTCAGAGGCGCGCAGAGGGGCCTGGCGGCTGGGAACTGGCAACCAGCAACTGGGACACCGCCAGGCTGGCGCGCCCCGCTCTGAAACAGGTGCGGGCGCCGGCCGCCACGTGTTCACAGCGATGGACACCACACCGCGGCTGGCAGAAACACGTGCTACATAAGTGTTCCAATTCGTAGACAACGAACATCACCTGTACAAATACCAACATGGGTTCTGTAAAAGCACACCCTCAGAAACACAGAGCACTCTATTCCTAAACGAAATCCAGAGCGCCGTAAACAAAGACGCCATGGTTGATGACGTTTCCGTGACATCCGGAAGGTATTCAGTAAAATCCTGCACTGTCGTTTAGTGAACAAAAAACGAGCTTACCGACTATCCGACCACATTTTTGACTGGACTCGGGAGTTACTGAGTGTAAGAGGTAAAAGTTAATACCTTTTCTTGACGAGCCGCGATCGACAGCTTAAAGGGAATTCCGAGTACCCCAAGGGAACGCTGCGGGGCCGCTTCTGCTTACAGTGCTATAAATGATCCATCAGATAAGGTCGAAAACTTCACGAGGCGCTTCACAGAAATATTATGGAACTCCTAAAACAGCTTAGTTCAGCCACATCAACACTTAGAATCATTGTAAATCTCGGGAAGTCACAAATCAGAGCCGGCCACGGTGGCCGAGCAGCTCTAGGCGCTTCAGTCCCGAACCGCCCGACTGCTACGGTCGCAGGTTCGAATCCTGCCTCAGACATGGATGTGTGTGATGTCCTTAGGTTAGTAAGGTTTAAGTAGTTCTAACTTCTAGGGTACTGATGACCTCAGATGTTAAGTCCCATAGTGCTCAGAGCCGTTTGAACACAAATCAGACAGTTAAAAATTGCACTGAGCAGTACACAATTACATTATATAATTTTTATTGCAGACAATCGATTTCTGTCCTGAATCAAAGAAGGTTCTGGTGCTACAACAAAAGAGAAAACCAAATACCAAGTGCACACAACTCTAACAAATAAAGCGTTACTCATCACGTGTATAAACATTCAATTTAGAGGATCACATGTTATTTGCATTCTACTAAACTGCAACTAAATTCCGGCCGAACAGGCATCAGAAGGCCCAACGGTACCGAACGACCCCGAGTCGTCCTTAGCCGATATGTGTCACTGGATGCGAACATGGAGGGGCATCTGGTCAGCACACCGCTCTCCTGGCCATTGTCAGCTTTTGTGACTTGAGCTCCTCCATTGTCCTCACAACGTCTGAGTGCACCCCGTTTGCCCACAGCGCTCAGCAGACCCGGACGGTTACCCATCCAAGAGCTTGCCAAGCCCGAAAGCGCTTAACTTCGGTGCTCTGATCGGAACCAATGTTACCACTGCGGCAAGGCCGTTGGCATTATTACAAAATAGGACATACAAAAGGCTATTCAGCTATGTGTTGTCCAATTGCAACGGCAAATAAAACTTATAGAATATGCCATTTTGTTATATATAACGGTTATGTCGTAACAATATCAGAAACGTTTGTGTACACCCTATTGACCCACTTCGAACTTGTGAGCCTTCCAAAGATATTCGACTATCGACTTAATCAGTCTGTCAACATATCGAAGATGTCATGACGTTTCGTAATTCGACTAGTGACTGCATGCAACAGAATTTACATTATTTATTCATTCACATTTTAGCATTAATTATCGTATTAGATTGTTGTAGCAGCATGAATAAAACATTTAAAACAAACATGTGTAAATTCATACCAATAATAAAACAACTCATACCAGTCCAATGTCCGGCCGGGGTGGCCGAGCGCTTCTAGGCGCTACAGTCTGGAACCGCGCGACCGCTACGTCACAGGTTCGAATCCTGCCTCGGGCATGGATGTTTGTGATGTCCTTAGGTTAGTTAGGTTTAAGTAGTTCTAAGATCTAGGGGACTTATGACCTCAGCAGTAGAGTCCCATAGTGTTCAGAGCCATTTGAACCATTTTTAACCAGTCCACTGTAGTAAAAATTATAAAAAATTATGAAGAGAAAATGTGTTTACTTGTTCAGTTAGGTAGAACAAAAGTCCTCAGTTGAGAAGAACCAATATTTGGATGTTACAGTTCGTTAGCTTTAACGCTAATATAACTTACGAGTGTACATCACTTTGTTTTCACATATCGAACATTGTTATAATGTACGGAAAAAAGGTAATGCAAATATAGGATAAAAATATAGCAAGATATACAGGCTCAACTGTGTAATTGTCTACACTCACTGATGAGTTTCAAATAGAGGAAATGTACGTACAAAGCACTGAGACCAATGAAATAGAATTACTGGCTAACAACTGTGACAAAACATTTAAGAAGACTGCATGTCTATGTTTTTCTCCCCAAAATTTACTAACTTAGTAAAAATAAAGTAAAGAAATTGTCTATGTGTCTCCACACAGGCAGAAGATAACAAATGAATTAAAGTATTCAATCATACGTGTGATTCAGGATCGAGATCGATTATCTTAAATACAAATAAACTAATACAGCTGTGTATTGCACACAGCAATTCATAACATTCCTAAAAGCTCCGCCTACGCAAAATGTCAGTACGTTGACATATTTAATGTAGTTCATTCAATAATGTTCTGTGGAATAATGTTCTGGGGGAAGTCACCTTTAAGAAGGAAAGTCTTCATTGCTGAAAAACGTACTGTAAGAATAATATGTCCTGCTCACCCACGACCATCTTGTAAACATTTCTCTCAGGAATTAGGCATTTTTTCGGCTGCTTCACAGTATATTTATTCCTTCATATAGTTTGTGGTAATAATCCAATGCAAGTCAAAAGGAAAACTGATGTACGTAATTGCAACACCAGAAGAAAGGATGACATTCATCGCTTTAGCACATAAAGGGGTGCACAATGCTGCCACCAAAATTTTTGATCATTTACCCAATGACATAACATGTCTGACGGACAGAAAAGTTAAATTTATAAAGTTTTGCTACACAATTCTCTCTCTCTCTCTACGCTGTAGAAAATTTCTACTTTTGTAAATGGTGCTTGGGAGGGAATCACTAACTCACATCTGTATTAAAAAGAAGAAATCTTGTAAATGGCTAGAATATTTACATAAGAATGTGTAAAGTGGTTGTAAAATGACTCGCACCACATCAATACGACTAATCTTGCGAATTATTCATGGACGTAAAACTAACTGAAGAATCGTTGTATATAGGAAGGCTGGAAAGCCAGAAAACTATGGCAAAATACAGGGAGACGTGCGGAGGATCGATGACTGCTGTAGGCTTTGGATTTTGACCCTGAACGTAAATGAATGTAACGTATTGCACGCAAATAGGCGAAGAGATCCATTATTGTTCGATTATGCTATCGGTAACAAATCAGTGGAAACATAGAATATCTAGTAGAATCCGCTCAAAGCCGCTAGAACTGAATGACTTCATAAAACAAACTGCAGGAAAATCGGATGCTAGACTGAGATTAATTAGGGAAATCTTACGAAAATGTAATTCGCCCACCAAAGAAATGGCTTTTTCTGCCGTTTCTTGAGTACCTCTGATCAGTCTGGAACCCTTTTAAAACTGGATAAATGGCCGAGACTGTTGTAGCGCTTTGGATTCGCCTGACACATGAACAACATTTCAACTGATGCCGAAAACGATTTGTCGCACGACACTGCGCTTTACCAACGGTCTGTGCCGATTTACTTTGGGCTCAGAAGCGGCCTGCTACCGCACTGTGTTAATAAATGGGCAGGACTGCTACTCATTTCTTGTACACTATACCATTTTCTTTATGTATTCCTAGATTCGGTACCAAATTAGTCGTTTAATTTGATTGCATATTTAAATCGTGATTCAGTTCTTCCAGTTTTTGAACTCAACTGCTCTATCTCTCTCTCTCTGTCTCTCTCTCTGTCTCTCTCTATCTATCTATCTCTCTCCCTCCCTCTCTCTCTCTCTCTCTCTCTCTCTCTCTCTCTCTCTCTCTCTCTCTCTCTCTCACACACACTCACTCTCTCTCTCTCTCTCTCTCTCTCTCTCTCTCTCTCTCTCTTGTCAGATTAAAATTAACTTACCTGCTTCGTGTCATGGCTAATCTTTACACTGAAGAGCGAAAGAAACTGGTACACCTGCCTAATATTGTGTAGCAATTCTGGACGTGCGGGTGCCGCATTGTCCTGCTCTAATTTCCCAAGCCCGTCGGAATGCCCAATGAACATGAATGGATGCAGGTGATCAGACAGGATGCTTACGTACGGGTCACCTGTCATAAGCGTAACTAGACGTATCAGGGGTCCCATATCACTACAACTGCACACGCCCCACACTATTACAGAACCTCCACCAGCTTGGACAGTCCGCTGCTGACATGTAGGGTCCATGTATTCATGAAGCTGTCTCCATACCCGTACACGCCCATTCCCTTGGTACAATCTGAAACGAGACTCGTCCGACCAGGTAACATGTTTCCAGTCATCAACAGTCCAGTGTCAGTGTTGACGGGCCCAGCAAGGCGTAAAGTTTTGTGTCGTGCAGTCATCAAGGGTACACGAGTGAGCCATTGGCTCTGAAAGCCCATATCGATGATGTTTCGTTGAATGGTTCACACGCTGACACTTGTTAATGGCCCAGCATTGAAACCTGCAGACATTTGCGAAAGGGTTGCACTTCCGTCACGTTGAATGATTCTCTTCAGTCATCGTTGATCCCGTTCTTGTAGGATCTTTCTCCCGCCGCAGAGATGTCGGGGATTTGTTGTTTTACTGGATTCCTGATATTCACAGTACACTCTTAAAATAGTTGTACGGCAGAATCCCCACTTAATCGCTTTCTCGGAAATGCTATGTGCCATCGCTTGTGCGCCGATTATAACAACACGTTCAAACTCACTTAAATCTTGATAAACCTGCCATTGTAGCAGCAGTAACCGATGTAACAACTGCGCCAGACACTTGTTGCCTTATACAGCCGTTGCCGACCGCAGCGCCGCATTTCCCTATTTACATTATCTCTGTGTTTGAATATGCGTTACTATATCAGTTTCTTTGGTGCTTCAGTGTATTTATAATTTGCACGCTGGAGGTAAGGTTATCGTAAGTGTATTCCTTTTGCTGCAAATAATTTTTTGTTGTGTGCCAGCCTTTGCTTATTAGTGTCTTCATAGCGTCAAAGTTCAGCGATAACAGTAGCTACTAACACTATATTCCTTGTACATACAGGAAGACGTGAAAATATTAGCGCTGAATCGAAAGAGATGGACGATTGCGGCAAACCAGTGGAAAGACTGACGACTTTAAATAAATCGTTCATTGATGTCCTGCACAACTGATAAGCTGTACAAGCAGTTCCACGTGCGCTCTTTGCCTACTAGCACACCGTGTGCATTCAGCTCTACAGTTCCTCCTCGTCAAGGCTTCGGTGTCTCGTTATCTCCTTTTCTTTCTGGATTTTATGTGGAGTCACGCGAATTAGGAAAACGACGATAAGAGAATCCCAGTTTGCGAGTATGAGAGAATTTATGTGCATGTGCCATGCCCCAAAAAGGTTGCGAGGTACAAATTGGAAAACGGAAAGAAGCTTTCCGAAACTAGTGATCAAGCCAGTTTTAAAATTTTTAAAAAGTTCCATGTAAATAGAAATAAATACGACTTCTCTTCAGTAGAGGATGACCAACAGCTTGCAAATACATATCGAAAATCAGCTATTCACCATCAGCTGCTCTAAAAAACATTTACTATTGCTACCATTTCCGAGTATCAGAAGTCAGTTGTGTTTCTCGGGTCCGAAACAAATGTTTTTTCCAGGTATTTGTAATTACCCACGAATCAAATGCGCTGCAGTATTTTGTTATTGACACGCTAGATCTTCTGAACAGTGTTTAAACGTTGTGTGTCAATTTCTGACTTTGATTTTGCCCTTTTCGCGTTATACGTAGTAGGACTGAACCCAGTATTCATCGCACGAGATGTATGTATTTACACAGATACTGTCATTACTTTCTGAGTACGACGGTGATAAATGAGATTCAGTAACAAAGGTTTTTCACAGGAGTTGGTAGTGGGCATCACTATTATCGATCAGTAAAAGACTGATGTAATCTCAGAAGAACTTATCTATTAAATCTGGAGTGTGCAGATGCATAGGTTCCGATTCTTCTTCTGATATTTCAGCTGTATATCCTTCAACCGTCTTCAGAGTGAGCCGAAAGACCGACGCCCCAGCACTTGTTTTGTCTTTTTAAACTCACGGATCGCGCCACTGCGCATGCGGCCACAGAAACACAAGATCCAGAGATGTTGATCGACGGTCAAAAGCTTCAAGATATATGAATTAGGTCTGTAGCCGCGTAAACTGCCAGGTTAACCGAGAGCGCTGCGGCGCTCCTTCCTGGACTTCGGTAGGCGCGCCGGCCACGGCTCTGATTAACAACGAGGGCCGGTGTGCTGGCCAGCCTGGATGAGATTTTTAGGCGGTTTTCCACATTCCCCTAGGTGAGTACTGGGCTGGTCCCCAAGTCTCGCAGACATTTGAAAACGTTCGCACTATTTCATAGTTTACACTAGATACAGACAGCTGGGGTGCACTAATTCCGTCCTGAGGGGTACAAGGTGGCGACAGTAAGAGCGTCTGGCCACCCTCTTATCCTAACATCGCTAAATATATGGTAACAAGGCCGACCCCGAGTTGAAGTGTGGCAAAGGCCCAAAGAAAGTTATGATCTGTGGCTGTGTAGTCGATCCACGCTCGGATGTCATTCTTAGCTGAACTGTACCTTCGTCTCTACAAGTTTAACAGAAAGGATCGGATTCCGAGATATTCAGGCTGAAGCCGCTATCTCTACTAATTAAGTTCGTCGCCAAGCGAATTTAAATTGACTTTCCACCATCCTGTCCCAAAAAAAAAAAAAAAAAAAAAAAAAAAAAAAAATGTAGTAGACGCTAAAGTTTCGACGTTTTCGTACAACATAGAGAGAGACCACTATCAACACAGTCCTTGATAGACCCGATTTATTGGGCTATAAGACCCGGGTGTTCAATACATCTTTCATGGACATTGCGCGTCGTCTGTGCGATATACGAAAAGCGACGTTGCAGGCGCTCTTGTAAAACCCAGCATTCCGGAGCATCAAATCACCTTTAACTGAAGTCAAAAGTGCTGCTGCCTTCGCTGGAGGACGAAAAATCACCTTTTCATTGTGCTTGCTGAGAATCCATCTTGTTCTTGACGACAGCCTTCCCGCATATGGCAGGGAAGCCATGGATTTAAATCTTTCTGTGTCTTCTTCTACATGGCTTACGATCGTCTTCGGTTCCACTCCTATCGCCTTACGATCTGCTGTAGATAATACCCATTAGCTTCATAAACTCTGTTTAAATGTAGAAGTTTGTCCTGCAGACTGCCCTCGTCAATGATGATGGACGCTCTCTGAATCAAAGTTCTGAAAACACTCATCGTCTGCGAAGGATGGTGGCAGATATTTGCACGTAAATATAAATCTGCGTGCTTCGGTTTTCGATGTCCCAAGGTGCTATCATTATTGCACCGAACAAAAACATCATTCATTTTCAATTTATAATGAAAACTGGATTTGTCCACGGATGAAATTCAGATTGCTTAAAAATTATTGTAATTTATCTCCACCGTTGGGCCAAACTACAAACTTTTGGTCAACGTATTTCCAAAGCACCGTGGGCCTTAAGCTACCAGATCCCTACGCATTTTCCTCAGAATTCTCCATGAATAAACAGGTCACTAAGGCCGAGGTTGTAAGAAGTCTGAACAAAGTTGAATTCCCTCTTTATAGAAACTTCTGAGATGCACTAAGAAGAATTTTTCATGTCACTGAGAATAGATCGAGCTAGCTTTAGTTATTATTTTTATCTCAATTGGGCCAACTAAGGATCACTTGGAACAACTGATTTATGACCTATATATCAACAACCCACAAACCACCTGACATTGTGTGGCGGTGGGAACTTCTGGTACCATTAGCTCTCCTCCTTTCCTGCTCCACTTGCGAACGGCGCTTGGGAAGAATGATTGTCAGTAGACCTCTGTATCAGCTCTAATTTCCCGAATTTCTTGCTGTGGTCATCCCCCGAGAAGTTTATGGGAGAAAGTAAAGTTTCCGACTTTTCCCGAACGTGGTCTCTCTGGATTTAAATTGTAAACGGCCCTGCCACGATACGAACTACTCTTAGTTGAATTTTTCTATCTCTACTATTAGTCACACATGATAAGGGTCCAAAAGTGATGAGCAACATTCAATAATCGGTCTTATTTCTTCTGTCATATCCCTTATCTCTTCTTTTTGTATTTTCTTCCTTCTCCCTTCATTTATGACTGTTTTGTGTGTTTCTGCCTGTTACTCCCAACTTCTGCACATCTACAAACCATGACATTTGCTTTTTTTTTTTATTTTGGTGAAAGAAATTTGATATCTTTTCGTCAGCTCCTCTTATCCATTCTTTTCTCTTTGTATCTATTATATTCTTAGTTTTTTCATACACTTACTTGCCACTTATCAATTTCCGAATCCCATTTTCATACTCTGGGATCCAATTTTTTGGAATTATTCTCTTTTCTTCTTCTACAAATTATTTAACTGTTTACTGTGTTTATGACGAATCATTTTCAGGCCAAGAGACACCCGGTTTTAATTGCCACATTGCAATGCCTCAGTTTTGTGTTAATACACAATAATTTCTTGTTGTACATGTTATTTTTTAAGTGGAATCCCATTTCCATTTTTCTGCTTATATTTATGTTAGTTGCTTTTTCCACAGGATTTAATTGGCTGGGTTTATCCTCCCAAGGATTTATATGCTGAAACTTTGTTTTTCCATATTTTGTTTCCGTATATTTTTGTATACCTTGTACACCGTTTTTTAAAACTATATTCTGCTACCTTTTGGAGAGCGTTTATCTGTTTTGTTGCATCTTGTAGGTTCTCTGCCAAGTTCGCTAAATATTCAACAAAAGCTAATCAGGCAGTTTCAAGTTTCTCTTTCCTTCTTCAATGTTTCACATTATCATTTCCCCTTCTTGTAGTCTTTTTCTCCATTCTAGTACTAATTTCTCCGAAACACAGAGAAATAATTAAGGAGATAGTCCATCCTCCTACTTCACACCAGTTTTAATTTCGATAGCTGTTGTTATTTCAGTTTAGCTTTGGAAATTGTATTAGTCAAAAATTGCTTAATGATTGACATTGTTTTATTGTCAACTACGGTTTTTTCTCGGACAGTGAACAGTAACGTTACTGATCCACATTTAACGAGGTAAGTAAAAGGAGGAGTACGCAGTAGTTATTGTACTGGAATCGTAATCTGAAGGAGTCGCGTTGAAACCTTATTACAGTCTCGTGATTTATCTTTCACGTTATTGCCGCTTCCGACGCGATGGAAGTAACATAAGAAAATTCATACGAAAGTAGCGTGTAATAAAAGTTATAACGCAGTATCTCTAGAGTCATAGGCACAGTTTTCACCGTCACAAGGTGAAAACTGTTTTTCTTTCAGTACCATAAAATATTACGCCTTTTACAACCAGAACGTTCCCCGTGGACCTCCCGCAGCGTCCGTTATAACAGTGTGAAGTTTCTGCAACATCCAATCGATATGGCTTGCAGTAAATGCTTGAATAGGACCCAATCAGCGATGTCCAGCTGCGGCTCCACTCGGATGGCGGCAATAGCCACGGCGGCAAGGCTATTGTCAGCGTTACTGTTGTCCTTTCCCCTCCGCCAGCGGCCTGATCCACGCCCCATTCAACGTATAGGCGCCGTCTCTGAGAGATCAGTATCCACTGTCAGCTATGTTTCACACTAAGTGAATGTGGGCGTGGTTTTAGAAAGAGTCTACAACTACATCCACACTCCTCAAGCCATCATAAGGAGTGTAGTGGAGAGTACTTCGGATACGGCTGTCGTTTACCCCTTATTCTTGTTCCAGTACCGAATGGTGAGCAGACAGAACGATTATAGATAACCCTTCGTGTAACCCTGAATCTCTATAATTTTACCTTCATGGCTTTTCGTGGGAAGTGTATAGGAAGATGCAGTTACTTTTCTAGGAGTGTACACTCTTGGAAATTCAACAGTAAACGACTACGTGATACACAGCGGCCCTCTTTTAGCGTCTGCCACCTGAGTTTGATGAACACCTCCCAGACGGTTTCACACTTACCAAATGACACCGTGACGAAACGCACTGCTCTTCTTTCGAGCTTCTCTAATTCGTCAACCAATGCTACCTGGTAGGAGTCCCAGATTGGGAGGCAATATTGAAGTTTCAGTGGAATGAGGGTTTTGTGAGCTATATCCTTCGAGGTTGGAGTACACTTCTTGAGAATTCTTCTAGTCAAACTCAGTCTGGCAGCTTCCTATCCCTCAATTAATTTTATGTGGCCACTTCACTTTAAATCGCCCTATACGCATACTTCGAAATTGTTATGGAATCGACTACTTCTTGTCAGTGTTCATCAATCGTGGGTTCATACAATTACGGTCTGTTTATGCTCAGTACATCTGTTTTTATTGAGAATTAATTGCCAGTCCCTGCACGAAGCATAAATGCTGCGGAGATTTTACTGCATTTTATATGCGTGATAACTGGTGATATAATTAAGGTAATGGCGGGCAAAGATCCTTTCAGTGCAGAAGCACGCCACGCTCGAAATCTTGCGGAAATCGGCGAGATGCCACGAGTGATGAGGCTAATGAGTAGGGGCACTACATCACTAATGTATGGTATAAACTGGATCTGACAGGACGTGTGCTAAGGTAGTACGTGCTGTGTCGGTAAGCAGGAGGCCCGGGTTCGAATCCCAGTCCGGCACAACGTTTCAATTTTCCAAATTGATATAAATCAATGCCCACTTGCAGCTAATGTCTTTAATTCCTTTGTGTTGTCAACAATTTTCTAGCGTCGCCACGGCTCTGTGTACAGCATCATTAGCAAGGAGTCTCTGCAATATCAGATGTTACCCACTGAGTCAGTTGTGGATGTTCTGAGCACTAACGGGGGGGAAGCAGCCGTTCCTCCCTAGATAAAAAAAATCGCAAAGCGAACTTGTATCCACCCCTACCAAAGTGACAGACATATGAAACCAGTATTAGTTTGAGAGCTTGAAGAAGTCTAGATCATGCAACGTACATTTTCTACTATCAATCGTACCTGAAGCTGGATTAAAACCGTATGCCAGACCGGGACTCGAACCCCAAAATCTGCTGCAAAGTGACAATTCATTCTGGTTACCTAGCCCTATTTGTTCTGAAATCTCAACACTATTTCGTCAATCACCGAGAAACTAATAGAAGCTCAGATCCTGGGTACACTCTCGTCCCTTTGGAATCCTAGTTTTTGGTTTGAAGAATTCCGTCCGTAAAGAAAGAAATGATGCGTTCTGATTCCGAGGAACCCTTCAATCCACGCACTAATGGTTTTTGAAATAACTTATGATTGATTTCTTCCGAAGCATATTAGCAGAGAGATAGTGAGTGCTCTGTTTGTAATGCCATTGATACCTTTCGGCCACTAAACTGTGTCGGAGAAAAATGAATAAAGCACCACAAAAATATCATGAAAATGAACTTTAAATGAAACAACAAGTTCACTGTTACCAGTCACCGTTTTACTTATTTCCACGACGCGTTTCGAAGGTTTAAACCTCCATCATCGGGTGGATTTACATTAGTAAGTATTACATTTGTGTGTGTGTTGTGTTACGATTTTTGGAGGAACTTGTGGCACTGCCTAGTGGAGAAACAAGACACTATTTCAGAACACGGTTTAGGATTACTTTTGACAAAAAATTAAACTGATATCTAATGGTAAACATTAAATGGTTCAAATGGCTCTGAGCACTATGGGACTTAACATCTATGGTCATCAGTCCCTTAGAACTTAGAACTACTTAAACCTAACTAACCTAAGGACATCACACAACACCCAGTCATCACGAGGCAGAGAAAATCCCTGACCCCGCCGGGAATCGAACCTGGAAACCCGGGCGCGGGAAGCGAGAACGCTACCGCACGACCACGAGCTGCGGACAAAACATTAAATAAGTAAACTAGAGTACCTTCAGTGGTCACAGGTTTCTTTTGCTGTCGTAACACATCACATGTATACTGCCACATTTGTAAACAAATATGGCGTCGGGAATCAGCTGGATGCAAGGTTCGCATAGCAGAAAAGAAGACATAATCGCGAAGTGCAAAGAATATACATCGTAATAACATTGTAGCAGAATAATTGTTTTAAGCATTTGGCGGTGTTTGTTTTGAGGTGTCAAATATATGTGTGTGTACTTCAGGTGGTATATAAATCCAATTCTGACAAGTTAGAACAGCTAAACATTCGTACTCGTTTATACAATCAGGTGAAATGTTAAAATGGCTTAAACTTCGTACTTGTTGATAACAATTAGGTGAAATGTTACAGACTTTAATTACAATGATCATATTGGCTACAACAGCAAAATCATACATACATTACATTCTTTGATTGGAATTAATAAACAGATGTGAGGTGAGGGGCTGGAGGCAGAAGGAGAGGTAGGGAGAGGGAAAAAGTGTGTGTGTGTGTGTGTGTGTGTGAAAGAGAGAGAGAGTGAGAGAAAGAGAGAGAGAGAGAGAGTGTGAGAGAGAGGGAGGAGTGATTATATGAGAGCAAACATTTACATGGCAAGGAGTCTTAAGATTGCATGTTGCATATATTAGCTGCCTAAAGGTTGGGGTAATACATTGGTCAGTGCTATAAAATAAGCAGATAGATATACATTTGTGCCAGTAGTTGATGTACATACAGTTTCAAGCTGACAAGGGGTAAAAGCTGTTGGTGTGATGAATTATCTGTGAATGAGGTCAATCTCTTGTACTCTTTGCAGCTGTCAATATTTATGATAAATGTTAGGTGTGTGTGTGTGTGTGTGTGTGTGTGTGTGTGTGTGTGTGTGTGCGTGTGTGTGCATTTTTAAGAGTGTAGGCAGTTGTTGAAAACGGAGATGATACTATTGTAAATATTGTCATTTTTGTCATTTAAGATGGACTCTGGTTGTTTCATTTGATGTTTGTATATTTGGAGTGTTTCAAGGATGTATAGTTTTCTGCCTTTTGGTTGGATGTGTAGGATGCTAATACTTGTGTTTGCTAACATCGTGTTTTGTTTCATGCAGGTGGGTGTGATAATTTTTTGTTTTTTAGTGCTGCCATGTGTTCCTTGAACCTAATCTCAAATGATCTGCCTGTCTGGCCTATGTAGAAGCAGTCACAGTCCAAACATTCAATTTTGTACACACCTGTGTGATGAAGTGGGTTTCGTGTGCCGATGTTGTGGGGTAACTTCTGTCCAATCTTGTTGTCAGTTGTAAAGGATATGCTTATGCCTTTTCGTTTGAAGACATTGGCAATCTGGTATGAAATGTTACCCAGAAAGGGGATTGTATGGAAGATGTTATTTTCTTTTTGTTTTTTGTGTTGTGATTCCTTTGCCATTATTGAGTGTTTTAGGGTGTCTACTATGGAGCTGTTATAACCATTTTCAAGGTGACTGGTAACAGTGAACTTGTTGTTTCATTTAATGTCAGTAACAGTCACGGTAAAGCCTAACCTAAAAATGTTCGCATTTAAAATGAACTTTTGGTTTGTATCGTTATTAAGTGATGTATTGAAATGTCTACAGTTTTTCCTCTAAAGAATTAATAGGAAATATGTTAGTCGATAGGATTATGTGGTCCGAAGAAAAATGACTCTTGGATAAAAGATGAGCCAGAGACAAATAAATATTTATAAAAAGACGCTTTTACAGCGTCAGCCACGAATATTTTCCGATATTTTTTGGCGCGATGGAATGCGGCAGCTTGCTGCCGTCACAGGTGTCTTTGTGTTTTTCATACAATTCTAAATTAAAAATTTCCCTTAAGTTAGGAAAGACTTTTTCTCGGTGTACCAGTGAGGTTATGATCCAAAGGCACCAGTTATCTTAACCTGAGCAGTGTACCATTTCTCCTCCATTTGCTTCTCATTGAAATGCAATACGGCTGCTACCGACGATGGGTATTATTTCCAGGGTTCCTAAATCAGCTGTCTTTTAGAGGTAACTCTGGATTCTTTTTAATACAACTTAGCTGGCAAATGGGTGATTTAGTTGGGGTCCGGAAGTATTGTTTTCCCCACAATCATTTGGCGTAATTTCTAGCTTTTGTTCCCTTGACAGCAGGAAAGTCTTAAAATCCATATTGACCAAGGGAAAATTATTTGCATTTAATTAATATTTCAAAAGTCGTTTTAGTATGCTGTGGAAGCGTATTATTAGATTAAATCAAAAAGCACAATAAAACAAACTTAAGTCGTAATTGTGTGTGTTATAGGATCGTCAGCATACACATACAAAAGACCAGAAAATAAACAACTGTGAGCCTTACTGCAAATGCTGTTGCAGCCCAGTATACTATCATCGCTTCACAACGATGAAAGAAGTTGTTCTAACCAAAGCAGCCTCTGATGTACGCAGGATGAATCAGAAGTCATCCGCTTCACAACTACAATAAACAATGCACCAGCGACTGAAGTGAGGAGAAGAGTAGCGAACTTGTACTCTGTGTAGTAGTTTTGCTAAGTGTAAGAAGTAATGTAATATTACAAAGCAGATATTGTGAAAGAAATTCACATAAAGATATTTATTTAAATTCGTTATTGCGTCCAAATATTGAGGTTTTAAAAAGTGGGCTGGCAATTTATATGCATATTACAGAAATAAAATCCCAAATTGTTATATCTGCATTCGAAGTAGAAGTGAATCAAGAAATCATTTCTCTAGTGGTATGCACAAGACACAGCTCTAAATTTTTATTCTTTCGTGCTTGTCTTTCTGGCTATTAGCGCCTTCAAAATGAACGACGTTACCTTATTTCAAAAATAAGACATACGCGAAATCATGAAGTTGTTTTAAAATGAACTACATACCTGATATGAACAAATCTAATAAATTATTCTTCAAGAATTTGATTTAAAAAAATGTCAGTGTTGATTACATTTTGGCTTCTCCGTGTGTAAAATTTGTTGTTAACTAACACTATGTACCTTACCGGATTTTCGTATAGGTTTCTCCTTAAAAAAAATGGTTTGAATGGCTCTGAGCACTATGGGACTTAACATCTGTGGTCATCAGTCCCCTAGAACTTAGAACCACTTAAACCTAACTAACCAAAGGACATCACACACATCCATGCCCGAGGCAGGATTCGAACCTGCGACCGCAGCAGTCGCGCGGTTCCGGACTGAGCGCCTACAACCGCTTTTTTTTTTTTTTTAATTTTCATTTTGTTCGTTTTAGTTCGTTGCATCTGCTCGGGGCGGACGTCGTAATACATCCATTTAAGTTCGTTGTTGATCTGTTGACTCAGTTTTTTTTTATTACAGAGGCACGTTACCCTCTGACCGAACACGCTGAGCTACCGTGCCGGCACCGCTAGACCACCGCGGCCGGCGCTTCTCCTTCACTTACCTACCTTACACAGTATAAGTCAGTCAGTATAAGTACCGCAAAAATAAATCTGCCGAATAAAACGCTTTGTTTTATTTCAGCTTTTTACTGGCTATTTTCGTGGACACATTTAGCTTATTTCGTTTTGGAGACTTGGCAAAACTCATTATTTCCGTGAACAGTGTACTGTTCGGCTTATTTGGTAACGGAGTATGGAGAAGAAGTGTGTTGTCGCGTTGATGACGTGGAAGTAGATCTAACAGATTTACTTAACAGGGAACAAATGATACGATATAACGAGTAATTTACGCAGAATATTATCTTGAGTTTATTATTATAGACAACTGGAAGAACTATCGCTGGTAACGGTCCTACGTGTATGAAAGGTAGAAACATGTGTGTGCGAGAGTCAAAATCACAGCGACGAATACTGATAATAATTAAAAATTAAAATCCCTCACTGCGTTTTTCTGTCTGCATGTGAAGGATAGTCTCAGGAGGTACTGCAAGGATTCTGATACGGTTTTCAGGAATATACAGACTGATTCTACATCTACATCTGCATGCATACTCCGCAACCCACCTGACGGTGTGTGGCGGATGGTACCTTGAGTACCTCTATCGGTTCTCCCTTCTATTCCAGTCTCGTATTGTTCATGGAAAGAAGGATTGTCGGTATGCTTCTGTGTGGGGTGTAATTTCTCTGATTTTATCCTCATGGTCTCTTCGCGAGATATACGTAGGAGGGAGCAATATACTGCTTGACTCTTCGGTGAAGGTATGTTCTCGAAACTTTAACAAAAGCCCATACCGAGCTACTGAGCGTCTCTCCTGCAGAGTCTTCCACTGGAGTTTATCTATCATCTCCGTAACGCTTTCGCGATTACTAAATGATCCTGTAACGAAGCGCGCTGCTCTCCGGTGCTCCGTTGCTCTTCTATCAACCCTATCTGGTACGGATCCCACACTACTGAGCAGTATTCAAGCAGTGGGCGAACAAGCGTACTGTAACCTACTTCCTTTGTTTTCGGATTGCATTTCCTTAGGATTCTTGCAATGAATCTCAGTGTGGCATCTGCTTTCCCGACGATCAACTTTATATTATCATTCCATTTTAAATCACTCCTAATACATACTGCCAGATAATTTATGGATTTAACTGCTTCCAGTTGCTGACCTGCTATTTTGTAGCTAAATTATATATCTTTCTATGTATTCGCAGCACATTACACTTTTCTACATTGAGATTGAATTGCCATTCCCTGCACCATGCGTCAATTCGCTGCAGATCCTCCTGCATTTCAGTACAATTTTCCATTGTTACAACCTCTCGGTCCACCACAGCATCATCTGCAAAAAGCCTCAGTGAACTTCCGATGTCATCCACAAGGTCATTTATGTATACTGTGAATAGAAACGGTCCTGTAACACTCCCCTGCGGCACACCTGAAACCACTCTTACTTCGGAAGACTTCTCTCCGTTGAGAATGACATGCTGCGTTCTGTTATCTAGTAACTCTTCAATCCAATCACACAATTGGTCTGATAGTCCATATGCTCCAACTTTGTTCATTAAACGACTGTGGGGAACTGTATCGAACGCCTTGCGGAAGTCAAGAAACACGGCATCTACCTGTGAACCCGTGTCTATGGCCCTCTGAGTCTCGTGGGCGAATAGCGCGGGCTGGGTTTCACACTACCGTCTTTTTCGAAACCCATGCTGATTCCTACACAGTAGATTTCTAGTCTCCAGAAAAGTCATTATACTCGAATATAATACGTGTTCCAAAATTCTACAACTGATCGACGTTAGAGATGTAGGCCTATAGTTCTGCACGTATGTTCGACGTCCCTTCTTGAAAACGGGGATGACCTGTGCCCTTTTCCAATCCTTTGGAACGCTACGCTGTTCTAGAGACCTACGGTACACCGCTGCAAGAAGGGGGGCACGTTCCTTCGCGTACTCGGTGTAAAATCGAACTGGTATCCCATCAGGTCCAGCGGCCTTTCCTCTTTTGAGCGATTGTAATTGTTTCTCTATCCCTCTGTCGTCTATTTTGATATCTACCATTTTGTCATCTGTGCGACAATCTAGAGAAGGAACTACAGTGCAGTCTTCCTCTGTGAAACAGCTTTGGAAAAAGACATTTAGTATTTCGGCTTTTAGTCTGTCATCCTCTGTTTCAGTACCATTTTGGTCACAGAGTGTCTGGACATTTTGTTTTGATCCACCTACCGCTTTGACATAAGACCAAAATTTCTTAGGATTTTCTGCCAAGTCAGTACATAGAACTTTACTTTCGAATTCATTGAACGCCTCTCGCATTGCCCTCCTTACACTACATTTCGCTTCGCGTAGTTTTTGTTTGTCTGCAAGGCTTTGGCTATGTTTATGTTTGCTGTGAAGTTCCCTTTGCTTCCGCAGCAGTTTTCTAACTCGGTTGTTGTACCACGGTGGCTCTTTTCCAGCTCTTACGATCTTGCTTAGCACATACTCATCTAACGCATATTGTACGATGGGTTTGAACTTTGTCCACTGATCTTCAACACTATCTGTACTTGAGACAAAACTTTTGTGTTGAGCCGTCAGGTACTCTGTAATCTGCTTTTTGTCACTTTCGCTAAACAGAAAAATCTTCCTACCTTTTTTAATATTTCTATTTAAGGCTGAAATCATCGACGCCGTAACCGCTTTATGGTCGCTGATTCCCTGTTCTGCGTTAACTGTTTCAAATAGTTCGGGGCTGTTTGTCACCAGAAGGTCTAATATGTTATCGCCACGAGTCGGTTCCCTATTTAACTGCTCAAGGTAGTTTTCAGACAAAGCACTTTAAAAAATTTCACTGGATTCTTTGTCCCTGCTACCCGTTATGAACGTTTGAGTCTCCCAGTCTATATCCGGCAAATTAAAATTCATGGGGAAGATAGTGTATATAATTTATTACCGTCATGCCAGGCTAAGGAAACAAAAGGAAACAAAAGAAAAATTAGGAGTAGGAATTAAAATCCATGGAGAAGAAATAAAAACTTTGAGGTTCGCCGATGACATTGTAACTCTGTCAGAGACAGAAAAGGACCTGAAAGAGCAGCTGAACGGAATGGACAGTGTCTTGAAAGGAAGATATAAGATGAACATCAACAAAAGGAAAACGAGGATAATGGAATGTAGTCGAATTAAATCGGGTGGTGCTGCAGGAATTAGATTAGGAAATGAGACGCTTAAAGTACTAAATGAGTTTTGCTGTTTGGGGAGCAAAATAACTGATGATGGTCGAAGTAGAGAGGATATAAAATACAGACTGGCAATGCCAAGGAAATCTTTTGTGAAGAAGAGAAATTTGTTAACATCGAGTACAGATTTAAGTTTCAGGAAGTCTTTTCTGGAAGTATTTGTATGGAGTGTAGCCATGTATGGAAGTGAAACGTGGACGATAAATAGTTAAATAAATAGACAAGAAGAGAATAGAAGCTTTCGAAATGTGGTGCTACAGAAGAATGCTAAAGATTAGATGGGTAGATCACATAACTAATGAGGATGTATTGAACAAAATTGGAGAGAAGAGGCACAGCTTGACTAGAAGAAGGGATCGGTTGGTATGGCGTATTCTGAAGCATCAAGGGATCACCAATTTAGTTTTGGAGGGCAGCGTGGAGGGTAAAAATCGTAGAGGGAGACCAAGAGATGAATACACTAAACAGATTCAAAAGGCTGTAGGTTGCAGGAGGTACTGGGAGATGAAGAAGCTTGCACAGGATAGAGTAGCATGGAGAGCTGCATCAAACCAGTCTCTCGACTGAAGACCACAACAACAGTAATGCCAGGCAAATTGTGCGGCTGTAGCTAGTTATTGCTACATATGCGAAGCCTGGCCGGGTCTCTAGTTTGACAGTAAATTTCAAAGTGCCATCAAACTTCAACTGTTTTCGACATTACCTCAGTCATTAAGAGTCGATATAATGATTACAACTAGGGTCGTGTCGGTTGTGGACACCTCGTCATTGTTAAGAACGAATACAACCAAAGGATGTGAGTTCTAGTACTAACTAGCCAGCCCAATTAACAAAAATTAATTACTGTGTAATAACTTATTAGTAGAGGTCTTACATACATAGTCACCGAAAGGTATTTCGGAGCATAGCCTCACTGGTACACACAGCAAAAATTCTTCAAGATATGGCAGCATGCTGCCGAAACACTTCGTATCAATAAATTGTTGTAAAGTAAATGTAACTGGAGCTGAAAGAGGGCTAGCTTATAAGTTTGGTAATACAGTCGTATAGTTCAGCCAGTTCAATGCAACTTAGACAAGTATAACAGAGAAAATATCCCTTGAACAGCATCTTCGCACAGATTTGCTGCACACTATTCAGCGTAATATATGTCACAAATTCCCAGGGTCATTTTCATATTGCAATATGTGTTAAATTCTTCTAAATAACTAGAGTACTGGGAAATCCAAATCAAGAATTTGCTTATTACGTGCGAATCACTTCTCCCCAACAACTGTCATTCTATCGTTACAGTTCCTTTCACTTTCAAAAAGTAAGCCTGATTTATTCTCTGACTTTCTGAACAAAGCAGAGTGGGAAACTTGCTCCTCGTTTTCTACTCGTTACTTATAGGCAAGATTATTTGATTAATAATGTACCTTCTGTTCGCGAGACTGCAGTCATGCAATTTATGCCTCAGCAACGTCGGTTCTGGTATAGGAGCAGAACACGCTAGCCCTAATTATGTGTTTACGGAGGTCGATGAAGAGCCATGTTTACATTTCCAGTAAGAAACTATCTCTGATTAAAGTATGACAAAGGGATAATATATCGTAACAATGAAATATTGCCAACAAACAAACACTGCACTGCCAAAGGGGACCACCGCGAGTACCTGCGAGAGCGGTGCGTATGTGAATAATCAGAGACCAGAAAATGTTACCATTTTTCATATTTAGTAAGGAGTTTCAATGGAAACCTTCACCCTAAAACATACAGAAGCAGGTACAAAGCACTAGCAACGAAACAGTGGCGTCACTAACCATTAAAGAGTTACGGGTAATGCCTCTGGGACTAGGTTTTTCAATGTTACATATGTAGAGAAACAAATGTTATTGATTCTTCTCACGAAGTATGAGTTAGAGTCCTTTATATTTGCGAGGTGTTCGGAGGCCTGTCTGTTCTGTAAAGTAAGATACTTGCTGATCTGTGGAATCTTTGCGGAACGAGCACAATGCCGGTGCAAGCGCAAGTGTTCTGGAACACACCATTTATCGTACATTCTTGAACATGGAGCTCCGCAGCAGACCACCCCTACGGGTTCACATGTTGACCCCACGACATCGTCAATTACGATTGCAGTCGGCACGGAACCGTCGGGATTCGACTCTCAGTCAATGGAAACGTGTTAGCTCTTCCGGTGAATAACGTTTTTGCTACAATAGGTCGATGGTCGTCTCCACAAAAGCCGTCATCGAGGTGAACGGCGGTGCGAAACGTGCAGCGCGCCACGGACGCAGGCCGGTGGGAGCAGTAAACATTCTGTTACTGGAGAAATTCTACTGTGCTTGCAGTGGAGCTGTGGTAGTAATTGAAGACACTCTGACAGCTGCGAACCGCCAGCATCCCTTCATGCTTCATGTCTTCCCCGACGGCGATGTCATCTTTCAGCAGTATAATTGTCCGTGTCTCGGAGCCAGAATCGTGCCACAGTGGTTTGAGGAGCATTAAAGTGCACTCAGGTCGATGTCTCGACGACCAAATTCGCCTGCTGCAAATCCTATGGAACCCATTTGGGTCGCTATCGGGTACCACCACCGCGTAGACAAATATTTGGTCCGTTATTTATGCGAATTACATGACCTGTGCTTAGACAGGTAAAGCCGCATACCTCCACAAACCTACCACCAAACTGTCGGATTCCTAGTTCACAGTATCAGTGATGTGGTTCGTTTCAAAGATGGACAAACAAGCTATTAACCAGGATGTCATAATGGCTTGGCCTACCAGTGTGTGTGTGTGTGTGTGTGTGTGTCTGTGTGTGTGTGTGTGTGTGTGTGTGTGTGTGTAAGAAAATATTAATGGAAATAATGAAGTAGAGAAGTTATATAGATTACACACACCTCACATCGTCACTCAAAGAAATTTAGGAATATGTAACGGACGAGAAACTAGCAGATTACATACGTTTGAGGACGGTAGGGCTACAGTTTGCCCCGTGAAAAAATTTATTCCGGAGATACCGTTCCGAGAAGTCGCCGTATTTATGAATGATTCACCATTTAGTGGTGGCCTCACGGTTTTGTTAAAACAAAGGTCGACAGATATCAAACATACATCTAACTTAAATATTTGTACTAACAGCAGTGCTGAAGTATCATCGTACGCTACAGTCAAATAGATGTGAAACAATTATGTCAGCCTGGAGTGAATGATACAAAAAAAAATAAAATTAATAAGATAATTAAAACAAAGTACACATATAATTCTAATGATCTCCCCACTCGCTGACGTAAGAGTGTGTCATTTTCAAAACAGCACAGAGAATCCTTTTGAGACGAATGAAACAAATTTCTTGGGAATTAATGAGTCATGTAAACCTTAATATGAGTTATGAAAAGGACCAGGCATAGGCGATGTATTGAAAAAGTACCTATAATAGATTGAGAAATGCTACTTATTGCAGCAGACAAAAGTTTATGTCATAAGAGAAAAGAGAGACGAAAAGCAACCAATAACTTTTCTAGTACTGAAAGTGAAGGATATAAGAAACAAAGAAAAATTTATGCTGTTCAAGAGGCATTGTTAGAGCCGTGCCATGTAGTGCAATTACGTCACCATGTAAATAAACCACCACTAAGGCACTGCAGTCTTCCCCGGTGTACTTAACATCCCATCGACAGCGAGTCCATTAGACTCGTAGCAAAATGTGGGATAGGACAAGGTCATAGAGGAATATAGGACTTAAACTCACCCCAAGCAATGTAGGAAAATCACAGTAAATCGAAACCTGGAAGTTCGGACGTGTATTTCAGTACCGCTCGACCTAGATCATGTGGATGCTATAAATAACTGCATTGAAATACTGAACGATCAAAGATTCCCGTTGCTTCACACACACACAAGCGCACACACACACACACACACACACACACACACTCGAAAGCCGTCCTCCTTAGTTATCTCTGCATTTTGTGTATGCATGATACTTGCGGCCACTGACCTGTAGTAAAATGTCCCATACGTTTAGCAGGTAACGGGCGTCTTATCTCCGTATGCGCACCTTAATTGCAGTTCTTGTGCTCCACGTCCCGCAATCTCCCCGCCTGCTTATCTCGACCAAGCCGCGCAACCTATCTTCAGCTACTACCTCTACTATCACTGCGTTTTCCCTGGCGGTGCAGAGGAAGGCTCCTCTCCTTCGTATGCGTACACTCAATGTGTGCAATCCAAGGCTACCAACATGTGCACATCCGCGGTGTAGAACTGCAAGCCGCCAGTAAGCTTAAGAGCGCTTCCCTTCAGTCTGTGAATAAAGTGCAACCGCAGCGCAACATATGCGTGCTAGCGAAGTTACTGTTTCAGACTGCTGCTGTATTCCTGGCAATGAGTCCTTTTACTAGGTAACTGAGTGTGGTGATAATGTAGGGACCCAGTCACTGCCTTAAGTCTTAGCGTAGCTTTATTGCCTCTATCTTCCTTCTATGTTTAGTTTATTGTGCCACGTGTGTTACTGTATAGTGTGATGAGTTCTGATGAAGTTTCCAGCGTGCATTATTACTTTCGGTATTTTCAGTACTGTCTGGCAGGAAAAGGTGAAGCGCCCAGAAGCGAAGGATAAAATGAAATTTTGTGTTGTGCTGTTACTGGCAGCGTACGCATGGAACGTTGATTCCTTAGTCTATCTGCTTGTAGCCTCCAACCAGTGGTGCGGGACGACTCATAATGTTGCAGGTAGTCCATTACTTGTCCTCAGATGGCAGGTGCTGATGCGAAAGGGCTGCGATGTGCTTGGCACGCAAAACAACGATCCTCCCATGCGGTGGTCACACGTGGTCGACTGGGACCATGGCGGCGACTGCGCCTCTCGTTCTCATACAGTTCAACATCAGGCCACTGCTAGAACTGAATGTCCCACAAACGTGAAAATTGCCCGATTCGACAATCCGGACAATTGTAGACTCATAATGAATCCTCTTTCGAACTCTTAGAGGTGTTGATATCGTTGTCTCATGCAAGTAAGCGTCATCTCCGTGTTCTTCACAGTGTTCGTGCCCTGTCTACTAGGCATGGAAAAAACACTAAACTTGCACCACGCTAACACTCACTGTTGGCCGTTTTATCAGTCACAGAGAAAGGCAACTCCAACCATTTAAATGCCCGCCTATGGCATGTATGTGTACAAAGTTACGTGAAAACCCGACCTACTTTTTTTGTTGGGCAGTAAAGTTGAAAATGAAAGTTATATGCTGACGGGAATTGCTATTCCGTGCATAAGCCTATCACTCTCTAATGGTTTAGACGCCTACGAAGCGGTAGATACTATCCCATCAGCAGCTTCCTACGACATTGCATCTGAATGAAAATGGCTTATTCCCACTTTAAACCACTAAAAACGCTCTTCAAGGTCAAAGGAAAAATTTTCCTTTCTTTTTAGGAATACAGAGCGATGCTTATAAGTCTTTACAGCATCTTGTCAATAATATATGAAAGCCGTGATAGCCGGCTATGCTTTGATCTTCTGAAACTATCGTGAATTACTGCATCACAGTCTCGTCGATGATATACTAAACAGCAAAGGTGCATGAAGGCGTGAAACGATACTGCTAAAGAGCTCACTCTTTACCAACTCCAAATGTATAGTCCCTTTGTCTTGTCCCAAATTTTACTTTCTAATCGTAACGGAACATTAGCTGCATCTATGTTGACCGTCTGGTACACCTTAGTATCAGAAACAGACATGCATATTGCATCGGTAGTACCTTGTGTCTAGCCTACCTATTTATTTTTTTCCTTATTCATTTTGCATCTCCCACAGTGATTTCCTGGTCTACCACTATCTATTCTATCTATCCATCTTTCTCTCTCTCTCTTTTACTCTTTCTCCCTCTCATATACTCACTCATTCACTGACTCACTCTCCGTCTCACATCCTCCTCCTTTCTCTCTCTCTCTCTCTCTCTCTCTCTCTCTCTCTCGCTCTCCCTCCCCCTATGTCAGTATGTGTGTGTGTGTGAAATAATAAACCTCAGTTTACTTCAGGTACCGGCCAAGGTGACGAAGTGGAGTCGCCTTTCGGATGGTCTGGGCCGAAGTCTTCTTCCGGCCACCCATGTTTAGGTTTTTCTTAATCACTTAAGGTAAACCCTCTACGGGCTCTTTAAAGACGGTCCTTCCTTTTACTTCTCCATTCTCGTCCGACCGGAACTGGTGTTCCATCTGTAATGATCTCGTCATTTGAGAATATCAAACACTAATCTTTGTTCCTGTTCCTCTTCCTTGTAGTCATAACTCTTTTGACTAGACTGATTATGTCCTGCATGTTTCAGTATTGAGGCAAAGATTAGTTCTTTACATGCGTATTAATACTATAGCCAGCTTCTCTCGTGCTCTAATCTTCATGTGTTCCTACAATTTTTCATCTGTAGTGTTACTTTCCGTGCCACTATAACCATTCCAAAATTTGGTGAACCCTCTGTCAATAATTTTTCACTTACGGTATATTGATATTTTTACTGTTTGGACCGTCTGACTAGAACTGAATAAAACACAACTTTCGTGCCACACAGCCGAAGTCAGACGGTCCAAAAAGCAAAAATTATCGATAAATAGTGATACTACGCCCAACTGAGGAAGACAGGACTGCAAAAGTTTAAGATGTTAACTTGTCACTTCTTTTGATCAGTCATATTTTCTCGCTAAATCATCTCTAAACTTCATTCTCTTGCTCTCACTGTTCCTCTCCGCCGCTGAAAATGCACTGACACAATCATCGAAATTTAGTCGCTTTTTTCCAAAGAAATAGAGGCAGAAACAGTTGAAAGAATCAATCAAAGAACACAGCTGAGTCCTAGTTTGTATTAAGTTCCGTATGTCTCCATAAATGCAAAGACGAACATTTTAATCTAATTAAGTTAGACTATGCAGAGGATGTAAAAGTTCTAGAAACACGTCGTCAAGGCAATCGTTTGCATGCAACGTACATGAATTCATGCGCGTTTAATGCTTCCGACGTTTTATTGTGAAGCAATAACTCCGTTATGTTCTAGCGCATTTAGTTGCTCAAGTGGCATATAAAACGTTACAGTACGGCATTTTATGGGATGCTTCGCAGCAAACAGCTCATATTTTTGCTAATATTACCAGTGACGTGTACCAGCGACGGCTTCTGCACAACGGCGAAAAGGGGTTGTTCGTGTTGCAGGAAACACATATTTATTCGGTTCGTCGATGGAACTTTGCAGCTGTTGTTCACAGCAAAATAATACAACCAAAAAAAAGTTCAAATGTGTGCAAAATATTATGGGACTTAACTGCTAAGGTCATCAGTCCCTAAGTTTACACACTACTTAACCTAAATTATCCTAAGAACAAACACACACACCCATGTCCGAGGGAGGACTCGAACCTCCGCCGGGATCAGCCTCACAGTCCACGATTGCAGCGCCCAAGACCGCTTGTCTAATCCTGCGCGGCAGAATAATACAACACTTTCAGCAGTAAATCACCTGACAATATATGTTTAATCACTCGACTAAGATAGTTGTAATTGAATTCAAAGATGTCCGGTTTATCTAAATCCTGTTATATCGTCTAAGTCACGAAAATTACCAAATGGTTCAAATGGCTCAAGCCCTGGGTGGAAAAAGACCTCACAGGTGTTGGTCCTGCCTGACAGAGGAAATGCGAAGACGGACAGTCTGGACACCTGGGCGAGGAAACACAATACAGCGCGGTTGGCCGGTATTGTAGGTAGGCCAGAAGGATAACCGGGACCTCTGCAAATATTGGACGCACCTGAGGGGAACTGGAAAGCGTCACCTCGGAAACCATGCAGGCTGGGTTATTTCCAGGGGTTTTACTTATAATCATACCACTGTATGTGTTTAGCTATTTCCTGGCAAACTTTCCGCGATTTTTTTTTTTTTTTTTTTTTTGTTTGTGGTTTTAGGGCGCAAAACACTTTCCGCGATGGACGACAAAAGGCTTAAATACAGTTGGTCTGCGTTCGGAAGATCTGTAGAGAGAGAGAATATTCCGTGGTTTTATGAAGATGATTCGGCTTCTGCAGTTGCGAGTGAGGGGAGCCGAGTCTTGCTGGGAAGCCAGCGGTGGAGAGCACCCGTGTGTGACGGTAGCTCTGTATCAGCTTTGTTGGTACAGGTGGACTTGCTGTCTTTGCTCTGAGGAGATTTTATCATTAGAACGGTTAGGCACTGTATTGTTGCGAACTTATACGATTCTGGACTTCGCCTCCAGGTTGGAAGTCGTCGTTGAGTACGCAGCGTTCAGTGATTCAAAGCACTTCTTCTGCCTATACTTACGTTGAGACGTTATTTGAACTCCGTCTTTGTGGCTGGGAGTTCGCGTATCTCGTCTGGTGGACACAGAGAGAAGAAGGCAGTATTAGAGTACATTAGTCAGAGGACCGCCTTCTGCCGTCCTAGTGTGTGAAAGAGTTTTATTTGTGGCTGGAGTTCTTCCACCGTCGCAGACGTGTACGAGAACCATCACTCCGACGAACCGGACTCCGTACATGCGGTGATATTTCTAATATCTTCTGCTTATTAGGGCTATAAAGCTAAACAGCTGTGATCACGCTAGTTTATTTCTTCTGAGGTTCCACACCACTGTAGATAACCTTTGAAAGTAATGTCTTCTAGTGTTTGGTACGTAGATGATGTCAGTCATTTCACGTTATTTATGTTAGATCGCGTGGCCATAAAAATGATCAGATTTGGGCAATTCATCAGCAATTATTAGTCAGGAAATATAGACAATTGTAATATAAAGGGTTGTTTCTTAATCTGCAATAGATGTATAATAAGAAACAACGTTTATCATTTATTAGTTGCCTTAATCATTCATTTATATTGAAATAATTTATATGTTGAAGAGCATGAAGATACCCTAAGATCTGCTTCAGGGGGTAGTCAGACAGGCCCAAATCATCATTTTAGCGTTCAATATTTTATGATGCGCACATGCATTTTACACCCACCTGGAGTAGCATCATGGAAGTGGTAGCTGTAGTGGCTAAGAGCAACTCCATAATTCAGTGGCTCATTGCCACAGATCTCGGTAGTTTTGTTTCGTCTCGAATGACCAAGCAAGATGAAGCAATGCTGAGGCACTAGATTCGCATTTGAGTGGACAGCGTTTTAATTCCCTTTACGGCCATCCAGCTTTATGTTTCCATAAAAACCGGAGCAGTTTCTTTGAGTGAAACTCGCCCGATTTTCTTCCACACTCCTACACAGTGCCAACTTACTATCCTCTCTAATGATCTCTTCATCGAGGCGTCGTTAAGTCTTAATCTTCCTTCCTTCGTCAACAACTACATGTTAAACCTTAGCTATCCGTTCGTCTTTTTCTCCATATTCATACTGTCTACATATGTGTCATAGGGGCCGAAGATGGAAACTAGTGAGTGCACACAGTGATCGAGAAAGACCCCTGAATCTCCAGGTAGACAGAGTCAGGTGAAATTATTGACCGATTTAATTAGCCAGTTGTGTTGATCGAAATAGTCTCAGCCTTGTGACATTTCTTACTTTTCGGTGAAACATCCATAGACGAAGTGAAAGGTTGTATATGATAAGGAGGGTGTGGTGCATAGAGATGTTAGTACTTGCTGCCTAACGATGACTTGTTCCGAAGAAGGTTGAAAATCTTCACCAAGTCTTAGGAAAATGGAAACAAATGAAAAGAATGTATGAAACACAGTGAAGTAAAATGTATGTTTGTTTCATTTCAAATAATATGGGCACATTTCGTAGAGATATAATGATTCAATACTGCGTTATGAATCTTGTATGGAGAATGACGTCGGGCAGCAGCTTCCATGTCGCCAGTAGCACATCAGAGCACAGCATTTCGTTTTTGCGTAATTCGGTAGTTGGGCAGCAGTTTCTGTATCGTTATCAGCACGTAAGAGCACATCGTCTCGTATGTGAGTTGTAACGAGCTTCGAATAACAAGAAGCGGCTGGTTTTTATACTTACTGTGTGCAATTTAGTCTAAAATCTTAAAGCTTGTGTATCTGTGTATCTAGTAGCCTCAGCTCCGCGTTTTGTCTAGTCTGTTGTTCCGCCGTCTTTAGTATGTAAAGGGACTGTGATCACTCCATACAGATGCGATCTGAGCTGGTGACGCTTCACTCACAGCTCCAGGTGGTACTGGCCTCGTCACACAGCCTGACGCTGTTGCCAGTGGGCATCGCTGTGGAGGGGCTGGACGTTGGGATGCAACGTCCTTCCAGCTTCCAGCACATCCCCCATGTCCCCCAATCGGTCCGTTACTATGATCGCCCTGGTTACTGTTCGCATTGAGAATAGCCCGTCGCCTGCGGTCGACTGAGAGGTTATTTCAAAATATGGCAGGCATATGGGGTGCCGATCGAAGGGCCTTCCTGATTCGTCTGACGAATTGGTTGTGGGCACGATCTCTGGCTGACAAAAATCGTAGAATGAAGGTTTTCACGACCGGGTGACATGGCTGTTGATATACTTTCCGGGATGTGAGGTCGTGGCCCAAGAACTTTTCTGCTCCTTACGTTTCGTCCAGGACTGCGCTGGACTTCCTCAGAGTCGGCAAGACCCAGCGGAGCAGCGCCTCTGAGGAAGTCCAGCGCAGTCCTGGACGAAACGTAAGGAGCAGAAAAGTTCTTGGACCACGACCTCACATCCCGGAAAGTATATCAACAGCCTGACAAAAATCGTGAGTCAGTTGTCGTCGCTGACGCTCCTCCAGAGGAAGCCTCTCGGCCCTCTGTATAGCACAAGGCCTGGCCTTACCATTAAAAATATATCAGTAAATGAAAAAGAATTTTCTAAATTTTTGGGTGTTCTTATTGATGAGAAACGATTGCAGATTTTATTAAAAGTCTAAGCTCAGCAAGTTTTATGGAACATATAATAACAGATTTAGGAGATGCAAAGTAAAATATTCACTTAATTGTTCATATTTTTATTCACTGATCTTGTATAACATAGTATACTGGGACAACTCTTCATTAACGAAAAAAATATTTGTTGTGCAGAATCTTGTAATAACGACAATATGTGATGTCCACTTAGAACTTTTTTTCTTTAGTTGTCCTTACTAGCAACCGCCTAATAGTACTTTTACCCCCTTTCAGCGTTTGTTGTGAACAATCAGTTACTATCCGAAAACAACAATAGCACTCATAAAAACGGGGATCATTCCATAAGTCATGGTAATTATGATATATCGTGCGAAAGCGTGGCACCGCTGCATTCGCAGTAAATACACTCGCCAGATATCAGTCCACGGAACTTCGACCTCATTCCACAAGTGAGGAAACCATTGCTTGGGAGGCGCTTTGCAAATAGAGCCAGTGTCTTCACGGCACACATTGACGGCAATTCCATTGGTAATCCACGCCTTGCCCATCATTGACAATGCTGTGTGTATGCACAGTAGTTGATTTTTACTCATTTTTGCTCCATTTGTACTCGTGCCGTGCATAATAAATTTGCACAGAGTTTGCATGTGTTTCATTTCAATCCTTACCTTCTGCGACCCCTTGTACTGGACCCTATTTTATGTTGGCATGCACATACACACTGGCGTACCGGCTCAATTGCCATCGTGGAATTCTTATGTTGTCGTATTATTGCAAGATATTCCATAGCTTCCATGAGTCATGAAATGACCCTTCTATAATACGGGAAGGAGAAATGACGTAGTATCTGTCATTCAGCCTTGGTGTGAGATAGCACGGAGTGATATACTAACATATAAAAATCTCTGACCTTTCTCCCAGAGATGCAAAATATCTAATTGGTAATAAAATTAATTTCATTTTTGTCGACAGGCAGCCACACTTTATTGCTCGAACACAAGATACAGTAAATGACAGGATGGAATACCGAGTTCACTCGGCAGCGTAACACTAGTGTACACACTTAGGAAACCAGTTCGTAGCCGAGAACTGTCTGCAGTACAAGCACGAATAAATCAAGCACTGTCCTTGAGAGAAAATCAAGTATCGTAGGATCGTTGGTTATCGTTGAGTACGTCCGGCAGATCGCGACCGTAAACAGCGTAGGCGTAGTGCTGTGAGAGTGCTGAAGCTGCCGCCGTAGTACCTTCCCCCTCTCCCGCCCCCTCTGTTCTCGGTACGGGGTGATAGGCCACGGCCAAGCGACAAAGAGTGGCCTATGAAGCCGTCCCCTCGTTCTTGTGTGGCGGGTCTGTATCGACAGCGCTACCGGAAACTAAAACATCTGAGGGAGGGAGAGAGACAGAGAGAGAGAGAGAGGGAGAGAGAGAGAACATACATTGATGAGACAAAAAATTATGATCACTGCCGGTCACGAAACTGAATGCTGTCTGATGGCACTGAGGAAAAATTACACAGTAAGGAAAATACATAAAAGGATATATAAAAAGAGGAAATGGAAAGAGTTCTAGAGACGATGCGGCCCACAAATGAGGATATGCATTGGCGTAAGCGACTTTGACAAAGTATAGATTGTTATGGCCCAGCGCCTGGAAAAGGTCATCTCGGAAATGGCGAAGCTGGTCACCCGTTCGCTTGCTACTGTCATGAGCATCTACTGTAAGTGGTTGTAGCACGGTAACGCCACTAGTAAGAGACTCGGTGATGGACGTCTACACCGCATCGCAGAACGTGGATGTCGGAGGCCGTCCTACTATGTAAAGCAGAATAGGAGGCCATCTGTGGCACATCTGATGATAGAAAAAAATGCAGGTACAGGGACAAGTGTTTCACAGTAAACACTGTTAAAAATCGTGCTCCAGCCCAGACGATACCTAGGTTTTCCAGTGTTAACCCAAAGACGTCGTCAATTATGACTGCAGTGAGGCACGAGACCATCGAATTCGACGCTCGGATCAACAAAACGTGTTGCCAGGTTGAATGAATAGCGTTTCTTACTAAAATGTAGACATTCACGGCCGGAAATGTCATGTCCATTATAGTTATTCGAGCTGTTATGCCATGGTCGGTTGATGACTTCTCTGTTGTTTCCCAACGTTTCGTCCTCGTCTGCGGGAGACATCTTCAATGGTGTCTGTAGCTCGATGAAAGGTCCAACACACCCACTGGCTCGCTACTGACGGCCAGTAGCGAGCCAGTGGGTGTGTTGGACTTTTCATCGAGCTACAGGCCCGTACAGGACCTGTAACATGCGGTCGTGCATTATCCTGCTGAAACGTAGGGTTTCGCAGGGATCGAATGAAGGGTAGAGCCACGAGTCGTAACACATCTTAAATATAACGACCCCTGTTCAAAGAGCCAACAATGCGAACTAGAGGTGACCGAGACGTGTAACCAATGGCACCCCATACCAACACACCGGGTGATAGGCCACTACGGCGATGACAAATACATGCTTCCAATGTGCGTTCACCTCGATGTCGCCAAACACAGATGCGACCATCATGATGCTGGAAACAGAACCTGGATTCATCCGAAAAAATGACGTTTTGCCATTCGTGCACCCAGGTTCGTCGTTGAGTACACCATCGCAGGCGCTCCTGTCTGTGATGCAGCGTCAAGGGTAACCGCAGCCATGGTCTCCGAGCTGATAGTCCATGCTGTTGCAAACGTCGTCGAACTGTTCGTGCAGATGGTTGTTGTCTTGCAAACGTCCCCATCTGTTGACTCAGGTATCGAGACGTGGCTGCACGATCCGTTACAGCCATGCGGATAAGATGCCAGTCATCTCGACTGCTAGTGATACGAGGCCGTTGTGATCCAGCACGGCGTTCCGTATTACCCTCCCGAACCCACCGATTCCATATTCTGCTAACAGTCATCGGATCTCGACCAACGCGAGCAGCAATGTCGCGATACGATAAACCGCAATCACGATAGACTTTATCAAAGTCGGAAACGTCATGGTACGCATTTCTTCTCCCTACACGAGGCATCACTACAACGTTTCACCAGGCAACGCCGGTCCACTGCTGTTTGTGTATGAGTAAACGGTTGGAAACTTTCCTCATGTCAGCACGTGGTAGGCGTCGCCACCGGCGCCAACCTTGTGTGAATGCTCTGAAAAGCTAATCATTTGTATATCACAGCATCTTCTTCCTGTCGGTTAAATTTCGCGTCTGTAGTACGTCATCTTCGTGGTGTAGCAATTTTAATGGCCAGTAGTGTAATAGTACTGTACTACTTTGCGGATCGATTCTGCGAGTATATAGATGGTCAAGTAGGAAACGTAATTTACCTATAGAATTGTGCAGGGATAATTAATAGAATATAAAGAGATATTACATATGGATCTTGGGAATGACTATTAAACACTGGTTCCCTCGTCAGGGCGTGGCCGGCACGATTTCCAGGCTTTTCCAGCTCGGATTACGCTTAGTCTCTCACATTCGTAACTCACTACGCATTGCGGACGTCCGACGTGCAGGTTGCGCAGATTAACGTAGCCGGAGGCGGTAATGCCGCAGACGTCGCCAGTGGCACCCGGCACGCGCTAATTGGTGACCAGCAGAGCGTGGTCGCCGAGCAGGTCTAATCCCCGGCCGATCCCTCTGCCTCAGTGTCCGCGCGGCGCTCTTCATAACACAGACGCGTCCGCCCGCACCCCGCACCCCGCCCCGAACTCCATCTTCGACGCCAATGGCGACGCCGACGGCAGACGCCAATAGCTGTGGGTCTATTCTGAGCGCGGCTTTTTGTCTCCGCCACACAGCCGGCTTACGGCCGGAAGCGTCCGACTTTTTCCTCCATTGTTCTTTTATGACAAAGACGGGGAGGCTTTTCTTTAAAAAGCATTTCTCATCCTTTTTTGTGGTGTGGCAGCGTCTGTCTCGTTGCGGTAATTTTCATTTCTTGTCCTCTGTCCCACTTCCGTCTCTGTGAATCTCCTTGCTGGAAGATATAATGCCGACGTTGTTATAATTTATTTTAAAATAAGTCGCAACGTGACGCTATTAAGCTGGTACCTTCTGTGTTATTTCCTTTTTTTGTTTTCGAAGGCTGCGTTTTATTGCTGCTGTTAGTCTGCTCTTCGTATCAATTTTTATGCCATCATCTTGCATTTCGCCTCAGCTGCCCTTCCAGAATAAAGTATCACGCGTATGTCGTTGTGTGTGTAAACGAATCATTTAGGGTTACAGTTTCTCTCAAGTCTGTATGTATGGCGGTAAATATCCCTTAATTAGGATGCCACTGATGAGAAACTTTTCACTGTGAATTCAGTCGGCTTTACAACTACTACTTGCTGCTGCACCATACATTAAGTTTCTGCATAACTTTTCATGAACTGTAAACAATAGTGAACACCTTCCTTTTTCAGTACAGCGCCACCATCGTCGAACATGCAGGCCATTATTTGTTATGAAACGTAAACAGTTTCAAGCACGTTCTTTGTATTCGTAGATAATGTTAGAGCTCGTTCCGCTATATATATTCATTTCGGGTAGTTGGTTCCGTATCTCAAAATTTTCAGCTTAACCTCGTGCTCTAACTATATAATTTTGGTACGAAATGCTGTGCTACCCCACATACGTAGAAGAAACTATAAAAATTTTCCCGTAATAGCAAAACAGTTCAAAAAATGTTCAAATGTGTGTGAAATCTTATGGGACTTAACTGCTAAGGTTATCAGTCCCTAAACTTACACACTACTTAACCTAAATTAATCTAAGGACAAACACACACACCCATGTCCGAGGGAGGACTCGAACCTCCGCCGGGACCAGCCGCAAAGTCCATAGCTGCAGCGCCTGAGACCGCTCGGCTAAACCCGCGCGGCTAGCAAAACAGTTACTACATATTATGAGTGCAACTACATTTAATTATCATACTCCCTGTCACTGACTGTCAGTTGTTCCCATTCTTTGTAAGTGACATCCAAAGGACTGGAAGTGGAATTGGCATCTCACGTACTACTGCTGGTCTCCGCAGATAACGTCAGATACACTCGACACGATTCAGGTCCTGAGTCCTCACTGGGCAGCTCACTTGACTGATATCCTCATCAGATTATCTGGATATGAACAGACGTAATGGTACCTACCGAAAGCCGTACATCTCATGGTAGTACCTTAATATCCTACTTCTGAGTACTTGACAGTGTTCCTCCGACCAGCAGAAACAATCTGAAACTCGGTACATTAATCAAAATGGTTCAAATGGCTCGGAGCACTATGGGACTTAATTGCTGTGGTCATCTGTCCTCTAGAACTTAGAACTACTTAAACCTAACTAACCTAAGGACATCACACACATCCATGCCCGAGGCAGGATTCGAACCTGCGACCGTACCGGTCGCGCGTTTCCAGACTGTAGCGCCTGGAACCGCTCGGCCACCTCGGCCGGCGGTACATTAATCCTAAATGATTCTTCCTGGCGCCAGGACACTATCACCATTATACTGGTCTCTTACCAAGAGGCTCCTGTGATTGTACCGGTTCTTCTTCTTCTTCTGTGGCGCTACAGTCCAGGATGGAAAACTGGAAATTTGTGGTAAGGACTGTGGGGCCAAACTGTTAAGGTCATCGATCCCTAGGCTTATGCACTATTTAATCTAACTTAAACTAACTTACGCTAAGGACAACACACACACCCATGCCCGAGGGAGGACTCGAACCTCCGACGGAGGAAGCCGCGCGGACAGTGCAAGACGCCTCAGTCCAGGATGACTTCCGAACGAGCTTCCGTCACGATCATTATTAATCCGTCCAGCTTCTGCTTTAGTTTTTTTTTTTTTTTTTACATGTACATTACGGGACTTATCTTTGAAGGGCACGTTAACGGTTTCGTTTATGGACTTATATCGATGTTGCAAACTCGAGAACGAAGGAAGGAAAACAGACCAAGAGCTATGAGCCTCCGATGCAGACTATACCAGAATGCGCAAGTCCTGGAGCAGGTCTAAGTTCTGAAGACGACTGAGACGCACACGTGGATACAACTCAAAAAGGTGCCGTTTAGTCGAGAGATTAGTTTTGTTGTAGATTGGTCTATTTTGTACTGACGAGCGAAAAGATTTCTTGTGTCTCGGCACCTCGGCCTACGCATTAAAATGACACATTGTACCATATTACGCATTGCAGAAACTGCGTTTTGTCTCGTTTATTTCGAAATGTACTCCGAATTAATGGTGCAGATCAGTGTTCGAAAGACGTCTTTGTTTCGTTAGTTACTCTAATAAACTTCCTGGCGTTAATATACTGTTATTGGATAACCCATTCAGATGTTTTATTAATGTGCATATATACCTTGAGGCCATTAAGATCATTTCAGTGCGGATAGACTCTCTCTCCTCAACTCCTGCAGGAATTCAGCGCCATACTGCGAGCAAGGAGTATGTTCGGCAGGGGGCGCTACTTGAGTAGTGTGCGACTAGCCGGGAATTTGGGTTGGACGGAAAGCTGCTCTGAAAACCGAAGCAGTTAAGGCAACCGCTTGCGCGAATCGGCATATCCGGGTCTGAGTCCGGTCCGGCACAATTTTTTACGTGTATCAGTGCTTATTTGCTGCCAACGTCAGAGCTTATTTTATTTCATCATGTTTCATTAATGGCGTTTAAATCACGTGATCGATTTCCAAATTATACAATTTCGTTTCCTGACGCGCTTGGGACAGTCGAAGTGAAACGAAAATTTGAGATACATAAACTGATCCAAAACGTAACCACAATGAAAATTAGTTGTGGTGCTGAAATACGGCAGTTGTTATGTGCACCCAGTAGGAGGGTCAAACCGAAATTTCATTCTCACCCAACGAAAACTAAAGCAGGCTTCAAACATACGTCAGTGAACACGATATTGCAGTACCTGTGTTATTCTGATTACGATGAAAAGTTCCTTTCGACATGGATGCATATCCAAAGGAACAGTCACTGAGGGGACTACAGCCGTTATAAAATACATTAAATGAATTCGCAATTGCGAATAGTAACATCCATCAGCTGTAGAAGGGAATGACGACAGTGAAAATTTGTGCCGGACCGGGACTCTAACCCGGATTTCCCGCTCGCGATAAGCCTTATTGATGAAACTCTGATTTCTAAATGTACATCGGAATAATAAAAATGCTATAAAGTCGGTAGATGAAATTTATTATTAAGTTCAAAATGGTTCAAATGGCTCTGAGCACTATGGCACTTAACTTCTGAGGTCATCAGTCCCCTAGAACTTAGAACTACTTAAACCTAACTAACCTAAGGACATCACACACATCCATGCCCGAGGTAGGATTCGAACCTGCAACCGTAGTGATCGCGCGGTTCCAGACTGCAGCCCCTCGAGCCGCTCGGCCACTCCGGTCGGCTATTATTAAGTTTCTCACGACAGTTTTTATTATGATAATACACAAAGTGCCGAAATTAGGTAAATGCTGAGTAATAAACGGTTTGTATGCACAGTTTTGATGACGTCATAGACTATCACAGATGGGTGGAATTGCTACTTGCAGTATTTCCGAAGGTACCTGAAGATGGTATTTATTATTAAGTTTTCCATGACAGTTTTCATTATGATAACGTCCAAATTAGATGAACGGTTTGCCGGCCGCTGTGGTCGAGCGGTTCTAGGCGCTTGAGTCCGGAACTGCGCTGCTGCTACGGTCGGCGGTCGCAGTTTCGAATCCTGCCCCGGGCATGGATGTGTCCTTAGGTTAGTAAGGTTTAAGTAGTTCTAAGTGTAAGGGATTGATGACTTCAGATGTTTTTAAGTCCCACAGTGCTTAGAGCAATTTGAACCATTTAAATGAGCGGTTTTTGACACAATTTTGATGACATCATGGACCATCGCAGACGGGTGGAATTGCTACGTTCAGTATTTCTGAAAGAGCCAGTTTTCAACAAAAACAGTGGATTTCCGATATGCAAAGAAAACTTGACCGGTAAGTCTATTTGCGGGGATTATCCGTTCTCCAAAGAATCAAAGTATACAGACAGTACGTTCAATAGTTAGAAGAGTACCTGTTACATACAAAGACAGTGGAATTCCGAACTGCGAAGAAACCAGTAGGCCTATGTGCACTGACTGATTATCAGTCCTGTCTGTACTTTTTTTTTCTTCCCGTTTGTCGCCCAGTCCCTAGTAATGTTGCCGTCGACCGGACGTTAGGTCCCCCTTCTGCCATCCTTTGCAACTACGGCCGCCATCGGGACGCTGCTGTAGTTGGCGGTTTCCGCGAACGGTGATAAGGCCGGCGGCGAGCGGGAAACGGCCAGTGACCCCGCTGCGCGGCTGCTGCTGACCCCTGACCGCGGCGGGCGCCGCAGCCAGCGCGTCTGCTGTGCCTCTGGCCGACACACCGCGCAGACACGCAACACGCCGGGCCGAGACTCCCTCTCCCCTCTCCCGCACTCCCTCCCCTCCCCCCTCCCGACGACCGCCGACATCATCAGCCAAACCTCTCACAACACACACAGACCAGCCACCGCAAGCACTGTCGGAAGCACTTTGTACCACGAGTCAGCGCGAGTCTTGTCTCTACTTGTCACTGGGAATTTCGCCACTCCACTCTTATGTAGTACGTTGCTGCTTGGAAGCTACATACAATTGCCATTACGTGCTCTTCTCTTCGGCCAAGTTGTTAGTCCAAGCTCACTGTTCTCCATTCTTTCCTAGGTGATTCTTTTTCGTTCGCGTAGTGTACTGTATGCTGTAGTCCGTCTCCGAAAGTGAACAGTGGGCATGGTAGCCAAGTGTGTTAGGTCAGGGGGCTGGCCACCCTACGTACTACAAAAATCGCAAGAATCACGGGTGACAGAACAACGTAAAAAAAATGAAACAAATTCTGATGAGGGCATCTGACAGCAACGCGAAAGAGACAGGTTCAGAGTACTACCAGGATTTTTCCTTAGGCCGGTATTACACTATCAAATTTCTTTGTCAAAGATTTGATCAAAGATATGATCAAGTATCCGTAAAATATATTTGACAAAGATCTTTGACGTGGCGCTAAAAATGGGTATTACACTGTCATCATATTTTTCGTCAAATTTCAAGATGGCTGACAACAACAAGTTGTTATTAACCGCAGCAATTGCATGTACCACAATTGCACTGTGTGCACATGCGGATGAGAAGCGGGGGAAAAAAAGGAAACATACCTGAGTGAAGCCGTGGGTTTTACGACCACTCGATAAAAGCATTCAGCAAGACTTGTTACGTGAGCTTCTAGTGGAGGACGTCAAGTCGTACATCAATTATTTAAGAATGGATGTGCATACATTTCTGTATGTGCTCAGTGAAATGTATCCTCATATCACAAAGCACAATATTCACTTAAGAACTGCTATATATACAGAAGACAGGCTCTGTGTAACACTCTAATACCTTGCTACAGGAGAGAGTTAGGTTAGGTTAGGCTAGGTCAGGTCAGGTCCCCAATCTTCTTAATCTGTTCTTGTATTCAGGGTTTCTCACGTTGTAAGGCGCCTCATCAGCTGCATACATCTGTTAATTTTGTAGTTGTCAGTACACACCAATTTCATTTACCAGCAATGTTTATAAAAACACTATAAATGTCAGAACGCTGCAGCGATGCTAGCGCTCCACGTGGTAACAAGTCACATTGCAGTGAACAGAACACAAGCGACTTCTGTGGTCAAAACTACAGCGAGACCCTAGATTTGATCAAATATTTGACGACGTTTGACAAAGTTCCCTATTACACCATCAAATTTCTTTGACAAAGATTTTTGATAAAGATATTGGACAAAGAAATTTGATAGTGTAATACCAGCCATAGTGGGAGTTTGTTTTACACTATGGAATTTGTCCTAATGTGTCTCCTCTCTCTAGATGATACAAAATGTAAACTGCCAAAAGCCAGAAAGGTTTTTCTGAAAAAAGAATGTAACTTTAAATTTTAGGAAGTCTTTTCTGAATATATTGACATGGAAGTGTCTATACGCTCGTTATAGTGATATTGGGTCGGACTTTCTTGGCTGACGAAATATCGTCAGTCCTGCATTGCTGTTAACAACGAGAGTAATAGTGCGCTAATGGTTGAGATCAACACGGATAGTTCGTGTTTGTACTTCTTTGTCGCGCACTGCTCCTTTTACCTGTGACGTCAACGTACCAGTGCTCGTGCATCCGCGTGATGGTTACGAGTTAATTTTGGGTAAAGTTGTAAACTGTAAACGCGGAAAGGCGCTTAACTTCATCATTGATTCGGGAGTAATTGTGAAGAGCTTGCGAAGAGCTAGGACGCAAACTGAGACAATAAAAGTGAAAAGTGATACAGCAAATATCACTGACGACACACTAAGTAACAGTCTCACATAAAAAAGAAAAAACTATATTATACCAACTTCCACACAGAAAATGAAAAACAAATTCACTGCTTCCATTCCTTTCTAAGGCAAAATCTCCTTCAAAACAGCAACCATTTTCAGACACACAGCATTGACATTGCCTTCACAACACATAAAAAACTGCAGCACTTACACAGATACGATACTGACACACATGTAGATAAACACAATGAGGAATTTATAAAATACGTGGAATGTAGTACCTGAAAAGCCCTCTATGTAGGCCAAAACGCGACAGACTTCCAAATAAGATACAGTGAACATACAAATGCCTACCACACTAACAATTATGATAAATCAGCAATAGCCACCCATACAAAAAAAAACACAGGCCACCTCTTGCATGATATTGCGGATAATCTTCATATATTATGTAAAATGGACAAGAGACACCAAATGGGCTTATATGAAGAATAGGAAACATTCATTCATAACACAGTATATGGAGACATGATACTAAAAGATAAACTTGAAAGTAATGATATTAAAGCCTTTAAAAAGTCCTCCAATATCGAATGACTATTTCATTGGACAAAAGGTATTTACCAACCGCTCACCTAATATATGCCATGACATAAATCCATCTAGATATAAATGTTTTGTCTTCACTCTATGCAACGGTTTGAGGAATAAAAACAAGTTTATCTTAGCTTCTAAGACTCTTTGGATTGACGTACGCAAATGATTGTGAAAACGTACTAGCTGCTGTATACTGTGTGCCAGAGAAGGAAATTACTGACAAAAATGTAAAGAAGTGCACTAACAAAATGACTAATCATGCTTAGCACATAAAAGACTCGCTACAACACATTAATCTTTCTGAACAGGTGTCTTTTTCAACATATGACCTCACGGGCACACACAGCAGAGGAAACTAACCTCACTTCATGTTAATTACAACGTAAAATTAGCTGTAAATGCACATGTTGGTAGCAACATGTTGTCGGAACGCGTATTGCTAATAAAATATTAGTAACAAGTGGCTTTACAATGTATATTATTTCATAAAAATCTAACAATACAATTACAGCACTCAAATAACATCTATATAACATGTATAAATTTAAGTAAAAATTATTCGCCGTAAGGCTTGGCAACAGGAAGGACATTCGGCCAGCCTCTACGATTAACATTGCCAAATCAAGAATAACACAGCGAACCCCAGACGATACGGGATAAGGTCAAGGAAAAGAAGTTTGGACCTGACGATGCCAGTAGTCGAAATGTCTTTATTAATGAAAAATAAGTAAGCTATCCAGACGGATTTTTTCTAAAATAAATTCTTTTTGTTTAGAACCAGCTATCAAGTTTTAACCAGGCACTGACAATCTACTAACTTCTCTCCACTTCGTAACCATTTTCTAAGCATGTCACCTCCATGTACACAATTTCGTAGTCTGCAGAGAGCGTCAATGAGCTACAGATGAGACCATTTTGTTTATCTGGAACATCAGTGATTCTGCCACACTACCTTGAGTTACGCTGCACTGTGCCTTCACTTCTGAAGGCCTCGCATTAAGAATGATACATTCAATTTTGTTTTGTAGGAAGTCTTCGATGCAATAACATATCTATTCGGATATTCCATATGGGAGTATCATACTTACCAAATAACGATGTGGAACTATATCGAAGGTACTTTGAGTTCACCGTCTACTGCTTTCATGCCTTAAAAGTGCAATTATATTTTTGAAATGATTGTAGGAGCCTCATTTCTTTTGTGGACTGTCCTTGTGGCATCCTAATAATGTCTCAAGTTAATTTCTGATGTAAATGGGACAAATATCTATTTATCTCTCTCAGCAAAGAGTCTAGATGAAGAAGATGAAAAACTAAATTGGGCTGAGCACATTGCTGCGATATGCAAGCAGGCATCAGCATCGTTCCATGCCCTACAAAAATATAAAAACTGTTTCCCTCTTGACCTGAAAAAAAATTGTTCAAATGCTTAAACTTCCAGTTAATAATTACAGGGATGTTACCCTGCAAGGTCTTTCCCGAGAAAGGTCACGGAGCCTCGAACTAGTGATCAACGCCTGTGTTTGATGTATCTGTGACGTTCGAATCTTTGATCATATTTGACCATCTTATGGACCGCTATCCTGGCCACTACAAAAAAAGGTTCAGATGGCTCTGAGCACTAAGGGACTTAACTTCTGAGGTCATCAGTCCCCTAGAACTTAGAACTACTTAAACCTAACTAACCTAAGGACATCACACACATCCATGCCCGAGGCAGAATTCAAACCTGCGACCGTAGCGGTCGCGCAGTTCCAGACTGTAGCGCCAAGAACCGCTAGGCGGCCATTACAGACAAGCACAAGAATTCCATACACTCTGTCTCTTCTACCGTGTTATCAACGTACGCTGTCCGTGATATCTCTCCTCTACATTAAAACTCTTGTCAGAACGTCGTACCACAAGCACTCATTCACATCAGGACAAAATCCATTCTGCCCCACTCTGTCACTCACCCGTTCACTGGAAGTCCTCTGCAGTAGCAGGAACCCAATTCTGGAACGACCTCCCTCATTATATCAGAGAACTGAATAACATCTTCAGCTTCAAAAGAAGGTTAATGACATGTCTACTGAAGCGATAATAATGTCTGCCTTTGTCACTGTTACCCCATTAAATCGTACTTTCCGTCTAGATTTTCCTCGTTTCCCAATGCTCTTAGCTGGTGCAGTTTACCTAGATTTCTTTCTCTCAAAACTCGCTATATCAGAGAATATCATTCTCCTGCACCTATAAATATGTTTTGTGTATACCACTATCACGGTTATTATTATTATTATTATTATTATTATTATTATTATTATTATTACTGCTATTAGTGGTGGCAGCAGTAGCACAATGAGTAGTATTAGTAGTAGTGCTAGTATTAGCTTTATTAATTTTTATCGAGGTGTATTTATTCATTCTGTCTCTACATACAATAAAAAATTATTACTTATATTAATACTATTTTATTATCACTTGTCATAGTAAAATTATTGTTATTTCTTTCGTAACTATGATGCAAAAGTGTACTACAATCTGAAGCCCTGGAATGATGCAAGACAGGGCCTGATCAGGTTAAATACATAAATAAATGCGTCCGCTGGATACATGTATCAAAGTGGCTGGTGTTTGGGGTCGTTGAGTTCTGTCTTCCACTTTTACGCTTATATCTCAAGTTCCTTTTATTAGTATTATTTTCTCGCGAGCTGTATTGCTGGTGAATGGCTACTGGCCCCTGTCTGCAAGTGATAAGTATCATATCGTCTGCATGTATATCTTTGTTGACCCCTAACAAAACAGGCGGATCAGCCATGAGATATAGACATGCGCCCAGACACAAGGCTCCCACGTCAGCTAGCCACAGCGTCCTGTTGTCTGGATACTTTCTTTTTAAATCTCATGCCTTTATGACATTATTACGAAATATTGGGTATAATTTTTTTGAATTCTTGGTAACAGAAATTAATGGTTGAAATCCCCTGACATTTTGAGGCAAAACGGACGCATCAAGCGATCATAAGCAAAGGTTGTGGGACATTGCTCTATCACTTCTGAAATTTGATGACCTAGAACCTTCACACTTTGGCCCGACAGCTGGACCAACTTGCGAAATACAGTGTTCCATTCTTCTCTCACCACTTACAAAATTGCGCTCAGAATCTAACAATCGTAGACGTGTAGAAAGACATGGAATATCAAAATCTGCGAATCCATTATTGCTAACGGAGCATAGAAGTACGTTACAAAGATTGGAATATCTCAACCACTGGAGTCGAGCAAATAAATATCTAGCAGATATTCTGAGTGAAATTAAACATGAAAACGTTAATATGGAAAACTCAAATTGAAGCACATAACAATGAAACGGTATATGCCTTAGCGACGCAAAGTATTACAAAAGGCTGTTTCCAAATCACTGGGCTCCCTTACATTGACTTCACCCCTTTGATCAAGAAACACACACATACACCTAGAGATAAAATTTCTATGCCCGTGTTCAACCTGTTATCACAAGAAAACGATATCGTTCTACTGAATCTCAGTAAATGGCCATTAGAATGCACGTAGGACGTGGATTAAAAGTTAAAGACGATCCATTTTGAGCCAAGAGAGTTTCCCAATTACCCGATCCCCAGTCACACAATTCTTGAATATAATAAGAACAAGCAAAAGTAAAACGACTTCTACGAGGAACTTGGGAAACAAGGAGCAACATTCCTCACTTCATTATTTGTTTTATTGCATGGCAGCATAACACCATTTACAAAATTTTGGCTATTATTTGTCTCAGGCAAACATTTTTTTATACAATGAAGCGTAAAAATCTGGTGTAGGCATGCGTATTCAAATACAGAGATATGTAACCAGGCAGAACACGGCGGTGCGGTCGGCAATGCCTATATAAGACAACAAGTGTATGGCGCACTTGTTAGATCAGATACTGCTGCTCCTATACCAGATAATCAAGATCTATGTGAGTCTGAACGTGGTGTTAGTCGGTGCACGAGCGATGGGACACAGAATCTCCTAGGTAGCGGTGAAGTGGGGATTTTCCGTACGACCATTTGAGGAGTGTATCCCGAATATCAGGAATCCGATAAAACATCGAATCTGCCACATCGCAGATCCTGCAGGAACAGACCAACGACGAATCACGAGAATCGTTCAGCGTGACAGAAGTGCAACCCTTCAGCAAATTCCTGCAGATTTCAATGCTGGGCCATCAACAAGTGTCAGCGTGCGAACCATTCAACGAAACATCATCGATATGGGCTTTCGGAGCCGGATGCTCGTTTGTGTACCCTTGATGACTGCACGACGCAAATTCTTACGCCTCACCTGGGCCCGTCAACACCAACATTCGACTGTTGATGCCTAGAAACATGTTGCCTGGTCGGAAGAGTCTCGTTTCAAAATGTATCGAGCGGGTGGGCGTGTACGGGTTTGGAGACAACCTCATGAATCCATAGACCCTGCATGTCATCAGGGGACTGTTTAAGCTGATGGAGGCTCTATAATAGTGTGGGGCGTGTGCAGTTGAAGTGATATGGGGTCCCTGATACGTCTAGATACGACTCTGACGAGCGACACGTACGTAAGCATCCTGTCTGATCACTTGCATCCATTCATGTCCATTGTGCATTGTGATGTTCTTGGGCAATTCCAGCAGGACAATGCAACACCCCACACGTCCAGAATTGCTACAGAGTAACTCCATGAACACTCTTCTGAGTTCAAACACAAACAGACATGAACATTATTGAGCTTATCCGGGATGCCCTGCAACGTGTTGTTCAGAAGAGATCTCCGCCCCTCGTACTCTGACGTATTTCTGGACACCGCTGCAGGATTCATGGAGTCAGTTCCCTCCAGCACTGCTTCAGATATTAGTCGAATCCATGCCACGCCGTGTTGCGGCACTTCTGCGTGCTCGCGGGGGCCCTACGCGATATTAGGCAGGTGTGGCAGTTTCTTTGGCTCTTCAGTGTAATTAATGTATGATTAGACAGGATTCAAATATCAAACCTTGTGATGTAAGTAAATGAAAGTAAATGAACTCCACAGAATTTCATTACTACCATAACAACACGTTTCATAATTTCTCTGTATTCCTATACTTTAGGAAATGTATAGTACTCAACAGTTGTTATATTTTATGTATAGTGTGTCAGTAACTGTTGAGAGGCTGACTTTATAGTTTAACTGAGGCTACCAATAATTTCATAGTATCGTAATACCTCAAAAGGATGAATTGAAGATATGCCTCAAGGTACACTTTAAACGAGATATTTTCCTTAACGACAGCAATTTGTCCGTTATTTTGTCGCGTCAAATTGGAATGAAACTCCAAACTTTTGAGACCTTCACCAACTGTTTCCCTGAGGAGAACAACTGTCACATAGGCTATGGGAAATTCCGATGTAATCTGATATTCATGATACGTCACCGTTAGCAACACGGTGTAAACTACGCCTCAAATTACTTTGTAGTCTATCTACATCAAGCGCTTGCTTTTCTGCATTTCTGGGTGCATATCACATAGCTCATTTAGGTTTTGAAACTTACGAAGGGTTTCAGATGGAGTGTTACACAGGACATAAAAAAATGAAGCGGTGGTCTGCAGAATCGGCGGGAAATGAATTTGTAGGTGGCAAAAACTGTAGAGAAATTCAGAGACTGAAATACATCCAATAATTGGAATACATGTGGTGTAATTGCTGTTTTGAAGGAAGGAAGAAATATTATAATTTTACGTCCCATTGACAACTGGACCATTAGAAACGGAGCACATGTTCGGATTGTTAATTTGGATGGCCGGATGTGGATTTTAATCGTATTCTCTCGAATGCGACTCCAGTTGCTAACCACTGCGCCACCTTCTGGTTGCTAGTCTGAGATTATAAAACTATCATATTATAGTATTTCGGCTTCCCTTGAAAATAGTCAGAGTATACCACCAACCTGTATTAGCGTCAGCCGTAGGATATGGTGCGAGCGTTTGAGCTCATAGATTGTAGCTACTGAAACAACTCTTTAGTGAGAAGAGTTCAACGAGGAGTGCTACTAAGATTAACGGCCGCCTACTGCATTACCCCAAATGATGCTTTGGTAATAATCCTAGGAATATACCCACTGGACTTGGAAATTAGGAAAAGGGGTGGGTTTCACTGGCTAAATAAAGGCCATCAAATGAAAGTACGAAGGAAGCTTGGAACTGGGGTCAATACTAAAAAGGCAATAAAAGAACGCATATTACAACTGTGGCAAAATGGATGAGACACTTCAGACACAAGCAGGAGAATATATGAATTTCTCCCTACTATCGCTGAGAGATTAAAAATGAGATTTCTGAACCCGTCTAGTAGACTGATACATTACCTGATCGGCCATAGCCTTTATGCCACCGAGAGAGTTGGCGAAGTGGTTAGCACACTGGGCTCGCTTTCGGGAGGACAACAGTTCAAACCGGCGTCCGGCCATCCCGATTTATCTCTTCCGTGATTTCCCTAAATCACTTCAGGCCAATGCCTGGATGGTTCCTTTGAAAGGGCAGGGCCGGCTTCCTTCCTCATCCTTCCCTAATCCGATGGGACCGATGACCTCGCTGTTTGGCCCCCTCCCCCAAATCAACCAACCAATGTATCTGTACAAAACCAGAATGATAGATGTGGCAGTGTGGGCACATCAGAATACACATTGCAAGACTGCACGCTCTATGAGGATGCGGCCGGTAATGGATGTCAGGTATTAAGGATTTTGGATACGAAAGCAGCACTAAGGAGCGAGTCGACCTGGCGCATCTTGAACGACACTGCAGTCGCGATAATCCAGGAAGACCAAACAAGACTTCACGAGGCATTCAACCGTAAGTCAACATGCTGCCATCCGGACTGGACAACGTACTCTGTTGAAGATAACCTAGGTCGGCGACCACCGAATGAAATAGTGTCACAAGAATCTACATTGCGTTGGTGCAAGGGATCATAGAAGTGTAGAATTTAGGACGTAACATTGATGGGTGGAGTTACTTACTATAGCGGAAACGGTGTTGACGTGCTGCCCGACGCCCAAGAAATCCAACAGACTATGGCTGTTGACATGGGATAGTGTGAGGGCGGAACCAGAGCGGGAGCAACTATCTGCAAGTTAAATGAATTAACATAAATAGAGAAGAAATTCTGTAGTGCTTGTAATATTATTAGTAGTTGGGTAACTGGTTTAGACTTTCATTATTGTTTTTTAGTAGTATAAGTAGCTGTAGTATTTTAAAAATTAAGTATCAGACATAGTAGTTAATACATAACTTATTACCATCCAAGGAAATGTGACTTTCATGACCTATTTTAACTTTTCAGATAACAGGCTGTAATTAATTAATTAATTAATTCTTATAATGTATCTCTGTGATATCAGTTATTTGCATTTAGGTGTTTTCCCATGCAATCGTAGTAATTCTTCTAACCGTTGCATATTCACAATAAATGCGTTATAATATTAAAGAGAAAAATTTCTACTAACGTTCTGCAAAATTGTATTGTCTCCTGAAGATTTCCTGAGGAGCCGAATGTCGGTTCGTGAAAAAATAAATACAATTTTGCACAACATTAGGAATTGTTTTCCTCTTTAATATTATTATCATTTTGTGCCAAGCACCGACGGAAAATTCAGTAAATGTTAAATGTGTTATATGTAACTGATGGAAATACTTACCTTTCAATAGCATCAGTTGTGAACGGATATGATTTTGTCCATCAGGAGTGATGAATTAAACATCAGGGTCTATTCTAGTAACAGACTGAAACAGTTTTATTGTCCACGTCACAGTTTAATCCGATATTTTCATCCAAGAACATGTTAACATCGCAGCTGGAATTATAAAGAGCAGTTCTGATGGAAGTTGTCCAGAGGAAACTTCTTGAGACAAGCTAATATTTCTTAACAACTGAGATAAAGAATTAACTTTGTGCGAAATTATGCTACCTCCGATTAAGAACCAGAACATTCCAAAAAATAATAATCTTCTGGAACGTTTTACAATCTCCAAATTACAAATTAGTTAGAGTTTATTTGTTGGTTTTATGAATTTTTAATTAAAACGTTACAAAATTGCGGTCTTTTCATTTTGATTTATTTTTTATTTTGCTATCGACCGTTCTAGAGTACTAGACTTAAGCCATTTTATGTACGTTCTTACTCTTGAGTTTTACATTAATGTTTTAATGTGTCGAGTGTTTTATTTATAAAAATGTATCTAAAATTGCAAGTCTCGAACCGTATCAGATATTACGAAACAAAGAAGTTCGTTTTTTCAACTTGACCTATTTTCAGGTACCTCACGAGGTGACGACGTTCGTACAAAATACAGTAGAGGAAGTCACAATGGGCTGTGTGAAACCGAAGAGTAAAAAAGCGAGAAGGAAAGGGGATGACGTTGCATGGGGGCGGGACGTTTGCGTTTCCACGGCCTTCTTGATGGGGTGCTTCCAGGGAGCACCACCATATCATTCACATCGGTGAAATCCCAAAATATCTGAGACAGTTAGTTACAATTCTGTAAGCTTTCGCTGCCATTGCCAATGAAGGTAAAAATTCTCACTTGTTAGTGAACGCCATGTTGCTCTTCAGACTGTTTCTTGACAATCGATACTTCTGCTGGGATTATCTTCAGTATCTCCCAGTATCTTCTAACAATACCGGTTAGCCTAACATTAACTAACCGGAAGCACCAGTAGATTCTTGAGATTATTCCAACACAGGGCAGAAATGTAGGTTGAGAAGCAGAAATTTGAAATCGAAAATAACGCGGCGTAACAACCTACAACATGTTACCTTTAGTAAGTTCTTGGTGACGAATACAATACAGGGAATTCTTAGAAACTTGAAATGTTGTCCTAGTTTTATACAACAGGTGAATCGAGGACATAATATCCAGCTGTACAACTTGAAACTGAATCCGGTGCTGTCTGACTATTAGCCCACAGCCATTTTGTTACGTTTTCCATTTCCAAATACGGCGAAGCCCTGGAGAACCTGTGGTAGGCTCAGTGTTGGTGCCGCAAGTTCAGCTGACGTGGCAATCATTACGACAGTCGGCGCTCGCAAACTGCATGGGAGCAATAATCTCGCCATAATGACGTGGGCGCAGCGCGCTGTTTCGCGTCGTGAATACTGCTACAGTAAATTACTTTAGAAACACCTTATTTGGTCGCACTCGTTATTTCAATGCCACCGCGGAAATACGAGAATCGAATGTAGCGCTAGTGGGGGCGAGGTCGCCGTAGCAGCGATAACAGGCGCTCTTAGAACCCTGGCGCTTTGCCAGCGCGTTCCGTCCCCATTATCGGAACGCAATTTCCTTTAAACTCATGCAGGTGCAGATTTATCGCGCCGTCCCTGTATTACTGTAGGCGGCTGCTGCAATAAATTCTTAATTGGAGGCATGATGGCTTCCTCCCTCGAAACCAATTTATCATGCGAACCCTAATGAGGGAGCCGGCGATGTGCCCGTAGACAGCTTGCGCACATTTGCTGACGCAGGGGGGAGGGGCAAGGCGCAGATATTTTCATCGCTGGCCTTCGACGCAGTCACAACTTTCACGGGTTACACACCGAGAGTACTGTTTCTTCTTACCATTTCTCCGAACACCAACATCAATAATGGTCTTCCAGTGCTTAAACTGTTAGGAGAAAATGAATATCAAACGTGCTCTCGAAATATCTTCCGTCTTATACAGGGAATAAATTTTAATTGACAAACCAGAATAGCTGGAAAAATAAGCTTCACACGAAAAAATTTATAGAAATCAAATTTGATTATATTCTAGGGGAGCATCTGCTGGTACTAAAATTAACCCACCAACTTTAAAATTTCAAGTGGGAGCCCCCATTTTTTTTATTGCAGAATCAGATTCTGCATAAAAAAACTACGTACATTTTGTCTTAACATAGCGCCAACATATGTTTTGATTCTTGGTAGTTGGCGCTGTAATTCAAGAAAATCCATGTTCTCATTTTTGCGTGTAAAATGTTTACGGATATATAAAAAATACTTATTTACTTCGTAAATTTTGATTCGCTGAAACTAAAATTCTCCCTCTCTCCCCATAGGTTGGGGTCTGAGAGAGAGGAATTTGAGTTTTACAAATGTTGACCACGAAACAAACAAAACTTATCCGAATCTGCAGAAAAAATTAATATTTGGGTCAACATTTGTAAAACTTTAATTCCTCTCTCTCAAACCCCACCCTACGGGGAGAGAGGGAGAGTTTTAGTTTTAGCGAATCAAAATTTACGAAGTAAATAAGTATTTTTTATATATCCGTAAACATTTTACACGCAAAAATGAGAACATGGATTCTCTTGAATTACAGCGCCAACTACCAAGAAACAAAACAAATGTTAAGACAAAATGTACGTAGTTTTTTATGTAGAATCTTATTCTGCTATAAAAAATGGGGGTTCCCATTTGAAATTTTCAAGTTGCCTCCCGCACCACCCCCAGGGGGCTGGGGTGGCGGGCTAATTTTAGCACCAGCAATGTCCCCCTCGAAAATAATCGACTTTGGATTCTACACATTTTTTCGTGTGAAGCTTATTTTTCGAGCTATTCTGGTTTGTCAACTAAACATTTACACCCTGTATGTCACATGGCTCTTCATTTATACACTGTAGCCGACCCTATGGTGTTTAGGGGGAGGTACTATGTGTACTACTGTCACTTCGGCCGTTTTCTGTTCAGTCGCGAATGGTGCGACCGCTGGTAAAGCCCCGTGTAAGCTCGAAGCTCTCTCATTTTTACCTTTAGTGGTAGTTTCGCAAGATATGTGTAGGAGGAATGGCCGGCAGCGGTGGTCTCGCGGTTCTGGCGCTGCAGTCCGGAACCGCGGGACTGCTACGGTCGCAGGTTCGAATCCTGCCTCGGGCATGGGTGTGTGTGATGTCCTTAGGTTAGTTAGGTTTAAGTAGTTCTAAGTTCTAGGAGACTTATGACCTAAGATGTTGAGTCCTATAGTGCTCAGAGGCATTTGTACCATTTGTAGGAGGAATATACTCCCGGAATTTTGTCAGTCAATGACTCTGTGCTTCACAACGCCACAACGAAATGCGCTGCTCTTCTTTGGATCTTCTATTGCCTATATCAGTTTTACACTGAAGAGCCACAGAAACTGGCACACCTGCCTAAAATCGTGTAGTGCCTCCTCGAGCACACAGAAGGGCCGCAACACGACGAGGCATGGACTCGACTAATGCCTGAAATAGTGCTGGAGGGAACTGACACAATGAATCTTGCAGGGCTGTCCATAAATCCGTAAGAGTACGAAGGGGTGGAGATCTCTTCTAAACACCACGTTGCAAGGCACACTGTATGTTCAATAATGTTCATGTGTGGGGAGTTCGATGGCCAGAGGAAGTGTTTCAGCTCAGAAGAGTGTTCCTGGAGCCACTCTGTAGCACTTCTGGACGTTTCGAGTGTCGCATTGTCCTGCTGGAACTGCCCACGTCCGTCGGAATTCAGAATGGACATGAATGGATGCAGGTTATCAGACAGGATGATTATATACGTGTCACTTGTCAGAGTCGTATCTAGACGTATCAGGGGTCCCATATCACTCCAACCGCACACGCCCCAGACCATTACAGAGCCTCCCCAGCTGATATGCAGGGTCTATGGATTGATGACGTTGTCTCCATACCCGTACATGTCCATCCGCTCGATGCAATTTGAAACGAGACTCGTCCGACCAGGCAATATGATTCACTCGTTAAATGATCGTACGGAAAAATTCCCATTTCATCGCTATCTCGGAGATGCTGTGTGCCATCGCTCGTGCGCTGAGTATAACACCACGTCCAACCTCACTTAAATCTTGATAGCTTTTCATTCTAGCAGCAGTTACCGATCTAACAACTGCGCCAAACACTCGTTGTCTTGTATAGGTGTTGCCGACTGCAGCGTCGTATTCTGCCCGTTTACATATCTCTCCATTTAAAAACGCACGCCTATACCAGTTTCTTTGGCGCTTCGTGTATGTGGTAAGGATCCCAGACTGATGGGCAGTGCTTACCTATCTTCCGAGCGAAGGTTTGGTAAGTTACCTTCTCCGTGCGAGGACTCCACTTATTGAGGATTCTTCCAGTCTATCCCACTCTGACATCTGCCTATCCCACTATTATTTTTATGTGACTGCCCCACTTTACATAGTTCCCTACATCTAGTCCCAAATATTTAATTAATGTGACTGCTTCCAGTGATAAGTCGGCAGTCACACTATCAGACAATAACTGTTCTTTTAGCCGGTTCGTTCACAAGACGTTAAATTTATTTATGCCCTCCCTGCACCAAGCGTCGATGCTCTGCAGTTGATATTACGTTTCGTCACGATTTCCTAGTTTCGTGACTGGTCTATAAACGTAAAACGTCCTCCGTCGTCTGGGAACACTCTCATAGAGATACCAGTATAGCCCTCTAGATAATTTGTGTTTATTAGGAACAGTAACAGTGCTATAACAGTTTGTTGGGAAACGGATGAAATTACTTTTACGTTTGAAGCGTCCTGTCGTCGGGAATGCTATGCTTTTTACTAGGAACATTGCAGTCGAAACCGAGCGAGGTGGCGCAGTGCTTAGTACGCTCGGCTCGCATTCGGGAGGACGACGGTTCAAAACCGCGTCCGGCCATCCTGATTTAGGTTTTCCGTGATTTCCCTAAATCGCTTCAGGCAAATGCTGCGATGGTTTCTTTGAAAGGGCACGGCCGACGTCCTTCCCCATCCTTCCCTAATCCGATAGGACCGATGACCTCGCTGTTTGCTCCTCTCTCCCCAACCAACCAACCAACTTCAAAAATGGTTCAACTGGCACTGAGCACTATGGGACTTAACATCTGAGGTGATCAGTCCCCTAGAACCTAGAACTACTTAAATTTAACTAACCTAAGGACATCACACACATCTATGCCCAGGCATGACTCGAACCTGCGACCGTATCGGTCTCGCGGTTCTAGACTGAAGCGCCTAGAACCACTCGTAGATTATTACCTAAATTTTTTTATTATATTTATTAAATTTTATTATTATATTACTGTGCCCATTCTGAGCAAGAATCGTACTGGGAAGAAATAACTAGCACACCTGGAAAGGCGACGTCGATTTCGATCCGATGACGGGTTATCCCACCTGGGGGTTAGTAGATGTATTGATAATACACTCCTGGAAATTGAAATAAGAACACCGTGAATTCATTGTCCCAGGAAGGGGAAACTTTATTGACACATTCCTGGGGTCAGATACATCACATGATCACTCTGACAGAACCACAGGCACATAGACACAGGCAACAGAGCATGCACAATGTCGGCACTAGTACAGTGTATATCCACCTTTCGCAGCAATGCAGGCTGCTATTCTCCCATGGAGACGATCGTAGAGATGCTGGATGTAGTCCTGTGGAACGGCTTGCCATGCCATTTCCACCTGGCGCCTCAGTTGGACCAGCGTTCGTGCTGGACGTGCAGACCGCGTGAGACGACGCTTCATCCAGTCCCAAACATGCTCAATGGGGGACAGATCCGGAGATCTTGCTGGCCAGGGTAGTTGACTTACACCTTCTAGAGCACGTTGGGTGGCACGGGATACATGCGGACGTGCATTGTCCTGTTGGAACAGCAAGTTCCCTTGCCGGTCTAGGAATGGTAGAACGATGGGTTCGATGACGGTTTGGATGTACCGTGCACTATTCAGTGTCCCCTCGACGATCACCAGTGGTGTACGGCCAGTGTAGGAGATCGCTCCCCACACCATGATGCCGGGTGTTGGCCCTGTGTGCCTCGGTCGTATGCAGTCCTGATTGTGGCGCTCACCTGCACGGCGCCAAACACGCATACGACCATCATTGGCACCAAGGCAGAAGCGACTCTCATCGCTGAAGATGACACGTCTCCATTCGTCCCTCCATTCACGCCTGTCGCGACACCACTGGAGGCGGGCTGCACGATGTTGGGGCGTGAGCGGAAGACGGCCTAACGGTGTGCGGGACCGTAGCCCAGCTTCATGGAGACGGTTGCGAATGGTCCTCGCCGATACCCCAGGAGCAACAGTGTTCCTAATTTGCTGGGAAGTGGCGGTGCGGTCCCCTACGGCACTGCGTAGGATCCTACGGTCTTGGCGTGCATCCGTGCGTCGCTGCGGTCCGGTCCCAGGTCGACGGGCACGTGCACCTTCTGCCGACCACTGGCGACAACATCGATGTACTGTGGAGACCTCACGCCCCACGTGTTGAGCAATTCGGCGGTACGTCCACCCGGCCTCCCGCATGCCCACTATACGCCCTCGCTCAAAGTCCGTCAACTGCACATACGGTTCACGTCCACGCTGTCGCGGCATGCTACCAGTGTTAAAGACTGCGATGGAGCTCCGTATGCCACGGCAAACTGGCTGACACTGACGGCGGCGGTGCACAAATGCTGCGCAGCTAGCGCCATTCGACGGCCAACACCGCGGTTCCTGGTGTGTCCGCTGTGCCATGCGTGTGATCATTGCTTGTACAGCCCTCTCGCAGTGTCCGGAGCAAGTATGGTGGGTCTGACACACCGGTGTCAATGTGTTCTTTTTTCCATTTCCAGGAGTGTAGTTTCAGCGTCGTCGGCCAACAGATAACGAGTGTGGCATAGCTACCAGAGCGTCATATGTGTCTATCCTTTAACAGGGAGCGCTCACAGCCAGAAGGCTCAGCGTGGTGCAGACATGTGAAGCAAGCGGGCAACTGTGCCACGGAGACACAATCGTTCTTCCCACAGCAAAGTGAGTGAGTTTTAAAGGCGTCAAATTGTGGCCTTCCGAGTGCCGGGTTGGTGCTTTCAGAGAATTGCCACACAAGGTGGACGTGCTGTGTCATCTGTGCAACGATGCTGTCATCAACAGTCACGTGAAGACTCTCACACCTGTAGATGAGGTGCTGGATGTCAACGTTGGACAGTACTGTCGTATTCTAGGGGCAGCAGTGCCAGATCGCGCAGCAAACACAGCACAGATATGAGGGCTTGTGAACCAAGACGTGTCAGTACGATCTGTTGTGTATCAGTTATTATCACTGGGACTACGGGCACGCACACCTTTATCCCATCTTCCACTCACCTCCCAGCATCGAACTGCTCAGGCCGACTGGTGCCGTCAGAGGATGACTTGGAAGGTCTTCAGTGATGAAAGCAGATTCTGAAACTTCCTGGCAGATTAAAACTGTGTGCCGGACCGAGATTCGAACTCGGGACTTTTGCCTTTCGTGGGCAAGTGCTCTACCAACTGAGCTGCCCAAGCACGACTCATACCCCGTCCTCACAGCTTCACTTCTGCCAATATCTCGTCTCGTACGTTCCAAACTTCATAGCTTGACTAAAAGCAGATTCTGCCTCCACGCAGGTGATAATAGTTTGCGCGTACGACGTAGACCTAGTGAGCGCTGTCTCATAGAGTACATTCGTCCAAGAGACTTTGGGTCCACCCCAGACCTTATGGTCCAGGGAGCGGTAAGCTACACCTCACGGTCACCTTTGGTTCAAATGGTTCAAATGGCTCTGAGCACTAAGGGACTTAACATCGGAGGTCATCAGTCCCCTAGACATAGAACTACTTAAACCTAACTAACCTAAGGACATCACACACATCCATGCCCGAGGCAGTATTCTAACCTGCGACCGTAGCGATCGCGTGGTTCCAGACTGAAGCGCCTAGAACCGCTCGGCCACACCGGCCGGCTCACCTTTGGTGTTTCTGGAGGACACTAACCAGCGTTCGGTACGTGCAGAATGTTAAACGCGTTCTTTTGCTGTTCTTGCAACAGAAGAGTGATGTGTTGTTCCAACAGGATAATGCTCGTTCAAAAAATGGTGCAAATGGCTCTAAGAACTATGGGACTTAACATCTGAGGTCATCAGTCCCCTAGACATAGAACTACTTAAACCTAACTAACCTAAGGACAGCACATACATCCATGCCCGAGGCAGAATTCGAACCTGCGACCGTAGCAGCAGCCCGGTTCCGGACTGAAGCGCCAAGAACCGCTCGGCCACAGCGGCCGCCAATGCTCGTTCGCACGCAGCCCGTAAAACTGAGCGTGCTCTGCAAGACATGCAGAACTTGCCTGGCCAGCACGATCTCCCGATTTGTCTCCAATCGAGCATTTGTGGCTTTATGGTGGGACGAAATGTGATTCGAGTGACTCATCAGTCAACATGGTTGCAGAGCGGGCGCCTGCGTTGCGACCTGTCGAGGCTACACCACTTATTATAATGGGTGTTTCATCACGGGTCGATACCTGGTATCTCAGAACAGCGTGAGCTATTGATCAACAGGTGTAATCATTTCATGTGCTCCATATTCACTGTTCCAGCAATAAAACTTGAGTGAGTTGGAAACCTCTAAAAGGTGTACTAATTTTTTCCGGCAGTATATATCCAGGCACAATAGTGATCATACGAATGCGCGGTGTTTGTGCTTTCGGGCATGATTCGCTTCGATGGACGATGACTCCACCACCTACATTGCGGATGCAAAATTACGTTCGACCGCCTGCGGGACTCTCAAAGTAGCGATCATGGGAGAAATGAATGGGGACTGAGGATTTGTGTTGCTAGGTGGGATTGTGGGTTGGCCGAAAGGCGTGCCGAGATAGTTCTCGCAATTGCGGTAAACAATGTGTCCGGGTGGTGCAGTGATTAACGCAACAGCCTAGCAAACAGGAGATGTCCGGTTCGAATGCCGATCTGGCACACATTTTCACTCGTCGCTGCTGATTACGCATAAAGCCCCGATGCACTTGACATCAATAATTCCTTCTCTTTCCTTTCTCCCCCCCCCCCCCCCGACCCCCCTCTTTCAATTTACGTAATAACGATTATTTCTGCTACTATCAACTTTAAGTTATTTTTTTCTATCAAGCGGAAAGATAGTTATTTGTACGCCCTTCCAGTTATAATTTTTGATTATTAATAAAGAGCTATTTAAGACCACGCTTACGTCACTCCAGCCAAACCCTTCGCTACAGTGTTCTAGAAACTCAAAAACAGAGAATACACTGTAGTACGATACATTCCGCGAAGGCGGAGGAGAGCAGCAGAATGAGTGATTGCGTGGGAGGTGGAGGCGGGCGCCGTGGGAGGTGCCGGCGCGCCGCGTTCCCTGGTGACGCTGGACGTCGCGGCGAGGGGCGTCGCCGCCGCGGCCGTAGCGCGCGCGCGCCTATTTCCGGCCGTCTAATGATAGCGAGAGCTCTTCCCACCGGGAGAGACGTCGCTGTCACGGGCTCGCTTCCTTCCTCCACAGCTAACGAGTTTACTGCGGCTAAGCTGGAAACTTTGCTCTCTACGGGCCGACCGTAAATACCTTCATCACTACCTTATGTTACAGTGTAGTAGACACTGTGCATCGTCGAGAGACTTTAGGCAATACTGATACTATCACAAACGCTATTCTTACACGATTTCCAAGTTTCTGGGTTGTGTCTACTGAAGGGTATCTGTCGGTGCTCGTGATGAAGGTGTCCATAAAAATGAGTTATCTATTAACATAGAATGTGGGAAGTCGTTATCTAGATATATATGGAAGAAAAATCTTTGATATTTAGACGAAATTAGTTGCCGCATCCGCATGTTTATGATAGTTAAATAAATATTAAACTGGGGCCACCGAGACGCAGTTGTAAATGTAATTCTGTAACTCAGCCAAGAGTGTTATGTAGAACAGCAACCATCACCCATTTATTAGTTGTTTAGTTTATTAGTTTGTTCAGTTCCTCAATAAACGCCCGCCGGAGTGGCCGAGCGGTTCTAGGTGCTACGGTCTGGAACCGCGCGACCGCTACGGTCGCAGGTTCGAATTCTGCCTAGGGCATGATGTGTGTGATGTCCTTAGGTTAGTTACGTTTAAGTAGTTCTAAGTTCTATGGGACTGATGACCTCAGAAGTTAAGTCCCATAGGGTTCAGAGCCATTTGAACCATTTTGAACCTCAATACACGTGATATTTCTACCGGAGCATGTGCTTACGTATTCCCTTGCAAACTTTCATTTTTACGTCCTACTGCTATCCGTTGTTCAACAGATAAATATGGCCAAGACGTTAATTTTAACTGGAGCTTAAATCTATAAAAATAAGATAATGAATTAACTATGAACAGGCACACCCACATTTAGTCGTTGTCACCCATCTCGCGTCTCCAGGAACACTGCAAAGATATAATATGGATTTACGCCAATGCAGTGCAAGTGAGCAAAGATCGTATGAATGATATCCACCTCAAGTAAATAACAGGATAAAATTCTGTACTTTCAAGTCATCAGCGAACAGCCTGAAGATTGGAAATTTGTGGTAAGTTCCTACGGGACCAAACTGCTGAGGTCATCGGTCCCTAGGCTTACACACCACTAAATCTAACTTAAACTAACTTACGTTAAGGACAACACACACACACACAAACACTCACACATGCCCTAGCGAGGACTCAAACTTCCGGCGGGGGGAGCCTCGCGAACCGTGGCAAGGCGCCTAGGACCGCGCGGCTACCTCGCGCGGTGAACAGCCTGACATCGACAGTGTCCGACGCAGACCATGACAAGACGAAGAGTAGAACAGAGTGTACGGTAGGCCCTCTGCCCAGCCGAACTTGAAGCTCTGCGCCAAGTAACCTGATTGCCTGACAAGCTCTGCACTCAGAGTTCTGCTTGAAGACAACAAGGATATAAAGTCTATATGAGTGATTTGCATCTCGCTCATTAACACATAATTTTAAAGACGTTGGTAACAACTCGGGCAATGATACACTTCATAAAAGACGGTCATCAGTCCCCTAAACGTAGAACTACTTAAACCTAACTAACCAAGTACATCACACACATCCATGGCCGAGGCAGGATTCTAACCTGCGACCATTGCAGCAGCGCAGTTCTGGACTGAAGCAAGCGCCTAGAACCGCTCGGCCAGAACGCCCGGTTCTGTGAGGCTACAACTTTAAGACGAAAGCGAATCACCGAAAGCATGCACAAATGTTTGAATTTAAACTCACTTGCACCAGCAATAATCCATTATGCTAAAAAGCGTAGCCACTAAATAAATGAGGTGAAGATAATGACTGTAGCTAAATAGTCAAAGGTAATCGGACTTTGGATTCCTGTCCATGGCTGTTTACCTCAGTTGCAAATTTTATGTGTCGCTTACTGGGTAAAGGATAACTACGAAATAGACTGCGCTAAAAGCATAATAATGCAAATAATGTGCTAAGATAACGAGCTGTACTAGAGAAATAGCACTTCAGTAAAATAGTGTTGTCATCTGGTAGTTTAAGATGGAATGGTACTAATGATGAGATCCGTATATGGGATGGACAAAAATATGGAAAAACAGCGTGAAACGCATGATAGAATATACGAGGGTTTCCCGGAAAGTAATGCACCGCATTTTGTTTCTACAATAATTCTTCATTAAACATAATGAGAATTACACACACGAAAGAACGGTGTTTTATCTTCACCATCTGTTTTTCCACATAATCTCCTTCCCGTTCTATGGCCTTCCCCTAGCACGAAACAATGGCGTCTATGCCCTGTCGGTACCAATCCCTGTCCTGGTGTTGGAGCAGTACTTCACTGTGTGAATCACGTTCTCATAGTCCTAAAAATGTCTTCCACGAATGGCATCCGTAAGAGCCAAACAAATGGAAGTCCAAGGGGCTAGGTCTGGTGTGTCAGTCGTGAATGGTCTCCCCGATCGCTGCAAATCGTGGAGCTCCGCCGAACAGCCTTCTGATGATCTCAGCCACCGTGCCCAGCGACTAACAGTACTTCTGTAGACACCTGATGCTCCACAGACTTTGCGCAAGCGTTTGTGAATATTTCCCACACATTCTTTCTCTGCAGTCAGAAGCCGGTAGTTGTGGCCGAGCGGTTCTAGGCGCTTCAGTCCGAAACGCGTTGCTGCTGCGGTCTCAGGTTCCCATCCTACTTCGGGCATGGATGTGTGTGATGTCCTTAGTTTAGTTAGGTTTAAGTCTAGGGGACTGATGACCTCAGATGTCAAGTCCCATAGTGTTTAGACCCATTTGAACCATTTGCAGTCAAAAATTCAATGATGGCACGTGCCTTTTAAAGTACATCACCTACAGACGCCTTTTGAAACTGTTCTGCTGCATCTACGCTATCAGTCGGAAGTGACGGAAACTTGGCACGCTCACTCAGGACACTCCAAATAATACTTACGCAACGTTTTGCATTCGTAGCATTGTTTCCGGATGAGAAACCTGCAGGTTGTACTGTGTATTTGACCACGAACGACACCTGCACAAGGTCCTCGACACGTTGCAAGCGCCAGTCGTCGTCGGAATAGTGTTTTGTGTAGTTATGATGCCGGAGTCTTTATGTTGGAGCTAAGAGAATCCGAACGTGGGCAAATTGTTGGTGCTTCCGTAACCAATGCAGCCGAACCTTTCGTTGTCTCAAGACTTATACTGTGATGTGGGTAAGCGGGAGAACATCATCCGCTAAGAAAAATGGTTCAAAGAGCTCTGAGCACTATGGGACTTAACTTCTAAGGCCATCAGTCCCCTAGAACTTAGAACTACTTAAACCTAACTAACCTAAGGACATCACGCACATCCATGCCCGAGGCAGGATTCGAACCTGCGACCGTAGCGGCAGCGCGGTTCCAGACTGTAGCACCTTTAACCGCTTGGCCACCACGGCCGGCCATCCGCTAGGACTCTACGTGGCCGGAAGTGAGTGTTGAGTGGTAATGACAGACGGTCGTGAGGAGTATCGTGACGAAAAATAAGATGACAGCTGCGAAAGTCACAGCAAATGAATGTCTCACTCACGATCCCTGTTAGCACTAAAATAATACAAAGTGAGCTTTATGTGCAGGGAATTACGGGGTGAGCTGGAATTCCAAAACCACTTATCAATGATTCAAATGTAACAAGAAAAAGTGGTGCCGAACCGTTAAAAACTGAACTGTTCAGCAATGGTAGAATATCATGTGATCAGATGAGTCTTGTTTCACACGGTTTCCAACCTCTGTCCAAGTTTACGTCGCAAGAGTGAAACATGGCGTGGGTTCGGAGATGATTTAGGCTGTCATATAGTAGTATTCCATGGGTTCTATGGGCACTCTGCAAGGTCGCCTTACTGCCAAGGATTTTGTGACTATTTTGGCTAGTCAGGTCCTTCCCACGATACAATGTTTGTTCCCTAATGGTGAGGCTGTGTGCCAAGGAAACAGGGCAATTTTTCACAAAGCATACATCGTGTAGCACTGGTTTTACGAGCACGAGGATGAATTGTAGCATCTCTCCTGACCACTACAGTCACCAGATCTCAATACTATTCAGGTTTTGTGTTGTACTTTAGAAAGAAGGGTGCGTGATCTCACAGTAGGATAAATGTGTTAACAGTTATGCCGTTTACTTTTGGAATAATATACAGTTTACTCACTTTTTTCGATGTGTCTCGCTTACGTGGAGAGAAGGGTGCGTGATCGCTATCCACCTCCATCGTCGTTAGTAGTTTGCAGGAAGAATTGTGTAGAATTCTCTTGAAGGCGTCCTGAATGCCAATGGTTATCCTACACAGTATTAGGCATGATAACGTGTTTCTGGTATTTCCATATCTTTGGCCACTCCATTACATGCCACGAAATGACCAAAAAAGAAAATCACAGAAATGAGAGCTCGTAGGGAACATTAGTAACAGTCGTCGTTCCCACGCACCATTTGCAAATGAATCAGAAAAGGGGTGGTGGGGTGATATTGCAACACGAAATATCCTTCCCGCACACTGTAAGGTTCATTGTGGAACTTAATTGTAAATGAGTCAAAAGATACTTCTGTTCTGTACATTTGAAGCAAGTGCCATGAGCCGGCCGCTGTGGCCGAGCAGTTCTAGAAGCTTCAGTCCGGAACCGCGCTGCTGGTACGATCGCAAATTCGAACCCTGCCTCGGGCATGGATACGTGTGATGTCCTTAGGTTAATTAGGTTTAACTATTTATCGGGGACTGATGACCTTAGATTTTAAGTCCCATAGTGCTTAGAGCCATTTGTACCAAGTCCCATGAAGCTTAAATTCTCTCTCTGGAGCTGTATTATATTTTATTCGTCAAATGTTCTACATTTTGACAGTTCCATCACTTCCATCTTTTCAACGTATCATTTATTTATGGGAGTCAGTGTGCCATCTCATAAGAGGAGTAGATGTAATCTCTGTGCCATAGTGGGTGCAACAAACTGTATACAGCAGGGCCCGCCAAGGCGCGACAAACGGCACATGCACATGGTGTGCGAGCCGTGTGTGGCCCACGTCTCGACCTGTCTCAGCTTTGTTTGTTCCTTCCCGATGGTATTCGCTGCAGCGCAACATTACATTCAGCATTGACCCGTGATGTTTTTCGCCCGGCACGATTCTCTTCAGGCCTATAGAATCGTGGCGCTGTTTGCACTTCGCTATTTGTTCTTGTCATGACGGACGTTCGCAGGTCCAGTGGCTGTTTGCACAGAAAGAGGCAGTCCGGCCATTTACGTTCATAAAATGTGAAAACCGAATGTGGATGTCAGAAGAGAGGGATGAGAACTCTTAATGTGTATAATACAGCTGTGTAATCAACGCGTAGTGCGTATTTGCCATGAAATGACATTAAAACACCATGTAGAAAGAATTAAAAGACTTATTTAACACTGAAAGAGCAAAAAATTACAACGATCAACAGACATGGTTCATCGTTCTTTGTAGCGAAAAGCCCTTTGTGCTGTATTTTCAGTTGTGGACAGAGCGAGGAAACTGAAATGAATTTCTGATGTCGCACGTCTTATTCCACAGTCTATTGTAACAGTTTTCGGTGCGACTGAATGAAAAGTATGGGCATTTTAGATATTACTGAAAAGTGCGGTGGTTAGGTCAAGGAGCATACCTGGAACGAGTTTTCGATTTAAAGCCTACTATTGTTCAATGTTTGAGGCAAAAGAAGAGAGGAACGAAAATTAGAACATCCGGTTATGTATTGCAGATCTCGCATTGAAACGCAACATATTTCTGATGGATGCATTTTAAAAAGAAAATCACACTGTAGAAGGAATAAATTCTTAGAAAAAACCACAGACCAGTTCCCTGAGCCCACAGGCTTTGAAGAACACAGGACGTTTGAAGGATTCATTGTTGCCTTGAAAGAATTACAAGAATAGCTGCATAAAAGTTTTTGAGGACACTGCCAGTCTCACATGTATCTTCGAACAGTTTTCGATGCCGTTTGCCGTTTAAGTTGAAATCATCCCCGAGAATGTGCAGTTGTAACTGATTGATCTGGAATGTAATTCCCGTTTTAAAAACAAATCCTTTTAATTTAAGGCGGCCGGAGTGGCCGTGCGGTTCTGGGCGCTACAGTCTGGAACCCAGCGACCGCTACGGTCACAGGTTCGAATCCTGCCTCGAGAATGGATGTGTGTGATGTCCTTAGGTTAGTTAGGTTTAATCAGCGCTAAGTTCTAGGCAACTGATGACCTCAGAAGTTAAGTCGTATAGTGCTCAGAGCCATTTGAACCTTTTTTTTTGTTTTTGTTTTAAACTACCTAGGACTAGATTGTTTTCCTCAGGAAGAAATGTGTGAATTCCTATGGGACCAAACTGCTGAGGTCATTTGCCCCTAGACTTACACACTACTTAAACTAACTTATGCTAAGAACAACACACACAGCCATGTCCGAAGGAGGATTCGAACCTCCGGCAGGAGGAGCCGCGACTCAGAAAAAGTCCATGGTGAGTTTGTAAACATGATATAATATTTCGATCAGAATATGAGTGTGAAAGGCTTTTTTCGATTACGAAACTGAATGAGTCACAATTACGCTGGGACCTGAGTGCGAAAATCTGTGATACTGTCTCCGTCCGCCAGTATACCGACAGTATGTATCAGATAAAACTTGTATTGCGCCTTCAGCGTGCCAAAAACTATCAAGCAATTCTGAGAATTTGTTTCGTTTGTGATACATGTTGTTGGGAAATATGTAACCGAGGCGTATGCTGTAAGACTACATTTCCATTTAAATACTGTGAATTCGCCGTGTACCCCTCTTCTCGTTCAGCGTGGCGTGGCCGTGGGGGAAAAGTAGTCTCAGTGACTAGGGAAACTCCGCACTGCAGCCCCCTGGGATTTAGTGGCAAGAGGGCCCAGTGGATAATTAAGTCCCATAGTGCTCATAGCCAGAGCCCAGTGGATAACACGTCAAAAGCTGAACAGATCACGCATGAAAACAGGAAGAAGGCGTACTAAACTGCGAGAAAAAAGCAAAATAGAAACAGTGAACGGTCGAAGGACAAGAAATCCGGTACAGAGCAGGAGGTCCAATATAGAGCAGGAGGTAAGTGCAACGGCGTCGTGGTTGTTAAGTGGTGACGGTGTTAGGCTCATACGGAAGCCTAAGAACAGTCGTCGTTCCCACGAACAATTTGCAAATGGATCGGAAATAGGAGGGAAATGATAGTCCGTCACGGAGTATCCCCATCCACACACTGTAAAGTTCAGTGTGGAGCTTAAGTGTAAATCTGCCAAAAGCCACTTTTGTTTTACACATTTGAAGCAACTGTCACGAAACTTAAATTCTCTCTTTGCAACTGTACATACTATCTTTGTCATATTTTATTATAGTTTTATTCGTTACATGTTCACCTCCATCATAGTTGCCTGAATTTGCCGCTATTTTGCATGAAGAATGATTTCCCTGAAAACCATATGGGACCTGCATTTATCCTTTCTGAGAAGACTGGAAGCTTATTTGAATATCAGTGGTTTTCCTGTACCATATTAGACATGGATATGTGATGTGCTTTTGGTTGTCCCATATTTTTGTCCACTCCCTTTACGTTTCTACGGTTTGCTAATGTATAGAACGCGTGATTCATTCACTCGCGTAGTGTAACGAGCAGAGCGCTGGGTTGTGAAATTGGATGGTAAGCCTGTCCAACATCGAATCGGCGCGGCAGATTAACAATTGTGACTGGTGTACTGGCTGGCCTAAGTGTGGATCTCAGACGGCTTCGTCGCGCGGGATAGTCGTGTGGTCTTGGGCGTCTCCCCGTCGGAGGTTCGAGTCCTCCATCGGGCACGGGTGTGTGTGTTGTCCGTACTGTAAGTTAATTTGAGTTAGATTAAATAGTGCGTAAGCTTAGGGACCAATGATCTCAGCAGTTTGGTCCCATAAGACCTTACGACAAATTTCCAAAAAAAATTTTCTCAGACGGCTTCGCACTCTCGTTTGGGCAAATGCTGGGCTGGTTCCCAATTTCCATGTCATGAAATGCGATACACTCAAACAATTAAAACACCGTCACACACAGAACGGAGTTCTGGCGCACAGGACTTAACGTCCCTTAAGTAACTGACGAATGCAGCGACAGAAACGACATCCGGTAGCAGTGATACATAGGACAAATTTTCCAAATCTTGAGCACAGCAGGGCTCGTAGCTAGACGAGAGTAACGATCAGGAAAGCACAGAGGGAGTCAATGAATTTTTATTCGCTGCAATTTGCACGAAAATGCTATGAAACGCAGCGGCTATTTAGTTATAATTTAATAACTTCCTGTTATCTTGGCCACACTTTTCATTAGATTCGAAACTGCCTTATGCGTTTCGACATTCCATCATCTTCAAATGCTATAACATACAAAACAAAACTGGTATTCAACGATATGAATATACATTACATTTCACAATTAATTAGAGACATTGTATAATGAGTATAATATGGCCTTCTACCTTATCAATGTGTGGTGTGCGTACTGTAAGACGTTCGGTACACACACCATCAGATTATTTGACTTGTCGCTCTAACGAAGTAGGCGAGTGTCAGCAATATGTCTCGTGGTCTTATCGTGGCGTGTTTATCTTTGCCGTTAGGTCAGACGATAGAAATGCCACTTGCACGCTTCGAGTAGCAGACTGACGGTGACCAACTTTAAACAGCACTTGATTAATTTTCACACACATTTATTAAAATAATAACAACCATAAAAATAACTTAACTTGGTTCTGGACGCTATTTACAATTGACAATCTGAAGTTCCTTTGGTCCTGGTACGTTAATCTTATTCTCACATATCTCTGATACTTGACAAAGTGTCTATACATTTCTCTTCATGGATATGTATACGAATATGATAATCTTATTAGGCGCAGACTGAAACTTGACTACAGACAAATGCAGACTAATGCAGACTGACTAATCGGAGGTCTGTGCACTCGTTATAATATCTCGCGCGTTCAGGTATCACTGCTCGAGTGTGATCCGCGAGGAGAAAAGGTTCTACGTTAGCAGCCATCTCATTGGCTGCATTACATATTAATACGCGGATCGGCGGAAGCATAATTTGGTCCGTCTTTATGGCAGCGCCATCTCGTAGTGCGGAGACGGACGAGCTCTGCGCCTGCGCTGTTGTGCTTAGAGGGACGCGCTCTATTGGGAAAGTTGTGTACGCGCTGACTACGCGGAACTATGTACACAACACAATGATATGTCAATTACATAAAATAGTTCTTTAGATACTTTGTATCTCGTCAACATTCTCAGCCAATAGACAAATGCAAGCTGCCACCAATGGACAGTTTGGAACTTGATTAAACCGCTAGGTGGCGCTGGATACATGGTACATGCTTCATTTGTTTGTACACAACTACATTTTCATCGTTACATCGTATTAAACAATTTTATCAGTAAACAATTCATGGAAATCACTTTACAGTGTTTTACAACAAGGTATTTCTTTGCCAAACAATGTGTAACAGATCTTTTGAGTGGTCGAAAATAATACATAGGAAGAACCTGTTAACAAACAATTTTTGACAACTTCTAGCGTATAAATTCCTAGGATCAGTAAAATTCATAAATGTAATTTTATAAAATTTACAGAATCCACAAATATCAGTTGACGCATGTTGCGCACTTACTTATGAGGAATAAATGGCACCATATATTGCAGTTTCTGCCAATGGGACCAAAAGCATAAAAGTTATACAGGAAATTCAAACCATTTGGGAAGGCGTAATTTTGGAATCCCATATACGAGAGTCGTTCAGTGAGCAATGCCCCACATTTTTTTCTCAGAACATATTTATTGTTAAGAGTCAGAATTTGCTAACAATAAACTTCAACATGGTTTGTCCATGTCCTATTTTTCTACGTAGTATCCATCACGTTATATGATCGTGCACCAACGTTGTGGAGAGCATGTATTCACTGCTTGTAAAAGCTCTTGTCCGGTAGACGTAGCCATGTTTTTATTTCATGAGTGACACGATCCGTGACAGAAAGGCTTTTCCGTCGGTCTCAAAACGATCCAACAATTCAGAATGAAATGGCCTTTCTTTGAAACTTGTGGTCCTCTGTGAGCATTCGTGGAACCCATTACGAGCACCTCTTTGAATATCCAAGGGTCTCGACCATTGCAGACGTACTTCCAATGCTGACCGACAACTGTAGAGCCAGTTGTCGAGTTATGCTGCGCCGGTCGGCACGAATAATGGCATCCGCACGATTCAGCATGTCTGGAGCAGTGGCTGTGACAGGGCGTCCCGAGCGTAGCTGATCATGGAGCTCTGTTTCTGCATTTCCTGAGGCTGTAACTTTATTTACCCATCGCCCAACTATACTCCTACTAACTGCAGGATCGCTATACAAATGGCTCTGAGCACTATGGGACTTAACTACTAAGGTCATCAGTCCCCTAGAACTTAGAACTACTTAAACCTAACTAACCTAAGGACATCACAAACATCCATGCCCGAGGCGGTCGCGCGGTTCGAGATTGTAGCTCCTAGAACCGCTCGGCCACCCCGGCCGGCGATCGCTATACACTGCACCCGAACGTTTATGGATGTTCACCATGGTTTCTTTCTCTGCACACAAGAATTCAATAACAGCACGCTGCTTGTAACATGAGTCGTATGTAGGGGCCATTTTGACGATGTACTACGGCTGTGCCTCTAGTGGTGTACAGATGTGGTCGGCCCTTAGAGCGAGTATTCCTGCCACCACGTTCCCACGCCGTCCTGCATTCTATGTTTCGACCACCCAGCCGAGTGGAAGCCCGAAATAAGTCCTTTCTCAAACTCTGTCAGATGATGATAATACTGTCTCACATGAGCATGTGGCATCTTCGTGTTCTTGACAGCGATCACGCAACATGCGATGCCGTTCACGCCCGTATACGCTAATCATCCAGATCATTATGTTATCGATGTAAGCCCGGCCATGCGATAGAGCGACATCTTGCGAGGAATGACTGGCTAGTCAGACACACGCACGGTGCATGTATTACCAATCAGCGTGCTGTCCGTGTGTAGGATGGAGAAGGGTCGCGATCTATCTGACCTTGATCAAGGGCAGATTGTGACGGCCTGGAGGCTCGTCACGAGCATTTCTGAAACTGCCCGACTTCTCGGATGTTCCAAGAGTGCTGTGGTGAGTGTCTTCAACTCGACACAATTTGTCATCTGAGAAATCTTTCACGCAAGAGGATCGTACAAACATATAGCCGTTTGAGTCTCGTACAGATTCCCGTATGGAGGACATAGTGATAGACATCCCTGGGGTTGTGAAGCAGCAGAATGGGTTGAAAATAAATAAATCACCAGGTCCTGATGGGATTCCAATTCAGTTTTACAGAGAGTACTCTACTGCATTGGCTCCTTACTCAGCTTGCATTTATCGCGAATCTCTTGCCCAACGTAAAGTCCCGAGCGAATGGAAAAAAGCGCAGGTGACGCCTGCATACAGGGTGTTACGAAAAGGTACGGCCAAACTTTCAGGAAACATTCCTCACACACAAATAAAGAAAAGTAGTTACGTGGACATGTGTCCGGAAACGCTTAATTTCCATGTTAGAGCTCATTTTAGTTTCGTCAGTATATACGCTCAATGGAGCACGTTATCATGATTTCATACGGGATACTCTACCTGTGCTGCTAGAACATGTGCCTTTACGACAAAACATGTGGTTCATGCACGATGGAGCACCTGCACATTTCAGTCGAAGTGGTCGTACGCTTCTCAACAACAGATTCGGTGACCGATGGATTGGTAGAGGCGGACCAATTCCATGGCCTCCACGCTCTCCTGACCTCAACCCTCTTGACTTTCATTTATGGGGGCATTTGAAAGCTCTTATCTACGCAACCCCGGTACCAAATGTAGAGACTCTTCGTGCTCGTATTGTGGACGGCTGTGATACAATACGTCATTCTCCAGGGCTGCATCAGCGCATCAGGGATTCCATGCGACGGAGGGTGGATGCATGTATCCTCACTAACGGAGAGCATTTTGAACATTTCCTGTAACAAAGTGTTTGAAGTCACGCTGGTAGGTTCTGTTGCTGTGTGTTTCCATTCTATGAGTAATGTGATTTGAAGACAAGTAATAAAATGAGCTATAACATGAAAAGTAAGCGTTTCCGGACTCATGTCCACATAACATTTTTTCTTTCTTTGTGTGTGAGGAATGTTTCCTGAAAGTTTGGCTGTACCTTTTTGTAGCACCCTGTATAAGAAGGGTAGAAGGACGGACCCTCAAAATTACAGACCAATATCCTTAACATCGGTTTGTTGCAGGATTCTCGAATATATTCTCAGTTCGAATATAATGAATTTCCTTGCGACAGAGAAGTTGCTGTCCATGCATCAGCACGGCTTTAGAAAGCACCGCTCCTGCGAAACGCAACTCGCCCTTTTTTCACATGATATCTTGCGAACCATGGATGAAGGGTATCAGACGGATGCCATATTCCTTGACTTCTGGAAAGCGTTTGACTCGGTGCCCCACTGCAGACTCCTAACTAAGGTACGAGCATATGGGATTGGTTCCCAAGTATGTGAGTGGCTCGAAGACTTCTTAAGTAATAGAACCCAGTACGTTGTCCTCGATGGTGAGTGTTCATCGGAGGTGGGGGTATCATCTGGAGCGCCCCAGGGAAGTGTGGTAGGTCCGCTGTTGTTTTTTATCTGCATAAATGATCTTTTGGATAGGGTGGATAGCAATGTGCGGCTGTTTGCTGATGATTCTGTGGTGTACGGAAAGGTGCCGTCGTTGAGTGACTGTAGGAGAATACAAGATAACTTGGACAGGATTTGTGATTGGTGTAAGGAATGGCAGCTAACTCTAAATATATATAAATGTAAATTAATTTAGATGAATAGGAAAAAGAATCCTGCAATGTTTGAATACTCCATTAGTAGTGTAGCGCTTGACTCAGTCACGTCGATTAAATATTTGGGCGTAACAATGCAGAGCGATATGAAGTGGGACAAGCATGTAATGGCAGTTGTGGGGAAGGCGGATAGTCGTCTTCGGTTCATTGGTACAATTTTGGGAAGATGTGGCTCATATGTAAAGGAGCCGCTTATAGAACACTAATACGACCTATTCTTGAGTACTGCTCCAGCGTTTGGGATCCCTATCAGGTCGGATTGAGGGAGTACGTAGAAGCAATTCAGAGGCGGGCTGCTAGATTTGTTACTGGTAGGTTTGATCATCACGCGAGTGTTACGGAAATGCTTCAGAAACTCGGGTGGGAGTCTCTAGAGGAAAGGAGGCGTTCTTTTCGTGAATCGCTGCTGAGGAAATTTAGAGAACCAGCATCTGAGGCTGACTGCAGTACAATTTTACTGCCGCCAACTTACATTTCGCGGAAAGACCACAAAGATAAGATAAGAGAGATTAGGGCTCGTACAGGGGCATTTAGGCAGTCATTTTTCCCTCGTTCTTTTTGGGAGTGGAACAGGGAGAGAAGAAGCTAGATGTGGTACGAGGTACCCTCCGCCACGCACCGTATGGTGGATTGCGGAGTATGTATGTAGATGTAGATGTAGATGTAGATGTAGGAGAAACCAAAGTGAAACCACATCCAGAAGTCGTGGGCTTGTACGGCCACCCCTTATTACAGATGTCTGAACCGTAGACTAAGCAGACTGGTAAAACAGGACAGGCGGTGAACTGTGGCAGAAAGAACATCAGACTTAACAGCTGGGCAAAGTGTGTCTGAACACACAGTGCACTGAACACTCCTAACGATGGGCCTCTGCAACGCATGACCTATGCATATGCCACTGTTAACACCACGACATCGGGAACTGCAACAGAAATGGGCACGTCACCATCGTCACTGGACGTTAACACAGTGGCAGAACTTTACATGGCCTGATGAATCCCGATACGTTCTTCAACATGCCGATGGAAGCGGGCGAATCCCTCGTCTTCCAGGAAACACCTCCCGACACCTGTAATACGGGACGGAGGCAAACTGGCGGCAGCTCCATTACGCTCTACATCTACATCTACATCTACATCCATACTCCGCAAGCCACCTGATGGTGTGTGGCGGAAGGTACTTTGAGTACCCCTATCGGCTCTCCCTTCTCTTCGAGTCTCGTACTGTTCGTGGAAAGAAAGATTGTCGGTATGCCTCTGTGTGGGCTCTAATCTCTCTGATTTTATCCTCATGGTCTCTTCGCGAGATATACGTAGGAGGGAGCAATATACTGCTTGACTCCTCGGTGAAGGTATGTTCTCGTAACTTCAAGAAAAGCCCGTACCGAGCTACTGAGCGTCTCTCCCGCACAGAGTCTTCCACTGGAGTTTATCTATCATCTCCGTAACGCTTTCGCGATTACTAAATGATCCTGTAACGAAGCGCGCTGCTCTCCGTTAGATCTTCTCTATCTCTTCTATCAACCCTATCTGGTACGGATCCCACACCGGTGAGCAGTATTCAAGCAGTGGGCGAACGAGTGTACTGGAACCTACTTCCTTTGTTTTCGGATTGCATTTCCTTAGGATTCTTCCAATGAATTTCAGTCTGGCATCTGCTTTACCGACGATCAACTTTATATGATCATTCCATTTTAAATCACTCCTAATGCGTACTCCCAGATAATTTATGGAATTAAGTGCTGCCATTTGCTGACCTGCAATTTTGTAGCTAAATGATAAGGGATCTATCTTTCTATGTATTCGCAGCACATTACACTTGTCTACATTGAGATTCAATTGCCATTCCCTGCACTATGTGTCAATTCGTTGCAGATCCCCCTGCATTTCAGAACAATTTTCCATTGTTACAACCTCTCGATATATTACAGCATCATCCGCAAAAAGCCTCAGTGAATTTCCGATGTTATCCACAAGGTCATTATGTATATTGTGAATAGCAACGGTCCTACGACACTCCCCTGAAATCACTCTTACTTCGGAAGACTTCTCTCCATTGAGAATGACATGCTGCGTTCTGTTATCTAGGAACTCCACGCACAATTGGTCTGATAGTCCATATGCTCTTACTTTGTTCATTAAACGACTGTGGGGAACTGTATCGAACGCCTTATGGAAGTCAAGAAACACGGCATCTACCTGGGAACCCGTGTCTATGGCCCTCTGAGTCTCGTGGACGAATAGCGCGAGCTGCGTTTCACACAATCGTCTATTTCGAAACCCATGCTGATTCCTACAAAGTAGATTTCTAGTCTCCAGAAAAGGCATTATACTCGAACATAATACGTGTTCAAAATTCTACAACTGATCGACGTTGGAGATGTGGGTCTATAGTTCTGCACATCTAGGCAATATTCAGGTGGACATCCATGGAACTCGTGTAAAGTACCATGACGGTCATGAGGTACGGTACATTGGTTTCAGGCCACGTACACCCCTTCGTGATGATCATGTTTCCTGTCGTCATTGGCATTTTTGAGCAAGATAATGCGTCATTTCACAAGGCCAGGAGAGTGATGGAGTGGTTCGAGGAATAAAAAGGCGATTCAATGTTATGGCCACCAAGCCTCCAGATCTGAACCCGATCGAACACATCTGGGATGTGATTGAACGTGGCATCAGAGCTCATCGCCTCCCTCCCCGAAATTTACGGGAATTAGGTGACTTGTATGTGCAGATGTGGTGCAAACTCGCTCCAGAGACTTACCAAGCCTTCAGTGCTTCCATGTCACGACGCGTCGCCGCTGTTATCCGTACCAAAGGCGGACATACCGGCTATTAGATAGGTGGTCATAATGTCCTACCAATTCTGGTAACAACACTAAACACAAACAAACACCAATGCCCTCTGGTGGACGTTCTATCTGTCACAGAGAATAGCAGCTCTATTCATTTACTTGTTCACAGATGCTATGTACATGAACGACTTATCTTCTGGGAGCTTCAATTTTATTTTCTGTCAGTGAATGATTTTTACTACAGTTTTATTCACCGTTATAGACTACGATTTCTTGACTACTAGATGTACTTCTCATCAGTTCAGGCAGGAAAGCCATTGATAGACTCAGCAGACTCAAGTTAAACTTCTCACACACCTGCCCCTTCGTTATAAGGTTCATGTGCCGTTCATTTCGCGAGACCGGCTCACGGACGCTTCGAAGTAAAAGTGTGTCTGCAACGTGTCTGAGCTCAGCGTTTGCACCTCACCTCGCCTCGGGGTCAAGGCAGTCGCGCCGACGCCTTCCGGGATACCTCCCAAGGATTTCCCTGAATAGAAGTGCACACAGTAGTTCTATGCACGACCAAATATAGATCTCTGAAGAATGTGCTAGTGACATTTTAAAAATTATCAGCCCTAACATGTGGATGGTGCGAATGTCACCTAACTGCTGCGATCTTTCGGAAGCTTTTGGTGTATTAACATTGCTTAACCTGAGTCCACAGTCCGTATGAATCGTTCAGACGTCGTCAATTTCTGATTATGACGGAAAAACTTTTACTCTGCTGCTGCAGTTTTCTTTGGCCTTAAGTCAATGTCAAGCCTAAATACCCGAGGTGATATTACGACTTCTATCTGTGCCGTAACACTATATCGAATATTTGTGCTTAACAATGGCGTAAGCCAAAATTTATAGTTGCACAATAAAAAACTTATACGGCCGTGTGCAAAAAATGACGTCATGTATACAATCGTTTTTAGATGCCGTGCTGAAAACTTTCGGAGAAGTATGCAATGGTTGTTTGCTTGGCGCGATCGTGTAAATAAAAAACATAGTGGACGAAATTTCGTTACGAATTGCGGAAATCGAAACACACAAAAAATACGACTTAGCTCTAACATTTTTCGTTTTCGACTGTCCAGAGGCGATCAGCTGAATTTAAGCGTGAACAGGATCTCCGACAACCACTACGACAAAAGAAATTATGGTAAAAATTTACGCTTCCGTATTATGACTGCTGCCTGCGGTATGACAGTTCGCTGGTATTTCGAAGGCCTTGGCAAACCGTGTGCACCATGTTTAACACGAAGTTATGCGTAATGCCAAGTTCTAAACTAAATGAGTACCGCACATATTAATAACTGAGCAAAAACGTTTTCGAGTCAGCATGACTAAAAAAGTGTTTGAAGGGATTTCAATGGAAATCCAGTGAGTTCCTACGAGTATTCGTAACAGCAGATTCCGCATGTATTCATATTACGCCAGAGATAAAAGTGCAGTCGAAACAGCTGGTGACAGAAGGTGATAAGTGTACTAATGAAAACAAAAATGGTTTCTTCTGTAGAAAAAGTCGTGAATATTGTTTCTTGTTTTAACTTGGCGCGATGCTCACAGACTACCTTCACAATTACAGGTCATCGGCAGTATTAAGTCTCATTATTGGACAAATTCAAAGATGTTTATCAAGCTAAACGTGTATATTTTGCAAGATAAAGCTTTCTTCCCTCACGTCTCGGAGAGTCTGCATCTCATGCTTGCACTATATCTACTTGTACCTGAAGACGTGCAACAGAGAACAAATGGTTCAGTAAACATGTATAAGTACACGCACAGACACTAAAGTCCAGAGACTAAGGTGATTGGTCAAGTTCGTTGGATTCTTGGTCTTGATCCTCTGACCTATTGTCAGACCATCCCAGGTTTATGTCACATCAGAATTTCTAGCTGGGAGATTCCACGCACCTTACAGAAAATCATAATGAAACATAGAATCATAACCAAATTGTGGATTATTACATCCATCCTAGGCCGACCGGGGTGGCCGAGCGGTTCTAGGCGCTACAGTCTGGAACCGCGTGACCGCTACGGTCGCAGGTTCGAATCCTGCCTTGGGCATGGATGTGTGTGATGTCCTTACGTTAGTTAGGTTTAAGTAGTTCTACGTTCTAGGGGTGGAACCCGTGGTCTAGGGGTTCTAACACGCAGCTTGCTTGAGGTCCTCCTACCTGCTTCCACCTCACCACCGGTGTCTGTCGGCCATATCGTGCCTCATTTGTCCCATATTTCGACCTTTTTCGTCGATTACAGTTACATACATACTAGTCTCCCAGATACACGCCCACCTAGGACTAAGGATTTTTACAGCCTGTTGCAGCGCTGTGTTCCCCAGAATGTGATGGAGACAAAACACCCCTCCATCCAGTGGCCCATAATGTGGACTACCGTCCACCAGCCCTTCCTCCCTGCGAACGTCCGGGCACTGTGGTATCACATAGTCAACAGGAAATTTGCCACGAAGCAGCGCCTGCACAACATTGGCTTGTCAGAATCCCCTCTTTGTCTCCTTTGCCAGCAACTGGACACTGATGAACACCGTCTGACATGCGCCTCATCGCAAGATGTATGGCGCTTCGTGCAGCAAATCATTGCCTGCTATCTCCGGGTGCCACCAGACACAGTCGAGCCTCGAATGTTTCTATACCCGGAGGACCGACATTTTCCCGCCGCCAAATGTCATGCTATTACTTGGGTCAAAGGGTGGGCGGTCGCTTATCTCTTTCATGAGGGACCTAAATCCCGCCTCGACTTCTGGACCTATTTACGAACAGCCCATGCAGCTCTCGAAAACACGCCACGTTACCGAACATTATTTGCTAATTATCTTCGAGCTGTCTTTGTTAGACCTCCACTGAGTTGGGGGGTGCCTGGCACAGAGGGCACCCACCCCTCCTCCCCCGGCGGTGTCAGAGTTTCAACCGCCTACGATCTATTCTACTTCTGACCTCCGCGGATGGGAGAGCGCGTCGCAGATTGCGCGGATTTTATTTCTTTTTGCTTTTCCTTTTTCCTTTCTTTTTCTTTACAAAAAAAAAGGGGGTAGAGTCTTTGATTCGTAATCAAAAAGTCTTCGGGCCCGGGTTCGATCCCCGCCACTGCCTAAATTTTGATAAATAATCAGCATTGGCGGCCGAAGACTTCCGGCATAAGAAGTCAGCCTCAATCTGCCAAAGGCCTTGTCAAAGAGGGCGGAGGAGCGGATAGAGGTTCAGGGCACTCTCTTGTCCTAGGGGTGGGAAATTGCCCCTAAAGGCGAAGAATCAGCAATGATCAACGACATGAGGATGCAGAAGGCAATGGAAGCCACTGCATTAAAGACACGTAACGTGTATCCACAGGACATGTGGCCTGTAATTGAAGAAGTTTCATGATGATCTTTCCATTGGCAAAAGATTCCGGTATAGTCCCCCATTCGGATCTCCGGGAGGCGACTGCCAAGGGGGAGGTTACCATGAGAAAAAGATTGAATAATCAACGAAAGGATAAAGTTCTACGAGTTGGGGCGTGGAATGTCAGAAGCTTGAACCTGGTAGGGAAACTAGAAAATCTGAAAAGGGAAATGCAAAGGCTCAATCTAGATATAGTAGGGGTCAGTGAAGTGAAGTGGAAGGAAGTATTTATGGTCAGATGAGTATCGGGTAATATCAACAGCAGCAGAAAATGATATAACAGGTGTAGGATTCGTTATGAATAGGAAGGTAGGGCAGAGGGTATGTTACTCTGAACAGTTCAGTGACCGGGTTGTTCTAATCAGAATCGACAGCAGACCAACACCGACGACGATAGTTCAGGTATACATGCCGACGTCGCAAGCTGAAGATGAACAGATAGAGAAAGTGTATGAGGATATTGAAAGGGTAATGCAGTATGTAAAGGGGGACGAAAATCTAATAGTCATGGGCGACTGGATTGCAGTTGTAGGGAAAGGAGTAGAAGAAAAGGTTACAGGAGAATACGGGCTTGGGACAAGGAATGAAAGAGGAGAAAGATTAATTGAGTTCTGTAACAAGTTTCAGCTAGTAATAGCGAATACCCTGTTCAAGAATCACAAGAGGAGGAGGTATACTTGGAAAAGGCCGGGAGATACGGGAAGATTTCATAGATTACATCATGGTCAGACAGAGATTCCGAAATAAGATACTGGATTGTAAGGCGTACCCAGGAGCAGATATAGACTCAGATCACAATATAGTATTGATGAAGAGTAGGCTGATGTTCAAGACATTAGTCAGGAAGAATCAATACGCAAAGAAGTGGGATACGGAAGTACTAAGGGATGACGCGATACGTTTGAAGTTCTCTAACGCTATAGATACAGCAATAAGGAATAGCGCAGTAGGCAGTACAGTTGAAGATGAATGGACATCTCTAAAAAGGGCCATCACAGAAGTTGGGAAGGAAAACATAGGTACAAAGAAGGTAGCTGCGAAGAAACCATGGGTAACAGAAGAAATACTTCAGTTGATTGATGAAAGGAGGAAGTACAAACATGTTCCAGGAAAATCAGGAATACAGAAATACAAGTCGCTGAGGAATGAAATAAATAGGAAGTGCAGGGAAGCTAAGACGAAATGGCTGCAGGAAAAATGTGAAGACATCGAAAATAATATGATTGTCGGAAGGACAGACTCAGCATACAGGAAAGTCAAAACAACCTTTGGTGACATTAAAGGCAACGGTGGTAACATTAAGAGTGCAACGGGAATTCCACTGTTAAATGCAGAGGAGAGAGCAGATAGGTGAAAAGAATACATTGAAAGCCTTGCAAGTAGGCTGTTTATGTTTTCTTATTGGCAACGTTACATAGCGCTCTGTATGAAAATCACTGGCTGTGCTGTGTGCAGTCTGTGGCTAGTCTGCATTGTTGTCTGCCATTGTAGTGTTGGGCAGCTGGATGTGAACAGCGAATAGCGTTGCGCAGTTGGAGGTGAGCCGCCAGCAGTCGTGGATGTGGGAAATACGATGGCGGATTTTTGAGTACAGAATGGATGTCATGAACTGCTATATATATTATGACTATTAAGGTAAATACATTGTTTGTTCTCCATTAAAATCTTTCATTTGCTAACTATGCCTATCAGTAGTTAGTGCCTTCAGTAGTTTGAATCTTTTATTTAGCTGGCAGTAGTGGCGCTCGCTGTATTGCAGTAGTTCGAGTAACCAAGATTTATGTGAGGTAAGCGATTTGTGAAACGCATAGGTTAATGTTAGTCAGGGCCATTCTTTTGTAGGGATTATTGAAATTCAGATTGCGTTGCGCTAAAAATATTGTGTGTCAGTTTAAGCACACTCTTGTATTATTTTTCAAAGGGGACGTTTCAGCCTCTATGAGGATGAAGATTTGTCCGATGTGATAGAAAAAGAAACAGGAGTCGATTTAGAAGAGATAGGGGATCCAATATTAGAATCGCAATTTAAAAGAGCTTTGGAGAACTTACGGTCAAATAAGGCAGAAGGGATAGATAACATTCCATCAGAATTTCTAAACTCATTGGGGGAAGTGGCAACAAAACGACTATTCACGTTGGTGTGTAGAATATATGAGTCTGGCGATATACCATCTGACTTTCGGAAAAGCATCATCCACACAATTCCGAAGACAGCAAGAGCTGACAAGTGCGAGAATTATCGCACAATCAGCTTAACAGCTCATGCATCGAAGCTGCTTACAAGAATAATATACAGAAGAATGGAAAAGAAAATTGAGAATGCGCTAGGTGACGATCAGTTTGGCTTTAGGAAAAGTAAAGGGACGAGAGAGGCAATTCTGACGTTACGGCTAATAATGGAAGCAAGGCTACAGAAAAATCAAGACACTTTCATAGGATTTGTCGACCAGGAAAAAGCGTTCGACAATATAAAATGGTGGAAGCTGTTCGAGATTCTGAAAAAAGTAGGGGTATGCTATAGGGAGAGACTGGTCATATACAATATGTACAACAACCAAGAGGGAATAATAAGAGTGGACGATCATGAACGAAGTGCTCGTATTAAGAAGGGTGTGAGACAAGGCTGTAGCCTTTCGCCCCTGCTCTTCAATCTGCACATCGAGGAAGCAATGATGGAAATAAAAGAAAGGTTCAGGAGTGGAATTAAAATACAAGGTGAAAGGATATCAATGATACGATTCGCTGATGACATTGCTATCCTGAGTGAAAGAGAAGAAGAATTAAATGATCTGCTGAACGGAATGAACAGTCTAATGAGTACACAGTATGGTTTGAGAGTAAATCGGAGAAAGACGAAGGTAATGAGAAGTAATAGAAATGAGAACAGCGAGAAACTTTACATCAGGATTGGTGGTCACGAAGTCAATGAAGTTAAGGTATCCTGCTACCTTGGCAGTAAAATAACCAATGACGGACGGAGCAAGGAGGACATCAAAAGCAGACTCGCTGTGACAAAAAAGGCATTTCTGGCCAAGAGAAGTCTACTAATATCAAATACCGGCCTTAATTTGAGGAAGAAATTTCTGAGGATGTACGTCTGGAGTACAGCATTGTATGGTAGTGGAACATGGACTGTGGGAAAACCGGAACAGAAGAGAATCGAAGCATTTGAGATGTGGTGCTATAGACGAATGTTGAAAATTAGGTGGACTGATAAGGTAAGGAATGAGGAGGTTCTACGCAGAATCGGAGAGGAAAGGAATATGTGGAAAACACTGATAAGGAGAAGGGATAGGATGATAGGACATCTGCTAAGACATGAGGGAATGACTTCCATGGTACTAAAGGGAGCTGTAGAGGGCAAAAACTGTAGAGGAAGACAGAGATTGGAATACGTCAAGCAAATAATTGAGGACGTAGGTTGCAAGTGCTACTCTGAGATGAAGAGGTTAGCACAGGAAAGGAATTCGTGGCGGGCCGCATCAAACCAATCAGTAGACTGATGACCAAAAAATAAGTTCTAGAGGACTGATGACCTCATAAATTAAGTCCCATAGTGCTCAGAGCCATTTGAACCATTTGAACATCCATCCTACAGAAAATAATAAGCAAGCACAACGTCATAACCAAATTGTTTCCAAGTTTCTCACAAGCGAAAATTCGTTGATTTGGTTAGATAATAGAGCTACTGCTCCCATCTTGTACTCTTCTAGCATGGGTGTCCTACTGGTGCCCGGTTTTAATGTGTTCGATGACACTCATAGTGAAGATAACCTTCGTAGGGTCTCTTTCTCGTGTTATCGTAAAAACAGCCGCTATATTCGCATAGGTGAAGTTTGAGAGGTCGTAATCGACAACGTTTGCCCGCCATTTTCCAAAACCGTCTCGTAGATTTACACCACTGCAGTATGATCGGCTGCCTCACAATCACCTTAGAAACTGACATTAGCCCCCTGACTTCCATGGTGTGCGGTGTTCAGTAGTGCACCCCAGTTGTTCAGAACGGTGTTGTGTGATACACATTCGGCCAACGGCATGCGTGTAGTGCGCCAATAGCGATGCTTCACAAATACTGCCAGTCCTAAAGCCGATAATCATCGCTTTTTGCTGCCCGGATAAATCGCCCGTTTAACTCGCGAGAGCAATGAGCGATATGCATACAGACGGTCTACTGCGCACATGTGCCCGTCACGGCAATTCACGACACGTGACCAGAGCTTCATGATCCACGGTTTGCTGACGTCAGGCGTGGGAAGGTCCATAATAAAGTGATACACCGTATACTTCCACGTACCGTGAGGCACGCTCGCTGTATTTTTAACCCACAGATCCACAACCTTATGGAATATAAATTTATCACTTGTGTGACCATACCATCCGTATATACTTTACAACGTTATTAGTGGCGACATTTTAAGTCAATAAAACGAAATGCACATGGTCACGGAAATACATACTTCATTCGAGTTGCATAGTCAGATTTTCAAATAAATTTATTAATTACGGGACGTAAGAGCACAATGTCAAAAATCGACTGTGGTGGGCATCATATAGTTTTTTAAGTTAAATTTCTGTATGGACATCTTTAGTAATGCATGTAATGGAAAAATGTTATTTCAAAAATACGATTTGAACACATACACACTGGACTCACATTCGGGAGGACGACGGTTCAAACCTGCGCGCGGCATCCTGATTTAGGTATTCCGTGATTTCCCTAAATCGCTTCAGATAAATGATGGGATGGTTCCTGTGAAGGGGCACGGCCGAGTTCCTTATCCACCGTTACCTAACCCGATGGGACCGATGACCTTGCTGTTTGGTCCCCTCCCCGGAATTAACCAACCAACCAACACATAGATATTATTGTTTACGTAACTTCTTTAAAATAAGTAATTAGCTAACAATACATGCAGAAGCTTACATGGTATAAATATTCTGTTTACGAAATTTAAATCTCAATCTCATTGTGACTTTCATCGGTGTACTTCATTGCTCATTGCTTCGCAGAATTCATCAAAATCTCCATTTGTTAGTCTAGACCCGTAGTTTGATTTCCTGACATTCATTGCTGACATTTATTCATGGAAGCGTGTGAAACAGAAAAACTAATGATCTTCTCTGTTGTTTTTCTGAAGAATCGAACTTGTTTTCTGTCGGCTATATTCTAGGCTTTCTTATTTGATATAGTAGACTTTAGAACAAGTCGTTCTGAAGATATTAAATTTCTTGGCATACTTATTTTTCCCGAACTTGAACAAACTCTTCAATGGAAGGACATATTTCGGTTACACTTACGTGGCAAGTGAAATGACTATCAAAGAGGTGGTCAGTGGTTTAGTTACACTCTGCCGCCAAAAATCTTGACACCCTCTAGGGACAACTGAGGTGCAGGTAGTTCATCATTGTATGTGTGTATGGCGGAAAATCCATACCAAATGAATCACATATGTCGCAGTAAAGGATACCTAAACAGTCACATCAATGCACTGTGTACCTACACTATGTGATCAAAAGTATCTGGACAACCCCAGAAATATACGTTTTTCATATTGGGTGCATTGTGCTGCCACCTACTGCCAGGTACTCCATCTCACCGACCTCAGTTGTCATTAGACATCGTAAGAGAGTAGAATGGGGCGCTCCGAGGAACTCACGGACTTCGAACGTGGTCATTTCATTGGGTGCCACTTGTATCATACGTCTGTACGCGAGTAATGATGAAGAGTAGGCTGAAGTTCAAGACATTAGTCAGGAAGAATCAATACGCAAAGAAGTGGGATACGGAAGTACTAAGGAATGACGAAATACGTTTGAAGTTCTCTAACGCTATAGATACAGCAATAAGGAATAGCGCAGTAGGCAGTACAGTTGAAGATGAATGGACATCTCTAAAAAGGGCCATCACAGAAGTTGGGAAGGAAAACATAGGTACAAAGAAGGTAGCTGCGAAGAAACCATGGGTAACAGAAGAAATATATCAGTTGATTGATGAAAGGAGGAAGTACAAACATGTTCCAGGAAAATCAGGAATACAGAAATACAAGTCGCTGAGGAATTAAATAAATAGGAAGTACAGGGAAGCTAAGACGAAATGGCTGCAGGAAAAATGTGAAGACATCGAAAAAGATATGATTGTCGGAAGGACAGACTCAGCATACAGGAAAGTCAAAACAACCTTTGGTGACATTAAAAGCAACGGTGGTAACATTAAGAGTGCAACGGGAATTCCACTGTTAAATGCAGAGGAGAGAGCAGATTGGTGGAAAGAATACATTGAAAGCCTCTATGAGGGTGAAGATTTGTCTGATGTGATAGAAGAAGAAACAGGAGTCGATTTAGAAGAGATAGGGGATCCAGTATTAGAATCGGAAGTTAAAAGAGCTTTGGAGGACTTACGGTCAAATAAGGCAGAAGGGATAGATAACGTTCCGTCAGAATTTCTAAAATCATTGGCGGAAGTGGCAACAAAACGACTGTTCACGTTGGTGTGTAGAATATATGAGTCTGGCGATATACCATCTGACTTTCGGTAAAGCATCATCCACACAATTCCGAAGACGGCAAGAGCTGACAAGTGCGAGAATTATCGCACAATCAGCTTAACAGCTCATGCATTGAAGCTGCTTACAAGAATAATATACAGAAGAATGGAAAAGAAAATTGAGAATGCGCTAGGTGACGATCAGTTTGGTTTTAGCGAAAGTAAAGGGACGAGAGAGGCAATTCTGACGTTACGGCTAATAATGGAAGCAAGGCTAAAGAAAAATCAAGACACTTTCATAGGATTTGTCGACCTGGAAAAAACGTTCGACAATATAAAATGGTGCAAGGTGTTCGAGATTCTGAAAAAAGTAGGGGTAAGCTATAGGGAGAGACGGGTCACATACAATATGTACAACAACCAAGAGGGAATAATAAGAGTGGACGATCAAGAACGAAGTGCTCGTATTAAGAAGGGTGTAAGACAAGGCTGTAGCCTTTCGCCCCTACTCTTCAATCTGTACATCGAGGAAGCAATGATGGAAATAAAAGAAAGGTTCAGGAGTGGAATTAAAATACAAGGTGAAAGGATATCAATGATACGATTCACTGATGACATTGCTATCCTGAGTGAAAGTGAAGAAGAATTAAATGATCTGCTGAACGGAATGAATAATCTAATGAGTACACAGTATGGTTTGAGAGTAAATCGGAGAAAGACGAAGGTAATGAGAAGTAGTAGAAATGAGAACAGCGAGAAACTTAACATCAGGACTGATGGTCACGAAGTCAATGAAGTTAAGGAATTCTGCTACCTAGGCAGTAAAATAACCAATGACGGACGGAGCAAGAAGTACATCAAAAGCAGACTCGCTATGGCAAAAAAGGCATTTCTGGCCAAGAGAAGTCTACTAATATCAAATACCGGCCTTAATTTGAGGAAGAAATTTCTGAGGATGTACGTCTGGAGTACAGCATTGTATGGTAGTGGAACATGGACTGTGGGAAAACCGGAACAGAAGAGAATCGAAGCATTTGAGATGTGGTGCTATAGACGAATGTTGAAAATTAGGTCGACTGATAAAGTAAGGAATGAGGAGGTTCTACGCAGAATCGGAGAGGAAAGGATGATGTGGAAAACACTGATAAGGAGAAGGGACAGGATGATAGGACATCTGCTAAGACATGAAGGAATGACTTCCATGGTGCTAGAGGGAGCTGTAGAGGCCAAAGCTGTAGAGGAAGACAGAGATTGGAATACGTCAAGCAAATAATTGAGGACGTAGGTTGCAAGTGCTACTCTGAGATGAAGAGGTTAGCACAGAAAAGGAATTCGTGGCGGGCCGCATCAAACCAGTCAGTAGACTGATGACCAAAAGAAAAAAAAAGAACCGTACCTAGGTGCACTATTTCCGATGTGATAGTGAAGTGGAAACGTGAATGGTCACGTACAGCACAAAAGCGTACAGCGTCTTCTTCTGTTGAGTGACAGACACCGCCGACAGTTGGGTCGTAATGTATAACAGGCAGACATCTATCAAAACCATCACACAGGAATTCCATTGCAAGTACTATGACGGTTAGGCGGATGGTGAGGAAACATGGATTTCATGGTCGAGCGACAAACATTCAGTGTACACAGACGCACGTCGGGACGGGACTCGGCTTATAGCTAGCCACGGCTGCAACAAGTGGTCAATTTGTAGCAGTTATTAAGCAACAGTTGAGTACGATATATTTACAGGGTGACAATCATTAAGTTATATGAAAAGAAATGTAAATTAGTTACAAAGTACGGTGTGCACACACTTATTCAATATGTAAACGTCACTCAAGATATTCGGATTTGGGTTATGACATGTTTGATACGCCTGCAATCATTGGCGATGATGTGGCGGAGATGAAAAGGGAAATTCTGCATGACGTGCTGAAGTGTCGGAACATCGATGCTGTCGATGACCTTCTGAATGGCTGTTTTCAGTTCAGCAACGGTTTTGGGGCTATTGATGTCCATCGTGTCTTTAATATAGCACCACAGAAAGGAGTTGCATGTGTTCGGATCCGGAGAATATGGTGGCCAATCGAGGCCCATACCTGTGGCCTTTGGGTACCTCAGAGTCAGCCTGCGATCCCCAAAGTGCTCCTCCAGGACATCAGACACTCGCCTGTTTCGATGGGTCGAGCTCCGTCTTGCATGAACAACATCTTGTCGAAATCAGGGCCACTTTGGATAATGGGGTGAAATTATCTTCCAAAATCTCCACGTACCGTTCAGTAGCCATCGTGCCATCAAGGAATATAGCTCCGATTGTTCCGTGACTAGACACTGCACACCACACAGTCACCCATTGACGGTGAAGAGATTTTTGGATCGTGAAATGCGGGTTCTCAGTCCCCCAAATGCGCCAGTTTTGCTTACTGACGAACTCATCCAAATGAAATACATGAAATGAATGACTAAGGACAACCATTAGCTGTAGAAGGGAATGACGACAATGAAATTTTGTGCCGGACCGGGACACGAACCCGTGTTTCACGCTTATCGCGACCGGTCGCCTAACCATTTGGCTACACGTGCACGACTCACAGCCAGATCCAAACTTCCATACGTCGTCAACTTTGCGTTTACGACCTTTCTCGTAGATCCATTAAGTATATTCCGGTGCAGGTCAGACGTCAAACTTGAAAGTCGCTTGACCGGTATTGGCAGATAAATACGTACTGCAGTGCCTCTGTTATTCTGATTGCGATGCAAAGTTCCTTTATATAAACACAGGCACTGCAATATCGGATACATCCAAATGAAAGTGGGCTTCGCCGCTAAACTATGCATGCAGGCTCATACTAATTCCCATCGTGCCCCGCGGCCAACCGCGTAGTTTGAACGTCCTAACGCAAACCGTTCAGAAGTTATAACGATTTCGTTTCATATACTTCAATAATTGTCTCCTTGCATTTAAAGTGCACTTTTGTCAACTAATCGTTTGCTTTCCTGTCCAGGTTCCTATAGGAACAGATCCCTTTGGCCACCTTCCACCTATTTTACATTAACAACGGGCACATAACATTTGGCTCCTTGAAACATAACGTTTGTCGACGCATAACAATGTGTTCGAAAAAACGTGTGGTTAATATCCGGCTAAAAAGTAAGTAACGAAACAATTAATTACTCATGGGATAACTAACCTTTTATTCCTCGTTTTACTAATCGTTTTGCGGATTTGTGTAACTCATCTGCCGGCCTGAGTGGCCGAGTGGTTCTAGGCGCTTCAGCCCGGAACCGTGCGGCCGCTGCGGTCGCAGGTTGGAATCCTGCCTCGGGCATGGATGTGTGTGATGTCCTTAGGTTAGTTAGGTTTAAGTAGTTCTAAGTTCTAGGGGACTGATGACCTCAGATGTTAAGTCCCATAGTGCTCAGAGCCATTTGAACCATTTTTGTAACTCATCTAGCAAAACTAACAACGATGATGTTGTCTGTAACGGTACAAAGATAAACACCAAAGACTTTACTATCACCAAATAAATTAATTGCTAATAGTAAGTGTACAAAATAATACATTCGCAACTACTTAATGCCAAAATAAATATAATAGTAGACAATAGGGTAATAACGCGAACCCAGACCGCAGAATTATATAATTATTTATACAAGTGGCAAAAAGGTGTGTTTTCCCGTATAATCATTGCCCACCAAGCACCCAGACTGAAAGTGAAATTTCTTATGTATCTTCTGTACATCAGTTTTTCTTGAAATTCTTGTACGAAGCCGACAATAGAGAGTGTTTAATCGAGACTGTGTCGCAGAAGAAACGACAGTGAGAAAAGATAATTATAAACAAAGGGTCTGATGTCATCCTCCTGACTCTAGTTCGCGGGAAGGTGTTCGATTCAAGTTTATGAAAGTCTTAATGTTGCAGAGGCGCCTTTATCCGGTTATGGAAAAGGCTCCGGAAGTTCATAATGCCTTTCAGCCACATCATTCAATGGACTTCACATGAGATACTGCTCATGCCTTCGACTTTCAAAAGTGAAACTATTCAGAGGGTCATTCATAATTACCGAGCGCGGTGGCTAGCACGCTGGACTCGCATTCGGGAGGACGACGGTTCAATCCCGCGTCTGGCCATCCTGATTTAGGTTTTCAGTGATTTATATCAATCGCTCCAGGCAAATGATGGGATGGTTCCTTTGAAAGGGCACGGCCGACTTCCTTCCCTAACCCGATGAGACCGATGACCTCGCTGTCTTGTCTCCTCCGCCAAATAACCCAACCCAACCATTATTCATGATTCTTTGGTTTGCTTCTGTGTCAGTATCGGAGCACAAACCGAACTCTGACCTTTAAATGCTAAGAAAAGAAGAGGATGTTTATTTTATTTTCCATGTGATAGAGGACGCAATGGTACACGTTTGTAATTACTCAGTAATGGCGCGTTACATATGTTAAACGTTGTGTGAGGAACGTTAAACTAAATACAGCTATTCTCATAACCAAAACATATCGATACATCATATAGTACTGTGTTCCAGTGTAAATAATTACCTCGCCGAGGAACATTCTGACATAGCCATTTCATTTCCCACTTTTTGGATCGGTTTGTATACGGAAAAAAGTAAACTGCCAGGAAACGGTTTGAACATGAATGTTTCTGATGTTTACAGCCAGTGCATACATGGACTGTATTTCCCGTTTGCTCTTGCCACCGTTAGAGACACAAACAACAGATGTTTACTCATTTAGTTACAGGCTGCAGCGTCCGTTGCTGCTTCTGTTCGTGCTTGCTGTAAACAGTATACTATCGGAAATTACAAGTAGGATTTATTTTTAAAAAGGTTTTTGGTTTACGGAAATTTCTCGAAGCCAAACATTTATCAAAAAGTTATTTTTCCCGACAGTCTCGTTACGTTCTGTTGTATCTGTGTACAATCTCGACATTTTACAGCATATAGGAGTTTTTTTTTATTTCATTTGGGAATCCTTCCAGGTTCATACAGAGTAATGACACACATCTGCCGGCCCAGAAAACAGAAAAACAGGTAGATTACAACATTGAATCACCAAAGTAAAGTACAATTTCGCTTGGGTTAATCAACACTCAGCCTTACAGCAGCGCTGCTTACTGATTATTTGTTTCATTGGCTTTGTTTATACTGGACAGTTATCGTTATAGTCCGCTCTACAAATTAAGTGAAGGAATATCCCCTCATGACAGAATAGTAAGCGATTGTAAACTTTACAGCTTATCTGATTTACAGTCCTATATTCATTGGTATGACGTGACAAGTGCTCTATGCTAGCTCGATAGTGTTACGATAAACTTCCAAGCTCACAAACATTGCATAAGGCAGATGTTACATCTTATTGGGGAACTTAAAACAGTTTCTCATAGTTACCCGTTGAATTCGATTCGGTACAGGAGACAAAATTGAGACTAAAATGTTATCACTGAAAACAGCTGCACTGTATTCGTATTTATAAATTCATTATTTTGTAGGTAAGTGTTTCCGCTACAGGAGCAGTTCGCTGAGCATTAAAATCACAGTCGCCAGAGAGATCATGGTTAACTGCAGATTACCTTTATAATATATACTTGGAGTTGCTATTACCCTTGATGAACTACCATCCTATGCGCCTACGCTATTAGTCATTATACATTTATACTCCAAGGTGGCTTAGCTACAAACTGAGCTCGTTAAGCGTTAAAGGCACAGCCACGCGACAAATCATAGAAGCACAAGGCAGTCATCTTGGCAGACAGGTTTTACTGCCCTTGCTGAAACGGGTCGACTGTGAATAGCGGTGTCTCATTTGAATAATATACACTTAATTGAGACCTTTTCAGTATAAACCGTGCAGTAAAAACGTTACCCGTCATACTGTGATGTAATTCTGTTGAATGTATCGCATTTTAACAGGCGAATGTCTCTACATTCATGCAGTAAGGGTCCGCAGCGTTATAAAGTGGTTAAAAGAGGTTATTTCCCGCTGACGTTAGTAGACTTTATTTTTCTACTACTGCGGTTTCGGCGGACGTCATTATCACGCATAAATATTCGATATCATGTAACGGCACAAATGTAAGTAACCGTACCCTTATGCTACTAGTCTGAAAACTAACAAATGACAGCAATTCTTATTCCCGTGTAAACTAATGAACTATGGGCATTCAGAATTCACACAACCGTAGACATTAAGTAGATCAGTATGCATCGATCGCTCTTTGCGTTTTTTTCTAGTTACTTGATAATACCGCCTTGCTATGAAGCAGGTAATATTCACTGCTCCTTCGCCCGAACCTAGTCAAAAGCGAACATTAATTTTTCGTAGTTGATGGGATACATAATTCCCATTAAAGTAATACGAATTTTTGAGTGTTGGGACATATGTATCTCAGTGCTAACATGTAACGAGACACTTTCGTAGCTTGTAGAAAAATACTACGAACCATGGGGTGGATATATAGAAGGCTGTGAGCGATCAAATGGGGTGGTGTGTGTTTAAAATAGGTGACACAGTGCGCCTATTTCACGAAAATCAGATCAAATTACCGTCTTCTCCATTCAAACAATGTCTCAAATAACTAATAGTTTTTTCCTTATACATCATACACATGGTTTTGAAATATTTTCACACATCTCAGTAATTCTGCTGGTCTGTACATTGTTCTTATGTAATGGGACGTATATGCCACAGAAAACTTGGTAGAATATAGAAAACATTGGTGTGTGGTATGTCAAACACTTCTTCAGAAGTTATGTTGAAAGCTTGTGTGCGGCATTTCATGTTTTTCATTGTCAGAAGTATAAATGTGTTTTGGTATCGATTTGTTATATTTTATCCATAACTGTAATCCTGTCGAAATAATTCTAAAATTAACAATGTAACGCTGAAAATCTTAGGTTCATATGAAAACATGGATCTAGTTATGTTCGTGGTACATTTGAGTCCCATCTGAGCGATTTTTAAGATTGGTCAGGTGAAAATTTTTTTGCTGGTGAATGTGTGTTTAAAAATGGTTCAAATGGCTCTGGACACTATGGGACATAACTTCTGAGGTCATCAGTACCCTAGAACTTAGAACTACTTAAACCTAACTAACCTAAGGACATCACACACACCCATGCCCGAGGCAGGATTCGAACCTGCGACCGTAGCGGTCGCGCGGTTCCAGACTGTAGCGCCTAGAACCGCTAGGCCACCTCGGCCGGCTGAATGTGTGTTTTTTATGGCAAAGGAAGACCGTTTTCGGCCTTTTATTTTTCAAATATACGTAGAATAAATTTCAAAAGTGAAAGAGTTAATATCTTCATTCTTACAAAAGCACATCGGTGTTAGTAATACCGAGCGAGGAGGCGCAGTTGTCACACACAAGACCTGTATTCAGGACGCTGGTTAAAACGACCTGTTCCGCCATTCAGATTTCATTTTTCCACGGTTACCTGATCAGTTTAAGGCAAATGCCAATATCGTTTCTTAGAAAAGAACTGTCACGATTTACGTTACTTTTTTTCTCTCAGCTGAGTTTGTGCTCCGTCTGTAATGACGTGGTCGTCACCTGGTGTTAAACTGTAACCTTCCTTCCTTTCGCTATCGGCCTGCGAACAGTGCGACGTCTACCGCGATTACTTTTCCTATCCCGTGCCTGGAAGTCGCGGCAAAAATAGTTTGAACGTTTATCTTTATATGGAATGCTGAGTTGAGGACATCGTTCGGCGTATATGGCCATGCACCAAATAATAAACGCAGTTGTCTACAGACAATTGTCTAAAGAAAGTAGAATAGCGTAACATGTTCGCCTATACCCGTGTGAAATAATACGAATCTGCTTCTCACTGTAGTTGTTCACATTCCACGAAATCACTAATCTTGTCCTGATGCCAACACAACCTCAAAAACCATATGCAAGGAAAGGTAAATGTTCTAGAAGCTGACAGCAGCATCACAATCAGTGAACTAAATCCAAAGAGGAGCACAACAAATAAGAAATTAGCAATGAACGTTAACCGAAAGAAACCCTACTCCACAGAAATCTAACTATTCTTGATACTAGCAGTACGGCCTACCTGTTAAAAAGCATTCGTTTCTTGTACTTTCACAGGACTATCTTCTGCACTGCTCGCCATTAAAACTGAAAAATGAAGGAAAGAAAATATTGAAACTTTACTTATTGCGCGTATACACTGTAGCAGGAAAAATGAATGATTAAATTTATTCTACACTTGTTTAGCGCCCACCTGCTTCGCTCCCGTATAGTGTATGATCTGCACAGATTCTTTCTTTCCTTCTTTATTTTAAATCGAATTTATATGTTGTTAAGCCCATTGATCACGTGTAAATCTATACACTGTGCAAGCAGTGTACCGATTCTACACAAACTAAGCTGCAGACAGTATATTAAAATTTAATAATTATTAGGGCCAGTCTTACACTCGGTATTGAATTCTCTCATTACAAATGGATATTCCTCTGCATGGAATCGCATTTTAACATGGTATCTATTTTGTCACTGGTAATGATTAGTCTGAGTAATAATTACAACAAACATAATTTTATAAGCATATGTTAGGCCTACTGAAAAATTAATGTATTAAAGACTCGTTTCTCTTTCTTAGCAGTTCTGATAAAGTCTATTTTGTCATGGTGACTGTTAAATAGTTTTCTGTGGTTTAGTTCACAAACTGCAAAATCTTTTTAACTTTTCACGCATTAATCCCACAGAAGCACAGTCTTTTCTGGATGTACTTTTGACTGAAATTCGGTACTGGTAGCCAGAGTCGGAGGCGTTTCTTAACCCAATTTTTTGAACCCCTGTGGTGTTATTTCCATTGAAACTTTTATCCTCTAATACATACGTACTGAAGAGTCAAATACCAATTTTCGTAGGTTTAGCTTTAAAAATATTCAACTTAGACGTTGACTTTCCAACAACAATGAAAACAGTTGTTTTTTTTATTTCCAACCGAGAAGTCAAATACAAATTATCCTTGTTTTAGCTTAAAAAAATACTTCCCTAACGAAATATTTCCATAAAAACCTTCATGAGGGAAATTTCGGAGTATCCCTGCCTAAACAATGCCTACTGTGTAACATCAACCCCCTCCCCCCAATAATATATATATAACCGAGATGTCAAATACGTATTTTCTTAGATGTACCGTTAAAAAAGGTTTAGTAGTTCTTTGATATTGATTTACTTTCAAAAGAAGTTTCACTCGCTATTTCGCGCCCTTAGGGGCTGAAATTCTAAAAATGTTGAACCACAATTTTTTTGCTGATCAAGAAACCAAATACCAATTTTCTAGCTTCAAAATTGCCTTAATAGCGACATGTTTTCAAAAAGCTTATCGTTCACTAGGTCATTTCCTTATGGGTGAAATTTCGAAAAATCCCTTCGTAAACGATCCCTACTGTGTAAGATCAACACCCTCCTCAATTTTCAAGTTTCCATGCTTAGTGGATTGGACTGGGTGTTAATGAGTCTATCAGTCAGTCAAGAGGGACATTTCCCTTTATAGTATACAAAGAAGATAACGGGTGCGAATTTTAGTACATAGAACGGTCATCTCTGACAGAAACTGTGTCTCTTACCCAGCCAGGCTTGAGATCAAACTGAGGTTGGATTATAGATCACCTCATGCTACGTCATCTCTCTGCAAGAGTTCGTCAGTATTAGAAGGTGGCGGTTGATGATACACCAGTCTCTCGGCAACCCATAGCCAGATGTTTTCAGTGCGTGAGATATCTGGAGAACATGCTGGTCACCGAGAGTCAGTCAGATATTCTCGGTATCGTCGTAGGCCAGGACAGCACATGCGACATTGTTGAAACGTAACATCGGCCTTAAGATGTCAGAAGAGTAGCAGATGCTGTCCAAACTACTGTCTAAGCAAATCAGAGGTGATAGTATTTTGTACCCAATGAAACCCCATGGCATCACGACAGGCGCTCGGCGTTTATAATGATGACGAATGCAGTCTGGCAACGACCGTTTTCCTCGGACCTTCCACACACAGATACCTCCATAGCGATACTGTATACAAAATGAGGACTCATGTGGAAAGAAGACAGGGTTTCTCTCCTGCAAACATTGCTGTAGTTTGGCGAAAGACTGTCAGCTCGCCTCTCTCTGCTGTCGCATCAAAGAAAGCGGCAACAGTGGCTGCCTTGTTTAAAGTCCGCACTGCTCCAGACGTCGACACACTGGATACTTGTCTCGCGATAAACAATTCCATTTCCTGACTCGAGGTATGTGATGTGGCTGTGCCATCCTGCATGGCTGAGTGGCCAATTATACTCATATCTGTCCTCTCGGGCGCTGGACACACGTGACCGTTTAGATCCTCCATGATGTTTAGTATAGCCCACGTGGACGAGTCATTGGATCTCGACCAACCCGAGCAATAATATCGATGAACCACGAACCGCGCTCGCTTTAAAATACGATCCTACCGCTGTCGATTGCCGATGGATGGTAATAGAAACTGCTCCTTCTTGCACAGGGCATAACACGATCTTCTCAGAAACAACCAATATTCAAGTCAGATTTATGTATGAGAAAAGGTAAGGTCAAACTAAGGACGGTCAGTCGAATCCGACCGACCGTCGTGTCATCCTCTGCCAGTCGATACATTATGAAGGGCTGAGTGACAAAGACGTAGCTTAATCTTTCTTTATAGACGACTCAGTCACATCGATGTGACTACAGACTATGTTCGACATCAAGATGTAATATCTGATAACAGACAGCAGCTGGCCATAGTAGCATGGAAGGTGTATAAAGAATATCGAGGGGACGCAAAAACTAGTGTAGTGGTTCTACATCTACGTCTACATGGTTACTCTGCATTTCACACTTAAATGCCTGGCAGAGGGTTCATCGAACCATTTTCATACTACTTCTCTACCATTCCACTCTCGAATGGCGCGTGGGAAAAAGGGACATCTAAATCTTTCCGTTCGTGCTCTGATTTCTCTTATTTTATTATGATGATCACTTCTCCCTACGTAGGTGGGTGTCAGCAAAATATTCTCGCATTCGGAAGAGAAAGTTGGCTATTGAAATTTCGTAAATAGATTTCGCCGCAAAGAAAACCGCTTTTGTTTCAGTGTCTGCCACCGCAACTCGCGTATCATATCAGTGACACTCTCACCCCTATTGCGCGATAACACGAAACGAGCTGCCCTTCTTTGCACTTTTTCGATGTCCTCCGTCAATCCCACGTGGTAAGGATCCTGCACCGCGCAGCAATATTCCAGCAGAGGACGGACAAGTGTAATGCATGCTGTCTCTTTAATGGGTTTTTCGCATCTTCTAAGTGTCCTGCCAACAAAGCGCAGTCTATGTTTCGCCTTCCCCACAATATTATCTATGAGGTCTTTCCAATTTAAGTTGCTCATAATTGTAATTCCAAGGTATTTAGTCGAATTAGATTTGTGCGATTTATGGTATACCCAGAATTTATCGGAATTCTTTTAATAACCATGTGGATGACCTGGCACTTTTCTTTGTTTAGTGCCAATTGTGCCAGTTGTCATAATGCGGAAACGAAGCGACTTATCTGATGTCTAAAAGGGAGAGGTCATTGGCTTTTGGCCCAAGAGTAGAAGCACTTCCGAAACGGCTAAATTTGTAAACCGTTCCAATGCCGCCGTGATTAAGATATGTTGTGTGGGCAAAATAGCGCTATCCAAAACCGACACTGAGGCAACAGTGGTGCACAACAAATGACAGGCGTGAACGACGGTCTGCGGAAATGTGTACAATCGATTAGAGGTGCAACTGTTGAGCGGCTCACTGCCCAGATGAACCAAGGGGCTACCAACAATGTCTCCTCAATGGCCATTCAATGAACGTTGTTGCGTATGGGTCTCCGCAGAAGGCGCCTGGTTCATGCACCCATGCTGACTGCTGTTCCTCGGCGACGAAGGCTGCAATTTGTACACCAGCACCGCAGCTGCTGACGACACTGAGTGACGACAGGTGGCCTGTTCAGATAAATCACGTTTTATGCTCCATCAGGCTGAGGGCCACTGGCGTGTACGGCGTGAAACGTCCGAAAGTAAATACCCTAGTTTGAAGGATCCCTCGTTAGAAGAATCCGCTGGCCGCGGCTCTGGAGTCGACACGGTTCCTCATCGCTGTTGGTACCTTCCAGAACATCACTCTTTCTGTACGCCCCACAGTGCTCCGCACTGCAAAAGGTGCTTATTCAGGATTTTGACAGGCGGTCACCATTAATGGAAAGTTTATAAAGAACAGATGACTTTATTCGAAACTGCTTTGTACCGTCGCGGTGAAATGTGAATTACAGTAGAGCGTCGATTATCCGAACGTCGGTCAATCGAACGACCGCTTAACCGAACGGTGTACTCGCTCGCACCTGTTACTCTCCCACCCTACCGTCCATCATCCCCCTCACTCCCAAACCAAGTTTTCCACAGTAGTCGCCGCACTGGGCCACCGCTGGCGGAACATTGCTTCTAATGGGGCCTTCGCAAGGCGCTGCTGACCTGCCAAGCCGCCAGTCGCTGTGTTTCAACAATCAGCACACTTCTGTCTGCTTGACACTGGCAGTAGAAGTAGCGGCAGTATCAAAGCTGTTCACAGCAACAGCTGCGCCAGCTTGGAGTTGAGGCGTGCCGCTCCGCGCAGTTTGAAGGATTGCGCGCCCCCAAGAACTGCTTCTCACGGTGCAGTCACCTTGTGTTCTCTGTTACAAGTAATTGTGTGCTGCTGCGTGAAGAAGTGAACTTGACGACACTAAATGCTTAAACGTAAAAGTGTTGTCCTTTCTATGAGGGACAAGTACGAGATTATTACTATATATTCCTACTGAAGTTGCCTTTGTATGTTACTTTGTAATACTAAAAGAGATGACTGTTTTTATGAATAAATTTACTGTTCAGTACTTGTTTTTGGCAAATAAACATGTACAGTTCGATTATCCGAACAAACCAGTTTTCCGAACACCCATGTCCCCCAATTACGTCGGATAATCGACGCTCTACTTATTTGAATTTCCGAGGATGTAGTGGATTCATGCCAATTAGAAGTGTATTGCATGTCGCCTTCTTAATGATGCAGTTTGATGTATGGAAAACTTTTCCGCAAGCGACGAGTATGGCACTGTAGTTACTCTGTAACTGGAGCAGCAGCCTGTGGAAAGCAGTCTGAATCACCAGACAACCTGCGTTGCGTCATGTCACGTAAGAGTATACAGCGCCTTTTCGTCACTACTCCCAATGGATCAGCAATGTTTTCCGATGGGTCTGTCAGCCACACGTGCTGACACGCTTGACGGCAAGAACCGCCGCCACCAGAGGCGCACCCTATCAGTCGAATGCGTGCGGGCGCCTTCATCTCGCTTCTGGCTCTTTTTTGGCAGCCACCGCTCTGTAAAGCGCCGCCGTCTCGCTTCCCACTCTTAGCGTCTCTGCCCTCCGTTAAGTAATAATGGAGGTCTCTCCTTATCTTTCTCTCTCTCTCTCTCTCTCTCTCTCTCTCTCTTTCTCTCAGCGACGTCCAAGGTCACTGCTTCTTCCGCGCGGGCGTCTCAGGTTTTCTTTTGCTTTTGCGAGTCGCATTAACTACAAAAGCTGCTTTGATGCTCTGAAGGAAGCGACGGCCCTCTGTAAAGCGGGACGTAATGCGTAGAGTAACGCACACTAGAGCGCGAACGGCTCTGGAATAGCAGAACACAATTAAAGCAGCGTTAGCGCGGCGCGAAATGTTTATAAATGGGGTTGAGCACTGTCAGTTCTTTCAATAGGACGTCTTTTTCTTCCACACAACAAAAATGGCACCTAGGTTCTTACTTTCGGTGCTTTCATTGGCTCAGTTGCGGAACACGTCAGCGTGCTCATTAGCTCTCATACGCTGGCAATTAGCAAGTCGCAAGAAATAAAATGAGTTTCAAAGAAAATTAACCATCATGAACACCGTCTATGAAGTTTTGACCACGTGGTCCTGTTCTTCCGTCAACGAAAATTATCACTACGTCAGGTGATCAGTCTTCCTACATTCTGTCGTTCTGTCAATACTCATACAAACTTTTTTTCTGGTTTACTGGTTTCGACTTTCCAATCATTATCACTAACACCATAAAACAAGGAACAGTATACAAAAGATACTTTTCGACATTACATAAAAAACTAAATAAACTACATAAATAATTTTCCGTGGCCGATGGCTGCGCCAGAATATGAGCGTATCCCCGAGAATCCTACTACAGAGGCCGTGCGGTTCTAGGCGTTCCAGTCTGGAGCCGAGCGACCGCTACGGTCGCAGGTTCGAATCCTGCCTCGGGCATGGATGTGTGTGATGTCCTTAGGTTAGTTAGGTTTAATTAGTTCTAAGTTCTAGGCGACTGATGACCTCAGAAGTTAAGTCGCATAGTGCTCAGAGCCATTTTAACCATTTGAACCTACTAGAGAACTGCGAGGATCTAGTTACGAAAAGTGCTCATTCAAAGTGTTTCAAAGTCTGTGCTTCAAACGTCTAGAGGTGACAGATAAACGTAACGTCGTGGAGGACAACTTTCAAGAGAGACTAATTGTTCGCTGCAGCTTCCCCGTGACGCTACGATATCACAGTATTCGCCAATCTCGGGATGACGAGTGTTCACTGAACTGGGATGGATATATAGAAGGGTGTGAGCGATTAAATGGGGCGACGGGCGTTTACTGCTGGCACAATGTGCCTATTCATGAAAATCAGCATTTTCTGTATTCCAAGAACGTCTGAAGTAACTAATTTTGTTTTCTTATACATTACAGACATTGTTTTGAAACATTTCCACACAACTGCTGGTTTGCACATAATTTGTATGTTGTGGGACGTATATGCCCCCGAAAACTTCGTAGAATGTAGAAAACGTTGGTGTGTGGTACGTCAAAGCCATGTTCAAATGTTACGTTGAAAGTTTGTGTGCGATATTTCATGTTTTTCATTGTCTGAAGAATGAGTGTTTTTACCCATTTGTTCTATTTTTTCCATAGTTGCTATCCTAATGAAATCATTTTAAAATTAACAATTTAACTCTGAAAATCAAAGGTTCCCATGAATACACGGATGTAGTTACGTAAATTTTAAACTTCAAAGGGTTAAGTGTTTATGTCGTACGAAAACACTGAGATGGGCGAACCATGGCGCTTAGCGCCTGTAGACTCAGCGCAGGCCTTTGTGACCGAGAGGTTCTAGGCGCTTCAGTCCGTAACCGTGCGAGTGCTACGGTCGCAGCTTCTAATCCTGACTCGGGCATGGATGTGTGTGATGTACTTAGGTTAGTTAGGTTTAAGTACTTCTAAGTTCTAGGGGGTTCAAATGCCTCTGAGCACTATGGGACTTAACATCTCAGGTCATCAGTCCCCTAGAACTTAGAACTACTTACACCTAACTAACCTAAGGACATCATACACATCCATGCCCGAGGCAGGATTCGAACCTGCGACCGTAGCGGTCGCGCGGTTCCAGACTGAAGCGCCTAGAACCGCTCGGCCACCAACGGCCGGCAGTTCTAGGGGACTGATGACCTTAGATGTTAAGTCCCACAGTGCTCAGAGCCAATTGAACCATTTGAACTGTATGCAGCGGGTGTGACCTTGAGGTGTCTTTAATTTATTGACGGCCACTTTAGCAGGGTCTGCTGATAAAGTGTACGGAATACTACGTATCCCAGTAAACTGATAGTGATCTTTAATAAGAAAACCTTAAGAATCAGTTTCTTTAAGAAGAGGTACATATTTTAGAAGCGAACCAGGAACTTTAAATTTGCTTGGCCTATTACCTTTCTTTCTGGAAGAGATGGGTGAGTTATAGGCAACACACAAGGCATACATGCGCCACAGAGCCCATACCCTCTACCGCCTCAAAGGGACATCACCAATACAAATGGACGCCTATCGTCGCTAGGTAGTGCCAGTGAACATTTTGTCTCTAACAAAACTTGTTCCGCGAGACTTGATCCGTCACTCCTAGACTTTTGATAAGAAGGTGTTGGAGTACCCTGTATAACCAGATGTGTCAGTTGAAACAGATATAATGTGTTGTTTGTAAGCGTGATATATGATGAATTTCCAGTAAAATAATTTCCACGCGTTTGTTGTAGTATATTGTTTCTTATTTTATAGTGTCTTTGATTATGATTTACATGTCGAAACTGACATATGCAATAAATAAGAATTGTGTGAGCATTGACTGATATAAAATTTATGGTCAGTACTATGTTATTCTTTGTTTGTTCAACATGCTCTTTTAGTTTTCATTTGTTGTCTTGTATTCTATCATTTATATTTGAACTTCCGAGTTCCTCCCTTATTTCATTACTTAGTGTTTCAGCCAGGAGTATGTAGCCTACCACAGAACTTAAGAATCTCATCTCGGTAGTTTCTAAGTTCCTCTTGTCTGCTCTCCTTATGGCTTGCTTTCCGCTGGGGTATGTGATCATGGGAAATTCCCTTGTTTTATAAACTTTATCTGGCTATTACCCTGAAATTTTCTAGTATTATGAAATCAGAATTTCTCTAAAATTTACTTTATAGTAAATTCCGTTCTTCCGCAATAAAATCTTGAATTTTTTTTTGAAATATTAAAACAAGAAGCGAAAAATATACAAGATAGAGTCACTCTGGCACGTAACTTGATATAAATTGGAAATTATTGAAAATATTTTATTACTTATTTGGCGCAAGAAGATACTACGATTGATCCTACAGTCCATTAAGGGACAACTAGTAATCATGGTTTGAATAAGTAAATCACACACACCCTGAGACAAAAAAAGAACGAAAGGCGACGTGCCATAAAGGAATTATCGAAATGAGAGGGAAATCGATATGTGTGATGTACATGTACCAACAACAGGATTCCTCCTTAGGGATATTGTGCCAAATTATGTCCAATTGGCGCGATAATCGTCAATCGTTTTTTAATGCCGTTTAATAAAGTGCATTGTGTGGGAAAGAACGTTTCACTCTGCACATATAAAAATGTTGTGGGATTCAAACTCAGACCATTGCCTTACAAGGGCAACGTTCTTACAGAAGGTGATATCCACTCACCACACACAGCTTTCCCGTACAGTCTCACTTATCCCATTACATCTTTACACATTCATAACTTCACAAAAATGTTTCTACTTCGGAGAAGAAGAAATATTGCAGAGGAAGTAGTTCGATACAACAAGGACTTGTTTGAAAAATTGAGTATTTCACTCTGCGTCGGTGTCTGTGCTTTTGTGAAACTTCTTGACCGATTAAAATTGTGTGCCGGACTGCTAATTTGCCTTTCGCAGTGCAGCTCGTCCGTTATGTCTAGGTGGCACAGTCAGTAATTAGTACTTAAGTCTCAACGCGGTCCTACACCATTATTCGCAGATGTCGCTACACTTTTCACAACTGATATTCATTGGTCTCATATAACAGATAAAAGCTGGGTGTGAAGTTAATACAGCTTCTGACTGCTCAAGTCATATGGAGGGCCACTTTGTCGTGACTGAAGTGTATGAATTGAACGCCATTGTATTATCTTTCCTTACTAAGGTACACTCCTCTAATTTGAAGAATTTTGTACTATACCTTTATATAAAGTTGGTTGTTACTTACGATTTGTCCTCAGCTTCTCTAGGAACAATTTATAGTTAAGCAATTCACCTTAATGAGCCAGTCGCAAAGTTCCGGCAGTTTGTAGTTCTGTGTCAGTCGATGAAGCGAGAGAGGATGACATAGGATGGTGAGCGACATAGAGGAAGGTATTGATGTAGATTCTAGCCTTGTCCAGCATATAGCTTTAACTTGCCAGAAAAGTTCATTCCAGAACAGTATATATCCAATCTAAGTGGTCTAATTCAGGTAACTTTTTACTTGATTACACGAATTCAATCAACACAGAAACAGTCTCATTTATTTCTTAAGTCAGATAACACATTATGTGTAACGACCATTGGTACTACACCTGAGAAATAATAAGCAGATAAAACCTTTTTACAAAGTTCCAGCAAGAAATTGGCCCCAGGCGGAATACCGCTGAGTAAACCACCTGGCGTCTCTCCTTCTACTAACTTTTCTTTACAGCCCTCTTGAAGTCCGTGAACCACTTTACTTCGTGTTTCCACAACTTAACGTAAACGCGCCGTTGACAGCTTAACAGGTTTTCTCCCTTCATACGTCCGGAAGGAGAGTGGTAACAGCTCCGCTATCGATGGAATCTCTAGCAACTGTTTGCAGATTTTCTCTTCGATAAAGAGGGACAAAGTAGAGACCTGATTTCCTCTCGGAAAGTTCAAAGAACTTGTGGAAATATAGCCGAGTGACGTCATCGACAGCCGCCAATATTTCGACAAATGACTACCCTGTCGTTTTCAAGACAAAACTGCAGCATGTATGTGCTGTGCAATGGAATTTAAAAGCTCGCTTTGTGGAGAAATTTCGGAAAAGAATACCACGCAGAATTTAAGCAAAAACCTCTATCCTATCTACATGGTTACTTGCTAATTCCATTTCAACTGCTTCCTTAATAACACTGTCCCAATAGCTGTAAGTGCATTCCGGGATCTCCATGTTATATTCCGTTGGGCCTTCATTACGGTCTGTCGCCACAGATGCTTCTGTGACGTCATCCTTCCAGCATCGCGAAGGTCTGCCACGCTTTCTTCCTTGGTTTAGGGTCCTGTGTCTTATTAGTTTTGGCCACCTTGTCTCTGGCATACGTCGTAAGTGACCATACCAGAGTAGGCGTTTCCTTTCTACGCCATCTAGAGGTGTGTTTTCGATGTTCAGGATACCTCTGATTCTGTTATTTCTAACAGGATTGAGCTCGATTGTTTTATGGCTCGCTGGTGCTCTGGCCAATTTTATTGTTTATATCATTCATACTTCTACCATTTGATGACAGTGTTGCTACCAATTGTGCGTCGTAAACCGACTTTCACCATATTCAGAAGTTCTGTTTTAGGTAAGTCCCCAGTTCTCGTATTCTTCTTTTAACTTGTAATTACCTTCTTTTTCATTCCTAGCTACTATCGCTTGGTCGTCAGGGAGTTCGCCAATGGCTTTGTAATTCTTTCATGGACGATACGAGACTCTGAAACAAGGATAATGAAATGTCGTCGAATTAAGTCAGACGACGCTGAGAGTATTAGATTACGAGACGAGACCCTAAGAGCATAGCTATTTGGGCAGCAAAATAACTGAATATGGCCAAAGTAAAGAGGATAGTTAATGTAGAAAGAAAAGATAATATAAACTACCAACAAGAAATAATACGTTTCTGAAAACGACAAATCTGTTAACATCGAATACAACTTTAGATATTAAAGGGTACATTCTGAAGGTATTTGTTTGGAGTGCAGCGAAGTACGGAAATGGAACCTGGACGATAAAATGTTCTCAAAAAGAAACGTTTGAAATGTGATGTTTCAGAAGAATGCTGAAGATTCAATGAATGAATAGGATAACTAAAGATGAGGTACTGTATAGAATTGGAGAGAAAACAACTTTATGGTTCAACTTGACTAAAAGAAGGGATCCGTTGATAGGACCTGTGCTGAGGCATCAAGGAATAGCCAATATTGTACTGGAGGGAAATGTAGGAGTTAAAACAATAGAGAGAGAGATCAAAGATTGACTACAGTACGCATTTTCAAATGGCCATAAGTTAGAAAAGCTATGCAGGCATGAAGAGTGCGTTGTCACCGCCAGCACCACACTTGCTAGGTGGTAGCCTTTAAATCGGCCGCGGTCCGTTAGTATACGCCGGACCCGCGTGTCGCCACTATCAGTGATTGCAGACCGAGCGCCGCCACACGGCAGGTCTAGAGACACTTCCTAGCACTCACCCTGGTTGTACAGCCGACTTTGCTAGCGATAGTTCACTGACAAATTACGCTCTCATTTCCCGAGACGATAGTTAGCATAGCCTTCAGCTACGTCATTTGCTACGACCTAGCAAGGCGCCATTACCAGTTACTATTGATGCTGTAAAACATGTACCGTCAAGAGCGACGTTCACCAATTATGGATTACAGTATTCCAGAAGCTACGTACGTTTTTTGGCTAGTCTCAATTCCTTGTCCTGTTCCAGACCTCACGCCAGCCTGCGTGAGCTTAAACGCGTGTCTTTCGGCTTCCTTATAGTGGGTTGGCTGTCTTGCCAATCCACAACAAAGAGGATTGCACAGGATAGACAGCGTGGAGATATGCATGGGAGGCCACAATAGCACTGGTGGTCGACTGCTCAGGACGTTCTTACGCTACATTCTATACTCTTTTCGATAAATCTGCGACTTTAACGCTGCTTACAAAACTCACCCGTATCCGACTGTATCTTAATTGTACGTTTCTATGCTTTTTCGTCAAGGGCACTTCATACATACACTTCGCTTAATTTTTTTTCTTCAGTTGTTGAAGTTTCAGAAGAACAAATCGAAAATGAAAGTAGTGCCTCCTATGAGTTCATAGACAGAGATGTTATTTCTTTCATCATTACATCAGTTCGGGTACCAAAGTGCTACAACCTGTTCCACCATATATTAATTGCACGTATGCGTATTTCTGTAACAAATAAAACTCGCTCATTGACAACCAGTAGAGAACTGTAAACAGTGGGTACATCACAGATTATGACCAACATGAAGCAGTTCTTTGGTGTGAAACGCAAGCAAGTTACAAACAACTGGCGTTCGGTCCACACATTGTTTATGCAAGATTTTGTACCGTCTGAAGCATTCACTTCCGGTTATTGACTCGTCATCTCAAATATATTTTGGGCTCCTACACCTGTAAAATTTTGAGCACAAAAATTTCTCAGACACTTCATAAGATACAAGGGGAGGCAACGGAGGAAGGTGATAACGGCAGAAAACTGTAGCGAAATGCATGAAGACGTGCGGGGGATCGACGATCGCTGCAAAGGCTGGTAACTGACCCAGAATGTAAATGGGTGTAACGATTGCGTGTAAATATGCAATGAGATCCATTACTTTTCTGTTACGCTATCAGTGGAAAATCGCTCAAAGCAGTAATGGAAAATACTTGGGCGTAACTGCCCACAGTGACCTTAGGACAATGCCGACATAAAGTGTAGGAAAAGTAAGTGCCAGGTTGAGACTCGTACGAATTCATCCAGTAAAGAAGTGGCGTACAAAACACTTGATCGTCTGATGTTCGAGTATTGTTCATGACTCTGGGACCCTTACCAAGCACGCTTAACAGAGGAGAGAAGATCCAACGAAGAGCGGCACGTTTCGTCGCGGTATCGATTAGTCGACGCGAGAGTGTTACAGAGATGCTCAACAAACTCCAGTGGGAGTCGCTACAAGAGAGGCGTTGTGTGTGACGGATAGCGCTGCTATGAAATTCCGAGAGCCTACGTTGCAAGAAGAGAAGGAAAACATATTAGTTCCTTCCACTACTGTCTCTCGAAACGACCACAACCAGAAAATCGTAGAAACGTGATCCCATACGCAGATTTGTATATGTACAATTTTTCCTACGCACCATTCGCAAATGGAAGAGAAAAGTGAGAAAAAGAAATCTGTACCAGAGGTATAGGTCGCTTTCGGAGTATTGGTGTAGGTTAACAATAAATATGTTACGATTCATTGCACACTCGTACCAGTTAAGGAAGGTGTTCTACCTGTCGTCCTCCCATTTGGAAGCAGTACTGCACTAGTCTCTACAGTGACTTCCAAAATTATGTCACACAGCCCCAGATTATTTCGTAAATCTTGACAAGACTGCAGAATTCAGTGCATATTGATGGGAAGGCTTCACACTTGACTTTTGAAGTAATTCCAGAAAAAAAGAATGCAAAGTTCAGGTGTTCTCCGAGGAAAAGGGACAAGCCCTGCCCCACCTGTACATTTGGACCATACTGGCACGCTAGGTGTTGCATTATACCAGGAAGAAAAACGTGCCGGTGCCCCATCATTCATGTACCACATTCCCTACCTTTTGTGTTGGCAGAAGAGCCAACACCGTGTTGTTAGAGGAGGCCGAAATGCACGCGGTTAAGCTCACGCAGACTGGCGTGAGGTCTGGAACAATGTAAAGTAGTTGAGTCTAGTAAGAAAAGAACGTAGTTGCTGGAATACTTAACTTTAATCCATAATTGGTGAACATCGCTCTTGTTGATACATTATATAATCTCAATATAAACTGGTCATGGCGCCTTGCTAGGTCGTAGCAAATGACGTAGCTGAAGGCTATGCTAACTATCGTCTCGGCAAATGAGAGCGTAATTGTCAGTGTAGCATCGCTAGCAAAGTCGGCTGTACAACTGGGACGAGTGCTAGGACGTCTCTCTAGACCTGCCGTGTGGCGGCGCTCGGTCTGCAATCACTGACAGTGGCGACAGGCGGGTCCGACGTATACTAGCGGACCGCGGCCGATTTAAAGGCTACCACCTAGCAGGTGTGGTGTCTGGCGGTGACACCACACTAACCATGTCCCATGGGTGATATTTGAGCCCGTTTAGATGGGAACTTAATGGAAAAAAATTTACATTTCAGTTTTATGTGTACTAAGTAGGACAGTACTTCACAGAGATCAGTGGATGCTGGTACCCGCCTTGTAGTGGACTGACAAGACAGCCAGTCCACAGTGACGGGTAACCGAAAGGCACGCGTACACACACGCCGACTGGCGTGAAGTCTGGAACAGGATAAGTTATGAATGCACTAAAGAAAAGTACGTAGCTTCTTTTATACTTAACTTTAATTCATCCTTGTGGTACATCGCTCGTGACTATACAAATGAGACTCTCTCCAGATATGGTTAATGGCGCCTTGCTAGGTCGTAGGCATGGACTTAGCTGAAGGCTATTCTGTCTCTCGGCAAATGAGAGAAAGGCTTCGTCAGTGTAGTCGCTAGCAAAGTCGTCGTACAACTGGGGCGAGTGCTAGTACGTCTTTCTAGACCTGCCATGTGGTGGCGCTAGGTCTGCAATTACTGACAGTGGCGACACACGGGTCCAACATGTACTAATGGACCGCGGCCGATTTAAAGCTACCACCTAGCAAGTGTGGTGTCTGGCGGTGACACCACACGCCTGTTCGCAGTAATCACGCAAGCGGCTCGTTTTGCGGATCCGTGTTCACTGGAGCGTGTTAGCTTCTACTGTACTATACTTCAAAAGCGGTCATCACCTTTTAACGTTAACCAGTGAGTACTTAGCATTTTGTGACTCCAGTTTCAACGCCCTGAAAACATTCCCTCTTTGAACGAAATTTGACCCATAAATAAATAACAACGCGATGTGATTGTGATGAATGGATATGCTGTATCGAACCAAATTTCTCATAGTGCAACGGAGTAACAAAGGGATATTTAAAATGAGTTGAGTTAAAATAATTTTAACAGAAATTTTCAGCAAATCTAATGTAACCTATTAACGTTGGGAAATGATACGTGCAATGCAGATGAACATCCACACTGTATTCTGTAATACCTAAGAAGTTATTAATTAATCATTTAAAGGTAAAGTCTCGAACTTTATGTTCCTGAAGAACACGTCACTTAATGATCCACCGTAACTTACACTTATCTTATATAATTGGAAAGTTCATTTAAAATTAAGAAATGCTGTTTCTAATTAAGGTACTTAGTGTGCCCTCATTACTAAATACATTGCTCTCGAACGTTGTTCTTTTGACGGATAATGTTTAAGTGATGATATGTCCAGGTTAATATGAAGATTGAAGGACTGAGGCCGGCCGGAGTGGCCGTGCGGTTCTAGGCGCTACAGTCTGGAACCGAGCGACCGCTACGGTCGCAGGTTCGAATCCTGCCTAGGGCATGGATGTGTGTGATGTCCTTAGGTTAGTTAGGTTTAATTAGTTCTAAGTTCTAGGCGACTGATGACCTCAGAAGTTAAGTCGCATAGTGCTCAGAGTCATTTTGAAGGACTGAAAAATAACGAGCTACGAAACCCAGTTAACATGATGACTAAAGTTAAATTACTATAAGCTCATGAATGACACATACAAATGTTCTTCAAATGGACCACGTCTCTTTGTCACAGATACATTCACAAAAGAGGGGAGAAAACGCCATATTAGCACAAGCGCGGGTAAAATTATTTAAGATGTGGGAGGATAATGAGGTAGTTGTCTTTTATGTTCGGATGACAGAAGAGAAATTAGGTCTCGATGCCCACTTGTTCTAACCACGACGTGAATTCAAACAATGAACTAGCTTTGCTCACATGAAATACAACTGTAAAATGCCTCCCGTAAGTAATCCTGAAAATTCACACAACTTACAAATACACAAACGCAGCGCGAGCCAGCAACCTTCTTACCAAACTCTTACACAATGTAGTTTCAATGCGTCCACTTTAGCGGCACAAGTCAAAGCGTCTATTCGTTACAAACCAGTGCATTCACGGTAGCAAGCGAGGAGAACTGTTCACAGCTGCCGGAGGAAGACGAGACTGTCTTTGTAAGGGTTAATACCTGTAGATTATAATAAAATATCGTACGTTACTTCGGGAAATTGTGCTCCATACTTTATAACAACAATGAAGTATGCGAAAATATTTTATTACACATAGTTCATATTTTTCTGGGAATCATTTTACGTAAACCATTAAAGGCCACAAACGTTAACCGTAATTTTGAATATAATGAATCAGCTGAACAACTGAATCATGAACTGAGTACTCATTTTTGAACGCAACCTAACCTCAAATGAAAATATCATCAATGTCAAAGTTTCAATTGAGAAAGAGTGAGAACCTGTTGATTTCCTATTCCTTGCAACTGATAAGTGCCGCATATGTGTCTGCAAGACAGTGTAAAGTAAGTAAACAGTCCACAGAATTATTTAAGTTCCAAACCTCGTATAAAATTGGCAAAACAAGAATTATCCCAAGCCATGGCTTTAGATAGCAGCCAGATAACATATAATTTCGGAATGGATGCTCACTAGTAAATGCCCACAGGTAAAACTCTTGCCAACATAAAATAGTAATAGAAGCTACAGGTTAAAATATTTACTTAGGTTACGTGTATATCATGCCAGAGACTAAGGCCTGGGACGCCTATTACAATTTTATGTTGAGAAGAACCTCTTCCTGTGGGCATTTACTAGTGAACATTCATTCGAAGGACGATATATATATATATATATATATATATATATATATATATATATATATATATATATATATATATATATGGCTTGGGATAATTCTTATTTTGGCAATTTTATATATGACAAGAGCCGCTCTGCTTCATCCGATCTAATGTACCATCATGTGATGTAACAAGGCCCACTCCTTCTGAGGAAGATATTTACATAATTTTACAAATATCGAAACCTAGGTGAAGGGCTAATAAACATTTGTTTGCAACTGGTTGGCTGATTTTTCAATCTCTTCAAAACCCAATACGATGTCCTCGACGGCGAGAATTCATCAGAGACAAGGGTATCGTCAACAATGTCCAAGGGAAGTGTGATAGGACCGCTGTTATTTTATGTGTACATAAATGATCTGGCGGACAGGGTAAGCAACACTCTGCGGCTAATTGCTGACGATGATGTGGCATATATGAAGGTGTGGTCCTCGAGTGACTCTAGGACGATACAAGAGAGTTTAGACAAAATTAGTAGTTCGTGTGGTGATGGGTGACTAGCTCTAAATGTAGGAAAATGCAAGTTGATGTGGACGAGGAGGAAAAATAATCCTATAGTGTTCGAGTGCAGCATTAGTAGCGTGCTGCCGGACACGTTCACGTCGATTAAATATTGAGGTATGAGGCTGCGAAACAATATAAAATGGAAAGAGTATGTAGCAGGGCAGCCGAATGGTCGACTTCTGTTTATTGGGGAGGCAGCATATAGAAAACCAGTGCGACTCGTTATTGAGTACTATTCCTGTTTGGGATCCGCCCAAGGTCGTATTAACGGAAGACATCGGAGCAGTTCAGAGTCAGAACGCTAGATTTGTTGCCGTTAGGTTCGAACAACACACATGTGTTACGGGGAAGCTTCGGCAACTGATATGGGAATCACTGGCGGAAAGGCGACGTTCTTTTCGAGAAAACTGTTGAGAAAATTAAGGGAACTGGCAATTGAGGTTGACTATGGATCGATTCTACTGTTTCCAACGCACATTTAGCGTAATGGCCATGAAGATAAGATCAGAGTGATTACGGCTTATACGGAGACATACAGGCAGCTGTTTTGCCCTTGGTCTGTCTGCGTGTGGAACAGGAAAAGACTAGTCGTGGTACAGGGTATCCTGCGCGCCGCACCATATGGTCGCCTACGGAGTATATATGTAGATACGGATTTTGTGCTCTGCATTTCCATTTAGTGAGGATCGAATGTCCTACCATCCTATGAATCGCACAAGTCTGGTGAGTGGTCCGAACAAGGTAAACACGGTTTACGGCAGGGTGCCCGACCCTGGCAGTCCGCTGGCGTCTCGTTAGAGGACAGGCCTGGCTTCGCGGCTTGTCCTCTGACAGCGACGGACCGCCGTCATCCATTACGCGGGTCACCGGGCACAAGGTTAAGCGGGCGCACCGACGTACGTATTAGGGAGGTTGCGACGTTGGCGGTCTTCTTAGCGGCGAGGTCACGTCCGACCGAGGCGCCGTCCCACAGGAGATGTCAGAGATACGGCGCGTAATCACCGGCGGCCGGCAAAGCCGCAGGTCACGAAGTCTTACCGCGGACCGGTATATGCTGTATATTGCCATTACTAGCTGTCCCCTTCTTGCGAATCAGGTTTCTCTAAAGGAGAGCGACGCGTATAAATAATTCAGCTTTTCTAATATACTATGACATAAGAAATACTGTAACAGAAAAGTAATCAATGACAGAAGTTCGACAATGGGCTGTCGCATTCAAGGACGGTGGAGTCGTTGTTCCTTCGGTACTGCAGTTTCGTGCATTTCATTTTGACTAACTGTGTCTTTCATTACTCTTGATCAGACCAAGACACAAATAAAAATAGTCAGTGTCCCACAGAAAGACCACACATCTGCAATTTCTTTGTATTATTGTTAGCCCTACTAGCGACGTCGCAGACAGTAAACACTGTACTTCCTTTTTACTTACATTATCACGCTTTCCACTGTTACTATTTCATCAGTGTCTGCGCTACCTCTAAAGTGATCAGTTTTATGTGCTGTAGAATTGATTTGTGCCATTAATTTCTTCCCTTTCGTGCCCTTTGTAGTGCCAAGCTTACTGTTTCCGGAGGGCATATCATATGTCCTTACTAGTCTTCCCCTTCACCCACTTAAGATATTTCAAGTTCTTCTTTCCTCCCTAATCTTAACAGGGCCTCCGCACTTCCTCCTTCATCTGCCCTTTCTACCGGTAATACTCTACTGTATTGTTCTTTCCTATTCTGTTCCTTACTTACAACTGCATTTTTAGCATCCTTCTCAACTATAACATTAAAACATTTTAAGTTTCTTCTTCTTCTTCTTCTTCTTCTTCTTCTTCTTCTTCCCAAGTTTCACCAATCACTTCCGTAAGTTACTATAGACTACTTACACTTTCTTAATAACATTTTCCTCAATTCCATCTCAGTATATGATACCAAAACATTTCGTTTCCGAAGAAAACTTTGGACTGTTCTCCTTCAGATAACTTACTCGCTGTAGCCACTTTGCTAGCTGACTCCATACTGTGTCTGCATCCCATTACTTTTCACATTCAACAAGTCGCTGTTTTCCTCTCTCGTGCTTCTCATTAATTTCAGTTTTGTTTTATTTATCCTCGACGCAAATTCTGTGCTGAGTATACTGTTCACTTCATTGAACCATTCTTGCGATATGCCCTTCTTAGTGAGATGCGTATTCTACAACACATAGCACTGATTTTTCCCCTCTTACGCTTTTATTATTATTACAAAATATTTCTTTCATTGCGTCCTCAACATAAAGTTATACAAATCGGCCATTAGCTGTAGCCGCACTTGCACATTCCTCAAAACTAGATTGTGCCTCTCGATTGCTCCTGTTTGTGACACCTACTTTAATTTTGTGGGCTACACACTCAAAACTTCGTAATTATGGTTCTCGTTACAAAACTATTGTTCATTCGATTACGAAAATTGATGCTAGTAATAATTATTGTATAAACTTTCTGTTTAATATGGTTTTCGAAATATGATTGTCATCATCTCCTAATTCATGAACTACGGCTGCACAAACGATAAGAGCGTAAAATGTCCCATCTGCCTGCAACGAAAGGGAAGAAAAAAAGCAAGATGGCTTAGCTTCCTAACGATGCCGAAGCAAATATAGATGAAACATTACTTCCGCAAGGAGATGGACTGCAGTGCAAATGGCTCTGAGCACTACGGGACTTAACTTCTGAGGTCATCAGTCCCCTAGAAGTTAGAACTACTTAAACCTAACCAACCTAAGGACACCACACACATCCATGCCCGAGGTAGGATTCTAACCTGGGACCGTAGTGGTCTCGCGGTTCCAGACTGAAGCGGCTAGAACCGATCGGCCACCCCGGCCGGCTAGACTGAAGTCATGCTGATGAAAATATCTCACAGTTGGCGTCTACAGATTTAAGGAATTACAGAAACTTCTAGATCAGAACGTCCTGATGGGGATATCAAGCTTATTCTTCTAGAATAGGCGTCTAACACCTTAACGGCATAAGCAGAGGTGTGAGGTTGACAGGGGAGGGGGGAAATTAAGGGTGAGATTTTGAGACTTGCTGGTGCGGATGCCTCAGTGTACAAGTATCGGAGGTTAGGAAGGAGACAATGTGATGGATGACTACAAGCAAAGGTACGATATTTTTGGCAATTTTTGGTAAAGTCTTATGGGACCAAACTGCTAAGGTCATCGGTCCCTAAGCTTACACACCACTTAATTTAACTTGAACTAACTTACGCTAAGGACAACACATACACCCGTGCCCGAGGGAGGACTCGAACCTCCGACGGAGGGAATCGCTCGTAACGTGACAAGGCGCACTAGACTACTCGGCTACCCCGCGTGGCCGTGGCACCAGTCAGATGATGTATTTTATTTTTCGTTATACACTTAGTTAAATGTAATTTACGGAGTGTAGTCAGCTAGCTGTGGTGACTGGATGTGTGATCAAAGCGTATTCTATGAGAACGAAGTCTTTCGCGGCGGCACCGTTGTATAAAACATTCTCGGACTGCTTGCCGCATCGATTCAGGTAAAACCTCGAGCTTTCGACGATTTCCACGATCGTCTTCTTCTGGAGCAACTGACTGTCTAAACTGCTGCTGTGGTGGCTTTATATAGCCCAAAGACAGCTTCTGTCTTCCGACCTGTCCGTGGTTACGTCATGCTGTCGCAGGTGGTGTAAACGTCTGCGCTAGTGGCTCCACCGCTCCCGCCGTAGCGTAAACATTGCGACGAATATCTCTGGATCTTCTCTGCAACGATAGGTCGCTTCATGCATCGTTAAGATTAAATCCTCCGTCACGGTTGAAGGTTTTTTTCAAACATTGTTATTTCTATAGCCTCCTTGATTACAGAGTCCCAGTAGGTGGAAGCATGGGACAAAACTTTTGTTTCTTTGAATAGTACTTTATGATTGTTTGTGAGACTGTGCTTATCAACTGCAGATTTATCAAGTCCTCGATTTTTAATACGCCGTCGATGTTCTGTACAACGGTCGGAAATGGTGCGGATGGACTGACCAATAAAATTGTTTCCCCACTCACACGGGATGTTGTAAATCACAGGGACCCTGAGGCCGAAACTGTCCTTAACAGGGCATACTATATGCTTCATGTTCCTAGGAGGTCGGATAATACATCTGATACCTCGTCTCCCCAGGATGCTCCCTATTTTGCTGGATGTAGCACCGCAAAAGGGAAGGAACGCAGTCGCTGGTTAATCATGTGAATATTCAACATTTGCACGTTTCCTTTTCTTGGAGAACGCTGACACGATATCACGTGATCCTTCGGGACACATACTTCAGATGATTAATTTCGGAATGGAAGTGGTATTCGTCAGAAACGGTTTCTGTTCTGTGTATCAGTGTATTTGAAGCTGCTCTCTTCTGGACTGGATGGTGAAAACTCTGGGCGCCAAGATATACATCAGGGTGCGTTGGGGGTACACTGAGTGGCCGAGACGTCCATCCGACTTACGTTGTACTGGAACATCTAAAAACGGCCACCTTCCCTCTTTCTCTGTCTCGACGGTGAACACGATGTTTGGGTGCATGCAAGCGCAGGGTTGTATCCTGAAGTGACGCTGCAAGAAGTCCGAGAATTTTTTATACAACAGTTTATTCTACTTGCAGAAACTGGAGAAATTTACTATTTGGCCTGTATGTAATGTAATGAACTCATAAGATCCGTTCGTTGGCCACACATTCATGCAGTCTTAATAGTTAAGCACGCCTTACGGAATGTAGTGAAAAAGTCACTTTATTATATTCTATCTTTTACGACCACTTCCTCCCATTGCATCCTCTTCAATCCAAACTAATACGCATTTCTCGCAATCAACTACACAGTGCGGTCACGCATCTGACAACCTACCACCTCCACAAACTGTACTAAAGTAAATCACAGACGACCTCTATGAACACCGAAGAAAGAAAACAGTTAGGCATTCTCACGTTGTTTTTTTAAGCTCCGCATTCCATTTCACTGCTCAGTTTAGAAATATAGCCGTTAAAGTGATTGTACCTGTAGCCACGTGGGACCATTAAGATGCCTCTCCGAAGATATACAGAGTTAAAGACAAAAAAAGAGGAAAACATTCGAAGAGGCTAGCAGCTGCATTCTTTTGTACCTATTCCATGGTGACGGGGACTCTAAGACACACACCCATATTTAAGAGGAGCTGTATGTTTCTCCTGGAGACGGCTGCGAGCAATCAGCCCGCCAACGGATGTCAGCTGCCTGTTTCTCAGAGTTGTCCCGGTGCCCTAATAGCGTCACTTGGGCTTGTTTACACGGCGCCAAAGAGCTGTGCTGTGTTTGCCGTAGCGAGATCCATTGTGCCTTCATCACAGATTGTGTAACGTACGGCTCCTCCTGCAACGGCTGTTTCACGGAAAAGCGTCTGAGCAACTTTCCAGGAATATCTGTTGCAGGCTGTAGCTGCACTCACAACACATCAGCGTCAGCAGAGCGCCTCGGCCCTGTAATCACCCCATATTTCATTCTACTATTTCTGTAGCCATAGCTGGTTGTTCACCTACACGGAAAGTGTTTGTGGTAACTGCTGGTCTGATAGGAAGCAGCTGCAACTTTTTTAAAGGTTGATTATTTACGAACCTCCATTAAGCTACGAGCGTACCAGGAAGTGTTGTTGCAGCTCTGGACTTCAACTGAACCTCCTTTTCCTCGCAAATCCCCTCGGTGGCAGACGATATTGCCCTGCGCTCTCTGTTTTCCGTTATTTAATGTAAAGTCATCACCATAAGCCATTCTACATTCACTATGACTGTACTGTTGCAGTTCCTGTGTTGTTCAGAGGAACGATAGAATGTTACTTCCAGAGCAGTTATGAAGTACATGAAATGTATTCGCCGTTGTGAATATGGACAACCATCAGCTGTATAGTGAAATGACGACAGTGAAAATTTTTGCTGGACCGAGACTCAAAACCGGATTTCCCGCTTATCGCGAGTGATCGCCTTACGATTTATTTTTTTATCTCATTTTGTTCGCTTCTGTTCGTTCTGTTTGTTTGGGGTGGACGCCCCAGTGACGCTTGTTCAACTTCATCATTGATCCATTAACTCACCTTTTTTTATTACAGAGGGTTCAAATGGATCTGAGCACTATGGGACTTAACTTCTGAGGTCATCAGTCCCCTAGAACTTAGAACTACTTAAACCTAACCCCCAAGGACATCACACACATCCATGCCCAAGGCAGGATTCGAACCTGCGACAGAAGCGGTCGTGCGGTTCCAGACTGTAGCGCATAGAACCGCTCGGTCACCTCGGCCGGCTATTACAGAGGGCAGTTAAACCTCTAACCGAACACACTGAGCTAATGTGCCGGCGCGATTAGACTTCTCGAACACCAATCAACAGGTCCAAACTTCCACATGTCGTCAACCATCTGTCTGCAACCTGCATTCGTATATCCATTATACATGTTTCCACACAGGGGAAACATGTTAACTGAAAGTAGCTTGCCCGGTGTCGGCAGCTAAATATGGTACGTCCGAAGGAACATTACATCGTACTTCTGAACAACACAGGACCTGCAATATCATATTTAACTTCCCACATTAGCCAAGCGACTTTCAATTAAAATATCTCCCCTGTACGGGAATATACATAATGGATGTACTAGTGCAGGATGTAGACAGATGGTTGAAGACATGGAAGTTTGGGTGTGGCGGTGATTCGTGCTCCGGCAGGGTAAAGATAAAGTGACCGCTTGCAGTAAACAGGAAATCCAGGTTCGAGTCCCCGTTCGGCACAAATTTTCGTTGTCGTCATTCCATTACACAGCTGATGGTTTTCCATATTCGCAACTGCGAATTAATTTCATGTATTTCATAAAAGCTGTAGTCACCGCAGTGCCTGATCCTTCAGACATGCATGCATGTCCGAACGAATATTGCAAGGTAATTTGGAATAACGCAGGCTCTGCAATATAGTAAGAAGAAGTGCTGTCAGTCATGTGGCAAGTTGATGCTATGAGCATTTGCCGAAGTTGCATTTGACTTCGAGCAGGTGTGCGAGTTTCTATTCTAACAACATACATGCCCGAGAAGGACGTCACTCGCATTTTATGGAAGACGGCCTTCGAATTTTGTCTGCTATTGGCATCTACAGAATTCAAGGGCAAAGTGGGAAAAGTGAGACGTAGTCATACGCGCTTGTTGGACTTATTTGGTCAGCACTTTAGTGTGTAGGCTTTACGAATGGTAATCCGGAGCAATCCGCTGTACCGGAAGGGGTCTTTAAACTATTGTGTTATATTGTTCTATTTTTGAGTTGACCCCAATTTTTTGAAAGTTTATCGGTTCCAGCTTGTCTAACTTACACTGCTAAAAATCCATATGCTGCATTTATTTGTGGTGGGTTGTCTAGTTCCTGTCTATTGTATTTGAGCCCTGTTAGTAGTTTATAATTCATACTAACTGACGACATTCCCGGGTATTCATTTCGCCAGTTTTCCGTTGCAAATGAAAATAAAAAAGGCACTGTGTATCGAAGTATCGAAAAATCTTCATTCCCATGTATTCGTGAAAACATCTTTGAAATTAAAGAAACAATCGTACAAAGAAATACGCATAGTGTACAGATACGTAAGTACAGTATTCATATTAAGTAACACGATCCCGGTCAGTTTCTGTACGCTGGGCGCAGCTGCTTCGCATGTCGACAGCGCGATTTTGTAAACGTCTCCATGGCAACGCCTCTTCACGGCCCTATAGACGGCTAATAATTTCGCTTAAAACTGTTTTTGCTTCGCATCTGAAAGCTGTCAAAACTGTTGCCAGGCGTCAGGGGTTTCGGTAGTTCTATTCGATTATACGAGTGCCTTAGTAGTAACGGAAACATGTATTAAAACTTCATGTATGATGCAGCAACTTTTCACGCATCTCAGTGCTTATGATATCATATCACTTGAACTATGTGTCATACAATGATATATTTGTGTAGGTACTTTCAGAGACATAACTGTATACTGTCTGTCTAGTAGCAAAGGCGTAACGAACTTAAAAGTCATGCATAATGCAGTACTTTTCCACGCAGCTCAGGGCTTATGACATCATATCGCCTGATCTGTGTGTCAAACAACGACATAATTTCGTAAATACATCCAGCGGCATATGCTGTCTGCAGAATGTGTTGAGAATAGAGTTGGTAGAAAAAGAAGTAATAAATTTAAACATCATGGACAATGCAGCAATTTTTTACGCATCTCGGTATTTATGACGTCATTTCTCCTTAACTATGTTGGATAGATGGTTCTTACCCCCTCCCCCCCTTCCCCCACAGCAGTTGTTGGTTGAGAGTAAAGGCTATGTGTACCAACTCCTGTTGTTTGGAAGAAGATGTGAAAACACACACACACACACACACACACATATATATATATATATATATATATATATATATATATATATATATATGGAAGACGGCCTTGCCTTGTAATTTGCATCTACAGAATTCAGGGGCAAAGTGGGCTCAGTGAGCCGTCGTCATAGGTCTTATATAGTATATATATATATATATATATATATATATATATATATATATATATATATATATATATATGGATTATATGTGCTGGATATGCGTAATTTATTTTGTTCCCAGAATTAAAGTAAGTTCAATTTTACTACCTGTTATTTTAATGCAAGCCATTTGTGCGTTGTTGTATAAGCTTTATTTATTCATTCTTTTATGAAACTAGCCAGAGCTTTAGCAACTTAAAATACATCTACGTACATTCTTCCTTGCTTGAGATTCGCGTTCTACCTAATTCCATGTTTAGCTATTTGTTACGAATCTCAGGCTTTGTAGTGGGACCACTGCTACCTATTTATGAGGGTTCAAGTAACGCTCTTCTCATTTACATAAACATTATATTTCACGTTGGTTTTATATTTGCTCTTTGATTGTTGTGACCTGGTGTGGTTGCCGATGTTAACAGATGTTAATTTTATTGTTGCCTAACGTATTATTCTGAAACATTTGTGAAGTGAAATGTTTTCTCTCTGTTCTAGCAGTACTTGAATTCATTCTTTGCTTCACATAATTTGCTCTGAGACAGAACCACCTGAGCGGGATGCATCTCTACGCAACGTCGCTATTTGAAATCATAATTTAATACTGAACTAATATGAAATTCTAAATTTTTATTGCTGATTTTCTTGAACTGTTATAAATTTGAGTTTGTCAGAAATTCACAATACAGTTTTGCATAACTTGTTAAATGAAACCAGTTTATTTTTCTGGGTGACGTGTTGATTGTATTGTGGCATGCCACCAAATCACTCTCAGCTCCGATCTTGCTGCCATTTCCACCCTGCTATGAGAGGCCAGAAAAAAATAGAACAAAATAAAATAAAAAGAAAACCCTGACTCGTTTGCCTCTCAAAGCAGTGGTACAGTCGTAGGGAGGCAGGTCCAGACTCTACGGAGTGTGGCTGAAGACCTCCCAGTTGAGTGTCTGCAACAGCTCCTTCACTGCGTCTGCTGTATGGAGCCTTCCACTGTCGTTGAACGGAATGATGCCGCGGGTGAGCTTGCACGATCATATCGATTTTATCGCTTCGTGAAGGGTGGTCAAGGTTTGTGAGTATTGCTGACAAGGGAACCTCCCCATCGCACCCCCCTCAGATTTAGTTATAAGTTGGCACAGTGGATAGGCCTTGAAAAACTGAACACAGATCAATCGAGAAAACAGGAAGAAGTTGTGTGGAACTATGAAAAAAATAAGCAAAATATACAAACTGAGTAGTCCATGCGCAAGATAGGCAACATCAAGGATATTCTGAGGTCAGGAGCGCCGTGGTCCCGTGGTTAGCGTGAGCAGCTGCGGAGCAGAAGGTCCGCGGTTCAAGTCTTCCCTTGAGTGAAAAGTTTACTTTCTTTATTTTCGCAAAGTTATGTTCTGTCCGGTCGTTCATTGACGCCTCTGTTCATTGTAATAAGTTTAGTGTCTGTGTTTTGCGACCGCACCGCAAAACCGTGCGATTAGTAGACGAAAGGACATGCCTTACCAATGGGAACCGAAAACCTTTTTATCGCAATGTCATAGATCAACCGATTCCTCAATAGGAAAACACGTCTGATATATTCTATACGACACTGGTGACGGCATGTGCGTCACATGACAGGAATATGTTGTCGACCCACCTAACTTGTACACTTGGCGAATGGGTAAAAAGATTCTTCTACCTTGCCCGATTTAGGTTTTCTTATGGATGTGATAATCACTCACAAAAAAGTGATTAAAACATAAGAGTTTGTCACATAAACTGCAACAAATGAATGCAACAGTTTCACAGTCGAACAGTTTTCCCTGTGCTCTGTCAAAACATATGTTTTTAAGGTTTTAAAATTTTTCCGTTTGTAGACCGTCAAATCCTGCATATGTCCAAGCAAATCTGAACATTCCCCGGAATTTTGGAGAGCGAAGTTGATTATGTGTGAGTGCCTGAACTTTGATAATTGTCTAAAAATAAAAATCTTTTCATTCGAGGAATGACTTGAACCATGGACCTCTCGTTCCGCAGCTGCTCACGCTAACCAAGGGACCATGGAGCTACTCAGTTCATACTGTCCTTGATGTTGCCTATCTTGCACATGGACTACTCAGTTTGTATATTTTGCTTTTTTTCCATAGTTCCATATAACTTCTTCCTATTTTCTCGATTGATCTGTGTTCAGTTTTTCAAGGCCTATCCACTGTGCCGACTTATAACTAAATCTGAGGGGGGTGCGATGGGGAGGTTCCCTTGTGAGTATTTACCGATATCCCGTGCTGCAAGTCGATGAGAAGGTGACCCTTTTCGTCAAAGAAAAAGGTGACGATAACCCTTGTCTCTCTCTCTCTCTCTCTCTCTCTGTCTCTCTCCCTCTTGTGTGGACGGCCGTGAATTTTTCGAGTGGCGGCGACCGTTCATGCTTGCATTGAAGAGTTCCAGGTAATGACACCATCTCTCGTCTCCGGCGATGACTCACGACAAAAGTCATTCCCTTTCTTGGCACAGCGCTGCGGATATTCAAGAATGAGTCACATTCCACATGCTTCCTGCCAGTGTTGGTGAGGTTTATCTGCGCTAGAGACAAACAGTTCAGTATCGTCAGTGGAAGCAAGACCGAGTCCATTAACACGTATCGTATGCCTACTTAGTTTCCAAAATTTAAGAGTCTGGAATATCTTGCACAGCTGAGAATAGTTTCATTGACGTTGGCGCTCCGTGCCTGACTCCTCGTTCGACTCTTCATATTTGAAGCGGCACAAACGAGAAACAGAAAACACGCAAACTTATTAACATTACTGTGACCTAATCTTTCAACTATAAACTTCACAGGCGCCACTGGAAATACTAGATGCGGGTAGGGGTGACATGTGATAGAACGACAGTCCTACGATCGTCGATAAAGCTATAACATTCCAGGCGTTATATTCTCATCTCACCTATCCCTTCGTTCTCTCTTGTCTGAAAGCGGCATGCGGAAAAATTAAAAATCGGGAAAAATTAAATTTAACTGCCTTACACGAGTGTTCCGGCTTTCAATAACCATTTTTTATTACTGGCAAGGTTCTCCTTCATATCAAGCTTCACGGAGTGTTATGTGCAACTGACTTTAACTGATCTATCTAACAGATAATTAAATTAAATTATCTGAATCTATTGTGGCTCTTCCTTCGAAAGAACAGACACCACGCAGATGCCGCAGCTGTGAAGCACTATATGTAAATTGGAAGGGGATCTCTGCTATCAGCTGTAGCGGTACATCAAGAGGAATCAGCGGCGACGAGTTAAGGTGTGTACCGTACCGGGATACGAACTCAGGATCTCATGCTGACTAGGCAGGTGCGATAACCATTGTGGCATCTGGGACACAGCGTTATCGCAACTGCACGGACTATCACGGTCTCCTACACATTTTCACTCGCCGCCACTGGTTCCGCTTAATGTCCCGCTGCAACTCATGGCAGTGACCCCCCGTCAATTTACATATAATTAAATTATACCCTGGACTCTTTCGTGCGACCAACTTCTTTCTTATCATACGAAGACGAATCAACTAAAAGTCAGTCTCGCGAGAGACCCTTACGATCATTCACTACGACAGCTCGCCGACGAATCTGCAACACGGCTCCTATTGTCCACGACGCTAAACACAGGGCAAACAAATGGGTTTCTCAGACAAGGGGTCCAGTTTTACTTGTTCTCACGACCTGGCCATGCTTTGTCCCACTACGCTCGTACGCACACATCAATATTGGGACAAGTTGTGAGATCATGAGATCAACGACCTTATCAGGTTTTCTTCGCTCTCCCTAAACCATCTTATGTGTACACTACCTGATCAAAAGTAACCAGTCGCACCTGTATACAGGGTAATTGACCACAAGAGATCACGAGCGGCGTACCCGTCAGTATAAAAGGAGGTTGGAGTATTGCGCTGTCTATACAGAGGCCATTACAGCAGAATGAGTCGGCCAGAAGATCTCACTGACTTCGAACGTGGACTACTCAGCGTCGGTTACTAAGTAACAAATCCATCAGGGATATTTCGACCCTTCCAAAGCCGACCAAGTCTACCGTCGATGATGTGATGGCGAAGTGGAAACACGAGCGAATAACTAGAGTTAAACAAACACCACGCAGAGTTCATGTACTGACTAAAGGGGACTGAGGAGCAATGCGGAGGGTGGTTGTAAAAAAATCGCATCAAATCAGCGTAAGGGATCAATCGTGAGTTCCAAAGTGCTATCAGCAGCCCAGTTGTCACAATTACTGTGCAAAGAAGTTAAAAGGAGTAGAGTGCAACGGTCGACCAGCTCCTCATAAGCCACACATTTCTGTAATCATTGCTAAGCAACGCTTGAGGTGGTGTACGGAATGACGATCCTGGGCTCTCGATGACCACAAAATAATGATACGGAGTGATGAATCACTCTGTACGCTGTGACAATCCGATGAAATGATTCGAGTTTGGCGAATGACTCGAGAACGTTACAAGCCGTCACGTGTAGCGCCAACAGCGAAGTATAGGGGTGGTGGTGGTTACGGTGTGTAGGTTTATTTTCGTACTCCCCTTATTGCGTTAAGCAAACACTAAATCCAGGAGGACGTGGACACGTTTTAAAGCATTGTGTATCAGCATGACAATGCGCTTTGTCTTAAAGCAGTATCTATTAGGAAATGGTTTGCGGACAATAACATTCATGAACTCAGTGGAACACTTCCTAGGTCAATCTCCAACGTCCAACACCGCTACGTATTCTGGCTGCCCCTCTTGTGAAAGAACGCAGACATTCAGACACCACATTAAAAATATTCCCACTAGGATTCATGAGGTCATAAGGATGAAGGGTGCATATACCACGAATTAATGTCCACCAGTATGTATCCGGATACTTTGGACCAGATATTGTATGTCTGGATGGCTCATCACACACGAACACTGATGGTTCAAATGGTTCAAATGGCTCTGAACACTATGCGACTTAACATCTGAGGTCATCAGTCCCCTAGAACTTAGAACTATTTAAACCTAACTAACCTAAGGTCAATACACACATCCATGCCCGAGGCAGGATTCGAACCTGCGACCGTAGCGGTCGCGCGGTTCCAGGCTGTAGCGCCTAGAACCGCTCGGCCACTCTGGCCGGCTAAAACTGTCGGTTCCTGCTCCAAACAAACGTCCAAGACACATACGCACAAAGATGATAAAATTTTGTATGCTAACAGCAATTGTGTTGTCACTCTTATCGGCGGTGATATGTACTCTAACACGCACACACAAACACACACACACACACACACACACACACACACACACACACACACAAAATGTACATTTACAGACGAATAAACGATTCAATTTCAGAAAAACTGGATGATTTATTCAAGAAAAAGAGCTACAAAAATTTAGCAAGCCAGTAAAGTGTTTGTCCACCACTCACCATTAAGTGGCTCTGAGGACTATGGGACTCAACATCTGAGGTCATCAGCCCCCGTGAACTTAGAACTACTTAAACCTAACTAACCTAAGGACATCACACACATCCATGCCCGAGGCAGGATTCGAACCTGCGACAGTAGCGGTCGCGCGGTTCCAGACTGAAGCGCCTAGAACCGCTCGGCCACCCCGGCCGGCACTCGCCCTTACGCGAGCAGTTATTCGGCTTGGCATTGATTGACAGAGTTACTGGATGTCCTCCTTACGCATATCGTGCCAAATTTTGTCCATCTGGCGCATTAGATCGTCAGAATACCTAGATGGTTACAGAGCTCTGCCCATAATGCACAAACGTTCTCAACTTGAGAGTAATCCGGCGATCCTGCTGGCCAAGGTAGAATCTGGCAAGGACGAAGACAGTTAGTAGAAATTCTTGCCTTGTGAGGGCGGGCATTATCTTGCTGAAATGTAATCCCAGGATGGCTCGCCTTGAACGGAGACAAAACGGGGCGTAAAATATCGTCAGATGACAACCAGTGTGATCCTGTTATGAAAATAAATGGCACCCCCCCCCCCCCCCCACTGTTTGTCGGGCCTTATGGTGGGCAACAGTCAGATTGGTATCCCACCACTGTCTGGGGCGTCTCGAGACACGTCTTCAGCCTAGAATCTCATTGACTGGAGTATAATTGTGTTTAGCGATGAGTCACGCTTCTAACTAAGCCCCGATGACCAGCGAAGACGTGCCTGGAGAGCCTCAGACAGCTGTTGGATACCAACCTGGTTGTCGCCAGCTATACGGTCTGACAACCTGGAGTGATGCCCTGGGGTGCCATTCCTTTTCATAACAGGATCCTTTGGTTGTCACCCGCGGCACCCTTACTCCACAGCGGTGCGTCGACTATATTCTACGCCCCGTTTTGTTCCTCTTCATGGCAAACCATCCTGCGCTTATACATTTCAGCAAGATATTGCCCGCACGCACACGGCGAAGTTTCTTTTGCATCGTGCGTGCCAAACGCTACCTCGGCCAGCAAGGTTGCCAGATCTGTGCCAGATTGAGAACTTTCTAAGAGTTATGGTTAATGCCTTCTAAGCAGCAGCAGATGTGCCAATTGGACATAATTTGGCACGATATCCCTCAGGACATCCAACAACTCCATCGATCAATGCTAAGCAGAATAACCACTTGCGTAAGCGCCAGAGGTGGACCAACGATTATGACATGCTCTATTTGTGATAATCTTTCTCTTGAATAAATCATCGAATTTTTCTGAAATTGTAATCATAAGTTTGTCTGTTCATGTACATCACATCTACAGATTTCCGTTGCATTCGAATAATTCCTTCGTGATGTATCCTTTTCTTGTCTTACAGTGTGTCTGCACATGGTACAATAGTAATCCTCCCAATCCATATGTGGCATACAGCAAACCAGTGCTTAACAGTAGTGGTTAAAAACAGTCTTGGTTGCAATTTTAGTTTTTTATTTTTCAACGACGTGTTTCGCCTTATTTAGCGTGGCTGTGGCGCATTATGCTTACTACCTGAGCTCCCATCTCACTCTGTTACTCGCTCCTGTGAACGGGATCGCGTTATGCAGATCTTGGTGCTTCTCGCGTCCATCTAGAAAAGATAACCTGAAGATGCCTAAATAAGGCGAAACGCGCCGTTGAAAAATAAAAAACTGAAATTGCAACCAAGACTGTTTTTAACCAATATTTTTAACCAATACAATAGTAATCTCTTAATAATATAAACAGTTGTATACGTAAACTGTGAGGCTGAAATAGGGTCCACACTGTTGGTGAGATCCGCTGAGTTTTATGAGTCGGGCAAGTGAATTTTTAATTTAGAAAATATCGTGAAAAGGTGAAAATAACGAACTAATTTCAAAGTAAGTGGGAAGGGGAGGATGGAGGTAATACGTGGGACAGTGAATGGTTACTGTAAACTTATTGTTTCCAGCGAAGACGTTTCTGGAGAGGCCCCAGGAAAAGTGGCTTTCCAAGCTGACTGTCGCCCACCAATACGGCCCGACAACCAGGAGTGATGGTGTGGGGTGCCGTTCCATTTCATAGAGGGACTGCTTTGGTACGGCGCCCTTACAGCACAGCGGTACGTCGACGATACTATACGCCCCCTTTTGTTGCCATTCATGGGAAGCCATTCCGGTCATATATTTCAGCAAGACAATGCCGTCCCGCAAACGGCGAGAGTTTCTACTGCTTGTCTTCGTGCTTGATAAACCCTACATTGACCAGAAAAGTCGCCGGATCTCTCCCCAATTGAGCACGTTCGGAGCATTATGGTCAGGGTCATCCAAACAGCTCGTTATTTTGACGTTCTAACGCACCAGTTAGACAGAATATGGCACGATATGCCTCAGGAGGACATCCAGTAACTCTGTCAATCAATGTGAAGCCCAATAAAGGCTTGTGTAAGAGTCAACGCATTACTGATTTGCTCATCTTGTGAAGCGCTTCCCCTTGAATAAATAATACATGTTTCTGAAACCAACCAAACAATGTCTGTACTTGTACGTAAGTGTCTACAAGGATGAGACTTGGGGAGGGACCTTCAAGGAAAATCTTTCACATTGTTCGTGTCTTCAAAATGTTTGAACCACCTCATTACGTCTGTTTTTGTGAGTGGTGCCTCCCGTACTGGCGCCGACAGTTTCGCTGTCGCAGATTTGGATTCTGCATAACAGATGACACTCCGCGTCTTCTCCTGATCTGTCGCTATTTTGACGCCCTCCAAGTCAAATCTGCAACAATGGGCAGAGGAAAAAGAAAAACCCGAAAACGAAAAACTCTTGTGGGCTGCTATACGTTTTATTACAAACCACGATTCTCTATCTCTGATCGTATCCAAGTAACGATTTTTTGAAATTATAGCGGTACTTTAAGGAATAGCATTCATTTTAAATGAGTCGTGACTAAGAAGTATGGGTGTCTGTGTAATAGCCTCGCGAAACAACGTTTGCGTGTCCTTTTGACCTCTAACAAAGTAAAGGAATATATATTAATGTTGTCTACTGGTGACATTAAGAAACAGTGTCCTCTTAAGCCTGCAGTATCCACTCGTTGCTTTGTAGCATTCCCCCGCAACATTGTAAGTAAGTGACGTGGATGAAAAACAACTTCAGTATCCGTACAGAAGACAAGCGTCTCCACTCGACAGGAACTGTTTTCTTCTTGTTGCACGTTCTTCCCAGCCCCTACTACCCTCTGTGTAAATTTCGATCTGAGTTATTCTCAATGACACGTGGAATCAAACTTTCACATGGAACAAATCTTCCCATTTCACCGTGATCTTGACCGCCGCTGTGCTCGTCCTTTGATCTCCAAGGACAAACGGCAGGAGATACCAGCCGTTTCCAGCCGATACGGTTTATTTTAGGGAATATTTGTTTGGCTTTCAATCAGAGTAGAGTGGCGACCCGTTTCTCTGTATTTTGAGGCGAATGTTTACGACCACCGCCGGCGTATTACAGAAGCGGCTGCGGTTATCTTTAGAAACCTGCGCCCGAATGCAATGAAGGATGGGCTATGGATCTTGACTAGCACCGCAAATAGCTCACAGAGGCCATGTTCTCTCTTTCGCTCTTTCTTTCTGTTTATTCTGAGTCTGCCGATAATTCGAGTTGATTTGCAAAATGGGGCTGCGACTTGAAAGTTTCTTTATTTTGAGCCCGCAAAAAAGCATTTGTGTACAAAAAATGTACGCAGACTCAGTAAACTGTATTAAGCCGTATTTTTTGAAAGTCTAGGCGATAATTCTGAGATGGGCTAAACTCGCTAACAGAGCGTACTATAGGACGATCTACCAATACGTGAACTTTTTGGAATACCGCTTTCGGTGCTGTATTTTTTTTTTTTTTAAACTATGTGTCTTTTGTATGCTGGCATAAGGACAACCTTCTGCGTGACAGGAGATCTGTCCACCATCACTGTTGAAAATAACAACAGTGTAACACCCATTTTAAAATTTGAACTTCTGTCAAAGTGTTGTGAGAGAAAGTCAATGACCTCTCAGTGGATAGTTAGGCCTTTTTCAAGTTATCATGTCACGAAGACGTTGTTTCCAAAGGAATGGTGTATTCTAATAGATACGAAACACAAATCTGCTTCGACGTAGCAAGACATTCTGAAAAAAATCTGTTCCAGAGGAACCATCGGAGGAATTTCACTTGTGTAGACTGGCATCGTTCACACTACAAGATGTGTATGTTGATACCCAGTAAGGGAGTTGATGACTATTCCGTTGAGTGTCCTAAATCCAATATCATTATAACAATTCCAAACAGCTCAGTGCAGAAGCCCACGAGGCCAGATGTAACGATCCGAAGAGCGCTTCCTCCAGAGGCCCCAGAAATCAAGCCTTCATATTCAGATCCCAGCCGGCAGCTCAGTTTTATATTTTGACTAAAATTCAGTCTTGATCACACCATTTATATTTCAATGACATAGGTAACCGGTTTCGGTTATTTTTACATAACCATCAACAGACCCATGGCTCCCTTAGGATGCCCGCATCTCGTGGTCGTGCGGTAGCGTTCTCGCTTCCCACGCCCGGGTTCCCGGGTTCGATTCCCGGCGGGGTCAGGGATTTTCTCTGCCTCGTGATGGCTGGGTGTTGTGTGCTGTCCTTAGGTTAGTTAGGTTTACGTAGTTCTAAGTTCTAGGGGACTTATGACCACAACAGTTGAGTCCCATAGTGCTCAGAGCCATTTGCCATTTGCTCCCTTAGGATGGTAGTCGGAGCTCTCCTCAGCTGCTACGAAGTCGAGAGTTGATTAACTAAATTTCGATTACGCGATAAGTCACACAAATCTGAAGGCTGTGGATTCAGCTAAATATTTAGGGATTACAATTACAAATAACCTAAATTGGAAGGATAACATAGATAATATTGTGGGTAGAGCAAACCAAAGACTGCGATTCATTGGCAGAACACGTAGAAGGTGCAACAGGTCTACTAAATAGTGCTTACACAACGCTTGTCCGCTCTATTCTGGAGTATTGCTGTGCGGTGTGGAATCCGCATCAGATGGGACTGACGGATGACATCGAAAAAGTACAAAGAAGGGCAGCTCGTTTTGTATTATCGCGAAATAGGGCAGATAGTGTCACAGACATGATACGTGAATTGGAGTGGCAATCATTAAAACAAAGGCGTTTTTCGTTGCGACGTGATCTTCTCATGAAATTTCAATCACCAGTTTTCTCCTCCGATTGCGAAAACATTTTGTTGGCACCCAACTACAAAGGGAAAAATGATCATCACGATAAAATAAGAGAAATCAGGGCTCTCACAGAAAAATTTATGTGCTCGTTTTTTCCGCGTGCCGTTCGAGAGTGGAACGGTAGAGAGACAGCTTGAAGGTGGTTCATTGAACCCTCTGCCAGGCACTTTATTGTGAATAGCAGAGTAATCACGTAGATGTACATGTAGATGTAGAATACTTGTTCCTGTAGAACAACTTCAGCCATTTGAACAGAGTCGCTTTATGGACCTGTGGGAAGCTGAATGGACGTTTTGAGAGGAACGGCACATGTTGAGCGCAGTGTTCCGGTTTCCACCTGTGGTCTGTGGAACATTTCCACACCTTTAGACCATGTTCTGGACGTATGCGTAGTTCAGACGCACTTCAAGATCGACACATTGTGAGAACTGCAGTGGCCGACCGAACATCATCTAGGAAAGAAATCTGGACAACATATTACACCTGATGGGTCACCGAGGACTATTGGGCTCTCTGAGCACTATGGGACTTAACAGCTATGGTCATCAGTCCCCTAGAACTTAGAACTACTTAAACCTAACTAACCTAAGGACATTACACAACACCCAGTCATCACGAGGCAGAGAAAATCCCTGACCCGGGACTATTGAGAACCGTCTGCTTGCATCAGCACTAAGATCACGTGTTCCTCAGGCCAGGTCACCACAGACAGCACGCCGCCGCCAATCACAGCTACTTTGGTATCATGAAAGGGTGGAAGAGAGAATGGAATGGCGCACTGTCGTCTTCAGTGATGACGGAAGGTTTCTGTAGGTTGGTGTTTCTTCAGGTTAAAGTAATCCGTGCCCGCTACGTACCACAGGTGTTTGTCGCCCTGCTACTGCCATTTCTTCGACAGGAAGCTGATGTGCTATTTAAACAGGACAGTGAGTGTCTACAAACGCCTGCTGCAACGCATCGTGCTCTCCAAAGACGTGCAACAGCTCCCTGGTCAGAAAAATCACCAGACCTCTCATCGTGGGGAATGGTGAAGCGGGAACTTACTCGTTCTCCGTAGCCTGCAGTAACCATTGCCGAACTGGAATAGAAAGCTGTGAGGTGCTTGGGACAATCTCTCCAAGTTTCCGGCACCTTTACGACCGTTTGCATGCTAGAATAAGCGCCTGCATGGCTGCCAACTGTTTGGCCATCCTTTCCTGTAACATGTATATTTCATTTCGTTGAATCTGTTATCATATATTGCTACAATAATATTCTACCTGTCACATCATTTGTCAAAATCCGCTGTATACAGTCGTATCGAATTAGTTCGTGCCGACAACCGGGCAAGCCAGTTAACGGATTTACATTGCGAGATACTGTCGCTGGGCCTTCCCGTGCTGCTGCACTAGCGACTTCAGAAAATTTCACGTGCATATTGGCGTTTACGCGTCACGAAGTTTCCCATATTAAGCACCTGTAACGCGAGTTAAGAAACTGCAGTGATGCTCTATCCACTATGTGCCTGTTTTCTGTGTATTTTTTTTCTTCGCACAGTCGTCTTCTGAAACCCTGCGATACTTACGAATAACCCTATATTTCGTCGATGTAACTCGCCGACATCATCAAAGCGCTCCTGAAGTACTGCGCTGTCGCAAGAGCTGCTCGTCCCATCGTAGCTGCCTCATGTGGTCCAGCTGGCGTACTCCGTCATGCCGCCCAAGTCTGCGGAAGCGCGCTTCCAGCTGCCCGCACTTGCGTTTTGTGCTAATTCACTATGCTATCTCTTGTGAACCCTAGCTCATCTGTCAATAAATTTCAGGTGCTGAACTGCGGATCTTTACGAGCCCATATCTCAGCGGTATTGATTTTCTGTTGTTCTATTATAGGAATTTTTCTTCTAATGCTGTCCAACATTACCTCCTATAGGACTTCGTGACATTTTTTTAAATAAATTTCTTTTATTTCAGGTCTAAGGTCACAAACTTGTGGTTCCTCAGACTACTCGTTTCAGTCAGCAATGACAGTCTTCAGATTTGCAGCAAAATATGAAAGAAAACACAACTAGTGGATTGTTACAGCTTACACTAGACCATGTTGGAAACTATTACTGATATAAATATCAAAATTCAGCGATTTAAATATGACGAGGCACACCTATTTTATAAAAAGCTTGTCCTAATATACTGGAGCCATAGTGGCATCATCAAATGCTAAACACAAAGTCAGAGCCAGCATCGTCACACATACACAAATTATAATATATTCATTCATTTAGCTTCTTTAGCTATTTCTTGTATCTTTTATATTATTCTGTGTACTCCGAAAGGTGTATACTATATTTGTTATTATCTAAAATATCGCCACCAAAGCATATCAGAACTACTATCACTTGACTTTTTCCTTTTTAATAATATTACGTTTGTCGTCTTTTAATTTATTGCATTTTATTGTTGTAACTACCTCTACACCTTATAAGCCCAATACAGACTTTACTGATTGTATCCCTCTTTAATCTCACATCGTACAGTTATCTATAGGTAGCATGATCAAGCACCCGGTGCCTGAATCAAGTGAGAGCCGGAGTTAGGGAGAAGGTATGATGGGAGAAAAATCAAGACACGTTCCTAGGATTTTCCGACCTAGAAAAAGTGTTCGACAAAGTAAAATGTTGCAAGGTGTTCGAAATTCTGAGAAAAATCGGGGTGAGCTATAAATACACAATATATACAAGAGCCAGGGGAGGGGGGGACAATAACACTTGAAAACCAAGAACGAAGTGCTCGGATTAAAAAGGGCGCAAAAAGGAATATAGTCTTTCGCCCCTAGTCTTCGATCTATACATCGAAGAAGCAATAACAGAAATAAAAGGAAGGATTCAAGAGTAGGATTAAAATTCAAGGCGAAAGGATATCGATGATAATGGACTCTCACGTTCCTGTGAGCGTGGGAGGCCATGCTAACCGATACCCTCGACCCATTCGTCGTCCATGAAATACTGCTGTGACGTACTGTTCCACGAACAGTGGAAAATGGAGTGGTTCCTCTTCGTGCGCAAACTACAGCATGAATAACGTTCTACAATAGCGCTGGTAATTCATCGGGTAGAAATCGATATAACACAGCACCTGTTAAGCTGTCTGGTGAAGTGTATGGCCCTATGAGTCTGTCACGACAATTTCTGCACATATATTCATACTGAATTGATTCTGATGCGTCACCTCCACGAATGCTCGTGAATTTGCAGCTGCCCGCACGTGCGTATTTTGCTAATTCACTATGCTATCTCCTGTGAATTCCACCTCATCTGTCAATAAAAATTTCTCAAATGGCTCTAAGCACAATGCGACTTAACTTCTGAGGTCATCAGTCGCCTAGAACTTAGAACTAATTAAACCTAACTAACCTAAGGACATCACACACATCCATGCCCGAGGCAGGATTCGAACCTGCGACCGTAGCGGTCCCTCGGTTCCAGACTGTAGCGCCTAGAACTGCTCGGCCACTCCGGCCGAATGTCAATAAAATACAGGTGCTGAACTGCGGATCTTCAGCAACCCATATCTCAGCGATACTGATTTTATAATGTTCTATTATAGGAATTTTTCTTCTAATGTTGACCAAAATTACCACCTACAGGACTTTGTCACATTATTTAAAAATAAATTTCTTTAATTTTAGCGTTTAAGGTCACAAACTTGTAGGTCCTCGGACTACTCGTTTCAGTCAGCAATGACAATCTTCAGATCTGCAGCAAAATATGGAACAAAACACAAATATAACTAGTGGATTGTCTACAGCTTAAAACTAAACAATAGACCATGATGAAAAGTATTACTGATATAAATGTTAAAATGCAGCGATTTAAATATGACAAGGCATACTTATTTTATAAAAAAACTTGTCCTGATATAGTGGAGCCATAGTGGCATCGTCAAATACTAAACACAAAATCAGAGCCAACATCGTCACACATATACAAATTATACTATATTCATTCATTGGGCTTCTTTCGCTAAATTTTTATATTTTTTATATTATTCTGTGTACTTCTAAAGGTGTTTATTATCTTTGTTACTACCTAAAATGTCGCCACTAGAATGTATCAGAATTACTGTCACTTAACTTTTTCTTTTGTCGTCCTTTAATTTATTGCATTTTATTATTGTAATGACTGTTAGGCCTTATAAGCCCAATACAGACTTTACTGATTGTATCCCTCTTTTTAATTTTACATCGTACAATTATCTCTGAAGAACATAATAAAGCCTACGTTAGTGACATCATTTTGTGGCTAGTGCACGGCAGTTCGCTTTGAACAGTAGCCCTGCTGACAAGCTGACTCTTGTATATACTATAATTTCTATATGTGTGACGATGCTGTCGCTGATTTTGTGTTTAGCATTTGACGAGGCCACTACGGCTCCAGTATATTAAGACATGCTTTTTATAAAACAAATATGCCGCCTCGTATTTAAAGCGCACAATTTTCACATGTGTGTCAGTAATACTTTTCATTATGGCCTGTTTTTTAAAGCTGCAGACACTCCACTAGTTGTATTTGTGTTTTTTCCCATATTTTGCTGCAGATCTGAAGATAGTCATTGCTGATTGAGACCGGTAGCCTGAGGACCTACAAGTTTGTGACCACAAACGCGAAATAAAAGAAATTTATCTACATTTTCGGGTCATATTCCATTTGTAACCATTTCGCAGCTTGTAAGACTTTTTTGAAAACCTCCAAAATCTATTTAGACAACTGACTCGTGTGAAAGGAGATGATCTGACAAAGTATCATGGCTCAAAATTTATCACTGTTACGGCTGAATTCGGCAGTTTGTACTCAGTTTGTCGAATCATGCGTCACCAGGCGCTCTCGCGCTCTAGTGTATAATTAATCGTATTAAAGTGCTATAGTTACATCTTCAAGAACTACGTAATGTGTAGATAACAAAACAACATTGAAAGCTTTTATTTATGTATCGACAGCGTATCATCTATGTAATCCCAATTATTTTCACCAGTGCCACGATTCCAGCAACTAGCGACCCTTGGTATCCGTCCATACATATTATAAAATTGATATATGTACTTCTACTATGTATGTGTGTGCATACTCCACATCTCCTCCTAAACCACTCGACCGATTTCAAGCTATTTTGATACACATATCCCTTACTGTCAGGCAAGAAATGCTGTGGAAGTAGTAACCGCCTCCCTATCATCGTTCAAGAAATCTGACGTCACAAACACTAGGCTGTGTGAAAAACTGCCATTATCATACGTTTGAATTTATTACTTCTGCTCTATCAACTGTATTCACAATAAATTTTGCAGTCAGTGTCCACACATAGCATTAAATGCACCCAAAAGTATGTCATGGTACCACACATAAGGAGATATGTCATTAACATTCCGATGCGTGGAAACTGCCGTATTGTCCATGACGTTTAAGGTACTGGCAGAAGTAAAGCTGTGAGGACGGGCGTGAGTCGTGCTTGGGTAGCTCAGTTGGTAGGGCACTTGTCCGCGAAAGGCAAAGGTCCCGAGTTCGAGTCTTGGTCCGGCACACAGTTTTAATCTGCCAGGAAGTTTCATATCAGCGCACACTCCGCTGCAGAGTGAAAATCTGATTCTGAAGTTTAAATTTATTACTTATTTGGTACTAACTCTATTCGCAACGTATTTCGCTGACAATATCCACATATGCCGCTGGGTGTACCTACACAAATATATCATTCTATGGCACAAAGTTCAAGAGATATGACGTCATAAACACTGAGATACGTGAAAAAATGCCGAATCGTGCATGAAGTTCTAATACATTTGTTCTTTACTGCTAATGCAATCCTACAGTCGAGTCAACTTAAGGAGATTCTTGACACCTGGCAGCGCTTTTGACAGCTTTCAACCGCGAAACGCAAACGGCTGAAGACGAGAACGATAGCTGTCTATAAAGCTATGAGGAGACGTTGCCATGGAGATGTTTACACAATTGATTTGTAGACACGTGAAGCAGCTGCTCTCAGCGTACAGAAAGTGTCCGGGACCATGTTTCTTGATTTAGATACTATACTTACACATTTTTACATTACGCATACTTCTTTGTACTACTGCTTCACAGATTCAAAGCTGCTTACAAGAACACATTGCAATGAATTTTTTTTATACTTGAATACAAACACATTTCATTTTTTGTTTGTTTTCGTTAGTAATAGAAAACTGGCAAAATGAATACCAGGCAATAACGTACTTTTTAACTAGTAAAGTATGAAATGCCCTCAATCTGAGAATTACACGAAACTTTTCGTAAAATGGAAATTTTACTGTCCGAAAGTGATCAAAGTGTCTCTGAAGTCGACCATTTTAAATTCTTAGGACTGAGGTTAATTGGAAGGCTTTCTTGAAAATATTACGTTCAAGATATCGGCAGATACTGTATGCTGCTGTCTTCACTGGAAAAATGAATTCCACTGCCTCTGAAAAATGCGAAGGCTTGTTTGCTTTTCTTACTGTCACTCTATCAACTCCTATGGTGTCACCATTTTGGGCAGCTCTGTGTACTCACCAAGTGTGTTCTTAAACCAGATACACGCGGTGAGACTAGTCTGCTGTGTCAGTTCGCGAGCTTCATGCAGACCTTCGTTCGGGTGTCTCGGATTTCTAACTTTGTCGTCCTGTAGAAACATTCCTTCATGGTATTTGTTGTTAACAGTACTGACTCACACAGAAGAAACTGGTACATTCATTCAGCAAACACTAGGCGGAAATACAAGGTATACTTGGATCATACTTCCTGAATCATTGTATAGAAAGCTCTGCAGTATTCAACACGTATCATTTCCAGGGGTCTTCCAGCAAACCCAATCTGGAAGGTTTCCTTGTGGCGCGCTCCTATTCTGTACAGCAATTTCTCGCCATAGTTTTTCTCTGTCATGTGTTACGAGGTGCGTTTAATAAGTAATGCGCCGGCCTTTGTGGTCGAGCGGTTCTAGGTGCTTCAGTCTGGAACCGCGTGACCGCTACGGTCGCAGGTTCGAATCCTGCCTCAGGCATGGATGTGTGTGATGTCCTTAGGTTAGTTAGGTTTAAGTAGCTCTAAGTTCTAGGGGACTGCTGACCTCAGAAGTTAAGTCCCATAGTGCTCAGAGCCATTTGAACCATTTGAGCCAATAAGTAATGCAACACATTTTTTGATCAGTCAGTTTCGTTTAAAAATATTTTTTGTTAGACGTCGTGGAATATTCTCGCTTCAGCCCCTATAGCTTCATGAAGTTCCGATAGATGCTGGCGTTATACTTCGCATTCAAAATGGCGTCTGTAACGGAGATGAGTTCCAAGCAGAAAGCTGTCATCGAATTTCTTTTGGCGGGAAACCAGAGCATCGCAGACGTTCAGAAGCACTTGCAGAATGTTTACGGATACCTGACAGTGAAAAACCAAGGTGAGTCGTTGGGCAAGGCGTCTGTCATCATCGCAACAAGGTCGCGTGAAACCTGTCCTATGGAATGCGCTGACACTCTCGTTCGAGGTGATGGACGGGTCACAGTCAAACATCTCACCGCAGCCCTGGACGTCTTCGTTGGTAGTGCTGACACACTCGTCCACCAGTTGGGGTACTCAAAGATGTGTGCTCGGTGGAATCCACCCTACCGCCTGGATCTCTCACCTTCCGATTTCCATCTGTTTGCCCCAATGAAGGGTGTACTCCGTTAGAAGCAGTGCGTGGATAATGGAGACGTTATTGATGCAGCAAGACGTTGTCTCCGGCGTCGGCCAGTGGGGTGATACTATGTGGGCATACAGGTCCTCCCATTAAGATGGCGTGAGGCGATCGCATTTAACGGAGATTAGGTTGAAAAGGAGGGTCTTTTAACCAAAAGAGTGCGGAATAATATGCTTTATGGGTATCCTGAATGATATCAACCTGTTTCCAGAAAAAAAAAATGTGCCTCATTGATTACTGAACGTTCCTCGTATTTATTCGTATAGGGGAGGGCGTTGAACTCGAAATGTTCCCTCAACAATGATTCAGTCCAATGACTGATTTTAGAATCACATGAAGAGATGCGGAGTAGATACTGCCATAATCAGTTTCTGGCATTTTCTACTGTTATTGTTGCTGTGTGATATGAAGTTGTGCTTTGTGTGGCGTTTGTAAATATTCTGAGTTCTACACATTTAACTGCTGTACAAAATATTAAATCAATTTGGAGGATAAGTTAATTCTTCACTTACAGAGTTTTATGATTAGTAGCATTCAGTATATTTTTAAAATAATTTACGTAGCCAGTGGTCGTGCACTATCTTGTACCTCGAATTGGAAGACTCTGTTCCACCACGGAAAACGTCATATTTGTAAATCAACTAATTTTCTTTAATGTCTAACCAATTTTATCTGTCTTGAAAATGGAAGCTGGTGTCAGTTTTTTTTTACTTTTAACTGGTTTTCTTAGTTTGATTTCACTTATTGTTTACTGGTGAGTAGTAACTATGTTAAACATAGACTATTACACACATTATTTACAAGGCTTTCACGATTGCGACACTCTTAAGTTTGAATAGAATATCTGTTCCTAGCTACGTGACCATGAAGTACTTTGGAACCGTTTTTCACATTTGGTAAAACCTTAGCATCCCAGAATGATTTCAGGAAAAGACTTCAACAATAAACTGAGTGCTATCATTTCAGAATGTAATAAGCAAATATATTACTCCTCCATTACATGGCTCGCTCGAGGCAAAGGTCTGTAAAGTGAAAGTGCAACGCTCTCCCGTACTCTCTATTTTTCGTGTCTTATTTATTCTTTAATTCTTTGTCTGTAAATTTTGTGATCAGCATTCTGTAAATCATATACTGACGCATTCCACGAACGAGTAGCTTTGGTTCGCATAGTCCCATGGCATCACATAAGTAAATAAATAAATAAATAGATAAATGAAATACCCAGAATTCAGGCAAAATGTATCCAGTATCTATGTTTTCATAGGAAAACGCAAAAATTATAAGGCAGCAGTTCAAACAGGTACTGAATACCATTTACCAAAACAAACAGCAAAACTTCCTTGAGCTAACTCCGGAAATTTATGGCTGCGGTTGGGCTACGCCTTACATAACTGGCTAAGAAAATTACAAATTCGTGACCAAGATGACACTTCCGAAATATGGATGAGAGGATAAATGCTCATAAATTGACTACTATCAGAGATTTCTGTAGATTTATACTTCGGTGGAGTCATCTTTAAAGTCCTGGCGGCGAGTAATTTCATTCACAAGTTCTGTGTATTTGAGAGGAGGCGGACTTGTGTGTTCCGTAGAGCCCTCAAACGCGCCGTCGGTCGTGGCCCGGAAGGGCCGTGCCACTGCGTGGCGGGTACGAACGAAAACCCCCACCCACAGCTCTGAGCCGCAAGAAATGCTCTGAAACACGGCACGCCATCCGTCACCTGTTGTCAAGGCGTTCTGCACCCTTTCGATCGACCCACTACGTTACCGTCCCTGTAGGATTGGATATCAGATGGCAACTGGAACGCAGAAAACGTGTGACACATCTTCAGAAGAATCTAACAAAACCTGCTCTGTAACACAAAAGAAAATAACATCTATGTTTACACTTCGCAGGCATGTGGGACAGAGTGCATTCCAGTTGAATGTATAGGTAGCAAACAGAAGCACCTAAGCCAGCCTCCTTTCAAATATGGCAAACGTCAGAATGAAATTATTCGCCGTCTAACTTGAAATATTACTGCGGAGAAATATAAATCTACGGATATTTCTGATGGTAAATTTATGAGGATTTATGGTCCCTTCCATATTTGGTCAGTGTCATCTTGCTTCCGAATTTCTATTGTACTGAGCCATTGACACAAGGCGTAGCCCAACTGTAGCCATAAATTTGTCGAGGTAGCTCAAGGAAGGTTGGGTGCTTGTTTTGATGAAAGTAATTGTGATGTTTGTTGTGAAGAATGGTAGTCGAACTCCCTGTATAAGAACCTAATGTGTCCAATTTGACATTCTCGATCTTATATGTTGGAAGGAAGGTGTAGACTCTAATTGGATACGGAAACTCGAAATTTTGACAAGGGATCTCTGTACGATGGACAAAATATTTTTCTGCAGCCTCTACAACTTCAGTTTAATATGAATTTCTGTGAAATTCTTTCCCTAAGTAATCAGAGATATAACAGGTTTTTGTAATAACGCGTAGCATTTCGCACCACCCCTGCAAGAACAGTGACACAGCTCAGAAATGCTATATTTGGGAAAAATCGACTTAAAGAAGTCTATAAAACTTATAATGAAATAGTAAAAGTTTCCTTTAAATTTTAAGTATGTGTGGCAATAAATTCAAATTTACTCTATACAACAGTAATATGGACATGTTCTGTTCACGTCGAATGTGGGGTGTTATCAGGTAATTATTAATTAGTTCTTTGGACTGTGTCACTTTTCTAACATTCCTAAAAACATATTTTTGTTTTTTTATGAACTTTCATGTAATACTTTTGCCACTTTTTCATCCCACATAAGACATATATTTTTATTTAGTGTAAAATAATACGGTATTCGAAGATCCCTTGGACGAAGTTAGCATTTAATTTAGAATAAAAAATGAAAAATAAGCTGATACAGTTTTATTAGAAAAATACAAAATACAAAACATTAATTTGTGAAAATTAATTTAATTTGTTAGGAAACATCAATTAGGTATAATTTACAGAACACTATTTACGGAACCACAGACTTATAAACGTGCTTACATACTGTGCGAATATCTTTCGCCGATAAATGAGAGTCAATGTGAACTTACTTTACAGCAGAAATTTCCATTTTGTCTTGTGCGCTGCAAGTTTCGTAATATTTACAAAAATTTTAATAGTGGAAACAGTGTCTACTCCTTCAGACATACGTCCACGTGTGAAGGACATTGTAACGTAAGATACAGGCACTTTATAAACACAGACACTATAATAATTAATGATATTACAAAGTACATTCAACTTCTCTTATACATGATAAGTGTCACAATTCAGAATGTGCTGTTCTTCTTGAATGACCCATGCATACCTGTCAGTAGCAAATCTGAAGCGACATTGTTCTCGCCGTGGTAAATCATGATGTAGCCTACAACAAAACTGAAACTACTGCCCTGAACTGGACAAATTGCGAGATAGAGATTCAACATTTTCCGTGCACTTTGGGGCACTTTGCATGTATTTTTCAGTGACATAAACTAAAAAAACGCGTATTTTTACTTGCGTCACTTTTCTTGCTGGGGTGCGACATGTTACAAGGAAATACCGAAGATATGAGCAAAAAAATGTTGTATAGTGGCGCTAACTAAAGAGGACCTGAAAAGGTTTGAGTACCACTGCCTTCGGTCCTACTGGAGACCGTATGTTGTCTTTCTTCAATCTTCGGAGTGACTAATCCAGCCATTATGTAACAACCTACAGTTTAACACTGTGTTTGTAGCACGATACAACACCGTACCTATGTTTGACATTAACAGATTATAACCAGAGGTACAGTACAGGATAAGATCTGGTCAAATCCCAGGAAAGACTCGGGATCGAACTCCGGCTATCGTATGATTCGCAGTCTGACACGTGTTAAGTTTGTCTCAGAAAGAGTAGCACAACGTCAATATCTTAAAGCATTCGTGTTGTGGGCATTGCAGTTTCGACATCATAATCTACGAGGTGCACATTTTTCTACCAGTTTCGGTTGAACAAATGCGGAATTTGTTGTAGGGCAGCGACGAACATTTCCGCTTCAGCCTCTGTAGTTTCATGAAATTCCGATAGGTGGCAACGATATACATAGCCTTTAAAGTGGCGTCTGTAACAGAGGTGCGTTTCAAGCAGAGAGCTGTCATGGAGTTTCTTTTGGCGGAAGACCAGAGCATCGCAGATATTGACATGCGCTTGCAGAATGCCTACGGAGACCAGACAGTGAACAAAAGCACGGTGACTCGGCGAAGCGTCTGTCGTCTTTGCAACAAGATCGCCCAAACCTTGCAGATCTCCTGCATGCCGACGGGCCGCACACAGCTATGATTTCTACAGTATTGGAACGTGTGGACACTCTGATTCGTGTTAAACGATGATCACAAGCACCTCGTTGCACAGCTGGTAGTGCTGACTGTGGTGTCACCGCCAGACACCACACTTGCTAGGTGGTAGCCTTTAAATCGGCCGCGGTCCGTTAGTATACGTCGGACCCGCGTGTCGCCAGTATCAGTGATTGCAGACCGAGCGCCGCCACACGGCTGGTCTAGAGACACTTCCTAGCACTCGCCCCAGTTGTACAACCGACTTTGCTAGCGATGGTTCACTGACAAAATACGCTCTCATTTGCCGGGACAATAGTTAGCATAGCCTTCAGCTACGTCATTGCTACGACCTAGCAACGCGCCATTACCAGTTACTATTGATACTGTGAATCATGTAACGTCAAGAGCGACGTTCGCCATTAATGGATTAAAGTTAAGTGTTCCACGTCCGTTTTTTCTAAATTCTAATTTCCTTGTCCTGTTCCAGACCTCACGCCAGCCTGCGTGAGCTAAAACGCGTGCCTTTCGGCTTCCTCTAAAAACAAGGTGTTGGCTCTCCTGCCAACCACAACACTGACAACACTCGTCCACCAGCTGGGCCCGGCCGATGTGGCCGAGCGGTTCTAGGCGCTTCAGTCTGAAACCGCGCTACCGCTTCAGTCGCAGGTTCGAATCCTGCCTCGGGCATGGATGTGTGTGATGTCCTTAGGTTAGTTAGGTTTAAGTAGTTCTAAGTTCCAGGGGACTGATGACCTCACAAGTTAAGTCCCATAGTGCTCAGAGCCATTTGAACCACCAGCTGGGGTCCTAAGATGTGTGCCTGCTGGGTTCTTCGCCCCGTAACAGAAGAACATAAAGAGCAACGAAGGATTATCTGTGTCGAATTGCTTGCGTGTTACGAGGTTGATAGTGACAATTTGTTGTCGAACATCGTGACAGGGAAACAAAGCGGCTGTCTATGGAGCGGCGCCACGCCAACTCTCCTCCGAAGAAGAAGTTGAAAGTCGCCCCCTCACCAGGTAAAGTCACGGGGACGGTCTTCTGGGACTCTGACGGCGTCATTCTATTTGATATCCTACTTCATGGTGTAATGATCAACTCTGAGGTGTAGTGTGCTACCCTCAGGATACTGAAGAAACGTCTTCAGCGTGTACGTCGGCAAAAAACGGCAAAAGAACTTCTTCTCCAAGTCAACGCAAAGTCCCACACAAGTCCGTGCAACCGAGAGGAGATCACAAAACTCTGTTAGACTGTTCTTCCTCACCCACCTCGGATCTCCCACCTTCCTACATCCTCCTGTATGGCCCAATAAGGGATGCATTCCGCGAGAAGCAGTACGTGGATGATGGGGACGTTACTGAGGCAGCAGGACGTTGGCTCTGACGTCGGCCAGTAAAGTGGTACCACAAAGGCTCTTCCAGTAAGGTGACAAATCTGAAATGTACCGTCCACTGTTCAAAGTGCCGTCAATGCGGACAAGAGGTGACCGAGACGTGTAACCAATGGCATCCCATACCATCACGCCGGGTGATACGCCAGTACGGCGATGACCAATACACGCTTCCAATGTGCGTTCACCGTGATGTCGCCAAACACAGATGCGACCATCATGATGCTTTGAACAGAACCTGGACTCTTCACAAAAAATGAAATTTTCCCATTCGTGCACCCAGGTTCGTAGTTGAGTCCACCATCGCAGGCGCTCCTGTCTGTGATGCAGCGTCAAGGGTAACTGCAGCCATGGTTTCCGAGCTGATAGTCCATGCTGCTGCAAACGTCGTCGAACTGTTCGTGCAGATGGTTGTTGTCTTGCAATCGTCCCCATCTGTTGACTCAGGGATCGAGACGTGGTTGCACGATCCGTTACAGCCATGCGGACAAGATGCCTGTCATCTCGACTGCTAGTGATACGAGGCCGTTGGGATCCAGCACGGCGTTCCGTATTACCCTCCTGAACCCACCGATTCCATATTCTGACAACAGTCATTGGATCTCGATCAGCGCGAGCAGCAATGTCGCGATACGATAAACCGCAATCGCGATAGGCTACAATCCGACGTTTATCAAAGTCGGAAACGTGATGGTACACATTTCGCCTCCTTACACGAAGCATCACAACAACGTTTCAGCAAGCAACGCCGGTCAGCTGCTGTTTGTGTATGAGAAATCTGTTGGAAACTTTGCTCATCTCAGCACGTTGTAGGTGTCGCCACCGGCACCAACCTTGTGTGAATGCTTTGAAAAGCTAATCATTTGCATATCACAGCATCTTCTTCCTGTCGGTTATATTTCGCGTCTGTAGCACGTCATCTTCGTGGTGTAGCAATTTTAATGGCCTGTACTTTTCCTACGTCCTCCAGTATGGCCCAATGAAGGATGCATTCCGCGGGAAGCAATACTTGGATGATGGGGACGTTACTGAGGCAGCAAGACGTTGGCTCTGACGTTGACCAGTAAAGTGGTACCACAAAGGCTCTCCCAGTAAAGTGACATAAAGCCTCCACACTGATAGGACATTAGCCGACCGATATGGCCGACCTGTTCTAGACGCTTTAGTCCGGAACCGCGCTGCTGCTGCGGCCGCGGGTTTGAATCCTGTCTCGGGCATGGTTATGTGTGATGTCCTTAGGTTAGTTAGGTTTAAAGGTTCTAAGTTGTAGGGGACTGATTACCTCATATGTTAAGTCCCATAGTACTCAGAACTTTTTGAACCTTTTTTTTTTTTGACTGATGACCTCAGGTGTTAAGTGCTATAGTGCTTGGAGCCATTTGAACCATTTTTTATTTGAAAGGAAATTACGTTGACAATTAGGGCTTTGTAACCAAAAGAGTGGGAAATGGTATTGTTATCCGGAATGCTGAATAAAACCAACCCGCGTGTAGATGCAAATGTGCTTATTACTTATTGAACGCCTCTCGCAGATGATACGTGCCAAATGCAAGGCACTGTCAGACAAGAAGGCTAGCTGAGATATTTTGGTTGCTTATGAGAGTATGATTACGTCAAGAGGATGCTCTAGAATGCTTTTCTTTCTTAGCGAGCAAGGCCAAGTCGCAAAACGGGAATGACGGCCTTGCAACAGGGAAATTGGCTCCCGCATCGTGTTCAGCTTCGTCGATTACGACTCCCACCGGCTGGCAGCCCGGCGCGGCCCCGGCAGCGCTCGCGCATCGCCGCAGTGACGGGCCGAGTGCGGCCGCTCCCCAGAGAGCTGGCCGCATTACGGTGCGTCACAACGGATTTAGATCGCCTCTCTCCTCGGACGGAGTAAACCTAGAATGTGGAGCTGCACTTTGTGGCTGTCACTCACTGTGACCCGGTTAGGAACCGCGTCTGGAGCTGTGAGGCGTTGTCTTACGATCAGCTGCGATTAACTTCAGCTGTATGGGCACCCTGTTGTACGTCTCTTGCGCCGATACCGTACGTTAGACTCACAAGGGATGTAACACGCCATCGACACTGCAGCACCACGGAAACTGGCATAGGCATGCGTATATGCGTATCTAAATACAGAAATACGTAAACAATCAGATACGGTGCTGCGGTCGGAAACGCCTATATAAGGCAAGTGTCTGACGCAGTTGTTTGATTGGTTACTGCTGCTACAACGGCAGGTTATCAAGATTAAAGTGAGTTTGAACGTGGAGTTATAGTCGACCCACGAGCAATGTGACACAGCATCCCCGAGAAACGATGAAGTGGGGAATTTCCCGTGCGACCATTTCACGAGTATACCGTGAACATCAGGAATCCGTTAAAACATCAAATTTCCGATATCGCTGCGGCCGGAAAAAGATCCTGCAAGTACGTAACCACCGACGACTGAAGAGAATCGTTCAACCAGACAGAAGTGCAACGCTTCCGCAAACTGCTGCAGGTTTCAATGTTGGGCCATCAACAGATGTCAGCGTGCGAACCATTCAACGAAACATCATCGATATGGGCCCACTAGTGTATCCTTGATGACTGCACGACACAATGCTTTACGACTAGCCTGGGCCCGTCAGCACCTACATTGGGCTGTTGATGACTGGGTACAGGTTGCCTCGTCGGACGAGTCTCGTTTCAAATTGTGTCGAGCGGATGGACAGGTACGGGCACGGAGACAACGTCATGAAGCCTAGGATCATACATATCAGCAGGGAACTGTTCAAGGCGATGGAGGCTCTGCAATGGTGTGGGGCGTGTGCAGTTGGAATGATGTGGGACACCTGATACGTCTAGATAGGACTCTGACATGTGACACGTACTTAAGCATCCTGTCTGATCACCTGCATCCATTCATGGCCATTGTGCATTCCGACGGACTTGGGCAATTCCAGCAAGAAAATACGACATTCCTCACGTCCAGAATTGCTACAGACTGGCTCCAGAAGCACTCTTCTGAGTTTAAACACTTCCGCTGGTCACCAAATTCCCCAGATATGAACATTATTGTGCATCTCTGGGATGCGTTGCGACGTGCTGTTCAGAAGAGGTCTCCACCCCATCGCACTCTTACGGAATTATGGACAGGCCTGCAAGATTCATGGTGTCAGCTTTCTCCAGCACTACTTCAGACATTAGTCGAGTCCATGCCATGCCGTGATGCAATTCTTCCGCGTGCCCGCGGGGTCCTACACGATATTGGGCAGCTGTACCAGTTTCTTTGGTTCTTCAGGACACAACTACATTATCCAATGACAGCTAATACTTAATAATTACCATACAGTTTGTCTCATGAACTGTTTTGTCCTATTTTCTGCAAACTATTTATTGATTTAATTTGTGACTTTACGTCAGTTTTTTATGCTGATCATTAAGATCAAAGATGTTCATATCAACTATTACATTTGTGGTGCAAACCTTTGTCTTTGGCGATCAGATGCACTACCGACTGCGCTATCGAAGCATGACTCGCTACTTGTCCTCACAGGTTTAATCCCGCCTGTACCTCACTTCCCACCTCCCGAACTTCACAGAAATATTCTCTCATATCTCCGTACTAGTACTCCTGGAAGAAAGGATGCTGCGGAACCTTGGCTTAGTCAAAGCCTGGGGAAATGAAAAGCACTGATCTACGTAACATGGAAGTCACTTGTTCTAACGTATCCTGCTCCCAGCGCCTAACTACTTTTAACTGCTCGAGAAACATTCATACCAGAATTCCGCCACTTTTATTGTCCTACTTCAAAAAAACTTCCTCTTGAGATGGTTATTAATGAGTAGCAATTAATATCTTCGCTGATCAGTGACTGTGTTGGAAATTTGGATCATGTTGAAATATACTCTGTTAGTTCTGCAGTTATTATATAGTGACACCGATCATGCCATTATTGTAAACGTGATTTGTTCACAATACTACATTAACGGGTTCTCGAAGCAGCTTAGCCTCGAAATCTATGTGTAGTAGTCTCGTCTTTCTTACTGCATCGGAAAGAATTATTTATCATTTGGCGATTCGTATGTAATACTTTGAGTGTAGAAGACCTAGCATAGTCTTTTATATTCACATGCAATTCTTATAATATGTTTATTTACGAAGTGTGTTGTTTTCTTTTGCAGGTAAGAGTCTCTTTTGGCATTGGAACAACTGAGGATAAAATCAGAAAAAGTCAGTGAGTACGTTTTAGGCATTATCTAAGCGTCTGCCATAATTATCTAGTGAATATGTATTATTAATAATACAAAAAGAATTTAATGAACACTTTAAGCAGGCTCCTTATTATTAGTTTGATGCTATGGTATAACTGACATTATAGTTTTCTTAGAGCAAAAAACCCAGGGCCGATTCTTCAAAGAATCGAACTCCCATGTATAAAATAGCTTCAAATGTCTGATTACTTTACACATGAGTTAATGAGTTAAATATTTGATGTTAAGCACGTAAGGGATAAAACCTTTAAAAAAATCTCTGAAATAATGTTTAAAGTTTTTCGGAACTCGACAACTGCTATCATTATCAAACACTTGATGTTGTAGTCTGGGTAATTTGAGCCCCGTTTCAAGCAAAAGCTAGTTTTTCATGTATTTCAGAGTTAAAGTCATATCCCCTGAACATATTTGGTAAAATGATATAATTTTGCAGGTTCATTCAGTGGTGTGTGTGGATATTGTCTGCAAAATATGCTGTGAATAGAGTTAGTAGTAAAGAAGTAGCAAGTTAAGACGTAATGGCTGATGCATAAGTTTTATTGCATGAACAGCGGAAATGTAGTAAACGACGAACTTTTTATCTTTCATCCTTTTGTGCAGGATGTCAGCGAGAATTTTTTTTGTAAATGTCTGAAATTGCGTGTAAAGAGTATTTGGAATAGCTAAGCGCTCTCTTTCCAAAATACTGGATGAATATAGTCTGGGTAGTTTACGTGCTGTGAGCTGCGCATTGCGATGTTCCTAACTGTAATACTTGCCTTACTGTGTTGAATTTTGATATAAGAATATATCTCTTAATGAGTAGATTATGACACGATTTTAAAAGCCAAGGATGATCTGGGATTACGGGAGGCTGGAATTTATAAAATACCTTGCGAGTGTGGGAAAGCCTACATTGGTCAGACCACACGCACAGTACACGACCGCTGCGTTGAACATGAGCGCCACACTCTCCTTTTACAGCCCAGTAAGTCGGCCATAGCCGAACATTGTATTTCCACAGGACATACCATGGATTATTCTGCCACGAAAATCTTGGCCGCATCGAGATCCTTCTGAGATTCAGTTGTTAAGGAATCCGTGGAAATACGTTTGGCGGAGAATCTCATTAATCGTGATGGCGGCTTTCAATTGAATAAGGCCTGGGACCAGTTGATTTCTTTAATGTCAACCAAAAGAAAACTTTTTATGGCTTCTGACATGTATGATGGCGGCGAATCTGATTCTCCAAGCCTGCCGCTGCAACACTTCGCCGCAAAGGGGTGCTTTGCTGCAGGCTTGGAGAATCACGTCCGCCGCCAGCTTGCATGGACGATACGAGGATTTGAAGTACGTTCGTTTTATCGTTTGTGGTATTTCACCAACTGTGTGTATTTTATCCACTGGATTCATATCAGGACATGTATACGTGGAGAGTGATTGGTATGCTTTGACTTCATGTAAGGACACATGGCAGTTTTACAGCAAGTTCGAGAATATCAAATTATATTAGCATAAGACTGTCGAAACCGGTGATCTTGGAGCAATAAAAGTGTCTGCACTGCGATCGCGGCGTATGATGTCTGTTGGTTGTCAATCTGTTATACTGTGTGAATTGGTCAATTTATTATGTACTCTTCATCCTAAACTGACGCCAGAAGATCAAATGATGGCAGCATAAGACTGCTCAAACCAGCCATCTTGAAGCAATAAATGTGTTTGCACTGCGATCGCGGGGTATAAAGTATATTCATTGTCACCATACCGATCGTCCCATAGCGCAACATGTGTACCTTACGGTATAGCAGGTGTTTACGTACGGATGTTAAAATTATTAAAATATGAAACTAAGTTAAAAGTTCAATAGTCTGCTGTAGCTGTATTTATTTAAGTCGATTAGAGACTCTCATAACTGCTATCGAAACTTTTAAGTTGCATCTTCTGGTGTATCTAGTGTTATGTCACGTGGTATCGGGAGCTATTACAGAATGCCACAGAGTAACAGTCGCTGTGGACAGGCTAAGTTCTCAGCTTTGTTCAGTTCCTGTGGACTCGTGTCAAGCAACAGACGATGTCCGTCGTAAATGAGAGGCATCGTTCGTTGCTTGACGTAGACCCACAGGAACACAGACTGAACATTCATCATTGATGACGGTTTTTAACAGTTGGAGAAAGTTAAGAACTTTTCCTGGCCCCATCAACTCCCGATAGCACATGACATAGCATTATATACTCCAGAAGATGTAACTTAAAAGTCGAGAAACTGGTTGCGTGAGTCTCTAATCGACTTAAATAGATATAGCTACAGCAGACTATTGGAATTTTCTTTCACTTCTGTATTTTAATAAACTTAACGCCTGTGTGTAAACGCCTGTTTACTGTATGAATCGGTCAGTCAGTTACGTGTAGTTACTTTAGATGTGGCAGCCCTACCTTTAAAATTATCTGTAGGCTGAAGTGGCCAAAAGAGAAACTGTTGGAATTACAATGAAATGAATACGCCTAGCTGCATATAGGTGTTGATATAAGTCAACGTGGACAGATGAAAATGTGTGCCCCGAGCGGGACTCGCACCCGGCATCCCCTGCTTCTATGGCAGACGCTCTACCCTTCTGAGCCACCGAGGACGCAGAGGATAGTGCGACTGCGGGGACTTATCTCTGGCACGCCTCCCGTGAGACCCACATTCGAAACTTATTGTCCCGCACTATATTCATAGTGTCCCTGCCCATTGTACTCATTACTCGCGGCTTTACTGCCGATTCCCGTAAGAGTTCGGGCACTGTTTGTGCGTCCACACAGAAGAAGATATATAAATATATATATATATATATATATATATATATATATATATATGTGTGTGTGTGTGTGTGTGTGTGTGTGTGTGTGTGTGTGTGTGTGTGAAGATAGTATCTGTTCTCTCGGACATGGCTGAAAGAACAGATACCATCTTCATATATATATATATAGAAACTGTTGGAACAAATGCTTTCATCAGGCCGCGAACCACACAGCATAATTTTTCAGTGTACATCTAAAGCTCAAGGTTTTTCTATTTTCTACGACGCCCCCAAACACGAACAAAGAAGTATATAACTGTTCAGAATATGTGAGCTCCTAAACGTGAACATCCCGTTTATTATTAGCAACTATCGCCTGTCTTTGTCGCGTTGAATAGTGTTTCAGTGGAAACTTCGCTACTAACGGTAAATGGAGATTAGGGAAGAATATCCACCCACTTCACCAGCTAGTTTTCGGATTAGTTTCAAATTAAAGTAATAGCATCATCACATTTTAAATTCAATATATTTACGCCATGGTTTATATTTAGATAATTTGAACCTCCTCATTACATATTTTGTAGACTATATCTGCTACCGGGAATTCTAGTGGCGTGGTGGAAGAAATTACCCGACGGCACTGGGAGGGTTAAGGAAATGGGAGAAACTGGTGTAACATTTAGTTCGTTTTCGTCAGATTTCACTATGCAAAGGTTACAAATTCGCCATAGTATCCTATGATATGCTCTTTCGATGGGGACGGAAAATCTGAGAACTCAGCAGTTTCCTCAATAATCCTCTCCAAGCTACTTCTTATGTCCGTAACTCGATCCAGGACATTTCACTTCAGAGTTTTGCGCGAAAGTGAATGGACCGTATCAGGGATCCGTCTGACAAACACTTGTAATTTCTCCTAAAGTTTTGTTTGTTAGATACGTAACAAAGTCAGCAGAAAGCGTAACAAATCAAGACTTGTTGTACCGGCGTTGAGGATATGCTACCCCCTTACGCTAACATATCATGTCAAGTGTATATTTATTATTATTATCTTCTTTACTCATCCAAGGATAATTTCACAATGATATAGAAATTGTGAGGATAGTACAATACACATCCATAGCTCAAAATAAGCAACACACAGAATATATAACACGCTTTATTGCCGTAGGACAAGTGGTCCATGAGGTGAGGTCAGATGGTCAGCAGGGGTCTTCATTAAGGAACCATCCTGGCATTTGCCTTAGTGATTTAGTAAAACAATGGAAAATTCAAATCAGGATAACCAGATAGAGCAACTCCATCTTCCCGTATATGAGTTCAGTGTCTTAACAGTTGCACTGTCCCATTCGTTTGGTCCCTATTGTACAATGTCCGTTGAGTTACACACAAATTGTTTCAGGTATCTCGTAACATAAAACGCGGTTCCATTCTTTATCGCTGAAATACACTAAGGACATCCAGCGGACACTCCTCGATTATTAATATGCTGCTGTGACTCTTGAAGCGACTCTAGTCTGTTCAGAAAACAGATTCCATGCTTGTACACATTGATCTATGCTCTTCAGATCACATGAAAAACTCATTCAGCATCCCTCCAAGATGAGTGAGATGTTGAACCCAGGAGACTGACAAGACATTATTATCATGCATTTTAAATCTTGACATATGTAAAAGCAGTAAATCGTGATCGTGCATTGAAATTTGACAGGGTGTTGTTGTTAGTGATATTTCACTGCATATTATCCGTTATTATAAGGAATCAAAAAATGGCTCTGAGCACTATGGGACTCAACTGCTGTGGTCATAAGTCCCCTAGAACTTAGAACTACTTAAACCTAACTAACCTAAGGACAGCACACAACACCCAGCCATCACGAGGCAGAGAAAATCCCTGACCCCGCCGGGAATCGAACCCGGGAACCCGGGCGTGGGAAGCGAGAACGCTACCGCACGACCACGAGACGCGGGCTATAAGGAATCCTTCAGCTTCCAAGAGTACTTTAGTAAACCTTTCATTTCCTTTGGCAATTTATTATATAGTTTTCTTTGCTGATAGTAAATGTTGTTTTGAGTTTTTTTTCTTAGTAAACGTAAGTCCAGACTGGCTCTTGTCCCATGATTGTGTAAAGAACGTTTTGCCTGACATGCACTCGAGATTGGTAGATGTACGCACTTGGTGTAGTAAGGTTGCCCAATTTTCTTAAATAGCTCTTCTCAATATGCCTGTCTACTAATTCTAGCTAGCATTCTTATGGTTTCCTTCTGAAGTTTAAAAACGTGTCTCTGTTCGTGTTTCAGTCCCCATAAAAGAATCCCATAGCTAATAAGTGAGTGTGTGTAGGCATACCACGTAACCACAAGACATTAACTGTTACAAATTGATGGTAAAACCGTAACGGCATAACATGCTTATGATATTCTTTTTGCCAGTATCTTTGTTTCCTCATTCAATAAACTGGAGCTGTGCCCGAGACACATTCACCACGACTTTTATTTTCTTTAACCACATCCTTTACCAGTAGAAATTTGATCTACTTCATCAGCACATATTGGATGCTGTCCATTGGTTTTTAACTGGGACACTGACTTTACAGGAAGGTCTGTTTTTTAAGTACACAGTGCTTTTTCAAAGTGGGCTACGTCTGCGTTCTTCCAAAAGTAAGATCCAGATTTTGACAAACTGTCTTGAAATTTCTGCTCCGGTAGTAATTTTAGCCAGCTGATCAAAAATATGGACGGCTTATGGCAGGAAATAAACTTATCATACCGTTTTCGGCGCACAGACGTAAAGACTGAACTGTCCTTAACTGCGATTTTACGATAGTAGAGCGCTGGAAATGCTGAAAATTTATCAGACTTCGTATTCTTTGCTGTACGTTGTCTCCAGCCTGAATGTAAAATGTCGTTTTTCATTTAATAGCATTTGCAGCTGTATTTCGTTATGCTGCCAAAATCCATAGGACTTTCGGTTACGTATTGTACAGTCCTTCACATTTGAATCTTGTCGCAGTGTTGCCCAGTGACGACTGGTACTACTGCAGTGAGCTCGCAGACCAAGCGGTGGCAACCCATTTACGTCGTCGCTCCCTCCATAACGCCCTTCCGGTCTTTGTTTGACACTGCCTGCATAACAGCCGCGAACGTTTTAAAGCTAGTAAACCAGTATGCAAAGGCGCTCACTGCCTCGTCTACCATCAACGAGACTGATGCTGTCAGAGAAGTTTTATAGTCTCCGATTTACGTACAACTCATACGACGGCTGCATGAAACGGTCACGGACTCACCCCCAAGGAAGAATGATAGGAGCATGCTAACGGGTTTCGCTGACAGGCTACTTGCCCATTCACTAAATTAAAATTTTGAGTTTCACAAAACTGTACAAAAATGTAGGTGAAGCAAGTGTCAGACTTTGGTCCATTGGTGGAAAATACAATCAGTCTACAATCTATATTAGTTAAAAAAAAACACTCGTGCGACCCATGCTAGAATATTGCTCAAGTATGTGGGACCCTAATAAATAGTACAAGAGTAATGAAAGTATACAAATAAGGACACCAAAAATGGTCACAGGCTTGTTCGATTCATGGAGAGTGTCAGGGAGATGCTGAAAAACGTGATCTGGAAAACTCCTGAAGACAGAGAGCGGCTACCCTTTGGTTGCCTACAAGAGAAAACCATCACCAAAATTCAGTAGTTAGTCGCTCTGGATATGACCTCTTCAAAAGGCTGTCGAAACTTCAGTATTTTAGATGTTTTAGTGTTTCCTAATGATGCATACCCCGTAATCGCCATACAGAAGGGAAAAAAGAAGGCACCGACCAACTTTCGGTCTTTATTTACAGGCATTTGCGAAATTATTCAATTTAAGGACCCGATAGTCTCCAACGATTCGAGTTGTGCTGTAAGACTGAAAGAGTGGTAGTCTATCCGAAACTTTCGTGCTCACACTGCGATTATATGAGGCAAGAAACCAGTGAAGATTTAATTGCACTGACACGTCGCGAAAACCTTGAAAGACACACATCACAAGCAGGTGAATAGGTTACATGAAAATAAGAATCCTGTACGTCTTATATCAAGCTAAGAATGAAACAGCTCTGAACAGCTCCTGATAGTTCGTCAGGAAAGTTCATAATCATTTTGTGCAGCTAACTTACAAACTCCATTAGAGCTACTGACAGCCTTTGGAGAGCCAACCTTGACAAAACTGTACCATTTGATGAGCAAGATGTATGAGACAGGCGAAATACCCTCAGACTTCAAGAAGAATATAATAATTAGAATCCCAAAGAAAGCACATGTTGACAGTTTAATAAGTAGCAGCTGCAAAATACTAATAAGAATTCTTTGCAGACGAATGGAAAAACTGGTAGAAGCCAATCTTGGGGAAGATCAGTATGAATTCTGTAGAAATGTTGGAACACGTGAGGCAATACTGACCCTACGACTTGTCTTAGAAGATGGATTAAGGAAAGAAAAAGCTACGTTTCTATCATTTGTAGACTTAGAGAAAGTTTTTGACAATGTTTACTGGGACACTCTCTTTCAAATTCAGAAGGTTGCAGAGGTCAAATACAGGGACCGAAAGGCTATTTACAATTTGTACAGAAACCAGATGGCAGTTACAAGCGCCGAGGGGCATGGAAGATAAGGAGTGGTTGGGAAGGGAGTGAAACAGGGTTGTAGCCTATCTCCGAAGTTATTTAATCTGTATATAGAGCAAGCAGTAAAGGAAACAAAAGAAAAATTCCAAGTAGGAATTAAAATCTATGGAGAAGAAATAAAAACTTTCAGGTTTGCCGACGACATTGTAATTCTGTCAGAGACAGCAAAGGACCTGGAGGAGCAGTTGAACGAAATGGATAGTGTCTAAATAGGGGGATATAAAATGAACATCAACAAAAACAAAACGATTATAATGGAATGTTGTCAAATCTGGTGATCCTGAGGGAATTAGATTAGGAAATGAGACAATTAAGGTAGTATATGAGATTTGCTATTTGGGGAGTAAGATAACTGATGATGGTCGAAGTAGAAAGAATATAAAGTGTAGACTGGAAATTGCAAGCAAAGCGTTTCTGAAGGAGAGAAATTTGTTAACATCGAGTATAGATTTAAGTGCCAGAAAGTATTTTTTGAAATTATTTGTATGGAGTGTAGCCCTGTATGGAAGTGAACCATGGAAGATAAATCGTTCAGACAAGAAGAGAATAGAAGCTTTCGAAATGCGGTGCTACAGAAGAATGCTGAAGATTAGATGGGTAGATCGTGTAACTAATGAGGAGGAACTGAGCAGAATTGGGGAGAAGAGGAATTCGTGGCGCTACTTGACTAGAAGAAGGGATCCGTTGGTAGGACACGTTCTGAGGCACCAAGGGCTCACCAATTTTAGCGCGGAGGGTAAAAACCATAGAGGGAGACCAAGAGATGAATACACTAAACAGATTCAGAAGGATGTACGTCGCTGTAGTTACTCGGGATGAAGAAGCTTGCACAGGATAGAGTAGCATGGAGAGCTGCATCAGACCAACCTCTGGACTAAAGACCACAACAACAACAACTTAAAAACTATTTAACTCTATGAGAAGGGGTCAGATCTAGTTCTGGTCCAAAGCATTAGTCGGATATCGAGCGATAAAAGGATCTGTTTTGTTTTTTTTCCAAATGTATGGTTTTTCGTAACACATATCGTATTTTATAGTTAATTTGTAAGATGTGATATAGAATTTTGTGAGCCTTGTGAATTTCAAACAGATTTGGAGTGAAGATGAATGCTGAAGTCAGGAATATTTACTGCGATAGACTACTATTCGTTAAGGGTCCCATTTAAGTTATTTAACAGAAAAACTTTTTCCTCCTTTCCTACGTTCGGAACTATTGGTTGTAACGTTACGTGCAGTATTGGTCCGTATTCATACGTCGTTAGGCAGCTTTATTTTAAATCAAATAGAAGCTTCGTTAAGCGGTTTTTGCTTTATGGGGCTGTTTCAGTTTTATTTATCAGCAGTAATTGCGTGGAAATCCATTTGCAGCGCTATTAACATCAGCGCGGCAGTAATATATTTCTACGAGAATTGTATGCAGCTAATTGTGTTCCTAATATTATATGTAGCTACCTCCATACATTATTCATTGTTTAACAACAGTTTCTGATCCCCATTCCGTTTCTACAGTTCTGGATGTGGCCGTTTATTCCTAGATACTTTTTGCGCAACTTCGGTGCCCTCTGCTCGTTTTCTCATCCACTTTAATACAGTGTTACCTGCAGTTGTATGCAAATAATCCAAAGCGCGACAATCATTCCCTGGTCGCTGTCGGTTTAGTTCTTTTCAGGCAGTGTTATATGGCTGCTAGTGGTACACCATCCTTGTACACACTGTTAGACAGCCTATATTGACACACCACACAAACAAGGCAACTTCAAGCACGTCCAAACGCAATGACTTCTTTCTTTCTGCCACTCTGTCAAGTCTCCATGTTGACCAATGTTACTCCGTTGATTCTGTATAGTAGACAGGCGTTTACACTCTGATTTACAACTACGACAGAGTCAGAGGTGGTGGATCACATGACCACATGGCACTGGCTCTACTCCAAGTGCAGCTCCACAAAGCCACCAGTGTAGTCTTTCAAAAGGTTGACAAATAGGAGGGACAATCAATAAGTAATGCAGCACAGCTTTTCATCGCAGAGTTTCCTTTGATAAAATGCCAAATTTTTTGTGGAACGTTGCGGAATATTTCCGACTCTGACATTCTGATAGGTGGTGGCGCTATAGGAAGCCTTTCAAAATGGTGTCTCTAACGGAGGAGTATTCCAAGCAGAGAGCTGTCACTGAGCTTCTTTCGGCGGGAAACCAGAGCATCGCATATATTCAAAAACTCTCGCAGTATGTCTACGGAGACCTGGGAGTGAACAAAACCACGCTGAGTCGTTGGGCGAGACGCCTGTCATCATCGCAACAAGGTCGCTCAGACCTGTCCGACCTCACGCGTGCCAGCCGCCCGCACACAGCTGTGACTCCTGCAATGTTGGAACGTGCGGACACTCTGATTCGAGGTGATCGAAGAATTACAATCAAAACACCTCGCTCCCCGTTGGTAGAACTGGCACACTCCGCCACCAGTTGGGATACTCAAAGGTGTGTGTCTGCTGGGTTCCTCACCGGCTAACAGAAGACCGTAAACAGCAACAAAGGACCATTTGTGCGGAACTGCTTGCGCATTACGAGGCTGATAGTGATAATCGATCAAAGATGGGTTCATCATTTCTAACCGGAAAAGAAACGGCAATACATTGAGTGGGTCCACAGCACTTTTACTCCGAAGAAATGCCCAAAACCGCACTCTTAGCCGGTAAGGTCATGATGAAGCCCTTCTGGGAACATGAAGGGGTTATTCTGTCATCTCCCGTCATGGTGCAAAGGTCAATTACGAAATATATCATCAGAAAACGAAAGAAATTGCTTCAGCGTATTCGTCGCCACAAAAATGCAAATGAGCTTCTCGTTCTCCATAACAACGCAAAGCCTCTCACGAGTCTCCGCACTCGAGAGGAGCTTACAAACTTCATTGGACTGTTCTTCCTCATCTATCCTACAGTCCGAATCTCACACCTTCCGACTTGCATTTGTCTTGCCCAATAAAGCATGCACACCGCAGAAAGCTGCACGTGGGTGGCACGGTGATTGACACAGAAAGACGTTGTTTCCAACGTCGGCCAGTGGTGGTACCGTGAGGGCACAAAGGCCCTCTCAGCAAGGTCGAGTAAGACCGTCGCATTGAACGTAGATTACGTTGGGAAACAGGGTTTTGTATCCAAAACAATGGGGAATAATATGGTGTACTCGAATGCTGAATAAAACCAACATGCTTTCATAAAAAAATATGTTGCATTACTTATTGGTCGCCCCTCGTCTTTTGTCTGGGGAGCTTTCAAGCATCTATTTTAATTTGTCACTGACAGGTAACGTCTGTAAAAATTATGAGTAAGAGCCACGGATTTATCTGGTCGATTCTTGATGTGGTTGTTCAAAAATTTGAGAACCCTAGTAAGATACTTTTGTTGCTCACTAACAACCACCATGCCAGCCGCTGCGACCGAGCGGTTCCAGGCGCTTCAGTCGGAACCGCGCTGCTGCTACGGTCGTAGGTTCGAATCTTGCCTCGGGCATGAATGTGTGTGATGTCCTTAGGTTTAAGTAGTTCTAAGCCTAGGGGACTGATGACCTCAGATGTTAAGTCCCATAGTGCTTACAGTCATTTGAACCATTTTTGAACAACCACCATACCTACTTCACTGGCTGAAAATCACCGCTTATCAGTTCGAGCACAGGACGAACTGTGCACCAAAGACTTATACTAATGTTTCTTCAAAATCCTTGTGGATGTTAGCCCATCTCATTATAAAACATGAAAACATGAAAAACCGACGTTTCGATCGTCGTTGCCGCTGTCATCTTCGGTGCTAAACACATGAAGAAGACATTTACAAAGACACTCGAAACGTCGGTTGTTTAGTTTTATGGCGTATTATGGTGTAACGCCCTAATATCCAAAAGGATTTTATTCGAACTGACACCGACCGTGAAAGCCTACGATTATAGGAAATCTAAAGCTCAGTTGAGGCGCCAGCTGCAAGGCAACTCCTCGCGTGAGTGACTGGAGCTTCCCGGTGCTACAAGTTGTGTTCCATCCGGCTGCCCCTCACGGCAGGACAGGGCAGAGCGCCAAATGAGCGAGCGCCGGCTAATGTTATCCGCTGCTCCACAAACCGCCCTCTCGCTCCCGTGCGTGACGTCATACCTTAAACTGGACACACTGCATAGCCTGAGGGATCGTCTTGCACCCGAAGAGCAGCGAAACAGGCGCAGTAAAGCACGCTACCGACTGGAGAGCCTCACTCAGAAAAGCAATAAACTGTTGTGAAACTTTTTGTATAAAATGATTGTATTCGGTATTGACAAACTGTGTCATCTTTACTTTTCAATGTTCCCTTCACTGACAACTCACAATCGTTTACGACTTACATCTTCGCAGTGGAAAGAAACAGAATCTATGGAGTGTTAATTTTAATTCTAGTAAGACCTGGCTTTATGAAGTGATGGAGAAACGTAGTCCTATGTTCTTTTTACAATTTTTTACAATTTTTTTTACTAAATCTTTTCTCTTGATTGCAACAGTATGGTGTTGGCCTTGATCACAGCTTCCACTCTCGCAGGCATACGTTAGGTCAGGTGCTGGAAGGTTTCTCGGAGAATGGTAGCCCCTTGATCACGGAATGCTGCACTGAGGAGAGGTATAGATGTCGGTCGGTGAGGCCTGGCAATAAGTCACCGTTCCAAAACATCCCAAAGGTGTTCCGTTGGATTCAGGTCAGGACTCTGTGCAGGCCAGTCCATTACAGGGATGTTATTGTCGCGTAACCACTCCGCCACAGACCGTGCATTATAAAAAGGTGCTCGATCGTTTTGAAAGATGCATTCGCCATCCCCGGATTGCTCTTCAACAGTGGGAAGCAAGAATGAGCTTAAAACATCAATGTAGGCACGTGCTGTGATAGTGCCACGCAAAACAACAAGGGGTGCAAGCCCCCTCCATGAAAAATACGACCACACCATAACACCACTGCCTCCGAATTCTATTGTTGGCACTACATAGGCTGGCAGATGACGTTCACTGGGCATTCGCCATATCCACACCCTGCCATCGGATAGCCACATTGTGTGTCGTGATTCGTCACTCCACACAACCTTTTTCCACTGTTCAACCGTCCAATGTTTACGTTCCTTAGACCAAGCGAGGCGTCGTTTGGCTTTTACCGGCGTGATGTGTGGCTTATGAGCAGCTGCTTGCCGGCCAGTGTGGCCACGCGGTTAAAGGCGCTTCAGTCTGGAACCGCGCGACCGCTACGGTCGCAGGTTCGAATCCTGCCTCGGGCATGGATGTGTGTGATGTCCTTAGGTTAGTTAGGTTTAAGTAGTTCTACGTTCTAGGGGACTGATGACCTCAGATGTTAAGTCCCATAGTGCTCAGAGCCATTTGAGCCATTTTTTTGAGCAGCTGCTTGATCATGAAATACAAGTTTTCCCACCTCCCGCCTAACTGTCGTAGTACTTGCAGTGGATCCTGACGCAGTCTGGAATTCCTATGTGATGGTCTAAATAGATGTCTGCCTATTACACATTACGCCGCTCTTCAACTGTCGGCGGTATCTGTCAGTCAACAGACGAGATCAGGCTGTACGCTTTTGTGCTGTACGTGTACCTACACACTTCCACTTCACTATCACATCGGATGCAGTGGACGTAGGGATGTTCAGGAGTGAGGAAATCTCGCATACAGACGTATGACACATGTAACACCCAATCACCTGACCATATTTGAAATCCGTGAGTTCCGCGGAGCGCCCCATTCTGCTCTCTCGCGATGTCTAATGACTACTGAGTTAGCTGATATGGAGTACCTGGCAGTAGCTGGCAGCATAATGCACATAATATGGAAAACGTATGTTCTTGGGGGTCTCCGGATACTTTTGATCACATAGTGGATCTGGTAAATCTGATAATTAATGAGACAACTGCTGGCTACACCAACGAAGTTACAGAGTGCTTAGGTACTCTTAATAAGCGTGATTCAGAGCTGCACTGTAGCTTCCTTGAGTATAACGAGCAGCTACGCTCATTAATGATCGTGTTCTGAGATACAATATCACACGATGGTGCTCTAGCGTATAGTGTATTTAGAAAAAAACATCTTTACTGTGAATATTCAGAAGACGGCTGTTTAGCAACCGAAACTTATAATTGGTTGTAATACAATACATCATTTCTCAATCAAGACAAAAGATCTTTGTGAAATTTTGTAAATTTTTACAAACTTAAATTCTCCCTACTGTTAGCATTTGAACGCAGACTTAATTTCGCGATCAAGCACTGGAATTTAAACAGAATTAAAATCAATGCTCTCAAATTCATTATTTTGTCATTTGAGAGCAGTTCACTTTCCATACTTCCGTTTATGAATGTCACATACAGCGACATTCTGAGCCCCATTTATGGCCTAGAAACTATAACTTGGGCATTTTTACTTTGTTGTGAAATAAAAACAATTCTTCGACCGATTATTGAGTATTGCTCGCCAGATTGGTACTCTTAGCACGCTGTAATAATACAAGAGATACAGCAGATCAGCCGAAGATTGCAAAGTTTCGTTGCGGGACCGTTTAGCAATTGCGAGGGCGCTACGGAAATGCCCAACGTGCTCCAGGGGCAGTCGCTAAAAGTGAAGCGTCGTGCGTCAGTTTTAGTTTTACTAGTGAAGTTCCCAGGGCGTATATTCCAGGAGGAGTCTGGCGACATTTTACTCCTCTCACGCATGTTTCATTGAAAGATCACGACGACGAAAATAAAAATTACAACTCACGTTAGGTTTACTGACAGTCGTCCTTTCTACGCTCCATCTGTGAATTGAATAGGGAAGATGGGAAATTGTAGTGGTAACGAAAGCACTCTTCGATAAATGCAATAACATTGTTTGCGGAGTATACGGGGTGTTATAAAAAGTTATATCCTGTGCCGGTTATTGAGCAGTGAGAACACAGCCGACGTTAACGATGTGGAACAGATTTGTTATAAAGTACATGCACTAGAGCTCCTCCTTGGAGAAATTCAATTACAAGCACTGTTTGCAATAGTTAGGGGAAATAATGAATTTACAATTCATACTAACGGAGGAGGATACTCGTTTGCGCACGAGGAGAAATGCAAGGGAGAGGAAGAAGAATTGCAGTGTAGCGTACGAGCAACGGGATTAGAGGTGGTACCAGCATACATAAGGAAATGTAAGCGGGTTTATCGTGCAAGAATAGCCTTGTGAAAAGTACAATTTGGTCATAAACAGTAGCCTCACTGTTAAGATAACATTCATAGGTCAATACAGAAGTTGCAGACACAATTGCACATTACAAATGATACAGTTCATCGTTCGACATATTACTACGGATCTTCCTCTGTCACTGTTTAGACGCACAGAACACATTTACAAAACACCTCGTCATAGTGTCTTCATTTCCAATACCCGCATCTGTTTCAGATCCACTGGCAGTGTCATTTGAGTCACTGTCATATTGACTTGCGAAATCAGTATTGCTCCCATCACTATGACTATTGCTATTCGAATCTGCACCACTTCCCACACTTGCTGTAGACAATTGGACGACACTCATCTCTGTACCCTGGGATACTTTTTGGAGTAAGTAATTCATTTTGCCCTGATACTAATTTGCTCCTGGAGAACTTTTCGATTAATCTCCGTCTTCTTCCACATAAATCCTAGAGTGTGCAGAATTTTACAAAGTGCGTTTGTACTTCCTTCAAAATTTAAGCTCTCTAACTTTTTATGAATTTCCTTCGAAGTGGGTCTTCTTTTATCTGTAATGTAGAAATTATTCGCCACATGGCGAACGACTTGTCTAAATTGGCCCCCAGGACGATCTGGACACCTCCTTGGGAGGTGTTAAAAATGTCGAGGATTCACCACCCTGGACTCTTTCCACTTCTCTCTTGATGCTTGAGCAGAAGTAAATGATATACCAGTTGCTTCGGTCACTCGTTTCAATGTGGATTTTAGCACCGCTTCTTTCTTCATAAACTGGTAGTTATTTGCAACCACTTCACATGTTTGTCTACGAAGAACATTGCACTTTAATTTGCTTCGTGTTGGTGGCGTCTTCAACTATGAGTGTTTTCTCCCAGAGTATTCATTAATGGAGCGTTCAGCCTGACTCGGTGACAACACGCCCTACGCTGGTGATGGACCGAGCGGCGTCAACTGTCCGTCGTGTTTACCCTGTCCCCGTCACATTTGCTTGAACGGTACGTAACTTCGTGATGGTGGTTAAGTTCCTATGGGACCAAACTGCTGAGGTCATCGATCCCTAGGCCTGCACGTCACTTAATCTAACTGAAACTAACTTACGCTAAGGACAACACACACACCCATGCCAGAGGGACGACTCGAGCCTCCGGCGGGGACAGGCTCGCGAACCGTGGCTACCCTGTTCAGAAAATGGCTCAAATGGTCTAAGCACTATGGGACTTAACATCTGAGGTCATCAGTCACCTAGACGTAGAACTAATGAAACCTAACTAACCTAAGGGCATCATACAAATCCATGTCCGAGGCAGGATTCGAACCTCCGACCGTAGCAGCCGCGTGGTTACGGACTGAAGCGCCTAGAACCGCTCGGCCACAGTGGCCGGCGACTTCCCTGCACGGCATAAGTTCGTAAGAGGGCAGATGGCTCTAATGACGGACAAAATCAAAAGTATTAGATTCGCTTTGAAACTAGAACAGTGCAGCAAAAGGTAAGATCGACGGCCGATACCAATGTTCTTTGCAGTATCAGGTGTGGAGGCCATGTCCATGCGATATCTGAGGTAGTCACTGGCAGCGTCCATGATAGGCAGTGACATGAGTAACACAGAGTCGAACGTTCCAAAGGCTTCCTTCGAGAGCTCTGAATGATGGACCGTGAGCGCAGTCGGTGCCTGGCCGAGAAGACACGAGGAAAAGTCTGCCTCGAGTGGCTCTGCACCGGCCTAAGTACCCGCGTAGTGTCAGGATATAGCACGAACTATTTGCGGACACGTGATCCACGGACGCAAGCAGGTCCGCCTGGTCAGTGACCTCTGGTGGCGCTCACGTTGCTGCGTGTCTGCTTCGTGAGCGGGAACGATCGTTAACTTGTCTTCGTCTGGGGTGACCCCGGCCAGCATAGGTCACTCGCATACCACAGATGTGTGAGGGGTTGCTGGTTGACAGGTTGAACGACCCGTAAACCAAAAAATTCCGTCCAAACGGGCCATGAAGGGCCAACGGTACCAACCGACCGCCGTGTCATCCTCAGCCCACAGGCGTCATTGGATGCGGGTATGGAGGAGCATGTAGTCAGCACACTGCTTTCCCGGCGTATGTCAGTTTACGAGACTGGAGCCTTTACTTATTAGCCAAGTAGCTCCTCAGTTTGCCTCACAAGGGCTGAGTGCACCTCGCTTGCCAACAGCGGTCGACAGACAGGATTGCCACCCATCCGGGTGCTAGCCCATGCCAACAGCGCTTAACTTCGGTGATCTGACGGGAACTGGCGTTACCACCGCGGGAAGGCCGCCGTCACAGCAAAAGGTACTCATTCGTAGTGAGTCAGACTTCCGTCCGATTTCTTATGGAACCATTCACACACTGAAAAACTCCACGCTAGTCACGGATGCTCTGGCAGGCACGTATTATGCGTTCTTGTAGTACCTGTACATCATTAATGGAGACCAAAGGTTCCAGGTGTTCCCACAACCAAACATCCAACGTATTGAGAAAGGAAGAACAAGATGGACAACATACTGCACCTTCCAGATCAGTCTATTGGCCATCAATTGTCTGTATGAGGTGTTCGCGGACATCTAGAAGATACAGGGATTCTGCGTCATCATGCACGAGCCCACATCTCCAGCCGTTGTAGGGATGGTATCTCCTGTAGCAGGACAGGCAAGAAGTTTAATAGGTACTTATGATACCTTGAACCAGTCAGCCTGTCTGGTAGAATGTAAGGACGTTCGTAATAGCAAAGAGCTTACAGTAGAAGAGATGTGCGTTACAGTAGCGAAGATCGACAAAAAGTGCTAATAGCTCTTCAGGTATGCCTTTTAGATCCCATGTTCAAAGAATATTTTGTCTTGTCTCCGTTCACACACCACCTCTCAAAATACGGAGTACTTTTTTTTAACACCCTTTGTATGTAAATGTAGAGGGTGTCAATAATTAAAGTTCCCGTTCCAAAACGCTATAGAAAGAGAATGACGCCAAATTTGAAGAGTTTATTATTGTCCCAGGGGGAAGCGTCATGAAATAAAAGAAAATTTCATCCATAGCTAGCGCTGTAAGCGTCAGCATATGCACAACATCAGACGCACGGCACACAGCTGTTCCTCAATTTGCGCTCGAGATGCTCCACAAGTCTGTTTCCATGAATGATCGCGCGCTGCTGGCAAAGCTCTTTTAAAAGCAAGGTGACTGTGTACCCTTGAATGTTTGGAACACTTCAGACACTCAAGGGTATTGAAAAAGGCGCTGGTCCGATGTCTGCTAAGGGTCTGGAGAAGATGATTACAAAATTGGAAAAGACACGTTCTTTTGAAGTGCAACTTCGCAGAGGGAGGAAATCAGATGATCCGACGCCTGTCGATGAGGTGGCCAGAGCACTGCAGGAGAAGTCGAGCGTTGGTGTGTAAGCGTGCAGTGCATGGGGAATTGCCCGAACGCTGGACATGCTTTTGAGCGCAGTGCATGTAGTCCTGCGACACATCCTACATTGCTATCCACACCAAATCACTCTTTTTCAGGATTGGCTCCTTGCCGACTTGCCAGCAAGACAAGCGATCGCTCAGGAATTTCGTACTCCTCCCATGAAAGTGGACGCTGAATGACCATGCAGCATTCTGTGGACAGACAAAACTCACTTCCAAGGACATATCAATACGCTGAAATGCAGAATATGGGCAACGGTATTCCCGCACTCATATCAACCCGTGCCACTTCATTCTGCAGAGGTGACTGTGTGATGTGGGTTGACGGTATCGTTTTAGGATCGTATTTATTCGAGGAGATGAGTCGTGAAGGTCCTGTTACTTGTACCAGGAAATGCTGTGAGAGTCTTTTGCACACCAACTTCGTTCCAATCCTTCAACATCACGTGTGTTTCGATAGGATCATTTTTACCGAAGTTGGCGCTTCTCCGCGCATTGTGCAGCCGGTAAAGTGGCTGTTGCGGAAGCATTTCGGAAACGCTGAAATTATTAGCCACCTTTTCCCTACAACATGGGCGTGCAGATCACCTGATTTTAATCCATGTCACCTCTGATTGTGGTGTTATCTGAAAGATGTCGTGTTCAATGTTCCAGTTACGAAAGTGTCTGAATCCAATGCACGCATTGCTCAACGCAATCTGAACGTGAGCCCCGAAATACTCCGATCTGTTGTTAAACATGTAGTTTCTCACTATCAAGTTCTGGCAGAAAACGATGGACAGCACATTGAAAAGTTTTGCGCCAGTCTCACGAAAATTAGAAACCGACGTCATATTGATTTTTATGCAGTTTTTGTTCCCAGGACATTTACAAACAGATATCATTAAGCTTTTTATGGATTTTTTACTCCCAGGACAATTAAAAACCGACGTCATTTTGTTTTTTATGCGGTTTTCGGCCTCAGGACAGTTGAAAAGCGATTTTTCCCATCTGATGAGGTACTAACTTTGTGTGGTGGATTGGCCTAACCAACTCCGCTACGACTGTTGACTGCCAATCTTTGCAGTCGTAAACATTGAACAGTGTGGATGGTGAAATGTGCATCTCAAACTATAGCTGTCGTATTGCGATTCATGTGTCATTTTGTAGGCGACCCCATTTCCGTTAAGACGCTTACAGTGCCATTTATTGCTAGAATTTACGTCTTACATTCCATTTACTCTTTGTTTTTGTTTTCGTTGACGATTCCTCTTTCGTGAATAATATCCTATTCTAACTTGACATCATTCAGAGTTGTGATTCTCTTTCTACGGCGTTTTGGAAATAGAACATTAATTGCCGGCCGGAGTGGCCGAGCGGTTCTAGGCGCTACAGTCTGGAACCGCGCGACCGCTACGGTCGCAGGTTCGAATCCTGCCTCGGGCATGGATGTGTGTGATGTCCTTAGGTTAGTTACGTTTAAGTAGTTCTAAGTTCTAGGGGACTGATGACCTCAGCAGTTAAGTCCCATAGTGCTCAGAGCCAGAACATTAATTATGTACACCCTGTCCATACACTTAGAAACGAAGTATTCATTGGAAGGAAACAAGCAAGATTAGCTGTCAAAGTCCCATGACGACGAATTAGAGTAGCCGTTAGAAAGTAATATTCAGGGGGACGATTTAGGGAAACCTGGACAGACTGAACCGTTCAAATGGCTCTGAGCACTATGGGACTTAACTGCTGAGGTCATCAGTCCCCTAGATCTTAGAAATACTTAAACCTAACTAACCTAAGGACATCACACACACCCATGCCCGAGGCAGGATTCCAACCTGCGACCGTAGCGGTCGTTTGGTTCCAGACTGTAGCGCCTTGAACCGTTTGGCCACCTCGGCCGGCGACTGAACCGTCATGTAAAGTATCGTTTAGTCAAGTTTACAGACAAATAATAGTCTCACAGTGTATTTATTATCCTGCAAAGTTTCTCATTAATACCCTGTCACAATTTAAAAATAGCCGTAGGCTTGAGTGACCTAAGACTTACTTACCTAGTTGGCCACAGGAACAGAGTCGGGTCATTGCCTCACACCTTAACGTTCCTTATTGGTCTCTGTAGCTTTTGATGTTCTCGTGGGCTCCCAGGGTCGCAAGGTCTTCCTTGATTCCACCAGCCCAGCTCAGTTTTGGTCTACCAAGGGCTCTCGTACCTTGCGGATTCCCTTCTAGCACTGCCTTGAACATTCTTTATTCTCTTGTCAGTGTATGTCACAACTATTCAGGTCTTTCGCTCTTTATTACATCTGATACATTAAACAACTTCTCGACTTAGGTGTTTTTCATTCTTCTAAAAATTCCATTTTCTAACACACGTCCAAAGATTTTTCTTACACCTTGTTTCCGAGGGTCTAATTTTTTTCTCAGTCGTCTTAGCAAGTGTCCATGTTTCAACCCCATGTATAAGGAATGAAAATTACCTGCTTTGTCCATGACATAATCTAATTCTGTTACTGAAAGTAGAAAAAGTAACCGCAGGAAAATTTATCCACCACTCTAGTGAACTAAATATGCTTCTCAACGATACAAATAGTTTAAAAACAAAAGATAATGATTATTTCTTGCCAGTTTTAGGAAATATAATATTCGTGTGTATGTACTGTTTTTCAATAAATCACCTCAAACATTAATCAGTGTAAACATAGATACAATATGATAATGTTAAAAAAAATTGGCCGGAAATTTCCGCAGAAAATGGCAAACCCGTAATTGGAAAGTTAGTTATTCATCCTTCCTGCAGAATGACACCTCACCTTCTAGCTGGTTACTGCTGGTCTCATGTTTAAGAAATCCTCTACAGAATATCACTTCCACGCAGGTTCTCCATTCGTTCACTTTGGATGCACTCAATTTGATGTCTTCCAGTAACGTTAAGAGAACCGATTGGAGGTAACACAAACCCATATCTGTAATGAAATAAAATTTTGCTATCTTATAGTAATATTCACGGTTTCTTCCAATTTCCCACTAATAGGGGAAGAGACACGCAAAGTGTGAGAAAGCACAACGGGTATTCTCCCGGAGATAACATTACCTTTCCATGTTGCATCAACGACAGGTTATCGAAAACGGAGACCATGGTCTTACTGAAGCAGATTGTGGCAAGACATCATCCATGACCTTCTGCATAGGACAATGCATTCGCTTTAAATGATTTGCAGTAGTGCGTGGGATTTAGGTGGAGTGGGGTTCCGGCAGTGGATTGTGTAGACGTGGGCTTAACTTTAAGGGGGGTAGGACGTCAAACAGGCCGACTTGGAGCAGGAGAGGCACCACAGGACATTTTAATTTCCACTGTCTATACTTTTACAAGTAAATTCATAAAACATTGTCAGCATGACCAGGAAGGATTCAGGATTCACACTCGTAGCAGCGTAAGTTCAAAAACAAAACAAAATATTTTTTTTTTACATGTGAAATTTCATCATTTTTTCACTTACTATTGGCTGCATTTTTTGCTATAGGTACACTTTTCTTCATAAGTAAGAGAGACTGTTCTATGAATTTTGCTGTGGTGTATCGAGAGGTTGTAACAATGGAAAATTGTACTGAAATGCAGGAGGATCTGAAGCGAATTGACGCATGGTGCAGGGAATGGCAATTGAATCTCAATGTAGACAAGTGTAATGTACTGCGAATACATAGAAAGATAGATCCCTTATCATTTAGCTACAAAATAGCAGGTCAGCAACTGGAAGCAGTTAATTCCATAAATTATCTGGGAGTAGGAATTAGGAGTGATTTAAAATGGAATGATCATATAAAGATTATCGTTGGTAAAGCAGATTACAGACTGAGATTCATTGGAAGAATCCTAAGAAAGTACAATCCGAAAACAAAGGAAGTAGGTTACAGTACACTTGTTCGTCCACTGCTTGAATACTGCTCAGCAGTGTGGGATCCGTACCAGATAGGGTTGATAGAAGAGATAGAGAAGATCCAACGGAGAGCAGCGCGCTTCGTTACAGGATTATTTAGTAATCGCGAAAGCGTTACGGAGAGATAAACTCCAGTGGAAGACTCTGCAGGAGAGACGCTCAGTAGCTCGGTACGGGTTTTTGTTGAAGTTTCGAGAACATACCTTCACCGAAGAGTCAAACAGTATATTGCTCCCTCCTACGTATATCTCGCGAAGAGACCATGAGGATAAAATCAGAGAGATTAGAGCCCACACAGAGGCATACCGACAATCCTTCTTTCCACGAACAATACGAGACTGGAATAGAAGGGAGAACCGATAGAGGTACTCAAGGTACCCTCCGCCACACACCGTCAAGTAGCTTGCGGAATATAGATGTAGATGTAGATGTAGATGTAGATGTACGTACAGGTGTTTGAAACTCTATAATCTATTTAATTTATGAAAAAATGAATGAGTTGTTACGTTTTAAACTTTATGTTTAGAAAAAAATCAAATTTTGTTGTTAATTATCTCAATTTTTACCGCAGTTTTTAATAGATTTGGAAAATTCTATAGTTTCATACACCTGTAAGTATGGTTTGTATGCTGTGCAAAATTCATCAAAGAATGTCTCTTACTTGTGAAGAATAATGTACCTGTAGCAACAAATGCAGCCAACAGTAAGTGAAAAAATAATGAAATTTCATATCTATAAAAAATTATTTTGTTATGTTTTTGCAGTTCCACTGCTATGAGTGTGAATCCTGAATCCTTCCTGGTCATGCTGACAAAGTTTTATTAATTTATTTGTAAAAGTATAGATAGTAGAAAATAAAATGTCCTGTTGTGCCTCTCCTGCTCCACGTCGGCCCGTTTGACGTCCTACCCCCCTTAATAACAATTTATTTCAATTGCAGAATATCAATATGTAAGACATAAATCATTCTGGCAAAACAATTCATTCTTTGTAGCCAGAATAAACCTTAGCAGATCTCAAATAATAGTACCGCTGTTCGCTGCGTCCCCAGACACACCTTCGCTGTTCCCCGAGGCTCACTTCGAAGCAGGATTCATTATTAAACACAATCCTACCCAATACATGCGATTCCAGGTCGAAGACCTGTCTGGAAACGCCGCGGACGGCGGTGGGATATCAACCTGAATGTCACCCGCCATGCGGCCCGACAACCACGTATGATAGTCTGGGGTGCCATTCCTTTTCATAACAGGACCGCTTTAGCTGTCATCCGCGACACACTTGCAGCACATAGGTACGTTGGCGATATTCTGCGCCTGGTTTCCTTGCCCTTAATGGCAAGCGAGCCTGGGCTTAAATTTCAGCAAGTTAATGCCTAACTGCACACGGCGAAGTTTGTACGGCTTGTCTTCGTGCTTACCAGTCCCTACTTAGGCAAGCAAGGTCGCTGGATCTCTCTCCAATTGAGAACGTTTGGAGTACTATGGGCAAGGTCTTCCAACCAGCTCGGGATTTTGACGATCAAACGCGCCAATTAGACGAAACTTGACACGTGGTCCCTCAGAAGGACCTCCAACAACTCTGTCAATTAATACCAAGTCGAATATCTGCTTGCATAAGGGCCACAGGTGACCAAAGCGTTATTGATTTGCTCAATTTGTGAAGCTCTTTCTCTTGAATAAATGATGAGTTTTTTCTGAAATTCTTATCATTTGTTTGTATGTACATCATATCTACCGATTTCTGTCCCATATGGATAATTCCTTCGTGGTGAGTCTACTTTTTAGTGTATTATTTTAAACCGTTATCACTGACTTACTTCAATCCTCAGTTATTTACAACACGTAACAGCCTTAATCGTAATAAACCACAGACCTGGTATAAAGGTAGTTTTTCTCTTCCTCTGCCATTCTTTCCGCTCTCTGTCTATACACACACACACACACACACACACACACACACACACATACAACGTGACATAGTAGTAACATGCCATGTTGTTTATACGCAAGTTTTGGTCGCTAATGGCAACATTGTAGTTACACTTAATCTTTCTGCCACTTTGACTACATACATATGTTGAAATTATCAACTCTATAAACTTCAATGAAAAGAATTTTCAAGCACTGGAGATATTTACCCTTGCATATCTATTCACCTACACGATTTGTGACCACTGGAGGTATTTACGTTTATATATCTATTTATCTACGCAACGAAAAATCTCGTTAAAAATTATTCAGAAATGGTGTTTGTACTTTTAAATAGCGTTTTTGCTTCTGTTATGTTTTCTGCACTTATTAGTTTCTAGACGCCATCTTTATTTCACTAGAGTTTACAAACTGTGATGCTATTTATATGATGCACACGAAAGAGGAACGAGCCTGTGACCATTGGAAGTATTTTATTTTGCTTATCTTACTTTCACGTTTATATTTTCTTTCAAACTCTAGTCCAAAAGTTTCACAAAAATGTGAGCCCCGTTCTGAAATAGCATTTTGCTTTTGTCTCTAAGATAGTAGCACAGGTTATCTCGAAGTTGTAACAGAACACATAGGTGCCATACTAATCCACATAAATCCATATGGCGAAGCAGGTTTAACCCTTCGAAACGCGTTGTGGGGATAAATAAGCGGTGACTGGTAACAGTAAGGATCTTATTTCATTCGATAACAAGTCCTCTTTCTGAAAATAGATGTTTCAGGAATCAAAAAAATCGAAGTTATAAACCTATACTACTGAATTTTGAAAATAATCACAAATTAAGATTGGAACATTCTGGAACAGGAACTTTTTTAATATGAATAACTTTTTTAAATAGGAAGTCTTTGGGCAATGCGAGGCATTTGTCGAGAAGTAAAAACTGTTTTTTTTTTTAATTAACTCTTTCAATTTAGAAACAAGCAGATATTTTCTGTATGAAAATTTCACCTCCACGTGTTTTTAATAGTTCCACACTTACGAATTTTCCTTTAAATTAATTTTTTCCAGGTAAACTAACTGTACTGATATCATTAGAAATCTGTAAATGACGCCATTAATAATAAAATTTAATGAATTCCTGCTTGAATGAGAATCTGAACATTTTACATACCTATGGATTACTTTAAAAAATTAATTATCTAAGGGTTACAATTGCATAAATGTAGCCATCCCATCTTGCTACGTCTCAAGTTGCTCGATTTTGATCAAACTTGCGATAAATCACTGTCGGAAACATCAGTCGCGCACTAATATGCCAGGCAAATGATTACTTCAGTGCGAATATTCTTGTTTCTTTTGTCTAGGCCCTCCTAGGTAGAATAGGAGATGGTTTCGGAATGTTCCCGACAATGGTTCGTTTATTTGCCTGTTTATGGGAAGTAATGGCCATCTTCCTAATCTTTGTCGAGTAGGTGGCCTCGTATAAAGACGGTGATTTCGACGGTACATTAACCCTGACCACTCTCAGGCAGATGCGATGAGTTCACGAAATATGCTGTAGAAGGGATTAATCGAGGACACTTTAGTAGAAGTCAAGAACGGCAGTAAGATAGTCGTAGCTTGCCTTGCCAGTTGTAAGCAATCCACCAAGGAAAGATGGATAGTGCGCTAAGCCTTTTTCCAGACAGATCCTTTGCTTTGTCAGCCATGCAGAGGTTCACAATAAAAATCCAGAGGGTAAAAAATATGTTTAGTAACAGTAGTAATATGATACGAAAGGCGACCCATAATTCTGTGTGATTTAACGCGTACTGCGAACAATCTAACGGAAACCGCCATTCCCCTGCGGGTAATAAAGGAAGCTGGCGGGCGACAAAGGACGATGGCGCTTCTTACTGGAGTCGTGAAGTTCCTTTGTACGTGACGCCTGCGTCTGTGGGTAGACGATCCGCTTAATCAGTAGTCCTCGTAACACCTTCGTTGTCTGACAGCGCCGTTCTGCAAATGTGTCGCTCAAGGCCGCACCTTCACTCGAAGAGAGGTTAGAGTTTAACATCCCGTTGACATCAAGGTCATCAAAGACAAGCACAGCTAGAGGAGATCGCTGGAGCGAATCAGTCGTAACCAAATCGAAAACGATAATCCCAAATGATTTAGGGAAACGAAGTGGAATGTACTTACTGACGGCTGGCTGAGAATTTTCAGGCTAATCATCTTCAGAACGATTCCGTAATCTTGTATGTGGTAAATGAAGAAAGTGTGTAAATGCGTTACTGATTCCTTTACCCTAACAAATGTACTGCGATATCCTAAGCATTTCGTCATTCTTCTTCTCAAACTTATTGTCTTTATTTTTCCCGCTGCAGTGTCATTTCCTGTGGCGGCTGTATTGCTAAAACATCTTTGTAAGCAATCAATGGATAACATATTTCGCCTTTTGTGTCAGTGGCAGTCCATTTTTTGCTTCCAATGCAGTTTATTGTCCTATCGACAGAGAGTCTGTGACAGACAATGTACCCATTTAGGTCTTTCTCATTCGGTTTCATCTCTATGACAGGAAACAAACATCGTACACTTTCCATTTCGGTGTCTGATGTTTCTTGTTATTCCGACTACAGGCTTATTGGCAAAGTTACTTAAATTCGGACTCAATCTACGGGCAGGGAACAGTGAAAATAGCGCACCCAGAGGGAAGAAAGGCAGTAATACGAAACTTTGCAAATATGTACAGTGATATATGTAAAAGAGTCACGTCTGGTGCCAATAAGCATGCACATAGACCCTACAGTGGTTTGCGCCCTAAAACCACAGACCCTACAGTGGCACTGCAATCGGGCAGGGGACACTTTTTCAGCGGCGTAAAGAGGACAAATCATACACGTGACGATCACATCTTGATTCGAGGAGGACGTTAGTAGGCGTGAAATGTTAGGTAGACGTATTAAACGACATTTCTCACAATTTAGACAGTTTCAGATGGGACTAATCATCTGCATGAAAACTGCAGGCTGGTCGACACCGATAGTGTTTCGCCAGGTCGATCGTTCGTAGTGTTCCATCAGGTGATATTGGGAGCAGTGGAAATAAAATGAAATGAGTGTAAGGCATCCTTGGCCGGAAGACCCCTATTCGGGGAAGTTCGGTCGCCAAGTGCAAGTCTTATTTCATTCGACGCCACATTGGCCGATTTGCGCGCTGGTGATGAGGATGAAATGATGATGAGGACAACACACCACCCAGTCCACGACCGGAGAGAATCTCCAACCCAGCCGGGAATCGAACCCGGGCCAGATTTTATGGGAGGCATGCACGTTACCACCAAGCTAAGCAGGCGGACGGGAGCAATCGACACGAGGTGACACTCAAGTGCGACGTACCGGCTCTGGAGCGACCAGGGAAGAGGTCTAGAGCAGGGCTTCACAACATACGTGCTCCCGGAGCAAGCTGTGAGCAGCAAGGCGCGAACACGGAACAGCGCGAGCACGCTACCCCCACTACCGGACCAGAGCGGAGAGTGGGGAAAGTCACGTGGGGCACACAACAGCTGCCGCCAGTCAATGTAAATCCGCGGCCACCTGCAGGGATATCACTCACGAATTATTACTGCGACAAATAAAACAAATAAAGGAGAATGTACACATGCCACATAATTTTATTAGCTTAGTGTATGCCTCTACATTCGCATTAATTTGTGAACTGTTACACAATAAAAGGTGTCACTGAAGTGTGGTATTCTCGGTTATCTTGTACTTTTTGCCCTTTATAATTGCGTCTATGTTCGGAGTAATTGTTCTTGTGCATTTTAGGGGCAGCGTGCAGTTAAAATTTCGATCAGACAATGCGTTTCTCAGGCGCGTCTTGTTACATTTCATTGCAGAGAACAGTTGTTCACAAACATACGTGGAACCGAACATTGATATTATTGTAGCCGCCACTTTGTGCAAATGAGGAAATCTATCCTGAGGGAAGTGTCTGTAGAATTCCAAAATGTTTTTCTTGTTCTGAAATTTGTCTCTGTATTCTCTGTCACACTGCAGGTCAATAATTTCTTGCTGCAGCTCAGGACAAATCTCTTAAATATTCGCTGGATATGGAGAGAACAGATCAAAATCACTGTCTAGTGCTGTCAGATCTTGAAAGCGCTGATCAACTAAACTATGTGAATAACGTTCACAGTCTTTGTGAACATCTTGCATGGATGATAATTTAGGAAAATGAGCTAGGTTTCCTGTTTCCAGCTGACTCACCCAAAGTGTCAATTTCATTTTAAAAGCTCGTATTCGATCTATGAAATGAGTAATTAGCAGATCTTCACCTTGTAGTAAAATGTTCAAAGCATTCATATGGCTAGTTAAATCTGCTAAGAACGCGAGATCACATTCAAAGGTGCGCGCGCATTTCCTCTCCCTCCCTACTCCGCGACCTTGCACCTGCTCGCGAGCACGTGCCTGAGCAGATGCGAGTACTCGCGCTCAAAACCGGCCAGTTGTTAAGCCCTGGTCTAGAGGCATCATGCGGCAAGCGATCAGAGATACTACAGTGTACGGGATGCGAATTTGCAATCCAGGCGGCCTTATCGTGTACTATCGTTAACACTGAGACATCGACGACTCCTTCTACTGTGGTACTCAGCCTGATCGTCGTGGACATCCCCAAATTGGCAAAACGCGGTGTTTAGTAGTAAAATCCGATTCGATTTGGGGACGCGTGATAACCGCGGATGAGTGTGGAGGCGGCCTCGTGAATGGTGAGGTTCCACCCAAGCTGTAGCTCGCTACACCGCCGGCACAGCCGCCGTAATGGTCTGGGGTTCATAGCTTGTGGCACGTGGAGCTTAAATGGGACGGTAGATGACATTCTATTCTTCAACCTCCATTTGGGACCTTCCCTAAACGGGCTACCAGGGGCACTTTTCCAGCAAGGTAATGCTCGTCGGCATACAGCTCGAGTTACTCAAGACTTCTTACGTCATGTTCCCACTCTTCCATATCCGGCCTACCTTCCACACTTGTCAGCAATAGAGCATGTGCCGGACCATCTGAAAAGCCAGAAGCCGCCGTGTCACTCCGCACATGATTTAGAAGTGGCTGTTCAGGATTTGTGTGCCACTCTGCCTCAGGGATTAATCGAGGGCACTTTAGTAGAAGTCAAGAACGGCAGCAAGATAAACGATATTACACGCATTTTACAACCTCTTCAAAGGCAAAACATTTTTTTAAACATTGCATACACTTGACATATGAGTATGAGTATGAACTGCCTGTCTTTATAAACTGTGACCAGACTTTCTGTATTTTTGGATAACGCTCTTCTTTTTTCCACTACGAAAACACTGTACGCAAAACCTTCCGCATAACGAAAATGTTCATATGTGTGTGAATTCCTAAGGGACCAGACTGCTGAGGTCATCGGTCCCTAGACTTAAACGCTACTTAAACGAACTTAAACTAACTAATGCTAACAGCAACACCCACACCCATGCCCGAGGGAGGACTCGAACCGCCGGCGGGAGAGGCCGCGCATTCCGTGACATGGCACCTCTAACCGCGCGGTCTCTCCGCGAGGCTCCGCATAACGCACAGAGCTGCAAAAGAATTCTTTTCATTTTGGTAGGGTTTCATATTTAGCTGAAGTTCATATGATTTTGGAAGAAACAAAAACCCAAGTTCAGTTGGATAGGAAGAAATAAATTAGTCGTTTGTTAAAGTATCCCTTTCTGATTTTACGTGATGTAATTTACGAAACGAGTGAGCAATTTAAACGGGAAAACGGGAAGTTCTTACCAGTTTTTCACAAAGCCCGCGTCCAGTGGATTAGCCGTTACTTCACCTGAAGTGTCCCAAGATGTGAAGTAAAAGATGAAACAGAGAAATTATCCCGTTTCCGCAGAGTCACTAAGAAACAGAAAATTAAACGTTGGTTATCATACTACACGGTAAGGTGATTTAATAGTAAAGAGAAAGATGCTATGAAAACATCCGCTGTACCCCGCGCTGCAATTTAATACACATCGCAGAAGGTCCATAATAATGTCAAAACATTTAAGTATTAGCAATATTTATGGCCATGCGTGCGTACTTTAAGAGCAAAATTGCATCCCGTGTTCCCTCGCTGGAAGTATCTAATAAACTTTGCAAAGGCGTAATCGTGAATCTTATAAGTATGTCATTAACGACTCAATGGTAATTATCTTGCAGGTCGTGCAGGAACATGTCAGGAATTTCGCAGTCAACTGCGTCACAATAACAGCTCTGCATCTAATTCGATGATATGAATTAATAGAGCTATTTTTACATCATCGTCGATGGGAGAGGAGAATTAATGTGGCATTATATTCTGGTTACAAAACTACCAGCCGCAGCATGTCGCGTGTGAATAGCATCAGAAATGATGCCGCGCCGGTCGTTTGTGAAACTTTTGGCGAAGCGTTTCCGTCTCTTTACTAGCGCGGCCACCGCAGGAACCGCAGCACCGCTTTGCGCCGATAAAACCGTAGATCTACTGTCAGGTATGATGCACGGATACCTCGAAATACGTGTGAATTTGTTCAACAGGAACGCCATCCCTTTATTGCTGTGTTTATGAAATGTGGTACCAGTTTTCGTGACCCTTTGAACGTCATCCATTGGAAAAAATAATTTGTGGCAAATATATTGTCCATGTCGTTTAATCTGATCTTCTCATACAAACTTTAAATTCATTTACACTAAATGTATCTGATTTTTATTTTTCATATCGTGACATAATTTTCACGGTCGATTAGGATGCATAATTGCATGGTCGATTACGATTTTCAGATAGCAACAGGCAGAAGATACATACAAATTTTCTTCTGTCAGTGCCGTTTTGACTCGACAGTCTCATACCGTATCATCGTATCATTGTCTATCTTTGCTTCAGTTACATCTGTAACGTATAAGGAATTTGGAATGATGCGATCAAACATTGTTATATAGTTACTTGTGGCGATGCTGCAGGGCTGCCATATTGTATTAAGTGTATACTGTTTAAATCGATGTAAAATGTGTTTTTGCAGTGAAATACGTAGAACTCCGTGTCAGATTAAACATTGCAATAGTATGACATTAAACCCTGCCCCCCTCCCCACTATGGCTCCAGTATATTAGGACATGTTTTTATAAAACAGACCTGAATATGGTCATCATAGATCGAAACCTGTAGTCTGATGACATAAAAATTTGTGAACATAGACCTGAACTAAAGGAAATTTATAAATAGTGAAGCTGTACTCATTCTGAAGTTTGGTTTGAACACCACATTACTTTTACTTACGGCCCTTTTGGAGGTAGTATGGCCTTTCGTTCCTCCGACCGTCGAACTGACTTATCCAGACAATTATAATTGGAGCTACAATTCAATCTTGTGTCGGAACCCTGGTGCGTCTCGGTATCGTTCACATTTGTAAATCGCTGTCGGTGGTAAAAGAAGTGATAGCTCACAAATAAGAACTACTGTTGGCTAGGATCAACTATAGACCTTTAGATTTAGTCTGACACTTACCACTGAGCTAACGAACCACTGAAAGAAGATAGAACTACAACGCTACAGTATTGCAACTGTTCACACTTCTTGACTATTAAAAGCTTCAGAGTAATATTACAAACCTACTACCTAGTAATTAAACGTACAATTAACAAATATCAGTAAACAGTGATGAAAAATTTCTTGTCTCAGTGCAGTAAGGTTAAATAATTCGCTAGCACTAGTGGGAATTATTAAATTACCTAGAGCTATTGTTTCGCGATTGTAATTAACACCCATCTAGCCGACGTTCCACAATGCTGAAAGGAAAAAGCGTTGGAGTTGTATTTGGGAGAAATATGTTCTTACTCCTCTCCAGATGCCCCTGTTTATGTTATGTAAATCAGCTCTTCTCCAGCTAAACTAGTGTCCAGTGTTTAGTGACCTCGATGTCAGAATCAATACAAAAGCCAAGGTTCAATCTTTCAGCCGTTCTTCCACCCCCTCAACTGTCGCAACTTCACTAAATATCCTGTGACTGCCCGAACACAATACATCTGTTACTTCCCACGACGTGTAACACTTATAATGGCCTCACTTTAACACGCGAGTTATGCTATTTGCCACATACACATACACTGATCAGTCAGAACAGTATCACCACCGAGCTACTATCGTCATAAACCGGTCAAGGGGATAAGAGAATCAGCTAGCGAGGAATGACTGATAGTCAGATACACGCACTGTGCGTGTAGTATCAGTGAGCGCGCTGTCCGTGTGTAGTAGGAGCGCGATCTATCTGAGTTTGACCGAGGGCGGATTGTGATGGCCGGGAGGCTCGGTGAGAGCATTTCAGAAACTGCACTACTTGTGTATTCTAGGAGTACTGTGGTGAGTGTCTTCAACAAGTGGTGAAACGAAGGTGAAACCGCGTCTAGACGTTGTGGGGTTGGGCGGCCAGCCGCGCGGGAATAGCCGAGCGGTCTAAGGGCGCTGCAGTCATGCATCGACTGTGTGGCTAGTCCAGGCGGAGGTTCGAGTCCTCCTTCGGGCATGGGTGTGTGTGTTTGTCCTTAGTATAATTTAGGTTAAGTAGTGTGTAAGCTTAGGGACTGATGACCTTAGCAGTTAAGTCCCGCTGAGAAAGACTGCACTCACAAATAATACATGTATTTAATCGACAGCGAATTATGTCAGGAGAAGTTGTAATGCCATCTGATTTTTGTTCCAAATATCAGAAGCTGCGCTGGCACTTTGCTTATAAAACTGGTTTAGATTTGGAACAACTGAATGAAGAAATTTATTAACCCATACAGTCGTCGTATTAATTCTTACAAATGGAAAAATAAAATCGGGTAAAATATCGATTCATTTTCTAAGAATCTCTGTAAAGTGTGCCTCCATATATAAGTCGCCATACCAAGACGCGACTATCGTTCGTGAGTAGAAAGTCAGAATTTTTTCCCGCCTATTGACACTTTTGCGGAAGATAGATGCGGAAAGCAGAGCTGTTTTCTGAGATTCCGCCAATAGAGAAGAAACACAGGGGCGCGTTCCGGCGCTGGTCGGCAGCGGCGAGCACATGCTCGGCTGACACACGGCAGCGGTGACAAATACAGTCGTAACGGGGCCCTAAATCAAACGGAAAGCGGCGCTCTCGCTCTCTCTCTGTAGCACCTCCCGCCTCTCCGCCGTGAATCTTTCGCAGCGAGCGGAGCCGTTAAAGAAAGTTCCGCACTTGGACTTTCTTACAGCTCCCAAGTTTTGTTCTCCGCCAGAAAGGATCGCACAGGGCCTCCGCGTTTCCCTGGATATACTAGGACCCGCACTCTGCCAAACTGTGGCCTGCATTTGTTCCTAAGTCCTGCTCCGTGAGCTTATGCCGGTGACTTACAGCTCACGGGCCAAACCTATTCAGACATACGAAATTCTGTACAAACAGCCAGTTTCTGACAGGAATATAGTTATGGTTAGGCACTACCATGACAAGTGAACGCTTTATTATGTTATTTTTTCATAGTATCCTGAGAAAGTGACATGCTCTGATATTATCTTATGGTACCTCTAGCAGTAACCTTGTGTTCATTTTTCACATCAACTTCAAAACAAGTGACGACGTTATACGGTGAACAGAAGTCTATTTTCATAACAAAATTATTACCTTCAACAAAATATCTAGTACAAGCTCCTGTTTATACAAAGGGGTCCAAAAGAATGTGTCCACTGTTTAAAAGTCCATAACTTGCAAACTAATTGACGGAGTTGTCTCATTTTTGATGAAAGTGTAGCTTAAAGTCCAACTTAAAGATATCACAGTAGGTGTTCGAAATGGTCACCATTAACATCCACACACAAACGATGCCGCCGAAATGCAGCACGAACTACCGACTGCAACGTGTTCAGTTGGATATTTGCACATGAATGTACAATGGATTCTCGAAGTTCATCCAATGTGCGTGGCTTTTGTCGATAACCTACGTCCTTTAGTGTTCCCCACAGGTAAAAGTCCAGAGGAGTTAGGTCTGGGGAACGTGGTGGATACTCCACAGCACCTCTACCGCCTATCCATCTTCCTGGTAGATTTTCGTCGAGATACGCCCTAACACGACTTTGGTAGTGGGCTGGGGCACCATCTTGTTAAAAGTAAACTCTTACGTCTCCATACATGTCTCGGATGGCAGGTAAAATGGATGTCTGAAGCTTCTGAAGGTACACCTCACCGGTAACTGTGCCGTCAAAGAAGAATGGCCCAATCAAGCCCCGATAAGACAACCCACACCACACATTTACTTCTGGCAAATTCACGGCTTTATCTACATGGACTTTCGGATTTTCGGCGGCCCAGTAGTAGCAATTGTGGCGATTTACTGTACCATTGAGTTTGAACTGTGCCTCATCAGACCACAGTATCATCTCTGCAAATTCTTCATCGTTGCGCACCATGTTAGTAAACCACTGGCAGTACTCCATTCCACGATCTGGGTCGTCCTCGTTCATTGCGTGTAACAACCGTGGGATGTAGCACTTCCACTTTGCTGTCTTCGAAATTCGCCGAACACTTGAGCGATTTACTCCAGTTTCACGGGCACACTGTCTCACAGACTTCTGTGGTGAGCGAGTGAATTGTTGTAACACACGACGGGAGTTAGCTGGACTTGTTACTGTTACAGGTCGTCCAGATCGTTGTTTGTGTACATCTTTAACACAGCCTTCAGCTTCAAATTTGTCTCAAATGCGACGAATCGTTAAACGTTGGTGGCTCTGTTTGATACTCATTTCGCCATTGCCGTTGAACCTCATTAATGTTTTCGTACTTGAAATACCACTTCAAAACTGACTTCCTTTCATCGAATGTAAGCCTTGCGCCAGCCATGTTTACTCGAGTAACTAGGTGCAACTAAGAACAAAACACTACCTGTCTGGCGACTGTCATCTGACAAAACAAAACAACGCAATACAGCGCTTGTGTGGTGATTGCCAGAACTACAGACTATTACACTACGAAAGATGAGACAACTCCGTCAATTAGTTTGCCAGTTATGGACTTTTAAACAGTGGATACATTTTTTTGGACCGCTCTCCATGTCCACTTCCGTTATAGCAACTGGTTTAATTTTGAATTCTTCAACCAGGGGCTATTCAGAAAGTAAGGTCCACAGTGAAAATAACAAAGGTTTTATTCGCAACAGTTTGCTACATCTTCCAGCGACTTATCTACACAATCGTCGCTCCGACTTAGACATCTGTCGTAGCGTTGTACCAACTTCACAATACCTTCGTCATAGAAGGTAACCGCCTGTTCCTTCCGCCAATTCTCTACACTGATCTACAGCTCATTGTCTGTGTCAAAAGGTTGTCTTCGTAGCTACCGATTCACAACAGCAGAGATGAACCTCAGGGGGAGCCAATTATGGGCTGTAACGTGGATGATCAAACACTTCCCATCGAAAACGCTGCAGGAGCATCTTCATTGCCCCTGCAGAGTGTGGGCGAGAATTGTCACATAGAACTAAATGCATGATAGTTATGTGGGTTGCATAGCTACAGGCGAAATCTTTCACCAGGCCCTCATACTTGGCGGTAGACACTACTATCTAGCCATCTTTACGTTCTCACTGTGAGCTCAGCACTGGAAAGAGTGACGTGATGCGATCGACGGGATACTAGACACAGTACCCAATGCATCTGTGCAAATCTTCATCAAACTCTGAGTGTGTTTTCCATTTCGCGCCGAATCGGACCCCACCGGCTGGAGTGGCCGAGCGGTTCTAGGCGCTACAGTCTGGAACCGCGCGACGGCTACAGTCGCAGATTCGAATCCTGCCTCAGGCGTGGATGTGTGTGATGTCCTTACGTTAGTTAGGTTTAAGTAGTTCTAAGTTCTAGGGGACTGATGATCTCAGAAGTTAAGTCCCATAGTGCTCAGAGCCATTTGAACCATATGAAACGGACCCTACTTTCCAAATATCCCTCTTAATTAGTATGTCGTTAGCTAGATAGCTACAGTTGGCAGTTCGTATCGATCAGAACGTAAGTTGCTTACAGAAATAATCTAACTTACCCATTATTGGTTTCTTTGTTATTGCTTTATTTTTTCGCTCTGTACTGAGTAAAACTAATGTGTCAGAGTTAAAACTTTACCGTTCTTAAAATGCTAAAAGTTGGGTATTAAAACAGTGATGGTAAACATCGATAATAAACAGTGAAAACGTACTATCTACTGGAAGAAATGAAAATCATTAGATTTCCAGTCATAAGTTGTATGTGAAAGAAAGACAGTGCAAATCTGGTGAACAGGGTGGGTGCTTCAAAGATTTTACTTCAAATCTAGAAGTTCTCCCAACTACACAGGCAAGTGCAGTGTACAGGCCAAAGATTATTTATTTTTTAAAATTTGGATGGAGCTATTTTTGCATGTCTGATTTTTTTTTCATCTGGGTATCATGTCTAATATCAGTCCAAGGAAAAAGTGAGGAATTCCCTTAGCTTCTCAAAAATCTTGATCATTTTATTTCTGAAAATGAAATTGACTTCTTCTTATTGATTAAATGTCACTGACTTCCACATTCTATTGTGACTGCCATCTCCTTTTCGCATTTGTTTTTGTTTAGTTCTGAATGAATGCAACACCATCTTGTAAAAAATTTCTTATAGCTGTTTTTGTTCATGCTAGACACTTGTTATTTTGTCCATAAACGACGGAATTATTATCCATTATAACCATCTTTTTTTTCTCTGTGATAGTTACGGTATTGCGATCTTCATCAGATGGTACCTCGATTACAACGAACAAAAACTACATTTAGTGATGTACCAGTGCAATTGATAATATTTTTTCTCCAGTAGTAAACGTATACAAAGGCCTGTAACTGAAACATCGGTTTTATCCATTTAGTGACAGTTATTTTATTCTGCGACTGTACACCTAGGAAACCTGTGCTCTCAATAACTGAAGCATTTATACATCACTCATAGTAAATAATGCGTGTCAAATGGTATACTCTTTGTTCTGACAAGCTTCTAGCGTCTTCTATTTCACACGAATTTAACAACAAATTGCCCAATACCACACTATGCTATTTCTCGTTGATCTTGAAAGGAGCCTGTCTTCCCTTCATTCATCATTGCTTACTTTCCTCCATCATCCACGAATTTGGCTAGCTAAATTTCTTCCTCTCCAAGCTTGCAACAACTGAATCATTGGCACACTAAGTTCTTTGATGAAAGAGTGTATCGCTGTTATAAAGCGATCTTCGACTTTGCTTCCGTCGTAAGCAGTAAAAGGACTCCGTGGTATGCAATCTTTTCGCAGTTTGGTGGGGTCCGCATCGCTTAGTGATTGGAACCACAGAGCCCCGGCATCTTTCACACTGAACCAATTTCCCATCAGTCGCATCATATTCGAGCTTTTATTCAGTCATGTTTTCTAAAAGTTGTTAAATCAAGCAACTAGGAATTACCTGTATCTTAACTAGAGAAATAACAGGACCACATAGCGTACAGAGGCTTCTCACACGCTCAGTATTTATTGCGCAGTAATATTGTACCAGTATATTGCACTAAGTGCGAGGCTGAGAACAATAGAACATTGCTGGAGAAATTCAACGATAAAATTGGAATATTTAAATTGATTATGAAACATTGTAGATCGCAAGCCACGTTTATTAAAAGGTGACCGGTTTCGATCTTCATGTGATCATGTTCAGACCTTAAAAATCATATTGATGGACAGTGGCTTTACACGAAGCAGGAACCGCTAATCGACGATAGTCCACAACTGACTATCGCCATCCAGCGGTTCCTGTTCCGTGTACAGCCATTGTTCATTAGAATGGTTTGATCATGTGATTATCTAAATCGTTCACCTTGTAATAAACGTGGCTTGTTATTTATACTGTTTTATAATCAATTTTAAACTAAAACGATACGTTTATGTCCGGGACGTATTAATAACAGCTGTGCCTTCGCAGCGAACATGCCGGCGCTCGACGATGTAGAACTCGTATATACTGCGATTGAGCTGTTTGCCCTGCAAAACACAAGCAGTAATTATGCAGAAGGGGCAAAATAAGTCTGAAAAGCTTCCAGTGAACATTTCAATGAACCATGGTCTAATTCACTGCAGCATAGATTCGTAAACCACAACGAAAGTTAATTACAAATTAAACAAGGGAACTGTGTAATTTATCGTGTTAAAGTGCAGTTTTCTACGCATTTCTCTATTTTAACAAATGTTGCAAACGAAATAAAACAATTATTTACAGGCAGCTGATTTAAATGTCAGTACTGTGACAATAACTGCAAGGAAAGAAAAATGTATGCTCACAGCTGGCCTGATCTTATTTGCCAATTTTGAAAACTGCTACAAGTAAAATAAACAACACGCAGAAATGTCAGTGTGCTGTTGTACACTCAAGCTCCAGAACGCTCACTGGTGTTTTGTCATTTACTTTCCTCGGTACTTTGTGGAAATTCGTTCGGAAAGAAATGAAATTTGGCACGAACTAGGCGCTACAGTCTGGAACCGCACGACCGTTACGGTCGCAGGTTCGAATCCTGCCTCGAGCATGGATGTGTGTGATGTCCTTAGATTAGTTAGGTTTAAGTTCCAGGGGACTGATGACATTCGATGTAAAATCCCATAGTGCTCAGAGCCATTTGAACCATTTTTTTAACCCAATCGAACCCGACCGACAGCCGTGTCATCCTCTGCCTATGTGGTATTGTGGAGTATATGGCCTGCACGCCGCTCTACCGTCGAAATCTCCTTTCCCTCTCCCCCCCCCCCCCCCTATAGTCCTCTCGTTCGCTCACCTTTAGCTACCTGGCTTCTGTGCCTTTCATATTGTTTGGTAGAGCATAGTAGTTCACCTCGGAAATGGAAGAAATTGACTAACGTAAATATCTCGATTTTTCTACTTAATTGTGAATTAAATAATAGTAAGGAACCATTTCGTGGAACTGAAAAAGAAAAGTAATAATTCTGTAAGGTCCTTTTTAATTGTATATTCTTCCATCCTTAAAATGTAAAGTAGTTCTTACTTCTCCGAAATTCTTCATGTCTCTCTACCTTCCAAAAATGAAATGTACTTTACTTTATAAATGCAAAGCGACATGATATTTTTCCTAATTCCAATAGCTTGTCATCTATAGAAGCTGAGTTTCTTCTTTCTTTGTCAGGAAAATCAGAGAAATAAATCAAGTAAATTTATTCTCCTTCGTTGTAGCACATTTTCTTTGGACTACCTACAGGCAACTTCGGTATCGTAAGGTGCGTTTAAAATATAAGCAACATAATGAATAAAAATATTAACCCTAAATACAAAGTAAAAGGAAAGTATTCAGCAATCTATGCACTGGTTTTACTACCTTACATGGAGGGATACCATGCCTTTGCGCAGCTTACAAAATTATTTTGATGATATCATTTGTTATGCAGTTGATGGTCTAATATTTTCAGGTTGAACTTAAACTCCGTTAACCCGTATTTCTGACGTTATTACCATTTTCTTCTTTTTTTCTTTGTTTTTTGTGGTCGGTGGGGGGGGGGGGGGGGAGGATCGCTTTTGGTCTGCTGTCACCATTTTTATCTTGAGGTATTGCGGTGCCGTCTGCAGTAGTGATGCCAGTTTTTGTTAAATCCATTACCAGATTTCACGTGCGTGGTTACAAGTAAACCGGTGTATAAGCGTATTCTCTTTATTAAAACTGACACTATTAGGGGAAGTTGCAAGATGGATAGAGTACAACTTTGTGCGTATTGGAATCGTTTCATTGACAACTTTGTACCATTCTGTTCTGACATTTGACGTAAGCGCTCTGTTGTGAATGTTCTTCCACACACTAGGCCAACGGACGTACGGGTGCTTAGTGTGCATTCTGTCAGGAAATGAACAACTTTTAATGTAGTCGTTACAAGAGTAATATCAATTAAATGAAACAACAAGTTTACTGTTACCAGTCACTATTTATCTCAGCGACGTATTTCAAAGGTTTAAATCTCCATCATCAGGTGGATTTACATTTGTTGGTATGACATGTGTGTGTGTGTGTGTGTGTGTGTGTGTGTGTGTGTGTGTGTGTGTTGTGTTACGATTTTCTTTTTTGGAGGAACTTATGGCGCGCACACACACACCTTAATATTTACCATAAATATTTAGTTATGTTGCCACGACATTCCCCAAACGTACAAGGGACTGACCTCATTTACAAATATATCATCACACCAGCAGCTTGTAACCTCTGTCAGCTGGAAACTATATGTACATCAACTAATGGCACGAATTGTACATCCATCTGCATACGTTAAAGCATTAACCAACGTATTACCCCAACCTTTAGGCAGTTATTACATGTAACAGATATAATCTTAAGAACCCCCCGCTTTGGAAAGTTTGCGCTTGTAGTGGACTGACCCGACAGCCAATCCACTAGGACGGGTAGCCGAAAGGCACGCGTTTAAGCTCACGCAGGCTGGCGTGAGGTCTGGAACAGTTATAGGAGTTGAGTCTAGTAAAAAAGGAGGTAACTGGTAGAATACTTAACTTTAATCCACAATTGGTGAACATCGGTCTGACGGTACAGGCATCAAGATAAATAACAATCTCAATATAAACTGGTAATGGCGCCTTGCTAGGTCGTAGCAAATGACGTAGCTGAAGGCTATGCTAACTATCGTCTCAGCAAATGAGAGCGTATTTGTCAGTGTAGCATCGCTAGCAAAGTCGGTGGTACAACTGGGGCGAGTGCTAGGACGTCTCACTAGACCTGCCGTGTGGCGGCGCTCGGTCTGCAATCACTGACAGTGGCGACACGCGGGTCCGACGTGTACTAGCGGACCGCGGCCGATTTAAAGCTACCACCTAGCAAGTGTGGTGTCTGGCGGTGACACCACAGCGCTCATCCAATCACTCCTTCCATCCTCTCTCTTCCTCTCACTTTCTCTTTCTCTTCCTCTCCCTCAGCCTCCAGCCTTTCATTCATATCCGTGAATTCCAACCAAACTTGTTATTTATGTATGATTTTACCATTGAAGCCAACATGATTATTGAAATTAAAGGCTGCAACATGTCACCTGAGTATATAAACGAATATGAAGTTTAAGCTATATTAACTTGACAAAATCGGATTTTATATACCAGCTGAATATTTATTCCAATGCATGTATTCAACACCTCAAGACAAAGGTCACCAAAATACTTTAAAACTTATTCTATAATAATGTTACGATATAGGCCTTTATTCTTTCTACGGTACTTTGTGATAATGCTTCTCTTCTGCTATATGATCCTTGCACCTAATCGTTTCCAGACGCCGTATTTGCTTACAAAATATGACAGTATACATGTGATGTGTTATGACAGTGAAAGGAATCTGTGACCAATAGAGGTACTCTATTTTACTTATTTTATTTTTACCATTAGATATACGTTTAGGTTTTTGTCAAAAGACGTCCAAAAACATGTTCTCAAATAGTGTTTTGATTCTCCACTAGACAGTGGTATAAATTCCTCCAAAAAGTTGTAGCATAAAACACACACACATCATACTAACAAATGTAAATCCACCTAATGAAGGAGGTTTAAGGGGAGTAGGACGTCAAGCGGGCCGACTTGGAGCACGAGAGGCGCCACAGGACATTTCAATTTCCACTGTCTGTACTTTTACAAATAAATTCATAAAACTTCGTCAGCATGACCAGGAAAGATTCAAGCATCACACCATAGCAGTGGGAGTTCAAAAACACAACAAAATACATTTTTTAAAATGTGAAACTTCATCCATTTTTACTTACTGTTGGCTGCATTTGTTGCTAGAGGTACACTTTTATTCATAAGTAAGAGAGATAGATTCTTCGATGAATTTTGCACAGCATACAAACCATACTCACAGGTGTACGAAACTCTAGAATTGATTTACTTTATGAAAAAATGAATGAGCTGTTAAATTTTAAACTTCATGTTAAAAAAACTCAAATTTCATAGTCAATTACCTCAATTTTTACCATAGTTTTTTCATAGATTTGGAAAATTCTAGAGTTTTGCATTAAGGAGTTTGTGTTGAGTAAGCAGTGCAAAATTCATCGAAGAATCTCTCTTACTTATGAAGAAAAGTGTACGTACAGCAACAAATGCAGCCAACAGTAAGTGAAAAAAATGATGAAATTTCACATGTAAAAAAAATTTATGTTGTTATGTTTTTGAACTTCCACTGCTATGAGTGTGAGTTCTGAGTACTTTCTGGTCATGCTGACAAAGTCTTATGAATTTATTTGTAAAAGTACAGACAGTGGAAATTAAAATGTCCTGTGGTGCCTCTTCTGTTCCAAGTCGGCCCGTTTGACGTCCAACCCCCCGCGTCGTGGGGATAAATAAACAGTGACTGGTAACAGTAAACTTGTCTCATTTGATGTCAGTAACAGTCACTGCAAAGTCTAACCTAAAATGTTCACGTACAACTGTAGCATGTGAAGAGCTGAAAATTGGCTAAGGGATGGATGTTAACGTTTAAAACCACCAGAAAGCTCTGCTCCCAGTGGTAGTGAAAGGGATAAGTTTCGCGGTATACCTGTTTAAGACACCCGCCGCTGAATTGGTGGAAAGTGCACTGAAAGCTCGGGCTCCCTGTGTGTCGGCCGTCCCGGCGGCTCCGGTGTAGGAAGGGTGGCGGCAACGGCAGGCGCAGAGCGGAGCAGAGGATGGCTGGCAGCAGGCAGCGGCAGCCGCCGATCGATGTTGCCGCGGAGACGGCCGCCCGGAAACACAGCGCGGCGCCGCGCGCGGCCCAGGTGGGCGGCGGGCCACGCCGAGAGCCGAGCTGCACCAGGCGGACGCCCGCTGTCTCGGCCCCGGCGGGAGACACAACCAATTACGCGCCAGCTCTCGCACAGACGGCCTCTGGCCAGCAGTACCCTGCATAGCGAGCGCCGCAGGTACGGAAGTCGCCGTGGACTTTGGCAAGGTGCGTTCCGTAACTGTCGCCTCATAGGCAGCTTGCTAGAATGTGGCGAACGATGATCACGATCGAAAGAGCCTGAGATCTGCCGATAGGTCATGTTTACAAGACTTTTTTTTTAAATTCTTTGTGTACCAATAAGGAATTACATATTATTTAGCAACCTTTCACTCCATTTCGGGAAAAACGAATTGTCAAAAAGTCAAATCTATTAAAGTTCTCCGGATTATTGAGCCGTAGTTCTATCTGTTGGATAACGCAGTATTTTCGTCACCGTCTGCGTAAGACAGGAGGATGCGGGGGGGGGGGGGAGAGGAGGGGGCGTGATGGCAGCTTCCACGTAATGAGGACGAAACGTTCGATTATCCAACAGATCCCAGAAGACCACGATTAATAGCCCGGGGAATCACTCAGGCTACCCTGATTTTTCAGTATCTCTTCTTTAAATCACTCTGTTTTTTTCCTACTTTCTCCTTTCCAGGTGTGCATTCGTCTTTCCATTCTATGCTGCAACAAGTAGAGTGGGCTGTTTAAGATTCAGCCCACAATAGCGTCGCGGCTACATAGCCAGATGATGGTGGGGTTAAGAGAGTCCCAATTTGAGCTAAAACTGATGTGTTACCAGTTACAGCACTTGCCTTGTAACCAAGGGATATCTCTCTGAAAGTCTTGGTCAAAAACAGATATTGCAGTGATTTTAAATTCTATCTAGAACAATATTCGCTACTATCCCACTCAGAAATTTAAATGTTAGGTATGTGTACATATGTATATAGGTGTGTTGTGTTTCAGAGAGAGAGGGAAAGAGAGAGAGAGAGAGAGAGAGAGAGAGAGAGAGAGGAGAGAGAGAGAGTGTGACTGAGTGAGTGTATGTGCATCAGAGTCAGTCTATCATGAATGTTGTCAGGTAGGATTTGTAGAGCTTAGTTTCCAGAACAGATGTAAGAAACTGTAGATGCCTTCCCCTTTTTAAAGGGATATAACATATTATAAAAAATAATAGGATACTGCCTCTTGGAGAAATGAAAGGCTTGCATATGAGAGAGACTTTCGCGAAAAAGAATTAACCATTTTTCTATCATTCCGATGTATGTGTCCCACAGTAAGTTACCAGAGAACCAGTGGAATTTGCTGTATATTATTGCTACGTATCAATGTTCCACTGGTAAAAGGAAGCCTGCTGCCTGTTTGCAGAATTCTTATATTTCCATATTGCACCTGCAAGTTGCGCTGTCTTCAAGTTTCATTGTTAACATTCTGCTCCGTATTATCGGATCGAAAGAGTTCGCGCCTGCAGATAGGCAACCGAATTAACACGTTTGAAAAGTGGGCCGCTGTTGCGCCTTTCGTGTCAATGAACTGCTCCTATATATTGAGGTTTCCCTCGTCACGAACGGTGCCTGAGCACCTGTATTGTGAGTTACAAACTTGGACAGACGCTATGTACGCTGACGTGTGTCTGTTTTCTGTATATCTTGTAGTCGACCCGGAGGTACTTACGAATAACTCTTCCCTGTGTTAGGAACACTGAGGACTTTTTTTTTGTATAGTTAGTTCTGACTATGAGATTAATTAGAGTCTTTCACTCTTGAAAAAATTGATTGTGAAAGAGTTTAATAGCAATTCCACATTCTTCGAGTACCAAATATTCCTTGGCCAATTGAAAATAAAAATTGTAAACTGCCAGAAAAGCTAGTCACCTCACTAAACTGTTTCCTACTTCTACTTTTGTCCCATCATGTGTGACATTGATAGGACATTGTTAAAGTCAATATTTGATGTAAGTGAGGGAAAGCTTTTTCCAAAGTCTTGGTACGGAAAAAAGGGACGCTGATTTCGGCCGTTAGGCTGAAGAATAACAGGTGTTCAGAGAGCCTGGCGCCAAGGGTAGAGCACACAGAACGCGTCCGCTTTACTCTGCACTATGTGGCCGTTTCTTGTCAACTGAGGGACGGTGCTTCTCCTTGGCTTGTGCAAGATAACGCCGAGGAGAGGGAAGGTCGGGGGGGGGGGGGGGCGGTGGTATGATGGTGGTGGTTACTTTAGATCACTCTCTTGAACTGGTAGCAAGAGCTGTATGGTGATAGAGTCGTTCAGTGGACTAATTTGAACAGTGAAACTCTATTGCCGCCAGTATTTCGTTGTCGAAAAAGCAGTTGCTCATGATGTCTTGCTCGCTTCCGCTGGAAGTCGGTACAGAGCCGCAGCGATACTGAAACATCTTTTCTACATGAGATGGCCAAGGCTCGCCTTTCGTGATACCTTTCCATGCTGCAAACTCGATCCTCTCTATTCTTGTTCGACACTATCTTTATTACTCTTTTGGGTGCCAGCCATTGAAAATCAATGTCTTCTTTCTGCGTTTGTGTGTGAGTGCGTGTGCGTGCGTTCAAATGGTTCAAATGGCTCTGAGCACTATGGGACTTAACATCTGAGGTCATCAGTCCCCTAGAACTTAGAACTACGTAAACCTAACTAACCTAAGGACATCACGCACACGCATGCCCGAGGCAGGATTCGAACCTGCGACCGTAGCAGTCGCGCGGTTCCGGAGTGAAGCGCCTAGAACCGCTAAGCCACCGTGGCCGGCTTTGTGTGTTTGTGTGTGTGTGTGTGTGTGTGTGTGTGTGTGTGTGTGTGTGTGCGAACGTGCTTACGTGTGTGTGGGGACGGGAGGGGGGTGGGGCGCTCTATGGAACGAGGTAGATACCATACCCCTTTTACGTCACTGTCAACGGTAACGCCGTTGTCATCAAAACCGCAGGACTCAACCCGTTCCAACAATAACGTTAAGAAGTCTAGTCTTCTTGTGCAAGTGAAGAAGTACGTACATTGTAGTCGCGTGTGATTAATTTTACCAACATAGCAACACCTCCTGAAAGCCTACTTCTCGCCTAACTTCCTACCGTCCACCCCCTTCTCGTCCACGTTAACACGGCTTCTCAGAAAGTTTGTGGCGTCTCGCAAAAGCCGTCAGGCGTCGACGTCACACTACAAGACACCGCCGTCGGGGTGGTTGCCTGCTCAGCGCCTGCGACTACACGACGTTCTGCTCCGCCATTTGCAGTGTGACCTCCAGAGGGCTTCCGCGTGCACCGCACCAAAGCGCAGAGGGAGTGTAAATCAGCAAGAGAGGTCGCTCCTGCCACGATCCCTTGCTGCATCCGTCAATGTCACGTGCAGCCAATCAGAAGGAAACGCATCTCCGCACTGCTGGTATCTAGAACCGCGCCCCGCACGCCTCTCTCACCGCCAAGAGACCTTGGCAACATGCTCGCGGGCCTGTTGGTATTAAGTCAGGCTCATTTGGCAAGACTATAGAAACTGTGAACTTCTACTGATCGTAGTTTGTGTGTTTGTCTGTTCCACTGTGCTGCGCCCAAGAAGAGTGAAGACTTAAATATTTAGTAGTCAAACTAGTAGATAGCGAACTCTGACTATAGAATCTTTCATTATGTTATTTCCTCAATCCAAGTACTTCCGTTTAGGTGTGACCTTATTTTCCTGTTAGGAACTAGATACAACGATTGTTACTTGTTTGTGACGGTCTACAAAGATCATTTGTGTTGAACTCATTGTGTTCTTAAATATAGAGGATGAACTACATGCTCGTGTGTTTCTTGTGGAAGTGTTCAAAGTCCAGGATACTTCAATTTGTGCCTGTAAAAAGTCGCATTTCAGCTGCTTGAACTTTACTTCTGTTTTTAGGCGTTTCGCTTCCACAGAAGGCCCCATGGTAATGCCAAGGTTCTCTAAAGCTACATTTGTGTGTCCTCCTTGGCTATATTTTTCACAGTTTTCCTAATTGCTTCGCACACTGTGTCCTATGTCAGAGGACAGGGAGAACTCCTGCAGGCGCAGTGAAGCCAATTTCCCTGGGGAAGTCAACCCCGAAAACAAATCCTGTTGGCTCACAGGCAGCCAAACGACTCCTCTCCACCTTCCCCGCTTCTCCTCCCCTATTTCCCTGTGCGCCCCTCCAACAGCTATTGGGCTTACCGTGCGCAGCGCCCGTAACGACGTTACCAGAACTTATAAGCTCCTAAAGAGGGAACAATAGTATAAAGATCTTTAATTCTACAAAATACAAAACTCAAACTGGAGACTTCTTAAAAATCTAAACAGCGATTCAATAAAGTCAAATCAGCACGTCATCGTCACAGAAAACGAGATAGCTCACCAGTTGCCACTGAAAGGCAACCTCTACATTTGCATATTTATTCTGCAAGTCACGGTACAGTGCATGGTGGAAGGTAGTTCGAATCAGTATATTGATTTCTCTGACCTGTTTCACTTGCGGATTGAACGAGACAGAAATGACTGTCTGTGCACCACGTTACGTAGCTTTCCACCTCTTATTATCAGGGAAGATTTCAAAAGAACCAAACAGAACAATAAATGTGAGGAACGACGAGCTTGAAGTCAGTAATCCAAGTACTCAAGTCACTCTACTTGATATGGAAAGGGTGAGCCAAGATGGTGCGTGGGGAGAATGACTGTTGGTAAACCTCTGTAATACTTCTGTAATTTTCTCGTCGTGGTCGTTTCACGAGAAGCAATTTCCTCTGTATTAGACGACTCTTTTAGGAACGCATTCTCCAGGAATTTCTACAGTAAACTATACATCATGCACAACTCCTTTCCTGTTGCGTCTGCCAGTGAAATTTGTTCATTATGTCCGTGACGCACTAAACGCACTCGACGATCCCGCAACGAAATGTGTCGTTCTTCGTTCCATCTTCGCTATATCTTTCAACCTGATGACGGTGCCACAATGATGATCTACCAGAATCGATCAAACAAGTGTTTTGTATGCCATTTCTTCCGTAAATACACTGAATTTCCTTAAGGTTCTTCGAATGAGACTCATCCTGATATCTAATTTTCAAACTTTTAGTTTTATATGATCACTGTAACGTAGATCGCTGGAGGCAGGTAATTGTAGGAATGATCAGTAGTTATTGTTTCTAGTGATTTAATACGCAGTACATTATATTACTTTACAGTCAGGATCAACTACAAGTCCGCTACAGTTTTTGGTGTTGCTGCCTTTCTTTAACAAGAGCGTATATTCTAACATGTTTGGGCTCATGTTGGAGCAGACCTATTAATGTAAGGATATTATAAAAAAGACGAAATTCCAGAAAGCTAAGAAATAAAAGAGATGGTATCTGAATAAACTAAATGAACCAGAATTTATTCAGAGTTTCAAAGAGAGCATTAGCCAACTTCGGACTGAAACAAGTGAAATCAGTATAACAGAAGACGCACTGTTAGCTTTGAAAGGTGTAATAGGGATGGCAGCAGAGTATTACACAAATAAAAAGACAAAGTCTTGTAGAAATCTCTGGAGACACTTGCTTTAACTTTCGAAAACAGAGAATATACACACCTCAAAAATAGTTTTGCATCACCTCGGTTCCGAGAGTTCCGTAACCTGTACAGCAAATTGGAATGGAGATTTACCCTAGGCATGTGCGATAGGGTTCATGTCTGGAGAAGATGCTGGCCACTCTAGTCGAGCGATGTCGTTATCCTGAAGGAAGTCATTCACAAGATGTGCACGATGGGGGCGCGAATTGTCTTCCATGAAGACGTATGCCTCGCCAATATGCTGCCGATATGGTTGCACTATCTGTCGGACGATGGCATTCACGTATCGTACAGCCGTTACGGCGTCTTCCATGACCACCAGCGGCGTTCGTCGACCCCACATAATGCCACCCCAAAAGAACAGGGAACCTCCACCTTGCTGCACTCGCTGGACAGTGTGTCTAAGGCGTTCAACCTGACCGGGTTGCCTCCAAACACGTCTCCGACGATTGTCTGATTGAAGGCATATGCGACACTCATCTGTGAAGAGAACGTGATGCCAATCCTGAGCGGTCCATTCGGCATGTTGTTGGACCCAGCTCTACGGCGCTGCATGGTGTCGTTGTTGCAAAGCTGGACCTCGCCATAGACGTCGGGAGTGAAGTCGCACATCATGCAGCCTATTAAGCACAGTTTGAGTCGTAACACTACATCCTGGTACTATACGAAAAGCACTATTCAACATGGTGACGTTGCTGTCAGGGTTCCTCCGAGCCATAATCCGTAGGTAGCGGTCATCCACTGCTGTAGTAGCCCTTGGGCGGACTGGGCGAGGCATGTCATCGTCAGTTCCTGTCTCTCTGTATCTCCTCCATGTGCGTACAACATCGCTTTGGTTCACTCCGAGACGCCTGGAAACTTCCCTTGTTGAGAGCCCTTCCTGGTACAAAGTAACAATGCGGACGCGAATGGTTCAAATGGCTCTGAGCACTACGCGACTTAATTTCTGAGGTCATCAGTCACCTAGGACGTAGAACTAATTAAACCTAACTAACCTAAGGATATCACACACATCCATGCCCGAGGCAGGACTCGAACCTGCGACTGTAGCGGTCGCTTGTCTCCAGACTGTAGCGACCAGAACCGCACGGCCACTCCGGCCGGCTAATGCGGACGCGATCGAACCGTGGTATTGACCATCTAGGCATGGCTGAAGTACAGACAACACGAGCCATGTACCTCCTTCCTGGTGGAATGACTGGAACTGATCGGCTGTCGTGCCCCCTCCGTGTAATAGGCGCTACTCATGCATGGTTGTTTACATCTTTGGGTGGGTTTAGTGACATCTCTGAACAGTCAAAGGGTCTTTGTCAGTAATACAATATCCATAGTCCACTTCTATCTTGAGGAGTTCTGGGAGCCAGGGTGATGGAAACCCTTTTTTGAGGTGTGTAAAAATGTAGCGAATGAAGCAGGTGAACACAGAAGTCTAAAAAATGAGGTTGACAGAAGGTGCAAAATCGCTAAGCATGATTGGCTGAAGGACAAATCAAGCCGGTAGAAGCATGCATAACTAGGGCAAAGATAGGTACCACCTTTAGGAAAGTTAACGAGATTTTCGTTGAAAAGACAAGGAGCTGTATGAATATCAAGAGCTGAGTGTCAAGCCAGTACTAAGCAAAGAAATGAAAGTTAAAAGATGGAAGAATTACCTAGTAGGTCTACGCAAGTGAAATAAAGGTAGTACCATAGTAAGGGAAGAGGAAGTACATGGAGCTGAGCTGGGAGATATGACACTGTCAGAAGAATGTGACAGAGTACTGAGTGACTTTCTCCCAAAGTAATTGATATCCTTGGGCGGTCAGTGTGGCAAAACAAACATCTGCTTTACAAGATATATGAGAAATACCCTCAGATTTCAATAAGAATGTAATAAATCAAATTCTAAAGGAAACAGGTGCTGACAAATGTCCATATATCCGACCTATGACTTTAATAAATCTTGGATGCAATACACTCACACGAATTATTTACGGAAGAATGGAAAGGATGGTAAAAGGCGAAATCGGGGAATCTCACTTTGGGATCTGGAGAGATGTAGAAACACGAGAGGATACTTGCTATAACGAATTATCGTAGGAGGCAGCTTAAGGAAAAATAAATCTATGTTTGTTTATAGCATTTATTAATTTAGAGAAAGCTCTTCACAATGTTGACTAGAATATACTCCTTGAAATAGTAACGGTACAGATTTATTCACCCCATTCACTGTTACGAGAGGCATTCAATATATACTGCGACATTTTTTCCTTGAAAGCAGGTTTCTTTTATTCAGAATTCCAATACACCACATTATTCCACACTATTCAGTAATTCGAGATCTACAGTGTCAAAGAATGTGCCAAGAATAATAAAATTCCAGGCATTAGCTCTCACAACGAATAACACAGTGGCCGACGGCCTTCTTTTAACGACTCAGAGCACCGGCAATTGCGTAGAGTTGTCAGTGCTAACAGATAAGCAACTCTGTGTGAAAAACTACAGAAATCAACGTTTCCGTTTGACTACGAAACCCTATTTTTCAACATAATCTGCGTTCAATGCGACAGCCCCGCGCCGCCTTACTGGGAAGGTGTGTGTGCCCACAACGTACCATTCTTCTGGTCGATGTTGGAGCAAACGTCTTGCTGAATCAGTAACATCCCTATCATCCACATACTACTTCCCGTGAAGTGTATCCTTCATAGGGCCAAACAGACAGGAGTCGGAAGATGCAAGACCGGGCTTAGGGTGGATGAGGAAGAACAGTCCAACGAGTTGTGTGAGCTCCTCTCGGGTATGCCAGCACTGTCAACAGAGATATCCAGTTGTGCAGCGAAGTGTTTGATTGTGATCCGTCGAGTGAGAATGTCCGTACGTTCCAACATTGCAGGAATCACAGATGTGCGCGGCCGGCCGGCCGGCACGCGGGTGATAGGACAGGTTCGCGCGACTCTCTTGCGATGGTGACAGACGCCTCGTTCAAACCTCACCGAGTTTTCGTTCACGGCCAGGTCTCGTAGACATTCTGCAAGCATCTATGAATGTCTGCAATGTTCTGATTTTCCGCCAAAAGTGTGACTGCTCTCTGCTTGGAACGCACCTACGTAACAGACGCCATTTTGTAGGGTAGGTACAGCGCTGCCACCAATCGGAACTTCGTGTATCTTTATGGGCTGAATTGGGAATGTTCCACTATGTCCCATAATAAATTCCGCATTTTTTTTTCAATCGAAACTGGGCGACAAACCAAAAATGTGTCGCATTACCTCGTATGAGGCGGTAGTGAATCGAAATTGGAAAAAAATTTATGGCACAATTATACTAAAAGAAGGTATCTGTTCCTGGTAAATATCCAGAGTAATAAATAATCCATCAATTACGTAAGCGAGGGGACTGTAAGGGGGTGGAGGGAGTAAAAATTGTAGGAGGAGACCAAGACATAAGCACAATAAGCGAGTAATAATGGAAGTGGTTTGCAGTAGTTATTCGGAGATGAAGAGCCTTAAACCAAATAGAGTGGCATGAAGAGCTGTACGAAACCAGTCTTCGAACTGAAGACCATGATTAGAATCAGCTGTAAGAAACAAAATAAAGCGTTTGGTAGAAAATAAAAACAACAAATAACCAAAGTTAAGCAGTCCGTTCAAAGATAAAGTAAAATGTGCTGTTGTGTAACAAGCAAGAAACGTGTTATTCCACTTCGCTCATTGTTACATAATTGGATCGTCTTCGACGTACTTTGGTTAGAAAACATAGCAGACATATGACAGGGAAAGAAAAATGATCATTCTAGCAGATAAGACAGACTTCAAGACGAATATAATAATTCCAATCCCAAAGGAAACAGGAGTTGATAGATGTGAAAATTACCGAACTATCAATTTAACAAGTCACAACTGCAAAATACTAACGCGAATTCTTTGCAGACGAATGGAAAAACTAGCAGAAGCCGACCTCGGGGAAGATCAGTTTGGATTCCGCAGAAATATTGGAACACGTGAGGTAATACTGACCTTACGACTTATCTTAGAAGAAAGATTAAGGAAAGGCAAACCTACGTTTCTAGCATTTGTAGACTTAGAGAAAGCTTTTGACAATGTGGGCTGGAATACTCTCTTTCAAATTCTAAAGGTGGCAGGGGTAAAATACAGGGAGCGGAAGGCTATTTACAATTTGTACAGAAACCAGATGGCAGTTACAAGAGTCTATGGGCATGAAAGGGAAGCTGTGATTGAGAAGGGAGTGAGACAGGGTTGTAACTTAACTCCGATGTTATTCAATTTGTATATTGAGCAAGCAGTAAAGGAAACAAAAGAAAAATTCGGAGTAGGTATTAAAATCCATGGAGAAGAAATAAAAACGTTGAGGTTCGCTGATGACATTGTAATTCTGTCAGAGACAGCAAAGGACTTGGAAGAGCAGTTGAAAGGAATGGACAGTGTCTTGAAGGGAGGATATAAGATGAACATCAACAAATGCAAAACTAGGATAATGGAATGTAGTCGAATTAAGTCGGGTGATGCTGAGGGAATTAGATTAGAAAATGAGACACTTAAAGTAGTAAAGGAGTTTTGTTATTTGGGGAGCAAAATAACTGATGATGGTCGAAGTAGAGAAGATGGCAATGGCAAGGAAAGCGTTTCTGAAGAAGAGAAATTTTTTAACATCGAGTATAGATTTAAGTGTCATGGAGTCGTTTCTGAAAGTATTTGTATGGAGCGTAGCCATGTATGGAAGTGAAACGTGGACGACAAATAGTTTGGACAGGAAGACAACAGAAGCTTTCGAAATGTGGTGCTACAGAAGAATGCTGAAGATTAGATGTGTAGATCGAATAACTAATGAGGAGGCGTTGAATAGAATTCGGGAGGAGTTTGTGGCACAACTTGACAAGAAGAAGAAGAGATCGCTTGGTAGGACATGTTATGAGGCATCAAGGGATCACCAGTTTAGTATTGGAGGGCAGCGTGGAGGGTAAAAATCGTAGAGGGAGACCAAGAGATGAATACGCTATGCAGATTCAGAAGGATGTAGGTTGCAGTAGGTATTGGGAGATGAAGAGGCTTGCACAGGATAGGGGAGCATGGAAAGCTGCATCAAACCAGTCTCTGGACTGAAGACCACAACAACAACAACAACAACAACAACAGCTGATAAGACAGTTCACGACGGGACAAACGTCAGCATTCTCGTCTGGGCAGGGGCCGTTGTCGGCACTGGGCACTGAGCAACGGCCGCAGCGCGGCGAGGCGCCGCTGAGCGGAGGCAGGCGTCCCCGTCTGGCGACCAGAATACCCCGGGAGGCCGACGCGGAGCTGAGTCAACCGCAGCAGCCGCCAGCGGCCATCTGACTCACCTGAGCAACGGGGCAGCGCGCGGTGTAGGGTTGCCGTCGTGGCCGCCACCACTGGTCCGCCGCCAAACTCTCCTCCCGGGAATCCCGCTTCCTGACCACCGACAAACACTTGCCGTGGGGCGCACAGGCTGCTCGTAACCTTCAGCCGTGACTTCTCCGCGTAACTTCAACACATATCCAGCGATCACTGTGTCACACAGTGCTGCAACAACGCACCTTATATGTGTCTGCAGGTTATCATTGATAATAAACCCTTTTGAACTGTTAGCCTGCATCACATTCCCGTACAAAAATCTAATTCTGCACGACAGGCATAAACAAACTTTGAATGCGGGATGGTAGTCGGGGCTTGAAGCATGGGATATTCCACTTCGAAAATTGCTAGGTAATTCAGTCTTGCCAGCCGGAGTGGCCGTGCGGTTCTAGGCGCTCCAGTCTGGAACCGCGTGACCACTACGGTCGCAGTTTCGAATCCTGTCTCGGGCGTGGATGTGTGTGATGTCCTTAGGTTAGTTAGGTTTAAGTAGTTCTACGTTCTAGGGGACTGATGACCACTGCAGTTAAGTCCCATAGTGCTCAGAGCCATTTTGAACCAATTTAGCATTTCGAGATCCACAGTGTCAAAGAGTGTGCCGAGAATACCAAATTCCGGGCAGTACATCTCACCACGAACAACGCAGTGGCCGACGGTCTTCACTTAACGACTCAGAGCAGTGGCGATTGCGTAGAATTGTCAGTGCTATAAGGTAAGCAACTCTGTATGAAAAACCACAGAAATCAACGTTTACGATAGGATGTTGCGGCGAAATTTGACGTAAATGGGATATGAGAACAGACGACCAACGCGAATGCCTTTGCTAACAGCACGACGTCCCCTGCAGCGCCTCTTCTGGGATCTTGTCCATATTGGTTGGACCATAGATGACCGGAAAACTGTGGACTTGTCAGATGAGTCACGATTTCAGTTGGTAAGACCTGATGGTATGGTTCGAATGTGGCTCAGATCCCACGAAGTCATTGACTCAAGTTCTCAACAGGACACTGTACAAGCTGGTGGTAGCTCCATAACGGTGGGGACTGTGTTTACATGGCATGGACTGGATCCTCTTGTCAAACTGAACCTATCATTGGAAATGTTCTGAGAGCATCTGCAGTAATTCATGGACTTCATGTTGCCATGACAATGTGTCACGTCACCGGACAATTGTTCGCAGTTGATTCGAAAAAATTATGGGCAATTCGAGAGAATGATTTGGTCACCCAGATCACCCGACACGAATCCCAATCCAACATTTATGGGACATAATCGAGAGGCCAGTTCGTGCACAAAATCCTGCACCAGAAACACTTTCGCAATTATGGATTGCTATAAAGGCAACACGGATCAATAATTCTACAGGGGACTTCCAGAAACTTGTTGAGTCCATGCCACGTCGAGTTGGTGCACGACGCCGGGCGAAAGGAAGTCTTACACGGTATTAGGAGTTATGCCACGACATTTTCCACCTCAGTGCAGTTCGAACAACAGCAGACAGGAGATCTAACGGCCGAATTTTCAGATCGGGCTGTGTCGCGCCTTTGCGCGTCAATCACGTCAGCGACTTCAGTGCACTGCACGCACGTATTAACACCTGCCGCGTTACGAACGCTTCCCGTGTTGAGCACCAGTATTGTGAGTTAAGAACTTATAAAGATGATATATCCTTTTCTATGGGTCTGTTTGTCTAGGTCTTGTAATTTGCACGCAGTCGTCTTCCGGAACGCTGGAGGTACTTTGAACTATCCTATATAAAAGACTAACTAATCATTACTTTGTGAGAAAAGGCGTAGAGTTAAACTCAGTAGAGAGGCATGTAACGTACTCTTTAGAATGTACGCCGGCAATTCTTCTTTACATAACTTTCAAATACAGCACATGGTAACTTCTTCCACGGCTTCTCTTTCGAAAGCAATCGCATTACTCCGATTTTTTCACCAATGTCGTACCAATGACTTTACATCGTAGCAAACCTCCCTTTGTAGATATATGTAGCCTGCTAGTGTTTGACATTCTCCCCTCGCAACAGTGGCCACATTGGTGAGAGGTGATGCCTTGCAGTTCCGAAAACGCTCTACATTGGCAACAGTGACTCACCTACAAGGAGGCGGCCGCCTCTGCACTCGGGGCGCGCCCGGTGGTTTGTTTTCCTGCCTTTCCCGGCGCCTTGGCGGGAATCTGCTCGTGATGAGCGTCGAGTGCGTCTGGCTCAACGCCAGTGTTTCCCCGGCGGCGGCGTCGAGACGGGCTGACCCTGGCCTCGGGATTCGCGCGCAGAACGACGCTCGCTTTCAGCGCCATTGGCCGCGCGCTTACGTATTCGGGGGCGAGTTATCGGCGGTTCCAGAGGTGGGGAAGGCGCTGCTGCGGGGTGTTTACCGCCGGAGAGGGCCCAGGCGTGAGTCAGCGGGCGGGCAGGTAAACAGCGCCGGCGTCCAGCAACAAACAGGCGCCGCCCTCCACGTAACACCGACGCCGCGGCTGTTTCTTCTCCAAGCGGCGCCGTGCGTCACTGCCCGCTGTCTGCGCCGTGGCTGCTCCTCTTCATAGGTCTCCGCGGATGTGGCCTTGGCCGAGCGGACCCGTGCTTATACTGTGGCTGTGCCCGAATATAGCCTCCGGAAAACATGGACTTTAGATGCCGGCAGTGAAATTTTGGAAATCAAGTTTTCAAAACACTAAACGTTGGGAAAATTCACAACACTTGCGGACGAAAGTAACTTTAACGTATATCTCCAGATGGAAGCTACGAATCAGAATTGGTGCTAAGACCGGGATTCGAACTGAGGTCTCCTGCTCAATAAGGAGGTGCACTAACCACTACGCCATCCCAGCACAGTGGCTGTTCACAGTGGCAAAGACTACTCTACTACGCCCCCTCCTCAGTCCAAATTCCCAGTCACGCTCCAGTCAACTTTGTATCCCCCCCCCCCCTTAACTTGAACAGCATTGCATCGGCTCTCTAATTGTATTGGAAAAGCATCCCAGCAGCCAACGAAACCGAGGATCTTGCCTGAAACCTAGGCATAGGTCTTTAATCAAATAAAACTATATAGTTCCAGAGAGAGTCTCAAGCTTGAAACATCTACACTGAAGAGCCAAAGAAACTGATACACCTGCCTAATATCGTGTAGGAGCCCCGCGAGTACGCAGAAGTGCCGCAACACGACGCGTCATGGACTCGACAAATGTTTGAAGTAGTGCTGGAGGGAACTGACACCATGAAACCTGCAGGGATGTTCATAAATCCGTAAGAGTACGAGGGGGTGGAGATCTCTTCTCAACAGCACGTTGCAAGGGATCTCCATTATGTTCAATAATGTTCATGTCTGTAGTGTTTGGTGGCCATCGGAAGTGTTTAAACTAAGAAGAGTGTTCCTGGAGCCACTGTGTAGCACTTCTGGACGTTTGAAGTTTCGCATTGTCCTGCTGGAATTGCCCAATTCCGTCGGAATGCACAATGGACAAGAATGGATGCAGGTGATCAGACAGGATGCTTACGTACGTGTCACCTGTAGGAGTCATATATAGAGGTATCAGGGGTCCCATACCACTCAAATTGTACGCCCCCCCCCCCCAATTACAGAGCCTCCACCAGTTCCAACAGTCCCTTCCTGACATGCAGGGTCCATGGATTCATGAGGTTGTCTCCATACCCGAACACATTTGAAACGAGACTCGTATGACCAGGAGACATGTTTTCAGTCATTAACAGTCTAATGTTGGTGTTGACGGGTCCAGGCGAGGCATAAGGCTTTGTGTCGTGCAGGCATCAAGGGCATACGTGTTGGCTTTCCGTTCCGAAAGCCCATTTCGATGATGTTTTGCTGAATGCTTCAAATGCTGACATTTGTTGATGGCCCAGTAGTGAAATCCGTAGCAATTGTCACACTGAACGATTCTCTTCAGTCATCTTTGGTTCCGTTTGTGAGTGTGGGGTTGATCTGAGATTCTGTTGTTCTGCCCAACGGATTAATCTGAGATGTACCCTTTACCCTGTGGCTCCTGCAAGATGCAATTTCCACCCCCACACTACTACAGAAGTCAGACAGGCGCTTCTAACGTTCTAAAGAGAAATGCCTGAAAAACTTTCAGCAATAAATATCTTCTGGAGTCGTCCGCTGTAAGGAAATGGCACAAAAATTCACAAAATTTCTTACGTAACTAGTGGGACAGTTGGGTACTGGAGTAGTGCTAGTTAGTGTAAGAACAAAATGAAACTAATGAAACTTATTATTTATTTTGCAAAAATTCTGAGAAATCACAATGGCACTTTTAGTTATGAATTGAACAAGTTATGTCCTGGTTCTTTTCGGAATGTGAAGTTACCTCTCAAGGATAGGATTCGCTAATGAAATTTCTATACAAAGTTTAAGATTGTTGTAGACATGGCAGAATAGCTGAGAGGCGCTCCCACTCAACTTGAATAATTATCCTTTAGAATGTTGCTAGGTACAGTCGAGGCTGTCGCGTGTGAAATGCAGTGAAGTGCACTTGTTGTGGAGGAAATATGGGGCTTGCAATAGCTGTAGCACACAATACCGTAAGCTGCGATGACTGCTGTCTGCGCTGCTCGCTGGTGACAAATAAGGTAACTCTCGTTCTATCTGGATTGACCTTCGCCAATCAAACTCTCACTACACCTTCATGAAGTCAAGGATTCCTATTTGCCCCTAGTCAAACTATTGGCGTAGTACACCGGTCAGAAAACCAGTCCACCGCAATGCCACTCAAAAATTCGCTCGCAGGCGTTTAACTATAACTCTGTCCGTTCACACCACACAATAAGTGTGTCGGCCAACACAGTGAACAATGCTTAATCTCAAGGACTCAATATAGAGAGTCACCCTTCGATTCGCTCTCGACAGAGATGCTCTCCCAGTGAAGTACTGAGGAGAGACTTGTTCCTCGCTCCAAGAGCGACAACAGAACAGCGCCTCTCCACGCCAGACGTGAATGGGTATATCTTTCGGTCTCTTCCATTACTCCTTCAGCTCAAGGTGTCAGAAATATCATCTGCCAATCAGCATTGCTCTTCTAAAACGGGAGAATGACGTTTCGTTTAAGGCGACCAATCCGGAAATCTGTAGTATCGGCGTTTGCTGTCTCCCTGTGAAAATCTCTGAAAGTGCGTGCTATGTGTAAAGAATGCGTAGGCTGGCCGCTCCCACACAATGTAGCGGAATTTGCTTTTAAGCCGAACACGGGGTCATTCCTCCTTTCCCTCGGGCGAACGCTGTCCGCTCCACGGGCGGCCACCGGCCGATATAGATGGGTTGGGACTGGCCTCCTGACGTGCAGTTGCCTCTCTCGAACTAAAAGTTCCTGTGACCGTCGTGTCTGGAATGTATGTGTGTACGCCAGCCTCGAGTATTTCAACCACAGTGCGCACTTGCGATTTATTAGTTATCTGCGTATCGTTTAAATTAATTAATACAACATTGACTTTCAAATGAAGCGTCTTGATGTGCGGAATATGATTGTGAGGGCGGAATATGTAAGCAATGAAGGTCGGGAGACCTTACACGTTCTTGCAGGATCTTTTTCGGGCCACAGCGATGTCGGAGACTTGATGTTTTACAGGATCCCTGATAATAATAATGATGGCGTATGACGAGGGCCTCCCGTCGGGTAGACTGCTCGCCTGGTGCAAGTCTTTCGATTTGACGCCACTTCGGCGACTTGCGTGTTGATGGGAATGAAATGATGATGATTAGGACAACACAACACCCAGTCCCTGAGCGGAGAAAATCTCCAACCCAGCCGGGAATCGAACCCGGGCCCTTAGGATTAACGGTCTGTCGCGCTGACCACTCTGCTACCGGGGGCGGACAGGATCCCTCATATTCGTAGTGCACTCGTGAAATGCTCGTACGGGAGACCCCCCACTTCATCGCCACCTCGGAGATGCTGTGTCCTATCGCTCGTGCGCCGACTCTACCACCACGTTCAAACTCACTTAAATATTAATAACCTTCCTTGGAGCAGCAGTAACTGATCTAAAACTGCGCCAGACACTTTTTGTCTTATATACCGAGACAAAATGTTGCATGTGGGTACTGACCTCGAATTCTCTGAAAACGGTACACTTACCCCTCAAGATTACTGTGACGCTGTAGTCCTTCACCTTGTGCATCCTTTAAGAGACGCATTCAGCCCTAATTTCATTTCTGTGAATGACAGTACGCTACCGCACCGAACACCGCAGGTGGAAGACATCTTGGAACAAGAGGATGTTTGGTTAATAGAGCGGCCTGTCCATTCCCCCAACTTAAATTCCAACTATTACGTGTCGGATTAGATGGGGAGACGTACTGGAGCCCGTCTACGCGTACGAATGTCCATCCAGCAACTGCGCTGGTGAAGGAATTGAACGGCCTACCATAACAACGCCGTACCAAGATTTTCCCAGCATGGGAACATGTTTCATAGCATGCAATGCCATTCTTGGCGATCACACACCCTATTAAGAACCATATCTCGCCTTTTCTAATGCCCAGCGAAACATCAAAAATTGTGCTGACCTCCATGTAATTGTTGTTCTTGAATAAAAGTGTCATTTCTGTTCGCCTCATTGTGTTACGCACAATACTGTAGCAGTTATTTCTACATAAGGCCCAAAGTTCATCGAACTATGCCACTTGGCAGTGACACATTCTGCGAAAAGTACTTTGGTCTTAAGTTTTGCATACCAGTGTAAATACACCATTCAAAATTTTACCTATCGTGCGAACCAGTAAAGTAAGAAGAATACTTGATTAAATTTGTAGGTCATTTAGGATGTGAGATTAACAACACACATCAAGTACACTCTGGCTAATCCGGCTGGGCATCGAGTCGAACTGAGCTTCGTTTTGCCGGCCGGAGTGGCCGTGCGGTTCTAGGCGCTACAGTCTGGAACCGCGTGACCGCTACGGTCGCAGGTTCGAATCCTGCCTCGGGCATGGATGTGCTTGATGTCCTTAGGTTAGTTAGGTTTAATAGTTCTAAGTTCTAGGGGACTGATGACCACAGCAGTTAAGTCTCATAGTGCTCAGAGCCATTTGGACCATTTTTGAGCTTCGTTTGCAGATACAAATACGTCATTCCACTGCTGCAACTCTCTATGCCAGAGTTCATCAGTCGCATTGGATGGCGAATGGTGGCCTTCAGTCTCTCGGCAAACAGCTGTTAAATGCTGTCAGTGGTTGAGAGATACGGGGAATGTAATAGCCAGAGCAACAGTCGAGCACCCATACCGTAAAGGCAGGTACAAAATGGTTCAGATGCCTCTAAGCACTATGGGACTCAACATCTGAGGTCATCAGTCAGACTTAGAACTACTTATACGTAAATAACTTAAGGACATCACACACATCCATGACCGGGACAGGATTCGAACCTGCGATCGCAGCAGCAACGCCGTTCCGGACTGAAGCGCCTCGAACCGATAAAGGCAGGTCAGGGCGATGCAAGTACGAAGTGGTCTTGAGTTATCTTGTTGAACGATAACGTCACGTCCGGCCGCTGTGGACGAGTGGTTCTAGGCGCTTCAGTCGGAACCGCACTGCTGCCACGGTCGCAGGTACGAATCCTGCCTCGGTCATGGATGTGTGTGATGTCCTTAGGTTAGTTAGGTTTAAGTAGTTTGAAGTATAGGGGACTGATGACCTCAGATGTTTAGTCCCATAGTGCCTAGAGCCATTTTTAACCATTCTTTTTTTTTTATATCAAGACTTTGAAGGTAGGACACATCCTATCATGCAGACTAGAGGCGATACCCCTGGCACTCACATACCATCTCATAACGTGCAAATTGGCAATTCATTCCGCTCGAAGCACCCGCTTACGGATAAAACTATTGTGATGCTGTAGGCGGAACTGGGACTCATCAGGAAAGATGTCATGGCGCTGCTCCTGTGGTCAATGTTGTCATCGAGCGGACCACTGTCAGTGCGCATTTCTCTGCTGCCACTTAAAGGGAACCCGAGCCAATGGTCGCCGTCCTGACAATTTGTGGTGCTCCAGCAGACATCGTTGCACTATACATGTGGCTACCAGTCCTAACGCATATAAGCCAGCTTCCAAACTCAAGATACATGACGTAGCTGTACGATCCTACACGGCCGAGAGAACAGTACATCTGTCGGCTCGGGCGCTAGTCGCGTGGGGCCATTGACATCCCGCAGTGGTTTGAGTATGGCCCTTCTGAACCGATCTGTCCATAGTCACATGGCTGTCGTAGTATCTTGACCAACGCGAAAGGTCACGATCCACCTGCCGTTGAATTACGCTACTTGCTGGTGCACGTTCCTCCGTCACCTTCAAGATGTTGCAATTTTAATGCCTAGCAAGGTACACACAGCGATCCCTCAGTGCACGAGATCCACCCTGTCATGCCTTCTTTCGTAAGCCTTATATACTGGTAGAGCTGTTTCACGTCGTTATCTGTCCATTCTGATTTAGATTTCCGTAGTTTACAACGTTACTTAAGGCAACTGCTGAGATGTTTCCTTCCAGAAGGCCGCTGTTAGTTCCATACCCCTTTCTTAATTCAGATTTCATGAACCGACATCACCAACAACTGCTGGTGCGGAGGTTCTCGCCGTAGAACAGCTGATTCGAATGCTGATAGTATACGCATTAAGACAGTCGAAGAAGAACTCGTAGAGTGAAATTTCTTACCGCCAGACTAAGCAAAAGTACCTTGCATTTAGAGTCAAATGCTTCTCTGTTCTCTCTTGAAATGGAGAACATGACAATGTTGAACGTGACTGTCAGTTACGGGTGTTACGCCAGTGGCCCCCTTATACAAACCAGGAGATGTAGGCTCTGTGTTCTCACAAGGTTCAGTTTCTCTAGTCTCTCACTGTCATTAATGACAAATCTAGGCCACACTAGATAAATATTCGTCGGGGTCACCCACACGATATAGTTACACTTAAGAAGACATTCAGGGTGGGAAAATGAATGGTTCCCAACGACTGAATGATGATAGTCTTCCCAAACGTGACTGATCCACTAAGAACACTAGACTGCTTTAGTCGCCAGTATGTTTTCAGGGCAATCTTTCCGGCTCTTTCTATGTAGTTGCATTATTGTCATAGCATACTGGCCTGTTGGCATGAGAATCAATGCCATTCTTCAGTCCCATGTTTCATTACCTCATTGCTCGTAGTTCATATTCCTTGAGGTACATCTTCGAAACAAACACTAATGTTTCATATTTTAGCGTTTTGACCCAGTTTTCTGTGCATCATTTATTTAAATTTCGTTGCAGTTTGGGTGTTATTACAAATTACAGCTTGCTCCAATACTTTTTTTTCATTAGTGATTGGACTTGTTTGATGCGAACCGCCACGAATTCCTGTCCTATGCAAACCACTTCACCTCCGAATACCACTTGCAGCCAACTTCGTCAATTATTTGTTGAATATACTCAAATTCTGCTTTTCCCTACATTTTTCACCCTCTATATGTCCTTCAGGTACCAAGGAAGTTACTCTTTGATGTCTTATGACAAATCCTACCTTTCTTCCCCTTCATGTCACCAATGTTTTCCACATGTGCCTCTCCTAGTCGAGTCTGCAAAGAACCTCATTTCTTATCACCCCACCTGATTTTCATCGTCATCCTGCACACCACACCTAAAACGTTTCGATTCTCTTCTTTTCCGATTTTCCCCAACTCATGGTTCACTTTCATAAAGTGCTGTGACACAAACGAACAGTCTCAGAAATTACTTCCTCAAATTAAGGAAGATGTTCAATTATTTGTTACATAAATGATACAGTATTTGGGCTGGAAATCATTAAAAGAAAGGCGTTTTTCGTTGCGACGGAATCTTCTCACGAAATTTCAATCATCAACTTTCTCCTCCGAATGCGAAAATATTTTGTTGACACCGACCTACATAGGGAGGAACGATCACGACGATAAAATAAGGCAAATCATTGCTCGTACGGAAATATATAGGTGTTCATTCATTCCGCACGCTGTACGAGATTGGAATAATAGAGAATTGTAAAGGTGGTTCGATGAACGCTCTGCCAGGCACTTAAATATGATTTGCAGAATATTCATGTAGATGGGGTTTCCTCTTAACCTGTGCTAGTCCGTTCTTTACGTACTGCTTGCTTAGCTCCTCGTGTGTTATTTTGCGCTTACAGCACAACAAAATTCATTTAGTTGGTCTACTTCATGATCCCCAATTTCAATAAGATTATCGCTGATCTCATTTCTAAAACTCCTCGTTATTTCCATCTTTCTGCGGTTTAACTTCTACCTACAGTATGTGTTCACTGGACTATTCCATTCAGCTGGTCCTGCAATTCGGTCATAGCTAAGTATTATTAAAACTAGTCTTATTGAGGTCATTAGTATAACCAGATGATTATGCATCAATTTTATCTCAGAACAAATTAGTGCATTCGTACTATTCTCTACCGTCTCATCCTTAGTAGTCTGGTTCAAATGGCTCTGAGCACTATGGGACTTAACATCTATGGTCATCAGTCCCCTAGAACTTAGAACTACTTAAACCTAACTAACCTAAGAACAGCACACAACACCCAGTCATCACGAGGCAGAGAAAATCCCTGACCCCGCCGGGAATCGAACCCGGGAACCCGGGCGCGGGTAGCGAGAACGCTACCGCACGACCACGAGCTGCGGACTTTAGTAGTCTAAAAGAATTACATTTACTGCTTGTCACCATGATACATCATCAGTTATAATCTACTCTCTAAGCCATTACATTATTTTTATCATAAAATGTCCCATCTTAGGTAATACGCTGCTATTTGCATGGTATCTGTACCAATAATTCATTATAATGAAAAAACATAAAATAAAAAGCTCAGGTTAGATAAGGACGGGACAGAGCAACAACCGCGTTATATTCAATTAAAGCACCTCAACATTCATCACTAATTTCCACTATGCTGTTCGCGCTACGTGAATCTTTCAGTCTTAGATCTCGAATTTAAATAAGACGGTGAAGTTAACGAATAAACAGGTTACCATTTTCGGAGAAAATCATTCTTGAACGGTGTTAATGGGTATCTTCGGTCAGTGTATTTATGTAAATTTAGTTTATTCTTAACTAAAGTATTAGGTGTAGCGTGCAGGGATAAGCACTTTAAAAATAAAATTCAATAAATATGAAAATAATCAACATACATACGTTTCGTCTCGTACCTGTAGATCAAAAGGGAACGTGTAGCATCCCTGTCGGCGCTATTGTTGACTGAACCCAGTTAATTACTATTCGTGGTCCACTAATTGTTTGTTTACCCTCTTTCTGTTTGTTTGAAACTTCTGCTGCACGCACAAAGCCCCAACGAGAACGCAAACGGGGTCAGTAAACGAGGCAACTATGAATACCCGCCTACGTTGACAGGCGTACGTCGCTCCCGTCTGTGCTCGCCTAATTCCCAGACTTTGTTTCACAGATACCTAGGACAAAGTTAATAGACCGCAAGGATTTCTTAAAATCCGAAGCACAAATCTATAAAAGGGTGCTTTTAGAACAATCGAATAAAAATATTCTAATCTGATGCCATAAAAAAAAAAATCGTATAATTTCCAAGCAAAGTTTGGACTTGTTTTACAAGCCACGGCTAGCTTCGTGAACCTTCTGTAATTGATGAAAACCGACCGATCGGACCTTGAAGAAAAATCAAACCTCGTGTATTTTCGAGATGACCACCGCTATGAATCAGAGAAAGTAGAGGCCATAAGGGAGCTTATAGAATGTAGTTCTTGCCACGAAGTATTCGCAAATCGAACACTATATCCGCACACCCACCGACGTCACAGTCGTCGCTACACAGATATCGCTTCGCCCCCCCAAACCCCCCCACCACCACCTCCCCCCCCCCCACCACCACCACCAAAAGTTTGAGTACGTATTGTCCCGGATAGTTAGAGAACCATTCCCTGCCGTGTGAGTCGGGCATAAAACATCTCTGAATCGCCGGCCGCGGTGGTCTAGCGGTTCTAGGTGCGCAGTCCGGTACCGCGCGACTGCTACGGTCGCAGGTTCGAATCCTGCCTCGGGTATGGATGAGTGTGATGTCCTTCGGTTAGTTAGGTTTAAGTAGTTCTATGTTCTAGGGGACTGATGACCACAGATGTTAAGTCCCATAGTGCTCAGAGCCATTTGAACCATCTCTGAAACACGCTGTGCACTAACAGTTGAAAATTGATCCCGTTTTTCCAGAGAGGTTTCACACACCTTTAATCACTCTGGAGTAAGAAATCAATTGTGTTCCAGTCTATTTTTACTAATTTGTTTCCCTGAGTAATTTTATTTAGTTACTTTAGCAGTCTGTATTCATTCGTCGAATCGTATTACAAATGTTTGTAAAAAGGTTTATCAGCTTCCTTCAATAATCCTTGAATGTTCACAGATATTATTTTCTATGTACTAGCTGATTATGGAATTTAGTAAATACTGGGAATGTCTCGTATATTTCTGTTTTATTGACATAATTAAGTTCTTAAATTAATGAGAGATGGCACTGGGGGATCAATGAAAGGAGAGTTGATCCTAGAGTGTATTGTTTCGGTATGATATTAGTCAATCAGTACTACATTCCTTCGTGTACCTATCACCGAAGATATTCTTTCCCATGAATCTGTCCTTTGCCATTGTCCGATAAATTATAAATATACACTCCTGGAAATGGAAAAAAGAACACATTGACACCGGTGTGTCAGACCCACCATACTTGCTCCGGACACTGCGAGAGGACTGTACAAGCAATGATCACACGCATGGCACAGCGGACACACCAGGAACCGCGGTGTTGGCCGTCGAATGGCGCTAGCTGCGCAGCATTTGTGCACCGCCGCCGTCAGTGTCAGCCAGTTTGCCGTGGCGTACGGAGCTCCATCGCAGTCTTTAACACTGGTAGCATGCCGTGACAGCGTGGACGTGAACCGTATGTGCAGTTGACGGACTTTGAGCGAGGGCGTATAGTGGGCATGCGGGAGGCCGGGTGGACGTACCGCCAAATTGCTCAACACGTGGGGCGTGAGGTCTCCACAGTACATCGATGTTGTCGCCAGTGGTCGGCGGAAGGTGCACGTGCCCGTCGACCTGGGACCGGACCGCAGCGACGCACGGATGCACGCCAAGACCGTAGGATCCTACGCAGTGCCGTAGGGGACCGCACCGCCACTTCCCAGCAAATTAGGGACACTGTTGCTCCTGGGGTATCGGCGAGGACCATTCGCAACCGTCTCCATGAAGCTGGGCTACGGTCCCGCACACCGTTAGGCCGTCTTCCGCTCACGCCCCAACATCGTGCAGCCCGCCTCCAGTGGTGTCGCGACAGGCGTGAATGGAGGGACGAATGGAGACATGTCGTCTTCAGCAATGAGAGTCGCTTCTGCCTTGGTGCCAATGATGGTCGTATGCGTGTTTGGCGTCGTGCAGGTGAGCGCCACAATCAGGACTGCATACGACCGAGGCACACAGGGCCAACACCCGGCATCATGGTGTGGGGAGCGATCTCCTACACTGGCCGTACACCACTGGTGATCGTCGAGGGGACACTGAATAGTGCACGGTACATCCAAATCGTCATCGAACCCATCGTTCTACCATTCCTAGACCGGCAAGGGAACTTGCTGTTCCAACAGGACAATGCAATTCCGCATGTATCCCGTGCCACCCAACGTGCTCTAGAAGGTGTAAGTCAACTACCCTGGCCAGCAAGATCTCCGGATCTGTCCCCCATTGAGCATGTTTGGGACTGGATGAAGCGTCGTCTCACGCGGTCTGCACGTCCAGCACGAACGCTGGTCCAACTGAGGCGCCAGGTGGAAATGGCATGGCAAGCCGTTCCACAGGACTACATCCAGCATCTCTACAATCGTCTCCATGGGAGAATAGCAGCCTGCATTGCTGCGAAAGGTGGATATACACTGTACTAGTGCCGACATTGTGCATGCTCTGTTGCCTGTGTCTATGTGCCTGTGGTTCTGTCAGTGTGATCATGTGATGTATCTGACCCCAGGAATGTGTCAATAAAGTTTCCCCTTCCTGGGACAATGAATTCACGGTGTTCTTATTTCAATTTCCAGGAGTGTATCTCTGGGCCTTACAATGTCTAAGCTTCTCAATTCTCACGACATGATATTAATTATGGGTTCGAATCCTTTCAATGTCTGTTCACTACAAGTTTAATCTATTAACGGGCACTATTTTTCACTTCTCGTTTATTAGCGGAATCACCTTGACAACGAGCGGCAAAGATACTAGTGTGATAAGGTCCAAACTACTTTCGGTCGCCGGCCGGGGTGGCCGAGCGGTTCTAGGCGCTACATTCTGGAACCGCGCAACCGCTACGGTCGCAGGTTCAAATCCTGCCTCGGGCATGGATGTGTGTGATGTCTTTAGGTTAGTTAGGTTTCAGTAGTTCTAAGTTCTAGGGGAATGATGACCTCAGAAGTTAAGTCCTATAGTACTCAGAGCCATTTGAACCTTTTTTTTTTTTACTTTCGGTCCCAATACTCTTTAATAATTCGCATATAGCGAATAAAGTCCTAATTCAACATAAAAGTTTCCGTATTGCCATTAAATCTCTTGGCAACCGTAAGTATACTATCGTAGCGTTTCGTTTAAAACGTACAATCACCATTCACTTGGGCCGAGCGGTTCTAGGAGCTACAGTCTGGAAACGCGCGACCGCTCCGGTCGCAGGTTCGAATCCTGCCTCGGGCATGGATGTGTGTGATGTCCTTAGGTTAGTTAGGTTTCAGTAGTTCTAAGTTCTAGGGGACTGATGACCTCAGAAGTTAAGTCCCATAGTGCTCAGAGTCATTTTTTGAACCATTCACTTGAATATCAATGTTCGTACACCCTATCACCTCTAATTGAGTCCGTCTCTGAATTTATCCCAAAATAATCTATTCTCCACCACTCCAATGTCTAATCCAGTTCTAAGAATGCAGTTTAATTAGGCTTCTAATCCCAAAATTTCGACTACCACGGAAGAACTGTGGACACACACGCCACCACTGAAGACAAATCTCAAGATACCTAACAGTTGTGCGCATTGGTTTATATATTACATTCAAAACAAAACGCAGCTCTGTTATGTCTTCCTTGGATTCTCTTTGTACTACTTTGCGTTACTCTATTTCGAATATCTACTCTTTGTAAAATTTTAACTAACTATTACTTCGAAACACTGTTACCGTTTTTTGGCTCTTAGCTCATTTCGTATTACAGAATTTAATCAAATACTCATTTCTGTCTAACCACTCTCTAAAGAGCGGTTACAACAGTAAATGATAATGTTACCAGAAACACTCTCTCCTACACACCGTGTAGTGTACTGCGATGTTTCGCTGCAGTTTTTACTATGGTTTATCCAGTTTCTTGTCTTTTCCGAATTTTTTAATGCGACAGTAAACAGAACACAATGTGCAGTCATTGTCACTTCAGCACCGCCCACAGCTCTGCGAGCAGCAGTAATTCCACGAGTTGGCCTACACCTACTTCTTTATCGAAAATCTTGCAGGTGGATTTCCATGAGACTACTTTACAAGTGCTGAGGTCCGAAATTTCTCACAGATTCTCTGCGTGGTTTTCCCGTTTAGTAGATCATACCAATATTTAATGTGACACTGAGGCAGAGAACATCCCAGAGTGCCCAGAGACATCCCAGAGAGCATCCCAGAGTGCCCCAGAGAACTAAAACACCAAGAAGAATCGCTTCTCGGCTTTTGGCAAGATCAATGTGTATCTTTTTATAATATAATAACGACATTAATGAAATGCCACTGAGGTTCTACTTCCTTAATGACATCCTTAAAAGAGAATTAGTGTTTTTAGTCTTTTTAAAAAAAAAATCTCACGAGCGGTCTGGCGCGACCAATAACCACCACAATCAATATTTTGTTCAAACTGCATACGCAGGAACGCTGTGCCGCAAGCGACGTCGCCAAGCACGTCGCCGAGACATTGCTGTGGCACGCCTCGGTAGCTTCGCGGTCAGCGCAGAGGTTACTAACGAGAGGGGCCTAGGTTCGATTCGCTGTCGGCTCGTAGACTTCCTCCACTCGGAGACTTGGTGTTGGGTAGTCTTTGGGTTCGTATCGTAATAACTGACATTCAGCTATTGAGATAGCTGTGTGGGTACGTCCTGAAAGCCAATGAGCTGAATAAAAGTTTGCAGTTGCTGTTGTTGGAAGTATCTGCCGCGTTGCTGTTAAATTTTCCGCCACAAGGAAAGAGGAAGAGTAGCTTGTCAACGGCCTTGCGGTGTCTATAGCATCGCGGGGCACGCTATCACTCAGTTTGTTGCTGTATAGCGTGGAGCGGTTTGTTCCCGTCACTTGCCGATACATCTGACGTCGTCCGTCGCCCGTAGTCCAATATTTCATACGTGACAAGCTGCTGACCGAGCAAACGCGTGGTAGAGGAAGAAGACGGGCTAGTGGCTCTATGGGAAAGCGCACGCGCACACGTGCGCCCACTCACACACGCACACACATATACAAACAGCGACGAAATGCATAGTGGGAGATAACCTTATTTCATTCTATGTTTTGCCGTTGTGTAATGGTGTAACGCACACGCTCTATTTTACGAGTGGCTGGCGCCACCGTAAAGCAGTTCTTGCGCTACCAGACTGTGCCGTATCTCACACGGCTAATGCTCGCATGCGAACGCTGTCTGGAAGCTTGTGTTGCACATCGGGAGTCGCAACGTGTGCTGAGACCGATAGCTCTTGGTTCTTGCACCGGACCCTTCGCCGCATACACATACGCGACTTTTACGGCTACAGCGTACTCAGCTGTTTTCCCGTTTTTCCTTGTTCTATCGCAGTGGAGCTTTGAACACACGACTGGAGACAAGTCACTCTCGGAACAGAGTAACTATACTAACAACGGTCATCGAAGACAAAACAAAATAAAGAATACTGTCTTACACTCTTTCCACACCTCTATTGGAACATACACTTACCTGATGGACTGTTTTCGTGACTGCTTAAAGTATAATTAAAAATAAATGATTATGAATATGGAAAGCTAAAATGCAGTGCTCTGGAGGAACGTCCACAACGAAAATGCACAGCACTGCACGCAATCTTGTTGTCATTGTCATTTTCTTCAGAAGCAATGCACCTGAGCTAAACACAAGGTCGGCCACGTGATTGAGCAAAGATTCCTAAACATGTGTAAAAGAAAATTAACGTTTTGTCACCGGTTATATTGTTTTTGTTTTGTTTTTAGTTACATTCTGTTGATACACGCCAGTACTGTGGTTCATTCCACGAAAGAGTCCTGTAGCCTCGGTTCTATTAATGTATGTGCAAAAGACACTCTTTCACGAAATTAAGTAACAGTCGCAACCTGTTGCGTAGAACGGCATTTCTCTTCATTTTCATTAAATTAAACAAACGCAGCCCCAAAAGGTCTGAAAACATTGTAAAAGTACTGCATTATTGGCACAACAGTAAGACACGGTAGGCTGTGCGGTTTCGATCCATACCAGCACACACACACACACACACACAAACACACGCACGAGCACTCACGCGTCCTCTCACTCGCACACACATACGTGTCAGCCTTTCTATAGTTATTGCATCAGGAAATTTTCCTAGTATTTCCCACCAGTTTCACTTTAACTGATAAGTATCCTGTCAATTCAAAAACTTTAGAAATTGGAATAGTAAAGAAAAGTTAAGATGGGGGTTACAATCGTTTAGATGATCTACATAGTCTCCCACCCCCACCCCCACATACCTCACCCCCCACCCCCACCCCCCCACTTGGTCACAACGCACAGAATCTTCATATAACCATGTGAAACTGTCAGAGAAGTTATTCTGTGGGGTGTTGCTCACCTCGCGCGCCACAACTTACTAACGCATAACTCTTTCACGAAATTAAGTAACAGTCGCAACCTTTTGCGTAGAACGGCATTTCTCTTCATTTTCATTAAATTAAACAAATGCAGCCCCAAAAGGTCTGAAAACATTGTAAAAGTACTACATTATTGGCACAATAGTAAGACTCGGCAGGCTGTGCGGTTTGGATCCATACCAGCACACACACACACACACACACACACACACACACAAACACGCGCACGAGCACACACAAAATTCATTCTTAGTACCAGAGAAGTGTTTAATTAATAATCTTAACTGTTCATTCCGTTTTGTCGTTGGCTTCGTTTTCTCCGTACGCTAGAGGAAGCGCTTTATAATCTGTGCTTCCTTTTTTCAAATTGTTTTTTGTTCGTGTAGTTAGAGTGCAGGTAATGCCGTTAAAGGTATTTGTGAAACGCCAGATGGATCTGCAGCTTCAAGCGTTCCATTAGCTTTCGCGATGACTTATCTCTTAACAGACTCTGTCGTTAGCTAGCCAAAATTAATGGCACATACTTGGCCGCAGCTCCAAGCAACATTTGCAAGGTACATGCCATCCCATTTAAGTAGTAGCGGAAGCAGTGTGTAAATATTGTATATTTCCATTGTCTTTGGATTATCGTATATGTTGTTTGCTTTATTATTGTAAACCTACATGTTGATCTTACTGTACTCTTTTAAATTGTAATGTCTTTCCCTTGCAAAATTACCTTTGTAATATAGAAAAGTTTTCTCAACCAGTCACTAAGCATTTCGCGCCTTGCGCTTACGCCATAAGCCTCCCTCGCTGTATCTCATTCGGGATCATTTTTCACTAAGAATCTCCCACTGCGATGCTGTAAAAATGCCTTTCATCCATAAGTTTGGCATCGCAATCTTGTAAACCCTGTAAACACCATACAGTAATGTGTATATCTGTGTGTCAATATGATTTCCATATTTTCCGTTCAGCATTATGGGACATTTAACTGAAACAACTCAAAAACTAGTGCTGTTACTGCATCTCCTCACATGTAACAAATTTTTGTTGTTTCATTGTTGACTCGTTACTCACAGAAAGTTTTAGCTGCGTTAATTGTCAAAACTGATTACATTCACGACGTGAAAGCTGAACACAAAAGGCAAGTGGCAAGTGGCAACAAACGAGTTGCATAGTCTTCTTTTTACTAGTGACGCTCGACTAATCCGGACGTTCTGCAAGTAATGGAAAAAGTAAATTTTCGAGACGTGAAAAAGCAACAGTTTGCGGCTCTGTGGTTCGAGCAGTGTACCTGAGGCTCTAAGCCCTATGGGACTTAACATCTGAGGTCATCAGTCCCCTAGACTGAGAACTACTTAAACCTATCTAACCTAAGGACATCACACACATCCATGCCCGAGGTAAGATTCGAACCTGCGATCGTAGCAGCAGCGCGGTTCCGGACTGAAGCGCCTAGAACCACTCGGTCAAAACGGCCGGCGACCTTGTTTCGACCCTAGACCCCACCAGGCAATTTCTGTTAATGCAAGTACCTGAACGAGGTCACTCTGACTCTTGAAGGCAACATCGATGTTACTTAAAAGAGAAGCGGTGGATTCAGGTTGTAGAAACGACATGAACGAGAATAGAACTTACTGCAGCCAAGATGTTCCACGTAGCACAGTGTGGTATTCACGGTTACATTCTGAACGTCATGACATTTTATGGAAAGAACAGCGTATTAATTAAGATTGTGCTCTATCAAAACTACGGTTCTGTAGTTTTGGTACCGTACAGAAATGAGGCAGTATATGATAGAATTAACGATATTATTGGCAGCAATGACAGGGAAACGAACATAAATGACTGTGCTAGAGAGGAAGTGGGAGCCGACGACTTCTCATTCTTATTTTGTTTCTTTGGATGTTTGTTTTACACATAATTAAAACTGCACATAATTCAATGTTACACCATTTTGTATTTTATATCCTTACAGAATACAAACAGAATTTTATTCGTAACAAACTTAGTTGATCCTGTAACTTCTGCACTTCTATGTAAGTTAAGTAATTACTTTTGATGTAAGTATAGATTATATGCACAAACATAAAAACTATGCAATTATTGTTGTTATTTTTTACTCAATGCAACGTTCTTCATAATGATCAAAGGCAAGAATATTCTGTTATTACTGATAAATATGAAAGTTGTTTATGAATAACAAAAATATATTGAAGCAATATTTGATACATTTTCGTTCTGAGATTTTTGAAAATTTTATATTTCTTGAGGAAATTACGTTTTCAACAACTGTATAATAAATCTGTATTGCATTTTTATTTTTGCTATAAAAGTTACAAATCAATAATTTTCGAATAAAATCTGAATTAAACAGTGAATAATTTCAGTTTTGCTAAAAATACTGTTTATATTTAAGTAACAGATAGGAGAATAACACTGTGGAACAAAAACGTTCCATAGATTTCGCAGCGATTTATATACCTTCATTCCCATTCTAATTGGTTCACTGCTTGCGGTTTCTAGCGGAATCTAGTAAGACACTGATCACATATGTCATCGAAGCGATCGATATCACGTATGAAACATCCCCTTAGAACAATTATACATGACTGTCCTTAAACTGACACACAATATTTTTAGCGCAACGCAATCTGACTTTCAATAATCCCTACAAAAGAATGGCCCTGGCTAACATAAACCTATACCTTTCACAATTCACTTACCTCACAAAAATCTTCGTTACTCGAACTACTGCAATACAGCGAGCGCCACTACTGCCAGCTAAATAAAAGATTCAAACTACGGAAGGCACTAACTACTGATAGGCATAGTTAGCAAATGAAAGATTTTAATAGAGAACAAACAATGTATTTACCTTAATAGTGATGAAAAATCATAATATACATAGCAGTTCATGACATCCAGTCTTACAAATTTCAAAACTCCGCCATTTCTCTACCCACATCCACCACTGCTGGCGGCTCACCTCCAACTGCGCAATGCTACGCGCTGTTCACATGCAGCTGCCCAACACTGCAATGGCAGACAACAATGCAAACTAGCCACAGACTGCACACAGCACAGCCAGTGATTTTCATACAGGGCGCTACGTAACGTTGCCAATAAGAAAACATAAACAGCCTACTTACACACGTAAAGCCCGATAGATATGCAGCCCATCTAATTTACAGGTAATGAGGGTACTATCTTAACTGACCAAGGTTAGTAAGAAAGCTACCGCAGCCTACCTCTACTTTTGACAGTCTAGGGTAGCCTAAAGCAGTTTTGCAACTCTAGTATTAACGATGTTATTACTTTTTTATTAACATGTAATGCTATGGATGCCCCGGAGTTGCTGCCCATCCTCATGCAAATAAACAGATCGTGGTGGCGCAGTTGTAAAAGTCTGGACTCTTATTCTGGAGGGCAGGGTTCAGCTCCTCGACCGGCCATCCAGCTTTTGGTTTTCCGTGGTTTCTCTATATCACTTAAGGCAAATGCCAGAATGATTCCTATGAAGAGTACACTGCCGATTTGTTTCCCAGCCTACGCCAATCCGAACGAGTTCTCTGTCTCTCATGACTTGGTCGTCAGCGGGATGTTAAGCCCTAAACTTCTTTTCTTTCACAAATTCACAAGCCATAGTGGATATGCCTATGGTAATTCAGCGGCTAAGAAGTCCGCTTTCAAACATGCGCTTCTCGGTTTTTTTATCTTCATCTCAATACCTAATCTTGATTCTTTTTCCTTTCATGGAAACAAATTTGCCAGTTGTCACTCTTCGCACTCTGCTCGGATGAAAGCATTCATTAAACGTGGGTCCTATTAAAATAAGCCATGGTATATCACGAGATGAAGATCATTGTCGAAACTATATTACAAGAAATCCGGAGGTACATATACAACGTCGTGCTCAAGTCGTCATAGGTCACCATTCAAAAATGCAAAGAGAACGAGTGCTTGTTTTTCACTGAAGGCTCTGATGGGAAGTTTGAAGACACGTGCTGTTCGGCAGCATGTGCAAGATGTGAGAGACGCAAAACATCTGTCGATGTGCTACTCGAGGTGTTACACTAGGCCAAGACACAAGCAGCAGCTTCTGCACGTGGTCAATACAATACGTGTGAGAAATTAGAGATTATCTTGTGTTCATACTGGATTGTGCGCGGATTTCTTGAAATCATCCTCGTGAGGTATCGTTAAAATTCTGAACTCGTCCAGGAACCGAATCTATATGAATCGTCATGAGTTTACAAAAGTAGATGTACTGTAAGAGTGACATAGAGTGTCCTGGCTGTTAACCATCTCGCGAGTAGGTCTGTCGTGTTTTTCACTTAATGGGTGTTGCTGAATGCATTGCAAGATCTGGGCCACAGAGTATTCAGCTGAATACATTATTGCGACAATATGACATTTGTTCCACGAGTTACAAGTCTCTTTTTTCTTGGGACGTATTCACGCAAATTCATTTAAAACAATTCCTGTCACCAGTAAACAAGAAAACCTTAGGATTATTCTCTTCCTTAAGAGTGATAAACACCCCATTCTATCAGTTGCTTACTGAAAAGGCCCCTCATCGTATATTCGATCCAGTAACTGTTACGATTGCGGATAATAGTGCCCTCAGTCGCTCTTTTTCGCATATATTGTCACCCAGGATCCGACAACATGCGACGTTTGAATATAAGACTATCTGAAACGGCAGATGCATAAAGCTCGCCTCACATTACATGTCAATGAAAAAATAATTATTTTTTATCGAACGTTATGGTTAATAATTCTTGTCCTCTTCAGTGCAGTTCAACTTTCAGCTTCGTCCGACCATTTTCTCACAAATGAGGGGCGTTACACTGAACATCTGGGATATTAGTTGCGCTGTGATTCGTAAAATGTTACTGAAAGGCTACTGACAGTTCAAATGTAACCTTCCGGTAAAATATGTAACTACTATAGTAATAGATTTTTATTGTCCCATTTACCTTTACGCAGTTTTACACGAGAGACTTTATTATCAAAATCAGCTACTCGTTGTGGGTGCTCGTCACGTAATTGCGTGTAAATCAGCCGCCAGTCACATCACGAGTGAATCGTGACATCAATGGTCAACTGACTGTGACCAGTTTGGACTTGCAAAATCTTGAATGTCCTGCCGACTGCACGTGCGAAGAACCATTGGAGTGTGGCTATTTTCCGTTACAGTAATGGATTTCTTGTTCTTTTGTGAAACTTTAAACATTGTTTACGTGACATCTCGCAAATACTGTGTGAGGACTTGGTATTTTTCGTACTATTGCCCTCCCGCGAGAGACATGAAATATCTGAGAGCATAAAAGTATTTCAATAGATGGACAAATAAAAGCCTACATTGTGCACAAATAAATAGGTAAATAGATAAGGGCTTTTAATGAAAATTGTTTCAACAGTTAACAAACAATATCTATTTAAGGCGGAAACTCATTTTCGATGTTATTTTGCACTCAGAATGAAAACAAGATACAAACGATAAAATAAAAAGGTGCTATGTACGGCCTTCTAAATATTATTTCTTGTATTTGTAAATATACAGGGTGTAACAGGTACAAATTCAATTGTTTTTATGTGGTGCTTTAATGTGTACATCAGTGTTTGTTGTCTTCCCACAAACACATCACTTAATTTACTACGTGATGTGTCCTGCATGGCCGTAACTGCACCACTAAGTGCACTACATCTGTTACTATAGACTGACCGTCTTGCATCCACGCGTCGACACGTCAGCACCAGACCTGTTGCCCAGGGGAAATAAGCATCAACGTCTTTGTCTTACCACATGTAGTTGGAAGTACTAACAAACCTAAAAACATTCGACTTGTAATAGTCACAATTATTAGTCTGCAAATGACATAAATACTGATGTTGTTGAGTTCGCTGTGCTCAGTCAACATCAGAAATCCCGGCACTTATGCTTATTACACTCTGTATATATTCCCTCGAGCAGGTACATTAGAGATACTGAAATGTATGGATCAGACCTTTCCTATTTTTTGAATTGAGGGTGTGGACCTTTGTCAAGAACATCCAATACGAATTTCGGTTCAGTCATTAATGAACTCTATTATCATCGCATGTAACTATATTCTGCTAGTATACAGGGTGAGTCACCTAACGCTACCGCTGGATATATTTCGTAAACCACATCAAATACTGACGAACCGATTCCACAGACCGAACGTGAGGAGAGGGGCTAGTGTAATTGTTTAATACAAACCATACAAAAATGCACGGAAGTATGTTTTTTAACACAAACCTACGTTTTTTTTAATGGAAACCCATTAGTTTTGTTAGTACATCTGAACATATAAACAAATACGTAATCAGTGCCGTTTGTTGCATTGTAAAATGTTAATTACATCCGGAGATATTGTAACCTAAAGTTGACGCTTGAGTACCACTCCTCCGCTGTTCGATCGTGTGTATCGGAGAGCACTGCAACATACATCGCGTTTCTACAGAATGATCTGCCAACGTTGCTCGAAAATGTCCCACTGGAAACGCGTCGACGTATGTGGTATCAGCATGATGGTGCACCTGCACATTCCGCAATTAACACTAGGCTGACCCTTGACAGGATGTTCGACGGGCGTTTCATACGACGTGGAGAACGCATAAATTGGCCAGCCCATTCTCCTGATCTTACACCTCTGGACTTCTTTCTGTGGGGTACGTTAAAGGAGAATGTGTACCGTGATGTGCCTACAGCCCCAGAGGATATGAAACAACGTATTGTGGCAGGGTGCGGCGACATTACACCAGATGTATTGCGACGTGTATGACTTTTATTAGGCCAGAGATTGCAATTGTGTGCAGCAAATGATGGCCACCACATTGAACATCTATTGGCCTGACATGTCGGAACACACACTATTCCACTCCGTAATTGAAAACGGAAACCACGAGTGTATGTGTACCTCACCCCTCATGGTAATGTACATGTGTGTCAGTGAAAAAGACCAATAAAAAGGTGTTAGCATGTGGATGTAATGTGCTGTTCCAGTCTCTTCTGTACCTAAGGTCCATCACCGTTCCCTTTGGATCCCTACGTAATTCGGTGCTCCCCGATACACACGATCGAACAGCGGAGGAGTGGTACTCAAGCGTCAACTTTAGGTTACAATATCTCCGGATGTAATTAACATTTTACAATGCAACAAACGGCACTGATTACATATTTGTTTATATGTTCAGATGTGCTAACAAAACTAATGGGTTTCCATTTAAAAAACGTAGGTTTGTGTTAAAAAACATACTTACGTGCATTTTTGTATGGTTTGTATTAAACAATTACACTAGCCCCTCTCCTCACGTTCGGTCTGTGGAATCGGTTCGTCAGTATTTGATGTGGTTTACGAAATATATGCAGCGGTAACGTTAGGTGACTCACCCTGTATTTAGATTTTGTCGTAACAAGGATTATCTCTCTTAACTTCACTTCCACCTTTCAGGTGACAAACTGCACAGCAGATAGCTGTCAAGACACACGCAGTTTCGTCGCTGAGATGTAAACGAAAACGAAAATTCGTGATATGTGAGACTCAGTACAGGAATAAAATGCTAGATGCACTGCAGTAGACTTCCTTGCCACAAGTTGTCGATTGTGTTCGTCTAAAAAAAGGGGATTCAACTATTTGCCTGTTCAGAAGGCAGTACTCAGTTCTGCACAGGATACCACTCTCTAGGTCTGATCCATTGGATATCATATCTGGTTTTCAATGTCTCGTTAGTTTCTTATTTAACTAATGTCTCCTTCATTTAGTTGCTATTTTCACAAACACTTTTTTCTTCGTAAATTTTCTGACTGGTATGATGTGCCCCTCCACGATTTTTTGCCTTGTCCCAACTTCTCCATCTCAGAGCAACACTTACACCCAGCGTCTTCCATTATTTTTTTCTATGTATTCCTACCTCTGTTGCCCCTTCAATTTGTTTTACTTTACGGCCACTTATAGTAATGTGAAAGCTGTTCCCTTCTCTTACACACATCCTATCATCCTGTCCCTTCTTCTACCCACTTATTTCTTCCCTTGTGGATTCTGCAGTCAGACACTTCGTTTTTTATCTTATCAGTTAATTTAATTTTCAGCATTCTTCCACCACATATCAAACGGTTGGATTCTCTGTTCTCGCGGTTTTTACAAACGGTAGCTTATTTTATAGGGCCCACCTATTAAATTTTTCATAACCGATGAAAAAATTGAAAATAATTTGCGCCGAGAAGCAGAATTCGTATTAAAACAGTGCCAGCAGACGAATGGATGCGCGTTCAGGCAGTTGTGGCAACGGAACAGAAACTGCAGAAATTCTGGCTGTCACGTCAGTTCCATTAGTCAAGAGTAAGGAAGTCGAAGAGTGCTGCTCTCTCCCAAGCGCGGCGACAAAGTGATTTTATTTCCGTTACATTAAGCGCTGTCCATGGAGCCAAAATTAATAGAAGCTGATGAAAGCGGTAACATCCATTATTTTATTCTCTCTCCAGCGTTAACACAATGATGGCAGGTGCGTAACTTTCTAAAATGTCCCTGTAAGATTTACGATCTGGAAACGGCGAGAATGAAAGTGAATGAGCGAACATTCCAACTCGCGAGTCAGATCCATTACTCAACTGTAAACAATCCGAATTTTCTTCACTGTTGATGCGGGAACGGAGGCTCGGATTCGTTACATTAATTTAAGTTCCAGTGCTGAAAATCAGTTTTATTCCGTTTGCTACGACGTCATTAGTCAGAATGGTATTAGTAACACTGTTATCTTCAAAAGTACTTCACAATCGTGATCAAATGAAAAAAGACAAGCTTAATTAATACATCTACAGGGGCTGAACAAAATTATGGATTCAATGCGAGAAATGCATGCTTAAAAGTAAACACAGATGCTAGCCAAGCCTGCAGGTCACCCTTTAGTATTTGGCCACGAACGGCATCTATGCAATGTGCTTAATGCGATGCAAGAGTGCGTCGTTTCAGAACAGATCTTTGTAGTTGGGTGTGCTTGCTGTTTCCAAGTTTTGGCCAAGTTTACGCCACAAGAGTGTCACATGGCGGGGGGGAGGGGGGGGGTTATGATTTGGGCAGCCATCTTGTGTATTCCATGGGCACCATGGCAACTCTGCAAGATCGGATTGCTGCGAAAGATTATGTAAACCATTTTGGTGGATCAGGTCCATCCCATGGTACAATGCGTTTTCCCCAATGGTGATACTGTTCCAAGACGACATGAACCATGTTCAAACAGGTCGCATCGTCCAGGACTGATTTTGTAAGCACGAGGACGAATTGTCGCATCCGCCCTGGCATCTCCAGGTTTTAATTAGGCCTTCCAGCACCTCCCAGGGATTAGTTTTGGACACACTGGAATATGTCGGCACTGGAGACTGAAAATAATACACGTCTATTAAACCGCAACGTAACTACAATTCGGTACTGCACCGCGCCTGCACAGGCAAACGTGACTATAGGTGACCAACGTGAGAAAGATGTTGAGCTCAGTTCCCAAGCTGTGATGCGTACATATCGCCTTTACATTTATCTTATGGCTTTATTGTTTTGATTATAAGACTGGAGTTAGCCGCTTCATCTCGGAGGATGACTCTCGAATCTGGAGACAAAACGTTAGGGGAAAGGGGCTGCGTGACGGAAGATGAATCCTATGGTTGTGGTGACCTGCAGGACCCACAGTATCTCTTCTCCAGAAACCTGCCCGATCCTTGCGCCACAGAAGATCTATATACAGCAAGTGAGAAGGCCAAGAAGACAGTGGAATTTTGGAGCTTAACGTCCTCTAACAGCATTGCCTGGCAGAATTTTGTTATTATTTTTATTACTTTGTATTACATAAGTCCTGAACATGTAAAATAATAAATAAATAAAAATAAATAATAAATCACAATTCCTTATTATACATCCATTATAGATCGCCAAGAATGTTCAGGAAAGATTATCATTATCATTATCGTTTTTGTTTCTCAATGAAGAAAAATGATTCGTTGTAATGTTACTAACATTTGATAGAAACTCAGAAAAAAAATCAACGAGGCTCGATTGTAGTACAGGCACACTTTCAGTAGCGGTAACGCTGCTGCTAGACATTTGCAGCTGTTATACACTGAAGGAAAAAAAAATTGTAACACGAAGAAGCAGTTGTGCGTTATAAACGAAAGCTAGTAGGCATGTTTCTACATCTGTAAGATGATGTCTACCCAAATTTCGCCCCAGTCGCATAAGAGCGGCGCTAGAAGCGCCACTATTAGGAAACAATCAGGTCGTGAGTGTTGGTTACCGGTGAGACTGGACGTGGCGAGTTGATTTTAGTGAAGAATGTCTATAAGACGACAAAGATGCAATTATCAACAACTCATTGCTTTTGAACGAGCTTTTGTGTTGGGGAACGAGAAGCCGGATGTTTCTTGTGCGATGTTGCAGAAAGACTTGACAGGAATGAAGCCACTGTAAATGACAGCGGTGGTCATGCGAAAATACTGTCGCGAGAAGAATGGGTTCCCGATGTCCACGTGACACTACCGAGAGAGAAGACCATCGCGTTCGGCGTATAGCTCTGCCGCATGGTACTGCATATGCAGCAGCAATCTGAGCAGCAGTTGGCACCACAGTGACACAACGAACTGTTACAAATTGGCCGGCCGGAGTGGCCGTGCGGTTCTGGGCGCCACAGTCTGGAGCCGAGCGACCGCAACGGTCGCAGGTTCGAATCCTGCCTCGGGCATGGATGTGTGTGATGTCCTTAGGTTAGTTAGGTTTAATTAGTTCTAAGTTCTAGGTGACTGATAATCTTAGAAGTTAAGTCGCATAGTGCTCAGAGCCATTTGAACCATTTTTGTTACAAATTGGTCACTTCAAGGACAGCTCCGAGCCACACGCCCTGTATCGTACATTCCACTGACTACCACTCGCGACTTCAGTGGTGTCAATCTAGAGGTCATTGGAGGGCGGGGTGGAAGTCTGTTATGTCTTCTGATGAAAGCTGGTTCTGCCTCGGTACTATTGATGGCTGCGTGTCGGTTAGGAGGCCAGTTGAGGGGCTGCAACCAAACTGTCTGTTTGCTAGACGCACTGCACCTACACCTGGAGTTATCGTCAATGGTGCGATTTCATATGGCAGCAGGAGCACTCTCGTAGTTATACCACGTGCCCTGAAAACAAATTTGTACGTCAGTCTTGTGATTCGACTTGTTGTACTGCCATTTATGAACAGCATTTCAGGGGATGATTTCCAACAGGATAACGCTCGTCCGCATGCTGCTGTTGTAGCCCAACATGCCCTACCGAGCACTGACATGTTCCCTCGGCCTGCTCATCCACTAGATCTCCAATCGAGCACACAGGGGGCATCATCTCGTGCTGATTTTAACTTGTGATCTTACAGTTTTAATCATTCAAGTATGTTACCTAGATAAATGTATTCCCGAAATTTCATTACTCTACGTCAATTATTTTTTGGCATTGCAATTTTTTCCCGTCAATGTATTTTACTTCGTAAAACGTTGATTCCTCGAACAGAGAAGCGCATGGTAATAGAGTATCATTTGTTACGTCTATAAATGTACCGCAGTCAAACGAGACAGGAGCAAATTTAGTGACCCGTTGGCGTTTAGTTGCCTCATCAGTTTGACGGGCAGGATGGTTGTAACAGCTCTTCACGCGAGGCACCTCACGTGCGCACTGCAAGAGGAGTTTAGCCGCGGCCCGGAGGCGGACTGCTAATAGGATCCGGAATTAGGAGGTCCCTGGACTGCACAGTGGCTCGGAATACCAATGTCGCGTCTGAGGGCAGGGTCAAACAGGACAGGCACACTCTAGGCGGAGCCAGCGCGACGCGCCAGTGTCAAGGCCGCTCCCAAGATATCGCCGCCAGCCTCCTGGAGGACGTTCTTACCGGAAACGCTACTTGACCGACGACATGTCTTATCCCTCCAGCTCTGCAGCTTGAAGTTTCCCATGGGAGAAAAATACCTCGGTTCTAAAGCTTACAGCCGCACCTGACCAACTCTCCCCAGTAGTCTTGCTGGAAAATATGCAGAGACAAGTACTTCTCAAGAAAACTAATGGTAGTGGGTACTATGAAATCTTGGTAACAAGCTAACGTTTATGTGAATGAAGGGAATAATGAAATAGTCGACTACTCAGTGAAGACTGCCTCTCAAAATGACACATTTGAAAACATCTTATTACCTCCATCAGACCTGAAGACTACATTATGAAGAAGAACAAGGCACCAGCAGGAAGACGAATATCAGTTATCGATATGTAGTAAAAAGAAATATTAGGACAAATTCAGCGGAACATGTTGATGGTGTTAGGACAGCAACCAGCCACAAATTTACTTCAGTTCCTTTATTCAAAGGGTACCGTTACCGGTTTCGAATAGTTGTGATTCATCCTCAGACGGTTTACATGCTTTCTTTATGACATGTGGTGTGTTTTTTATATTTTAGGACAATTAATATGTAAAAAACACACCACATGCCATAAAGAAAGCATGTAAACCGTCTGAGGATGAATCACAACGATTCGAAACCGGTAACGGTACCCTTTGAATAAAGGAACTGAAGTAAATTTGTGGCTGGTTGCTGTCCTAACACCATCAACATTTGTCTTCAAACAACAGCCACGGTCTCCATCATGTCATCATATGACAAAATTGCACAGCGAAACATTCCATCGAAGCCTAGTCATCATCATCGGATACATCAAAAAATGGCTCTAAGCACTATGGGACTTAACTTCTGAGGTCACCAGTCCCCTAGAACTTAGAACTACTTAAACCTAACTAACCTAAGGACAAGACACACATCCATGTCCGAGGCAGGGTTCAAACCTGCGACCGTAGCACTCGCGCGGTTCCGGACTGAAGCGCCTAGAACCGCTCGGCCACCCGGCGAATTTGGTCGTCGAGACATCAACGTGCGTTGGGTATAATACTGTTCAAACCACTGTAGCTGGGTTCAGGCTCCGCGAAACAGGCAATTATATTGCTGCAAGGTGACGTAGCCGACGGGGAAGACATCTTGCATGAAGGTATGCAGGTGGTTCGCAGGTGTCAGCGTGTCTTCTATTACTACCATATGTCCCACGCAAGTGCAGGAGAATATTTCCCACAGCATAATACTGCTCCCACCAGCCTGCATCCGTCGCGCTGCACGTTTCAAGCCGCCGTTCATCTCGACGCCGCTTGTGGTGACGATCATCGACTTAGTGTAGCAATAATGTGGTTCACCCAAAGAGCCGAAAAGTTCCGATTGATCAAAGTCGAATGTCGATAGTATGGTGCCTACTGCAATCGTAATTGACGATGTCGTTAGGTCAACATGTGAACGCGTAGGGATGGTCTGCAGTGGGGCTCCATTTCAACAATGTACGGTGAACCGTATGCTCTGAGACATTTGTACATGCACCAGTATAGTGCCCTTTCGACAGAGATGCCACAGGTTACTGTCTATCCTACTTTAGAGAACAGAGAAGCTCCCAAACCCCATATTCTGTGAAGAGTAGTGGACGTCCAACCTTTTGGCGCCCAGTGGTAGTTTTGCTGTCCTATATCTTTCGGTAGATGCTCGCGACAGTAGCACGTGAACAATCGACCAGTTTACGCCGTTTTCGAGGTACTGGTCTGCAGGCTCTGCTTAATAATAATCTGTCCTTTGTCAGAGTCTCTTATCTGAATGGATTTCCCCATTTTCAACCCATATCTTCGATAGGGCGATCCCCCGTACGTGTCTGTTCCGCTTACAGACTTTTGTTACCGCATCACGCGCCCACAACGTCACAGGGGGCATCCAATGTCGCGGTGGGCAGTGGTCATAAGTTTTTGGCTGATCAGCATGCGTAAACTGAAATAACAACAGTGTACTACAAATAAAAAATAGCAATCGAAATAAACCCACAACATCCGGAATACCAATATTCAAAAGAAAAACGTTACGAATTTACGCAGCAACATAAAAACAGCACTTCTTTTTAAAAATAATAAGTTGTTATGAAACTTCTAAGTGCAGGTAGGGCTACACTGTAAAATTATAGAAAATTCTTGAAATACTGAGACGGCTCTAAGGCATTCAGACCACGAGTAAAAGAAAACAAACTGTTTCACTGTTCTGAAAATGTTCGTCTACGCAGCGGTGCCGGCTCCCCACTGCGCCGTTACGGTGTAACGGGAGAGGATACGCGCACAACGTTTTGCGATTAACTCCTGGGAGCCGAGCCAGAGCAATCCGAGTTAAACGGCAGCGGCTCGCGTCTGATGGATGGGGCTATCAGTCAGCGCGTGCGGCGGGCCGCCCAGCCAGCCGCCGACCGGTACGTCCGCGTGGCGTTGCGTTGCGTTGCGCTACGTTGCGTCGCGCGGCTGGTGTCAAATTTACGAGACGCTCAGGCAGAGCGATGAGCCTCCGCTCCGCAGTGTGGAATACAGCGGCGCCTGCCGGCTATTCGGGGCTCCGGCTAAACTGGGCGTGGCAGCTGGGTCCTGTTGCAGCAGAAGCAGCAGCAGTAGCTTTGCATCTGGACTCCATGCGGGCTTCAGCGCTTTGACGTACAGACTGGACCGTTCGCCTTTCACATGCCTTACCAAGTCAACACCAAGGACTGGACGTGAGCAGTCTACAAAACATACAGGCTGTTTCATTGAGCACGGCGCAATCCACACGCGAACTTAAAGCGAGTTGCTTTGGCAGTTTACAGTTAATTAGATACTTAGTTTTATGTTCCACGGATCATTTGTATAAGTATCAATCAAATAACAACAACATAGATGGAAAAAATTTATCCAGGTGCAAGTATGACTCGCGCACTGAAAGTTCCCAGCCAGCTTAATTATGTATGTGGACATTCCATCAATTACTGGAATCGAGAATACCGATGATGTTTACCTGTTGCCGACATTCATACTCATAAGATGTTGGCCCCGGGGACTACAAATCTTCCGACAAACTTTTAATTTCAAGTTCCAAGTCCGATAACAAATGACCAAAGAAATAATTTTTCTTGTGATATAATTACAAATTAACAGGATGTATATGTAGCCACATCGGTTGCACAAAATAATTGTCAAATTAACCGTGGTTTCAACTGCACTAGGGCAATCTTCATCAGAATAAAAAATTCACGTGGCTTACATGTAATCACACCTTGAGTAAAAATGTCTGAGCAAACGTGCTCTTTATTTGAAGAGAGAATCCAATCCATGTAATTTTTTTATTCTGATGAACATTGCCCTAGTGTAGCCAAGCCGCGCGGGGCTAGCCCAGCGGTCTCGGGCGCTGACGTCATGGACTGTGCGGCTGATCCCGGCAGAGGTTCGAGTCCTCCCTCGGGCATGGGTGTGTGTGTTTGTCCTTAGGATAATTTAGGTTAAGTAATGTGTAAGCTTAGGGACTGATGACCTTAGCAGTTAAGTCGCATAAGATTTCACACACATTTGAACATTTTTAGTGTAGTCGAAACCGTGGTCAATTTGGCAATTATTTTGTGCAACCGATATGGCTATATACTCATCCTGTAGCAAAAAAATGTGCTGTTTCTGGATCTCTGCCAATAAAAATGTTTAAAATTTTACAAATTAACTGGTTTCGGATTTTTTTCTCTTTACTCGTACTGTGAAACCTTGTTTCTTGGCAGATTTCATGATTCCACATCAAGGGGAAGTACCCACAAGCTTTTAATGAGTGAGTTTGCGAGCATCAAAATGTGTGACATAAATGGCTGTATCTTTTGACGGCATTGACTTAGTAGCTTTACTTTTTTACGTCGCTAAGGGTTCGTAGGCTTTAATATGTAGCATAAATTTCAGGTTGACATATCTACCTGTTCCTGCTGAAAAGGGTCTTGAGATGTCGCGCACACAGACAGGCGGGCAGGCAGACAGACGACTAAGTGATCTTTTAAGGATTCCGTTTTTACGAGTAAATAAAATTGTAAATTTGTGGTAAGATCTTATGGGACCAAACTGCTTAGGTCAGCGGTCCCTAAGTTTGCACACTACTTAATCTAACATAAAGTAACTTACGCTGTGGACAACACACCCATGCTCGAGGGTGCCGGCACGGCATCTCAGCGTGTTCGGGCAGAAAGCCGGTTGACCTCTGTAATAAAAAAAACTGAGTGGTAGGATCAACAAAACGAACTTGACCGAATATCATGTGACGTCCGCAACGACCAAACGCAACGATCAACAACGAACAAAATCTTTTTAAAAAAAGGTGGACTAGAACCTCCGACGGGGAAAGCCGCTCGTGTTTACTAGTCTGGATACTCTCCGCCCGAACAGGCCATGGAAGGCCCAACGGTACCGACCGGCCGCCGTGTCATCCTCAGCCCAAAGGCGTCACTGGATGCGGATATGGAGGGGCGTGTGGTCAGCACACCGCTCTCCCGGCCGTATATCAGTTTCCGAGACCGGAGCCGCTACTTCTCAGTGAAATAGCTCCTCAGTTTGCCTCACAAGGGCTGAGCGCAGCCTGCTTGCCCAACAGCGCTGAACTTCGGTGATCTGATGGGAACCGGTGTTAGCACTACGCCAAGGCCGATGGCTGTCTGCATACGGAACCCTAAAAATAAGTAAACTGTTTATTATTTGCAAATTAATCACCATAACTGTTAACACATTTATCCCACTCTGAGACAAGACGGTCAGTGGCTTCGGGGAAAAAGTTTGCAGTTGGGTTCGGAATCATCATTGTACACAGGCCTGCACCTGTTCGTCCGAAGGTAATCGACGGCCACGAATGTGTTTCTTCGGGGCTCCAAAAATGTGGTAGTCGCGTGGCGAGTGATCGGCGCAGTTTGGAGGATGTGTAGGGGCTTCAAATGGTTAAAATGGCTCTGAGCACTATGGGACTTAACATCTATGGTCATCAGTCCCCTAGAACTTAGAACTACTTAAACCTAACTAACCTAAGGACAGCACACAACACCCAGTCATCACGAGGCAGAGAAAATCCCTGACCCCGCCGGGAATCGAACCCGGGAACCCGGGCGTGGGAAGCGAGAACGTTACCGCACGACCACGAGCTGCGGACTGTAGGGGCTTCCGAGCGTAACTTTTGCAGCGTAGTCGAAACAATCTCGGCAACATGTGGACGCACTTTGCAGGAAGAGTTGGGTGAAATCATGGTCCCGTAGGCAACTACAAACATTTTTCCATGAAAGCACAGCTGTTTTGTCTCACAGTAAGACAAAGTTATGGCGATTACTTTTGAAATAATAAACAGTTTAATTAGTTTTTTTATGTGTCTCGCTTTCATTTGAGTGTGCCATATAATATAAGGATAACGTTTATTGCCGCCGCTGATAAGGCATGATGTACGAGCATTTCAGGTATGATGCAAATTTATCGTCTGTTTTTGTAACAATAAACGATGCAGCTCGTCGTCATCGTGACATTACGTACACAGATCAGCCAGAACACTGTGACAACCGAGCTGCTATCGTTATAAACCCAGGCGGTAACAGCGTCACCTGGTGAGCAATGGCTGCTAGTCAGACACACGCACAGTGCGTGTAGTATCATTGAGCGTGCTATCCGTGTGTAGAATGGGGAAGGACTGAGATCTATCAGAGTCTGACCGATGTCCCAGAGGCTCGACACGAGCATTTCGGAAACTGCACCGCTTGTCGGGTATTCGAGGAGTGCTGTGGCGAGTGTCTTCAACGCGTGACGATAGCAGGGTGAAACCACGTCTAGACGTCGTGAGGTTGGTCACCCCCTCATTACAGATGCACAGGTGTCGGACGTCGTAGGCTGGGAGAATGGTAAGACAGGAGACATGGCGGAACTAACTTCAGATTTTATTGCCGGGCAGAGTACAAGTGTGTGTGAACACACGGTGTACCGAACATTGCTGACTATGGGCCTCCGCAGCCGACGACCCGTGTATGTGCCAATGCTGACACCACGACATGGGTAACTACGATTGGTTCAAATGGCTCTGAGCACTATGGGACTTAACATCTCAGGTCATTAGAACTACTTAAACCTAAAGGCATCACACACATCCATGCCTAAGGCAGGATTTGAACCTCCGACCGTAGCGGTCGCGCGGTTCCAGACTGAAGCGCCTAGAACCACTCGGCCATTCCGCCCGGCCTACTACGATTGAAATGAGCACGTGATCATCGGCACTGGACGTTGGTGCAGTGGCAGAGCGTTGCATGGTCTGATGAGTCCCGATACCTTCTTCATCATGCCGATGGGAGGGCGACAATCCGTCACCTTCCAGGGGAACAGTTCCTTGACACCTTTACAGCGGGACGGAGACAAACTTGTGCCGGCTCCATTATGCTCTAGGGAACATGCAGGTGGGCATCCATGGGTCCAGTGGAGCTCGTTCAGGACACCATGGCGACCAAGGAATACCGTACACTGATTGAAGCCACGTACAATCCTTCATGACGATCATGTTTCGCGACAGCAGCGGCATTTTTCAATAAGATAATGCGCGCCGTCACAAGGCCAAGAGTGTGATGGAGTGGTTCGAGGAACCGAGTGGTGAGTTCCAAGTGATGTGCTGCCCCCCCTCTCCCTCTACTCGCCCCATCTGAACCCGATCGAACACATGTGGTATGTAATTGAACGTGGCGTCAGAGGTCATTGCCCCCTCCTCGGAATTTCCGGGAGTTAGGTGACTTGAGTGTGCAGATGTGGTGTCAACTCCCTCCAGAGACGACGAGTGCCTCATTGCTTCCATGTCACGATGCGTCGCCGCTGTTATCCGTACCAAACGTGAATACACCGGCTATTACGCAGCTGATCGTAATCTTCTCCCTCATGAGTTTATACATACGACTGCTATGCAGTTCACACTTCAGCATCTATCAGAGGGTTCATCGAACCACTTTCACACAATTTCTCTACCGTTCGTCTCTCTAACAGCGCGTGGGAATAACGAACATGCAGACCTTTCCGGGCGAGCTCTTTTTTTTTTCTTATTTGATTACGACGATGATTTCTCTTCATGTAAGTGCGCATCAACAAAATATTTTCCCATTCTGAGGAGAAAAGTGATGATTGACATGTGAAAATGTCTCGAGGCAGCGAAAACGCCGTTTTTTTTAACGACTGCCACCCAACTCACGTGTCATACCCGAGACACTCTCTCCCCTATTTCGCGACAACACAAAACGAGCTGCCACCTTTGTTTTCGCTGACCTCCGTCAATGCTATCTGTGAAGGATCCCATTCCGCACAACAGTACTCTATCAGAGGACATACCTGCGTCCTGCCATCTAGATTTAGGTTTTCTGTGATTTCCCTAAATGGCTACAGGAAAATGACGGGATGTTTCCTTTGAAAGTTCACGGCCGATTTCCTTCCACAACTTTGACACAATCTGAGCTTGTGCTCCGTCTCTGACGAACTCAGTGCCGACGGGACGTTGAACCTAATCTTGCTTCCTTCTTCCTATTAGCAGAGGACGGACAAGAGTAACGCAGGTACTTTCTTTAATGGATTTGTTGCATCTTCTAATTGTTCTGCCAATAAAATTCAGTCTTCGCTTCGCCTTAACTGCACAATCATCTGTCCATGTGAGCGCTCCAATTTACGTTGTTCGTAGTTGTAGTCTCTAGGTTTTTGGCTGAACTGAAAGCGTTTAGATTTGTGGGACTTATTGTGCAACCAAAATTCAACGAATTCCTCTTAGTTCTCATGTGGATGGCTTTACACGTTTCGTTATTTGGAGTAAATTGACACTTTCGGACCATATCGATATCTTGTCTAAATCATTTTTCAGTTTGTTTCGTTCTTATGATGACTTTACTAGACTGTAAATGACAGCATCATCTGCAAACAATCTAAGCTGGTTTTTCAGATTGTCTCCCAAGTCACTTACATAGATTAGGAACAACAAAGGGCATATAACACTTCCATGGGGAAAGCCATATATCACTTCCCTTTTATTCTATGACTCTCTCTTAATCATTACTAACTGTGACCTTTCTGATAGGAAATCAAGCATCCAGTCGTGTAACTGAGACGGTATTGTACAGGCACCAATCTCATTAGAAGGCGTATGCGTTCTCAGTTATCGGACAAATTAAACTGTTAGTTAGTGAAACCACTGTATGAAATTGAGAGGCCATCAAAATCTAATTTCTCTTTCTTTTCCCTTTTATGTCACAAAAATTGGGAAAGAAATGATGTACACATTTACATGCTGACTTTTTGCAGTACTACTGTTTTAGAATGGGACAGCTCAAAGAGTACGTTGGCTAACCAAGTCATGCCACCGTCTGCGTCAGGCTAAGAATATCAGTTACTTGTATCTGGAAGGTTAGCCGAATGTCGTAACAGCTCGAGTGTGACAAACGTGGCAAATTGCGCTTCTGCCAGTACATAATATCGAACGTCAGTGCGAAAGAAGCTATGTACATCTGGCCAATGTTTATTGCCCGAGCATTGAGCGGAAAATTTCACTACGGCTTTGTAAATGATTCAGATTTTTTCCACAAAATTCCTCCGTCAGTCACATTTCAAGATCGACGTTTCCTGATTAAAAGGCAATATTGGCAGGAACCACGATGCGTTCCTGACAGTCGCCGAATATAAAATTAGTGCCGAAATCAAATTAGCATATATTATCGAAAAACGATGCGGTTCACCGACAGCATACGCAGCACGCTGTGAAATGCCTAGGAAATGAAATTCATTGTTTCACGTTCAGAATTCGACGATCTTGCGAAGGAAACAATACAGCAGCGGTAAAAAGTTTAGTTGGATTAATTGAACCATTCATTTACTGTACCCACCTCTTACTGCAACATTTATTTTCTATCTCATTCTTTTGCGAATGAATAAACGTGTGCACGTTCTCCCTGTGGTCTTGTAAAGAGGAACATTTTGCTTACTCTCTGTAGACTATAAATGAAGATATATAACTAAAGTTTGGACATTAAGGAAATTGAATTAACAAATACTGCTGTTCTTATCCAACATGAAAAGTCAAAAGAGAAGCTAGAAGGCAACTACTCGATTTTCACTTTACCCTTTCTGAGACTGCTTCATGTTCCTTCCTCCCTGTCAGTGATAAAAGTGAATTTGTTTTATTTTTTAAAAAATTAGTTACTACGAAATACCTCTTACTTCCTCTAAAAACAGTCATTTTCGACCGTATTTTGACGCGTTTGTCGTTGACGTACAACATTTAAATTAAAATTAGTACTATTTACTTAATTATACATTTCGATTCCAAAATGGTATTACAGAAGGAAGTTACAGAACGCTTTTCTTCTTGTAGCGGGGAATTCCCTCTGGATATTACTGGTTAGGTTACGTAATTTCAATATTATTAAAGAGTTATGTAATATTTTTCAAAATGACCTACTTATATTGATTTAAATACCCATCGTTAAACGTTTATAAATAATTTGTATTTCTTTCTTGCAAAAACTAAGATACTGCTCGACCTTCCCGCTAACTTACAGCTGACTCTAAGCGATATAGCGAATTGATGTCTGAAAGTAATAATTTTCGGATTGGGACTTTATCTGTGCCTTTGAGGTACTTGTAAAATAAACACAGAAGATACCAAACTACAGTCGCATGAAAACTCTGTCCTCCCCGTTTCCTTCAGACGTAAACAAAGATTCCGACATATGTTGGAGACAGCTGTGTCGTGTCCTGATTCCAGATGCAGCATCTTTCGTAATTACTTTACCTCGAAGGAGAGATAAACAGACTGTTGCGAAAACCCATCCTGTGGACGCTTTCCGGAGGAGATTTCTTCCCCTGTTTATTAATTTACTCCATGAGTTCGTATGTTTACATGCTGAATAAAGCTGTGTATCACACATAGTTTGCGAAGCGCGATGACAAATACCCAAGCTACCTCCACAACTGCACATATAATTAATTGTACGTTCTCGTTGTGAGTTCACCCACGGAGTCACTAAAACAGAAAGTTTTACGATCTAAAATCTGAGGCAGACAATAGCATCACCAGCTGCGTTGACTTAGCAAAGAAATGAAATACCGGGTGGTTATAATTAAAGTGTAGCTGTTCATGGAGGTCCAGTGTGGGATGTAATCATTTCATGGCAGCGAAACTTGGCAGATATGCTAATGCGTTAACGAGGAACCGATTTACGCTGGAGAAAATTCATTCCAATCTTGACTACCAGGTGTAAATCTGGTGCTATACAGCATCTTGTGGACACTTCGGGAGGAGGGTATTAGTGTTAACGTCCCGTCGACAACGAGAACACTAGAGACGGAGCACAAGCTCGGGTTGGGGAAGGCCGTGCCTTTTCAAAGGAACTATTCCGGTAATTGCGTAAAGCGACTTAGGGAGATCACGGAAAAACTTAATCGGGACTATCGGACGCGGGTTTGAACCGTTGTCCTCCCGAATGCGAGTCTAGTGTGCTAACCACTGCTACACTTCGCTCGATCGTCGTCTTCGGTGGTCATATTGAACAAATTCCGCAAGCGGCGATTAACGATAAAGTCAAAAAAAATGGTTCAAATGACTCTGAGCACTATGGGACTTAACTTCTGAGGTCATCAGTCCCCTAGAACTTAGAACTACTTAAAACTAACGAACGTAATGACATCACACACATCCATGCCCGAGGCAGGATTCGAACCTGCGACCGTAGCTGTCGCCCGGTTCCAGACTGTAGCGCCTAGAACCGCTCGGCCACTACGGCCGGCTACGATAAAGTCAACACTACGCCTTTTCAGTTGTTTGACCTGATCTGCGAATGTCCCGTTCCTACTCAATTACACATGGAAACATTTCTATACGTCTTTCTTGCATTCACAACGCCGGATTTGCACCTGATGGCCAAAAACGCAATAACTTTTTTTTCATCGCAAATCGGTTCCGCATTAACGTATTAGAATATCTTCCAAGTTTCGCTGCCATACGATAATCACAGCACACGCTGCACCTCTGTGAATAGCTGCAATTTCATTAAAACCAGCCGGTACATTGTGGCCCGCTATGCGTTATCCGAGCGTTAAGTCCAACAGACACTCGTCTGTATTCATTGTGATGATATTATACAGTTATGCTTCGATCTTTAATGATTTAAAAAGCCTACTGCAAAATAAAACACGGATCTCATGCCTTTAATTATACCAGCAGAGCTCCAACGTAATTTGGGTTCAGTTTAATATGCTTAAGTAATAAACATCAGTGGCCGGACGTCAAAAGATTGGTAAAAAGTTGGAACAAGGTAAAAGGGACGCATGACAACACTTGGGAGTGATGATATAGTGGGTACATGAGCAAAGAAGCTTCAGCGTTATATTACGTTTTTATTGTTCACGGATGTAATTTGTTTGTTTGGACTTTACTGCGCAAACGTTAAAAGTGCAGTGGCCAAACGTAAAGGCACCAAGAAAAGATCGGAGAAAATTAACGATGTTATTTAACTACTGCGCAAAAACAGCAGTTTAGAAGTCATAAAGAAGTCTGGAGCTGCAATCGAATGTGCAAGTTGATTGCAGTTAATAAAGTTTCAATGTAAAACACAAACTTCTGCCTTACTCTTGAAGAAATGAAGACGTGGGAGGCAACTATGCCGACACAAAAATAAATAATGCCACCTTGAGAGTTCTTATTTACTCTATGGTTAAGAGAACAATTGTAGCAATGAAATAAAAAAAACTGTAGAAACATTTATTAAACGAAATGATATCTCACTGTGCCTTAGCAGTTCAAGAGGCTTATACGAGCTTTCGGCACTGTGTGGTTTTATGCAGTTCTTTTTTATAGTGTACCTTAAAATTTTCTTAATTTATCAGAACTTTTTGTTATTTTCATGTCTAGCGATTACAAAATCAGTAGAATATTCGACTCTGATAACTAAGTTTGTACATAATTCATTGTCGTACCTAGTGTGCCTCGTTTCTTGACAAACCGGGTACGTAAATATCTTCTGAGCAGTAAAACTTCTCCACAAATTATGGTATCATTTGCATACATTATGAGAGTTGTTTCCCCAGGAGACGACGCTGTATTCGGAGCGCAAAGTCTCGCTGCTTAAGAAGGTCGCGGCTCAGTTGGAAACTTTTAACGCTGCTGGCTATTTGCTGCAAAGCGGCGGCGATAAACTCGGCCTGTTTTCTCGCCCCAGTATTTTCGGCACGCCAACTGCGCAAAATTTCTCAGGAAATGTTGTTTCTGCAAGCAGCAAGAAACATTCGCTATAAAAACAGCCGAATGTTTATGCTGGCGGGAAGTGGCGGCTGCGATCGAAATTGGAATATGAAGTCGGACAGTCACCGTTTGCTTCTGCACAGTCCGTGAGCCGTTCCAGTAAAACCATCCAGAGATTGAGGAGAAACGCACCGTAAGATACCTCTGAAGTTTCATGAACGCTTCAAACGCAAGTAACATTAACTATTTTAGTAAAAAAATAGTGAAATATAAGATCATGTGCTACTTAATAGCGAGCGAAACAGAAAATCTACTAGGAAATCTCTAGTGACCTAATAAAATTTCTGCTCTTTATGAACAAGTAGGTCATAACGAAACTTTTTGGCTGATTAAAAGTCTATTCTGGACATGGATTCGAATGCGAACCTTTGGCTTTCATGAGAAGAATTCTTTTTGATCACTCACATTCCAAGCTCGAATTTCAAGAAAAGCCAATTTGCCTATTGCCAAGTGCAAGTTATTTGCTGTTTCTTTTTGATCCTATGAATGAACTTAGAAATCCGTACATGGATTTTATGCCGAGTAAGCAAACAAGCTGCCATATACCATGGACTTTAGTAATTGCCCTACTTCAATAAAGGGAGAACACAAGTACCTTATATGTCATCCACGTCTACCGTATATGCAGTGCCGGCCGATCGGAACGATTTTTGAAGATGCCTGATTTTAAATAGCGCAGCTCTACGATTCCTGTGATGCCGTCAGACTACATGGAGGCCGCGAGTGCGTCACATACTGGAGAAATGCCATTATTTACCATACTGGTTATACTGAGCTTTCCCATTATCTTTTGAGGGGAACAATTACAGGAAAGATATTTGCAAATTTGTAATTATCTTTGTTGCTGGCGATTTAATATTGTAGTTCGCATTCCGCATCAAATATATGAACTAACGTTGAACCAGAAATGAAATGACAAATGGTTCAAATGGCTGTAAGCACTATGGGACTTAACATCTCAGGTCATCAGTCCCCTAGAACTTAGAACTACTTAAACCTAACTAACCTAAGGACATCACACACATCCATGCCTGAGGCAGGATTCGAACCTGCGACCGTAGCGGTCTCGCGGTTCCAGACTGAAGCGCCTAGAACCGCTCGGCCACCAACGGCCGGCATGAAATGACAACCCCTTACCTATAAAAAGGTTATGTTTCAAACAAAGATTATGAGGTAAACCAGCATAATGAAATCAAAGATGGGAACAAGAAAAACTGGAACTACATAAAAGCAGAATACTCCTGCATCGATATTTAAATAAAATCACGCTTGACAAGTGAAAGAAATACAGCTTGCGACCAATCCTGAAACTACACGGATGAGCCACAGAAGTCCCAAAATCAAAATCAAAGCCAGTACAACGAAAAACCAGCTGAAAGTTGCAAATTTCATTTTTTTAATTCACTCTAGGACTAGTTTCTGGCAGGGACCCACTTTCGAATCATCGTAAAATAGTCAGAAATGGTATTTTCGAAAATTCAAAAACATGTCAAAAATGTGCAAACGAACAGTTACATTGCATACAGATAACAGATACAGTTATCCACAGATAACAGCATGCGCTGTAACTGATCGTTTGCATGTTTCGGCATTTTCGGTAATACCATTTTTGACTGCTACCGTGATTCGAAACTAGTCATCGAGTGAATAAAAAAAATTGAAATTTGCAACTTTTGATCGCTTTTTCGTTGCAATGATTAACAAAAGTTGCTGACTCACAGCTGTTCCAGCATGCTTCAACAAAACCTTCCCGATGCATGTGATAAACTCCATAACCGTCATTCTGTTCGAGAAATATTAATCAAACTGGGATTCGATCGATGTAGAATTAAGTGTCCTACACAACGGGACAGCATGCGCTTATAGTATCATAGCTCAATTCTCATGTGACTGTGAAGCTGCACAAATGGAAAACCAAATCCCCAATTCCAAAAGCTGATTCATGATTGACATGACAGGAATACAAGCGATTGCTGAAATCAGTAACTTGAATAAACAAGTGATCGACACGTGGTTCGCCGGCCGCGGTGGTCTAGCGGTTCAGGCGCTCAGTCCGGAACCGCGCGACTACTACGGTCGCAGGTTCGAATCCTGCCTCGGGCATGGATGTGTGTGATGTCCTTAGGTTAGTTCGATTTAAGTAGTTCTAAGTTCTAGGGGACTGATGACCATAGATGTTAAGTCCCATAGTGCTCAGAGCCATTTTTGACACGTGGTTCATCATACAGAAACTTATCCGGTTAGGGTAATGAAAACGATTTAAATCAGTACTGTTATTCTTGCAGTTTTAAAGGGTACATTGTTCTTAAGCAAATCACAGTAGACAATCAAGGGGCCACCAATGCTGATACCACATGGTCACCACCAGTATGAACAAAGACAGAGTAGCAGTTTAAGTATTATTCATAAAAATTAAATTTCTTCATAACTGACAAGAACCTATCCGCACTAACTAGTCCAAATACCTAGAGATGTTCCAAGGAACATAAATATGACCAGTATAGTGGCAGGATCCAAAGCGTCGCTTCAAGAAAGACGACGGAGGCGGTTGCCTCGGAAGTCCGGTTTTTTATGATGGTGGAGGGAGGGGCACAGTTCCAAAAGTGAGAAGAAGCGGGAAGCGTTATGATTTGCAAAGGAGCAACTGTGCTAGATCTCTCTGGTAAAGGCTATCGATATCGGTACTGCACCGCCCAGACCACATAAGAAAGTCTTTCTTTCCCTGGCTGGCAGATTTACATACATTCATCCATCGATATTTGCTTTGCAGTGTTTATCCAGGAAAACGGAGAGGTTACGGAGAGGGTGAATAAATATAGTAGCATAATGTGTGTTGTCTTACAGTGGGAGTACAACCGACGGAAAAACTGTCCTTGCAGCCTATACGGGGTATTTAAGCAGTATCAAACACTAAAACTGAATGTTGGCATATACTGCCACCTTTCAACAAGAACACAGTTCAAATCAAAGCTTCAGTCTGAAAGTACCTCTCCTATAAGCTTTCATATTCTCACAGAAGCTCTTCTTCTTAACTTTCTCCACGGGCGCCCAGGAAGAGAGAATTTGGAGAGCTACAATTCAGCCACGGCTCATGGGACTGTTTCGAGAATAAGCCTTTCTATCTGAGAGGTGGACTTCAGGAGTCTGGGAGTCCATGTTCTGTCTCTAGTCTGCTCTTACAACACACTTAAAGTCATGAATCAAATGTAAGTCAAAATTAATTATTTCGTACGGGACTTTCATTGCTTGCCTCAAAAGCTTGTTTATGTCTCACTACATGAACCTAATTCTGATGTGGCGATGATATAAGGTGCAGTAAAATGAAAACGACACAGATGGAAAAGAGGAAGTAAATTGTTTGTTACACTTTAAGACATGTACACACAAATAAATGATTACAATTTCAGAATAGTAGGATGATATATTCAAAAGAAAGAGCTTCAGGCAGTGAGCAAGTCAATCACGCGTCGGTCCACCTCTGGCGGTTATGCAAGCAGTCATTCAGTTTGACATTAATTGATAGAGTTGTAGCATGTCCTCCTCAGTGATATAGTGCCAAATTCTGTCCAGTTGGGGCGTTAGATCGTCAAAATACCGAACTGGTTGGAGGAGCCGGTCCATAATGATCCAGACGTTCCCAGCTGGGAAGATATCCAGCGATCTCGATGGCCAGGGTAGGGTGTGGAAGTCACGAGGACAAGTAGAAGAAATTCCCGCGGATGGGCATTATCTTGCTGAAATATAAGATGGCTTGCCTTTAACGGGGGGGAGGGGGGGGGGTGGGGAGCATTCATAACATAAATATTGAGGAATGATGTTCACAGCACCCTATATAAATATCATACTTAGGTTAAGAGTTTCAAAAAATTGTTTATCATACATTAGGCTTTATATTTAATCTTTTATTAATTCAGCTGAGTACAATTTGAATCACTAAGTTACTCCAGTGGTTCAAATGGCTCTGAGCACTATGGGACTTAACATCTGTGGTCATCAGTCCCCTAGAACTTAGAACTACTTAAACCTAACTAACCTAAGGACGTCACACAACACCCAGTCATCACGAAGCAGAGAAAATCCCTGACCCCGCCGGGAATCGAACCCGGGAACCCGGGCGTGGGAAGCGAGAACGCTACCGCACGACCACGAGCTGCGGACAGTTACTCCAATAATTATCTACAATTGATAAACCAATAACACATGTAAAATGATTGCAAATGTTAGGGTACTATTTCTCAAACTAATAAAATAAGAGAGCTTTAACTATTTTAAAATTATAGAGAGATGTTAACAGACAAAGGAACAGACATATTTATATCAATTAAAATAATCATTATTGTCATAAGCCAGGTGAGAAAATACATTTTAGTACTGATCCTTTTCATCATTACTACAAGACGTTTCTGAATCGATACATTTACTGCAGGTGTTTCTCATATGATTTAAACACATAAACTGCTTTTAGTAGCAACAGAACATGATCTTTTATCAGCATTTCTTAGGCAAACTGTGCGACTTACTGATTTACGTATATCGCTTTGAACTGCTGGAATAACCTCTTCAGTGTTTGAGATCTTGACTGCCTTCATCCGGATGGATCTTTGAACGGCTGCGTTTGAGGCTCTCTTTAAAATATTAGGACGTACAACCTCCTACCCCAGCTGCCTTATAAATTGCCTTCTTTCCACAGCAAAATTTAGGATGTTGCATCTCGGTATGACTTGAGCATTAATGCATTCAACATCAAATATCCGAAAGAACACCACTAATGCTCATAGTTTGTTCTTCTTGCTACGGAGTATGTTGCATACAGCTTGTCAACAGAGTCAACTCCACCTTTTGTAACGTTCTAGAAAGTAACGATCTCAGGTTTTCTCTCGTCACCTGTTGTAGTATCAGTAATCTTATGATTTAGATGCATTGTTCACAGAAGTATAACGTTTCAACATTTTTTTTATTCATATGAAAGGCAAGTGACAAAATTTTAGTTTCTCTCCCTCTTATGACAGGCAGTTCTTTAGGAAGATGAGGCTTATTTTTTCTTATCGTGCCAACAAGTATCAATAGTTTCTTCAGTAATTCTTCAGCAAGAAAAATACTAGTGTATCAGCTACCTGTTGTGATGTTTCGGCTAGTATCTTGAATCCCCTCAGTAAGTCTCAAAACAACGTCTTTGCCTGAATTAGAAATTTGGATTTTGGAAAGGCCCTTCAGGCTGCTTTCCGGCGCACACTTCTATTTGTGATGTATACCAAGTCCTCGCATCACATAATATTTGTATCTTGATTCCGTATTTAGCACGCTTCCTTGGGATATACAAAAAGTAACATTTGCTTCTGAAGGCACCAACTGTCCTTCAATAACTTCCAAGGCTGGATGCATTTCTGCAGTTTTCGTCGAACAAGGTGAATGCTTCCGATATTGCAATAATTTTATGCAATTACTTACGTTGTGCCTGCCATGATTATTGCCAAATCTCAAATATGTCATAAGGAACAAAAATCCGTCCAATGGCATAATAATGTGAAATATTTCTACTAATGCCTATGAAGAAAGCAGATCTTGTTGATTCATTTTAGCTGCTCTGTAAGAAGCAGCAATTTTAAGTAATCCAATGAAAGATCGTACCTCTATTACATCGGTTTCCCAGCGTCTATTTTTGTTTTTATAGAAGAGCTCCATGCGTTCAATGTGAAGGTTGGTGCACTCGACGACTGAGGGAATTATTTGCGCATTTATGCGGTTGCAGGCGGAAGCCATGTCTGGAGACCCCCGGGACAGCTGTCGCCCGCCATACGGGCCGAGAACCAGGAGTGATTGTCTGTGGTGCCACTTTATTTCATAGCAGAGCCCCTTTGATTGCCATCCGCGGTACGCTTGAAGCACAGCCGTACGTCGACGATATTCTAAACACCGTTTTGTTTCCCTTCGTGGCAAGCCATCTTAGGCTTACATTTCAGAGAGATATCTGCGCATGGCAAGAATTTCTGTTGATTGCCGTCGTGCTTGTCAAACCCAACCTTGGCCAGCAAAGTCGCAGGAACTCTATCCATATCCAAATGAGAACCTTTGGAATATTGTGGGCTCGGTCCTCCAAATAGGTGGCGATTTTGACGATCTGAGGCTCCAATTGGACAGAATTTGGCACGGTATACCTCAGAAGAAATCCAAAAGCTCTGTCAATCAGAGCCAAGTCGAATAACCGCTTGAATATAGGACAGAGGCGGATCAACGCGTTGTCGACTTCCTCAGTTATGAAGCCCTTTCTGTTGAATAAATCATCCAGTCTTTCTGAAATTGTAATCGTTTGTCTGTCTGTACATGTAAATCACATCTACTTGATGGCGTCCCGTTCGGATAATTCCTTCGTGGTGAGTCGTGGTCTTTGCCTTAGAGCAGGGCTTCCCAACGTGTGGTCCGCGGACCCCTTAGGGGTCCGCCGGCTCTTTCTAGGGGGTCCGCGGCCACGCTTCACCAAATCGTGTAAAATAATGAGTAAAATTATTGAATAAAAATGTGAAAATCAAATTATCACTATTTTTTTCGGGTGAAAAACATGTGTACTTTTACTTCAGGTCGTATTCCCAAGCAGCCTTTGCGGTTCCTAAGTGAGAACTCATACACAGTTTAGTGCCGGAGAATGCGGCTTCTCTGATCGACTGTTTCGCAACAATACGGGGGTCGTTTGTGCGCCGGCTCACGACGGTAGATGCGATGAAACCTTTTACGCATGCGCGGAGCGAGCTTTGTCGACCAATCACAGTGCTCGCTGGCACGTATGCGGTTCCAGGCATAATTAAATGTTAAACGTGCTTTGTCAGAGCACTTCCTATTCCATAAGTCGATTTTTGACCTTCAAGTTGTTTTCATTCATCTCTAAACCAAAGATAATTGATACGTCGGGAGGGTCGGGGGGGAGGGGTGGGGGTCATTGGGAACATGGAACTTGCATTAAGAAGCTTTCAGTTCCCATGGGTTTCGCTCTGAAATTTAAAGTTACTGTGCTCTTGACTGACTACGGGTCGAGCGGTTCTAGGTGCTTCAGACTGGGACCACGCGACCGCTACGATCGCAGGTTCGAATCCTGCCTCGGGCATGGATGTGTGTGATGTCCTTAGGTTAGTTAGGTTTAAGTAGTTCTAAATCTAGGGTACTGATGACCTCAGATGTTAAGTCCCATTGTGCTCAGAGCCATTTGAACTGACTAGGGGTCCGCCATGGATTTTCGACTGAAGAAGCGGTCCACCAGCTGAAAAGGTTGGGGAGCCCTGCCTTAGAGGGTATTCCAAATATAACCGCCATAGTTGTTAATGTATTTACCCTCCGTAAGGCAGGACGCTCATTAACTTGCTGGAAACATGTCTGCCGTAGTCTACGGAACCGTGCTTAAATCCGGGCACGCATGTCTTCGTCTCTAGGAAATAGACGGCCACGTGTTTCTTCAGGACTACAAAAATACGGAAATAGCATGGGGAGAATCGGGACTGTATGGAGGATGTGTATGGGCTTTCCAGCAGAGCTTCTGTAGTGTAGTCGAAACAACGTTGACAGCATGTTGGGGAGCACTGTCTTGCAACAGAATGATCCCGTCCATCAACATTCCTGGCCGTTTGTACTTGATGGCGCGCTATAATTTTTGCCACGTCCACGTACTGCTGTTCGCGGAAGTGCTAATCTTTTGCATACTCAGCTATGTGGTACACTTCATTCCAGTTTAATGTTTGTTGCAAGCCACCTTGATGATGTTGCAATTTTAATAGCTAGCAGTGTACTCGAGGTGAGTGCGTAGCTGAACACACCTCTTCCCCGCACCCCAGCTGCGACAGGGCGCGAGGCCACTGAGCGACACAAAGCACGCCCTGCCAGGCGGTTAACAGAGATTCGCGCGCCCCGCGGAGATGTATGCGGCCGCAGGAGTGGCGACGACATCTCGTAACGCAGTCACACACCTAGCGGGGGCGGAGGTAGGGAGCGTGACCAGGGGAGGGATCTTGGCCGCCCCCGCCGCCGCGCCCTGCCGCCGTCACGGCGTGAGTAACGAGTCTGCAGGGGCATACATGTTGCATCAGGCGCCTCATATTAGCCCCCTGAATAATTCACGCCCCGTGAGTGCGGCGGTCGCAGCCTTTATTGGGCTCCCCGGGCGACAGTGGCAGTTAGCGCGCCCCTAACTCTGCCCGCGATGATGGCCGCACCTACCGTACGCACGAGGCGCACTCGTAACCAGTCTCCCTACAAAGCCGCCACTCCCCTCCACTACCCTACCCACTTCTATGCAACGTCACTAGCGCACACGCGGTCCCCAAGCCTTCACGCTCTACATCTCTCTCACGCATCGCCACTGCCAACACGTCGCACACGTGGGCAGACGTGTGAGATGGAGAACAATTATCTCGTGCTAGCGGTTTCATTTGTTCGTCTACGCTCTCGCGGCTGTGGAGTGAATAGTGAACAAGGTACAAGAGATACAGTAGGGATGCTCGAAAGGTGAGACTGAGTGAGATAAGCTTGATTAAACGTTGTCTCGCGTCTTCAGTTTTGAAATTTTATGTTCCCTGCAACGAAAGTCAAGTTGATACGGCTGCTACAGGGAGGTCCACAGGAAGCACTACATTTTCACTTCACTGTTATGAGATTTAGCATATATTTACACCAATAAATCTTCAAAAACCAAAGACGTTCATTTATTAAAAAGTATATGACAATTGGTATCCATCATTGGTGACAAATTTCCTGAAGACGTTCGCGGAAGCTTCTCACAACGTTCTCAATCATTTTATAAGGAATGGTGTCTATCTCTTCCCGAATTGCGGGCTTCGTCTCATCATTACTGCGGAATCGCCGTGGAAGAAGTTTGTTCTTGAAGTGGCCCCACAGAAAAAGATCCGGGGCTGAAAGTTCAGGTGATCTCGCCGGTCATGGGAATCACCGAATCGTGAGAGTAATCGACGAGGAAAATGGCGCCTCAGCGTAGTCACTAATGTACAAGCCATGTGCGCCTAGCCCCGTCATGCAAATATAACGCGTTTAGACGGCAGTGTCCCTGCAGCTGTGAAATGAAAAAATTACTAATCGTGGTGGCATATCGATCGGCTGGCCGTCTTTGCCTTAAAAGTAATTATTTAAATAAATAGGTATTTTTAATGTAGTGCTTTTTCAAATCGGACTAAATAGTGTGAAACAATTTGCCCTAGCACCTTATACATTCCTAAACATATACAGAGAGCTCCAAAAATTTGTGATTATGAATTTTTAGCAGCTATGGCAATCCTTGTACCATTTAAAACGAAAACCGTGGGTCGCATGCAATAGATAATTGTAATGAAGTCAATTATTCCTGCATCACTTAGCAAGTAGTGTAATAGTGCTGAGGCGAACTACTCAAGCATGAATTATGTAATGTATGCACCCCTCGTTTTTCGTTTTAAATCTTACACGTATTTTCATAGCTTCAAAAAGTCAATTACAAATTTTCACGATAATCTGTGTGGCTTCGGAAATCCTTACGAGCCTGGGAGAAATTACTTTATACTCTTTTGTCCGGTTAAGGAAAGGCGTACATTAAATACTTATTTTCATTTAAATAATTATTTTCTTGGTTTTATTCTTATATCCGTGAAACTTTTCAATCGATTTCTAACTTTTGGAGCCGACTGGAACAGAGACACGCGGTAAGTCTCAGGTTTATTCAAGTTTCTCTTCACCTGACTCAAGCAATACATTGCTTCCTCCCACGCATATCTCGCAAAACAACCATGAAAGTAAAAATTAGAGAGATTCTAGCTCACGTGAGGGCTTACCAGCAGTCGTTCTTTTCTCTAACCATTCGCGGGTAGAACAGGAAAAGGGGATATGGCAGTGCTAAACAAAATACCTCCGGCACACGAGACAAAAAGAGAGGTAATATCGCACAGCCATCCACTTATGAGCTATATTTAAAAAATTTAAGTCCTTAGCCCACCGGAAAATTTAAAATTCATTGCAAAATTTGTACCCAACATACAGACAAGAAAAATATAAACGTTCTAAAATTTCGTCCAAAGATTTCAGTAGGTTGTCTACTCGCAGGCCATAGAAGGACCTTTGGGCTGCCAAGAGCATTGTCTGTTTCCGAGTAATATCGGAAGTTTTGTATATTGACACACCCATTCAGATGAAAGTTTGCCTTGTCAGAAAAGAGTCAACCTGGTCTACACTCCTGGAAATGGAAAAAAGAACACATTGACACCGGTGTGTCAGACCCACCATACTTGCTCCGGACACTGCGAGAGGGCTGTACAAGCAATGATCACACGCACGGCACAGCGGACACACCAGGAACCGCGGTGTTGGCCGTCGAATGGCGCTAGCTGCGCAGCATTTGTGCACCGCCGCCGTCAGTGTCAGCCAGTTTGCCGTGGCATACGGAGCTCCATCGCAGTCTTTAACACTGGTAGCATGCCGCGACAGCGTGGACGTGAACCGTATGTGCAGTTGACGGACTTTGAGCGAGGGCGTATAGTGGGCATGCGGGAGGCCGGGTGGACGTACCGCCGAATTGCTCAACACGTGGGGCGTGAGGTCTCCACAGTACATCGATGTTGTCGCCAGTGGTCGGCGGAAGGTGCACGTGCCCGTCGACCTGGGACCGGACCGCAGCGACGCACGGATGCACGCCAAGACCGTAGGATCCTACGCAGTGCCGTAGGGGACCGCACCGCCACTTCCCAGCAAATTAGGGACACTGTTGCTCCTGGGGTATCGGCGAGGACCATTCGCAACCGTCTCCATGAAGCTGGGCTACGGTCCCGCACACCGTTAGGCCGTCTTCCGCTCACGCCCCAACATCGTGCAGCCCGCCTCCAGTGGTGTCGCGACAGGCGTGAATGGAGGGACGAATGGAGACGTGTCGTCTTCAGCGATGAGAGTCGCTTCTGCCTTGGTGCCAATGATGGTCGTATGCGTGTTTGGCGCCGTGCAGGTGAGCGCCACAATCAGGACTGCATACGACCGAGGCACACAGGGCCAACACCCGGCATCATGGTGTGGGGAGCGATCTCCTACACTGGCCGTACACCACTGGTGATCGTCGACGGGACACTGAATAGTGCACGGTACATCCAAACCGTCATCGAACCCATCGTTCTACCATTCCTAGACCGGCAAGGGAACTTGCTGTTCCAACAGGACAATGCACGTCCGCATATATCCCGTGTCACCCAACGTGCTCTAGAAGGTGTAAGTCAACTACCCTGGCCAGCAAGATCTCCGGATCTGTCCCCCATTGAGCATGTTTGGGACTGGATGAAGCGTCGTCTCACGCGGTCTGCACGTCCAGCACGAACGCTGGTCCAACTGAGGCGCCAGGTGGAAATGGCATGGCAAGCCGTTCCTCAGGACTACATCCAGCATCTCTACGATCGTCTCGATGGAAGAATAGCAGCCTGCATTGCTGCGAAAGGTGGATATACACTGTACTAGTGCCGACATTGTGCATGCTCTGTTGCCTGTGTCTATGTGCCTGTGGTTCTGTCAGTGTGATCATGTGATGTATCTGACCCCAAGAATGTGTCAATAAAGTTTCCCCTTCCTGGGACAATGAATTCACGGTGTTCTTATTTCAATTTCCAGGAGTGTATTTTGTCCAGAAATCTTGTGCTGAAACTGCGCCCGGCTAACTGTTCAGCCAGTTGCAGCTTATCGGGATGAAACTTTAAATCGTGTTTAGAAATACCTAGCACACCTTTGCAGAGGAATGTCACTGTTCTGAAATGGCAACGGAAAGATCGCTGTAGGCTTCAATACAGAGCTTTTCGAAATCGTCGGATAATTTCCAGCTTTCTGTCATTTCAAGTCTCTTATGCTTTACATTTGTTACAGGACTCGCCTCATGCCATTACTTTATTCACCTCAATAACGTACGTCTGTGCGGAAATGACTGTCTCCTCAACAGTGCATTCGGTGTTGGACAGCCGCAACACATTTCATGCATCAGAACCCTTCCACTTCCTCAGTAAGCTGCTGCACTGGCCAACGTTCCAAACTAAAGTGAGTAGCATACTATATCGGTCCGATTTGTAGCCGTAGATAGCGTCAGCACATCTACATATTAGCAGGGTGGCCAATCGAAAATGTGCTACTTGCTGCTGAGGTCTTGGTGTGGTTTGTAACTTGCATGTGATTACTGTCAGTGTCATGCAGTTCTGGTCTCCATCGCCAGCGATCCGTTTTTTGCACCCGTTCCCAGTCACTCGTCGATACCATTCCTGTCCCTGTGTTGTGGCCGGGCAGTGATCTACTTGGATCTCGCATTAATCTGCTTCACTATCTTTTCATGTTATTTTACTTATCGTTATTTATATTCTCTATACTGAGAACAGACCGGCAGCGGGCTGGGCGGGGAAAGAACTTATAGAAATATTCAAACATCTATGTGATAAAACTTCGTTGGTTAAATTTCTTTCATGATTTTGACGGTATTCGCATTCCTACAGCCTACGGGGGACGATTACGCTGACGGGCTTGGCAACAGTGGATTACGAATTTCAGTCGGGAAAGGTTGTAAAATGTTTTGTGGTACGTATGCTGAGAGGGCGGGGGAAGGCGGTGTAGGATGGAACGTGAGTAGGTTTCTAGCTAGGAAAGAGGAAGGTCATTTGGAGCATGGGAAGTGAGGGGATTTGTAGATTACAATTGATAGGACGGGTATATTTTAAGTTTGGTTTAATGTCCTGGTAGGAAAGATGATTGAACTTACCCTGCGAAAGATGGTTCAAATGGCTCTTAGCACTATGGGACTTGTAACTCTTCAGGCTTTCCCGGCGATCTAATGACATCTTGGGTTGTCGGGTGTTCTGCTCCGGAAAACGGAGCAGCAACGCTCCAGCAGGTCGCAGGGAATGGGCGCGGACCACAGAGGAAGCGCCTGCAGCCGTTGGTGGAGGGGGAAGGCCATAGGCATAAATACTCGACCAGGTCCACTCGAGGAGCAGTCTCAGGTCGCACCTGATGAAGGTCACGAGCTACGTGACCGAAATATCGTGCAAGTACGACGCTGATATCCGGCAGAACACCCGACAACCCAAGATGTCACTATGGGACTTAACATCTGAGGTCATCAGTCCCCTAGAACTCACAACTACTTAAATCTAACTAACCTAAGGACATCACACACATCCATGCCCGAGGCAGGATTCGAACCTGCGACCGTAGCAGTCGCGCAGTTCCCGACTGAAGCGCCTAGAACCTCTCGGCCACCGCTGCCGGCACCTGAGAAAGAATGTACAAAGTTTTGAGATAGAGGGTAAGTGAGATTTGCTGATACTGGTGCAGCGAAAGGCCAGGGCTTCCAATGATGGGATGTCGGGATTCAGTTTTGTGGGAGAAGTAATGTAGACGAAGATGTTCCACTGTTTGTCATTGTCTCCTTAAACACAACCTGAGCTAAGGCCGCAAGGAATGGTAACTTAGATATGACTTGGTGCCGGCTGTTATTAATAGCTCGAGCTTTCAGGCCACTGTCGATGTATCGCTATCTTGTAGAAAGACCCGATTCGGCGGTTTCCATTTTCTGGTGTTTCCCGTCTTTCGACTGTTATCAGGGAGTTATCAGCAGAGAAGCAACGTCACATTAAAATTACACTTTCATCTTCCGGAATGACCTTGACTGCGCTCTGGCTTCTTTCTGTACACACACAATTTCTTTAATTATAAATTCACTTTCTTCGGCTCCATATTTTCCGTTTTCTCACCACTATCGTATTGTCAACACTCTATAGTTCGTCATCGTTATCACGCCTTCCACTGCTGCTTGCTAGTTCACCTCCTAGTGTCTTGCAAACGATAAATACTTCGACCTGGCATCCACATTCAATTCGAGAATAATAGTATGTAGAACGAAGTTCTACCAACAAGTAACATCCAAATTTAGATGTTAAATCGTATATAACAGTCAAATTAAATATGTACTGCCGAGAACTGTGACAGAAACTTTAAAGTAGACATATGTTTATTGCGATGGCTGTAGAAAGGAAACTGCCGCTGTCAGGCTCAATCACAGTTGAGGGACGAAGAAAAGTCACAGTAAGCTTCGCGGAGTGCCCGCGCGGTTTGAGGCACTATGTGACGCATTGCGCGGACCTTCTCACCAGAGGTTAAAGTTTGCCGGCTGCGGTGGTCTAGCGGTTCTGGCGCTGCAGTCCGGAACCGCGCGACTGCTACGGTCGCAGGTTCGAATCCTGCCTCGGGCATGGGTGTGTGTGACGTCCTTAGGTTAGTTAGGTTTAAGTAGTTCTATGTTCTAGGGGACTTATGACCTAAGATGTTGAGTCCCATAGCGCTCAGAGCCATTTGAACCATTTTTTGGTTAAAGTTTTCCCTCGGGCATGAGCGTGTGTGTTGCTCGTAACATAAGTTAGGTTATGTTAGTTTAAGTAGTGTGTAAGTCTATCGATGACCTCAGCAGTTTGGTCGCTTAGGAATTCACATACATACACACACACACACACACACACACACACACTCACGCACGCACGCAAATCACGGCAGACGCTGTCCAGTCGTGACGTCCGAATATGAAGCAAGAGGTAGAAAGTAACCGTGCGTCAGATGAACGAAAAGTGTCTATTGGCTCGGAAGCAACATTGTGGAACATGAAGCGTCGGGCAAACCTAGAGCAAACTGGCACCTGTGATGAAATCTACTCAGATAAACCACTGGTCCACGATTTACGGAGCCTCTGCTGACTGGGAATGTACTTTAACATTAGAGCGCTAGAATACAGTGAATCGTAAAAGCCATTGGCCCGCTTTCAATACTATCCTATACGCTAAATTTCAGGGAGAAATATCTGCCGACAAAGATGCTGAATTTTCATTCACTATTTTTCAGTGTTCATTTTCTGCATCTACCTGTCGTATGGAGCACGTACATTTATGATAGCTGTAGCTTCATGCAACCTACTGAGTAAATAACGGTTTTAAAATTCTGCAGAATCAGTAGTTAAACATATTGATTACAGCAACAGCAGCAACACTGGCAGATCGGTAACGTATACACTAAAAGAAGACGTAAACTCTTATTTCATGATAATTCGTGGTAAGTTCCTATGGCTTACACACTACTTAATCTAACTTAAACTAACTTACGCTAAGGACAACACACACATCCGAGCCCAAGGGAGGACTCGAACCTCCTACAGGGGGGACCCGCGCGAACCGTGGCAATGCGCCAGAGATCGCGCGGCTACCCCGCTTTGCAAAACTTTTATTCTTTCTGTATCTGTCACACATTGACAAGAACCAAGGAGCAGCGACAAATAATAGTGCAGCCTCCGATTTTGGACAACATTTCAAAGTTTCTAAAAAAAGTTAAACTATAACAAAAACCGACCGCGAGTAATAATAATAGCATCAATCCACAGTTTAGTTACATTAAAGCTTTTAGAACAGAGTAATACTCGTAGGATCATTTATACACAACGTGGGAAAAGATTTGCGACGGCCAATTAGGCAGAGCTGTCGCAATTGTGTGGGCTAACCATGAGATAAGTAGGAGACCTTATAAAACGACTTCGGCTTAAACTAAGCACGTTGTAACTAAATTATGTACTACGAAATGTTTTCCATAATGCTGAAAACGGTAGATTGGTGGCACAGCTGTACATATTAGAAACCATAACGATACTGCAGGGAAATTGAGCTTAGTATTAAGGTAAAAATACGCAGAATATTTCTTCGCTTGTAACACCAGTATTTTTTTTCATACACGTATGAAAAGACCGCATGTACAAAACCCCAGAAAATGATTAGTTTTCAAAACGAAAATGTTTTTGTATAAAATTTGCACTTTAAATCAAGTTTCCATTCACAAACATAGTAAGGTCAGTAACTCAGTCTTATGGCTGTTTTATCTGCGGTTGTGACAGTCACTTGACAATGGCGTAACAATATTGAACCACTTCCTCGACTAGTCAAAGTTGTTGCAAGTATCAAGATAGTCTTCTTTCCACTTAGTGTTTACAGACAAGAGCGTTTCCTCTAGTTTGAATCAGGTAGAAAAAACGTAATAGTACCACAAACGTTTGCACAATGCTCGATGCATAGTGATGCTTACAGATAACAAATATCCTAGATTTTAGTTATTATCTCTACAATATCATGACAATTATGTGAGAAATTTGTGGCTTTAAGAAGTATTACGCTACTGGCAGCTGTCTGTCTGTACTCTCGTTTGTAACAATGTCAAACTTTATCAACATATCTAGATTCGTAATGTTGGCAAGGATGGAAGGAGGAAAGGAAGATTCAGGGTTTAACGTGGCGTCGTTGACGATCTCATCAAAACTGAGAAAAAGCATTAGAATGGACGGAGTTTGGCAACGAAGTCGATAGCACTACCCCGAATGCCACGTTCCCATGGTGACCCTCTCCTTGGCAGTCTACGCCCACATCACATGTCTAGGTCTCTATCATAATCAGTCAAGACATCGGCTTTTATCGTTTAACTTATCCAACTGTCCACTGTCTTTTGTATTTTGTGAAACATTCGTTTGTCATTTCATCTGTGCCAATATTATAATTAATCACGAAATCAACCTTTCATATCTTTGCATATGCAACTGACTGTCTTTTTATCGTGTCACACATTCATTTTGTCAACCACCATGTACAATTTTATACTATGTTCTAAATTTTTTAATCTCATGTAGGTGAAGAGCAGCTTCTTGTATCCCTGACTGCCCACCACCTACCAATATGGGGCAAGGGAGATGAAATTCCAATTGTTGTTGTTGTTGTTGTGGTCTTCAGTCCTGAGACTGGTTTGATGCAGCTCTCCATGCTACTCTATCCTGTGCAAGCTTCTTCATCTCCCAGTACGTACTGCAGCCTACATCCTTCTGAATCTGCTTAGTGTATTCATCTCTTGGTCTCCCTCAACGATTTTTACGCGGCACGCTGTCCTCTAATACTAAATTGGTGATCCCTTGATGCCTCAGAACGTATCCTACCAACCGGTCCCTTCTTCTAGTCAAGTTGTACCACAAACTCCTCTTCTCCCCTATCCTATTCAATACCTCCTCATTAGTTATGTGATCTATCCATCTAATCTTCAGGATTCTTCTGTAGCACCACATTTCGAAAGCTTCTATTCTCTTCTTGTCCAAACTGTTTATCGTCCATGTTTCACTTCCATACATGGCTACACTCCATACGAATACATTCAGGAACGACTTCCTGACACTTAAATCTATACTCGATGTTAACAAATTTCTCTTCTTCAGAAACTCTTTCCTTGCCATTGCCAGTCTACATTTTATATCCTCTCTTCTTCGACCATCATCAGTTATTTTGCCCCCCAAATAGCAAAACTCCTTTACTACTTTACGTGTGTCATTTCCTAATCTAATTCCCTCAGCATCACCCGACTTAATTCGACTACATTCCATTATCCTCGTTTTGCATTTGTTGATGCTCATCTTATATCCTCCTTTCAAGACGCTGTCCATTCCGTTCAAATGCTTTTGCAAGTCCTTTGCGGCCTCTGACAGAATTACAATGTCATCGGCGAATCTCAAAGTTTTCATTTCTTCTCCGTGGATTTTAATACCTACTCCGAATTTTTCTTTTGTTTCCTTTACTGCTTGCTCGATATACAGATTGAATAACATCGGGGAGAGGCTACAACCCTGTCTTACTCCCTTCCCAACCACTGCTTCCCTTTCATATCCCTCGACTCTTATAACTGCCATCTGCTTTCTGTACAAATTGTAAATAGCCATTCGCTCCCTGTATTTTACCCCTGCTACCTTCAGAATTTGAAAGAGAGTATTCCAGTCAACATTGTCAAAAGCTTTCTCCAAGTCTACAAATGCTAGAAATGTAGGTTTGCCTCTTCTTAGTCTAGCTTCTATGATAAGTCGTAGGGTCAGTATAGCCTCACGTGTTCCCGTATTTCTACGGAATCCAAACTGATCTTCCCCGAGGTCGGCTTCTACCAGTTTTTCCATTCGTCTGTAAAGAATTCGCGTTAGTATTTTGTAGCCGTGACTTATTAAACTGATAGTTCGGTAATTTTCACATCTATCAACACCTGCTTTCTTTGGGATTGGAATTATTATATTCTTCTTAAAGTCTGAGGGTATTTCTCCTGTCTCATACATTTTGCTCTCCAGATGGTAGAGTTTTGTTAGGACTGGCTCTCCCAAGGCCGTCAGTAGTTCTAATGGAATATTGTCTACTCCTGGGGCCAATGAAGGGGAAAAATTGCATAAGTGATTTGTAAATGTCTGGTAGTTGTATAGAACACACGCTTCCTTCTACGGTTCTGAACGCATTTGAAGCTGATAGCTCGGGACGCAGCTCGTGGAAGTGGCAATCAGGATGATTTGACGGAGCTATCTGGGATACACGGCCTCGTCAAGTGATGGGCGGTCTCGGAAGCGTGGCACTATTTATAGCTAGCGGGTGGTCGATGCGGACGCGTGCATAGGCCAGTGGCGGCTGACGTCACAGCGCACGTGGGCTTGTCGGCGTGTTGCTGGCGTGTCCTCGTTCCGGTGTCAGCTTAGCGGCTGCAGTCTCGCTTATGTCCTCTGCCCCTCAATGCATTTTTCAGCAGTCAGCTGCCTCGACCGGCTGCGACGTTTAGTCTGGCGAACTGGCTTCTCCTCTCGCGGGATTCAGCGAGTGGTTATGTACATAGCGTCAGGTTTCCGTTGGGTTTCAAACTCGGATTATCTGTCGGAATTTGCGCTCAGTTAACTCTAGAACACAAAAGGGAGGAAAAATCGTACGGTGTTACTAGACAACCGTAAATTTTACTACTCCATATTTTATTCAACGTAATAATTTATATTTTATGCACTAGTTAATTACAGTTATAAGGTCTCCACTGTTTTGCCACAAAGAAAATGAGCTCTTTTTACAGCCTATACTGACGATACCACATTGGCGGATATTGCGAATTAGTACCAACTGCGATCGTAATTTTTACGAGGGTTTAGTAATCTATCGTTAAAAGAAATAACTCTCACACAATGGTTAGCCCTATGAATGCGATCTGATTGCTGACTTCGTTTAATATTACACAGGCATAGAAGAAGAAATCTCACTTTGAGTGAAACTGTATGAGCGAAGTAGCTTAAGCCTCGTGGAGTGCTGTCGGCAAGTGAACCCAGTCTGTATAAATGCTCAGAAATACGAGATATCATACAATCAAGTTTTATATAGAAGGAAGAACTGCAATTCCGCCAGCTGCATCATCAATACGCACGGGACAGCATGCGCTACACAATACGTTCCAAAACGCATTGCATAAAAACGGGATTCTTCCAGGGCTTATACCTCGTTTTCTGTTGGTGTCTAAAAGATAGGGTCAAGTGTTTTGGATAGCCCTTGTTCTAGCACCCATTTGTGTATCTAACAGAAGGATTGTCTGAGAGTACCTACCCTACAGTATAGGGTGAAAGAATGAATATTACACTCTTCCTCCTGCTTATACAAATGGAGCAAATCGGTTGGTTCTTTTTGCATTTGATGTGGTCACACTAGGCCTTAAGGGGCTTATGGAAGCACCAATAGCTCATGGGCGGTTCCTTATTGAACCCCAAAGAAAGATTTTTTAACTATTATTTCGTACTAAAATCGAATATCAGATTTGTGGACAACTACCCACACCAAATGGCTGAAATGTCTACAATATATTTCTATAATCCCGATTTCGAACAACGTTGAAAATTTTCTTGGTATCTTCATCCACTTCCGAGATATAGAGGTTCAAAGTTACCCTACCTCTTCACGTAAAATATGCACGTATATTCCGTTGTGAGGCGAAATCTAAATAATAAATAAGCTCAATTAATTTCTCATATTTCAACGTTATATTCTCTGTTTCTTGGCATTTATCTAGAAGTGCCATCTTCTCGCTTTCAAACATCTTTATCCGTTATCGAGAAACACCCAAAGAACGTGGTGCTTGGGTACGAAAACCGAGCCTCAGATTCAAGTCGGCTATGCACAGCAAAGGGCTGTAATTTTTACAATGTATTTTTAAGATCCCAATTTAGAACAACCTTGAAAATTTTCTTGATATCTTTATCTGTTTCAGAGATACAGAGGTTCAAAGTTACCCTACTTGCGAAAACGTAGTTTGTAGAGTGACTTAGCAGGAAGAAATATGCTGTGAAGTGCCTCCTGTATCATCACAAGGGTTTTGGGAACCCCATGTTGTAGTAATGAACCACATCAAAATTTTTGTGTGCGTAAAATCCGGTCTGAGGATTAAAATTAGTTTTGCATTATTTCAATTTCAAGTAAGAAAACTATCAAAATTTTACTGACTCAAAAAGTTACTTTCATGTGAGTGGCATGCCCTGCTGTGGCAGGGAAGGAAGACAACCACCTGGGTGAATTGCAAAAAGATTTTGTGTCAAGTATCTCTTCCCACAAAAACACGAAGATCGGATCTCCACGTGGTAGACATGACTCCCGGCGAAGAAAGTTTCAGTAGTCAATTTGCGTACCTCCAATTCCACTATACGAACCGAGAACCTCATTACGCATGAACTATGCAGTTTCCAGAAACGAACCGAAAATTCATATTACAAGTGTGCTCACAACTCACACCATCAAAGTACGTCTTACCACACTGCAAAGCTGCAAACAGCGACCCGCTTCTTCAGACTGCTAACTTCTGCAACGCTCAGCAGAACAGAACAGAGTGTCTTCTTAAAAACCGACCCAGTATCCTTAGCCAGTCAGACTGTGAATTTATTGGCCGGCTCAGCCAGAACTCAGAGAATATTTCCTAACACTTGACAGATTGACTATGAGATAATGAAGCTGTTATGAATTGACATAACGCACAGAATTGCATCTTTGTAGTAAGACTACGGTAACTAGTACACGAAATAACTGAACTGTAAATATAGATACTTAAATATTAAAACTTGCAATGTAACAGACAACTATGAACAGTGTGTATCATCGCCTGCTGTTGCTACTGCGTGCCTTCCGTGGCAGTCGCTGAGGTAGGAACTGGGAGCGACAGAGAAAAATATTTCTGAGGTCTTTATGTGAATTGATCATGAAAACAAAGTTAGAAAAAGGGAAAAGAAAGTAAATGAAGGTCAGAGGCGAAATGTGACAGTGCGAGAAGAATTTGAGAGAGCTCTAGAGTAGAGACAAGGACCCAGGAGTAGATGTCATTTCCTTAGAATTATTGTGGTACTTGGAAGAGCTTGCCAAACTTCACTACCTGTTGCGGAAGATAAATGAGACAGACAGTATATCCTCGGGCATCAAGAAGGATGTAATAATTCCATTTCTAACGACGCCAGTTGCCAAGGTGTGTGAATATTGACGAAATTTCAGTGTGTTAAGTCGTGAACAGTTTTTGATGTTGCTTAGCAACATGATAGTGGGAGCACGTTATATTTAATAAAACCAGGTTTTACTGGTGAGGGCACGTCATATTTAATAAACCCAGGTTTTGCTGGTGGAAGCATGTCATATTTAGTAAAACCAGGTTTCACTAAGTATGGTTCAAATGGTTCAAATAGCTCTGAGCATTATGGCTCTAAATATCTTAGGTCATCAGTCCCCTAGACTCAGAACTACTTAAACATAAGGACATCACACACATCTATGCCCGAGGCAGGATTCGAACCTGCGACCGTAGCAGCCGCGTGGTTCCAGACTGAAGCGGCAAGAACCGCTCGGTCACAGCAGCCGGACTACTAAGTATGACGTGCTCCTACTATCATTCACTGATTTTTCTATAAGATGGTTATTTTACAGCAGGCATTTCGTGGGGAGCCAATATTTTTCTTAACTTAATGACCAATTTGAAGCTTGATGTCCTGCAATATACTACGTTAATGATATAAACTCATTCACTTGAAAATGTCATGCAAGGCCGAAACCTGGGTCGTAATTAAATATACAACAGTACAGTCAAATGTCGGTATGCTGGGTCGTGGATCAAAATACTGACAGAAATTATTTGCAGCAGAGTGGAAAAGCTGACTTCCGGAAAAACGTAACAAGTATTTTAGAAGAGAAGTTAAAGAAAAGTAAACCTCTGTTTATACATAGCATCCGCAGACTTAGAAAAAGTTTATGACGACGTTGATTGGACTACACTCTTTGAAATCCTGGGATAAAATACAGGGAACTGTAGGTTACACACAACTTGTACAGACACCAGACATCAGTTTTAATAGTAGAACGTAACGAAAGAGAATCAGTGATTGAAAAGAGAGTGACAAACGATTTGGTCGATCCCTGATGTTATTCAGTCTGTACACTGAGCAAGCAGTGAAAATAAACAAGGAGAAATTTAGAAAAGAAATTAAAATTCAAGAAGAAGGAACAAAAACTTTGAAATTTCCTGATGACATTGTCATACTGTGAGAGACAGCAAAAAGTTTGGAAGAGCAGTTAAAGGGAATGCGTAGTGCTTTGAAACGAAGTTATAAGGTCAATATTACCGAAAGTAAAAAAATGGTAATGGAACGAAGACATATTAAATTAGGGGATGTTAGGGGAATTAAAGTAGGAGAAGAGGCATTAAAGTTTGTTGATGGGTTTTCTTGTTTGGGCAGAAACTAATGAAGGTCAAACTAGAAAGAACATAAACTGGCACTAGCAAGAAAAATATTTCCAAAACAGAGAAATTTGTAAACATTGAATACAAAAGTAGGTGTTGAAAAGGTATTTGTCTGGAGTGTAGCCTTGTGTGCATGTGATACGTGGACAATAGAAGTTCAGGAAAGAAGTGAAAAGATGGTTTTGAAATGTGAGGGTGCGGGAGCTCGTTGAACTTTTAATGGATAGATCAGGTAACTAATGAGGAGTTATTGAATCGAATTGAGGAGAAAAGAAATTTATGGCAAAGAAGAAGGAAAAACGGTCATATTCAGAGGCATCAAGAAATGGTCAATTTGGTAATGGAGAGAAGAGTGTGTGTGTGTGTGTGTGTGTGTGTGTGTGTGTGTGTGTGTGTGTAGTGGGGGGGGGGCGATGTAGTAAAAATTGTAGAGGGGGAGCAAGACTTGTGACTGCAAGCGGGTTCAAATCTATGCAGCTTGCATTAGTTATGGGACATAAAGATGCTCACATAGTCTAAAATACCAAGGCAAGCTGCATAAAACCAGTCTTCGGACTGAAGATCACGTCAAAAATAATGTGAATTACTACAGCTTTACAGACATGCAGCGTTGTCTTGTTCTATAAGTCTGACAGAGCCAGGTGTCGCAGTGGTAAGACACTCGTCTCGTATTTGGGAAGCTGGTAGTTCAAACCCTCAATCCACATTACTTTTTCCGTGATTTGCCCAAATTTCTTGGAACGAATGGCGTTGTGGTTTCTTTCAAATGTCGCGGCAGACTTACTCCCCCATTGTAACTCAATCCAAGACTGTGTTCCGTCTTCCACAACTTCGTCATAGACGATTTTATCACCAGAGTCTAAATTACTATTTCAGTGATTGATTGTGGTGAATCAGCAGATATAGATCTCTAGTAACAAGCAGAAAGTGTCATCAAAAGTCAACTTCTGACGAGGTCCATCTACCAATCCCTCCGTCTTTTTTATCTGAAGATGGCCAAATCGGCTGTAACCAGCTAGTAAAACAAAAATTCATGATCTAGATTGTTTCATAAAAAAATATGATAGCTTTGTACATTATGCAAAATACCCTGTGAAAAACAGGGTGCTATGAACGTCAAGCCCAGTTCCTGTACATGCTCCACGATTTTTATTTAAATTAGCGTTAACCACTGATTACGTTACTGTTGGTGTAAAGTTTTACATCTTACCTGTAACATAGCTCCAAGTTTCTGGCGAATAAGTTCCATAAGTTGCCAGACGAGTACATTCTCCTTGAAATATCCTCTAAGGAAATAAACACATGCTTAAAGGTCAAGCAAGTAGCCGTTGGCAAATGACGTGACTAGAGAAAATTTCCTAGATAATCTCAACGGAAGATCTTGCTGCACTGGCGACTGTTCGGTCTTTCGGTCTTGCTGACATCGTGTATGATACGTCGTCAACCGGATGTATCATAAGGGAATTCTCTGACGTTCTGATAAGCAGTCGTCATAAAATAAGCGCTGGCTTATGGCGTACGCGCACGCAGCGAACATTGTCAGTACAGTAAACACACACGAGGTTACCATAGTTACCGACCGACATTTCTTTGATTTGTGACAGTGCTTTCGCGGCCGGAGCCCATTTCAAAACAGTACTTCTGGGCGTGTGATCGCGTCAAATGCGATAAAACTACCGATGTTTCGGCTGCTATTGTGGACAGCCTTCATCAGAATGACGTTATATCTTGATATAGTGTTAATCCATGATTCGAAAATGTTTGCTTGACGAAACTGGTTGTTCGTGAATAAATGCACATTACACCTGCTTCTGGTGATTCTGTGATGGCGTTCTTTAAGTACATTGAACCGGGCTGAACAGTCTACGAGAAATATTTCAAGGCATTTGTAGATGCTGCATACTATGACGTGACTGGGTAATGACGAAATTACAAAAGCAATGACTGTGAGATTTAATTAAATACTTTGAAATTGTAACTAACTGGAATCAGAAAAAATAATAAAATCTGCTACACTGGTAAATATTATTTGTTTCTGAAAAGGAAGTCACAATCCGGTTACAGGCCAAGTGGCTTATTTTCAGTTGCATATTAAAATGTGAGTCCACGAATGATGCAAAACTGAGATTTAAACGGGCTAAAATATGTTAACATAGTGCATCATTGGTACATGGCATGCAACGGATACCCTCTTCAATCCTAGGTTTTGCATAAAGCCTCTCGCAGAGAACAACGGCCCGGGTCTACGGGCGCGCCGCACATGGATCCGCATGAAGACAGATAGGCGGTCTCTCGCACACAGTGCTGCATAGACACCCATCAGTCACGTGCGAAGAACAACCCAAATCTGAAATGCTAGCGGGAGCAGCCGTATAGCCGCATTGTAAGCGAGTTAACTGCTCACATCATCTGACGGTCAAAATTTGAATTAATGCAGCCGACAACAACAGGTCTAAGAAACCACTAACTATCATCCGCTACATGGAAGCTAACTTCTCTCGTGTACCAGCGAGGCACTAATTACTGATTACGGCGTCTGCACTTGAATACACTGCAAACCACCAATAGGGTCGGACCAAAGGGAACTGACATAATTCCTGTAATGTCACCCAAGATTTAGATAGCATAGTTCCAGATTATCACTAATTTGTAGATGTACAAAGTTGTGGAACAACTAATGCGAATGGAAAGAAAGCAGTAAAGGACTCATGGCATACCAGCAATTAGAGTACAAGCAGTTAGTTCAGAGCACTATTGATCACTTTAAGAATAGCTATTACAATAAAAAGCACAATGCAAGATTTTTAAGGAATATTATTCACAGCAGTACTGAACACATCAGTAAAATCCAAAATTATAAAAGTCACTAACAACAATAAAAGCCATAAAAACATAGTTATCTCTAATAAGGACAACCCGTAAACGTGCTGCGGTGCAAAGACCCCCAACATCTGGACACTAGACACTAGCAAACTCTTGTGGCACAAATGCAGAGCCACGTCAAAGCTTCAAGGACGAAGAAACTTGGCATAACGGGAGATATAAAATACAGTATGACTAACGATCGGGGTGCCACCGGAAGCATCGCTGAGCAATCACATCCGAAATAATCCCGAACCGTGTCACATATCAAACGTGATACTTACACGTGATAAGCGGTCCTTGGTGACTACCAGGTACTTGAAGTGTGTATACCGACGCGAAAATGGCGATATCACCCGCACTAGTGCTCATCGCAAGGTGGTTGTGAATAATAAATGCGACCCATCGGGGTTGCAGAGTGTCTCTCGTCAGTTTCGCCACTGCGAACGCCGTACACAGTATGCCTACGCCGGCAGAAAGAAGAACCCATGGCCAATCTCATAAAGGTCGCCACTGTGATTTGTTTCGACCAGCTATAGCCTCACTACTCAATTCGGAAATCGGAGCTACGGACTTGGCAGCAATTCCGCGAAAGGCGATATCGTCTGGTATTCCTTCATCTCGTATTATCCGTGGCTCGAAATTTAAAGTCACGGTTCCGCAGCCTTCGTAGAATTTAGCCATATTGCAAATTATTAGGAGTAATTAAAACAGGTTCCAGAAAATTACTCTACCCTCACAAGACGATAGGCTCTAATTGCCGGGAAATCTGGTTTAATATCATTTACCGATTATTTAATTTCACTGAGTTTTCAATTAATAATCTGAGCAACCTGTGTCCTATATAATCAGATTCGTAATTCTACGGCGCAATCCAAATCTGTGGTAGAAATTTTAATTACATTTTATTTAATCACTCTCTCTTTTTTTCTGGAGGCTGGACAGGACTGCAGTTGAGGATTTTGCACGCCTTGTTGTAGATCAAAGAAAAGTCTGTGCTCTAGATATTGTCTATGGAATGTATTGAATGTCTCATAAGAGTAGAATACATGACACGGCGCCACGTAATTCGCACCCACTCCAACCCAGATGCACGTCGATATATTTTATATTTTCCATCGGTCAGCAAGTGCAAAAAATTAGCAGTCTATTACTGTGTTCAGCATATTATGTGGCCAGAGGCGAATTATAAAACTTCAATTAATTTGGTGTAGTGTTCAACCTTGACTTGAAGATGGTCGCTTAACCGAAACTTAGAGCCCCCTAATAAATAACCTAAAAATTTATTTCGTGAACAGTTCGAGATACGCAGGATGATCGTAATGGGTAATGGATAAAGGTAAAACACATCAGTTTGAGGAAAGTAACCTGGTCCGGAAATGACCAATTCGATAGTTACCAGCGGAAATCGTTCTGTTACTTGTAATGTTGGAATACATGTGCCGGTAATGTTGTTGCTAAGACTGTAGGGTAAGTAACTTTCAGAAGAGATAGTATGCACCAAAACAAGTAAAAAATGTCGAGTAAAGGTGGGTTCTAAACTGCATATCTTAACAGCTATGAGCACTTATCACCTTCACTGCTATGAAACATCTCTTCTACTGGACAAGTGCCCATAGCTCTTAAAGGATGCATTTTAGAGTCCACGTTTTCTAGATAACGTTTTCTTGTTTTGCTCCATATAATCACCTCTGAAAGTTGCCTACCCTACAATCTCAGCAACAAGAGTACCTGTATATGTACTCTACCGCCATAGGTACCGCAACCATTTTCGCTTATAACTTTCGATTCGGTCGTTTATGGATCAGGACCCCTGACCTCAAAGTGATACGTTCATCCTTCTCGATCATGCCTGAAAGTTTCTAACATCGGCACGGAATCACTCTGTAAAAAGGAGATTTCCGCTAAATTATAGCAGGCAGAGGCGCACGTAACTGTGGATAATGTTCTCAACTCTTTTATTAACTGAGATCCAGAAGCAAGTGTGGTTCTTTAAATGGAACGATGTGGTAATTAAGGACAATGGAAAGCGCTTTGAAAGCTGAGTGCAGCGATACAACGTTTTTTAATGTAGGTAGTGAAATTTTTCGCAAAAATATCGGAGAGATGTGCTACAATTGAAAGGCGAGGTCGACAAAGTTGGCTGTTGCAGCATAAATACGGACAAGTCGGGGTCTCCAGCCAGGTTCCGCTGTTGTATCAAACTTTTCCACTGTTTACACGTTTCCACAATAGCTGTTCACTTAAATACGAGTATACACAATGATTTCAAATAGTTGTCCTAAGCCTTTTCTGATAAAATAGAAGATAGGCTTACATTTAAGACAATCGGACCTGGCCACGTATCTATGTCATCCAAAGTACGGTAGGACCAAGATGAAATACGTGCCATCTTAATGTATATGCAAATCTTATTTCTGCATATGACAGCAGATCCTGTTATGGGAGCACAACATAGCGATGTTTACGCGGAAATAGCCGATTTCGGCCGCCTTGTCTTCCAATTTTAGCACATTATTTGGATGTTTTTAAGAAAAGTTCCAAGGGGAAATCCACCTTATGCAGGACATCGTTTTACAGTTGTTATTGCGGTATGGATGGCTTCTTCGCTGTCTGCACCCGGCTGGCTGCACGCTTCTCACAGCTACGCGGACGACGGCACGTTAAAGGGGGAAACCACATTAGGAGGTTCAAAAAATCCAATTTTTTTTAAATTTCATAAATCGTTAGCTTAACTATCCAAGAATACCCTGTCAAAATTTCAAAGCGAAATTCGCATTCGTTTAGATTTTATGAACATACAACCGAGTCACATCGATGAAAAAAAGCAGTTATGGCGACATATTATCATATGAATTCCACGGATGAAAATCCTCGACACGGGTATTGCCCAGAGGGAGAAGACAGCTGGTGCGAGTGGGAGAAACGAACAGCCCTTGGAATGGAACATGAACCGCACCCTACTTCATTGCACCCAGACGTACAGAAGGAAATTTTTCCAATATATGAAGATTTATCAAGGGATGAATTACTCGAGAGACTTTTAGGTGGCCACGCACAAAATGCGAATCAACATTTTAATTCCACTATTTGTCGATGAGCTCCTAAACATTTGCACTCCGGACCAAAAATCGTTGAAATGACATTGTATTTAGCAGCAGGCTTATTCAGTGAAGGAAATTCATCCCTTCTGATGGTCATGAACAAGGTAGGAATTGCAGTAGGCACGCAAGGCTTCATTTATGCCGAACAAATGAATAACCAGCGCTTGAGCCGGCAGAATCGATATTGTTCATTGGAATCGATGGAAGGTCGGAAAGCTCGGAAACCACTGCTGCAAGTGTAAAACGAAGCCTGTGAAGAAGAAGGAGGATTACTATGTGGTGCTGGAATGTCAGATTAATATGTAAGCGTTTTATATTATTGTTGATTCCTTGAATTTCTAGTTTCCGAGAATTTATTTTCCAAAGGCGTTTATCTCGAAATGACCTTTTTACACTTGCGTGCAGTCTAACTCAAAAAGTATACAACCGATCATTATGAAAATAATAGTTTGATTCTTCATAAAATTACGAATTCTATGAACCAACTTGTGAGGTGATATCATGATTTTAAGGGTATTTTTCTTTGCATACTTAGAGAAAAAAATCGTGAAAATCGAAGTAAATTGTTCCAACACCTGTAATTTTTTTTAATTTTAATTATTTTCACCTGCATTGGGGTTCATATTCTTAGAAAATTAGTTATTAATGCAAAATCAAAACCTTTTTGATTTAAGATGTAAATCGGAATGGCTACACTCCACGCAATTGGAGAACTATACTCACAACCTTCAGCGGACATCACAGAGTAACTTAGTTATTTCTGGCTATAATTATTCAAAAAAATTAACAAAAACTATTGGAAATAGGAATGAAATGAAGTAGAAATTTGATTAAATTCTAATTAATTCTTCCCACCAAAAGAAGGTCCCAAAAAAATCAGTGTCAGACAGTCTCGTAATGTGGGGTTTTAAAGTTTTGTGATGTGTCTGGACTCTGGCGTAAACTTTTAGGCCAGAGGTTTTAGTGTATTGCAGAGTTGCTGGCTCCTCCCTTCTTTCCTTGTCGTCAGCCAGCCACTTCCATCTGCTATATTGTTTTAGCTCCTTCTCCCAGTTTGCTTCCTGTGTTGTCCATATTTTTCCTGCTGACGACAAGCTTCGTCCCATGCTTAGGTGTGGGTAGGCACATATTTTTTCAAACTTGTTACCTGTGTTTTACATTCTGTTTTATCTTCCTGTTCTGAGAATTTTCCTGACACCCGTTTGACTCTGTTATTGAGCGGGCGCTGAAGACCTTGATGTGCGCCCATACCAACCTCTCCATCCATCCACCTCCTAATGTGGTTTACCGCTCAAATCTCCACCGCCAGACCACAGCTGGGCGAGCTCGTTTTCGCCTCGCTCGGTGTCACCGATATGGCACAACCTACCCTGCAGCAGTTTTGCAAGCTTTTCAGACTGTTTCTGACCTCCCTGCATATGCACGGAGAAGTGGTCCAGGTGCCCGCATCTCGTGGCCGTACGGTAGCGTTCTCGCTTCCCACGCCCGGGTTCCCGAGTTCGATTCCCGGCGGGGTCAGGGATTTTCTCTGCCTCGTGATGGCTGGGTGTTGTGTGCTGTCCTTAGGTTAGTTAGGTTTAAGTAGTTCTAAGTTCTAGGGGACTGATGACCATAGATGTTAAGTCCCATAGTGCTCAGAGCCATTTGAACCATTTTTTTTTTTTTTTTTTTTTTTTTTGAAGTGGTCCAGGTAGTCTTTTGCTAGACTAGCCTTGTCCTTGATTTGTGGAGAGGGTACGTCGGTAAGTGTATACAGCGCCGCGTTTCCCCGTGTTTCCGCAGGTCGGTCGCACAGCGGGCAGGCGGCGCCGCTGTTCCGCGTGGGCGCCGTGGCCTCGCCGGGTCTGCGCGTGCTGGCGGAGACGGGCCGCGCAGACTTGCTGGACGCGGCGCTGGGGCAGCCGGCGGCCGGCGTGCTCGACCAGTTCACCGCGCCGCCCGTGCGAGCCGGCGTCGGCCGCACCGAGACGCACTTCTTCGTCGACACCAACCACTCCAAGGTCAGCAGCGGCTCCTCTGTTGATTTATCACAGTCTGCTTGTCAAATGTGATTCTTGAGTTCCTCCTGGCGTATTTGATAATCAAAATATCCACGGGTGTACTGCCGGTCTACAGTGTCCAACGGGCACAATATTTCGGCGATCATACATGTCGCCATCATCAGGTGAACTGACGGACTGAGCTCCTGTGAACGTGCCGGCACGGAGACCCGTACGCTATGGCTGTTAAGAGGGAACTGGGTTTGGTCGCGGTGGTGGCCGATTTAAATACCCTCCGCCCGCGGCGCGCTCCCTCCGCTGTCCGCGCCCCGCGCCACGGTCGCGCGGTGGAATAGATTGCGACGGCGTCTGAGATGACGTCGGAGTGATAGCTCTGTCCGCCGTCGTCGTCACACCTATACGTTTGCTCGATTTACTCTTGATTAATCCAATCGCTGGTTCCAGACAGTCACGGTTTATGAGGTCGTCATTGGCGCGAATTTCGATGGCCTCTCTAACAACGCTTTCCCAGTATCTCGACGTCTGTACCAGAATCCTCGTGCGTTCATACTCCATAGCGTGATTTTCCGACCATGTTCAGCGACCGCCGACTTGCTCGGATACATCAGTCGAATGTGCCTCTGGTGTTCACGGCATCGATCCTCGACGGTACGCATCGTCTGACCAATATACGACCTGCCACATTGACAGCGGAGGGAGCGCGCCGCGGACGGAGGGTATTTTAATCGGCCGCCGCCGCGACTGAACCCAGTTCCCTCTGAGCAGTCATAGCGTACGGATCTCCGTGCCGGCACGCTCACAGGAGCTCAGTCCGTCAGTTCACCTGATGATGGCGACATGTATGATCGCCGAAATATTGTGCCCGTTGGACACTGTAGACTGGCAGTACATCCATGGATATTTTGATTGCTTGTCAAATGTTCAAATGTGTGTGAAATCTTATGGGACTTAACTGATAAGGTCATCAGTCCCTAAGCCTACACTCTACTGAACATAAATGATCCTAAGGACAAACACATACACCCATGCGCGAGGGAGGACTCGAACCTCCACCGGGACCAGCCGCACAGAGTCTGCTTGTCGCTGACACATTATCAGCCACAGAATTACTGATGAAACAGTCCACCGGTGAACGGCTGGATGACAGTGACCAAGAGATACAATATTTCGATAAGTGATCGCGTGACTGTCATCAGGTGCGCTGATGAACTGACTGCCCAAAAGCCGCACGGAGCTTGTACACTATGTGATGAAAAGTATGCCGACACCTGGCTGAAAATGACCAAATTCGTGGCGCCGTCCATCGGTAATGCTGGAATCCAATATGGTGTTGGCCTACCCTTAGCCTTGATCACGGCTTCCACTTTCGCAGCCATACGTTCAATCATGTGATGGAAAGTTTCTTGGTGAATGGCAGCCCTTTCTTCACGGAGTGCTGCACTGAGAAAAGCTATCGATGTCAAACGGTGAGACTTGGCACGAAGTTGGCGTTCCAAAACATCTCTTGGTGTTCTATAGGATGCATATCAGGACTCTGTGCAGGCCAGTCCATTACAGAGATGTTATTGTGTTGTGTACATACTTCCGCGTAGTCAGCGCGTACACAACTTTCCCACTAGAGCGCGCCCCGCTAAGCACAACAGCGCAGGCGCAGCGCTCGTCCGCCTCCACACTACGAGATGGCGCTGCCTTAGAGACAGACGAAATTCTGCTTCCGCCGATCCGCGTATTAATATGTAACGCAGCCAATGAGATTGCTGCTAACATAGAACCTTTTCTCCTCGCGGATCACACTCGCGCAGTGATACCTGAACACGTGAGGTATTATAACGAGTGTACAGACCTCCGATTAGTCAGTCTGCATTTGTCTGCACCAGTCTGTACCACTCTGCATTAGTCTGTACCAGTCTATAGTCAAGTTTCAGTCTGCACCTAATAAGATTATCATATACCTGTACATAGCCATGAAGTTAAATGTATAGACACTTTGTCAAGTTTCAGAGATATGTGAGAATAAGATTAACGCACGAAGACCAAAGGAACTTCAGACTGTCAATTGTAAATAGCATCCAGAACCAAGTTAAGAAATTTTTATGCTTGTTATTATGTTAATAAATGTGTGCGAAAATTAATCAAGTTCTGTTTAAAGTTGGTCACCGTCAATCTGCTACTCTAAGCGTGCAAGTGGCATTTCTATCGTCTGACCTAATGTCAAAAGATAAACACATCACAATAAGACCACGAGACATATTGCTGACACTAGCCTACTTCGTTAGAGCGACAAGTCAAATAATCTGATGGTGTGTGAATCGAAGGTCTTACAGTACGCACCCCACATATTGTCGTGTAACCACTCTGCCACACGCCGTGCATTATGAACAGATGCTCTATCGTGTTGAAAAATGCAATCGCCATCCCCGAATTGCTCTTCAACAACGGGAAGCAAGAAAGTGCTTTAAACAGCAATGTAGGCATGTGCTGTGAGAGTGTCACGCAAAACAGCAAGCGGTGCAAGTCCCCTCCATGAAAAACACGACCACACCATCACATCACCGCCTCCGAATTTTAATGATGGCACTACACACGCTGGCGGATGACGTTCACCGGGCATTCGCCTTACCCACACCCTGCCATCAGACCGCCACATTGTGTGCCGTGATTCGTCACTCCACACAACGTTTTTCGACTGTTCAGTCGTCCAATGTTTACACCAAGCGAGGCGTCGTTTGGCATCTACCGATGTGATGTGTGGCTTTTGAGCAGCCGCTCGACTATGAAATCAAAGTTTTCTCACCTCGCGCCAAATTGGCATAGTACTTGCAGTAGATCCTGATGCAGTTTGGAATTCTTGTGTGATGGTCTGAATAGATGTCTGGCTATTACGCATTACGACACTCTTCAAATGTCTGCGGTCACTATCAGTCAACAAACGCGGTCGGACTGTACTCTTTTGAGCTGTACGTGTCCCCCACGTTTCCACTTCGCTATCACATGGGAAACAGTGGACCTAGGAATGTTTAGGAGTGTGGAAATCTCGCGTACGACGTATGACACAAGTGACACACAATCATCTGACTACGTTGGAAGTCCGTTAGTTCCGCGGAGCGCCCCATTCTGCTCTCTCACGATGTCTGATGACTACTAAGGTCACTGATATGGAGTACCTGTCAGCAGGTGGCAGCACAATGCACCTACTATGAAAAACGTATGTTTTTGGGGGTGTCTGGATACTTTTGATCACATAGCGTATCTCCTCGTCCCGTCCTGCCGATTCGTCGCTCCGCCCGGAGTTTGCACCCACGGACGCTTGTTGGCGGCGTCTAAGCTCTTGCGCTGTTTGTCCCCGAAGTCGGTTCGTTGAGCAATATCTCCTTGCTCTAGCAACTAATTGCCGGTCCCAGGCCATATTAAGGATGTAACCACTATCGCGACCTATCAGCAGTTCCGCTACTCGAATCTCGATGCCCTTTTTTTTTAATGACACAGTCCCACAAGCCTCCCTCCATGAACCATGGACCTTGTCGTTGGTGGGGAGGCTTGCGTGCCTCAACGATACAGATAGCCGTACCGTAGGTGCAACCACAACAGAGGGGTATCTGTTGAGAGGCCAGACAAATGTGTGGTTCCTGAAGAGGGGCAGCAGCCTTTTCAGTAGTTGCAGGGGCAACAGTCTGGATGATTGACTGATCTGGCCTTGTAACATTAACCAAAACGGCCTTGCTGTTGTGGTACTGCGAACGGCTGAAAGCAAGGGGAAAATACAGCCGTAATTTTTCCCGAGGGCGTGCAGCTTTACTGTATGGTTAAATGATGATGGCGTCCTCTTGGGTAAAATATTCCGGAGGTGAAATAGTCCCCCATTCGGATCTCCGGTCGGGGACTACTCAAGAGGACGTCGTTATCAGGAGAAAGAAAACTGGCGTTCTACGGATCGGAGCGTGGAATGTCAGTTCCCTTAATCGGGCAGGTGGGTTAGAAAATTTAAAAAGGGAAATGGATAGGTTAAAGTTGGATATAGTGGGAATTAGTGAAGTCTGGTGGCAGGAGGAACAAGACTTCTGGTCAGGTGAATACAGGGTTATAAATACAAAATCAAATAGGGGTAATGCAGGAGTAGGTTTAATAATGAATAAAAAAAATAGGACTGCGGGTAGGCTACTACAGACACCATAGTGAACGCATTATTGTGGCCAAGATAGACACGAAGCCCACGCCTACTACAGTAGTACAAGTTTATATGCCAACTAGCTCTGCAGATGACGAAGAAATTGAATAAATGTATGATGAGATAAAAGAAATTATTCAGGTAGTGAAGGGAGACGAAAATTTAATAGTCATGGGTGACTGGAACTTGACAGTAGGAAAAGGGAGACAAGGAAACATAGTAGGAGAATATGGTTTGGGGCTAAGAAATGAAAGAGGAGGCCGTCTGTTAGACTTTTGCACAGAGCATAACTTAATCATAGCTAAGACTTGGTTCAAGAATCATAAAAGAAGGTTGTATACATGGAAGAATCCTGGAGATACTAAAAGGTATCAGATAGATTATATAATGGTAAGACAGAGATTTAGGAACCAGGTATTAAATTGTAGGACATTTCCAGGGGCAGATGTGGACTCTGACCACAATCTATTGGTTATGACCTGTAGATTAAAACTGAAGAAACTGCAAAAAGGTGGGAATTCAAGGAGATGGGACCTGGATAAACTGAAAGAACCAGAGGTTGTACAGAGTTTCAGGGAGAGCATAAGGGAACAATTGACAGGAATGGGGGAAAGAAATACAGTAGAAGACGAATGGGTAGCTCTGAGGGATGAAGTAGTGAAGGCAGCAGAGGATCAAGTAGGTAAAAAGACGAGGGCTAGTAGAAATCCTTGGGTAACAGAAGAAATATTGAATTTAATTGATGAAAGGAGAAAATATAAAAATGCAGTAAATGAAGCAGGCAAAAAGGAATACAAACGTCTCAAAAATGAGATCGACAGGAAGTGCAAAATGGCTAAGCAGGCATGGCTAGAGGACAAATGTAAGGATGTGGAGGCTTATCTCACTAGGGGTAAGACAGATACAGCCTACAGGAAAATTAAAGAGACCTTTGGAGAAAAGAGAGCCACTTGTATGAATGTGAAGATCTCAGATGGAAACCCAGTTCTAAGCAAAGAGGGAAAAGCAGAAAGGTGGAAGGAGTATATAGAGGGTCTATACAAGGACGATGTACTTGAGGACAATATTATGGAAATGGAAGAGGATGTAGATGAAGATGAAATGGGAGATACGATAATGCGTGAAGAGTTTGACAGAGCACTGAAAGACCTGAGTCGAAACAAGGCCCCGGGAGTAGACAACATTCCATTGGAACTACTGACGGCCTTGGGAGAGCCAGTCCTGACAAAACTCTACCATCTCGTGAGCAAGATGTACGAGACAGGCGAAATACCCTCAGACTTCAACAAGAGTATAATAATTCCAATCCCAAAGAAAGCAGGTGTTGACAGATGTGAAAATTACCGAACTATCAGTTTAATAAGTCACAGCTGCAAAATACTAACACGAATTATTTACAGACGAATGGAAAAACTGGTAGAAGCCGACCTCGGGGAAGATAAGTTTGGATTCCGTAGAAATGTTGGAACACGTGAGACAATACTGACCTTACGACTTATCTTAGAAGAAAGATTAAGGAAAGGCAAACCTACGTTTCTAGCGTCTGTAGACTTAGAGAAAGCTTTTGACAATGTTGACTGGAATACTCTCTTTCAAATTCTAAAGGTGGCAGGGGTAAAATACAGAGAGCGAAAGGCTATTTACAATTTGTACAGAAAGCAGATGGCAGTCATAAGAGTCGAGGAGCATGAAAGGGAAGCAGTGGTTGGGAAGGGAGTAAGACATGGTTGTAGCCTCTCCCCGATGTTATTCAATCTGTATATTGAGCAAGCAGTAAAGGAAACAAAAGAAAAATTAGGAGTAGGTATTAAAATCCAGGGAGAAGAAATAAAAACTTTGAGGTTCGCCGATGACATTGTAATTCTATCAGAGACAGCAAAGGACTTGGAAGAGCAGTTGAATGGAATGGACAGTGTCTTGAAAGGAGGATATAAGATGAACATCAACAAAAGCAAAACAAGGATAATAGAATGTAGTCGAATTAAGTCGGGTGATGCTGAGGGAATTAGATTAGGAAATGAGACACTTAAAGTAGTGAAGGAGTTTTGCTATTTGGGGAGCAAAATAACTGATGATGGTCGAAGTAGAGAGGATATAAAATGTAGACTGGCAATGGCGAGGAAAGTGTTGCTGAAGAAGAGAAATTTGTTAACATCGAGTATAGATTTAAGTGTCAGGAAGTCGTTTCTGAAAGTATTTGTATGGAGTGTAGCCATGTATGGAAGTGAAACATGTACAATAAATAGTTTCGACAAGAAGAGAATAGAAGCTTTCGAAATGTGGTGCTACAGAAGAATGTTGAAGATTAGGTGGGTAGATCACATAACTAATGAGGAGGTATTGAATACAATTGGGGAGAAGAGAAGTTTGTGGCACAACTTGACTAGAAGAAGGGATCGGTTGGCAGGACATGTCCTGAGGCATCAAGGGATCACAAATTTAGCATTGGAGGGCAGCGTGGAGGGTAAAAATCGTAGAGGGAGACGAAGAGATGAATACACTAAGCAGATTCAGAAGGATGTAGATTGCAGTAGGTACTGGGAGATGAAGGAGCTTGCACAGGATAGATTAGCATGGAGAGCTGCATCAAACCAGTCTCAGGACTGAAGACCACAACAACAACACAGTCCCATAAGTTAGACCTCTGTGTCAGAACCTCTGTACAAACGAAATCCATTCAGTGTAGTTCGGATAGGCAGTGTTCCGTGTTTGCCGACTATTTAGACTGCGACGATCTGGAGTGCTGCTGGCGTTAACGGCAGCAATTTTCTATAGTAAGCGCCATCTGACCTATGCATGTCCTATCACTTCGGCAGGGGAGCTGCTGTAGCCTGTGGTCCTCTAAGACACTATCAAGCAGTTCCTGTATTTCAGCTGGTGCGCGGAAATCAGTGTTTCAGGAGAATTCGTCCTTTCTTTCTAGACAATGTGTCACAAAACACTGTTTAATAAAGACACAAGCCGCGTCCTCTTCAGTTTCCTCTTCTGTTTTTTGGTGGATTTATAGGCGGAGTAGGTCGTAGGAGTCTCCGATGATGGCAACGTTGTCACCTCCCGAAATATTGTGCCCGTTGGACCCTGATGTCCTTCTGTTCACCTGTGAATTATTTCGTGATGAGTTCACCAGAAGTTGAAGAATAATATAGATTTATTATTTTTTATTTGCTCGTATCTTCGTATGGCATGGCGATTCTGCAATCGCAGCTGAATACGAATATAGTTAGTCATCAGTGCGATTCTCTTCTCCGTTTGTACTGAAATACCAAGAAGTGCAACGGCCTAGTTGTAGCTTGAAATGCCAAAGCAAAACGCAGAATTTGTAATAGGTCCATACACGTGGCTTTTTTTAAGTGATGCCGTCACCCCAGTACAGAGGTAGCCCATAGATCTTGAGTCTGCTGCTTTCACTGAAACGCTTTAACGGAACTACGAAGAAACAGGCCAAGGCTTTCTCTTACTGAAGTAATGAGGCCCGTAGTTTATTGGGACGCAAGCTTCTGTTTATTGCGCACATTTCTTCAGATAAAATAGTAAACTGAACAGTAATATTGCGTAGCGTTGCGCATACTTATAGAACTCACACGAAAAGGTTAATCAATCTTAATGCTCAAACACAATTCTTTTTTGCTTTAAAACTGATAAATAAATACTATTAATGTATGAGTATGCATGGATCGTGGCGTTATGGATTAATAAAATCTTTTCGGGCTTCCAGCCGCGTCAGGTAGTTAAAACCCCACGGGCTTTCTGTTTTGTTAAATATTGTTAATATTTCTAAAGCCAAATTACACCTTCCTAAACTCATCAATTATGAGCCTTAAATGCTCACTCCAGTTCATCAAGCTTAACTGTAACGACTTAACACACGAAAGTTTGGCGTAAACCAACTCGGCCCGAAGTCGATGATACCCGGAATGATGCGGCTTTCCTTATTGTTCAAATGTGTTCTAAAAGTTATCAATAAAATGGTTTTTTCACTATTTAATCATAGTGCAGTATCAAAAGATTCCATCATGTAATTGTAAACACAAAGTGAAAATTAATTTGGTAATAATTAATAAATGTAAAAATGAGATGTGGCGTACAGACCGGACGTCTATCACTCTATATTATGTTATTACGGCAGCCAGTCAGAACACAAGCCGATTCAGCTGTCGCAGTTTTTCACGACCGCTGTAGCTACGTGGAAACATTTGTCTTTTCTGCCTCTCTCCGCCTAATGACTTCATACGTCAGCTACTTCATGTTCGCTCAAGTTAGATGTTATATATGGCTCCACGAGTTAGTCAGGTATCTTACAATGGACCTAGGATCGAGCGACAACTCCCCTTTTGTTTGTGGTTTCCTATTCTTCCATTTCTCTTTCGTCTGGTTCCCATGTCGCCTTTTCCTTTCATCTGCGCCATTTCCTGATTTCTCATTTTTCTCTACTTTGAAAACATTCTAAATTTAATATTTTGTTATTTCTATGATCCACAATTATTTTACATTGTTTCTTTCTAGTTACTTTCTTTTTTCTGTAATCCATTCTACACTGAAGCGCCAAAGAAACTGGTATAGGCAAGAGTATTCAGATATAGAGAAACGTAAACAGGCAGAACATGGCGCTACCGTCGGCAAAACCTATATAAGACAGAAAGTGTCTGGCGCAGTTGTTAGATCGGTTACTGCTGCTGCAATCGCAGGTTATCAAGATTTCAGTGAACTTGAACGTGGTGTTATACTCCGCGCACGAGCGATTGGACACACCATCTCCGAGGTAGCGATCAAGTGGGGATTTTCCCGTACGATCATTTCGGGAGAGTGCTGAGAATATCAGGAATACGGTAAAATATCAGATATCTGACGTCGCTGCGGACGGAGAAAGATGCTGCAAGAACGGGACCAACGACGACTGAAGAGAATCGTTCAACGTGACAGAAGTGCAACCCTTCTGCAAATTGCTGCGGGCTATCAACTCGTGTCAGCGTGCGAAACATTCAACGAAACATTATCGATATGGGCTTTCGGACTCAAAGGCCCACTCGTGTACCGTTGATGACTGCACGTCACATAGCTTTGCGCCTCGCCTAGGTCCTTCGACACCGACATTGGACTGTAGACGACTGGAAACATTATGACTGGTCGGACGAGTCTCATTTCAAATTGTGTCGAGCGGATGGACATGTACAGGTATGGAGACAACCTTATGAATTCATGGGCCCTTGATGTCAGCAGGGGACTGTTCAAGCTTGTGGAGAGACTGTAATAATGTGGAGCGTGTGCCGTTGGAATGATATGGGACTCGTGATACGTCTAGTTATGTCTCTGACAGGTGACACGTACGTAAGCATCCTGTCTGATCATTTGCATCGATTCATGTCCATTGTGCATTCCGACGGACTTTGGAAATTCCAGCAAGACAATGCTTCACACACGTCCAGAACTGCTACAGAGTGGCTCCAGGAACAGTCTTCTGAGTTTAAATACGTCCCTAAACATGAACATTATTGAGCAAATCTGGGATACCTTGCAACGTGCTATTCAGAAGAGATCTCCACCTTCTCGTACTCTTACGGATTTATGGAAGCCATGTAGGATTCATGGTGTCATTTCCCTCCAGCACTATTTCAGACATTAGTCCATGTCACGTCGTACTGCGGCATTTCTGAGTGCTGGCGGGGGCCCTACACGATATTAGGCAGGTGTACCAGTTTTTATGGCTCTTCAGTTTAAATTATGCGGAAAGCCGAAGAGATCGAACCAATTTATAGTAAGATAAGGTATATACAGGGTGGACTGACAAACTTTCAGAGGTCGTTCCGGGATACCTTCTGAGTATTTTGGTATGAAGGACCCACGGTCTCCAGCGGCTCGTTTTAGTGTAATATTATAATTATGGCTTATGCGGTTTTCTTACCGCTGTCACACGTATTACTGTGAAAATACGTTCACAAGAGTGAAGATGCCTGTAGTAGGTAATCATCAAAACGTACAAAATTACTGATATGTCGCTCTTATCGCTGAGGTACAAGCTCAGCGCAGCGTCGTCGTGTCGCCTTTCCATAGCATGCAGTGATCCCACTCACGAGATGCGTGTCGGCCGACCTTCTATCAGCGAACCTTCCATACTGCAGAATGGCAAAGTAACTGTGACGAAAAAACAAACTCAAGACAGGACGGAGCAGTATTGGATGCAAGTATGAGGGCGAAGAGTAAACGTCGCGTTGTTGTTGTCGGCAGCAAATACTGTAAACGAATGGATCAAACTGGTTTCCAAACAAGATACACAACGTATACCGTTTACATTTGTGCTATTTGCAGTGCAATAAAAATATAATGCTAACTGGTGCAAGAAACCAAACAGAATGAAATGTTCTGTAACGAGCCGCTGGAAAGAATGGGCCCCGTGTACAGAGTCTCCAACACTTGTCTGCTGCGTTCTGGTTCAGCCTGTGTAAATTGACAGAGACGGGGGCTAAGTCCTCGCCTCAGACGTCGGTTGTTGAGGCCCTAGATTATTTACCGAGACTACACCCCCACAACTACGAGGGTTGTTCGGAAAGTAAGGAACGATCGATCGCGAAATGGAAACCACAGTGAAAATCAAAACTGTTTTCTTTGCACATTTAGCTACACCTTCCAGGTACTTCTTTAGATAGTCGCCGCTCCGGCTTAGATATTTATCGAAGCATTATACCAAATTTTCAAGACCATCGTCTTAGAAGGCAGCCCCCTGTGCTTTCCGATAATTCTCTACACTGATCTATAGCGCGTAGCCTGCGCCCAAGTGTTGTCTTCGTATCCAGGGTTTCATATGAACAGAGATAATACTCAGTATGAGCCAAATAGGGCTGTGTTGTGGGTGATCGAACACTTCCCATCGAAAAGGTTGCAGGAGCGTCTTCACTGTCCCTGCAGAGTGCGGCTGAGAATTGCCATGAAGAAGGAAGTGCGTGGCAGTTGTGTTAGGTGGGCTGCATTCATTAAGGCGAAGCCTCTCAGCGGGCCCTCCTGCTTGGCAAGAGACATCGTTGTTCTAGGCATCTTTACTCGCTCACAGTGCGCTCACAACTGGAAAGAGCGTCTTGATGCGATCGAAGGGCATACTAGAGACAGCGTCCAAAACGTCTGTGAAAAGCGTCGTCGGATTTTCACAGTGGTTTTCTATTTCGCAACCGATCGTTCCTCACTTTCCGAATAGCCCTCGTAGTTGCCTAAATTCTGTTACTGTTTCCACTTCTATGTAATCCTGTCGGTGTGGTTCAGTGTCTGAAGATGTAAGGCCTTTGCTACCATTACGATGCCGTTGTTAGTACTGACAATGGAGATATGAGCTGCACATGCGTAAAGATCGTCACTGAACTTTTCGGTTTCACTACCTTCATACTTTCATTTGCACTCACTGTTGAATCCTACTGCCTAATTTGCATCCGCAGGGTCTGTGAGTCCGCGCTCGACCGTGCAGTCATAAATCTAATTTCATGCGTCCCCTTCGCCGGTCAACGTCTCTGTTTAATATTTTGTTGTAAGGTCGTCAGTATGACACCCCTTTTCAGGGTCCAATTTAGACTTAAATCAAATGGAACATCCTGTACAGCAGTGTTAAACACTGCACAGTGAAAGGCAACATGTCCTGTAGTGCCTTTGTCTCTGCGCTAGGAACTCGCCTCTCTTTCTGGTTGTGAGTCGTTCAGAATGACTGGTATAAGGACAGTGTCCTGTCAAAAGATGCACCATTCCACGACTAAGACTTTAAAGAAGCATTTTTCAGTCTTTCCCAGATGTTTGTAAATAAAGAGTAAACTCTTGTCGGTATTGTACATCTTCATATTTCTGCGGCGCAGTGATTGACCCATAAAATTTCTGATGTACAGCCGCATAAATTTCACTTCTTCTGATATTTTGGCTGTCAGCTGTCCAGTCATCTTCAGCGTGAGCCAGGGGACCGACGCTCCAGCACTTGGTTCGTCCTTCTGACCCGTGGACCGCGCCACTGTACATGGGGCCACAGGTACAAAATGCGCCAGAGACGTTGACCGGCGACGGTCCATATGCATGGAATTAGATCTATGGCTGCATGGTCGATCTACACGGTGACAACGATGTATCACTGCGAGATTTCGCAACGGTGCAGCTCGCAGTGATACATCGATTTCACCGTGTGAATCCACCGTGCCAAGCCATAGATCTAATTTGATGCGTATGTTGTAGCTCATTGCCACCGATCAACGTTTCTGGTCTATTATGTATCTGTGGCCGATAAACAATTATCTGGTCCGCTCTTTTAAAAGGACGGAGCAAGCGCAGGAGCGTCATTCCCCCGGCTCACTCTGATCATGGCTGAAAGGTATGCGGCCGAAATATCAGAAGAAGACGTCAAATTTGTGCGGCTGCACGCCCGAAATTTTATGGAACATCTTGTCAGTATTGTCCCTCTGACTCAGCGAGGTATCTTATTGCACAAATCTTTTGGATGGAGGGCTTTTTTTTACCTTTCGTTAGACATAACCCCAATGGTGTGGTTCGGAACACCCCAGAGACTCGGTACGCCCATTGCTGGCTTATATGGCACTGTCGTATGACCTCATGGCGGGCGGTGGTAGCCTGAAATCAGCAGTTCTATACTTCTTATGTTGTGAATTAATATAGCCTTATTCACGACTGCTGCTGATATGTGATCAAAATAATTAGTCTTCTCATCATTTTACCCCAAGGTATTAGCAGTCTTAGGTATTCCCAAATTTAAATGTTGAATTTCTAGTTGCTGGTGATCTACGTTTGTGCAGAATGTGGGTAGCTTTCTCTCCTTTATTTATAAGTTTGTTTCCTCCACACCATAGCAGCGGAAGGAAACATTTACTAGGTGCATGTGTGCATGAGAAAGTTCGGTGAATGGTCTCAGAAAATAAAGGAAACAAGGGTTAAAAACGGATCACCATTAGCTGGAACACACTTTTGACACCGGCTGTAAAGCTGCTGAAATCTGTCAGCAAACACTTCGCCCGAAGCACCGCGGTCACGCGTTTTTGGACATCTGCATAATTACTAGAGATGGGACCTGGTGCTAGCAATACGATTCGGAGACGAGCCAACATTCAATGGCACGGTGTTCGTAGTCTTCCCATCTCCCTCGGACAGAAAGTATGACGAATCCAGCCGTTGCTGTCGAAAAAGGTGATCAGCATCGTCTTAATATTGGATTTCGTCAGACTACTGCTTTTTGGAGACGGGAAAGAACATGCCATTCACTGTCGCCTGATCTCCCAATCGTATTGGTAGAACCAGGTTTCTTCTCCTTTCATGATGCGGCTATCCAACAATACCTCACCACGGAGATTCGAGCGGTTTCACAAGAAGCGTTTGCTGAAAGTTCTCAACAGCTTTACAACCGGTGACAGAAGTGTGTTGCTAATGCCGATTACCTTTAAGGCCAGTAAAGGTAATTCGTTTCTAACTCTTGTTTCCTTTATTTTCTTGGACCATTCATCCCATTTTTCAGACGCACCTTGTATTTGTCGATACTGATAGCATAGAGTATTCAGATTTGTGAGAACCCCTGCGTTTTATGGCCTTTATTAGATCTTATCGCTGAAATTGTTACATATGAATAAAAAAAATACCGAGTCTAGTAGCGACACGCCATTTGCTCTCAACGATCCTAAAATTTGGCACACAGTCGATCATCTCTCCTTTTTGAGTGTGTTTTTAACTGTTTCTTGTTGGCGATTGTGTTCGATGTATTTAGACTGCAGAGTCGTCTTCGTGTTGTTAATGGCAATGAGATAGGAAAGATAAGACGATTCGTGGTTTCCGCATACTGCTTTCTCCATTCGACTGCCGTCAAAGCAGCGGTCGAGTTCAAGCCACTTACTGTCTCGAGTGTCAAAACGACGTCTCACCACAATGGGGAGGGGGAGGGGTAAGGCAATGGTTCTGATTTAGCTCGAGGCGGTGATACCCGTCCTAGCAGTCAGCGGTCAGAGCTGCCACCTCTCATGCGCTTGCCTGACAAACGCTAGTGATGGAAAATTTATTTTACTATCGATTACCTTCGATTCAAGAATAATTGCTCAAGTGTACGCCAGCGCCATCAGCTGTGGAGACAAAGACCTTTGCCGATACTTCATATAGTTGATACGTATAATTTAATTCCAGAGGTTACAGTTTCAGATGATATCTTTTATTCTTAACCTTTTATAATTTCCTGTGGTACTGAAACATGAGTCTACAGTTTCCTCTGTTCAGTAGCATACTAAATAGAAATGAATTCGTCACACAAGATATAACTTGTTTTGAGGGGCACAAGAAAAGATTCGAGGCTTATAATATTTATTGCGTGTGTACATTTACCAAGCAGTAAAGTAAACCAAGGAGAAATTCGAGTAGGGAATTAAAATTGAGGGGGGAATTGACATTAACGGACGAGCAATAAAGGAAGCGGAAATATGAGACAGGAGGAATAAAAACTTTAACATTTTCTTGTGATACTGTGTTTCTGTTAGAGACGGCAAAGGACTTGGAAGATTATTCTAACAAAAGAGAAGTGTTGGAAAGAGATTATAAGGCAAATGTCAACAGAAGAAAGTTAAGATAGTGAAACACCGTCGAGTAAAAGCAGGTGATGCCGAGGGAAGAAGAGTAGGAGGTGAGATATGAGGGCTATTCAGAAAGTAAGGAACGATAGGTCTCGAAATGGAAGCCACAGTGAAAATCAAAACTGTTTTATTTGCAATCGGTAGCTACAAGTTCCAGCTACTTATCTCCATAGTCGCCGATCCGACTTAGACGTTTGCCGTAGCGTTGTTCCAACTTTCCAATACCCCCGTTGTAGAAGGCAGCCGCCAGTGCTTTCCGCCGCTTCTCTACGCTGGCCTACAGCTCGTTGCCCGTGCCAAAATGTTGTCTTCATAGCAAGCGGTTCATGTGAACAGAGATGAAACTTAGAGGGATACAATTACGGGCTGCATTGTGGGTAATCAAACATTTCCAGTTGAAAACGATGCAGGAGCATCTTCATTGCCCCTGCAGAATGCGGCTGAGAATTCTCGTGAAGAAGAAAACGCACGACAGCTATGTAATGTTGGCTGCATAACCTCAGGCGAAATTTCTCACCAGGCCCTCGTACTTGGAGGGAGACACTATTGTTCTAAGTATCTTTATGTGCACCCTGTGTGCTCAGAACTAAAAGGAACGACGTAAAGCGATCGACGGGCATACTAGAGACACTGCCCAACACACCTGTGCAAAACTTCATAGGATTTTCACTGTGGTTTCCATTTTGCGATCGATCGTTCCTTACTTTCCCAATAACCCTCGTATAAAGGTAGCAGATGACTTTTGCTATTTGAAAAGCAAAATAACTAACGATGACGGATTTAGAGAGAACACAAAGTGAACCTGGCCGTAGGAAGGAAAGAAATTCTGAAAAAGAGGTATTTTTAACATGCAGCATAAATTTAAGTGTTAGGGAGCCTTTTTGTGAAAGAAACCGTCTGAAGTGTAACCTTGTCCGGAAGTAAATCGAAATGTGGAGGAAAGATATTTATGACAGAAGATGACTAAATTAGTGGTTCAGTTGATATGACTCGTCTTGAGGCATCAAAGAATCGTCAATTTTGTAATGGATGGGAGTTGTGTGTGTGTGTGTGTGGGGGGGGGGGGGTAAAGATTGTGGGATCAAGATTTGACAATAAATTCAAATGGATGTAGGTTCAGTAGTTACACGGAGATGAGCAGGCTTGTATAGGGTTAACTAGCTTGTAACATTACGTCAAACCAGTCTTCAGATTGATGTCCATAACAGCAGTAACACATCATGCTGGAGCAATCGAATGTTTTTGAAGCTCTCATTAAGAAGAGGAAAATATGAGAACGGTTTTTTGATAATGTTGTTCTTTAGGTGTCCAATTGGCAATGCAAGGAGCAGGATGATAGCTTCATACCCCGCCCGTGAAGAAAGAAAGAAAAACCCAACATCCGTCATAACGTGAGATGGTGTGAGGAAAGAGTTGGCCGTCTCGTTTTAGATGTTTTGGTGAAACAGAAGACAGAGCTACACCTTTGTCTGCCAAAGCAGAACTTCGTTTACGACAAGTAGTGTGGATTGTGAGCAAAGAGGGAGAAGTATCGGAGTTTCTGCTAACCTGACCGTTGCGGAGAATAGAGTCGCAGGCGAGAGAACCGAAGGCAGTCTGAACGAAAACTTGCAAACGTTTCCTGTGCGGAGAACTCGTAGCTGCAGATGCAACTTCCCACGCTGTGAACAAGTCTAGACACGAAAGTTTTGTAACAGGACACCTTTGCAGGCGAGGGCAGATGCACTGCTCTGGTTTCAAAATGGGAAGCGAGTCTCTGTGCACTACCGTGAGATGGTTCTATGTAGGCGCTTTCCAGAAAGTTCTGCTTTGCGAGGGAACAACAACACTCCCAGCTTCCGTGAAACGTAATTTGCAAATATTCTGGAGATCTAGCTTGCAGACATTTCAGGGGCCATCAGTGGGAGTCTCTGGTTTTCACATTCAGCAGTTGTAAAACTAATAAGCTAAAGGTCGTATCCTGATTTCTATTTATATTTCTTTAAATAGTTATGGTAGACTTACGGCGGTTTTTACAATCTCGCAAAGAAAGTCTGACAACCCGATATTAAGCCCCTGGAGCCAGTAAAATTTCTATTTCAATTATAAATAAAACTTCTTTTAATAAGTAAGCTACTGACCTACGTACATTCTTTATTGATCTTGATACCGTCTACTCAAAAACTAAAATAATGGGTGTTTTATTACCATGTGCATTTCGATACTTCAGCAGTTTATAAGGTCCCCTTCACTATTTCCTACCTACCTCATACCCGACTATAGAAAATTTCAAAATGATGAGAGGAAAGCTTAATTAGAGTGAAATAACAAATAATTGGATCCGAAACAAATATTTCATCGGAGATTACGCAATCCTCACAAGTCTAATGCAAATTAGGAAGCATTCTATTGAAATGGTGGTAGAGACTGACTGGAAACCTCTGATACATTGTCGTTATATTCGTCATTTTTGTCATGACCGTCTAGGTGTTTCATATGTATTGTAGAATAGAGGAAACGCATATGATGACATTAGTTTAGGAGTTGCACAGACGGTAGCAGAACCAGTATTCTATATAGCAGCTACAGAATCATGGCCACATATATCAGGTATTCACTGACTTATACTCTAAGTCATTCTGTACCACATTCTTACTTCCAAAAGTGCCACTCCAACAGTACATCCATTAAGTCTGAAACACTGGAAGAGCAGTACCTACAGATTACAGGTGTGAAACTAAACATGAAGGTGGCTCAATTGGAGGGAAAATATTCTAGAGACCCACTTTTCTACGTCAGAAAGATGTCACAGTTCTCTGCATTGCAATATACCTTGGAGAGACACGTAACTTATTATTAGGCAACGAAAATGCAATGCTGAAGAGCTTAGTTAAAAACTTCGAAGCAATGTACTCTATACCACCATTTCACATAGACATGATACACAGCGATTATATACATGTTTTAAGGCTTTATATACACTTAAGCTACTTGCAAACACAGAAAGCTTGATAACCAAAAATGTATACAGTGAGCTGACGAAAAGCCGCGCTAGAAACCGAATGGTAACTGAATTCATCGGATGCAGCTCGACAAGATACTGAAAACAATAAGCAATCAGATTTTAAAATCTAGCATAAGACCAACTTATAATCAATAAAATAATAAATAATAAAAGGAAGCCCTCTCCATTACGCCAAATTTCTCGACTAGTGGCCACGGTAGAACATAAATTTATGTTAAGTTTAGCTCCAGGGAAACGCAAATACACTACTGGCCATTAAAATTGCTACACCACGAAGATGACGTGCTACAGACGCGAAATTTAACCGACAGGAAGAAGATGCTGTGATATCCAAATGATTAGCTTTCCAGAGCATTCACACAAGGTTGGCGCCGGTGGCGACACCTACAACGTGCTGACATGAGGAAAGTTTCCAACCGATTTCTCATACACAAACAACAGTTGACCAGCGTTGCCTGGTGAAACGTTGTTGTGATGTCTCGTGTAAGGAGGAGAAATGCGTACCATCACGTTTCCGACTTTCATCAAGGTCGGATTGTAGCCTAGCGCGATTGCGGTTTATCGTATTACGACGTTGCTGCTCGCGTTGGTCGAGATCCAATGACTGTTAGCAGAATATGGAATCGGTGGGTTCAGGAGGGTAATACGGAACGCCGTGCTGGATTCCAACGGCTTCGTATCACTAGCAGTCGAGATGACAGGCATCTTATCCGCATGGCTGTAACGGATCGTGCAGCCACGTCTCGATCCCTGAGTCAACAGATGGGGACGTTTGCAAGACAACAACCATCTGCAAGACAACGACGTTTGCAGCAGCATGGACTATCACCTCGGAAACCATGGCTGCGGTTACCCTTGACGCTGCATCACAGACAGGAGCGCCTGCGATGGTGTACTCAACGACGAACCTGGGTGCACGAATGGCAAAACGACATTTTTTCGGATGAATCCAGGTTTTGTTAACAGCATCATGATGGTCGCATCCGTGTTTGGCGACGTCGCGGTGAACGTATATTGGAAGCATGTATTCGTCATCGCCATACTGGCGTATTACCCGGCGTGATGGTATGGGGTGCCATTGGTTACACGTCTCGGTCATCTCTTGTTCGCATTGATGGCACTTTGAACAGTGGACGTTACATTTCAGATGTGTTACGACCCGTGGCTCTACCCTTCATTCGATCCCTGCGAAACCCTACATTTCAGCAGGATAATGCACGACCGCATGTTACAGGTCCTGTACGGGTCTTTCTGGATACAGAAAATGTTCGACTGCTGCCCTGGCTAGCACATTCTCCAGATCTCTCACCAACTGAAAACGTCTGATCAATGGTGGCCTAGCAACTGCTTCGTCACAATACGCCAGTCACTACTCTTGATGAATTGTGGTATCCTGTTGAAGCTGCATGGACTCCTGTACCATGTACACGCCATCCAAGCTCTGTTTGACTCAATGCTCAGGCGTATCAAGGCCGTTATTACGGCCAGAGGTGGTTGTTCTGGGTACCGATTTCTCAGGATCTATGCACCCAAATTGCGTGAAAATGTAATCAGATGTCAGTTCTAGTATAATATATTTGTACAATGAATACCCGTTTATCATCTGCATTTCTTCTTGGTGTATCAATTTTAATGGCCAGTAGTGTATATTAGGATGGTGCATAAGATCGTAGCTTTTTTTGTTTTTGTTTTTCATTTTGGAATTCCTGTTTCTATGGGTTTATTTTAGGATATTTATTTTTTATTTGTAACTCACTTTTGCTAGTATTGTCATTTTGTCATTTGGAGATAGTGAATAGAGCTGTGGAAGCTAGAAATGGAGCGCCAAGTGGAGTGATCTGAACATTTCCGATGTATTTTTCCCTTTGAGTTCGATAGATGGGGTGACAGCAGCAGAGGCAGCCGGAAACTTTTGTGCCGTGTGTGGGGATAATTCCATCGAAAGAGAATGGGAAGAAAAGGTTTTCCTGTTTTAAGGAGAATCGTTTTGACGTTAGTGTTTGTCCACGTTTAGGAAGACGCTCGGGGTTTGATGAAGAGCGTTTAAACGTAACTCCCAGTAAACCTGCGCGCATCCACTATCGGTAATGTTATGCATCTAGTGGAAGAGCGACGGTGCGATGTACTATGTATTGCTTCCCCGAAGTGTAACCATCACTGATGACATTCGTAGTCAACAACTGAAATATCCTGCAGATACAGACCAACAACAACGACCAGGAAGATTGTGTGAAGTGATGCTACTCCACGATAACGCCCAGCCACATTCTGCTAGACTGACAAAAAACGCTATACGGGAATTCGGTAGGGAAGCAGTTCCGCACCCACTTTATTCGCCTAATTTTGCTCCTTGAGATTTTCATTTTTTCCGCTCTCTATCGAACAACCTTGAAGAAACTTCCTTTCCGGATTCAACTGCACTCCGAAAATGTCTGGACAAGTTCTTCGCCTCAAAGCCATGTGATTTCTACTGTCGCGGAATCGAAAAGTTATCCCAGCGTTAGCAGGCAGTAGTAAATATTGAAGTAGAATGTATTATTGATGACTAATATCTCTGGTAAGTATATATGTTGTGTTTATTAAACTTATGGTGAACGCTAAGGACTTATGTACCAGCCTAATATGTTTGTCACAGACTCCATATTGGTTGAACATGCTACCCAAGAACAAAAAGTTATAATTTCTTCTGGTCCACATGCCTGTATTAAGAAAATAAGGTTATGAGCACTACTCACCACAGTACGAGCACTAGTGATGGAATCAAAACTGAATTTCACCCAGGTAAGCTTCCTGTGTATCGCCAATCTGCACAGAAACAGACTTAAACCGTTGTATAAATCTGCATAAAAATTTTTGGGTCAGAAGAAAGTATGTGGCCCCTATCGGACGTTTATGGCTCAAATGGCTCTGAGCACTATGGGACTCAACTGCTGAGGTCATCAGTCCCCTAGAACTTAGAACTAATTAAACCTAACTAAACTAAGGCCATCACACACACCCATGCCCGAGGCAGAATTCGAACCTGCGACCGTAGCGGTCGCGCGGAAGTTTATGTTTCAGAGCGTAAACAGGCGTATTTAATCTATATTCACTATCTCTAGCCATAAACTGGGTACAAAAATTTGCTTTCTGAAACGATTATGAAGATATTGGAACTTCTGACACACATTGACAGAACTGAACCTTCATAACCTCTGAAGATTTGGTGATTAAAATTCTTCTGGGTATTATGCCGCGTAATTGCTAAAAACTAACGGCAATAATAAACTAAAACCGAAGTTTCGGCCAAATAGCAACTTTTCCATTGAGTCGTGCCCTGAGGAAGGCCGTTGCAATTCGGCCGAAACGTCGGTTTTGTTTATTATTGTTGCTAGTTTTTAGCAGTGACGCGGCTTAATACCCAGAAGAATTTTAATCACTATGACACCGGCTGCGGAAGCCTACGTTCTTATATCATCTGAAGATTTCTTTAGCATTCTAGACCAGTTCTGTTGACGAATTTGGGAAAGAAATGGAGTGAGGAAGAAGAAAATGCCTGCTAATAACAATAATATACACAGCAGCGTACAAAATGAGATAACTACGTGACAGTCACTGTCAAAGAGCGTTATTCGAGATTGGCAGCAAGAAGACGACTACTATTATACTCTCACAGCTCCATCGACAAATGTTGGCAATGGTACAACAGTCAACGGTATCGTACACCTCCGATACAAAATCGAATGAAAATACCACATTTAAATATAAATGTCACTTTAATCCCACCGCACCATGCGCTGCAAAAGATACCTGAAACTCTTTTATATGCTATCAGTTGTAATAAACGATCTTCACGTGTTTTTGCCACAATTCAATACCATCACCACTTCTAGCAGCAACTTTCAATTTAGACGACAGCAGACAGAAGGGAAATTGATGACCACAGCCTATTTCCGAAGCCAGCGGCTGTAAAAACAATTACTGCAGCTCTTGGCTACTCAAATCACTTGTTGCATATATGAGCAGCAGCAAACATTTGGTTCATTTCCGGCTATGTAAGTAGGACAGACCCGTTATAGTTTTTCCCAGTACGTTATTATAATGTAGACTGGTTGCAGAGAAGCTCTCCTAATACAATGTTAGTTAATTTCGCAGTAGGTTATCTATGACACGCCTGACGAAACATTACAGACGTGGAATGAAAAACACAACAGCGATTTCAATATTTTAAATTACTACTGATTTCTAGGTTATTAATGGATCCGAGAATCATTTGATCGTGGTGCGCCGGACTGTCATCAGAATTTTCTTTTCTGCCAAACTCTAAGGAAATGACGAATGAGAGTGAATGTCTAGAACTAATATTTCTCTCTCCAGCGTATATTGTGTAACGTGGTACTGCGACTGCTTTTGTATGTATGGCAGATGAGTCTTTTCCCCCTGAGAGAAATGAACTCATGGCACTGACGTAAGTTCGAAAACAGCGGGCGGCGATTTATGGCGAGAGTGGGAATTATGACAGTGAGACCATGAGACTGTCGACCTCCTGTTTGCTGCGTGCGTGAGGATATAGAAGAGTAACGCCTTTTCACACCAATTCGCGCGAACGTGACGTCATTCTGATGTCATGTGCAATATCGACGACCGCATATGTTGTCGACTTTGTGACAAGGAAGAATATGAATTTTATTGGTGATCGTTTAACTCACTGCAACGGAAGCTGTCCTCTTAGGTTCCTGCATAACAACACACTCGGAAATCGGTAGATGTTTATTTCTTTCTTCGTTCGCTCACCACACATCGAACATTGCAGGACATACTTCGTTACATTCATAACAAAGTCCCAGAATGTATTAACAATGCTAACAAGACAAAAAATTTCATGTGTCTAGATGCGAACCTATAACTTGCAACTCTAGAAACCACGATTTTTATCTATTATGCTAGCCATTAGTCAAGTGGTATTTGGCTTTTGAAGGCTTATTTGTTGATGCCTTATTAACTGGCATTTAATGGTGTTGTTGGTGTGTTTGTGATAAATTTTCAATGCTCCGTTACCTTTACACGGCTTACTTCAAATCATAACAACCCACTTCTCAGAGATCACTCTCATTTGAAAACATTAATCGTTGGTAAATCATTATGTGATGTTTAATTATAACAATAACTATAATAAATCGTTGAAAGAATGACGTATTTTAATAAATCTCCAATATGTGTGGATGAAGTCTTGTGAGAGGCACGAATCGAACGCCAAGGAAAGTCGATAGCAATTCCTGCATTCGGCGATATTGATCGTGACGTCACAATTACGTCACGTTTGCAGGAAACAGTGTGAAATGAGTCTTCCCCTGGAGAGAGAAAGGAAGAAAATCAATTCTGGGGGCAAGACGATTGAACTTCGAGGAAAGTAGGTGTATTAGGAGATGGACTAAATCCTGTAGCGACATTGTTGAACCGCTGTTGGCGAAATCTTGTATCAGTCTTAAAGTTACGAGTTATTAACTCAGATTATGTTGTCAGCTTTAGCGCTTTTATATATCAACAGTTTAAAAATGCAGATCGACAATTATCAAAGGTACGTCGTGTCAGTTTTCATTTAATGAAACCAATGTACTTTTTACGGGTGTAGTTCGTAAGGCGTGTGGATCGATGGCTTCTTGATGCTAGTGAAGAACTTGCATCATACTGTCTGTTCTAATTTGACAAAAGTTCTTTTTTTCCATGTTTTAGTTCAGCATTTTGTAGTACAGCACTAGTTTTGGCGGAGTGTGCGCTGTTCTCATACGTCCTGGCTGACGGGAAAGACAGAGAAGTACTGGCGAAAATGAAGTTGTGGGGACATGTCGTGAGTCTTGCCGGGATAGCTCTGTAGATAAGAATATTTCTGGGTTTGGGTCCCGATTTGCACACAGTTTTAATGTGGCACGTAGTTCCCAAGGGAGAGAGGTTAAACGGCTTGATCTTCAATAAAGACGGAACCCAAGGGATAAGTGAACAAAACCAGAGTAAGGTAATGGCCACACCTTCTTTAAGGAATAATCTTGACAAATGCAGTAATTTAGGTAAACTGCAGAAAGCACGAATCAGGATACACAATAGGAATTTGAACCCCACACCTTCCATATGGAGTGTAGCCATGTATGGAAGTGAAACATGGACGATAAATAGTTTAGACAAGAAGAGAATAGAAGCTTTCGAAATGTGGTGCTACAGAAGAATGCTAAAGATTAGATTAGTAGATCACATAACTAATGAGGAGGTGTTGAATAAGATTGGAGAGAAGAGAAGTTTGTGGCACAACTTGTTTAGAAGAAGGGATCGGTTGGTAGGACATGTTCTGAGGCATCAAGGGATCACCAATTTAGTATTGGAGGGCAGCGTGGAGGGTAAAAATCGTAGAGGGAGACCAAGAGATGAATACAGCAAGCAGATTCAGAAGGATGTAGGTTGAAGTAGGTACTGGGAGATGAAGCAGCTTGCACAGGATAGAGTAGCATGGAAAGCTGCATCAAACCAGTCTCAGGACTGAAGACCACAACAACAACAACACCTTCCGAAAACGAGAACAGTGCCATGAGCACATAACGACTTCGTTATTGTGCTGCATTTCTAGTTATTTCTTCTCTTAGAACCAAACGAGATGACTCAGTGTTTAGCACACTGGACTCGCATGTGGGAGGACGACCGTTCAAGTCCTCTTCCGACCATTCAGGTTTAGATTTACTGCGCTTTGCCTAAATCGCTCCAGGCAACTGCTAGTATGGTTTCTTTGAAAACTGCACGGCCCCAATCTTTTGTAATTCGAGTTTTTACTCAGTCTCTAGGGTTGTAAAACTAGGCTACCGTATATTATCGTAAGTGTAAACTACGGTAGTTTACCTAGTAGCTTTAGTCATTTGAGATTATAACAACGTTAAATGGACGTTAAGTGTGTTGCATACCTGTCAGGCATTACCTCATGTCCATCGCTACTAGATTCTCCTAGAAACCGAAAGCAGTGAATCTAGAAACTGAGTGAAGATATATAAAGAGCAGTGTAACCTACAGACGATATTTGTTGTACATAGTTAACCTCCTGTCTGAAACTTATAGATAAAAAGTATTTACAGCAGAATTAAGATTGTCAATGTTTAATTCAGACTTTATTCGAAACGTGTTGATTTTTTAACGTGAAACAGAAGGTTGTTACAGTAAAAATTCGTTTTAAAAATTCAGATTTCTCATGTTGCACTGTAAAACGCGATTTCCTCAATGAAAATAAAAAATAAAAAACAAAATTTAAAAAAAACGCATAACAAAACATATCAGAATCGCCTCAGTACTTCGTCGAGTTTATGTAACACATGTCTCTGTTATTGCTTAATAACTTCCGCACTTATCAATAATAACAGGTAATTCCTGCCTCTGATCGTAATGAAGAATGTTCTATCGCGTACAAAATAACAACAATAATTACATAGATTTTTGTTTTGTTTTCATGTATATAATCTATACCTGCATCAAAAGTAATTTGTTTGATGACATAAAAGCGCAGAAGTTATGTAGCTGACCAATTTTTATTACTGATAAAATGCAACTATTATTTTGTAAGGATATACAATATACAATGGACTACCGCTTAACGGTGTGCAGTTTAAATATGTGCAAATCAAACAAACAAAATAACAAAAACAAGACATTAGCTACCAGTTGCTCTCTTACACAATCATTTATACTTCTTCCCTACCAATGCTAACCATTCACTACTTCATTTATGTACAGCACCAAAACTACCCAAACGTAGGTAGGCAACTCTGTCCCTCTCTAATAGACGCTCAGTCGACGGAACGTTGAACTGTAATCTTCCTTCCTTTCTTCCTTCCTTCTTCTCTTAACATTGCAGTGTTTCGGAGCAGAATCGTTGTAAAGAATTCTGGTCGTGTATTTAAGTGAACTTATTAGTCGACTAGTACTAGCTAAACGTGCGTCTATGCGAGCAGTAGAAATTGCGCACTGCCCACAATATAGCCCAGCAGTATTATCTGGGAATATTGCCGGCCACACGATTGCTACCGCAGCGTTGCTGGTCAGCTGGTCACTATTACCCAGGAATGTTTGTAGTAATACATTTCCGAGCCACAAGCAGTTATATGGGCCTTACTATGGCCGTACCGTAGGCGAAAGCGAGCTAGTGGAAGTGAGGGCGGTTCTCCTGAACTTGTATTCCACAATGAAAAAGAAATTAGTAAGGAAAACAGAAAATGGGTTTCGTACATGGATGCATTATTTTCTACGTAAGCGAACAGCTTCCGCAAATTTAGCTGGTGAACTGATGATGGTTACATATTTCCTTAGGAAGTTGGCTGTATTTTTATTTTATTTTTTTTTTAATCCGTGCAATCGTCCATTTTCAATTGTGGATCATTTTCAAGTACCTGTAATGCGTCCAAAATTGTGTCATTGGTTTATACGTCAATTACCTAGAAGCTCTCGCATATAAACGAATGTATGTATGTATGTACTGACTTGGGGACCTAGAAACGACGGAGAGGCTTTGTCCCCGCCGTAACCCTCAGTGGTACACAACCCCACAACAGGCAACAGCACTCCACTCACCCCACTGCCGCTCCACACCGAACCCAAGGTTATTGCGCGGTTCGGCTCCTAGTGGACAAGCTACAGACCAGTGTAATAAGTTGGAAATCATAGGCGTGCTGCCTTACACCACGAGGGTATTGGAAAGTTTATAACACGATACGATAAATGTCTAAAACGGAACAGCGACTTTGTAGATAAGTAGCTTAAAGGTGCAATTAAATGTTGAAAATAGTTTTGATTTGCACTCTGGTTTCTCTTTCATGACCGATCGGAGGCTGAAGAAAAAGCCCTCGTATAAATGACATAAATACCGCAATTAAAAAAAGACAGTTGATGAGTCGATACTCCTGAACACGGAAACAAGTGATTAAGCTTCAGAAAGTTTAGAAGTCTTACGAACCAATGTAGAATAAAATTATGGCTCATTGCTGCAGATCTTCTACTATGATGGTAGCAGTAAAACTGTACGCTATCGGATTTCCGTGTTTGTACATATTACTTTCTGTGTTCTAGAGCTCTGGTTATAGATGTAGGTGTCATAGCGTTCATATTTGTCTTGTTTTGTCACTTCTACACTCCTGCAGGCAGAAAAAAAATATGTTGGTCCGCGTGCAAACGCCATCTTTAAAATTGAAGTTTCATGATATTGTTTAATATTACCTGAGTTGACACGGCAGCGCTGTCGGCGTGAGAAGGAGGAACCAATCTCGAGAGCGAGAGGGAAGCATTTAAGAGACCAAGGTCAGATGCAGATAGGGCTCGGCCATACAAAACATTCTCCACCCTTGATGGACAATCCCGGCACATTGCAGCGAATTTGAACGCACCATTTTTGCGGCCACACATTGTAGTGAAATATGGCTCTTGTAAGCTAAGAGAAGACCTTGGCGTTTCATGTTTACTCAAGGTTGCGTTGAGTCACGAAAGATCCACACTAATATTCTTACAGATTGTATCGTAAAACAACAAGAACGCTTAGTATGTTGTGCGGAACAGCTTATTCTCATCTTTCAAGAGGTTCAAATAGTTCAAGAACTATTTAAACCTAACTAACCTAAGGACATCACACACATACATGCCCGAGGCAGGATTCGAACCTGCGACCGTAGCGGTCATGCGGTTCCAGACTGAAGCGCCTAGAACCGCACGGTCACACCGGCCGGCCTTTCAAGAGGAACGCTGTCCGGAAATGCACAGTTTGCTCACTGTAAAGTAAGCGGTTCTAGGCGCTACAGTCTGGAACCGCGCGACCGCTGCGGTCGCAGGTTCGAATCCTGCCTCGGGCACGGATGTGTGTGATGTCCTTAGGTTAGTTAGGTTTAAGTAGTTCTAAGTTCTAGGGGACTGATGACCTTAGAAGTTAAGTCCCATAGTGCTCAGAGCCATTAGTCAATAAATTTCGAGAACGTTATCATCAATGAGTCTTTGGGATGCGTTTGATATCCTAATCATTAATGCAACCTAGTAGCCATCGGTGCAAAGTGGCTGCAGAGATCTCGACTACCGATAGCCCCATTTCCTGACGTAAGTTCCATCTTGAAAAATAACGAAGGTTGTCCAGAAAGTAAGTTCCGATCGGTCACGAAATGGAAACCACTGGGAAAATCCGGTAAAGATTTGCAAAGATGTGTTGGGCAGTGTCTCTAGTATGCCCGGAGATACTGTCGCGTCGCTCTTTTCAGTTTGAGTTAACAGTGAGCACGTAAAGATGCGTAGGGAATAACGTCTCCGGCCTAGTATGAGGGCCTGGTTAGAGATTTCGCCTGTGTCATGCATCCCACATAACACAACTGCCGAGCAGTTGCTTTTTCATGCCAATTCTCGGCCGCGCACTGCAGGGGCAATGAAGACGCTCCTGCAGTGTTTTCGATGAGAAGTGTTTGATCACCGACAATACAGTCCGTAATTGGCTCCCCCTGAGTTTAATCTCTGCTCACAAGAACCGCTGACTATAAAGACAAACTTTTTCCATAAACAACGAACTGGAAACCAGTGCAGATAACTGGCCGAAAGCACAGGCGGCTGCTTTCTATGACGAGGATATTGGAAAGTTGATACAACACTATGACAACACTCGAAGTTGGAGCGGCGACTATGTAGAGAAGTAGGTGGAATGTGTACCCAACTGTTGCAAATAAAGCCTTTCTGGTTTTCACTGTGGTTTCCATTTCTCGACCGATCGTAACTTACTTTCTGGACAACCCTCGTATCAATTGGACACCTCGCATACAAAGAGTCTCACAGGCGCAGCAGCCTATCCACTTCCGTGATGGCTGAAGGGTTGCCTACCTAATCTGGATAGAAAGTCAATCCGAAGCCACATTGATTCCACCGTGTCTAATCTTCAACGCTCCACTGCAGCCAAAGAATGCATCTGGGGACAGGTGTTCTGATTTTCATGGTGGGTAAAATGAAACTGGCCTAGAAAATACTTAATGCTCCTTAAGACAGGCAACCCAGCTTACTTCATCTTCCACAGGTGCAAAAGATGTGAGCTGAACTGCCTATCTTAAGGTAAATGATGGACGATGAGAAAGCTTCCGTTTGAGGGCATTGCTGCAGCGTATATGCAACGGAGAGCTAATCCGATGCTGGTATATGAGCACCGACCTGTAGGCAAGGTATTACTGTGATATTCGTGTCTTTCCCACTTGCGTGCGGTGAATGCTTATATATGGATTATGGCGACGTTATTACCAAATGCGTCCGAATAGGATCAACGTGCTGTTATTCTTCTCTTGGCAGCCGAAGGACAAGAATGAAGAACGAATATCGGACAGCATGTCTTTCGAAAATCACCATTGTGGAATTGGGTGCAACTACTTCATGATCACGCATGTCCCCATGTTGTAGAACTTATGCCAACTCAAGTGGGAGACACACGAGCACCCGCCCTCTCGTCCTGATCTCTCCCCATGCGATTATCATGCATTCGGTCCTTTAGAAAAGACCTTGAAGGGTCGACGATTTCTTTCTGACGAGGATGTATAGATAGCAGTTACTGATTTCCTCATGCAGCAGGAAACGGTGTTTTACCAAATATGTATCTCCAACCTCGTGCGACGGTGGGATGATTGCCTCAGTGCTCACAGAGATTGTGCCTGACTGGCATACCGATTCTGGACTGTACGTCCTTCGAATATAAACATTTTAATCACCCCTTATATTTGCCAGGCCAATTTTGTTTTCCTCACTTTGTGAATTATGTGTAACAATAAGGAAACACTGCTGGTGCTATACACGGGACACTATAGGTATTCATTTCTGTGTACATCATTTACTGAAGAGTGCATCTAAAGCACAGGCAGGAATCCACTGCAATTTCGCCAGTTTGCTCTCTGCTTCTCTTGTTGCCTTAGCGCCACCCTACATTTGTGTACGTCACTCTAATGACCAGGCGATACGAACTGTAACACATTAACTGTGCAGTCCTTGCCACAAGTACAGCGGACTTGGAAGTGTTGAATGAAATAGCTGACCCACTTGGGACAGAATGCGGTTTAAATACAGGCAAAACATACGCAAAAGGAATGAATAGTAATAGAGAAGAAGACAGCGGCTCACTTAACATCAGAATTTGACGTGACACATTGATATAATATGGGGATGGGCAGATTATACAAAATGATCGAATTAAGAGCGGCAGAAGAAGAAATAAGTGTCACTGCACTAAGTTTTCATCTAGGAAAGAGCTGTTCTGCTATCGACTACTGACTTGTAATTGAAGAACAACGTTCTGAAACTGAATGCCAAAAGCTTAGAAGAAATTTTAATCGTCTGCAGTGTAGAAATTCCTAGAAACATGATGGCAGCTATAATATTATTTATTCTCTTACTCGTTGTTAAGATTAAATTAGACCAATGATAGCCCAATCAGAAGAGTAGAAGCAATCATTCTCCCCATACTCCACCTATGTATCGAACAGGAATGAATAGTGCGTGATGAGGTCAGAAATGAGGGTAGGAGGAGGTGGGCTTAGAGGGGTAGAGGAGATGGACAGAGACACAGTGGAGGATGTGATGGACAGAGAGGATGGAGGAGTAGATGTACAGAGAGAAGGGAGAAGAGCAGATGTACGGAGAGGGAAAGGAGGAGACGTACAGAGAGGGGGAGGGGGGAGATGGACAGAGAGAGACGGGTGGAGGAGATGGACAGTGAGGGTGGGGGGGGGGGGGGAGCAGACTGATATGGAGAGGCGGTCGAGCAGATGAACAGAGAGAGAGAGGCAGGAGCGGATGGAGAGCGAGAGAGAGAGAGAGACAGAGAGAGACAGAGAGAGACAGGAGGAGATGGACAGAGAGTGGAGGTAGGGGGATTGGAGCAGGTGGACCGAGAGAATGGGACGAGGACATGGACTAATAGAAGACTGGAATAAATACATACCCATGCAACGCCGGGTACTCAGCTAGTATACCAATGAAAATAGTAGCACAAGCTGGGAAGAGGTGAAGGATGACAGTAAACTGAACGGAACACTGATTGCTTTAGCAGAAAGAGTACGAGGTTATTCGAGCTTTATATATGGCTCAATGACAAGAGGCGGATTGCTGACATGAACATAAAGTAAAAAAAATTCTGAGCTTCCAAGCATGACGGGGATCAATTTTCCATCACGCCATTACAAATATCCCAGGCACTGTTGTTAAAGCCATGTAAGAAGCAGCAAGAACCGACGCCCTGTTTCCACTTTATTTGACACGTGAGCGAGAGGAGCGGTTCATCGTTATGTGAAATGATAGGTTCATACTGTGGGATCAGTTTGTATGCCAAACACTAAAGTTGTCGATCCACAGTATGAACAAATGTACAACTCTTCCTTATTAGGTAAAAATAAATTTCTTCAATGAACAACTTTCATTGGTTAATCGTCGTCACATTTTACTACATCATTAAGAACAAAGCTCTCGTATTTTGCTAATTAGAACATAATCATCTCGGTGATATAGTGAACAATTTCCTATCAAGACTAATAAAACACAACGATATATTTAATTTTATCGTTGTTTACCCAAATCTGAATTGTAAATGAAACTGCACGCCAATTCATGCAGAAAATAGTCTAAAAAGGACTCTACGTCTAGAACGACTTTTATGAAGACGGGATAATTTTTCGCCTCGCAAAAGTTTTTTACTACATCGAGGTCATGGAAATCAACCCTGTAGTCCAGAAACTTCCGTTTTATTTCTCCAGCAGTCTTCTCAAATGTGGCCCCTTACGGATTAATTCATTTAGTTCCAAGAATTCATACCAAAACCAAAAAACACAGCGTTCAGAACTTTTCACTGGTATGAGGGAAAGGTGAAAAGTTCTCGGTTCATCGGATACAGATTGTGTGTTTAAATATAAACGTGCTCTTCTTTCCAGGTAGTTTAATGTACTTTGATCAACTTTTTCCCAACAAATTTCATTCTCGGAATCTGATTATGAAAGAGGGAGGTATGCAAAACAGCCCCGCGCGGCCTGCAAAGTTCTCCAATGGAGTCGAACCGTTTACTCTTTTCTCGTGAACGAGTTGACGGATCAAAATGAAATTCATCTCACATGTATAAGCCTATGGTCGTTTGACGGTGTGAAAAATTTAAGCTTCTAAGCCCATGTAGTCAAAAGAAAAGGCCATTTATGTCATATTTTGATACCCGCAGACTCATTCATCAAACCCTATATTACACATCCCGTTGGCTTACAATCATGAGATTTGGCAAGAAGTAAGTTTTCAAGTTTAACCAAAAGAAAAAAATACGAAAAATGTAAATCTGTGATTATATCACAAGATTAAAAATTTTCGTCATTTGTTATTCCATGTCAAACTTGAAATCAAAACAGTCAGTAGTTCTGCATTCAGGCTGACTGGGTCGCAATGGTAAAAGTCTTACATCATGCAAGGAATGACTTTAGTTCTCATCTGAAGCGTTTCGCAATTTATCCATCAGATATCCAGGAGCGATTAGTGCACATAGAAATGGCATTTCAACTAATTTAAACGTCATATCTACGTGCAATAATCGCTCCTGGATACCTCATGATGGATAAATTCCGAAACGCGTCGTATGAGAAATAAAGTCATTTCTTGTCTTGATGTTCGACTTTTACCATTGCGACCCAATCGACCTGACTGGAGAATCACAGATTATTATAGTAATTGTGGCTTGCGTCCTACATGACTTTATGTAACATTTATATTACTGAAATTAAAACATTCTCGAAAATCTTGGAATCCGTGGGACCGATATCTTGCCAGTATTAATGGTGATAACAGGCAAAAATGGATAAGATTCTCGATTCCCGGAATACATGAACTTTTCGTACCTGTAATTAAATTTCTACGGAATCCATTGTGTGCGAATCCTACTGGAACCCGGCCAATTTTTGCAGGCACAACGTAATTTTGATGTGAAAGCAGGTAAAACTCAGAGAATGATAGAGCTGGCAGGATTGTTTGTAATAACAAATTTGCTGACTACGCCGGATATTTCAATATTTTCTACTTTATATTCATCAGGTACATCACCTCTACAGAAACTTTCGATATCCTGACGAAAGACTTTCACCATGTAGAATCGAGTCTTCTCTTTAAGAATGTTTTCATACAGTTATTACATCTATGCAAGCAAAATAATAAGAATAATCCGTTTCGCATCCCTGAAAACATTAAGTATTCTTTCAGACAGAGGAACTCGATATGGCCTTTTCGGTGCACAGCAACCAGCTTCCCTCCACTGCTACATTTATCGTTTCGTTGATCGCGTGAGCGATGAACTCGCGTCCCATCGTTTGTAAGGAACTCGCACACAAAATAATTTGGCTTATTTTCAAAACGATTCAGACATGCATTTTCACATTTACACTCATCAGCCAAAACATCATGATCACTGAGCACCACGACATTGGATTCCCCCTGGTGGCTTTGTGGTAATGTGACGCGATAACAAAAGTATGTAATAGGAACAGACACGAACGGGGGATCACCCTAGCAAGATAGGGGCTGCAAACTGTGAAATCCATTGAGATAAGCGACCGTGAAAAAGGGCGGATTATTACAGCGCAGAGCTGTGAACGAGTGTCTCGAACGCGGCGATGCTTGTCGAATGCTCACGTGCTACTGTCCCGAGCGTCTACAGAAAGAGGTAAAAAGACACTGAAACAATTACTAGGCGCTAAATGATTGGACGTCCACGATTCTTCAGAGAACGTAGGGTTCGGAAGCTTCTCTGCTCTGTAAAGTAGGGCAGACGGTGATCTGTGGCATCTCTGCCGAGAGAGCGCAATGCTGGTGCACTCACAAGTGCTTCAGAGCGCACCGTTCATCGAACATTGTTAAAAATGGAGCTCCGCAGCAGAGCACGCCGCCATGTTAACCTGTTTACACAACGACATCGTCAATTACTATTGCAGTGGTCACAGGACCATCGGCATTCGACCGTCGATCAATGGAAAAGTGTCAGCTCCTTGGGTCAATCACATTTTACCTATATTAGTTCCACGGTCGTCCCCAAAAGCGACGTCACCTAGGTGTACAACGGTTCGAAAAATGCAGCGCACCACAGACGCAGGCTGGTCAAAGCCGTGTCACGCTATGCTTCTCCTGCGTTTGCATGGGACCTATGATAGTAATCGAGGATACATCGACAGCTGCGAAGCACCTGCATCCATACATGCTTGATGTCTCTCACGACGGCTGTGCCACCTTTCAGTAGTATAATTGTCCGAGTCCCTGGACCAGAACCGTGCTGCAGTGGCTTGAGGAGCATAATAATAAAGTAACGATGATTTTTCTGCGATCAAATTCCCCTGATGTAAATCTTATAAAACCCATCTGCGTCGCTATCGGGCGCGATCACTACATACGCAAATCAGCAGCCCTTTATTTACGCGAATTACATGCCCTGTGCGAGACATCTAATGCCACGTACCACCACAAACGTACCAACAAGCTGTCGAATCCCTGATACGCTGAATCATTTATGCATTTTGTTCCAAAAACGGACAAACAAGCTGTTAAGTAGGTGGTTACAATGTTTTAGCTCATCAGTGTACGTATGTCAGTTTCATCAAATGTAGTATGCGTGTTGCTCGAAAGTTTCTCATTTTATTTATTTATTTGTTGTATAGCACATGGCAGCTGCACGTATACAAATATAAATTCAGAATCAAACAAGAAAATGTCTCTGAGCACTATGGGACTTAACATCTAAGGTCAGCAGTCCCCTAGAACTTAGAACTACTTAAACCTAACTAACCTACGGACATCACAGACATCCATGCCCGAGGCAGGATTCGAACCTGCGACGTAGCGGTCGCGCGGTTCCAGACTGTAGCGCCTAGAACCGCTCGGCCGCTCCAGCAGGCATCAAACAAGAATAAGAGAACATAAAGGACGTTATAAATGCCACTTAACAAATACATTCATTAAGATATGTAGAATTCGAGACTAGTTGTTGACTAGACATCGATGTCCAGACGTCGTATCTACTTCGTAGCACGATGTGCGGCTTCTGTAAAGTCTCCATCTGACCCACCGTATTTTCTTATATGACATACTTTTATTATATGGTCCATAATCTACTCAAGTGCTCCGAAGTCACAAATCGGACTGTCCACATGTTTTTATTAACAGTTCATCGCCTTGCATGTTGTGTGGCCGCTTCGCATACGTTTGAGTTTAGTCTAGCATTGCCGTGGGACGTTGAACCCTAGCAGTGCTTTTAAGGGGTCAGTTATAATATCCTGAGTCCTTATCTCACGTGTCTGTGAGGGTAATGGTATTCTTTCCTCTTACATAAATATTTGCTTCCCTGATTTCAAGCGCGTATTTTCTCAAATTCATTATTACATATTTAACAGGAAAAACTTTTGCGTGGTCTGTCTGTAAGGTTTTTCATAGCTGATTCTTTCCATAAAATGATCGGTAGTCTTTCTTGTAGTATGGGTTTAGCGCTATCCGTTGCTCACGTCTTAAATTGTCTGTCGCCCATTAGTGTACTGCACGTCTTCCCATTGTTTTCATTTTTTTGTTGCACTTTTGTACGTCCCACATTCCGATCGTATTCAAAAGAAGTGCGGCCACGTGCAATTTAGCTGCCCATTCATGAACTCTGAAGGAAGCTATACATAAGAACCGCGTAGAGCTCCTGATTAAATAATTATTTGTTTCTTACCAGTTTCAATCAACCAGTCATCATGAGGAATCACGATGTTACTCACATCAGCCTGTCTTGCTTAGGTGTCAAGAAGTGAAATAAAAAAACTATCCTGCATTCTGGGTCTTTATTTTACTATTGGGCGCCACAGTAAGGACGATACTACAAAACCCGATGGAAATAACGTTGCCTCATGATGTCTCGTCTGATCGAAACTGGTGATGAACAACAGGTTTATTTCAGCAGCAGCTCTTGATGGTTGTTAAATATAATTTTCTTGAGACGTTTACGAGCTATGGGGCACCAGCTGCTCAAAAGATTCTTAACCTGGTCAAAATGAAGGAACAGACTCCTCACAAAATGGGACAGAATTCAAATTAGTTTCCATCGTCAACAAAAAGCTCAAAACAAAGAACGATACGAACAAATGTTGAAAACTGAAAATTTTGTTCCAGTCTGGGAATCTAAAATGGATTTCCTACTTTTCACGGGCAGTCGGCTTAACCATTAGGCTATCTGGAGGGTCGCCCCCAGAACTGCCTCAAACTTTCATTGTTAGCGATTTCCTACCTAAGACTTCTAAACACTGTTACCAGACTGTCTCTCATGAGGTATGTGTCATATGGAGTCAATGGACGACAGTGGCTTACCCTGCCAAAAGGCGGAACTCAATACGGCAACGATTCTGCATTGCAATGATTGGACAAGCCGTTGGGAGATTTCCGTAGGTATGAGCCACGAGATGTCTAAGCACATGTCACACAGTTACGAGCAGGTGGTTTGCTGGCGAGGGCCTGGAGACTGATAGCGTCCCACACATATTCCATCAGGTTCAAATCAAGCGAATTCCATAGTGAAGACATCAAGGTAGGTTCATTATCACGCTCCTCAAACCAGTGTAGCACGATGACCTTGTGACACGGACATTTATCCTTCTGAAAGGTGCCATCGCCGTCAGGGAAGAGATTAAGGGACCCAGGTGGTCGGCCATAATGTTCACGTCGTCCACAGCAACCATGGTTCCTTGCGTTACTACCACAAGTCCCATGGCAGCCAAGGTAAATGTCCCCCATGTCACAACACTACCCCAGCCAGCCTGCGTCAGTGGCGCGGTACATGTTTGGAACAACTGTTCGCCTGGATGGCTGCTTATTTTTACAGACGACCATCGACCTGGCATAACAAGAAATGTGATTCATCAGACCGGGTGACACATTTCCACTGACACACCATCGAATCTCAATTATCCCGTACAGATTGCAATCGTTATTGAAAATGTCGTTGGGTCAACACTGGAGAACTTAGGGGTCGTATAATGGGGAGCCTCATTTTCAAACACTGTGTGCTCCGAAACATTCGTGGCTGCACGAGAATTTTGCTCTGTCGTCAGACCCGCCGCATATCGCCGCGGCTGCCTATCGTGCTTTACAGGGCGAACCTCTGATTTACATGTTCCGTAATGTGGCGTAGACGTCCAAAACCATGTCGCCCAATCGTGGTTGCAAGTCCTTCAGCCTCTTTTCACAAGCGCGAACGACAAAACCACGCAAACAGCCGACCACATTTACCGATTGCGAGATGCTCATTCATAGAGGCCGAGCCCTACGTAACACTCTGCCTTTGTCAAACTCGGTTATGTCAGCGGATTTCGCCATTTGCGCCCGGTCTTGTCGCCAGAAGGAGCACTCATTCACCTCTGGTCCGCTTAAATTGGTTGCTTGTCTCGTCAAGTGCCTGCAGAGTCACGGGGCGATATTCAATGAAATCAATTAAGTGCACTGAGGAGCATTTTTGGGACGTCTCATCCCCTGTTGCAAACATGAGTTGGTACGTTGGCGGGCGTGTACCCCTGTCATAACACCATCTACAGAGCACAAACTCACGTAAGTGTCGAAGGGGTGGCCCGACTCAACGCGCTTGCATCTGCAACACACACTCCAAGACAAAAAGCGACGCAACACGAAGGAATTATCAGAATGGGACAAATGATTACAATGTCAGAAAATTCGAATGATTTATTTAAGGGAAAAAGATTCGCAAATTGAGCAATACGGTAACGCGCCGACCCCCCTCTGACCCTTATGCAAGCACTTATTCGGCTTGGCATCGATTGACAGAGTTGTTGTATGCCCCCTAACGGATATCGCGCTAAATTCTACCCAACTGGCGCGTTATAGCGTCAAAATCCCGAGGTGGTTGGAGGGCTCTGCTCATAATGCTCTAAATGTTCTCAACTGTGGAGAGATCCGGCTACTTTGCTGGGCACGAAAGGGTTTGGCAAGCACGTAGACAGGCAGTAGAAAATATCTCCTTGTGCGCGCCGGCGTTATCTTGCTGAAATGTAAACCCAGGATTGCTTGCCATGAAGGAAAACAAAACAGGGCGTATAACATCGTCAACATATTGGTGTGCTGTAAGGCTGTTGTGGATCAGAACCAAAGGCGTCTTGCTATGAAAAGAAATGGCACCCCAGAACATCATTCCTATTTGTTGGGTCGTATGATAGTCATCCTAAGCACCTTTACCGCATAGCGGTGCGTCGACGACATACTGTTGCTCTTCATGACAAGCCATCCTAGGATTAAATTTCAGCAAAATATTGGCCGTCCGCACACGGCGAGAATTTCTCCTGCTTGTCATCGTGCTTGCCAAACTCTACCTCGGTCAGAAACGTTACCGGATCTCTCTACAAGTGCGAACGTTTGGAGCAATAAGGGCAATGCCCTCAAACCATCTCGGGATTCTGACGACCTAACTAGCCGGTTGGATATAATTTGGCACGATATACGTCAGAACGACATCCAGCAACTCTGTCAATCAATACCGAGTCGGATAACTGCTTGGGTAAGCTCAAGAGGAGGACCAACGCATTATTGATTCGCACAGTCTGTGAAACGTTTCTCTTGAATAAATCATACAGTTTTTCTGAGATTGTAATCATTTGTTCGTCTGTACTTGCGCATCACATCTACTGACTACCGTACCATGCGGAAAATTTCTTCGTGGTGCGTCGGTTTATTGACTTAAGACTGCAAAATTCGCTGTAGCGTCATTGGACGATGTTCCCAGACATTGATTCCTAACTTCAATTCTTTCCTTTTGAAAAGTTCTTCAGTCCCTCGAAGTTTGTCAGTACAGATTTCATCCTGTATTTTGCACTAGAAAACGAAGTGCACCACTGATGCTAATGTTCTGAAGTGGTTCAACGGTTTCAGATATATCTGTAACACGTAACGCAGTGCTAATAGCGGTGTTGAGTTCCTGGCAACAAAAAGGGAAGTTTAGCGACGAGGCAGATTGTAAATGTCCGTTTTTGTGAAATATTTCGCGTAAAAAAATCCACACTCGCATCTTTGACATTCTGGTTCATGGCAAAACGAAACTTTGTCGGATATGTACCAGAAAGTGTTCATTAATATCAGTCGTGACAGAATTGAGAACAATTGATTGAATACGAGGTTGCTCACTTCTAAAATACGTTCAAGCCACAGCCTGTAAATCAATCGTGGTCGCATTGGCTGGCGACTTTCGTGTCGGTCTTGGAATGTACAGTGCTAGTACTCATTGGTATGCACTGTGTCCGAACTGCTTCCGTGAAATGCCCGTGCTTATGTTGATAGATGATGAACCAGATTTCCTACTTAGCGTAGAGCCTGCCGTTCTCATTGGCGAGTAGAGTACGCAGCAGCATGTTTGTACAGTCTGAAGTGCGCTTAACCCGTACTTGCACATTACTTGTTGCATAATGTACATGTTGTATAATGTATAGCTACTTCAATAGCACGATGCCCACCTTCAGATGCGCACTGCTGCCCTTACTTCTCTGTATGCACTGCACATCTTCAAATTAATCACTAATCTCACTTTAATCATCACGTACTGCGGCCACAGTGTTGCTGAAGTTTTAAGAGAAAATTAATGTTTAAGCAAAATAAATATCGTACCTTGTATTAGATACTATTCTTTTATAAATCATTGTCGCTCTTTTAAGCTTTGCGCCGGGTTGGGGCTTGACACCTAATCCTTGTGTATACTAGTTGCGACTCATACATCGATATCACAAAACGTAAGAAAGCTTCTACAGAGAGCGTTCCAGTTCGGGTCGCAGTCTGACAGTTTTAATCTGACAAGGAAGTTCGATTTGAAAAATTCATAATCTGTTGAATTCATCTGAATCACATTACCACACTGTCCTTGCGTTAACATGCAGGTACCCCAAGTCTGTTTGTAAAAGATTAAGTAGACACACGAGGGTAGAAATGTGCAAATCAGAAATATCACGCGATAGTTCTCTGTAATCCACTAATCTTTCTTCTAATGAGATGTCCACTAGCTGCAGTGGAAGCGCTAGGTCGTTGCTTTGTATAGATGTGGCGCAGTAACTATGAAAATTGGAGGAAATCCTTAACTAATTTTCAGAGTTTATCTTTGTCCGAGGATGCCTTTAATTAAATCATGTGGTTTTAATCACAGCACAGTCGCCACTGCACTCGTTGATATGCACAATAAACCGTTTGTTCTTAAAATTTTGGAATCACTCTCTAATTAAATCTTTAATTAGTTCTAGGTGGCATACACGACGGCGCTGTTCACCAGCACGCGATGAAGTCTTTTCAATACAGTTACTAACAAATGGCTCTGAGCACTATGGGACTTAACTTCTGAGGTCATCAGTCCGCTAGAACTTACAACTACTTAAACCTAACTAACCTAAGGACATCACACACATCCATGCCCGAGGCAGGATTCGAACCTGCGACGGTAACGGTCACGCGGTTCCAGACTGTACCGCCTAGAACCGCTCGGCCACACCGGCCGGCAGTTATTAACACACTTTACCAAACAATTGGCTAGAGCAACCACCGATTCGATCGTCTGCTGTGATCCCAGCTCCAAGACCTTTATTAAATAACATGTTTCATGAAAATTCCCAACATTCGACGAGAGCCACCATCGATCTGACTTTTTACTGTGGTTTCCGCTCTCCGACTCTTGATTTATTTTATACTAATAATAAAACAGTGGAACTGCCGTGTCTGTCTGTTTATCTGTTTGAACATTCTTCTCCAAAACTACTACATGAATGTTCACGGGATTTTCGCAGGTAACTTGAACATATTTTGGGTACCGTTTAGGCTTTATTTCATAATAATCGGACCACGAAAAAAAAATCCGTCATATTATAAAAAAGTATGTATGTATGTACGTACGTGTGTTCCACATCTCCTGCCAAACCACTACGCAGACTTCATCCTTACTTACTACACATATCACTTATTCTTTGGAAAGAATCGCTGTGGAGTGGCGGCCGTTGTGGCCGAGCGTTTCTAGGCGCGTTTCTACACATAGTTCAGGAGGTATGACGTCATAAACATTGAGTTACGTGAATACGAAACTGATCTGTTGTTAACAATTGGAGAGGACACGTATACGGAAGAAGATGGTGAAATCGTTGGTAATTAGTGCCGTACAGTACTTTCACTTCAAAATCTCATAATACTTTAGAAAGCGTACAGTAAAAGATATTTATTGATTTGAAAAAAACAAATATTGCCGGCCGGGTTGGCCCAGCGGTTCTAGGCGCTTCAGTCTGGAACCGCGCGACCGCTGCTGTCGCAGGTTCGAATCCTGCCTCGGGCATGGATGTGGTTGATGTCCTTAGATTAGTTAGGTTTATGTAGTTCTAAGTTCTAGGGGACTGATGACCTCATATGTTAAGTCCCATAGTGCTCAGAGCCATTTTAACCCTTTGAAAAATATTACTAGAATTAGGAAAAATTATTTAGTCTTTGAAAAAGCTGTTTTTTCTTTGACTTTTGAACCTTTTTACATATTCGCGAAAATGACTGATACGTGCCGAGCGATACGATTCTAAGTTATTAATATCATACTTATGTAGTTTCACCCATACTTACACACTATTTGGTGCATAATGTACGCATTGTATAGTGTATAGCTAATTTTACAGCACGACGCCTACCTTTGAATACGCACTCCTGCTCCTGCCCATCTGTAAGCACGACTTGGTAGCGACGCTGTGTATCACGACAGATCTTAAGTTCAGACAGCTTTGGAGAGGGAAGAGCGCGGAGTACATCACGAGCTATGCTTACCCAAACAGGTAGACAAGTGAGGGCAGCTTATGTTATTATACGTACAGTAGCTTACTTATTCACAATCAGTAGTAAATAAAATTGCCCACAATAATTCTCAACAACTGACGAGAGCCACAACCGGTCCGACCGTGTACTCCGGCCTCCACTCCAAGACTCTTTTCCAATGCAATAGTTAACGTACTTGGCGACAGCCACCACCAATATTACTGACCACTGTGACCTCCGCTACCACGCTGAAGCTACCAGCCATGACCTTCTAGTTCCTGCCGGCACAAGTGAGGGTCTGCTCGAGCGATTTAGCCAGTCACAGCAAAGAAGATTTTCTGCCACTACATATAGCGTAGCCTTGCTTGGCCAATAGCAAGCGAGGACGTTGTGCCACACTGGGACCTCCATGTCATTCTGCCCAGACTGTAGGTCTTTCGACATATTGCACCATATTACAGATATTTGATACTTGTTTTAACATAAGTGTTACAACATTGTAAACCTAGTTAACTAAGTTCATATGCATGAGTTTGCATTTACCCACTTTCTAAGAACCCGGCTGCTTTAGGACACAATCCATTCATATACGAGGGTGAGCCAAATGAAAACCTTAAATTTGTAATAACAAATCGAAATTTCGCGCCGTTATCCTGTAAGTTGGTGAGAGTGCTACAAACAGCGTGCAGAATGGCCTGTAGGTGGCAGCATAGAGCAGATGCACACATACCGTCGCAGTACCAGGATGAAGATGGTCGCCCCACTTGCGACTTGCGCCAGGGAAGAACAGCGTTCTGTTATTCGGTTTTTCCGTAGTGAAGGTGTGAAACCTATTGAAATTATCGACGAATGAAGGTTCAGTACAGTGATGCATGTTTGTCACAGCAGCAAGTCTACGAATGGAGTAGGAAGTTCGCAAATGGTGTGACTTCAGTGGAAGATGCTCCTCGTCCAGGTGAGGCACAATGAGTTGTGACTCCACAGAACATTGCAGCAGTTGAAGCCATAGTGAAGGTAAACCGCCGAGTGACACTGAATGACATTGCAGCATGTTTACAGATTAGTCATGCGTCAGCACACCACACTGTGCATGATGTGCTCCAGTTTCACAAAGTGTCTGCAAGAAGGGTGCCACGGCAGCTGACTCCTGAAATGAGAGAACGACGTGTTGATGCTTGTGAAGAACTTCTTCGGCGCTTTGAACGAGAAGATGGTGGCTTCCTTGGAAGAATCGTTACTGGGGACGAAACCTGGGTTCACTTTCACCAACCAGAAACGAAGAGAGCGAGCAAGGATTGGCACCATTCCTCATCACCAAAACCAAATAAGTTTCGAACAGAACCATCAGCAGGGAAGGTTATGCTGACTCTCTGTTGGGACGAAAAAGGCGTCATTTTGGAGCATTACATGCCTAGAGGGACCACTGTCACCAGTGCATCATACACAGATCCCCTAAAAAAATCATCTGCGGCCTGCAATCAAATCAAAGCGACGTGGATTGCTGTCAGCTGGTGTCCTTTTGCAACATAACAATGCAAGGTCCCACACTGCCCGTACAACAGTTTCGAACAATCACAGACCCGCATTTTGAGTGTCTTCCTCATCCACCATACTCACCAGACCTTGCCCCAAGTGATTTCCATATGTATGGACCACTCAAAGACGCAATGGGAGGAAAGAAGTTCCATTCTGATGAAGAGGTACGCCACGTGGTGCATGAGTGTTTGCGTGGACTATCAAAAGAATTTTTTCTAAAGGAATTTATGCACTTTGTAGGCGCTGTGAAAATTCTGTTAACATAATCCCCTGATTTCCGAATACGTGTGGTATCGCCAGGTTTTTACATGGAACCAAACCTTGTATTTCATCACCTGACCTCGACAACATTTTTATCAAAATTTTCGTAACGAGTTTAAAAAAAACCTAGCGAATGGTTGAACATTACGGTTTAAGAATGAAAGCGACGAAAGAGCATTACCATAGGGTAATGGGATCTTAATTAGTGGTACGAGAGGAATAATGATGTCCTTTATGTAATTACATTTCATTAGGGCTGTTGTTCGGAGAGAAACTTTATCATATTGACCTGTAACGAGCAGTTTGGGATAAGCGAGACTTGTTCCTTAATTCTCCTGGTGGTAGTTAAATTTCCTGTCGCAGTAGTTAACACCACTCTTAATACTACGATGCGTTTCGGCTGAGGAAAATTCTATGACTTCTCCTTTGTTCTCAGTCGTAATAAATTTCACGGCAGACTACTGTGTGCAATTTGTTCATTCCCACAGCTCTTAAAACCCTGGTTTAATGCGTACGTTGGGGGACGCTGCTATAATTATACGGCACCAAGCTTGGCCGCCTCGCGAAGCAAGGGGACCCCTGCCGCCGAGATTCTGTTCTCCGAGTGTCGTCTCCCCCTTTCACTGTCGGATGTTAATTGCTACGTATGAGAGCTGCAGATGACATTTTCACATAGTATGAATGTCCGCAATTACATTACGACCGCCTTTTAAACGCAGTCTTCTCTCAACGTTCTCGTCTCATTGTCCTTGGTGCAGAGAAAAAGTAATAGACACCATGCTTTTGTACCCTGAGCTGGGTTTGTGCCAGTAAGCGAAGGTGTCAGAGTATGCCTGTGCGTTTACACGTGCGTGCATGTGAGCGTGTATATGTGTGTGTGTGTGTGTGTGTGGGTGGGTGGGTTGGTGGGTGGGTGGGCGGGTGGGTGTTTGTGAAAGTGACAGAGGAAGAGAGAGAGAGAGAGAGCAAACGAAAAGTAAAGAAAGAGAGGAGGAAAGAAGGAAAAAATTAGGTGGTAATGTGATGAGAAGAGGCTGCAGGTGGACAGAGATGGTGACTAAGATAGAGCCTGTCTCTTTCCGTCAACGTAAGGTAAATGCAAACTTTAATGGAGGTCGCTTATGAAGAGACATTTTAGAACGGCACACTGACTGAGAGAATTTGTCTAACATGGATCCTAAATTGACTCTGTCTTTTATTCTTCTTTTCTTTGTGTCTTCACGTCACGTTGGCGCAGTGTCGGCATAGTTATTAACATATTTGGCTCGGTTAGTTTAATGGGTGGCCTGATGCCCTTCCTGTCATCACATTTCTATTATTTTCGAATATTCCATTTTAATTTTCTTTCATATCACATATGTTATTGCCTCTTTGGTAAGCCAGTGGCTGAGACTGGGCCAGCGTAAACTGGATGTTTTACATAACGCCCACGCTCAGTCCACATGAACATCGTCCCACGGTAGTACCGCTGATTGGAGACGCTATGTTGAGTACCACCGACGAAGGGACGGCCACTGAAGAACCCTCTGCCCACCAATAGGAGCACTGGGGAGCGGTCACGTGAGGCGCGCCGGACAGGTTGCTGAGAATGCGTCGGTATTACGAACGCTCTCTTGCCTTCCAGCTCTGTCCGCGACCGGACGTGTCCACTAGTTCCTTCCTTTGGGGGGGCGCAATGACTCTCAGTTTAATTGCGGCAGCCTCCTATTGCGCACTGGTGACTGGAAACAGCCTTTTCTTTCGAAGGTTTTCTCCTAACATCACCGGACGCTCCGCTTCCTGCTCATTTCCCCATCCTGACCAAATTTAGGATGTACAGTGTGTACTGCAACCGCATGCGCCTACTGTTATTCATATGAAAGAGCGAAAGTTTTCCAAATGTTTGCGAATCGTGTAACTGAGGTGCGACTTGGGCACCAGTCTGGCATTCATGTAGCAGGGTGTGGAAAACCGCCTGAATACCACATCAGGCTGGCCAGCACACGCACCTTCGTCGTTAATCAGGCGGGCCCATTCTATTTGAAAACGGCGCACTTCACGTCCCGAAAGAGGCGCTTCGACGTGCACAGCTATCCGGTTGAGTGAAACTGACTCGTACCATTGAAAAGTAACGCCCTGTTAGCTAAGCCAGCAGAACACACCTCTGGACCCAAGTTATAGCCATAATCCGATAATTTTAATGTGTCAGCTGAACCAACGTGATCTAACGTTTATGATTCTAGAATCAAGACTTTCTTCGCACTATCTTTTCACATTGTGGGAAAACCAGAAAGAAGGAGAATCTAAGCATTAGAGATGAGCTGTTACAGAAGTGTGACGAAAATTAAGCGTACTGCTAAGACAAGAAATAAGAAATTTCTCCACAGAATCAGTGACGAAAGAAATACGTGAAAAACACTGACTACAATAAGGGACAGATGTAGGACATGTATGGAGACATCATAGAATAATACCCATGATTGCTAGAGGGAACATTGGAGGACAAAAACTGTAAATGGAGATGGAGACTGGAATATACCCAACAGATAATCGAGTACGTTGAGTGCATGCACTACTCTGAAAATAAGGGCTTGGCACAGGAGAGGAAGTTGCAGAGGATTGCATCAATCCTGTCTCCCGACTGATGACCCAAAAAAAATCCTTCCTCGTGGGGTCGCAATTTTCACATACAGCCAACTTCTGGGTTCTGTAGTTTTAGAAACTACAGAGCAAAGTACTGACGGATTGATGTCGTTACTTGCATTGTTGGGCATGCTCTGACAGTTAAACATTTAGACACATGCTCGCTTAGTCTCGCTACAAAAAAGAATTTTAATCTGCAGTTGTGTCAAATTCACTTCCACAGCGTAAGTAATGATCTATTTTGGAGAAATAATTGTAGATTTTTACGTTCTTTGTAAGTATGTTAACATTTGACCTCTCTGTCATGACAGGTAAATGTCACAGTTGTTTATGTACAAAGAGTTTATTAAATTGTGTCTTATCAATTGTTAAAACGTGGGGAAATTTCAATTGCTTTCAATTATTAAGGTTGAATACCTTCACTGCTTTTATTGCTAATCTTCTGATTGTCATTCCCACATAGCCCACCCCAAAAATCAAGATCAAATGACTGTATACAATTGATCTCTCAACAGTACTGTTCACCTACAATTATAACAGTGTCTTCCCCCTTATTTCTTAAGAGTATTAACTCTCTGTGGTGTCACCGCCAGACACCACACTTGCTAGGTGGTAGCTTAAATCGGCCGCGGTCCATTAGTACATGTCGGACCCGCGTGTCGCCACTGTCAGTACTTGCAGACCTAGCACCACCACATGGCAGGTCTAGAAAGACGGACTAGCACTCGCCCCAGTTGTACGGACGACATTGCTAGCGACTAGACGTACGAAGCCTTCCTCTCATTTGCCGAGAGACAGTTAGAATAGCCTTCAGCTAAGTCCATAGCTACGACCTAGCAAGGCGCAGTTAACCATATCTGGAGAGAGTCTTACTTGTATTCACCATAAACGATGTATACCAAAAGGATGGATTAAAGTTAAGTATTCCCAAAGCAACGTACTTTTCTTATTAGCATTCATTGAGCATCCTGTTTCAGACTTCACGATATTCTAGGTGAGCGTATAGCGTGCCTATTCGGCCCCTTCAAAATAACACTGTGTCGGCACTTCTGTCGACACATAACACTCTCAAACGTCGTTCACGAAATCATTCATTAGAAGAAACGCCAGACTACGGAAGGAAAGTTACGAAATTCTCTACTGCTTTCTACAAGTGTACTCCGCAAGGCACCTTATGGTTTGCGGCGGAAGTACTTTGTGTACCACTGTTATTTCCCCCATTTCCTGTTCCAGTCGCGAATGCTCCGCGGGAAGAGCAGTAGGCAGTAAGCCTCCGTGTGGGTCCGAATATCTCTGATTTTATCCTCATGGTCTTTTCGTAAGATATGCGTGGGAGGAAACAATACATTTGTTGAATCTTCTACAATTGTAATTGTCGGAACTTTAACAGTAACCCTTGCCGTAACATGAAGCGTGTGCCACTGGCGTTGACTGATCATGTCTGTGACGCTTTCGTGTTTACTAAATGATACTGTAATGAAACGTGCTGCTCTTCTTCGAATCTTCTCTATTTCCTCTATGAGTCCTATTTGGTACTGATTCCATACTAACGACCAATATTCTAGGATTCAGTATTTTCGTCCTGGTTTACTGTTTGAGTACCCGTTTTACAAGTTATGAAAACATTTTAGTATGGCTTATGTTTAAAAAATCCTGATATTTATCATGATCAATTGAAATAAAAATAAACAAAATGGTACTGGAGTTTGTGGAATCGTGGGTATGAAAAATATCATAGTCGGAATATAGTTCGGAAAGTATGGATTAAAATCGTAGCTTTATTTGCAATCACAAGTAGGTAAATTATTTATCGGAAGTTTCCGGCGTAAATTGTAACCTTAAAAAATAATTTGTTGAAGTGAAATGGGTGGCGTATCTTATGATTGAAGTTACAATAGTGGATCTTCTTTTTGGTAAGTGGGCATTAGTTGCCTACGAATTGTAATTGCTGCTTACTTGCGGTTTTATGGCCCCATGGTGGTGATTCTGTTATAGGAGGTCGTTCGAAAATATGGTGCATGTTTTTCCACTTTTCAGCGCTTTTGGCGTTCAAAGTATCTCGTTCCAAAATTTATGTTTGTCTATCAAATTTACGTTGAATGACGGACATTGAAGGACAACTCACTTATGTTTCTAGAAAGAGCGCACACTCCGCTGCAGAGTGAAAATTTCATTCTGGAAACGTCCCCCAGGCTGTGGCTAAGCCATGTCTCCGCAATATCCTTTCTTTCAGGAGTGCTAGTTCTGCAAGGTTCGCAGGAGAACTTCTGTAAAGTTTGGAAGGTAGGAGACGAGGTACTGGCAGAAGTGAAGCTGTGGGAACGGGGCGTGAGTCGTGCTTGGGTATCTCAGTTGGTTCCGGCACGATAGCTCAGCGTGTTCGGACAGAGGATTAGCAGCCCTCTGAGTTAATGGATCAACAACGAACTTAAAAGGATGTCTTACGACGTCCGCCCCGAGCAGATGCGACGAACGAAAGCGACAAAATGAGATTTAAAAAAAAAAGTTGGTAGAGCACTTGCCAGCGAAAGGCAAAGGTCCCGAGTTCGAGTCTCGTTCCGGCACACAGTTTTAATCTGCCAGGAAGTTTCACTTATGTTTGTTTTGCTGAATTTATTTTAAGTCGTGCAAAGAGCTTGTAATCTTGCTTTTCAGTGTCATCCCGAATCATCAACACATGCGTATAATAGAACGTCTCCCCGTTCATCTCATACAGTATGTTCCTAGGCATGTATGGTTACTCCAACAACTGAAAAGAGTGTCAGAACTCCCCACGTTCTTTTAGAGACAAATATAGCTCATTCACATGCATTCTGTTTCTCTTCCGTAGCAACAGCCTCCAAGCATAGAGGCATCGTGGTATTCGTCCCACCCTAGGAAGGTAAAATGTAAACTACTTCAAAAATGCAATAGATTCTAACGTAACATCCTTGAGCCCGCCAAAACTGCTGAAAAAGAGCTCGCCAAAACTGCCGGAAAAGATCGGACGCGCTGAGACCGAGCTGTAGGCCAATGTCATCTGGCGAGTGCCGACCGTTGGCAGAGGTCGTCCGATAACATCGGCCGACAGCTCGGTCACAGTGCGTCCCATCTTTTCCGATTATGGACGGGGTTACAATCTATTGTAACCAATATTTGTCCCGAAAAGAACGGGGAGAGGTAATGTACACTCTTTCGTCACCTACTGGAATAACTAGACAAGTTTTATGAATAACTGAACCGAAGAGGAAACGTTCTGTTATGCTATCGAGATGAGTCTTGTGACAATGAAAAGCAAGCTTACAAAAACTCTGCATCACTTCAAACAAATTCAGCAATACAGACCCATGTTAATTAACCTTCAGCAAATGCCATTCAGAATGGAAGATTACGTTTCAACGTCCCATAGACATCAGGGTCAACGTAGGCAGCTGTCATTCAAGATACCTGTGAAAGGGAAAGAAAAATTTTAAAATAAGATGCTGTGAACACCAAAAGCACTGAAAAGTGGAAAGACATATACACCATTTGAAAGCCACCTCATATAAGAGAATCACTACCCTACTGGTATAAAAACGACGGTAAGCAGTAATAATGATACGTAGACAACTAGTGCCCAAGTAGCACAACCCAAAAGACAGCCACAACAAGAACTAACAATAAGCATCAAAATGGTCGTACACCACATGTTTCAATTCAACAATCACATTTTAAGGTTATAATCTGGGCGTAAAATTTCCTGTACTGATTTTGCCTGTACTGCGAAAAAACGTTCAAATGTGTGTGAAATCTTATGGGACTTAACTGCTAAGGTCATCAGTCCCTAAGCTTACACATTACTTAACCTAAATTAACCTAAGGACAAACCCACACACCCATGCCCGAGGGAGGACTCGAACCTCCGCCAGGACCAACCGCACAGTCCATGACTGCAGCGCCTTAGCCTGTATTGCGGATGAGGAGCTGCATTAAGTACAGACATGAGGGTGACACGGCTACATAGGCACTGGACTTGCATAATGTAATATAAGGAACCTCTCAATAAATCACAAATTGTTTAGTTTGTTCCAAATTTGCGGCTTCCAATGGAATAGCGATTTCAGACCACAGATTCCGAGACGTATCCTCGTTATTATGTTTCCCATGCTCAGTATGAAACAAACTTCTTTCTTATATGAAACTTAAAATTTCCTCACAATCAGTAATTTGAGTGCTGGAACGTCAGCCGATTTGATCGAAGGAAACAAATCGATTTGAGTCCTACCAACTGTAGTTGGCGTAAAATTTCCTGTACTGATTTTGCCTGTACTGCGAAAAAACGTTCAAATGTGTGTGAAATCTTATGGGACTTAACTGCTAAGGTCATCAGTCCCTAAGCTTACACATTACTTAACCTAAATTATCCTAAGGACAAACACACACACCCATGCCCGAGGGAGGACTCGAACCTCCGCCAGGACCAACCGCACAGTCCATGACTGCAGCGCCTTAGCCTGTATTGCGGATGAGGAGCTGCATTAAGTACAGACATGAGGGTGACACGGCTACATAGGCACTGGACTTGCATAATGTAATATAAGGAACCTCTCAATAAATCACAAATTGTTTAGTTTGTTCCAAATTTGCGGCTTCCAATGGAATAGCGATTTCAGACCACAGATTCCGAGACGTATCCTCGTTATTATGTTTCCCATGCTCAGTATGAAACAAACTTCTTTCTTATATGAAACTTAAAATTTCCTCACAATCAGTAATTTGAGTGCTGGAACGTCAGCCGATTTGATCGAAGGAAACAAATCGATTTGAGTCCTACCAACTGTAGTTGGCGTAAAATTTCCTGTACTGATTTTGCCTGTACTGCGAAAAAACGTTCAAATGTGTGTGAAATCTTATGGGACTTAACTGCTAAGGTCATCAGTCCCTAAGCTTACACATTACTTAACCTAAATTATCCTAAGGACAAACACACACACCCATGCCCGAGGGAGGACTCGAACCTCCGCCAGGACCAACCGCACAGTCCATGACTGCAGCGCCTTAGCCTGTATTGCGGATGAGGAGCTGCATTAAGTACAGACATGAGGGTGACACGGCTACATAGGCACTGGACTTGCATAATGTAATATAAGGAACCTCTCAATAAATCACAAATTGTTTAGTTTGTTCCAAATTTGCGGCTTCCAATGGAATAGCGATTTCAGACCACAGATTCCGAGACGTATCCTCGTTATTATGTTTCCCATGCTCAGTATGAAACAAACTTCTTTCTTATATGAAACTTAAAATTTCCTCACAATCAGTAATTTGAGTGCTGGAACGTCAGCCGATTTGATCGAAGGAAACAAATCGATTTGAGTCCTACCAACTGTAGTTCGAAATCTACACTTTCGGCCGTTGAGATCGATTCCTCTGAGACCGCGCACGTACTGGTGTACAGATTTGGAAAGATTGGCGGTTTTCGGTCGTATACGTACGATGTCGGTCGAATCCTCCAATGTCGGCACCAGTGTGACCACAGGCTAACTCACGTCAGCCCCTTCCCATCAAAGACTGGGCGGTCTGAAAGTCCGAGCTGTACAATACGGACCCTTCGCTACATTTCTGCACTGGATTCCTGTTCCGACAGAATGGGCACTGAGCGGTGAAGCGTCTGCACGTGACCGCATGGCTGCAGAGTGCCACGGTCAAGCCTGCGGCGCGCGCGGAATGCGTACTTGGTCTGTCGGCAGCCGGCGCATGCGCCGCGCGCCGCCGCCGACAGCTGCTGCCGGGTCGCCCACCAGAGGACAAGATAGGCATCTGTCCGCCCTGCCCTCACACTGCCCGCTGCCCGCAATGGACTCCGCAGTGTCCGTGCGATGCGCTGCAGCTAGACCGCGCTTCTCTGCCGGCGGGCTCAAAGCAGCTGCCAACCTCGTATTGACAGTTCACCCAGTACAGCCCGTACAAAGTAACTTGGCCCACGTGCTAAAGGCATTCTCCTCGTGAGAGACGGTTGATTTCATCCCTTGGGCCCAAAGGGCGGCCGCCTCAGTTGACTGTCGTCACCCGACCAGAACACTTTGAGCCTTCTCGTTGCCATCTCTTTACTAAATAGCATGGCACCGCAGTCTTCCACTAAAATTGCTACACCAAGAACAGATGCAGATCAGAAACAGGTATTCATTGGACAAATATCACTGACATGTGACATGTGATTACATTATCACGCAATGTGGGTGCATAGATCCTGAGAAATCAGTACCCACAACAACCACCTCTGGCCGTAATAACGGCCTTGATACGCCTGGGCATTGAGTCAAACAGAGCTTGGATGGCGTGTACAGCTAGCTACAGCTGCCCATGCAGCTTCAACACGATACCACAGTTCATCAAGAGTAGTGACTGGCGTATTCTGACGCCCCAGTTGCTCGGCCACCATTGACCAGATGTTTTCAATTGGTGGGAGATCTGGAGAATGTGCTGGCCAGGGCAGCAGTCGAACATTTTCTGTATCCAGAAAGACCCGTACAGGACCTGCAACATGCGGTCGTTCATTATCCTGCTGAAATGTAGGGTTTCGCAGGGATCGAAAGAAGGGTAGAGCCACGGGTCGTAACACATCTGAAATGTAACGTCCACTGTTCAAAGTGCCGTCAATGCGAACAAGAGGTGACCGAGACGTGTAACCAATGGCACCCCATACCATCACGCCGGGTAATACGCCAGTATGGTGATGACGAATACACACTTCCAATGTGCGTTCACCGCGATGTCGCCAAACACGGTTGCGACCATCATGATGCTGTAAACAGAACCTGGATGCATCCGAAAAATTGACGTTTTTTCATTCGTGCACCCCGGTTCGTCGTCGAGTACACCATCGCAGGCGCTCCTGTCTGTGATGCAGCGTCAAGGGTAACCGCAGCCGTGGTCTCCGAGCTGATAGTCCACACTGCTGCAAACGTCGTCGAACTGTTCGTGCAGACGGTTGTTGTCTTGCAAACGTCCCCATCTGTTGACTCAGGGATCGAGATGTGGCTGCATGATCCGTTACAGCCATGCGGATAAGATGCCTGTCATTTCGACTGCTAGTGATACGAGGCCTTTGGGAACCAGCACGGCGTTCCGTATTACCCTCCTGAACCCACCGATTCCATATTCTGCTGACAGTCGTTGTACTGGCAGGATTTTCGACCCATTTGTGTTAATTAACTTCTTCTGCTAAGTATATCAAAAGAAAATCACTGTGCCCTGTTAAATGAGCCACAAACTCGGGCTATATTTCTTCATTCAACAGAAAGTCCTTGTATTCCAAAACCGTGTGAAGAGCATCCAACTTTATCTTCCACAACAGATTTCGTCGACAGCTGCACAATGTTGCTCTCATTACTTCAAAGGTAAACAATTAATAGAGTTTTCCAAAGGCGTCACAAACTTATGGCAGCTACAAAACAAACTCACTCCACGAACTTCTCGGATCACAAATGTTTCTCTCGGCAAGGTAAGAGTAAAGTTCATTCCTGAGTATATATACTTTTTTAAAGACATTCCCCAGCGAAAGCCAGCGAGACTTACTGAACAAAATAAGGAAATGTGCTCAGCTCCTACATCAACACATATTTGTTGAAAACACTGCGATTTTAGAGGCCGACTTGTAATGAAGCGTATCAGTTCCATTAGTCTTTGAAGAACCTCATGAAGGACAAGGTTCATGTATTTTCATCCCAGTCCTTCTCAGTGTAAGAAACGATGTGTCCAAGAAACATAAGGAACATTTCTACCGATCAGAACTTGAAAGCCGGGGTAACCGCCAACAATACTACAATCATTTTCTCAAACGCCTGCAAAATTTTCTCATTTAATGTTTTCTTTCATTATAGAGTGTAGTTTTTCAAATTGTCAGTTTCTTTTGTTACGGGAGTTATTTTGCTGCAGAAAAGAAGATCTTCACAAAATTTGTTGTCATGTATGAACAACACGCAACAATTATTTACGCATCATTGTGGTTGTCTCTAAGATCATATAAATGAATAGGGATATCAACATTACTTTTCAGTTTTCCAACCAAATGATCGTTAATGTCTTTAGCGACATCGATTATTCGCCGAGTTTTGTTTTTTGGCCCTCTCAACACCATGGTCATCAAAGCCCTTACAAAACGACTAACAGCGTTGTCTGACAAAGGCACACTTGGCAGTTGATTGGAAGCGGACTCGCGTATAGTAAAGATACCATGTCCAGTCAATATGACTTCGAAAACAAGAAAAGGAAATAATCGCAGTCAAACACACTCACGAGAAACGGCGCATCTAGAAATGAACGTCAAATTGTACAAAAATCACTCGTGAAATTTTATTAGAACAACAGAGTTTACAAGCGGTCAGCTTACAGCCAAACACCGTGCGACGAGATAGTTCCCTTCGACTGTAGCCATAATAGTACAATCTGGAAATAGTTAATTACTGACAACGTTTAGCCAAAGCAGTTGAATAATGATGGTGCTCGAAAGACAAACGCTGAATGTAGGCTACTACGAAGGCCTATTTCTGGTATTAATAAATTGCATGTGCAAGTTATTTCGTGGAGACATGAAAAAATACACACTGTAGTAAATGTGGAACAACAACACAGCAATGCAGGTATCCGCGAACAAAATCTGTCTTTCATAGCCTGAAAGCTGTATGTGCAACAGAGCGGGATATTTACTGCTTTCATGGGAAACTGCAGTGTATGAGCTGAACTATTTCACTTTACGTACCACTGGCAGTCATTGGCTAGACAAAAGAAACCCCTCACAAAATGTGTGCGTAAGATGGCGACACAGAAAATGGTTCAAATGGCTCTTAGCACTATGGGACTTAACTTCTTAGGTCATCAGTCCCCTAGAACTTGGAACTACTTAAACCTAACTAACCTAAGGACATTACACACATCCACGCCCGAGGCAGGATTCGAACCTGCGACCGTAGCGGTCGCGCGGTTCTAGACTGTAGAGCCTAGAACCGATCGGCCACTCCGACCGGCGCGTCACAGAAAGCATGGATCAGAATTACCTACTATAATTCAATGAATGACTTAATAATGCGAAAATGAGTAACAGTAAATTTGAACTGATATTTTATGCTAACTTCAGATTAATCAAACATTGAGCGTTTTGCGGGTAGAAGTCACAATAAACGTGAAACACGAGACGAAATTCTGGCAACCACAAAAATTTAAGCTTTCTCTACATGACATCCAGCAACGCGTTGCATAAGCTCAAGTGCACAAGATAATGACAAAATTTACTTCATAACACTTTGGATTCAATAACTAAGACCTGATTCTGCAATCAATTTTCAACATACGGAAAACCAGCTATTCCTGGAGCTCTGTAATATTTCACGTCTGACTAGCTAAACATATTTGCAAGACACCAGAAATACGGCATGCGAAATTATCGCAAAATAACTGTGCAAATGCAAATACCACACGAGTGAAATTACTGTCAATGTCGACTGTTAACGATCGCGACAGATAACTGAAATGGTGTCACCAAAGCTCCAACTATGACCGTCACTTCCGAATTCTAACGACATCTCGCATCAACGACAGCGGAATACAGTGTGTATACAAAGTCAACCGCCAGCGTGGGCCAATACCACCTGCTGTTCTGATTAGCTGGAAGCGACCGGAACCCACCAGCGATCCAGTGTCAAATGGCTCTGAGATCCATGAGACTTAACATCTGAGGTCATCAGTCCCCTAGAACTTAGAACTACTTAAATCTAACTAACCTAAGGTCATCACAAACATCCATGCCCGAGGCAGGATTCGAACCTGCGACCGTAGCAGTGGCGCGGTTCCAGACCGTAGCGCCTAGAACCGCTCGGCCACCGCTACCGGCCACTACAGTATCTCAAAGAGACATAAACACCGTGTTCCCAACATACCGCTACTGATTACAGCATATCTCTGCGAAAACTTTGCAAAGATTAGTTGTGCAAGATATAGAAACTAATTACAGCACAACTAGGAGTGCTGTTTTAACTATTAATCATCATACAGCAACTCTTTCCCCATATAACCTCACTACCAGGCAAAATTATTAACACCAAAAGTTTCAACATAAACATTCGTAAATCTTAATATAGCAGTTTTTAACCTCAGCATGTAATGTTGAGTGGCTGCCCAGAAAGAGAAATATAACTTGTTTGAAAGTGTGATTTATTCGTTTGCTGGTCTGCTGATAACACGAACATGAAATTCACCACTCAATATTTTCATCAGATATAGCTGCCATATTGTCCTTCGTCCACCATAGTCGCCCACGATTTTTCTCGTCCACTGTTTCGATGCTGGTGATATCTGTCACTTTGTATTGTCTTCTGCATACTTCGGAGAAGGAGCATTGGTGTTAGTACACTGAAGCGCCAAAGAAACTGGTACAGCCATGGGTATTCAAATACAAAGATATGTAAATAGGCAGGATACGGCACTGCAGTCGGCAACGCCTATATAAGACAACAAGTGACTGGCGCAGTTCTTAGATTGATTACTGCAGCTACAATGGCAGGTTATCAGGATTTAAGTGATTTTGGACGTGGTGTTTTAGTCGGCGCACGAGCGATGGGACACACTTCTCCCAGGTAGCGATGATGTGGGGATTTTACCGAACGACCATTTCACTAGTGTACCGTATGTATCAGGAATCTGGTAAAACATCAAATCTCTGACATCGCTGCGGCCGGAAAAACATCCTGCAAGAACGGGACAACGACGACTGAAGTGAATCGTTCAACGTGACAGAAGTGCAACCCTTCTGCAAATTGCTACGGATTTCAATGCTGGGCCATCAACAGATTTCATTGTGTGAATCATTCAACGAAATATCGATATGAACTTTCGCAGCCGAAGGCCCACTCGTGTACCATTGATGACTGTACGACACAAAGCTTTACGCCTCGCCTGAGCACGTCAACACCGACATTGGACTGTTGATGACTGGAAACATGTTGCCTGGTCGGACAGGTCTCATTTCAAATTGTATTGAGCGGATGGACGTGTACAGATATGGAGACAACCGCATGAATTCATGGACCCTGAATGTCAGCAGGGGACTGTTCTAGCTGGTGGAGCCTCTGTAATGGTGTGGTGTAGTGCAGTTGAATGATATGAGCCCCCTGATACGTCTAGATACGACTCTGACAAGAGACACGTACGTAAGCCCCCTACTGACCACCTGCATCCATTTATGTCCATTTTGCATTCAGACGAACTAGGGCAATACCAGCAGGACAATGTGACACCCCACAGGGCAGAATTGTTACGGAGTGGCTCCAGGAACACTCTTCTGAGTTGAAGCACTTCCGCTGGCCATCGAACTCCCCAGACACGAACATTATTGAGCATATCTGGAATACCTAGCAATGTGCTGTTTAGAAGAGATCTCCACCATCTCACACTCTTAGGTATTTATACACAGCCCTGCAGGATTCATGGTGCCAGTTCCCTCCAGTACTACTTCAGACATTAGTCGAATCCATGCCAATTCGAGCTGCGGTACTTCTGCGTGCTCTCGGGGGCCATACACGATATGAGGCAGGTGTACCAGTTTCTTTGGTTCTTCTGTGTACATGAACTGCGTGACGATAATGGAGAATATAAACTATTTGCTATCACTAATTACAAACACACGCTTATTCTAAAACCTAGAAGAATATGTGTGTAGTTATTGAAAAAAAGAGGTCGATACATACTACTGATTATTATTACAGATTATCTAATTCAACGTCACTGAATTGAAGTTGGAGAGATTAAAGTTGTTGAGATTATGATATCCGTCAGTTTATTCAGGAGTTAGTTTTTCCATTTTTAGCAATGGCTGAATATATGTATTTGCTCAAGAACTACACACGTTGGAGAAGGAGCTTGAAAATTCTTGGAGGGTGCGACCGAACCGCTGAATCTTTCCATCAGTAAATGGGGTATGTTCTCCACTGACTCGGTTGTTTTAACCCCGTCCACTGACGGAATGACCCACTTCCCAATTCCGTATGTATAAAACCAATACGGACTTGCAGCTGTCACGCCTTTGCGCTTACTGCTACGTATTTTAACTGTAAATAGCTCAGTCCCAATGGCAAGAGGCAGTAGTGAATTCACGTAGTTAATATTTGAATCCAGCACAGCTGCCACAAGCTCAGCTCACTTTTACTCCACTCCTACCCTCGCCATTGCACCACATTAACTAGGTGCTACGTGGACCTTGCTAAATTCACTTGCGTATACATTTTTGACCGTTACTCGCCAGTATTTACCTAATGAATAGTACACTCCTAACCGGACTATTTCCCTAAGAGCTGTGATGATTGAACGGGTTCGATCCACGGCCTACAGTGCCCTACAGTTCACACGGTAACACTGCCTACCTGACCCACTTAACTTGGTAGTGAGCTTATGTATCCAATCACCACTGCTAGCAGCAGTGGATAATCCTATCAGCACGACGAGAGCAGCAGACTTACCGTCGAATCCTCCTGAAAATACTTATAACTACGGTCGCCAGCTCTGAAGGAGCAAAAGAATAAATCAATTTTTGGGACCGTTTCAAAGTGAAATGGCTTGAGTTGAATTTAAACTTAATTCTGAATATTACTATTTCTGATCATTCTAGATGATTCTACAAAGCAAATACTCTCTCAATTTCTGTGAGGTGGCTTGGTAATTACTACCAAGACAGGTTATGCAACTTCGGTTAACAAAATTCTATCCTTCAACTTATTTAATGATTTTGGATATTACTCTTTGGACCATTGATACAGAATCAGTTAAGTGACTTTACTTGAAAGGTTGCTCAGAAAAATTTAAGTAACTGTAAATAGGCGACTCATTCTGGTGTGACCATTGCTCTTTTCAACATTCTTATACGCTAAAGTATTCTACAACCAAAAGAATTGTAAATGAAAGAGGCGATGGTGGCCTCAGTCTGATTTCACTATACTATGTTTGAGGTTACTACACTTTACAATGAACAACATGCGTCGTAATTTTACTCATTACTATATTCTGTCCTCTGCACTTGCATAAAAGAAAACTGGTATTCTCCTTTAACATGTATACAATGTTCAACTTAACAATTGCAAGCAGTCTTGCCTTGGGTAGACGTGTCGGTGCTGGTGGTGAGATGCATGTGACTAACGCAGCTCTTCACGCCTCATGCCCTTAATGGCGGCTGGAACTATGAGCTGTAGCACTTGTATAAGCTACTGCACGTCCGCCATAAAATCTGGGCACAGGAACTCTTACAATCAGCCCCAGTGGCATAGAGGCGGCTTCAACAACCATTCGTCGCGTTTTACTCCAAAAAGGCGACGATATTCGCCTCTTCGCTGTTGCACAATCACTTTTGCGTGAGCACAGTTACGCACGTCCGATCACGTCAACACTCCCCAGGCCATTTCATTGTTCAGTCCCTGTGTCTCCAGCTACCCCTAGCTACGCTCGTATCACCAAGAGTGGGGGCGTTCCACTACCACCTTTTTACCGAAATCATTTAGTATTTAAGAATATTTATATTTACTACCCTGGAGTTCATACCAGTCATAATAATTTACTACTAGCGCTTTACAACATTAAATTATACAGTAATAACTTATAATTACCAAGAAAAAGAATACATTTGACTCTGAGAGCTTAGCGCATTGTCTGACAGACAGCGCTAATTCCCAGTTTCGCCAATAGATGGCATCAGGGTGCACTCCCTGGCAGTCTCACACAAGCGCGCCCGTTTCCGACGCGCGGGCTCCAAATTACTGTCAGCCCACCATCATTTCAGTTCCGTTACAAGGGGCTCCATATGAAATGCGGATTCTATTTTTCTACCTCTTCCAAAGTTTAAATGATTTAAACAAGATAACAACGAATTGTGACTTGCAGCGTTCTCTATAAAGCCTGTTTAGAATTTCAACAAACGGCCGCGGTCAGCAGTACGACAGTCAGTTGTTACCAACGACCACTGACGCAAGATACTCTTGTCACCCACGGCTCCAGCGCACTGACAGGTGACTCCACCAGCTCAGAGGAAGAGGCTTAGGGATTAGCTCTCGTCCACACCGATATCATTACCGACCGAACTGGGTCAGCTCATAATCAAACAGTTTGGCGGTATCGCGAGTCGGTAACAAGACTAATCTAGACTGGCGAGCCTCGTAATCTGGTCAGCGTACAGGGAATGCTTTCAATTACTCTACGTGCTAAATTGTCACTCCGAAATGTAGCTGCTCATGGAGGCACTAGTTCAATGAATTTAACAACATCTGGTCCATTATGAATGATCGGATCATCTCTGCTACGTTATGCGATCGTTACTGTGACGCGGAAATGATTACAGCCGCGAATAATTATTTAAATTACTTGTTCTTCCTCCATACTTCAAGCATTAAGCATTTACCTCTTGCGATACTAATGTCCTCCTACGTCTTCCTTGATTTCTTCTCCTTTTAGGATTGTATCTTATGATTTTGAGACATAATCTTTGGCTACTCATCCTGTTAATGTGTTCTTTATATTACGTTCTGTTTTCATGGATTTTATTCACTAATACATAGATTTTCAATTCTTTACTCTCTTTTCGTTTACCTGTGATCCGTCACCCATTTCCGCAATAAAATAAGAACACCCATCTCTTATAAAATTTCAGTAGTGTCCCATTCTTTGTCCTGTTTCCCAGGCACCTGTTGATAGTTACACGAATATTTGAGAATTTTTCTAGTATTTCTTTTGTATCTCCAGCCTATTCATAAGTAATATCACATCCTAGATAGTTAAAATATTTAACGTGTTCTAATATTTTACCGTCAATATTCAAGATATTTTGGATTATTTTCCCTGAAACTTCTACAAAGACCAATCTGTATTTATATCCGAAAGCCTTAACTGAGACCGCCTACAACCACTACTCTCTATCCGTAAATTACCTAAACAGAACGCATAACACATGAAACACTGGTATGCGCTACCGTGGACTAAATTTCACTGTGATCAAAGCAAAGAAATTAGGAAATCTGTCTTTCGTACGGCAAGAATCATTAACGCGGAGGAGTTGATATCACATTCGCGGTCTTCACGCATGCAGCTTCAATTTGCTGCCACACTCAGAAATAAAGACTTGTTTTAAGCAATGATATTTGTAAACTATATCTGTAAATTATAGTTGAGAGAGTGGAGCGGTTAAGACATTGGACGCACAGGCAGTAGTTCTGGCGTTCAAATCCTCGACCGTCACCAGGATTTAGGTTTTCCGTGATTTCCACACATCGTTTAAGGTCAGCATGGTTGCTTTCAGAACACTACGTTCGATTTTCTTACCATCCTTTGCCTCATCCATTTATGATGAGCAGCTGGTCGACAGGGCGTTGAATCCTAATCATCGGTCGTTATTTCTGCGAACGTGTACTGATTCGCCACCTGTGTTGCAAATTATTTAAGTTAGTCAGTTTCAAATAATAATCACATCGCTGTCGTGAAATTTAAAAAAGAACGAATACTTCAAAGTAAAGGCTGTGGAGATCCAGGAAATGTAGTTCTTGTGAAACACAACGGGACCATTATTCACACGAAGTAATGAGTGCTTTCGACAGCGGATGTCACATTTACCCCGTATTTCTAGATCTCCACGAGAATTCTGAAGCTGTTTCTCTCAAGCGACTTGTAATGAAATTGCGTGCGTGTGGAGTATTGTCTCAGCTGTGTGACTGGTTTCGTGATGACAACTGTACATGGAATCTGACTTTACAAAAGTTCTATAAGAATTATTGAGAATTCGTTTCCTTGACAGAATTAACTATATTTATGACTCCATCAATAGATTATAATTCACCACGTTAGTTCTTTATTTTAGGTTGTCGAGAGTGTTATTATCATGAGGTAGTCAAGAGAGCTGTAGCCAAAAACACAGCTGTAAAAAAAGACTACATATTTGTAAATGTTAACGGTACTATTTCTTTTTTAATTCTTCTCATTAATGTTTTCATCGTGACAGGTCAAAATGCAGCTTGGTATCAAGTAACGCAAAGACTAAATCAAAAATATAAAGTGAGAAGACGAGCAGTAAACAACTTATGCAGTAATTTGAAGCAATGGTTGGAGGGAACCTAGAGACAGCGCTGCTTTACGAAGAATATGCGTGGTATAAAACGGTCCTGAAAAGGAACATAAACAAACTATAGATTCCATGTATGCTTTAAGGAACGCAGCTGAGGATATTAGAACCTAATAAAATTCTTATTTAGATGGATAAACTGAAATCAGATCGAAAAGAGAAAGTTAAAAGTAAATTTAAGTGTTCACAGGTAACGTTTGCTAAGAAGTGGAGTTCTGCAGAGTACGTTTCTGAAATATGTTTCAATAATGAACACGTGAAATCTTACGCATTTCTGAACGAGTGTTAATAGGCTAGTGTGACAGCAGGATCTTATATTTTAATCGAGCTTGAGGTCAAAGTAACAGTAAGTTGTAAGCAGCGAACGTGTTCAGGCTTTCCACTCAGCCTAAGAAATGGATTTAACGTAGGGAACATGTTGTAGAAAAGGAGGGTGCTCTGATACGGACAAATGCACATTTATGACTAATGTACAGTTTCATTTGAAGCGATCACTGCAGTGATTAATGCCCTGTTGAAATACACCATCACACACGATGTTATTTTGAGACATGTAAGACATTAACAAGGCCAGAAACAAAGATATGCGCCGGATTTCCAATCTTTGGCCTTTACACCGCTCAGTTTTAACGACGTTTATGGTATTACATCAACAGAAGTTTGGGTGAATGCCGGTTTGGTGCACATATACGCTGGAACTGTCCAGTCCGTGAGAGTCGGAATACATGATCTCTCTATCCAAGACAGCCACTTAAGTGAAGGATTTAGCATGGTGATGGTAAGGCCTTTCTATTACAGAATGAATGTACTAAATCCATATCGAGCAATGCTGCAAGGCTACTGCTCTCCGCAGTACGTATTTGCAGTCCGTATTAAATGGACTCTGCAATTAGCAGCACCTGCTAGTAGGCAGCCCGCTACACTGCCCTGTTGTTAGAGTTGCCAAACCGAAACTGTGCAGGCGATTAATTGGCAGCTATTCTGTGGTACTAGAGCAACGCTTACAGGTTTACCCACCACCTGGGAGAAACTTGCCCTCACACTCATCCACAGCTCATGAAAATTTACTGCTCCATGCGATTTTTTATGTAGTGGAGCAAGATGTGAAGCAGTTGTGACAGGCAGTATTCAGATTTCATACTGAAAACGGATTCTAAGATTTTATGAAATGTGTTCCAGGATACTGCATTCTCTGCGGAATGGGGCTATTTACTTTAATCACATCAGTTGAACTATCTATACTCAGGCTTCATGACCCGGTTCCGTGCTCTACAGTGGTTAAGGCACTGGAAGGATCTGTGTTCGAATCCACATCTGGTCATCCACAATTACGTTTTCCGTACTTTCCCGAATCCGAATAAGGCAAGTTATGGGTTGGATCCGTTGATATCCTTCCTCAGCTTTTTCCAATCCGAGCTTGAGCTCCATCTCTTATGATCTCATCACTGACGAAACGTTCACCCCCAATCTTCATGCATTCCTTTCTTATTCTATCAAAATTCGCTACAAATGCTGTCTGAAACGAGTTTTATCTAGTAGCCGTCAGTGCACGACTACTTGAAAGAAAAAAAATGTAAATGTCATATGGCATTGTTGGCTGGTGTATACGACGAGATGGGTTCAACAGCCTGTCGGAAAGGATGTTCCGCCTCCGAGAAAAAGACAATGGGTTCAATCCGAGCTTGCGCTCTATCTCTGATGAGCTCATCATCAACGAAACGTTCACCCCTAATCTTCTTGCATCCCTTTCTTGGTTCTACCAAAGTTCGCTATAAATGCTGTCTGAAAATAGTTTTATCTAGTAGCCGTTAGTGGATGATTACTCGAAAGTAAATAAATGTAAATGTTGTATGACGTTGTTGGTAGTGTATACCACGAAATGGATTCGACTGCCTGTCGGACAAGATGTTTCGCCTCCCTGCACAACGGCCCCTGTCGCTGCGGGTATGTGAGAGTTGCGTGATATGTGGGTTTGCAGAGCGTAGCTGAGTGTAATAGATGCGTGTACAGGGTCGTGTTAAATATGTATTGTATGAGGACGGTGATGAGAGAACGGAGAGGGTAAAACCCGGTGCCAGCGAGTAGCCTCCTCCTCTCGAACAGTACCAAGGGGCCGCAGAGTTTAAGGTCTCCATCCAACAGACTGGTCACCGTCAATTGTGTTACATGCCCTTACTTCATGAGACATTGCTGAGACGTTTGGAATTTAATCCACGACATTTGGCCAAAGAATGGTGATTAGGAACCTAACGCCATCTACTCTCCTCCTATTTCCGGCTAAATATTGGAAGCGGAAATTTCACCCACTACCAGAATTCGAACCAGCTTATCTATGAGCCGAGCGCATCGCACAGGCGTGCGTTAGCGACTCCGGCTGCAAGGGTGGGTCCTTCTAAGAGAAAAAAAAAGGTTCCACAAAAAAAGTCCTCTCGCTGTGATGAGAAGTCTGCGGATTTTGCACGTAGAGTGCGCTTGCGAGTTGGAGATAGTACTGAAATAATTTTTTTGCTTTTATTCTGGCGACGAAATTCAAGAAAAAATCAAGTGCATTACAATTGATTATTAAGTCTGTAGTATGAACTATTCCAGTCATGTAATTGATATTTAAACCTATGCTGCCCAAAGTTTTTATTTTGCTGCAATCTGAATCCTTATTATTAGTAAAGAATTTATGGCATGTACTGATGTCTGTTCTTCAATACTGAAATCCATTGTCCTCATCTTGAAAGTGTATCTTGATCTTTCCTCTACGAAGAAAGTGATGACTTTCGGAGCATGCCAACAATGTGCTCTGTTTCAGTTGCATGATGACAAAGAACCCAGCTTGAGTGCATACCTCCCATCACGTCACTGTAAACTTTGGACGTGATATCCGTGATATCGAATAAAAAGTTCACAATTTTATTCGATTTTTAATTACGAGTTATTAATAATCACAAAGATACCCAGCACCAGTTTTTAATGTAGACAGCTAGTACCTGGTGCTCCGTCTTTGATCGAACATCGAGTGAACACAGTAATTTGCCTATTATTTAGTCGTGATAGTCGCACTTTCTGTGCGCGCTGGACGATTTGCACAGTCGTTAATTTTTGTCAGTTCTGCACACAATCCTGACTGCAATCGCACTCCGTTCACGTTTGTCTCTTCGGCCTGTCTCTCTTGCCTCGCCGCCTACCCCGGCCTGGCTCACTGGCGTCCTCTTTCCACAGTGTCTCCACTTGCGTGTCACGCTCTAATCACGTGAACGCAACGCAAGGTTTCGCAGTAGCAAAACAAGTGTTTCTCAGGGGATGATCTGAAGAGCACAGTATTTATCTGGACAATTCCTTTCTATCATAGTACTTTTGTAATTAAAGGAGAAAATTCAGATATTAATTATTTACATATTAAAAATTTAAAACATGTATTAATAACAGTGTACGTGTCATCTGATGTGTCAAATAATAAGGTCACCTTACACTGTACTTTGCACATCAATAAAAGTCACGAATAACAATTTATGTGGGATAGCTTATCATAACTGCTCTTTAATGTGAACTCCAGAGAGGTAATCAATGAAATAATGAAAATTTGTGCACAAGAATAAAAGCAAGATTTAGCAGATGCCAGTATTAAGATGTGCAGACAACAGTGCTCTGCAGACTGAATAGGCTTAGTACCTAACTTCCACGGTGTTTGGAATGAGGTTAAACAAAATCCTAAGCAGGAAGGACGAGGATCAGTAAAGAAAATAATAACGACTTAAAGAATTAAATAATTTTTTTACGTATGAACTTTTAATACATAGACCGGAATTTTCCTGTCGCAACTGAAGTTCGACTACTAGTTTCGGTTGCTATCTGCAACCATCTTAAGATCGTTTACAACATGAAAAGGCGGTGAATAAGCATAGAAATGCATCGTTAGTTGTAGTCTTGCAACAACATACTTTCTTAAGTACCAAAACAATAACAGTACGTAGTTGAAAACGTCATCGCGAGCAGGCCAGGTTGTAGGCGGTAATTTAGAAGGTTGGCGGTCATATAGGAAATTTTCCAGTTGCAAAAGTAGAAGCTGGATCAAATGCTCATTACTTGCAACATCTTTATCAAATATGCACAGATTGAAGGATGTATGAGAACGCTGCACGTCCACCAGTCTAACAAGACACGTCATAACGAAGTGCTGCGATCGTTGCATATACTGTTCTCACAATAATATCTGTTCTACTGTTGCAAATAATGAGCTTTTGATCCAACTTGTACTTATGCAACTGTCCGACCCGGTAGCTGAGCGGTCAGTGTGACAGAATGTCAATCCTAAAGGCCTGGATTCGATTCCCGGCTGGGTCGGAGATTTTCTCCGCTCAGGGACTGGGTTTTGTGTTGTCCTAATCATCATCATTTCATCCCCATCGACGCACAAGTTGCCGAAGTGGTTTCAGATCGAAAGACTTGCACACGGCGAATGGTCCACCCGACGGGAGGCCCTAGTCACACGACATTTCCATTTACTTATGCAACTGGACAATTTCCTGTATAATCGTCAATCTGCGGCTTTACCGCCTACAACCTGGCTTGCTCCCGGTGACGTTTTCAACTACGTACTGTTATTGTTTTGGTACAAAGCATCTATGCATGACTAAAGCTAACGACGCTTTCCAATGTTTATTCATCGCTTTTTCATGTTTTGAACGAACTGAAGATGGTTGCTGGTATCAACCGAAACTAGCTATCGAACTTCAATTGTGTAGAGAAATTTTGGTCTATACACTGAAAGATTTAACTTAAAAAATTATTTAGTTAACCAGATTAAGACCGCCGTTTTCCCCCTGACCATGTCACGGACTTAAGGAATACTTTTATCTGAAATCAAGATTAAACAATATAGTCAAAATGAGGGAGGCGTGAGAAATACATCAGAGCAGACGAAGAAACATCTTTCCAACGAAATAAGTTTACTGATAACAACTACTACGATAACTTTAAGGAAGAAATTACTGAAACTAAAATCGTATGCCTGTGGGGAAGATGCAGACGTTGGAATTGGATTGTGGTGAAACCTGAGTAGAAAGAGGGGGAGCGCCTGATATGTGGTATTACAGAAGGATTTTAAAAAGTAAGTGAGCAGGCAAAATAAGCATTGGGATGATACTAGACAGAACAGCAAGGAAAAATGTTTATGGAAAACTTACCAAAACAATGGACAGGTTTGTGGAGCATCTACTGCGGTATGAAAAATGATGAACGTAGCAATGAATGAAGAGTTGGTGTGGATCCGTGACCGATATTTAGACAAAGGGTTCATTAATCGAAAAAGTAAGGGAACTTTGGCGTAGGAATATGCAGCAATTCTCTTTCCATCAGACTTTAGGACCACATCGACAAATTTTGAAAGTGAAGGTGAAGCAATTTCAGCTGCATCAAATCATCTAAACAACATTCTACATACATTCGACAAAGCAGCCATATTTTGTCATTCCAGAGCGGCGCAGTTATCAAAAGAAAGATCAAAAAACCCCTGACATTTAAGAAATAAATAAATCACTACAACGGAAGAACAAGACAATTGCAATTCAGTGAATGCCATCTCATTGTGACCTATATGGTAACGAAAAAGCAGATTTTCTACACAAATAGCGCACCAAAGTTGAAATGATTGGGAAAATAAATTGTCGTATTTTCCAGGGAGACACACTGTTAACAACATACTGCAAGAAGAATTAAAGCGATATAACAAATTTCATGTCAGAGAAAGATCTGGAAAAACCTCGTGTGCGAGTTAGTAGTAGCCTATGGACCAAGAAGAGAAGCAAGAGCCATGTTCCGCTTGAATACGGGACATGACTGTTCGGACTCCCTCTTATATAACGTCTCCATCCTGTCATCTCATAACGTATTGTGTGTCACAAGATCGCTTTGGTCATGAACAAAGATAATTTAAAACAGTGTGCAAAATTAAGTGAATGTAATGCAGACGAAACAACATTGTACTACAAACCACGGAGGCGAACAACGAGAAGTCAAGTGCCAGAACATTAAGATAATAATAATAGTAATATTTTGCTTTGATTTAGTCAATGTTAATCGACAGGCGGGTCTCATGTACGTCGAACGAATTCCGCCGAATTCCATCTGAAAAAAGGGGCAGGAGGTTTGTCGATAAGTTTACAGAAACGGGGAAATTCGCAAGTACAAGAGACCGCACATTTTGCACGCCCCGAAAGGAGAAGAGAGCGTGCGATGAGTAGAACGTCCTGAAATAAGTATGCGAAGAACTGAAGTTGCTGAAAGCATAAACCGCACATGTGAATGGAAAATTAAGCACAAGCAGTTGCTTCTTCCATATCATATACCGCGTGTACAAGCTCTCAAGCCACAAGCCCAACATTGCAGATTAGAGTTCTGACAATGAATTCTAAGACGGACTGCAGAAAATCCATAGCGCACTATTTGAATTTGATTTACGGATGACGCGAGCGTCTCACAGAGTAAGAAAATAAGTTACCACATCAACAACGTGTGGGCCGATGTACTCGTACATCTTCGAACAAGCATGACAGCAGGATTCAGGTTCAAGCATGGCAGCAAACATCTGGGCACGAACTGAGGGTAACAGACTTAAGGCCCATGCAATATACTGAACCAATTAATTTAAGGGACAATCAAACGAAAACTAAACACATGAATAAAAGTAAGTAAACTAGAATGAGATTTTCACTCTGCAGCGGAGTGTGCGCTGATATGAAACTTCCTGGCGGATTAAAACAGCGTGCCGGACCGAGACTCGAACTCGGGACTTAAGTAAACTGTTTGTTACTTCAAAAGTAATCGTTATAATTGTTAATACAATGATCCCATTGTGAGGTAACATGGTCCCTGCCTTCATGGGAAAACGTTTGCGGTTGTCCACAGAACCATGATTGTACCGCAGGAGTGCACCTCTGAGTCAGATGCAAGTGGACGGTCACAAATGTTTCTCTTCAGGACTCCACAAATATCTAAACCGCATGGGAGGTATCGTGACAGTATGGAAGATGTATAAGTACTTTCCAACGAAACTTCTGTAGCGTAGTCGAAACAACCTGCCAACAGAATCCCCGCTGATATGTTGCCAAGATTACTTCCCAAAATCTGCATAAGTATTGCTGGGAAGCCCTTACACTTTCTCCTTGCAGTCCCTATCCCTACCTCCCTATTCGGTCTCAATGTTTGTGGAACGCTGAAGAACATCGCTCGTGGCTGTCCATTTGCTTCGAACGAAGAGTTGCATGCCTGGATACAGTCATGGTTCCGTAGGCAACCGCAAACATTTTTCCATGGATGCAGTGATCGTCTTGCACTGCCTTTGAAATAATAAATAGTTTACTTACTTTTCTCCATCTTTTTCGTTTTAATTTGAATACCCCTTATAGATATTTCTTATGTCTAATTTTTTGAGACAAAATTCCTCGCGTCATTGGAGAACGTTGCCCTTGAAGAAAGAAAGAGACTGTAACTTTTGCATGCCGCATGTAGCTGTACCTAACACAAACGTTTAATTTGCTATAGATTGGAAGAAGAGGCCCAGCAACATGACTCTCTGGTTCTGCTTCACTGTGGCACGTACCTCCGTGCTATTTACAGAAGAGTAGACTCCACGGTCGACTAGTTACGTTGTTCTCTTTCTGCAGCTGGAAGTGGTCCAGTCTCTCTGTTGTAAAGAAAATAATGAAACACGGTTTGGTTTGTTTTCACTGCCGCCTGCTCACCTTTTTTCACTCTCAGTATTCAAACGCCTGTTGCAAAGCGACTCAGAGCAATACACGCCATGGAGGAGAACCTAAGTGGCGACAGGTGTAGATGCTGCTTGGTCCCCACCACTCGCGTCTCAGCTCAGAATAGCGCAAAACACGGCGTTATAATGACGTTTACGTTCGCTTCTGTCATCGAATAAACAAGCGTGATAATGCGCCGTTGGCTCCCCCTCCTGTTTACGTTGTGAGATGCCCGCTGTAGGGGAAACAAGGGAATTGCGCATGCGCAGGAGGCGGGTGTTTTCAGGGTTAACGCCCAGCAGCGCAAAACAGGCTCTTGTTGTTCAAGGCGTGGAGTAGGCCTCCAACACGAGCAAGAAGCGCCTACTAGTCATATCATATCTCAAGTGAAATTCATGGGTACACGCGAAGTTGTGGCGACGACCTGTGTACTACTACTAGTACTACTACTACCACCAGAGGGATCAATAGTATCAGTAGTAGAAGTTAAATTTATGCGCGGAATACTTTCACAAGAATGCTGGAAATGTGGAATTGTAGTTTAAAATATATACAGACATTTCACATACCGTGGACCGGATATGCTTTGATCACCGTGATTACTTTGACCAGTCATACAGCAAAAGATTTGCACCTCTCTGCTGGCTCTCAGTTGGGAGTTCATTATGTACTGTTTGTTACATCAATATACGCAAAAAAGTGCCATGTAGTGCCAATTTTCTTGCGCAACAGTTGGCGACGAATGAGAATTGTATACACAAAAGCGTGTTAAAATAAGGTTGTAAAAAATCCACCGATATCATTTAACTGCAATCGGTGTTTTCAAGTATATCATTTATTTTACTCGATTAATACGCAAAAAATACCACTGATTAGTTTTTCGTTCACACGTATATACGAGTCAAACGAAAACCATAAATATTTTTTTTAATATTATTTATTGTTCAGAAGTGGTACAAAGCTCAATGCAAGTCCTCCAGCGCTTACAAAGTGCATAAATTCCTTTAGAAAAAATTCTTTTGGTAGTCCGCGCAACCACTCATGCACCGCGTGGCGTACCTCATCATCAGAACGGAACTTCTTTCCTCCCATAGCGTCTTTGTGTGGTCCAAACATATGGAAATCACTTGGGGAAAAATCTGGTGAGTATGGTGGATGAGGAAGACACTCAAAATGCAGGTCTGTGATTGTTGCAACTGTTGTACGGGCAGTGTGGTGCCTTGCATTGTCATGTTCCAAAAGGGCACCTGCTGACAGTAATCCACGTCGCTTTGATTTGATTGCATGCCGCAGATGATTTTTTTAGGAGATCTGTGTATGATGCACTGGTGACAGTGGTCCCTCTAGGCATGTAATGCTCCAAAATGACGCCTTTTTCGTCCCAACAGAGAGTCAGCATAACCTTCCCTGCTGATGGTTCTGTTCGAAACTTATTTGGTTTTGGTGATGAGGAATGGTGCCATTCCCTGCTCGCTCTCTTCGTTTCCGGTTGGTGGAAGTGAGCCCAGGTTTCGTCCCCAGTAATTATTCTTGCAAGGAAGCCATCACCTTCTCGTTCAAAGCGCCGAAGAAGTTCTTCACAAGCATCAACACGTCGTTCTCTCATTTCAGGAGTCAGCTGCCGTGGCACCCAACTTGCAGACACTTTGTGAAACTGGAGCACATCATGCACAATGTGGTGTGCTGACCCATTACTAATCTGTAAACATGCTGCAATGTGATTCAGTGTCACACGGCGGTTTTCCTTCACTATGGCTTCAACTGCTGCAATGTTCTGTGGAGTCACAACTCGTTGTGCCTGACCTGGACGAGGAGCATCTTCCACTGAAGTCACACCATCTGCGAACTTCCTACTCCATTCGTAGACATGCTGCTGTGACAAACATGCATCACCGTACTGAACCTTCATTCGTCGATGAATTTCAATAGGTTTCACACCTTCACTACGCAAAAACCGAATAACACAACGCTGTTCTTCCCTGGTGCAAGTCGTAAGTGGGGTGGCCATCTTTATACTGATATTGCGACGGTACGTTTGCATATGCACTGTGCTGCCACCTACAGGCATTTCTGCACGCTGTTTTTGGCACGCTTACCAACTTACAGGATAACGGCGCGAAATTTCGATTTGTTATTACAAATTTAAGGTTTTCATTTGACTCACCATCGTATATGTCACTGTATGACGATTTCGGATGTTCTGTGCACGATTTCACCGTTTCGAGGTTACTTTGACAACTAGTCATTGCTACCCCACGATTACAGATACACAATTTATTACATAGTGTTGATGCCAATGACAATGTGAAACTAAGAAATACATATATTAACCATCGGTATATAGACGAAGGCTCATTTGTAACTGTTAATGTTCCTACAACTAAGAGAAACTAAAGTCGGTTGTATATTGCTCAAACTGCAAGCTGTTGAGGTGGTTCATATACGACATATGTGAAGCATCTCTGGAATCGAGGTCTGAAGTTTGTTTGACCATATTGACTCGTTAAATAAAGAACAGATGTCATTAATTCAAATGGGTGTTCTGAAACGAGGATTCAGCACTAAGATGAATGAAATAAAAAGTACAAGTACTATGCTCAGTTAAATTTGGAGCTATATGAGTTGTACTACATCTTAGTAACGTTCATTATATTTATAATTTTGATGATGGATTGCTCTGATTTATGTTCCGTAGTAGTTTTTCTTTCACGAAGTTTAATTAAGCACTTTAAAAACTTTAGATCAACGTATTTATTTCAAAGTTTCACAGCGTTTTTGAAATATTGGCCACAAATCGAATAGTAGCTGACGTGTTGTGGATGTGTAGGCCAACCAACGTGTCCCCAATCGATTCTAACTTCGACCATCCTACATTTTTTACCATTACTTCCTCTGTATTTTAGAAAATGTATTGTACTAATTAGTACGTAATCCTTTTATACAACCTACTGTGTTCACTGACATAAATACCACAGAAGTTAAAAAACAGTCATGACAATCACATTTTAGTCTGAAAATCGGTCAAAGTATACCCGGGTTACGGTACATGTCTAGTTTAACAAGGACGGGACGCATAGTTGGCTATGATTTTGAAGTAAGAACCATCCAGGCATTTGCCTGACATAATTTATCGAAACCGCGGAAAATCTAAATCGGGATAGCTAGAAATGTATGAAAGCCATTTTGCTAAAATGCCATTCTGTTAAAGGTACAATTTCGTTCGGTTTATCCCCTTTGCACGACACTGTTTCATTTAAACATGCTGGGCAAAACCAAACAGGCCTGGGAAATCTTAAGACAGGCAACCCAACTGACATCATCCGCAGCCCAGGAAGGTGATGTATGATGGGTTGCCTATCTTACGATGCATGAAACATTTTCCGCGCCAGTTTAATTCTGCCCACCTCGGACGTCGTTAGAAAGAAGATACTTCATAATATAGACAGCTAATGCTATACTGTTCATTGACTTCACACAATATACACGCTGTATTTAATCTTGTAAGAGACGACTGTCACAGCATGCAGTTATATTTCAACATCAGTCACTACAGACACTATAAGCCGACAAAAGCACAAAGACACTGTAAATCTGCTACTACCCTCCAGATAAAAGTATTTTTTTAACTGTTGTCTATCACCGTGGCGGATTTAAGACTAAGAGATTTTGTGAACTAGCTCTTAATGACGACGACAACGAAGTGAAAAAGAAATTTCACAGATTTCAATACAGGCGCGATAGAGTTCGTCGAACACTCAAGGGTAAAGTACGAGTGGAGACTCAGATTAAGTTCAGTGTAGCTATGGCTGTACCGCGTCTGCTGTATGGAAGCGATACGTGGATGAATAAAATAAATTACAAAAATGAAATACGAGCTTCTTAAATGAGATTTCTGAGAGCAATAAAAGGTTACTCCCTAAGGAATGACAAAAGGAATGAAGAAATTAGACAGCAATAGGAAGGTACTCAAACAAGACCGAACTTTGCCTGTAACATCTTTATTGCACATTGTACTACATTATAAGCACTGCCCTCCTCAACCTACTCCTCCCCACTGGCTATACACTGTTCTCAAAGTTTCTTCCATTTTAGACGTCATCGTCTGTTTATGCGGAATGTCGTCCTGGCGTGCGGTCCTTACTGCCGACACTCTGCCGTGTTCAAAAGGCTTCAGCCACTCATGGCACTGCCTGTGACACATACAGTCCTCCCTGTACGCTCGACAAAACAATCAAAATGTGTCTGTAAACGTTTTGTCAAATCTGTAATCAAATTTCACACACACACAGACGCACACACACACACACACACACACACACACACACACACACACATACACACATTGTTCTCCAAGCTCTTCTATTAGCATTTCGTCACTTATCCGAACAACAGCTGGTCCACGTGGCCATTTCGGCGGCTGTAGCTCGACGACTAACGGTCACAGCGGGAAGACAGTAACGGCAGTTTGCTCCTAAACGCGCCACTGCGTTTTCTGCGTAGCCGCAGCGTGGTCCCTCTACCGATTCACGCGATATTTCAAAAGCTCATTCTCTTTCTGAACGCACTTCTTATTTTCCTTGAATGACAAGTATCTCAGAGTAAAGAGAATTGAAAAGAAGAGAAATAGTGTGGCACCGCACCATTATTCTCAGTTTCGTTTCCGGTTCGTAGTGATGAACCCACGTTTCATCGCCTGTGCCAATGTTCGACAAAAATTTGTTACGATCAGCGTCGTAAAGCGCAAGCAATTCCGCACAGATGGTCCTTCGTTGCTCTTAATGGTCTTCTGTTAAACAGCGAGGAACCCTACTACCCTACTACCAGATGTTGAATGTCCCCCTCGAGAATAATCCTACTGGAAGAACAGGCATTGGTCGTCCCGCGAAAAGGTGGTCTGAAACCTGATGGTGGAACAAGATGGAAACCTGTCATGAGGAGTAAGTAAGTAACTCAGTTTCCTACCCGATGATTCAAATGGCTCTGAGCACTATGGGACTTAACATCTGAGGTCATCAGTCCCATAGAACTTAGAACTACTTAAACCTAACTAACATAAGGACATCACACACATCCATGCCCGAGGCAGGATTCGAACCTGCGACAGTAGCGGTCGCGCGGTTTCAGACTGAAGCGCCTAGACCCGCTCTACAACAGCGGCCAGCCCTATCTGATGAACACGAGAAGACACGATCAATAAAATTATCTGTTTGGTTGCGTACAGCGTCAAGGCTCCACTAAACGTGAAAAAAGGTTTTTATTTTTAATCATTTCATTTAGAAGTAATAAACGATAATTATCAGTATTGGTGACAACAGCGTCTATAATTGAGGCAGAATAAGTGCAGACTCGGAATTTGTTGTGAAACATCGTGGAATATTCCCGCTTCAGCCCCTATGGTTTCATGACGTCCAGATGCCTAGTCGCACTACACGTAGCCTTCAAAATGGCGGCTGTGACGGGGCTGCGTTCCAAGCAGAGAATTTTCATTGAGTTCCTTTTGGAGAATGTCTACGAGACCTGGCAGTGAACAAAAGCCCAGTGAGTCGTTGGGCGAGGTGTCTGTCACCATAGTAACAAGATCGTGCAAACATGTCCGATCTCCCGCGTGCCAACCAGCCTCACACAGCTGTGATTCATCCAATGTTGGAACGTGTGAACACTCTCATCCGAGGTGATTGACGGATCACAATCAAACATCTCCCTGCACAACTGGACGTCTCTGTTGGTAGTGACGGCCCACTCCTTCACCAGTTGGGGTACTCAAAGGTCTGTACCCACTGGGTTCCTCGCTGTTTAACAGAAGACCATTAAGAGCAACGAAGGACCATCTGTGCGGAATTGCTTGCGCTTTACGATGCTGATCGTAACAAATTTTTGTCGAACATTGACACAGGCGATGAAACGTGGGTTCATCACTACGAACCGGAAACGAAACTGAGAATAATGGCGCGGTGCCACACTATTTCTCTTCTGCAAAAAGGCTCAAAGGCGTACCTTTTGCAGTTAAAGTCATGGCGAAGTTCTTCTGCGACTCTGTAGGGGTTACTCTCTTCGGTGCAACGATCAACTCTGAAGTGCCTTGTGCCACCACCAGGAAATTGAAGAAACAACTTCAGCGTGTTCGTCGCCAAGTTTCCTTCTCCATGACAAGGTCTCACACAAGTCTGGGCACCCGAGAGGAGCTCACAACATTTCCTTTGATTGTTCTTCCTTTTTCACCCTGTAGCCCGGATCCCACACCTCCCGAGATCTGTCTGTTTTGTCCATCGAAGTACCCACTCCACAGATGACGCAGCAAGAGGTTGGCTCCAACGTCAGTTAGAATGGTACCATGCGGGCGTAAGAGCCCTGCCAGTAAGGTGGCATAAGGTCGTCGCATTGAACGGAGATTATATTGAAAAACAGGGTTTTGCAGCGAAAGGAGTGGGGAATAATACGGTGTATTGGAATCCTGAATAAAACCAACCTGCTTTCAGAAAAAAAATCTTTTGCATTACTTATTGATCGTAGCTCGTATTGGCGTCTCCTCTCTCAGGCAGAGGTTCGATACCAGGAGTTAGCAAAATTGCTAAAAATGCTTAATTCGAAACAAGTAGCCGGCCAGTGTGGCCGAGCGGTTCTAGGCGCTTCAGTCTGGAACCGCACGACTGCTACAGTCCAGGTACGAATCCTGCCTCGGGCATGGATATGTGTGATGTCCTTAGGTTAGTTAGGTTTAAGTAGTTCTAAGTTCTAGGGGACTGATGACCTCAGATGTTAAGTCCCACAATGCTCAGAGCCATTTGAACCATTTTTTTTTTTCGAAACAAGTAGGCAGAATAAAACTGTACAATGAGTAAGACACTCGGCTTTTACATCGAAAGAGTAGGGCTGAATTTCCTGTGTGGCCATCCAGGATTAGGTTTTCGATTATTCATGTAAACAGTTTAAGGGGAATGCCAGAATAATTTTTTTTTAAATCTGACCAACGATTCCTCCGTCTATGCTTCTCTGAACGAGCCAGTGCTGTGTGTCTAATGACGTCGGTGTCGACAAAGAGTTGAAATCTAAACTCCTCTGCTTTTTTTCGAAACGGTTGACACGGCTCCTCTTCAGTCCCAGCATGATTTAAAGCGCACTCTGGCCCCAGCAGTCGCTCCTTGTTGCCGACAAGCTCGCGAGTGTAGCCAGGGAGCGCTTTCCGGGACAATTATGAATTATTCCGGCAGCTCGCCCCTCGCCCGGTATCTGCACGCGGCGTGTTGCCCGCGCAGACATGCGCGCGCGTGCCAGGCGACGGCCTCCGGCAGATGCATCGCTACAGTATTCATCTGAGCGCCAATCTGGGAGCGGGACAGTGCAGGGCGCATTGTTTGTCCGCGCTGTAATATTCTACGAGCGCCTCGCGGCCGCAGCTGTGAGGGGGCCACTTTCCCACGGCCGCGGCGCAAGCGAGCACTCCCTGGCCCTGAGATACCTGTGCGAACCGCGGGCCACCAGACGTCATTCCCAGAAACTCAGGTGCGCGGCATACGTCGCACGCACCTCGTTCAGTCTTCATTCAGGCTGCTTTTGCGGACACCTCCAATGTTTCTCGAGACCGACTTACACTGTGCAACACAATTAAAGCGTCACTTATCCGAAACCTGTAATTGTCTTCCGCTGCGGCGCACAAGTCTGAAAATTAGCTCAAACGTCCCTAAAATGTCGATCTGTAACAGTAGCACCCTCCGACGTTATTCTCGGACTCGGTGTCGCTTCAAACAGCAAGATCTCGACACGTGCGAAACTGGGCCAGGATTCAGAAGTACGAGGGCTATTCGTAAAGTAAGGAACGATAGGTCGTGAAATGGAAGCTACAGTGAAAATCAAAACTGTTTTATTTGCAACATAGGGGAAGCGAACTGGCGGATGTGGCTGCCAAAGATGCATGTTCCCTCCCTCACGTTGTTGAATGTGCCGTCCTCCTCCATGCTGTTATCTCCCTTTTGCGTTTTCGTGTTATGCGTCAATGGGAAGAGGAGTGGCTGGCAGTCGGTGAAAATAAGCTGCGTCTGGTCAAGGGCACCGCGCGGCCATGGCGTACATCCTACCAGTCATGCAGACGGGATGAGGTTCTCCTCACTCGCCTCCGCATCGGGCACAGTCCCTTAACGCATGGTTTTTTACTCCGGCGGGAGGACCCCCCAACCTGCAGTGCTTGTGGCGTCCAGATTAATGTCCGCCACATTTTACTTGACTGTCCTTTATTCTCTGACCAGAGGGCGGTGGTTTTCTTGCCACCGGATTTGCCCTCTATTTTGCAAGACGACTCAGAGACTGTGGTTAAGGTCTTACGGTTTTGTGTTCTGTCCAATTTGTTGCCTCGGATTTCAGGGAGAGGATTTTAATGTGCTGCTGGGTGACTGGCTCACCCAGGCTTTAGATAAGAGGTCCGCCAGTCACGATTACCTACTTGTTTCACTTCAATTTCTGTTCTCTTTTCCTTGTCTTTCCTTTCCTTTTTTTAGTGCGTTTCTTCTCCTCTTGTTTTGCCTCTATATGTGAGGATTTGGAACTGCGGCAGGTCTGTGTCTTTTAGCCGTTCTCCTTGTTCGCTGTCCGTCTTCGCCCCTTCACCGATTGTGTTCCTGTTTCTATGCGTTTGGGCGCTGATGACCATGTTGTTTAGCGCCCGAAAACCTCAAACCACACACACACACACACACACACACACAACAGTTAGCTACAACTTCCAGCTACTTATCTCCATAATCGCCGATCCGACTCAGACGTTTTTCGTAGCGTTGTACCAACTTTCCAATACCCTCGTTATAGAAGGCAGCCGCCAGTGCTTTCCACCAATTCTCTACGCTGGCCCACAGCTCGTTGTCTGTGCCAAATTGTCTTCATAGCCAGCGATTCATGTGAGCAAAGATGAAACTCAGAGGGAGACAATTACGGGCCGTATTGTAGGTAATCAAACATGTCCAATTGACAACGATGCGGCAGCATCTTCATTGCCCCTGCAGAATGCGGCTGAGAATTGTCTTGAAGAAGAAACCGCACGACAGTTATGTAATGTTGGCTGCATAGCTTCAGGCGAAATTTCTGACCAGGGCCTCGTACGTGGCGGGAGACACTATTGTTCTAGGTATCTTTATGTGCTCCCTGTGTGTTCAGAACTAAAAATAACGACGTAAAGCGATCGACGGGCATACTAGAGACACTGCCCAGCACACCTGTGCAAAACTTCATCGGTTTTTCACTGTGGTTTCCATTTCGCGACCGATCGTTCCTTACTTTTTCCAAATAACCCTCGTATAAGGCGCGTTCAAAAAGAAACGAGCCGGAGGCATAATTACAGAAACCACTACCTGTATGTTAGAAGTATTGAGCCTGGCTGTTCAGACTCTTGTCCCACTGTGACACAAGGCGGTGAATGGCTGTCTCATAAAATTCCCGGGTCTGCGATGTTAACCAGTTCCGCACTCAGAGATGGACGTCGTCGTCCGAGGTGACGTGACGTGACGTCTGGGCTTCATCAAGGGCACCCCGACCCCTGGGTAGGCGGAGTCCTAGTAGGCTGTCCCTGCTTTGCCTCCAGGTCTTCTGTGGAATGATATGTGTTTTCTTGTCTTTGTCTTCTTGTCTTCACGTTGCCCTTCTCAGTATTTATTTTCTTCTTTGCTGGCTGTGTTTCAGTCAGCTGTGGCGCAGGTCGAGTCGTCCGATGTTAAACGTTTGCTCCTCAGAGCCTTTTTAAGGGGACCAAAAATGGCGTAATCACAGGGAGTGAGGTGCGGACTGTATGGAAGGTGGCCAAGAATCTCCCATTTGAATTTCTGCAGGAGTGCTGCGACTGTGTTGGCCGTACGAGGCTTTACATCGTCGGAGCGGAATGACCCCACGAGTCAGATTGACTGGTCGTTTTGATTTGATTGCTTGTCGAAGGATGGTCAACGTTTGCATTCACTGTTGTCCCTTGTTGCAGGAAGTAAACCAGAAGGGGGCCGTCTTGGTCGAAGAAGAGCGTCAGCATAACCTTTCCTGCACTCGTGTGGATGGCCTTCGCTTTTTTTGGTGCTTGTGACCTTGGATTCTTCCACTGGAGACTTTGTCGTTTTGATTCTGTTTCGAAGTGATGACACCATGACTCATCTCCAGCCACCACTCGTGCCAGGAACGCATTCCCTTCCCGAGCATCGCGCTGCAGATGAGCAAGACAGTGGGCCATTCGACATGCTTCCTGGTGTGGTTGAAGACTGTGGGGCACCCGTTGGGTGCACACTTTGCGCATGTGCAGTCGTTCCTTCATGATTGTGTGAACACACGCTCAATCCGACCACGGCGGCTATGGTTTTCACTGTCACTCGGTGGTCCTGGGTAATGAGTGCACCCACCAGCTGGACAATGTCATCGGAAATGCAGTGTGGTGCTCCAGACCGTGCATCATCGGCTAAAAACGCCCGTCCTTCCCTGAAGATCTTGTGCCACGCCTTGACCCTTGCAAGGGACATGCAGGGTTCGCCGTACATTTGTGACATTCGTCGATGAATATCCGTTCCTCCTACTCCTTACGCTGTCAGAAAATGAACAATACCTCTTTGCTCTTCTGTGGACGCCTCCATCTCACTGTTTGCAATGCGACTGGCAGCGTTAGACGATGATGCATGCTGCTGCTAGCTCTGTATAGTCACGTGACGTGCACGAGTGCCCTCTAGCGACGGGCTGTGAACTTCCACGCTCTGGTCGGAACCACACCTCGTTACACACGTCACGACATTACCCTCCTGTCACCGGTTTGCGCATTCCAGACTCCGGTCGTTTCTTTTTGAACGCTCCTCATACACGTTAGCTGTAAAACTTCGCATGCGGCCAGCACACGTAGCTGAGCGACGTAGCTGCACTGATCTGATGCTTCCCGAAATGGTTGGCTGTCGCAATGGCACCTAGGAATGACGAATGGCTTTCTCTGTACAGGGACATTTCAGAGGTGCGCAACAAAGGTGCGCGGGTAACACTGAGGGTGTTGCCCAACTGGGAGTTCTTGCAGGAACCCTTTTTTGCTTTATTGACGTTTGTGTCGATACTGCACTCCCCTCCCGCTCCCCCTCCCCCTCCCTGGTGATCAGGTCAAAAATGGTTCAAATGGCTCTGAACACTATGGGACTTAACTGCTGAGGTCATCAGTCCCTTAGAACATAGAACTACTTAAACCTAAATAACCTAAGGACATCACACACATCCATGCCCGAGGCAGGATTCGAACCTGCGACCGTAGCGGTCGTGCAGTTCCAGACTGTAGCGCCTAGAACCGCTCGGCCACCACGGCCGGCGTGATCAGGCCACATAGGGCGTCAAACAGGAAGACTGAAAAGGCATAAAGGCCCGGTTGCTGCTTCGATTCACGTTCATGTTCTGTCGAGCAGTTTTGAACGGTTCTTTGTGGTCCCACACTGAATACCGGAGCAAAAATTGCTATCACGCTGCATCCCAAAAAGGTGTGCTCACGTTTAATGGCGTCCTGGATCCACAATGTCCTTCGAGAAGTGCTGAACCGTCTAGGGTTGTCAGCAGTGTAAAAAGTAGTAAAGAACTTGACCCTGTTGCTTATCGCACTGCGAACTGCATTTTCGATCGCGAAACGTGTGGAAATCAACGGCCCAATGGAAAGTGGTAGCTGCATTAACGTCCTTTATGCTACACTCTGTGGCATTTTCGTGTCCGTTCTGAACAGTTGTGTATCTGAAATGTTTCCTGGGCAACTATTACACGTACTTTACTCGTTTTTATCACTGAAACTGCAATTTTCATTAAATGTAACAATATGTTCTGTTAGACGTTAGACGTGCTAGCAACACGTCCTCATTCCACAAGATACAGATTAACCGTCCTCTTTGTCTTTTTTTTTTTAGAGTCCATACTCAAAGATTCACAACTACTATCGTTGCGGGGATTGCGCACTAAAGAGTTTGTTGCTGTCCAGCTGCTCTTCACTTCACTTCAAGTACTTTTTGAATCAAATTTACATTTACGGCATTTACATACATTACTGAGCTTCTCAGAATAACATCAGGGACAAATTAGATTAAAAAAAGGGTAGTGAGGCTCACATAACATGACACACCTTTGAGCCAAATTTCAACCGTCTGCGTCACAACGAGAGACAATTATGGAGTTTCGATAAAGTTTCAGTTTAATTGTATCGAGCAGTGTACTACACAATTTATCTTCGCTTGCAGCATAGAGTTTTTCGTTCTGTGCGGCTGGCCCATCTAGGAAGACACCTAATCACACCTTTATGCTGGTGCCCAAATAGAGTGCGAATGGAACTCCAATAAAAGGTACTAAAATTCCGTGTCACCCCACTGTCTTAACGACAGGTATCCTGTAACTCACCCCTGCTTATCGTTTGCAAAAGGTACGAGGCACACGATGCATTCTCTCCATACCACATGTGAAGCACGGAAAAACACTTGCTTTCGCAAGGGAAATGTTTTGTTCGATGGGCTAATCAAAACAAATTTATTTTTTGATGGACAAGCATTTACTCTGAAGCTCGGTGACTTCTTAAGACAGTATAGTGAGCTTCAATTACAATTATGCCTGGCACCAAAGCAGAAATACCCAAATCTTAATAATTCCACACCGGTCTTACACTTTCACTACACGCAAAATTTGCCCAAATGGTACAGCACTTCAGCACAGCACCTGCTCCATTTCGACCCAGTGGCTCTCAGCAGTTTTAATACCACTGTCTAGAAGTCACAAACACGAAGCGCTAGTGAGTCAGTACATTACGCGAGACATGGAGTAAGCTGCGGAGCTACGTCGCCATCGCTAACACCAAGGGGTGCCCTTACGGCTACTGCTGGGATGAATCCGCGTAACAGCGTGATGCAGTGTAGAAGATTCTGGTAACTTCTCTGTAGCTCTTGTCGTGATTAATTCACAATATTTATTCAAAATGTTCAAATGTGTGTTAAATCTTACGGGACTTAACTGCTAAGGTCATCAGTCCCTAAGCTTACACACTACTTAACCTAAATTATCCTAAGGAAAAACATACACACACCCATGCCCGAGGGAGGACTCGAACCTCCGCCGTGACCAGCCAATATTTATCTATTATAGCTAAGACGTTAACACCCACACAGCCTTCCGTCGAGCGCCTGTCACAACGCCTTCTCTCAGAAGACCAGATGACACCCCTAATTATGGCCTCGATTCAGAGAAGATAGACTACTATTTTGACGACATCTTTGTTGTGTAATCACCTGTGGAACTTAATAAAGTTAATTCATGCACGTTGCCTCACACCCTCTTCTTCGATACAAGAAAGCATTTGTCAGATGTAAAAATGTTTCGCACTACTTTGTGTCTCCCTCTGCACGGGTGAAACGGACGGTCTTATTCTTTCAAGAAAGAGGCGTCGTCGCAAGAAAACTGCGTTTAAATCTGAGGAACTGTCGGCTGTATTAGTCCGCCAATTCGCCTGGAAGCTTCGTAATACCCACGTACCCCTGCCCCGGCAAGAATACGCTATAAAATCGGTAATGTTAGCTCTCCGTACTTTCGCTCATACTCTCTGCTCTCGTGCATAATTCGAGCTCACATTAGCTCATGAAATGAATTACATGCAAATAAAATATTCAATTAAGTTTTTTCTACCATCTCGCCTTTTCTCAAATATGAATAATTCTGGCTTGCATTAGCTCATGAAAGAATTATTCAGTAATTATTACCAAACTGGAACGAGGAGGAATGGAGCGTGTAGTCCATCTCGGTGCCTCCGTACTTGCGTTTGCAGGCACCCTATCCAACTATTTCATATACATCAACCAGCATCTATTCACAGCCAAAATGCAAATAGAATATTTCGCACCGACAGGAATGCAAAGTGTTACTCCATGAACGCCTGGGCGAGTGACACCTGGCTGAAATTTCGTCCTTGCAGTAATTTATTTTCAGTACTTGCAGCACGGAAAAGAGAGTTCTGCGATTAGTTCATGGCTATTGGATGCTTCTGGCCTTATTGTACATTCCAGATGTAGAATTCAACATACCATGCGGACAGGACACGCACGTTCACGTGAAACTTATCGTGATCAGACATTCAGAACGGTCGAATCATTGACATCACACACAGAGATGACACAAGTCATGCCATACCTCCTAATATAGTTTCGGACATCTTTTCGCCCGACATAGTGAAGCAGCTCGACGTGGCATGGACTCAATAGGTCGTTGGAATCCCCTGCAGAAATACTGAGCCATTCTGTCTCTGTAGTCGCCCATAGTTACAACAGTATTGCCGGTAAAGAATATTTTACACGAACTAACCCTCGATTATGTCTCATAAATGTTCAGTGGGATTCATGTTGGGCGATCTGTATGGCTAAATCATTCGCTCGATTTGTCCAGAACGTGCTTCAAACTAATCGGGAACAATTGTGGCCCGCTGACATGGCGCCTTGTCACTCATAAAAATTCCATCATTGTTTGGGAACACGAAGTCCTTCAGTCGCAACGAATGGTCCCCAAGTAGCCGAACATTAGCATTTCCAGTGAGTTGTTGGTTCAGTTGGACTAGAGGACATAGTCCATTCCATGTAAACAAAGACCACACCACTATGGAGCACTACCAGTTTGCAAAGTGCCTTGTTGACAACTTGGGTTCTTGGTTTCATGAGGTCTGAACCACTTTCGAACCCTACCATCAGCTTTTACCAATTGAACCTCCGTCTGATCTGACTAGCCCACCGTTTTCCAGTCCTCTATGGCCCAAACGATATAGTCACGAGCCCAGGAGAGGCGCTGCAGTCCATGTCGTCCTGTTAGCAAAGCCACTCGCATACGTCGTCTACTGTCATAGTCCATTAGCGCCAAATTCCACCGAACAGTCGTAAGGGATACGTTCATCGTACGTCACACATTGATTTCTGAGGTTATTTCATGCATTGTTGCTTGTCTGTTAACACTGACAACCCTACGCAAACGCCGCTGCTCTCGTCATTAAGTAAAGTCCGTCGGTCACTGCGTTGTCTGTGGTGAGAGGTAATGCCCGAAATTTGATATTATCGGCACACTCTTGACGCTGTATATCTTGGAAAACTGAATTCCTCAAAGATTTCCGAAATGGAAAGTCCCACGGGTCTAGCTTCAACTATCGTTCATAGTCTACGAATCCCCGTAGTGTGGTCATAATCACGTCCCTATCCTTTTCCATCTTGTGTACGTGGTACTACCGCTATCTGTATATGTGCATGTCGCTATCCTATGACTCTTCTCACTACATTATACGAAAGAACGCACAGACAGTTGGCTGTACTGCAGTGACTGCAGAGCGAGAGCTGGCGAGGTGGACTCAGGACATCAGTGTGGCAAGTAGACTCTGGTCCTTCCGGCAAGACTGCACTGCCAGGAGACCATAGCATTACTCGACTGGCTCTGACGAATAGTTAGATGGCAGCAGCTGAAATACGTACAGAGATAACGAGCAGTGTGTCACCATGGACTGTCGAGAAAGCTGCTGGAAACTAGGTACAGATCTTCAGACACTCTAAATGTGTACAACCCGAGAAACCGGGAGAATGAGTGGCATTTTTTTAACTCACATCAGTATATGTTGGTCATATTGACGCTAACGTGTCCACAGAGGACTTGGTAGAATGTTATTGGAAGCAGCGATTTTCGAGTGCCATACCTCTCCCACGCCTGGATTCATGAGATGCGGGGATATTGGATATGACCACAGGAGTGATTTGATAGTTGTTGAAGAAAGGCTGAAAGTCACTAGTACATGCCAAAAACAGTAAACCCTCTTGTCACACTCTTCACGAGCAGGGTACAGCAGGATAATGCAAGACGTCCAGTGCAGTTCACAACATTAGAGCCTCGAGGAATATACAGGACCTTGAATGATTTTCCTAGTCCCATGATTTGTCATCCATTGACCGTAACTGAGATGCAATGGAAAATGTACACTTCCATACCAGCCGCCAGCGAATAATTTTCATGAACTGACACAATATGTGTTTCACATATGCCAAGAAAACCCTCAAGATTACATTCCAAGGTTGTTTGCCTACCTGCCACAGGGAATACAATAGTGTGGTCAGACGTTATATTGATGCTGATGCTAGATATCAGTTCTGAAACAATGGGAGTTTAATCGTTTAATATCTTATATGTGATAAACATCTGAACAAAGTTTGTAAAACATGTAATGTGTGCTTCATGGTGTTATACTTTCCATTTTCGTCAGTGTATTATGGTAGTAATTTCTAGACATCAAGACAAGACTGGTTCTAGTGACCCAGTAGCCAGTGACTTTTTGTCTTGCTGTGGGAGAGGGTTCAAAATGGTTCAGATGGCTCTGAGCACTATGGGACTTAACATCTGAGGTCAACTACTTAAACCTAACTAACCTAAGGAAATTACACACATCCATGCCCGAGGCAAGATTCGAACCTGAAACAGTAGCAGCAGCGCGGTTCTGGACTGAAGCGCCTAGAACCGTTTGGCCACAGCGGCCAGCTGTAGGAGTGGGAACAGAGTGCTATGCCAGTACACAGGTGAACCATCTGTAACAACACTGAAATGTAAAAGGCATTCTGGAGCACTATGCTAAGTGACAGAGTGATCAGTAAAACACAAAACTCTCAGGCCTTGGAATGGAACGTGATCCGAATGAAGTGGAGAGTTTTCTTGTTTTTTTCATTGACATTAATATACGTAATTACCCATTTCCAGTTATATACTCGTATAACACATATACACTGAAGCACCAAAGACACTGGTATAGGCAAGCGCATTCAGATACAGAGATATGAGACGGGTAGAATACGGCGCTGCAGTCGGCAACTCCTATATAAGATAACAAGTGTCTGGTGCAGTTGTTAAACCAGTTACTGCTGCTACAATGGCAGGTTATCAAGATTTAAGCGAGGTTTGAACGTCGTGAAATAGTCGGCGCACGAGCGATGAGACGCAGCATCTCCAAGGTAGCGATGAAGTGGACATTTTCCCATACGATCATTTCACGAGTGCACCATGAATATCAGGAGTCAAGTAGAACATCACATCTCCGACATCACCGCGGCCGGACAAAGATCCTGTGAGAATGGGACCAACGACGACTGAAGAGAATCGTTCAACGTGACAGAAGTGCAACACTTCCGCAAATTTCTGCAGGTTCAGTGTTGGGCCATCAATAAGTGTCAGTGTCCAAACCAATCAAAGAAACATCATCGATATTGGCTTTCGGATCCGAAGGCCCACTCCTGTATTCTTGATGACTGTGCGACACAAACCTTTACACATCGCTTCGGTCTGTCAATGACGATATTGAACTGTTGGTGACTGGAAGCATTTTGCCTGGTCGGACGAGTCTCGTTTCAAATTGTATCCAGCGGATGGACGTGTACGAGGATGGAGACAACCTCATTAATCCATGGACCCTGCATTTCAAGGCTCTGTAATGGTATGGGACCCCTGATACGTATAGATACGACTCTGACAGGTGACAAGTACGTAAGCATCCTGTCTGATCACATGCATCCATTCATGTCCATTGTGCATTCCGATGGACTTGGGCAATCCCAGCAGGACAATTCGACACCCCACACATCCAGAATTGCTACAGAGTGGCTACAGAAACACTCTTCTGAGTTTGAACACTTCCGCTGGTCACCAAACTACTCAGACGTGAACATTATTGAGCATATCTGGAATGTCTTGCAATGTGCTGTTCAGAAGAGATCTCCATCCCCTCGTACTCTTACGGATTCATGGTGTCAGTTCCCTCCAGCACTACTTCAGACGTTAGTCGAGTCCATGCCACGTCGTGTTGCGGCACTTCTGCGTGATCGAGGGGGCCCTACACGGTATTAGGCAGGTGTACCACTGTCTCTGGCTCTACAATGTACATTATTACCCTGATTTTCGTTTTTTCATTCATTTAAATAAAACACTGTGTGAGCATGACCATTTTCCAAGAAGCTGAAGAAGGTAAGATTCGTCAGTTATTTAGGAGATGGGGAGTTAAAAGCTTTCAAGACTGTTGAGGATGAGAAGCCACCTAGAGAAAATGTAACTATGACTAATCTGGATTTCACAGATCATGTACAAAGCAAATGAGTACGAGGTTGCGATGACTGAAAACTGCATACAATAGAAATAAATTGGAAAACGGCAGAGGATTAAATGATAAGAACAGACCCACAGAATCTATCATAGATAAAACCTATAATTATTATGGCATGGCCATGAAGCAAAACGTTAGTAACGTATAAGATACGAGACAAACTGTATGGGCAGTTTTGTTTCACCTCCTTTCAATAGAAGAGAAACTCATTCACGGCCTATGCCCTTCAGGAAGTGATTGATGGAGCAAATTCAACATACCACAGCAAAACTGTGAGAGATTTATTCATAAATCGTGTATACCTTTTGACATAGTGGAGGTATTGAAAGAAACTTTCAGAAATTTTTCAGATGCAAGACTATTGAAGAAATGTCTTCATGTCCAAACTAAGAATCCTAATGGGTCGATCAACAGAGTAATCTTGTCCAGAATTATATTGAATTAAACAGAAAAAGACGGTAGGGAAATGGGGAAGGTCTTGAAATGAAGACTGCACAATCCCTGAAGGAGTTACACTGGTAAAGAATGGTTGATATGAATGAAAAAATAAGAGGTTTTTAAGATCTCTAAAGAAAGTGGTTATGTGAGTTCTAATGCGGCGATGGGGCGGAAGAAGGGAGCCGATGAGGGATTTTAGTAAACAGAAATGGAGTACACGCTGGGATATGGGCTGGTCTATGGTTTCTAGAGGTAAGGAATAGGGAAAGATGAAGAGAGACCGGGTGAACCACGTTATTGGGTGGTATAGTGAGGGATGAGTTAGAGCTCGTCCTTTTAGCCATCACTCCATATATGCCGGGGTGGGCTGTCAGCGGTATAAACGCCCTGCTCTTCAGCCAAGCGTCATCTTTAAATACATGAAAAAGGTATACTACTAGAGGAAACGATTACGTGTAATTTTAAATTTATGAACTGTGTTTTTATTGATGGGAAAAATGTACAATAGTTAATGCTCTTTGTTTGTTAATAAAATTGTGTGTAGTCCTACATAAAGAGATTACGTTCGGGTGTAATGTAAAGATAACGGTAGGTAGGCGGTGGGGGATGGGAGATAGATGTTAGTCGTGAATTGGAGAGTGGGCCGAGCCATAGAATGGAAAAGGAAATCAACAGGGCGGATGGAATTGTGGGTGGGGAACACTGATGGTGCGTAGGGTAGGGACGGACAGTAGCAGCTGATAGAATGGCTAAATGTGGAGGAAGATTTCATTGCCTTGGAAGAGAAGCTCAATATGTTGGTCGGTACCTTCTGGCTCTTTGCAATAGAAATGAATCTTGCATTGCAAAACGAGTTCAAACAATAGCTCATGCAATTTTTGAAAACTAAGGTTTGCCGATGACAGAGACGTCAAGGGAACTGGTAGTGCAATTGAACGGAATGGATAGTGTTAAAAAGAGTTTATAAGATGCACAATATAAATAAAACGAAGATAACAGAATGTAGACGAACTACATCATGCGATGTTGAGGGAATTAGGTGAGAAAGGGTCACATTAAAGTAATAGATGAGTTTTGTTATTTTAGTAGCAAAATAACTGATTATGACAGAAATACAAAGGACATAAAATGCAGCCTGACAATAGCAATGGTAGCATTTTTCACAAAGAGAAGATTGTTATCATCGAACATAAATTTAAATGTCAGAAAATCTTTTCTGAAGGTAATGAAACGTGTATGATAAATAGTTCAGACAGGAAGAGAACAGAAGCTTCTGAAATGTCCTGTTACAAAAGAATGCCGAAGATCAGATGATTAGGTCGATTAACTAATGAGGAGATACTGAATCGAATTGGGAGAAAAGAAATATGAGGCACAACTTGACTAAATGAAGGGATCATAAGGTAGGACACGTCTTGAAACGTTAAACGAAACGTGGTAATGTTAATGGGGTGAGGTGTGAGAAGGTAAATGTTGTAGTAGGAAACGAAAGATGGCCTATAGCAAGCAGGTTCAAATGGTTGTAGGTTGCAGTACTTAATGAGATATGAAGAGGCTTACTTGGAGAGCGACATAAAACCAGTCTACAGGCGGAAAATCATGATAACGCAGTCATGTTTTTGGATTCGTCTTCCAGTCGTTTTTATAGTCGTACACAGAATTGTGTCACGTGTCTGGCCGATTTTGGAATTCCCGGCACCTCAGTTTGCCAATAGCCTAGGAGTAACTTTACTATGTATTTTAGTGCGTTTTCACCGCAATTAACACAGAATCTTTGCTTTTTACTTAATGTAAAACTGACTGAAGGTATTCCCTCTGATGTCTGTCGCAGGTGTCCGCCGTAAGTCGCATCACGCCGTCTCCTGACTGGTTCATCGGCATAGACAGCGTCGACCTGCTGGTGGCCGGCTCCTGGTTGGACTCCATCACTCTTGAGGTAAGACACACGACGGGTGGCATAGTGAAAACTGCGAAACTAGAGTGTATATTTACGTTGGTGGTTCGTAATACGCTCACTGTTTTTGAAGTGCACCGCCTGATAAAGTGATGCATCCAGAAGACATGGTCATATGTAGATTCGTATATGTACACATCTTCGACCGGTGTGTACATGCTTAGAGTTGCCACCAGGATGCAGCAGCGTTGTTCGTCTTTAGTACTGTTACCAGACCAGGAAGAATACACTGTGTGTCCAGGCTAGAGGCGTTCACAAAAAAATTATTATAACTAAAGAACTCGACATTGTAGTTGTTGGTTAAATGCACAATCGATAGAGACACTCTCCAAGAGATGATCCTCACCTCACCACTTGATGAATAGCGCTGAGCCGCATGGTATTCGCGCCAGTGACCGGGCACAGCTATTTGGACATGTTAGTGGACTTTTCGGTTCCACAGATGGCTCCCGACGTCGTTTTCTAGCTGAATGATGCCCTGCCCCACTATCATGGGGATGTTGTAACGTTTATTTCCCCATGAGACGTTTCGTGAGCCTTGGATCGAAGGGGGGAAGGGTTCCTTTTACCTGACCCTCTCAGTCTCCGGTCTTACTACACTGAATTTCAGTGCCTGTGAGGTTACCAAAGACATTGCACACAGAAGAAGGGGTAAGATCTGGCAGATTTGAGACAATAGATCTACGCCGCAGTAGAGGCCGTAACACCTCTCATGCTTATGAAAGTGTGGGGAGAAGTGGAGTACCTTTTCAATATCTGTCGAGCAACAAAAGGTGTCCCTACTGAACTGTAGCAAGATGCATAAAATTATTTGAGCTCATGTGCACAGTGTTGGACAAGTAGACTTATAAACTTTAATAGATTCAAATGGCACTGAGTACTATGGGACTTAACTGCTGAGGTCACCAGTCCCCTAGAACTTAGAACTACCTAAACCTAACTAACCTAAGGGCAATACATACATCCATGCCAGAGGCAGGATTCGGACTTGCGACCGTAGCGGTCGCGCGGTTCCAGACTGTAGCGCATAGAACCGCTCGGTCACCCCGGCCGGCACTTTAATAGGCACTGAAATATAAATAGATGTCTTTGTATAGTTCTAGCCCAGACACGCTGTTCAGAATCTGACAAAGTTTGAAAGGGGCCTAAATGTGGGTCTCCATTCGGCTGGTTAGTCGAATCGTGAGATATCCAGATTTGTGGGGGTTAGGACATCACAGTGAACCGTCGGCGGACTGCATCGGAGCGTGTGGGCAGGCAAGTACGTTGTGAAGGTTCCAGTTGGTCACACCTGACCACCACAAGGTAAGATCGTCGTGCTGTGCACCAGGCATATTGTAACCCCCTTCACATAGACATCTGCCATACAAGAACAAGTGTTGGACTCCGTGCAAAATTCTGTGACATCCCGACCCATAGGTCGGAGACAAACAGCAGCCGAACTAGAGGATTACCGTCCCGTGTGTAGGCTACCGTAAACACAAACGTCTGCGTTTAGAGCGGTGACTTGATCGGTGAGCACGGACTGCTGGGGAATGATATCCCATTGTGCCCAGCGATAAATCGCCTTTCTGCACTACCCCAAATGACCATAGTCGGCGAGCAGGGCGTCGAAATGAGCAAGAGGTCTCGTTCTTCCAGTGTTTTTGAGATGCACAGCGATGTTTCTCCAGACGTCATAGTGTGGGAGTCCATCAGATATGACTTCAGATCAAGGCTGGTAGTGACTGAGGAACAATGACGGCATAACAGTATATTATATAAATCCTGTGTACTGATGTGTTACCTCTGATGCGTCTGTTTTTGGTGCCATTTTTCAACAGGACAATGCTCGCGAAGACATGGAAAGTGTCTCTAAGAACTGTCTGCGTTATGTTGAGGCAATCCCCCATCTGTCTCTGATAGAATATGTGTGGGACCAGCTCGGACGTCAACTTGTTTCCAAAGCCAGCATCCACGATGTTAAGTACGAATTACACCAGTTGTAGGACATATTGCTTCGGAGAGAATACAACGGCTTTATGAAACCCTTGTCAACTGAATAAGTGCATGCATCCATGCTATAGGAAGTGGGCTCTTACTCTCAAGTTCTTTGTAAATTTCATTCAGTTTTGTAATCAGTCAAATAACATCATAAACATCCCGAACTTATTACGTTTCATTCCACTTCCTCTCTCCCCCCCCCCCCCTCCCTCCGCCCGTCCTCCTTTGGATGCGATACTATTTTTTTCAGACAGCGTACATATTGGCACCCATAGCAGTTCATAAATGCATCAAGATTTTCGACAACGAATAGTACAGTACGTAGAATGTAGGTATTCTTCGTACTCTTTCAGTCTATAAATGTAAGGAAGGAAAACTGTCTTCATTGGTTCACGTGGTTTACCTCCCAAAAGCTTTCGAGAGTTCTTGGCATTGGATTGTTCGGGGGAAGACACCAAACAGCGAGGTCATCTGTCTCATCGGATTAGGGAAGGATGGGGAAGGAAGTCGGCCGTGCCCTTTCAAAGCAACCATCCCGGCATATGCCTGGAGCGATTTAGGGAAATCACGGAAAACCTAAATCAGGATGGTCGGACGCGGAATTGAACCGTCGTCCTCCCAAATGCGAGAGTTCTTGGCAACGGAATTCTAGAGATCTAATGACTGACATAGTTTGTAGTGAAGCGTTTCCGGAAAACGGCTGCTAAGTGAATTGTTCATAGAAACTAAGACTCTTTAATGCGATCTATACTTGATGAATCTGTGACTGAAAAGCAATATTAGCATGATATGTTCGCTAACAACTTCACTGCAAGTTTTAATAGGCGTTATATTCCTAAACTGTATTTTTCAAGCTCTGTCGATTGCTAAAAAGTAAAAGCTGTATGTAAAGAACTTGTTTCTACATTCAACATTGTGACAGTTACACCCGTTATTAATGTACCAGCATTTCGCATCTGCAATGGCTTTTCTCTCGCTTCCATTAACCTGTGATCTTGCGACATTAATCACTTAAATATTCTGCCTAGACAAATGTATTCCTGACATTTCATTTCTCTACATCAGTTATTTCTAACTGCTGGGATTTTTTTCCCCATTTAGTGTATAATGACGTCATGCGCGGTCCGTATCGTGTACGGCCTAAACGATGGTCGGTGGGTGTTGTTAGAAATCAGCGCGCCGCCCAGCGTGACAAACGGTGACCGCGACACCGGCCGCCGGCTCCGCGCTGACAGCCGCCCATCAGCGGGACACGGCGGCCGCAGCGCCGGCCACAGAACTGCGCCGCTGACAAAGTGTCGCCCGGCGACTGCCGTCAGCCGCGTCGACTGCGCTGGGCCGGACTCGACTGCGGGGGCGGCGATTATCGATCCCCCGGGCGGACGCTTCGCCCGCCGTGTCCTCTCCTCCCCTGCACTGGCCACGTGCGAACCTCTGCCCCCAACACCCACACGCTCACTTCCGGCTCTGCGCGTGTTTTTCGTACCATTTGATTAATAGCGCCACAGTCGGTCACTCGTAGACAAACAACCGTCCACGTAGCACGGTGACTGTGTGAAGCTGATCGCTTTCAGTTTCTTCTTGAAAAATACTGACACGAATATCTTATAGAAGGATAGAAAAATCTGTAGAAGCCGATCCTGAAGAAGACCAGTTCGGGTTCCGGAAAAACGTACGAACACGCAACAACGTGCAGACCCTAACACTTACCTCAGCAGAAGAATTGCACTGTACCAAAACTACGATTCCATAGTTTCGATACAGTACAAAAATATCGTAATAAATGATAGTATTACCGGTAGTTTGGTAACACAGGTAAGGCAAGAAACATAAAAGAATGTGTTAGAGTGGAACTGGGAGACGACGACTTTTCTTTGTTATTTTGTTTCTTTTGCACATATTAGAATCGTACATCATTCACGGTTAGTCCATTGCGTGTTTTATATCCTTATAAAATACAAATTACATTTTATAAATAATAAAAATTAGTTTATCACGTAACTGTAATCAAACCAATTCTTTTGGTGCAAGTACAAATGGTTCAAATGGCTCTGAGCACTATGAGACTTAACTCTTGAGGTCATCAGTCCCCTAGAACTTAGAACTAGTTAAACCTAACTAACCTAAGGACATCACAAACATCCATGCCCTAGGCAGGATTCGAACCTGCGACCGTAGCGGTCAGGCGGTTCCAGACTGTAGCGTCTAGAAACAATCGGACATTCTAGCCGGCGATGCAAGTACAAATAACATGCATAAACATAAAGAAATCTATATAATTGTTCTTGTTGTTCTGTACTTAATATAATGTAGGTCACCATAATCAAGATAAGAGCATCTTGTTATTACCAATACGTGCGAAAGATATTTATCAATAACAGAAACATGTTTTACATAAGCTCTCTGAAGTGCCGAAGAAACGTTTGATATGTTTTTGTTATGAGTTATTTAATATTCTTTTTGTTTTCGTTTTTTGTTGAGGAAATTGCTTTTTGTAGCGCTATATCATAAATCGCTCTTGCCTTTTTTTTTACTTTTACTACAACGTCCCTCTGTTTTGGAATAAAATCTGAATTTAATATTGACAATCAGTTTTGCTACACATACTATTTATTTTGAAGTAACAGACAGGGGATAACTACGTAGTACAAAAACGTACTGGGTTATGTGGCGCTGTATATATCCTCACTCAGTTTCTAGACCTTTCACCACTTCCGATTAGTAAGAGACTGACTGCATATGCAAATAAAGGGACTGAAATGAGGTAACGCCTGTTAGGTATGCAACCCACCTATCGTACAGGTAATGCGGTTACAGTCTTAACTGACCAAAAAAAACTAAACTAAACTCCGTCCGAACAGGTGTTGGAAGACCCAACAGCACCGACCGGCCGCCGTGTCATCCTAAGCCTACAGGCGTCACTTGACGCGGATAAGGAGAGGCAAGTGGTCAGTACACCACTCTCCTGACGGTATGTAAGTTTACGAGACCGGAGCCGCTACTTCTCAATCAAGTAGCTCCTCAGTTTGCTTCACAATGGCAGAGTGCACCCCGCTTGCCAACAGCGCTCGGCAGACCGGATGGTCACCCATCTAGGTGCCTTCCCAGCCCAACAGCGCTTAACTTCGGTGATCTGAGGAGAACCAGTGTTACCACCGCGGCAAGGCCGTTGGCCTTAACGGACCAAGGGTACCACCAAAACTGCCATAGTCTACGTCTGCTTATGACAGTCAACGGTACCTTACCGAAGTTTTACAACTCTACTCGTCTGCAGCTCGTGGTCGTGTGGTAGTGTTCTCGCTTCCTGCGCCAGGGTTCCCGGGTTCGATTCCCGCCGGGGTTAGGGATTTTCTCTGCCTCGTGATGACTGGGTGTTGTGTGATGTCCTTAGGTTAGTTAGGTTTAAGTAGTTCTAAGTTCTAGGGGACTGATGACCATAGATGTTAAGTCCCATAGTGCTCAGAGCCACTTGAACCATTTGAACCAACTTTACTCACAAGGTAGACTGAAGAAAGGCAATCATCAGTTTATAACAACTATAGACTCAGAGAAATCTTTCGATGTTGTTGACTGGAACACACTCTTTGAAATTATCGTGGTAGCAGGAGTGAACTGCAGAAAGTGAAAAGTTATGTAAGTACTTCCGAAAGGAAGTTGCACTTATCACTCTGGCATATCGATAATATCTAGACGACCGCACACAGCGAGCTCCGGGCCGCCCATATCTGAGCTGAAGACTCAACTCATAGATGGTCCGCCAGCTGGCACCAGCGCGGGTCACGTATTCCTATTCCTAATGGCGCTACAGACGCCACCACAGGATGCCGCCTTCCATTTCACTCTTTGCGTGCTAATATACCTGACCGCATGTCTTCTTAAGACGCCTGTCACCGAGTTTCATGGCCAAATATCGGAAGGGTCTCAATGAGGTTACAACGAACAGTGCTAAACGCTAGTACTCTTCAAGCTATATCCAAAACTGCTGTATGGTCCATTCACATTTATATGACCGCCTGTCAAAAGCCCGTATAAGCTTTTACAGTGCAGAGATGCAGGAAGAGAATCAGTGAGATTCTGGAAGGTACCGACAGGGAAGTGTAGCCATGACGACTCCGGTGCCGTGGCCAGAGGCGCTAGGTTTCTCGGTTCAGGATCCATGGCGTGAACAGCCTGATCAAGGTTGTCACACAGATTCTCGATTGGGTTTAAATCTGGAGAGTTTAGTGGCGAGGACAGAGCGGTAAACTGAACCTGGTACTCTTTGAACCACGCACGTACACTATGAGCTGTGTGGCATTACGCATTGTCCTACTGGTAGATGATATTGCGACGAGGAGAAAACAATCTGCATGTAGTGGTCGACATGGTCCCCAAGGAGAGAAGCATACATGCGCTGATCCACTGTGCCTTCCAGAATAACGAGATCACGTAGGAAATGCCAGACCATAGCTATTCCTCTATGGCCTTTCAGGGTCGTACACACCAACAGCCATAAAACGCGATCCATCTGAATAAGCCATATGTTGTCACTCAGTGGACGTACAGTTGCGTTACTGGAGTGCGAATTTCACCCTTCGTCGCCGATGAACAGCAGACAGTAAGGGTGCATGAATATGGCGAATGCTGTGGAGGCCCATACGCAGCAACGTTCGCCGACTGGTGGTTGAGAAGACACTGTTGGTAGCTCCTTGGTTCAACAGGGCGGTCAGTTGCTCAACGGCTACACATCTGTTCACCTGTACACGTCTCCAAATCCGTCATTCACTCCTGTCATCTATGCCCTGTGGTTCACCACAGTTGCCTCAGTGCTGGTTTCGGATAGCGCCATATTGTCACGCACGGCATAGTTTAACCACTGCGGCATGCGTACATTTTACAGAGTTAGCCGTTTGGGAAATGCTTCATGGGGATTTTTGGTTTGTGAGCCGCTCAACGACTTGGTCATCAGCGCCCGTACAAATTCCCAATCCTTACACTGTCCAGTCTCGCCATTTCCCAAATTTTGATGAAATGATAGTACAGCTCAAACACGCAGTCCCCGCGTGGAGAAAATCCCCGACCCGCCCGTGAATCAAACGCGGGACCCCGTGATCCAGAGGCAGCAACGTTAACCACTACACCACGAGCTGCGGACTAGGAAATCTCTCCACCCTTGACCCAAAAGCCAATTTCCATGCCTTTTGGTCGTCACATAAGTCGCTCAGTTTCCGCTTTATAAGAACGACTGCACTTTTTTCTGTGTCATCCCGACACGATTTACATGCCCTCCACTGCTAGTCATGCCACTTGCCGTCTATGAGTGGTTATTGTACGTTGATGTCTAACATATGCGGTGGTCGCATGTGACTGGACCCTGCATTTTGTGAATTGCGGCTCAGACATTGCTGGAACAGACTCAGAGCTTCAAAGTTATGTATTCGTTGTTAGGACTATAACAGATCGGTACAGCTCATACAAACATAAATGTATCGGAAGTGATTCGGGCATTTAAATGAGTATCTTCGGAAGAAAGGGAACTTCGAGGGAGGCTGTTGTATAAATTTAGAGAACCGGCATTCGAAGAGGACTGTGCTTCAGTCCGATTTCTCTAGCAGGAATCATGCATACAACATGTTACATACTAGGGCGCATACAGAGGCATTTAGACAGCCATGTTTCCCCTCATTCAGTACAGTATTGGAGCAGCGGAGAAAATGTCTAATATTGGTGGAATGGACCCTATTCCAGGTACTGTGCCGTCGTTTGCAAAGTGTAAAGGTGAACCAGAACTCTATTGACGAACTTTCAGATGTTCTTCAGGTTTACCTTCTCAGTGTTTTGGTGTAAGGGACCCACGGTCTCTGGCGTCCCTTTACAGACTCTAGAACAAAATAGAAGCGACGCACGACTGAGGAATTATCCGAATGAGGCGGATATAGGTAGATATGCTGTACATGAACAGACAAACAAATGCCTAGAATTTCAGAAAAATTGGATGATTTAGTCAAGAGAAAGAGCTTCACAAATTGAGCAAGTCAATAAGGTCCATCCATTGATAGATTTTTGGATGTCCTCCCGAGGGACATAGCGCCACATTCTCTCCAACTGGCGCATTTGATCATCAAATTCCCGAGCTGGTTGGAGGATCCTGCCGATAACTCTCCACACGTTCTCAGTTTGGTAGAAATCTGGACACCTTGCTGGCCAAAGCAGCGTTTGACAAGAAATTAGGCGTATTTATATGACGTAGGCCCAACCTTGTTTTGCTGAAGCACTGGTTACTGTCATGTGAGCCATAACACAACGATTGCCTGGACATCAAGCAATCAAACCATCCACGCCATAACGGCTCTGCCTTCCTGTGCGTCAATGCCACTGCGCCTCTCGTACTTTTGTTTGACGGTAGGGCGTGGAAACAGTCTCTACAATGTGGGGTGCTACTCTTAATGGTTCAAATGGCTCTGAGCACTATGGGACTTAACATCTGTGGTCATCAGTCCCCTAGAACGTAGAACTTCTTAAACCTAACTAACCTAAGGACATCACACACATCCATGCCCGAGGCAGGATTCGAACCTGCGACCGTAACAGTCGCGCGGTTCCGGACTGAGCGCCTAGAACCGCTAGACCACCGCGGCCGGCGGTACTCTTCATATCAGCAACTAGTCTCTGATGTAACTTCAGCTCGTCGATCCATACTGACCCACTTCTGCGGCCCCTTGCATTAGCCATGCAAGGTGCCTCAACGTTATTCACCCATTACCAGTAATCACACTCTAGGACAACCTCTTTTGTCGTTGTCCGCTGCATCCTGAAAGCACAGCGGTACGTCGATTGTATTTTACAACCTGTTTTGTTGCCCATCATGGCATGCCACCCTGAGCTTACATTTCAGCAAGATAATGCCCACTCGCAAACGGCGAGAGTTTCTACTGCTTATCTTGGCGAGGAAGGTCGCCGAATCTCTCCCCAACTGAGAACTTTTGGAGTGCCCCCAACCAGCCAGAGATTTTGACGATCTAACACGCCAGTTGGATAGAATTTGGCACGATATCCCTCACGAGGAAGTCCACCAAATGTATAAGTCAATGCCAAGCTCCATAAGGGCCAGAGATGGACCAACGCGTTATTGATTTGCTCAGTTTGTGAAGCTCTTTCTCTTGACAAAATCATCCAATTATATCTGAAATTTTAATCATTTGTGTGTCTGTCATATACATCACACCCACCTATATCCGTCCCATTCGGATTTACGGTGGTGCACCGTAATCGCTCTTGTTTCTGTCAAAATACCTACACAACATTGGAAAATCCTATAATATGCAATCACCAAAACTGCTATATATAACACGCAGTAATGCAGCAACCATGGAACGTTAAAGTACTATGCTTTGGTTGCCCCATGTGCGAGAACAGTTACGGAGTCGTTGCGTCGCTTTTCCACTGCATTCAGTGAACCGATGCAAGAGGAGCGCATCGGCCAACTCTCCATCAGTAAACCTATCCATAGTACAGACGTGTATCACTGTTGACGCACAACTAACAAAGCAGGACAACAAAACCCTAGACAGAAGCGAGCAGTACTGAGTGCTAACTCAGGGCATTAATGTTGTCAACAGCGGTTATGGTGAGGGGTCGACACTTAACTGTTTGTACTGTTTGCACTATTTTCAGCGCAATACAGACACACCAAATCTAATTGGTGGGGTGTGGAGGAGAAACCAAAAGAAGTGCAGTGACTCAGCAACGAGCCGTTGGAGACCGTGAGTCGTCATACCAAAATAATCGTTAGGTATCCTAGTACAACCTCTGAGAGTTTGTCCGAGGAGTTCCCGTACACCCTGTAGACTATATGCAGATGTACCTGGACGTAACGGTCCGTACACAGTCTTCGACAATTAAGAACATTCATAACGACCTAGATGTGTCCAGAGCAATGTGCAGTATAAAAAAAAAAGAGGTGTCATTTTCTAGCACCGTTGGCAACGAAATTTGATACTTTATGACTTGGTTATAAAGTAACTTCCACGACCGCTATCAGTTTTTTTTTTATGTGGTGATATATTTTATGAGCTGGTATTTATATTTCTTTCGCTACATTCATTAAGGAAAGCGAAATATTATAAAACATTTTTACTGTCGTCAGTTGCCACATTGCGACGGACCACATATAATTTTGCGGTGAATAACGACCAAAAGTTAATGTAGTGGAACCCACTCAAAAAGCGCTGTTCACACTCGAATGCAAACACACTCTAAAACTGTGGCGGTCGTAAAATTATGCAAATTTCACAAAATTTTATCGCACATGAATTGCCGCCCAACGGCGAAATGGAAACATACAACGCTAGGCCCGGCCGTGAATGATACAGTTTATGGAATGATTCGCCAGGTATAATCCGCAGAAAAACATATTTTTCTGTAACTACTTCGATTTTCAGCTACGTGCAGCACGTCTGCGTCAGTATCCAGGGTTTAACGCCTGTAAGTGCACGTATTTCTATTAGTGACGGAGAACGGTGTACTGAACAACATTACACTAGTATTTACATCATTTGCAGACTAATTTTTATAGCTGTTAGAAGTAGTACGTTTTATGTTGGTTAGTATCGCCAAGAACATACGAGGTGCATTCAAGTTCTAAGGCCTCCGATTTTTTTTCTAATTAACTACTCACCCGAAATCGATGAAACTGGCGTTACTTCTCGACGTAATTGCCCTGCAGACGTACACATTTTTCACAACGCTGACGCCATCATTCCATGGCAGCGGCGAAGGCTTCTTTAGGAGTCTGTTTTGACCACTGGAAAATCGCTGAGGCAATAGCAGCACGGCTGGTGAATGTGCGGCCACGGAGAGTGTCTTTCATTGTTGGAAAAAGCCAAAAGTCACTAGGAGCCAGGTCAGGTGAGTAGGGAGCATGAGGAATCACTTCAAAGTTGTTATCACGAAGAAACTGTTGTGTAACATTTGCTCGATGTGCGGGTGCGTTGTCTTGGTGAAACAGCACACGCGCAGCCCTTCCCGGACGTTTTTGTTGCAGTGCAGGAAGGAATTTGTTCTTCAAAACATTTTCGTAGGATGCACCTGTTACCGTAGTGCCCTTTGGAACGCAATGGGTAAGGATTACGCCCTCGCTGTCCCAGAACATGGACACCATCATTTTTTCAGCACTGGCGGTTACCCGAAATTTTTTTGGTGGCGGTGAATCTGTGTGCTTCCATTGAGCTGACTGGCGCTTTCTTTCTGGATTGAAAAATGGCATCCACGTCTCATCCATTGTCACAACCGACGAAAATAAAGTCCCATTCATGCTGTCGTTGTGCGTCAACATAGCTCGGCAACATGCCACATGGGCAGCCATGTGGTCGTCCGTCAGCATTCGTGGCACCCACCTGTATGACACTTTTCGCATTTTCAGGTCGTCATGCAGGATTGTGTGCACAGAACCCACAGAAATGCCAACTCTGGAGGCGATCTGTTCAACAGTCATTCGGCGATCCCCCAAAACATTTCTCTCCACTTTCTTGATCATGTCGTCAGACCGGCTTGTGCGAGCCTGAGGTTGTTTCGGTTTGTTGTCACACGATGTTCTGCCTTCATTAAACTGTCGCACCCACGAACGCACTTTCGACACATCCATAACTCCATCACCATGTGTCTCCTTCAACTGTCGATGAATTTCAATTGGTTTCACACCACGCAAGTTCAGAAAACGAATGATTGCACGCTGTTCAAGTAAGGAAGACGTCGCCATTTTAAGTATTTAAAACAGTTCTCATTCTCGCCGCTGGCGGTAAAATTCCATCTGCCGTACGGTGCTGCCATCTCTGGGACGTATTGACAATGAACGCGGCCTCATTTTAAAACAATGCGCATGTTTCTATCTCTTTCCAGTCTGGAGAAAAATTCGGAGGCCTTAGAACTTGAATGAACCTCGTATGGCAAGAGCAAGTTACTAATGAAGATTTTCCCCTGGGTAGCAGGTCAGGTATTGAAATATTCAAATGTGTGTGAATTCCTGAGGGCCCAAACTGCTGTGGTCATCGGTCGGGTCGCGCAATCCGTGTCAGGGCCACTCAGCGCGGCCAAGTGTTGAAGCGGTGATGTATGGACGTAAAACAATTAGTCTATACTGACAGGCATAGTCCACTTACAAGGGGACCCTCCATACTGTAAATCACGGATTTTGATGCGCTTCAAATATGTTGTAGAGGCACTTACCCTGAGTATCTGGCTATCCGTTTTTTTTTAGCGACGGGCCTTGGTTTTTGATCAAATCGATTTTGAAGTTCATTGCGCCCTTTGTATACCAGTAACATTAGATCTATTTCGGACAAGTCAGTGTAGCGCAGCGGCAAAGATTCACGGCCACCGCTTTGGAGGTACCGTGTTCGAATCCTGCTCGTGTACTCTTTTCAAAGTCGACCGAATTTTTCAATTTTATTTCAAAGAATATCAACAAACAGTGTAATGTTTGCGAAATTATGAAGATATATTCAGTTATTAATTTTTTCAAATATTCATTCCGTTTGTAGTTCGCAGTTGGAGTTCGTACAACGGTCGCTTCTTGCATTACCTGAAATCGATCTCCGCCCATTATCGTCCCCTCTCCCGTGAATACCGTTAGGCGTAACGGGAACACCAGCTCCCAGTTGCGGCCAATGAGGATCAGAGCTGCATTCCTTCACGTTCGCATCTAACTACAGCGTGTTGCTCGCAAAGCGCCTCTAGTGTTAGAAAAACTGTGTGAAATGGAAGAACCAAGTGTTTCTGCAGTAGTGCAGCTAGAAAAAGATCCACAAGTAGAGGAGTTGAACGAATAATCAAAAGACGAAATCACAAATGCCATTAAATACGCCGAAAATCTACCCCGCGAGCAGGATTCGAAAACGGTTGCCTCCAGCGCGGTAGCCGTGAACCTTTACCGCTGCGCTACGCTGACTTGCTCGGAATATACGTAATGTTACGGATATACAAAGGGCGCAATGAACTTCAAAATCGATTTTATCAAAAACCAAGGCCCGTCGCTAAAAAAAAAAACGGATAGCCAGGTACTCAGGGTAAGTGCTTCTACAACATATTTGAAGCGCATCAAAATCCGTGATTTACAATATGGAGGGTCCCCTTGTTAGTGGTGCAGTTACGACCTTGCAGAAAAGACCAGGCAGTAAATTATGTGATGTGTTTGTGGGGAGACTGTTAGGCAAAATGGCTCAAATGGCTCTGAGCACTATGGGACTTAACATCTATGGTCATCAGTCCCCTAGAACTTAGAACTACTTAAACCTAACTAACCTAAGAACATCACACAACACCCAGTCATCACGAGACTGTTAGGCACAGAGAAAAAATAACTATGGGCACATGTTAGGCTACCACATCTCAAAATATGTGCATCTGTGCAGCTACATCCGTTACATCCTTAATATCTGTCCAAAATTGGGTTATATGATGAAGTTGAGGAACAACTAAGTATAATTAATGATTTTCCGTGAACCCTAACAGCGTAGCAAACACATCAGTAGTAATATAGTGGTAGTGTGAAGCTCATGCACAATACCGTAACTGGATCCTTTTTAGTTCTGCCTTTTTAATTATACCTTTTAGTGCTACATTTTTAGATGCTTCAGGTACTACTTTGTTTACTCGCAATTTTGCCAACACAAAGACGTCGCACGTCAAATGCATTATGGCTGGAGCAGACAAAGGGACGGCCAATCAATAAAACTGGCTTATGTTTGTTAAGTGCACCGATATTTGTTTATAACTCAAAGTCTTCTTTATAAAATGATACCTCGATTTACATTATTTGAGAATGTAGTTTTTCACAAGATCAGCTATTATCAATTGTTTGGAGAAAAAAATATAAACCAGTTTATATCACTCAAAATGTAGTTGCCATCTAGACAGAAGCAATCGCTAGATATTTATTGATTGCAATGTCTGTTCAGATATACCAAAGTCATATCTCTTATTATTAAATTCATTCTATGGCGCGAACAAAGTTAACTGGAAGATACTGGATACGGTCTAACTAACATATCTAATGTCCGGATGACGATATAGTTGCTAAAATCTCTTCATAAGCTTTGAATCTCAGGGGAATAGGAAATGTCTCTCTGCGAAATTGTGTCAAAATCAGAAAAATGAGGTGCAGCCTTATCATTGTTTATCGCAAAACTGTGTGCCATTGCCTTGCTATATATTCCGAACCACTAGGTATACTGTTGTGTAGCAGGGTCTAAATGACTCACATAAATAAATGGAATCTGGTGAGAAAGTTAGCTCAGTGGCCTTTCGTATGCTTGTGATGTGTCTGTAACGACACCCTCTAAATACCCACGAGACCCAAAGAAACCATTTTCTGGAAAACTAGCTGCTTTAAGTCCAGGTCTGGCTGACCGATTCAAGGATGGCATTCGTCAGCCTTGATAGTTGCACGGTCAACGCGGCAGATTGCTACCGAAGGAGCCCGAGTTCCATTCCCGCCCGGGTCGGAGATTTTCTTCACTTGGGGACTGAGTGTTGCGTTGTCCTTACGTTCGTATCGACCTAATTAACAATCTGCTATTGAAATGGCTGTATGGGCACGAAGCGAAAGCCAACAAATTTTAAAAAAGAAAAGGACTGTATTGACGTGTAAGTCAATGATAATTTGGAGACGCAAGTGTACATGTCAGGATCGCATATGACTTACGACTTGACAGGACAAGGATTCGGGTTTATTTCGAGAGATCTTGGTAAACGAGACAATAGTCAGGAGTGAAGTGCTTAAAGTAAAGAACATTCTTGTCTAGAGCGTACTCCGTTATCGAACGTAAGGAGTACTTTCCTTGCCGGCTGGAGTGGCCGTGCGTTTCTAGGCGCTGCAGTCTGGAGCCGAGCGACCGCTACGGTCGCATGTTCGAATCCTGCCTCGGCCGTGGATGTGTGTGATGTCCTTGGGTTAGTTAGGTTTAATTAGTTCTAAGTTCTAGGTGACTGATGACCTCAGATGTTAAGTCCCATAGTGTTCAGAGCCATTTGAACCATTTTTGAAGTACTTTCCTTAATAGCAACTGCTAAATCGTGCCTATTCGTCAAAGATAGGGCGTCTAGGAAACCTGCTTTCTCGGATCGCTAGACATCAGTTCAAGCAAATCGTATTAACGAGCTTTATTACGGAAAGGAAATGATATACTTAACTTTGAGAATTACATAGAGGTGTCGCAAGCATAGGGAGTCAGGCAAAATAATCAATCTTCTCCAGTGTAACAATTCCAAAGTCTGATACAAAGAGGGTTCAACCAAATTAATGAGCTTTGACGCTTCTATGCAAGTCACTAGTCTTGAGGCTGCTGTTCGACTGGACCGCGACCTGTCGAGCGTGATGCTTATTTCCATTTCACATAGAGGCCGTTGCTGTCGCGTTGTCGTACTGGAAGGAGTCGGAAAGCGTGCAATTGGCTGACGTCTTGTCGCAGCCCTCTCTGCTCTATTGTTCCCGATTGGAGTGCCGGCGCTTGACTTAACGCCGTAACAGCAACAAATGTAACAGGCGAGAAGAGAGGTGTGAGGGGGCCAATGAAATTTAAGGACATGTCCAGACCAAATTTTATGGAACACAAGAATGCAACGTGCGGTTTTATGGTATAGGTAATTATTGTGAAATTGATCGTCTGTTGAAATCAGTATGCTGCTACGTAACAACCAGATGTCCAGAGTACAATCTTGACTCTGCTTATGGTTCATTTACTAACATACGGTTTTGGGTGTGTTCTGTTGCGTTGCGCCCTTAAAGAAACACCCGTTACATTAATCAACTGACCAGCCTAAAGAACTGTTGTTGTATTGGTCTTCAGTCCTGAGACTGGTTTGATGCAGCTCTCCACGGTACTCTATCCTGTGCAAGCTTCTTCATCTCCCAGTACCTACTGCAGCCTACATCCATCTGAATCTGCTTAGTGTATTCATCTCTTGGTCTCCCTCTACGATTTTTACCCTCCACGCTGCCCTCCAATACTAAATTGGTGATCCCTTGATGCATCAGAATATGTCCTACCAACCGATACCTTCTTCTAGTCAAGTTGTGCCACAAACTCCTCTTCTCCCCAATTCTATTCAGTACCTCCTCATTAGTTATGTGATCTACCCATCTAATCTTCAGCATTCTTCTGTAGCACCACATTTCGAAAGCTTCTATTCTCTTCTTGTCCAAACTAATTATCGTCCATGTTTCACTTCGATATATGGCTACACTCCAAAGAAATACTTTCAGAAACGACTTCCTGACACTTAAATCTATACTCGATGTTAGCAGATTTCTCTTCTTCAGAAACGCTTTCCCTGCCATTGCCAGTCTACATTTTATATCCTCTCTACTTCGACCATCATCAGTTATTTTGTTCCCCAAATAGCAAAACTCCTTTACTACTTTAAGTGTCTCATTTCCTAATCTAATTCCCGCAGCATCACCCGACGTAATTTGACTACATTCCATTATCCTCATTTTGCTTTTGTTGATATTCATCTTATATCTTCCTTTGAAGACACTGTCCATGTCGTTCAGGTGCTCTTCCAAGTCCTTTGCTGTCTCTGACAGAAATACAATGTCATCGGCGGACCTTAAAGTTTTTATTTCTTCTCCATGGATTTTAATACCTACTCCGAATTTTTCTTTTGTTTCCTTTACTGCTTACTCAATATACAGATTGAACAACTATCAGTGATATATAAGAGCAGATAAATGAATATGATATGTTGTGTTCTGCTTTTGAACTCACAAGTGGACAACTGAAACAATCAATTCAACGAACACTCAAACGAGAACACTTTATTTGATGTAAAAACTGGAATTATATTTACCTATTCACTTCTGTGGCTGTGGGAACACGAATGGAATTAATTATCCAATTGAATCGCTTGCTGTCAAAATACACAAGAGGCAGCTGAATACATTGAGACGCATGAAAGTACAAGCTGCAGTTAATGAACTCTGAATGGTTACTGCAGCTACGACAACATATGTCCTTTGATGGCACTCGGCACGCTGTACATTAATAACTGTCACTAGTCTCGATTGAGCGACGATACAATTACACTGTCCTCTAGAGGCGGCAGTAGAACCTCTAGTCAGACATCATGACAGAACTGCGAAACTAATAGAACTGCCACGCTTGTTCTTTGCGGCCGTATCTGAAGACCATTGCACTCGGTAATGACGCCTGGAATCTCTCGGGAGGCGTGGTTTATTTCTTCTTCCTGGTTCGTGCCTGATGGTGCTGCCTGGCCATGCAGCACCCGTGCAGTCGCCGACTACTGATGTGCTGCGATCGACCACATGAGATATGTAAATAAGGGAAATAAGAAATGATTTATCAGGCTATTAATGAAAGCTAATTACGGTATTAAAGTTCACTATCAGTTTATTCAGATTAAGCACAAGATATTTTCAGAGGGTCTTTACGCAGACCAACATTATAAACAGAGAAACAAAAGAAATATGAAAGAACTGACCTAACAGAGCAAGCAGGTATTTGCAGGCAATGATTATTGAAAGCCAAAGGCATTGTGGGAGGGACCAAATCAACTAAACTGAATAAGTCCTAATGCCCAACATGCTAATTCAAGACTATATTCAACAAAAAACTCAACAAAGCGAAGTACGTGACCCAACCGGCTACGAACTTCAGAAGACCATGAAATTTGCCCTACTTTCCCCTTCATAATTTCCTCCACGTGACCAATTACTGGGCTGGGCTGGAAGTTAGACTAACTTTCCACTGTACATAAGTGTTAATAATTTTAAGTATTTCAGATATACATTATATACATTTTAACAGTTTGCAGAGGTTTGTTATCTCAATATATGTTAAACATTGTAGAATAAACAATTTAATTATATTTTGCAGTTCACACCAAACGGGTAATGGCAAGCACTAGTCAAATACACTACTTTATTCAGTCTGGCGGTTCCTCTCTACGTTGCTCAAACAGATAACGTATAAACACTCACTTATAAATTTTCTTATTAATCAACTATAAATGAATTGGAGTAATAGTAGCAATCTGTCATGTTGATCTATCGTGTAGCTGTGAAAAACTCTTCGTTTTAGCACTCATTTAATACTTATTAAATAATTTATTGATAACAGTTCATGTGTCTATTCTGTTCTATTATGAATAAACCCATCTTCCAGATAACTCAAAGTCCTGTCAGATGGTGTATCGTACCCATTTTAGCATGCTTGTAGCTTTTGTTAGTGTTGTTATAAACTATTTTACACATAAATGTTAATAACTTCTCATAACTGCTGTTTTATAAATACGGAAGTAACTTTATTTAATTCGTCACCTTAGTATCATTTCAATGGTGTCTTCAAATTTTCTGTCGCTCGTCTGGAAGTTATTTTCGTGTTTGTAGTGAATATTTGAACATTTAATTTTAGCACATTCATATCTTGCCATATTGCTTAGCTTCCATAGCCACACGGTGACACAGTTTAGCCTTGCCTCTGTGGCATTTCCAGGCGGCTTCGGCCGAGCAGTCCACTGCTGTCTATCACCCCCTCCCCCCCCCCTCTCCCAAATCACCACCACCACGCCTCACTACTCCTGCTTTCTGCAGCGACCTGGAGCTAACCCCAGCACACGCTACCTACCTGCGTATCGAGCCTCCTCGTGGTAACCCTTTAGTTATCTGACACTCAAATGAACTTCCACATTTTCGCTTAATTTATATGTATAGCGAGCAGACTTCTCATAATGTTGAAAAGAGACAGAGAGACTGGAATATTTTGCAACTACATATGATGTGGCACACATCAATCCGTGTTTAGAGGTTGTTGAAGACTTAGATCATAGGTGCAAACTATGGCACCCAGTTGGAACTATTGCTAGTAGATGCCTGATCCAGTTCAGCAAAGTCACTGTCATACACACTCCTGAAGGCTGAGTCTCTATGGATGAACAGTAGCCGGCCGGGGTGGCCGAGCGGTTCTAGGCGCTACAGTCTGGAACTGCGCGACAGCTACGGTCGCAGGTTCGAATCCTGCCTCGGGCATGGATGTCTGTGATGTTCTTAGGTTAGTTAGGTTTAAGTAGTTCTAAGTTCTAGGGGACTGATGACCTTAGAAGTTAAGTCCCATAGTGCTCAGAGCCATTTCAACCATTTGATGTACAGCATAGGCGTCAGACAATGACCGAAAAAGCCGACAAATACTACAGACCAGTCACAGCCTCGAGATTAAATGCTCTATCTGACGGAAGCAAAAGTCCACCAGCCAAGCTTCTGTGTTTCTCAAAGCTATAATTAACACCCACGAATGTTGCTCTGAGATAATTTAAAACATAGTTCAAATATTAATGTTTCATTTTACACTTTTGGCGTGAAATTAAAATTTGTTTACTGTCTTGGAATGTGTTTTGTAAAGGGTTACGGTAATCAGTCTAACTGAGTGCAGAACAGGATATTTCATGGCAATAAACGTTTCAAATCACAATGGAACAGTTCAACTTGCGTGCACTATTTAGTCTCTCACCATTCCTCGAATAATCATAGGCACAGATTATACGTACATTGTTATTTTGCGGTGACAAGGGAAGTCAGCAAGGAGAGTTGACCGCATGGCGACAGACAGCAAGTATTTCATCACTATCGTGGGACGCAAATCATTGAAGATTGTAATGTCTTCAAGCACATGAAACTTTCGGAATTCTACGATAGAAACGAGTATCGGTATCTTCGGTTACAAAAATAAAAGTTCACATAAGAAACTATGCTCATAATAATTAATTATTTTATGCTTAAATGTTTGTATTGCTTATCATTAGAAGTATGTTACAGATTCAACACAAAATTTTGTGAATTCACTTAAAAAACCTTTTGCTAAAGATGTACCAACGATTATCTCTGACGAATATGTAAACACCTTGATTTGTATAGCATCTCTGTTCTTGTTCAGTGCGTACGGATTTGGCGGGAAGATGCGATGAATGGTGGTCAAGTCTTTGTGTGACACTGCAGGAAGCAGACATATAGTCCGAATTGTTACTTCTTATTGTGTCTTTATAATGTGTGAAAAGTTTCAGGATACAATCGATTAAAAATTCAGTTACTTTACTTCATTTCGTAATCTGATAGTTGCCAGATTTCCACAGTTCTTTCATTAGTCGATTTTCTACACACCTGCCCAGTCTGTGGGCGTTATCATGCCTCTAAAGAAGACAAATAAACCAACATCAAGACAATCAGCTAAATAAAAACTATATATATTAGTATATGGATATGCCCTTCGATGCAACTCACATCAAAATAATAACAAGTATCCAGTCTGAGGACAAGTCACTGAATATGCTGCATTCAATAGGCCTATGACAAGATATACCTCTTTGTGGTCAGCCACGATCAACAAAACCCGCTGATGACTGCTACCTGAAAATTACGGTTCACAGGTACTGCAAGAAGACTGTGGCAACTGTGTCAGCTATGTAGACCCAGACAATATGCAATCGTCTCCAAACGCTCAATTTGACCCCCATGTGTCTATTACCAACAACAGTATATACCGTCTAGAAGCGTGATGGACCAAGGATGTGGACAAGGGAACACCTCCAGTCGAAAGTAGATCAGTACCTTTGGGCTATATCCACTAATGAGTTCAGGATTTTTCAGGCCCCTGATGATCGTCGTAGGAGGACTTGAAGGCAGCCAGTGCACATTTCAGACATAAATTACAACGGATAATGCAGGGACATAAAGTCAGCTATGGTTTGGACAGTATCACACACCGATGTCAGAAGTCTCTCTTCACTTTTGAGGGTTGTACAGTATTCCGAGAGGATCATCCAATCTTATACCCAGCCCTGCAATCAACATTTCGGCGAAGGATTCGTCTTTCAAGACGATAATGCACCAACATATTGCCTGCATCTCGTGGAGTAACCTCGTACTGAATGTTACCTAATTGTAGATTTTGATTTCACAGATGTCTAAAAGTGTACTATTTAACGTGTCTATCTGTTTCCAACAATTGGTTTTACTTGTTCATTGAAAACCTATCATGACCTGATAATAAGAGGATATGCCTTATAATGAAAACAAAATCACCCATTTAAATGCAGTAAATGCAACCTGATTAAGGAAAAACATGGGGTATTACTTAAGTATAACATACAACAAACTACGCAACGTAATGAAATTAGGCGTAGAAGTATTGATTCAACATGGTTGAACCTGAAAATTCATTGATGAGGTCGTACCAAAGTTGAACAAAACAGGGTGTTGCAGGTATAGGTGCAGATAATTTTTATGTGTACCTTAATATGTACAAGTATCAGTGTCTTAGTTGTTTTTTCTCTGCGTCAAACAGTCTTCCGACAAACATATCACACAGTGTACTACATGAGGTTTCATGGAAGGTTGAACTGCACCACTGAGTAGACTACACCTGCAGTATAAACTAACCGTTTTGCCTCCATGCGTCCACATTTTAACACCTGACATACTACCTGGAGGAAAATAAGCTTTAATGGCTTGCTCTTGCCACATGTACTTGAAGGTACTAACCAACCTAAAAACATACAACACATAAGAGCAATAATTATTAGTCTGCACATTAATTAAAAACTGATGTTGTTCATTACACTGTCCTCAGTCACCAAAAAAAGAATCTACACTTACTCGAGACGAGGTTGCAATGCGAGATTCAGCTCTATCGCAACGACACAGAAGGTACCGATAAACATACACCGAGGTGACAAAAGGCATGGGACACCTCCTAGCGTTGTGTCTGACGTCCTTTTCCCGGCTTAATGGAGCACCTCGACGTGGCATGGACTCAACAATTCCTTGAAAGTACCGTGCAGAAATATTGAGCCTTGCTGCCTCTGTATCCGCCCATAATTGCAAAGTGTTACCGATTCAGGATTTTGTACACGAACTGATCTCCCGATCCTACAAATGCTCGATTGGATTCATGTTGGAAGATGTGGGTGGCAAATCATTGTCCAGAACAACTGTTTCCCAGCGACATGGTACAATATCATCCATAAATATTCCGTCGTTTATTGGGAACATCAAGTCCATGAATGGCTGAAAACGGCCACCAAGTAGTCCAACATAACCATTTCCAATCAATGATCATTGCAATTGGATAAGAGGACCCATTACATTGCATGTAAGCACAGCACAAAACATTATGGAGCTACCATCAGCCTACACAGTGACTTCTTGACAACTTGGGTCCATGGTTTTGTAGGGCCTGCGCCACACTCGATCTTTACCATCAGAGCTTACCAACTGAGATCGAGATTCATCTGACTGGGCCACGTTTCTCCAGTGGTCTATGGTCCAACCGACACGGTCACGAGCGCAGGAGCGGCGCTGCAGGCGATGCCGTGCTGTTACTAAAGGCACTCGTGTCAGTCGTTAGCTGCCACAGCTCATTAACGCCAGATTTTGCCGCAATGTCCTAACGGACACGTTATTCGTACGTCCCACATTGATTTCTGCGGTTATTTCAGGCAGTGTTGCTTTTCTGTAATCACTTACAGCTCTACAGAAGCGCCGCTGCTCTAGGTCGTTAAGTGAAGGCCGTCGGCCACTCCGTTCTCCGTGGTGAGAGGTAATTCCTGAAATCTGGTATTATCGGCATACTGCTGACGCTGTAGATCTCGGAATATTGAATTCTGTAACGATTTCCGAAATGGAAAGTCCCATAATTCTAGCTCCAACTACCACTCAGGGTTCCAAATCTGTTAATTCCCTTCGTGCGGCCATAATCACGTCGGAAACCTTTTCACATGACTCACCTGAGTACAAATGACAGCTCCACCAATGTACTGCCCTTTTATACCCTGTGTATCGCTATAACGTGTCTTATGTCAGCTTTGTGTACACCCTGTTTTTGTACTTTCAAGAATTGCGAACATCGTTCTGAACGTAATTGGTTGAGCAGCAATTACTGCATTACCGCAAAAAATTTGAACATCATTTTTCGGAGCAGCAACACCAAGAAACGAGCCTCTGTCACTGCAGTTTCTTCCACAGAACGCGAATATTGATATCTATATAAACACTGACGTAACAAAACAAGAATTGTGTGACATAACCTAAATCTGGTATGTATGTTTTTACATCTGATATTTCGCGCCACTCGCGTAAGAGTGTTGCTAGTAGCGTCTCTATGAGGTGCAAATCAGGTTCACTTTAAATTAGAGTGTTACGGTAGTGGCAGTTAGAAACCATTGATATTCGACGTGATGAGTTGATATTAGTCAAGCACGCCTGTAAAGGAGGCAAAGAAACTGTTGTCAACAGCTCGCGAAGGTTGAACGAGGTCGCGTAATAGGGCTACGAGAAACTGGATGTTGCTTCTGCAACATGGCAGAAAAACTTGGTAGGAATGTATCCACTGTACATGATTTCCGGCAACGGTAGTCACGAGAACGTACTGTCCCAAGAAGACCGCGCTCTGGACAGCCACGTGGTGCCACCGAGATGGAAGACCGTAGTGTTCGGTGTATGGCACTAGAACGTCGTTCTGCCCTTGCAGCAGCAATTTGAGCAGCAGTTAGGACCAAAGCGACACAACGAACTGTTACGAATCGGTTACTTCAAGGACAGCTCCGAGTCAGACGCCCTATAGAGCGCACTCCACTGACACCGAATCACCGCCATTTGCGTCTTCAGGGCTGTCGGGCGAGACTTCACTAGAGAGCAGGGCGAAGATCTGTTGTGTTTTCTGACGAAACCTGGTTCTTCTTCGGTGCCAGTGATGACCATGTGTTGGTTAGAAGCAGGCCAGTTGAGGGTGTGCAACCGAACTGTCTGTGTGCTAAAAATACTGGGCCTATACATGGAACTGTGACTGGAGTGCGAACTCGTATCCCACGCACATTGAGTGCAAGTTTGTACATCAGTCTGGTGACTCGAGCTGTTGCGCTGCCATTCATGAACAGCATTCTGGGGGCTGTTTTCTAACAGGATAACGCTCATCCACACATCGTCTTTGTAACCCAATATGTTGTACGGAGAGTCGACTTGTTGTCTTGGCGAACTAGATAACCAGATTTGTTTCCAATCTCCATCATCAGACGACAACTGCAGCGTCAGCCACAAACAGCATTAACCGTCTTTGTACTGACCTACCAAGTGCAACAGGCATGGAATCAGTCCCACTAATTGACATCTGGCGCCTGTACAACATAATTCATGCACGTTTGCATGCTTTAGTTCATAATTCTGACAGTTACATCGGTTGTTATTGCTCATTTGCAACGGCTTGTCTCGCGCTTACAATAACCCGTGGTCTTGCAATGCTAATCATTTACATATGTGAGACAAACATAGAACCGAAATTTCATTACTCTCCATTTATTATTTTTTTGTGTTGTTGTATTAAGGTACTACATGTAATAAATCTGCTCTTGTACCTGTCACATCCTGTATGACATATACTATTAAGGGAAACTTTGTGATTTATAAAGTGACCCAAAGATCAGCGTTAAAATCAGTTGCTGGGGAAAAGTATGCATCTTACAAGAGTTGTTCTTATAATGCTGACAGAATCAAAATCATATCAGAAATATCAAATTATTGGCCAAGGTAGTTTAAATGAAAGAAGGTACGTGATTTCCACTTGATATAATTGATTCACAAGCAAGTAGCCAAACGATGTATAGCCCAACGGCAGTGCACAAACACATTTCTCACAAACCAGAAATGAACATAGTACTTTGACCAAGCCCATAAGCGATATCAAACTGTTCTATCGTGAAAGAGAGAGCCACATCAATTAATGTGGTGCAAGTAGCAGTAAACAAATGAATTTTATTTACATTCGCAAACTGAATGCAACGAAACAGTTATTCGGACATTTATCTACATCTACATCTACATCCATACTCCGCAAGCCACCAGACGGTGTGTGGCGGAGGGTACTTTGAGTACCTCTATCGGTTCTCCCTTCTATTCCAGTCTCGTATTGTTCGTGGAAAGAAAGATTGTCGGTATGCCTCTGTGTGGGCTCTAATCTCTCTGATTTTATCCTCATGGTCTCTTCGCGAGATATACGTAGGAGGGAGCAATATACTGCTTGACTCCTCGGTGAAGGTATGTTCTCGAAACTTCAAAAAAAGCCCGTACCGAGCTACTGAGCGTCTCTCCTTCAGAGTCTTCCACTGGAGTTTATCTATCATCTCCGCAACACTTTCGCGATTACTAAATGAGCGCGCTGCTCAAGCAGTGGGTGAACAAGCGTACTGAACCTACTTCCTTTGTTTTCGGATTGCATTTCCTTAGGATTCTTCCAATGAATCTCAGTCTGGCATCTCCTTTACCGACGATCAACTTTACATGATCATTCCATTTTAAATCACTCCTAATGCCTACTCCCAGATAATTTATGGAATTAACTGCTTCCAGTTGCTGACCTGCTATATTGTAGTTAAACGATGAAGGATCTTTCTTTATATGTATTCGCAGCACATTATACTTGTCTACATTGAGATACAATTGCCATTCCGTGCACCATGCGTCAATTCGTTGCAGATGCTCCTCCATTTCAGTACAATTTTCCATTGCTACAACCTCTCGATATACTACAGCATCATCTGCAAAAATCCTCAGTGAACTTCCGATGTTATGCACAAGCTCATTTATGTATATCGTGAATAGCAACGGTCCTACGACACTCCCCTGCGGCACACCTGAAATCACTCTTACTTCGGAAGACTTCTCTCCATTGAGAATGACATGCTGCGTTCTGCTATCTAGGAACTCTGCAATCCAATCACACAATTGGTCTGATAGTCCATATGCTGTTACTTTGTTCATTAAACGACTGTGGGGAACTGTATCAAACGCCTTGTGGAAGTCAAGAAACACGCCATCTGCCTGGGAACCCGTGTCTATGGCCCTCTGAGTCTCGTGAACGAATAGCGCGAGCTGGGTTTCACACGATCGTCTGTTTCGAAACCCATATTGATTCCTACAGAGTAGATTTCTAGTCTCCTGAAAAGTCATTATACTCGAATATAATACGTGTTCCAAAATTCTACAACTTTATTCGCACTACTTGGTTCCAACACACCTATAGTCACTGAGGCTAGGCGCAAATTGAGACGCGTATAGCGCGACGCAGCGCGCATTTTTGTAACATGACAGATTCAAGTGGGACCGCGCAAATTGCGACGCGACGCGACTGGGACGCGACACGCCCCTGCGCCAGGTCGCGCGGCGTTGTGGTTGAGGCACAGTTTCTCGCGCCGCGCGTCGCGCTTGCCTCGCTAGCATCGTGGGAAATTTGAGGAGGGGAGCGGAAAAGTAGCCCAGCCATGGAACGGCGCATATCAGCAGTGGTAGTATTGCAAATACGATAAATTTTGCCTTACTGTGTACTGAATTTTATTGCCTTTGGGTAGTGTTTCGTTTTTCGCCATTTAAACACTCCAGCTTTCTTTGTTAGCACGTTATACTTTTCTGTTATTTATATCTGCATAATTTTGTTTTGTTTTTCTTCTGTCAAGAAAAATGTATACTTCAGTAACCGATAAGCCATTGGCCGCTGGAATTGCACCATATGCCTCCGTGATGTTTTCAGATCGCAAGAAGGGACAGAGGGTAGTGAATAAGGAAGCAAGGAATATTATAAAATCATGTGATTAAGAATCAAGGCAGGAAAGTAAAGCAAGGTTATATCCTCGCTGCCTAGTAAGCTAGCGTATCTGTACGATCTGTTACAAAAATTTAGAAAGGGATAATCTCCACAGGTGTGATCCCTTTGTTCTTGTGGTAAAAAGCGTCCAAGATCTGAAGTATAGAAGTTTCATTGTGATTACTCTGATATGTATGTAATAATGTAATACGACACACTGTACTACATGCATGTGAACAACATATTTCCACTGCAAGCTAGAAACAGTCGAAAAGCAGTCACAAATAACAATGTTTTAATTGGTTCGCCGTGATGAGAAAAAGCATTTCAATTGTTACATGGACACTATCAGCATTAATAAACTAATTACACAACAACAGGCTACACAAATGAAGAAAATGGTCAGTATTATATTACGAAAGTAGGAATATCCTAAAAGAGTGTTATGATTAGATATATTTAATTTGTTGAAATGTGCTGCTGACAAAGGCAGATCTATTTTCATGACAATGTTTTTCGAACTCCATCTCACAAGGCACACATTGCTAACTTGTGCATTCCTGTCGCGCGCATTATCCTTCGCTGCTGACAATACACTGACCATTGTGTTGTGCGACAGATCCAATTGTTTATTTTTCTCAATAACAACTATTTTATTCGCGATCACGCATTGTAAGTTTGGCAAGCCCTAGGTGAGTAAACAGTATCTGGCATGTGCCCTTCATTCCGCCTGAAGGAACGCTCGTCATTATTTTAATACTGCACAGATCAAGAGAAGGAATAAAATCCTATGGTAAGTTTCCATCCCGTCGCTCAGTGTTAAAAATACGATGGGTTACGGGGATTCCACCAAAATTCCAACAGAATTGCCAATCTGTTTTTGTGTGAGTTGTTAACCTTTTCTCATTCGAAGAAGCATCACCATTTGTGAGTTCTAGGCGCTTCAGTCTGGAACCGCGCGACCGCTACGGTCGCAGGTTCGAATCCTGCCTCAGGCATGGATGTGTGTGATGTCCTTAGGTTAGTTAGCTTTAAATAGTTCTAAATTCTAGGGGACTGATGACCTCAGATATTAAGTCCCATAGTGCTCAGAGCCATTTTGAACCATTTGTGAGTAAAGGCCACATTTCTCTTGGTGACTGGTTTAATTGTACTTCCTTTGTCACAATCTAATTTGCCAAACTCATCTCACAGCAGCTATTGAGACAGAATTCCGAAACGGAGTGCCTCATTAAACAAGTAATTGGCAATTACAGAGCTCAATAGCTTACGAAAAACCTCATAGTATCGGTTTGCAGTAATATAAAAGAAGAAATTTCATGTTTATTTTCATACTAGGAAGCTCTTGTTTCGCTAGCTGTCGATAACTCTTAAAAAATTACAGTCACTGGAGTGAAATAAATAAAAAAATAAGTATATGTAGTGATATATCGCCATAGATAAGAAAGTTCCGTGTGTTTAATAATTGGCAAAACACTCTCCTCCTTGTGTGCTATCATTCGCCAAACTTTCGTTTCGATGTCTCGAGCGGTTTAGGAGATACGAGAGATGTTGCGAGTATTTCATTCTCGCGGGCGTGAGATCGGAAGTGAGCGCGCTACATGGGATCCATTTTCTCCAGATCGGAGGCAGATAGAGACCTCCTCCCAAGTCTAAACAAAAATTCTACATGTTAGCTAAATTTCATACGCAGCAACATATGGTGTTACACGCACCAAACGCAAAATCATAGCGACCCCTAATTTTCGTTGCAAACTTTTATAGTTTTGCGTAGTGTCTTACTAAAATGTGTACATCACAATAAGAATGGTCATTAGAGAGGTGATGGGCACTTCCACACGATGCTGACATACACTCCTGGAAATGGAAAAAAGAACACATTGACACCGGTGTGTCAGACCCACCATACTTGCTCCGGACACTGCGAGAGGGCTGTACAAGCAATGATCACACGCACGGCACAGCGGACACACCAGGAACCGCGGTATTGACCGTCGAATGGCGCTAGCTGCGCAGCATTTGTGCACCGCCGCCGTCAGTGTCAGCCAGTTTGCCGTGGCATACGGAGCTCCATCGCAGTCTTTAACACTGGTAGCATGCCGCGACAGCGTGGACGTGAACCGTATGTGCAGTTGACGGACTTTGAGCGAGGGCGTATAGTGGGCATGCGGGAGGCCGGGTGGACGTACCGCCGAATTGCTCAACACGTGGGGCGTGAGGTCTCCACAGTACATCGATGTTGTCGCCAGTGGTCGGCGGAACGTGCACGTGCCCGTCGACCTGGGACCGGACCGCAGCGACGCACGGATGCACGCCAAGACCGTAGGATCCTACGCAGTGCCGTAGGGGACCGCACCGCCACTTCCCAGCAAATTAGGGACACTGTTGCTCCTGGGGTATCGGCGAGGACCATTCGCAACCGTCTCCATGAAGCTGGGCTACGGTCCCGCACACCGTTAGGCCGTCTTCCGCTCACGCCCCAACATCGTGCAGCCCGCCTCCAGTGGTGTCGCGACAGGCGTGAATGGAGGGACGAATGGAGACGTGTCGTCTTCAGCGATGAGAGTCGCTTCTGCCTTGGTGCCAATGATGGTCGTATGCGTGTTTGGCGCCGTGCAGGTGAGCGCCACAATCAGGACTGCATACGACCGAGGCACACAGGGCCAACACCCGGCATCATGGTGTGGGGAGCGATCTCCTACACTGGCCGTACACCACTGGTGATCGTCGAGGGGACACTGAATAGTGCACGGTACATCCAAACCGTCATCGAACCCATCGTTCTACCATTCCTAGACCGGCAAGGGAACTTGCTGTTCCAACAGGACAATGCACATCCGCATGTATCCCGTGCCACCCAACGTGCTCTAGAAGGTGTAAGTCAACTACCCTGGCCAGCAAGATCTCCGGATCTGTCCCCCATTGAGCATGTTTGGGACTGGATGAAGCGTCGTCTCACGCGGTCTGCACGTCCAGCACGAACGCTGGTCCAACTGAGGCGCCAGGTGGAAATGGCATGGCAAGCCGTTCCACAGGACTACATCCAGCATCTCTACGATCGTCTCCATGGGAGAATAGCAGCCTGCATTGCTGCGAAAGGTGGATATACACTGTACTAGTGCCGACATTGTGCATGCTCTGTTGCCTGTGTCTATGTGCCTGTGGTTCTGTCAGTGTGATCATGTGATGTATCTGACCCCAGGAATGTGTCAATAAAGTTTCCCCTTCCTGGGACAATGAATTCACGGTGTTCTTATTTCAATTTCCAGGAGTGTATAATGCTCCTAGTAAGTCAAAAATCATATATTCTCAGAGAATAGTTTCTGTAAAATCGTTTGAGAAAGATAAGAGGTTGCGCGCGCTTCGGTTCAGTCAGCGCAGAGCGTCGCCAGTCGGCGTGTGCGAAAGTATGGTATACGCGTCGCAATATGCGCTGCACCCGCGCGAGCCGTGCGGCACGTGCGTGTAACGCTGTAGTGTCGTGTCACGTGACACGTGCTACACGCTTCTCAATTTGCGCCTGGCCTGACGGTGCTCTGGAGGAGTTCTTAGAAGGGCGACGTAAGTGCAGCCGTGTAAGTGGAGACCGTTACAGGTCAAGGACAATCCAGGGGAGAGCTACCGGCAATAGCGTGGCTGTTGCGGACGATGTTGGACGATGAACTCCGTTGAAAGTGCCGCGGTCCTGCCAGCGTAGTCTTGGAGCGACATCGAGATCGAACAGACGGGTCACGAGTGCGCTGACGTTGGACCCAGCGCGGAGAAGACAGGCGAGGCCCGGAGTGAACACTCTATGTGGCCCGGAGCAGACGGCAGCGCTGGGGCGAAGGGACCTCCGATTGAGGGACCCGCATGGTAACGGTCGGCGCTTGACTTGGAACACTCCCGATGCGAACTGCTGCAGAGCGGGCGGTTCTGTCCTCTAAAGTCACCCGGCGGAGGAATGCTGCCATGACGTTGAGCGGCCACGTGATCTCCGAAGGTAGGACTGGTGCCCACGTTGGCAGCGCTGATTGCGGCTACTCTCGCGCCCCTAGCGGCGAATTTGGAGCCACGTTTTACCGTGGCGGCTGCTAGAGACGTTGACAACAACTCGATGTGTGTATGTTTTTGGAGTACTGCTTTCCTGCGATCTCTCGCAGTGCTGTCGCTAGCGGGCCGAGAGGCGGCAGCCTGCAGTACACGCATCTCTGCTTGTTAGTTGGAATGCAGACGGATACAATTCAGACATTCCATAGTCAGTGTGAGAGAGTGATTTACAATGAAGCGCCAAAGATACTGACACACCTGCCTAATATTGTATAGGGCCGCCGGAAGCACGCAGAAATGCCACAACACAACGTGGCATTGACTCGACTAATGTCTGGAGTAGTCTGCAGGGAACTGACACCAAGATTTCTGCAGGGCTGTCCAAAAATGCGTAAGACTACATGGGGGTGGACATCTCTTGTGAACAGCACGTTGCAAAGTTTCCTGGATATGCTGAATAATGTTCATTTCTGGGGAGTCAAATGGCCAGCTGAAGTGTTTAAGCTCAGAAGAGTGTTCCTGAAGCCACTCTGTAGCATTTCTGGACGTGTGGGGTGTCGTTGTCCTGCTGGAATTGTCGAAGTCCGTCGGAACGCATAATGGACATGAATGGATGCAGGTGACCAGACAGGATGGCTACGTACACGTCACCTGTCAGATTCGAATCTAGACGTATCGGGGGTTCCATTTCACTCCAACTGTACACGACCAACACCATTACATAGTCTCAACCAACTTGAACAGTCCCCTGCTGACATGCGGGGTCCATGGATTCATGAGGATGTCTCTGTACCCGTACACGTACATCCGCGCGATACAATTTGAAACGAGACTTGTCCGACCAGGGAACACGTCTCCAGCCATCAACAGTCCAATGTCGGTGTTGGCGGGCCCAGGCTAGGCGTAAAGCTTTGTGTCAAGCAGTCATCAAGGGTAAACGAATGGGCCTTCCGCCACGAAAGGCCATGTTGATGATGTTTCGTTGAGTGGTTGGCACGCTGACACTTATTGATGGCCCACAATTGAAATCTGCAGCAATTTGCGGAAGGGTTACACTTCTGTCACGTTGAAAGATTTTCTTTAATCGTCGTTGGTCCCATTCTTGCAGGATCTTTTTCCGGCAGCAGCAATGTCGGAGATTTGATGTTTTACCGGGTCCTGATATTCACAGTCCAGTCGTGAAATGGTCGTACGTGAAAATACCCACTTCTTTGCTATCTCGAAGATGCTGTGTCCCATCGTTCGGCCGCCGACTATGACACCTCGTTCAAAATCACTTAAATCTTGATAACCTGCCATTGTAGAATCAGTAGTCGATCTAACAATTGCGGCAGGCACTTGTTGTCTTATATAGGTGTTGCCGACCGCAGCGCCGTATTCTGCCTGTTTATTTATCTCTGTATTTGAATACGCATGGCTATACCAGTTTCTTTGGCGCTTCAGTGTAACTGTGACTCTAAAGAAAGACTATAGTGACAGTTTTAAAACAGTTTCGAAACGATTCCAGCTCTGTTTTGATTCAGGGGGTGACTATTTTGAAAAAATATAGTGATTTTTATGAACATAATTCATGACTTTTATTTTTCATAGCAACAGCCCTAACGGAACTAGGACACACTGTGTATAACACATGTATATGAACATGGCATGTACACTTTATCGCCGGCCAGAGTGGCCGAACGGTTCTAGGCGCTTCAGTCTGGAACCGCGCGACCGCTACGGTCGCAGGTTCGAATCCTGCCTCGGGTATGTATGTGTGTGATGTCCTTAGGTTAGTTAGGTTTAAGTAGTTCTAAGTTCTAGGAGAATGATGACCTAAGCTGTAAGTTCCCATAGTGCTCAGAGCCATTTCAACCATTTTTGTACACTTCATCAAAAAAGCTGAATGAGTCGTCAATGCCTACAGATAATCCAGATAATTTGAAGTGTATGACCATAACTACCAGTCTGAACAGTCATATTCAACACACGTCACCGCGATCAAAATAAGCCGTACACACCGCGCCGGGAACCAGAACACCACTGGAAGTAGAACAGAACACTTAGAGATTTTGAAATTATAGGCAGCGTCGACTAGGGTCAGGCTGTGCTCTGATTGGCGCATTCTACCAGAAAGCTGCAACATCATGACTTTCCAGTAGATTTTAAAGACACTACGAATTAATCAAGATAGTTTCAATCGACCTATCAAACTGAGTACTATCTTCGCACAATTTTAGCAACAGCTCAATTGCGAGATAAAAAAGAAAATGCATTTGAAAAATGGAAATGGCAAGCTGACACGCAAGTTTCATCTCATTCGGATAAACTGTCTAAATTTTGGTAGTTTTTGCTGTTACTTCACAGTAAGTTTCTTAGTTTCATATGGCTTATTGTTACGTTCTCCATTCCTTTTGGACCTAACATCACAGCCATTCGCTGACATGCAGCTGGTTTGGCAGTTTATAATACTGCTGCAGACGGTGAGAGCCTCCTGTCTCCAGGTAGCAAGGTGAAGTACTCTGGAAGCATCCTTCACAGTGATGTTATTCAGAACCAAGCCCACTTCGCTAATTTAATGACAACCCACATTTTAAAACTGACACTGAACTTCAGTGTTAGAAGCACTAGTGTTTCCTTTTTTTTCATGAAATACTCTGATGTAGTCTCGTGAATACACTTGAGAAATCACTTGAAGAAAGAAGCAACAAACTTGTACTTTATCTCAGCGAAATGGAGGAAACTAAAAACTATGAAGAAACTCATTATATGAATTTCCTGTTCTTATTTTGATTGCTTTTAATATAAACACTGATCTATCCCTCTACTGTGCAAAGATGAGGCGATGAATCCTTTTCGTTGTTCAACGCCATCAGAACTCAGCAAACCATTGACGTAGCTACGAGATGGCGAAAACGCTGCTTGAACAACGTCCTCACATTTACTGCAATGTGTAATGTAGTACAGCGAAACGTAAGCTACGCAAAGGAATCATATCAAATGAAGTTTTTCTTTAAGTGGTGGTGACCTACTGCTTTGTGTCTCTCCTATCAAATCAAGTTTCCCTTTGAATGGCGTAGACATACTGCTCTGTGTCTCTATTGGCGACGGGTTTGCTATCGAGCGAATGGTAAATGTTATGCCCAACTCCCGGCGACGCGTCACAGCTGTTCTAAAACTGGTCTGGCACTGTGGTGTCGTGTGTCTTCCCAACCAACATAGTCTGGTCTATATTTGCTGCGGATTCCTAAATTATGTTTCGCCAAATGCTTCGACGCGGACACGAAAAGGAACGATCGATTCTTTCCACAATTACGCTCTGAGAGAAAAAAAAGCGACGCACCAGGAAGAAATCATCCGAATGTGACGTAAATCGGTAGATGCTATGTACATCTACGGAAAATCAAATGATTACTTTTCAGAAAAATTGGACGGTTTATTCAAAAGAAGGAGCTTCACAAATTCAGCAAGCCAATAACGCTTTGGTCCCCCTCTGGCCCTTATGTGGGCAGTTATTCGGCTTGGCATTGATTGACGGAATTGATGGATGTCTTCCTAACGGATATCTTGACAACTCATGCCCAATTAGCGCGTTAGTTCGTCAAAAATTTAAGAGCCCTACCCATAACGCCCCAAAGTTCTCAACTGGAGAGAGAAGCGATGACATTTCCGACTAAATTATTTAATTTGCAAAGTACGAAGACAAGCAGTAGAAATCCTCGCCGCGTGTGGGGGCGCATTATCTTTCTGAAATGTAAGCCCAGGATGGCTTGCCATGAAGGGCAACAAAACGCGGTATACCGGTGTGGTATAGGGATGCCGTGGATGACAAACAAAGGGGTCCTACTATGAAAAGAAATGCCACCCCAGACCATTACTCATGGTTGTCGGGGCGTATGGCGGGCGAATGTCAGGGTGGTACCCCACCGCTATCCAAAGCATCTCCAGACACGTCTTCTCTGGTCGTCGGGGCTCAGTTAGAAGCGGAACTCACCACTGAAGACAAAATTCTACTCCAGTCAATAAGATTCCAGGCCAAATGTGGCCGACACCACCACTGTAAACGTGGATGTTGGTGTACAGAGGTCAATGGCAATCGGCGCTAGGGGCGCCGTGAGCTCAAACCCCTTTCTGTGAACCACCTATTAATGGAGGTTGTGGTGACTGAAGTACCAGTTACACGTCGGATCGGTGATAATGGTGAATACGGGGTTCTGAGTGCTTCTCCGACGATTGCTCGGCCCTCATGTTCTGTCGTCTCTTTAGGTCGACCGCTTTCTTATTGACGTTGTGTTCGACCACGGTTCACCCATTCCTCCCGTCCGCCCCGACAGCTGAGTGGTCAGCGTGACGGATTGCCGTCCTACAGGCCCGTGTTCGATTCCCGGCTGGGTCGAGGAATTTTCTCAGCTCAGAGAATGAGTGTTGTCTTAATCATCATTTCATCCCCATCCGGCGCGCCGGTCTCCCAATGTGGTGTAGAATGTAGTAAGACCTGCACCATGGCGGCCAGATCTGCCCCGCAAGGGGTCTCCCGGCCAATTACGCCAAACGCTCATTTCCATTCCTGCCGCCATCGTCGAATAGTGGCATCGCTTCTAGTCAAATGTCGAGCGATTCGCCGATTACTCCAACCGACTTCTTTGAGCCAAACCACACGTCCTTCCTCAAATGCTGACATATGTGTATACTGTTACTGTGCTTGCCTATGAGGCATAGTTGCTGTGAAACTGAGTATACGGAATGAAATTCACGAAGACTTTGTGCCCTCGTACCGAAATGTCCGCTGTTTACTATCCTTCCTAGTTGCGCTGTAAAACTGCGCTGCATCGTCACACTATTTTCCATCGGCAGCCAGAGTCTACAGTTTTGTATCGTCCGTCGATACATGTATGAATATCAATCTGTCCGGCCGCAGTTGCCGAGCGGCTCTAGGCGCTTCAGTCTGGAACCGCGCGACCGCTACGGTCGCCAGTTCGAATACTGCTTCGAGCATGGATGTGTGTGATGTCCTTAGGTTAGTTAGGTTTAAGTAGATATGAGTTCTAGGGAACTGATGACCTCAGATGTTAAATCCAATAGCGCTCAGAGCCATTTGAACCATTTTTGAATATCAGTTTGTCACCAATCTGCATAACTCCTCCGTGGTGCGCCATTTTTTTGTCTTAGAGTGTATATGCGTGACACACTGCCAGCCTCGGCAGTCAGTGGTTTTTACTACTGATCACGCTGGCGAAGACAGCCGTGGAAAGCTGGACTGTTTTATTTGTATTGATGCCGCTTGTAAACCGAGAAGATCTTATTCAAAGGAATGCATATTTTATTCAGAATGGGTAGACTGGAACATGACTTTGTTCCTACAGGAAAAGTGTCCAATGTATTAAGGCGAGACGGAAGCCGATATTTATCCGTATTCTGCCAATGCTATTTTATCCTTTGAGCAAGTGCACTTTTCAAAAGAACTATAAGTGATAAAAGAATGAAATTTTTACTGCATATATATATATATATAACACATATTTCTCAATTTACAAGTAAAATGAACATTATACCTCGTATGGTTTTGAAAATAAAATTTATTCTTTCACTAGTAAAATTTCACTCTTTTTTTGGACGTTAGTTATTATGAAACAGTTTCTGATTGTTTGGTGGTTCTCAATTTACGTGTAATAACTTTTTACCATCTGCAGTACAACTGACCAAATTTGATGTTTCTAACCCCATTACTTCATCAAATAATGGTACCCGAAAGTAAAAAAAATGTAGTTTTGAGAAATATCCATTTACAATTTAATATTGCAATTGTAGTATGGGTATTGATAAGAATTACTTACCACTAATACTTACCTGCACCACACTGAGCATAATCTGAATCATACTGATCTATTCTTCTCTTGGTCCCTCTTCTTTTTTGTCTGGCTTCTTTTGTGCATTTTAAATTAGCAATACCTGCTTTGCGGATTCTCTCTTTATCTATTTTCATCAAGGATTTTGCAGTATTTCCACTAGATTTTATGCCCAATAATTCCATAACATCCAGTTTTCTAATTACGCTATTATTGAAGCATAAAATAGCATCATAAACACCAAATACGTGGGTTGTAAGCTGAACAAATACAGTTTTCGGTAACCAGTTCCAAATGACAGAATTCACACATTGATTTATATTTTGGGTTTTCCCATGAAGACATTTCTTCAACAAAGTATCTTTACAAAGGTCTCTAAATATGGGTTTAATTTCATTCATTACTGCTGCAGGTAAAGAATGTTTGTGGTCGTATATGGCACTTCTCCTGTACTTGCACCAAGTGTCAGGATCATTCGGGCAAAGACCATGCACTGTATTTTAATTTGTGGAAATGTTATGGAAAAGATAGTCCACACAGCTTTTTTCATGTTTTCTAAATTCGCTACATTTCTTCTTATAGCCAAGCCATAATAATTCTTCATCTACTTCAACATTTGTCAGGTGACCTTTACCACCTATCTTCTTACCATCTTTCAATACTATTTTTTTTTTTACTTTTCTTTCAATAATCTTCTCAACCTGGACCCCATTCTCTTCTGGACATGCCCAATGCACTCTAATTTAGAAATTGTGACATTAGGACCATAGGGTTCTCCTGCACATACCCGGTCATAAGCCTTTCTGTCATCGTCCCCAGATTGCACAGAGCGTCAGCAAAGCCATCATATCTCACGAAAAAAATTATTGTATTTACATAAAACAAAAACTGTTTCACGCAGAAAACACCAGGCATTTCAAATCTGCTTAAATCTAAAAATCAAATTTTTTAAGCCCACTTGCCTTCCGTCTCCCCTTAACGTGGTGGAACACCACGTGATCTGTGCGTCAATTTCAGACGAAGCACGCGATAGAAATTTCATTAAGCAGCTCAGCATTCCACAAATCTGACCGTAAATTCATAGCATAGAATGTGAAGTATCCCACAGAGAGTCGTTGGGTCTCCAACTCCATTTACCGCTCTACCCTGAACAAAGGGGATTTGACGCATCGTATTAGCACTACGACTAACAATTCGTTGCGTACGGAGAAACGTCGCGTGTACGTCACTGATGAAATTCATTGTTATTCACAGACTATCTAGTGTACGTGCAAGACCTAAAGATAGTTTCGTATCTCGCAACTCGTCATCCACGCGATTGACCTCCGCCGCCCGACGTGACACCCGTGCACAGACAACAAGGGCCACCACAGAAGTGAAGCTAACCGTTCCGTAAAAGTGTCGTCCGGCAAATTGAAGGCGGCGGGCTGACGTGACGTGGCGCTGCAGCATCTGCAGACCGCTCCCCGCTTGGAAAGGGCAACTGGTGAAGGAATGCGCCGGGAAGCGTGTGTTTGTGTTCGTGCGTGTGTGTCGTCAGAGCGGCCGCGGTCAAGTGGGCCGGCACTCGAGAAGCGACGTCCGTACTGCGACTCACGTATCTTCAACGAGCAATGGTATGCCTTCATTCATACTCCATACTGGCTTGTCGTCTCTGTCCAAGGGCAAATTCATTTCTGCTTCATGTAATCCTACCCAACAGCTCAGTGAAATTGGTATGAAGACGTGCATCACAAGAGGGAGTAGCAACGACTCTGCTGCAAACTAGCGCATGCAGTTGTCATCGTTCTTGAGAATGCTACTGGACTTCATTCACACATCCTTAAACTGAACTGTGAAGGTTATCGTCAACCGCCGGTCGGTGTGGCCGTGCGGTTCTAGGCGCTTCAGTTTGGAACCGCGTGACCGCTACGGTCGCAGGTTCGAATCCTGCCTCGGGCATGGATGTGTGTGATGTCCTTAGGTTAGTTAGGTTTAAGTAGTTCTAAGTTCTAGGGGACTGATGACCACACATGTTAGGTCCCATAGTGCTCAGAGCCATTCGAATCATTTTTTTTTTTTATCGTCAACCTCACAGTTCTCACCATTCCCTTGCAGCAAGTTGTTCTATGTTCAGAGTCCACAAAAATCTTTATTGTGTGGAAACGGCGTAACAAATACACTATACGATCAAAAGTATCCGGACACCCCCCAAAAACATACGTTTTTTATATTATGTACATTGTGCTGCCACCTACTGCCAGGTACTCCATGTCAGCGACCTCAGTAGTCATCAGATTTCTTGAGAGAGCAGAATGAGGCGCTCCGAGGAACCTACGGGCTTCAAACGTGGTCAGGTGACTGTGTGTCACTTGTGTCATACGTCTGTACGCGAGATTTCCATACTCCTAAACATCCATAGGTCAATTGTTTCCGAAGTGATACTGAAGTGGAAACAAAAGCGCACAGGCCGACATCGTTGACTGACAGAGACGGCCGACAGCTGAAGAGGGTCGTAATGTATAATGGGCAGACATCTATCCAGGCCATCACACAGGAATTCCAAACTGCATCAGGATCCACTGCAAGTACTATGACAGTTAGGCGGGAGGTGAGAAAACTTGGATTTCATGGTCAAGCAGCTGCTCATAAGCCACATATCACACTTGAAATTGCAAACGTCGTCTCACTTGGTGTAAGGATCGTAAACATTGGACGATTGAACAGTGGAAAAACGTTGTGTGCGTGACGAATCACGGTACACAATGTGGCGATCCGATGGCAGGGTGTGGGTATGGCGACTGCCCGGTGAACGTCATCTGCCAGGTGTGTAGTGCCAACAGTAAAATTCGTAGGCTGTGGTGTTATGGTGTGGTCGTGTTTTTCATATAGGATGCTTACACCCCTTGTTGTTTTGCGTAGCACTATCACCGCACAGGCCTACATTGATGTTCTAAGCACCTTCTTGCTTCCCGCTGTTGAAGAGCAATTCGCGGATGGCGATTGCATCTTTCAACACGATCGAGCACCTGTTCATAATGCATGGCCTGTGACGGAGTGCTTACACGATAATAACATCCCTGTAATGGACTGTGCTGCACAGAGTCCTGACCTGAATCCTACAGAACACCTTTGGGATGTTTTGGAACGCCGACTTCGTGCCATGCCTCACCGACCGACATCGGTACCTCTGCTCAGTGCAGCACTCTGTGAAGAATGGGCTTTCATTCCCCAAAAAACTTTCCAGTACTTGATTGAACTTATGCCTGTGAGAGGGGAAGCTGTCATCAGAGCTAAGGGTTGGCCAACACCATATTGAATTCCAGCATTACCGATGGAGGGCGCCACGAACTTCAGGTGTCCGTATACTTTTGGTCACATTGTGTACGTGTGAAGAGGCAGCGCGCACAATTACGGCTTGCGGGGTTAGTGGTGCTCGGTTCCTATTTGAGCTAGGAATATGGAGTCAAAGTTTTTGGTTTAGCCCGGACCATCCGCTATCTGTATAGGCATTCGTACATTTATATTACTATAGCTGTGTTACATTATATTAAGCAAGGTTTGAACCACGAACCGGATCTGGCGCCCAGGCAAATTGCGCAAATCGATGAATTTCTTTCGCAAACGATTTTAATTGGGCTGAAATTAATGCTCACCTAATGGCACCGTTTGCATGTCCACCCTTCGGATCTTACGTGCAGAAACAGTCACCCTTAAATAACTCTGGACTGCAGACTGAAGGTTCAGATTTGACTCGTTGGTATGTCAGACCTTGGTCTAAGATAAGTTTTAACCATTTGAAAAAGTCTTTCTTCGTTTGGATTTTACGTACAAAAAACACATTTTTCCGGGACGTCTATGAAGCATGCCTCATCTGTACCTTAAATTTGTACGAATAGGCTCTAACATGGCACGAAGGTAGATAAATGGATAAAGTCATAAGGAAATTTTTCTCCAGTAATATGTGTCCATTGTCGAGATTCTGTGACTGGAAGTCGGTCAAAATGTAGCATGTAAACTTAGTTCTTACGTGAAATGAATGCGCGGAAACGGTTTAAAGTGAATGGATTCTTACGATAAAATTAAAATCTTGCTTTTAAAAATCCAGTTTCATTCGGGTTTTACTTGCAAAAAATATTTTTGTGAGGTTTTTTTACACGCGCCACTTCTATGTTTCTAACTTACGCCAATCGGCCCAAATTTTGTAAGAAGGAGACAAATTCATGTAATTAATGTCCGCTCTGTTGGTTTGTGAAAACGTAATCCATTGCCCGACATAAGCAACATTATTAGAACGACAGTACAATGAAAAAAATACCTATACGGATCATTCGTCGCACGAATCAACAAAAATCTACATCGTTTGCCAAGCTGTGGCGGCCTACTTTCAAAATTATAGTAGAGTAAAAGTTGGGAACCAGGATGAAAAATGCCTCTGCGGAATCAGAATAGCGGGTATTACTGAAAGCACAAAAAAGTCGTGTACGCCCTGGGCCAATTTAGGGATGTAAAAGAAGGGAACTAGCTTTTCGATTATCCAGCAGCTTCACAGACATTTAAATCAAAACATTGTTACATATACACGCTTTTGCAAGTTAATGCTACTTCCCCAGCGCATCTTGCAATTCACAGGGTGAAGTCCCTGATACTGTGACTGAAATCCTCTAGATACGTCAGCCATGGTGAACAATATATATCATATGGCTGAACAGCATACACGTAACAGCTAAAAATATTTTCTGGGGGATAACATTTCTAGGAGTGGATTTGTTCTTGGGGGGGTTCTAAATCAATTTTGCGCGAATATGTCAAGCTGTTGTTATTTAAATGCCTTTGTAGGTACCGAATAAATAGAAGAGCTAGTTCCCTTCTTTTATGTCCCTAACTCTGCTCAGGATATATTCACCTTTTTGTGCTATGATAGGAACATTCTTCATTCTGGCAACAGGTTAGTCGGGACGACAACATCTAGTCTTCAAAACAAAAGTTTCATGCCTTATGGTTTAGAACCACTGAGTGTATGATGAACAAAGGCTTTCAGAACTGACTGCAACCAGTCGCCTTTTGTGATCACCGAATTTTTGTTTTCCCATTACTGGTTTTAATCGCCTAGCGACTCATCATTAGACAGTCCACAGCTCTTAGTGACTGTAGCTCTGGGGGATTGTTGTATGGCTATGGAAAGACAGGAAAAGATCGAAACAAATATGTACTCAACGGAGCGAGGTGTCTTCAGTCAGTTACATCATAAGGTCGACTTGATGCTATTACTTTCACTTCTTTGATTTGACAGCATTACTCCTTGTGCACACATCACTTCGGAGAATATTGGTTATGTCTTCCAGCGGTGTTAATTACACGGCACTACACATGTCTTCCAACACGTAACAGCTTCCACGTGCTGTACGGGATGTAAACAAACCACAGAGTATGACTTAAGCTAATGTTCAAATATCTTGCGCTAGATTAGCGACTTTTCTTGGCTGAACTTTCACACTTTTGAAAGTTGCACACTGATCTTGAATGATAATTAATTTCATTCGTTGTTAAAAAATAGGCATATGTTATTTCCAAAATAAGACCATATTTCGGAATGACATTCCTTTACAGTCGTTTTTGTCGTGAACGGCTGGGAGACCCCGAAGGCCAGGTTCAGCCGCCTAACTAGAAAGGTTTCCGCTATCCTCCTCGCCCGCAGGCACCTTTTCTTAGCGTTGCGCGAGTGTGGAAGTTTATCTCTTAAGTGTGTGTGTGTGCGTGTGTATGTGTGTGTGTGTGTGTGTGTGAGTGTGAGTGTGTGTGCGGTGTAGTGTCATTTTCGTGTTGGAGATGATGAGAGAAGGGAAAGGGTAAAACCCGCTATCGGCACATAAGACTACTCCTCTCGAAGAGCACCAAGGGAGCCGCCAAGCTTAACGTCCCGATTCGACGGACGGATCACAGTCAACAGTGGCGCATGCCATCACTTCACCAGGCACTGAGGAGAGGTGTGGAAATGAAACCTGGGCATGGGCGCAAAAGCTGATGATCAGGGACTACATCGCCACTCCTGTCGTACAGGTAAAGGGAAAATTGTCAGCAGCTTGTGGTGTACCCGGAAAATGACGCATGCAAGTATTGGCCACGTCAGACGGTGCGTAACTTCATATATATATATATATATATATATGAACTAGGCCTCAAAGCTTAACATACTAATGGCTTCACTTAGTGAAAATACTTTGTTACCTGGCTCCTGGCTCTTGACTCTTGGGAGGTCGCGTGTATGTGATGGATGGTAAGTAGGTGTGTGGCTGGGAGAGGGATTAAGGGGGTGATGTTGTAGAGACATTTGTGTGTTATGTGTGTTTAGCCTGAGGTATTTAGTCTCAGAGTAAATCCTTATTTTTTTAAGGATAAAGATTGTTTAAATTTCTGAAATGTAGATTGTGGGATAAGTGAATTCGTCTATTTACGGAAGTGTGCGGTGATTTATGCTCACCGGTGAAAGTAATACTTCCAGAAGGTCTTTCTGTACCCTCCTGTCTCCAGTGTAGGGAAATGGAGGCAACTTTTTACGTCTGTAGTGGAATGAGTAGCTAACGCAACGGAATTTAATAAGAGTGTTTAAAGGGAGAGATTCTCATCAATAACCTTAAAGTACCCCACACCATCTTAAATCTACGAACAGACCTACCACACAACCCATATTTTGAGAAGTTTAAATGAGCTTTCAACCCTGCAAAATTAAGCACGTATTCTGACACTAAATACCTGAGCCTTGAAAAATCACACACACACACACAAACACACACACACATCAACCCCTCCATACCTCGACCCCCTCCGCCCCTCCTCCCGGCCGGAGTGGCCGAGCGGTTCAAGGCGCTACAGTCTGGAACCGCGAGACCGCTACGGTCACAGGTTCGCATCCTGCCTCGGGCATGGATGTGTGTGATGTATCATCATCCTTCTCTCTCTTTCTCTCTCTCTCTCTCTCTCTCTCTCACACACACACACACACACACACACACACACAAACCCCCACCTCAACGCACCCAAACGCCCACGTCATTTAGTATTTCCATTAAGTGGAGCCACCAGCATGCTAACCTCTGATGGCTCTGAGCACTATGGGACTTAACTGCTGAAGTCATCAGTCCCCTAGAACTTATAACTACTTAAATCTAACTAACCTAAGGACATCACACACATCCATGGTTCAAATGGCTCTGAGCAGTATGGGACTTAACATCTTTGGTCATCAGTCCCCTAGAACTTAGAACTACTTAAACCTAACTAACCTAAGGACATCACACACATCCATGCCCGAGGCAGGATTCGAACCTGCGACCGTAGCAGTCGCGCGGCTCCAGACTGCGCGCCTAGAACCGCTAGACCACCGCGGCCGGCTACACATCCATGCCCGAGGCAGGATTCGAACCTGCGACCGTAGCGGTCGCTCGGTTCCAGACTGCAGCGCCTAGAACCGTACGGCCACCCCAGCCGGCGCTAACCTCTGATACCCAGTTCATAATGGATACGTAGTAAGTAAGTAGAAACCGGCGTTGTGTAATTTCAGCACCAAGTAATACAGAAGAAATGTTACTCTGTACCCTGCTTTTATTGAATTAGTAAAGAACATAAGTCAGTTTTTTAAAGAAGAATGTAAATTACTGTCTTCGAATTACACGAGTACAGTGGTGACTAAGGAAACACAGGACACTGTCAATGTTTCCAGGTCATTTGTGCATATGCTGTCACGTCGCTCTGTGTGTGCTCGTGAGGTATCAGATAAAAACTCACGATACGTCGAACGGAGCGCCTTCACTCCTAGGTGCAATAATATTATGATCGACTGATAGTGCCGCATGATTAACGTAACTAGATGGCATAATCAATGTTATCCAAAACTATCAGCGCATCAGGAGTAATCTGAGAAGTAATGCCATCAAGTCGACCTTATGATGTAAATAATGCCGTACATATCGCAACATTCAGTGCTTACTTGTTCCGATACTTTTCTGTTCTGCCACAGCTACACAACGATCTACAAAATGCTGTAAACAGCCACAAAGAACTGTGTGCTATCTGATGAAAAGTCGCTAGGTGATTTGAAACCGGTAATCGGGAAAGTAAACTTCAACCATCAAAAAGACGACTAGTTTCAGTCATTTATGGAAACAGTTCCATCATGTAGTTTTCTTCTTCTTCTTCTTCTTCTTCTTCTTCTTCTTCTCCTCTCATTTAATCTGCTATTAAACCCGTTGTTGCGTCCTCTTCCAGCCATTTTACTCTCTCCCATAATTACTTTTTCGTCTCAGTAGTCGTCCAACCTTTTTTTTGTTCAAATGGCTCTGAGCACTATGGGACTCAACATCTTAGGTCATAAGTCCCCTAGAACTTAGAACTACTTAAACCTAACTAACCTAAGGACATCACACACACCCATGCCCGAGGCAGGATTCGAACCTGCGACCGTAGTAGTCCCGCGGTTCCGGACTGCAGCGCCAGAACCGCTAGACCACCGCGGCCGGCTCCCGTTTTTTATTTTTGTGTGTGTGTGTGTGTGTGTGTGTGTGTGTGTGTGTGTGAGCGCAGGTGTGACCTATTCCATCTAAGTAGTAAACCGTTTTACTGCAAATGTTGTATGCTACTACGTTGCGATCCTAACCATGTTTCCACGTTTTTCTTTCTTGCCTTTCCGCGTGTAACATACTGTTCTCTTCAAAAACTAAGTTTTGCAATCTGGAACCTTCTTTCCTTCTCTTTCATTGTAACTCATCCTTCTCTCTCATATCGTAGAGTATGAATAGTTATGATTGTATACAATTTCGTGAGGATTTCTCTTCTAACGTTACTTTAAAAATTTCTATAAGGTGTATCACTCACGAATCTCATTTTTTCTTTCTTTATATGTCTTGACACTCACAATTATTAGGCATAGTCTAGAAAGGTAAATGAATTTACCTTTTTTGTTTACATGCAACATAAACCTAAAACGTTTTGTTGCACTAAAACCCTTGGTCTATTACCGGCTTAACATAACATTATATTGTCCCCTTGGTTCCTATTGATTAATATAGTTTAAATTGGGGAATTTTATAGCTCTGTACTTTTTCTAGTGTATTTTAAAAAGGAAGAAAGAGCAGTTCACTACTCTGAACGCTCGTGACTCTTCTTTTGAATTAATTAATCAAGTTTTAAGCTCTTCTCAGTTCCAATGATACATTTTAATTAATTTCTGGAACTTAACAGTTTTTTTTCGCTAATTGATTCAGCTCTATTGAATCTAGTGTCATTTTCTTTTCTTTTTTTACTTACTATGGTCTTGCATACCGCTGTCTTCTTTTTTAAAATTATTTCATAAATTGAACAATCTTACAATTTGTTTCATGTTGCCCTGCATCTCATCCTTCTGGGTGTGCCTAAGACTCCCAATATGTCAGATAATCTATTTTATGTATTTGTACTACTCTTTACCTTTGTTACTTTTCCTCTCTGTTGCACTTGTCAACACCAAGCTGATGTAGGCATCACAATACATGTCACAACAACCTGTTTCTGATTTCGCCTATTTAGACTACTGTTTGTACAGTCACGATTGTTCATTATACAGCTGATGAACAATTGTACCCGTCTAAACATTAAGACGAAATGTTTCGAAACACATAATAAACGTTACTAACAGTTCCTACTGACGTAGATAATTATTTTACTCTCTAAAACAAAAGAGACGACGCAACACGAAGGAGTTAGTCTGACTGGATTGAAATCGGTAGATGTGATGTACATGTTCAGACAAACAAATGGCTACAATTTCAGAAAAACTGGATGATTTATTTAAGAGAAAGAGTTTCACAAATTCAGCAAGTCAATACGCGTTGGTCCACCTGGGCTCTTATGCGAGCAATTATTTTGCTGTCACTGGTTGACAGGTTTGTTGGATGTCCTCGCGAGGTATATCGTTAATTAAACACTTTCTCACGTTATCATAGAATCTGATTGATGGAGGGTATTCTAACCAGACGAGCGGCGTTGGGATGGAGAGCCCATTAGCTCCAGTTATAGCTCACCTGTTTGTAGAGCACTTTGAGGATACTGGCCTGGGCACAGATACTGCGAAACCTAGTTGCCTTTACTATTATGTCGGCGATATATTAGTTGTCTGGTCTCATGGACGTGAAAAACTGGGAGAATTGTTGGGCCTCATCAACAACATCAATGACAACTTCAAGTCACGATGGAGGAAGAAACAGACGGTGCCTTGCCGTTCCTTGACGCCCTTGTCTGCCGTTAGGAAAATGAGTGCCTCAGCCATAGTGTTTAACGGATACCCACCCACACGGACCTACGTCTGCACGATAACAGCTATCACAATCCGCCGCAGAAACATTCTGTTCTGAGGACCTTGGTGCATCGAGCGGAAGTCGTCTCAGATGCTTGAGACCTGACCCATTTACGGAAAGTATTCATGGGAAACGGATACAACGATTGCCAAATTTCGCAAGCCGTCATTCCGAAAGTACGTAAGCAGAAGGACCCCGAGGAGAACACGAAGAAGCTTGCGTTTTCGCCGTTCTGTGGCTCAGTAATAGCAAAGATAGGCGGCTCCTAACGAGGCATAATATCGACTCCGACTTCAGGGCTCCAACAAAAATTGGACCACTTATGAGGCCTGTGAAAGACGATATAGGCCTCATAACGGCAAGAGTATATAAAATACCAAGTGGGTGGGGTTGTTTCATGTCTTAGAGAATTTGCGCATTATCGAAAAGCGCTATGTAGAACACGAGAGAGGTTTTCGCCTTCGGTATACCGAGACATTAGAGGTAGCAGAGCATGCCCTAGAAAGCGGAGATTGCACTGGGTCCGACGAGGTACCTGTTTTACACAGACTGATAGTTTCTGGGATAGCGTGTTAAAAGAAGTTGATAGAGATAAAATTTTGTGACAACACCCTCAACAAAGAAGGTGGCCCGCAGCTAAGCACGGCTTGGGACTCTGCCATCGGAAGGTTGAAGCGGACGCGGCGGGAGCGCAATGAAGACATTGCCTTATATGGCGTTGTAGCGAGCATCATTAGTGTCATGGAAGGAAGAGCGGCTTTATAAGGTTGGCAGCAGCAACCAAAAGACCGTCACCACTTGACAATGGGCGAGGAGCACCCAGCCGAAAGCTAGAGGATTTTAAACCACTTGATGCGGCTCGAAGCTCGAGGGAATTTTATCAGTATATATAGTCGCGAAACTGTGCATTCGCATACTTCACAGTTTTTATATGTAATATAACTTTTTTTGAACCATATAAACTTTGTTTCTTATTCTAGATCCAAAACATATTTTGGCATGTCGCTGTTCATCTCAAAGATATATATAGAATGAAGAATAGAATTAACACCGTTGTTTCTAATCACCTCTCTTTGTAGGGTTAACAGATAAGCAAAGCTTTTATTTTTTATGTCAAAAACATGCGCTAGGTCCCAAATTTTGTTGTAAGTTTAAAGTTAGGCCCAAGACCTTTGATCCTATATAATTCTGATTTTCATATTTATTTTTCATATTATAATTTTTTCTTTTGACGTTAAAAACTATTTCTAATCGTCCTAATTTACGGTACTGGCTGCATGAGCAAAATTCTTTGCAAAAATTCTATAAAGGTCACATTTTTCAGTCAGTACAATAAATAAGTCGTATTTAGGCGTAAAACCGAAGCGATTGACCATCTCTATAGTGCGGGAGTCTGTGAACTCATGTGTGCCTGTGGCAAAGAATATGTAGGCGAAAATGGAAGGACAATTAAAGCAATGATCGGAGAAAAACGCCTCACACGTTACGGACAACTTGTCAAATTTTTGGTAGCTGACCATCAGGAGCACGTATATTTCAAAGCGTGAATGCCTGCCAAAGAACGTAACCTTTATGGAAGGAAAGTCTGGCATGCGGCTCAGGTCTCTGGGAACGAAGAAGTTTCAATAGAGGTGACGGCTACACTCCTTTAAGGATTTCTTACCACCTTTAATTACTTGACAAAAATCAACAGTATTCGTGACAGACTTCCTTTTACAACTGCAGTCAGGAAACGAGGCACTACCACAGAGACTGTGGTGAGAAGCATCTGTTGTGGCGTAGCAAAACAGCCACGCCACTCTGAGGTAGCCGAAAGGCACGCGTACACACACGCCGGCTGGCGTGAGTTCTGGAACAGGATACCTAATTAATGCTATAAGAAAAGTATGCAGCTCCTAGAATACTTAACTTTAATGCATCCTTGTAGTACATCGCTATTGACGATACAAATGAGTCTATCTCCAGATACGGTTAATTACAATCACTGTAAGGCTAATGGCGCCTTGCTAGGTCGTAGACATGGGCTTAGCTGAAAGCTATTCTAACGGTCTCTCGGCAAATGAGAGAAAGGCTTCGTCAGTGTAGTCGCTAGCAAAGTCGTCGTACAACTGGGGCGAGGGCTAGTCCGTCTTTCTAGACCTGCCATGTGGTGGCGCTAGGTCTGCAAGTACTGACAGTGGCGACACGCGGGTCCAACATGTACTAATGGACCGCGGCCGATTTAAGCTACCACCTAGCAAGTGTGGTGTCTGGCGGTGACACCACAGCATCCTACAGATTGACAAACTGGGACCGTGACTCACAGACGGGAGACGGTCGTGAAGGTCGAGAGCTCCAACCGAGGACAATCGTTGGGTCATCGGGCTAAGCTGACTCATTTCAGACGCGCCGTAGAAGGATCGCGACCGATTGACTTCCGTCAGCTGGCCAACTATCCTTTAGATACACTTGGAGGCAGGACTCACATACTGGCGTCCAACAAGGAAGAAAAGCTCTTGTAAAGAACGCAAACCGTGCCACCGTTGTTTGCTGAATCGTACGTTTTATACTGCTGTTTGAGTGCTGTTGCCGTAAGGAGGTACAAATGATGTGGATTATTTCGATGTCTGTGGCCGGCGGGTATTTTCACCAGCCGCAGTTCACGCATCAAAGTTCGCACCTATACAGCTTCTCGCTACGATTACCACTGTAACAGTCTGAATTGATTGATGTATTAACTCTTATTTGAAGAGAGTGATATGTACCTCTTCTTTCTTGAAGAAAAGGATGCACCGTCCAGCTCCGTGATAAAGAAAGTGGTATAATACATTCATAAATAATGCCGCTGTGTTTGCCGAAGTTTGCAGGCTACACTGTATCTAGGTATCACTTTCAAGAGAAGCAATTTAGAAATGAAATAAACATCCTCCTTTTCCAGAAGATATATTCTAAAAAGTTTTACGTCTGGTGACGTCAACACGTTGCAGGTATCCCGATTATACGCGTCACGTCAGGTACGTACCCACATGTTCATAGAGTGCAGTGTCGGAGCGTTTAGTTTGCCAGAAGGGGAACGGACGAGTAATCCGAACACTAACTTAACGGTGCTACGTCAACACCTTCCACCGTCGGCGAACAGCCTCACCTGTTTAGAGGACGGATGTCACAGTACAATTACATTTCTAACTTATGCAGGGTGGTTATATACTGAACCGCCAAAGAAACTGGTATAAGCATGGGTATTCAAATACAGAGATATTTAAACTTACACCGAAGCCCCAAAGAAACTGGTATTGGCATGCGTATTGAATTACAGGGATAGGTAAACAGGCAGAATACGGCACTGCGGTCCGCAACACCTATATAAGACAAAAAGTGTCTGGCGGAGTTGTTAGATCAGTTACTGCTGGTACAATGGCAGGTTATCAAGATTTAAGTGATTTTGAACGTGGTGTCATAGTCGGCGGCCAAACGAAGGGACACAGCATGTCCGAGGTAGCGATGAAGAGGGGATTTCCCCGTACGATTATTTCACGAGTATACCGTGAATATCAGGAATCCGGTAAAACATCAATTCTCCGACATCGTTGCGGCCGGAAAAAGAACCTGCTAGAACACGGGGCCAATGACGAATGAAGACAATAGTTTAACGAAACGGAAGTGCAACACTTCCGCCAATTGCTGCAGATTTCAATGCTGGGCCATCAACAAGAGTCAGCGTGGAGCCATTCAACGAAACATCATCGATATGGGCATTCGTAGCCGAAGGCCCTCTTGTGTACCCTTCATGACTGCAAGACGTAAACCTTTACTCCTCCCCTGGGCCCGACAACACCGACATTGAATTGTTCATGACTAGAAACATGTTGCCTGGTCGGACGACTCTCGTTTCAAATTGTATCGAGCGGATGGACGTGAACGGATGTGGAGACTGCCTTATGAATCCATGGACACTGCATGTCAGCAAGGGACTACTAAAGCTGGTGGAGGCTCTGTAATAGTGTGGGGCGTGTGCAGTTGGGGTGATATGGGACCTCTCTTACGTCTAGATAAAGACTGTGACAGGTGACACGTACGTAAGCATCCTGTCTGTTCACCTTCATCCATTCATGTCCAGTGTGCATTCCGACTGACTTAGGCAGTTCTAGCAGGACAATGCGGCACCCCACACGTCCAGATTTGCTACAGAATGGCTCCCGGGTTTAAACACTTCCGCTGGCTATCGAACTACCCAGACATGAACATTATTGAGCATGTCTGGGATGCTTAGCAACGTACTGTTCAGAAGAGATCTCCACCTCCTCGTAGCTTACGGATTTATGGACACCCTTGCAGGATTCATGGTGTCAATGCCTCCAGCATTACTACAGACATTAGTCGATCCATGCCACGTCAGATTGCGGCTCTTCTGCGTGCTCGCGGCGCCCCTACACTATGTTAGGCAGTTGTACCACTTTCTATGGCTTTTCAGTGTATATACACAGATCAAAAAAGTTTTGCATCACATTGGTTCTCAGAGTTCCGGAACCTGTACAGAAAATTGGAATAGAGATCAGCATAAACATAATTTCTGCCCTTTTTATTGCTCATGAAAACTACACATGGTATGTTGTACCACCATACAGCGAAACTTTCAGAGGTGGTGGTCCAGATCGCTGTACACAGTAGCACGTCCTCTTGCACTGATGCATGCCTGTATTCGTCGTTGCGTACTATCCACAAGTTCATCAAGGCGGTGTTGGTCCAGATTGTCCCACTCCTCAACGGTGATTCGGCGTAGTTCCCTCAGGGTGGTTGCTGGGTCACGTCGTCCATAAACAGCCCTTTTCAATCTATCCCATGCGTGTTAGATGGGGTTCATGTCTGGAGAACATGCTGGCTACCCTAGTGGAGCGATGTTCTTATCCTGAAGGAAGTTATTCACAGATAATTGCATCCACACTTCCTTTGCTTACTGACAGATGCAGCGCCAACTGCCGAGCCATAATGCGTCTGTCCTCTAGAATGACATCAGCTCGCTGCAACGTGTCAGGTGGGGCAACCATGGTTGGTCTCCCCGACCGTGGAGCCCCGCCGAACCGCCTTCTGATTACCTCACCCTCGGTTCCCAGCGACTAACTGTACTTCTGTCGACAGCAGATGCTCCATAGATCTTCCACGAGCGTTTGTAAATATTCCCCACAGTTTCTTTCTCTGCAGTGAGAAACTCGATGACAGCACGTTGCTAGTAACGTACATCTCCTACAGATGCCATTTGTAAACTAACCTGCAGCCACGCTCTCTGTCAGAAGTGTTGGAAACTTGGCGCGCTCGCTGAGGAGACTTCAAATAATATATACGTATCGTTTCGCATTCGTATCATTGTTTTCGGCTGAGAAAAAAAAATGCCGTGCATTACTTTCTGGGCAACCCTTGCACATTTCATTTACGAGGTAAATATAACTATTTGTGCTCTAACGGTAGATACTGATGGTCAGACGTTACTTGAGTGTTGCAAGTGTGATTGAACAGCAGAAATAATATGGCTAGGCTTTGAAATTTCTGGCACATAAGCTACTCGTATAGTAACGTGCTTTCGTGTTTTCACGAGGTTGATTGTAGTGAGTCCACAAACCATCGGAATGCTTTACTTTCTGTTCCCACCCTCGAAACCTGCCATCATGGTGACTGATTACGGCGTCAGTGTTCTATCCATCTGCCGTAAGTCTCCCGCTGTCCGCTACGCGGCTACAGGCGGAATGCATACCACAACCATTGCAGTACGGTAAAAGTGATAGTAACAGGCCAACCTACCATGGATATTCACCGAAATCAAGGACCTCAATGGTGAGAGGCAACGTGACTCGCCGAAATCGAGCATTTAGATGGGGACAGAAAAAGTCTAACCATATTGGTCCATGCAATCAAATATGCAACACTAAAACAAATTTCTGATATTAATATCAATCGTTAGAACACAAAGGTTTACATTTACATCGTAAATTAAATGTAGAATCAAGTGCGTCAGTTCTTAATGGCAAAAACAGGCAAACTTGATATTTGCCGATTACAGCGCCACCTACAACGAATGGAAAACAATTGTTCGAGTAAATCGCACGCATTTTTTGGCATACAGTGTAATATGCAATAAAAATGGGGGATTTACTTTCGAAATTGAAAGGTTGGTCCCGCCAGCGCAGGAGGGGTGGTTAGAATACGTCTAGTTGTAGCACAGACATATGTCCCTTTTACTGATACTAACTTCTCACGTACAATATTTTTTTCGTACGATGCGTCGTTTTCGAAATATTTACTTGTCTTAAGTTATAATAAGCACCCTACATACTCATAACATATTCAGCTAAGAGTAGGAGAGGTAACGTACCTTGTTAGTTCATGAACACCCATGTAAATGAGCGACGTCTTTCAGGTTAGAGATAGTGATACGGGGTGTTTGTGTAAATCTTGTTTGTGTATCTTGGTATTTATCAGTAGAATATGCCGAGGAAGACCAACGGCCTTGCCGCAGTGGTAACACCGGTTCCCCTCAGATCACCGAAGTCAAGTCCTGTCGGGCTGAGCTAGAACCTGGATGGGTGACCATCCGGTCTGCCGAACGTTGGTGGCAAGCGGGGTGCACTCAGCCCTTGTGAGGCAAACTGAGGAGCTACTTGATTGAGAAGTAGCGGCTCCGGTCTCGTAAACTGACATACGGCCGGGAGAGCCGTGTGCTGACCGCACGCCCCTCCATATCAGCATCCAGCGACGCCTGAGGGCTGAGGACGACACGGCGGCCAGTCGGTGCCGTTGGACCTTCCAAGGCCTGTTCGGACGGAGTTTAGTTTTTTTATATGCCGACGAAGTCTACATTCACACTAAAATGCGGCAGTCCATTAACTTTTCATATAATTTTGTGGCTTTATCAAGTTCTGCAGAGTTTCTTTTCTCTGCCTGTGTTTTCTCACATTGGGTCCATTACGGAGACGACGATCACGCTGGGAACCGAAATTGAGTATGTTTTATTTTCATTTCCATTACATTTGATATTCAGTGCACCATATACCAGTAAACAAATTTCCTAAACATCGATGATAGGTGGATTGAATGAATGTGGGTGTGTTCTGGCGTAACCGCTAGCGCCGGAACGAAGATGAAGAACGCAAGAGAAGGGAAGGTGGTGAAACGACTTCGGCCAGTGGTGCGCTGATTAGGACCGCACCACCTCTACAAGAGGAGAATACAACCGCCGCTCCTGCGAGCCTCGGCAGCTCAGTAGTCGCTTGGTATCGGCTCAGTATTCGGACATTTGTAGACCGACACCCGCAGAGCAGTTATTAGTGATCCATATCCATTGCTTGTTTGGACATTGTCTATAGCGAAGAACATTACTGTTTGTATGACGCCCATCGCTTGCGACACTTGTTATAAATACAAAGTTAAGTAGTGTCAATCTGCTTTAATGAAATAAAACTGTAAATGTGATTTTGCTTGAATTGTCGTATAGCATTCCGAGACCGCAGCATCCTTTTAGGCACCCTATACGGGAAGAGTCGGCAGGACCCCACAGGGTGTAATTTAAATCGCACGGAACTTGGTGAAACGAGGTGGACTTTCTTGGTTCAGCCTTGCAGTGGAGACCCGAGAACAGCAGTTGAGTTCAATTATCAAAATTAGCTTGAGGCGCCACTGAGGCAGGACGTTTCTGCGGCGACTTTCTCAACTGACGGCCTTGCGATTACTTATTTCAGATCCACGTGCAACTGAGGCCTTTGTTCAAATTTTAGACGTTGAACCGATGGAATATTTTGGAATATAGGCAACAAGTGTTGCTTCACCAGTCTTCTAATTGGTGGAGACGCTTGATACCACTGAAAAATTCGCCTTATTGATTGGTCAAGCTCGCCTCCTCCAAGCTTTTTTGGTCTCTCGGCACTGAAGCGAGGCAATACTGTGTGGAGTTGGTGAGTCCCAGTAGAGATGCTGCATTGGTGTGGGGTGATTATGATTTACCGCTCCTCTGCGGAAGTAGACTGTCGTTCTGGTTGAGAGTTAGTTGAGATTTCTCTAATTAGGAACTTTCTGCAATTTTAATGTCATTAGCACTATGGGGTTTTCACAGGTGATGGTTTTGGTACCATTTAACGACATTCAGATGAGATCTAAGATCTTCCTCATGCTGTCACGGGTCACTTCATGCATCTTGATCCCAACTGAGTGTCGTGTTTCCTTCCACTGCAAATCTCAAGCCAGTTTTGACAATTCAACTATTACTGGAAAACGTTAATATTATCCTTCGTTATTCTTTGAACGTTTGAGTCTTTACAAGTGAGCACATGAGCGTGGGTGAAGCGTCCCTGAGCCGGCCTACTTCTTACTGAATAATTACGATTAATACATTTTACCCTTAGGAAACCATAGCGTTAGTATTTTATATATATATTCGATGTTTAATTACGTTCAGGGGTATGCTTCGTTTTGTTAATAAGTGACCTCTAAGCGTCAATTTAATTTTTTAAACTTTCCCCCAATCTGCATCCCAGCACGCTTTCTCTCCTCCTATGATCACTAATGTCTTGTGGTCTGTAAGAGAGAGTTACTAGGCCGTCCGGAGTGGCCGAGCGGTTCTAGGCGCTTCAGTCAGGAACCGCGCGACCGCTACGGTCGCAGGTTCGAATCCTGCCTCGGGCATGGATGTGTGTGATGTCCTTAGGTTAGTTAGGTTTCAGTAGTTCTAAGTTCTAGGGGACTGATGACCTCAGATGTTAAGTCCCGTAGTGCTCAGAGCCAGAGAGTTACTAGAAAGCATTTAGTAAAGTCCAGTCCGTGGTCGGTCGATCAGAGTCCGGTAGTTTTCTGTAGCGTGTTTTGTTTGTGATAGAAGCTAGGGCTAAATTTTTAGGTCATCAGATGACTTGGCATTCAGGAGAAGACAGAAGATGTTAAGCACTGCTTTGTTCAATAGCAAGCTCGCGGCGATGAGAAGTCCGTGATATACAGTAAAAGAGCGTCCCGCGGAAGAACCAGTTCCTAATATTTGAATCTTCTATTTAGACAATAAACAGTGAGCGTCTTTTAACACATATCTCACTATTTACTATTTTCACCGACGTCACTAAATACGAACTATTGTACTATATACTGTCTGTTGCAGATAAAGTGTTTTCCGCTGCACCTTACAAAGTAATATGTCAAACGAATATTTATTTAAAAAGGTAAACGTAAAAATAATACTGTTTCTTCAGATTTATGAAAAATCTTATTTACCAAATGAAATTATATTGTTCCAGATATCTTTTGAAGTTTCAAACATATATGACGTATGTATGCAGACGGAAGCGACGAATGAAAATTTGTAAGGCCAGGCTTCAAATCTGGGTTCCCTGCTAATTAGGCAGATGCGCTAACAACTACGTCATCCTCACACAGTGGCTTTGCACAACTGCACGGACTACCCTGGCACACCTCCCTCCTCAATCCTAATTCCCACTCACGTCTCAGCTCACTTGGTATCCTCCCTAAACCGAAACAGCGTTCCAGAGTTCTCCAGCTGTACTCGAATAGCACCGCGGCATCCAATGAAACGGTACGAATTTCCATTCCTCGCTGAAGTTTGCAAATATACATCACATATATTTGAAACTTGAAAAGGTCTCTGGAACCATGTAGTTTCATTTGATTAATGCACTATTCCTTGGTTGCAGACAGGATCCCCCGTTTCTTTCGATGCTGAGGTGCTATTCCACCGGGGGCCGAACCGCACAGTGACCCTGGGTTCGGTGTGGGGCAGCGGTGGGGTGGGTGGACTGCTGTGGCCTGTTGTGGGGTTGTGAACCACTGATGGCTACCGTGGGAGAAGGCCTCTCCGTCGTTTCTAGGTCCCCAGCTTAATACATACATACTGCTTCATGCTGCTAATGTGCGTCAAAATGTCGAGAACATTCCACGACGTACTCACTCACTCACAGCAGAATAAAACAGGAAAACGTGGCCTGTAACTGAATAGGAGGCTGGAGCACACATTAGCAGAGCTTCTTGAAGAAAGTGTATGGGGAGGCGGGGGCTCAAACACACTGCCATTACTGGAGTCAGAGGGTCACATTTCTTAGCTTAGAGTCAGGTTACAGAGACACAGTCTTCAAAGAAATTACAACAGAACAGGACCACAATATTTGTAACAGTTTCCAGAAAAGTTAGTTTCTATCATCAGAACGTAATGGGCCTGAAAATCGAGATAGATTAGCTTCTTCCGTGTCTAGAAGATGTAATAAATGTTGAAGTGATCGATTCTCTGTGCCTCTCTGAACACAGTGTAATCAAAGGCAGAGAGAACTTAGATATCAAAGATTATTTAGCGTCATTTTCCTGTAGAAAAGCCTGAATTGCAACATTTGTTGGACATATAAAGCCAAAAATACTAAAACAAGCGGTTTTTATGTAGATCACTACCTCGAAGCAGAAGAGTTGTTAATGCAGAATACTTCTCTTGTAATTGTAACAGTCCGTGTCTACCTTTGAGAATATTTTCAGCTATTTATGAGATATACAGATACATTATCGAGCTATCTGTTCGACAAGAAGCAGTTTCTGGAGATTTCAATACATATTTATTAAAATATTGTTCAAACAAAAATGTTCTCTTCTGAATGCACTTCTTTAAATAAAGAAATGTGGCGTCTAATGCGACGTACTTGAGCAGTCATGGTTGACACATTCAATTCAGAATATTTTTTTCATGTTAAGCTGGACAATGAAGTGGAAGCTGCAAGCTAGTTTAATTAACATTGTTGTGACATTAAGAACTTGTTTAACACTCACTGTGTCGAGTGCTACTTTGAAAGGAGTTTTTCGAAATTAAAGCTAACAAAGAACTAGTAGAGACTGAGGTTAAGTAAGTTTCCTATTTTATCAATTGAAATAAAAATATATGTAAATTTTAACCATGTCACTGAACAAGAATAAAATCCATAACATTTTAAGCAAGTGCAATTTATATGTTGAAATTTCTAATACTCGTTTTTTTCTGACTCCCTGTTCGGTTATTCTTGCGTTGATACCTATAAGCTGTTACATCAATGCTGCTTAGAATTAATGGGCTATTACAATTGTAATTTTAGGTTTAAAAAATGAATAGTTTTAAAACTTGAATTTGTAATAGCGTAAGAGAGGACGCAATATTTTAAATTGCCCCGAGCTCTCAAACCCCGCGGAACGCAAATTCCTATGCAGTGGTCAAGGATTGGCAGTTTACATCGTGTCTGAAGAAGACGTAAAAAACGCTGTTGTGTATAAAGAGATGCAGCACGATTCGATTGTGCAAGTCAGCGCTTCGCCAGCCAGCGGCTTCAGCCTTGAGAGGATTAATATTTGGCAACAACCACCACGGTGTAATTTGTTACGCGATTTGCAGGGGTCGCATTCCTGGCCGTCGGCGACGACATCGTAAATCTGAATTTGGCGAAGGACGCTTGCGAAACTTCCACTGGAACAAGTCGGCATCGTTAGCAGTTCGTTAGCCGGACACTGTTTCGAAATTAATCTCCATCAAAGCGGTCTTCAAGAAAATCTTACCTCCTCAGCTCAGCGTAACAGAAGAGCTAAATGCGTATCTCCGACAAGCTTTTCTGTTGACGTAATGTGGCTGATAGAAACAGTACTATGAAAAAGTAGTGGAGGGAAACTGGAGAGCATCGTCCCGTTGACTTCGAGGTCATGAAAAAGAAGTATGCGCTTTGGTTCGACAACTTAAAAAGAAACCGGCCATGATATCGTTCAATTGCTTATTAACTTAGGGAAAATCTCAGCGTTTAGACAGGCATTTGAACAACTTTCCACCCGATTAGACTGATTGTGAAAGTTCTATTATTCAAATGCTCACGATGAAAATAGTGTAGGCTTTTGTAAACTAGTCGTATACTTGCTAATTTCACGAACATACGAATAGGTACATAGTATTTAAACATGGATGAGACGACTTAATTTGAAGAGATTTACTATCGTATGCTAGTGTCGTATCAAATTTGCCATATGAAAATATCGCCTGAGAATGTTCCATCTTAGAAACTGATCTCCAAACAGCCAGAGTGCAGATCACCTAGACAGCGTGGTTGCCGCATATTAGGGGAGTGCCACTATGTCTGATAACTGTATGACGGTGACGGTTATTATGACTTCTTTTCCCAAAGAGCACGATAGTTTCTCCTCACAGTAGTTAGTGACATTGTGTCGCCTTTCGTTATGGTCATATTTCTTTTCTCCCGTTATTGTGAGCTGTTTTCCTCTCCACAGATCTAGGCTACCCACTTCTTCTTCGGCTCTCTTCTCTTGGCCAACCTTGTATATAAAACTTATTATTCTGATTTTATTGTTGTGAAATTATTTCCAATTCTTATTCATTTTCATTACTCCAGTTCTTTGTTTCTTCGCAATTCGTATTTTGATAAAATTCAGCCAATCTGCATCTTTTGATGTCACATTGAATTTGTGTATAGAATTTGGTTCTTTCTTGGTACAAACTGTGGCCTATAGTTGTCCGTAGAACAATTTTTCCTTTTCATTTTTCAATCCCTTTACTGTCTGTTCTATAAATCTCCTATCCTGTTCAAAGTTAGCGTTACCGACGCATACAGATATTCATTTTTATAACGAATTTCAAATGCTTCTTGTTGTAGATATTTAACAAACCACATTATTTTCTTATTATGCATCTAATTTCTTTAGCTGTTCTCTCCTTTTCGCTTCCTGAATATTTCGAAAAATGCTTAAACCGTTCGCCACGCATGACTTTATGGCATTTTTACCAAGTATATTGAAGCGTTTGTTGCGAGTAAGAGTTCAAAAGGGATTGGTATGTCAACAGGTTATATTCATTTCCACATATCATGTATTTGAATCAATAAATGAGGGATTTTTGCCATTGGTTACGTTTTGTCAGTTGCTTAAGAATTTTGATTGTGCGAATTGTGATACCATCATCAAAAAGCTAAAACACTATGGGATGTTACGGTTTTATCTCATTTGGATGATGCTCAATAGGATACATCAATTCCAATTCCATCACATAGCTATAGGGAATCGGAAAATGATATGAGAATTTAGGTGTACCACATTGTGCCATTTTGTAAAGATAATTTTGATGGCCCTCTTTCTAAAGAGGTCCCCAAGGAAACATTACGTTGTAACAGTGCGTGGTTCGAGGTAGATTTTTATTAAATTTTGACAAGATTCAATACACAAAATTCAGTTCTGATCGTATAACGTCAGATGTTACAAATTAAATATCTTTAAACAGAGAAACAGAAGATAGAGATGGTTTCAATTTTTACAGCTACAGCCAGATCACAAATACGATTAGAAAACCCATGTACCAGACGTAACTAAAGTTTTTGATTCAGTAAGCATTGCTATAATTATATGTGTTTCATAAACGAAGAATGTTGTTCACTCTTCATGTTTTCTTTCAATAATGAATGTTGAATCATTTATCGGGGAAATTAGAGTTACAAGCGTAATATTTTCAGAGTATGTAGCCAGTTTCCCACATTTATATCTGGAGTCAGTACTAGAAAATTACACTTAAACGTCTTCAGAAAGCATAGTATGGCCGGCCGGTGTGGCCGAGCGGTTCTAGGCGCTACAGTCTGGACCTGCGCGACCGCTACGGTCGCAGGTTCGACACAACCATGCCTCGGGCATGGATGTGTGTGATGTCCTTAGCTTAGTTAGGTTCAAGTAGTTCTACGTTCTAGGGGACTGATGACCTCAGAAGTTAAGTCCCATAGTGCTCAGAGCCATTTGAACCATTTTTGAGCCAAAGCTTCGTATTTTGATCACTGTTTCGCAATGTACGAGCTTGATGTCGTTTGTAGTTACCAGTATACCTCTGTTGTCAAAAAAGGTCTGTAAAATGTAAATATAATACTAGGAAGGAACACAACTTCTGTAAAAACTTAAAGGATATATGTACACCGAAATCTACATACACACCCCGCAAGCCATAGTATGGTGCGTGGTGGAGGGTACCCTGAAGCACTAATACTGATTTCCTATCCTGTTCTACTCGCAAATAGAGTGAGGGAAAAATGACTGACTGTATGATCCCGTATGAGCACTAATTTCTCTTACCGTGGTGGTCGTTACGCGAAATGTGCGTTGGCGGAAATAGAAACATTTTACCATCAGCATCACATGCTTATTGGGTACTTCTGTCTTTTCGTTGATCACGTTGACACATTCAGCTCTTAAGCCGCACATTTTCGACAACTGGTGTGGAATACCCTCTGGTTCTCTAATTTTTTTTTCAACAGTGCCTCGCGAAAAGAACGTGGTCTTCCCTCCAGAAATTCCCAACTGATTTCACGAAGCATCTCCGTAATACTGTCGTGCTGACCGAACCTACAGGTAACAAATCTACCAGTCCGCCTCCGAATTCCTTCGATGTCTTACTTTAATTCGAACTGTAGGGGATCCCAAACAATAGAACATTGTTCAGGAATGGGTCGCGCTAGTTTTATATACGCTTTCTCCTTTACGGATGAACCACACTTTGCCGGCCGACGTGGCCGAGCGATTCTAGGCGCTTCAGTCAGGAACCGAGCGACCGCTACGGTCGCAGGTTCGATTCCTGCCTTGGGCATGGATGTGTGTGTCGTCCTTAGGTTAGTTAGGTTGAAGTACTTCTAAGTTCTAGGGGACTGATGACCTCAGGTGATAGGTCCCATGGTTCTCAGAGCCATTAGAACCATTAGAATTAGAACCACACTTTCCTAAAAGTCTCCCAATAAACCGAAGTCGACCACTCGTCTTCCCTAGTACCGTGCTTATGTGAATGAGATTTTAGGCCAAATGGACCCGAAACCATTGCAAAAGGGCTTGTTTGTTCACAGTAGTCAATGGTAGTCGGAGCAATGGGCACCGTGAGGTCAGCCAGCTTTCTGTTAGCCGCCTATTAATGACCTTGTGATCATTGAAGCGTAAGTTGCATGTCGGATTAACGGTAGCAATGAATCCAGGGCTTTGAGTGGCTCTTTGACGATTGCACGTTCTGTCGTCTCTCTAGGTTGGCCGCTTCTTCCTTGAAGCCGAGTTCGGCCATGAGTCACCCGTTCCCGCCAACATCGTCGAGTAGTTGGCATCGCTCCTACTCAACTATCGAGCGATTCGCTGATTACTCCAGTTGGCTTCTTTGGGATCAATTCTGCGTCCTCTCTCAAATGATGACATCTGCGCATATTGTTCACGCGACTGCCTACGATGCGTAGTTGATGTTCAACTGAGTGCACGGAACGAAATTCGCGAAGACTTTATTCCCTGGTATCAGCATGTACCCTGCGTACTATCCTTGCCAGCTGCGCGGTGAAATTGCGCTGCAGCGCGACACACTCATCCATCGACCGTCAAAGTTTACGAATTTGTGTTTTCCGTCGATACCTGAATGGTCATCAATTTGTATCACTCGTTCGTCATGCGTCGACACGTCCTTGCTCATATGCCGACTTTGCATTTATTCTTAACGCGCCTACCTGCGAAGCATTCACGGAATGAAATTCGCAAAGACTTTATGCCCTTGTTTAAGTATGTCCCTTGTTTACTATCCTTCCGAGCTGCGCGGTGAAACTGCGATGCAGCGTCACATATTCATTCATCGGCCGCCAGGGTTCACAGTTTTGTATCATCCGTCGATACCTGTATAAATATCGATTTGTGACCCATTTGCGTATTCCTTCGTAGTGTGTCTTTTTTTTTTCAGTGTATTTTACCCTTCACAGTTCCATGAAGTCGGAAGTCAGTTAATAACCACTCATTCTCTGTGACTCGGTCAGTTAGGGCGTGTTAGGCTGACAATCAGTATCCGTGAACTTGAAAGCAATATTATAGATTTTTTAAAATTATTTTTATCCGCTACTTCAAAGGTAGAGTCGAATATTCGAGTAGTAACCCATCGAAGTGTCAGGGATTTTTGAACCAAACAATACGCGAGCTAGTAAATGAAGATGAGATGGGAGATATGGTACTGTGAGATTATTTTGACAGAGCTCTGTAAGACATAGCTCGATCAAGGCTCCTGGAGTAGATGACATTCCCTCAAAATTACTGAGATCCCTGGGAGAACGAGCCATGTCAAAACTACTGTACATGGTGTTTACACGGAATGAGAAAGAAACAGTACGTAATAATCCCAATTCCAAAGAAAGTAGGTGCTGACAGGTGTGCATACTACCAAACGGTTATTTTAATAAATCATGATTGCGAAAGAGTGATAAGAATTATTTAGAAAAGAACGGAAAAACTGGTAGAAGTCGACCTCGAGGAAGGTCAGTTTGGGTACCAGAGAAATATAGGAACACGCGAGGCAATGCTCATCCTACGACATATCTTCGAAGTAGGTTAAAGAAAAGTAAATCTAAGGTTACAGCGTTCGTAAACGTAGAGAAAGCTTTTGATAGTGTTCATTGGACTACAGTCTTTGAAATTTTGCTGTTGGCAGGGTTAACCAGAGGGATTTAAAGATTATTTACAGTTTCTGTAGAAACCATGCTGCAGTTGTAAAACTTGAAGGACGCGAAATGGAAGCGGTTTATGAGGAGAGAGTGAGACAGGGCTGTAGCCTATCCCCGATGTTACTCAATCTCAACATTTAGCAAGTAACAAAGAAGAACAAGGAGAAGTTTGGAAAGGGAGAAGAAATAAAAAATTTGAGGTTTGCTGACGATATTGTAAATCTGTAAGAGATGGTAATGGAATTGGAAGATCAGTTGACAGGAACGGGTAGAGTCTTGGGAAAAGGTGGGAAAAGGTTATAAGATGGAAATCAACAAAGCTAAAACAAGGGTGATGGAATGCAGTCAAATTAAATTAGGAGGTATTGAGGAAAATAGACACTAAAGTTATTTTGCTACCAAAATACTAAAATTCATTTGTTACTTTATAAATTAATTGTGATATTTTGGCAGCAAAATAACTGATGATAGCCGAAATAAAAATGGTGTAAAATGCTGAATGGCAACAGCTAGAAAAGTTTTCTACAAAAGAGGTATTTTTTAAAACCTAATATAAATACAAATGATACGAATTCTTTTTTGAAGGTATTTGTGAAACTTCAACGATACGCACTTCGGGCAAGAAGAGAATAAAAGCTGTTGAAATTTATGCTACAGAAAAATTCTGGAAATCAGACAGGCATATAACTAATAAGGTGGTACAGAATGGAATCGAGGAAAAAAGATATTTTTGGCACAACTTGACTAAAATAAGCACCAGTTGATAGGCTACTTCAACAGGCATCAACGATTAGTCAGTTTGGCAACGAAGGGAGGTATACAGTGTAAAAATTGTAGAGGGAGACCTAATCATGAATTCAGTAAGCAGGCTGAATAGCAGTAGATATTCGGAGATAAAGAGGCTTACACAGGATAAACTAGTGTGGAGAACTGCATCAAACATGTCTTCTGACGAACACCCAATAACAACAACGAAAGCCACCTTCTCTACGTCAACTCTTCTTTTATTATTACTAGAATTCCCTGAAAAGGCAAGAAATGCGGCCGTAGTTCTTAAGACGCATTCATTCCGCTAAAATATACCACATCGAAGGGCGATATCTGTAGACCAGTAAAGAGAAGGCCGCTGTAAAAATTCTCGCCTGTCGAGAATCCAATGACCGACATTCACTTCAGAGCCGGGGCTATGGGTCTGTATCTGTATCAGATTCTCTTGGCAATACATCTCTGAAAAATCCTTTGAATCCACTTCGGTCGATCACAGTAAGTAAAACCTGATTAGATACTGTGGGAGCGTTCGTTCCCGGAGAGCTGCATTATTCTTTTACAGGACAGATAAAAAACTGCAGCTACAAATCCGCACCGGACGAGATACCGTGCAGAAAAATATTCCTCGGTTAAATTTTAGGCTGGAACCATACTTTCTAAAGAGTCCCGACAAAATTGCTGGGTATCTTTTACGGCTCTCCACTGTGTAATGTAACACGACACTCTGCCAAGTGAAGAGGATGTTCTCCGTAAGCTCGTAACATTTCCAAATGATCACATGTGTGCCAGATCTACGTGCTACCTAAATTATGCGCGCCGAGTTAATCTTCAGCGGGGGAACTGGCGCAACGCCAATACGAAGGTCCGGAATTCAGGCGGACCCATTACCATTTCCCTTTCCGTTCGCTCTAATTTTCTCTTCCCTTCGTCTCATAAACCTCTCCTTGAGGAAAAAGACCCAGTGCTCCGCCGCTGCAGGAAGAAAAACTCTGCTTCAGATCCCTATCTACGCAGTACTACTGGAGTCCCACTCACAATCAATAAAATTCTACAAACAAGAGATATACAAACAGACTGTCTTTCTATTTCTCTCAGAACTGTTGTTCCAGCTCTCTTGATGCAGTAGGTACACGATGCCTTCTGAGCAACTCATTGACTTCAGTCTTTTACTAGCACAGAAACAGATACCGAAACACATACTAGGACTTCCATATCTGTCTGGGAAGTCTTGTTGAAAACTAACTAACCCCCTCCCTCTCGGTTTCGAGATATTTGCCTTCGTTGATATACGTATGGCTGAAGTGAATAGGCCCCCTCCTTCCCCTAAACATTGCTCCAGCATCGTGCATGTACACGCCATCGACGGGTGTGTAAATTATAAGAGTTTCAGATGTCTGTGATAGGTAGAATGGCCTCCAGAATGCATTAGTGTAGTATATAAGGGGCCTGAACAGCGTCAGATATTGAGTGATCAATGTGAAGAACAAGGAGATACCACACACTCGTATGAGACAGCATTATCAGCACCTGACAGAGTTTGAAAGCGGCATCATTGTGGGTCTCCATTTGGTCAGCTGGTTGAATCGTACCGTATCCGTTGTGACTGATATCGAATCCAAATGTTGTTGTGATATCTTCGAATTCTCAGTCGATGCGGTCTGTAACAGTCGCACCCATAGTATATCGCTACCTGCCGCGGCGGAGGGATCAGCATGTGTGCTGCTGTTGGATGCGCGGAACGTTAAGTAACCAGAGGAACGGTAATACACTAACGGAAAAACAATGCAACGCCAAAGAATAATCAATGTAGAGCTACGAAATTATCGGGATACATTCGTCTGGGTAACATTTGTATGTGATTAATATTGCAAGATCACATGGTAATGTAAGCGTGAGACAAGCCAGTGCAAATCTGAAATGCCGGTACATTAATAACCGGTGTATCCCTCAGAATACTGTATTCAAGCACGGAAACGTGCATGCATCATGATATACAGGTGCCGGCTGTCAGTTTGGAGGATGGAGTTCCATGCTTGTTGCACTTGGTCGGGCAATACACGCCCGCCTGTGTGGCCGAGCAGTTCTAGGCGCTTCAGTCCGGAACCGCGGGACTGCTACGGTCGCAGGTTCGAATCCTGCCTCGGGCTTGGATATGTGTGATGTCCTTAGGTTAGTTAGGTTTAAGTAGTTCTAGGGGACTGATGACCTCAGAAGTTAAGTCCCATAGTGCTCAGAGCCAATACACGGACGCGTAATGCTGTTTGTGGTTGACACTGGAGTTGTCGTACGATGATGTCCCTTATGTGCTCTACTGGAGACTGATCTGGTGGTCAAGCATACCAAGGCAACATGTCGACATTCTGTAGAACACGTTAGATCACAGTATTGGTATGTGGGCGAGAGTTAACCTGTTAAGAAACATCCCCTAGAATTCTGATCATGAAAGAGAGTCGAATCACCAGTTGACGCACAAATTTGCAGTCAGGATGCATGGGATAACCACGAGAGTGCTTCTGCTGTCATACGAAACCGCACCCCAGACCATAACTTCACGTGCAGGTACAGTGTGTCCAGGACGTAGGCTGGTTGGTTGCAAGCTCTCAACTCGCCCCCTTCTAATCAACGTACGATCATCAGTGACATCGAGGCGGAACCACCTTTCATCAGAAAACACAGCATACCTTCACCATGGCCTCCAATAAGCTCTCGCTTGACCGCACTGAAGTCGCAAATGGCGGTGGTTTGGAGTCAGTGGCATGCACGCTACAGGGAGTCTGGCTCAGAGCTGTCCTTGAAGTAACCGATTTGCAACAGATCGTTGTGTCACTGTGGTGCCAACTGCTGCTCAAATTGCTGCTGCATGTGCAGTACGATTCGCCAGTGTCATACGCCCAATACGACGGTCTTCCCTCTCGGCAGTGCCACGTGGCCATCCGGAGCATGGTCTTCTTGGAACCGTACATTCTCGTGACCATCGCTGCCAGCAATCATGTAGAGAGGCTACATTCCTGACAAGTATTCCCGGAATATAGCAGAAGGAACATCCAGTTTCTCGTAGCTCTATTACACGACCTCGTTCAAACTCAGTGAGGTTCTAATAATGCCGTCTTTGTCGTCTTAAAGGCATTCTTGATTAACATCAACTCATCACGCCCAATCTCAAAAGTAGTTTGCATGTATTTAAAGGAAGACTGATCTGCTTCAACGTAGTAGCTCTGCTCGCACGACTCGTATGCGACGCATGAAATCTGAAGAGACGTCATCTTTCAGATGTAGAAAACGTGCCTACCGACTTTCGTTTATGTAGTACAACTTCTTCTTGGTGTTCCGATTTTTTTCCTCTCAGTCTCGTATGTTATGTAACAGCAGTTATTTGTCGTACTGTTGTACAGACCAATAGCGTGTATAGTTACAAAGTGGTAGCCCAACGTGTTACGAACATTCAACCTTCGCATATGCCTGCCCTTCTACGGCGAAGGTTTGCGACTTTTACATGAACTCAGCAATTCGGGAATCCCTGCCACGAGGGCGTTAGTACGCAACGTTTTTCGTGGCCCGATATACAGGACTGCCATTAAAGGACCCATACTGGCGCTCCCAGCCAGAAGTGCAAAGTAACACATATGAGCTCTCTTCGGAAGTTGTGACATTCTAGAGTCACGATTCTCACGCATCCATCTGGACTTGGTAACAGCAACACCGGCTGCATGTTAACCAATGGGACTGTCTCACACTGATCGCCAGATACAGCAGGTGACTGAAGCCATTCCCACAGTCAACACGATCTATAGAGAATATGGTGCGCTCGTTCATCTACGGATGGATTTCAAGTTTTGGCCGTCACCAGCTAGTGGCTTCCGAGCAGGGTTGGCAGTGAGAGATTTCACACAATGGCACAAGTATAAGGAATACGCGTGACAAAAGGACTTCACCATATCACGCAGTCGCAAACGGCATTGTGCAGTGCCTACAGATGACGGATTTGTGGATTGATGCCCTCCAGTTAGTGCTGTTGGGATTACGCAGTGCATTAAAAGAAGATCTGCAAACGCGTTTGGTACATGGCAAACCTTTGCATTATCATGCTACTCAAGATTTTCTCGCTGAACTGCGGGGGCAAATGGAGGTCATGCGTCGGAGTGAAACTATACCGCACAGAAAATAGGCTGCTTTCGTTTTCAAAGATCTGGGAAACAACGTAGCACGTTTTCCTCCGATGCGGCCCACAGCACAGATCAGTGAAACCGTCCAACCAACGCCCATAAACAGTTAAGCGACGGTATGATTGAACACTCACTGTCTGTATGAAGGGATGGACACATCAATATCAATTGGCCGGTCCAAGCTATCCTATGTTAGTGCAGGAGTACGTGGTCGTTGTAGACGACTATAAACAACTCGTTTCAATCGACCTCACACATGTTCGACTGATTTCATGCCCACGGAACATGCAGGCCACTCCATATTGGTGATCCTAGCATGCTGAAGAAACGTGTTCACCAGAACCGCACGATGAGCACGTGAGGTATCGATGGTCAAGATGAAAACTGTCTCCAAAAGAGTTGTGACACTATCCCACTATTAGTTACAGAATCTCGTCCCTGCACCGTAGTGGTGCGAGATTACCCATAACAACTACGAGAGGCGCACGTTGGCCCCATGTAATGCCAGCCCAGAGCATCACTCCACCACCACCTTGTTGCACGTGTGGGACAGTGCTGGAGGTGTTCTACATTATCGGGATTCCTCCAAACACATTGTCCACGATTACCAGTGTACGAACAGATCCGAGTTTCGTCCATTGACAACAAGTGGCCCTGATCCTAGGGCTTCGATTCCACATGATATCTTGCCGTATGTAAAGGTGTCCATGCTGTTGTGACGTACGACGTGGTGCTCGTCATGAATCATGCAATCGTCCCCAAATAGTATGATGCCATACATGAACTGCTGTAGCCTCTTCGAATGCCGAATTCTGTTCTGGAGTACTAAGCTCAAGGGTCCTTTGACTCGTAGATATCGATCATTCTGTGCACCTCTCAAACGTGGGTGGCCTGTGCGAGGTAGTCCTGAACACAACCAGTCAATTAGAACCGGATCGATATCCGCACCACATGACTTCGACTCCGGTGCACACGTCGACCAACTTACGCGGTTGTCAAGCGCGATGACGCGGACCCAAATTGCATTGCGACTGTCGTTTGTGGCGTGATGTATGATCACTCAGTTGAGTCCTCTCTAATGCGTTCCTGCTGGCACTATACTTTCAATTGAAATTGTGCAGTCCATTCGACTGTGGCGTTCTACTCCTAGCCGACGCTTAAGGTAACTGTTTGTGTGTTTCCAAAAGACGTCAGGCGTCGCCTCCCCATCGGTATCGGAACAGTCAATACTTGCTCGACCTATTAGGGTGATGCAAATCTTTTGTGTATGTTTCTGTAGGTCCATCACAGAGATGTGGATGCCGGACTGCGGCTGATCAACAACTCGTAGAGGAGGAAGTGGGAATTACCGTTTAACATCCCGTTTACAGCGAAATGATCACAGACTGAGATCAAGTTTGGATTATGGAAGAGTGGGGAAGGTAATCGGTCGTGCTCATTTAAAAGAGCCATCCCGGCATTTGCGTGGAGCCATTATGGAAATCACGGAAAACCTAAATCAGGACGGCCAGACGTGGATCTGAACCGTCGTCCTCCCGAATACGAGTCCAGTGTGCTGACCACTGCGCCACCTCGCTCGGTAATAACTCGTAGAACAAGGACACCGACACGCATAATTCTAAGTAAAAAAAAATATATTTAATCAACCATTTTCGACGCTTCCTTTAGTGTCATGGGCTTAACTAATAAAAAAAAATTAAATCTGTTGATGCCCTTTACCTACAAGTTTTGTTTATGTGTACACAACTGTGTTACTGAAACATTGAATTTTCTGAATTTTATGTAAAGAGTTCTGTGTTGTTAGTTATGACGTCAGACAGAGTGAGACGGAACACAGTTACTGCGACTGAAAATCTTCTTGTGCTTGCTGATGGTTAGTAAGAATCGAATTTGGTAGGTCCTCGCACTGCCTATCGATATGTTTCTCGACAAGAAGGATAGTCATAAAGTTTCATCTATCAGTTTCTACAGTAAACAAATAAATAAATAAAACAAATAATTAATTTTTTTGTTTGCAAGTACCAGTCTACAGTCTTGGTAAAGATTAAAATTCCCTAGACACATTACCGTAGCATGTCCCTTGAGGACCTAATACGAAATGACCATCCCACTAATAAAATGGAGGCAGGTTGCGCCATTTTGTTTCGGTCCAGCTAGCGGCTTCCTACGAAACTGTGATGCAGTGGTTACCACGTGTACCTGTAAACAACCAACAAGTTAATTACGTAACTTTGATTTGTTTCTGAAGAGCGTCCGCCTTGAACAAATACGTTTTTTTTTTCTTTTTATTCCACAAACATGTTTCGCTGAAGTTTCAGCATCATCAGCAGGACTTTGTTATGTTCTATAAAACAGGAAAAACGCTTTTTATTACTGGTACACACATAAATTTGAGTTTTTAAAGACAGTATTTACACATTTGAAAAACAGATACAATTTCTGTACATACAAGTATACCTTGTTATCATTCGCTGTGTATTTTTGGATTTTATGTAATTTAATGCACTTGTTTTATTTCACGTTCTGTCATCTGCAACCATATGTAGAACAGTTATTTACTTCGAAAATTTACGACTGGGCATGTTATGGTTATGCCTACCATTAATTAATATTATGTGGAAGATAGTGTGTGTGTGTGTGTGTGTGTGTGTGTGTGTGTGTGTGTGTGTGAGTGTGAGTGTGAGTGAGTGTTTGCAATATGTTTCACTTTCACTTTTTCTGAGGAAAACTATCAAATACAAATTTCCATAACTGAAAGAAAGCAAGTAAACGAGTAGACAGTTCTTTGCAATTGAACTCTGTTCGCTGTCCTCGAAAGACTATCAGATAACTACAGCCCTTAAACACCCGAAACACCCCTTGCAAACCACATGCACGCGCAACACACACACACACACACACACACACACACACACACACACACACACACTAAATAAAAAGATAAATAAAGTGAAATAAGGAAAAGTAATAATTAATAAATAAGAGTCACAGGCATTCACTCTTTCTCTCTTTCTCCCTCTCCCTCTCCCTCTCCCTCTCCCTCTCTTCCTCTCTCTCTCTCTCTCTGTCTTTCTCTCTCTCTCTCTCTCTCTCTCACACACACACATACACACACACACACACACACACACACACACACACACACACTACAAAGATTCAAAACTCTAGCCCAGAAAACATTCAATATTCAGCTGTCCGCCATCTTGTTTCTGTCATTTGTAAACACTGACACGAAAAGTTACTTCCTTCAAGGTGAAGATAATGGGGAAACCAACAAAAGTAAGTGAAACAAATTTGGAAATACACACACACACACACAATCCTCCACATAAAAGTAGTTAAAATCTGTGGAACAAGACAACTACTTTAAATTACATAAAATCCAGGGACTCCACAGCATGTGGTAACAAGGTGTGTGTACAGAAATTTTGTAAGTTCTTCAAATATCTACATACTGTCTTTAGAAGCTCAAATGAATGGGTGTACCAGTAGTAGAAAGGACTTGTGCTGTTTCATAGAAGATAACAAAAATCGACTGATGATGCTGAAATCTCAGCGAAAGATATCCGGGGAATAAAAAGTAAAAGAAAAAAAAAATGTTTCTCTCAAGGAGGATCCTCTCCAGAAATAAATCTGTTTGTAAGCAATCACGGACAGAAGATCTTCAACCTCAATAAGAATACGTAACTTTCTTTTTTCGAGTAGGTAACTTAAAATTTTATGGGTACCCCTCGTGCAGCGATCCTCGGTCATTCATCACTGTCCTGAATGCATCACTTTATGTGGGTGTTGATGCCTTCTTGTGCTTCAGTTGCTATTCCTTGTAAGACTGTAGACTATTCTTTTTTCTTAACGTTGTGGACGGTGTGTTGCAGGCGGACCCGCTGGACGCGGGCACGGACAACGGCTTCACGTTCACGGCGCCCAACTGGCGCACCGAGCCGCCGGGCCCCGTCTACCGCATCACCAGCCGCGCGCCCGCGCACCCGGCCGGCTCCTTCTACTACCCACAGCTGGACGAGCTGCCGCCCATCGCCACCTTCCAGATCATCAAGGTGCGTGCGCCACACAGCTGACTCTCCCTCTCCCCCTGCCTCTGCATCTGGCGTAACGAGTTGTCTTCGACAGAATGACCTCATCCATGTCTCTCATCCGTCATATAGTTGTTTTTTAACTCATCTCTGTCTTCATGTTCTATAGTTTTGACTTGGGCGCGTATGACGCCAGTTGTTTTTTGCGCCCTAAAGGAAAACAAAACCAAATCAACACTGATGAGCCAAAACATTATGGCCACCTACTTAATGGGCTATTTGTCCATCTCTGGAACTAAATACATCACTGGTTCTGCGTATCAGGGATCCGGAAATTTGTTGGTAGGTTTCTGGTGGTATGTGGAATTACATGTCTAAGCACAGGTCATGTAATTCGCGTAAATAACGGGCTGCTAATTTGCGTACTCGGTGATGGCGCCCGACAGCGACCCAGATGGCTTCCATAGGATTTACGCCAGTCAAATTTTGTCGTTGATACATCAACGTGACTTCACTATAATCTCCCCAAACCACTGTAGCACGGTCCTATCTCCGGGATACGGACAATTATACTGATGAAGAATGACATCGCCGTCAGGGAAGACATGTAGCATGAATGAATGCACGTGGTTCACAGCTGTCAACGTCTCTTCGATTATTACCACAGGTCCCATGCAAGCGTAGGAGAATGTCTCCCGTAGCATAATCCTGCTCCCACGAGCCTGCGCCCGTGGCGCACTGCACGTTTTGAGCCCTCGTTCACCTAGATGACGGCGTTTGTCCAGACGACCATCGACTTAATGTAGAAAAAAAGTGATTCACCCGAACAGACGATACGTTTCCATTCATCGACGGTCGAGTCCCGATTCTCCTTTGCCCACTCCAGTCGCATTAGAGGATGCCTTTTGGTCAACATATTAACACGTAGGGGTGGTCTGCTGCGGAGCTACATGTTCAACAATGTACGACGAACGGTGTGCTCCGAAACATTTGTGTGTACACCAGCACTGTCACCTTTCGGCAGAGATGCCACAGACCAACATCTAGCTTACTTTAGACGGTAGACAAGCCTCCGAAAACACGTTCTGTGAAGAGTCGTGAATTTACAAACATTTAACGCCGACTGGTAGTTTCACTGTCCTCCTACCTCTTTCCGTAGATGCTCACGACAGTAGCACGTGATCATTCGATCAGTTTCTCCGTTTTCGAGTTACTAGTGCACAGGCTCTGCATAATAATAATCTGACCTTTGCCAAAGTCTCTTATCTCAACAGATTTCCCCATTTGCAGCCCATATTTCCCCCGTCCGTGTCTGCTCTCCTTATATACTTTTGTTATCACGTCACGTGCTCGCAACGCCACGAGGCGGCATCCGACGTCTCGGTGGGGAATGGTCATAATGTTTTGGCTTATCAATGTACATCAGCATACATGTTCTGCTAACAACTGTGAAGCATAAAATACTAAATGGCTCTGAGCACTTAACTTCTGAGGTCATCAGTCCCCTAGAACTTAGAACTACTTACACCTAACTAACGTAAGGACATCACACACATCCATGCCTGAGGCAGGATTCGAACCTGCGACCGTAGCGGTCGCGCGGTTCCAGACTGTAGCGCCTAGAACCACTCGGCCACCCCGGCCGGCAGCATAAAATACGTAGCGTGCTACCACATGCTGTGGTTTCTTCCTGTTCCAACTGCGTACGGATCGTGGGTAGAGTGACTGCGTAAATACCGGGTGGCTATAATTAAAGTGCAGCTACTCACGATGTCCAGCGTGGTCTGTAACTATCGTATGGGGGCGAAACTTGGTAGATACGCTAATGTGGATCCGATTCACGCTGGAAAAAAATTACTTCCAGTTTTGGAGGCCAGGGGAAGATCTGTCGCTGTACAGTGTTTGTATGACGGTATGGTATCCACAGTGTCATTTGACAAGCCATAACGTAAGGGACAGTATGGCTATCGGTCAGAGAGACCGTGCGCTGTTAGTAAAACTATTTTATGTGAACGGCAGCAATTACAGTACTGCATTGAGAGAGTGTCGCCGACTGAAAGTCTGAGGAGAGGCCCGATGTCATTAAATGGTTTACAAAGGATGACACGGGTGACCTTGGTGTGACACCCGGAAGAGGAAGACGCCTTATCCCAGTGGAAGTTATTGACGAGCTTGCTATTACTGTAACTGACCATGCGGCACGTGTCCCATGTAGTAATAGTGCTCGAGCACTTTTACGAAAATTATCCATCCCATGGCCAACAGTATGGAAAGTTTTGCGATCTACTTTACACTGGTACCCGGACAAGATCCAGACAATGAATCAAGTGAAACCTTATGATCCGCAACGGCATTCTGAAATTGTTCGACGGATCGAAACTGATAACATGTGCCCGGGCAGTATTCTACACAGTCACGAGGCACTTTTTACGCTATAGGGTACAATGAATACAGAGAGCTACGGAATTTGTGGTACTGCTAAATCACGTGTTGCGCACGAAGACCCACTGCAAGCGCCGTATGTCACTGTGTGGTGTGGATTCAGAAGCACCTTTATTCTCGACCCGTTATTCTTCAAAGAAAATACACCCAGAGGGCTTGTCAGGTGACGTCTGGACGCTATCGAGACGCCCTTGTGCATAATGTGATACCTCCTTTGGAAGAGCTCAACTGTGTGGAAACCACTGTTTTCATGCAAGATGCAGCAACACCTCGGATCGTTCGCCCAGTGGAAGATCTGCTTAATGCAACCTTCCAGCCGAGCGGTTCTAGGCACTTCAGTCTGGAACCGCGCTGCTGCTACTGTCGCAGGTTCGAATCCTGCCTCGGACATCGATGTGTGTGATGTCCCTAGGTTAGTTAGGTTTTAGTAGTTCTAAGTGCTTAGAGCCATTTGAACCATTTTTGCAACCTTCCACGAACGTGTTATATTAAGAGGTATACCGGATGCATGGCCTCCAAGATCACTTGATAATCCTTGCGACTTTTGGCTCTTGAGATATCTAAAGGAACGCAGGCCAGTATTCAGGAACACTTAGTACAGTTCCACCAGAACTCTACGAACAATTATTGATTACGTCGTTTTACGGATGCAGCATCTCGCCGACATCTCCGGTACTCATGCTGAACAAAGTGTGTAAGGCGAGGTTAATGATAAAATCAACATCATGCCTTGCCCACTTGTTTGACCCCTTCAGGCCACGTCCCGTTCGTAATCGATTACATACGGAAACACTACTATACGTCTTTCTTGCATTCATAGAAGCAGATTTGCATCTGATGGTCAAAAGTGGAACTAATTTTTTTCCGATAAATCGGTTCCGCGTTAACACATTAGCATATGTACCAATTTTCGCTGTCACACGATAATTACACCCCTCACTGGACCTGCGTCAGTAGCTACACTTTACTTAGGTATCTAAGTCGTTCAGTAATTGGTATAATCTCGTCTTCGCTATCACTACGGGAGTGATACGCATGTAGAAGATAACATCTACACGACTACTCTGTGGTTGACAATTAAGGGCGTGACACTTAATTACTTCTCTGCCGTTCCGCTCTCGAATAGCGCTGAGGAAGAACGAGCAATTGAGTCATTTCGTGCGAGCTTTGATTTCTAGTATTTTATTATTACGATCGTTTCTCCCTACGCAGGTGGGCATCAGCAAAATATTCTGCAATTCGGAGGAGAAAACTGGTGATTCAAATTTAGCGAAAACATTTGGCAGCATCGAAAAACGCCTGTGTTTTAGTGGTTGTCACTACATCTCGCGTATCATATCTGTGACAGTCACTCCCCTATTTCGGCACATTACAAAACGAGCTGCCCTTCTTTGAGCTTTTTCGATGATCACAACTGATGCGGATTCCACACCGCACAGCAGTCCTCCAAAAGAAGACGCATAAGAGTAGTGTAAACTGCCCCTTTGGTAGTCCAGTTGCATTTTCTAAGTGTTCTGCCAATAAAACGCGTTCGCACAACATTATTTATGTGATAGTTACAATTTAAGTTGTTCGTAACTGTCATCCCTAGGAATTTAGTTGAATTGACAGCATTTAAATTTGTATGATTTATCGTGTAACTGATATTTGACGGACTCCTTTTAGTACTCATGTGGGTGACCTCACACTTCTTATTATCTAACATTTCGGCTCACCAACGTACCTCTACCATTTTTGTTTAATACTGGTTCATGAAATTTAGTAATAACTTGGGTCTATTTGTAAGAGCCTACAAATTCAGAATTTTCAACAGTTCTATGATACTTCCCTGCGAGTGAAACAAACGCTAGACCGTTCGTGCCACATTCCTTCGTTAGCCCTATTTGGCATGAGATTTACACACTTGAGCAGTATCAGATGGTTCAAATGGCTCTAAGCACTGTGGGACTTAACATCTGAGGTCATCAGTCCCCTAGACTTAGAACCACGTAAACCTAACTAACCTAAGGACATGACACACATCCATGCCCGAGGCAGGATTTGAACCTGCGACCGTAGCAGCCGCGTGGTTCCGGACTGAAGCGTCTAGAACCGCTCGACCTCAGCTGAGCAATATCGTAAGACGGGACACACAAGTGATTTCTAAGCAGTCCCCTTTGGAGATCGACAGTATTTTTCCAGTATCCAGTAAATGAATCGAAGTCCGCCACCTGCCTTACCTTAGACTGAGCCTGTGTCATTATTTATTTTCATTTCCTACAAATTGTTACACTATACGTATGTAAAGTGTCTGTTCTTTCGGACATGTGCGAAAGAACAGACATCATTTTGATGCAGCAGCCATTATGAATTAAGACGCAAAGGAATTACAGACATGGGTTGCGAGTGGACATTGATTTAAACCAATGCGGAAACTTGAAAATTTATACCGGACGGGGATTCGAACCAGTTTTCCTGGAAACTAGGCAGATGTGCCGACCACTGAGGCGTCCAGATACAGTGGTCAGTGCAACAGCCTCCCGTCAAACCCAAATTCTCAACTTATCGAAACACTACTAACGTAGTGTTCCTTCCCCATTATCTTCACCACTCGCGGCATTTCGCCGATTCCCATACGAGTTTAAGGCTGGTGTGCATCCGCACTGAAGAGATCACTGGCCATCCTCGCCTTAATTGTGTGTGTATCTATAACATTAGTAGTGTGTGGATAAGTTGAGTATTTGGATCTTACGGAAGGCGTGCTAGGACAGTCCGGCCAGTTGGGATGACCACTGTGTCGAGATAGCTTAGTGTCAGAGCATCAGCCTAATAAGCAGAAGAACCGGGTTCCAATCCTGGTCCAACACAAACTTTCAACTTTCCCATCAATACCCACTCGCCGCCAATGTCTCTAACTCCCTCATGTCTTAAATTTTTACATTCATTGCAGATAATTGTGTGAGTTACTGATGCCAGTCGTCAAGCGTTGATTCTGTAGTCATCGGACACTAAGTTTTTTTCGTTTTGTGAAATGAATAATTTTATGTTACTGTACATTTAAAGCAAGTTGCCAACAACTGCACCACTTAGAAATCTCATCAACGTTAGGTCGAATACGTGTACAGTTTTCTCGGAATGAGTGTTATCGCCGTTGTGGCCGAGGGTTTCTAGGCGCTTCAGTCTAGAATCGCGCGACCGCTAGGTCGCAGGTTAGAATCGTGCCTCGGGCATGGATGTGTGTGATGTCCTTAGGTTAGTTAGGTTTAAGTAGTTCTAAGTTCTATGGGACTGATGATGTTAAGTCCCATAGTGCTCAGAGCCATTTGAACCATTTTTGAGTGTTGTCATGCACTGGTGTGCGAAATTTAATGACGAAAGTAACTTTAGCATGATGTGTCACTTCCAAGTAATATAGCATCGATGAAACGTGGACCATACAGGGAAAGAACTGCTGCACTACAGTACAAGGTAACTGAAAGAAATACGCAATGAGACGAATGGAAATGACACATTTATTCAAAGACAGTAATTACAAGGCGTGGCGAGTTATAATAGCCCACTGGACACTAAAAAGGCGGGACATGGTTCTTAATTCGGTGTGTGGCCACCACTGACGGCACTGCATGCTGTGCAAGAAGCTCCCATGCTGCCCACACGGTTGGTTCAAATGTTCAAATGTGTGTGAATTCCTAAGGGACCAAACTGCTGAGGTCATCGGTCCCTAGACTTACGTACAACTTAAACTAGCTTATGCTAAGAACAACACACACACACACGCCCGAGGGAGGACTCGAACCTCTGGCGGGAGAGGCCTCGCAGTCTGTGACATGGCGCCTATAACCACGCGGTCACTCCAAGCAGCACACCGTTGGTAAAGAGTAGTTGTTGTAGTGCGTTCCACTCCTCCAACAGTGGGGCTGACAACTGCAAGGTCGTCGTTGGTGCTTCTGCACATACTGCAATGTATCTCCCCAACACAGCCCACGAGTCGGTGGGATTTAAGTCGGGGAAACGGATAGGCCAGTCCATTCGCCGTATATCATCTCGTTTCAAGAGCTTCTGCACGTGTGCTATTAGCTGCAGTTGCGCATTATCATCCGCAAAAAATGAACACAGGACCAAATGCACCATTGAAAAGACGCACTTGGGGAAGGAGTACAGTGTCAAAATAACGTTGACGGTTAGCGTACCGCGTTCGTAGATTTGGAGGTCACTATATCAGTGAAACATTTTGCCTCGCCACATCGTATGACCTGCGCCACTGTAACAATCATGCTCGACAGTGTACCTGTGTGCATTTCGCGATCCCATTTCTCGCCTTATGAGGGCACCCCCAGCGTTGTCGAATGTGATCGTTTTGGTAGTCCAGGTATAACGATGACATTGCTCTACTTCTCCAGGCGTATTTTCAGGACTGCATTCGGTCCTGAGTTCATTTTTGTGGATGATAATGCGCGATCGCATCGAACGGCACAGGTGCCGAAGATTTTGGGGCGAGATGATATTTGGCGAATGGACTAGGCTGTCCGTTCCCCCGACTTAAATCCCATCGAGGACATGTGGGATGTGTTGGGGAACCGAATTGCAGCACGTCCAGAAGCTTCAGCGACCATCTAGCAATTGTCAGCCGGTGGAGGACCGGTGGAGGAACGGAACCATATACCACAAGTGGTCCTTACCAACCGTGTGGCCTGCATGAGAGAATTTTGCAGAATATGCATTGCCATCTTTGGTGATCACACGTTCTATTAAGAACCATGTCTCCCCTTTTCTAATGTCCAGGCGATCATCATGATAGCGGTAACTTCAGTGTAAGTATTGTCTTCGAATAAGACCGCCATTTCTGTTCGTTTCATTGCATACTTAGTTTATTTATCTTCTGTACTGTACAGCAGCAGTTCTTTCTACGTATGGTCCTCGTTTCATCGAGCTCCATTATTCGGCAGGGGCACATCATGCGAAATCTACTTGGGTCCTTAAGATTTGCACTCCAGTGTACATAACTGCATTATTTGGGAAAAGTGTGAAATTGCAGTTAATATTGTCTGATAGGTCATTAAAATACAGCATTAACAACAAGGACCGATACACCCCATTGGAACCATCAGTCATGTGAAACCCAGCGCACACTTTTGTCAAATGACATCCTGAGAGCCATGGATCGAGGACTTCAGGTGGATGCAGTATTTTTTGACTTTAGAAGACTATTTGCCCCAGCACCACACGTACGCATCGCTATAAAAAACACGATCACACGAGGTATCAAGCGAAATTTGTGACTGGAGTTTCCTTGGCAGGGAGCATGCAGCACGCTAACTGGGAACGAGAATCGTCGACAGATGTAGAAATAGCTTCAGATGTGCCGCAAAGAAGTGTTTTTGGTCCTTTGTTGTACATGTTGTGTATTAGTGACCTCACAGACAATATTAACGATAAGACTTGTCGCATATATGCAGTCATCTATACTCATGCAGTCACTACTGATTAAAGTTAATTAACTTTCATCTCATTTGCGTGTTTTCAGCTTCTTTCCACATCTTTTTCCCCTACCTGGGCATCCGTTTAAAATCATACTGTCGTCAGTGAGACGCTAAACTCTGATTTTCCTTAGTAATGTTTGATGAATGTATTTTACGACATTCGAGTGCAACATCATCACTATAGTTCCAGGCGTATGTAAAGAAAATTGATTAAGCAACGGGAATGTTTAGAGCTATTGACTGTTATTTGCTCGTAAAAATTTTTTTTTTTTTTACATATCGCTGCTACTCACAATTCTTGGTTCAAAATCGTTCAAATGGCTCTGAGCACTATTAGACTTAACTGCTGAGGTCATCAGTCCCCTAGAACTTATAACTACTTAAACCTAACTAACCTAAGGACATCACACACATCCATGACCGAAGCCGGATTCGAACCTGCGACCGTAGCGGTCGCGCGGTTCCAGACTGTAGCGCCTAGAACCGCTAGGCCACTCCGGCCGGCACAATTCTTGGTGACGTTGCTTATTGTATTTTAAGACTGCAACATGTTTCGAAGTATGTCCTTATCTCTTGATCTTAATGTAGTAGTTTCTAGCCACCGTGTGTTGTGAGCCGCTTCGTTCGTCAGATATGAGTTCTCTTAGGGACTGTCCTCGTTCCGTCAGGGTGAAACTGTGAAGTTTTGTTCTCCGTTGTTTTTTAAAGTTGTATAGAAAACTTATAGCATGATGTTTAATAAAGTACGCGCGGTCATTAATAGAAACATGTTGCAGTTTGAAAATAAAGTAAGCAGATAACCGTTTTACGAATATTAACCAAAACGATTGGAGACACAATATGTCTCTCGTCGCGACGGTACGGGCAGTGAACATTCTCGATCGTTTCAGATCGTGCGTCCTTTTCCCTGTTTTGTCACAAGAGCGTTCCACTCTTTCATTGAACTTGGATTCTAGTACAAATTCGCTAATCCTCTCACAAAAACTCGGCCGGCACCCCATTCGTACAAATTCGCAATTCCTCTCACAAAAGCACCTTTGACAGCAGTCCGTGAGCTTTTCCGATGTCAGAGTAAGCTGAGCATTATATCGATGACCCCGTGGCGCGCCCACAGCACCGCCGTCCTGTCCGTCCTTTTGTTGGCGTTTTTAAAGGCTAACTAGCCATTTTCACGAACTCCTCTCTTTTGTTCTCTTCTGCGCTCACAAAACGAACTAATGCTCTGCCGTGTGCATGTGTGAATGTTTCATGTCTTTAGACGAGTGCTGTTTATGGACATATTGTGTTTAATGGGTAATACTGCTTACAAATAACGCGGAAGCAGGCAATTATTAGAGCCCAGTGATGAAGTAAAAGACGTGGTTACTCTGGCATTAACCAACATGTTACAACCAAACGTCAATAGAAAATACCCGATTTCTCCTTTTAATTTCGTCTAACATCAACACAGCAATTTGTAACAGAGAATTAAAAAAACTGTCATCAACCGGAAGGTTGAGTTGCAAATTACGGTCCCTTACTCGACATTGTCCAATAAGAGGGGGTATCCAGTTGCCTTCCTCACTAATCAGTTATAAAGGAGCCTACAGTTTAATGTTGACTCTGAGCCGATATGTAGCAAGGTATTTTCCACACTAAGAAATCATTTCCAGAAGTGGAAGAAGCGATAAATGCCAGAAAAAATACTGCAGCCAAACACGGTTTGAATCCCAGACGTCTGAATTTACCATCCCGTCTTCTTTAAATTTTCGTGTAAACTGTCTCCCTCACACGGCTAGGCAGCGTATTTCCTTTCGTAACGTATCGTATCTACAGTTGTTTGCCACTATTCCTACAGTTACGCTCGGCGCTTCTGAAAACACGTTTCCATAATGGCCTCGGTAATACGTTGATGAATCAGTCATTTCGTTCAAATTATGCGAAGGTTACAATGATTCGAAACTAGATTCTGAGAATTCACCAGTGCATTCAAATATCTTCTTTTAGATAACAGAGTTTGTAAAAATCGAAATTTTCCAACAAAACCCTTCTTGCCTTGCAGCATTAAATTAATCAACTGCAGCCATTGTCCAGTGGTTAGACTCTTTTTAGCACAATCGTAGAGGTCTCGTGTTTGATTGCAGTCACTGCTAGTATTTGAAAATCCAGTCTACTTATTTACGCCTTCCAAGGGTGATCTGTACAAAATGTCGTAATAACGTGGAATGAGATAATTTTCAGGTTATTTGGTGTTACATACATAGATTCGTGCTGAGAATTATGAGATTAATTTATGGAACAGTAAAAATATTTATTCAATTAATGCAAGTAATTTCATTTTTTTTGCACTATATAAATTATATGTTTCGGACTTAACTACTACGGAACTACGGAACTAAAAAAGTTGCCAAGAACAAGCGTTTGTAACTTCCTTTCATATTTAACTTTATGATCATTCAGTTCTGAGGTAAAGCCAATTTCAATAACGAGTAATGTAGGTCTTATGCTAGAGCAACTGAAAACTTACAGTAGCAGAAATCACACTCATTCCTACGAAACCTTTTTTCAAAAGAATGCGGAGGAGTGGACAGAGATAAGGGCACGTTGAGGTGAGAAGCTTCCCATAAAGGTGGAAGACTCTGCAGTGATTATCGGCTTCGGTCTGCAGAAGGCAAGGAGACTACTGAAATAAATAAAGAAAAAGGGTAGCTACAGGGCACTCATTCTCCTAAGATTTCTGATACAACCTCCTCCTGAGTAAAGGATCTCAAAGGTACGTTAATTCCCTGTTAGAAACTACAAGATTGGAATTCTCGAGATAGGATCATCGCGAGGTCAAATAGGCTATGTTTCTCGGAATCGTATACAGGAAAATTAACAACTTTAATACAGAAAGGAAGATGCAAAATTACAACAGAGGTGGATAGTATGGGCTAGCCTTACTCGAATTATGCGTAATGATGACAGAATGTGGATTAATCAGGTGACGGTTAATGAAAAAATTAATAGATGGAAGGAAACTAGAGGGATAAATGTTTCTGGAATTCGACTGGTACCTTACTCAAAATTCACGAGAGAAGAGAGTACAGTTGGAAAAGGTCAGAGGATAGAAAGACTGTCAACGGAATAGTTATATTGTAAAACACAGGTGGCTGTAAAGCATACACGTCAATAAATATTATCTTAGAACTTAAATTACTAATAACGAGCGGCATGCTGTTAAAGAAGAAGAACGTAAAGAAAATGGAGTAAACTAAAAAGCGGAACGTCGAGGAGAAACTGAACACCAAAGAGCTACTCTGAGTCTTGCAGCACTGGATTAAGTTAAGTTGCTGAGAGTCGTTGCCAGAAAGAGGAGCGGAACACAGCAGAGAAGGAAATGTTTAAAATCCAAAGTGCCCACTGTATGTACAGTTGAATCGGTAGCGTAACGGACATGTCTGATTCAAAAGAAGAAAACTGATGATGAAAGACGTATCTCAGTGACAAGTTGAGATACAAAATCTTAAAAAGGTCTGTGGGAAATGAAATGTGAAGCAAGCGTAAAACAACCTCAGAATGGACAAGAGAGAAAAATAAGCCTGTCTAAATAAAGATAGTTCTAGGAAAAAATGAAGCTGCAAGCAAGAATTTAATGCAAGTAATTATATAGAAAATACACGATGCCTTAAAGGCATATGCAGATCTTGACAAAATCTTCGCCTGTATAAGATGAAATTACTCAAAATCTGAAGAGGAATATGGATAACATACAGATACAGACGAGTAGTCCACAATATCTATCAAACTCAAATTGAAGCAACGATAATAATAATCGTGTGTCTCAACAGCCCGGTGCAAGTCTTTCAACTGGAAGCCACTGTGGTGACTTGCCTGTTCGAAAGCTTACGGCGCACTCAGACGGACAGCTATTCGAGTACTAATTGGGTGCGGTATTGCTTAACTTCCAACGTGGCAAGGCTGTTGGAAGTAATGAAACTCAGGGAGTTCACAAACACACTGCACCTTCTCCCAGCTCCCTTTGGCCTACCTTTTGTGATTTTACTTCCCAAATAAGAAAATTCTTTCCGTCCTTCTATTGTACCTTGCTCAAATAAAATGTTTGGCTCGTTTCTATATTACTTTCTCCTATTCTGCCTTCGCTTTGTCGTTCTCATTTTGTGTATGCATAAACTACATTTTACATCCAACAGCGTGGTCTTCCCGTTTGATAATGATTGCAAGTCTTTCTCGTGTTCTGATAAAAGATTAGTGTGTACTGCCAGCTTCAGTGCTGGTACGTGCTCCCCCAAGGATTTTATGCATGGTATCGTTTTTACGATCAAAAATTTTTTGCTGCCGGTCAGTGACTTGTTTATTTTATCTTCAACAAGACTCATGCCAAGCACTATTTTTTTTTCCTTTTTAAGTTTTTTCTTATAACATCTGGAGACCTAAATGTATACGAGCTGCTGCAAAATTCCCACAAACTTCACCTTAGCGCAAACAAGCGAAAATGGCTTGCCAGGAATGTTGCACGTTCTACAAGGAACGAAACAGCCGCGATTTACACACCACCCATTTCGAACACGTAAATGCTTTCACACGTAACCGATACAGAAGAGCGTCAATAGCCGTTCACATGATTATTGCAGAACACCCGTTTGAAAAGTCAGAAAAATATATTGAGGTACTTCACTCGCGATATAGTGTTTTTCTATAGAATTTAAAGACCAAATTCTAAATGAAATACTCGAAAGTGGCTCAGTTATTTTCTTTAGATGTTTCATTAATTTTCTCAAACATTGAAAAAAATTATGACAGTGCTTAGAAGAAAGCTGCTGAATATAAGGTATACTTTTTTACTTATGAAAACGTTCCCTATGGGGAGAAAAATTAGATTATGTGAGTAGATAGGATACATAATAAACCGGTGTTGAATCAAATCGGGGAGAGAATAAACAGATGTCCCAGTTTGACTGAAACAACCCTTTATAGAGATACTGACATCGAGATAAATGGATGTAAGTTGCAATACTTCGCCTGAAGATGATGGATACGCAGTCGATTGAAACGTTGCTACTAGAAGACGACGCCACTCGGCTGATAACCCGTGAAGATTTTATAGCTGAAATACGCCGAGAAAGCCTGCAATCGCATATAAGTTGCAATAGTTATTCAGACATGAAGTGACGTTCACGCGAAATTCTAGCGTGGAGAGGTGCAAACAGCGCAGTCTTCGGACGAAACTTCACAATAACAACGACTGAGAAAATATCATATTGCTTTATTGCTAATCTGTAAAATAATAAATCTGTATTATGCTTCTGACAAATGTTATCATTACGACAATGAAAAAAATGTGTTACGGTCACAGGCGTTGGCACCCACTTTATAGAAGATGAAATACAACTTTTATCCAATTTACAAATTTAACCTAACAAGAACTTCGAAGATAATATTAGCGTTGACTCGATCTTTTATTTGTAACGCTATTTTGTTCTTTCCGTGATCAGATACTTACAGCAGAAAGTGAAACGTAAAACATTATATTTCCGATTTTGCGTACAACAGCGCGTTCTTTCACCGTTTCGACCAGCCCATATTTGGAACTGGTCAATTAATATTCTCTTCAGCGCGCAGTGAACTGGCATATACTTGATCGTCACCGGCAAATGCCTACATGGCGCTTTTCGGAGAGCGTTAAGAATAAACCAAAAACAATGCAGAGTTCGGCGAATTGTTTTAAGCTGCGCACACAACTTCCGATTTCAGTACGAGGCTATCCATTTGCAAGTATTACATAAGCACAGAATTCTATCGGCAGGTCGCATAACTTTAACTTTGTTTTCCCAGTAATTCCCCAGAATTTAATGTCGCTGGGAACTAGAGGTTGCAAATGCGCAAAACTTGGGTGCAGTGTCGTAACTTGCCGGATAACCGGAGCTGCGATGCTCCTGCTCGCAGAATTCCTTAATATCCAGCAGAGAGCGCCGTAATGTCATACCACACGTTTGGGTACAGCCCCGCGCTTTCAAAAATATGCACCATCGCCTCCAACGGGATATGACTAATTGCTTTCATCGATGTATCTCTCATCAATACCCGCGGAATGACTTATTGTATATTTAGTGACTTCACCTTAGGGAGGGTTGACCGAAAACTTCGTGTGCACATTTTTGCGAAGTCGGCAATGAAGGCAATCTAACCTGTCATACCTTTCGGACAGGGTGAAGACTGCCCCGAAAAGTACTACTTTCCCTTTACACGATGTTACCAATGTTTGTAACTTGTGAATGTTTCACCACACCGCCAGTCTCCAGGGCTTCGCAGGATCGTAGAAAACGTGAGCATTATAGACTTCTTTTGTCAGCACGGTAGTAAAGTCACGTCATTTTCGAGTGAAATTGAGCATTCGTAGATTTGCATCATCTTCCTTGTCAGGAGATGACTGATTTCTGGGATTGATGGAGCTTGGGGAAGGTTAATACAAGCAAAAGGTTCACAAACACAAACATTAAAAGAGAGCAATGGTTCAGAGAAAGGTCCTCTCTCCTCTTCCACTCCGTAATTCCGGTTCAAGGAGAAATATTTCGTACATTTGCGACTACTAATCTTAAACTACCTTTCAAGGTTTCGTCTTGTCACCTATAGGAAGACGATCACACCCGTAAAAGAGAAGAATCTCGAAGTCAGTAGTCAGTCAGCCATCTGACGAGAAAGATGGTGTAAATCTTTGAAAGCTCAGGTTTCAATCCAAATACAACATGGCTTATTCGCCGAGAGAATATTATACAAGTTGGTCGCAGCGATCTCATTGTAGGAAACATGACGTCTTCCGGCGTACCCATCTCGTGCTCGGTAGTCACGCAGGAGTCTAGCGACGACACAGTGATCTGCCTTATTTTTCTCTTTTTATTTAATTAGGTTGAATGGGACCGTTATTCTACGCTGCACTACGAATGTTATATTACACAAGTACGAGTATTAGAACGGGTGTCTGTATGGATTATCTCAAGAATCTTATTCACCATACGGTCAATCATCAGACTGTCCAATATTGTTCATCGAAGCTTCTGCTCACCAGCATACCTGAATCAATTATTTGTCAAGGATGAGTGTTCTGTCATAGCCATTGTGTCGAATCTGGTGAATACTGTTTGTAGAACCATGCCAGTACCAACAGAACTCTATAAATTATAATTTTTATTTGTGTATTATTTCTTTATTAAAAAAACGAAGGGCACCGCAAATCCAGTGAAGGCGGTAAGAATATTACGAATTTGTAGGATTTTCATTTGCTTGTCTGTCCAGTGCTATATCGACTATCTGTGTCCAATCTGCTCGCTGCATTTTGCATCGTCCTGGATGTAAATCATTGGGGCATTGATGCTGCACTCTAATGAAAATGACGAACCCAGCACTTCCAATTTTGATTATAGTTTAATGAGATCCAACTATTTTTTCACAAAACTTTTACAGCTGAGACTGACTGTTGACTTACACAGACTAAACAATAACACACTGACTGACTGCTTGCAAACAACAACTTACACTGACTAGGTGAACGCAGATCTCCTATCCACAAGGGCGTCTAGCTTACTATAAGCATTACAACCTAACATTTCATCGCGTCTCATAAATTTTTCATAAAGTTGGAAACGAGTTACAGATTCACCGAGACATTATAAACAACGTGACCCTGCGGTTCTTTCCTGAGACACACTCCCCTCAGGTAACGCAGTTATGAAATGTGATCCACAAACACCAAAAAGTATTTGTGTGTGGTGCTTTGCACAATATGGTGATGTGCAAAATATATAAGTGCTGCATATATTTTGGAATATTTGAAAAATTCAGTCCTGCAACTTCGCAACAAAATTGCGCGGAATTTTCGATGTAAGTACCATAACCACTTAACCTCACATATTTATTTACTCTGTATTTCATCGCTTGGAGGTTAGTTATGTTCACATAGGGTACTTCTAACGCTGTTTTCTACCGTAGGGCACCAACACACCAAGAATATTTCACCACAGTGGACAAATAAAAATCTAAAACTGACGAATATGTAAAATGTATCTTTCAAATAATGTGAACAGCCATCTGATGAACTTGTCAGTTCGAAACAGGTTATGGCGCTATTTACTTAAATAAATAGCAGTATTAATAGCGGCTGGTTGCTGTATTCTTCTTTGTAAGAATCAACGTACTTTAATTGTACACAGCTACGGTCTCACTATGTCAGTTTTAGATAATAAAATAGTTGCAGCCTTTCTCTGTCCATTCCCAAAACAGGGCTGCTGTGACAGTCACGTACAAAGAGCTTAGTCATAAGAAGCCCTATATGGACTAAACCGGCGCACCGTCGTATTTCGCGGGTCAGAACGAGTGCATTTGTATCAGTAGAGAATACACGAAAAATTTTTCATTTGAATGACTAGACTTAAGTTCTGGCTCAGACAATCGCAGACATGAGTCCAATGATTCAGGATCGTTGCATTTCATTACATCAGGCGCTCCGAGTTCTATCAACAAATGCTCTAGCCTGCTACGATTCTGCAGGAACTGAAATAAGCGCTGACCGCGAGTTTAACATCTTGCGTCAGGGGTTTGCAGTTCACGTTTCATTTATCTCGTTTAAGTTGCCATCATTTGTTGCAGCGTGATCGTACGTTTATTTTCCAAGGAACATTCCTCTGCAGTGGCACGAGTTCACAACCCACATAATTCGTTTAACCAGTAGTAATTCTCAGAACCGGTTAATTATACTGAATGTAATTGTTTGTATTAGGAATTACGAACCAGTCAGACACTTTGAGCAGGTTGTTTCGGGAGGTGAGATGTCAACTAATTCTCAATCACGCAATACTGTACCACATAAACCTACGTGTTCTTATCCACAACGCACTGCTGTACGTTTAGTATGATCTGTTAAGTAAAGTTTTATACAAGCGGAGTCCTCACATTTTCTTGGTCGACACATAATGGAGGAAACAAAAGTTTGTTTTCTAAATGTCCTTTTTATTTAGTTCACACACATTTGAGTACTTGAACTACTTGCCCAAAGTAGTGGATACGTTCTTAATATTATTGGTATATTCTCTTGAAATCTGGAATGTTCATTATAAATCACACATCGTATTGCAGTTTTTGCCACTGTTTTTTGTGTTTACTGTGTACGACGTAGATACTGCATTCATTTGGAAAGGCAATGTACATTGTTAGTGATAATTTGCTCTCGTATTACGTATGAATCTTTCCAATTCAGTATATTAACCTACAAATTCTGCAGAACAACCACGAGCATTTTCTTTCTTATCGTAGTAGGGGATGTGTATATACGCAACCAATACCCAACAGTGTATCGACACCAACATAATATCGAAATAAAAGTAGGGATACTAACAATCTCGCAAGGTATTGATTGCTTTTTTCCTGCATTTGTAAGAGTTTCATTGATGCAAAATGGCCTTTTGACAATAGAAGACGAAATATGGAATTATGCCATGCTTGCATGAACTAAGACAAGTACAAATTCAGATATAACCGCTACAAGGAAACGACAAACATTTCAAACACAAACTACGGTATTTCAACAGTGAAAGCTCATACCTTCCATAATCATTTTCTTCTGATGCACTGCCTAAAAAATATTAACGTCTTCTTTGATCTAATGTAGTTCACACGCATTTGAGTGCTTGAACCACTTGCCGAAAGTAGTGTGTACGTTCTTAATATTACCGGTATATTCTCTTGAAAGCTGATATGTTCATTATAAATTACACATCGTATGAAGTTTTTACTACTGTTCTTTATGTTTCCTGTGTACTACGTAGATACTGCATACATTTTAATTAATTAAACCAGTAATGAAAGGTTTAATTTCCCCCCACACATTCGATACATTATATATCGATACTCCATATTTCTTCTGTTCTGTGGAATACTTGGTATCGATATGCTCATCTTGGATATTAATAACACCGTAACTTAACTATACCTGTCCTTTGGTACTTCGCTCGAAAGACGACTAATCGTAAAGTTTCATTTCACTGTAGATCAGTGAGATGAGTGTTTTAAGGATTAGAGCTGTATTTGTGCTGTAGAGACAAGAGAAAAATATAGGCAAGCAATCGGCGCCAACACACTGGCTACACCTTCCGAACAGAATCTCCAGCAGTAATGTCCCACCCAACGTGCTGACCAACATCACTATTTGACAGTGTGGTCACACTATATCAAAGTACAGTCTACAATGTACAGAGTACACTGACCTATTATCAGGAATACCGCACATCAACTTCCGTTCTCCTCTCGGTCAGGGTTCAATGACGGAATTGTTGCATAATCTGAATGCAAAACGGATACATTCGGCTCAAACTCCATAGTTCATGAGGTGCTTGCGTGGCAAATAACAGTTATACAAAAGTATTATGAAACTGATTTACTTAGAAGACATAAAGTGACCTAAAACTTCTACTAAGTCACACACATACACACACACACACACACACACACACACACACACACACACACACACATAAACTCAGTACTCGTTAAACCATATTGCTCAGAAAACGTACAATAAATTAAAGGGAAAGCTACAAAAATCGTTAAAGTATTTGCAGCTGTCTGATCACTAAAATACAGACGGAAAAAAATCGCCACATCAAGAAGGAGTCAAGCGACATAAACGAAAGTTGGTAGGTGTGTTTCTGCATCTGGAAGATGATGCCTACTCAAATTTCGCGCCAATCGCAACAAACTGGCGCTAGTAGCGTAGCTATGACGATGCGAAACAGGTTTCCTTTAAGTACACGTTGTAAGGGTCGTTAGGGCTAACTACGTTTGAGACTGGATGTGGTGAGTTGACGTTATTCAAGAATGCTTTTAAAGCGACAAAGGCCCCATTATCAACACCTCGCTGAGTTTTAACAAGGTCGCGTCGTACTGCATCTGCAGCAACAATTTCAGCAGCAGTTGACACCCCAGTGACACAACGAACTGTTACAAATTGGCTACTTGAAGGACAGCTCCGAGCAAGACGCTCTCCCGTAGCGCTTTTTTTGCTACCAAAACAGCTGAATACGGTGGATATAGTGTGTTTAAGCCTTTTCCTGTAGCCCCATTTCTCAAATGCTGGTAAGATTCTTTTGACAATTTCAAGTCGAAAAGGAGTGCTAGACCTTCATTTGCATCATATGAGGATGGCGATGATGTTGAAAATCGTAAGCCTGCCTTGTATTTTTTCACCTTGGATGGACTTGAGAGTGTGACATCTTTCACAATCTTCGCAGCATCTGGGTGCCCCGAAGATCGAAGACTCATTTGCGCGGCGAACGGTAATTCCACAGGACTGAACTTCGTACGAATCTCCTCAGTTCTCCTTCTTTTAGACCTATCAGATAATGTTTCAAATTTTGTGGCAGGTCGGCCTGTTGATTTAGTCACACTTGCAGGTTTCGAATCAATCGGAATATATACTATTGTATTTAACCAGGTTTCGTTCTTCTTGAAAAAATATCCTTGTCGCCGAGTTGCTTCCTTATACATGTTTCTTAACTTTGTTAACAAAATCGAAATGGTAGGCCTCATATCATAGGGAATTTTAATTGTATGTCCACTTTTTTCTGTCAACGACCTTTCCAAATGTTCTATGACCCCTTCCAAATAATTTGACAAATACTCTTTTGTTATTAGAAAAATATCTTTCCTCGAAAATCCGATTCTGGAATACGCTGGATCAGATGAAACTGAAATTTAAAAAAAAAAATCTGTGTTACACTTTTCGTCATTTTTCTAATTATTTTATTCTTTACAATGCTTCTACGTGTCGATTGTAATTTAAATTGTACAAATAAAACTCATAATTAATTGATTTTACTGTCATTTTTGAAGATGTCTGAACAATGACATTTTGCAAGTGTCGCTTAAAACGTGGCTCAAAGCCAGAGTCGCAACTAGTCGCAGGATTTGAAGCTTAATTTACAAAGGTAATAATATATACTTGCGCACACAGCGCAAAAGAAAGCGGAATGTCGTGGAATTTGTAACTTATCTCTATTTTTTAAGCGCATTTTACGGTTTTGTCATCATTTCCCTGTAGTACGTTAATTGAAATGTAAACGTGCATAATTGATGATTTAATAGTTATATAAGTGTTTTTTCACTAGTACATACCTGGTGGAATACATTCCATATTGAAAGTATTGGTTTCACTCTCACAAAACATAAATAACTTCCTTCAACAACACGACTGTTTTCGTAGCCTGGCCAGTTGCGCGCACGCTAACAATGAACTGCCGCATTTGACCTGAGATATTACCGAACAAATGAACATCTGGTCGTCCGCACAGCCGGCATTCAGTTGTCCCAGCATTGCTGCTGCCAACCTGATAGTCCAAAATCCCCATCTTTAAACTTTTTTTTCCTTTTTGGCCACGTTTTCAAGATTCTGGCCCACTGTGCGTCACCACTACTGTGAGTCCCCGCCTGCTACGACATATTGGCCGTTTCCCCAGTTAGCTGCATGCTCCTGTACAATACGTGACTCACTGTCTGCTGAAACCGGAAACTTCGTGTCATATTCTGTGTTGGATGCATAGGTCTTAACTTCTGCATGGCACTGAGAAAATTACGGAAAATTTCTTTAGGTTGCATAATTAATTCTGTCAGTAGCTGAATCGTAAAGAGACTGTGCCGTTATGGTGTTTTAGTAATCTCTGCTAGCACTTAAGTTAGCTGCATTAGAACATTCGATAGAAAATGCTGAGTGCTCATATGGATGAAGTGAGCTGGACATACTGCGATGTTGCAAACACCAAAATTACACGCGACTTACGTACAGGGTAATTCAGTTGCACTTACCAATACGTTTTATATAACCCACAAAACACCTTCAAAGACCACGTGCAACAGTTTCATGTTCTCTCACTCGTTGCGTGCCAACTATTAATTCTACAGAAAAAATGAATAGGATTTTTTGTAAGAAATTTAATGTAGTTAAATTTTGCGCTTGGATTCGTTTTCGATGGAGGCTACAGTTTTCAAGTTATTCAAGAAAGATACGTTTGAGATCACTTTCGTGTTTCTTGAATAATTCGAAAACTGTGGCCTCTAATGACCCAGTACAAAATTAGACTACATTACATTTGCCGCAAAAGGGTTCTGTTAATTTTTCCTGTGGGGCGAATAGTTTGCATGTAACGAATGAGCAAAATTAAAATCTTACTGGTGGTAATTGAAGGCGTTGCGAATTGCATAAAACCACTAGGTAGGGGCAGCTGAATCATCCTTTATAATTCTGTTTACATATTGCATTTAGAGAAAAGTTTAACATTATACTTTTTGCCATTATTTGACATTTTTGTTACTAACAATAACGATGAATAATGTTTGCCTCTAGGAATGCAATTCAGACTATGTCAAAGGAGGAAAAGTTATCTTTCATAGGTAAGTATCACAAATGTGCCATTATAATTACCATTCAGGGTGTTGTAAAATATCGAAACACATTGTAGTAAACACCAAGTATTGTAGGGCTAATTTGTGTGACTGCAAGGCCATATACAGGTTGTTACAGAAAATAATACCATAATTTGAAAGATAAGACAAAAATATCCAGTAAACATGAGCTCCAAAATTCATACCTTAAGAGCTGTGAAACGCATATTTTCAACTGAACAATTGCTCATAACTCTTAACGTATGCATTTTACAGCACATGTTTACTGGATATTTTTGTCTTGTTTGGTTAATACTACAACCTCTCAAAATATGGAGAGCAAAAGCTTGCAGTTAAACAGGTGTGTTTCACAGTAGCGAAGATGAACTAATGTTCATAACTCTTAAAACATACATTTTAAAGCCCACGTTTATTGGACATTTTCGTGTTCTTTTGATCCATACTATTACTTTAACACCCCATTTTTACAAGATAAGTGGTAGGTACATTAGGTAATGTGTTGCCGGTCAGTGTATACACGTTTCGAACAATTTTCACGTATATATAACATTTCTGTATGAGCGTCTCAATTATTAGGTTCATATTATATGGGTATAAAAGCCGTTATGCGTATTTTAAGGTAGGAACACTAGGATATTTTGCTAGTTGTATCCATGAAGTGGAGAATGAGCATGTGCAATTAATATTTTAGTTTCCCTAAGATTGAACCATGATCAAACATATGACATCAGGAAGCAAAACAGCAGAATTTCGTTCCTAGAAGTATTTCAGTGCGTTACAGATCTTTAACTTGCTGCATTTCATAGCTTGTATTACGGGTGTTCTTCGATAGGCTTACATCTGGCCATGCTGGAAAGCTGCACAAATTATAAAAATAGAGGTTTTAGAATAACAAAACAATTAGCAACATCTGAGCTGTAGCCCTTCACGCAAATGAACAAAATGCCATTGCATTTATCTTCTAAATTTTAGCAAGTTTGCCGGCCTGGGTGGCGGAGCGGTTCTAGGCGCTTCAGTCTGGAGCCGCGCGACCGCTACGGTCGCAGGTTCGAATCCTGCCTCGGGCATGGATGTGTGTGATGTCCTTAGGTTAATTAGGTTTAAGTAGTTCTAAGTTCTAGGGGACTGATGACCTCAGATGTTAAGTCCCATAGTGCTCAGAGCCAATTGAACCATTTTTTAAGCAAGTTTCATTCCATATATAAAATGAAAATTACTAACAAGGGAACCTCCCCATCGCACCCCCCTCAGATTTAGTTATAAGTTGGCACAGTGGATAGGCCTTGAAAAACTGAACACAGATCAATCGAGAAAACAGGAAGAAGTTGTGTGGAACTATGAAAAAAAAAGCAAAATATACAAACTGAGTAGTCCATGCGCAACATATGTAACATCAAGGATAATATGGACTGACGAGCGCTGTGGTCCCGTGGTTAGCGTGAGCACCTGCGGAACGAGAGGTCCTTGGTTCAAGTCTTCCCTCGACCGAAAAATTTAATTTCTTCATTTTCGCAAAGTTATGATCTGTCCGTTCGTTCAGTGACGTCTCTGTTCACTGTAATAAGTTTAGTGTCTGTGTTTTGCGACCGCACCGCAAAACCGTGCGATTAGTAGACGAAAGGACGTGCCTCTCAAATGGGAACCGAAAACATTTGATCGCAAGGTCAACCGATTCCTCCACAGGAAAACACGTCTGATATATTCTATACGACACTGGTGACGGCATGTGCTTCACATGACAGGAATATGTTGTTGACCCACGTAACTTGTACACTTGGCGAATGGGTAAAAAAGATTCTTCTACCTTGCCCGATTTAGGTTTTCTTGTGGATGTGATAATCACTCCCAAAAAAGTGATGAAAACATAAGAGTTTGTCACATAAACTGCAACAAATGAATGCAACAGTTTCACAGTCGCACAGTTTTCCCTGTGCTCTGTCAAAACATATGTTTTTAATGTTTTCAAATTTTTCCTTGTGTAGACAGTCAAATCCTGCATATGTCCAAGCAAATCTGAACATGTCCTGGAATTTTGGAGAGCGAAGTTGATTATGTGTAAATGCCTGAACTTTGATAATTGTCTGAATACAAAAAATTAAACTTTTCACTCGAGGGTAGACTTGAACCAAGGACCTCTCATTCCGCTAGTGCTCACGCTAACCACGGGACCACGGCGCTAGTGAGCTCACATTATCCTTGATGTTGCCTATCGTGTGCATGGACTACTCAGTTTGTATATTTTGCTTATTTTTGTCATAGTTCCACACAACTTCTTCCTGTTTTCTCGATTGATCTGTGTTCAGTTTTTCAAGGCCTATCCAATGCGCCAACTTATAACTTAATCTGAGGGGGGGGGGGGGGGTGCGATGTGGAGGTTCCCTTGTAAGATCCCTATTAAACGCGTGAAAGGGGCCTTCCTGTACTAATTATAGGGCATAGTCATTGACTTTTAGAGGCAATGCACGTTAATCACTAAAATTCCGTCCTGTAGATCTGCATGCACACCTTGTACGTGTATCTACGGTGTAATAGAAACTAACGATTTATTATCTTTAATTTCTTGTTAAAACAGTTTAATACGATATAGGTAGAAGTCCTTTCGGCGTTACACTCACTTACGCAGTTCATGAATAATCTTGATATCAGCGGGACATTAAACTCTCTTTCCCTCCTCTCTCTCTCTCTCTCTTTCTAATACGACAGAGTCAAATCAAACTGCAAGACCTCTCACAGGCTTATTAATCATTATCAGTCGTACCTCTATTACTATTACTTCGTTTCACTATAATCGTCAGTCATTCCTGAATAAATTCTCCTTCCAGATATCTCCACATACAACGGTCATCATCCTGATACTTCCAAGTATGCTCTGTCTGTTTCTTGATCCTTCTTTCCTAGACCGCCTTCTCAATCAATTCTTCCAACGACAAATCTTGCAAAGACTTTTCTTAGTCCATCTGTTGTCAATTCACTCTTCTGCATGTCCCAATTTTGTAACTGCCACTACGACATTCTTTACAGTTTTTCCTCTTATTACTTCACTCCACTTGCTGTTCTCCTTACGATACATAGTACATTTATTTACCGTACTCCGTATTCGAACTTAACGATGAAATAATTCATGTGCAAACCCTGCGAAAATAGTACGTTTAGCAGATGTATGTTTCCAGCTCACCTTGAAACCTAATCTCATAGAGGCAAGTACTGTCTCAGAGGAACGAGTATTCATTCTAGTGAACAAAGTTACAGAACTCGATTTTGAGCAAAACGTATTACATTCATACTGTACAGCTTTTTTACGACGGTTTCCCATATGATCATCGAAGCAATTTTCCTGATCATTGTTGACATCTAAGAGTACGTCGCCACTAACGTGTTTCGCAAGTAAATCAGCTACAATAGTAAAATGGAAGATTGAAATTACCCACCGTTTCATGAGGAAATTTATTCAACACAGAGATTTTCCCCGGTTAATGAAGATAAAGTCTGATTTTATAACTCTTCTCGCATGTGTTCACCTTTATACAAGAGCAGCCCAACTGGAAATTGGCCTCTGACGTACAAGCAAAAGCTTTTTCCGTTGTTGAGTTTCATTCAGCGCTGACAATAAAACAGCAGGAAAAAGCTTTACGCAAGTGATTAGGTAAACAAGGAATTACCAAAACGACTATCCCCGTGGCTGTTTCACTCCCGGAACTTAACACACAATGCAGTGACCATCTTTATAGATTTCATTTTGTAAGGTTATCCAATGGATTTCCATGCACATTGGCTTTTTGGGAACGCAAGACGATTCACAGAATGGAGCGCCAAAGACAGTGTGTATACAATTATGAGAATTACTGCAATTAATAATACAGAGACAAAAGAAGAAATTAAAAAGATTAGAGGCGAGCAACCCATCGACATCTAGGACGTTAAGAGATGTAGTGTTTTATTGGGCCGGACTACGAAAAAGTCGTCTTGCTTAAGAAAACATACCAGTTTTGCTATGAAGCGATTGAGAGTTACGTGTATTTTCCTTTATCAGGATAGATACGAACGGAATTTGAGCTACACATCTCTCGAATATCAGAAACACTGTGTTACCACCTTCAGAGAAATTTGCAAATAATATTATTGGAAAAACGATAAGTAACTGGTCGCACGGTCAACAATAAGGTGTTCTGCACCGGCACAAAATAAACGCTAATAATCATTGTAGCTGGTGAAGATTTTTCAGAAAGGTACATACTTATAAACTGTTATGTTCCCATGCGGGCGTTAATTGAGAGTAAAGAAAATGATTTCAGGATCTAACTAAATAATTCAGTTGTTTCTGGCATAGAGTAGTCTCTAAGACAAACAAATCAGTATATTAAGATGTATTCACTTTTTTCATTCGCTGTTTTAAAATCGGATTTTATTAGGAAGTAGCCCGCGTTTCTGAAAATTCGTAGTCATTGAACAAAAGCGAACGAGGATTATAATATTTGATGCTCATCCACATTCAGCCTGTAAACACGTTTTTAAAGCGTTACATTCACTGAAGTACAGCGTAATTAGGCACATACCTCCAGTCCTTACACCGAATGAAGAGCTCTGGGAGTACAAGTAGGCCTGGCGCAGATACTTCGTGAGCCTGCCAACTCCAGTCACGTAATACGATTCTGTATACGTTTCTGCGGTAACGCTTCATTGTTGCTGCAGTTTTATAGACGACTATTGTCTTCAGTCACGTAGCTTCGGTACAGCCAGCAGCGTTTGCCGCTTCGCAACTAAAGACTGACAACAACTCTGGCGTACGTCGGGATTCCTCTTCCGTCATACGAAGTAAAGTACCATGTGACAGTCATGCAGACCCTGACGATGGCGCCTACGCCTACGTGTAATAGCGGGTACGTGGGATACAGCGCACAAATCACACTGCACCTGTGAGCAGCCGTATTATCCGGTACCACTTCCTCGCCATGAGGTACAGAATCAACTGCCCTACAAATGTACGTCTGCTGTCTGCAGGTCACAGAACTCAGAGATTCAAATGGGTGCTTTAATTATGGAGAAAGGTTGCCTAGACTGTTACGGAGGGGTACACGCTCGTATTTGTCAATGACGGGAGACGAGTTCGTCGAAGCGTTCACGTTAGTACATCGGTGAACCCATAGGCATCCTGCTAGACAAAGGACACAGTTCTGCCAATTGATGGAGGTAGACTTATTCCGCTCTACACGCATACGTGAGGATTTCGTTCATAACATTTACTTAAATTAGTGAAGTGCTTGACACAGGGTAACACAAACCTGAGTGATCTTGCGTCATCCAGCAAAAATCTCGGCGCTTCTAGGATCGGTCAAAGGCGACTTAGCTACGGTCACAGTGGCACCGACATCACTCGCTTCCTCTGATGACATCGGCTGAAGACGGCCGATCTTTTCAAATGAGTACGCCATTACACACGTGATCACAGTGCAGCCGATCTCGTCGCCCGAACGAACATAATTGGAACGACAATCGGTGTAATTCAAATTATTGTTGCTTTGGTCGTATCGGCCGACGACCGCGTACACAAGAGATGGACTGTGAGAAGTTGATGAGTTTTGTACGAGAAAGGAGTTTGTGGTTTCCTGAGGATGAAAAATATCAATAATCGGGATACAGATCGAAATCTGTGGATTGAAATATCTGGTTTATTCGTAACCAGAAGTGGGCAAACCTTCAACGGAAGTTTCAGGCGTAAATTAAATCCTCAAAAAATAATGTTTCATTGAGAAGCAAAGCGTACCTTAAAAAAAGTTCCTGTAGTGAAACTTTCTTGGGTTACAATAGGTGGTCATTGGCAGTCTTGGAACAGCTATTACAGCTTACTGCCACTTTTATGCCAGTAGGTTGGTGATTTTGTTATATGAGATGGTTTGTATTTACACTTTTAGGTGCTCAGAGTACCTAATTCTAAAATTTATGTTTGTCCTTCGTACGTATGCAGAATGAGAGTCATTGAAGGGTAACTGACTTGTATATTTTGCCTAATATATCTGAAGTTGTATAGAGTGTTCGTAATCTTGTTTTTCGATGTTCACCAAGAATCCTCTAGCGTTTGTAATAGAACGTTTATCTCTTCCTCTCAAAAATTCGTAAAACTTGTCTGATCATTCCAATAACTGAGGAAAGGCTGTACAGTACTCGCCACGTTCTGTTTTTAAGTAACCATTCACAAGCATTCGGCGTCTTTTTAATAGATAAGTCGCAATGCTGTACTCGTCTCGAAAAACAGAGGCGTCGTGTCCTCCATCACACAGAAGGAGGTTAAAAAACACTGTGGAACACAGTTAAAGGATCAGTTTTTCTAGACGCCGTACCTGTCTCCCATTTCTATGCGGAAGGTTGAAATCTGAAATTAACTCACCCAGTTTGACACCATCGGTGCCATCCGTTCGTCTTTGTTGAGCATTTTAAAAATGTATCTGTACACTGACAGACTGGACAGAGTCCTAGGCGCTTGCAGGCAGCTAATCCTTCAACATTTCACTTCCACATGCCTATTAGCGGACGCAAGAGCAGTAGTGTAGTCTACCTGCAGGCACCTAGAACTCTCATCGAAGTTTGTTTCTGTGCTCAACAAGGTCAGAAGGGAGTCGCCGCAGATGTTGCCGAACTGAGGGCGGGGGCTTAAAGATACCTTTTGCCGTTTTATTGACGGATCTATCAATGTCCCGCCCCTCTGTGACTAAACCCACAGTTGGACGCGAAATGGGATGGCTGTAAAAGCTGAAGAAGCCTTTTCTGCTTTGTACTGCGTTCAAATTTCGTATAATGATTTTGAACGGTCCCTAGTAGTTAGACCGTTTACATCATAGTAAAACTGCGGATCAAAGAGGTGCGATCACATTCACTGGGGTTACCGGCCCATAATGTCTTCAGATAAGGAGTGAAGCGTCCGGAATTGTCAGTAGGTCAAAGGTTTCCAAGAACATCCGTTGGTTATCACACCGCGAACTGTCGTTTTTGGCCGCGAAATACGAGGGAATGAATGCCCCAAGGAAATCAGTGATTTCACTGACAACGTTTATACCTCCCCTTCGTGTTGATTCTGAGCGACGGTGTGTCTGAAATGTTTTCCTCGACCACTCATAAGCAAACAGCATGATTTCAACGCTGGGCGTCGTAGTTCTTACCTGCATCTCAAAGACGTCCAAATAGGTGAAATGTGGGTAAGAGGGACTACGACGAACTTTCTATCATGTGACACTTCCACGGTGACCTGGGGCAGAATTGTGGTGAAATTTGATGTCAATGTGACGGCATCAACCCACCTTACACCTTACACGAACGTCTGAGTTCTGGTCTTTTTTCGCATGTGTCAGCATGTTGCTGTTCGAAGCGTCTTCTAGCTCGATGATGGCACCACGCTATATCATCATTACAGAGGAATGTTGTAGGCACCTTTAAGCCAAATTTCGAAGTTCAGCGTCGCAATGGGAGACAATTAAGACGTTTCGAAAAGGCGATCCGTTAATTTTTTTGCGCAGTGTAAATTATAATCTCCTTCGCAGAAAAGATTCTATCCTAACCAGACCTCCTCCATCTCGCCAAAAGCTGACCAACGAGATCGGGACACTACGACCAAGGTGTCTGCCGATGTTATCTGGCGAATCGGGCGACCTGTGATGACGGCGTCTGGCGACAATTGTCGGTGACATTGCGAACGCAGACTTAGAGCTGCGCAAGGCGGGTTTTAATAGGATTTCGTGTGGGTTCGACTACTCTTACGACGGATAAACGACACGCGCTGTTCAGGACCGTGACATAGAATACCAGCGACTTATTCCCGTCCTCCGAGTCAGTAGGTCCGTTATCACCAAACACTTGTCAATCGATGAAATTTTGGAAAATACTTCAAACCTTTTGAGTTCTATTACAAGTCAATGAGTGAAAATACGTCCTCACAAGCCTCTCGTCATCGCGACGCTCGCTTCTAAGTATTACTACACTCCTGGAAATTGAAATAAGAACACCGTGAATTCATTGTCCCAGGAAGGGGAAACTTTATTGACACATTCCTGGGGTCAGATACATCACATGATCACACTGACAGAACCACAGGCACATAGACACAGGCAACAGAGCATGCACAATGTCGGCACTAGTACAGTGTATATCCACCTTTCGCAGCAATGCAGGCTGCTATTCTCCCATGGAGACGATCGTAGAGATGCTGGATGTAGTCCTGTGGAACGGCTTGCCATGCCATTTCCACCTGGCGCCTCAGTTGGACCAGCGTTCGTGCTGGACGTGCAGACCGCGTGAGACGACGCTTCATCCAGTCCCAAACATGCTCAATGGGGGACAGATCCGGAGATCTTGCTGGCCAGGGTAGTTGACTTACACCTTCTAGAGCACGTTGGGTGGCACGGGATACATGCGGACGTGCATTGTCCTGTTGGAACAACAAGTTCCCTTGCCGGTCTAGGAATGGTAGAACGATGGGTTCGATGACGGTTTGGATGTACCGTGCACTATTCAGTGTCCCCTCGACGATCACCAGTGGTGTACGGCCAGTGTAGGAGATCGCTCCCCACACCATGATGCCGGGTGTTGGCCCTGTGTGCCTCGGTCGTATGCAGTCCTGATTGTAGCGCTCGCCTGCACGGCGCCAAACACGCATACGACCATCATTGGCACCAAGGCAGAAGCGACTCTCATCGCTGAAGACGACACGTCTCCATTCGTCCCTCCATTCACGCCTGTCGCGACACCACTGGAGGCGGGCTGCACGATGTTGGGGCGTGAGCGGAAGACGGCCTAACGGTGTGCGGGACCGTAGCCCAGCTTCATGGAGACAGTTGCGAATGGTCCTCGCCGATACCCCAGGAGCAACAGTGTCCCTAATTTGCTGGGAAGTGGCGGTGCGGTCCCCTACGGCACTGCGTAGGATCCTACGGTCTTGGCGTGCATCCGTGCGTCGCTGCGGTCCGGTCCCAGGTCGACGGGCACGTGCACCTTCCGCCGACCACTGGCGACAACATCGATGTACTGTGGAGACCTCACGCCCCCACGTGTTGAGCAATTCGGCGGTACGTCCACCCGGCCTCCCGCATGCCCACTATGCGCCCGCGCTCAAAGTCCGTCAACTGCACATACGGTTCACGTCCACGCTGTCGCGGCATGCTACCAGTGTTAAAGACTGCGATGGAGCTCCGTATGCCACGGCAAACTGGCTGACACTGACGGCGGCGGTGCACAAATGCTGCGCAGCTAGCGCCATTCGACGGCCAACACCGCGGTTCCTGGTGTGTCTGCTGTGCCGTGCGTGTGATCATTGCCTGTACAGCCCTCTCGCAGTGTCCGGAGCAAGTATGGTGGGTCTGACACACCGGTGTCAATGTGTTCTTTTTTCCATTTCCAGGAGTGTATTAGAAAAACCGACGCAAAAACCTTGGTGATCTGCATAGCCGGAGTCATCCTGCGATATTATGACCACTGCCCACAGCGAGGCTGAATATCGCGTGGTGACGCTGCTGGAACGTGACGTAGTAAGGAAAGTATACAAGTGGAGAAAAGACGAGTGGTAAATCATTCTACTGACTATACGGGTCGCAAATGCGGAAATTCACTGACATAAGTTAATTTGAAAAGGAGCATATTGTTAAGGCCCGGCAGTGGGGAAGAAGCGTCTCAGATACTGCCATGCTGGTTAGCTGTTCCGCGTTTCTGTCATGAGGTTCTATGATAAATGACTGAACGGCGATGAAACTACGAGTAGGCGAAAAATCATTGGATGTCGACGCCCCATCACAGAACGCGGACATCAGAGGCTTTCCCGTTTTGTATAAGGAAGATAGGAGGGAATGTGTGGCATATCTGACGACTGAATACAGTACGCACTTCGCTGGACGTGGTGCTCTTCACAGCAAACGAACTGTACGTGTTCCCTTGTTGACTGAATGACATCGTCAGCTATGATGCAGTAGGAACAGGATCATCTAGAGTGAACCATGGATGAACGGAAATGTGTCGCTTGGTCGGATGACCCATGACCTTATTAAGCCAGGCCGATGGTGATGCCACCATACGCCGTCATGCAGGAGAGAGGCAGCTCGAAACGTGCACCGTGCCACTGCTGCAGACTGGCGCGGGCAGCGTTAAGGTGTGAGGGTCATTTATCTAGGCTTCCATGAGACCACTGGTGGTAATCGAAGGCATCATTGCAGCTGTGAACAAAGTGAACAATATTGTGGACCACCGGTATCCCTTCGTGTTTGATGTTTTCCCCGACTCCGATGGCACCTCTCAGAGTGTTGACTGCCTCTGATACAAGGCCAGCATCGTGATAAAGCGGTTCGAGGAGTATGACAGTGAACTCAAGTTGATGCCTTGGCCACTAAATTCGCCTGATATGAACTCAATGGAACACATCTGGGACGCAACCGGATGCCAGCTCCACGCCCACAGACTACTAGGGGGTTAATGTAGGGGGTTAATTTATATTTGGGTAGACGTCTTGTGGCACTCACCTCCGGAAACCTACTAATAATTTGCTGAGTCGATACCAAGCAGTCTGGAACCGCGCGACCGCTATGGTCGCAGGTTCGAATCCTGCCTCGGGCATGGATGTGTGTGATGTCCTTAGGTTAGTTAGGTTTAAGTAGTTCTAAGTTCTAGGGGACTGATGACCTTAGAAGTTAAGACCCATAGTGCTCAGAGCCATTTGAACCATTTTTGAGACCAAGCATAATCGCTGCTGTATTCTCTTCCAAAGGTGTACCAACACGCTATCAAGCAGGTGGTCGTAATGTTTTGGCTCATCTTTCGTAACTGTAATTCAATTGCTCGTGAGTAAATTGTGTGACTAAATCTGTACAAACATCTCCGCAAACATTCAGTTCTCGCTTAGTGACCTCCAGCAGCACTGACGATATATGTCTCTAGTGGCAATCACCGTATAGCTCATGACAGAATGCAACATTCTTTTTAACGACTGATGAAGAACGTTTTCTACTTGCAGAGATACTTCCACGGAAAGAAAATAAAGTAATTTCTTATGTGTCAAAATGTTAGGACATGTGTAAATGCAGTACATCCGTTAGCTGTTTGCATGGCTATGTTTCGTGTATTTACGCGTACATAGTCATTCTTTAGATGGGTAGATCACATAACTAATGAAGAGGCATTGAATAGAATTGGGGAGAAGAGAAGTTTGTGGCACAACTTGACCAGAAGAAGGGATAGGTTGGTAGGACATGTTGTAAGGCATCAAGGGATCACCAATTTAGCAATGGAGGGCAGCGTGGAGGGCAAAAATCGTAGAGGGAGAGCAAGAGATGAATACACTAAGCAGATTCAGAAGGATGTAGGCTGCAGTAGGTACTGGGAGATGAAGAAGCTTGCACAGGATAGAGTAGCATGGAGAGCTGCATCAAACCAGTCTCAGGACTGTAGACCACAACAACAACAGTCATTCTTTTCCCCATCGGTCTATGTTTACGACAAACTAAATTTAATTTTATGGGAAAGCGCGCCCGCGCGCGCGCACACACACACACACACACACACACACACACACACACACACTGTTTCGTATACACTGAGTGACAAAAATCGTAGGATATGTCCCAATATCTAGTCGGACCTTCTTTTGCCCAGTGTAGTAGAGCAACTCGACGTGGTATGGAGTCACCAAGTCTTTGGAAGTCCTCTACAGAAATACTGAGTCGTGCTTCCTCTATAGCCGTCCATAATTGCGGAAGTGTTGACGGTGCAGGATTTCGTGTACAAACCGACCTCGTGATCATGTCCCGTAAGTGCTCGATGCGATTCATGTCGGATGCTGTGCATAGCCAAATTATTCGCTCGAATTGTCTGGAACAGGGCTTACCAACGTGTGGTCCGCGGACCCCTTAGGTGTCCGCCGGCTCTTTCTAGAGGGTCCGTGGCCACCATTCACCAAATCGTGTAAAATAATGAGTATAATTATTGAATAAAAATGTGAAAATCAAATACATCACTATTTTGTTTTTCGTGTGAAAAACATGTGTACTTTTACTTCAGGTCGTATTCCCAAACAGCCTTTGCGGTTCCTAAGTGAGAACACATACACAGTTTAGTGCCGGAGAATGCGGCTTCTCTGATCGACTGTTTAGCAACAATACAGGGGTCGTTTGTGCGCCGGCTCACGCCGGTAGATGCGCTGAAACCTTTTACGCATGCGCGGAGCGAGCTTTGTCGACCTATCACAGCACTCGCTGGCACATATGCGGCCCCAGGCATCATTAAATGTTAAACTTGCTTTGCCAGTGCACTACCTATTTTATAAGCCGATTTTTGACCAGTTTATTACTTCTAACATGGATCGGTGGTTGAAGTCAGGATCATTGAAGAAGAGTGCAGTTTCTCCATCAACTTCACAACAAGGGAAGTTTCCAGTTGACATGAATGAGGAGGGAGGACGACCAAAAGAAGAACTATCACAAGAAGCTCCAAAGACTATTGATACTTTGGGGGGGGGGGGGGAGGGGGTCATTGGGGACATGGCACTTGCATTAATAAGCTTTCAGTTCCCATGGGTTTCGCTCTGAAATTTAAAGTTACTGTGCTCTTGACTGACTAGGGGTCCGCCATGGATTTTCGACTGAAGAAGAGGTCCGCCAGCTGAAAAGGTTAGGAAGCCCTGGTCTGGAATGTTCTTCAATACCAGTCGCGAACAGTTATGACCTGGTGACATGGCGCAATGTCATCCATAAAATTCCATCGTTATTTGGGAGCTTGAAGTTCATGAATGGCTGAAAATTATCTGCAGCTAGCGTAACATAATCGTTTCCAGACAATGATCGGTTCTGTTTGACTAGAGGACCCAAACCGTTCCATGTAATCACAGCCCACACTATTATGGAACCACTTGTTGAAAACTTTAGTACATGGCTTCATGGGATCGGCGCACACTTGAACCCTAGCATCAGCTCTTACCAACTGAAGTCGGAATTCACCGTACCAGAGAGGCAGTTCTGACGTTGCAGTTGATAATGGGAGCAAGACTAAAGAAAAATCTAGACACTTTCATAGGTTATGTCGACTTAGAAAAAGCATTAGACAATGTAAAATGCTGCATGATATTCGAAATTCTGAGGAAAATTGCAGTAAAGGGAGAGACGGGTAATAAACAACGTAAACAAGAGCCGTGAGGGAGTAATAAGAGTGGAAGACCAGTAACGAAGAGCTCGGATTAAAAAGTGTGTAAGACAGGGATGTAGTCTTTTGTTCCTACTTCTCAATCTATACATCGAAGAAGAAATGATGAAAGTAAAGGTTCAAGACTGAAATTAAAACTAAAAACTAAAGGATGCCAATGATAAGATTAACGGATGATATTGCTATCCTCAGTGAAAATGTAGAAGATTTGCTGAATGGAATGAACAGCCTAATGAGTACAGACTATGGACTGAGACTAAATCGAAGAAATACAAAAGTCATGAGGAGAGCAGAAATGAGAACATCGAGAAACTTAACATCAGAATTGATGGTCAAGAAGTAGATGAAGTGAAAGAATTCTGCTACCTAGGCAGAAAAAATAACGAATGACGGTCAGAGCAAGGAAGAGATCAAAAGCAAAGTAGCACGGTCAAAACGGCCATTTTGAGATGTGATGCTGCAGAAGAATGTTGGAAATTAGGTGGACTGATAAGGTAAAGAATGAAGAGGCTCTGCACAGAATCGGAGAGGAGAGGAATACATGGAAGACACTGACAAGAAAAAGGGACAGGATGATAGAATATCTGTTAAGACATCATGGGATATCTTCCATGGTAATAGAAGAATCTATAGAGGTAAAATCTGTAGATAAAGACAGAACACATCCAGCAAGTAATTGAGGATGTAGCTTGCAAGAATTACTCTAAGACGAAGACGTTGGCACAAGAGAGCAATTCCTGACGGGCCGCATCAAACCAGTCAGAAGACTGGTGAATCAAAAAAAAGGGTCCAGCCGACATGGACACGAGCTCAGCAGAGGCGCTGCAGGCGACGTCATGCTGTTAGCGAAGGTAATCGCATCGGTCGTCTGCTACCATAGCCCATTCAAGCCGAAACTCACCTCACTGTCCTAACGGATATGTTCGTCGTACGATCCACATTGATTTCTGCGATTATTTCACACAGAGTTGCTTGTCTATCAGCACTGACAACTCTACGCAAACCCCATTGTTCTCAGTCGTTAAGTGAAGGCTGTCGGCCACCACTTTGTCCGCGGTGAGAGGTAATGCCTGAAATTTGATATTCTCGGAATACTCTTGACACTGTGAATCTCGGAATCTCCTATGGTTTGTCGAAATCAAATGTCCTATGCTGCTAGCTCCAACTCCCGCTCAGCGTGTAGTCTTTTAATTCCTGCCGTGTGGTCATAATTACGTCGAACAACGTTTCGCATGAATCACCTGAGTACAAATGACGGCTCCGCCAATGCAGTGCTCTTTTATACCTTCTGTACGCTATTCTACCGCCATCTGCATATTTGCATTTCGCTATACCATGCCTTCGTCACCTCGCTGTAGTATGATTTGTTTCGATAATTATTTATTACACTATTCAAATTACTTACCAAATTGCCAGTATCTTTTATGGCAGCGAGAGTCTTCAAATGGTCCAAATGGCTCTGAGCACTATGAGATTTAACATCTGAGGTCATCAGTCCCCTAGAACTTAGAACTACGTAAACCTAACTGACCTAAGGATATCACAAACATCCATGCCCGAGGCAGGATTCGAATCTCCGACAGTAGCGGTCGCACAGTTCCAGGCTGAAGCGCCTAGAACCGCTCGGCCATTCCGCCCGACCAGCGTGAGTCTTCCCGTGTCGTTTTGATGCTGCGTACCTGTTAGTGTATTCCATTATATTCCTTTTAATATTACTGAGTTGCACTGTTATTTTTAAACTTTGATTTTCTGTTGCGGACAAACGCTATGGCGAAATAAATTTGCGGTTAGTCTTACTGCCCGTATGCACAGTTATCTAAAGAGATATCTTCATGACGTTCAAGGATGAACACTACGTCACCGCCCTTCTATTCGTTTTTGAGAAATAACTATTTCCCTTCAAAACATTAATTCGCCCCACTATATGACGCCGCAAAATGCTAGTCACTGGAATTATACACAAGAGAAATGTTTCACATATTCAAATTCAGTTTCCACTATCATTTAGATTAAATAAATCGTAGCCGTTTGATGTTTAAGAATATCTCTGTCCCAGGTTTTCAATGCGCACACGCACTCTGAAATTGTTTCCATCATATGAACCTTCTTCTCCATGTGAGGAAACATTTACTTGAAGCAATGTTCAGTTCTTAATAGTGATCGTGTACTGCAAAACTTGTTGCCACTCATATTTCGTCAAGTGTAACTTCTCTTGATGTTAATTGGCAGACAGCTGTGGGACAAGTGATATTATTATCTCGACCTCTTAGCTACTGTTAATGTAGTCGCGTGTAGGTATGGACTAGAATGGGTCGTACACCGTTGAGCGGGAATCTGCAGCTGAAAATGCCTAAGAATAATGCAACTGTCTTGTAAACATTTCTAGTGGGACGTCTCGAATCTCTGATCATACAAACGGTATTGTAAAAGTAATCGTTGATAGTTGTTACATTTACGACACCATTTGTATGATCGGTGGCTGGAAAGACAAAAGAATTTTGTCTCGTAGAACACCTTTGGGCATTCGTTAGTAAAATTGTACCGCATAGATTTAAATACACCAAGATTTTTCTGAGGTTTCAAGCATAGCAACCTAAATATTTCTTTCATTTCAGTTTCTCTATATGAAAATGAATACTCTTTTATAAAGAGAAGCAGATATTTTCTGTGATGCCGACTCCATACGTTTTTGCTCGATAAATTAATTACTAGTTACGCAGCCTAACAATTGTAAATCACTGAAAATTTTTGTGTATCCAATTCATAAGCTGTCAGATAACCGCAAAAATATAACAACTTGCGTAATTATTTTATGGAATAATTAAAATATCGGAAATCGCTGTTTGTGCATGGAGGGAGTGCAGTGGGGCGTGGTCAGTGGTGCGTAAAAAAAAAAAGACAAGCCCAGACCGCACAGCCCATGCGAAGCCAGTCACGGTACGAAATACGACTGCGGCCGACGACGTGCGATAATTTTAAATGTGGTATTTTTTCGTGAATTATTGCCTTAAATTTTACACGGCTGTGTGAGCCACGCCGAAATTTACGGTACTGTGCGACACGAAGATAATTGTATGAGTGATCATTATGACTGCCCGATTCAGCACTTCACTGGAGCGTGATATGTAGTCCACCAAAAGAACGTTGTTACCTCTAACCCTTCCAGCCGATGCTTGCATCAGTCCAGACCCGCAATGTACTGAAGCGAAATTCTGACGCCACCTCGTCGGACACAGCATCTAAAATAAAGCTGGTATTACAGTAGAATGCCAAGAAAACTTACTGTTTACCTATTACAGTGGCGCCCGAGAATTGGATGAAGTACCGATATTTGCAATAGGAATAGTATCGTTTCTATGTTTGTTGCGCGTATGCAGGAAACCTGTCTTAGTTACGTCGGAGTGTCTACTCCAAACATGATACCATTTATTCTGCCTGTTCTTTATTATCCACTACACTCAGAAACATATGTTCTAAGTGGGTTTATTGTTTTGTTTATCGACTTACTAGATGACAAACCCGGCATTGCCTGGATTTTCATTTTGGATATTTTCTGTTAGAAACGAAAGCAAAACATTAACTTCGTTAGTAGTGGACTATAAAAAATTTCCATGTACTCGTGAAAACACATTTGAAGTCATGAAACAGTCGTACAAAGAAGTTTGCCTAATGTACAAATGAATGTGTTCAGCATCCAGACACTTTCTGCACGCCGGTAGCAGCTGCTTCGGGTGTCTACAACGCGATTTTGTAGACATCTCTTATGGCAATGGCTCTTCAAAACGCTATAGACAGCTTTTGTTTTCGACTGCAGCTAAAGCTACCAGAAGCGCTGTCAGGTGTTAAGGATTTCCTTAATTTGACTCGACTGTAGAAATTTTCTTAGCAGCAAAGAATAAATGTAGTAAAGCTGCATGCATGATGCGGCAACTTTTCACGCATCTCGGTGTTTGTGACGTCGTATGTCATGATATACGTGTCCTACAATGATGTACAAGGGCTATTCGGAAAATAAGAAACGATACGTAGCGAAATGGAAACCAAAGTGAAAATCAAAACTGTTTATTTGCAACGGCTAGTTACACCTTCCAGCTACTTCTCTACACAGTTGCCGCTCAGACTTATACATCTGTCGTAACGTTGTACCAACTTTTCAATTCCCTCGTTATAGAAGACAGCCGCTAGTGCTTTTCGACAAGTTTCTACTCCAGGCTGCAGCTCTTTGTCTGTGTCAAAATATTGTCTTCATAGCCAGCGGTTCATTTGAGCAGAGATGAATCTTAAACGTAGCCAATTACGGGCTGTATTGTGGGTGATTAAACACTTCCCATCGAAAATGCTGCAGGAGCATCTTCATTGCCCCTGCAGAGTGCGGCCGAGAATTGTCGTGTAGAACGAACTGCATGACAGTTATGTTATGTGGATTTCATAGCTTCAGGCGAAATCTTTCGCCAGGCCCTCATACTTGGCAGGAGACGCTACTTTCCAGCCATCTTTACATTCTCACTGCGAGCTCATAACTGAAAAGAGCGACGTGATGTGATCGACGGGCGTACTAGACACAGTGCCCAACCCATCTGTGCGAAGATTGATCAGATTTTCACTATATTTTCCATTTCGCGACCGATCGTTCCTTACTTTCCGAACAACCCTCGTATTCTTGTAAGCACACTCGACGGTATATGTGGGTACTGTCTGCGAAGTATGTTGCAAAAAGAGTTAGTAACAAAGGAGCAATAAATTTAAACTCAAAAGTGATTCAGCAGTTTTTCATGCACCCTTGTGTCACGACGTCATAGCTCCTGACCTATCTGTAATACATTGATACAGTTTTGTATGTAGATTCAAAGTCATATGTGAATAACGTCTGCAAAATGTGTTGAGAATGCAGTTAGTAGAAAAGAAGTAATAAATGTAAACGTCATGCATGATGACGCAGTTTTTCAAGCATATTATTGTTTATGACATATCTTCTAAACTATGTTAGGTAAGTTGTTCTTACCCCACACTGATAGTTGCCTGCTAGTGAAGGGTATGTGTACTACGACTGGTAGAAGCCGCTCCAGTGGCCCAGGAAGAGATGTTCAACACAAACATATATATATATATATATATATATATATATATATATATATATATATATATATATATATATATATATATGCGCTTCATCCAGAAGCAACGGAATGATAGTCTGGAATGCCTGAACTACGACGCTTATCCGCTGTTCAGATTGAATTTTTCAATCTGCAGTGGAGTGTACTCAGCCATAGTCCAGAGGACGGTTGCAAGAATGAATCTTACAGTCACAAACCGCCCACAGTTTTCGTCTGCTCGGAATTTTGAAATCAGTGCGCACCCCGTTGCAGAGTGAAAAATTCATTGTGGAGGCTCTATAAATGGCGTGGTTCAGGCACCGTTTGCAGTTCATGACAATGAAAATTCCCACGTCGTTGCTTCTGGATGGAACAGTGAAATGAAAGATGCAAGTAGTTTGACAATTGCACCCCTACACTCCTAGTACTGCGGCAGACAAGAGGGCTGCACTGCTCCCTACCGGCAATCAGACGATATTCCAATCACGGACTTGTGTCACAGACTTTACCTTTACCTTTTACTGTTCCTGATACACGTCGATGGCTTTCCGAACAGTATTCGTAACGAGGAAAATTTCTCTTTATGATTAGAGCGATATTATAAGAGTGGGGTTTAATAAGTAACGCAACATACTTTATTCTCGGCAAATTGAGGTCGAAAAAAAGGGGAATTTTTTGTGGGACATTGCAGAATACTCAGACTCCAGCCTCTATAGTTTCATGAAGTTCCGATACTTGGTGGCGCTACACGTAGCCTTCTAAATGGCGTCTCTAAAGGAGGTATGTTTGAACCAGAGATTGTAATTGAGTTTCTTTGGCGGGAAACCATAGCATCGCAAATATTCATGTGCACTTCCAGAATATCTGCGGTGATCTGACAGTGAAGGAAAGCGCACCGACTCGTTGGGGGAGGGGTCTGTCGTCATCGCAACAACGTCGCTCAGAACTGTCCGGTCTCCCGCGTGCTGGCCGGCCGCACACAGCTGCGACTTCTTCAATATTGGAACGTGTGGACACTCTCATTCGAGGGGCTCGACGGATGACAAACACCTGCTCAAATGGACGTGTCTGTTGGTGGTGCTGACACACACGTCCAATAGTTGCGGTAATCAAAGGTGTGTGCCCAATGGGTTCCTTGCCACCCAATAGCAGATCGTAAATAGCAACGAAGGGTCAGCAGTGCAGAATGAAGGATGCACTTGGGGGATGATGAGGAGGTCATTGATGCAGCAAGATGTTGGCTCCGACGTCGTCTAAGTAGAGTGGTACCATGCGGGCGTTCAGGCCCTGGTGGCACAAGAAATGTCATACTGAACGGAGATGAAGTTAAAAATATAGTTCGGTGGCCAAAACAGTGGGAAATAATATAGTGTATTGGACTCTCGGATGAAACTAAGTCGTTTTCAGAAAAAAAAGTGTTGCGTTACTTATTGAACGCCTCTAGTAGTTACTGAGGAAACAAGAGAACTCCTCGCAGAGCAAGCAAACGGAACTCTCAACAAAGATTACAGTTGGTCAGTATCCAGTTAAGTTATACTGAACAGATAGTAAACAAATGACATTAATTTCAATTTGCAGAGGTAAATGAGGCTGGTAAATTAATAGTGATACCACTATAGATTGCTAGCGAACAGGAAATTTCCATGTATGAATAGTGACCATCGCCGGCAGCGGTGGCCGAGCGCTTCTAGGCGCTACAGTCTCGAATTGCGCGGCCGCTACGGTCGCAGGTTCGAATCCTGCCTCGGGCATGGATGTGTGTGGTGTCCTTAGGTTAGTTACGTTTAAGTAGTTCTAAGTTCTAGGGGACTGATGACCTCAGACGTTAAGTCCCATAGTGCTCAGAGCCATTTGAACCCAATAGTGACCATCGAATAATGTGATGTAAACACACAAAGATACTTGCAAACAGAATGTCATCAGTATGTTATGTCGTTAAAGTCCTGTCGTCAGAAAGTAATATCAGCTGTGTTTTACTTCAAAAGAAAAACAGTCTTGTTTGCAATGGAAACAGTATTCTATTGACCCGTTCGCCATTCTGGGAAATCATTAGAAAATTTTAATATATAGCAAAATTTGCATTCATCACATCTGATGATGCTCCAGAAGCGTGAAACGCATCAATAAAAGTATTGTTTGTCCTTAAATCAAGACTATTTTTCTTTAGAAATTCTACCCATAGTTGCTGTACCAGATACGTCATGGAGCGGAAAGAATTGTACTGTCTTTTAGTTATATACTATAAATACGTACAACAAATTCTTATTGGCAGTTTATATAGGTATGATATGCAACCAGTTGTTTTTCATTTGCTACGATTCATTGAATAATTAAATAGCTTTCGAGCCACTGTAGAATTTGACTGAAGTGTTACAAGAACATAATTTTCTGCACCATATACAGCTGGACGGTGGGGTTGAGGTGCTGTCAAAAATAACGGCAATTTGGGCATACGTTAACGAAATATCTACGAAACGAAGAGAGAGTTATATTTTAGGATAGTTGTATTGCACTGCATCTTGGCATCCACAAGAGATTCATTCCGATAGTGAACGTTTCATCCAGCTTACACACACATACACACAAAATCGCGCGCGTGCGTGCAGTGCTTAGGTGCACTTGTTTTTACTGCAATCAAAACTGAATGTAAATAAGAGGTGTATGAGGATGTTATCTGTTGTGGACTGTCAAGGCAGCCAGTCCACAGTGACGGGTAGCCGATAGAAAGGCACGCGTACACACACGCCGGCTGGCGTGAGTTCTGGAACAGGATACCTAATTAATGCTATAAGAAAAGTACGTTGCTTTGGGAATACTTAACTTTAATCCATCCTTTTTGGTATACATCGTTTATGGTGAATACAAGTAAGACTCTCTCCAGATATGGTTAACTGCGCCTTGCTAGGTCGTAGCTATGGACTTAGCTGAAGGCTATTCTAACTGTCTCTTGGAAAATGAGAGGAAGGCTTCGTACGTCTAGTCGCTAGCAATGTCGTCCGCACAACTGGGGAGTGCTAGTCCGCCTTTCTAGACCTGCCATGTGGTGGCGCTAGGTCTGCAAGTGCTGACAGTGGCGACACGCGGGTCCGACACGTACTAATGGACCGCGGCCGATTTAAGCTACCACCTAGCAAGTGTGGTGTCTGGCAGTGACACCACATGCCTCCCCCGCAAATCGGCGAACGGTCGTGTTATAAGGCTTCCGCCCATGTCTCGTGGGTTTGGTCAAACTACTCGGGAGTGGGTTGCAACTTTGCAAGGCCTTACTAGGGACTGCGCATTTGAATGTGACTGTGGCCTTCCTTATTCAGATACAATGGTGCGTGATGCAATAGCACAGAACGTTTCTGATGTTCGCATAAGAGAACAGATTTTGAAACTAGTTAATCCCTCCCTTCAACAAGTGATAGACATATTGGATAGGCAAGACACACTTGACTTTGCTCAGGAATCATTTGAAACTTCGCCAGCTGTGTGTCGCATTAACCGGCCCGCCGGGCGCGCTGCAAGGAACTGTAAACAGCCTTCGCGCACGTCCGCCCAACCATGTGCCCCGCGAAAGCGAGCAAATGCAGTGCTGAAATCATGCCCGCGGTGTGCAACTAGACATTCGCGTGAGAATTGCCCGTCCCGCCAAGCTATTTGCTTCTTCTGTAATAGGAAAGGACATGTTCAAAGTGTTTGCCAGAAAAAGCTTAGATCGGACACTGCCACCCATTCCAGGCCCTTTGCTTCGCGCCGGAATCAAACCAAGGACACTCAGGCTCGGGAACATTCGCCCATGGACATTCATGTAGTTCATGCCACTCCGCCCAGTGTTCCTCTCTCTCACAGTGACTGTGTTCGTCCCGCAAAAAGTGTGCGTCGACGTCGACGGCAAGCCCGTCACGTCGCAAGTGATTCTGTCCCAGTGTCTGTTCAAGTTGCACAAAACAGTCGCTCTTGTCGTCAGCAGGACAATAAACTTTTTGTAGATTTGGACTTTGTTGGACAAGTGATACCGTTCCAGCTCGATACCGGCGCTGCAGTTTCATTGCTCAATCACGCTACCTCCAAACAACTGGGCGCACCGCCGTTGCGTGCCGCAAAAGTTCAGCTCACTAGTTATTCAGGACAGCATATCCCTGTGTTAGGACAGTGCAGCCTTCTTGCAACATACAAGGGACAAACAAAACTTGTGTCGTTTTACGTTCTTCGTTCTTCTGCTGCAGTGAACTTGTTTGGTTTAGATTTATTTCAATTGTTTAACTTGTCAATAGTGAATCAGGTCCTATCAGTGAACCAGACTGTGCCTTCAGCCAGTGTTTCTCGACTATGTGAGGAATTTGCAGACATTTTTGCACCGGGCCTTGGTTGCGCTAAGAACTATGAAGCACGTTTGGAACTCAAAGTCAACGCGCAACCGAAATTTTTCAGAGCGCGCAATGTTCCCCACGCATTGCGTGATGAGGTCGCAAGAACATTAAACGATTTAGAATCCCAAGGTGTAATTGAACGTGTGCAGGCTTCTCTCTGGGCATCACCCTTAGTAATTTTGCAAAAACCTTCCGGAAAATTGAGACTTTGCGTGGATTTCAAGGCAACAGTGAATCCACAACTAGTGACTGCTACTTTTCCTTTGCCCCGCCCGGAAGATCTTTTTGACAAACTGTGCCCGGGAAAATATTTTTCAAAGTTGGACCTAGCAGATGCGTACTTGCAAATACCGGTGGACGAAGAGTCCCAGCGCGTATTGGTGGTCAACACGCATCTTGGATTGTACAGATTCAAAAGACTGCCATTCGGGTGTGCATCCGCCCCTGCATTGTTTCAGCAATATTTACAAACTATTTGTGCGTCGGTCCCTACTGCAGCAAACTATCTGGACGATATAGTGATCTCCGGAAAGACAGAAGCAGAACATTTACAAAATCTCCGAACATTATTTCAGGTCTTGCGACAGAATGGTCTTCGTTTGAGGAAGGACAAATGTGTTTTTTGCTCGTGACTTGCCATATCTGGGCCATGTACTTAATGCCCAAGGCATACATCCGAGTCCAGAGCACCTCCGTGCCATACAGGACTTGCCTTCACCGCAAAATTTGAAGCAGCTACAGAGTGTGTTGGGAAAAGTTAATTATTATCATAAATTTCTTCCTCATGCCTCTTCCATTTCAGCTCCGCTTCATCGCTTACGCCGTAAGGGTGTTCCGTTCGTCTGGTCGACGGAATGCGAACGCGCCTTTCGCCAATTGAAATCGGCGTTGCTTTCAAATACTTGCCTTACGCCATTCGATCCCCAGAAACCCCTTTTGTTGATGGTAGATGCATCGGATTTCGGGATCGGTGCTGTGCTTTGCACGCGTGGGTTCGTATCCCATCCTCGTCGCCAATGTTGTGGACTGTCAAGGCAGCCAGTCCACAGTGACGGGTAGCCGATAGAAAGGCACGCGTACACACACGCCGGCTGGCGTGAGTTCTGGAACAGGATACCTAATTAATGCTATAAGAAAAGTACGTTGCTTTGGGAATACTTAACTTTAATCCATCCTTTTTGGTATACATCGTTTATGGTGAATACAAGTAAGACTCTCTCCAGATATGGTTAACTGCGCCTTGCTAGGTCGTAGCTATGGACTTAGCTGAAGGCTATTCTAACTGTCTCTCGGCAAATGAGAGGAAGGCTTCGTACGTCTAGTCGCTAGCAATGTCGTCCGTACAACTGGGGAGTGCTAGTCCGCCTTTCTAGACCTGCCATGTGGTGGCGCTAGGTCTGCAAGTGCTGACAGTGGCGACACGCGGGTCCGACACGTACTAATGGACCGCGGCCGATTTAAGCTACCACCTAGCAAGTGTGGTGTCTGGCAGTGACACCACATTATCCCCATACCCCTTGTAATCAAGCACAGGGTATAAAGCGCTTAAATACGCGCAATCGGTCACGTATAGCCACTTGTCTGTTATCTCTTCAAGCCTTCAGACGGTGCCATTTGATAGTGTTCGACTATTGCGTAAGTTTTCCTATTCGGTATTCACTCTGGATTGATTTTTGCACGCTTCCAACGACATTGTTGCGATTTGGACTTTGTTTCCAGCTAGCCATTCACTAAGTGAACTCAGTCGTTACTGGGCACTTGTAATGCCATTTGTCTCATTGGCCACCAAGTGCCGTGATGCCCAACTTCTGCTGCCTACACCGAATAAGATAGAAAACTGCGATACTAAACCTTCAACAAACGGCATGAATGATCACAGGCGATATTCGTACATCGTACATTACATAGCGAAACACCAGTTTCACACTGCGTGTGAACTGGTGCAGCTGGTCCCACAACATATACACAGCCAAAGTATGTTTCCATAAAGATAAATTGAACCACATACTCTCCGACGCCGGTACCATCTACTCGTAGGAATATTTTAATTGGGGGGGGGGGGGGGAGTGGTTATGTTAGGCAGAGGGGGAAGGTAGAAAGGCAACCGGCGCTACAAGCTGAGGGCAAAACTGAACACAATCTTAAATTTTATTGACCAATACTACCGCTCCCCATACCCTAAGATGTCACAGCAGACCCACTCCAAGTATAGGGTGACAGGAAATTCAAACGGTATTCGTGCTGTGGGGGCACAGACACAATGGGCCCATTATCCTCCTTATACAAACAAACCAGTCACTCGGCTGGGACCCTTTCGTAAGGAAACTAGTGGCTTGTGCTCTTTTCTTTAAATAAGTCTGACTCACTTATTGTAATGGTTATAAGTTATGGTCGAAAGAATGACAGCTTCCCCCCTCTCCCTGTCCTCCTCCCCTACTCCTCTACGCCATTTGTGTGATGTACAAATGGCGGAGCGTTATCTTATTCACTGAAATACCTTAATTACACCAACAGTTTAATAAAGATGCAAGTACCTATCTCTCTTGTCCCTATTCTACTACAAACTTCAATGACTTTTTTCCGTGGCGGTACCAGTGAGCTATACAGTTTTAAACTTGAAGTAAGTGGATTTTTTTCTAAGTCCACCGCTCTGCTGAATGAGATGTTCGCTTGAACATGTTAACGTTACGTACAGCTTACAGATGATGTTGACTGGTGCTAATACATAGTCAAAAAATTATAATACGTCTGTAATCGTTAAATTTCCTTTAGTATAATGCTGACGATGTCGATAGTGTATTTATAATTCTACACACGTTTCTTGGTGTGGAGAGAAGAATCTCAGGTGGTCATGATCTCATAGTAAGCAACAAATTATATTAGCCAAACACAAGAAGTGACCGATTTCTGGGTGCTAAATTATAGGAATTAAAATAACTCAACCGACAAAATAACATCCTGCCATTTACAGATCACCTTATTGGCATAGAGGAGTGTGGAGGGGGACGATAAATGGGAATGAAGCCATTTTTTTATCATAAATTGTAACCACTAAAATCATTGAGCCATAAATTATACTTACATAAACATAACATAAGAGCATCAGCACCAGTTTGTTTACGCAGAGGTTACTGCCAAGTGACCAGTTTCTTTACTAAAACATCCCAGCCAAGTGACCAGTTTGTTTACATAAGGAGAACAATTGGGGCATTGTCTCCGCGCCTCCACACCTACAGTACCGCAGGGGAATTGAGGGGGAAAGTCTGCTACAGCGTGTGGAGGTGTGTGTAGCAGGGATGGAAGCGGGGTACAGAAGTTGCTGGTCATTAAAATTGCAGAAACTTGCAGACTACCGGTATATTGTTGCCTCTGTGGTACAGTTGCTCTTAGCTTGTAGTGCGGATAGGCGGGTTGCCTGTCTACATTAACACTGTCTGATATAGTACATACCCCGTCCCCTTACCTATTTTGTCTCCTTTTCATCCTGGGGGTCGACTACTGATGTTTAAAAAATGTTCTTTGTTTTCTTTTAAGAAGCAGTCTTCATTTGCGCACATACTTTCTGGAATGGTAGGGTGTACACGCATCTTTACAACCGAGAAGGTTTGTTGATTTCCAGCATGTTGGACTTAGTCCACAATATTTTAGTACGACAAGCTGAAACCTTATCAACTGATCTACAGTACTGTTCTTCACAACATTCCACGAAACTGTTATAACGATCAACAGAATTCGCCTTATTAAAAGAGGACGAACAAAGTAGCGTCATGATAAAACGCTGCAGGACGAATGATCAGATTCCCCTCTGGCCATCGAGGTTTAGTGTTACCGTCATTTCCCTACATCTCTTAATGCAAATGCAGGGATGATTTCTCTGAAAGAACAGCGACGTTTTCCTTTCCCACCCATTCCCAGTTTAAATTCGTGCCTCATATCCGATGAACACGTCTTCAACAATAAATTAAATCCGTTCTGACACTAAGGTTTTCAAATCTCTCTCTCGCTCTTTCTTTCTCTCTCTCTCTCTCTCTCTCTCTCTCTCTCCTTCATTCTCTCTCTCCTTTTCTCTTTACCTTTAAAAGCAGCCGTTTTTTTCTGAAATGCTTTGGGAACCCTTTCAGAATTAAGGTGTAATTATTGCGTGCTGTACACTCTATTGGAAGCAGCGAGCATATGGCAGTGGCAAGTCTTTTCCCGGCAGCTTGAGCTGGACCCATCTCTGACGTACGTCAAGCCCTCTGCTACTGAAGTACTCTTCTAACGTTTCCACCGTAGTGCATCACATTTCTATCTCAGTTCTCTCCAGTTCTGATTAACTGACTCGTAATTTTAGCACCACCAATCCACACGTTTTTATTAAATATCATTGCATCAAGATGCTTCCAATATCAAGTGAGAAACTGAAATCACTCCACTCCATGACTACCACAGTGACACTGGTGCAGGAATCGTAATAGAACTTTGGAACAGAAAAAACAGTCTTGTTTGCACAACATAGGCTTATTTAATTTTCACATGTGAAGCGTTTCACTTGTTCTAGGCATCATCAGACAAACTGGGAAAAAGCAGAAAATTGTGTAAGTATAAATGGCTATTAGATGCAATAACTAAAGCACTCCGTCTTCAGGCCACGAGTGGCCTACCGCGACAATCCGACCGCCGTGTCATCCTCAGTGGAGGATGCAGATAGGAGGGGCGTGGGGTTAGCACACCGCTCTCCCGGTCGTTATGATGGTATTCTTGACCGAAGCCGCTACGATTCGGTCGAGTAGCTCCTCAATTGGCATCACGAGGCTGAGTGCACCCCGCAAAATGGCAACAGCGCATGGCGGCCTGGATGGTCACCCATCCAAGTGCCGACCACGCCCGACAGCGCTTAACTTCGGTAATCTCACGGGAACCGGTGTAGCCACTGCGGCAAGGCCGTTATTAGAGGCAGTAACAAATTAATAAATTAAAAATACCAAGAGGAAGACACACACCGATCGAACTATGGAGCACAGGGCCACATTTCTGTTTCAAGGGATAGTGAGGGGTATAAATTTCAATTCATAAAATATTGCACCGTAACTAACCTTACCGATAAGAAAAGAATTTTAACTGTTTATTTAGTGTTATAATCGCCCAGTCATTTGGCCAAGGTGTGTTAGCCTAGGTATTCTACGGGTGTATTTTGCACTAGTGAGTTTTTTTCCGCTAACTGAATATGCCTATTTGCCTAAGTTGGGTGCCCCCTGCACGCTTTGATAGCTTTCTCTTTCCTAGTGTCACAACAGTTTCTCGCGTTGCTTTTTGGTGATGCTAAGAAGCATTGGCAGTGGCTGTCTGGCTGTTACCTCCCATATCTTTCGAATTCTTAATTACGTCTGACGCCTCGGTTACGAGTACGAAGAATTTTTATCGGTGATGTAATGAAGCATTAACACTGGCTATGTGGCTTTCACCTCCCAATTCTATGGCACTCTTAATTACGTTCGACGCCACATTTACGATCAGCAAGAATTTTTATCGATAAGCTTAGTTATGGTGCAATGTTTTATGAGTTGAAATTTATACCCCTCACCAAGCAATGAAACACAAACGTGGCTCTGTGCTCCGTAGTTCAATTTGTGTATGTCTTCCTCTTGTTATTTTTTAATTTATTCATTCATTATTGCGTTTAATAGCCATTTATACTTGCACCAGTTTTTAATTTCACCAAATTGTCTGATGCTGTCTAGAACAGGGTAAACGTGTCACAAGGGGAGGGGGTGTGTGGAGGGAGGGGGGGGGGAATAAATCCATCTTGTGCAACCAAGACGGTTGTTTCTGTTCCGAAAACTGAGAAATTGTGTTTATAACATTCTTGAAATGTATGTTTCAGTGGCATTCTGTTTAAAAATTAATAGGTTAATCAGGACATGTGCAACCCAACATAGCTGAAATAAACAACTATGACATCACAAATTTTAAAACAAAAGTTATTGCCTATAAAATGAAACAAAATTATGAAACTTCCAGGCAGACTTTAATTCTCTGTCCGTCTGGGCCTGGAACCCAAACCTTACCTTTCACGGCCATTGCTCTCACTGGCTGAGCTATCCTTTTTTTAGGGCCTCTTTCCTCATCAACAGCCTTTCCTTCCGATCACCAACATTTGCCTGCATTGGCTTGGGCTGTATCTGGAGTGAAAAAAACCTATCTCCTCTAAATGCGTTGGCATGAGAAAAATAATACTTTTCAACTTATTAAAAAGAAAAAGAAAGGAAGCATTCATGTGGCTCTTTCGTCTTCTTCTAATACAAGAAGTCTTTTCTTTGTCTTGTAACATGGCGCAGCTAAAATCTTTGTTTGGTTGTAAAATAAAGGTCTCGGACGTGTTTTTTCATGTAACGAATGTAGCTAACTTTGGGCCTTCCTTTTTTATAAAGTTTTCTGCGTTGCAACTAAAAGTTATTTCCTTCTTAAGAGAAAGATAGAATCTTTTTTCTTAAAAATAAATGTTCTTCTTGAAGACAAACCGTAACATCCGGTTCAAATTAGTCACATATAGACCTGCTCATGCTAAGTTCCAACGCAAAACTCTCACTTTCAGAAATAAACAGCAGACCAGAATCTACGTCCTTTACCAACGCCGCAGCACTAGGAGTTGTGGCGGTTCCTAGCCTCGTTGGTTGTTTGCTGTAGGAGGCTGATTCAGACAGGTAGCTGCTTTCCTCAGCTGCTGCCAGTCCCAGACTGAGGACGGCGTGGCTGGTTTACTCTTGACGAAACACATTTGCTCCTTGCGAAGGACTGCATACCTGCTGAAGACTAACTCATGTCTCCAGTAGATAACAACTACGCGCTGACTCATTGGGCATTGGCTGAGGCCACTGACGATAACATGCGTTCGACTCGCTGGCTCCCGCAGCTTATGTTCTAGGCTAGTGTTGCTGCCTCTGGATCACGGGGTCCCGGGTTCGATTCCCCGCCGGGTCAGGCATTTTTCCGCCCAGGGACTGGGTGTTTGTGCTGTCCTCCGTCATCATTTGAGTAGAGGCGAGACTGGAAATGGAAAGATTGGAACTCGTACTGGCGCTGATGACCACGATGTTGAGCACACCACAAACCAACATCATCGTCGGCTGTCCAAGTGGAGTGATGCCATTGTCTTGGCAAATTGGTGCCTGTGATGAGACACGCCAAAATAGTGCGCCCACAACTGACGACCTCTGCGGACAGCTACCAAAATGTTCACCGCTCTTGGCTTTGCCTTAATGTAGGCATGATGATACGTCTCCGTGATGGAAGGGTGAACTACGAGGCAGGGACGCAACGTGATGGAAAATTATCCACAGCTTAACAGAGATGTCATCGAAGTATATGGACACAATTTTTACACAGAAGAAGAAGCCATGAATGTTAGTGATATACAGTATTTGATCAAGTTAGTGATATACACCACATGATCAAAAAACCCCTATGTAACAATGAATTGACCACTACATGTAATGAGATGCTGACACACCAGCATAAAAGAAGACAGGAGAATTTTGTTGTCAGTAGAGTAGAAGTAACAGCAGAATGAGTTAGTCAAGACAGCTCAGTGACATGTACGTGGAGTAGTCATTGGATGTCACCTGAATAGCAAATCCAGCATGGACATTTCAACCCTTCTAAAGCTCCCAAGTCGTCTGTTGATTATGTGATTTTGAAGTGGAAAAGCAAAGGAACAACCAAAGATAAACCTGGACAAAGCTGATAGTCAGGGACCGTCAAACATTCTGGAGGATGGTTGCAAAACATCGCGGAAAGATTGACTCGTGAGGTCCTTAGTGCCTCTACGATTCCAGCTCGCACAGTCACTGTGTGTATGGAGTTGAAGAGAATGGGATATAATGGTAGAGCAATCCCTCACAAGTCACATTTCTGCGGGCAATGCTAAGCGACACTTGAGGTGGTGTAAAGAGCGAATCCACTGGGCAATGAATGCCGAGTAATGATGTCTTGCAGTGATGAATCATGACGTACCTTGTGGCAATCCGATGGTGTTGTTTGATTTGGCGAATGCCTAGTAAACGTTACCTACCATCACGCATGGTGGCAATAGTGGAGTAATGAGGATTTGGTGTTATGGGGTGGTTAGACTGTCAACCCACTTATTGCGCTTAAACAAACGCTAAATGTGGAACAAAATTAACCAATTTTACAGCGTTGTGTACTGTGTACTGTAGAGGAACAGTTCAGAGACAATGATTGCTTGGATCAGCAAGACATTGCCATGAAAGTGGGCATGTCATAAAACAGCATCTGCGAGGCAATGGTTTGTGGGCGATAACATTCCTGAAATGGAATGGCCTGTCCAGAAACCCAATCTGAACCCAGTAGATCACCGTCGGGATTGCTCCACAGACATTGGGACACTTCACTAAAAGTGTTCCCAGCAGAATTCAAGCTGCCATCAAGGCGCAAGGTGGACATTGCCCATATTAATGTCCATTAACGGGTGTTCATATTCTTTTGCACAGGTAGTGTATGGTCAGTGGCTCTACAGACTCGAAATATAAGTGTTATCTTTGAAAAACGACTGTACGACAGCTAAACTTTATCTTTGACAAGTATTACGTCTCCGATCAAGTGTAAACCTCTACCAGGATCGGTTTTCACGGTATTTATGTTGATCACCGACGTCCGACCAGTCAGTCGGCAAAACTTTGCGATACCAGGAGTATTTCTGAAAATATTCGACCCAGGTCTGGACTAAAAGTCAAGAACAATAAAAATTCATGGTGCACGAGCAGACAACCAGGAAGTTTCACCAACAACCAAAAATTTTGACAGAAGTATCTGTATGCCAGAGGGATTCCAGCGAAAAGTCCACAGAAATACTCCTGCATTCCTTATTCTTGTAGCAGTCCTGGAAGAAGATATGGTGCATAGATGTAGCTTAGCAGCCACTTATGGGACTGTCTCACTTTGCAAGAGTTTGTGTGTTGTTGTGAAACTTCCTTTACTTATGTAAATGTGAGAGGGTGTGTCGTGAGCAATGCGCGGAGAGTGCAACCGGTATGAGAATTGCGCGCAGAAGACAAGGTTCCGACTTTGAGTCCCAGTTCGGAACACACTTTTTATCTGCCAGAAAATCTGACAACAGCGCACGCTCGACTGCAGATTGGAAGAAACACTGGGGTGACAAGTCATGGGATAGGAATATGCATATATACAAATGGCGGTAGTATCATCTCACAAGTTATGAGAGGCCAGTGGATTGGAGGAGCTGTCATCTGGGCTCGAGACCGTGTCGGAAAACCGTGGCCCGATCAGATGAGTAGCGATTTCAGTTGGTAAATACTGATGGTAGGGTTCGAGTGTAGCGCAGATCCCACGACTCTATGAACTCAAGATGTCAACAAAGCAGCATGTCATTCTCAATGGAGAGAAGTCTTCCGAAGTAAGAGTGATTTCAGGTGTGCCGCAGGGGAGTGTCGTAGGACCGTTGCTATTCACAATATACATAAATGACCTTGTGGATGACATCGGAAGTTCACTGAGGCTTTTTGTGGATGTTGTTGTGGTATATCGAGAGGTTGTAACAATGGAAAATTGTACTGAAATGGAGGAGCATCTGCAGCGAATTGACGCGCGGTGCAGGGAACGGCAATTGAATCTCAATGTAGACAAGTGTAATGTGCAGCGAATACATAGAAAGAAAGATCCCTTATAATTTAGCTACAATATAGCAGGTCAGCAACTGGAAGCAGTTAATTCCATAAATTATCTGGGAGTACGCATTAGGAGTGATTTAAAATGGAATGGTCATATAAAGTTGATCGTCGGTAAAGCAGATGCCAGACTGAGATTCATTGGAAGAATCCTAAGGAAATGCAATCCGAAAACAAAGGAAGTAGGTTACAGTACGCTTGTTCGCCCACTGCTTGAATACTGCTCAGCAGTGTGGGATCCGTATCAGATAGGGTTGATAGAAGAGATAGAGAAGATCCAACAAGGAGAGCAACGCGCTTCGCTACAGGATCATTTAGTAATCGCGAAAGCGTTACGGAGACGATAGATAAACTCCAGTGGAAGATTCTGCAGGAGAGACACTCAGTAGCTCGGTACGGGCTTTTGTTGAAGTTTCGAGAACATTCCTTCGCCGAGGAGTCAAGCAGTATATTGCTCCCTCCTACGTATATCTCGCGAAGAGACCATGAGGATAAAATCAGAGAGATTAGAGCCCACACAGAGGCATTACGACAATCCTTCTTTCTACGAACAATACGAGACTGGAATGGAAGGGAGAACCGATAGAGGTTCTCAAGGTACCCTCCGCCACACACCGTCAGGTGGCTTGCGGAGTATGGATGTAGATGTAGATATAGATGCAAGCTGGTGGTGGCTTTATAATGGTGTGGGCTGTGTGTAATGGAATAGACTGAGTCATCTATTCCAACCGAACCGACCATTGACTGAAAACGATTACGTTTGGTTCGTTGGAGATCATTTACATCCATTCGTAGACTTCATGTTCCCAAACAAAGATGGAATTTTTATGGATGACAGTGCGACATGTCATCGAGCTACAGTTGTTCGTGATGGGTCTGAAGAATATTCTGGACAATTCTGGCGAATGATTTGATTATCCAGATCCGACATGAATCACATCGAACATTTATGGAACATAATCGAGGGATAAGTTCGTACACATTCTGCACCGGCAACACTTTCGCAATTATGGATGCCTATAGAGGCATCACGGTTCAGTATTTCTGCAGGGGACTTCCAGCGACTTGTTGACCCCATGCCACGTCGAGGTGCTGCACTATGCCGGCCAAAGGGAGGTCTGACATCGTATTAGGAAGTATCCTATGATTTTTTTTGTCACCTCAGGGTATATTCTGGAGGGAGTTCCGAGATCAGAGTAATAATCTGATGCAGGCGATTTGTTGTGTTGCCACAATATAGCGACCTTGACCAAGAGGTCCATAAAGAGAAATAAAATTGTTGTTGTTGTTGTTGTTGTGGTCTTCAGTCCTGAGACTGCTTTGATGCAGCTCTCCATGCTACTCTATCCTGTGCAAGCTTCTTCATCTCCCAGTACCTACTGCAGCCTACATCCTTCTGAATCTGCTAAGTGTATTCATCCCTTGGTCTCCAATTTTTACCCTCCACGCTGCCCTCCAGTACTAAATTGGTGATCCCTTGATGCCTCAGTACATGTCCTACTAACCGATCCCTTCTTCTAGTCAAGTTGTGTCACAAACTCCTCTTCTCCCCGATTCTATTCAATACCTCATTAGTTATGTGACCTACCCATCCAATCTTGAGCTTTCTTCTGTAGCACCACATTTCGAAAGCTTCTATTCTCTTCTTGTCTAAACTATTTATCGTCCACGTTTCACTTCCATACATGGCTACACTCCATATAAATACTTTCAGAAACGACTTCCTAAGACTTAAATCAATACTCGATGTTAAATTTCTCTTCTTCAGAAACGCTTTCCTTGCCATTGCCAGTCTACATTTTATATCCTCTCTACTTCGACCATCATCAGTTATTTTGCTCCCAAAATAACAAAATTCCTTTACTACTTTAAGTGTCTCATTTCCTAATCTCATTCCCTCAGCATCACCCGACTTAATTCGACTACATTCCATTATCCTCGTTTTGCTTTTGTTGATGTTCATCTTATAGCCTCCTTTCAAGACACTGTCCATTCCGTTCAACTGCTCTTCCAAGTCCTTTGCTGTCTCTGACAGAATTACAATGTCATCGGCGAACCTCAAAGTTTTTATTTCTTCTCCATGGATTTTAATACCTACTCCGAACTTTTCTTTTGTTTCCTTTACTGCTTGCTCAATATACAGATTCAATAGCATCGGGGAGAGGCTACAACCCTGTCTCACTCAATTCCCAACCACTGCTTCCCTTTCATGTCCCTCGACTTGCCACCTTCAGAATTTGAAAGAGAGTATTCCAGTCAATTGTCAAAAGCTTTCTCTAAGTCTACAAACGGTAGAAACGTAGGGTTGCCTTTCCTTAATCTAGCTTCTAAGATAAGTCGTAGGGTCAGTATTGCTTCACGTGTTCCAATATTTCTACGGAATCCAAACTGCTCTTCCCTGAGATCGGCTTCTACCAGTTTTTCCATTCGTCTGTAAATAAAGTTAACAGCCGATATGTTGTGGGAGGAAGTATCTCCAGTGAGTGAAAGCGACATTCGTGGCGGGGGCGAGGCGCAGCCAGGGCGAAGCGGCCCTCGGCTTCAGGTCGGTCCCCCGACACGGCGTTCGCAGAAGGCGGTAGCCGGCGCGTGACCAGCCTAGCTTGCCACTGGCGCTGCCGGCCCGCCGGTAACCTGAGAAAGCGCCGGCCGCTCTATTCCGGGAGGTGCTGGCCCGCCGCCAGTGCCGCCATCCTCCGCCTCCTTCAGCGCGCTGTCTGCCGTCTGCAGCCGCGCGCACCGGCTGCTAACACCGTGTAATGACACGTAGCACGAGGGCGCGGACATCACACACCTGTACACACTGCCCTCTTACTTGGCTCGGCAGCAGGAGGAGTGGTTCTGTGTAACTTCCTGTTAACTTAAAAAAATACCGAGGCAACTCAATAAGCAGATGCAAGTTTTTTCTTCTCCTGGGGTTGGTACCACCGGCACCATACTGACATGCCTTATAGTCGCTATTGTTCTCGTGCGCCGATGACATTGTATTCTGTCAGAGACAGCAAAGGACTTGGAAGAGCAGTTGAACGGAATGGATGGTGTCTTGAAAGGAGGATATAATATGAACATCAACAAAAGCAAAACGAGGATAATGGAATGTAGTCGAATTAAGTCGGGAGATGCTGCGGTAATTAGATTAGGAAATGAGACACTTAAAGTAGTAAAGCAGTTTTGGTATTTGGGGAGCAAAATAACTGATGATGGTCGAAGTAGAGAGGATATAAAATGTAGACTAGCAATGGCAAGGAAAGCGTTTCTGAAGAAGAGAAATTTGTTAACATCCAGTATTGATTTAAGTGTCAGGAAGTCGTTTCTGGAAGTATTTGTATGGAGTGTAGCCATGTATGGAAGTGAAACATGGACGATAAATAGTTTACACAAGAAGAGAACAAAAGCTTTCGAAATGTGGTGCTACAGCAGAATGCTGAAGATTAGATGGTTAGATCACATAACTAATGAGGAGGTATTGAATAGAATTGGGGAGAAGAGAAGTTTGTGGCACAACTTGACTAGAAGAAGGTATCGGTTGGTAGGACATGTACTGAGGCATCCAGGGATCACCAATTTAGTACCGGAGGGCAGCGTGGAGGGTAAAAATCGTAGAGGGAGACCAAGAGATGAATACACTAAGCAGATTCAGAAGGATGTAGGCTGTAGTAGGTACTGGGAGATGAAGAGGCTTGCACAGGATAGAGTAGCATGGAGAGCTGCATCAAACCAGTCTCAGGACTGAAGACCACAACAACAACAACAACTTGTTTTGGAGTGCTTTTCTTGCAAATTATAGGCTGTTACAGAACACATTACATTTTCCATGGACACTAAGTGTCCTGCGTTGATCCCACAAGCCTGATTTTATAAATATGTTTTAATATCACTTATTTCTTGTTGCTTAACTACAGGTGTTTACAGAATTGGAAATGTATCATATACAACGGGCAGGAATGCACAATTCATAAATGTAACAAATCACTTTCAACAAGAATTTACCTTTTTTAAACATCAAATGTATGTTTTTTCTACAGAAATGAAAACCAGAGGTGCAATTAGTGATGACAGACTTGTTTTCACTGTCCTAAACTTCATACCTTCTGAAAGAAGTAGACTTTAAAGGATGGCAACGGCACAACAGTGTCCGCCGTAATGTGCAGTGCGAGGGTTGCCTACAGCACGCTTCAGGCAGGCAATTCGCATTGTAGCTTTACATCATTGCGATAGAAACTGTGACGCCGTTTCCATTAATTAAAGCCTAAGTATTCTAGAAGGTATAGAGTTCAGAGTAGTGAAACAGAGACTGACATTAATGGAACCTCCAGTGAATTCCTGCCTGTTGTCTCAGCCCCTGACATGGGCGCGCGCCCCATTAATTGCATTTTTCACATTTCGGAAATATATGAAGTGGCAAAGTTAGGTGGCACACCCTGCGTGTGTGTGTGTGTGTGTGTGTGTGTGTGTGTGTGTGTGTGTGTGTGTGTGTGTGTGTGTGCGTGCGTGCGTGTAGGTGTCCAACATAGAATAATTTTACTTATTTAACTGTTGCCAGAGTAGTATCAGACGCACATATCCGTCATCAGCGGCATCTGCATTACAAAAGACAAAATATCATTCAAAGCACATTTACGTCTGGTATCTTGTATTCCGTATTAATTATTCTTACTGCTACTTTATCATATAACTCAACTTGTCGTATATACTCTATTGGGCAGCTTACGGACATAATTTCCAATATTGACAAGCTGCAGAGCACCCTATGTGTAAGAAATTCCTATTTCCACGATATCTTTACAATTGCATTGTGTCTTTCCAAATGTTATCAATAGTAGTGCAGCTGGTTTCCATAAATTTTGCTATAAACTGTGTGTGAGGGAAATTTAGATTACACAAAATGGCAATTCACTTAATATTACCTAATATTCTCTGTAGAAATTAAAATCTGTAATAATAATCCGTCTAGTTGTTTCATAAATAATTCTATATCAACTAGTGGAGCCCAATATATTGGCGCTTCTCATTAATTTCCGTTTCTACACCACAAGCTTTAAAATGGTGCTCAATAAAAAAACTCTAAGAGATTTTTAGATTTGTATTTCTTCTTAATGTTAGTGGCAATTTCGTCGTCAACTAGACTTTTCATACTGGTATTGCCAGAGTAACTGCTTATTTTAAAGTCCATACTCCACGTTTAATGACTAGAAAAATTAGTCCCACTCAGGCAGTCGTATTTCCAAACGTGCCCGATTCGTCGTAGTCGATTCGTCAGACCGCGTAAGATGTACTAGCGACCACAGATCGATCGCCGTGATCTGTGATTTGGAGGTACACGTGCGACCTACGGACGAAGAATTGCTGGGATCTGTCGTCCGTGTGTGAGGCCTTTATCTGCGATGGTACAGTGAATAGCTCCACTCGTAATGATATCAGAGCATTTTGTTATGGCATGCTTCAAGGAAGAAATGCGGGAAGTTACTTCTGTAGTGTGAAGGGATTTAACTGCGGGTATTATTCGCATAATGCAGCTCCATTATAGTGACAACTGTCCTAGTGAACGAAAAATTTATATGTAAATAAATCGCTAATCGCTTTAGAAGTGGACTGTCAGCGACAAAAAATATCCCGATAGGCCATCCACTTGAAAAACGGATAGGAACATCGAGACAGCTAATGGAATGATTTCTAATGATCGTCGTGCCAAAACTGATGATGTGACGCAAGAGTTGAACATTAGCTACGGTTCAGCATTTGCAAAAGGCTCTTTGAAGGAGGAGGAGAAGCCTGTCTCGGTCATACACTAACCAATGACCAGGCGAATCATAGAGTAAGAAGCAGAGCACATTGTGGCGCCACTCATGTCTAGCCGCAGTAAGAAAGTTCAAAAGCCAAGCTCCCACAGGAAAGTCGACGATGTCAGTGTTTTTGGGTATGGAAAGTCCATTGCTGATTCGCTACACTCCTAAAGATGAAATAGTGAACAATGACAGCAACCATGAGCTACTGCGAGATTTGAAACCCAAAATCAAAACACAGAGGTGTGTGCTGCGAGATCTGAAACCGAAAATCAAAACGGTCTGGGAAGCTGTCAAAAGGTTTGACTTTACTCTGGCATAATGCCTGCCCCCGTACACATCGAAAAAGACTTCCGTGCATTCAAAACCTTGCTTTGAGCTGGAAAATCCACTCTAAAGCCTTGACACAGCTCCGGCGGATCCTTTCAAATCCCGGAATCACCAGGACTGGCTGTCGGCCTGTAGACCAGCGACTTCGACTAGTAGACGACGCAGCTCGGCAAGGGCCTATGTAGTCTAGCGATTCATTCCACTAAAGACTAGCCATAAGGTAGCACCTTTCAAGTGCATGATTTTTCCGGCTGAACCAGGAGTACTTATACTCACTCCGGCCAGGTGCGTTGTTCCCCAGGCGGGCTTCCATCACGTACTCGACGTGGAAACGTTGCTTGTGCTACCCCATGTGGCAGTACGTGAGCTACCTTCCCTGGTTTGTGGCAATTCAACGACAGCTTACGTAAGCATTACTTCAGTTTCCAGCTGCAGGACTGCGGCTGTAGCTGACCTGCATATTACTTGGCAGACTGACAAGGTGCTCTTGTCGCTTGGGCCACTTCACTCCTTCCCCCTTTTGAGAATTGTGGCCTCCGTTGCCAGCCGTGCACAAAAAGCTGGACGTCACATGCGTGAGGCCAGAGTGACTATAACGCTGGCCCCGCAACACGTGGCAGTTCAGGGAACGGGAAAAGAGTGTCAATCAGCGAGCAGCTACGGTGCACTGTTGCGGTTTTCTCCAATACAAAATGGCCTGGAGACAACATTTGGGTGCCTTCACATGGGGGAGGCTTATAGGGAAACTGGAAGAAGGACGGAGTGTGACGAGAGTGTCGCAGGATTTCGGCATTATTCACAGCATTCTTTCACATGCATTGGGAGCGTCCTATACCACTGGTACTGCTGTCCGAAGGAGAGGAGGTGGAACCACGGTCACTTACACCAACAACTGACCGGTACACTGTGCAACAGGCAGGTAGGGAGCCGGCCGCGGTGGCCCTTCAGTCCGGAACCGCGCGACTGCTACGATCGCAGGTTCGAATCCTGCCTCTGGCATGGATGTGTGTGATGTCCTTAGGTTAGTTAGGTTTAAGTAGTTCTAAGTTCTAGGGGACTGATGACATCACATGTTAAGTCCCATAGTGCTCAGAGCCATTTGAACCATTTTGCAGGTAGGGACCAACGTCAAACAGTGGGTGTAATTGCAACCATAGTTAACAGGACTGCAAGGCATGCAACTATCTTCTCCACAGTCATACGCCGACTGCGTGGAAGTGGTCTCTTCCCCGACGGCCTGTGTGTTGCGGCGTCACCGTTTGCTATGGTGCAAATAGCTTAGGGACTGGACCAACGAGGAGTGGGGGCGTGTTTTTTTTTTTTTTTTTTTTTTTTTTTTTTTTAATAAGAAATCGGAACACGTAATGCATGCAAGAACAAGATTGGAGCACGTAATTCACTCAGGAGCATTGTCGAACATGATCGTTTTGGTGGCCCAGGTATTAAGGTATGGGGAGTCATAATGTTGCATGGGCTTACTGTCCGACCCGATAGCTGAGTGGTGCCGGCACGGTAGCTCAGCGTGTTCGGTCAGAGGGTTAGCTGTCTCTGTAATAAAAAAACTGAGTTAATGGATCCCCGACGAACTGAAACTGGCGTCTTGCGACGTCCGCCCCGAGCAGATGCAACGAACTAAAACGAACAAAAAAAAAAAGAGAGCGGGTTGGCCTCTGTAATAAAAAAAAACTGAGTGAAACGATCAATAAACGAACGTGACCGGATGTCATGTGACGTCCGCAACGAATAAACGCAACTATCAACAACGAACAAAATGGAGCAAAAAAAAAAAAAGATAGCTGAGTGGTCAGCGTGACGGATTGTCGTCGTACAGGCCCGGGTTCGATTCCCGACTGGGTCAGGGTTTTTCTTTGCTCAGGGACAGGATGCTGTGTTGTTTTCATCATCATTTCATCCCCATCCGGCACGGAGGTCGCCCAATTTGGCGTCGCATGTAGTAACACCTGCACCAAGGCGGCCGGAACTTTCTCGTAAGGGGCCTCCAGGCCAATGATGCCAAACGCTCATTTCCATTTTCCATGGTCTTACTAACCTCCGAATGTTTTAACACGGTACACTAACCAGTCAACATTCTTATCACATTGCACTCCCTCCTTGTGCGCGTTTCTTCATGGCTGCATTCGATCCTGGCTTCATTTTTAAGGACGACAATGCGTGACCGCATGAACGCGCAGGTGTAGGAACTCCTGCAATAAAAAGACATTCTGCCAATGGAATAGCCTGCCTTTCCCCGCATTAAACACCTTTGAGCGCATATGAGATGGGTTGAGGAGACGTATCGCAGCACGTCCACCGCACCAACGACCATCCAGCGTTGGTGGAGGAAAGGAATGCCCTCCCATAAAAACTGCAAACTGCTTACCAACCTTATAGCCAGCATGAAGCAAGTTGCAGAGCATACATTGATGTCTGCTATGATCACACACTCTATTAAGAACCATGTCCCGCCTTTGTTACGTCCAGGGGACCATCATTAACTGGGGTGACTTCAGTGTAATTATTGTCGTTGGATGAAAATGTCATTTCTGTTCGTCTCGTTGCATGTTCACTTCAATTACCTCCTGTAGTATACTGCAGCATTTCTTTATATGTATGGTTTAAGTTCCATAAAGCTGTATTATTTGGCAGTGACACGTCATGTGACAGTTAGTTTCATATTTTTGTAGTGCGCATCAGTGTATTACAGTTAATACTCTATCAGCCCCTTCACTCAACACCCTATTACTGAGAGTATGGCGACTGGTACACCCAGATGTTTCCATCAGTTACACTTTTTTCCGTTCCGTTGGGCTGGTAGGTAATGGACTAGAAGATCAGTTGGGCAGACGATCCTCTGCTGATGGCTGACGTAAGCCACTCGAGCGACGACCTAGATTAATAATTTTTCCAGGATCCTAATTCCCGTCCCAAGACTCGGTGCTGGTACCTCTCTGTGGTATTGCTGAATTTGCTGGAATAATTGTTGTGCTCTAATGCTCCCATTAATTTTTCAAAATAAATATTTAGGGATCAAGGGTAGCATTTAGGTAGCTTAAGTTCTTGGCTGGTAGGATTTAAAAAGGGTTATTGCGTACATAAAATAGAGGATACATCAGGCGGAGAGCTGTAGTCCCTGTTGCTGCCGCTGGCAGTCTAGAGGTCGCTGCAGAGATTTCACATTGAGCCCTGTCCAACAGAACCTTATTGTTCCGTATCCTAAGCGCGTGCCTTTTCTTATCATTTGGTGATAGCAACGACTAAGTCGCCCTCTGAGTACACAAACTGCGGTCCCACTATTTGAAAATATGGGAGGGGGCATCTTTGTCTGTATCTTTCCGCGTCTGTTTCCGGTGGAACAGTTCTATTTCGCATGCTCTGCGACCGTTTAGACCACCTTGGAGGAGTATACAGTTACCTGCTCTCTCTGTTGCCATTTACACGTTGACTTTTCTTATCCGACGTAACTAACAGGGTACCCTCCGTCTAGTGGTCGCATCTGTAGGGTGTTCACCCATTCGAGAATGCAGATGTACAACAGCAACCATAGCACGAAGTTCTCCAGGATGTCTCTGGTGGCGGCGTTGCCTAAAGAAGGGAAACTCTCCTCTCTTATCTTCTCTCTGCTAACTCATCTCTCGATCTTGACTGAATAAGCAAGAGTTCTTGTTGATGGGGCATTCACGCCACATGATGCGAAGCAGGACGGCCTTGGAAAACTTTAACAAAGAGATGCTGGAAGGTGATACAGCAGCCACTTCTATCGATCTGGATATCTACATCCATAGAAAGTGTGGAGATAGTAGCTAATGTATGAAAGAGCACCATGTCTTTCACACTGACACTGTTTTAAAATATTTTAATGTAATTACGATGCTTTGGGGAAATATTAATGCATTTGAATCCACGAAAAGGACAATCATCCATTGTTAATGTGCTGGAATGAGCGCGAATAGTGTGGGTAATACACTGAAGGTATACTCTTTCGACGGCTTTATAACGACGAGACTGTTTACATATATATGATCTTGAGATGTTTTCCAATAGCGAATGAGTTCAAAGATACAAACGTAAATAGGCACATTAATGACATAAGGTTATGCTCGTACTTTTAATGACACTCATGGACAGCTTTTAAAAGGTATTGCATCATACTGACAGATGAAAACATAGCAAAGTCATATTGTTCACTCGTGTTTATTTCTCATTTAGTTTGTTGAATCGTCTTATTAAGGACAGACTTCATGAAGGCAAAAATAGCACCGAAAGATTTCGCGAGCTAACAGGCAAAGATGCAAAAACCGTCTCAAAAACCTTATAGATTACGACGAGAGAATTCATTACTTCACAAACCTGACTTCAATTATCAGATAACTACAGAGAGCAGCTAGTGAAGAAAAGATGGGGTCATAAGCATAAAACACGGAAAGCACGAGGGAAATATTTATTTTCATATTTTTCGGACCTCATAGTTTTTGCTCCTGCGAGGTCTCGACGACGCTTAGTAATTAAGACACAGGACTTGTATCTAAGTGGTACGGGTTTCAAATACCAGTCAGAACATTCTGAGGACTCTCGAACGTGGAGATAAAAGATCTTTGACAATGTTGCTTTCAGTGATCGGAAACGCATCTGAGAACACACCACGATAGCAGGAATGTTCTGTATGTGCTAGTGTTTGAGCTCCACATTCAAGAGAACAGCAGTGTTGTCCATTACGGCGGTTCGCACAGGGAGCGAGCTGCCTCTGTTTAAATTATTCAACAGTTTTGCAGTCGTACCTGATACAATTTGGTCGCTTTCAACGACTGTAACAAGAAGCAGTCTGTCATCTACATCGTTTCTGACAGTACTGTTTAACACTTCATGCAGAGCAGAGGGACCCGTTGCAGGACAGTAATTCTAACATTGAAGTGACCACAGTTCAAGTAAATTGGCAAAGAAACAGATAAAAATATTTCTGTGTGACATTTAATATATTCAGAGAAATCAGATGTAAAGGCTCTCAGACGAACGTTATAAAAAAAATTTCCCGTTGCGCCCCAGTCAGTGGTATCACAAATTTACATTTCCTTACAAGTTCAACTTTAAAATTTGATTATATTTCCCAAAATCCTCAAAAACACATTAGGTATATGAGTTTGCACGTGGCAAAACGTTAGATGCCTGAGTCATTTAGTCTTCGCGCGCCATTTTCATTTCAGTATTACACATGGGCATCAATTTGTTTTTCTCTGCCAACTGAAAAGCTAACGCACTGAACTCTTTCACTGTCAGTCGAAACAATCTGCCATCCATGTCTTTTAAATAACCGACAGGCTCTAACTATTGCTCATTCCAGAAAGCACGGCAAATTTTTCCCATTGACTTGTCAGTTTCAGAAGTCTCATTCTGAAGATTATTCTGAACTGCTCTCTGAAGAGTTGTTTTAGAAACGTTGAACTGAATACTAGCTTTCCTAGGTCCCCTTTCCATTTTCACAACCGATGTCAATTCCAGGTTTTCTGTATACCAGTTTCGAGGATTAGTATATTCTAACTATGTATGAGGAAAGAAGAATTGTCACTAGCATCAGTATGAAAAATTGGAAAATGTACTAATGTATCTTGGAAGTGTGAGAATAAATATGAGTACTATGGAAGAATGGTACGGTACCTGTGGCAGAACGGAACCTTTGTCCGTTCCACCCCTACCTGTGTCCGCCTCTGGTAATTGATTGGTCAGCGCGACGGAATGTTATACCTAACGGCCCGGGTTCGATTCCCGGCTGGGTCGGAGATTTTCTCAGCTCAGGGTCTGGGTGTTGTGTTGTCCTTATCATTGTCATTTCATTCCCATCGACACGCACGAAGCCGAAGGAGCGTCAACTCGAACGACTTGCACCAGGCGAACGTTCTACCCGACGGGAGGCCCTAGTCACATGGCATTTCCATTTTTACTCCGACATGTGAGATTAGGTGTACTTCAAAGCCCACAAAACCCTTTGAAAAGCAAACATCGTCTATACGCCTTGAAATAAGGAGCTTAACATTTGTTTGAGATATTAAGAAAGAGAAAACTTGTAGATACTGCGTTTTTGCTTACCTTGCACATAAAGAGTCACTAACGTTGCAGTACGTACGCGGAAAAAAAAAGCGCAAACACGTTACAGGCACAACAGTCAAAGAAAAATCCTTCTACAATAGCTTATTACCATCCTCGTCGCTTGAAGAATAGTTCCTGGAATTTATTCTACAGTGCACCGCTTTACAACCGAAATAAACCGATAGTTCCGCTCTGCCCTGTGGTTTCGTTCTGCACCGGCTTGCCCTATATCAAGTTGTCATTTGAAACGATGACAGTTTATATGATTCCATTCTGAGCTAAGAGCAAGTAATAGTCGTGACAAAAGGCGATTGGAATTTAATTAATGTGAAATGCACAAATAACTCGAACTGTTCCACAAGCTACCATTCAAACCTCTGCATTATTTTTAGACAAATTTACACATTTTGTAAGCTTTAACGACTGTGTTCTCCTTTACTTACTTCCACTTTGCAGCCTGGAGTATTCTGAGTTCATTTCGCTGCTGTAGATGGCAGCATCCGAATCCGAGGCTTTATATTTCCTCTTTCACATCTCTCGCTCTTGCTGCCGCTCCTGCCCTCACTTTCGCTCTGTGTAGCATTTCACTCTTTCAGCAAAGACTGCCATTTCAAATTCATTTCAATTCAATTAACAAGCCATCTGCAGTTCCATAATGAGAAGCCTCCACAGGTGGTCCCCTCCATTTGTCTTGTGAAATGTCGTTTATCTTTCTCATTTCTAAGTGGCTGTCTGTTGAAGCAGTCGGGCGACTCTCCAGTTGCGCTGGCACTCGTGGCTCGTTTAATCGCTGGCGCTGTCACAGGCCGACCGGCGTAAGGCTGACTGCTTTTTGTGGGGCGTAGCCGCTGCAACAGACGTAAACACGCGCTTTTCTGACATCGTGCCGCGGGGCGGGTTATGACTTCTCTTCCCTAACATTCAGTCCACCTACCTCGATAGGCTTCTTTGTTGTCTGCTCCTTCACTCTGCGTTGTTAGATACTAGTTCAGCCGATAAAAGGCGCTTCGAAGAAAATTTGATTAAATACCTACCAAGCACAACGCCATTTGTCAGCAGTCCAAGCTTCGCAGTAACAGCACTATTCCTAACGCAGCCGTTTGTGTTTTGGTTTTGACGTAGCCTACGCATGGGACGATAAATCCCTAGTGGGACTGCCACTAGTCTGCGGTCCTTGGTGTGGGATGTTCAAATGTGTGTGAGTTTCTAAGAGACGAAACTGCTGAGGTCATCGCTCCCTAGACTTACACACTAGTTTAACTAACTTATGCTAAGAACAATACACACATCCATGCCCGAGGGAGGACTCTAACCCCCTGCGGGAGGAGCCGCGCAATCCGTGACATGGCGCCCTAAACCGCGGAGCCACTCCGCGTGACTGTTGTGGGATGACACAGAAGTTCTTTACTGGCAGGTGCAAATGTAAAGCGGTTAAGACGTGCTTGGTGCACAATACAGCGACGCTCCTTTGTGGTGATTGCAGGATTGGACCTGCGCACTAACCGGAGACCCACAATGGGGAGGCTTAAAAGTCGGTTAGGTGCAGACAACGCTGTTTCCAATTAGTACGCGGCATATCCGCGTCCTTCACAGTTACCGCCCAAGACTAACATTTTCACAACACACAGCACTAAATACGAAGAACTCGAATGCACTCTGGTGCCGTTCCACCTGTCACAGTGAATTCCAGTTCTAATCCCTCAGATACCCACTGACGGTGTGAACATGTGTGAAATTATATTGACACCTGTACGTGTTTAGAATAAACATGCAAAAGCACATCGATGTCAAGTTATTTATGGGCAGGAGAAAATGGCTCTGAGCACTATGGGACTTAACTTCTGAGGTCATCCGTCCCCTACAACTACTTAAACCTAACTAACCTAAGGACATCACACACATCCATGCCCGAGGCAGGTTTCGAATCTACGACCGTAGCGGTCGCGCGGTGCCAGACTGTAGCGCCTAGAACCGCTCGGCCATTCCGACCGGCTGGGCAGGAGAGGTTTCGTGTGATTACCGTAATCGAATCAGTACAATGAAACGTCGGCGTAGAGCCTGTTGTATGAATAGACGAAGCAATTTCTATGTACAATCGGAAATCTGACAGGACCAAGTCTAGAATAAGCTTGGAAAAGGGCATTCGTGTCAAGTTATTTATACTCAGGAGACATTTCATGCACTTATAGTAATCACCTCATTACATTAGGAACGGCGGCTTAGACCCTGTTGTATGAAAATGCGAGGCAATTGCTGTGTACCATCGTAAAAGTGCCGACCTCAGCAGTTCGCTCCCTTACGAACTCACACACATTTGAACATTTGAACATCCCACACCAAGGACCGGAGACTAGTGCCAGTCGCACCAGGAATTTATCGTCCCATGCGTAGGCTACGTCTAAACCAAAACACAAACGGCTGCGTTAGTAGTAGTGCTGTGACCGCGAAGCCAGCGTAACTCGAGCTTGGAGGCAGCTGTAAGCTCGTAAAAATATCGGTAGAGCGGGATACTATCAAGTAAACCTGCCTTGAGGACACACTTCGATTTGATCGGCTTTGAATATGTTGTAGTGTGGAACAAAATAAGAGACTCTTATTTTTTTATACATGCCCATATGGACGTTAAGGGGACAAAACAGTCTCTTGAAAAAAAAACTGAGTTTAATATTTCTGAATGTATACCCTCGAAATGGTAACAGGTAAAAAAAAACCTTCAAATAAAAGTTGTATGGTTTTTAATGTACGCTGCAAAGTTGGCATCCAGAGTTGTTGAAAAAGTCATTTTTTTCTAAAGTTCTCCTCCCCTCCCCCTCCCCACCACTATGTTTTTTTTCATTTAGCCATTTGACTAATAGTAAAACGTATGGCATCGTTAATACCAAATTCAGTAGTATATCACGAAGTGGTGTTTCAAAGACCCCTTTGTCAGAGAAATAAGCTAGAAATATCTCCATTATCACAGTGCGTTCAGCATTTTTTGACCCAAGAAATTCTGTGCCTTTCTCATTATTGTACAGATTTACAGAAATGCTATAACAATAATGTACAAACAATTTCAAATACAGCGTAATTAAATATGACAAGGTTGCGTGCACGATGTATGTCCGCTTCAGTGCCAACTGTAATGTTGGGTTCTTCAGTAATACTTTCCCAGATAAATATATTCTAAATTGATATTCTATGTATATTGTTCTTTACATACATTTTCTTTTAATTTTATGAAATATGAAATATCTTGTTTTGTTTGTCGTTTCTTTTACCATTTGGTGTATTTATTTTTATTTTCAGGTTGTACCATTTTCATATTTCATTACAATATAGTTTGTTATATTTGAAATTGTTTGTACGTTGTAATTGTAACATTACTATAAATATGTACAATACAATAATGAGAAAGTCGCATAATTGTTTGCGTTAAAAAAATTACTGAACGCACATTGATGCAGAAAATTTGAGGCTTATTTCTGACAAATGCATCTCTGGAATACCACTTCATCACATACGATTGCATTTGGTACTAACGATGCTGTACGTTTTGCTGTCAGTCAAATGTGAAAATGAAAAACAAAATAATGGGGTTAGGGGATTTCGAAAAAATGACTTTTTGGACAAATCTGTATGCACCATCTAAGCACATTTTCAGTGGGGTGTTTCACCCCTTATCAGCAGTATGCGCACGTATGTAAAAATGTGTGTCTTATTTTAGTCTACACGGCAACATATTCAAAGCTGATCAAAATCTAAGTAAACTCTTGGCTAGGTTTACTTGCATAATAAGTTTCAATGTTTCATCAATTACGCTTTATTGCCTTCCACAGCAATTTGTAAATGGTTATCAAGTCCGTATTTACTGCTAAACTATTATTGGTGTAAGTTGGGTACTGTTTAACTACAAAGTTTCACACGAAAGCAACCCGAAGTTCACCAGTCCGACACAAATAATTTTCAGGTTCTGTACGGTCACTGACGCATAGCCATTCACGTGTTACTACATCAAGTTGTCCATGTGGACTTCTTCGAAATAAGTGTTCGTCATAACGTCTCGAGATGTTCACGAAACACGCCACGTGGAGTTTTAAGGACGTCATGACAGTTCACAAGCAAATATCTTCCGAACTAAAGGTCCAGTTTTTCACTAAAACATTTAATAGTGCGGTTTCTTTGCAGTCACGATAAAAGAACCAACAGAACGTAAGTTCTACTTCATCTTAACAACAATTTGTATTGTGCAGTCCTACATTGATTCGTGCTGTAAGACGGTTTCCCAGAGACTGCAAGAGACACAGAGCTGCATCACAAAGAACTACACAAAGCGCGGTAGATGCTTAGTTCCTACTGGGTGTTGAATTAGGTATACAAACAGGAGAGCTCCTGCACTCCAATACTCGCTATAATTTCTAAGTTATCCAACACCATTACAGAGAGCGGTTTATAAAAAGACATTCTGCATTTACGAAACCAAATTTAATTTAAATAAAACAAAGTATGAATTATCCCCAGAAATTAAACGTTAATACATTTTACACCTAATATTTCTTCTTGCCGCCTTTATGCAAAGTTTGTACACTGGACATTCGTCACATGATCCATGATTGCACAAGAACTTTTTCATGCCTATATTTTGCGTAGTTCTTTAAGAACTACGTCCCAATCTCACACCCATTTTAATCCGAACACTTCGTTCTTGGTCATTCACTCTTATTATTTCCTCTTGGCTCTTGTGCATATTGTATACTAGCTGTCTCTCGCTACAGCTCACCACAATTTTTCTCAGAATTTCGAACATCTTGCACTGTTTTGCAATGTCGAAAGCTTTTTCCAGGTCGACAAATCCTATGAACAAGTTTTGATTTCTCTTTAGCCTTCCTGCCATTAGCAATTGCAACATCAGATTGCCTATACCTTTCCTAAAGCCTACTTCATCGTCATCTAACACATCCTCTGTGGATTACGTGATCAGTATTGCGGACCACCAGCGTACCTCATGATTACGTCTTCTCCGAAGGTGATGATATCTCCCAACAGGAAACCTGCTGAATTCTAGCATCCGTTGATGTCTTGGCCACTAAATTCGCCTGAGCTGAAACTAGTGGAACACAACCTATGCCAGCCTCGCGCCCACAAACGACTCGCCCGTATTCCACAGGATCTGCACGATGTGTTCATAGACATATGGGGCCACATGCTTTCGGAAACCTAGTAAGGACTTTATGAATCCTACACCGCCTAGAACCGCTGCTGTACTGTTCGGCAATGTTCCTCTGTTCATTAAATGTTCTCACCTCTCGCCGTAAGAGGATACGTCCAGTTTTGGTGGTCGAGGTGTTACGGTGTGGGGATGGCACAATGTTGCATGAGCGTACTGATATCCAAATCTTTGAATACCCACACTCACCGGTCACCGTCATTGTGACATCTACATCTACGCTTATACTCAGCAAGGCATCCAACAGTGTGTGGCGGAGGGCACTTTACGTGTCACTGCATTACCTTCTTTACCTGTTCCAGTTGCGTATGGTTCGCGGGAAGAACGACTGCCGGAAAGCCTCCATGCACTCTCGAATTTCTCTTATTTTACATTCGTGATCCCCTCGGGAGGTATAAGCAGGGGGAAGCAATATATTCGAGCCGGCCGCGGTGGTCTAGCAGTTCAGGCACTCAGTCCGGAACCGCGCGACTACTACGGTCGCAGGTTCGAATCCTGCCTCGGGCATGGATGTGTGTGATGTCCTTAGGTTAGTTAGGTTTAAGTAGTTCTAAGTTCTAGGGGACTGATGACCACAGATGTTCAGCCCCATGGTGCTCAGAGCCATTTGACCCAATATATTCGATACCTCATCCAGAAACGCACCGTCCCGAAACCTGGACAGCAAGCTACACCGCGATGCAGAGCGCCTCTCTTGCACAGTCTGCCACTTGAGTTTCCTAAACATCTCCGTAACGCTATCACGTTTACCAAACAACCCTGTGACGAAACGCACCGCTCTTCTTTGGATCTTCTCTATCTCCTCTGTCAACCCGACCTGGTACGGATCCCACACTGATGAGCAGTACTCAAGTATACGTCGAACGAGTGTTTTGTAAGCCACCTCCTTTGTTGATGGACTACATTTTCTAAGGACTCTCCCAATGAATCTCAACCTAGCACCCGCCTTACCAACAATTAATTTTATATGATCATTCCACTTCAAATCGTTCCGTACACATACTCCCAAATATTTTACAGAAATAACTGCTACCAGTGTTTGTTCCGCTATCATATAATCATACAATAAAGGATCCTTCTTTCTATGTATTCGCAATACATTACACTTGTCTATGTTAAGGGTCAGTTGCCACTCCCTGCACCAAGTGTCTATCTGCTGCAGATCTTCCTGCATTTCGCTGCAATTTTCTAATGCTGCAACTTCTCTGTATACTACAGCATCATCCGCGAAAAGCCGCATGGAACTTCCGACACTATCTACTAGGTCATTTATATATATTGCGAAAAGCAATGGTCCCATAACACTCCTCTGTGGCACGCCAGAGGTTACTCTAACGTCTGTAGAAGTCTCTCCATTGAGAACAATATGCTGTGTTCCGTTTGCTAAAAACTCTTCAATCCAGCCACACAGCTGGTCTGATATTACGTAGGCTCTTACTTTATCAGGCAACAGTGCGGAACTGTATCGAACGCCTTCCGGAAGTCAAGGAAAATGGCAGCTACCTGGGAGCCTGTATCTAATATTTTCTGGGTCTCATGAACAAATAAAGCGAGTTGGGTCTCACACGATCGCTGTTTCCGGAATGCATGTTGATTCCTACATAGTAGATTCTGGGTTTCCAGAAATGACATGATACGCGAGCAAAAATCATGTTCTAAAATTCTACAACAGATCGATGTCAGAGATATAGGCCTATAGTACTGTACTTCTTCCACAAGTGCGTCCTTTCTGGGAGGCATTCGATGCTGACTTCATTTTTATGAACGACAATGTGCGACCGCTTTGAACACCGCAGACGGAGAAGCTCTTGTAACGACTTAAGTCCTATCGAGCACTTTTGTGGTTCATTGGTCGGACGTACTGCAGCACATCCACATCCAACAACGCCTCTCTAGCAGATGTCAACCGCACTGGTGAAGGTGTGGAACTCCTTACGACAAGAACTCCTTAACAACTTTGTGGCCAGCACGCGAGCACTTTGGGGAGCACATACTGCTGCCCGTGGTTGTCACAACCACCCTGCAACACCCAAGGGGAATGTGGGGGGTGGGGATGGGGGGGGGGGTGGTACGTTTGTGCCCAGCTTTTGAAAGTAGTGTAATCTAGTGAGTAATTTTGTATTTTAAAATTTGGAAAGAAATGTTTGTTGTTTTTAATGAATTCTTCTGCCAGATACCATTAATGTTTTAAATATTTCATTTAAAATATACTCAGAAATTCAAGTCTTCGTAGTAGATGTCACTTTCCGAAGTGAATGTCATACTCAGTATTTTCAGGGTCAGAAACTTACTTGCGCGTTAATGTCTCTTCAATAATTATGTTGCCAGTAAAAGTCAATAGCAATCACTGAAATTTGCATTTACCTTTTTTATGGTGGGTATAATTTACCGCTCACCCTCTCCCCCCTTTGGAATGTACTTTATGTAACTGCCTTGGTATCTCTAGGGGTAAGAACCATGTCCCCTCTTTTGTAATCTTCAGCGAACCATCATAAATCACGTTGACTTCGGTGTAATTATTGTCTTTGAATAAAAGTTTCATTTCTGTTCGTCTCTTTATGTATTTCTTCCTGTTACCTTCTTTACCTTTTGTACTATACTTTAGCAGTTCATTCTATGTACGGTCCAAGTTTCATCGAGTTATGGGTCTTGATAGTGACACATCATGTGAATGTTACTTTCATCTTTAATTTTTGCACAGCGATATACTTTACTCGAACAGAGTTACCGTTTTAGATATATTCTTTCGTTTCCTTAGGGAAAATCTCGAGAAGAAACTCTGAAAACTTGTAGCTTTTGCGGAGAAGATTCGCTTTACTTTATCCATAATTTGTTTACGTTCACTGATACCGACACGGAAAAAACATAGTTCTCCAGTAACCTGGAGTATCTGAGTTGTGGAACGTAAAGTGAAACAGCATCCACAACATCTTCGCTGCGCTCCAGAAATTTAACTGCTGTGGGAATTGAAGAGGGCAACATCGTGGCAGCCCAAGTCCGCGGGGAATTTCTCTCGAACGAGAGGCGTGGCCGCGGAATCTCGGTCGGCACAATCTGGCGCCCCACAAGGCCGCTCCCATTCTCTCCTGATTTCGCGCCCTTCTCGTGGCCTTATTTGCGTCGGCCGCGCAAATGAACAGCGGCCTTTGTCCGCATTTTCCAATGGTCATTACGCTGTCTGCCTTACGGGGCACAGGATACACCGTGATGCAGAACCACTCTTTTGCATAATCTACCACTGGAGCTCGCTACGCATCTCTGTTACGCGCTCGAGCTCACTAAATGAACCTGTAACGAAATGCGGTGCTCTTCTTTGGATTGTCGCTGTTTCCTTTATCAGTCTTACCCGAGACGTATCCCACACCGATGAGCAATATTCAAGTACTGTTCGAACAAGAGTTTTGTACGCGACTTCCTTTGCTGATGGACTACATTTCCTGTGGAATATAAGCCTAATATTTGCCTTTCCTGCTATAAGTGTTGTGCGTCTTCCCATTTTAAATCCCTCTGTACTCACACTCCTTGACTTTTTATGGATGTGGCTGCTTCCAGTAATTGTTCTACAATCGAACAATAAATTGTTTTTCTGACTATGTACTCGCAATACGTTACATTTGTTTAAGTTGAGAGTCAGTTCCCACTCCCAGCACCAAGCGTCTATATCCATATCTACATCGATACTCTGCAAATCACATTTAAGTGCACTTTCTCAATTCTCTATTATTCCAATGTTGTATAGCGCGCGGAAAGAATGAACACCTATATCTTTCCGTGCGAGCTCTGATTTCCGTTATTTTATCGTGGTGATCGTTCCTCCCTGTGTAGGTCGGTGTCAACAAAATATTTTCACATTCGGAGGAGAAAGCCCAAATCATGTATCATTTCAGTGACACTCTCTCTCTTACTTCACAATAATACAAAACGTGATGTCCTTCTTTGAACTTTTTCAGTGTACTCCGTCAGTCCTACCTGGTAAGGATCCCACACCGCGCAGCAGTATTCTAAAAGAGGACGGACAAGCGTTATGCAGACAGTCTCCTCAGTAGGTCTGTTACATTTTCTAAGTGTCCTGCCAATAAAACGCAGTCTTTGGTTAGCCTTCACCACAACAGCCTTCCAACAGCCTTCCAATTTAAGTTGTTCGTAATTGTAATTCCTAGGTATTTAGTCGAATTTGCGGCTTTTAGATTAGACTAATTTATCGTGTAACCGAAGTTTACCGAGTTCCTTTCACTACTCGTGTGGATGACCTCACACTTTTCGTTATTTAGGGTCAACTGCCAATTTTTGCACCATTGAGATATCTTTTCTAAATAGTTTTGCAGTTTTTTTATCTTCTGATGACTTTATTAGTCGATAAAAGACAGCGTCATCTACAAACAACCGAAGACGGCTGCTCAGATTGTCTCCAAAATTGTTTATATAGATAAGGAACAGCCAAAGGCCTATAACACTACCTTGGGATACGCCAGAAATCACTTCTGTTGTACTCAATGACTTTCCGCCAATTACTACGAACTGTGACCTCTCTCCCAGGAAATCACAAATCCAGTCATATAACTGAGACGATATTCCATAAGCACGCAATTTCACTACGAGCCGCTTGTGTGGTACAGTGTCAAAAGCCTGTCGGAAATCCAGAAATACGGAATCGATCTGAAATCCCTTGTCAATAGCACTCAGCACCTCATGTGAATGAAGAGCTAGCTGTGTTTCACAGGAACGATGTTTTCTAAACCCATGTTGACTGTGTGTCAGTAGACCGTTTTCTTCGCGGTATTCATAATGTTCGAACACAATATATGTTCTAAAATCCTGCTGCATATCAACGTTAACGATATGGGCCTGTAATTTAGTGGATTACTCCTACTACCTTTCTTGAATATTGTTCTCTGCAGGTCTTCCTGCTCTTCCTGCATTTCTCTACAGTTTTGCGCATCGTCTGCGATAAGCCTCATAGGTCCCTCGGCGTTATGCTCTAGGTCATTTATGTACGTTGTGAAAAATAATGGTCCTGTAACACTCCCTGGGGGCACACCGGAAGTTACTATTGCGTTTGAAGGTTTCTCTCTGTTGAGAATTATACGCTGTGTTCTGTTTGCTAGAAGCGCTTCAGTCCAATTACACAGATATACTTATATGGATATGGTGTCTGTTCTTTCGGACATATCCCAAAGGACGGACATCATATCCATTTATGTACATAGTTCTGGCAATACCGGCCGTGACCTTCTTCTTCTGTGCCGATGCACAAATATTCCCCGAACTCTTACGGGACTTAGTAAGAATGTCTTCCACGAGTAATGAGTGTGTTGGGGTGGGACACTGCAAATGTAGTGTGTGGACATACAAGGTGAGAATATGGGTCTCGCGGGGAGGTGTGCGCGAGAAAGTCCCTGAAGTCGCGCTATCCTCTGTATCCTCGGTGGCTCAGATGGATAGAGCGTCTGCCATGTAAGCAGGAGATCCCGGGTTCGAATCCCGCTCGGGGCACACATTTTCAACTGTTCCCATTGACATACATCAACGCCCGTCAGCAGCTGAAGGTATTACTATAATTGTAATCACACAGATGGTCTGATACAGCGTACCCTCGTGTTTCGTTCATCGAACATCATCTGTAAATCAAGGAACACGGCATCACTGTGGCCGCCTGTACCTACTGCTTTCTGGGTCTTGTGTGTAAACGGAGCGGGTTACGTTTCACACGATCGTGCTTTCCGAAACCCATGCCGATTTCTACAGCTGAGGTTTTCGGTCTCCAGAAATCCCATTATACGCGAGCATAAAACATCAGCCAAAACTTTACAACAGACAGTTGTCAGAGATACAGGGCGGCAGTTATCTGCATGTGTTCGATGACGCCCCTCAAAAATAAGAATGACGTGCACAATCTACCAATCACGAGGAACTCTTCGTTCATCCAGTGTACTACGGTACACTTCTACTAGAAGAGGAGCAAATTCTTTCACATACTCGGCGTCGTGAAGTGATCATTAAGGTGAAAATCAGAGAAGTTGGAGCTCATTCCAATGGTTATCGCCAGTCATGCCAATGCGTCATTCCCAATGGAGCAGGAGAGGAGGAAAACTGATGTGGAACCAGGAATACTCCCCCCCACACACACACACACATACACATCGCAGGGTGCTTTGCCGAGTATGCAGGGTGTTTCACAATTCATGTTACACAAAAAATGGTACTGTTGTTCCTACAATTGCAGTGTAGGCAACTTTCAAAGGAGGAGCCGGCCGGAGTGGCCGAGCGGTTCTAGGCGCTACAGTCTGGAACCGCGCGACCACTCTGGTCGCAGGTTCGAATCATGCCTCGGGCATGGATATGTGTGATGTCCTTAGGTTAGTTAGGTTTAAGTAGTTCTAAATTCTAGGGGACTGATGACCTCAGAAGTTAAGTCCGATGGTGCTCAGAGCCAGCCATTCAACGGAGGTAGTACCGATGAAAACAAGAAAAAAAAGTCTCGGAAACATACGCTCTAAAATGCGTGAAACGCCTTGCTAAACCCACAGGATAGGACAGGTAGTTGGAATTGTGGAAAGGGGCCAAAATGAGCGGCTGTCAGTTACACTCGAACACATATAACTTTATTTATTTGACCAAACATTAGAGCACAAATTCTTGAACTTAGTTATCAGCTGAATATGCTACACTATCTTATGCCTTAAGGGCACAACCGCTTTAATTTTTTTAAGGCTAAAAGCCATTAACTCAAACTTCAGACGCCAAAGAGAATATTTACAGGGCAGAAGGTCTCACGTTAAGTAAGTTATACAATTTGGCTGAAGGCCCAAAATCTAACACTTGAAAAGCGACAACCTTAATTTAAAGAAGGCTGAAGGCCCATGATTTAAGACTCAAGGTAAAATTAATTAAAAAAAAAACAAGGCAGAAGACTTTATCTTCAATCAGGCTGAAGACCCCAAACAGTCTGATGCTCGAAAGACAAAGATCCTTAATTTAAAAACGGCTGAAGGCCCCATGACTTAAAACTCAAGGTAAAATAAATTTAAACAACAAAGTCTTATCTTAAATTATTCTGAAGGCCCCAAAGAGTCTAATACTTGACAAGCAAGGAAATTTAATTTTAAAACAGCTGAAGGCCCATGACTTAAAACACAAATAAAATAATTTTTGGTAGGTAGAAGACACAAGGCTTTATCTTTAAACAACATATTAATCAGGCTGAAGGCCCATACAATCTACATAACACCTGACAAGCAAGAAACTTTTAATTTTAAAACGGCTGAAGGCCCATGACTCAAAACACAACTAAAATAATTTTTAGTAGGCAGAAGGCCCAAGACTTTATCTATAAACAATATTTTAATCAGGCTAAAGACCCAAACAATCTAACACTTGACAAGCAAGGAATTTTAATTTTAAAGCGGCTGAAGGCCCATGACTGAAAACACCACTAAAAACAATTCAACTTTAATTCAAAACCATCGGTTATGAGACATACAAATACACACAACAGAACATAACAAAAGGCAGTGCAGCTAACGGCTCTCAGAAGTTTCGGGGGTCGTCCAGCATTTGAAATACTAACGACCACTTAGGTGAGACAGGCAGTCGACCCAACCATTCTCCATCCGACGACAACCGAACCAACAGACACACAACGGACCCACCGACAAGGTAACTTACGCTCCACTCGACCAGCACAGAACCGGGAGTTCAATGCAAAACGTAAAAGGCATGAACGCCCGCAACGAAGCATACATTAAGCTGTCAAATTACACACCGTACTGGACAACGACAACACGGTGAGGAAAGGACACTGCCTGAATTTACGTCAACGGCCAGGGCAGGTAACCGGAACGTTAACGGCCACAAGGCAGAAAATTCTGTTGGTGCAAGTAACTAAACATAGACTCCACCAGACAGTGGCTAAACCTTCGCCAACTCGAACACACACGTTGTTGCTCGCGGGAATGTCCCAACAGCCCACAACGAGAACCAGACGGCACAATGTGAACAGTCTTGACTTGCTGATAAATTAAATCCAAACTCAACTTTCGTGTCCAGGGTCGGTGAGACACGGACCTCGTAGCAGTGGGAACAGCCCCACACACTCCGACACTGCGTAGAGACCGCCAGCGTGCCCGGCCAAACTACACCCTGCGGAGATTTCCTCGCTGCTCCACGCCAATCGACCGACTGCTCGCACACAGCATAGCCGGAAACTATAAGCACAAGACCAAAGATAGTATAAGGTGCGAATATCGACATACACCATTGCTGCCTCTCACGGAGAGAGCGAACAACAGCATAATCGCGATAACTGTGTGAAACGAAACACAGAATAGGAACTAAGGTTTAAACCAACGCATAACATGAGCCCAACACGGCTCAAGGCGTACCTTAAAGCTATGAGCACTTGTTCAATGGAGGAGTGCGTTTCACAATAGTGAAGATAGTGCTCATAGTTTCTCAAGTATGCATATTAGAGCCCATGTTTACTGACCAGTTGTCCTTGTTTTGGTCCATACTACCACCTATGAAAGTTGCCTACCGTATAATGTTAGCAACAACAGTAGTAGTTCGTGTATTCCGCTGTCAGAGGTATCAGAACGATTTTCACTCATAACTTCCCTTGTTCATTTCCTGTACAGGAACCAAGCCTAAAATTAATACATTTATCCTTCTCCATTATCCTAGAAAGTTTGTAACATCATCACGGAATCACTCTGTAAGTATATACACTTACAGGCGCCTGTAACTTTGACTCTCTGTAGCGTCGTTGGATGACGTTTCGCACCATCGGTTCCTGTGTAAAACCTGATCTACTAAGTCTCCTCTACAACTTCTAGAAGTGCGTAACATGGATTATATAAAAGCAAAAAAAAAAAAAAATAGAAAAAGAAAAGAAAAGAAAAAACACCTGTAGATGTACAGTCGTGGGCAAAACGAGCGAGACCCCTCGCCTTTTCGTTATGCTGATCCGCACAGTTTTAGAGTCTGCTACACAGCGTAACAGGCAAGGCGACGAAGTGCTACCAACATACTATGCACAGGCGTGAAATTGAAAAACTTTCCGAACTTTGTCAGACTGTTTTCAATCGTGTATAAGACTATATTAATGCTCATTAGTGTGTTAACCACAACACGTAAATATAAGATATAAATGAAATAAGTAACGTTAATTACTATGAACTGTACTAATAAAAATGAAATTCAGCTTATCGAGATAACAGAACTGTTTTAGTAAGACAAAGTACCCCATATCGTTACGAATTAGCAAAATATTATGTGCATTCCGCCGCGAAACGGTCTGTGTCAACGTTCAGACCAGTCATAATGGATTACCGTTGCTGGCCTACCGTGAAAGTGTGCAAATTTACTAATGCGTGAAGATTCATAACGAAATTCAGTTAAAAATCATTCAGTGCCACACTTAAGTCAATTCAGTTATTGACAGAAGCGGAAAAAGTAGGCAGTAACAAGTATAAAATTCTACAAGGGTTTCTATGGACATCCACAGGCCGCCGGTACAGAATAAAGATAGCAATAACACGTATTGGGGCGCGAGAATTTCTTAAAATTGCTTTACTGATAATCTACCTACCTGCATCGAGATTAGAACCGAAAACAAACCAGACCTTCCTTGCAGTAGCAAACACCTTTCACTACGCTATCAGACAACTCAGGCAAACAGCCCTCTATTATTACCGCAGACATGAATAAGCCGTCAATTTCGCAAACAAAACGGCAAAATGATATGCAGTTTCTGTTGCGTAGAGCTTTGTGGACTCAAAAACATGAATTTTCTACCTTATTGTCACCGCTCATGTGACAATCATTCGGAATGTTTATCGAAATAACGAAATACTGTTATTAGCGAGTAAATTTAGTAGGAAAATTCTGCACCACCCCAGGAAATAAACGCCTACATAGCTGCCAAACGTATTCTACAATGTTTCGAATGCTGCATTAGACTCGCCACAGCCAGAAAACGTTCATTAGCCGAAGTGTTTCTTAAGCTAGCTAGCCATGGGAATGCTCGCACCTCTAAAATACTGGGATCTGAATTACCACGTGTATAGGCAAATGGATTTTATTTTCATTCGTGTAAACGTGATTTGGATCGAAAGCTTAGATACGATTAATATGCTGATGTATCGGCTGCAACTAGAACATTTCGAATAACGACTAGGGAGAATTATTTATGTGGTTCTCATCTTCAGTAACGGTCGTAGCTATTTTTTTGTTAGGATTTCGTCACCTAAATCGGTAAAAATGGAACCCTACTAGTATCACTTTCTTGACCGTCTATCTGTCTACTCAAACCTTAAACCCTGACCGAGCGAGGTGGCGCAGTGGTTAGCACACTGGACTCGCATTCGGGAGGACGACGGTTCAATCCCGTCTCCGGCCATCCTGATTTAGGTTTTCCGTGATTTCCCTAAATCGTTTCAGGCAAATGCCGGGATGGTTCCTTTGAAAGGGCACGGCCGATTTCCTTCCCAATCCTTCCCTAACCCGAGCTTGCGCTCCGTCTCTAATGACCTCGTTGTCGACGGGACGTTAAACACTAACCACCACCACCTTAAACCCTGTTTACCTCGAGTACGGGTAGACATAATAAACGGAAATGTGTCGAACTTCCTGCGGTAGACGGTCCCTTGGCGGTGTAAAAAGTGAGCTTCCTTCATTTATATCTTATATTTACGAGTTGTGTTTAACACACTAATCAACATTACACATGACTGAAAACAGTCTGACAAAGTTGGGATAGGTTTTCAATTTCACGCCTGTGCGTAGTATGTTGGTAGCACTTCGTCGCCTTACCTGTTATGCTGTGTAGCAGACTTTAAAGCTGTCCGTATCAACATAACGAAAAGACGAGGGGTCTCGCTCGTTTTGTCCATGACTGTACATGTAGAAACGTGAACAGTTACTTTTCAGAGAGGTTGTAGTATATTGTGTCCGAGGAGCTCCACGTCATGAATGCATGTGTGTCTATATCGACCCGAATGATCCTACTGGTCCCTCGCAAAACCTTTCTTGCTTGTTATAATAATGTTATTTTACGACAGCTCAAAATCCTTTTTCCAGGAGGACGGACGCACACAGACGTGTTATCAGATTGCGTCTCGCGCCGTCCCGGCGCCCCTCCCCACTTCACACGGAGGCCGAATAACTTCCGCGTCGGCAAACTTCGCGCCCCCTCTAGCAGCTCGTGAAAGGAAAACACATTCGCTGTAAAGCCGCCAAATTTCCAGACCACTGACCGCTCCGCGCGCCGCAGCTTTTCAAAACGTTCCGCGCGAAAATATTTGTTATTTCGCGTGGGGTAGCGGTCGCTGCTCTGGGGCAGGAGGAGATCTTAGCCAGTACGCGGAAGCTCATCCGGGCGGTCGGCAAAGCAGAGCAGCGAGCCAGAGCAGATGCTTCGCGGCGGTTCGCCGCTCGTGCACAAACACTACTGCGCCCTCACCTCGCCTCGGCCGAAATGCGGGCAAGTGAACGCGCGGGTGTTCGCTGCCGCTCGGACAAAGCTAACATCAGAGTTGGTTGAACTCGCGCGTGCACTCGCTGGCTGGCTGGCCTCTGCCTGTGAGACGCAGAAAGCGCACTCCGTTACGACAGGCAGCGGTGCGCACCGCCGGCCGTGTGTGCGTATGTGTTGTCTGTCTGTGTGTGTCGGTCCCTCTTCGACCATCCGTGAAGCGGGGCGCATGTATCCCCGCTCACCTCCCCCCACGCCCCTCTTCGCGTCGCGAACAACGGCCGATCGACGCGTCGCAGCGCGCCCTGACAGCGCGCAGATGTCAGTCGAAGCGTGGCTCTCAGCTGACTGCGGGCTTACCGATCGCGTCCGCTCCCTGTAGCGTCGCCGTGACAAGCTCGGGTCGCATTCACGAGAGCCTCTCACTCTGCTCGATTGCCCGGGGGGGGAGGGGGGGGGGGAGGAGAACGGACACGCGTGACGCGCTGTGCCGGGCCGAGCATTGTGCTTCCCGGTCTGGTGACGTCAACCCTGTGTAGGTGTCCCGAGATTATACGCGTCACGTCAAGTGCGTGCCCATCTGCTCATAGAGCGCAGTGCCGAGGAGCGATTAGGTTGCCAGAAGGGGAACGGACGCGTAATGCGAACGCTAAATTAACAGCACTACGTCAACACCTTACACCGTTCGCGAACAGCCCAACCTGTTTAGAGGACGGTAGCACAGTACAATTACATTTCTATCTGACACCGGGAAGTGCAGCTACTCTTCTGCCCACGTCCCATTCCCAATCCATCACATATGGAAACATTTCTATACGTTTTTCTTGCATTCACAACGCCAGATTTGCACCTGGTGGACAAAGTTGGAACTAATTTTTCCCCACCGTCAATCGATTCCGCTTTAACACATTAGAATATCAACGAATTTTCGCTGCCATACGATTGTTACAGCCCACACTGGACCTCTGTGAGTATTTGCAGTTTAATTATAACTGTCCGGCACAAACTAGAACATTAGTTCGAATGTAACTGTCATTCGGGACACAATTGAAACACACCCTTTTTTTGTAGTTACTGTTACTTAGTTCTCGAGTGTTGCTTGCCGCCAGAATGATACATGCAAACGTGCATGCGTTGTGGGCAGTTGTCACATTGTGGGATGAAGTTCCATGCCTGTTGCACTTGGTCAGCCAATAAAGCGACGTGTAACAGGTTGGTTCTAGGCCCCCAATCGGCCTCCTTCTAATACCACACGGCCATCAGTGACACCGAGGCAGAACCAGCTGTCATCAGAAATGACAACAGATCTCTACTCCGCCCTCCCGTGAGCTCTCGCTTGACGCAACTGAAGACGCTAATGGTGGTTCTTTTGAGTCAGAGGAATGCGCGTTATAGCCCGTCTGGCTCGAAGCTGTCCTTTAAGTAACCGATGTTTAACAGTTCGTTGCATCACTGTGGTGCCAATCGCTGCTCAAATTGCTGATGCAGATGCAGTATGAAGTGCCAGAGCCATACGCCGATCACTACCATCTTCCCTCAAGGTAGTGCCACTTGGTAGTCTGGAGCCCGGTCTTTTTGCGACCGTGTGTTCCCGTGATCACCGCTGCCGGCTATCATGTACAGTGGCTACATTCCTGCCAAACCTTTCTGCAGTATCGCAGGAAGAACATCCAACTTCTCGTAGCCTTATTACGAGGTGCATTCAAGTTCTAAGGCCTCCGATTTTTTTTCTAATTAACTACTCACCCGAAATCGATGAAACTGGCGTTACATCTCGAGGTAATCGCCCTGCAGACGTACACATTTTTCACAACGCTGACTCCATGATTCCATGGCAGCGGCGAAGGCTTCTTTAGGAGTCTGTTTTGACCACTGGAAAATCGCTGAGGCAATAGCAGCACGGCTGGTGAATGTGCGGCCACGGAGAGTGTCTTTCATTGTTGGAAATAGCCAAAAGTCCCTAGGAGCCAGGTCAGGTGAGTAGGGAGCATGAGGAATCACTTCAAAGTTGTTATCACGAAGAAACTGTTCCGTAACGCTAGCTCGATGTGCGGGTGCGTTGTCTTGGTGAAACAGCACACGCGCAGCCCTTCCCGGAAGTTTTTGTTGCAGTTCAGGAAGTAATTTGTTCTTCAAAACATTTTCGTAGGATGCACCTGTTACCGTAGTGCCCTTTGGAACGCAATGGGTAAGGATTACGCCCTCGCTGTCCCAGAACATGGACACCATCGTTTTTTCAGCACTGGCGGCTACCCGAAATTTTTTTGGCGACGGTGAATCTGTGTGCTTCCATTGAGCTGACTGGCGCTTTGTTCTGGATTGAAAAATGGCATCCACATCTCATCCATTGTCACAACCGACGAAAAGAAAGTCCCATTCATGCTGTCGTTGCGCGTCAACATTTCTTGGCAACATGCCATACAGGCAGCCATGTGGTCGTCCGTCAGCATTCGTGGCACCCACATGGATGACACTTTTCGCATTTTCAGGTCATCATGCAGGATTGTGTGCACAGAACCCACAGAAATGCCAAATCTGGAGGCGATCTGTTCAACAGTCATTCGGCCATCCCTCAAAACATTTCTCTCCACTTTCTCGATCATGTCGTCAGACTGGCTTGTGCGAGCCCAAGGTTGTTTCGGTTTGTTGTCACACGATGTTCTGCCTTCATTAAACTGTCGCACCCACGAACGCACTTTCGACACATCCATAACTCCATCACCACATTTCTCCTTCAACTGTCGATGAATTTAAATTGGTTTCACACCACGCAAATTCAGTAAACGAATGATTGCACGCTGTTCAAGTAAGGAAAACGTCGCCATTTTAAGTATTTAAAACAGTTCTCATTCTCGCCGCTGGCGGTAAAATTCCATCTGCCGTACGGTGCTGCCATCTCTGGGACGTATTGAAATTGAACGCGGCCTCATTTTAAAACAATGCGCATGTTTCTATATCTCTCCAGTCCGGAAAAAAAAATCGGAGGCCTTAGAACTTGAATGCACCTCGTACACAACCGCGTTCAGTCTCAATACGGTGTTGATAATGGCGTCTTTGTCGCCTTAAAGGTATTCTTGACTAACGTCGACTCACCACGTCCAATCTCGAAGGCAGCTAAGGCTCACGATCGTTACAGAGTGTATTTAAAGCAAACCTGATTTATACCCTCATAGCGGTGCTACTATCGCCACTCTTACGCAATTGGTGCGGGATATGAACAGACAACAACTTTCAGGTGTAGAAACACGCCTAGCAACTTTCGTTTATATCGCACAAGTCCTTCTTGTGTTGCCACTTTTTTGTGTGAGTTTCTACACGTGTATGTCTCTGACAAACGCTACGAATCTCCTCTTTTCGCCACAGTGTAGAGGATTCTTCCATTTGCTGAGCTCCCGGGAGAAACTGCCAGCTGCAGTGATAGCCGCAGCAGTAATCTGCTTTAAGTTCTGCGGTATCTTGCTGAGAAAAAAAATTCTCTCCGAAATAAATGAAAATTTGCTGTAATGTGTATTATTTTCATTTCTGCCATGTATAAAACGTACTCAAGTGGGGTTTTAGGAGATAAAACTTGATATTGAAAAAAAGCTTCCTGAATGTTGGTTTCCGTATCAAGTCACCAACTTTCTGAGCGCACATTCTCCCTTGCATGTTCTTTTCCTATCAGCTACGTGCGACTCCCTTCACCATCTGCTTGTGTACGTTTAGTAGATTTCCATGAGCAATCCTTCTCATCTCCTGGAGTTCAGGCTTCCCTTATAGCCTCTAGGAATTGCTTATAGAATAAATCTCTTCGTTCTGCGGCCAGTCGTTGAGTTATGTACAGCAGCATTGGCGCCCTCGAAACCACTGTAATTTTACTTGATTAATTCCCGTCTCCGGGGAGCTGGGCATAAATATACATGAAGTTGTAAGGTATGTCTCGAGAAAACCACTTCTCTAATTAACTCAATAACAGACAAAAGTATCCTCGTACACTTGCTTCTGAATTTCTCTTCGACGTGCTGTTGATCTGTTTATTCCTCATAAAACTGTTTAAGATTGTTTCCAATACTCGTTCACAAACTTATGTCTCGTAACCCAAATGGTCTCTCGTCAATGTTTAGTGTCTCAGTTCGGTTTCTCTTATTTCAAATCAAATAGTGTGAATTTCTAAGGGACCAAACTGCTGAGGTCATCGGTCCCTAGACTTACATACTATTTAAGCTAACTTATGCTAAGAACAATACAGGCACCCATGCCCGAGGGAGGACTCGAACCTCCGACGGGAGGGACGGCGCAATCCGTGACATGGCGCCTCAAACTGCGCGGCCTCACCGCGCGGCTTCTCTTATTTAGTTGGACGTGAATTCTGCTGCCACAATTAAAATTCCCATTGTAATTCAGCGGCTATGACTTCTTCTTTCATACTTGCACTTATTATGACAGCCGGACAAATCAGAAGCAGAAATCAATTAATTAGGAGCCCAAGTTTCAGATCCGCGATAGCTATGTTGTGACTGTGTACAGGACAGCATCCATCTTCCATGCTGAAGAGGAATCTTCAGGCTGCCTTCGAGCAACTGGTAACGAACATTTTTTTCGATTACTTCGCTGAACTACAAATACCCGCTTTGGCACATTATGATCAGATTAATAAATTAATAAAAAATTGTACGTTTGGTAACAGGATATTGCACGTAATTATTGATTCACAAATAACAGAAAAGTCATAATTGGAAAGTTGGAAAAGCCTTACCAGGAGCGCGATGCTGATTTACACAAACACACAGACAGATTAAGGATATTTTTTTACGCGCTAACATGAAGTTATTAGAAGAATTATTATATTTTTAATCGACATGTGGCGTTTGTTATACTGGGAGTTTGTATTGTGATTTAGTGCAGTCACGAGGTTGGTGCGATGATACATGATAATTCTGTTTGCGATAAAATGATGGATAGCACTGAAAAGCGTTTCAGTTGCTACATTAAATATATGATGATGGAAAGCGCCTCGCAACTTGCTAATAACATCGGCCACCTCCGTACGGCAGTGGCTTCGTGTGGTTTCATAACTCCAATTCATCCTACGTACATACTTAAAAACATTGGAAGTATTTCGAACTGGACAAAGCGGATGAGGTCACGGTTATCACTAAATGTCAACTGGAGCAATTTGACACCATGGGAAGTTTGGAGATGCTCAGTTATGCACCTGCTCGCTTGAAAAGCAGTAAGAATGTTGTTCCTTAACAATGTAGCAATTTACTCAGGTGTGTCCGAAACATCTGAATATGCTCTACTGCGGATTCACTAAAAGGAGGAGGGAAGAACAATGAACGAACAGTGAAGCCGTGCCGATGTGTCAGCGTAATCTGAAGTAACGCTTGTACTCATTTACACTTCCATTAAGCTGAAAATGCGAAGCGCATATTCAATTGCTATGTAATAGACAGTTAGGATTCTTTCTCTTGTAGAAATTTTCCTTCTGTATTTATACGTAACGCCACCCCGTTACTTCTGTCACCCCAGTGACCCCAAGAAGAAGTATTATATTACTGGAATATATCAGCGCCTTCCGTATGCCCTCTGGAAAAGCCCTTGCGCTCCCTGTAGTCTACACCAAACTGTTTGAAAACCTTTTCAAATGGTTCAAATGGCTCTGAGCACTATGGGACTTAACATCTGAGGTCATCAGTACCCTAGAACTTAGAACTACTTAAACCTAACTAGCCTAAGGACATCGCACACGTCCATGCCCAAGGCAGGATTCGAACCTGCGACCGTAGCGGTGGCGCGGTTCCAGTCTGAAGCACCTAGAACCGCTCGGCCACGCCGGCCGGCTAATGTACGTAGTGATGCACTGTTATCGTGTCCATAGAAGATTGAGAAGTGAAAATGCCATGGCGGGAAACGACAGAGTAGGACTAGTATTCCTGAGCTGGTGCACTGGGTTAAGGGCGTTGGACGTGGGAAACGTTGTAAAGGACATATTAAGCCACTCTATGTAACGTGATGAAATACCGTAGATCAGGACACCCGAAACCATTACCGTGTCACCTATTAGGACCACGTGTTATTATTCTAACAAAAAATCCTTCTATGATTTTCTGAGATGATCACATCCGGATATCTGCGATTCTTTTACAATTATTGATTTTTCTCTCTATTTTGACAGTCGTATTTTACGATAAAGAAAGAACATGGTAAATTACAAGTATAGAGAAGAGTTGTACAGAAACGAAAACGACATAAGCTTTAGAATGCAACCACCCCAGAGAAAGAGAATATTGCCAAGCAGTCATACGACGCTCGTCGCTAACAAGAGTCTCAGCAATGAACTAAGAACAATCTTACAAAACAGAATAAAGGAGAACATGTAAAAACGGGTACAGGTGTAAATATCGGCACCCCTCCCCAGAAGGGTATGAGAAGTGCGGCAGACTGCTGGCCAGGACTGTAAACGGTATCACATTGCTGATAGAAGATTTGTAAACTTCCTCTGAAATAGTGTGGAAGCAACGTCGGTTATTGTGCGAATTGATGTTTCTTCTGGACTGCAAACCTTTTTCATTTCCTTATGGTTAGTTTAAAGTAATTTCACAGCGATATCCGGAAAACAGAATACTAAGCTACTTTTAGAAATACGTCTTTATTTTACATGTCATAAGGGCCGTCTTCCTTAGATGGGGTTGGTGTATATATGGGCCACCATTTAAACACCGCAATATTCTAAGGGGCCTTCAAATACAGTTTCTCTGTTCAGGATACCTCATGTCCTCATTATTAACCACATAACCACCACACGCGGAGGCAAAGCCGCAGTCATCAGCCTCATCACTGGACGCCATACAAGGATCAGTTGACCAGTGCTGTGGAAAAAAGGTCGTTCAGTGTATCTGCGGTTGGAGGGTGGCTAGTGGGCACGGGTGGGAGAGCCGAAGGCTTTCATTAAAATAAAAATTCCATCCACGAAACGATTCGATTCCTCATCACATTGCCCGCATCTCGTGGTCGTGCGGTAGCGTTCTCGCTTCCCACGCCCGGGTTCCCGGGTTCGATTCCCGGCGGGGTCAGGGATTTTCTCTGCCTCGTGATGGCTGGGTGTTGTGTGCTGTCCTTAGGTTAGTTAGTTTTAAGTAGTTCTAAGTTCTAGGGGACTGATGACCGTAGCAGTTAAGTCCCATAGTGCTCAGAGCCATTTGAACCAACCTCATCACATTCCTGCGACCGTCTCTTTGTGGACAGCGATAAGTACCTTGATATCAACCGTGGGCTTACAACAGACTTAAGCGATGCAACGTGCATCTTCGGTGATGAAAAATTCTTTCAAGACAGTTGCGGAGAAGCGTGGCTTCTGTGCATCATGTGCCAAACGTGGACACTTAGATTGTCCTGGAGGCAACCGAGCAATTTTAGTCTGCAATTTTTGTAAATAATTTTTGTTTCGATGATAATTTAAAATGCTTAAATGAACAAGCTGATCTTGCTAGATTAGTCTAGTGTTTCCTAATGTTTTATTCAGCTTTATTAAAATATTGTTACAAAATTTTTACCTTCTTGTGCAGATCCCATACTTATGTTTAGTGCTGTTTTGTAAGCTTTCTGTGAATAGTCGCTTTCAAATATAAATAATCCATATAATTGTTTCTTTTGACTCCTATTATTGAATAAAGCTGCAACAGTTGTTAGTGAAGGCAAAAAATCTAGAATTTTCTCAAAAGAAAGTACCTTTAAGTCAAAAACGGAAGGGGTGCCCATAATAACACATTTTCTTGTAAATGTATAGGTCCATCTTAATTACATCTCTGACTGATACTACGCTATAATGGTGTGGAAAAATGCTGCGCGTATGTACAGTGAGTCCATTAGCTCACTTCCAGTGAATTGTGGATAACTTATGCCTCTTTTCATTCGTCAGTCACGTGCTGTGTGGCGTCTCAGCAACTTGAAAGCCATACATTTTGTGACATTGGACTCATCACTGAAGAACAAACTTACGTAATGATGGGTACCGCCACAGATTAAGCGTACGTAATACAAGCAGCAGCAGCGAGTGCACATGGGGCAGCCGCCAGTCAATGCACTTGCGGCTGGCGGGCCGGGCGCGTGGCCCGAGGCACGTGCGGCGCAGCTGGGATCGCTCCAGGAAAACAAGCGGCCGTCTGTTGCAACGCCCGACAGCTGCAAGAACGAGGCGCCGCTATTCCGGCGCGCTTTTACTGGACGTATCGCGCGCTCGTGTGACAGCGCCGCAAGTGACACGACGACCGATACGATACAGAAACAGCGCGCATTAATAGGGCGCATGGAAGCTCAGCTGAAGCGGCAAATCTGGAACGGCAGCACTGCGAAATTGACAGTAGCTGTCGCTGTTACACCGCCCGGAGCGACAGCTTCTCCAGTCAGCTCGGTGTGCACTGAAACACCACGGTGAACCGACAGTGCTATTTTCTCTTTGATGTATTTGAAACTGGTCGAAGTCTGTCTTCATCCCACTACGAGGTGCATTCAAGTTCTAAGGCCTCCGATTTTTTTTCTCCGGACTGGAAAGAGATAGAAACATGCGCATTGTTTTAAAATGAGGCCGCGTTCATTGTCAATACGTCCCAGAGATGGCAGCACCGTACGGCAGATGGAATTTTACCGCCAGCGGCGAGAATGAGAACTGTTTTAAATACTTAAAATTGCGACGTTTTCCTTACTTGAACAGCGTGCAATCATTCATTTTCTGAATTTGCGTGGTATGAAACCAATTGAAATTCATCGACAGTGAAGGAGACATGTGGTGATGGAGTTATGGATGTGTCGAAAGTGCATTCGTGGGTGCGACAGTTTAATGAAGGCAGAACATCGTGTGACAACAAACCGAAACAACCTCGGGCTCGCACAAGACAGTCTGACGACATGGTCGAGAAAGTGGAGAGAATTATTTTGGGGGATCGCCGAATGACTGTTGAACAGATCGCCTCCAGAGTTGGCATTTCTGTGGGTTCTGTGCCCACAATCCTGCATGACGACCTGAAAATGCGAAAAGTGTCATCCAGGTGGGTGCCACGAATGCTGACGGTCGACCACATGGCTGCCCGTGTGGCATGTTGCCAAGCAATGTTGACGCGCAACGACAGCATGAATGGGACTTTCTTTTCGTCGGTTGTGACAGTGGATGAGACGTGGATGCCATTTTTCAATCCAGAAACAAAGCGCCAGTCAGCTCAATGGAAGCACACAGATTCACTGCCACCAAAACAATTTCGGGTAACCGCCAGTGCTGAAAAAATGATGGTGTCCATGTTCTGGGACAGCGAGGGCGTAATCCTTACCCATTGCGTTCCAAAGGGCACTACGGTAACAGGTGCATCCTACGAAAATGTTTTGAAGAACAAATTACTTCCTGCACTGCAACAAAAACGTCCGGGAAGGGCTGCGCGTGTGCTGTTTCACCAAGACAACGCACCCGCACATCGAGCTAGCGTTACGCAACAGTTTCTTCGTGACAACAACTTTGAAGTGATTCCTCATGCTCCCTCCTCACCTGACCTGGCTCCTAGTGACTTTTGGCTATTTCCAACAATGAAAGACACTCTTCGTGGCCGCACATTCACCAGCCGTGCTGCTATTGCCTCAGCGATTTTCCAGTGGTCAAAACAGACTCCTAAAGAAGCCTTCGCTACTGCCATGGAATCATGTCGTCAGCGTTGTGAAAAATGTGTACGTCTGCAGGGCGATTACGTCGAGAAGTAACGACAGTTTCATCGATTTCGGGTGAGTGGTTAATTAGAAAAAAAATCGGAGGCCTTAGAACTTGAATGCACCTCGTACATAAGAAAGGGTCAATCAGGAACAACTCCAACCACCGAACAATTGCTCTCCAAACCTTAGCAAGCAAAATTTTACTCTACGAACTGAACCAGTCTTTGAAACCATACATTCAGCCTCATATAACAAGCATGTTTTGTGGAAGGAAAAGGAACTCGTGAACAGATTCTCAAGATTCGACAAATAACCGAGAAACCTCGAGAGTTTTTGTTCCTGTCTTGATCCGCTCTCTTGATTATAGGAAAGTCTTTGACTGTGTTAGCTGGCGCTTGCAGAATTCGGTGTCACACGGCACTTGACAGCACTGACTAGGAAAATGGCTGTGAGCACTATGGGACTTAACTTCTGAGGTCATCAGTCCCCTAGAACTTAGAACTACTTAAACCTAACTAACCTAAGGACATCACACACATCCATGCCCGAGGCAGGATTCGAACCTGCGACCGTAGTGATCGCGCGGTTTCAGACTGTAGCGCCTATAACCGCTCGGCCACTCCGGTCGGCTGCACTGACTAGGAGTCTTTACAATAATCACCTAGCAGCTTTGAAGACAAGAGATGGCGCGTCTGATTTCTTCAGTTTATCAAAAGGTACCAAACAGGGTTGACTTATATCCCCCCCCCAGCCCCCCAACTGTATAACATCTATGTCGAACTTGTCATCAGGAAAGGTCTTGATGGTTGGACTAAAGCCATCTCAGTTGGTGGTAGAACTACTAATAACCACCGATCTGCTGATAACACCGTTCTTTTATCCAGCAGCGAAGACAAACTTGCTGAGCTATTAACAAAAGTAAAGGACATTAGTATACCATATGAACTGGACCTCGGTCTCTGCAATTCAAAACTCATGATAACTGATCGAGGAGTACAGGTTCAACTTACTGGTCGATCAGAGGAAATGGAAGTCGTGCATTCGTTCATCTATCTTGGGTCCACCGTCTGTAACACGGGAAGCTGTGAAGATGAGATAAGAAGACGGATCACGCTAAAGGGAGTGGCTATGAAGATGCTCACCAAGAACAGAGAAATACACAGAGGTCCAGTTTATTGGAACACTCGTGTTTTCCATCTTCTTTCATGGTTGCGAGACATGCACACTAAAGGCCAGAGACAAACAGTGCGTCGATACATTAGAGCTTTGGTCCTTGTGCAGCATTTTGCGCATAGAACTGAGCAAAAAAAGAACAAATTATTGAGGAGTTGAACGTCTCCACGCGTCTTTCTTCTCGTGTCAGTCAAAAAATTCTCCAGTTCTTCGCCATATTGTGAGAAGGGATGGAGAAAACCAAAATAAAGTAGCACTGGAAGGGAAGATGGAAAGCAAGAGACCGAGAGGAATGTCAGCGAACAGGTGGATTGATAAAATCAAGAATATCTTGAATCTATCTTTTCAGCAGGCTCTAAGAGAAGCTGGTAATCGTCCAGTATGGAGACACTGGGATCATAGGGTCATGATGGTCAGAAATAAGTGCAACGACCTGTGATGGTAATATTTGGAACAATAAATCACAAAACTTACCCCTGAGGTTATTCTGCGATACAGGTGGACTTCGTTCATTGTCCTTAGATATTTATAATAATTTACCAATTTGCTCTTCATTAGTACTTTTGCGGTTCTGTGACTAGATGTTTTATGCTTTATTTCGTCTTCAGTGCATATAATGTAACACTTCCGATGAACATGTTCACTATACAGGGTGTCCCAGAAATGTTGCGACAAACTTCGAAGGGGTGTAGAGGGATAGGAACCCGTGCCGGAAACGTCATCCAACGATGCTACAGAGAGTCGAAGTTATAGGCGCCGGCACCTGCCAATACGCAACCCCTTTGGCAGCAAACGTGACTTTGTGCCCTGACGGACTGTAGGCGGAACGTCTGACAATCTTGTTCGTTGTTCAGTGATCGTGAGTGATTGCCATAATCGCCAGTAACGAAGATGGAGTTAGCTGCCATGTAGAAAGACCTTGTTTCCTATGAATTCTTTGCTCTCTTGCCTCGGTGGATGACGGTTGCGGACGGGGATTTCCATCTGCAGTTTATATTTCGCCCTAATACCGAAAACCTTGTATACTTCATAGAGGATTCCAAGAAAAATATTAACCATGGATGGAAATCCGTCTCTGAAACCGTCATCCACTAAGGAGCACCGCATTCATAGGATAGAAGGCCTTTTACGCCACAGCTACCTCCATCTTTTCCAATGACGATCGTGGCAGTCAGTCAATAACGAACAACACTGCGAGATGTTCCGCCTACGATCCGTCAACATACAAAATCACGTCTGCTGCGGAAGGGGCTGCCTAGTGACAGGCGCCGGCGCATATAACTTCGACTCTCTGTAGCGTCGTTGGATGACGTTTCTGGGCACGGATTCCTATCCTTCGTTTGTTTCTCAGGACACTCTCTGCACCTCCGAGAAGTTTGTTGCAACATTATTGGGAAACACTGTATATGGATTTCTTGGTAGCGCTTGATTCGGAAACAGTGGGGTCCATTCTTTGTGATGGATAACATATTGATAGTGATATAGCAGCAATGATCTTTATAAATCTGTTGGTATGGTGCTCCTCCGTCCCTCATGCCAATGAATCGATCCTTTCTCCAAGACCGAAAATTGTAATACATCCTCTGTACATGGTGTGTTGCGAATTATAAGTTCCAGTAATGTTATATATACCAAACACCCATCATGAAATGATACCATTAGTCATTTTTCTGTACTGAAAATAATGAAGATCAACTCGCTTACGGATGAAATTTCTATCAACATATACTAAAGAATGAAAATACTGGTGTATGAATTTGGTAACATCTGGCCAAGGTGTTCATGATGTGACACATTCCCTTTTCACCACATTATCTAAACGAGATGACGTGCTCAAGATGTTCACCATATACTATCCTAAAAATTTAATTTTCATATTTGATAAATAAGTATGGATTTCTAATTGTTTCAACTTGAATATGAAATGAAGTAATTTTGGTTCTCTTTTCCTTAATGTTGTTTCTGCGGAATCGGACGAAATTCTCCTTGCAAGCTCTCTCTGAATTTTTGGTTGGGATAACACTAGAAATTATTTTCGGCAACACGCATTAGTATGAATAGATCACTCTTTGTTTACTATGTGAACAAATAATGGCCGGCTAGAGTGGCCGAGCGGTTAAAGGCGCTACAGTCCGGAACCGCACGACCGCTACGGTCGCAGGTTCGAATCCTGCCTCGGGCATGGATGTGTGTGATGTCCTTAGGTTAGTTAGGTTTAAGTAGTTCTAAGTTCTAGGGGACTTATGACCACAGCAGTTGAGTCCCATAGTGCTCAGAGCCATTTGAACCATTTTTGAACAAATAATGAAATAGTTTACCTTCATTATTTGTTCACAATATGAACTGATTTTGCATCCGATGATATGGTAACAACATGTCGATTCCGCAGGTCAACGGATTTACGAGTATTTATTTATTTTTTAAAATTATGTTATTGCTTCCTTTAGATATACGCGTCCTTGTTTTAACATCTTTTCAAGTTGTTACACGTTTTGATTGATTACGAAGTTATACCTCAGCATAATAACAGAAATAATAACATTGATAATAATAATAATAATAATAATAATAATAATAATAGTTAATGTATTAAGTAGCAGTACCAATATTAGTCGAGAGACTATATGGATTTGTATTGGCTAAAGAAGTGGAATGAAAGTTTAATAAGAAGAAAGAGTAATGGACAGGTGATATTCAAAATAGTAAGAGCCATATCAAACTAGGTTCTAAAGATGGGGCAGAGAGAGAGAGACAGAATGGCGATCTCTGATGCCATTCCAAATAATATTCAAATTTATACAAGGTGTTCGGAAATTCTCGTTACAAACTTCGAGAACTTGTAGAGGGGAGTGAATAGATAATATTTTGAACTGGAACTGGAACCCCTGTCCGGAAACGTACCGTTTCTGTGCTGCAACCATTTGAGAACACTTTGGTAACGCGACTACTTTTACAAGTAATTTATTAGACATGGCCCAGTACATGATTTCTTCTACAGTTCCACTCATTAATAGCCAATGAAATTGATCGTGTACTTGTTAACGGGTTCTCTTCTAGCTGATGCAGTAGGATTTCTTCCAATTCGAGTGTGTGGCATCTCCTTGAAGCACCACAGTTACGCCTGCTGACAATGAAGGTACCCTTTCCCGAAGTCGTTGCGTAATTGAGGCGAAAAGGGGATACCATGGAGTCGGACGTTGTGGAGAACGATCTTGATAAAGGCGAAGAGCAGCTCGTCCACTACCGTGAGCTTCGCTATTCCGAAGGATCATGTCGGTGTGTTCTGCAAACGTGCACTCGGCCATGCTGCTCGAACACTCACAGACACTTGAATGAGGCTAGAACTAGGTCAGAGAGGTAGGATAGACGTCGCATGACATCAGCCTATCCAATGTAATCACTCTCTTCCGCTTCCCCGTACATTTACCTAGAAAACATGTTTTCAAATGTCTTTAGCACGGAAAAAGTACGTTCCTAGACATGTGTTCCTGTTCAAAATATTATGTACTCACTCCCCTCTACACGTCCTAGGAGTTTGTAAGGGGAATTTCCGAAAGCCCTGTATACAAACACAGGAAGTCAATATACAAGAGCGCTGTTTTCTTGAATACTTTTCTTTGACTAGATTAATGATAGCTGATATGTTTTCAAGTTACGACCATACGATCATCCAGAAACTATGTAAACCAGAAAAACATACACGTTCTCTCTTCCACATTAAGGAAAGAGCCAGTACCGATAACAAAAGAAAGGATCAGCGGTGTAAAAGATTCGTATAAAATATCGATTGGTCGCAGTTATTGGCAAGAACTACACGACAATAAATATTTAACGTATACTGTCGGTTCACTCTCTTTATCTTACGCTTTATTTCGCATTTAATAAGAGCCGTTATTCACTGTCGAAAACTATTAAAAATTATAAAGAAATACACCCAGAGGAATAGCAGACGCATCCACTGTCAGCCGGCCGGAGTGGCCGAGCGGTTCTAGGTGCTTCATTCTGGAACCGCACGACCGCTACGGTCGCAGGATCGAATCCTGCCTCGGGCATGGATGTGTGTGATGTCCTTGGGTTAGTTAGGTGTAAGTAGTTCTAAGTTCTAGGGGACTGCTTACCTCAGAAGTTAAGTCCCATAGTGCTCAGAGCCATTTTCTCGTGTCCATAAATAACTTGACATCGATGTGATTCTGCATGTTTATTCTAAACACGTACAGGTGTCAATATAATTTCACACACATTCACACCGCCAGTGGGTATCTGAGGGATTAGAACTGGAGTTCACTGTGACAGGTGGAACGGCACCAGAGTGCATTCGAGTTCTTCATATTTAGTGATCTGTGTTGTGAACATGTTAGTCTTGAGCGGTAACTGTGAAGGACACGGATATGCCGCATACTAATTTGAAACAGCGTTATCTGTACCTAACAGACTTCTAAGCCTCCCCATTTCTGAGCTTCCACTATCGCCAAAACAAAAGAACAGACGAGCCCATCACGCAATATCAAAACAAAGTACACAGAATAGCAAGATAGCAATGTTCCTATACAACATAAAACCGTAAAACATATTTTGTGGCAATGAAAGTGCTGCGTACAAATTATGTGAAAATGAACGTTAATAATGATGTAGCTACCAAGAAAACCATGCGTAATGATACTAATTTCATACTGTTTACAGCAATAAGTTAAAGTATAAAAAATGTTCATGATCCTAGCAAACAATATTATAAAAAAAATAATATTGTTACAGTAACCAGTAAAGATAGTTTAAAATAAAGCGAAGCTCGTTTGGATGTAATAAGACTTTAATTAAAATCGCAAAAGAACGTATCATCCCGCACAAGGTGATTTACCAGCCCAAACTGATTTCGTTTTATGGAAACCGCATTGCGTTTGTATCACAAACGGTATCCCGACAGGGAACAGCATCATAATCGATGTAAGACAAGTCTCAGAGCTTTGGGCGACTTTTAGCAAACGGAATCATGCTGTAAAAAATACAAATGAGGACTGACGAATAGTTATATTTTGTACCAAGATATACTTTACGTCTGCCATACTTATCCAGGTGTTCCAATCTTTCTTTGTATAATTAGAGGTGTAGTCATACAGGTTTTGGATGCATCTGTAAGTTTATTACGTTTATAGTACTTAATCTTTCCCAAATGATTAAAAAACGTTGCATTATAAAGCTTTTTCACCATTGAAAATAACGCAATTAAATGGACATATCAGGATGGGAAGTGTGGATGTAACCATTTTCTGGTATATAACCAAATGAAAAGATTAATATATGACTCGCCGCGTTAATGTGCTGAAGTAGTTCCATGAAAAAATGTGTACAGTAGATCTAAGATGTTTTCATATACTTTACTGGTTATTCTACAACCTTTTAACAGTGTGCCTCACATCTCCAGAGACAACTGGCAATAATATTCTGTCATGAAGAGTTGCATAAAACGACATAGGTAGTAGCAGCTGAATCACCCTTACATTAATTTTTTCATTAGGTTATATACGAGAAACTTTTTACTTCCACACTTCCCATTTTGATATCTCATGTTAATTTCGTTGTCTGTGATGGTGAACTACACTCTGTAAGGCAACGTTTCTGAACCATTTACGAAAGCTGAAGTACTATAAACGAAATAAACTTACAACAGAGACGTCCAAAGCTGTATGAATACACCTCTCATTATACAAAGAAAAATTAGGGACAATTGGATAAGTATGATAGAAGTAAGGTACATCTTGGTCAAAAAATACCGTGTAATTCATGGTCAATCCTCACTTTTATTTTTTACAGTGTGATTCCGTTTGCCAGCCAGTGTGGCCGAGCGGTTCTAGACGCTTCAGTCTGGAACCGCGCGACCGCTACGGTCGCAGGTTCGAATTCTGCCTCGGGCATGGATGTGTGTGATGTCCTTAGGTTTAAGTAGTTCTAAGTTCTAGAGGACTGATGACCTCAGATGATAAGTCCCATAGTGCTCGGAGCCATTTTTTTATTACGTTTGCTAAAAATGGCCCAAAGCTCTAAGACGGGACGTACATCAATTACGTGACAGTCGCCTGTCTGGATACCGTTCCTGATGGTAATGGGGGTTGCATAAAACGAAATCGGCAGGAGTTACTGAATCACCCAGTATGTAACTTGTATAACATTAGATGTCGTATTATGTTTTGTTTTGGGACACCCAAACTCACTTTTCTTTCTCTTTACCTAATGCTTTATTTCGCATTTAATATGAGCCGCTATTCACTGTCGAAAACAATAAAAAATATAAAGAAATACACCCAGAGCAATAGTTGTTTGATTTGGGGAAAGGAGACCAAACAGCAAGGTCGTCAGTGCCATTGAATTAGCGAAGATAGGGAAGGAAGTCGGCCGTGCCCATTCAAAGGAACCATCCCGGAATTTGCCTGAAGCGATTTAGGGAAATCACGGAAAACCTAAATCAGGATGGCTGGATGCAGGTTTGACCCGTCGCCCTCCAGAATGCGAGTCCAGTGTGCTAACCACTGAAACACCTCCGTCGGTTTCCATCCGGTATAACGTGCTGGGTTCTGTTAAGCAATTCTTCCCAAAGCCAGTCACATATCGGCGAGGATACTCTGTGTGATCGTATCTTCGTTAGCAGTTGACGATGTAAAACAGTGTAAAAAGCAACCTTTCGGAATATCCTGTAAGAATAGAACAAGACATGTTCCACAAGTGTGGTTTCCTGATTTCGTCTTTATTCTTTGAGAGCAGCTTGTCTACCATCAGGAACGTCATAACGTTTCAGGTATAACACAGGGTGATTCAAAAAGAATACCACAACTTTAAAAATGTGTATTTAAAGGAAGAAACATAATATAACCTTCTGTTATACATCATTACAAAGAGTATTTAAAAAGGTTTTTTTTTTTCACTCAAAAACAAGTTCAGAGATGTTCAATATGGCCCCCTCCAGACACTCGAGCAATATCAACCCGATACTCCAACTCGTTCCACACTCTCTGTAGCATATCAGGCGTAACAGTTTGGATAGCTGCTGTTATTTCTCGTTTCAAATCATCAATGGTGGCTGGGAGAGGTGGCCGAAACACCATATCCTTAACATACCCCCATAAGAAAAAATCGCAGGGGGTAAGAAGCCCTTCTTGGAGGCCAGTGATGAAGTGCTCTGTCACGGGCTGCCTGGCGGCCGATCCATCGCCTCGGGTAGTTGACGTTCAGGTAGTTACGGACAGATAAGTGCCAATGTGGTGGCGCTCCATCCTGCTGAAATATGAATTGTTGTTCTTCTTGTTCGAGCTGAGGGAACAGCCAATTCTCTAACATCTCCAGATACTGTAGTCCAGTTACAGTAGCACCTTCGAAGAAAAAGGGACCAAAAACTTTATTGGCTGAAATGGCACAGAAAACGTTCACCTTAGGCGAGTCACGTTCATACTGAGTTGTTTCCCGCGGATTCTCAGTGCCCCATATACAGACATTGTGACGCTTGACTTTCCCGTTAGTGTGGAAAGTTGCTTCATCACTAAACACAATCTTTGAAACGAAAGATTCACTGTTCCCATTTGAGCAAGGATAAAATCACTGAAATCGATTCTTTTAATCTTATCAGCTGCAGACAGTGCTTGAACCAATTTCAGACGATAAGGTTTCATAACTAACCTTTTTCGTAGGACTCTCCATACAGTTGATTGTGGAATTTGCAGCTCTCTGCTAGCTCTGCGAGTCGATTTTCCTGGGCTGCGAACAAATGCTTGCTGGATGCGTGCTACATTTTCATCACTCGTTCTCGGCCGTCCAGAACTTTGCCCTTTGCACAAACACCCATTTTCTGTAAACTGTTTATACCAACGTTTAATACACCACCTATCAGGAGGTTTAACACCATACTTCGTTCGAAATGCACGCTGAACAACTGTCGTCGATTCACTTCTGCCGTACTCAATAACACAAAAAGCTTTCTGTGGAGCGGTCGCCATCTTAGCATCAACTGACGCTGACGCCTAGTCAACAGCGCCTCAAGCGAACAAATGTACAACTAAATGAAACTTTATAGCTCCCTTAATTCGCCGACAGATAGTGCTTAGCTCTGCCTTTTGTCGTTGCAGAGTTTTAAATTCCTAAAGTTGTGGTATTCTTTTTGAATCACCCTGTATATTACAGGTACCCACAACAGTCAAAAGTCAGCGATATTGGTAATTCTGTTATATTGGTAATTCTATAGTTTCCTTTTCGTAAACAGGATCGACCTGTGCTCTTTTACAGTCAGGCTCAACTGTTCTCTGCGAAGGAGCATCTCGATAAATATGAGCTAGGAAAGGAGTTAATTGTGCAGTATATTCAATGTGAAATCCATTACAGTTGACATATTCGTCCCGGCAGAAGCAGCAACTGTACTGGTATTTGAAACAATTCTCATTTATTCGTCAGCCTCAGTTGCACATTTTTAATTACATAACGTGTTTCCATCAGTCTGGATCGTGTTCAAATCTAAATAGCAGTACTCTGATATGAAGTTCTGAACAGACAAGATGGGTTGCTGACGCAGCTACTTACGTCTCAAGATTATCCAGAGTCATCAAAAAATGTTATGAAATTGAAAATGTGCAACTGAGACCGAAGAATAAATGAGACTGGTTTCAGTGTAAAGTCATTGACTGTTAGCGCTCCAGTCTGGTTCTCGCGCAAGTTGTAAGTAACCTTTCGCTGGCTGTATTTTATCACAGATAAGAATTCTTTCCATATGCGGCCAGTTTAACTAAAGCTGAACAAGCATTGTCCATTCCTAGAGAACTAAATACTTGCTGGAAGCCAAACATCGTCGTCCGAGAAGTCATTTCTCAGGGCGCGAATATTTACGTAAATTGTTCCCTTTAAGCACTCTCTACCTGCATTTCGTTGGCAGGATTCCAGCGGTGTCCGTATTACCCTTTTACTCCTGAATACGCAGTGAAGCCTGCAGGGCTTAACGAGACGCCGCTGAGACAATTTACTGCAACTCTTCGGACGAGCATTTGCGCTGTAACTACACTCTTGTGGTTTTTGTAGCGGCTCTGGCTACGGCGGGACCGCGCTGTTTAATGCGCTTATCCGTCCCGCGGATGCCGCCTCCGGGACAGAACTGCGCAGCGGCTGGAACTGGTAGCGGCTGGTCTCAACGCGTATGCCCGCCAGCGGACGAGATTGTTCCGCACACGTCCTGTGGTCGGCATTCCTGTCCGCCATTACGCGATACCTCGGCGGAGCGCAAGGCGCACATTTCCTCCGAGGAAAAGTACTACAATGTCCTCTCCTTGGAACTAAAAGGCTTACTTGAATTACCCTGCGAGGGTCCCTGAAAGCGCGCCTTGGTGCGCAACGTGGCTCGAAAATGGCGTCGTTAGCCGCAGGCCACCGAAATGCGCGCCTCACCTCAGCCGAGCGCGAATAACGCGACAAGGACGCTCTCTTCCCAGACGCTGCAGCAGGATCTGTAGTCACATTTCCTGATGTATCCTACACGGTAAGCTGGTCCTAAAACTGACCGTGGACATCTAGCCAAGCGTTTGGAGGTAAGGCTACGCCTGGCTATAAACTAAACTCTTTATTTGGAAATTCGGACAACAAATACGAGGATATGAAACTTCCTGGCAGATTAAAACTGTGTGCCGGACCGAGACTCGAACTCGGATCCCGAGTTCGAGTCTCGGTCCGGCACACAGTTTTAATCTTCCAGGAAGTTTCATATCAGCGCACACTCCGCTGCAGAGTGAAAATTTCATTCTAAATACGAGGATAATCCCAAGAGTAACGTCTCCTACTTTTTATAAGTACATAGACCTATTTCTTTCTACAATGGTTTACATCAGTTCACAGCTTGAACATTTAGCTATCTTTCGACATAATCACCATTTCTGTCGATGCATTTTTGTAGACGCTGTGGCAGTTTTTGTATGCCCATCTCATACCAGCTCGCCGCCATGCTGTTCAGAAAGTTATGAACCTCTTCTTTCACCTCGCCGTCGGAGCTGAATCGCTTTCAAGCCAAATGTTCTTTTAACCTAGGGAACAGGTGATAGTCACTGGGCGCCAAGTCAGGACTATAGGGTGTATGGGTGATTATGTTCCACTGAAACTGTTGCAGGAGAGCAACGGTTTGCCGAACGATGTGCAGGTGAGCGTTGTCATAGAGAATCTGTACGCCCTTGCTCAACATTCCTCTTCTTCGGTTCTCAATTGCCTGTTTGAGTTTTTTCAGAGTCTCATAGTATCTTTCAGCGTTAATTGTGATCCCAGCTATTCAGTTCAGACGACGAGGTGAAAGAAGACGTCCATAACTTTATGAACAGCATGGCGGCGAGCTGGTATGACATGGGCATACAAAAACTGCCACAGCGTCTACAAAAATGCGCCGACAGAAATGGTGATTATGTCGAAAAATAGCTAAATGTTCAAGCTGAAAACTGATCTGAACTATTGTAGAAATAAACAGGTCTATATACTTATAAAACAATAGGAGACCTTACTTTTGCGATTACCCTCGTACAAGAACAGGAGCAATTTTATTAAGGATTAATGAAATATTGTTAATATTTTGTAGTCCTATTCATCTTATGTCAGAGTCGTTAAAAGCAAACATTTATATGGTTCTATACACATGTAGTACGATAATAAATACAGGTTACATTATCATTAGAGGAAGTGGTCTAAATTTGGGCAACCATTTTGTTTTTAAGACACAACTCACGTCCTGTTGAAATTATAGAAAATTACAGCAAACAATTCTTTCAAGAGTTGTTATTTAAACAATTATGGTGAAATGTAACAGGCTCCCACTATTTTTTCTTGTTTTGGATTTTAAAAAATGTCAAATTTATGCAGTTTAGAGATGTGGTCATAAAAATATTGAAATATCATTGAAAACTTTCAATAAAATGAATAGAAAAGGATTTACTTATAGAATACAGTATCAGAAACATTTTTACTTGAAAAATAAAATGGCACGTTTTTGTTTTTAAGTCAGTGTGGTCCTTCATATATTCTCTGGACAAAAGTCACAAAACATTTTTTTAACAATCCCTGCTCGTTCATTGTGTGCCCACATGTTACACATGTCTCACCAAACACGTCATCAGAAAAGTTATTTTCATACAAAATGGGTTCTGAATAATTAGTATCTGGCACACAACCGATGAGGTAAACCAGTTTGGCTGAGGTTAATGAATTAATTCCGCTGACAAGTCAAATGTTCCCAGCATACAAGACTATCCGAAAGGGGTGGAAATCTTGAGAGGGTTATCCCCATAGTTTTATCTCCGACTGCCTGAATCGCCTTCGTCATATCTGTTTCGTTTATTTGCCTCCTGTTTACCTGCGAGATATATTTTGGCTTTGTTCTCTCCATTCTAGAACGACAACAGCAAAGCATGTTCGTAATGACAAAGTGGAGCAAAATATGGATATAGCCCAAGCTTAGATCATACGTAATAGACCAAATTTAGACCATCACTACGACGTAAAATTTAGGTTTATTATAAAACTACGAAAAATATTTGCTGCATAAAGCTGTTCTTAAAGCTAAGATTACCCGTAACACGATATACTTCTAGAGCAGGGCTTCCCAACCTTTTTAACTGGCGGATCCCTTTTTCAGGTAAAAGTGCATGGTGGATCCTTCGTCAGTCAAGTGCCCAGTAACGAAATTCAGCGCGAAGCCCATTGGAATTGAAAACTTCGTAATGCAGATGCCATTTTTCCACTAACCCCACGATGAATCAAGAGTCTTTAGTTTAATGATGAATGGAAACAACATGAAACTAACGACATTACCATTTGTCTGAATTCCCACTATATTCACATGTTTGCTGTTGGATTTACTTCCATTGTTCAATATTTTATGCATCCCCAGGAACTGTACTCGAATATAACGAAATGATAAGCAATCAGCTGCACAAAAGAAATTTAATTTCTTCACCGTTTTCCGGCGCTTAGTGTACAGACCCATGAACCACATGACCATGGCATTTTGCTGTATGCATCTTATTGTTGACAGCCGCAAATAATGCCATAGATATAAAGTTCAGAAGAAGGGCACTAAGCTCCCGAAACCTGTAAAGAAATTAAATTTATTTTATGCAACTGGTTGGTTATTATTTCGTGGCATTTTTCAGTACACTAGGCCGGCCATATGAGGAGGGGAATACTGAAAGAAAAGCAAAATTCGTTGGATATCATTTTAATTTTCGGAACAAAAATATCAATACCAACAGAATTCAACTAAATATTTAGTAACTGAGACCAAACATAACCAAAATACCTACGAAAGTTGAAGTCCAGGAACGTTCACTGCTCGTCGACGAAGCAAAATGCGTTCTTCTTTACTAGAGATGAATATGAAAGTATAATAATGGAATCTTAATGTGAATGTTGAGTGTGCTTCTGCTGACACAATCATGAAAAGTCGGGAGAGCTTCGGTACTTAGTTTTGTTGAAGGCATAGATCGAAAATCCGGATTCGCACAGATAAGTTGTGGTAAGTGGAAGCAGAACTCACTTTGCTTTTTCAACAAGGGGGCAGAATTCTTTTGTTTTCCAACGGGCCAAAAGCGTAAGTAACCGTCACTATCGAAAGTAGATTTCTGTACTGAGTCTATGGCAATTTCTATCAACAACTCACATTGATTCGACGATAGAATGTTCGGCTTTTTGGATACAGTAAATGGGTTGACCATCCATTCGGATTCCTGCAGCTTCTCACCTTGAACTGTTGGGAATAATACAACAACGATGACGTCAAGCTTCGGAGATGTTCGAGGATTTCATGAAACAAATTGCTCCCAACATCCGATGTCTTGTCTTTCAAAAAATCGTAGGGAAGAGGGAAACACTCGACCTTTCCCTCCCCGACATTCTTTGTCCAAGAATTGATTTTCCTCTTGAACTGTGTCGTTGGCGGTGACCGTTGCTATACTTTTCCCTTGTAGTGAAATCTTCATTTCGTTAATTTTGAAAAAAATATCTGCCAAATAAGCAAGTATACATTGGCAATTTTTGTCACTAATAAGATCTGCCAATTTGTTGTTCTGGTCTAAAAGTAAATCTGGGACTTCTAAACGTAATTCATACAATGGAGACAGAGTATTCCCAGCTGAGTACCGCCTCACTTCTGTATGGAGAAGCAGGGAACGATGAAGGTTTCCCACATCCTGACAAAGTATTGTGAAAAGTTTTGACTTCAACGGATCTGATTTTATGTAATAAATAATTTCGACGGATTTATCGAAAGCTTTTTTGAAGGAAGCAGGTATTTTTTTTCGTAGCTGAAGCATCTCTGTGGAGAGCAGAATGACTACTACTGCAATCCTTCGAGCTCTATTTTATTTTAGTTATCGCTCCGACCGTTGGTCCAGTCATAATTTTTCCCCCATCGGTGCACGCATCGATGCTATTAGACCATTAAATTTCGTTGGGCTTCAAAAAATCGTCAAAGAAACGAGATATTCAGAAAATGTTCAAATGTGTGTGAAATCTTATGGGACGTAACTGCTAAGGCCATCAGTCCCTAAGCTTACACACTACTTAACCTAAATTATCCTAAGGACAAACATACACACCCATGCCCGAGGGAGGACTCGAACCTCCGCCGGGATATTCAGCACCTGCTGTACTGTCAGGTACTCAATTGTGCTGTAAGCAAGAAGCGAGAGATAATTTCTCATCATTTGACATGTTATCGATAGTGGCACTGAGGAGACAAGTTTTACTACCGTTTTGTCTAGCATAGAAGAAACAGTATCGCTGACACACTATTTCATGAGATACTCCGTAATGATATGAGTTTTGCTTGTCTTTGCTGCTCTATAATTAACCAAGAAAAAAAGCTTTTAATGAGATTTCATTAATTGCTTTTGCATGAGTTTTCAAGCAGTGTTGAGAAACAGCTGAATTGTGCTCTTCCTCTTGAAAAACTCAATCTCTTTAGTGTGGAAGTCCAGATGAGTACCCTCAGAGTGATGGTGCAATTTAACTGGAACCATCGAAGTGTTCGGAACGACTCGCGTATAAATTACGAACTGAGCTTTACTCTCCTCTGTATCGATAAAGCCCATTTCTAAATAGCTTTCGTTGTCCTTACCCTTTTTCGTTACACTACTTCCACAGGGTATTGCAGCTAATGGAGCACTTGCAGACTTTTCGCGCAATAAATCCGGCTGTGGCGCTTCAAGTGATTGTTCTTCATTTGGCAGTCGTCCCTCCACATTAATTTGAGCCGGAAACTTTCCTTGCTGTGAAGGCTATTGAGAAACTGCTCGCTTCTTCAATCATCCCAACTACAGCGACCAATCCACATTGGAAGTAACATACGTGTTGAAAGCGAATGATGAAACATTCACGAAGGAAGTTTAACATCGAATGTCGTCTCGGACCGCATACATGCCAGCAAGAGCTCTAATTGCTCGACTGATATCATGCCATTCCGGAATATCTTGCGCAAAAGATTTCTGCGCATCGACAGCCGTGAGGCGGCGCGTACGCGTCCTCCGGAGTGTTGCAGAAATACTCGAGCAGAGAGGCAACATCCAGGGAACCGCAGCCATACACGTATTTATCAAACGAAAAAAGGATAATATTTATGAATTTGCTTTTTACATGTTTAATTAATAATGTTACTCATTATTTTACAAATATTGGTCAAAGGTAGCCACAGACCCGTAGAACGAGCCCAGCAGACCATAAGGGTCCGCTGACTACACGTCGGGAAGCCCTGCTCTAAACTATTCATAAACACAGAAACTGCATGAAATATAATGAATGATTATCTGCAAAAAAATTAAGCTCATCGAAACTGAGTTAATGTTTACTACAGTCGCATGCGACAATGAACTGACTGTTATGAAGAGCAACCGATGTGGCCTAAAGCGCTGTTTAACGTTGTTTCCGCTAGGTTGCAGCACCTCCCTGTCCAAATAGCAAGCTAGCCAAAATTTATATCTTAGTCAAAATTTAGACCACTTCCTCTAATAGCGAAAACTGACATAGCTGAAAGTACACGGCAATCCATGTGGAGATGATAAATACATGTTGTATCATTATTAGTAGTGTAAACTGAAACACAGTTTCTTCAGCATCTCCGTGACTCTCCTACGGTGAAACAAGTGTGTGACCGTTCTTGCTGTCCTTCTCTGTATACGTTCAATATCAAAAATGGTTCAAATGGCTCTGAGCACTCTGGGACTTAACATCTGAGATCATCAGTCCCCTAGACTTAGAACTACTTAAACCTAACTAACCTAAGGACATCACACACATCCATGCCCGAGGCAGGATTCGAACCTGCGACCGTAGCAGCAGCGCGGTTCCGGACTGAAGCGCCTAGAACCGTTCGGCCACAGCGGCCGGCCGTTCATTATACCCTGTTAGTATTGTTATGTACCGATTCGATACACACAAGCTATATTCTAGACAGAGTCGGACGAGTGATTCGTGAACAATCTCCTTTGTAGGTTGATTGCGCTTATCTAGTATTCTATCAATAAGTGAAAATCTGCCATCTGATTTGCCTACAGTTGAGCCTGCGTCATCGTGTCATTCCATATCGCTACGAAGTATTACACCCAGGTATTTGTATGAATTGACAGATTCAAATTGTGGCTCATTCATATTATATTCATAGGATACTACAGATTTGGTGAAGTGCACAGTTTTCATTTTTGAACATTTAAGCCTGATCTCTGCGCTACTTTCCTACCTTGTCTGGATCTCCCTGAATATTTCTGCAACTTTTTTCGTACAGTGCTTCAGGACAGTGCTTCATTATACTAAACTGCATAACATGTGAAAAATCTTAGGTTATTATTAATAATATCTGCAAGTTCATTAAGAAACAGTATGAACAGCAAGGATCCCAATACAATTCCCTTGGGAATATCCAAAGTTACTTCTACATCTGTCGATGACTACACGGTAGATTACATGCAGCGTTTTCCCTACTAAACAATCGTCAATCCAGTCACAAATTTCGCTTGATATTCTATACGATCGTACTTTAAATTATGTACGACGTTTAAGTGTAACACTGGTAGGGTAAATCTGGGAGAGTTGGACCACTGGTTGAGGCAGACCAGTGGCGTATTTCACAAACGCGCCGCTACGGAGTAGCTCCCGCTACTTGCGTGGAAGCTCTTTTGTGAACAAACGTGGGGCAAACGTGTTGCTGTAATTTTCTTGTTATTCCTGGAGAAAAATCTCATTTTTTGTCCTGGTAAGCCGAAAGTTTGATGGTATAGTTACATGACTTTAGTATTAAAGTTTAATTTGCACGATATTAATGCATTTTTTAAACTGCGAGTTTGAGAAAGGTGAGGAATGAAAGTAACCTAAAATGGCCACCGAGTACGCTACTCGCAGATGTAATGGAGTGGTCCGTCTCTCCCAGACAATCGAGAGAGAAGGACCAGTGTTATTTTGGAGAGATGGACCACTTGTTTTAATATGAGACAGATGGAGCACAAGTAAATCTAGCTTCAAGCCACTGAAGATAGCCGCAGTCCCAGACTATGCTTATTTATCGAAAGATACGTCTGTACCAACAAATGGAAGAGCTGAATTTCACACGCGTGTCAACCAATCACTTCAAAGCTCATCAAAAAACCTACTGATAGCAAAGGCTTCAAAAGACCAGAGTTACCTGCAGAAGTCAGATTCTTTCAAGGACACAACTTCGTACTCCATTCCTACTAAACCTAAAACTTCTAATATTGTCCCCTCAAAAGCGATGGCTTCTAAGTAGAAAGAGACAAAACTTGAGAAGAAATATTACCTGTTCCTTCTATTGATAAAATCATGAATTTAAAGAGGGAGGCAGCAACTGTTTCCGTAGAGCTAAACTCTGCTAAAAATATTGAAACTGTAAAGAAAGAGAGGGATGAGAAAGAAAGGAACAGGAAAAAAACACGAAAAGTCATCAAAGAGAAACACCAGTGAAGACAAAGACAGAGTAAAAAACTTAAAAATGAAAAATACAGCAAATAGTTCACCGTATTCATCAGATGCAGGAATTGTAGATGATTACGAAAATAACTTTGATGAATGGGATGAATATGAATGTGTGAGGTATGGTGGAATCTATGACGAAACTAAAGAACAACAACGTTTGGATTCAGTGTGTTTCCTGTTCACGATGGTCGCATGACTGTTGTTCAGTATTCGGTGATAAATTTTATCACTGCGGTGAGAGGAAGACAGGTTAATGCGTGAATAAAACGAAAAACTAATTAGAAAGGCCATTGTTCAATTAAGGTTTATGATAAGATAATAAAATTGTTTTCGACTAAAATATTTAACAGTATAATTCAGTAATCATTACAACATATCCGAAATAAAACATGTAACTTTAATTCACTCTTTTCTGCATGTGTAGCCATTTTTATGTTTGTCCATCTCCCCCAACACACTGGTCCATCTCCCGCATTTCATTTTATCATATCCCTTGTATTTTAAGTGGCAGTACCTCAGTTGCACTTAAGTTTATATGACACTCTATACCAGGGATACCGAACCATTCTAGGCTTGAGATATACTACATGAAATTTAGTCAATTTAGAGATCTACTCATTTAAAAATTCATAAAGGTTTAAGAGGATCAACATTCCAGAGACAAGATTAATCATTTTAACTACACAAAAGACATAAAAGATAATTTCCTCTGCGTTAAAAGTTGCAGGCCTACGACTCAGTTTTCAAGATATTACAATTGTGAAAAAATGGAAATAGACAGCATCAAAACTGCTGAAAAAAGTTTAGTCGGATACTTGGCTTTGCACATTGTTGGCAGTTTATTCCAATCTGGTTAATAATTTGTCTCAACAAACCTTACTCATTCTGAAAAATGAGGCGGTTATTTGACATGTCAATACGAACAGCAACCTTGGTTTCGATAAAATAAAGTATTCGGCTGATATTGCCTCCGTCAAGCACAACGTTGTTTCGTGGAAACGGAAAAAAACGAGGCATGTGTTGCCTACGGGAGGCGAGGCTTGTTCCCTCACGCACTACACACGACATCTCATCCAGTAGTGGATCCTGAGCTCTCGCCCCGCTCAGCCTAACCCCGCTTACAACGCGCCTAGTTAACGAGTGGTAACCTCGCCATGTATGAGGAAAAACTGTTGCTTGGCCGTGAAATGCAGCTAGACACGAAAGAGGCGGAGATTGGCGATGGGATTCACATCCTGAAACCCGGGTCGTGTGTACGATTTTGTCTGTATAGGATTAGTCAAGTATAAATGGAGCCGATTTATTCATGATGAAACCGGTCGATCGCGATCGACAGGTTGACCACCCGTTCTCTATACCAACATGCTGCCGGAAGTCAAAAAAAAGTTGAAAAACACACACGTTTAATGCTGAAAAGAAAGTGGTCCACCTCTCCGGCATTTACCCTATCGTGCTACGGATTGGTTTTGCTTGAAACATCCCTACAGCAGACTTTTCTTAGCCTACGATGACTGCGTTGTTGTGGTATTGTCGTTGTTTGTGTCTGTATCTGCTCTACCTAAGCTTCACTACCACTGGAACAAACTAGTGTCAGTACAAACGGGACAACACTCGTCGTGCGTGCCTGTTGCTGAGCTCTTCGCTGACTCCACCTCTTTCTGTCTGCCGCAGGTGCGGGAGTACCGTCTGGGGGCGGTGTTCGAGCACGCGGCCGACGACCTGCGCTACGAGCTGGTGGTGCCGCAGCCCGCCGCCACGCCGCCCCCGCCGCCCACCAACAACGACGACCTGCAGAACGAGATCGAGCAGGAGCGTCGCGAGCAGGCGCCGGCGCCCGCCCCGGCGTCCACGCCGCCCCCGGCGCCGGCCTCCTCGCCGCCCACCAGCACGGCTGCGGCGACCAGCACCACCAGCGTCGCACCGCCGGCCCCGCTGCCCCTCGTCTTCAAGCGCGGGGACAAGAAGGCGCTGCGCAAGCACATCATGCGCTACAACAAGAAGGCTGCCCGCAGGAAACTCAGTCAGTACCCAACTCACTACTGCCCAAATAATACTACGGCTATCGCTGTTGTTGTTTTCAGTCTGAAGACTGGTCTGAGGCAGCCCTCTACGACAGTCTATCCTGTACAAATCTCTCTATCTTTGCACAGCCCCCGTAATTATTTAGAAAACGCTTTTTAACCATCAGCTGTTTTATTTAACCAACATAGGGTGATTAATTGACGTTCAAGAAACCCTGACACGGCGAAAATGACGCTGAGACGAGTAATTAAATATAAGACACATCGGGCTGCAAATGTCGGTAAATACCCCAGAAGTGGAAGACAAATGTTTAACATGTGACGTCACCATACAACGAACCTCGCCGCACATGCAGCGGTTGAGCCTGTCGGTCTGTCGCACCCGGTCATCCCGACCCAAGTCAATTATTCACGTGGCTGTGGCTCCGGTTCCACGTGCGCGACTGTAACTCCGGGGCTCAGGTTTCGAGCATTGCGTTAGTCAGTTATGTGTTTTCCCTGAGGTGAGATTCGCTATTTTATGTACCCATCTCGCGGTCTCCGCTGGTTTATTCCCAAGTACAAAACAACAGAAACCTAGCGAACTGCATCGCTATTAAATCAGTGTGAGCTTTCGAATTGCGTCGCTCTCAGAAAGTGACCTACATTTTCTTTACTAAATATAGTCCGTAACGAAAAACATAAGTGACAAAAGAATAGAAACACAAAATAAAAACAGCTTTTGCTTGATTACTGTGAGGACAATAATTTTACAACTTTTGCGTGGTATTCGAAAAAGGAGTAGTCTAGCGGGGCGATGTACACACTGCTCCTTACCGACCTGATGACATCACATGTTCAACATTATTCATTCCCGACATTTGCGCCGGAGACTGTGGCCGAGCGGTTCTAGGCGCTTCAGTCTGGAACCGCGCGACCGCTACGGTCGCAGGTTCGAATCCTGCCCCGGGCATGGACGTGTGTGTGATATCCTTAGGTTTAACTAGGTCTAAGTTCTAAGGGACTGATGAACTCCGATGTTTAGTCCCATAGTGCCATTAGAACCGACATTGCGGCCTCTTCTGTTTTATATGAAATTGCTTTTCTCAGCGTCACCTAAGTCGCTTCAGGGGCTTTTAAACTTTAATAAGAAGAACCGTGCATATCATTATATACAGGTTAGGTACAGAGGGACATTTACTGAACTGTATGATAAAACGTAAATTAGTTATAAACTGCGGCCTGCACACACTTTATTCACCACTACAGATATTCGGATTTAGGTTATGACATGTTCGATATGCGTGCCATCATTGACGGTCATGTGGCGCAGGCGAATAGCGAAATTCTGCATGACCCGCTGAAGTGTCGGAACATCGATGCTGTCGATAACCTCCTGAATGGAGGTTTTCAGCTCAGCAACGGTTTTGGGGTTGTTGCTGTACACCGTCGTTAATAAAGTCCCACAGAAAGTAGTCGCATCTGTTCAGATCAGGAGAATATGGCGGCCAATCGAGGCCCATGGCAGTGGCCTCTGGGTACCCCAGAGCCAGAATGTGGTCCCCGGTGTGCTCCTCCAGGACATCAAACACTCTCCTACTTCGATGGAGTCGAGCTCCGTCTTGCACGAACCACATCTTGTCGAAATCAGGGCCAATTTAGGTAACGGTGATGGAATCATCTTCCAAAACCTTCATGTACCGTTCGGTGGTCACCGTGCCGTCGCGGAATATCGCACTGATTATTCCGTGACTGGACATTGAACACCACACAGTCACCGGTTGAGAGTGAAGACACTTCTCTATCGCGAAATGCGGATTCTCAGTCCCTTAAATGCGCGAATTTTGCTTATTGACGAAGCCATCCACATGAAAGTGGGCTTCGTCGCTAAGCCAAACAGCAACGCGCATACTAATTCCCATCATGATCCGCGGCCAATCGCGCAGTTTGAACATACTAACGCAAAACCGTTCAGAAGTCACGACGATTTTATTTCGTATAGTTCAATAATTGTCACCCTGTACATAAAACAGCTGATGGTTGGAATGCATTTTCTAAGGTATTCAACGGTGTTGATTCTCACCTGATGAGAACATTAAATCCCGTAATTGTGTCCCATTGGGAAGTAGAAGTGTGAAATCTGTCTCAATGCTGCCTACGACCTTCCTCTGTAATGGTGCAAAATGGTGGTGCCCTGCGACGTCACCCTGGGGCTCCTCTACGCTTCAGACACCAAGGTGCCGACACGCAAAGAATAGGCCTCAGCTCAGAAGTTGATACGAAGTGTAAGTTGGTTAATGATGTCGCATTGGCACCACATTTCACCACAAGTCTACTCAAAGCCACCGTGGACGTGTCATACGATGCAAAGCTCATCACACCCTCCTCTTACCCTCATTTCAACTCTCCTTTCGACACCTCTTAAATGGACGTCAGAACCGCGATACCCAGCGTTGAAATCACGGAGGAAAACATTTCAGACACACCGTAGCGCGGAATCGACATGAAAAGGCTTCAGGAGATGGAATAAAGGGCGTCAGTGACACCACCCCTTCCCTTGGAGCATTGATTTCCACAGACTGCGAGGTCGAAAACTAAGACGACAGTTCGCAGTGGGACGAGCAGCAGGAGAACGTTCTTGACAACTTTCGACACTGCTGACACCCCTGGACGATTATTCCTTCTCTAAGGACATCGTTGCCTTCTAACCCCATACGCCTTCAGAGTGTAGCAAGACTGCTATTTTTGCTGTGGTATGCAGAGTCGAAACACTAAGGACCGTCCAAAACCATTCGACAAACTTTGAACGTGACTCGAAGCAGAAAAGTGTTCAAATCGTTCAAATGGCTCTGAGCACTATGGGACTTAACATCGCGGGTCATCAGTCCCCTAGAACGTAGAACTACTTAAACCTAATTAACCTAATGACATCACACACATCCATGCCCGAGGCAGGATTCGAACCTGCGACAGTAGCAGTCGCGCAGTCCCGGACTGAAGCGCCTAGAACCGCTCGGCCACCGCGGCCGGTCAGAAAAGTGTCTTTATGCTCCATCACCCTCCTGATTCGAGGCCACCTGTGGCGCGATCTAGATGGCTGCAATACTAACACGTGCGCGTATAAAACGGCAAAGGGATCCTGTAATAGCTCCCTCCCCCACCCCTTTCAGTTCGGCAACACCCTCGGTGCTACACTACACTGCTGATGAGCACTTTAAGACTGTACCTGTACAGAGACTTCGACACCGATTCAGCTCCACAGCTCCATATACATGTCATCAAACTGGCGCTAGAGTAGCATTGGAGCGCCACTCAGCTGTATGGACGTCGAAGAATCTATTCAGGTCCAGTTTTAAAGTGCTAATCAGCAGTATAGTGTAGTAGTGTAGCACCTAGGGTGTTGCGAAACTGAAGGTCTTAGAGGGTCTCTTAGCCGTTTTATTCACAGACGCTCCAATGTGGTCCTCCCCCCCCCCCCCCCCTCCAGGAGGGCGTGCGTGAATCCGAAGGGCTGAAAAACGCAATACGTTCAAATATCGTTAAATGGTTTTGAACGGTCCCTAGTGGTTCCACTAAACTACACCAAAAATTGCAGTCGCACTACCCTCCAAATGGTTGAAGCACCACGATGTCCTTAGAAAAGGGTTGAATCAACCAAGGTTGTCTGTAGTGTCGAACGTTGTCAAGAAAGTCGTCCTGCGGCTGGTGGGAATCGACACCCACAAGAGAAGGCTTCGTTTCATTGACTCTCCTTATGCCATCTCCAGAGACCTTCCTTCTCATGTCGATTATTATCTTACATGTTTCATTCGTCCACCCACGACAAAACCGCGTTACATCAACGCTGAGCTATGGGCTTCTGACCTCCATCGGAGAGGTTCAAAAGGAGGAGTGAAATGTTGGTAACAAGGAGTGTGATGACCTCCACATCGCGCGACACGTCGACAATGGCGTTGGGAAGCATTGTGGTGAAATTTGGTGTCAATGTGACGTCATTAACGCACGTTATACCTCGCATGAACTTCTGAGCTCGGTCCTTTTTTCGCATGTGTCGATACCTTGCTGTTAGAAGCGTTGCCGAGGCAGAGGCAGGCGTCACAGGGGGGCAAGATTTTGCACTTTTACAGAGGGAGGTTGTAGGCACCTTTGAACCGTATTTCAATCCTCTATGTTGCAATGCCGGACAATTAGGGGTTTCAAAAAAGTGACCCTTTAATTGTGTTGCACAGTGTTCATCGATTTCAGTCTGTTTATCTGTGCCATGTCCTGGTCTAAGCGTAAAAAGTAAACTTTTGCAGCCGGAAAGGTCGCAGTTATTAAAATATTCCGTTTTATTATTTCATGGTTTGATGAATATCTTGTTGAAACCAACTTTCATCCTCATCTGTGGAGGACGTTTTCAAAGGGGTTGTAGCTTTTTCAAAGGCTCGTCACTGGCTAAGAAAAAAATTCGGTTTCTTCGTGCTGAAGCGTAAAACTGTGACTTCATATTTTTGAAAACTCACGAGCAGTTGGCCATTGTCAGTTACTCTTGTCCACTATTAGTGTAACCCCATGGTGGAAAACTGTTACTCACCTATTTTAGGACCAGAATCGAGATATCATTAGGTTCACAATATCCTCCTTCCGATTAAAATTACTGGAGTGTTCAGCAATCTCCAAAGCCTCCCTATACACCCTTTCATAATATCCGCTTGTGGTTGCAAGTACCTGAGTCTTATCAAATAGAATGCGGTGGTTTCCTGGCTGCAAAGCATATCCCTCAACCGCAGACCTGTGTGTTTCCCCTCTTTTATAACTAGAGGAAGATAAGGACAGCTGTAGAAGAGAAGAGAGATCAGCTGTTGCAGCCAGGAGACAACCAGATTCGGTTTGGTAACACTCAGACACTGGCAGTCACAGTGGTATTATGAAAGGTTGTACAGAGAGCAGGCAAAGATTACAAAACACCCCAATAATTTTGATTGGAAGGAGGATGGCATGAACATGAATGATATCTGAATTCTGGTGCTGAAGAAGATGTCTACCAATCATCCACCATGGGATGACAGGTTAAGCAGACGACAATAACTGGCAATAGCCAATTCTTCTTGAGTTTTTAAAACAAGTAACATCATGCCTCTGCACGGGAGCACATGGAATTTTACTGTAGCCACTAGCGATCCAGAGAATGCATTGGGCCTTCGCTAAAGTTACTAAACCCTTGAAGATGTCCTCCGCAGATGGTCGACAAAATGTTGTATTTCAACAAGTAATTCATTCGACAACGGCATAACAGCCTTGGTCTGCTGCCACAATTTTTACCGCCAGCACTTCCCTCCTTTACTGATGCCTCAGGATGCACCCTGTCAGCTGATCTCTTTTTTAATAAAGTTCTCCCATTTTCTCGGCCCTCTCCGATGTACCTTATTAGTTATCCAATCTATCCATCTAATCTTCAGCATCCGTCTGTAGCGTCACATTTCAGGAGCTTCTCTCATGTCTGAATCGTTTGTCATCCACTTTTCACTTCCATATAATGCGAGCAAAATGCTCTGGCCACCAGAAGCGCAGTCGGCTGGGGAAGTGTGGGGAGAGTGGCAGTGGTGGGGGATTACTCAGAGCGCTGTAGGGGAAATGCCGAACGGTGGAGGGGAAGTGCCATTCTAAACTGATGCCTATACTCACATTTTTGGTAAATATTAAACGGGCCCCCTTCGCGACCATACTTGAATGGTGACCATTCAAAAACATCTATCAGCTCCTCATTGGTTAGTATCTAGAAAGAATTATGTCCAAAATGGAGCGATTTATTTTCGTCTGGTTTTTAACGGTTTGTAACTTACAGAGAAAAGTGACGAATGAAGAATTTTGAATAAAACCCACACATTTCTCTTGTTGCCACTTTATAATTTGCTTATTTTGCCAAAACTCTTTGGAGTTTAGACAGTTCAAAAATTCAAATGGCTCTCAGCACTATGGGACTTAACAACTGAGGTCATCAGTCCCCTAGATTTAGAACTACCTAAACACAACTAACCTGAGGACATCACACACATCCACGCCCGAGGCAGGATTCGAACCTGCGACCGTAGCAGTCACGCGGTTCCAGACTGAAGCTCCTAGAACCGCTCGGCCACAGACGCCGGCGAGTTTAGACAGTCTCACCTGACTAACATGTTGTGCAGTCGCAACTGCGAGAGAATTCTGAAACAGTGGTTTATTAAGTTTATTAAGTGAGGAACTGAGGGAAAGTAAGCCAGTATCCTATGAGAAAGTACACCCTTGGTACAAAATAAACGTTTAATGACTTCACTTTTGTTGCTCCAAAACCCATAGCTCTTCTCGTTGCATCAGCTATCGATGACCTTCCAAAATTACATTCTTTCATCAGAAAAGTCTGAAATTAGTGTAATAACACGGTAGATAATGAAGTTCTGCGTAATAACCTTAGGTCGCAGGTTCGAATCCTGCCTCGGGCATGGATGTGTATGATGTCCTTAGGTTAGTTAGGATTACGTAGTTCTAAGTTCTAGGGGACTGATGACCTCAGAAGTTAAGTCCCATAGTGCTCAAAGCCATAATAACCTTAGGTCAGAATTCTCTCCTCTTTGTGTGTTATCATTTGCCAAAATCTCATTTCGACATCCTCATATATGAAGAATGCTGTCGATATTACACTCTGGCTTTACCACTGACACGGTGCGATCGCAAATGAGTGCACGAGATCAATTTTCTCGAGACTGCTGACAGATAGAGACCTCTAACCAAGTCTAAAGAAAAAGTCAATATATAGCTAAATTTCATGTACAGTGACATGGTATGTAATATGTACCACACGAAAAATCATAGAATCCTCTATTTCCAACTGCAAACTTTTTCGAATTTAGCGCAGTGTCTTACTTCCGTGTAAAGATCACAATAACTATGTCCATTAACGGAATGATGGGCATATCATAATGAATCTGACATCTGAGGCTACAAGTAAAGCAAAAATGAATTCTTTTACCAAGTAATTTCTGTAAAATCGTTTCCGAAAGACTGTAGGGCGTGCGCGTCGATTCTGACATCTCCGACCGATCGAAAAGTGGCAAACGCTTTTCAGCCTCCCCTCCTGAAAAAATGAATTGTAGAGCCTTGCTGTGGAAGGAAGCAAGGGAGAGGATGATATTACGGGTGGCCAGTATCCTCTTTCTACAACACAAATGCGTATGTGGATTAGTACAGTTATTTAATTGCATGAACTGTATATATTTACTTAAGTGGAATAGAGTCCATGTGTTTTGGTACCAGCTCGTCAATCATTGTCCTTTTGCAGACAACATCGGCAATCTTTCTATTACAAACTGTAGTCTCACTGCTAGTTCCACTATGGTCACTAATCTGGTCGCTGTTCACTGTCGTAGCCTGTCACTTACTCGGCTCACTCTGCGAATGAATGACAGACGCCAAACTGGAAGTGTGACTGAGTCCTTCCGGTCACCAGCGGCGTCCCAAACACATGCTGTCGAGAAGGCGTTGGCGGCATGTTGCTTGCGGGCATATCTCTGGCCTCTCTCGTAATAGGCTCGCACCATCCAGCACACGAATGAACTCGCCCACCTCTTTGGACGAAAACTGGTCACTGCACATCGGCTACCGTATCCTCCGCGACCTGTACAAGGCTGCACTCCAGGCAAATCCCTTAACAAAGGACTTCCTAAGAGTTACACTACTGGCCATTAAAATTGCTACACCAAGAAGAGATGTAGATGATAAATGGGTATTCATTGGACAAATATATTATACTAGAACTGACATGTGATTACATTTTCACGCAATTTGGGTGCATACATCCTGAGAAATCAGTACCCGGAACAACCACCTCTGGCCGTAATAACGGCCTTGATACGCCTGGGCAGTGAGTCAAACAGAGCTTGAATGGCGTGTACAGGTACAGCTGCCCATGCAGCTTCAACACGATACCAGAGCTCAAGAGTAGTGACTGGCGTATTGTGACGAGCCAGCTGCTCGGCCACCATTGACCAGACGTTTTCAATTGGTGAGAGATCTGGAGAATGTGCTGGCCAGGGCAGCAGTCGAACATTTTCTGTATCCAGAAAGGCCCGTATACTACCTGCAACATGCGCTCGTGCATTATCTTGCTGAAATGTAGGGTTTCGCAGGGATCGAATGAAGGGTAGAGACACGGGTCGTAACACATCTGAAATGTAACGTCCACTGTTCAAAGTGCCGTCAATGCGAACAAGAGGTGACAGAGATGTGTAAGCAATGGCAGCCCATACCATCATGCCGGGTGATACGCCAGTATGGCAATGACGAATACACGCTTCCAATGTGCGTTCACCGCGATGTCGCCAAACACGGATGCGACCATCATGATGCTGTAAACAGAACCTGGAATCATCCGAAAAACTGACGTTTTGCCATTCGTGCACCCAGGTTCGTCGTTGAGTACACCATCGCAGGCGCTCCTGTCTGTGATGCAGCGTCAAGGGTAACCGCAGCCATGGTCTCCGAGCTGATAGTCCATGCTGCTGCAAACGTCGTCGAACTGTTCGTGCAGATGGTTGTTGTCTTGCAAACGTCCCCATCTGTTGACTCAGGGATCGAGACGTGGCTGCACGACCCGTTACAGCCGTGGGGATAAGATGCCTGTCATCTCGACTGCTAGTGATACGAGGTCCTTGGGATCCAGCACGGCGTTCCGTATTACCCTCCTGAACCCACGATTCCATATTCTGCTAACAGTTATTGGATCTCTACCAACGCGAGCAGTAATGTCGCGATACGATAAACCGCAGTCGCGACGGGCTACAATCCGACCTTTATCAAAGTCGGAAACGTGAGGGTACGCATTTCTCCTCCTTACACGAGGCATGACAACAACGTTTCACCAGGCAACGCCGATCAACTGCTGTTTGTGTATGAGAAGTCGGTTGGAAACTATCCTTGTAGGTGTCGCCACCGGCGCCAACCTTGTGTGAATGCTCTGAAAAGCTAATCATTTGCATATGACAGCATCTTCTTCCTGTCGGTTAAATTTCGCGTCTGTTGCACGTCATCTTCGTGGTACAGCAATTTTAATGGCCAGTAGTGTAAATTTATAGAACTGACAGTCACAGTCAGTGTTTTATCTCGTATTTTCTCCTTTCGTTTTAAGAATTCAGCCGTTTCATTTTAATGAAATGGTATCAAAAGACTTTATGAAACAAACTATGTTTGCTTGTGACGCTTGGGCCTTAAGCCGACCCAATAGAGAAGGGTGTCTACGTGACTGAAGCTGAGAGACATGTTCAGTTCTTGAACTGTTTAGAGTTAAGTTGGTACAGGAGTTGGTGTTCGCAGGGTCGGGCATCCGCGACTGCCGAGTCGGCGACTGGTCGGCGTGGGGTCCGTGCAGCCAGTCGTGTGGCATCGGCGAGATGCAGCGGCGGCGCAAGGTGGTGCGCGAGGTGGGCCGGCGCGGCGGCAGGCCGTGCCCGCCTCTGGTGGAGACCCGCTGGTGCGGCAGCGCGCGCACCTGCGGCGCCGAGACGCGCGGCGGCTACTTCCACTGGGGCGCCGGCGCGCCCTAGCCGGGAGCCGCCGTCTGCTCCACAGCCTCCCCGCCACCACGCACCTTCTGTAACACTTTGTGACTCCGTTTCATTTGAGAAACCCTGCCTTCGACTCATTCTTCACCAGACGTACACCGCGCCACTGGGCACGCGTACCGTGTACGTGTTGACTGCGTAGCGTGTTACTTCGTTTGTGGTGTCGATCCGAGACAGCGTGCTGGAGGGATCGTTTCCAGAGCTACTTCTGAGCACCAGCTCGAGAACAATTCTAGTGGCATCATTTGCGAGAACTGTAACAGTGTACCAAGTTTTTCAACAAGTCGGTGAAGTGCAGCACAGCGAAAATTTCCAGGAACTCTTGTTAAGTACGTCCAAAATTACAGGGTTACTACAAAAGCTTCTCCTTAATTTAACACTATACTGCATAAACTAGAAACCGTGCGGAGATTACTGACAACTGGTGGATACTGCACAAGTTTTACCCACCGCAATATAAATGCAGTATGCATCCTCATCTCGTCAGCGAACACATTCCTTTCTAGTATTTGTACGTGGCGGATGTAGGTTTCAGTAAGTTCCATTCAGCGATCTTCAAGATTCAGCGTGGTTGCGGAGCTAAATACTTCTCTTGCTCCATCTCCTCCTACACTCCGCTAATATTTCTACACACGCGGTACTTCCAACGTTCTTCATAACCTTTTTAAATGTTCGAACCTTTCCTAGTCCTATGGATTTCGCCTCCAGCGCTGCATACTTTTACAAGTTACATAGTACTGAATGGCTCGGCAAGTGTTCAACCAATAAGTTCTTTCTTTCCCTTAGGATTTTACATCTACTTCTTTACTTATCTATTCTTCCGAATACCTCTCTATGTCTACCGCGTATGCATCTCTAAGATGCATCACATGGACAAAAATTTCTATACCAGTAAGTCTTAAAAGACAAATTGTTATCCAGACAGCAGCCACCCATCTGCTGACGCCACTACCTCTATTATGCTTTGAGGTAAACTGAAACCACGAATACTGAATTTTGAGAACGTCTCCTTTCTTATCACGGATGACATTAGCGAATGGACGATTTAACTTCGGATTCGCAACATCCCGAATGTCGGTAAGTCGTTTGTAGTAACTCTGTTCAAATAACGATATTCACATATTTAACCGAAACCTTGCGCGGTCTTTCAACGTCATTGTATTTTGAATAGCTGGATTAATGGCTATATGAACAACGATAACTGAAATTTCTGCCCTCTAAAGACAGTCAGACGTCGCAGTATTTGCGCTGAGTGTCCAAATTACATGACAATTTCTAAAATGTTTAAAGTACTGTAAGACACTACTGAGACGCTGGACCGTCGAAATTTTTGGTCCACCGAGTGCGTCACTTTTGTGCATTCCGTTCTGGCGGATGCGTGTACAATAATAAGAGTCTCTTTAAGTTTCATTAACACATTCGTTAGAAATTAGCGAAAATTTTTGACGTCTTTTCAATTACCAATACGGAAAATAGTTGTCACACTCTGGGCGTAAATTTCAAGTAGACTTTCACTTGAATAAAATTCCTTTTCATTACCTAGAAATTGCACGATTCGAACGAACTGACGGGTAGCTCGAAGATATGTAAGTTATTCAATTAGCGAAAGGTTTTAGATTTAATGATTAAGTATAAATACTTTTAATATATTTCGGTAAGATTCTACGCTAACACGACGGACTCTGCAAACGACACGAACTCCACGTGTCCAACAATCACAACGTAAAGGAAGAGTGCGTCTTAATATTTGGTAGGTAAGAGTCATTTCATCGATACAGATGCGTATCGAAAACTGTACAGTTGTCTAGATTTGTAAGTTCGTAAACAGTTTGAAACACAGTACTGTAGCTGTTGTTAAGCAGATATTCTTGCTACTATTGTAAAAGTTGGAAGAAAAATTGTAAGATAATCACCTTTCATACAGTGGCCTTTTAACTGTCAGACGTCATGTTCGTCCTTGTCTCAGTTTAATGAAAGAAACTGACTTTTATTGTAACTCGAAAACTTCTTTTACTAACTCGCAGTGTAACATTGTAAGAAATTGTTGCCTTATTTTTCAATAAATATTGTGTACAAACCATGTCTATATTATGATTTCCAATTATCTGATAACCACGAATAACACAACTGCTTGTAAACTACTTATCTGCTGAAAGTAGTTTCCCTACCAGCTGAAAATCACTGTTTGATAAGTTCCTGAACCACTTTTATGTTGTTATTGCAGGTGATGAAGTACTCAAGACAACCACGGGAATTAATCGACAACGTCATGTTTGATTTTTCAATGTACGACGTTATTGAATACAAAGCATCATTCGGTCCTGATTTGCTTTCATAGAATTTTTGACAACTTTTCCAAATTAAAGTTGAACACTAATTGCCCAGTAAATTTTTGTCAGTAAAGTGTTCTAAATTTGTGGGATACTTACAAAATAATAGGAAAACGCAATATCAGTAATTCTAAAAGATACGAAATGCAATTTTTTTGTGAATCTGCAAGGAATATATTTATGTTAATAAACGAAACTTCTCGGAATAGTTGATGTTGTTGTCAGCAACCAAAACTTCTCAAAAAATTTCTTTCTCCAAAATGTGATGCAGAAAATACAACAGATACGTGTGTCTTATCAACCATTCATAAACGTAATCATTAAATGTAGAACCAGTGATTTATAGAGCATTAAGCTACATGCCGAAGAGGTAAAAAGGAAGCAAAGTTTTAAAAACGTGCTAGGTGCAAGACCAAGAGTTACTGACTATAAATTCCACAAGTTGAAATACACTGAAAAACTACAGACGATTAAGAGATAATGAATGAGCATACATCTGCAATATTGGATACAATATAAGCAATTACACATTTTGAGAATGAAAACATCGCCCAGGTAGGGTGTTTTCTTTTTATTATCTATGCGATTGGTCATTTCCAAGCTTTGGTCATTTTCAAGCACGTGTATTATGCTTCCAGCTTCATTTTACATTATAATATACCACTGCCATACGTAGAGAGGAATACATGTTAAACTATTGCACATGGTTTCGTCTGCACACACACCCACACACACACACACACACACACACACACAGAAGTAAGATTTATTGGTGTCCACTTGTACCGGCGATATACACACATAAAAAAAAAACGTTTCGCATCACCCCAATTCAAGGAACTCCTGAAGATAAAATTTTGACTGTGGATACTATATCACAGACACTGGCCCTTTGACTCATTTTCATGAACAATTAAAAGGGCGGAAATGATCATTATGTTGATCTCCACTCCAATTTTCTGTACAGGTTCCGGAACTCTCGAACCGAGGCGATGCAAAACTTCTTTTGATGTGTGTATTATAATGTAAAATGAAGCTCGAAACTTAAGATACATGCTTGAAAATGAGAGGAGGTTCAAATTGGCCAATCGCATAGATAATAAAAAGAAAACAACCTTCCTGGTCATGGTTACATTGTCAAAATACGTCGAGGCTGTGGATCCCCTCAAAAAAAGGTTTTTTAAGGTGGTTTTATAGTTAAGTTTCAATATTTTTTAGCTTACTGTTAGATGCAACGGAATAAATGGACAGTGAAACGAATTATAGCGCTGCGTAAATAGCTAGTGATTTTTCCCATTTACTAGATAGTTCAAACATATCATTTAAATAACAGTTTTGGCTACTATGTCATCCCATTCTGACTGCAAGACAGTAACTGCAAAACCAATTTAATACTTTGAAGTAAAGAGAAATGAAGATTGCAGTTCTTTTCAATCTTGGTTTACACGTGCTGTGGTGACATTATTTCAGTTTGTCGAGTCGTAGTAGAATTATTCATGACTGTTTCAACTTACACTGGATGGAGAAAAACAAACGTTTTGCTTACAAGTCTTGGCACGACATTGAGTTAATAGTAATGATGATGTCACTTTATTCACATTACATCCTCGTTCAATGCCATATAGTTTCCTCTCTCGTAAGGAATTCCCTCGTCATTAATTAAACTGAGACTTTATGGCTAAAGTAATTTAGTTATTATGCACAAATACTTATTACAGTATTCAGAGGGAATGAGTACAACCCTGTGACACGAACATTTTGGACGTTAGTGTTACATATACTAAAAAAAGATATTGTGATCACGTAAAAGAAATTCGTTAACTGTACATCACTTGTTGTAGCAGACTGCATAAATGATTGATTGACAATAGTTCTCAATTTATATTACGAATGCTAATACTTGTGTCCTTCGTGATTTTTCACGACAGATGCGTAAGTAAACAGATACACTGAGGAGAGAAAACATTATGTTCTTGTGGTGGTCCACAGCCTCAATATGTTTTAAGAACGAAAACATGGCCCAAGCACGTTCCAATGTATTTATAGTCTCTGCTATTATCTCATGTGCCACCGGACATTTTCAAGAACCCTGGTATCACTGCTGCTTGTAGATATTTCTTGCTGAAACGATTGCATTCGTTCAACTTTACCATCTTTATGAATTTCCACCGATATCAGCTAATTTTACCCCGCGACGTTTCTGGCAAAGTGTTTTAGAATTTTGTTCTTATGTGGGATCACTGCTCTGCAAGTAGCAGTGACCTCAAGGTGCTTGAAAATGACCGACAGTCGAAATTAGTTAATATCCCAGACAATATATGGATTACAGTATGGTTAAACCATGTTTCTGTTCTTAAAAAATATCATAACGAAGTGGTTAGTAGCGTGTTGGTCCACCTCTGGAATGAAATACAGCAGCGACTTGGCATCGCATGGCTTCAACAAGTCAGTGGTACATTTTCGGAGGTATGTGTCATCAGCTTCATTCGACTCCCTCGGTGGTTTGTAGGAGCCAAGTCTGCGAGTGTCCCATAGAATTCAGATCACGATAATTTGATGGCTAAGTTCACTACAATGCTCCCCAAAACACTGCAGAACGATTCCTGAATAGTGACATCGACTGTTAGCCTGCTGGAAGACGTCATAACAGTAGGAGAAGACGTCAAGCATGAAGTGATGCAGGTGGTCAGTAACAGTGTTCACGTAGTCCTCAGCTGTTATGGCGCCTTCAGCTCCATGGAAGGCCAGATGAATGCACTCCATAGTATATTAACTGTCCTCGCCGACTTGCGTCCGTTGCGCAGTGCATGTTTCGAGCAGCCGTCTGCCTGAATGAAGACATACACGGCCACGGCCATCAACCTCGCGTAACAAGAAACGTTTATACTGATCCACGGTCCCATATCGATGATCCCATTCGCCATGCAGTCATAATTGGCGACGTCATTGTGACAATATGGGAATATCGTTCCTATAACGATTTGCTCATCTGATACGTTCTTTGTCTTTGTGTTTCCCGTCATTAATGTGATTATGAAGAGAAGCAGAAAATGAGCTCCAATACAGAAATAAAGCATTTCCGGATCCTTGTCCTTAGAACACATTTTATTGCTCTTTGTGAGAAGAATGTTACCTGAAAGTATGGCGATAACTTTTTGTTACATCCTGTATAGCTGGAGACCAGATGCCAGTGCCAGATTCACGGGCTGCTTTTCCGCATTTCACACAAGTTGCTTCAGCCGCGCACTTGTGACGCCAAATCGTCCACCCCATTAGCTGAGTGGTCAGCGCATCTGACAGTCATGCAACGGGTCCGGGTACGATTTCCAACTGAGTCGGAGCTTCTACCCTCGAGGACTTGGTGCTGTGTTGCCTCATTTCATCACCACCGACACGTACATCCTCCATCGTAGTGTCACCGGAAAAGACTTCCAACTCGGCGACTGAACTTACGTAGGTGGGGATTCCCGGTCGCAATGACATACGATCATTTTATTTCATTTCTTACGTTTAACCCTACCTCGGATAAGTCGGAAGAACCTTCCGTTGATGTGCTTAGGTAGCGACGGAGAACTAAAGATCACAATGAAAGTGGCGGTCTTCTCCCTCTCTCTCTCTCTCTCTCTCTCTTTCCCTCTCTCCATTATTTCTGCTCGTACTTTGCACAACATAGACTGTTGTCTGTGATGCCTGTTCTTGTTTCATTTCAGAGATACCCATCTCCGTAATATCACGGCATGTGACCACACCCTTCTTTTAGTTGAGAGAGTTGTGGAACTCAACAAGATTCCATCTGCTTTGATTTGTTACTTTAACCAACAAGTAACCAATTTGAAATCTTTTAAAAGATTTTAAGGTAACTGCAAACCTTCCTAAACCTCTGTGGGTACTGAAACGGGACGCTTTGTCAAACGTCCGCTCCTTCCTCTTCATCATTAGAAAAACATTCTGACTTCTCGAGTTCCGTTACTAAATACATTCTGATCATCAGGAGAATTGGCATAGTTTACCTTTGTCTTTTGGAAGAGTGGTTATCCCTTATCCCAATCGGTACGCCCACTGCAGTGGAAGTCCTGTCGTGTAGCTGATCTGCCATAGTGTTCCAACGAGCAGCTATGGACATGGAGGTCCACCCAGACACAACCCCGCTTATCTAGGTAAGCCTTGTACAAAGGACGAATGGTAGGTTTCCCAGAGGTTGCCCGCTAACAGCCGTGCACTTCATCGGCGCGTGCCACACTCAAACTTTTTTATAGACATTTCTACCATCCTCACAATCCGAGCGTAAGTCAGGATCCACGTCCTCCGTGACACACAATGTTCTACCTCCGCGCCGCTAAAGCATTCCCAGAGCTTACGGTTACAGAGTAATGGCGGTGCTCACCAGTCCCCATCTCAGGAAACCCGGGTTCACGAAACCCTTACCCAACTGAGCTCCCTGAAGTGCCCGTCCCTTGGACACAAGTACCTTATCGACTGCCACAGACGCAGCGATTATTACCCGCCTAACTGCTCAAAGTACTGGTTCGATCCTAATCCTCCCGACGTGTAGTTGCTTGAGTCTATTGATTATGCCATCAAAATACAAACTCACTGTACTGAAACGTGCTATACACCCGTATTTCTTGTTGTTATTCTGCCCTTAACTCTAACTCACCTAGTCCACGTCTTAAACCCTAGGACTGACACAGAACAGATTTTCTTGTGTGTTTTTAGAAGTTGCATAGCATCGTGCTTCATAACTGATGAAGCATTAATTACACTCACCATTTCAAGAGTACCTTATTTTTAGGAGCTGTGCTGTACACTCGGTAATTTGATTGGCATCTGTGCAACATGATAGGCCATTCGAGTTAGTAATCTAATAGTTGTCTTTCTTAAATGATTTCATCCTATCTTTTATTAGTGTAAGATAGTCTAGAATGCTTTAAAAAAATTATTAATCATATTTATAAATGGAAGTTACGTTTGAGTCAGTTGCAGGTATTGGTTGACACATCAGGTAGTTGAGTATATGTCAGAGTACCTTGACAGCAGTAAAATATGTAAAATATTTCACCATTAACATGTACATATACATGTACGTCTAGACAATGTGATCCAAAGTATCCGGACACCTGGCTGAAAATGACTTACAAGTTCGTGGCGCCCTCCATTGGTAATGCTCGAATTCAGTATGGTTTTGGCCCACCATTAGCCTTGATGACAGCTTCCACCCTCGCAGGCATACGTTCAATCAGGTGCTGGAAGGTTTCTTGGTGAATGGCACCCATTCTTCACGGATGCTGCACTGAGAAGAGGTACCGATGTCGGTTGGTGAGGCCTGACACGAAGTCGGCGTTCCAAAGCATATCAAAGGTGCTCTATAGGATTCAGTTCAGGACTCTGTGCAGGCCAGTCCATTACAGGAATGTTATTGCCGTGTAACCACTCCGCCGCAGGCCGTGCATTATGAACAGGTGCTCGATCGTGTTGAAAGATGCAATCACCATCCTAGACTTCGTCAGTGGGCAGCAAGAAGGTGCTTAAAACATCAATGGAAGCCTGTGCTGTGATAGTACCAAGCAAAATAACAAGGGGTGCAAACCCCCTCCATGAAAAACACGACCACACCGTAACACCACCGCCTACGAATTTTACTGTTGGCAATACAGACGCTGCCAACTGGGCATTCGCCATACCCACACCCTGCCATCGGATCGCCACATAGTGTACAGTGATTCATCGCTCCATACAACGTTTTTCCACTGTTCAATCGTCCAATATTTACGCTCCTTACACCAAGCGAGGCATGGTTTCGCATTTACCGGCGTGTTGTGTAGCTTATGAGCAGCCGCTCGACCATGAAATCCAAGTTTTCTCACCTCCGGCCTAACTGTCATAGTACTTGCAGTGGATCCTGATGCAGTTTGGAATTCCTGTGTGATGGTCTGGATAAATGTCTGCCTATTACACATTACGACCCTCTTCAACTGTCGGCGGTCTCTGTCAGTCAACAGACGAGATCGGTCTGTATGCTTTTGTGCTGTACGTGTCCCTTCACGTTTCCACTTCATTATCACTTGGGAAAGAGTGGACCTAGGAATGTTTAACAGCCTGTAAATCTCGCGTACAGACATATGACACAAGTGACACACAATCACCTACGTTCGAAGTCCGTTAGTTCCGCGGAGCGCCCCATTCAGCTCTCTCACGATGTCTGATGACTACTGAGGTCGCTGATATGGAGTACCTGACAGCAGGTGGCAGCACAATGCACCTACTATGAAAAACGTATGTTTTTGGAGTGTCCGGATACTTTTGATCACATTGTGTCTATCTACAAACCAAGCCAGCACTAGTCATTTCCTTTCCTGTTCCCTCTGCAAACTAAGCGAGGGAAAAACAGTTCTTTACGCCTCTGTGTGAGCCCTAATTTCTATTACCTTGTCTTCACGGTCCTTACGCGAGATGGACGATGGTGGTAGTAGAACTGTTCAGCAATCAGCTGCAAAAACCGGTTCTCTGAACTTCTCAGGGCTGTTTCACTAAAGATCATCGTCCTCTCCATAGATTCCCATTTGAATTCACAGAGTACGTTAATCTAAACTGGCGGTGACAAATCTTACAGTACGCCTCTGAATTACTTCTACGTCTTCCTTTAGTCTGACCTTGTGCTAATACTAAATTCTCGAGAATTACTCAAGAATAGGTCTGACAAATGTTCTATACACAATCTCTCCTGCACACAAACTATGCTGTCTTAGGACTCTCCCAGTAAGTCGAAGTCAACCACTTGCCTTCCCTACTACCGACCGTAAGCGCTCTTTGCAACGTTACACCTAGATATTTCATGGATGTACCTGTTTCAAGCAGCACACGTTTAAGTAATCCTGTATCCTCTTATAGTCATTCTACGACGAGACTTTCCCGCGCATTACAGCGACACCAGCAAACAGTCGCAAACTGCTGGCCACTTTTTTCATCTGATCCTGTATGTATGTACAGAAGAAGAGCGGTCCCGTCACACTTCCCTGGAGAACAACTAACGATTCTTTTTATCTCTGATGAACACTTGTAGTCCAGGACAATGTACTGCGCTCGTTTACTTAACGACTCTTCGAGACACTTATATAAATGAGATCCCGTTCCGTATGCTTGGATCTTCGTTAACAGTCTGCAGTGGGACGCTGTGTCAAATGCTTCCCGGAAATCTAAGAATATGGACACTGCCTATTGCCCTTCATTCACGATTCGCAGGATGTGCGAGGAAAGGGGAAGGTGAGTTTCGCACAAGCGATGCTTTTTAAATCCGCGCTGATCTGTGGGTGAAACATTTCTGTCTTAAGGAAATTTATTATGTTCAAACTTAAAATATACTCAAGACTTCCCCAGCAAACCGACGTTATGGATGATGGTCTGTAACTATGGATCCGTTCTTTCGCCCATCGTGTGCACAGGACTCACCTGCGTATTTTTCCCACTCACTTTGAACTTTTCTCTTGGCGGGAGATTCAAGACGAATGCAATCAGGTAAGTGAACAACGCCGTAGATTACGCTCTGTAAACCTGAACTGGTTTTCCGTCCATATCTAGCGACTGATTTCCTTTCAACTTTTTCAGTTAGTTCTACGTTTCTAAGTACTCTATAGGAGTCTGTACGACTGTTAAACCCTCCTAAGTGAATGATTTTTTTTAAACGTGAAATTTAAAACGTCAGCCTTCCTTTGCTGTCTTCTATTGCCACAGCAGAACAGTTGGCGAGTAACTGAACACGATATTTCGACCAGCTTAGCAGTTTTGCGTAACATGGGGATTTTGTCGAGTTCTCGGCAAGATATCTCACTAACTTATAACGGTGGTAGTTGTATACTTCGGGCATCGATCTTTTCATGGATGAATCATTTTCTACTAACATTCGCCAGTGTATATTTCTGCGTTCCTTTTTTAATTGTGGGTGGGAATTTTCCTATCTTAATCCACTTATTCATCACATACTTCTGCATAGCGTTATGTAGAAAACAACTACCTCGAGCTCCGTTGTGCCTTTTCACCACCTTTGCTACAGAAATCGAACTCTACCCACGCGCAGGGACTCCTTTACGTAATTCTTTACATAACTGCTTCCTAACAGGGCGCAACAATTCAGATCGTTTAGATACTTTTGAGCACGGCCAAGACGCCTGCCTGGGGCTATAGTGTGATTATCTGCGCCATTTCAATGGCTTATTAAGTACTTTTAGCTACACCCATTACGTAATTTTTTGGGTAAATACTTTTCAACATGTCACAAAAATCAAATTTCGAAGCATTCAGGTACTTTCTGACACAGCCAAGACAGCTATATTATGCCTTCCTGTTTCATTTTAATGACCATTAAAATGGCTGGGTTTTTATTAAAGGAGGATGAAATACTAAGCTTTGGTTGGAAGAGAGGGAAGGGGATGGAAGAGGAACAGGAGAGAGGGGGTTACAAAGGACACCTGGCTTAGTTCTGCCATCTTGGAACATTTCTTGAATTTAAAAAAAAATGGTTTAGGTTTTTATTTCCTACCATCTTGCATTTCCCACCAACGCCACGTTGGATTTTTAAATTTCGGGCCATCTGCCATCCTTATGACGTGATACATGCAAGAGAACGTCAAATTAAATACCTTTCAGCAGCCAATTTTCAATCTTATTTTATTTGGCATCCAGTTTCAGCGTTTTACTATGCCATCTTCAGGCCCTTGTACAGACAACAATACCACCGGTATAAAATAGATAACAAAACAAGGGCATGGTGCACGTCTTATATACAGTGGCAATATGTAATAACGTAACAATAACATACCAGCCAGTACAGGAAGTTACAATAGTTACAGATAAATTGAGGAATAAAATAAGAGAACTGTGCACACCATATTAACTAAAACTAGTGAGCAAAGTATGAAGTCATATAACCTTAAAAAAGGAATCTACTAAACGGAGGTCAATATTTCATGTTATGCATAGGTAATCACGGTATAATGCTAATACAATGCCCGTGAAGCAACAGGAGTAAAATAATGTAGTCATATACTGACGAGTTCAGACTGAACATAAAAAGTTTGATTAAATGGTGTCATATACTAGTAAAACTAATTGGAGGTCAACCCCATAACTATCTTTATCATCATATACTAATAGTAACTAATAAAAGAAGAATAAAACTACATCAGTACAATTTATCGATCACAACCCATGAGATGCAACAAATTTAATAACACATTTCTAGTGAATCAAACTATGAATCTGATGTAATAAACCGTAACGAATTCCCACTAAGCAGTAAGTATTGAAACATGGAAAAGATAAAACCACGTTATCACGAAGGTGATAAGTCTGTCAATAAGCAGGCGTGTGACGATGTGATATACTGAATCAAAAGTTATGGAATAAGCATAAAAGAAAAGTACTGCGATGTATACGCAGTATGTCATAAAGACACTAATTACAATCAGAACAACCAAAGGCGGTTTACCTCTACATGTCATGCATCCCTTAAAGAAGCGAAGAGAAAAGATAGCATGACCTATGACAAAAAAACCACCAGAGCACATGTGTTCGGGTATACCACACAATGTGTAATATGTCAGTTAGAATATTTGTGATCAGATGGTTAATTGAGAACGTGAATGTTAAGGAATATACCGGAACACTGTGACGAGTATTATCAAGGCAACAGCTGTTCAGGTGAGGAATCTCAGCAAACACCCGTGTCAAATAATAAAACTAGTAATCGCATGCAAACACTCGTCTCATGAGATAAAAACAATGTAAAGAGGGAAAGACTCATTCACGACACTAATAAACAATAATACCAAACAAATTTAGTGCAGCAACCGTCGTTGTTACACATCGAAGAATGAAGGTAAGCAAGTAAGTAGGTGGAGGATGACATGTAGGGTACATGATAGTCTTCAAGATCAAATGAAGATCAACGAGCGCCGGAAGCCCTGTGGTATTCCTGCTTATGAGACCGTAGCGTTGTAGTGGATTTGATAAAAAAAAAGTACCACTAAAGATGGAGTGGTTACTCAGAACGTTGTGAAATATAACTTATAGTTAACTGGAATCATTCATCAGACATCCTCATTTTGGAATCAACCAGTGGGCTCATGGAACAGTTCATGAGTGTTCTGCCCGTACATGGCGTCCCAACGGGCACATTTCGTAATGTGTGTGTTAATTAGTGGACAGATACATGGATTCAAAACTCTGGCTCTAAACAGCGTGGTCATTAGCACCCTTTCTCAAGATCGTTGTACTGGTGTATGAGTAGTTACTCTCGTTAAAACAATAAGCGATGACCATATAACTATAGCTATAGTAACAAAAAATTTCACATACAATCTCCATTATATCTTTTCATACCATTAACAGTATTAATAAAATAGTGTATGGCGTTCAGATGCCTCGATGATAGGGAAATAAACAGTATGAGCCAGCCAACCTGAAACAAATAAAAATCTTCGTCCAGTTAAGTTGAGTAGGAGTCGTGACGCAACACAACATGTCAACAATTTACTTGCTATTGTTTCATCATAGCCTAAAATTGAGGGAAAGTCCCTCGATAAACCAAAGACATCCCTCCTATCAGCGACATTAAAACGTTGTGCATTGTGTTCGTAAAAAAGAAGAGTGTTTTGGTAACACATGAATGATGCTGACTGTAGATGAAGTAGTTCAAACATAATTACACGGATATGTGTTCCCAGATTAAGTTCTAGGTATGCCGTGTGTGATACATTATGAGCAGTTATTATTCGTGCATGTATTATTCTCAATATATCTTAATAAACGTCTAACCGAGTTCATGGTTCATGGTTCAAATTGCATGGTCCCAGTAGTAGGCTGTCTCTCTAAACGGTTTCCAGAGGCAACAAAAATTCGATTTTCAATATTTCTTATAATTATCAATAGAAATTAAAAACTCAAAACGCTGTCATAATCTACTCATTAAGAGGTATAATCTTATGTCAAAGGTTTAACACAGTAAGATAACTATTACAGTTAGAAGCAGCGTATACGTCTTGTACCAGCGTAATTCACTATGTACAACTATGCAGGTTATATTCCCCCAGTATTTGAGAATAAGAACACTTTGTATCGTACAACAAACTTTACATATAAATTCAAATCTTTTCTAAACTTTTTCTCGCTTACATGGTTGACGTCAAATATTTGATACATTAGCTTATTTGTAAAGTAATCAGAAGTTTGACACTGTTCTGTAAATGAGATTTCGATTCTTTAATGAGTAGGGGGTTTATCAGTATGTGCTAAGAATCATCGTTACAGAAATTGAGAGGATCCACAATGAATAATACGGTGTAGTATTGAATTCATAAGACTACAATATCTGTTGTGAAACAATGCGGTCGCAATAAAATTCATACAATGCAAGAAATGTAACCAGCGCTGTCTACTTATTATTACAAAGGCCAACCTTGAGGAAAAGAAGCATTATCGTTGGCCGGCGGCTATTGGCAGCAATTGATATGCAGTCGTTCCATTATCCTAAAAATGTACGACTATGCCTAAGAGTTCTTCAATACATTTCTTTAGGATTCCTTAAATCACTTTGTAGATGGATGTAAATGTGACTACACATTTGGTAACTAAGTGATGGGTCTGTTCTCGCTGCCTCAGGTACATAAGAGCCGACTCATATAAGGTAAGAAAATATTCGGCGGGTAAGTTACACTAGTAACAAATTATTCTATATATTGACATCAGACAAGACTACTGTCACAGTCATAAGTCACCAATACAGTGCTTTAGGCACTTCTTAGTTTCACTGTCCTCGGCACTTGTCACGTCATTATATAACCAAGAGCGAAAGACTTTCTATAATTCATACAGAAATTAGACTGCGATTATAAGAATGGAAGGATATGGAAGGAAGGCGATAGCGGATATAGGTGTAACTCAGTATGGACATTAGGTAAGCAAGAAAGAAAACTGAAAATATATTTGGAAAAGGAATTAACGTTCAGGTAGAACAAATGACACAGTAATTCTGTCAGTATTGGGAAATCAATTATAGAAAATCGACTAAGTCAAGCGATGGAAATCACCTTAGAAAGTGGGACACTGAAAGTACCAGAGTGGTACAGCCACGCAAAAGTGGGTTACATGTAGTGGCACAAGAGCAGTGAGAAACTTTGTCAGCTGCAACATTGCACAGCTTCATCAGCAAAACACACACACACACACACACACACACACACACACACACGCTCACCACACACCACACACGTAAAACACCCACAACAGATACGTTTATATATCTCTAGCACAATCTAGTACGTTACTTGACGTTAAAACGAAACAGCCAGTCGGTAAGTAACCCCAGGGCCATGTTCAGACCCACACAAACGAACTGCATTGCTAAATTGATACTATGTTCAGAATTATCCGAACAGCCTGAACTGGTAAATTGGGGCCATATTCAAAATTATCTGAACGACCTGAATTGCGCAAATTGGTACTATATTAAAAATTGTTTGAACAACCTGAATTATATATCATGGCAACTTATTTCTAAAAATGCAAATGACTTGAATTCCGTAAATTGGTGTTACGTTCAAAACTATCCAAACACTCTTAATTGCATACGAGTACATTGTCATTATGTTCAAAAGTATCCTGGCACTCTGTTAAAAAGTATCTGAACGACCTGAAATGTGCAACTGGCGCCGGGTTCGATAGTATCTGATGATCTGAATCGTGTAAACAAGATAACGTGTATATTGCCCCATAGCCACAATCTTGGCCACATTAAAAAGTATTCTGATGAGCGGAATTGTGTAAACCAATCAGTACATATCCCATCTTCTTTTATGTACCTAATACTTGCCAACATGTAACTTTAGATATTTGTAGCGAACTAAGTACAAAGCATAACGCACAATGGCTACTACATTAAATATTTTCACATGGAAGTTGTCTGTATTAACTATCAAAATACACGTAGCACTACTAATCTAACTTACAGGTTAATTAGCACCTCCGATAAGCAAAGTTTGATCTTAGGGTCACGCCTGCCGCAAGACACAGTGAACCCCCAAATTAAATATTTACGTATCTGAATTGTTTTTATTATTGCTCCATAACAATACAAAATACAGGTTAGTAAAAATAATGTGCTAAGAATGCAAGGCAGTGATAGTTAACGGTTCCAAAGAATTAGACAGTCTGTCCTGTAACTTTACAAAACAAATGTTGGCTAAAAATATGCTAGTCAGGCAACGAACAAATTTGCTGTCTGCACTACTGTTCTATGTCTGTACAAAACAGATGATGGTTAAAATAATATGCTAAGCAGACAAGGCAGTGATGGCTGAAAGTTCCAAACAAAGAAATAGGTATACAGAACTCAAAAAAAGTATTGTAACACCAGAAACAGGTAGAGTGTTTGTGTGTGTTTGTGTGCGTTAACCTGACAGTGGGTATCAGCTACTTGAAGAATACAATTTTTGTATAACTTGTAGATTTGCATTTGCCGACTACAACATGAATGGAGACTGTGAAATCAAGTGCCGCGACGCTAATTCTACGTCTAAATTGTCTGTATCATTATTTTACAACAGTAGAAAACACATTGGACTAAATTAACATGCTAAGCAGGCATTGCAGTAATACTGACATCTCTCTCTCAGGCCTAAATGAGGCTGTGTTACTGGCGATACAAAAACGAGTTTTCTTCACCTAATCAAGCACCAGTTTGGGGTAGGTGGAGGAAAAGATAATTAATCTTATTCTACACAAGTTTCAGGTGCTCTGACTGGGGGAAATTCTCACATGGGGTGGCTTTGTTACATGCAAAGTTCTAATAACTGAATTTAATACACGTCATAACAATTTTCCCTGGTCCTTCCTACTGCAGTGCGATTGAGAACTGATACTTGCCTATAACTGAAAATAAAATTGCTATATTTGGAGCATTTTATTATAATTTCGTTGTGTGTGTGTTAGGGCGGGGGGGGGGGGGGGGGGAGGGAGGCGCTAGTTGTTATGATTTAACAATTTGCGTCATGCCATGTGCATGCCAACTATGTGGAAATTTGTTACAACTTTATTGGGGCTAGTAGGTACTGTGTAACAATCTGTTCCATGTCACCAAATGTGTATTAAATTCAAATGTTAAATCTACTCTTCTGTAAGCTATTTTATCGAAGTGTCTTGTAGTTTCCACTGTCTGACAAAAACAAGTCACTCCTCACAGAGAGTACCTTAACCTGGAATTTAGATCAGCAGTGGCAGTATGCGAGCCATGTGCACTTATACTCTTATAAAACGAATCATTACGCATTTTGATAAGTAATACAGACGACTTTAAGTGCTGTTTTACTTTGGAGCCAAGATCAAATTTTCGTTCTTGATCAGAGGTCTGTGTGGAACGTTGTTTGTCATTGTCTCTGACATAAGCAGACTGTGCGGTGTTTATGGGGCTAACATTTCGTGTATGGTGCATTTAGAAGTTACACTTGCATAAAGCGAAAATATGTAGTTTAAGTTGTACAATGCATTAAAGATCTCACCGAAGTGCTTTGTTGTGCTAAAATGTGACACCATTAGATAAACATTCGATAGATATTGACGTTATTTAGTTGTTGATTGTGGAGAGAGAGAGTCTGTAAACGTTTTTAGGCAGCCTTGATACCACAGTTCCGTTTAGTAGATCTCACAGACTTCCTCGAAAGTTCGCACTTGTCTATGAGTGGAACATAAACTCAGTTAAGATGAAGATCAAAAGTAATAATTAAAGCTGTATTAGCCAGTCATTTATGTCACTTATATTTTTTGGTGTAGAGTATCATGCTTTATCATCTTTCCCTCCTAAAATGGTACATGGTCAGTTGATGAAAGTTCATTTTTGTACCACGAGTAACGTACCATCATTTAGGCCTAAAAGAAAATGTCAACTATTACTACAGTGCTTGCTTAGCATGTTATTTTAGCCACATCTGTTTTTACTGTAATGAAACAATAATACAGACAATTTAGATATAGAAATATTTAATTTTGGGTCCACTGTGTCTTGCGTCAAGTGTGTTGCAAACATCTAACTTTGCTCGTTGTAGTTACATAAATACTACCATGTGTCTTTCGATGATTAATGCAGCCAATTTCAATCTGGAAATATTTAATGTAGCATCTATTATGCGTTTCACCAAGCGGGCTACAAATATCTAACTTTACGTGTTGGCATAGAGAACAACCTAGGATATGTGCTTACTGGCTGTTTCGTTTATACACTTCCTCTCATTAGGATACTTCTGAATGTGACCAAGATTGTGGCTGCGAGGCGACATACTCGTTATCTTCTTAATACAATTCAAATCATCAGATACTTTTGATCCTGGCACCAGTTACACATTTCAGGTCGTTCAGATACTTTTGGACGTGGTGCCAATTTATGCAGTTCAGGAGTATGCGTGCTTTCCAACTTAATGGCAATATATGCAACTAAGGGCATTTGGATACTTTTGAACATGACAGCAATTTACACAATTCAAATCTTCTGTATTTTTTTAAATAAGGTGCTATGGTATGTAATCCAGGTTGTTCGGAGAATTTTTAACATGGTACCAGTTTACACTATTCAGGTCGTTCAGGTAATTTGGAATATGCCACCAGTTTATGCAACTCAGGTTGTTTGCATACTTTTGAACATGACGACAATTTACGCGAAGGCAGATGATTTGTATGCTTTTGAACATAGTTCCAATGCAGCTCAGTTCGATAGGTGATCTTGTAGGCTATGCATCTGGAAAAGCTCTGGAATTAATTCTTTCGTGGAAGGTTTTATTTAGGAGATTTTTCACTGGGCGAGCGACGTAAGGTTTCCCACGAAAACCGTGATTTCCACAAGGTTTCGCGCTTCCAGAACAACAATCACATGCTGCACATGGAGATCTCGATTACGTCCAGACATGATGGTACGCCTTACAGGCCTTCTTGGTGTATTCTCTTAAAAAAAGAACAAACCGATACTAAAGATGCTTGTGAATCCAGTCAAAGCAGTCACATACGGTGACTGCAATGGTTTTTCGTGCACAATACGCTGTTTAACAGTAGCCAAGATTCGGTAGTTCTCTGAATGCATTACACCGTGTAGTCTGAAATGTGTCTCGTCACTCCATGGAATACTGCCCGGTCACATTTCGATCCGTGACACGAACCGAAGAGCAAATTCAGAATGTTGCGGCGGATCATGAGGATTAGTTGCTGCATGGTCTTGATCTTGTATGGGTACCAGTGTAAAACACACCGCAAAACTTTCCGTTCTGTTGACCATGGGATGGACGATTCTCGTGACACTGCACGAGCGCTGGCACTATCGGAGTATACGCTGCATGGTCAGCTACAGCAACAGCAGCATCGTCAATAATTTCCTTAGGGGTAGCAAGCCTTCCTCTTCCAGGTGCCACATCAAGCTTACTCTTATTTTCGAATTTCATTACTCCCTCAGTGGAGCGATGTAATTGCTGCTGTCCGCATACAACAGTTTCACAAACAGTGCAAGATCTCTCTTCTCGATAGCCACTGTTCACTCACGCTATGGCTTGTCAAATGACAGCGTGGATGTTATAATGTCATATAAACGGTGTACAGCGCCAGATTTTCTGTGACAGTCAAAACTGAAAGCAGTTGTTTTTTTCCAGGGTGAATCGGTTCCGCATTAACGTAGTAGCACATCTACCAAGATTCGCTGCTATACGATAATTGAAACCCACACTGGACAGCCATGAGTAGCTGCACTGTAATTGTAACCACCCGTACTTTTATTTTATCACCGTGACAGGTTTAGGGCGATCGTACTCACCTTCTTTCACTGCATAATAATACGTGTGTAGCGAGGCTAACGTTATCTGTTTTCGAAATAATTATAATAATACAGAGAAGTATGGATACGTGCATTTAACAGATAAAATGGCGCTAACTACACTACTGGCCATTAAAATTGCTACACCAAGATGAAATGCAGATGATAAACGGGTATTCATTGGACAAATATATTATACTAAAACTGACATGTGATTACATTTTCACGCAATTTGGGTGTATACATTCTGAGAAATCAGTACCCAGGACAATCACCTCTGGCCGAAATAACGGCCCTGATACGCCTGGGCATTGAGTGAAACAGAGCTTGGATGGCGTGTACAAGTACAAGTGCCCACGCAACTTCAACACGATACCACAGTCCATCAAGAGTAGTGACTGGCGTATTGGGACGAGCCAGTTGCTCGGCCACCATTGACCAGACGTTTTCATTTGGTGAGAGATGAGAATGTGCTGGCCAGGGCAGCAGTCGAACATTGTCTGTATGCAGAAAGGCCCGTACAGCGGTCGTGCATTATTTTGCTGAAATGTAGGATTTCGCAGGGATCGAATGAAGGATAGAGCCACGGTTCGGAACACATCTGAAATGTAACGTCCACTGTTCAAAGTGCCGTCAATGCGAACAAGAGGTGACCGAGACGTGTAACCAATGGCACCCCATACCATCACGCCGGGTGATACGCCAGTATGGCGATGACGAATACACGCTTCCAATGTGCGTTCACCGCGATGTCGCCAGACACGAATGCGACCATCATGATGCTGTAAACAGAACCTGGAATCATCCGAAAAAATGACTTTTATCATTCGAGCATCCAGGTTCGTCGTCGAGTAGACCATCGCATGCGCTCCTGTCTGTGATGCAGCGTCAAGGATAACCGCAGCCTTGGTCTCCGAGCTGATAGTCCATGCTGCTGCAAACGTCGTCGAACTGTTCGTGCAGATGGTTGTTGTCTTGCAAACGTCCCCATCTGTTGACTCAGAGATCGAGACGTGGCTGCACGATCCGTTACAGCCATGCGGATAAGATGCCTGTCATCTCGACTGCTAGTTATACGAGGCCGTTGGGATCCAGCACGGCGTTCCGTATTACCCTCCTGAACCCACCGATTCCATATTCTGCTAACAGTCATTGGATCTCGACCAACGCGAGCAGCAATGTCGCGATAAGATAAACTGCAATCGCGATAGGCTACAATACGACCTTTATCAAAGTCGGAAACATGATGGTACGCATTTCTCCTCCTTACACGAGGCATGACGACAACGTTTCACCAGGCAACGCCGGCCAACTGCTGTTTGTGTATGAGAAATCGGTTGGAAACTTTCCTCATATCAGCACGTTGTAGATGTCGCCACGGCGCCAACCTTGTGTGAATGCCCTGAAAAGATAATGATTTGCATATCACAGCATCCTCTTCCTGTCGATTAAATTTCTCATCTGTTGCACGTCATGTTCATGGTGTAGCAATTTTAATGGCCAATAGTGTATTCAAATATTCTTTTCTGAGTAGCATCTCGCTATATGCTGCTGTACAACATAATACTGTAATGAAACAAGTGTAGCCATCTGAAGACAGGCTTTACAGCTGGTATCAGGTCATGTTATTAAAATATTTTTAAAGTATTAGTAGCTGGTTTTCTTCTCCACCATCGATCCGTAATTGAGAATGGAAATGGAAAAAAGAACACATTGACACCGGTGTGTCAGACCCACCATACTTGCTCCGGACACTGCGAGAGGGCTGTACAAGCAATGATCACACGCACGGCACAGCGGACACACCAGGAACCGCGGTGTTGGCCGTCGAATGGCGCTAGCTGCGCAGCATTTGTGCACCGCCGCCGTCAGTGTCAGCCAGTTTGCCGTGGCATACGGAGCTCCATCGCAGTCTTTAACACTGGTAGCATGCCGCGACAGCGTGGACGTGAACCTTATGTGCAGGTGACGGACTTTGAGCGAGGGCGTATAGTGGGCATGCGGGAGGCCGGGTGGACGTACCGCCGAATTGCTCAACACGTGGGGCGTGAGGCCTCCACAGTACATCGATGTTGTCGCCAGTGGTCGGCGGAAGGTGCACGTGCCCGTCGACCTGGGACCGGACCGCAGCGACGCACGGATGCACGCCAAGACCGTAGGATCCTACGCAGTGCCGTAGGGGACCGCACCGCCACTTCCCAGCAAATTAGGGACACTGTTGCTCCTGGGGTATCGGCGAGGACCATTCGCAACCGTCTCCATGAAGCTGGGCTACGGTCCCGCACACCGTTAGGCCGTCTTCCGCTCACGCCCCAACATCGTGCAGCCCGCCTCCAGTGGTGTCGCGACAGGCGTGAATGGAGGGACGAATGGAGACGTGTCGTCTTCAGCGATGAGAGTCCCTTCTGCCTTGGCGCCAATGATGGTCGTATGCGTGTTTGGCGCCGTGCAGGTGAGCGCCACAATCAGGACTGCATACGACCGAGGCACACAGGGCCAACACCCGGCATCATGGTGTGGGGAGCGATCTCCTACACTGGCCGTACACCACTGGTGATCGTCGAGGGGACACTGAATAGTGCACGGTACATCCAAACCGTCATCGAACCCATCGTTCTACCATTCCTAGGCCGGCAAGGGAACTTGCTGTTCCAGCGGGACAATGCACGTCCGCATGTATCCCGTGCCACCCAACGTGCTCTAGAAGGTGTAAGTCAACTACCCTGGCCAGCAAGATCTCCGGATCTGTCCCCCATTGAGCATGTTTGGGGCTGGAAGAAGCGTCGTCTCACGCGGTCTACACGTCCAGCACGAACGCTGGTCCAACTGAGGCGCCAGGTGCAAATGGCATGGCAAGCCGTTCCACAGGACTACATCCAGCATCTCTACGATCGTCTCCATGGGAGAATAGCAGCCTGCATTGCTGCGAAAGGTGGATATACACTGTACTAGTGCCGACATTGTGCATGCTCTGTTGCCTGTGTCTATGTGTCTGTGGTTCTGTCAGTGTGATCATGTGATGTATCTGACCCCAGGAATGTGTCAATAAAGTTTCCCCTTCCTGGGACAATGAATTCACGGTGTTCTTATTTCAATTTCCAGGAGTGTAGTTCACCAACATCAAGCATGGATGTAACATTTGTTTGGAGTATTGTCTTATGCGAAGGTGAAACGTGGGCGGTAAACAGTGAAGATAAGAAAAGAATAGAAGCTTTTGACGTTTTGAACTACATGAGAATACTTAAGATTACATGATTAGATCAGATACGTAATGGAGAGATACTAAATCCAACTGGGAAGAGAAGAGCCTTGTGTTGCAACGTGGCTAGAGAACAGACTAGGTTGACTGGAAATTTCCTGAGGCATCAAGGAATACTTAATCTGCTAAAGGAGAGTGTGGCGGTGGCGGCGGTAGGAGGAGAAGGTGTTGTAATTAGAGGGAGACACCACGGCTTGAACCCATTAAACACGTTTAAATGGGTATACGGTGCATTTATTATACTCATATATCAAAAGACATGCACGAGATAGCCTGCAGAGGAGAGCAGCATGGAAATAATCTTTTGACAGAAGGCTACAACAACAACATTTGCCCACTACGTTTTAGTCTATTTTTAAGGACGTCTCTTGTATGATTAAATTCTTCCTATTTTCGGTACCCTGAAAGTGTACACCATTTGTGCAGGAGAATGGAGGGCGGAGAAGAGGCTGAAGTGCTGTCTCGCCTCTTTGCGGCCGGAGGTACAATATCGGCCTCTGTGAAAAAGTTCTTTTCGCCGACCACTCGATAAGACGGCGCTTTATGAAAAGAACTTTCAGCGGCCCGCAGAGAGGCCTGAGAGAGAGCTTTGACGAAGCTGTGAGCTATCAGAAGCCTCAGCCCTGCCAACAGCCTCTCGCCGAGAGATCAATCAGAGGAGTCGAACAAAGGCCGGAGCGCCATGGCGCCTCAGACGTGTAGCAACCAATCGCTCCGCCCGGCGCGAACGTCTGACGAATACACCGCAATCAATACACTCTAAAAAGGTGACAGCTGTACACTTCTTTTTGGGTAGTTACTTAATAGCGACCAATTGAACAGAAATAAAAATCCAAACAAATGAACATGACAAATACCAAAAGACGAGTGATGAGATACCGGTAACTGTCAGACACTTCTGTGAACGTGAAAGTGTGTTGAATTTGAAAGATGATCATATCAAGATGGAAAAAAGAAAGAGAGGAAAATGTATAGAATGTATAGATATCATATCCAAGTTAATCTTAGCGAAACACTTTTGTATAACGTGCTCCACAGTTCTAATAAAGAGTGAATGCCCTAAAACTTCCACCGTAAGTATTGAGGAAACTGAAAGTGCTATTGCTGTGCGGTTTTCACAGAAAGGATTCGTAGTTGTAATAATACTTAGAAACTGTATTTTTTTTTTTTTTTTTTTTTTTGCAAACATACACTTTTTAAGTAAGTAAAGTAGTAAAGGAGTTTTGCTATTTGGGGAGCAAAAACCTGATGATGGTCGAAGTAGAGAGGATATAAAATGTAGACTGGCAATGGCAAGGAAAGCGTTTCTGAAGAAGAGAAATTTGTTAACATCGAGTATAGATTTAAGTGTCAGGAAGTCATTTCTGAAAGTATTTGTATGGAGTGTAGCCATGTATGGAAGTGAAACATGGACGGTAAATAGTTTGGACAAGAAGAGAATAGAAGCTTTCGAAATGTGGTGCTACAGAAGAATGCTGAAGATTAGATGGGTAGATCACATAACTAATGAGGAAGTATTGAATAGGATTGGGGAGAAGAGAAGTTTGTGGCACAACTTGACCAGAAGAAGGGATCGGTTGGTAGGACATGTTCTGTGGCATCAAGGGATCACCAGTTTAGTATTGGAGGGCAGCGTGGAGGGTAAAAATCGTAGGGGGAGACCAAGAGATGAATACACTAAGCAGATTCAGAAGGATGTAGGTTGCAGTAGGTACTGGGAGATGAAGAAGCTTGCACAGGATAGAGTAGCATGGAGAGCTGCATCAAACCAGTCTCAGGACTGAAGACCACAACTACAACAACACTTTTTAAATGGAACAATGCCTATTGACATCAACATACTAAAAGTAGGTTAAGTTAGGATTCTAGTGCGAGTCGTTTACGACATATCATCTTTTGGAAAGTTTCTATACCGATACTTGTACAAGACCTGTTGCAGTACTCACTGAAGAACAACGCAAATACATACAATAGTCATGTGGATTCTGACCAGGAACGAGACAACTGAACATCACAGGTAGTGTTCAAAATGACCACAGGCAGCGGCAATACAAGCTTTCATTCCCGTTTGGCACGATCGCTGCGCACATTGTAGCATTTCAACGGAGATGTCCGAGAGGGCTGCAATAATACGATGTTCCATATCATCGGGTGTAGTCAGCATGTCCTTACAGACAGAGTCTTTCAGCTTTCCCCACAGAAAAAGTCTACATGCGTAAAATCTGGGGGACAGGCCGGCCAAGGTATAGGTCCTCTGCGTCCAGTCCTGCAATATGGCTCTGCGTCCTGTCCTGCGATATGGAAACAATTCGTGACCCGTGCTGTAGTGCCTCGTGCGCTGTGGGATGGAGAGCCATTATGCTGGTTCCATAGGCTCCTACTAGTCCCCAGCGGAAAGCCTTCTAGCATCCGTGGAAGATGGTTTGTTAGGAGGCTGCGATACTTGTACGCATTCAGTGTTCCGTCTGTGAAATCGGGCCTAAGAGCTGATGGTTCACTATCTCACACCACACTTTTACACTCCATGGACTCTGACGTTCCAGCTAACGAAGGCAACGGGGATTGTAAAAGACCAGTTGTACGTGTTTCGGCGGTTTACATGGCCGTGATTGGTAAATGTGGCTTCATCACGAAACGAGATACGTGATACATTTGACGTATCCTGTCTTCATGCCTATGCACACAAGTTAGCACGATTCTCATAATCGTTTCCATAAAGTCCTTGCTGGAGAGAAATGAGATAGTGATGGAACCTATGTCGATGGGTAATGTGTAGGAAACTTGCCTGCGCCGGCCGCGGTGGCCGTGCGGTTCTAGGCGCTGCGGTCCGGAACCGCGGGGCTGCTACGGTCGCAGGTTCGAATCCTGCCTCGGGCATGGATGTGTGTGATGTCCTTAGGTTAGTTAGTTTTAAGTAGTTCTAAGTTCTAGGGGACTGATGACCTAAGATGTTAAGTCCCATAGTGCTCAGAGCAAAACTTGCCTGCCTCATGCCATTTCCTCGTGTGATCGTGTGGGAACTAACGTGCGGATCAACTGCAGCAGCAACAAGAACATTAATTTTCCCCTTTTCTGTCGTCACTTGTTTCCTCCTGTTAGGTTGTCTAGGAGTTACACTACCACTTTCACATAACGTTGAAGAGGTTGATAAATAACCGCCGAGATGGCTGGCGTCTATTGTGATATCTTGCCACATACACCGTATGTAAACGAACTGCGTTTCTTCTACACTCTCCATACACCATGAGCATGTCAGCTTTTTCTGCATTGGTAAATCCCATCTTCTGCTCACGACCTACTGCTTAGACTGTCAAGTAACTGACTAGCAGTACATTCAAGGACCTAGCAACTACGCAGGTTGAATGGCCCAAACAAATGTCGGTGTGGGAACTCTTCACAATACGATATCTCGTAAACGAATCAAGCAACAAAGACCACTGACATTCTAATTTACACTAATATTAGTTTGTTAATATCGATAGACATTGTCTCATTCAAAAAAGTGTGTTTGTCCAAAAAATACACTTTCCAAGAATACGAGCCGCTGACTACCAATCCATTCTGTGAAAACCACACATTAGTAATATTTCCATTCCGCAACATTTACGGTACAAGTTTCAGGTGATTTACCCACCATACTCGTATTTGAAGAAACTCATGCTACTACCGTGTACTGCTTTTAGTAAATAGTTCTTTATTGCGTACTAGCTTCGGTATGGAGTATCATTTTCAAGTAATTTATTATAGTAAAAATATTTACGTACATGGTAGGGCTGCGACAGAACTGTGTTAAAACGTGGCAGCAACACAGGTTCTGCTGTGAATTTTCATGGCCAAGACAACTAATAACTTAATTATGAGCGTTTTACATGTTAATATATCCTACATAGATTTTTTTTATTTATTCCAATGGCAGTTTTACAGAGCACGTTAAATCAACACATCAAATCTTGCTTTCTTCCTTCTTCTTTCTTTCTGCCCACATTAATTTCATGGATTCTGATCTCTGTCTTCGAAGTTCCTCGATGTTTTCAGGCTGTTATATTTTTCTCTCTTGTTCTTACCTGAAGATCACCTTCTGAATTTTGTTCCTGTATAAATTTCTGCTGTGTATGTCCACTATCTCAATGTTAACTTCTTTAACCTCATTTAAAGTCTGTGGAAACGACGATTGTTGTCCTTTAAGCTCCATTATTTAATTAAAGAATTGTTTTATTAGCCTGTCGTTTTCCGTTTTTGCCAAATGTCCAATTCTTCTTTTGCGCAAAGTATGTATTATGTTCTCTACATCTTCGTAGATTTCTTTGTTTGGTCGTGGTTTGTTGTATTCTGTTCCTGTTGTCCTTGAGCCGAGTATGTTTCTAATCAGTCTCCTTCATTACTTTATTTATCACACCTTTTTGTATTAGGTTTAGCATTACGGCACCATAGAGAGCCTCTGTTCTTACCACCGTATCGTAGTGTTTAATTTTGGTATTCCATGATAATACCTTCTTCTTGTATATGTTTCTCGTCGTCTGGGATGCGATTTTCATCTTCTTTGCTCTTATTGCAAGACTTTCTTTATCACTATTGTTTATGGTTAGCCATTCACCTAAGTATTTGAATGAATTGACTCTCTTAATTCTATTTCGATTTATCAGTTGTTTCTCTCGGCAGTTTTTTACATTTGTTATAAACTCTGTCTGCGAAATAAATGTGTAAACCGACTTCCCTTGATTGCTCAGTTTGGTTTCCTATTTGGGTTTTCGCATTATCCGGTGTGTCTGCGATCAGGACAATGCCATCCGCGAATACCTAGCAATCTACATAGATGTTATCCTTCCGGTTTGCTAATTTGATACATTTCTTATCGGATTTTGTCTACACTCTAATCACTTTTTCCAGGGCACAATTAAAAAATATAGGCGACAATCTGTCTCCCTGTCTGACTCCTGTTTTTATTTTAAAGCTTTCGGAGAATTCTCCGCAGAAACTGACTTTAGACGTGGTGTTTGTCAATGTGTCTTGATAATGTTTGTAGTTTTTGGATCCAAGCCGAATTCTTTTATAATCTAGATAATGGATGCTTTCATGAAATCTACAAAGGTAACAGTTGTGTCCGTTTTTCAGTTCCCTCATCTCAACGATGGTTTTTAGATTCCAGATCTGTTCAATGCAATATATATTTTTTTCGAAATCCACCTTGGTATTCCCCTATTTGTGGGTCTGGTCGACGTTCAGCCGGATTGAGTAGTGCTTTAGATAGCATTTTATATGTTACTGGCAGAAGTTATATCCCATACAATTATTGGAATCTGTTTTAGTGCCTTTCTTGATGGTAGTTTTAAAGTTTTCCGGAATTTCTTCTTTATTCCAGAATTTATCTACTAGATTTCTAAGTTTAAGAATAATGTCATTATCTAGAGCCTTCCACAGCTCCGCCTTAACCCCATCCTCACCAGCTGCCTGATCGTTTTTTTTTTTCAGGCGAATATGCCTTCTTTAAGTTCTTTTAAATCTGGGGCCGTTGAATTGTTATTTTGAGAATAATTTTCACTAAAAGTGAATTTGATTTCAGGTTTATGACAGATGTGTAAATCTTCAAAATATTTTGCCATTATGTCACAATTATACTGCTTACCAATGGGCCAATTGGTTAGTTGTAATCTTGGCGGTATAAATCTGGTTATGTGTTTCTTAAACAGTCGCTAATAATTTCTCGTCTTACGCATTTTGAAATCTTCATTGAATTGACATCGGTCATTCATGATGAAGAGATTCCTCTCTATTTTAAAAATTATAGTGACCTCCCTTCTCTTTTATAGGAAGTTTCCTCTGTTTTCCTGACTGTTGTTTGCATTCAACTTTTCACATAATTTTTGTCTTCCTTGTACAGCCTTGTCACATTGATAGTTCCACCATGTCTGTTGTTTACGTTTGCTAGATGTTGGCGCTCTGCTCGCTGCTTCGATGATGCCATTTCTAAGATAATCCCATGCTTTAAAGTCCTGGTTTTCAAGTTCTGACATAAATTTTCCGTGCTGCAGTATTCTGGGATCTTAGATTGGCTCTTGTGTTTCTTGAATACTTCACGTTTAATTCTAAACTTAAAAAAGAGATGTAGTGAGTCGATTAGATACTTGCGGATTTTATAACTGTGACATTCATCATTTCCTTAGACGACTTTCTGATTATTGTTATATATTCAAGCTGTTTTTCCCCACATATTGGGTTTGGTGACACCCATGTGGATTGCTTCTTAGGTTTTTTCTCGAAGGACGTGGACTTCATGACTATGCTGTGGTTATTACATAGTTTTACCAGTCTTTCCTCGTTCCTGTTGACACAGTTAAGTGCAGAATGTTTGCCAACTTTTGTCTTTCTCTTTTCCAATTTGTGCGTTGAAGTCGCCAATAGAAAATTAGTGTGTTTCGATGGTTTTTCCTCATTTAGTTATCAGTTTTCTCCCAATATTCATCTACGTCTTGTCTGGTTTTCTTTTGGTTTTTATCATTTGTTGGGGCATGGATATTTAGAATTGTGTTCGTTTTGTTCGTGGATTTAAATGTTAGAGAGGACGTTTCTTCCTCAGTTGGGTCCAAACTTACTATTGAGCCAATTATTTTATTAGAGATAACGAAACCACTGACGAAAATGGGTGCACGTTTCAGTATCTTACTGCTGAACTTGTTCTAATAGATTCTGTATCCATTTGTCCTGTACAGCTGTAATCATTATGTTCTTTTTATGTTAGACAACTGTTATAGTTTTTAGTTTTCTAAGTTTAATGAGAGATTGAACGTTTAATGTTGCTACATAGTTTCTTTGCTTTGAGTTAATTTTGCGTGTGCGATCTTCAGGGTGCTCCTATTCACCCAAATCTTTATGTTGTGGTACCCCAGAATGCGAATGACCACTTGAAACATTCCAATGGGTATGGTGGGGATTGACCTCTCGAGATATTCCGGTTACATAAAGATTTTTATCCATACTGATTATTGTTTTGATGATTAGTTTGTGGTAATCGGGTTCAGCTCTTACTTTTGAAGGTCAGATGTGTAGGAAGCGGCCGCACCTCACATCGTGAACAGACGCCTGCCAGGGGGCTGCTCAATGTGAAACAGACGCTTCTGGATTTAACTTCCTTCCAAAAGTGGGGAAGGTTGCTTCTTCCACCAGCTTCACTGTACCAGAGTCCATCTTTTCCGCTGTTGATACCGTTGTGGTCTTCGTCGTACCCTGACAAGGGACCCTCACAAGGTACTACCATCACCCGGGGCAGGCGACCAAAGGTTTTTTTTTAACTCCTCCCTTCTCAACCGAGTTTGGGACCGACTATGGGATAGTTGGAGATATTTTTATTATACAGTGTTTTTACGTCGATTTGAAAGTGTGAGGGGAGAGTGTTTACCTCGGAACACTTTTCAGACTTTCATCTTCAGCCAGCTCCGTAATACAAGTTTAATACATCATCCTGTTGCCTTTTTTAAATTATAGCATTCATTTTTTGTGTGCTGCAGTCTTTTTATGAGATTACAAAAATTATTTTGTGAAAGTAAGGTTTTTCCAAACGTGAGAAAATTTTCTACGGTGTAACATACTCATATACTTAGGAACAAACATTCGTCGAAGTCGAGGTCATTAGAGTTGGAGCGCAAACCCAGATGGTGTCAAAGAACCATCCCGGCATCTGCCTGTGGCGATTTAAGGAGATCACGGGAAACCTAAATCTGGATGGCCTCACGTGGGTTTGAACCGTCGTCCTCCCGAATGTGAATGCTGTCTGCTAACCACTGCGTCACCTCACTTGGCTGAAATTTAAAAGTGTTGCAACACTGTATTTAACTGTCCATCTGTTACATTATTCCTCCACGACATACCAATAATCTACAACTGAAATCTAATTAAGTTCAATTATTACCAAAAACCAGTTACAAGTTAAAATACTTTTAAATAGAAGGTATTGAAGACTAACACAGATTTTCAGTATCAAAAGAGGTAAAATTTTTAAGAAACTGAAGAAACTCAATTCATTTGCAAATATCAGAAGTTTCATTATAAAAGATCTTCTTCCGTTTTAAGGTGCAAGATGGCGAGGGACTAGCGATGTATGGTTTAATTTTCCACATGCTATGTAATTAGATTTAAAAGTTTGTATCATCATACTCACCATACGATTCTGGAACTAAACAATTAACAGTGTCTTCCAATTAGTTTTAATATATATTACAGCAATTAAAAGTATGGGATTTAAAAAATTACAAATGCTGTACAAAACACAAACTCTTGTCGCACAACAATAAAAGCAATGTAAAAAGTCGGAAACTTCTTGTGACTGTCTGTAGTGGACATTCCGACATATGACAATAAAAGCGTCGCTAGACTGAAACATCGACCAAGAAACTCTCTAACAGCCAAGACAGTTCATTACCCACAAAAAATGCAACAAAAAACTTTTCACGGACCCACTTTTCACGAGAAAACAATGCCCATGTAAACGTAAATTGCGTAAGCCCAAACAAAAACAGCGAAACACACACCCACCACCAATCAAATTTCACACAGTGCCGACTATAGCTCTCAGTTGTTTCTTATTTCTGCAGTCAGATATCATGACAGGTGATTAGCGCACACACTGTATAATGGCGGACAGTAGATTTACTAATTTCAAATTTAGAAATATTTACTAGGCACAAAATTGAAATTGAGATTTTTGTAATCTGCACTTAATATTGCTTTGTGCGTGTATGTACTATTATGCAAATTATTAGCAAAATTCTGATAGCACAGTGTGAATTTGGCACTTTACTGTTACGTTTTGTGCTACTGGTGGAATCAACATTACATACACCCCAAGTCAATGTTGGCCAATTTTAAATGACAAAGTAAAACCATTTTGTAGGCACGTTGATATTGTAAATCATTGTCTAGTTTGAATAAATGATGAATTAGATAACTTCTAGTAGCAACTGTTAACTAATAAAAACAAAGAAGGATAAAGGAATTTTACTAATTACAAAACCAACAATGTTCAGATAAACAAGTTTTGAACAAAAGAAATATCTTTCCAAGTAGAGAGCAATTAATACGTAATCTGCGCACGGGAGAGCCTACTTTCTCTAAAAGCCCGTTACTAAAATCATTCTGTAACATATCCCTTTCAAAATAAAAGGTGAAACGTGGTGGAAAAATAATGAGAGCGCTCAATCCCTACGAAAACAACTTGTAAACAGCCAGGATACAGCACACTAACCGCAGCAGAAGCAGAACATGCAATGATATATTGAAATATTAACAGTCTTGAAAAACACATTCTACTGACGGTCAATTAAGACTTATTTATCTTCTTACGTAGTCGTCGGTTCAGAGTCTTTGCTCTTGAGCAGATACGTTTCGTAAGAACAGATCATGATAGTACGAAGTATAATGCGACAGAAAGTTGTATCTTGAGCTGTAGAAACATTAATCGGACTTAGTGAGAGTAAATTTAAACTGCAATGCTCGACGTCTGCGCCATCTGCACGTTTTGGCGATCGGATCAGTAACGAATCAACAAGTAACCAAGCCAGTCACTTACCAAGTAACTAGAGCTTTAAAAGAATCTTTACATGTTATTAGCAAATGACAGTAGAATGCATAAAACATACATAAACTTAAAGACAACAGTTATTATTTCTTATTCAAAGCGAGCAGATAATATGACGTCCTTACAGCAGCGAAGATGACCGAAGACAGAATACCGTAATTGTCCTAAGAGATTGTACATGATGATAGTATTATATGAGACACCAAATCTTTGTTTTAAATCACCCCCTGGTGTCTCCCTTCCTCTCCACCCCCAACCCATTGCCGCGCCTTTTCCGTTGTGTCCCACCCTCTCTCCATCTCCACAAACTCCATCTCCTTTCCCAACACAACTTCCACCATCTACCCCTCCCGGATGATGAGCTTCGCCCTGACATCTACCCTTCCTATTAACTCTAACCCCATCTTCCTGCCTCCTCCTCAGGGCTCCCTCTCGTCCCCCTCCCTCCTCCTGATCGGCTTCCCCCTCCTACTCCCCCTCCATCTCTTGTGCCTCCTTTCAGTGTCTCTGCACTCTGTCCTGCCCTGTCTTCCCTCTTCATCTACCACCGCACGTGTCTCCTGCCTCTTCGTGTACCCACTGATGCCCTCCTCTCTTCATCCCGCCGCTTCCCCTGCTGCCCCATGCTCTCCCCTCATTTTCCATCCTCTCTGCCCTTTCCCTCGGCAGGTCCCGCCTGGCAGTTTTATTCTTCGCCGTGTGTGCTCCAAGTGGGTTTTAAGTGTGTTGTTCCAGAGTGTTTTTACTACTGTGGCCGACTTTTAATCTGTGCATGTCCATTCAGTGTCTTCTCTGAGTTTTGAAGAATTGCCAACTGTGTTTTTTAACTTTCTGGTGACTTTTTTTTAACTGTCCTCCACGAACGTCTCCGTGTTAGTCTATTTTTTACCTCCATTTTCTCCAATTTTCTGTTTTAAGTTCCCATTTATCGCCTTATGTATGTAACATTTTATTCTTATTTTAAGTTGTCATGTCACTCGGCTGAAGGGCGGTGGATTGTGCCGCTGACAGCCCTCCCCTGCCCATATGGGGCAGGGGAATGAAATCACAATACAGAAAAAAAAATTGGTTTAAACATAGTAAATTAAATTATTACATTGCCCCCTTGAGTGACTGTGACATTATTATTAACAATATTGGGGAAGCCATTCAGCTACATTGCTCGGCTGAATGTTATTGTGGAAACTGTGAGAACTACGGATAAGGTGGTTCATCAAACATGTCCCACGTAGCAACGGCGCGGTGGAGCAGTAGATTCCGAGCCAGAGGTAATCTCTTTGAATGCCAGCGTTACAAGAAATTATCGTCACCCGTATATCGTCGGCAAAGGTAGGAAAGGTGATGACGTAAGATTCCTTACCACCTAACTGTGCGCCGATGCCATAGGTTCAAAATTCAAAATCTCACAACAGCGACCTACAAGGGCGGGACGTAGTCCGTAACGTGAAGACATTAAGCGGGACAGCCCACTGTGTGTTCATCAAGAGGACTAAGCTACGTGTCCACGTGGTCTACACCTGTTGCTTGCTTCCTCACTCGTTTTCATCGTCAGCACATCACGTCATTCAACTCTATACTCATTACAGTAACAGAAATGATACAATTACACCGACAGGGAATCACATTTCGCAAAAGAAAAATACTCATTTTGTGAGAACTAAAAAAATCTTCCGATTTAGGCGACTGAACCCTTAAGAACATCACTCTCAAGAATACCATACGACGATTTATATCTAAATCCGTACTCTGCAAACTACTGAAGTGCATTGTATCAGTTATTAGGATTTGTTTCCATTCCATTCATGTATTCTACTTAAATGCCTTTGTGTCCGTTGTAATTAATCTTACTTTTTATCCAACGGGACTGACACTTAGAGAGTTTGAGTATATTCCTATATTCGTCATTTAAAGCTGTTTCTTGAAGCTTTGTAAGTAGGGGAGTTTGTGTCTACCACTTCAGTTTTTTCAGTATTTCTGTAGTACTTTCCCACGACTCAGACGAACCCGTGACAATACTTGCTGCACCTCCCTGCGTAAGTTCATTATCCCCTGTTAGTCCTATTTGACTCGTGTCACACACTTTTCAGCAATATTCTAGGATGGGTAGCACGGCTGACTTTTAAGCAATCTCCTTTGTGAACTGATTACATTTCCCTTGTACTTCACAAATAAATCCATTTCGCACCACTACAAATAGTTACACCCAGGTATTCGCACGAGTTGACCAATTACAGTTGTGACTCGGTGGACCATGGTCATAGGGTACTACGTTTTTCCGTTTTGTGCAGTGCACAGTTCTACGTTTATGAACATTTAAAGCTTGTTGCCAGTCTTTGCAGCGATTGGATATTTGTTCAGCTTTTTTCAGGCAGTGCTTCTTTATAGGTAACTGCATCATTATCGGAAGGTCTGAGGTTACTATTGATAGAGTTTGCGAGGTCATTAATGTACAACATGAGCTGCAAGGGTCAAAACACACTTCTCTAGGGCACGTTCGAAGTTACTTCTACATCTATCTCTCCATCCAAGGTAACATACTGTCCCTTCCCTACCAAGAAATCCTCAATCCAGTCACAATATTCGCTTGATAGCCCATACGATAACGTGCCACTTGATACCCCATATGATAACACGATGCTCAAGAAAAGAATATGACGTTAACATTTTTACTACAAATTGCAAGAGGCCACTGGCGTTATTGGAATTATGCGTATTAAATCATGACCTGTATCGAGCATCCCCTTTCGATATGCAGATCGCCCCACTACAATTCAGATGTATGATAATGAGGTATGAGCAAGGGAACGGAACAGCTGGGTGGCCCTGACAGATGAGTAGTAGCTGTTGGTCTTGTCTTACATTAATAATAGTAGGTGTAGGGGAAGGTACGTTCACGTACTGAAATTAAAGTGGAATTCATTAAAAAACATGATTTGTTAGCAAAGTCTGACTGCGTGTAAAGCAACACAGGGCATGAAATTACAAAGATGATAATCTCACAAGCCGGAGGTGAGTGCAGAGCGGAATCTGAATCCGTACAAATTAGTTCCTTACGATACTGGATCGGAAAGGATATCCCAGGGAAGAATGGAAGAAACTTTTGTATACCTAATTGAACAGCAAATGTGGGATCTCATAAGTCACATTGGAGGCAGGCAGTACCAGGTGTCCCCCAAGGTTCGACATTAACTCCTATACTCTTTCCATTGTACATAAATGATGTGTCATCAGCTTTCTCCAACAGTAAATACCACATGCACGCTGATGACCTCCAGTTGTATCTATGTGCAAAACAAGAAAATCAGAAAACAGCTATCGAGAATCTCGGTGCCGATCTATGTACACTATCAAAATGGTTCAGGACATATGGTTAAAGCTCAACCCATGCAAACCCAAGCAGAACTTGGTCATTCTAGCCGCATTAGCCAGGAATATCGGAAATCTGTACCATAACGACTTCTCTCCTTCACTAAAGAGTTTAGGAGTAATAATAGATGAAAATCTAAATTTGACTAAGAACGTAACTGCAGCACGCAAGAAGGCAAAAAGTTATGCCTTACAAAAATATAGTAAGCTATTCTCCAAAACAGAAACTTGCACAGATACCTATAATTCCAAGTATTGCCTACAGCGATGTTATTCAGCAAGGTCTTTCTCAAGAAAGCTGACGGCCGCTGGAAGTGGTCATGAAGGCCTATGCTCGTATTATCTGTAATGTTTGATCCTTTGGTTATATTTCACCATCATATGCACAGCTATCCTGGCTGCGTACAGACAAGCGCAGAGATTTCCATACCCTTCGTCCTCTCTACTGTCTTATCAACAAAAAGTGTCCCTCATATCTCTTCTGTGCTGTAACACTCTTATCTGAACAACACGCCAGAAACACCCGTTTCCATCCGAGCAAAATCCTTTCTGTCACACTCCATCGTTCAGCCACTTTGTCGAAGTCATTCTCAGTAGCGGGACCTGACTTTGGAATAACCTTCCACACGACATTAGAAAACTGGATAACACCTCCATCCTCAGAAGACTGTTAATGACTTATCTACTACAGCAACAATAAGGACTGCCGTTGTTCCTGTACTTACTCGTCTCCTTTGCACACCCTCCTTACAACCAGATCTTCGTCATTTACCAGTATCCTTAGATGATATAGTCTCCTTAAATTTCCTTTCTCCAGAACTCTCTGTATCAGAAAACATGCAATTTGTACACTTGTAAGCCATTTTTACGTTTGCCACTGTCATTATCGTTATTACTGTCGTCATCATTGTCATTATTAATATGATTATTGCTATTAACATTATTAGTGGCAGCAGCTACAAAGTTCAGGTATAGCTAGTATTAACTTTATTAGTTCACAGTAGTATTATTTACTCACATTGCCACTTCAGACACTCAAATCATTTTCATACTATTTGTCATATTAAAATTGTTATTCTTTAGGCAACTATGATGTAAAATAGGTACTGTAAATGTGAAACCCTGGTCCGATGTAAGGGAGGGTGCGTGACTTTAATCATATCAGGTTAAAGAAATAATTAAAATTATGATTGCGTCGATTACCAAAAGGTAGGGAACAAGTGTGCATGAAGATCAAGCCGGCCGCGGTGGTCTAGCGGTTCTGGCGCTGCAGTCCGGAACAGCGGGACTGCTACGGTCGCAGGTTCGAATCCTGCCTCGGGCATGGGTGTGTGTGATGGCCTTAGGTTAGTTAGGTTTAAGTAGTTCTAAGTTCTAGGGGACTTATGACCTAAGATGTTGAGTCCCATAGTGCTCAGAGCCATTCGAACCATGAAGATCAAACAGCAAAACAATGGCCAGTGTATCAACTCTCAATGTGTGACTGATGTAATTCCTAGTTATGTAAATTCCCACGTCAATGCCACTGACACGCCTCGTTGCTGTATAAACTTACATTTGTTATGCCGAGCTGAACGGCGAACTGAAATTGCAGCAAAATGGCGTCACGCATCTGTCGAAAACCGAATCTCCAAAATCTAATCTCGAATGTCCAGTCTCGAAACCTCAGCCTGAGATGATACTAAAAACTGTCTCAACAATCAGTTTCGTTCGCGATGCCACCAAAATCACGCGTGAGCCCATCTGAAGGATTCTCATAAACTCAGCCAATGAAAGTCTACAGCGCTGGAAAAAAATTTTTTCACCTGTAAAGGCGATGATTCTGATCCTATGGAGGCATGTACCATTTGGGGAATAGTACATGTACTGATAATAATTTCGTTCGCCAACACATTGTGTAGTGGCATAGCTACCAAAGCGTCATCTGTGTCTATCCTTTAATAGGGAATGCTCACAGCCAGAAGGCTCAGCGTGTTGCAGACGTGTGAAGCAAGCAGGAAACCGTGCCACGGAGATGCACTCGTGTTTCCTACAGCCAAACGAACAAGTTTGAAAATGGGTCGAATATGGCCTTCCGTAAGACGGGATGGTCCTTTTGGAGAATTGCCACGCAAGTTGGACGAGCTGCGTCAGTTATGCAACGGTGCTGATATCAGGAATCACATGAACGTTATCACACGTGCAAACGAGTTTGTGGGCGTCCACACAGCACAGACACCCGCCAGGATCGTCGTATTGTAAGGGCACCAGTGGCAGATCGTACAGCTACCAGAGCACGGATAAGAGGGCTTGCCAGCCCAGACTTGTCCACATGACCTGTTGCGAACCGGTTATTAGCAGTGGGCCAACTGACATGCACACCTGTAGCCCGCCGCGCCATAGCATCGATGTGCAAGCCTTGACTGTTGCCGTCTGAGAATCAATTGGAAGATGGAGTGGCGCGCCGTCGTCTACAGCTATGAAAGCGGATTCTGCCAGCACACAAGTGATGTCGTTTGCGAATACGACGCATAACTAGTGAGCGCTGTCTCGTAGAGTGCATTCATCCAAGACACACAAGCCCCATTCCAGGCCATACGGTCTGGGATGCCATAAGCCACAACTCTCGTTCACCTTTGGTGTTTCTGGAGAGGACGCTAACCAGAGCTCGGTACTTGCAGAACGTTATTAGACCCGTTCTTTTGCCATTCTTGCAACAGGAATGTCATGTGTCGTTTCAAAAGGATAATGCTCCCCACACACACTGCCCGTGAAACTCAACGTGCTCTGTAAGACGTGCACCAAGTTCTCTGGCCAGCACGATGTCAGGACTCGCCTCCAGTCGAACGCGTGTGAGATATGATGGGACGAGAAATGACTCGTGCGACTCGTCAACCAACAACTCTTATAGAACTACGCGAACAGGTCGAGCAAGCGTGGAGCAATGTATTTCAGGACAGTATTCGCCACCTGTACGATCGACTGGACGTCAGAGTCAGCGCCTGCATGGCCGTCCGTGGGGGCTACACCACGAACTAATGTGCGTCTTTCCAGCATGGATCGATACCTCGTACACCAAATCGCTTGTGCTATTGATCTGTAAATGTAATCATTGCAGGTATTCCATATGCACTGTTGCAACAATAAATGTTCAGTGAATTGGAAACCTTTAAATGGGTGGAACATTCAGAAAACAACATTTGACTCTGTTTAAAACTGTACCAGTAACATGCAATGGATCTAACAAAGGGACAAAATACTAGACACGATCCAACTGAAAACAGGTGTATTAATGTACAAAAAACACATGTAGATCATAAAAGTGGTGTAAGGAATTAAAGACAGCAGGAAGCAAACAAAATTGTGCTAGCTAATCGCAGACCAAGTATAAATACAAAACAGCATACGTAAATACTATGGCTGGGACGAACGACCTCCAAGGAACAAAAGTAACAACCTGGTCAAAAACCACTGGAAAAAATAAAAAACCCATCGACAATTGTGAAAGCCCCTTTGTTAAGTCTAAAACTGCTGTATACTCTGCTGCATTTTACTGGTCCAAATGTAAAGTGAACCAAATGTTATCTTTCGTACGTTCCACATCTTTCCATATATTTTTCAAATTTTTTCATGCCTCAATAACTTCATGTATGATGACTTTGATACAGTTTCTATTGTGTGTTTTACGTTCATACACTTTCGCTCATTTTATGATTCTAGTTACAGTTTTATATATATATATATATATATATATATATATATATATATATATATATATATATATATATATATATATATATATATATATAATGTATTTGACATATACGCTCACAGTGTAATTGTTATTCCCTTTATGGTTTTAGTTCTTTTGTGGTATATTTTTATATTAATTCAGTTATACGGCCTAGGCACTGAAACTATAGAAATTGTTCTTTGGTAAACAAGAGCTGAAGATGGCGTAAGTGTTGCGCTGAAACTAGCTGTTTGAAATAGATTTCTTTGACGATATGGCTGCGGGGGTTCGTTTTATTTACTTATCAGCTGCTGTCTCGTGTCCATGAGAGCTATAGACTTCCACAAGTAATTGTATATGGCAGCACCGAGATTAGAACCGCAATCCTCCCGAATCTCTGACTACTGGGTCGCCTCATTACGGGGGCTATAATCAGACTTTCACATCTTAGGTGGAAAAAGTTCTTGGCATATCTACTGCTTCATTTACCTCTTCATTTGATTTCATTCTGACCCATAACGTCACAGACATAGCCCTGCATGTCACAAGCACTTACCAAAGCCACACACTCAATATGTACGCGCACTCGACATGTCATTGGAAGATGGAAACGGCAAATCATTTTCAGTAGGAACTGCAGAGCTTGTCATTCATTTTCGGTCACATCACTGTTTCTGGTACTGTGGTACCAGTAACGGTTCAAATGGCTCTGAACACTATGGGACTTAACATCTGAGGTCATCAGTCCCCTAGAACTTAGAACTACTTAAACCTAACTAACCTAAGGACATTACACACATCCATGCCCGAGGCAGGATTCGAGATTGCGACCGTAGTGGTAGCGCGGTTCCAGACTGTAGGGCCTAGAACCGCTCGGCCACCCCGGCCGGCGGCACCAGTAACGCCACCACCTCCCGCCCACTACCGATTGTTTAAGAAATCAAACCGAATTCCACTATATTATCCTAATCCAACGTAGGTCCCAAAACGCTTAGTTTAGAAGTTCACGTTAAGATCAGAGGTGAAGCGGGATTTTTGGTCATCCGTTTCTTCCTACGCAAGCGGCTGTGTACAGGACGGTCCAACTGAGATTTTTTAGGTCTCTGCTTGGAGATAGTACAATGACTCGGATGTTTGGCCAACGAGGTAGATATGTGGTGATGATAGGGGGCATGAGACTCTGGCCTGGCTTACCGGTCTGCTTTGTATTATTTCTTCCCCTGTTAGGATGGAACATGCAGAAGAGAACAGAAAGCAATTTACGACTTCAGGATGAGGCTTATAACCAATCACCAGAACAAGTGGCCACCCCGTTCTATAACTTTGCTAATGTTCGTGCTGCAACACCATAATCGATTAGAAGTGTGTGTATACTATGTAAAAATCTGTTTGTGATTATGTAGTGTTTGCTCTTTGCTAGTTAAGGTCATTGATTTGTGACAAGAAGTTTAAAGTTTGCAATATATATATGGAAAAAGTAAATGATATTTAAAAAGTAATGAAATTTTGTAATATATGTATGTACATAAAGAAAAATTTGTGTACTGAAAACCGGTTCATGCTTATGGAACTTGTGAAATTTAAAAGCTGTAGGGAACCCCCTCCGCAACGGAAGTGGCTTAGCGCGGTGTAAAAGGTGGTTGTGGCGGTGGATCTGGGCGGCTCCTTGGTGGGAACGGTTGGCAGTCAGTGCGTCAGTGGCGAGCCGTTGCACGGTACACATCGAGGGTGCCACGGACGTCATTTGGAAGCAGATTTGGATGGAAAATAGCCTCGGATGTGGATTTGGCTTTTGCATAGTGTTTTCGGCAATACGGAATGGCTCTAACACGATGAAAATGCGTCGCCAAGAAGAAATTGTAAAGAGCATTCAACATCAAAAGCCGCGAGCACAGGCAAGCTTTGCAAGTCCATCTTAGTGTACGAAGTTAAGTAAGTCTGACTGCTCACTCACATAGCGTTCCCTGTAGGCCCATCCACGCGAGGCAGCTTTTGCGAAAATGGTTATTTGTATATACAGTACACTTGTCTGCATGTACTTCTGTCTGTATGTCACTTACACTCTGACTAGTACTTGAACCTAAAGAGCTGGACTGAAAAAATAGAGTCTGGTACCTCAAGGGTTCTTGATCTGCAGTACCATACATTGTTGTGTGTACCCTATAACACTAGCTCTCTTTTGCTGTGAGACGAGCTAGTGTTACCCTCTGGGAGGAATTTGAGTTTCGACCGTGCATGTGTCTAACGGATAAAGGGTATCGGACAGTATTTTTGTATACATTGCAATCAATAGAAAACTAAGCAGGCTTTAGCTTTGGGGGTAATGAAAGTGTAAAAGATTTTATATGTGGTATGTTTTCGTTTTCCGCACTTCAGTCTCGGACCGCGCAGCTGCTACGGTCGCAGGTCGGAATCCTGCCTCGGGCAGTTCTAAGTCTAGGGACTGATGACCTCACATGTTAAGTCCCATAGTGCTTAGAGCCATTTGAACCATTTTTTGAACTTGTTATTGTCATGGATATTGTTGATGTGATCCAAGAATTCTCTCAGCTTTTCACGTCCATGAGACCAGACAACGAACGTGTCGTCGATGCAACGATAAAAGCAACTAGGCTTTTCAGGAGCCGTGTCCAGGGCGTGTTTTCAAAGTTCATACGAATGAAACAATAAACGGTCGCCAGCCTTATTAGGCATATTAATTTGAAACATTACTTCAAGAACATTGAACATTAGTAGTTAAAGTGACTTTCATTAAGATTCCTTTTGAGTAGTACACACGACTACAAGGCGATCTAAGATGTGGGTAGCAGTAGTTACCACTAATGCACAAACCAGTTATCATAAAAAGCAAGATTGTACTCCACTTATAACAACAACAGTTACGATTACAGTAATTATGTAACTCAGTACTAAGATGTTACTGCAGGAAACAATGAACTAAAGCTGGGCATGAAAAGACTTAACTGACAAATGAATACCACAAATAAACTTAAATAATACTACATATACACTGTTTATATCCTCATTTATGGAAATGTATCATATTTCTGTGGGTATCTAGACCCAATGTCTCTATTGGTATGAAACTTTGATCTGCTGAACACAGTAGTGGGAGAGCAACTAAAATTGCAGCAAAGGAAAGGCCTTAAAGAAGATAGTAATCTCTAATAAAAACACTTCCATGTGAGTCACTGCTGAAATTAACATGCATCTAGAAAACAAGTGCTCACGTGAACAGTGCAAAATCAGACTGCATTCTGTTGCCGAACGTTGTGCAGTATATTGGCCAGATGCAGCGATACGTCACCAAGGGCTGTTCAGAAAATTTGCGGATCATTCAGCTCAGCCAAACCAAAGAGTTTACAGTGGCAAAGTACAGCATCAACGAAGGATATATGTTTGTTTTTAACAGCCAAAGATGCTGTGCCACTCCAACAGGTTCTATGATATTTGATCACAAGAAATGCAGTCGAAATAAGAGTACATGACGGTCTTGTCACTAGGGACCACATTTTTCAACGGAGCTCGGTATGGGACGTGGTGTTACCTAAAATAGGTGAGGAAAGCTCTGCTGTGAAAGCAGCCGACACAGCGAGCCGAATAGACAGGCAGCCTTTGGATTCGCAGCCCAGACCCCTCAGCGGCCGCCTTACCACCGACCGCGACATCTCTTTCGGAGGCAAGCGACTGCCTCACCCATTGGACCACCGACAGAGGAATATACCGTCCGGCGGCTATAAAGGATCAAACTGGACATGAACCCGTCTCTTATCCTGAAGAAGACAAGGAGGAAATTCGTCGAAACGTAACAACACTGCGCCACGACTCGGCTGATACACCGAGAATATTTCATGAACTGTAAATCATATTAATTAGGACCACGATGCTCCAGAAATTAGTAAATGAAAAGATCTGAATAATGTAGAAAAAAAATCTGCATCGAACTGAGCGGAAATAGCTCACTAAAAAAAAGCGTAAATAAAACGAAAATGTTGCAATTACTCCTTTTGCAACAATAATAGCGTGCTATGGTCTTCGATGCGGCTGCACGTTATGGATGTTCCTGCAACGTCCCACCGCAGCTGTCGACTGCGGGATGTATTAATAAAATGTGTCCCGGAAAGCCGTGGTTCCTCGCAGCGGGCGCGTGTGTTTGCGTGTTTTTGTGCGCGCGCACCTGCAGCTCTTCCTTCTTTTTGCACCGGAGGCTGCCGCTGGACTCATCAGTCAGGTGAAAAGAAGCGCAGGTAAATATAGCGACGCGGCGCGTCTCTGGGGCGTGGCGGCGCCGGTGCGTCTGACGGCGGCGTCGGCGTCGGCGTCGGCCTCAGCACGTGTGCACGGCGTTATGAAAAATCTGCAGCAGCTCCCGATAAAATGCAGAAGGCAGAGCCTGAAGAGGGCAACGCCACTGCTGCTGAAACGCTTCCGCAGAAGGTTTTATTTTGCACTAGCTGAGAAATCTGGCGCTGTCCGGGTATTTATTTATTCCAATCATTTTTTCGTACAGCTTCTCCTTACCCCTTCTGTCTATCCACCTCTTTCTCCCTCCTCTGTCTACAGATCCACTTTCTGTATCCACATCTCTTCCCTCTTGTCTCTTTTCATCACCTGTTTCCCTGTCCATCACCACCACCCCTCCCTGTCCTTGTTCACTACCAGCTCTCTCAGCCCTGCTCCTTCATCCTCACCTCTCCATCCATCTCCTCCACCCTTTCTGTCAATCTTCTCCTCACCGTTCTACCCATCTGCTTATTCCCGATCTGGCCATCTCCTCTTCCCCCCTCCGATTTCATCTTCTCCTCCCCATCTCTCTGTTCATCGCCACCAGCCCCTTCTCTCTCTCAATCTCCTCCTCCCTCCTTTCCTTTTCACGTCCTCTCATTTTCTTTCTCTGTCCATATCCTCCTCTACCCTCTCTCTGTCCATCTCCTCCCTTTTCTCTGTCCATTTTCTCCTTCCCTAACCGTCCGTCTGTTCCTCCTCCTATATGGGGTCATCTCCGCCTTGCCCCTCGCTGATCTGACCATCTCCTCATCCTCTCTCCATGTTATCACTATTATCCAGTAGGAGGCTGGTGGTCCTTACCCTACAGTATTTCTTTCCAGATTGTGAATAATATGTGCACCAAATTATACTGAAATCATTCAATAATATGTGCATCAAATTATACTGAAATCGTTCCAAGTATTTCGCATGAGGCTTTTACCCATGGCTTTGTTCGTATACGCACATGTCAAATATATATATCACACATACCTAATTTATTTCACAGGTATTTGTACACATGTATAACGTATATATCTAGTGAATTTCGCCCAGCAGTTTCATTCTCACGCAGTTTAATGTTAGAACTAGGTGCTGTGCAATGATATAATTTTGCAGGTACACCCAACAGTAATGTGCCTACTGTCTGTGAAATGTGTTGTGAGTAGAGTTAGTGCCAAAGATGTAATAAATTAAAACATCAAGGATGATGTGGCAGTTTTTCACGCGACTTAGTGCTTAACGTGATATATCCTGAACTACGTGTCGTAGAATTATATATTTTTGTAAGAACATTCAGCGGCATATGTGAATACCGTCACGAAATATCTTGCGAATACAGTTAGCAGCAAAGAAGTAGTAAACTGAAACGTCTTGCATGATACGGTAGTTTTTCGCGCAGTGTTTATGACGTCGTATCTCCTGAGCTAAGTGTCGTACAAGGTGTATTTTTTCTGGTACATTCAGAGGTATATGTGAATACTGCCCACAAGATGTGTCGCTAACACATTTATTAGTAAAGAAATAATAAATTAAAGCGTCGTGCTTCATGTGACAGTGTTACTGAATGAACAGAATAAATGTAGGAAGCGACAAACTTTTCCTTTCAGCATTTTGTGGGGGTCGTCACCGAGAAAAAGGTTCATGAAGGTTTGAAAAATGTGTAAAGTTTGTTGCGAATCTCTCATTCTCAAATTCTGAATAATTAAATTATGGGTATTCTCGAATCGTGGACTACTCTGCTTTTTTACCCCCACCTCTTTGGTAGGTGGGCGGTTCTTACCCTACAGTAATTCTTTCCAGACAGTGAATGATATATATACCAAGTCTGTAGACGGTCGTTTACTTCCTCAAAATGTTCTTGACTCACTGCGATAAACTTCACTTGGTACTACGACAGTATGAATATAGAAGAAAAGACAAAGATAACTGATATCCTTAAGCTATAAGAGCAATGGAAAACCGACTAATGGTGACTAAAGGCAAACACTGACTGGCGAAAAATAGTGTCACTTATTCTTTTCATTTGGTAAAACTGACGCTCGAGGTGTCAGCTAGTAAGCGTTTAAGAGTTTGAAAAATGGCTTTTAATACTCGTCTGTAGTGAGCGTTCAGAATAAGCATCCCATTTCCGTGAAATTCAAGAAAATATAAAAACAAAATATAACGCTTTTTAAACCATTTCTCGTCGGTCCTTTTTCTTTCGGTTAGTTACCTCGACCACAAATCTTCATTAAAGCATTGTTCGTTCACTCAGATGATGCCTGAGTAAATTGCCTCTGCAACTACACCAATATGTTAACACTTCCGCAACGGAACCCGAGTGAGTCTCGGGCAACGGCAATTAGTCAGGCGGACGGCGCCCGAGTCCTGCCCGTGCAGTGCTTAAAACACCGTAGCCGCCACTATGCTTCCATCCGTGAATCGGTAACCATGTACACAGCACAAGGAAGCGTCTGTGCTTTGTGCTACGACGTAGTATTCGAATTCCGATCTTTCTGCACTCTTAATACTGCTCTGTGTTGCCTCCATATTAATTTCGTCTGTCCGTAAGAGCCAGAGGGGAAAAACGTGCCAAAAAGAAACATCCTGGTTGTGTCGAAATTGTCATGTAGATCTTTGCATGCTTAAATGTTTTAAAACACACTACACTCAGGCAAGTTATAGTGAAGCGATACAAGTCATGGGATATTTTCTAACATCGTGTGGCACATTCTCTTCCCTGGGGTTGTTTGCAGCAACTTGACGTGGCATAGACTGAACAAGTCGCTGGAAGACTCCTGCAGAAATATTGAGCCATGCTACCTCTATAGTCGTCCGTAATTGCGAAAGTGTCTCCATTGCAGGATTTTGTTCGTGAACTGACCTCTCCAATCTACCCCATAAATGTTCGATGGTATCGACGACGGGTGATCTGGGTGCCCAAATCATTCGCTCGAATTGTATCGAATGTTCTTCAAACCAATTGCGGAGAGTTGCGGCCCAGTGACATGCCATATTGCTATCATTAACATTTCATCGTTGTTCGGGAGCATGAACTCCACGAATGGCAAGTAGCGAACATCACCATTTCCAGGCAATGTCCGGTTCACTTGGACCAGAGGACCCAGTCAGTTCCGTGTAAACACTGCCCACACCATTTTTGAGCCACCACCAGCTTACACAGTGGCGTGCTGACAACTAGCGTCCATGGCTTGATGGGAAATCTGGACTCATATGACCAGGCGACGGTTTTCTAGTCGTCTAGGCTCCAACCTATATGGTCATGAGGCTAGGATGGGCGGTGCAGGCGTTGTCGTATTGTTTCCAAAGGCACTCGGGTCGGTCCTCTGCTGCCATAGTCCATTAACGTCAAATTTCGTCGTCCTGTCCTAAAGGATACGTTTGTCGTACGTTCCACGCTGATTTTTGCGCTTATTTCACGCATTGTTGGTTGTCTGTTACCACTGACAACTCTACCCAAACGCAGCTGCTCTCGATCGTTAAGTGAAGGCCGACGGCCACTGCGTTGCCCGTGCTGAGAGGTAATGCCCGAAATTTGGCATTCTCAGTACACTCTTTACATTGTGCATAGCGAAATATTGATGCCCATAAGGATTTCCCAAATGGGCTGTCCCTTAGGCCTAGCTCCAATTACCATTCAGCCTTCAAAGTCTTTTAAATTCCTTTGTGCCGCCATATTCACGTCGGAAAAGTTTTCACGTGAATCGCCTGAGTACAAATGACAACTCTGCCAACGCGCTACACTTTTATACCTTGTGTACATGATATTACCGCCATCTGTGTATGTGCATATCGCTATTCCATGAATTTTGTGTTTACGAACGGCATGTATTAATTTTTCCGGAATAGAAGCATGGTTCAGTAAAACTGTTTGTATATCTGTTAATTTTACTATCTCATAACTCCCCTTTGGCGAATAGTTAAAGCAGCTTTCTTCGTTTCGTATAGCACATCACACGAATTTATTGCATTACAGTTACAATCCTATGATAGTTGGAAAATGTCTTAAAAGAAGCCGTCCAGTGACTGAGGACCGTCTCGAAAGTGTTAAGTTAGCTAATACCACCACACGTTCGTAGCATTGCTGCCCCACTTTGGAATGGCTGCCGTAACATCTGCGAGTGCAGCCTTCCCAAATGAGATACGGCTACTATCCGGCGTGTTGGAGAAGATGGTTAGCTCTTTGGGAGAGGAGCTCTAAGGCTTAAGTACGTCGTTGTAGCTGCAGTTAGCACAGCTACTCCGTGTACGTTGACTTAGTGTACACTGAGGTGGCAAATATCATTGGATATCAATTTGCACACATACAGATGGTTGTAGTACCTCTAACACGAGATATAAAAGGGTAGTAAATTGACGGAGCTGTCATTTGTACTCAGGTAATTCATGTGAAAAGGTTTCGTCGTGATTATGGCCGCACGATAGGTATTAAGTGACTTTCAATGTGGAATGGTAGTTGGAGCTAGAGCCATGGGACAGTCCATTTTGGAAATTTCTAGTGAATTCACTATTCTGAGATCCACAGAGTCAAAAGTGTGCAGAGAATACCAAATTTTAGACATTACCTCTATCCACTAACAACGCACTGGTCGCCGACCTTCGCTTAATGACTGAGTGCTGCGGCGTTTGGGTAGAGTTGCCAGTGTTAACAGAGCAGTAAATACGCGTGAAATAACCGCAGAAATCAATGTAGGACGTACGACGAACGTATCCATTAGGACAGAGCGCCGAAATCTGGCTTTATGGGGCAATGGCAACAGGCGACCGACGCGAATGCCGTTGCTAGCACCACATCGCCAACTGCGCCTCTCTTGGTCACGTGACCACATCGGTTGGATCCTAAACAAATGTAAAGCGGTGGCATAGCCAGATGAGTCCCGATTTCAGCTGGTAAAAGAGGATGGTAAAAGTGAGATGCAGATCCCACAAAGCCATGGACCAAAGTGGTCAACAACTACAAGCTGGTGGTGACTCCATAATGAGTGGGCTGTGTTTACATGAAATGCAACTGAACCGATCGATGACTGGAAATGGTAACGTTCGGCTACTTGTAGACCATCTGCAGTCATTCATCGACTTCATGTTCCCAAACAACGATGCAGTTTTCATGAATGATAATACTGCATGCCACTGGGCCACAGTTGTTCGCGAATGATTTGGCCCCTCAGATCGACAGACATGAATCTAATCGAATACTAATACAACGTAACCGAGAGATCAGTTCGTGCGCAAAATCCCGTACCCTCAACACTTCCACAGTTGTGGACATCTATAGAGACAGCATGGCTCAACATTTCTGCAGGGGTCTTCCAACGACTTGTTGAGTCCATGACACGTCGAGTGGTTGCACTGCGCCGGGCGGAAGGAGGTTCGACACGATATTAGGCAGTATCCCATGACTTTTGTCACCTCAGCGTATGTACATCTTCTCTCGTGTCCAGCGTAAGAATCTTACCTTCTCTAAAATTTTTAGAGTGGGTACGACTGTCCGTTGTAGAGGTACCAATCATCGGTCATGGTTACAAGGCGAGATCAGCCAATCATACAGACTGCTGCCTCAGCAACTTCTCAAAAGGCTGGTGCCCATCTTCGTAAACCACCGATTACTTTGGTCTCCCCACAGATGGTGTTGATGTGATCTTCAGTCCAGAGACTGATTTGATGCAGCTCTCCATGTTACTCTATCCTGTGCAAGCTTCATCATCTCCCAGTATCTACTGCTACCTACATCCTTCTGAATCTGCTTAGTGTATTCATCTCTTGGTCTCCCTCTTTTTACCCTCCACGCTGCCCTCCAAGGCTCAATTGGTTATCCCTTGATGCCTCAGAACAAGTGATCGGCGAACCTCAGAATTTTTATTTCTTTTCCACGGATTTTAATTCCTCCTCCGAATTTTTCTTTTGTTTCCTTTATTGTTTGCTCAATATACAGATTGAATAACATCGGGGATAGGCTACAAACCTGTCTCACTCCCTCCCAACCACTGCTTCCGTTTCATGCCCCTTGACTCTTATAACTGCCATTTGGTTTCTGTATAAATTGTAAATAGCCTTTCGCTCCTTGTATTTCACCACTGTCACCTTCAGAATTTGAAAGAGAGTATTCCAGTCAACATTGTCAAAAGCTTTAAGTCTACAAATGCTAGAAACGTAGGTTTGCCTTTTCTTAATCTTTCTTCTAAGATACGTCGTAAGGTTAGTATTGCATCACATGCTCCAACATTTTTACGGAATCCAAACTGATCTTCCCCGAGGTCGGCTTCTACCAGTTTTTCCATTCGTCTGTAAAGAATTCGCGTTAGTATTTTGCAGCCGTGACTTACTACACTGATACTTCGGTAATTTTCACATCTGTCAACACCTACTTTCTTTTTGATTGGAATTATTATATTCTACTTGAAGTCTGAGGGTATTTCGGCTACCTCACACATCTTGCTCACCAGATGGTAGAATTTTGTCAGGACTGGCTCTCCCAAGGCCGTCCGTAGTTCCAATGGAATGTTGTCTACTCCCGGAGCCTTGCTTCGACTTAAGTCTTTCAGTTCTCTGTCAAATTCTTCACGCAGTAACATACCTCCCATTTCATCTTCATCTACATTCTCTTCCATTTCTATAATATTGTCTTCATATACATCGCCCTTGTATAGACCCTCTATATACTCCTTCCACCTTCCTGCTTTCCCCTCTTTGCTTAGAGCTGGGTTTCCATCTGAGCTCTTGATATTTATACAAATGGTTGTCTTTTCTCCAAAGGCCTCTTTAATTTTCCTGCAGGCAGTATCTATCTTACCCCTAGTGAGATATGCCTCTACATCCTTACATTTGTCATCTAGCCATCCCTGCCTAGCCATTTTGCACTTCCTCTCTATCTCATATTTGAGACGTTTGTATTCCTTTTTGCCTGCTTCATTTACTGCATTTTTGTATTTTCTCCTTTCATCAATTAAATTCAATATATCTTCTGTTACCCAAGGATTTCCACTAGCCCTCGTCTTTCTACCTACTTGATCCTCTGCTGCCTTCACTATTTCATCCCTCAAATCTACTCATTCGTCTTATACTGTATTTCTTTCCCCCATTTCTGTCAACTGTTCGCCGAGCGGTTCTAGGAGCTTCAGTCTGGAACCGCGCGACCGCTACGGTCGCAGGTTCGAATCCTGCCTAGTGCATGGATGTGTGTGATGTCCTTAGGTTAGTTAGGTTTAAGTAGTTATAAGTCTAGGGGACTGATGACCTCAGATGTTAAGTCCCATAGTGCTCAGAGCCATTTGAACCATTTTGTCAATTGTTCCCCATGCTTTCCCTGAAACTCACTCTCTCCACAGATGCATCCCTGTTTTGATTGTACCTAGGACACGATTATCTGCATCATTGAGACACGCAAACTACCCCATCTCGGAGGTCTATGGTTCATAGGGGGCTTCTTTGTAAGCGACGAAAAGTAATTCATGCTCCATATCAGCCGCTAAACAGCATAAGATGAATTTGGTATTAAAGATCACAGGAACTGCAGTCAGTTCAAAAGAAAATCTGAAAAAGAAGCTGAAGGAAGAACGTAAAGTAACTGGATGGATTTTTTTTTTTTTTTTTTTTTTTTGAAATAAGTGGTACGTTTCTATGGTCCAAACTGCTGAGGTCATCGGTCACTAGGCTTACACACTACTTAATCTAACTTAAACTAACTTCCGCTAAGGACAACAGACACCCATGCCTGCGGGAGGACTCGAACCTCCGACGGGGGAGCCGCACGGACCGTGACAAGGCGCCTCAGATCGGGCGGCTACCCCGTTCGGCTTAACTGGATGTGTGTACATTGCAAAAATCCTTGGTAACATGTAAAAACATTTGAAGACGATTGTAGGGGAAAAAGAATATCCCAGAAAGCACTGACTTCCAGTATTATTCCCATATTTCAGAAGTTATCTTCTGTCCGAATAATAAAAAAGCTATCCATTTGTGAAATATTTCTTAAGAAAACATTGTCGTATTTTGTTACTCAAGAAATATATTTAGTAAAGGAATACGTTTTTCATTTATTGAAATTTCATTTCTTTTTTACATAAATGTGTGCAAATCAAAGACATACGAATTACTAAATCGCTTAAAAGTCACACTAATACAGCTGCGGGTTGTCTGTCTGATGGCTTTCAGAAGCTGGCAATCTTTGATTTTTAGAATTTTCATACAGTTATTACCGAATTTAAAAACGTAAAATGCTGTCACAATTCTATCATTAAGAGGTATAATCTTACGTTAAAGACAAAAAAGTTCAAAGGAAAGGCGCAGAAATGCGCTAGACTATATTCATCTAGAATTTGAGAATCGGAACACTTTGCGATTTCCAGCAAACTTTTCACGTAATTTCAGTATATGGCCATGCTTGCAGCTTCAACACCAGAAGTAAACGCTACAGCCGCGAGATGGCGGCTATACGGAAGTCTACAGTTGCTTTTAATATTAATATTTCAATGCCCTTTCTATGTATTTTAATAACAATGTCATATTTTAAGCCCTCATTGCAAACAGAAAAAGAGATTGCAATACAGCCTTACATGCTTTACAGTGGAGGGAGAAGTTATGTTAACGTCTGCTTTGTATAATTTTGAGCTATACGTTGAATTGTTTTCATCGTCACAATTGTCAATTTTAATATTTTTATACTTTATTTTTATGAAATGGTGTATTCTTAATTTTCAGGCGGTAATTATAATTTTAATGTGACGGTTTCGGTTGTATGTTATGCCAACTAATGGGCTCAAATTGTTGTTTAAGTTTGCTGCCTCACTAAGCAGCAATTGTATTTATATAAGTTTACATGTGAACTGACAAGATACAGTGAACACAAACAGATTGGTTACAAGTGGAGCTAATGGGTTTCCCATCGCAACGCCGTCCGTCTGGTTAAAAGATTCTCCATCATACAAGAAATATGATGACGTCAGAGTATGCTTGAATAAATCCACAACACTGTCGTCAAATAACTGGGAGAGCAGATCTATAGAGTCTTTAATGGGAACGCGCTTGAACAATGATACTACATCAAAGCTGACCATAATATCCCCTTCTCCAAGACGCAGTCATTTAATTCGACTGATGAAGTCGGCTGTATTGTTGATGTTGTGCACACAGTGACCAATGCGCTGGGTAAGGAAGTCGGCGATGCAATGGTGCTCACGATGGGGCGTAGAGGAGTGTTCTTCTTGTGAACCTTTGCAAGGCCATACAATGTAGGTGGTCGAGGTAATGTCATAAAAAATCTCCTCCCTCTGGCAGCTCGACCACTTACGTTGTATCACATTAGATGGCTTGCGGAGTATTATGTGAACGTAGATGATTATATAAAATACCATGTGGGTGTGGACGGTTCTATATCGAACACACTGTGTGTACCATTGAACAGCGCTGTGTAGAACACGAAAGATGTTTTTGTCTACAGTACCCAGAGAAATCGGCGGTAGCAAAGCATGCCTTAGAAAACAGTCATAGTATTGCGTTCGACGAGACATCTATTATCGCACGGACTAACAGTTTTTGGGATAGCGTAATAAAAGAAGCGATCGAAACAAAAATTTGTGAGAACGTGCTCAATAAAGACGGCGGCCTGCAGCTAATCACAGCGTGGGACTCGGCCATAGGAAGTTTGAAGTGGGCGCGGCGGCCGCACAACGCAGACATTACCATATATGGTGCCGGATTGGATACCAGTGACGTCACGGAAGGCAGCGCGGCTATATAAGGACGGCAGCAGCAACCAGAATCACTTAACAATTGCCGAGGAGTACTCGGCCGAAAGCTCGTGGATTGTAAACCACTTGTCGCAGCTGGAAGCCCGAGCACATATCGCCGTGAAACTATGCACTCCTATAATCTGTACATCTATAGGAAAGCTGCGTACATTAATGAATTATCAGTATTTAGTTAGATGGCGCATATTGCTGTAATTCATATTGCCATACAATGTACAGCAAATTACTCAGTAAATGTTAATAATTCACTTTGGTTACACACCCTCAGTTTCATACAATAAAACATATTCTAAATATTCATTCACGACAATTCAGAAGAATCTAGTAATCAGTTTATCTTGTCAAGTAGTTGTATGAGGACATCGGTTGTAAATAGTGGTAAGACGTGAGTTGGTTGTTTTGAGGCATAGCGCAGTAAAGTTTTAATAAAACCTCGTAAATGAGACATCATCATCATCATCATCATCATCATTTAAGACTGATTATGCCTTTCAGCGTTCAGTCTGGAGCATAGTCCCCCTTATAAAATTCCTCCATGATCCCCTATTCAGTGCTGACATTGATGCCTCTTCTGATGCTAAGCCTATTACTTCAAAATCATTCTTAACCGAATCCAGGTATCTTCTCCATGGTCTACCCCGACTCCTCCTACCCTCTATTGCTGAACCCATGAGTATCTTGGGTAACCTTGCTTCTCCCATGCGTGTAACATGACCCCACCATCTAAGCCTGTTCGCCTGACTGCTACATCTATAGAGTTCATTCCCAGTTTTTCTTTGATTTCCTCATTGTGGACACCCTCCTGTCATTGTTACCATCTACTAGTACCTGCAATCATCCTAGCTACTTTCATATCCGTAACCTCAACCTTATTGATAAGGTAACCTGAATCCACCCAGCTTTCGCTCCCATACGTACAACAAAGTTGGTCGAAACTTTGAACGGTGCACAGATAACTTAGTCTTGGTACTGACTTCCTTCTTGCAGAAGAGAGTAGATCGTAGCTGAGCGCTCACTGCATTAGCTTTGCTACACCTCGCTTCCAGTTCTTTCACTATGTTGCCATCCTGTGAGAATAAGCATCCTAAGTACTTGAAACCGTCCACCTGTTCTAACTTTGTTCCCCCTATTTGACACTCAATCCGTTTATATCTCTTTCCCACTGCCATTACTTTCGTTTTGGAGATGTTAATCTTCATACCATAGTCCTTACATTTCTGATCTAGCTCTGAAATATTACTTTGCAAACTTTCAATCGAATCTGCCATTACAACTAAGTCATCTGCATATGCGAGACGGCTTATTTTGTGTTCACATATCTTAATCTCACCCAGCCAGTTCATTGTTTTCAACATATGATCCATAAATAATATGAACAACAGTGGAGACAGGTTGCAGCCTTGTCTTACGCCTAAAACTACTCTGAACCATGAACTCAATTTACCGTCAACTCTAACTGCTGCCTGACTATCTATGTAAAGACCTTTAATTGCTTGCAAAAGTTTGCCTCCTATTCCATAATCTCGTAGAACAGACAATAATTTCCTTCTAGGAACCCGGTCATATGCCTTTTCTAGATCTATAAAGCATAGATACAATTCCCTGTTCCACTCGTAACACTTCTCCATTATTTGCCGTAAGCTAGAGATCTGGTCCTGACAACCTCTAAGAGGCCTAAGCCCACACTGATTTTCATCCAATTTGTCCTCAACTAATACTCGCACTTTCCTTTCAACAATACCTGAGAAGATTTTACCCACAACGCTGATTAAAGAGATACCTCTGCAGTTGTTACAATCTTTTCTGTTTCCATGTTTAAAGATTGGTGTGATTACTGCTTTCGTCCAGTCTGATGGAACCTGTCCCGACTCCCACGCCATTTCAATTATCCTGTGTAGCCATTTAAGACCTGACATTCCACTGTATTTGATGAGTTCCGACTTAATTTCATCCACGCCAGCCGCTTTATTGCACTGCAATATATTGACCATTTTCTCCACTTCCTCAAATGTGATCCTATTTCCATCATCATTCCTATCCCATTGTACATCGAAATCTGAAACATTACTCACCGTATTTTCACCTACATTGAGCAACTCTTCAAAATATTCCCTCCATCTGCCCAAGGCATCAACAGGAGTCACCAGCAGCTTTCCTGACCTGTCCATAGTACTTGTCATTTCCTTCTTACCTCCCTTTAGAAGACTGCTAATTACACTCCAGAATGGTTTTCCAGCAGCTTGAGCCAAAGTCTCCAACCTGTTTCCAAAGTCTTCACAATATTTCTGCTTGGATGCTGCAATTATCTGTTTGGCTTTGTTTCTTTCTTCAACATACCTTTCTCTGTCTACCTGAGTTCTAGTATGTAGCCATTTCTGATACTCCATCTTTTTCCTTTTACAGGCTGCCTTGACTGTGTCATTCCACCAAACTGTTTGCTTCATCCTACCTTTACACACTACTGTTCCAAGACATTCTTTAGCCGCCGGCCGCGATGGTCTAGCGGTTCTGGCGCTGCAGTCCGGAACCGCGCGACTGCTACGGTCGCAGGTTCGAATCCTGCCTCGGGCATGAGTGTGTGTGATGTCCTTAGGTTAGTTAGGTTTAACTAGTTCTAAGTTCTAGGGGGCTTATGACCTAAGATGTTGAGTCCCATAGTGCTCAGAGCCGTTTGAACCATTTTTGAACATTCTTTAGCCACTTCTAGTAATGTGTCCCTGTACCTTGTCCATTCCTTTTCCAATGACTGTAATTGCCTACATTCAACTAACTGGTACCTTTCTGCGATCGCTGTTATGTACTTGTGCCTGATTTCCTTATCCTGAAGTTTCTCCACTCTTATCCTCCTACATATAGACCTGACCTGCTGCATCTTCGGCCTCACGATACGAATTTCACTGCAGATTAAATAGTGATCAGTGTCATCAAAGAATCCCCTGAATACACGTGTGTCCCTCACAGACTTCCTGAATTCCTGATCTGTTATTATATAGTCAATGACAGATCTGGTTCCCCTGCCTTCCCAAGTACACCGGTGAATGTTCTTATGTTTAAAAAATGAGTTTGTGATTACTAAGCCCATACTGGCACAGAAATCCAAGAGTTGTTTCCCGTTCCTGTTGGCCTCCATATCCTCTCCAAATTTACCAATAACCTTTTCATACCCTGCTGTTCGATTTCCAACCCTGGCATTAAAATTACCCATGAGCAGAACACTGTCCTTGTCTTTTACTCTAACAACTATATCACTGAGTGCGTCATAAAAACTATCAATCTTATCTTGTTCTCCACCGAGCGGGGTGGCGCAGTGGTTAGACACTGGACTCGCATTCGGGAGGACGACGGTTCAATCCCGCGTCCGGCCATCCTGATTTAGGTTTTCCGTGATTTCCCTAAATCATTCCAGGCAAATGCCGGGATGGTTTCTCTGAAAGGGCACGGCCGACTTTCTTCCCAATCCTTCCCTAATCCGATGAGACCGATGACCACGCTGTCTGGTCTCCTTGCTCAAACCAACCAACCAACCTTATCTTGTTCTGTCCCTTCACAATGCGAATATACTGACACAATCCTAATTTTCATGTTAGACACTGTCAAATCTATCCACATCAGTCGTTCGTTTACGTATCTTACTGCAACTACGCTGGATTCCATTTCTTTCCTGAGGTAAAGCCCTACACCACATTGTGCTATTCCTGCTTTGACTCCTGACAGCTAAACCTTGTATTCTCCCACTTCCTCATCTTTCTCACCCCTTACCCGAATGTCACTAACAGCTAAAACATCCAACCCCATCTTACTTGCAGCCTCTGCCAACTCTACCTTCTTCCCAGAGTAGCCCCCATTGATATTAATAGCTCCCCATCTCGTTACCATTCGTTTGCCGAGTTGTATCTTAGGAGTCCCTGGTTTGTCAATTGGAGGTGGGGCTCCTTCACCTCCAAAGGTCCGAGGCATTTTGCTCTGATTGTTGCCAGCATCATATTTAAAGTACCAGGGAAGCAGGTTACTAGCCTTACTTGCCCCGGGTCCCATTGGGTTTTACCCCTAACGGTTGAGGGACTAACCGGTGGATTTGGTAGTCTTTGCCGTCTGAGCACAAAGGTGACCACGACTCAGAATATGTCCGATATGCCCAGCCTTATTCCAAAGTAACTGGTATCCTGACTGTCAGGACCGCTTACTTGGCCACTCATACGTTGCCCGTGGTTCATGAACTAGGCCATGACAACAGGAACCCACACCATAAACCACCGTAAATGAGACATCTCAAAAAAAATGTTAAGTTGTTTTTTTAACTCAGGTAAGTCGTTGCTTTCAAATATATTTACAGTAAAATTTTTTTTTTATAAAATGATAATTCTATCCAATATTTTATTCTTAAAAATTCGCCAATGGATACTTTATATTGTTTTCTTCCTAACTGCGTGCACTTGAGATGGTTTGGCATTGACTTAGTACTGCTTATTTATTGGACGAATTAACACAAAACTACATCTGAACAATAAACCAGGTGATCAAAAAGTCAGTATAAATTTGAAAACTTAATAAACCACGGAATAATGTAGATAGAGAGGTAAAAATTGACACACATTTTTGGAATGACATGGGGTTTTATTTAGAACCACCCCATATTGCTAGACGCGTGAAAGATCTCTTGTGCGCGTCGTTTGGTGATGATCGTGTGCTCAGCAGCCACTTTCGTCATACTTGGCCTCCCAGGTCCCCAGACCTCAGTCCGTGCGATTATTGTCTTTGGGGTTACCTGAAGTCGTAAGTGTATCGTGATCGACCGACATCTCTAGGGGTACTGAAAGACAACATCCGACGCCAATGCCTCGCCATAACTCCGGACATGCTTTACAGTGCTGTTCACTACGTTATTCCTCGACTACAGCTATTGTTGAGGAATGATGGTGGACATATTGAGCATTTCCTGTAAAGAACATCATCTGTCCTTTGTCTTACGTTGTTATGCTAATTATTGCTATTCTGATCAGAAGAAGGGCCATCTGTCGGACATTTTTTTAACTTTTGTATTTTTTTTTTTGTTCTAATAAAACCCCATATCATTCCAAGCATGTGTGTCAATTTTTACCTCTCTATCTGCATTATTCCGTGATTTATTCAGTTTTCAAATTTATACTGACTTTTTGATCACCCTGTACATTTAAAAGTTCTGAATTGTTTCAATTTGTGATACTGAGGTTTACATCAACAGTTTTGCTGTAATAAACTATGAAAGTCTCAAAAATATATCTATAATTAAGAAGAATATAAAATTATGTTTAGCAAGCACTTTATTACAGCGCGTAAACAACGTTAACGATGAACCTTAACGTGTCTATCATCAATCTGTCGCGTAAATTCACATAAGCAACGGTAAGAGATACCACTTAACAGTGCATACTTGCTTAAATAAATATTCTCATTTGCCTGATGAGCAACAACTTTTGAAACACATTTGGGTTCAGGAACAAATTTAGGATCTTTACATGAGTTGCAGTTATATAAATCACCCTCAGATTCATAGAAATCGCCACTGAAACGCATTTTCCTGGCGCGAACACCACACGCACCACTACTACTGCCAACCATGTTTTGGCACTTAACACTGCTTACATGCACACGACCTGACAAAATTGCCATTAACGAGAATCTGAAATTAGAGACTGGACTGCGATTATTCGGATTACCTGGAACTACCAACTAATATGAACAAAAACACATCACCTATCATGCTTTACATGCAATAACTTTGTTTCTCATCGACTGTCTTTTACCTTTCATTGTAACCGAAGTCTTCATATTGTGATTTCGTATTTGTACCGGTTTTCGTACATTTTTTTTTTTTTTTAAAGCTGTGACAACAGACTGGGTAGAACTTGAGATGATTGTTAGTGACGTGTCAGCAGGTAGTTATAGTAGCATACGAGGTGTGGCTATGATATAACAGGACATTATAATTCAAAAACATAATATTTAGTTACTGTTACCCTCGATATACTCCCCTCCTCTATCCCTACGACGCTCCATGCGAATTTTTCGTTGATGAAAACACTACCGGAAGTTTCCTTTGTGGGGTTGTTAATGATCTGTGCCGCTTTTCTTTCACTGCTTCAACGGACTGAAATCCTGTTCCTTCTAATGCACATTTGGCCTTAGGGAAAAGATAAAAGCCACATGGTGCTAAGTCAGCTGAATAATATGGGTGGTCTGACATTGAGATGCTGTTCTTCGCTAGAAACCTCTTAACAGACAATGTCGTAAGAGCCGGTGCGTTGTCTTGATACAGAAACCAGTACTTGTTTTTCCACAATTCGGGTCGTCAATTTCTTGTTTTGTAACGGAGAACCTGAAGTTAGTAACGTTGATTAATAATTTGGCATTAAGGGACTCATTAAATATACACAATTCCACGGATATCAAAAAAAAAACAATCATCGTCGTTTTGAATCTTGATTTGTTCATTCGCGCTTTTTTGCTCTCGGTGAAGTTGGGAATTATCAGTGCACGTATGGGCGCCTAGTTTCTGAATCGTAAGTGAAAAACCAAGATTCGTCATATGCTATCACTCTTTCCAAGAAATTAGGATCATTTTCAGTTGTATTCAGACTGTCGGCACAAATATATTCACGAACTTCTTTTCTTTCTATCTTCAACATATTCGTCACCAGTTTTGCATACACTTTCTTCATGTTGAACAGTGTAATGGTTCTTTACTTACATGACCATTACGACACTCCAACTCCAGTTCTCGATACCAGTAATATCGTACTATTTTTCTGCGAAGTAATAGACATATCTTTGTGACAATATTCACATTTGGTTTTATTAATGTATAGGTACCCCGATGTATTGATATATTACAGTGATATGGTTCTTGTGTGTATTCATTTCTGTGAGACTGTCATAATATTTTACTTACTTGTAACCGTTTTGGCACGAATGCGCACAGAGCAGACTTTGTTTCATTTTGCAGAAGTTAAGATATTTCGCTTTGTAAAAGAACAGTTAAATCTTGTGTTTGGTTAAAGTGGAAATTAAATATATGAAGATTGATATAAAACTGTTTTCTTGATGATGTGACAATTAAGAAGAAGTATATGTGAATTTACAAGAAGTTTAATAAAGATGTGGATCGTGAACACCAAGTCAAAAATTATTTCTACCATACCATTGTTCTGATCTGGAATTGTTTGATCATTAAGAATTTCCTGAAAAACGCATTTGTTAGGTCTTCAAATATTGCTTAAATACAGATCTGGACCTTCTAGCAGTCAAAGTGGAATCACCCTAGAATCAACAAGATAAGCCATAACAACTTCGACGAAATCTACGTGGGAATCCATTCAAGATAAGTGCCAAAATTAATGACTTTTTTATAGTGACTTCATTATTTCCATTCTGACGATACCATCCACAGTCAATAACTTTTTTGTTGCCCGATAAAGCGAACATATGCTGCGTAAGCAACATTATTAATCTGATTTCTAACCTACTTTGCAAGTGGTGGTATTGTTAGAACTGGTTATGTAAAATTTGCCTTATGCATTCTTTGGCAGTTCTTACAGTTTGATCAATCGATCTAACACTCAGCCGGCCGTCAGTTTGAAGCAGATCACCTACTTCGATATTTTCATCAGTTTTTGATGTTTATGGCGTCCCGGGAGTGAGTCACACTCAGCGTCTTCTCGGCTCTCTTGGAAACTATCGCACCACTCAGAAACACATGTACGTGGTAAAAAGTCTTCGCCATACAATTCTTTCAACAACAGATAGTTTTCAGTAGCAGTTTTTCCAAGTTTCATGAGAAACTTCACTTATCATTTTTCCGACAAAACATATTAACAGCTCTTGCACAAACGAAGGCCACGGCCACACTGATTTGTCTATAGACAACAGACGTGGTGAATTCGGCTGTGAAGGCTTCACGCTTCACAGCTATCGGTCGTCCTTTGGTGCATGCATGCTTACTCTTTGTCAGCATCAGTAGCGTTATTTTATAGCCACACCCCATTCTATCCGAGCGGAGGGAGCTTAGGCAGCCAGTCAGGAGCATTACATTATACACTACTGGCCATTAAAATCGCTACACCAAGATGATAAACGGGTATTCATTGGACAAATATATTACACTGGAACTGACATGTAATTACATTTTCACGCAATTTGGGTGCATAGATTGTAACCTCCCCCTCACTTATCGACCTTAATGACAGTGAAAAATTAAACCGCGTGTACCTAATGGAAATTTGGGAAAAGCAATCGTCACCGAAGTTAATTTGTCGGTAAAGAGGGAGGAAAGGGTTACATCTAAATGAAAGAAAAATGCAAATGAAATTGGTGGAAATTAATTTTGAGAAAAGGGTAAAATTAATAAAGAAAGTAAATGTGCGGTCGTTACGTTAATAATTAATTGACGTTAACTAGATATTTGAGATCTGGGGAAAATTACGGTCGCCAGTCCTATAGACAACTGCTATAATAACTGAAAATGAAAGATTAATGCACATATAATTAGCACTAAAAGCGTGACAACTTAAGGTTGACACGTTCTGTGTGAAAACTGAATGTTTGTCAGAAGTAATACATTTCGCTACACTCTGACTTAATTTAGCAAAAGAATTAATAAAACCGGAAAATTGAAAGTTAATTTAGTGACTGAAATTAATAGTGAACTTTGTTTCTGAAGCACTACGAAATTCAATAAAATAAAGTTAGTCTTGGGCTACCTCAAAAATCATTCAAAACCTACTTGAATCTACGCAATTTAGAAATAAGAGATTTAACTTTGAACTTGAATTAAATGATTTTGAACAATTAACAATAGTAAAATTTAGTACGTACCAAGCTGAGCTGCAGTCACGGGTAAGCTAAAATATGGTAACGAAACTCGCACTCTTAATTTCTGCTTGTGTAATCTAAATATTGTAGGAAGCTATGAATACTTTAACTAAACTTTGAAATTAAAGCAGTGAAATGGAATGATATTACTGTAATGCTGGCGTATGAATTTCAACGACACTCGGGTTCATTCCAGAAGAGGAAGGGACCCTGCTTGGTAGTGCAATTGGAACAATGAGCAACAAAGGTTCACGCTAAGTTGCTGTATTTTTGTGATGCAACAGTTTGAAAAGCTGAGGTCTAAAACTTTACGTGCTTTTAGTCTTCCTTGTTGGTTGATTGAAGGTTTGCAGCCGTCGATCGGGGAGGTGGCGACATTCACTCATTGTCGCCAGTCGCTATTGCAGAAGCTGGATGTTGGCGCGCCTTCTTCTCGACACGGTCACCAGGCGAAACGGGCTTTTGATGTGCGCCAGCTAATGCTTACCGTCCGCGACACCGTGTCAGAAACTATCATAGCAAGTCGAGCGCAATTACATGCTGCCAAACCCCGAAAGCGCGGCAACTCGCGAGAGCGTCACGCAACACACCTGCTCCAGCGCCCTACTACAGCCAGCTTCCGCTCTGCCCGCGCTCCATGCGGCAGAGTTAACACTACCAAAGATCCTAAACACTTTGGTTCTCCACACGACCTATCGATGTAATCGTTCGATCGCATAGTTTTCCCCAGGCCAGACTCAGTGTAAAAGTACAAATAATATTTACAAAAGAAGCTAATTATACATCGACATAAATGCATAAATATATACATATAAATACAAATAGTAGAACAATTACAATATATAAAGACACGGAAATGTCATATCTTCAGATAAGAAAATAAAAAATTTATAGTACAATAGAAGGAAACAGGAGGATATGCATTTCCGATGTTACAAGATCCTGATAAATCAGTACCCAGAACAACCATCTCTGGCCGTAATAACGGCCTTGATACGCCTGGTAATTGAGTCAAACGGAGCGTGGATGGTGTGTACAGGTACAGCTGCCCATGCTGCTCCAACACGATACCACAGTTAATCAAGACTAGTGACTGGCGTATTGTGACGAGCCAGTTGCTTGGCTACCATTGGCCAAACGTTTTCAATTGGTGAGAGATCTGGAGAATGTGCTGGCCAGGGCAGCAGTCGAACATTTTCTGTATCCAGAATGGCCAGTACAGGACCTGCATCATGCCTTCGTGCATTATCCTGCTGAAATGTAGGGTTTCGCAGGGATCGAATGAAGGGTAGAGTCAAAGGGTCGTAACAAGTCTGAAGTGTAACGTCCACTGTTCAAAGTGCCATGAATGCGAACAAGAGGTGACCGAAACGTGTAACCAATGGCACACCATACCATCACGCCAGGTGATACGTCAGTATGGCAATGACGAATACACGCTTACAATGTGCGTTCACCGCGATGTCGCCAAACACGGATGCGACCATCATGAAACTGTAAACAGAACCTGCATTCATCCGAAACAATGACGTTTTGCCATTCGTATACCCAGGTTCGTCGTTGAGTACACCATCGCAGGCGCTCCTGTCTGTAATGCAGCGTCAAGGGTAACCGTAGCCATGGTCTCCGAGCTGATAGTGCATGCTGCTGCAAACTTCGTCGAACAGTTCGTGCAGGTGGTTGTTGTCTCGCTAACGTCCCCATCTGTTGACTGAGGGATCGAGACGTGGCTGCACGATCCGTTACAGCCATGCGGATAAGATGCCTGTCATCTCGACTGCTAGTGATACGAGGCCGTTGCCGTTGGGATCCAGCACGGCGTTCCGTATTACCCTCCTGAACCCACCGATTCCGTATTCTGCTAACAGTCATTGGATCTCGATCAACGCGAGCAGCAATGTCGCGATAAGATAAACCGCAATCGCGATAGGCTACAATCCGACCTTTATGAAAGTCGGAAACGTGACTCTACGTATTTCTCCTCCTTACACGAGGCATCACAACAACGTTTCACCGGGCAACGCAGGTCAACTGCTGTTTGTGTATGAGAAATCGGTTGGAAACTTTCCTCATGTCAGCACGTTGTAGGTGTTGCCACCGGCGCCAACCTTGTGTGAATGCTCTGAAAAGCTAATCATTTGCATATCACAGCATCTTCTTCCTGTCGGTTAAATTTCGCGTCTGTAGCACGTCATCTTCGTGGTGTAGCAATTTTAATGGTCAGTAGTGTATTATTAAAGTATGATCGTATTCAGATCTATATATTTGTTACCAACGGTGAAATGGACAGCGTGTGGTCACTTAAACAAGATCCAGTTGTGTTCCAGCACCAGTTGGCTAGGTTTTTATCGTATTATTCGGCAGTGTTTTTTACGAAGACACTAGAAGTATGTCAACCATTTTAAAGACGATTCTTCACCATCGTTATTACAACCGTTCAAATCCCTAATTTAGCCACTTTTAATACAAATTGTTACACGTTTCACTAATTAAAAACTTATATGTCTTACTTGTAAAAACACGAAATGTGTTATATCTGAGCCTTGCAGCCGGCCGTTGTGGCCGAGCGGTTCTAGGCGCTTCAGTCTGGAACCGCGCGACCGCTACGGCCGCAGGTTCGAATCCTGCCTCGGGCATGGATGTGTGTGATGTCCTTAGGTTATTTAAGTTTAAGTAGTTCTAAGTTCTAGGGGACTGATGACCTCAGATGTTAAGTCCCATAGTGCTCAGAGCAATTTGAACCATTTGAACCGTGCTGCGGCTCGTGTTGGTGCTGTTTGTAGGTTTCCGCGCTCTGTTACAGGCCAGACGGTACCGTTTAGTTGGAATGGTTGCGTTTGTTTGTCTTCTTCTCGTGTTGACTGTCACCACTCGGTTTCGCAAGCGTTGCCTGTCCGCTAGTGGCAGTAGCGGCGGTTGTCGATGTGTAGTAACTGTTGGCCTACCTTTGGGGCGACGTCGTTGTTTTTCCGGGTGGTGTGAGTGAGCCAGTTTGGTTGGGGACTCAGGAGGAACCAGGTCCGCGCAGTGTGTGAACACCCTGGGACCACTGGCGGCACGCATGGACTGCCGGATGAAAGGGCTGTGGTCACGAGGGTGCACGACCTCGTCGTAAACCGGATCCAGCAAGCTTTAAGTAGAGCGGAGTTAGTCACCCGTGTGGGCCCCGTAGTACGTATGTGATGTTGTGACAGATTATCCTCGCGCCGTCATGTGCAGTTTGGTGGATCTGCGTAATGCTTTGTACTTGAAGACCCTACTGTGTTAAAGGCACTTGGCTCAGTGATTAGACGGTGTGGTTACACAACTATGAATCAATAAGGTAGTGAAGAGATTTGTTTCATTGTGACAAACGTTCGTCAGAGTTGTCACATTGAGATCAGTGTGCGTTTGTGTGCCTAATGAATTTGGTGTCACTCATTTGGTACTTGGTTTTGGCTCGCTTTGCGATTGTTTCCGCAATGACGTGTGGTTGCTGATTTTGGTTTGTTACATTTCGGTTTTGCCTCGCACGCAAATCGAGTGGGGTTTAAGTTACTGTTAGTTTGTCTGGTGTTCTGTACTGTGACTTGTTTGTTCAGATTTTCGGTTTGTGGAATCGGACGGAAATCTGGTAGTGGCTCCATTCTCGTTCCGGGCGCTCTAAACACAGTATTCTGGGGACGTAGTGCAGACCACCAGTTCTGACTCTGACGTATTGTTCCATAATTGCATTTGATTTATCGGACGCCAGGTAGCTTCAGCAAGATTATCATTAGTCATCCATTAGACTGCCACTAGTCTGAGTTACCATCTTGTGAAGTGAATGTAACTCTTGGCTGCCTATCTCATCGCTCGCGAAAGTCTTTGTTGCCGGAACATCTCAGAGGTCGGTTCCGGGAGCACCGTCTCGATCAGTTACTTCTTTTTAAATTAACTTTCGCTATTTTATTTGCTGTTTTACAGCAGGCTTCAATTTTTTTCAGTTTTATTGCCGTTCCAGGCGTGTAAGGACTTCAGCCCCGATTGTGGTCATTTGCCCTAAAATTGTATTTTAGCAGTAAGCCTTTAGCAGTAAGCCTTAAAACCTTATTTACTGCCATTCCTGAAGTCTGATGCCTTCTGAGGTGTTTGTGACTACTTGCATTTAATATTTCAATACCTGTAATTTATAATTTGCACCGGGTTTTTAACAATTCTTAATTTATTGCCATTCCTGGTGTGTAAGGCCTTCTGCACAGATCATAGTGGCTCGCTTTTAAAACATTATCTGTTGTATCTGAATTTAGTGGTGACTTTCTAAATTGTAACTCACTGAAAATTTTACTATTTACACTTGTTTATTCCTTCATTAATAACGTGTGGTATTTTTAAATTTATTGTTGAGTCTGGAATTGTTGTTGTTGTTGTTGTTGTGGTCTTCAGTCTAGATACTGGTTTGATGCAGCTCTCCATGCTACTCTATCCTGTGCAAGCTTCTTCATCTCCCAGTACCTGCTGCAAACTACATCCTTTTGAATCTGCTTAGTGTATTCATCTCTTGGTCTACCTCTAAGATTTTTACTCTCCACGCTGTCCTCCAATACTAAATTGGTGATCCCTTGATGCCTCAGAACATGTCCTACCAACCGATCGCTTCTTCTAGTCAAGTTGTGCCACAAATTTCTCTTCTCCCCAAATCTATTCAATACTTCCTCATTACTAATGTGATCTACCCATCTAATCTTCAGCATTCTTCTGTAGCACCACATTTCGAAAGCTTCTGTTCTCTTCTTGTCTAAACTCTTTATCGTCCACGTTTCACTTCCATACATGACTACACTCCATACAATTACTTTCAGAAACGACTTCCTGACACTTAAATCTATACTCGATGTTAAAAAATTTCTCTTCTTCAGAAACGCTTTCCTTGCCATTGTCAGTCTACATTTTATATCCTCTCTACTTCAACCATCATCAGTTATTTTGCTCCCCAAATAGCAAAACTCACTCACTTCTTAGAGCGTCTCATTTCCTAATCTAATTCCCGCAGCATCACCCGATTTATTTCGACTACATTTCATTATCCTCGTTTTGCTTTTGTTAATTTTCATCTTACATCCTTTCAAGACACTGTCCATTCCGTTCAGCTGCTCTTCCTGGTCCTTTGCTGTTTCTGACAGAATTACAATGTCATCGGCGAACCTCAAAGCTTTTATTTCTTCTCTATGGATTTTAATACCTACTCTGAATTTTTCTTTTGTTTCCTTTACTGCTTGCTCAATATACAGATTGAATAACATCGGGGAGAGGCTACAACCCTGCCCACTCCCTCCCCAACCACTGCTTCCTTTTTGTGCCCCTCTGCTCTTATAACTGCCATCTGGTTTCTGTACAAACTGTAAATAGTCTTTCGCTTCCTGTGTTTTACCCCTGCCACCTTCAGAATTTGAAAGAGAGTAATCCAGTCAACATTGTCAAAACCTTCCACTAAGTCTACAAATGCTAGAAACGTAGGTTTGCCTTTCCTTAATCTATTTTCTAAGATAAGTCGTAGGGTCAGTATTGCCTCACATGTTCCAACATTTCTACGGAATCCAAACTGATCTTCCCCGAGGTCGGCTCCTACCAGTTTTTCCATTCGTCTGTAAAGAATTCGTGTTAGTATTTTGAATCCGTGGCTTATTAAACTGGTAGTTCGGTAATTTTCACATCTGTCAACACCTGCTTTCTTTGGGATTGGAATTATTATATTCTTCTTGAAGTCTGAGGGTATTTCGTCTGTCTCATACATCTTTCTCACTAGATGGTATACTCCCGGGGCCTTGTTTCGACTTAGGTCTTTCAGTGCTCTGTCAAACTCTTCACGCAGTCTGGAATTACTGATTTAAAATAAATTGTGTGTAACTGTAAAAGGCAACCAATAGTAACTGATTACGGCCCCGTCCACAATCGTAACCGAATCCTGCCTTCCCTTGACCACCAGGTTTTACTATCGTGTGCCTAATCACAGTAAATCATAGGTGGGTCGAACAGAATATTTTCCCGTAAGCACAGCCAAATATGGAGAGTGAATTGAACTGATTCAGGTACACAGTCGGCAAGGACGGGATTCTGAGTCAGCTCCGTGACGGGGAAGATGTATGACCGTAGACCGCAGGGAAAGCCATTCGGCCTGAGTTACGGGAGACAATATCTACAGCGAAGGGCGGAGCGAGCGAGAGGGCGGCGGTTAATGTGGCGGAAGGCAGATACACGACCCTCCCAGTCACAATAACGAGCAACAGCGGCAAAATACTGGGCGAGTGAAATTTGCGCTCCCGACACTGGGCCGTAGTTAGTGGACCAAGACTCATTGCTGTTCATCCGGAAAGCCTTCCGAACTTTGAGAAAACGAATGGAAAGAAATTTATCACTTCGCAGGACTGACTGACACCGGAGGAATGGAACAGTTTACGCACAAAACAGAAGACCGTACTGGTCTGAGATACTGTTCGCCACATTGCAGCAAAACGACTGTTTTTATACTCTTGCGCTACAGATTCTAAAAAAAGAGCATACTTAAAAGATTTTCCTCATTTGCCCCAAACGAACAGTATAGATATTTGTGCATTACAAATTTAAATGTATAATAATCTTGCTGTTATTTAACCTCCTGCTACCCCTCTTTTTGTGTTTGAAAATCAGATATTGGTCTTAAAAAAAAAGCTCTGGCTTTGTAAAACACGATATTCGTTTGCATACTCAATCTCATTTCGACACAATGTGTCATCTCCCGTGGGTCCCAGCATCCAAGCAAGTTATAAAACTGGAAGTATGTATGCATATGTACATGGTGGGCATATGGGAAGGCGGTGGTCGTTATGGAATGAATAGGATAATATTCAGACAAAGGCCATTTATTGGCGAAAGCATGTTAAAAATGGGATCACCCTATGGGCCTAGGGAGGTGAGGGTGAGCCAGAGCGTAGAGTTTGGCGAAACATAGTTCGCGAAGCTAACGAAAGTTGGCGTCTGCCAATCGGGTCAGTCCGAGCGGCATGCCGGTTGCGAAAACTAAGTCCCCGGCGCCGCAGCACCGGGAGAAGCGGGAGATGTTCACTGCTACAGGGGGCGCATCCAAAAGAGTGAGAAGACAAGAGGACTAGAGAACGAGCCCAGCGATGGGTGGCCGGGTATATTCGATGCACCACGCGGCTTCCTCCGCCCTGATTGGTCGGGGTCGAGAAAACCGTGCGCGTAGCATGGAATTTTCCAGAGCGTCGCCTGCTAAGTGACGCCTGGGGCGACGTTACCTCGTCAGCACGTGAGGGAGGCGAGTGGCCAAGGTGCCCTACCTCGGTTCTGACTTCCTGTTGCTAAGCCGTGTGATGAAATAATTTACAGGCAGCCAACACTGCTAGCTGTGGCTTGACCGTAATGGAAAAATGAAGTTACCGTTTGAAAGCTCATACAATAAAGTAAAAGCCCCTACTGTCTGGCTCATCCTTTACACATATACACTGATGAGCCAAAACACAATCACTGCCCACCGTGAGGTCGAATGCCTCCTGGTACTGTTGCGGGCACATGACGCAGTAAGATAAGCGGAATAGAGATGAATGGGCAGTCTTTTTAGCGAAGACATGGGCCACAAATGCGGATATTCACTGGTGTCAGCAGTTTTGACAAAAGGCACATTGTTGTGGCACTCCTCGCTGGAAACGAGAAACTCTGAAACGGCGAAGCTGGTCGCCTGTTGGCGTGCTACTACACCTATGGAAAGTGGTTGAAGTATGGTGAAATGACCAGTAGGTCCCATGTATTGGACGACCACGTCTCATCACAAAACGTGTTGGAGAAATCCCAACTGTGTAATCCAGAATAGGCAGCGGTGTGTGGCATATCTGACGACAGCGTTCAAAGCTGGTGCAAGCACAAGTGTTCCAGACCACACAGTTCAAAGGCCATTGTTGAATATGGAGCTCCACATCACACGACCCCTACGTGTTCGTGTATTGACCCAGCGACATCGTCAGCTATGACTGTAGTTGGCACAGCACCACGAAGTTTTCATAGAGGATCAATGGAAAGGTGTCGCCTGTCGCATGGATGGCATTTCTTGTGACGCCAAGTCGGTGGCTGGGCCCTTATACGCCGTCATCCAAGAGAATGGCTGTACGAAACATGCACCGCGCCATAGAAGCATGTTGGTGACAGCAGACCAAGATACCCTGAGAGCCATGGGATCTGTGGCGGTAATAGAATGCATTATGACAGCAGTGAACTACGTGAATATTATCACGCACGGCCGGCCGGAGTGGCCGAGCGGTTATAGGCGCTTCAGTCTGGAACCGCGTGACCGCTACGGTCGCAGGTTCGAATCCTGCCTCGGGCATGGATGTGTATGATGTCCTTAGGTTAGTTAGGTTTAAGTAGCCATTATCACGCACCACCTGCATCGCTTCATACTTGAGGACTCCCCCTACGGCGTTGGCATCTTCTAGGCAGGATTATTGTCCGAGTCGCAACTTCAGAACAGGGCTATAGTGTTTTGAGGGCCACTATAGTGAACTCAAACTGATGTCTTGGCAAGCAAATGTGTTTAGACTGTACCCATTGGAACACATATCGAGCGCCAGCTGCTTGCCCGAAAAGCACCATCCCGTGATTTGCTTGACCTGTGATTTGACAACTGGTGCCACATCGAATGTAGGACTTGCAGAATCCATGAAAAGCAGAATGTCTGTAGTACTTTCACCAGGCCCTCATACTTGGCGGGAGACACTAAATTCTAGCCATATTTACGTTCAGAACTGAAAAAAGCGATATGATGTGATCAACGGGCATACTAATACAGTGCCCACCGCATCTGTGGAAAGCTTCATCAGATTTTCACTGTGTTTTCCATTTCCCACCGGATCGGACCCTAATTTGCGAATAACACTCGTATTTTTTACATGACTGAAAATAGAAACTTTGAGTGAATTTTAACTTAGACATAGAACTATTAAGGTTTTATTTTCAAAATGACCCTTAGATTTTACAAGGGTATCCATTTTACCTGCAGGCACATGCAGTTTTTTATAATTACGTTTCGGATCAAAATTTTCATTTCCCTTTCACGAATGTTCGATGCTACCTCTACCGGTCTCACAACAAACATCTAGCCAGATGATAGAGTCGTCACATACTACCGGGAGCATGTCTGGGACTACTGCATTGACTGATCTTGCTACGACCCAGTTCACGCAAAGTTGTTAGCGGGACAGGGTAGTGGAGGGATTCGTCAGAACCCCCACACAAAAAGTGACGCACAGGAGGCGGACAAAAATATTGAAAGGCCGAAAACATAACACTTTATCATGCCTAATACGGCGCAGGAAAATCGATGGCATTCTAAACGGCTTCCGATCGTTTCGGAATGGAAATATACAGGTCCTGTATTGTTTTCAAGGGAATATCATACCATTCTTCCTGAAGAATAGTGGCAGTCCAGTAACGGTGATGGAAGTGGATAGAGCTCACCCATACTTCTCTGAAAAGTAGATCACGGAGCCTCAATAATATTGAAATCTGATGACTGTGGTGGCCAGGGCATACGGTACAATTGATACGCGTACTGACAAAACCAGTCCTGGTCGATGCGAACGGTGTGAACAGGGTGGCAGCATCACCGCTGAAGAACTTTCTACTTTTGGAGCTACTACATCAGCCAAATCGGTCACATAGTCCATGGCAGTAATGCGAGCTTGCAGCGTGACTACAGGGCCCATACAATAACGCGATATGGCTGCCCAAATGATCACCGAACCCCACCAAGCTTCACTCCTGGGACGTAAGTTAGGACAAATGTTGGGAACAGTGTGAAGCAACACTCATCCGGTTAAATGACGTCTACTATTGCTCCATAGTCCAGATTTTATGGTTTCCGCGCCATGTTTGCCTTTTATGGGGATTTGCGTCATTTGTGTTTGGCTTTGGAATCCCAGCTCGTCCCATCTTCTTCAATGACCGTCCCTCACAATCACTCAGCACACACACTTTCACCCACGTTGTGACTGAGCGGATTATGTTTTTTCCGCTTTCCCTGTAAGCGCTATGCATCTTCGATAGGTGCCTCTTGAAGCGCCAAACATTTCGACTACCTTGGTTACTGAAGTACCCCCACATGAGCACCAACAATTTATCCACGTCCAAAGTCACTTAACTCCGACATAATACGTTCACAACTACACGGAACACTGTTGTGACCACGACTTACACTTGCAACATGTTAAGGACACTGTACAGATGTCGTTTGTAGTCAAACACAACAACGCAGCCTGCAGGATGGCTAGCACCAGGACTTATGTTCAGTCATGAATTTCTCGCGATGTTTCCATATTTTGTCCAGCCCCTGTACTGCGAAGTCAGACGACGTTGGAGGCCAACGGGGCAATGTGAGATCCGTGAGGCCCTTACAGCAGATCTGTCGCTCAGTCAGTTCACTATTAGTAAAGGCTCTTACGTGTATGTGGCAGGGCGGCGGTGCACCGTCCTGTTGAAAAATGATTTTTCCCGCATGTTCCCGTGACTGTGGAAGAAGCCAGATATCCAACATAGCCAGGTACGTGATTTCTATAACAACGGACTGTAAATTTTTATCTCGGGAAATGCTGCAAAACTCATGAAGGTATGTGGCTGCTGTGTTTCCAACATTCTTACGGCATTGCCACTGAAATGGAATGTAGCCTCATCACCGAACCCTAAAGACGAAAGGAAATTGTTGTGTTACCATCAGATTACAAATCGTACAGTTTTTTTCTGACAATAAAAGTGATGTTCATCACCGGTAATACTTGGTGCATATACCAACCGACGATTTGTGCCGTAATTTGAATTCCTTCATAAACTGTAGATCTTTCTATAACTGCGTGAGTGAGACAACTGTCAGTTCAAATGGCAACAATAGCATATGTGTTCCCCGCAAAGCCTACCTTCGTTGTACAGTAGTCTTGAACGAACTGTGACAGAAGCCCGAACAGGGGATTGACTTACCAGGTCATTCAGTGATACTATGATACATTGGTATGTATTCTATGTAGAAGCAATATAGGTTATGCCACGAGTTGTATCTCGTTATACTAAACCCTATGTACTTCTTGTATTTTTTAGCAGTGATAATGCCTAGGCGCTAGTCGAAATCTAGATTTCCTTAGTAAAACCTGATGAAAAGAACGATTGATTGCTGTGCTCCATCATTTTGAAGACAGCATATACCACCTGTAATGGGACCACGGATAGATGAAATTGTGGACCTCGATCTAGTTAATTACATTGTGTCATAACATACCACATCACGATTAAATTCTACTAACTTTCTAATTTATCTATCGAGATACTGAAAAATAGATAGACACAGTCCTCGTTCCATGGATGAATAGTCAGATGCTTCCCAAAGTTGTAGTGCTTGCCAAGAAGATACATACACATATTTACAGAGGTAGAGATATGCTAGAGTTTCTTCCACATATAGTAAGTGGAATGATCCTTTTTTAACTGAAACTGTTCAATGATATTTCATTTAAAAGTTATTACCAAACTTGTCTCTCACATTTAGAAGCATGTACAACGAAACTTACAAGATCACTTTGCAACTCTTAGTTACATAGACCGTATTACTACACTGAAGTTGCAGAGAAGTCATATTTTGTGTAGCATTTTCATTATCTCATATCATTAACAATATACACATCAGTTGGACTACTAATAAATACACCAATGGATTAAAAAAACTGGCCATTAATAGTTTCTTTGACACTAGCGTAAACTAGACTTCATCAGTAGCTAAACATTTTATGGCTGTTAGCAAGTTGTAGCAAATGTGTGTTTTCGAGTAATGGACACCATTCTGGACCAAAATAAGTGGGTTTATATATTTTAGTGGATAATTATTATCTTTAGTATTTATTTCATTAAGTTAGAGCTTAGTATAAAATAATTATAAATATTAATTCATTTATTAACGAATAAATACACTGGGAACCAGTAGGTAATGGTCCCATTAACTCGATCAAGCTTCTACATGCCTTTTTCGAGTTCACACCACCAATAAATCATATTACAAGCTTTTGGACTCGGGAGGCGTTTGCTTGGCTTCGTGAACTAACCTTAAATATAAACTGGCGTGAAATAATCAAGTGAAAGTAAGCTACGGTTACCAGCGTTTCCATTCTCAAATTACACTAGAACACCCACATTGCAAACAAAGATTTGGTTAGTCGTTTCATAAAATCTGTGGTATACTCCTCCCAACTGAGTTTATTATGAAGTTACAGTCCCGATAATTTCACACTGTCAGCCATTGTAATCATAAACAGTAAGCTCGATATAATTTATTACTGCCCATGAGAATTCCATTAGCAGCTCTTCCTCAAATTATACTAGATTTGTTATTTATCGCAATGATTGTAACATCTACAAACAAAATATGTATTCACTATACTAGACAGATTCGTCAAGAGAGAATCCAGCTGTGATGGTATGTTAAAAAACTTACATGTCGTTTATATTTCAGTCTCAGCTGCACATTTAATACAAGCAAAATAGCTATGACGAACCTCCCACACTTTTGTTTACAACGGTGATGTCACTTGTGTAGGTCAGCAAACCCACCAATTATGTCCAACTACGCCCCTATCTACGCTCATACCTATGAAGTCACAAGCCATGCCACTTTTCTACCACTCCATCAAGCCAATGCCCCTATGAAACAGACAACTAAGCGCAGTATATACTGACCATTGAAACAGCCAATCAGAATTTAGTCTTAGAGTTACCATCTTCGCCATTTACAAAGGTATCCAACATGCTATATTTTGTGCCATGTTCAAAAGTATCCTGACAATGAGAATTATCTCACAAAATATGTGAGCTTCATCTAAAATGTTCAATGTTCAAAAGTATCCCAATGATCTGCGTTTTGTGTCATATTCAGAAATATCCAAAAGCCCTGAAATTGGTGCATTGTTCAAAAGTTTTTGGTTGGTTATTAAAAACGTGTAAAGATATTAAGAATATTAATATTACAACAGTATTTCCACAGTTAAAACGTACGTATTATTTTTAAAAATATGCGTTACACTACTGCCGCTCGAACTTAACAGATAAAACAGCACTTGTGAATGATCTATGTTCGATATCTGTGCTGCGCTTGGTGTAAGGCACAATGAAGACTCCCTTACTAAATATTTCAGCATCCAAATTATCAGTATTATTTACAAAAAAAATCTGTAAGTGCACACACACACACACACACACACACACACACACACACACACTCACACTCACACAAACACAAACACATATGCGTAGAAGGCAGTTGAGAACTCAACTTTGGTTTACTTGGTGTTATGTAAGAAAACGAACCTTACCAAGTCTATAGCTGCAAAAAATATGTTTTCTAAATATTACGCTCCAGAGATAGATGACACTAACAAATAGCCAGTCTCAGTTATTGTTATGTAACTGTCAACTACTGGTAGTATGCAATTAATGTGTGACCTACACTTGTTACCTAAAAACATCACTGTTCACTCTCAAAATAATTGCCGAAGCGACCTGTCCACGTCTAAACTGTTATACAACTGTACAAAACAACTCTACAAAAACAACAAAGTGAGTAGGCAGTTGACAGTTCGTTCTAGACCTAAATGAGACTGTGCACAAAAACGAATTGACCAATCACCATTTTACAGTGCTAGAAGGCGTTTTGACGACTTCTTTAGTGTATTGTATAACTTAAACTACATTTATTCGCAAAAAAATTAATTATATCGTGTGACGAAACCTTATGTTAGTCTTACACGTTCCACATCATTACAAAACGTCGTATTCATGATCTATGGAACAACTATTAATGTAATGTGATTTAATATGATAGAACAATTTCCTAATGCTCCAGACAGGAGATGTCAACACACAACATGGCTAAACAAATTTGTAGGCAGGGTTCCATAGAGAAGGAAAGAAGTTTGATATCTTGAAAATACGATTTCCGCACCTAAATAAAATTATTTATCAAAATACGTAATGATTTCGTGTACAAAACGCACTAAGTTACGTATCATAATATGCAAGTATACACCCTAAAACGAAAAATGACGCACCGTGAAGAAATCATCCGAATGGGACAGAAATCGTAAGATATGATTTACATGTACAGCCCAACAAATTATTGCAATTTCAGAAGAATTTACTGGTTTATTCAAGAGCTTCAAATTGAGAATGTCAATAACGCGGTGGTCCACCTCTAGCCGTTATGCAAGCAGTTCTTTGGCTAGGCACTGACTGACAGAATTCCTGCATGCCCTCCTCAGGGATAGTGTGACAAATTCTGTCCAATTGGCGCGCTAGATCGTCAAAATCTCGAGCTGGTTGATGGGTATTGACCATAATTCCCCAAACGTTCTCAGTTGCGTAGAGGTACGGCACCGTTACTGGCCAAGGTATGGTTTGACAAGCATGAAGACAAGCAGCAGAAACTCTCTCCGTGTGCAGGCGGGGACTATCTTGCTGAAATGTAATCCCAGGCTGCCACGAAGAGCAACAAAACAGGGCATAGAATATCGTCGATGTACCGCTGTGCTGTAAGTGTGCAGCGGATGGCAACCAGAGGGGTCCTGCTATGAAATGAAATGACACCTCAATCCATCACTCCTGGATGTTGGGCCATATGGTGGGCGTCAGTCAGGTTGCTATGCCACTGCTGTCTGGGGCGTCTCCAGACGCGTCTTCGTTACCAGGTCTCATTTCGAAGCAGGGCACCTCGCTGACGACAGTTCTACTCCTGTCAACCAGATGTTAGGCCGAATGTGCCTGGCACCGCTAGGTAGGGGCTTGTTGATGTGCAGAGCTCAGCCCCCTTTTCTCTGAGCAGCTGTTAATTGTCCCTGTGGTCACTGAAGCAGCAGTTGCACGTCAAAGAGATTATAATGATGAGTTCGGGGCTCTGAGTGATTCTCTCACGGCTGCTCGATCATCACATTCTGTCGTCCCTCTAACTCAACGGCTTCCTTCTTGACGCTGTGTTCGGCCATGACTCACTCATTCCTGCCAACATCCTCGAGTAGTGGCATCGCTCCTATTCAAATATCGAGTAATTCGCCGATTACTCGAACCGGTTTGTTTGTGTCTAACTACACTTCCTCTCTCAAATTCTGACATCTGCAACTATTGTTCGTGTACCTGTCTACGAAGCATTGTTACTCTCCAATTGAGTGTACAGAATGAAATTCGCAAGGACTTCATGCCCTGGTGTTGACATGTCTCCCATCGTGACATAATTGTTCTATAAGAATAAAAAATATACAAGGCTGGCACATTAGAATTCTTGTATAATATACAGGTTAAATTACGTATGGCTCACGTATTGGCACTCCTGATAAACTTACAGGTTAATCGACATTCTTAATTTTATCTTTGTTCATGCATTAAAGAAACCAAAGATTATCTCTTTTAATCTATCAAAATATATGAAAAGTTGTTCTATAATATTGCAATACATACATGTTGAAACGTCCCCTTAGAAAAATTATACAGGGCTGTGCTTAAACTGACACACAATATTTTTAGCGCAACGCAATCTGACTTTCAAAAATCCCTACAAAAGAATGGCCCTGACTAACATTAACCTATACCTTTGACAAATCACTTACCTCACCAAAAATCTTCGTTACTCGAACTACTGCAATACAGCGAGCGCCACTACTGCCAGCTAAATAAAAGATTCAAACTACTGAAGGCACTAACTACTGATAGGCATAGTTAGCAAATGAAAGATATTAATAGAGAACAAACAATGTATTTACCTTAATAGTCATAATATATATAGCAGTTCATGACAAATTACAAAACTCCGCCATCTCTTTCCCCACATCCACCACTGCTGGCAGCTCACCTCTAACTGCGCAACACTACGCGCTGTTCACATCCAGCTGCCCAACACTACAATGGCTGACAACAATGCAAACTAGCCACAGACTGCACACAGCACAGCCAGTGATTTTCATACAAAGAGCGCTATGTGGCGGTGGCGTTACGAATGTAAGAACCTAAACAGCCTACTTACCTATTTACCTTAATAGTCATAATATATATAGCAGTTCATGACAAATTACAAAACTCCGCCATCTCTCTCCCCACATCCACCACTGCTGGCGGCTAACCTCTAACTGCGCAACGCTACACGCTGTTCACATCCAGCTGCCCAACACTACAATGGCTGACAACAATGCAAACTAGCCACAGACTGCACACAGCACAGCCAGTGATTTTCATACAGAGAGCGCTACGTGGCGGTGGCGTTACGAATGTAAGAACCTAAACAGCCTACTTACATAGCCCCCATGCTCCCCACAAAAAATTTTACAAATTGTTTTGGGCACTGGGCAATACATATTTGTTAAAATGTTTGATAATCGTAATTACAATAACAAAGAAATCAGATGGACACACTTATTGATACAATGTTGGTCAAAAGCTAAAATTTTCTCAGTCCATAAAGACAGTCCAGATTGTTCATCACAGTAAAATTTCGGTGTTTTTTTTTTTTCGAAGTCTGAGCAGTAAAAGACAATGCACACGGAAGTAGTGGATTTCCATGCAGTCTTGAAGTAGTAGTGTTGTCCTTCCAACGGAAAGACAGTGCTGACTCTTGACATGCAGACAGGTAATGGGCCACAACAGGGCAAACCCACAGCAGAGTCAGTCGAAGTTTTGATGAATATTGGTAGGTAGGTCATCACAGAGTAGACCCACTGTTGTCCTGGTAGAGATTACGGTATTGGTGGGCCACCAGAGATGCAGACCCACTGTAGTCCTGGTAGAGATTGTGGTATTGGTGGGCCACCAGAGATGCAGACCCACTGCAGTCCTTGTAGAGATGGCCAGCAGCCATCTGTGGTGACTGTGCGGGTGCACAATCACCATTGAAGAGTGTTGCAGTTAATATAGCAAGTCCATAATCAACACTTGTGCACTCACAAAGTTTTTGGAACTTTCCTTAGAACCAGCAATGCTGTTATCCAGTCCCTTGCTGAATTATTAACACACATGTAAACACTAAGAGCCCTAACTTCCCACATATTGTCCATATACTATGACCAACAGAAACGTGTGCAGTGAAATGTAACTTACAAGTTACTTAATTTGATGAACTGGTGTCAATTACAATTTTATAACATAATAATACAATAACAAAGGTACAAAATACATCATTAAAAACATAACAATACAGATAACATTTATAGTAATACAGGCTTTACAAAAGAATAGAAATAGACATATACATCAGTGTTACAGGAATTATGACATGAGTACATACATAAAAGATCAGAATAATTATTGAAACATCCACTTCACACATTAGCATTAAAACAAAACAGAATAAATAATGTCTAAGCATATTTACAAGGTAAATAACATATTATTAATGCCAATTATATTTGAGGATAACAGCATTCCTCATCATAGTGAATGTAGCTTAGTATTAGAAGAAGAAAAAATTCTATGAAACTACACAGAGACAGGAAGAAAACAAATACACAAGGGTACACAAACACATAGTGGGATAACACAAAAGGAAAGGACAGGGTTTGTTTTCAGTGTAATATTTGGTACTGCAGTCCAACCCAAAACTTCATTCCATAGATCTTTCGTCTTATTTCGACCTTTGCTTCCACCAAAAAAATCCTATCCAAGCATGCTTTCTGTATTTTTCTCGTATAACCTCTCAGTGCATGTCTTCAAATTCATCGCAACTCATTCTCTTATAGGCTACCCCCTCTCAAGCTAACTTAAATCTACTGAGCTCAGATGCTAAATGAGGCAATGAAGCAGCATAAAACAATTAACACAAACATCAAGGACAAAAATTTTAAATAGGCAAAGCAATTGCAGTACGACAACTAATATAAGGCACTGTGCAGCAAACAAGAAAAATAAATCCGTAGTAAAACTGGCTTAACAGCGTAATACAAAGTCAAATTCAGTAACAATATGCTTGGCAAACATCAGCAATAAATGCTGTAACTTATACCTAAGCATGACAAAGCTCAAGCAGAAAAAATAGTACACTAAAGACAACAATGCAGACAAGGGAAATGTGTATTCACATCTTAATGTCTATGTAATTAAAGTGGTGCACCACAAATTGTTCTACAAAAAATTACCAAGTACATGAAAAGCAAATTATTATGCAGTTCCTGTGAAGGGAAATGTCTTTTTGTACTCCCTCATTTTTTTGGAAGTAGATCATACAATTACTGTTTACTGGATCTGTAGGCATAAAATATCTATATTAGTACATATATTTAATTTTATTTTAACCAATGCTGCAGTGCAGCTAGAAACTAGATATTAAACAAAATGAGTAAATAAATACATAAAGCAAGCCATATGGCATTTTTCTCAACTAGCAAGACAATAGCTGAGAAATGTTTCTCATCGTTTCTTTAGGCATTTTAGTAAATATCATAAATTAAGAGCTCCAAAGTATAATCATATGTTTTCAAGTTTGAGCGTGTCGTATTTACGATGCTTTCTATAAAGGAATGTCAATAGCGAGGTTAATGGCCTCCCTTTTTTTTCTACCTGTGCCTCTGAAAAGGAACACACTAATGGCTTTTTCTCCAGCCGGCTGACACAGCTGGGTGCCCACAACGCATTACGTGCAGGTGGTCACTTAACATTCTTACGGAAATATTTACGACTGCAGTTTCCGCTACAGTGACAGTCTCATATAAAAATATTTCACAGGTCAAGAATTTATGTTGCAAATGTGTCGAAACAAAATCCTATAAATATAACAGTGTCCAAAAAATTTTCCCCGGCATTGTGATACATTCACGAATATAGACACACATTTCATAACTCTTAAAGTACGTTTCTTAGTTTCCAACATCCTTTTCCACAAATCAGAGTCCCTAAACACTACTCATTATTCATATATGTATTCGTCGACACTTCTTCAATATTTCATCATAATAAATATGTAGCATAATCAAATTCCTCATATATAGTAGCATCATCTTATTGATCATAAACATACCTCAACAGCATAACACACATCGTCGTCGTAAAAATAACATCATAACACCTCAGTCAAATCTGAAAATCGTCGTAGCTTCTGCCAATAATTTCAAAATCTAAAAAATATTCTCTGCTCATTTCAATAGTGTCATCTAACTCAAACGTACTTTAAAATCATGCTCCCTTACCAAATACATCATTCAACGCTCTCATAGTATCACAATGGTTCTGAAAAAATATGAACAGTTCACAAAGTACAGACAAAATACAATTTCGTAAGTGTGAAGTAATCCAACTCTGTAATTGCGTAAACATGTGTCACTGATGTAGTAAAAAAAAGTTTATCTCTCAGTTAAATGATCAGATAGCTGTGAAATTTATGTATTAGAGAAATATGGTACCGATGTGTAAAGTTGTATAAGCAAATACCATATTAGCTAGGGCTCCTTGTGCTTGCCAAACACATGATACACAAAGTAAGCGTGTACCCCCCTGAGGATTAATGAATAATACCCTCAGGTGTTACAGATTACAAGAATGGAATGAAATGTATTACGGAAAACCTTTGTATCATCGTACTTCAAATATCTTTAAAAATAAATGATTTAAGTACAAAATTAACCACTCAAATACGTGTCCTGTAGTGCTAAATGTGCGTCTTGCTGTAAGATAATCTCTGTGGAAGTGTCGTAGTTATTGTCCTCCGAAAGCTAAGTTCTGCAGAAGTCAATGTACTTACCTCATGATAAACAAAAGTGAGATGCTTTGCGTATAGATATCTTAGTTATTATGCTTATTGTTGTGGTGAAGAAAGTACTGTGCTGTAACGTATTGTTGTGCTACGAAAGAGGCTGTCTCATTGTAGCTATACCACAAAAGTTACGCCTAAAACATGTCTGACTTTACAGAAGAATTAAAAAAAAAGTGTGCAGATATAAAGCAGATACACCGCAAAAGCAACATTGTAAATTGTCACTCATTAGCAGCGTCGTGATAAAATCGTGTAGCTGTCACACAAACAAACCACTATGTCATCTGGCATTTCACAGAAAGCACCTCAAATCCAGAATCCACTCTCAAGCAAACCAAAATGTTGCATGAAAATCTCATTAGCAGTGCCGGTATATGTTCCAAATATTTGAGCCTCATAGCCGTTACGCGATCGTGCAACTAACAAGCAAGAATGTACAAACAACAACACTGCGTCGTCCGTTCACTATAACAATGCATTCGTAATTTCTGTTTAAATAAGTTCTCTTGGTTCTTGAGTGGATATTGAACTTCAAAACATTGTTGCATGTTAACAGTTTCTCAGTGCGACAAATTGTACAAGTAGCGTTAAGTGAAAATTTTATAGCAAAGACTAAGTTAAAAAGCAGATTATCTGTCAATAAATGGTTTTACATGTGAAATGTGGTGTAAACCTTTACTCTTCCTAGTACGCAGTGTTTCAACTTCGACGCAATTATCATGTGGTATACGTCGGTAAAGAATACGGGAATTTTTCTCAAGGTTAGCGTCTATGTTATTTGTCCCTGAGCCAGCGGGCGCACGTGGCTGCCTGCGGTGCGAGTCATTGTCTGTTTCTTTGTTGGCGCGCGTCGTTATTGGGATTTGGAGACCTAACTTCTACAAATTCACCGTGACGAGAGGGCCCTGCCCTGTTTAAATCCCGCCAGTTCTGATGAAATTCAGGTCTGTCGTTATGATTATATCGTCTGTCGTCATGTCGGTAGTTCCTGTACTTTCTTTCTTGTCGGTTAAGTGGTGGAGAATTTCTCCCTGAATCGTAACTGCGCGCTGGACCGTTGCGTCTAAAGTTATTCTGTCTCCCTTGATAATATATATTTTGGTTCCCATATTGTCTGTTTCTATGGTAATCTCTGTCATATTCATTACTACGGAAATGCGATCTTTCTCTGTAACTAGTATTACTCTGCCAGTGGTTGTCATATGGGTGGTGTCTGTTTTGGTCACGATTTGCGTTGTAAGAATAGACTTGTCGTGTCCAGTTATTGTTTCTGTCGTCACGAAATTGTGACAGATGTGACCTGTAGTGATTGTTTTCCTGTTTTCGCATCCCGTGACTGTCTGTGTCAATTTCTAATTCTTGTAAGAGTCCCTGAAAAGCTTCAGTATCGTCTTTGCAACGCCCTGCCAAAATAATATTTCTTAAATGTTCAGGCAATTTCATTAAGCAAATGTGGATGAGTTCTGAGGGGCTGTATGGGTTTGACAGGTACTGATTCTTGTGCAACACGTCTTCAAAATATTTCACAAGACTAGAAAATTCAGATTGTTCGAAATGTTTCATCATCATGATGCCATGTTTTACTCGGTCTTGTGTGGCTTGAGACCAATATGCTGAGAGGAAGGCATGGTAAAATTCTCCTTCACTGTGGCAATCGTGAATGACCGATCGCATTCTTACAGCTGGTTCATTCTATAAGTAGCCACACATAAATTCTAATCTGTGTTCTAAAGACCAGTTGGGAGGAAAACAATGAGAGAATTGATGGAGCCATGCTTGTGGATGAATGTCGTTGCCAGAATTCTTAAATGTTTTGAATTTACGTGTAGTAATGAACAGCTTATAGTCAAAATCATCGAGTCGGCGAGTAGCATATCGGTCATTGTTACGTCGTGTCGGCGGTTCCATCTCAAAATTCGGTGTACATTGCCAATTTCTTTCATAACTTCCGAAATGCCATGTGTTATTATTTTGTGGCTGTTCTGTATTTCTATGTCCCTCTTCCCGTATTGGGGCGGGAGTGTCCTCTGAAATACGTAATTCTTGTATTACCTGTGTCAGCTGATCTTGTACTTCCCGGATTTCTCTTTGGTGTTGCTTATTAATTTTATTCTGATTTTGTTTGAATTTCCTAATTTCTTCGCACTCTTCTGTGTCTGTGATGGCTACAGGTCTTGTGTCATTCAGATCATCATCTACCTTTGCAGATAAGTTAGTGAACTGATCCGAAAGTTCGCCTACTTTCTCCGATAGTGTACTTATTTCCTCAGTGTGTTTTTCTGAACCAAGTTTCAGAGTGTCCATTTGTGTTGAAATCGTATCTACTGTGTCCTTTAAGTTTTCTTGAGTTTTTGCAAGTTGCGTAACCGAATCGGCAGATGCAACTGAGTCAATTTTAGCTTGCAAGGTGTCGTGATTTTCATGAACAATAGTTTGGAGTTCTTTTATGGCTGCTTCGTGATTCTGTAATGCATTTTCATGCCGCGAAAAAATAGGTTGAAAATGCTCACAAATTTGTGTTTTTACGTCATTACAGACTTTTTGACATTTCGATTCAATTTTATGTAACTCAGTAGTTAAATCTTCACGTGTTTGTTCAAGTGTGGTGTCTAACTTCCGAAGATTTTGTTCCATTGTGTCTAACTGTTGCTGTGTTTGTCTCTGGTGTTGTTCCATTGTATCTAACTTTTGAAGATTTTTTTTCCATTGTGTCTAACTTTTGAAGATTTTGTTCCATTGTGTCTAACTTTTGAAGATTTTGTCCCATTTGTTTCTGATTTTATTCAAGCGTTGTGTCTAACTTTTGTAGCCTTTGTCCCATTTGTTGCATTAACTGTAATAACAGTGCACTGGTGTCTGAAACATGTTCCTCAGTGCTATTCGGCAGTGCATTTGAACTGGCAATATTCGCATTTTGAAAAGCAGAAAATGTGTCTTGATTTATTTGAGAAAACGGTGAGGACGCAAAACCTGAATCTACAGTATTTGCAAGATTGTGTCCTGTCATTTCGGAATCCTGAGGCGAGCTGTTGCCGACCGATCGATCGATAATGCTTCCCTGTTCACTAATTGTTTCACTGCCTACGCCATTGCTTGCCGCCCGCTCCATTTCCTTATGCACAATTACCAAATTACTACTTCGAATGTCTGCTAATTCACTACACAGTGGTGCTGATAAGTTACACTCGTCGTCACTATTATTTCTCAGTTTACTTTGGAGCCTAGTGTTACGTTTTTCACACGCCATTATTGTCACAATATTTCACACGATAACACAGAAAAGCACAATTTGAAGAGCAAAAATAAGAGAACACATTAACATAACGCTGAAAATAATATCTAGTTAATTGCAAGCGCAGCTGCGAAATACTTGGTGCAAATCTACATGCATGCCACAACTGTTTTACTGTGCAACAATGAAAAACCACAACTACCAAGGAAATTCTCTCTATAATTACGCGCTAGCAATAAACAAAAGCTACACTAAATACACAAACTACAAGAAAAAATCAGAAGATTCCAGTGTAGATGTAGATGTAGATTAGAAAACTCCAGCGAAATGCAGGAAGATCTGCAGTGGATAGGCACTTGGTGCAGGGAGTGGCAACTGACCCTTAACATAGACAAATGTAATGTATTTCGAGAACATAGAAAGAAGGATCCTTTATTGTATGATTATATGATAGCGGAACAAACACTGGTAGCAGTTACTTCTGTAAAATATCTGGGAGTATGCATGCGGAACGATTTGAAGTGGAATGATCATATAAAATTAATTGTTGGTAAGGCGGGTACCAGGTTGAGATTCATTGGGAGAGTCCTTAGAAAACGAAGTCCATCAACAAAGGAGGTGGCTTACAAAACACTCGTTCGACCTATGCTTGAGTATGCTCATCAGTGTGGGATCCGTACCAGGTCGGGTTGACGGAGGAGATAGAGAAGAACCAAAGAAGAGCGGCGCGTTTCGTCACAGGGTTATTTGGTAAGCGTGATAGCGTTACGGAGATGTTTAGCAAACTCCAGTGGCAGACTCTGCAAGAGAGGCGCTCTGCATCGCGGTGTAGCTTGCTGTCCAGGTTTCGAGAGGGTGCATTTCTGGAAGAGGTATCGAATGTATTGGTTCCTCCTACTTATCCTCCCGAGAAGATCACGAATGTAAAATTAGAGAGATTCGAGCGCGCACGGAGGCTTTCCGGCAGTCGTTCTTCCCGCGAACCATGCGCGAGTGGAACAGGAAAGGGATGTAACGACAGTGGCACGTAAAGTGCCCTCCGCCACACACCGTTGGGTGGCTTGCGGAGTATAAATGTAGATGTAGATGTAGAGGTATCCTAGGCTAAGGGTCGACATATAAAACGTCCCCTTTGAACAATTTTATACAAGACTGTGCTTAAACTGACACACAATGTTTTTAGCGCAACGCAATCTGACTTTCAAAAATCTCTACAAAAGAATGGCCCTGACTAACATTAACCTATACCTTTGACAAATCACTTACCTCACCAAAAATCTTCGTTACTCGAACTACTGCAATACAGCGAGCGCCACTACTGCCAGCTAAATAAAAGATTCAAACTACTGAAGGCACTAACTACTGATAGGCATAGTTAGCAAATGAAAGATATTAATAGAGAACAAACAATGTATTTACCTTAATAGTCATAATATATATAGCAGTTCATGACAAATTACAAAACTCCGCCATCTCTCTCCACCACTGCTGCGGCTCACCTCTAACTGCGCAACGCTACGCGCTGTTCACATCCAGCTGCCCAACACTACAATGGCTGACAACAATGCAAACTAGCCACAGACTGCACACAGCACAGCCAGTGATTTTCATACAGAGAGCGCTACGTGCCGGTGGCGTTACGAATGTAAGAACCTAAACAGCCTACTTACAATGTCACTGTTGCTGAACTTACAGCTTGAAGTGCTCTTGTCAACAAGAATAATTTGATCTTTGTACCAAAGTAAACAATGCTATTCCCACGTCTCATACGTCAATATTGTCTGTCAAAACTCTTCTTAGTTCAGCAGAAACAGATATCAAAGTCAGAAAAACAATCCCAGATTGCAGATTGCAGATTGGCTGTTTTGTTTTAATGACCAGTAAAATACTGTGCTGACTATGACGTCACGCAGTACAGCTGAATGACCTGAAAGTGATTTCATGATGACATCATAAAAAGGGGCTATGGCTTGCCATGCCATGGATACAGTAGTGTTTTGTGCATGTGACGTTATGAATCTGGAAAATCTTATGCTTGTTGAAAGAAGTCTTGACTTGCTGGCATCAACAAGCGACAACTTCCTAACCATTCACTTTTGTTTGTTGGACCAAGCTGCAGTTTACAAAATAAGCCTCAACTTGCTAAGTTGATGATATATGGAGCAGTTTGTTACAGCTTTGTTTAACAACAGTGATGCAGAGGCAATATGTAACAATTTCATATTGAATATTTATTAATATTATATATTTGTTACATTTCTGTGTAACTGTGATGATGTATGAGGCAACTTACTGAAATTTTGTTGCTTGAGATACTATCCAAGATTCAGTAGTTGACAGTCACTCTCAAGTTATAGCGCATTTACTGTCAGCTTCTGATGATACATTTAGCTGCTGCGCACTGTCAGGTTACCACGCACGCATTGCCAGATTCTGGTGCTGGAATACCATCTAAGGGCCAGAAGGCGACACCCAGCGGCAATATATGGGTCAATTTTTTACGATTGTGGTGTAACATGTCAATGTAAGGGATAATTTGTAACGATTTTCCTATAACAGGTGCAATTTGCTACCATTGTACTGTAGTTAGAGGTATATGGTGTAATTTGTTACAATTAGGCTGTAACATAATGATGTATGGGACAATTCGTTGTAATGTCTCTGTTAAATAACAATGCATGGAGCGTTTTGTTACAGTTTCAGTGTAACATTGCAGTAACATTTGTTACAGTTTTGTTTCTTGCTCATCTGTAACTGAGAAAACTATTTGTGATCCAACAGCTGACACACAATGTCAAGTTTGAAACATACATTGTTAGCATATAGTGTTACAAGACGTTTTAAAATCCAACAGCTGACACTCGCTGCCAAGTTATGACAGACAGGCTGTCTATTTCAGTTCTGAATGCCTATTTGTTTGCTTCAGCTATTGCTGTCTTGTCTGCTTAGTATTGTATTTCCCACTATGAGGTAGTATACATTAGCATTCTCAGTAGAAGACGACAAACTTTTTGTACGATGAGGCAATTTCTTATAATGTTGCTGTAACATGGTTGTAGGTGGGTACTTTCTTACACTTTAGCTTCAACATGCTGATGTGTGGGTCAGTTTCTCACAATTTTGCTGTAATATTTGATGTGTGGGGAACGAAGTATCTTGTTTTCTCCACTGTGCAATAGCATAAGTTAGTATCGCTGGCAGAAGATGACAAACAGTTTTGTAATGTAATATAAAGTTATGTCCTAGCATGGGGTCACTATAATGCGTGGCTAACTTTGATATTGGCTTCAGCTGAATTAAGATGAGTTGTTCACAAATAACATAGCTACTTTAGACATTAGAATAACATTATTCCCTTTGGTACAAAGATCAAACTATTCTCGCCAACAACAACACTTTAAGATGCAAGTTAAATGCACACTAGTGCCATATGTGTTTTGTAATGTTACAGAATAAATCTTTATGCATTTTCATAAATAACACAGATAGTTTTATTTCTGTGTAACAGTGGAATGTTTGATTATTATTAAATATCTGTAATTACACTTGCATATTGTGATAAGTAACTTCCATATATTTTGTATTCTAAATCGTTAAGTATTTTGATAAGTAATTTTATTTTGGTTTGAAGATCGTATTTTAGAGATACGAAACTTTTCTCTCTGTGTGGAATCTTGCTCATCATTTTCTTTAGCGATGTTGCGTATTTACATTTCCTATCTGGACCATTAAAAAGTTTTTCTAGCATATTACGAATACATGTAGTTTAAGTGGCGCATTAAAGTTCTCGTCAGAGTTTCTTGTTCCACACTAAAATGATGCTTGGGCAATTCGTTTTTTTGTGCACAGCCTCAAGTGGGCCTTCTGTCAATTGTCTGTTGACTTTGTTGTTTTAGCAGAGTTATTCTAATAGCACTCTTCCAGCAGATGAGAGTTATAAAATAGTAACTGAAGCTACCTATTTTTTTGTGTTAGCTATACATGTTTTGTACAGTTATGAGCTTGGACACTTTCGTTTTTGAACAAAACATCATTTAGGTCTAAGATGAATTGCCATCTACGTGCTTACCATGTGTGTGTGTGTGTGTGTGTGTGTGTGTGTGTGTGTGTGTGTGTTTTATAAGCAATAGTGGTAATCGAGATGAAGAAATATTTTAATACAGAGGGCTCCACTATGCCTTACTCAAAATATGGTACCGAGATCGATCTTAGGTCATCGACATATTCTACTTAACCTGTAAATTTGATCAGCAACAGTGTCGTACATTTTGACAGACAATACGGGCATATTGGTCATGAATAGTTTTTTATAGCTATTCAATTCTTTTGAACACGGTGAAAATTTTGGGTCATTTAGATATTTTTTAACATGCTGGAAAATTCATATCGTTCGTACACTTTAGAACATGACGTCATGGTGAAGAAATCATACTTAGAGAACGTGGCTTGTGACGACATAGGTAAAGGACTGACCTGTGCAAGTGACCTCACATATGTAATCAACTTGTCGCAAGTTCACTATAGGTATTTTACTAATATAGTACTGTATGACTAGTTTCGGTCTTCCTGCATCATCTTCAGATTTATACAGCTGCGAAAGTATCCGTTCTAGTTACATTCGAACTATATTTCAGAATACTTTTTTAAAATGTGTATTGATTTAATTATTTTGTGGAAAATTGTACAGTAGCAACACTCATTCCAACAAGGAGAGAGCCTTTTATTTCTCAGTGCTAGCAGACTCCAATGACGACAGGTACTTCGCCTGTACTACTTATGGATTGTCATAGAATATGAACTGGAAGGCGCGTTAGTGAAGCACTCTGAGGATTTTGAGTCTCTTCGCTGAATCCGCACATACACCCTACCGAGGCAAGGACATCTACACCATTACACACACAAGAAATATATCTTAAACTTCTCTTAAACTTCTTCTCTCGTTCCTTACTTGCTATATACATGTTTCAACGAGAAAGTAAGCTATGAACTCAATATTAATGTAGGTTTTTCTGTAGAAATATGGGAACTACTAGAAAATATAAGCTCATTCCAAGATCCCTAAGTGCCCCAATGTAATAATTTAGAGGATGGATAATCTAACATAATTTCTTACATTTTATACTTCTGCAGTTTCTTTTCCTTCATTCGTATGTTCGCTACATCGCATTGTAGTTAGCTGACTAAACATTTATTGTTTGTAATGTAAACTCGATATTTGTAGTCCAATATACACTAAAGAGCCAAAGAAACTGGTACACCTGCCTAAAATCGCGTACGGCCCCCTGCGAGCTCTCAGAAGCGCCGCATCACGACGTGGCATGGACTCAACTAATGTCTGAAGTAGAGGGAACTGACACCATAAATCCTGCAGGGCTGTCCATAAATACGTAAGAGTATGAGGAGGTGTAGATCTCTTCTGAACAGCAGGTTGCAAGACATCCCAGATATGCTCAATAATGCTCATGTCTGGGGAGTTCGGTGGCCAGCGGAAGCGTTTAAACTCAGAAGAGTGTTTCTTGAGCCACTCTGTAGCAATTGTGGATGCGTGGGGTGTCGCATTGTACTGCTGAAATTGCCCAAGTCCGTCGAATTGCACAATGGACATGAATGGATGCATGTGATGAGAAATGATGCTTACGTACGTGTCTCCCGTCAGAGTCGTATCTAGGCGTATCAGGGGTCCCATATCAATCTAGCTGCACATGCCCAACACCATTACTGAGCCTCCACCAAATTCAACAGTCCCTGCTTGTAGACCGAGCGAGGTGGCGCAGTGGTTAGACACTGGACTCGCATTCGGGAGGACGACGGTTCAATCCCGCGTCTGGCCATCCTGATTTAGGTTTACCGTGATTTCCCTAAATCGCTCCAGGCAAATGCCGGGATGGCTCCTTTGAAAGGGAACGGCCGACTTCCTTCCCCATCCTTCCCTAAACCGATGAGACCGATGACCTCGCTGTCTGGTCTCCTTCCCCAAAACAACCCAACCCCCCCCCCCCCCCCTGCTTGTAACGCCGGAAATGCATATCCTCCTGTTTCCATCTGTTGTACTAAGATTTTTTTCCTTATTTTGTTACCTGAAGATATGACATTTCTGTGTCTTTATATATTGTAATTGTTTTAGAATTTGTATATATATATATATATATATATATATATATATATATATATATATATATATATATATATTTATTTATTTATTTATTTATTTATTTATTTATTTATTTATTTATGCATTTATGTCGATGTATAATTGGTTTGTTTTGTAAATATTATTTGTATTTTTACGCTGGGTCTGGCCTAGGGAAAACTATGCTATCGAACGATTACATCGATAGGTCGTGTGGAGAATCAAAGTGTTTTGGATCTTTGGTAGTGTTAACTCTGCCGAGTGGGGAGTGGGCAGAGCAGAGTCTGGCTGGAGTAGGACGGTGGAGCAGGTGTGTTGAGTGACGCTCCCGCGAGTTGCCGCGCTTTCGGGGTTTGGCAGCATGTAATTGCCCTCGACTTGCTACGATAGTTTCTGGCACGGTGTCGCGGACGGGAACCATTAGCTGGCGCACATCAAGAGCCCGTTTCGCCTGGTGACCGTGTCGAGAAGAAGGCGCGCCAACAACCAGCTTCTGCAACAGCGACGGCCGACAATAAGTGATTAACGCCACCTCCTCGATCGACGACTTCAAACCTTCAATCAACCAAAAAGGAAGACTGAAAGCACGTAAAGTTTTAGAACCTTATGGCAGACCTCAGCTTTTCAAACTGTTCCATTTGCTTCACTAAAATACAGCAACTTAGCAAGAATCTTTGTTGCTCATTGTCCCAATTGCATTACCAAGCAGGGTCCCTTCCTTTTCCGAAACGCCAGCATTAAAGTAATATCATTCCATTTCACTGCTTTAATTTGAAAGTTCACTTAAAGTATTCATAGCTGGCTTCAATAAACAAACAGAACTATATTTAGATTACTCAAGCACAAATTAAGAGTGCGAGTTTTGTTACCATATTTTAGCTTACCTGTGACTGCAGCTCAGCTTGGTACGTACTAAATTTTACTATTGTTAATTGTTCAAAATCATTTAATTCAAGTTTAAAGTTAAATCTCTTATTTCTAAACTGCGCAGGTTCAAGTTGGTTTTGAGATGATTGTTGAGGTATGCCCAAGACTAACCTTATTTTATTTAATTTCGTAGTGCTTCAGAAACAAAGTTCACTATTAATTTCAGTCACTAAATTAACTTTCAGTTTTCCGGTTTTATTAATTCTTTTGCTAAATTAAGTCAGAGTGTAGCGAAATTTATTGCTTCTGACAAACATTCAGTTTTCACACAACACGTGTCAACTTCCAGTTGCCACGCTATTAGTGCTAATTGTATGTGCATTAACCTTTCTTTTTCAGTTATTATAGCAGTTGTCCATAGGACTGGCGACCGTAATTTTCCCCAAATCTCAAATATCTAATTAACGTCAGTTAATTGTTAACGTAACGACTGGACATTAACTTTCTTTATTAACTTTACTCTTTTTCAAAATTAATTTCCACCAATTTTATTTGCATTTTTCCTTTCATTTAAATGTAACCCTTCCTCCCCCTTTACCGACAGATTAACTTCGGTGACGATTCCTTTTCCCAAATTTCCATTAGGTACACGCGGTTTAATTTTTCACTGTCATTAAGGTCGATAAGTGAGTTGGAGGTTACATGCTGACATGTAGGGTCCATGGATTTATGAGGTTGTCTCCATACCCGTACACGTCCATCCTTTCGATACAATTTGAAACGAGACTCGCCCGACCAGACACCATGTTTCCAGTCATCAACAGTCCAATGTCGGTGTAGACAGGCCCAGACCAGGCGTGAAGCGTTGTGTCGTGCAGTCATCAAGAGTACACGAGTCGGTTCCGGAAGCCCATATCGATGATGTGTCGTTAAATGGTTCGCACGCTGGCACTTGCTGATGGCCCAGCATTGAAATATGCAGCAATTTGCGGAAGGATTGCACTTCTGTCACGTTGAACGTTGATTCTCTTCAGTCGTCGTTGCTACCGTTCTTGCAGGATCTTTTTTCGGCCACAGAGATGTTGGAGATTTCATATCGTATTCCTGATGTTCACGATATTGTCGTATGGAAAAGTCTCCAGATCATCGCTACCTCGGAGATGCTGTTCCCATCGCTCGTGCGCCGAATATAACACCGCTTTCAAACTCACTTAAATCTTGATAACCTGCCATTGTAGCAGCAGTAACCTATCTAACAACTGTGCCAGACTCTTGTTGTCTTACATAGGCGTTGCCGACCACAGCGCCGCATTCTGCCTGTTTACATCTCTCTGTTTTTGAACACGCTTGCCTATACCAGTTTCTTTGACTCTTCCGTATAGCTGTTCTCTAGCTCATTTAATGATGCATCGGTTGGTCATCTGTTGACTGACAAAACTGATATTTCGTTCTACATTGCAAATATAAAAATAAGTCATGTGTTAGTGTAATGATGCTGTCCAACGTAATCTAAATCCATTGTATTCACGCTGCACAGTATTCTTCAGGTTTAACCCCAAAAATGAACCCCTTTAAGTGAAAGAACAGGACTTTTATTTGGGAGAAATATCCTACCACCCCTACACCTCTCTCCCTCCCCCCTCCATCTCCAAAAAAAGCTTCTGCTGTCTGCTATGTTGATATAACTTATAAGTGACTTTCTCATATCATTTCAAGCGAATGTGCTTGCAAGTACCAGTCTTTAATGTGCTTCCCACTGCCTACCGTTGATTACTGCGTCGACCTTCATACTTTCTTCCACATCAAATGAGACGATAGTGGTTCTTTACTTTCAAATCGCAAATTCTTAATTCATCAACAAAAAATGAGCATGCTCTGCTGTCGACCAGAAGGCCGTTTGAGAAATTCGTGCACATTTGTGAATGCAGAGGCAGAATTCCTGACCAGTTATCACATGTATCGCTTTTTCGTATGTCCAATTTCCCCACATCATACAGGAGCCACTGTACACATGACATTCGATGTAGATCGTCTCTGAACCACGGACTCGTTCATAAAACAGCCAAATTTCACTTCCCAAAATAATTATGCAGAGACATATAGTTCACTTAATTCCTCTCGTTTAATCATACCGAAATATTACATGCGTTGTTAACTGTAGGACAGAGGGTGTATGTGAAATTAAAGTGCTAGTTTTGCAACTAAATGAGTTCTTCGTTATAATCAAGATCATTGCTGCAGCATGAATCCTTTTCTTCAACTTACCGCAAAGTACGTTTATCCGGTCTAAATCTGAAACTCAGTTCTAACGCACGTTATCTGTGGGGATTCATCTGTGTAACACAAGATCTCCCGCGAAGGACTGAGTACGCCGCCATGTGAAATTATCAAAGGTGGACGTCGCACTGTCCGACTGCAGTGAAGAGACCTGACAAGCGAATTTTTGCCTTTGTGCATCTCTTCCGCACACAATACGATAAATAAATCATTGCTGTCACCCTGGGGTGTTGTCAGAAAGACGTGGCCCAAAAATTTAATTTCCGCTCAGCTGCGGTCCTTTCCAAGAGAGACTGTCAAGCAGAATGAACAGACAGATTAATAACAATCAGTGACGTACCCCACATAAAGCGCTCACTACGAAGTAATTTCCAACATGTATTTTGACATTGGTCATTTAATATATTACTCTTGACATATATGAGCTTCCTACTGTGCAAGAAAAGTGGAAAGCAGAGTATATTTGATATTTTTCTTGTAAGTATTACAGAAGCCTAACGTGTCTGAATATTCACTATCGACAACCACGAAATGCAACAGATTAAAAGTAAATAGGAACTCTCAAATTACCACGTGAGATAGTTAAGAAAGATGCTCATGGCTTTCGGTGTTTGCAGAACAGACTATCCAGGACTACAGAAACCCGTCAAGACAGACATTACCTAAGTCTTTGATAAGCATGTTACTGAATATGTCTAATACAGTCATTGCAGAAGGACACACAGTAAACGAAACTCTGTGTGTGAAATTCCTACTAGTCATAAAGATGGATAACAAATTGAGGTGGTACCAACACGAGAATAAGATAACTAAAGAGTTCAGTTTTGTTTATTTTCCAACTAAAAATCTCTCTCAGTGTTGACCTGGAAATGGGACCAAATACTTCCGCTCATTACTTCCCAATACTGTTGAAATACAGCTAACGCCAAAAAGTTATTTTTTCTACGCAAACAGACAGTAAGAAAATTATGTAAGCTGATAATTCAACATCTTGCACAAGGGTTGGAGGGATTGGGTGTTGTGTTGTCCTAATCACCATCATTTCATCCCCATCGACGAGTACGTCGCCGAAGTGCCGTCAAATCGAAAGACTTGCACCCGGCGAACGGGGTACCCTACTGGAGGCCCTAGTCGCAAGACATTTATTTATCTTGCAGAAGTGTTTTCTTGCAGAAGAGTTTTCAACACTCGTGAACTAGTACATTAACTTCCTAATGCAGTATGCGATTAATAATAATAATTAATTTAGGATGGATTGTGCAACTCACAATGACGATACTAAAAGTATTACTGTCTAGAATTCAGAGTGAAGTCATATATTCCAGTGCAAAATCCTCTAACGGGTTGCTAGTAGATATCATCAGCCACGAAACGAAATTCTCAGATAGTCCAACACAAAATAACGGAGTCTGTTACTAACCACTCCTTCTGTAATTTACCAGACGAGTTGGACTCGTGGACGTAAATTCTGGTTAACACTGATGTTTAAATAATATATAGGGTGACTTTTGATATACGTGTAAAATCAAACCGTACTGATAGTTTTCTGAGACTCATACAAAAAAAGCAGAAACAACATAAAACTAACTAAATTATACGTAACATGATTACAATATAAAGATTTCATGGCACTGTCTCCTCTAAATCAAGCAAGTTTGACGAGCAGTGCATGAAAAGTTTCAGTCGTGAACAGAGCGTAGATGGTAGAAGGAAATACTAGGGTGAGTCAAATGAAAACCTTAACTATTTTTTAAAATATTATTTATTGTGCAAAAGTGGTACAAAGCTGTATCACTTTTCAACATAATCTCCCCCACGCTCAATGCAAGTCCTCCAGCGTTACAAAGTGCATAAATTCCTTTAGAAAAAAATTCTTTTGGAAGTCCAAATGGTTCAAATGGCTCTGAGCACTATGGGACTTAACTGCTGAGGTCATCAGTCCCCTAGAACTCAGAACTACTTAAACCTAACTAACCTAAGGACATCACACACATCCATGCCCGAGGCAGGATTCGAACCTGCGACCGTAGCGGTCGCGCGGTTCCAAACTGTAGCGCCTGGAACCGTTCGACCACCCTGGCCGGCTTTGGAAGTCCGCGCAACCACTCATGCACCGCGTGGCGTACCTCTTCATCAGAACGGAACTTCTTTCCTCTCATTGCTTGTTTGAGTGGTCCAAACATATGGAAATCACTTGGGGCAAGGTCTGGTGAGTATGGTGGATGAGGAAGACACTCAAAATGTAGGTCTGTGATTGTTGCAAACACTTTGTGAAACTGGAGCACATCACGCACAATGTGATGTGCTGACCCATGACTAATCTGTAAACACGCTGCAATGTCATTCAGTGTCACTCGGCGGTTTTTCTTCACTGTGGCTTAAACTGCTGCCATGTTCTGTAGAGTCACAACTCGTTGTGCCTGACCTGGACGAGGAGCATCTTCCACTGAAGTCACACCATTTGCGAACTTCCTACGCCATTCGTAGACTTGCTGCTGTGACAAAACGCATCACCGTACTGAACCTTCATTCGTAGATGAATTTCAATAGGTTTTAAACCTTCACTACGCAAAAACCGAATAACAGAACGCTGTTCTTCCTTCTACATCTACATCTACATCTACATCCATACTCCGCAAGCCACCTGACGGTGTGTGGCGGAGGGTACCTTGAGTACCTCTATCGGTTCTCCCTTCTGTTCCAGTCTCGTATTGTTCGTGGAAAGAAGGATTGTCGGTATGCCTCTGTGTGGGCTCTAATCTCTCTGATTTTATCCTCATGGTCTCTTCGCGAGATACACGTAGGAGGGAGCAATATACTGCTTGACTCTTCGGTGAAGGTATGTTCTCGAAACTTTGACAAAAGCCCGTACCGAGCTACTGAGCGTCTCTCCTGCAGAGTCTTCCACTGGAGTTTATCTGTCATCTCCGTAACGCTTTCACGATTACTAAATGATCCTGTAACGAAGCGCGCTGCTCTCCGTTGGATCTTCTCTATATCCTCTATCAACCCAATCTGGTACGGATCCCACACTGCTGAACAGTATTCAAGCAGTGGGCGAACAAGCGTACTGTAACCTACTTCCTTTGTTTTCGGATTGCATTTCCTTAGGATTCTTCCAATGAATCTCAGTCTGGCATCTGCTTTACCGACGATCAACATTATATGATCATTCCATTTTAAATCACTCCTAATGCGTACTCCCAGATAATTTATGGTATTAACTGCTTCCAGTTGCTGACCTGCTATTTTGTAGCTAAATGATAAAGGATCTATCTTTCTGTGTATTCGCAGCACATTACACTTGTCTACATTGAGATTGAATTGCCATTCCCTGCACCATGCGTCAATTCTCTGCAGATCCTCCTGCATTTCAGTACAATTTTCCATTGTTACAACCTCTCGATACACCACAGCATCATCTGCAAAAAGCCTCAGTGAACTTCCGATGTCATCCACAAGGTCATTTATGTATATTGTGAATAGCAACGGTCCTATGACACTCCCCTGCGGCACATCTGAAATCACTCTTACTTCGGAAGACTTCTCTCCATTGAGAATGACATGCTGCGTCCTGTTATCTAGGAACTCTTCAATCCAATCACACAATTGGTCTGATAGTCCATATGCTCTTACTTTGTTCATTAAACGACTGTGGGGAACTGTATCGAACGCCTTGCGGAAGTCAAGAAACACGGCATCTACCTGTGAACCCGTGTCTATGGCCCTCTGAGTCTCGTGGACGAATAGCGCGAGCTGGGTTTCACATGACCGTCTTTTTCGAAACCCATGCTGATTCCTACAGAGTAGATTTCTAGTCTCCAGAAAAGTCATTATACTCGAACATAATACGTGTTCCAAAATTCTACAACTGATCGACGTTAGAGATATAGGTCTATAGTTCTGCACATCTGTTCGACGTCCCTTCTTGAAAACGGGGATGTAGATGTGCAAGTCGCAAGTGGGGCGGCCATCTTTATACTGATAATGCGACGGTATGTGTGCATCTACACTATGTTGCCACCTACAGGCCATTCTGCATGCTGTTTGTAGCACGCTTACCAACTTATAGGATAACAGCGCGAAATTTCGATTTGTTATTACAAATTTAAGTTTTCATTTGATTCCCCCTCGTAACTTGAGGAACGTCGAACTTGCTCAACTTTTGACTAGCAACTGGTAGCACTATACATTCGCTGCGTGCTTGTCTCCGCCGATATTCGTACACAGCTGTCCGCTCTGGCTACAGGCTGTCTCCAAAGGTCATTCTTATAAATAAAAAATTACCTTAATTATTTACTAGGTGTTGCACAAACAACAGAAGGAAGAGCTGTGTGTCCTCTCTGAAGGTGACGTTTCCACACACATCGCAAAGTCATCGTGTGGTGGTGTTGTCGTCTTCAGTCCGAAGACTGGTTTGATGCAGCTCTTCAAGCTACTCTATCCTGTGCAAGCCTCTTCGTCTCCGAGTAACTACTGCAACCTACATCCTTCAGAGTCTACTTACAGTATAAATCTCCTGGTCGCCCTATTTAATTTTTAGCCCCCCACACTTCCCTCCAGTACTAAACTGGATGCGTCAGAACATGTCCTACCAACAGACCCCTTCTTCTCGCCAGGTTGTGCAAAAATTTCTTTCCTCCCCAATTCCATCCTCTTTTCAAGACACTGTCCATTCCGTTCAACTGCTCTTCCAAATCCTTTGCTGTCTCTGAGAGAATTACAATGTCATCAGCAAACCTCAAAGTTTTTACTTCTTCTCCTTGGGCTTTAATTCCTAGTCATCGTGTACATTATGTGTTTAGCTTTCCCAATGCATAGATAATTGAAATGAATTAAGTAGGAGACAGAAACATCAAGTGAACAGAGTAGGACGTAGAGCAATGGCTTCTCTTTAAAAAAATAAAAAACCATATGACCAAATTTGCCATATTATCAAATGACGAGAGCACCATAATTAAGACAGATATTGTGATGTGGCCATTATATGTAGCTGAGTGATTAATTTTCTGCTCATTTCTTGTCTATTTTTGAGGAGAGTACGGCTTGCTAATACAAAAGGAAGGTTTCATATTATCTTGTCAAGAAACGAGCAGGCCCAGGTGTTCACCCGTGGCCTTCCTCGACCACAGGAGGTCAGTCACAGAGGCTCCGTAAAATAGAAGTAGGTTCATAGTGCCCTGCAAACGCGGTTTCCTTCTTTAAAGGCAGCAGCTGCTACTATGTCACTGTGAGTCCTTAAAGTACAACTGGGAGTGATGAATTCCTCTCCCTGTACGCAGATCTAAGCACGGGTCGCCACGGCGCTACTCAGACACAGCGAGAAAATTCTTTGCCTGTCCCTCCAAATCTGGGCATCCAATCAACTGAGTCTTGCCCTCTACTGTGTTTAAATGATGTGACAAAAGTCGTGGGATAGCGATGGTGGCACTAGTATCGCATACACGAGATATAAAAGGGTAGCGCACTGGGGGAGCTGTCATTTGTAATCAGGTGAGTAATATAAAACGGTTTCCTACCTTATTATGGCTGCACGACCGGAATTAACAGATTCTGAATGCCGAATGGTAGTTAGAGCTAGAGGCATGGAACATTCCATTTCGGAAATCGTTAGGGATTCCAGTATTCCGAGATCCACAGTGTCAAGAGTGTGCCGAGAATACCAAATTTCAGGCGTTACCTCTCACCACAGAGAACGCAGTAGTCGGCGGGCTCCACTTAAAGAACGAGAGCAGTGACGTTTGCGTAGAGTTGTCAGTGCTAACAGACATGCAACACTGCGTGAAATAAAAGCAGAAATCAAGTGAGACGTGCGACGAACGTACCCGTTAGGACAGTGCGGTGAAATTTGGCGTTAACGGCCAATGGCAGCGGATGACCGAAGCGAGTGCCTCTGCTAACAGCACGACATCGCCTGCAGTACCTCTCCCGGCTCGTGACCAAATCGGTTGGACCTCAGACTGGAAAACCGTGGCGTGGTCAGAAGAGCCCCGATTTCAGTTGGTAAGAGCCAATGGTAGAGTTCGAGTGTGGCGCAGACCCCACGAAACGAAGGACCCAAATTGTCAACAAGGCACAATGCAAGCTGGTGGTGGCTCTTTAACAGTGTGGGCTGGGTCCTCTGGTCCAACTGAACTGATCATTAGTTGGAAGTGGTTATGTTCGGCTACTTGGAGACCGCCTGTCGTCATTCATGGAATTCACGTTCCCAAACATGTCACCAGGCCACAACTGTTCGCGATTGGTTCGAAGAACATCTGGAAAATTCGAGCGAATGATTTGGCCACACAAATGACCCGACGTGGATCCCATAGAACATCTATGGGACATAATCTACTGGTCAGCTGCTGCGCATAATTCTCTAACGGGAACACTTTCGAAATTGTGGATGGCTATGGGAGTAGAATGGCTAATATTTCTGCTGCTAATATTTCTTCCAAAGACGTGTTGAGTCCTTCCCACGTCGAGCCGCTGCGCTACACCGGTCAAAAGGAGGACCGACACAATAGTAGGAGGTATTCCATGTCTTTTGTCACCTCAGTGTAGATACGATGACCCCAAAAAAGTGGAGCATGGCTAGAAGTCGATACCAAACTACTGCATGTTAAGATGCATTCTCAATGCCAAGAATGGGAAATTTCTGCAGGGTTCCAATTTTAGTCACGAAAACAAAGCAGAATTCTCACTTCTCACTGCGACAATGTCTTGGCGACCTCCCCTTCCTGTAGAGTTTTTAAAGAAGTCGAGAGGTAGATTTAGAGGATGAGAAGTTTGGGCGCTTGTCAGTGGGAAACCGTCTGGATCTCTCGTGGTCCAGTGGTTTTCGGGCGCAGCCTGTTTCTGCCGTCATCGCGACTATTCTTATGTGCTACTGACTGGCGCGTTCTGCAGCACGTTTGCTGAGTTTGAACAATGCCACATTTCGCATTAGTGCTATCCACTTTCTGAGCAGCTGACAATTTGCGGAATCTCCTTGAGTTGCCTGACTAAATGTATTATTTTGTGGGTCTTGGACTTGTTTACTTTGCATCTGCAAGCGCCACAGATTAGGAAAGCTTTGAATCTTCCGCTAGCAGTCTTCCATGCATATGACGTACCTCCCACAGTGTTAGCTGGACATTCATGATGCTCCTAGAGAGCTTTGTATATCAATGTTTTAGACAGCAAACATTGTTCTCATTGAGTTGGAGCAATTACTAAGTTAACATTACCAGGATTTAAGTTGATATACTGTAGTTGCAAAGCGGTTTTTGTTTTAGACAACAAACATTGTTCTCATTGAGTTGGAGCAATTACTAAGTTAACATTACCAGAATTTAAGTTGTTATAGTTGCAAAGTGGTGATATACGAGGTGTATGAGAAAAGTAATGAAACTGACAACACTGCGAGCGATCTGGCAACGCTGTGTTGGCCAGTTGTGTAGACCGGTGTATTCACCCTTCTAGATGCTCAGTCGGAATTTCAGCTCCGCACAGCTATCACTTGATTTTTGAGAGCGTCATCAGTGAAGTTGTGTTTTTGCTGTGTTTTACGAAAATGGAAAGGCGGAATTTAGAAGAACATTATGTCACCAAGTTTTCTGTTAAACTTGGGGAATCCGCGAGTGCTGGAACAGACCTATGGGGAACATTCATTGTCAAGAGCACATGTTTTTCGCTGGCACTAAACATTCTTGGAGGGCCGAGAACAGGCTAAAGATGAACCTAATTCAGCGAGACCTGCAACTTCAAAAACCGACGAAAACGTAGAACGCGTGTGTGCTCTTGTGAGATCAGACAGACGTTTATATGCGGATGATGGGTGACCAGTCAAACCTAAACATTTTCACTAAACATCAAATTTTGTCTGAAGATTTTCACGTGCGAAAGGTTTGTGCTAAGTGGATGTCGCATCGTGATAATGCCCCATGTCGCATAGTCACTTTCATCACGGAATTCTTTATCTCAAAAGGCGTTCCTGTTGTTCGACACCCGTACCTCCTCACCCCCCCCTCCCCCCCCCCCCCCCCCCACCACCACCGCCACCATATTCACCTGATCTGAGTCCTTGTGACATTTTCCTTTACCGAAACTTGAAAAATTCCTTAAAAGCACATCATTTTGAGACTCTGGAGAACATTCAAAAGAAAGTGACCGACATGCTAAAGGCCCTAACAACTTAAGCCTTTCAGTGCTTGCTACCAGGATTAGAAAAAACGGCTCCATCCGTGTATAGATGCCAAAGGAAACTACACTGCAGGGAACAAAACCGTTGTTTGAAAAAATAAAAACTTTCCTACATAAAAATTCAGTCTCATTACTTCTCTCGCACACCTCGTACGTCGAGATTTTGAGTAAGTAAATGACTTATTATATTCAGACTTCATTTGAATCTCAGAGCCAAAATGTCGTCCTATACCTGACGCTGCTAAGTCGAATCTCTCTAAAAAAAATATAGCTCCTGCACTCCATTTCTTTTTTTTTCTTTTTTTTTAATGATTGCGCTGAGCACATCTTAAATGTGCTAAAGGAGCGTCCTGTTCTTATGAATGTGCTGAGAAAGTTAGCTTACAAATGTTCTTCCAAAACAAATTATGCGTGAGTCCAGAACTCCCTATCAAAAATGACGCAGAAAGTATGGTCAAATCGAAAGACTACACTATATCAAGTACCTACGCGAGATCCTTGAACCTACTGAGGTAGAGAAAATAGTACACAAAATTCACCTACAGAAAGTTGAGAAGGCCTAGAGGATAACTCACGATATTAACAACAAAATACGTTTCTCCACAAATGAGGAAATCAGATAATACAACTAAGTAATCAGACTAGAAACTTTGTACGCCAGCGAAATTCTCACACTTCACACGAAAGGTGATTTGGAAAATGTCATGGAAGAGGAAGGAAAAAGTTATGAGAACGATTCACAGTCCAAACAGAACGGAATATGGCTACAGACTAAAATCCCAGAAAGCAATAGAAAATGGATCATACCAACCAGCCGGTGTGGCCGTGCGGTTCTAGGCGCTTCAGTCTGGAACCGCGTGACCACTACGGTCGCAGGTTCGAATCCTCGGGCATGGATGTGTGTGATGTCCTTAGGTTAGTTAGGTTTAAGTAGTTCTAAGTTCTAGGGGATTGATGACCACAGATGCTAAGTCCCATAGTGCTCAGAGCCATTTGTACCATTTTTTTTTATCATACCATGCAGACTTCCATGACCAGTGTTTCCATTCTTGGTGATATTTGTTTTATGGGCCTTAGGCCTGGGTCCAAGGCATGTTGCTGTGCCTACCGTTTCGTCTCCTAATGTTGCAGACATCATCAGAGCTGGAAATATTCAAACGGCACTTTCGAATTTTCGTGTTTCGCTGGTGTCAGTGCAAGTTCTGCTACTAACGATTTATCTGTGTTTCCCAGACGACGATTGCTCTTGTGTTTCTTAAGCCTCTGACGATGTCTACAGCTTTAGAAGACGAAACGTGTGGCACAGAAATACACCTTGGACCAAGGGCCAATTCCAACTGAACAAAAATGACAATTACAAAAGTTAAACCAAACTACTGGCAGACATCCAAAAAAAGAAGATTAAAATATTATGGGCACAGCCCCAGTCTACTACTAATAAGATACAGAATACTCACATAATTTTAACACACACGGAATGGGTGAAAACTGTGTCCTGAAATGAAAGAAAAACCTAGAACGAGCCCGGGTAAATTCATCAGAAGTCTTAGAGATAAAGTCACACAAATAAAATAGCTGTCGGATGGGAAGTGCAGTTGGAGAATGAAATTATGAAAAAAAAACAGGAGCTAAATGAAGTGGAAAAAGAAATAAATCACAGAGAAAAAAATGAGAGTTACTGTATATGTATATATATTCCTAAGAATTGTCAGCCATATTTCCTCGCAGTGGCTAGCTCACTGGACTCGCATTCGGGAGCACGACGGTTCAATCCCGCGTCCGGCCATCCTGATTTAGGTTTACCGTAATTTCCCTAAATCGCTCCCCACAAATGCCAGGATGATTCCTTTGAAAGGGCACGGCCGACTCCCTTCCCCGTTCTTCCCTATTCGATGAGACCGATGACCTCGCTGCCTGGTCTCCTCCCCCAAACAACCCAGCCCCCAGATTGCCTCTGGTATTTCGGTTGATACTTGCAATTACGTTTTCCCAATGTGTAACTGGAGTTATTCCAAACAAATACTGTTCATCACATCTTTTATCGGCACCCAGTGTCGACGGAAAGCGGCGGTTTGTTGTCCGTTACAAAGAAAATGATTTTTAAAGCGGAATTTTACTTGTCCATTCGAGAGGGCAGTGACAAATTAGTGCCATATTTGTTTTAGCGATATGTACCGACAGATTCAGTAAAACACGAAGCATTTCCAGTGGTCCAATTTCGAGAGGCTAGTACTACTGAGTGGGGGGAGCATCCTGCTCAAGCCAGTCATTGATGGAGTTTCAGTCCTCCTCTTTGCATGTATTCAAAACGCTGTAAAAATCCACTTCTCGGAACGACGTCAAATTTGAACGGACTCTTAACGAAGAAGAGGGAAACGTTACGGAATAAAATTTCCACCAGCTGGCGCTGTAAGCTGCAAAATATGAGATGCGGCACGGCTATCCATCAGTTTCCGTCTGAGTCGCTCGACATGACTGTTCAATGCAGCATCGCACGTTGCTGGTAGAGCTCTTTAATACAAGAACCGTGACTGTGAACCAACAGTTGCCAAGGGTTTGGAGAAAATGATTACGAACTTCGAAAAAGACAGGATCTTTTGAAGTGCAATGTGGTAGAGGGAGGAAAACAATAGATCCAAAGTCAGCAGAAGACGTGGCCACAGCAGTGCAGCTAGGGTAAAGCGGAGATGTGCAGACATGCAGTACACGGGGAATCCCCGAACACTGGACATGCCTTCTAGCAGGATGCATAAAATTCTACGAAATATCATGCACTGTTATCTATACATAATTACCGATATTCGTCCATACTTACCAGTCAGTAAGCAAATTTTTGCTCGCATGGAAGTGGGCAATGAATGGCCTTGACACATTCTGTGGATAGACGAAGTCCATTTCCATCTCCAAGGACACGTCAACTCAGAACTGCAGAATATGGACAACGGAAAACCTGATTGCACATCACCAGGTACCGCTACATTATGCAAAGATGGTGATGTGGGTTGACGGTGTCGCTTATCGTAGGATCATACTTTTAGAGGAGATGGGTCCTGCATATTCTGTTACCTGTACCGTCACTAGTAAAAGCTATGAGAGTCTTCTGCGCATCAACGTCAGTCCCGTCCTTGAACAGCACCGACAGAATCGTTTTTATGCAATATGGTGCCCCTCCGCACGTTGCACAACCAGTGAAGCAGCTGCTGCAGAGTCATTTTTGAAATACTAAAATTATCCGTCGTCATTTTTCTACAGCCTTCCCGTCCAGATCAAGTGATCTTAACCCGTGTGTCTTTTGGCTATGAGGTTATCTGCTCCGATTTCAAACGTAGCTGAATTGAAGGCACGCTTTGCACAACTCAGTCTGAGCGTGATCCCTGAAACACTACGATCTGCTGTAGAACAAACTGTATCCGTTTTCAACCTATGGCAGAAAACTGCGGACAGCATATTGAGCATGTCTTGCGGAAGTCTCACGATAGGTAAAAACCGATTTCGTTACAGCTCTTTATGCGATTTTTGGCCTCAGGACGATTAAAAACCGACCTCACCGTTGCGTCTTATGCGGTTTTTGACCTCATGATAATTAAAAATCAATTTTTCCCGATCGATGTGGTGCGCTTTGCCGTGGTTGATGAGTTTACATGACTAACAGTGCCACAACTTGTGCGGTCATACACATTGCACTATTACGGTTGGCTTAGTGTGTAACTCAGCGATTCAACCGTCACTTACAGCCGAATTCGTTACAACACCATCTACTGGGAAAATTTCGTTTTTATATATATATATATATATATACATATAACGTTTCCCCCTCTTTCGATAATATTCCGTTCAAATTTGACGTCTTTCTGAGCAGGGATTCCGTTTTACAGTGTTTTGGAACTGGAACATTAATTACTTTAATTATTGTCACCCTGTATACAAGGTGTTTCTGTTAACTCGAGACAGCTAAATATCTCGAAAACGACGCATCATACGAAAAAATGTTAATGTTTTTAAAGGGGACATCTGGCCACTTCCTAATCACGCCTCCTGCGTAAGCCGGATCAACCTTGTATTTTCAAATGGTGACCCCAATTTTTTTTGCATATTTGATTCTGCGCCTAAACAAATGTACTTTTTACCAGAGCATTGTTTTCCATTCGTGGTAGATGGCACTGTAATCGACAAATATCAGGTGTGCTTGTTTTTACAATTAAGAACCAACGCATTTGATCCTGCATTTCATTTACGATGTGTTTGTAAAGCTTTGTGTTCTTCTGCTGCTCACAAAATGGTTCAAATGGCTCTGAGCACTATGGGACTCAACTGCTGTGGTCATAAGTCCCCTAGAACTTAGAACTACTTAAACCTAACTAACCTAAGGACAGCACACAACACCCAGCCGTCACGAGGCAGTGCATATATGGTTTATGTTCCCTACTGTGTTAATTGTGGTGAGTCCCCAAACTATCAGAATGGTTCAAATGGCTCTGAGCACTATGGGACTTAACTGCTGAGGTCATCAGTCCCCTAGAACTTAGAACTACTGAAACCTAACTAACCTAAGGACATCACACACATCCATGCCCGAGGCAGGATTCGAACCTGCGACCGTAGCGGTCGCGCGGTTCCGGACTGTAGCGCCTAGAACCACTATCAGAATGTTTGATTTCGGTGGCCGCCCTCGAATCCCGCCATCAGGGTGTGATTTAGGTGTGTGTTTCCATCCAACCGGCGTAACTATCGTGCTGACCATTGTAATAAGGTAAAATGTCCATGATGTGATAGTGACAGGCGCATCTGCCAAGGATACTCACCGAAATCATCCTAATGGTGAAAGGCAAAGGGACTCACCCAAATCAAGCATCCCTATGGTAAGACGCAATGGGGCTCAATGAAATCAAGTGCCTGAATGCTGAGAGGCAAGGGACTCACTGAAATCAAGCAGCCCAATGATGAGAGACAAGGGTATTCACCAAAACCAAGCATCCTAAAGGTGAGACGCAAAGGAACTCACTGAAGTCAAACACCCCGATGGTGAGAAGAAAGGGGACTCACCGAAATCAAGCACCCCAATGATGAGAGGCAAGGGTATTCACCAAAATCAAGTGTCCCAATGGTGAGACGCAAGGGAAATCACTGAAATCAAGCACCCAAACGGTGAAATCAGGAAGGGGGGGTCGCTGAAATCAGGCATCCCAATGATGAAAGGCAAGGGTATTCACCAAAATCAACCATCCGAACAGTGAGACGCAAGGGGACTCACCGAAATTAAGCACCTGAATGCTGAGACAAGTGAACTCACCGAAATCAAGCAGACATTGTAACGGCTAACCATATTGTATTGCAGAATCAAACTGCAACACTAAGTGATTCTTGAAGATAAATATCAACCGTTAGAACACGAAGTTTTACATTTACGTTGAAAATGAAATGTAGAATCAAATGCGTCGGTTCTCAATTGCAAAAACAGGCACACTTCATATTTTGTCGATTAGAGCGTTATCTACTACGATTAGAAAACAATCGTCTGATAAAGCGTACGTATTTCTTGGCATAGAATCCGAATATGCAATAAAAATAGGAGGTTCCAATTTAAAATACAAAGTTGACCCCACCCACGCATGAGGGGTGGTTTACTAATACTGTATTAACGTTCACCTAGACCATTACGATACGTTGTTGTCGAGATATCGTTTCAAGTTAAAACAAACACTCTTTACACTGGGTGTTTCAGAATTCGGTGGCAAAACTTCAGGCATGGATTACTCATACTAGAATAAGAAGGAAAAGGCTCTGTCAACATGGGTCCTGAAATGCATAGTTACCGAGTCACTGGAGTATGTTACTGTTATACAGCACTCACTGAAAAGTGCTATTTGAAGGAGGAAAATGCATGACGCCAGTTACAAGCGTTACACAAATAATAAAATTGTGATTCGGTGTGATATGGGCAAAGGTAGTACAGTGATCGCCAGGTAAATACAAGTATTTAGCTGTCGGCCTAACTGTGGCTAGTGATTGTTGTGGGCAGTCTGTTATGAAGTGACAAGTAAGTACTAGGACGTAAAATGTATCCGTAGCTGTTAGTTAAGGTGTGTATGGGGTGGTTTGTAATTACCTGTGCCTGTAGTTTGTAGTCTGGATAGGTACACCAACAAATAGCTCGTGGCCATGCATTACGAGTACGGTTTGGCGGATGGCAGTGCATTGAAGGCACATCGCTTGTACCAGAAACGCTACCCATAGCACGAATTACCAGATCGAAAGACATCTGAAGGAATTCTTCGCTACCTCTGTGAATATGGGACTTCCACACGTACACCAAGTAGCGGTGTTCGGCATAGACCAACTCGCACTGAGCGCTGTGAAGTACTAGAATCAGCACAAGACGATTAGGCTTCCAGAGGAACATGCTGCACGTGACGATTTGGAAACGTTTATGGGAAACATGCTGTTTCCATACCATCTGCAGCGTTTACAGGCCTTGTCTCCTGAAGGTTGTCCTCGCCAAGTGTAACGGTCTGCCAGTGGTTCCTGTAGCAATGTGCTACGACGCCCAACTTAGCAGCTGCCTTTTTTCAACAGACAGAGCGACATTCATAAGGGTGTGAATGCATGACCAGCATGTGTGGGCGAACAAAAATCCTGTGGTCTGATCAACAGAAGTTTTCCATTAACGTCTGGGCAGCCATTGTTCGCGATTACTTGTTGGGACTTTTCCCCGTAACTACACAGATATCTTGCGTACTGCATTGCCTGAGTACTTAGAAGGCATGCCACTGGCATCCCATCGACAACTGTATTTCATGCTCGCTGGTGCTCCGGCACATTTTAATCTTAAACACTGGACAGGTACAGACGGACCGATTGCTTGGTGACGCAGTTCGGGTGACGTAAAACCCTGGACTTTCACCAATGAGGACGCGTAAAGTCTCTTGAGTATTCGAGTGGTGTTGTGTGTAACCTCCCCCTCACTTATCGTCCTTAATGACAGTGAAAAATTAAACCGCGTGCACCTAATGGAAATTTTGGAAAAGCAATCGCCACCGAAGTTAATTTGTCGGTAAAGAGGGAGGAAAGGGTTACATCTAAATGAAAGGAAAATACAAATGAAATTGGTGGAAATTAATTTTGAGAAAAGGGTAAAATTAATAAAGAAAGTAAATGTGCGGTCGTCACGTTAACAATTAATTGGCGTTAATTAGATATTGGAGATTTGGGGAAAATTACGGTCGCCAGTCCTATGGACAACTGCTATAATAACTGAAAAAGAAAGGTTATTGCACATATAGCTAGCACTAAAAGCGTGGCAGCTGAAGGTTGACACGTGTTGTGTGAAAACTGAAAGTTTGTCAGAAGTAATAAATTTCGCTACACTCTGACTTAATTTAGCAAAAGAATTAATAAAACCGGAAAATTGAAAGTTAATTTAGTGACTGAAATTAATAGTGAACTTTGTTTCTGAAGCACTACGAAATTAAATAAAATAAGGTTAGTCTTGGGCTACCTCAACAATCATTTCAAAAGCTTCTTGAATCTACGCAATTTAGAAATAAGAGGTTTAACTTTGAACTTGAATTAAATTATTCTGAACAATTAACAATAGTAAAATTTAGTACGTACCAAGCTGAGCTGCAGTCACAGGTAAGCTAAAATATGGTAACAAAACTCGCACTCTTAATTTGTGCTTGTGTAATCTAAATACTGTAGCCAGCTATGTTTAGTGAACTTTGAGATTAAAGCAGTGAAATCGAATGATATGACTTTAATGCTGGCGTTTGAATTTCAATGACACTCGGGTTCATTCCGGAAAAGGCAGGGACCCTGCTTGGTAATGCAATTGGGACAATGAGCAACAAAGGTTCATGCTAAGTTGCTGTATTTTTGTGATGCAACAGTTTGAAAAGCTGAGGTCTAAAACTTTACGTGCTTTTAGTCTTCCTTGTTGGTTGATTGAAGGTTTGCAGCCGTCGGTCGAGGAGTTGGCGACAGTCACTCATTGTCGGCCGTCGCTGTTGCAGAAGCCTTCTTCTCGACACTGTCACCAGGCGGAACGGGCTCTTGATGTGCACCAGCTAATGCTTCCCGTCCGCGACACCGTGTCAGAAACTATCATAGCAAGTCGAGCGCAATTACATGCTGCCAAACCTCGAAAGCGCGGCAACTCGCGGGAGCGTCATACAACATCCCTACTCCACCGCCCTACTCCAGCCAGACTCCCGTCTGCCCGCGCTCCACGCGGCAGAGTTAACACTACCAAAGATCCTAAACACTTTGGTTCTCCACACGACCTATCGATGTAGTCGTTCGATGGCATAGTTTTCCCTAGGCAAACCCAGCGTAAAAATACAAATAATATTCACAAAACAAACCAATTATACATCGACATAAATGCATAAATATATACAAATAGCAAAACAATTACAATATATAAAGACACAGAAATGTCATATCTTCAGGTAACAAAATAGGGAAAAACTTTATAGTACAATAGATGGAAATAGGAAGATATGCATTTCCGGCGTTACATGTGGATGAACCACTCTCCACGCAGTATTGTGGAAACCTTTCAGACGGTACGGACCACACTATGCAGGTTTAATCGTGTGTGAAATTCAATGAGGCGAAGAACAGGGGCCTGTATTTAGGCAGGAGGAGGTCGCTTAATACGTAACCGGAGTGTACGAACTGGCGTGACAGACGTACAGCACACTTTGTAGGAACTGCAGATCGAAAAAATCTGTAATTATTGACATCAGGACTCATGTCGCCATAGCCTTTTTTCTTCTTGTTATATGAGGAATCCATTCCTGAAGTTCTGCCATCGAGTATACACTATATGTTCTGGGTAAACCAGGACTACACCGACAAACTTTCAGAGATCTTTCAGCGGTACCATCTGAATATTTTGTCATTAAAGGCCCCGTCTCCACCGACTCGTTACATACCAATAATGTAATCACGGTTTATTTGGTTTGTTAGCGCAGTCACGCTTGTTTTGCTAGTACGCATGAAGAAACTGAAACGTGTTCATTTGGGGCACCATAAGAATTGACAAACGACAATGGAGATGTTGGAGACATACCTTACCTTTAATACACTGTGCCTTTACAACAGAGGAACTTCATATCAGTAGAAATAAAGAAAGCTACGTGTCTTTTAAACAGAGCAATCCTTCCACGCGCTGAAAACACGAGTTCAGTGAACTGTAATGTGTCAACCGTTTGAACAACGTATGTTACGTACGGAGGTGTAATGGAACACCGTAAATCGAAGGCAAACGAACTTAGCAGTACCTTCTATATGTCAAAATCTTCGTCGGAAGTCAGGTCGTGCAAGTAACCTGCGTAATTAGAAGAAAACTCAAGGTTAAGATTTCCAAAGTAGAGTGACGTAATAATGTCAGGTGTTTCTTGGCCAGGTCAGTGTGACTTCGGTGACTATGAAATTTCACACTGTCAGAGCAACGAGGAAAGTCAATTATTGAAGTCTGGTGAGCTCGTCGCAGAAACGAGGGCAATGATTTTTATTGAAGTTTGAGAGGACTCGACGCAGTGCGCGCGAGTGGAGAAGATAAAACATTAACTTTAAAAGGCATGTAGTACTTCCAGTTTGATTTCCTAAGATATATTAGGTCACATCTCATTTAAAGAACAAAATTATGATGAGAAACATTACTACACGGAATGGCGTATTCCGTCCTTTCACAGATGGTAAAGCCAGATCGTCAGCAACACCGCTTTCACATCGAAAGGCCACGTCAAATAACAGGGAATTAGCATTAATAATTTTGCAACTAACTTTAATAATGGGATTACGGTTATGCTGGGAAGCAAATACATTAACTGCGCGAAATGGTAAAATGTACTAACCATAAAAACACGTATTTACCCTTCATGCCCATTATCATAATCATCAATCTTTCAATATCTTTCACTGAGTAATGCATTTTACATCTGATTTAACTATAATAAGGTAATCACTATGAGAATCGCTTTCGTTAAATGTAAAGTCTTCACAACAGAAAAGTAGCCGGTAATATGCAATAACCAAAGCGTACAAGCAAAGTATTGCAAGAACCGTCAGATACAGAAATCTTGTGATGCGGTTCTCATCAGTATGGGAACAGCTCACCACAGAGCCGTTGTGCCGCTCTTACATTGCCTTCAGTGGACGCATACACGAACTGCATATCCGCCAACACTTCATCAGTAAACATATCCACATAACTGTGTATCACTATTAAAGCACAACGAACACTGCTGGACAACGAGACCCTATACGGCACCGAGCAGAATGCACCCCTGAGGGCAACGAGGTAAGGAGGGCATTACGGTGGTCAACAGTAGGTACCGTGTGTCAATGTAAACAAGATACACAGTGCATACCTTAGATTTTTGCGCTGTTGTGCGCTATTTTCATTGCTGTACATATACAAAGATAACTGGGGCAAGGAACCAAACGTAATTGGTCATTTGCGTACCTTACAGACGTGGCGTGTTACTGCTTTCAAATGGTTCAAATGGCTCTGAGCACTATGCGACTTAACTTCTGAGGTCATCAGTCGCCTAGAACTTATAACTAATTAAACCTAACTAACCTAAGGACATCACACACATCCATGCTCGAGGCAGGATTGGCGTGTTACTGCAACAGCGAATGCCTTTTAATGTATAAGTTCAATCGTCCCATATCTCTGAAGGCTGACTTTATGATTCACGGAACTCTTTGTGTGATTGAATGAGCCAAGCAACGACGATTCTCAACTACAGGTCGTTCACACTGCATCCTCTCGAGCTTTCATAGCTTTATATGCAGTATATCCGTGTCCGTACACATTACCATTTGAGCTTAATATGATGAAATTTGTACAACAGACTCAATTCGTCCCCTTGCTTTGGATTTTCACAGTAACAAATTTCGTAAGTATGAAATATGAAAGACCCTTGACAAACGATTTGAGAAAATGAAGAAGCAGTACATTCCATAAAACAACGAAACACGTAGAGATTAAGAAAATTTTACAAGGAACTAAATCAGTGGCTTCCAACCTGGGGGTAACGCATGATGGCACTGACTCACATCCGCACTGACATTGCAGAATCCCAAGTAGGAGTCAAAAACCTGCAAAATATTGTCCAGGAAGCACCACCAAATCAAAGATGCAGACTCGCGGATTCAAGACATTGTGTTGCGGACTCTTCTGTGTTGCAGTACAGGAGCAGCTCTTCGACAATGAGTGGCACCTTTGCGTTCCACTGTGTGCTAAGCGTAACGTTACTTCAGCGTAAGCTTTTATTGTCACTCTCTCTCTCTCTCTCTCTCTCTTTCTCTCTCTCTCTTTCTTTCACGGACGCAAAAAGAGAGCTTCCACCGTGGTCAGGTCTTGTTTTTCCTATGTCACACAATACTCAGCACAATGTTGACATCCGTGTTCAACAAACGATGAACAAAGTGTAACAATCATATATGTTACGTCCATGTGCAAATAAATAAATGACATGAACAGCACATATGTATGTATATACACGGTTCTGCAAAACTTAACAACGAACTAGGTAAAGTACGAGGGATATTCGGAAAGTAAAGTCCGATGGGGTGCGAAATGCAAACCACAGTGAAAATCCTAAGATGCTTTGCATAGATGCGTTCGAGAGTGTCCCTAGTATGCCCATCGATCGCGTGACGTCGTTCTTTTCAGTTCTGAGCGCACAGTGAGCACGTAAAGGTGCTTAGAACTATAGTGTCTCCTGCCAAGTATGAGGATCTGGTGTTAGATTTCGGAGATAAGACAACTGCCATACGTTTCCTTCTGCATGAGAATTCTCGCTCGCATTCTGAATAGGCAATGAAGACGCTCCTGCAGAGATTTCGATAGTAAGTGTTTGATTACCCATAGTAGAGCCCGTAATTGACTCTCCCTGAGTTTCATCTCTGCTCACGTGAACCGCTAGCTATGAAGACAACGTTCTGGCACAGACAATGAGTTATAGACCACTGTAGAGAATTGGCAGGAAGCACAGGCCGCTTCCTTCTATAATGAGGGTATTGGAAAGTTGGTACAACGCTACGATAAATGTTTAAATCTGAGCGGCGACTATGTAGAGAAGTAGCTAACTGTTAGAAATACAACGTTTTTGATTTTCACAGTGGTTTCGATAGTGCGACCGATCGGACCTTACGTTGCGGATAGGCCTCGAAACATACTATATTAAGTACTCGGTCGTGCACAGAAAGTTGTCCGACACGTGGTTGAGGTCAGCGTGGCTATAACGCAAAATGGGGCTGGCCTCGCAACACAAGGCAGTTGAATGAACGCGGAAAGACTGTGTGCCAACTAGCGAAAAGTTGCGGTGCACTGTGGAGATGATCTTCATTACAACATGGCACAGAGACATTTGTATGACTTTATAAGGGGAAGAATTGCCGAAAACTGAAGGAAGGATGAAGTGCGGCAAGTGTAGCCCAGGAGTTCGAAATTACTCGCAGCGTTGTTTCACGCGCATGGGAGAGTTCCGAACAACAGATACTACAGACCAGAGGAGAGGAGTTGATCGACCATAGTCAACTACGGTAGCAGATGAACCGCTACGTTATGCAGCAGGCAAGAAGGGATCCATGTCAAGCAGCAGGAGTAATTGGAACCACATTTAACAGGACTGACGCTACGCGCACACTCCACAGTGGTAGGGCAACTGCGTGGAGTGGTCACCGATGACCCCGCACATCAGAGGCGTTGTTTGCTATGGTGCCAAGAGCGGAGGGATTGGACCAACCAGGACTCGGTTCGTGTGCTCTTACAAGAGCAGATTCAGTCCTAGTAGTGACTCAGGACACACCCTGGGTATGGCCAGAGGTTGGAACACGTAATGCAGCCAGGAACATTGTCGAACATGATCGTTTCAATGGTCCATGAGTTATGGTGTGGGGAGGCATAATATTACATGGCCGCTTTTTTTAAATTTCTTTTTTAATTCATCATTCGTATGTCTGGTTTGTTGCGCCCTGCCACGAATTCCTCTTCTGCGCCAATTCTTCATCTCAATGTATATGCTTGACACACTTAACGATGAGGGTGATATACAGGGTGTATCATAATTAATGGCGTAATCGCATACAGTTGAAAGTAAACGATACTAGAAGCAAAAAAGTCTCAGTAAACATAGGGTCGAAAATGCATACCTTGAGAGCTATGAGAAATTTTTCATCTTCGATACTGTGAAACAAATCTCTTCTTCTGCAAGTTCTTTGCTTTCCATATTTTGCGAAGTGGTTGTATGGACCAAATAAGAAAAAAACGTCCAGCAAACATGTGCTCTAAAATGCATACCTTAAAAGTTAGGAGCACTTGATCATTAGAAGAGTTGTATTTCAAAGTAGCAAAGACGAACAAGTGTTCAAAATGGCTCTGAACACTATGGGACTTAACATCTGAGGTCATCAGTCCCCTAGAACTTTGAACTACTTAAACCTAACTAACCTAAGGACATCACACACATCCATGCCCGAGGCAGGACTCGAACCTGCGACCGTAGCAGACCCGCGGTTCCAGACTGAAGCGCCTAGAACCGCTCGGCCACACCGGAACAAGTGCTCACGGCTCTAAGGAATACATTTTAGAGAACATGTTTACTGGATTTTTTCTTGTTTTTGTCCATACTACCAGTTACCAAAACATGAAAAGCAAAGCACTTGCAGTAGAAGAGATTTGTTTCACAGTATCGAAGATGAAAAACTGCTCACAGCCCTTAAGGTATGCATCTTCGACCCTATGTTTAATGAGACATTTTTGCTTCTAGTATCGTGTACTTTCATCTGTATGCGTTTACGCCATTAATTATGATACATCCTGTATATTAATACGAAATTGTAAGTAAAAACCTCAAAAAGACAAGATCAGTATAGTACAGCATTTATTTTAATTACTGGTTTAGCAAAATATGTCGCCACCTTCGGTTATCAAATTAAAAGCTGTACTATAGCGATCTTGGCTGTTTGAAGTTTTTGCTTCTAAATTCATCTCTACATCTCAAAGTAGCACTTGCACTCTATGTCCACAATCATTCGGTGGATGTATTCCAATCTCTGTCTACCCCTATAGTATTTACTCTCGATAGTTCCCTCTAGTACCATGAAGATCATTTCATGATGTCTTAATACAAGTCGTATTGTGGCGAAACAAGCCGTGTATCATTCGTGAGATACAGAGGCAAGCGAGTGTTCCAAGACTTACCCCAGTTCACTGCTTCTAGCGCAACGTAGGATACAAGTATTGCGCCATAATCTAAGAATGAAATTACAAATTAAAGAAGCTTTCCTAAACTTTGTCAACCTACGCTTTAGTATATTAATGTTTAAATTGTTAAGTCTGAAAGTGATCAGATGAATACGTTTCCCTGAATTCATCTTTCTACGTAAAAAAAACAGGTGGCGCTAAATAATAAAGCTAGGAAGTCGAAAATTGTTTAAGATGTGCAAATATGTGCGAAAATCAACTTTTACAAGTCTCATCTTGATCGGAGCAATGTTTTGATCAAAATCAACGTTTTTACGAAAAATTGAAGGCGCTAAACATTAGACATAGAAATATGAGGATTAGTATGAAGCTTCAGTTCGGTATAAAAACATTGACTATGTGACCCCATTAAGCTACCTTTAACAGTTTTCAAGTAATTTACTGAAAACTGAATTTGGAACAAAAACGTTCTTATTTATAATAGATGAAGTATCATTTATGTTAATGATAGTAAGTACTGAATACAGCACTTCATTAAATCCATTAAATAATAGAGCTATAACAAGTTTCAAAACCGTGATGCAAATACCAATCAATACAAGGTCTCCTAAAGATGCAGAAAAGAGGTCATGTTCTACTGTCTGTTCAGTTCTAAAAATTCTATCCGGCAAAGTTTAAATGCAGTCGAGAAAAAAAAGTTCTACAATTAAAGCCAACTTAACTCCACCCATACAAAAATTACGAAGATAGTAAATTGATTCATGACAGAGGTACAAAATAATATGCGTCCGCGAAATCGGCCATTTAGAGGCTGCTACCGAGGCATAGAGCGGGCGGATGACGGCTGATGTTCACTTCGGCCGTCCGCTGCGTCCAATATAAACACTGCCTGAGGGGCAGTGACACTTCACTTCGCACACAGCTATCAATCGCTCCGCGTCAGTCAAACGCCGGCTCACGCAAAGCCTCGGATGAGTCACCGCCGGGCTGCAACTAAACGCATGTTTCCGGTGCAAATAGAAAGTGAACTAGCGAGGACTGTACACCGTTCTGGATCGCTTAGATTTCGCGGAAGTAACTGTTTGTGTGCCGCCCGTAATGTTAACAAAACCGCGTGGCAAGTGGTGATATTATTTTCCAATTTTGTGGCGAGCAATTAACTCTGATTATTAGAAGTCAGGGCCAAAGGCCATTTAATGAGAATTCACTGCTGAGGTCGCCTCTGTACTGCTACTAGTACTGTTTGTGATATGGACATCATTATTATTATTGTCAGGAATATTGTTATATTTTGAGTGTGAACTTTTTTCTTAATACAATTGAATCAATTAGTACTCAAAATCTTTGTTTATAATCATAGTTCCTGAACCCGTTGAGTAAAGAGAGTGTAGAAACATTTGTTTCAGTCAGTACAAGAAGAATGTGGACTTGTAGTCTGGAAATTATGGTTAATATGTTCTCCATCGCTTTCTGGCTGACCTTAAAAATAGTTTTCAGGCTCTCGTATTATTCCACCCACCGCCCTACAGTATCATCTTATCCCTGCTTCTTGTCTGTGTTTTCCATTTGTTCCTTCGTCCACCCCCGGTAGATGAGTGGAGCCGGCACGGTAGCTCAGCGTGTTCGGTCCGAGGGTATGTGCCCTCAGTAATAAAAAAAACTGTGTTAATCGATCAACAACGAACCTGAACGGATGTCTTACGACATCCGCCCCGAGCAGATGCAACGAACAAAAGCGAACAAAATGAGATTTCAAAAAAAGTGGTCAGCGCGACACAATGTCAATCCTAAAGGCCTGGGTTCGATTCCCTCCTGGGTCTGAGATTTTCTCCGCTCAGAAACTACGTATTGTGTTGTCCTAATCATCATCATTTCATCCCCATCGACGCGCAAGTCGCTGAAGAGGCGTCAAATCGAAAGACTCGCAGCCGGCGAACGGTCTACCCGACGGGAGGCCCTAGTCACACGACATTCACTTTTGTTCCTTCCCTTGCCAATTTTAGTGGAGAACCTCGTCATTCCTTATCTGATCAATGAGTCTAATTTTTAACATTGTTAGTAGCACCACATCTGAAACGCTGCGATTCTCTTCTTTTCCGGTTCTCCCACTGTCCACAATTCACTACCATACAATGCTGCGCTCCACACGTATGCCTTCTTTGCCTATGCTAGGCTGATTTTTACGTCTTCCTTTCTTCGTTCATCGTCGGCTATTTTGTTTCCAAGATAGCGAAAGTTCTTAACTTAATCTACTTCGTGACTATCAATTTTGATATAAGGTTTCTCGCTATTCTCATTTCTCCTACTTCTTGTTACTTTTAGCTTTTTCCACTTTACTCTCACTCCATGTACTGGGGGCGTACTGACCTCCAAATCTTTGAACACGTTACATTCACTAGTCAGCGCTGTGACACTGTACCCCTTCCTCACGTGTGCCTTTTCAACGATGCATGCGGTTCTGACTTCATTTTTATGAGGGAACATACTAGACCGCATCGAAGAGTGCAGGTGGAAGAGCTCTTAGAACGAGAGGATATTCGGCGAATGGACTGACCTGCCCGTTCCTCCGAATTAAACCCTATCGAGCACGTGTAAGATGCGTGGTGGAGAGATATTGCAGCGCGTGCCCATGCATCAGCATTCAGCTGTTGTCATCCGCGCTGGTAGTGAAACTGAACGCCGTATCACAATAAACCCTTACCAACTTTGTGGGCAGCATGGGTGCACTTTGCATAGAAAAAATGGTTGGAATGGCTCTGAGCACTTTGGAACTTAATATCTGAGGTCATCAGTCCCCTAGAACTTAGAACTACTTAAACCTAACTAACCTAAGGACATCACACATGTCCATGCCCGAGGCAGGATTCGAACCTGTGACCGTAGCGGTCGCACGGTTCCAGACTGAAGCACCTAGAACCGCTCGGCCACTGCGTCCGGCTTGCATAGCATGTGTTACCGTCCAATTTGATCACACGCCCTATTAGGAACCATGGACCACCTTCTGGAATGTGCTAGAGAACCATCGTAAATCTCGGTGACTTCAATGTAACTATGGTCTTTGAACAAAAGTGTCATTTCTCTTCGTTTCATTGTATATTTCTTTCTGTTACCTCCTTTACTATACTGTCTCAGTTCTTTCTCTGTATAGTACAATTCTCGTCGTGCTGTATTACATGACTGTGACATCATGCGAAATCACTTTCGTCTTTAAGTTTTACGTATCATTGTACTTCAAGCTACTGGGGGTGGATAATAATGAAGTGGAGCAAACGTGCATGAAAAATTTAAACTGCATTAATTCATTTGCAAAATCCCAAACTTGTCAATATAGCAAACATCAGATGCAAACTATTTTTGAATAATAATGATACACTTTCGTGACATTTTTCTTGGAAAATGCATTAAGATTTGCGTATTGATCTTAAGTACTCATAGTCAGGAAGTTTTTCCTTCTTTCAGCAGTCATGACTTTTAGAAAAAAAAATGCAAATAGGCTTTTCTGATGTCGGTTTTTAGCATGACAGTTGATAAAACTAATGAAAATCCCCAATTTGTTTTCTGCAGTAAAGTGGTTACAGCGGCAAACGTAAAGACCACTTTGAAAGAAGTCATGCACAGTTCACCAGAAAATGCATTACATTCTTCGAACGCAAAGAATCTGCACTGAAAAGTTGAATCATGGATTCATAAGACTATCTTTTCCACTGCGCAGAAGCTGGTCTTGCTGATTCGTACCGAATCGCTCGTCGTATCGCTGAGACCAAGAAACATCATACAATAGTAAAGGATCTCATTTCTTTACTAGATGCGGTGAACCTAGTTCTAGGAGAGCCCCACGTGGAAAAGATAAATAAGATATCTTTTCCTAATACAATTAGAATTCGTATCGAGGAATCTGGGCGCTTCTACACACACTAAAGATGCTGCTTATCAGCGAGAAATTTTGTTGAGGAAGAGGAGATGCATTGGTCGAATATCGTAAGTGTATGTACAGACTGGGAACCTTCCATGTTGAGGGTTCACTCTGGATTCCACACTGGTGGAAGAAATTTCTACAAATGCAAGTTTCAGCCACTGCATTATGCTTTGACAGTTAAAACGTTGCCACTCGTTTTGTTTGAATGTTCTCATTCAGGCAGTGATAACTGTAAACCATATCCGAGGTAGTGCAAAGAGTTCATCAAAGAGGCTAGGACCTATTTCGTTGCGCTGCTGTTCCACACAAAAGTACGTTGGCTACCACATGGAAAAGTGTTGCGTAGCATTTTGGAGCTTCGACAAAAATTGCTTTGTTTCTGAAAAGGGTGAGTATGGAAAAGGAAAACGACCTAAGTACTAAAAAAATCAGATAACATACACACATCAAAAAAAGTTATGCATCACCTCGGTTCCGGGAGTTCCTGAATCTGTACAGATCAACATAAACACCATTTCCGCTCTTTTTATTGCTCATGAAAACCACACATTGCGTATTGCACCACCATACAGCGAGAACTTCAGAGGTGGTGGTCCAGATTGCTGTACACACCGGTACCTCTAATACCCAGTAGCATGTCCTCTTGCATTGATACATTCCCGTATTCGTCGTGGCATACTATCCACAAGTTCATCAAGGCACTGTTGGTCCAGATTGTCCCACTCCTCAACGGTGATTCGGCGTAGATCCCTCAGAGTGCTTGGTGGGTCATGTCGCCCGTAAACAGCCCTTTCAATCTGTCCCAGGCATGTCCGATAGGGTTCATGTCTGGACAACATGCTGACGATGTCGTTGTCCTGAAGGAAGTCATTCACAAGATGTGCTCGATGGGGGCGCGAATTGTCATCTATGAAGACGAATGCCTCGCCAATATGCTGCCGATATGGTTGCACTGTCGGTCGGAGGATAGCATTCACGTATCGTACAGCCGTTACGGTGCCTTCCATGACCACCAGCGACGTACTTCGGCCCCATACAGTGCCACCCCAAAACAGTTGGGAACTTCCACCTTGCTGCACTCTCTGGACAGTATGTCTAAGGCGTTCAGCCTGACCGGCCTGCCTCCAAACAGGTCTCCGACGATTGTCTGGTTGAAGGCATATGCGACAATCCATTGCAGTAGTAGCCCTTGGGCAGTTTGAGCGAGGCATGTCATCGACAGTTCCTGTTTCTCTGTATCTCCTCCATGTCCGAACAACATCGCTTTGGTTCAATCCGAGACCCCTGGATACTTCCCTTGTTGTGAGCCCTGGCACAAAGTAACAATGCGGACGCGATCGAACTGCGGTATTAACCGTCAAGGCATGGTTGAACTACAGACGACACGAGCCATGTACCTCCTTCCTGGTGGAATGACTGGAAATGATCGGCTGCCGGATCCAAAAAAAAATGGCTCTGAGAACTATGGGACTTAACTTCTGAGGTCATCAGACCCCTAGAACTTAGAACTACTTAAACCTAACTAACCTAAGAACATCACACACATACATGCCCGAGGCAGAATTCGAACCTGCGACTGTAGAGGTCTCGCGGTTCCAGACTGTAGCGCATAGAACCGCTCGGCCACTTTGGTCGGCTCTGTCGGATCCCCTCCGTCTAATAAGCGTTGCTCATGCATGGTTGTCTACATCTTTTTGTGGGGTTAGAGACATCTCTGAACAGTCAAAGGGACTGTGTCTGTGATACAATGTCCACAGTCAACGTCTACCTTCAGGATTTCTGGGAACAGGGGTGATGCAACACTTTTTTTGATGTGTGTAGATCGAGGCCCACAATTTCACCTATCCGTAGTCCCATTACAGGTGGTATATGCTATTTTCAAAATGATGGAGCACAGCAATCAGTCGTCCTATTTTTCAGGTTTTATTAAGTAAATCTATATTTCGGCTAATGCCTAGCCATTACTAGTGCTGTGCGTATTTGTTTCGAAAGTGCCATATCTTGCGAATTTGTCTGTAGAACTCAGCTTGCGTAGAAATATGGTAAATATTTTGACAGCAGAAGGTAAAGTTGCAAGTTTTCTTCGGAGTTTGGAGCTTTACGAACTTAGGCCTAAAGTTCAAAGTATTTCGATGTTTCCAGAAATGATGCTATCCCTAGAAGCCAACGGTGAAAAATGCTCATTCGCACATGAAATATAAGGGGCGTTTAAAAAACTTCCGTTTGAGGGCGTTGCTGCAGCGTATACCCAACATAGAACGACTCTGATGCGCCGACATGTAGGCAAGGAATTAGATTGACATTCGTGTCTTTTCAACGTGCGCGCGTTGAATGTGGAAACGTGGACTGTGGCGCCGTTGTTGTCATATGCGTCCAAACAGGACCAACGTGCTGTTTTTATTTTCTTGTCTTACGAAGGATAAACAAGATAGACATCCATCGGAGAATAAAGAATATATACGGTGCAGCACGTCTGTTGACAACCACCATTGTGGAGTGGTGCGCCAACGGGTGCTGCTGCATTATGACGTACGTCCCCCCCTATCGCAAATGTCGTAACTCAGAAGTTACGCCAACTCAAGTGGAAGACTCTCGACCACCCACAGTATAATCCTGACCTCTCTCCATGCGATTATCACCTTGAAGGGTCGACTATTCCTGTCGGACCAGGATGTGCAGCAGGCAGTTATGGACTTTTTCGCGTAGTAGGACACGGTGTTTCACCAAAAGAGTATCCTCAGCCTGGTGCGTCGAAGGGATGACTGCGTCAATTATAATAGCGATTGCATTCGATTGGTATAACAACTCTAGACAGTATTGGCTTCGAACGGAAACTTTTTGATCGGCACTTACAAGTCATTACTTATCATCGGGACTAAATTGTATGGGTAACTACACTACTGGTCATTAAAATTGCTACACCATGAACATGACGTGCTACAGACGCGAAATTTAACCGACAGGAAGAAGATGTGATATGCAAATGATTAGCTTTTCAGAGCATTCACACAAGGTTGGCGCCAGTGGCGACACCTACAACTTGCTGACATGAGGAAAGTTTCCAACCGATTTCTCATACACAAACAGCAGTTGACCGGCGTTGTCTGGCGAAACGTTATTGTGATGCCTCGTGTAAGGAGGAGAAATGCGTACCATCACCTTTCCGACTTTGATAAAGGTCGGATTGTAGCCTATCAGGACTGCGGTTTATCGTATCTCGACATTGCTGCTCGCGTTGGTCGAGATCCAATGACTGTTAGCAGAATATGGAATCGGTAGGTTCAGGAGGGTAATACGGAACGCCGTGCTGGATCCCAACGGCCTCGTATCACTAGCAGTCGAGATGACAGGCATCTTATCCGCATGTCTGTAACGGATCGTGCAGCCACGTCTCGATCCCTCAGTCGACAGATGGGGACGTCTGCAAGACAACAACCATCTTCACGAACAGTTCGACGACGTTTGCAGCAGCATGGACTATCAGCTCGAAGACCATGGCTGCGGTTACCCTTGACGCTGCATCACAGACAGGAGCGCCTGCGATGGTGTACTCGACGACGAACCTGGATGCACGAATGGCAAAACGTCATTTTTTCGGATGAATCCAGGTTCTGTTTACAGCATCATGATGGTCGCATCCGTGTTTGGCGACATCGCGGTGAACCCACATTGGAAGCGTGTATTCGTCATCGCCATCCTGGCGTATCACCCGGCGTGATGGTATGGGGTGCCATTGGTCACACGTCTCGGTCACCTCTTGTTCGCATTGACGGCACTTTGAACAGTGGACGTTACATTTCAGATGTGTTACGACCCGTGGCTCTACCCTTCATTCGATCCTTGCGAAACCCTACATTTCAGCAGGATAATGCACGACCGCATGTTGCAGGTCCTGTACGGGCCTTTCTGGATACAGAAAATGTTCGACTGCTGCCCTGGCCAGCAGATTCTCCACATCTCTCACCAACTGAAAACGTCTGGTCAATGGTGGCCGAGCAACTCGCTCCTCACAATACGCCAGTCACTACTCTTGATGAACTGTGGTATCGTGTTGAAGCAGCATGGGCAGCTGTACCTGTACACGCCATCCAAGCTCTGTTTGACTCAATGCCCAGGCGTATCAAGGCCGTTATTACGACCAGAGGTGGTTGCTCTGGGTACTACTTTCTCAGGATCTATGCACCCAAATTGCGTGAAAATGTAATCACATGTCAGTTCTAGTATAATATATTTGTCCAATGAATACCCCTTTATCATCTGAATTTCTTCTTGGTGTAGCAATATTAATGGCCAGTAGTGTATTTTCAACAAATGGAGAATCGCCAGCTGAACGCCTAGGTTTTAAGATTGTTTCGGGAGAAAGAAGAAATATTTTCCGGTGATAAAGTTCAAGCGAAAGCAGAACTTATTGCACTATGTGTAGACAACACGCTGAAAACAGTTTTTTGTAAAATGTTACTAGCAATATTTTGGAGAAAGATTGTTGATGAGTACCCATCATTATTATAAAAAGCTTATGAGTACTGATTCCATTCGCTTTAAATTATAGGAGCCAAAAGTGAATTTGCAACTGCGGCGGAATGAAAATAACAAAAAGGAATCGACTGAAGTTGGATAACGATTAACAATGTTCATTGGCCGCGACCGTAGCGAATGTAAAAAAGGTTGTTAGAAATAAGCAGTACCAATTACCTCATTGACTTTCGTTATTTCTTGGTTTAATATAACACCTACAAAAACATGTGAAACTTGAACGTTAATGAAATATTACGTATTTCCTGGAATTTTAAAAATGGAAATGTTCAAAAAAAAATTTTTTACAATGTGAATTGTAGTTAAATACTAAATTCTGTACGGGTATTGGTTTCTATATGGACTCGTACAGGGGTAATGGTCTCAGAAAGGTCTGTAATCACTGAAGTAAATGCAGAATTTAGTATATTAAAGCTTAATTCTAACGAATCTTTCTCTGCCGTGAAAATTCATTCTCGTTCTTGCGAAACGACAGCGCTAACACATTCTAGTGACGTATCAACAATCAGATTGCCAAATTACTGTTCCGAGGCTACGCAAACTTGCATAAATTTATGTTTCACTGTTTCTATTTGTCAATTTAGTAGGCCGCCATACTTCTCTGTAGCTGTTCCTCCCTGTCACAGCAATCCCAAAACTCATTTTATCCTCTTATTATTTATTAATCTACCATCATGTTACCTTCTGTTATTTCCTTTTATCCGAATCATCTTCACGAGAAATGCATTAATGTGGTCATGTGTACACGAATCTGAGCGTATTTTGTGTAATGTATATACACAGTCTTCCGGATTTCTGTGTGTTTGAAAACTTAATAAACAACTCCTATATCAACTTTGAAAAATATCTGTATACAACGCACGAAATGTGCTCAGATTCAAGTCCTCAGTATCTAATAAGTTCATTTGTCGCAGAGGTGATACACTTTAAGATAATTCTAGATGATGAAATACTCTGATCTTCACTCAAAGGATCATTTAACAATACACATGCTATATTAAGTTAAACTATCAATCCTGTTCTCTCGTGCCGCCTCCTTGATATATATTTTTAAAAAAGTACCTTTATCCAAAATGTCGATCGGCAGAAATAGCCACGTTTCTTGTTCGCTACGTTCCCTGGACCTTAGCCGCTTCAGATTTTTGGTGTGCGGACGGTTGGAAGCCGAAGCCTACAAAGAAAAAAGTAAACAAATGAGACGAATTGACCGTTCGGTTTATGAATAGCGGTGTCCTCATAAATGGACTCCAAGCAAGAGCTAAATGTGGCGTTGTCAAGATAATACGAAAATTCATTGAAGTGGAATTTATGAAAATCCAGTATAAACTTAATCATTTGCCTATCCTCAAAGCCTATGATTATTTTCCTCTGTTTCTTTCTATCACTTGGACACATGTTCTACCGAATATTTTATTCGAATTAGGCTATACTACGAGCTCACAAAAATATTTACCATTCCTCCTGAAGCATCCCGTATATGTACGTGTACAGTCAGGTGGTGTCCTAGATGAGGCTCATGCTGCCTCCCTCAAGTAGGATAACTTCACTCGTGCTACTTCTTCATTTTCTGTCCCGTGTCTGACTATAATCAACCTTCCGCGACTTGTGTCCCTGTTCTTGAGGAGCGACTGCACACGACAGGGCCTGGTAGCCGCACGCACGGAACGTTGCACGACACTATTTCCCCAGAACGATGAGGGCTGTCCTCTAATGGAATACACTCCAGCGCGCAGACGTAACGCGTTGACCGCGGCGTAAGTCAGAACTAGATGCTCCCGCGAGCGTGTAACGCCCTTCCCAGGAGACGCCCAACAGCGACATCCAACCGCTCTTTACGGCGCTCTGGGGGCACGTCCCCAATGAGGTGGTTTATGCATTCATACGTAACGTGCACATTCCAGCCTCGCGTGTTAGTTGCCGCCGTCATTAACACAAATTGAAATTAACAACAACAACAACAACAAAACTATGAGAGGCAGTTTAGGGAGTAAAATATTACATTTTACAGCAAAAAGAGATGTCAAACATAAGGGGCGGAATACCCACAAAACGCTGTAGCCTATAAACGCTGTAAGCAAAATATTTGCTATCCGAACAGGCTGGCGGCTGGATTGAAGACTTCGTCCTAAACTGAACAGTCGTTCTTAACTTTTTCACTACCATCTTTTCACGATTTTAAGATTAATGTATGGTTATTTTAATTATTGTAGTAGTCAGATGTAACAATACGAAAAAATAAACTGTCGGAAAAAATTCAACAACATAAAATAATTAATGTAGAGTAATGAAATTTTGAGAATACATTTCTCTAGGTAACATACGTAAATGAAAAACAAAGCAGGATCACTGGTTGATGTAAGCGCGAGATAAGCCACAGCAAATGTGAAATGCTGGTACATTAATAACCGGTGTAACCGCCAGACTGTTGAATTCAAACAGGCAAACGTGCATGCACTGTGTTGCGCAGGTGCCGGATATTAGTTTCTGGGATGGAGCTCCATGCCTGTTGCACTTGGTCGGTCAACACATGGACGGCTTACGCTAGTTGTGGATAATGCTGGAGTTGCCGTCAGATGGCGCCCAGACGTGCTCGATTGCGTACATATCTGGTGATCGAGTAGGCTAAGGCAACATGTCGACACCCTGTAGAGCTTGTTGGGTTACACAAGGGCACGTTGGTGTTGCAGAACACCCCCTGGAATGTTGTTCATAAATAGCAGCACGACAGATCGAATCGCAAGATTGACGCACAAATTTGGAGTCATGGTGCATGGCATAACCACGAGATCTCTCCTGCTTTCATAAAAAATCGCACCCCAGAGCATGACTCCAGTTGTCGCTCCAGCGAACATAGCACGCAAACAGGTTGGTTCCAGGCCCTCAACTGGCCTCGTCCAAACAACATACGGCCATCAGTGGCACCGAGGCAGAACCAGATTTCATCACAAAACGCAGCAGAGCTTCAAGCTGCACTTCAATGAGCTTTTGCTTGACACCACTGAAGTCGAAAATGGCGGTGGTTTGTGGTCAGTGGTACGCACGCTACAGGGCGTCTGGCTCGAAACTGATCTTGAACCAATTTGTAATAGTTCGTTGTGTCACTGTGGTGCCAACTGCTGCTCAAATTTCTGCCAAAGATTCAGTAGCAATCACGTACAGTGGGTTCATTCCTGTGTAGTCATTCTGCAACATCGCAGAAAGAACATCCAGCTTCTCGTGGCCCTTTTACAAGACGTCGCTCAAACTGATGAGGTGTTCATAATGGCGTCTTTGTCGCCTAACATCAACTCACCACGTCCAATCTTAATGGCAACTAATGCTCACGACCGACACAGTATGTAACTAAAGCAAACCTGATTTGCATCCTCATACTGGAGCTACTAGCGCCTGTCTTAAGCGACTGATGAGAAATTTGAATAGACATCACCTTTCAGTTGTAGAACACGTCTACCAACTTAAGTTTATGTCGCACAACTCCTTCTTGGTGTTGCCATTTTTTTCCGTCAATGTATTTCCTGCCATTTCGTTTACCCCCATGGTGAGGGATAAGACATACAGTGTTACTCATAAGTACCTCCAGGTTTTCCGGAAGACGAATCCGCAAAAACTATTAATCATACAGTAAACAGTCACACATCAGCTGATAGAGAATCTCTACAAGTTTTAAGTAACAGTACAGGTGCTTAGTATTGGTACCCTCTATGACGCGAAAAACGTCAGTACGTCAGTTCATTGACGCAAATTGTCGGAGAAAGCGTGAAAGCAGTCCGTATTGCAAATCTGTTCATTGGGTTGCCTATCCATAGGGGAGAAGAAAGTCGATGTTATAAGTATGGAACAGAGGTTTAACAATGAAACTTGGAAGACAGAACAATCTACATGTGCAGTTAGTAATTATAAGAATTCTACCAACCATTAGCAGGCTTCCCTTCGCCATTGGAACACTGATACATAGCAATAACATGGTGCAAATTAGAAGTAGTACTGTGATAACCTATCGTGGGGCAGATAGTCTCAATGGTAGTGAATGGATTAATAGGAAGCTATCATCAGCTTCGAAGGTAGCGTCTCTTCAGTCTGGAACCGTGCGACCGCTACGGTCGCAGGTCCGAATCCTGCCTCGGGCATGGCTGTGTGTAGTGTCCTTAGGTTAGTTAGGTTTAAGTAGTTCTAAGTTCTAGGGGACTGATGGCCTCAGCAGTTAAGTCCCATAGTGTTCAGAGCCATTTCATTTTTGAAGGTAGCGTTTGGCGTACTTCAGGATGGTGTTGTAGGACAGCTGCTGTTCGCGATGTATGCAGAGTGACTTTCCAATCTGAAGGGAAAATTAAACATGTTGATAATGCTGAAAGGAATAAAATAATGTTTTTCTTTTTTCGCGCAAATGAATATTTACATAACTATAGTTGCATCTCTATTGCTCACAAACGATCATTCCAAAGAACATGAAAATGTCTAAATGAAACGTAAAATTATCTTAATACATTCTTGAGTTTCTCCCGGCGTATTTGATAATCAAAATATCCACGGGTGTACTGCCGGTCTACAGTGTCCAACATTGGACACCGTAGACCGGCAGTACATCCGTGGATATTTTGATTATCTTAATACAGTCCGCCCCTGGTAGCTGAGTGGTCAGCACGACGGAATGTCATACCAACTCCAAAGACTTGCACCAGGCGAACGGTCTACCTGACGGGAGGTCCTAGCCAAACGGCATTTCCATCTTAGTACAGGGTGATTCAAAATGAATGGGACAAAAATAAAGTATCCCTGTGACTACAGTAACAACACTAATTTCAGAAAAACACATATAGAAAGAAAGTTAACTGTCATAGTTTAATATGGCGCCAATAAAACAATGGAAATCCGCCGTTATTGTTCATCGCTGTCGTTAGTATTCAATATGGTGGCATCCGCTATACAACCGTCGCATTGTGTTATACGAGGCCTATTCAGAAAGTATGTGCGATCGGTCGCGATATGTAAACTACAGTGAAAATCAAAAATGTTCTATTTGCAACCTTACAGCTACTTCTCTGCATAGTCGCTGCTCCGACAGAGACAATTGTCGTAGCGTTGCGCTAATGTTGTGCGAAAAAGGAAATGTACAATAGTTACGTTGTGTGGGGTGCATGAAATCAGGCGAAATCTCTCACAAACACTCATTCTTGGCGGAAGACACTACGACGTCTGGGAAAGTAAGGTCCGATCGGTCGCGAAACGAAACTCATAGCGAAAATCAAAAATTTTTTGTTTGCAATAGTTAGCCACACCTTCCAGGTACCTATCTAAATAGTCGCCGCTCCGACTTAGATATCTGTCGTGGCGTCGTACAAACTTTCCAGTACCCTCGCCACAGAAAGCAGCCGTCTGTGCTTTCCGCCAATTCTCTACACTGGTCTGCTTTCGTTGTTTGTGCCAAATATGTTGTCTTCGTAGCCAGCAGTTCATGTGAGCAGAGATGAACAACGGAGAGAGCCAATTAAGTGCTGTATTGTGGGTGACCAAACACTTCCCATCGAAACGCTGCAGGAGCGTCTTCATTGCCCCTGAAGAATGCGGCTGAAAATTGTCTTGAACGCAAGACATTTTTGTTACATAGGCTGCATAGCTTCAGGCGAAATCTCTCACCAGGTCCACATACTTGGTGGGAGGCACTATTGTTTTAGGCATTTCTACGTGATCACTTTGCGCTCTGAACTGAAAAGAGCGACGTGAAGCGATCGACAGGCACACTAAAGACACTGCTCCACATATCTGTGCAAAGTTCCATCGGATTTTCACAGTGGTTTCCATTTCCCTGCCTAATCGGACCTTACTTTCGGAATATGCCTCGCATTTTCTAAGTATCCTGCCGTGCTCACCGTGCGCTCAGAATTGAAAAGAGCAACGTGACGCGATCGACGGGCGTACTAGAGACACTATCCAAAACACCTACGTACAACTTCATGGGATTTTCAATGTGGTTTAGATTTCGCGATCGATCGGACCATACTTTCCGAACAGCCCTCGTAAAATCCGTAAAAATATCATCAATAATCGTTCAAAGATATTTTGGTAAAATGCCGCCACCGTCAGGACGTTGCTAGATGGGCACAGTGTAGTTCGAGGAGACAGGATGACCGTCCGTCGAGAATGTCTAACGTCCTCTCACGGTAGTTACGACCCGTCCATACCACTTGACACGCACGAGGACATCTGACAGTACTAAAGTCCCTGTGAACCCAGTGCCTGCTGAAGCAAAGCAAGCGCTGTATCATATGTGAGATACAGAGGCGAGCGAGTGTGCCTCGACTTTCCCCAATTCACTGCCAGTAGCGCCACGTCACCTTAAAGCGTCTGCGCGTAGCGCGCAAGTATTGCACCAAAATTAAGTATCAAATTAAAAATCAAAATTTACGTTTAAGACTTTGTTAAAATATAGTTTAGCGTCATAATGTTTCAAATATTAATTCTTCATGTTCTAGACTTAACAGTTTGCGTGAAAATGCCGTTTTAAGAGAAAAATAAGTGGCGCTAAATAATAAAGCTAGAAAGCCAGAATTTCGGCAGAAGGTGCCTTTAGAACACCATAAATAAGTGGTGCAGGTTTCAAAACCATAGAACAAAAATGAAGCCAGAATCCACGTTCTAGGAAAAATCAGAGGCGCTAAATATTGGAATCAGAAACATGAAAATTTGTTTTATGCTTCAGTTCACCCCAAAAATAATAACTGAGAGACCACGTTAAGCTACCTCTTGTAGTTTTTAAGTGGTTAAGTAAAAACCAATTATGTAACTAAAATGTACGCAATTGTTGTGGATTAAGTACCTGTAATTTTAATGATAGAGAATTTTGGTTAAAGTGGATGGTAAAACATACCAAATGATAGAGCTATACCAAAATTCAGAGTTGTAGTATTAATAACAGCCAATGTAAGTTCTAGTAAAGATATGGTTCATAGGTAACTACCTACCGTTAGTTCCATATAAAAATTCTTGAAGCAAAGCTTACATTCGAGCGAGCTGAAACTTTTTCTGTGCTTTCAAACAACTTAATTGAATACAAGTAAAAAATTAAGAAGTTTCTGAAGTAATCTGTTATTTAAAATTATGTGCCGGACATAGCGGTCGTTCGGAGGCTGCTGCAGTATGCAGATAGCCGTAGACAACAGATGTTCCCTCGGCCGTCCGCTCTGGCACCTATATAAATACGGCCAGAGGGGCAGTAGCAAGATTCACTTCGCACTCAGCCACGGTAACATCCACGTCTGTTAAACGTCGGATCGCACTCTGCCCGGATGACGTCGGAGCCGAGCTGTGACAAAGCGCGTATTTTGCGGTACGGTAATAACGGATAGTGAACTCGCGAGGACTGTACACCGTCCTGAATCGCTTGAAATACACCGAAATAACCTCCGTGTGAATTACAATTCCACGTGGCAAGCGCTGACTTTATTTCCACTTTTGTGGCGAGCATTAACTTTGAACATTTACTGCAAACTTTCAGCTGAGTATTATTTAGTCAGGGCGAAAGACGATCTGGTAGGAACATACCGTAGAGGTCGCCTCTGAACTGCTAAGTGTGCGATTAGAATAGAAAGACTTGCTTTCAATTGAAAATAGTGCCGCGCTGGATTAGCCGAACGGTCTAGGTGCTGCAGTCATGGACTGTGCGGCTGGTCCCGGAGGAGGTTCGAGTCCTTCCTCGGGCATGATTGTGTGTGTTTGTCCTTAGGATAATTTAGGTTAAATAGTGTGTAAGCTTAGGGACTGATGACCTTAGCAGTTAAGTACCATAAGATTTCACACACATTTTAACATTTTTTTTTTTTTAATATAGTAAATTTCCTAGTGTTGTACGTGAGAAACTTTACGAAATATAATTTTTAACTGAAACTATATACTTTTATTTAAATCGTAGTCCTGATCCCGCAAAGAAATAGGAGAATAGAAACTTTTCTTTCAGTGGGCTGGAACAGAATGTGGCCGTGTAGACTGGAAACTAAGGTCAGTATGTTTCCCTTCACCTTCTGGCTGACCACTAAATTAGTTGCCAGGCTCGCTTGAGTAAGACGGCGTATACAACTTATACGAACCAATATAAAACAAAATTATTTCAACCCACCGCCAAAAACAATTTACCTTCCAAAATATTACAGTCACACTGCTTCAGTATGCCCTATTGTCTATGCTATTTTAGCTGGACAATAACGTATATTTACCGATACCTTTCTCGACTTTTAAGCCCTATGAAGACACACGCGATACGTTGCCAGCACGGACACGCGGGAATAAAAAGAAAATACGTAACATAATTCCAATCTCCAATAGCACTGAAGTGCACACACAAGCTAGTGAATCCCTTACTGACCGCCTAAGCAAACGCGATATCTACCGTGCTTTGTCGGCGGCTGCTGTGGTCGACAGTGGCGCATGATGACAGCAGCGCGTCGACGTTGTGCGGACCTGTAAACCTCAATACTATTCTGGCCTTGACTATATCAGCAGTCGGAAACTGCCCTGAGTTCTCGTGAGGCGAAAAACTATGTTTTTCCCTAGCTAAACTATTGGCAATGTCCACTCGCTCCGACTTAGCGACGTGTGCACCTCTGTTCTCTTTGAATTGTTCCGCAGGACGTAACTGATTCGGGCCGAAATCTGTAATCTCCACTTCGGAGATGTTATGAGATTTTCAAACCTTAAAGTGATTGCGATACTACGTGACTATTAACGTGCAAAATAGGGAAAGCTTGTTAGTATCGAGTTCTTGTCGGTCACGTATGAATGATTACTCTCCGTACGATGCAAATTAGTACCACTTTCCTTGAAGTAGAGTATGCGTAGTATCAAACTTCAAGAAGAATATAATAATTCCAATCCCAAAGAAAGCAGGTGTTGACAGATGTGAAAATTACGGAACTGTCAGTTTAATAAGTCACAGCTGCAAAATACTAACGCGAAATCTTTATAGACGAATGGAAAAACTGGCAGAAGCCGACCTCGAGGAAGATCAGTTTGGATTCCGTAGAAATGTTGGAACACGTGATGCAATACTGACCTTACGACTTATCTTAGAAGAAAGATTAAGGAAAGGCAAACCTACGTTTCTAGCATTTGTAGACCTAGAGAAAGCTTTTGACAATGTTGACTGGAATACTCACTTTCAAATTCTAAAGGTGGCAGGGGTAAAATACAGGGAGCGAAAGGCTATTTACAGTTTGTACAGAAACCAGATGGCAGAGAGGGGCATTAAAGGGAAGCAGTGGTTGGGAAGGGGGTGAGACAGGGTTGTAGCCTCTCCCCGATGTTATTCAATCTGTATATTGAGCAAGCAGTAAATGAAACCAACGAAAAATTCGGAGTAGGTATTAAAATCCACGGAGAAGAAATAAAAACTTTTAGGTTCGCCGATGACATTGTAATTCTGTCAGAGACAATAAAGGACTTGGAAGAGCAGTTGCACGGAATGGACAGTGTCTTGAAAGGGAGATATAAGATGAACATCAACAAAAACAAAACGAAGATAATGGAATGTAGTCGAATTAAGTCGGGTGATGCTGAAGGAATTAGATTAGGAAATGAGATACTTAAAGTAGTAAAGGTGTTTTTCTATTTGTGGAGAAAAATAACTGATGATGGTCGAAGTAGAGAGGATATAAAATGTAGACTGGCAATGGCAAGGAAAGCGTTTCTGAAGAAGAGAAATTTGTTAACATCGAGTATAGATTTAAGTGTCAGGAAGTCGTTTCTGAAAGTATTTGTATGGAGTGTAGCCATTTATGGAAGTGAAACATGGACGGTAAATAGTTTGGACAAGAAGAGAATAGAAACTTTCGAAATGTGGTGCTACAGATGAATGCTGAAGATTAGATAGGTAGATCACATAACTAAAGAGGAGGTATTGAATAGAATTGTGGAGGAGTTTGTGGCACAACTTGACAAGAAGAAGGGACCGGTTGGTAGGACATGTTCTGAGGCATCAGGGGATCACAAATTTAGCATTGGAGCGCAGCGTGGAGGGTAAAAATCGTAGAGGGAGACCAAGAGATGAATATACTAAGCAGATCCAGAATGATGTAGGTTGCAGTAAGTATTGGGACATGAAGAAGCTTGCACAGGATAGAGTAGCATGGAGAGCTGCATCAAACCAGTCTCAAGACTGAAAACCACAACAACAACAACAGTATCAAACACCTCAGCTTGATGAGTAGATTACGTTTCTATATTTAAAATATAATGTTAAAGGGCAAAATCATAGCGTCACCTTATAAATGTAATGGAAAAAAATCGTACATCTATGAAAGAACCCCCTTGAAACCCCACGCGTCGTGCCAGCAGAGAAGTGACGTGCCGCAGTCAACAGTTTGGCATGTGTAGGGAAAGCGTCTGCAGTTCACTGATTACAGAATTCAGATGTTTCAGGTGCTCAAAATTAGTCAGTAGATCAAAACGGAGAGATTTATAGTTGATTTTCAAGCGCGCACGGAGGTGGATGGTTTCGCAGACAGGTTTGTATTCTCTGACAAAGCCGAACTTAGCTTAAGTGGCAAAGCGAACAAGCATAATTTGAGAATATGGCATACACAAAACCCGCATGCCTCTCTGGAACGTGGACGTGATTCTCCGAAACTAAATTTTTGGTCCCATAAAGAACCGTCTTTGGCCCTTCCTTCTTCGCAAATCTACCGTTACAGGCATGACCTATCTCGACATGTTTTCTCTCTGATTGTTGCCTCAGTTGACGGCAGAGGTACCTGACTATATTCTGCAGCAGGACGGAGCACCGCCACGATGGCATATCCTCGTACATTGTCACATTTCAAGGAACATTTTCCAAAGCGCTGGACAAGTCGTGCGGGGTCAGATTATGTATCGTTTATGTTGTGGTCCACCCCACGACCCTCCACCCGTCCACAGGTCGCCTGAACTTACACCATAGGATTTTTTCTTTTGAGGATGCGAGCAAGACATGTGTTACGTATCCCCATTTCTGCAGAATTTACGGCAGCTAAGGCACCAGTTAGGCGGCGCGGTTAGCTCCATTGATCGGGCTACATTCGAACGCGTCTGGCTGCAAATGCCGTACCGGATGGATACCTATCGAGTCACAAATTGACCCCACATTGAACAGTTGTTTAATGTCCATAGTAACTGTGAGCGTTAATCTTTCAGTCTACATGCTTATGTCTGAAATCGTCTTTACAGTAGTCACAGGTATAATTTCCTTTTGTCCCATTCACTTTGGATCACTCTGTGCAAAAATTTCGTGGAACTGCTTCGTCTAAGTGAAGCTCGTTCTTCGCAAAATGTACGAAAAGCTGCAGTCGTTAAATAAGCAGAAGAGGGTCTTAACTTTGGAACCACTATACCCGTTGTGGGTTCGGCCAGTGGCGCTGTTTAGCAGTGATACTTTCACTAGCACTCTCCTTACCGACACAAGTCACATTTGCCACTATAAGTTAAGTTTTACTGTATGACTGTAGACCCCAATAACGGCTAAATGTATTAAATACTATACACCACAGTTACACCTCTTTATGGCTTTCGCTTGTTCAGTATGAATTACACTACACGCGATATTCCAGTATTCATGTAGTTAGTATAATAACTGTGACCCTTCAAGCTTTGACAGTAAATAGTCTTCACAGGTTTGCCGGCGGATGTCGCCGCGCGGGGTGGCCGCGCGGGCTAGGGCGTCTTGTCACGGTCTGGGGCGCCTTGTCACGGTCCGCGAGGCTCCCCTCGTCGGAGGTTCGAGTCCTCCCTCGGTCATGGGTGTGTGTGTGTGTGTGTGTGTGTGTGTGTGTGTGTGTGTGTGTGTGTGTGTGTGTGGTACTTAGCGTAAATTAATTTAAGTTAGATTAAGTAGTGTGTAAGCTTACGGACCAATGACCTGAGCAGTTTGGTCCCATAAGACCTTACTACAAATTTCCAATTCCGAATGACGTTGTGCAAATTCCACCATATTTCCAGAAGACTTGCTTTCATTAAGTGATTTAAGGTCAGACGCACCCAGCCACCAGCGAGGTTGAACCTACTGAAGATGTCGGACAGTTGTTCCGAGGTAATATTGTGGAATTTGCACAGCGTCATCCGGCGGCACACCCGTGAAGACTATTTACAGTATAATAACTGCCGGTACCGACTCCGTCGTTACTGCAATCCCCTCCTCCTACTTGCTGTTGAGCCTTGGTGTCACGCACTAAAGGACAGAAGAGATAAGAGACAAACTGCAGATGACGAAACCATCTATCTAGACATTACGCTCCTCCTTTTGGTCACATAGTCAGGATGATGTCTCACCACTTGTCTCGATATGAGAGATACAGAGGTGTGAAAATTCTTATACACAAAGCGAAAAATTGGGAATTACCACTTTCCTTCACCCAAAAGCAATATATTCGTAATGTGTAATATACTTACTGCCTTGTTACATGTTTACACCAACTCTGAACGAATTTGGCTCGATAACTTTAAAATCTTGATAACTTTAAAATCTCTGTCTATGAAACGGGGTTTGCCGCAGCTCGTGGTCTAGTGGCTAGCCTTGCTGGATCACGGGGTCCCAGGTTCGATTCCGGGCCGGGTTGGGGATTTTGTCTGCCCGGGGACGGGGTGCTTGTGTTGTCCTCCTCATTCCATCATCATCATCATCATCATCATCATCATCATCATCATCATCATCATCATTCATAACAGTGGCTAGACTGGACTGTGTAAAAAGTTGGACTGTGTAAAAATTGCGACTTTGTAAGGGCGCTGATGATCGCGCGGTTGAGAGCCTCACAAACTCAACATCATCATCTATGAAACGGGATTTAGTTAACACCGTTTCAGCAATTCAGTTGTTTATTGTGTGATGTTTGGTATGTTTTTGGTAACTTCTTAAGTAAATTTATTTCATCAGATAGATGATTTAGAAATGTTTCAGGAATGACGCATCTTTAAAGAACAGCTTCAAAATGTTTGTATCAGCTTTTCATATAGATTTTAGAATTTTAGTGACTGTCTCCCTTCCGATTTTTAAGAGTATGGGCAGCAAAAGTGACTTTCAACCTAGGAAACCACTACTGTAAAAGTCTTACTACAAAGAAAACAATTTCTACAATGTTAGTAGTTAAAAGGCTACATATTTCACAGAAATTAGTAAGTCGTATAAGCTAGGCATTAAATAATAGGCGCGACAACCATTCTATCCGATAAAGAAGTTGTGGACGAAAGAGTTAATTGAGTACTAGAATTGAACACAAACGCATCCAAATTTCCAAAGGCATCAGGAGAGCGAACAAACAAGGTTATAAGAAGCGCCCTAAACAGTGTGGAGTACTTTCCGCAAAAAAGTTATTATCGCAGGTCTCCCTATACACTGGTCAAGAAGGGCTAAGAAACAGACTCTGTCGGCCTAATTGTATGAAAAATCACCTTGGGGATGACTGAAGCACGATACAGGAACCAATTTTACAGCTTCTTAACGTCCTTTTAAATCATGGTTTTTTTTAGTAGAAGAATATATATTTGAAAACTTCCGGCAGACAAACTGTGTGCCGGACCGGGACTCGAACCCGAGACCTTCGCTCGGTTCGAATCGTGGTCCGCCATATAGTTTTAGTCTGCGAGGGGGTTTTAGCTCGGTACGCCCTCCGCTCGAGAGGGAAAATGCGTTCTGAATATTCTTCCTTTAAGATGTAGCACTAAAACAATAGCGAGTTCTTGCATCCATTCTGATAACCACTTAAAACCTGAAGTCTTGTGTTCTCTGCATTAAAGACTTCGTTTTTCGGATGAGTCCATTTTTTCTATATTTGGAGAAAGCAGCCAGTATGCAAGAAGAAATACAGATGGAGAATTGTCTGTGTAGGATGTCACTCGTACCAGGAAGGTTCTTCAGTTGTGATGTGGGTTACCATTTCCGTAGATGGTACGCGTATTTTTGTGTTGTAATTCTTCAGTGCCTCAACAACAGTTTAAGATGAATCGCAAGAACACAACTTATTTTGCAATGTTAAACAATGAAATAACTATGTAACACAAAAGCGTTCTCTTTGCAAAAAATATGGATGAATCCAACAATTTTCGCTGCTTCTACATGGTCTATGGTATTTGATGCGATCTAGTTTCAGTAGGCCATATTTTACTCGAGTACGTTATATATCAAAACGATCTGTCTTATTGGAAGCACCAAAAGTAAGTGGCGACCTGTGCCCTATTTTACGAGGGGCGTCTGAAAAGTCCGTGCAAAGTCCCAGAGATGGCACCATCGGCACCGGCGCGTATAGAGGTCATGTTTAGTTAGTAGTATCTTTGGAAAGAACGCACACCAAGTTTCAGCCATATTGGTCTATTTCTTTCTGTTTGGCATTCGTGTGAATCAAGGAGGTCGAGTGATTGTCAAAAAATGGACGAAAAAGAATTTCGTGTGGTGATTAAACACTACTTTATGAAAGGAAAAACACCTCAGGAGACTAAAGAGAAGCTTGGTAAACATTACGGTGACTCTGCACCTTCGATTAAAACAGTTTATAAGGGGTTTCAAATTTTTCGGAGTGGCCATATGGGCACAAGTGACGCCGAAAGTTCTGGACGCCCTGTGGAGGTTACGACTGCAGTAATCATTGATAAAATCCATGATATGGTGATGGATGACAGAAGGTGCGTGAGACTGCTAGAGCTGTGGGTATCTTGAATGAACGGGTACATAATATTTTGCATAAACATTTGGACATCAGAAAGCTATCCGCTTCTCCAAAAACGGAATCGTGTGAAGTATTGCAAGGATGGTTTGCAGCTGTTCAGGAAGAATCCACAGGGCTTCAAGCGACGTTTCGTCACTGTGGATTAAACATGGATACATTACTATACTCCTGAGACCAAACAAGAATCTACACAATGGGTTATCAAGGGAGAATCTCCACCAAAAAAGCGAAGACCATTCCTTCGGCCGTAAACGTTATGGCGACTGTCTTTTTGGGTTCGCAAGGGATAATCCTCATCGACTATCTGGAAAAGGGTAAAACTATTACAGGTGCATATTATTCATCGTTATTGGACCGTTTTAAAACCGAGCTGCAAGAAAAACGCCGGCGAGTGAACCGCAGAAAAGTCCTTTTCCATCACGACAATGCACCAGCACACACCTCAGCAGTTGTGGTCGAAAAATTATTGGAAATAGGATTCCAACTCGTTTCACATCCCCTCTATTCCCCAGACTTGGCTCCCGCCCACTACTATTTGTTCCCCAATTTGAAGAAATGGCTGGCGGGCCAAAGATTTTATTCAAACGAGAAGGTGATTGCAGCAACTAATAGCTATTTTGCAGACTTCGGCAATTCCTATTATTCGGAAGGGATCAACAAATTAGAACAGCGTTGGAGGAAGTGTATAAGTCTAAAAGGAGACTATGTCAAAAAATAAAAAAGGTTTACCCCAAACACGCAAGTAGCTTTTATTTTTCATGAACTTTTCAAACGCCCCTCGTAGCTGTCGACGTGACGTAGATGACAATTTTTTTTTATTTCTATATTTCAGCCTCATACTTAAGTATGTTGAAGCCATCTCGGCTACTGTACATCATACGACAAGCTTTAAGACTTGTGTGTATGTATGTGTGACTGTGTGTGTGTGTGTGTGTGTGTCTGTGTGTGTGTGTGTGTGTGTGTGTGTGTGTGTGTGCTCCCGCACGCTTTTGACCACATTGCGTTCTATGTGTTTTAATATGGGCACTAGAGAGACTGATGTCGAGTGCGTTAAATACAATCAGCGTCATCAACAGATTCCAGTAAGTCACATCGTACGGCAGAAGGTTGTAGGACTTACAAAACGGCTCTTAAAGCCCTCTGGAATATTATCTTTCGTGACTGTGTTCCACACTGTAAGAACGCCACTATCCTCACCGCTCTATACTGGCGTGGTGTGCAGATACTCTCGATCATATGGCGTATTTAAAAATTATCTTCGTAATTAGGAACAGACGAATGTAGTGAGCAACAACTTAAAATGTGGCAGTTTTTTCCGAGTAGAGAATCTGATACCAGTAAGACCATTTCTTCAATGTAGCGTAGAATACATTCTAACAGTAGCAGAAAAATACTGCACCAGTCCCTCACAATGGTAAGCACACACGTAAATACAAAATTAAATATTACTTCAGGCTTTGGCATTGCTGTAACCCCAGATTACAAAATGTAGAAGCTCGACCCCCTTGCTTAATTTTTGCAACGCGCAAGCGAGTTGTAAACGTACTCAGTACAGTACTTCACCCAGAAAGAATCATTCAGCAATACAGAAAGGAAGTTATTATTAAGATTTCCGGGTAGTGAAAACGTAATTGCGAAAGAGTGGGATCTTCCTTGTTAGCACATTACATGCACTCTGTTTTGTAACCTTTTAATGTCCTGGGTAAGGATAAGGAAAAGAGTTATAATGAAAGTTATCTCAGGAACGTGATGTTTAAATTCAACATCAGGAGCTTAGTTTCATGGACACACTTTCATTCCAGCAGCACATCGCGGGTTCATCCACACTCTCTTCCTCTGTCAGCGTATGTATTACAATGTGTTGTGTACTTCTCATCAAGCGCAACACGATGTCTCTTCTCATTCCAACTGCGTACATACTGTCACATAAGTTCTTTTATTAAGGGGCAGAAGAAGTCATGAGCACAAACATTGTAAGGAGTAGATTTGTCTGCTGTCAGCAAGAAAGTTCTTTGTGAATCGTAGCACGTAAATCATTCAGTAGAATTTGGCAGCTTTCCAGACGGCGAAAGGTAGGTGTGGGAGCCATCTATTCCGAAACTCTGGAGTCTAGAAGTCAGGTGGCGCCTTCAGAAGGGCAGCCAATAATTTTGTCGCCCTAAAATGACCGTTTCCTGCGTCGTTGCTTCTGAAGTGAGTTGGCACACTTCGTCTTGAAATATAAGGTAGAAGGCGTCCACTGAACAACGTGCGTCGAAAGTTCTGATAGGCATCAGGAAATTAATTCTGTGACATGTAAATATGTACAAAAATGTCTGCAAATTTTGAAATGTGGAGTACCTCACACAGAAAGTTAACTAATGGGGTAATTTAATTTCTTTTGGATAAACAATTAAAGAGCTGCATACTTTAAAGAAGAATTATGTAAGGGTAACCCCAGGATAAGGTTGTATAAGTTAAGCAGTTCTGTGTAACATTATTATCAGATATTTTGCTAAAGTCTGACCGTGATTGTAACTTACAGATTACAAAAAGCAAAAGCAAAGCTCCACATTCTCGCCCTAATGGGCAACTAGGGACCGATCAGTAGCCGTGTCTTCATGTCAATCAAATTACAAACCGAACAAAACCGTCCAAGTTACACAGAAGTTGTTTTCATTTCAATAGCAACCAGCTTCGGACGTTAGTCCATTATCAAACCAGCAACGCAGGACTGGACTGTCGTATGCAAAAAGTACCTCGGACTTAAGTCACCCACACAAGCAATGTGGCCAGTGTACACACATTATGGTAGCACTTTCCGCATTTTACGGACTATAAGAAGCACGTTTTTTCTTCGAAAAATTGCCTTCACAATTCAGGTGCGTCTTATACTCGAAAGTAACATAAATATTTATTTATTTATTTATGCATTTATTTTACCTGGCAAGATTAGGGCCTTCAGGCCCTCTCTTACATCTAACCAGGCATACTCAGATTCAACAAATTCCAGTTTCTACAGAACATTAAGGACATATAACATGTTATACAGTATTAATGTTAAAGAAAAAAATAGACATTATAAAAGTAGTACAATGATAATTATAACAATCAAAAAATAATTATAACAATCAAGAATAATAATAATAATAATAGTAATGACTATGTGTATGAAAGTAAACATATTTTTCTTTTATGAATGTCAGTCCTATTGCTAGTTGGGAATTTTCTCGTTATATTCTTGCAGCTTGTGAGTTATTCTCATCAAGCAGAGACATAAGACGATAGAATGAGGTGAAAGAGATATAGAAGAGGTAGATAGGTTAGAGGAAGAGAAATAGAATGGTAAAATTCGAAGCCATGATGGAGAGGAGAAAGAAAAAGATGACAGGGGCACAACAACGGTGGCTATACCGTCCCTAATATGTAAGTCTTGAGTTCCCTCTTGAATGTTGAGTGGTTCTGGATAAGACGCAGATCACAGGGGAGCGCGTTCCATAGTCGTATGGCTGTGATGGAGAATGACAAGGAGAAAGATTTTGTGTTATGTAAAGGTACAGCCAAGATGCTAGACGTATCCGATCTGGTATTGCGGTTGTGGAATGATGATAGGTGTTTAATGTGAGAAGATAAGTATTGGGGGAATCAGTGGCTAAGAAATCTATGAAGTAAGCACATCGTGTGGAGATCGCGTGCCTCATGTGGGCGTATCCAACCTAGCTGGGAGTATGAAGGACTGATATGATCATACAACCGTATAATGCATACGTATCTAACGCAAGCATTCATCACTAACTCGAGGCATCTCGAATTTTCACTATTTGTGCCGTGTTGAACTACATCACAGTAGTAAAGATTAGGCAAGACTAGTGTTTGGACTAATTTTTGTTTAACATGGTTTGGAAATATTTTTCTAAATTTTTGAATTGCATGTAGGGAGGAGAGCGATTTCCGGCAAACTGTGACTGTTTGTTCTTCCCAGTCTAGGTGTTCATCCAAGATTATTCCAAGGTCTTTTACTGATTTTTGGTATGGTAGTTGGGTACCATTGAGGAGTATTTGAGGGACTGTTTCGCGAAAGTACCGACTGATTAACTTTGGATGAGATATAAGTATGTCAAGTGTCTGATTTAAAATTCCTGCCAATCTTAGAAATGGCCATATATTCTATACCGCAGGAAACCTGGATGCAATTGGCAGCAGCGGTGCAGTGATGCTACGAACATGAGTTGCCGGGATTCACGATCTTGCTAACACTGTCTCCCTAACGCCCCGCCATCAAAAACCTAGAACACTATCTCGTCTACGATGCGTCATTGCAGTCTACGGTGCTATTGAACTTTAACTGAAAGTGATTTGTGTTATCGGTTACAGTACAATTCTTTGTTAGTAGCTAGTTTCGTAATGGAAAAAAGGTATTCATATGACGCGAGCTATAAATTGAAAGTAATAGTATATACAGAATAACATGGGAACAGAGCAGCTGAGCGGCATTTCGGCCCTCCACCAACAGAAAAAAGCATTCACGATTGGTGGGGTAGTAAAGAAGAACTGAAAAAAATGAGGAAGGTTAAATGTGCAAACAGAGGACTGAATGCAAAATGGCCAAATGTAGTTGACGTACTGAAATGTATTAAGGACACCGTCGAAGTCGCAATGGAATTAATACAAAATTATAAAAACACGCGTTCGTAAGTAAGCGCTAAAGCGGAACTTAATGCCAAAATCTTCTGAAATACCGCCAGGTATTGTTGTTCACGTGTATGACAAGGATTGGATGGACGAGGTTGGTATGAAGTTATAGATTAACAAATGGCTCTAAGCACTATGGGACTTAACATCTGAGGTCATCTGTCCCCTAAACTTAGAAATACTTAAACCTAACTAACCTAATGGCATTACACACATCGATGCCCGAAGAAGGATTCGAACCTGCGACCGTAGCAGCCGTGTGGTTCAGCGGCCGGCTATATATTAAGAGAATGTGGGAGAGGATGAAAGGTGCTTTGTTGGAGAAGAGTAAAATATGGTACGTGGTTGGCTTGATAATGGACGAAGGTCCGAAACTGGTCACCATTTTAATAAAGCAAACTTCTGCATAGATTTGACGGTTTCGTAATTTCATTGAATCGTAATAAATTGCTGCCTATTGCCACCTATCATACTGGAAGTAAGTATGGTCCTCTGCCATTGCTGTCATTGGATGCGATCGGAGGGGCGTGTAGTCAACACATCGCTCTCCCGGCCGTTATCTTTCCAGATTTTGGAGCCGCTACTACTCGGCCAAGTAGCTCCTCAGTTGGCGTCACGATGCTTAGTGCACCTCCTTCCAGTCCTCCAACCAAGGAAAAATCCCTGGCAGTGCCGGGAATGGAACGTAGGTTCTCCGCATAACAGCCAAACGCGGTACTGAATCAGACTGTAGGTTACGAATATTTTTTATTAAAATACGCTGTTTTTAATCACGAGATTTATTTTGCTATTTCAGTCTGGCGCCTTTCGGAATTACATGTCTATTCTGAACGACTGCAATGACGTTCCGTGGAAGTCAACCTTATGATCTTATTTTGGACACAAAATGTTATTCTATTGGCGCAGTGAAAAACTTCCATAACGACAAATTTGAAAGTTTTTCATCGCTACAGAAGGCGAAAATTTCGTGTCTCAACGAATCAAAAACTGAAACAATCGTAACGCCCACATTAGCTTTATTGAAGTTCTTAAGAATTGAGTTGTAACTCCAGAAGGCGCGACAATAAATTGTAAAATAAATTATTGTGCTGAGAAAGGTTAATATCAGCAAAAATATTCCTAACCTGGTTCGAATTCAAAATCAATTAGCAAACTATACATTTCATTAGCAATTATGTTGGGGAAGTTCTTCCAAGTGATGACTGTAGTAACGAGAAGCGAGGAAGAGGAAAGAGGCAGTAGCAGAATAACGACTTATTTGCGCTTACGTAGCTTTGCTAAAGCACTCCACGCGAATGATGTGGTTCTTTCTATGATGAGATCACGATCACTCTCAGCTTCTGTTTCCGTCAAAACATATCTAGACGAACAATGTCTTTGCCTAGCCTTCTCTTTACGTGTGATGAGGGCCTAAGAAAGAAAAAAAAATATATTGGCCAGGTATGAGTAGGACACACACACACTGAGGGTTCCGTACTAACTTAATTACGTATTAGACAGTTCATCCAATCCGGTACTCTAGAATCTCCTGGTATTCGCCTGTTATCGACATTGATAACGCCAAGTTGTCGGTCCCACGGATTTCAAGATTTTCGAGAGTGTTTTAATTTCCATTTTGAAGTCTGATAACAAATGACCAAAGAAATATTTTTCCATCCGATATAATTTAAAAAATTAACAATTTTCAAATTTTTTCTATGTTTTCAGCGAGAACTCTTACTTCTTGGCAAATTTCATGATTCTATGTCAACCCGAAGTATCCCGTAGCTTTTGATTTCTGAGTTTGCGAGTATGAAGACGTGTGACGTAAATGGCCGTATCTTTGATCGCGTTAAATTAGAAACGTCACTTTCTTACAACGCCAAAGGATCGTAGGCCTTAACATGTGACATAAATTTGAACTTAATACGTCTACCTGTTTCTGAGAAAAATGTTTTGAACAATCGGACAAACAGACAGACAGACAGACAGACGGACAACAAGTGAGTCTGTGAGAGTTCCTTCTTCGCCGACTGAGGTATGGAGACGGGAGATCGGCGCGCCTTCCTGCGTCCGTTGAAGCGGCTAGCAGCGGACGGTTCGGGAGAGCGATTTGGGGGTGCTGCGCCAGGTCTTATAGAGAAATCGCAGTTTATTAGAAGTTAAGTGATTGGTGATATATTGTTTGATTTACTCTTGTTAAATTCTACTTGTTTTCTTGGTGAAGTCACCAGCCGTTTTGCTTTGGGGTCGTCTTACCATTCTCCTCCGTTTGCCCACCCGAGGGAAGGTGGTTGTTTATAAATTGGGTGGTCCGTTTTTCCCTTGTGGAGCAGGGTCGGGCTAGAGCAACCTGCGGTTCGGGTTGTTCGGTAATCTCCCTATCAATCTACCGTGCGTTAGTAGCTGCCTCTGTCATGTTTGTCGGATTTGGTGTGTTAACGAATTTATTGCTTGGAGTGTAACGGCCTAATACCTGAAATATGTTTTGATCTTTGGAAACTTTGATATTATTGCCTATGATCTTGAGAGGCGGTATCTGTGTACTGTAGAGGATCTTAATTATTATTTGGCCAACCATGTAGAATTTTATATAAGATTGCATTTCATGGGCTTTTATTTAAATGATCATTTTAGTATATAAAGTTGCCACCCTATCACCGTAAGACTTTCTTAGAAGTTAAAATCAAATTTTACCATCGGTGGCAACGTTAATATTTTAATTGTTAGTGTTTTGTACTATTTCCACCCCTCCTATGGGGGGTGCATAGTTTTGTGCTTGTGTAAATTGTTAAAACTCTTAGTTTAAAGTTATCTGGTGTGTTGCAGATTTGCACCAGTGTAGTCGTAACTATAGGCGTGTCAAAAGGGAGCGGCAAGGTTCTCTGCCCGAAAGCTCATACTGTCAAAACTTGTTTCTTTCTGCCTCTGAATAAATTGTAACTTTGATATTTAGAGCGTGCTTTCTGATTATAATTTTAAATCTGTTTCTTTTAAAAAATGCTTTTAGGCACTATTAAAGTAAATAAAATTCCCATTTGTTAAAAGGAATTTGGTAATGATTTGTGATTAAATGTGTTAATGTTCTTGATGAATCGCTAGTAAATAATATAAATTCTTAAGAATATTCTTTGAAAATAAATGACGGTTCACAGAAATTTTTTAGTAAGGGGATTGGAAAGAGATAGAGGATACACGGCAACTCTCAATCAAATCACTGTAGTCATTATGTTTATATTAGTGTGTCTACATTTTTGACAGGTATAATGTGTTCCTATGGAGCACTGCACGAATCAGCACGATTCGAGGAAACATGGAAAACAGTTCTGGGCGCTACAGTGTGGAACCGAGCGGCCGCTACGGTCGCAGGTTCGAATCCTGCCTCGGGCATGGATGTGTGTGATGTCCTTAGGTTAGTTAGGTTTCATTAGTTCTAAGTTCTAGGCGACTGATGACCTCAGAAGTTAAGTCGCATAGTGCTCAGAGCCATTTGAATCATTTTTTGGAAAACAGTAATAGTCATAATAAATCTGTTGCTAGATGTGGGAATGAAAAGAAAAGAAGAAGAAAAAGCTGAGAGCGAATTTCGATACAGTGACCTCGCGGTCATAAAACTAAGCTTTCGCTTGCGCGGATCCGGAGTCCTTGAGTACTAGTTACCATATAAAGCGTATAACCGTATGTAAAATTTTCAGTGTCCGTTTTCTCGAAAACGGTTGAGAGTTACATCTACTTGTTTAAATACGTTGAATTTATGGACGTAGCCTACGCCCCTGTCAATTTGCATCATACTAGTGAGAGAAGTTCGTGCGAACCCCAATTCGTGACGAAGGGGCTCACATCATTGTATCCTTGGACTTAACTTCCAGTGTACCTGCATTACAGCAAAGAATACAGATTGCATACGTGTAAGGAGCAACGTGACACATCTTCAAACGATATCCCGCTCTTAAAAATAACCTATGTGTGTGGTACGAGATAGAATGCAATAGCACACTTGGAAAATTACTACTGATATACGAGAAAATTGTGTGACTTTTGTAAATTTGCAATTAATGATCTAGAAAATTACGATGTATCATCTTCCAAAAAAAACCAGACTGGTCACTACTCAAATCATTTTCACACTATTTCTGTGCCGTTCCATTTTCGAACAGCACGTAGGAAAAATGAACTCTTAAATCTTTTATGCGAACTATAATTTCTCTTATTTTATCACGATGATCATTTCTCCCAGTGTAGGTTGGCGTCAACAACATTTTTTTCTCATTCAGAAGAGGAAGTTGGAGTTAAAAATTTCGTAAAGAGCTGTCATTGCAACGCCTTTGTTTTAATGATTGCAACCCAAACTCGCCTCGCATATTTGTGACATTCTCTATCCTATTCCACGGTAATAACGAACGAGCTGCCCTTCTTTGAACTCTCTCGAGGTTCTCCATCAACCCTACATGGTACGTATCCCATACAGTACAGCAATATTCCAGAAGAAGATGGACAAATGTCGTGTAGAGAGTGTCTGTAGTAGACCTGTTGCCATCTTCTAAGTGTTTTTCTAATAAATTTCAGACTTTGGTTCGCCTTTCTCACAAAATTTTCTGTGTCAGTGTTCCAGTTTAAGTTGTTCGTTGTTGTAATATGTATTTATTCAGTTGAATTGACTAGATTTATGTGATTTATCGTGTAACCGAAATTTAACAGGTTTCTTTCAGCGACCCTGTGGATGACTTTACATTTTCCATTACATGGAGTCAATTGCCACTTTTCGTACCATACAGATATCTTATCTAAACCATTTTGTGGTTGGTTTTGATCTTCTGATGACTTTACTAGACGGTACGTGACAGCATAATCTGCAAAAAATCTAAGAGGGGTGCTCAAATTGTCTATTAAATTATTTAAATAGTTAATGAACAGCAGAGGACCTTAATACCTCCTTGGGCAATACCAGATATCACTTCCGTCTTACTCGATGGCATTTCGCCGATTACTACGAACCATGACCTTTCCGACAATATAATGCGAATCCAGTAGCACAACAGAGATGGTACTCCATCGGCACACATTTTGATTATAAATCCCTTATGAGGAAGAAATTAAAGTAAAAAGAAGCGAAAACAGCAGAGCTGCACAGCCTACACAAAAAAGTTTCGAGAACGACGTCTGGGGAAACCTGGAATTAATAAGATTTATTCAAGAATAGAAAACCATATAATGAATTTGTAACAGCTTTAACTAATGTGTATTATATGTACACGCAAACTATACTATAAAAACAAGGATGAGAACGCTCTTGGCTAGTTTCAATTCGCACTGTGTAGGTAGTGGTAGAAAATTTCACTTCAGTTTTTTTTTTTTTTGTTGGAGAATCTTATTATTAGTAAAAATGAAGATGATTAAACTTTTATGACTTGCGATGATGCTTGGCCAGCTACAAGAAACGCGTACAAAGTTCTGTTTCTCCTCACGTTAGCACTTACGACAACGTAGGGAAGTAGACAGGGCGTGTAAAGCGACAACTTGCTTTTACTCTCTTGGAGTCTGCTGCAGCCTAGTGGTGAACATTTAGAACTATTCAAGGAGAATACTTTGGTTCTGTGAACGAGTTTCGTGGTGATATTTGTGCTAGTTCCTCTACAATGATATAAGGCAGTTATGAAAAAACTAAGAATTGTGACAGTTACTTGTTATAGCGTTCTAAAAGTTTGAAGAGCCGAAGAAAGTGGTACACCTACCTAATATGGTGCCGGGCCCCCGCGAGCACGCAGAAGTGCCGAAACACGACGTGCCATGGACTCGAGTATTGTCTGAAGTAGTGCTGGAGAGAACTGGCACCATGAATCCTGTAGGGCTGTCCATAAATCCGTAAGAGTACGAGCGGTTGGAGATCTCATCTGAACAGCACGTTGCAAGGCATGCCAGATATGCTCAATAATATTCATGTCTGCCGAGTTTGGTGGCCAGCGTAAGTGTTTAAACTCAGAATAGTGTTCCTGGAGCCATTCTGTAGCAATTATGGAGGTGTGAGATGACGCATTTTCATTCTGGAATTGTCGAATTCCGTCGGAATGCACAATGGACGTAAATAGATGCAGGTGATCAGTCAGGATTCTTACGTGCGTGTCACCTGTCAGAGTTGTATTTAGACGTATCACGGGTCCCATATCACTCCAACCGCGCATGCCCCACACCATTATAGAGCCTCCACCAGCTTTAACAGTCCCCTCTGACATGCAGAGTCCACGGATTCATGAGGTTGTCTCCATAACCGTACACGTCCATCCTCTCGATGCAATTTCAAGCGAGACTCGTCCGACCAGGCAAAACATGTTTCCTGTCATCGTCGGTTTTGACGGGCCCAGGCGAGGTGTAAAACTTTGTATTGTGCAGTCATCAAGGGTACACGAGTGGGTTTTCGGCTCCGAAAGACCATATCCATGACGTTTCGTTGAATGGTTCGCACGCTGACACTTATTGATGGCTCAGTAAAGAAATCTGCAGCAATTTGCAGAAGGATTGCAGTTCTGTCACGTTGAACGATTCTCTTCAGTCGTCGTTGCTCCCGTTCTTGCAGGATCTTTTCCCGGTCACAGCGATATCGGAGATTTGATGTTTTACCTGATTCCTGATATTCACGATACACTCGTGAAATGGCCGTACGGGAAAATCCCCACTTCATCGCTGCCTCGGCGATGCTGTGTCCCAACGCACGAGCGCCGACTATAACACCACGTTCAAACTCATTTAAATCTTAATTACCTGCCATTGTAGCAGTAGCAACAGGTGTAACAACTGCCCCAGACACTTGTTTTCTTATACCCCTAGGCGTTGCCGGCCGCAGCGTCGTATTCTACCTGTTTACCTATCTCTTCGTATGAATACGCATGCCTATACCAGTTTCTTTGGCGCTTCTGTGTAAGCCATGTTTTTATCAATTGCAATTTCGTATTCGTAAAACATTTAGCGTAATGACATATATCTTGTATTTACCTTGCTTTAAGACAGCGGAACTGATAATAAGACAAGTGCATTTCATAAAATAAATTAAGGCATTAGTGCATTAAGAGTTTGGCGAAAAGCTGTGGTATCTTATTACATGTGTATGTTACGATGTTATTAAATTATTTTAGAAAATCCCTACAGCAAAACTAAGATTCCCAAACTATGCAACAGACGTTGAATGCTGTAAGAAAACAAAAGATACAATTTGCTGCAGCATTCAAATTGTTCAGTGTTTCTAGAAGCACACTTACGAGGTGTGATCAAAAAGTAATGGGAATTTTTTCATTTCTTAAATTACATTTATTTATTCAACAACATCAACTTTCTCCTCTTCAAAGTAATGCCCTTGAGACATAACACACTTGCGCCAACACTTTTTCCAATGTTTCAAGCACTTCTGGAAGTCACTTCTCGTTTGGTGTTCAGCTCCTTCAGCGATTCTGTTTTAGCTTATTAATGGTGGCAATACGACGTTCTTTCATGGTTCTCTGCAGCCTCGGGAACAGAAAGAAGTCTCAGGGGGCCGAGTCCGGCGAATATGGTGGCTGAGACAACATAAGGGTTTTTTTTTTTCCTGCCAAGAAATCACGAACAAGCATTGAGGTGTGAGAGGAAGCATTATCGTGATGCAATTTCCATGAGTGGTTTTGCCACAGTTCTAGTCGTTTTCTTCGTATTGCTCCACGCAAACGACGCATAACTTCCAAGTAGTAGTCTTTATTGAACGTACCACCATAAGGCAGGATCTCACATGTACCATCCCACTGAAATCGAAGAAGAACCTTCACATGTGATCAAACTTCTCAGACTATTTTCGGTTTTGGCACTTCAGGCAGTTTCCATTGCGACGATTGGACTTTGATTTCGACGTTATAAAGGTGCACAAATTTTTCGTCACGTGTTATAACATTCTTTAGAAGTTCAGGATAGTTGCCGGCTCCATTCAGCAGTTCCTGAGCGATTTTTACGCGACGTCGTTTTGGTCAAAATTCAATAATTTCGGAACAAACTTTGCCGATACATGTTTCATGCCCAAAACATCCGAAAAATTACTTGGCATGAGCCAGAGGATACGTCGACATCATCAGCAACCCCTCTGATGCTGATTCAGCAATTTTCCAGAACTATTTTCCTTACTTCTTCCCTTCTGTCGTCAGTAATTATTGTCCACTGAGGTCGTCGTCTCCGACGTCTTCTCGACTCTCTCTCAAACGTTTCTACGATTTGTAAACTCTTGTCTTATTCATAGTGGATTCGTCAAAAGCCTCAGTCAACATTTCGTATACGGTCCTGCATTATATTTCAATTGTCAAGCAAAATGTAATGCAAGTTCCTTGAGCCTTTTCGACAGTAAACAAAATATTCAAAACAGCTGAAAATGCAAATAAAGTCGGATGTATAAAGCCCGCAAAATTAAAAAATTCCCGTTACTTTTTGATCACACCTCGTAAGTGCTCTAAAAAAAGGGATTACTGAAGACAAGAAAATTCTTGGGAACTTCGGATGTGTATTTAACAAAGAGCAAGAACAACTTATTAAATATATTTTTACATGAAACGAAGATAATGTGGCATTTCATCTTGATGGGCGGAATAATCTACCACACTAATTCACTGAAAAGAAAAAGACGGCAGGCAAGGGAAGTTTGACACAATTTAGGAAATACCCTAACGTAGAACTTAGAAAACCAGATTCCATTTTATCTTAGTCTTATTTTTCCTTTTTTCTGATTCTGGCCTCTTAGCGCTACCTATGGGGCAAAGTGGCCGTTTACAGACTTAAGCTTAAGCTCACTTTTCTACTATAAAAGGAGGATTTGAATAACAATACAACTGTTATATAGTTGTGGAACGTATACAGTTTATACAGATATATTTCGTATGCTTATCTACGATATGACGTGAGAGGAAAAACTACATATTCCTTAGGGTGGCCTCATAAATACAGTGCTGAATATGTGCAACGTGATTACAACTGACCATTTTTTGTGTCAATGCCAGTACAGCCCTCCACTTCCTTGCATCCGTGGCGCCGTGCATGTATCGAGCAGTTTTTCTACTGAAAGATGTATTCGGACACGCCGATCGAACTGGTGGAACAAGAAACGTGTTCCATTCGACCAGGCGACACGTTTCATTGACTTACGGTCCAACCCCAATGATCACGTGTATATTGCAGTCGTAACTAACGAAGAAGTTGAATAAGCACACGAACACATAGGAATCATCTGGTAGGGACCAACCGGTTCAGCAATGTGCATTGAGACGTGCGTTCGCAAACACCTTCCAGATTAGCCACAGATATTTGCTTGTGCTGCTTCACGGAGAGGGTAAGCCTCCGACTTCCACGTTCTGTGATGAGGCGTGGACGTCTACCACATTTTTCCCTACTCGTGGTTTCAACGTCTTAACTCTACTTTCCGTAGATGCTCTCGACAGCGGCAAGCGAACTGCCAAGATCCACCGTTTCCGAAGCGGTCGTTCCCAGGCTCAGGACCATAATAATCTGCCCTTCGTCAAAGTAGATTAGGTTAGTGGATTTCCCCAATTGCATCCCGTATCTTCACTAGATTGATTCTCCTTTCGTCTCTCCTCCGCTTGTATACTTTCCTTACCGCGTCACGTACACACAATACCACCACGAGGCATTCAATCTCGCAGTGGAAATGATCACGCTTTGGATCGCTACCATATGTCAACAGGACATATCTTCTAACCTTGGTCAGCAATACCGCCTGTAAAAAGTGGGACTCCTTTTTACAGACGCTGTTTGGTGACTTTCGGCCGCCACAGACAGAAGGAGATGGCTCGGTTTTTTGCACGAGGAAAAAGTTGGGATATTGAAGAAAAAGTTCTTGGGTTTCCAACTGCGTCAAGCGATTAAAATTACACGAGCTTTCGGCCAACCGCTACTTGATCATATGACAGCCACTGGGCTGCTTGTTCGCTCTTGCACATACTGATAAGCCAAAACATTATGACCACTGCCCACCACGTCGTTGCATACCGCCTGGTGGCGTTGCGGCCATTTGACGCGGTGCCAAAGTACTATATAAGCGGAGCAGACACGGAGGACCACCCTAGCGAAGATATGGGCTGCAAATGAGAAAATTCATTGATATAAGAGGCTTTGACAAAGGGCAGATCATTATTACATAGAGTCTGTGAACGAGTATCTCGAAAACAATGAAGCTGATCGAATATTCACATGCTACTGTCCTGAGCATATAAGGGAAGAGGTAGAAAGATAATAAAATTGCCACTAGACGCTAAACCATTGGTCGTCAACGACTCTTCACAGAGCGCGGGGTTCGGAAGGTTGTCTGCTCTGTAAAGTAGAGTAGATGGTGATCTGTGGCATCTCTGCCGAAAGTGCACAATGCTGGTACATGCACAAGTGTGGCCGGCCGGGGTGGCCGAGCGGTTATAGGCGCTACAGTCTGGAACCGAACGAACGTTACGGTCGCAGGTTCGAATCCTGCCTCGGGCTTGGATGTGAGTGATGTCCTTAGGTTAGTTAGGTTTAAGTAGTTCTAAGTTCTGTGGGACTGATGACCTCAGATGTTAAGTCCCATAGTGCTCAGAGCCATTTGAACCATTTTGAGCCACAAGTGTGTCGGAGAACCCGGCCGCTGTGGCCGAGCGATTCTAGGCCCTTCAGTACGGAAACGCGCTGCTGCTACGGTCGCAGGTTCGAATCCTGCTTCGGGCAAGGATTTGTGTGATGTCCTTACGTTAGCTAGGTTTAAGTAGTTCTATGTCTAGTGGACTGATGACCTCAGATGTTAAGAGTCCCATATTGCTTAGAGCCGTTTGAACCATTTTTTTTTGTGTCGGAGTACACCATTCATCGTACACTGTTGAACGCGGTGCTCCACAGCAGACCACCCCTACGTGTTCACACGTTGATCCAACGTCATCGTCAATTACGATTGCAGTGGGCACGGGACCATCCGTATTCGATTGTCGACCAATGGAAACGTGTCGGCTCTTCTGGTGAATCACATTCTTGCTACACTAGGTCGATGGTTCTTTCCACAAACCCATTATCGACACGAGCTCGTGCGATCAGTATTATGCAATGGGAGACGTTCTGTTGCGCTTGCATTGGACCTGTGGTTGCAACCGAAGACACGCTGGCAGCTGCGAATCACCTGCATTACTTCATCCTTGATGTCTTCCCCGACGCCGATGTCATCTTTCAGCAGTATAATTGTTCGTGTCTCGGGGCCTGAATCGTGCTACAGTGTTTTGAGGAGCATTTTAGTGCACCCATGTTGGTGTCTCGGTGACCAAATTCGTGTGATGTAAATCCCATGGCACCCATCTGGGTCGCTACCAGGCGCGATCATTGCGTACACAAATCAGCGGCCCGTTATTTACGAGAATTACGTGACCTGTGCGTAGACATCTAATACCACATACCTCCACAAAACTACCAACAAACTGACGGAGCTCTGATACGAAGAATCAGTGAAGTATTTCGTTCCAAAGATGCACAAACACGCTATTAAGCAGGTGGTCATAATGTTTTGGCTCATCAGTGTACAGTGGTGTTCGCGGCATCGCCTTAATGGGCATACGTTGACTCGGCGTTCGATTGTCTGCTTCAACTTCGCGATCGCTGGATCCCCCGCCATGCTGAGCTGCAGGCCGTCGTCTCAATAAAAAGCGTTATCGGAGATTCTTAATTCAATGGTTTCTTTAATTTCAAAGTCCCAGAAGCCGTCAGTGCGACTCACGACAGAGATTTCGCAAAATTTTAACCTGTGGCCGTTTTCTAAAGCGTTCTTAGCCAGGATGAATTTCTAGGAGTAACGTAGGTGGTAAAGCCTTCTATGCTCTTCCCTTAGTTGTCCCATAGTGCGTACTGTTTGTCCAACGTGAGACTGGCCACACGCAAGGTATTTGTAGACCCCAAGTGTTCCGAGACCTGATGCGTCTTTAACTAGTCGTTGACGAACTTTCACCGGAGGCCTGAAGATCGATTTCATTTTGTGTCATTTCGGTACGCGGCTAATCGTACCAGATACGGATCCACAGGACGGAAAAAAGAAAGTTTCCTTTCCTGCTCATCGTCGGTGGTCTTATTGTGATTCTTGCTTGAAATCACTTCATTTATTTCATAAAGGTAAAAGCCTTTGTTCCTGAAGATCTTGCGCAGATGGTTCATCAAAAGGGCAAGGTTGTCAGCGTTTGATATAATTTGTTGTACGATGTATCACTGTTTGTAACACAGTACGCTTCTCGCCGAGTGATTCTGGCCGGTGGCGTGCAAATAAGGATCAATGCGGGTAGATTTTCTGTAGACGCTGTGGCCAAGGCATCCATTATGTTTTCGACGGACGAGGACATCGAGGAAGGGCAATGCATTGTCTGTTTGAACATCCATTGTGAACCGGATGCTACTGTTGACGCCGTGACGTGTTTCATCTTTCTCGCGTACGTGGGGCCAAATGACGAACAACTAGGCTTTAATGACGCTATGTCCAAGGCAATATCCTCAAAATTCTTCATGAAGAGGTTTGCAACAGCTGGAGCTAAGACGCTACCCATTGCAACGCCGTCCGTCTGATAGTAATACTGTCTGTTGTACGGAAAATAAGAATACCTAAGAGTATCCCTAAATAGCTCTATCACGTCACTTACAAAGAACTGGGATACTGGGTCCAAAGAGTTTTTAAGAGACACACTCTAAACAGCGCCACCACGCCAAAACTGACCATAATGTCATTACTAGATCGCAGAGGTTTAATTCGGCTGATAAAGTCTGCTGAGCTTTCAATATGATGTTCGTAGTTCCAATACGGGGAACGAGGAAAATGGCCAGATACTTCGCCAGCTTGTATGTTGGTGATCCAGTGGTGGATACGATGAGGCAGAATGACTTCTCATCTTCGGTAAAGCATAATCAGTAGCAGTAGGTGGTCTAAGTGCCTGTGGGAGAAGATTCTAGACTTTGTCTTCCATCGAAGAGCGTTTGAGAAGTTCAAATGTCTGTCTTTCTTATTGTGTATTGCTGTTGGATCCCGTGGGAGTTTCCGGTAAGTATCTTCGTCCAGTAGCGTGCAGCTCTTCGTACTGTATCATAGTCTGCTTATTCCATAATTACGGCTGCACTGCCCTTGCCATCACTAAGGACCACAATGCTTTCGTCAATGTGTAGTGCTCGCAGTTCGTTGCGCTCAGCTCTGCTCATGTCGGGGATATTGTACTACAGAAGTGATGTGACAATATGCTTCATGAGACTGAACGACGTTTATTACGCTGGCTTGCAGAGTATGCATGTAGATACAGATTCACCTAGGTACATGGATGATGAAACTATTAGAGATGCAATGGTCGAAGACAGGGAAGGAATCCGACCACGTCCTATTCAATGAAATCATCTCGTCATTCGCGTTACACAATATAGAAAAACAAGGAAAACCAGGATATTAATTACCAGATTGGAATTTGAAGCATTTTTCTCCCGACAGTGAGTTCAGTATGCTAAACCTCTGCGGCCACCTCGCTCCTTCTCAACTTTTCGTTTTGTTAGGAGAATGTGTACCACGACTAATTTATACCTGTAGGCAATCGACGTAATTGCCTCCTTGTGGTGGCATAAATGAAAGCACTACGGCCCACATCAATCAACACGACTAGGCTGGTTGTTTTTACGTACATAATGCAGTGTTTATTTCGAAAATGTTAACAAGAATTTAATTAAAACGTTATTTTCAAATGGTATGCTCGAGATTTTTGTGTGGCATCATTCGCAGCCTACTTCTTAAGGGAGGTAGGACGTCAAACGGGCCGATTTGGCAGGAGGGGCACCACACGACATTGTAATTTCTCCTGTCTATACTTTTACAAATAAATTAATAAAACTTTGTCAGCATGACCAGGAAGGATTCGGAATTCACACTCATAGCAGGGGAAGTTCAAAACCCTAACAAAATAATTTTTTTTTACATGTGAAATTTCATCCTTTTTTTCTCTTACTATTGGCTGCAATTGTTGCTATAGGTACACTTTTCTTCGTAAGTAATAGATTCTTCAATGAATTTTGCACTGCTTATTAAACACAAACTCAATGCAAAACTCTAGAATTTTCCAAATCTATTAAAAACTGTGGTAGAAACTGAAATAATTAACTGTAAAATTTGAATTTTTTTCTAAACACGAAGTTTAGAATGTAACAACTCATTCATTTTTCCATAAATTAAATAAATTCTAAATTTTAATATACCTCTAAGTATGGTTTGTGTGCTGTGCAAAATTCGTCGAAGAATCTCTCTTACTTATGAAGAAAAGTGCACCTATAGTAACAAATGCAGCCAATAGTAATTAAAAAAGATGAAATATCGCATGTAAAAAAAATTATTTTGTTATGTTTTTGAACTTCCGCTGTTATGAGTATGAATCCTGAATCCTTCATGGTCATGCTGACAAAGTTTTATGATTTTATTTGTAAATGTATAGATATGAGAAATTAAAATTTTGTGTGGTGCCTCTCCTGCTCCAAGTCGGCCCGTTTGACGTCCTACCCTCCTTAATTAAAGACGTGGCTGGTTCACAGATGCGATGTCTACAACAAGTACGCTAAAATATCAGTAGAAAAATACAAATTCAACATGAGGTTCCTGGAAAGAAAAGCACGCTGAGCAACGTGGGAAAGCGACTGATCGATTACTCACTCCAACACCGCATCTACTGGACAGAAACAGAGTACAGTCTCCGTAGATACAGCGTAAGACACCGTGACGAATAAACCAAGATACGAACGCGGAAGCGCCGAAATCAGCAGAGATAGTGCAAGCGCTCTCTCGTGAAAATTAGATCCCGCTGCACATTCAGGCAATACATCGCCATCGAACACGCGTGGAAATTTTTCGTCCAGAGACTGGATCAACACAGGCCTCCACAAACCTCCCGTGGCGAACTGTATAAGTTACAGAGACGTACTCTAGAGACTTGCTCCAGCACCTAGTAGCGCTGACAGCAGACATGGACGGAATTAACAGACGCTTTGAAACTTCCTGGCAGATTAAAACTGTGTGCCGGACCGAGGCTCGAACTCGGGACCTTTGCCTTTCGCGGGCAAGTGCTCTACCGTCTGAGCTACCCAAGCACGACTCACGCCCCGTCCTCACAGCTTTACTTCTGCCAGTATCTCGTCTCCTACCTTCAAACCTTCTGGGAACAGACGCTTTGCTAGGATCGTAGCAGGGCTGTATAGTTAGTTACCAAGCGTATCAGAGATGCGAGGCATATAGTCATTTTCCCCTCGTTCCAAATGAAAGTGTATCGGCCTAGTAGGTTCGAAGCACCCTCCACCATGCAATGCACAGTGAGTTGCGGAATATGTATGTAAATGCGTATGTAAACTTACAACGAAGCAACCTGGAAGTCCTTCTCAGAGAAGATACTAAAGGTTCTCTTATTAACGTTGCAGGGTACAGAAGCTCTAGTAGAAGAATGGGGAATCTTCTTCTAAAGCTAATTTGTGTGGTTCTGAAAATGAAATGGAATGTACTTCGCTTCATGAGGAAGATGCGTAGCAAAAGTTATCGACCCGGATTCATAATTTCTGCCTGTTCCAGTTTTAAGAAAACCATCTCGCATTTTTGAACGCTGCATTGTGAGACTCATAAACAACAAAATACACTAAAAAAAAGTAGGAAATACTTGACAGCCAACACTTTCAGATAAACTTTGGGTATCAAATGTGCTTCTTAACCAACATCTCTCTTTTTTTAACTGCTGGTCGAAAGACAGTAGGCTTTATCTTTGGATCACAATCTGCAGCATTGTGTGTTGATTAATTTATAGCTGCAAACGTAACGATGAAGCGCAACCAATACAACAAAGAAGCTAATTTTGTACGAATATGAGAGCATCGTCTCTCTCTCTCTCTCTCTCTCTCTCTCTCTCTCTCTCTGTGTCTCTCTCTCTCTCTCGCTCCCTTCTCTCCCTCTCCTGTGTGTGTGTGTGTGTGTGTGTGTGTGTACGTGGGTGGGTGGGTGGGTGGGTATGGGTGTGTGTCTGTGTGTGTTTGTGTGGGAATGGGGGGGGGCTACAGGTACTAAGGAAGGGATGATCGGATGAGACATTATGTACGTGGGTATTGTCGCGCGCCCATACTCGATTTTTCATTCTTGTATACGCTTGTGTCTCTGGTGTTATCCACACTTCGTTTTCCACGTTGTCATTTAATTTGGCGTATCTCGCTGAGTTACGTTCGTACTTACGGATCTTTGTATGTTAATTAATGTCGTTATGGCTTTAAGATTGATAGATGTTAAAATGTCTGCTTATATGATGCCGTTTATTTCACTATCATGTCCATTCTGTCGTCTACTGTGACGATGAAGTCGACAACGAGCAGATATATAAGTGTGTCATACAATAAAATATAAATTTGAGTAACATGTTTTCTTCGGTTACTTACAATCAAAAAGACAATGTTCCGACCGACTGACTCACTCACGGATTCGTCATCGCCTAGCCCAAACCACTAAGGATAGAAATTTGCAGAAGATGTTGATCTTATACTGTAGGAATGGATTCTTTTGAAATTCCGCCCCTAAGGGGGTGAAGCACAGTATGAAAATTTTTTTGAAAACATGTCGCTATTAAGACAATTTTGAAGCTAGACCTACGAAAATTTGGTATTGGGATTCTCGATCAGAAATAAAGAAATACGTGTTTCAGCATTTTTGGAAATTAACCCCTAAGGAGGTGAAATAGTGGGTGAAAGCTTTTTTTAAAATAAATCCCTACTAAAGCCATATCTATGAAAATTTCTTGACTTCTAGGTTAGAAAGTACGTCTTTCAGTATTTTTGGAAATTCAGCCCCCTAAGGGAGTGAAATACAGGATGAAAAATTGTATGAAATTATTTATTATGAAAACCTTTTCAAAGCTAAATCATTTGTATTTGACGCCTCCGTTAGAACTAAAAAATATGTATTTCACGGTTTTTGGAAATTCAGCACCTCCATGGAATGAAATGGGGGATGTAAATTTTAAGGAAATATTTCGTTCTATTAAAACAAAACTAAATTCATGAAAATGGTATTTCACTTTTCAGTTGGATATAAAGAGATATGTGTTACGTGACGAAAGTTTCTATAGAAGTATCACTACAAGAACGCAGAACGTGTGATTGATAAAAACCTTGGTCTCCAGCTACCAGAATCGGTGTTTGGTCAGAAGTACATTTGGAAAAGACCATGCTTTAGAAGCCTTAATTAGCGTGAAACGTTTACAAGCTGTTGCAATATGGGAATTAAATCAAATAAAGCTATTCAACAGTCATTCCTTAGACAAAGAAATGGCTCATTAATAAATTAATTTTTCAGTAGGCCTAATATATGTTTATAAAATTGTTTTCGGTGTAATTACTACGAAAACGTGAGTGAAGCAGCGGGCGCTAAAAAAGCACAATAAGAATTTGCACTAACATGGTTCAAAAATGGTTAAAATGGCTCTGAGCACTATGGGACTCAACTTCTGAGGTCATAAGTCCCCTAGAACTTAGAACTACTTAAACCTAACTAACCTAAGGACATCACACACATCCATGCCCGAGGCAGGATTCGAACCTGCGACCGTAGCAGTCCCGCGGTTCTGGACTGCAGCGCCAGAACCGCTAGACCACCGCGGCCGGCGCACTAACATGTTCTCTGCGTAGTTCGATATCTTCCGTTACTTATATTCAATAATAAGGTATGCCATTGCTCTTAATAGATTCTGTCATGTAATTTCAGTTTCTTAGTATAAATGGAAGTGAAGAATTCTTCAAAGTAACAAAATTCGTGTTTACATTCCAATTTCTGTCTTACTAATTCAATTTTTGTTTGCGTGACATTATGTGTCGAGCAACACAGCAAGAAAGAAATCTCCTGATGTTTTGTTCCTTCAATCTCAGTTTGTAACTTTAACCCTGCTACGAGAAGGGCGCTTGCATAAATTGCGTCTCCATTGTTTCGTTTCCTTTGACTTCTCCGAAACTTACGTCTACAGAGTAACTTTACCCAATAGTGAATGCCTCGCTAGTCCTCGCTAATGAACATTGAAGTAAATGAGGTCCCACCTTAAGATGGCTGTTATATTCTGAAGTGGGCTTTTTTCTTTCATGTCACAAGCCAGTCACTTTTGAAACTACTTTTTAAGTAGAATGACATTAAGCTCTAAAGTACATACGAATGTTGTTCACATTAACTGAGTATTGTTATGGTTGTAAGCATCTAATTAGACGATCGTAGTACCTAAAACTACAATTACTGACGACGAAGTGGCTTTCCGGATTGTGCTTCTTTTTTCCGTGAAACATTAAGCGTGCCGTATACTGTTTGTTAGAAGGCCAAATACGCCAATTTATTTTAAGTTTAGAAGTAATTGACTATTGTTCCACATGATTTTACAACCAAAACGTTCCCTACTGTTCTATCCATAGTTTCATCTCATTCAAGAATCATACAGAAATACATTTTGTCTGCTACATGCTGGTCAACTTCTGCTTCCTTTAATTTGTCTTCAATTGCACTTGCCCTCTCTTTTCTCCTCATTCTGACATTTTCCTTATAACTGCTCCCAAGTCTGTGTGTTCCAATTCCAGTCTTTTCTTGGTTGCGCTTCTAGTAGTATCAACTCTGGTTATATTTGTTTCTTGGACGCTGTTTTAGAAGTGATACTTCAGATTTTGTTTTCAGTTTTGCCATTTTTCGCAGATATTTTTAATCGCTCTCTTCGAAAATCCAGTTTGACAGAAATAATTAAATCTGTAAATGCTCTTTTCTCAGATAACGACGTTTCTTGAGACCCCCGGCTGTTACATAACACAAAATATTTTTAATGAGTCATAGCACACATCTACAAATTTTTTTTAGGGTCTAAATCCTCACAGAGAACGGTAGTAATACGATCCAAAAAGCCGCACGCGAAAATGTTATAATTCAGGGCGTCATATCTTGGGCCCTGTAGATCAGGGTTAAGGGATCAAATGTTTTGGATAGCCCTTGGCCTAGTGATCATTTGTATATCTATCGGAAGAAGGTCAAGATTTAAGCATTACACACTTCCTCCAGTCCATGCAAACAGAGTAAATCTGTTGGGTCTTTTCCATCAGGTGTCATTTAAGGTTAAGCTTAAACCGCTTATAAAATCACTATTTGTTCATGGGCGGTGACCGAGAAAACGTCGAAAAACCATCACTTTTTCATACAAAAAGTACCAAGGATGAGGTTGGCCGCTTCTAAAATATCTATTCATGGCAGATCGTCGAAATTTTTAACATCTGTTCTTAAAATGGTATTCTTGGGGAACTTTTTGCAACATCTTAAATCGTTACCAACATCCAGAGGTTGAAATTTACCGTACTTATGCAGAAAAATCGCTACAACCGGTTTTCAACCGTTTTTGCGTCGTAGTTCGCTGTTATCTTAATAAGTGACTATAGAAATGGCTCAAATTTTAACTGTACGTTCTTTACACATTCCCCCAGAAACTCCATTTTCTCGTTTTCGAAAATTTGTATCTGTTATCAAGATACAACCGGCAAACCACTTTTTTTGTACCGAATGTACCAATTGCGCGGATGGTCACGTCCATAATTTCTGGTCGAAATTTTCACCATATATTCTTATAGTTTTTTCTGTGAGAATCTTGAAACTTTTTTCGATATCATTGTCCGTTACCGTGATCCAGAGGTTCAAAATAACCGTAATTATGCACGAAACATATGCACGTAATATCTGGTCTGAGGCATAAATGCAGTTTTAACTGACCTAGTGAAAACGTGGCAAGAGTTCTAAGGTCGCAAGGCTTCTGATATCACCAAATTATGTTTTCAGTTCGCATTTGATCAAATAGTATCAACACAACACCGCCACACACCACTGTCCCGACGTTAGGAGAAATGTTTGCCCATTTTATACCAAATGTAATAAAACACGTAACTCATGTACGATTCGTGTGTTGATTATCACAGAAAACTGGGATGAAACCTCTGTTGGACCACGGACTTCTCTGTCTTCGCTTTAACCTAGCCTTCACCTCTCAACGATGTGAGGAGTTGCCAGGAACAATACGTGGTTCGGCTTCGACATTAAGAAGTATGTCTCGTTTTCCTGGTTGGATAACTGTCGTACTTTAGGGAAATAGGTTAGGGATATAGGTTAGTGATATGCTAGCCGCCAAAATGGCGTCCAATAGAGTGACTTCTACCAGCCCATTGAGTCACACGATATTACATTATTGTTCTTGTTGTAGTTGTAGTTTTAGTTGAGTTGTTGTTGTTATAAAATACAAAAGAGTTTGTACGGAAGCCTCAGGACGCAAATCCTACTCGCACTTGTCAGGCTTTTTTATTAACAGTACAGGTTTTGGTTTCGACAGTTACTGTCATGAGCAGATGGCATACACGTATAATTAACACAAATTAAACTTGAAATTTAGCAGTAATGAAGGAATACGTTCTTACGTTTCTCTCGATCACAGTTATACCTTGATGAGTCCAAATACATTTCCCACTGCGCAATGCAGTAGATGTGAACCTCTATGCAATGACAGTAAGATGGCTTGACACATATATTATAAGAATGGATGTACGTACTCGTATGTGTAGAAGAGTGTATGTTTCACATCTCCTCCTAAATGGACCGATTTCAACGAAACTTGGCACACATAAGGAACGTTGCATGGGGGCTTAATTAAAATATTAATGAAATAAATGCAATATTTTTAGTAGCTGTGTGACCGGTTACGAAGTCTCGTAACCGGTTGGCCCTGACTAGTATTAGCACGCAATCTGACCGCATAAAATAAAAATAAAGGATGAAAAGTAATTTCCATTAATACAATTGATTAATTAAGTATCCTGCAACTATAAAAGCTACGAAACAACAAAGCACAAATGTAACTGTTCTGTGTGGTAGTGTGACTCAACGTACATGTATCTGGCTCGGTTCTTTGTCAATACGACAAAATATTTTAAACACCATTTACAATTTACTAATTGAAAAACCAGAGATACTATAACTGCACATAGAAACCAGAATTACAAGTCTAATAAATGAACACGAGCCAGATTCTTTGTTGACTGTACCTGTGCACAAGAGGGATTGTCATAAAAGAAAGCTGTAATACCTTTTTACCTCATATATATTATATATTGACGAAAATTTTCCATTACACCAGCATCATAAATCAAAAGACCATCTCCTCAAATACACTCTGACAATTGCAACTTCTTCCATCTATACAGTACACCAACTGAACATCTACTCTCTCGCCCAACAGAACAACAACTGCCCTCGACATCCTCTCAACTACTACTGAACCAGTGGAGGCGGCGGAATAATAATCTTTGGCGCAGTCTATGCCGCTGTGGCGCAGTGTGGCCACCTTGCATATGCCCCTCCTCCACAGGCTAGAATTTGGTGGTATTTTTGCCAACATTGTTGGTGAAAATACCACCAAATTCGTCCAAAAACACAGACAAAAATAAAATATGATATTTATAAGTAAATATCACGTAACTAAATAAATTTTGGCTTTGCACTGACCCTTCAATAACCTAATATATAAAAATACAGTAAGGAATACAAATGTTTGAATACATGTGATTTTACATAATAGTTTAAGCAAGTATCATTTCTCAGAGTAGTTAAACAGTTCAATCAATGGTACCAGCAATGACGAATGGGTACAGATAAAAGTCTCATAACATTTCATAAACAGTAAATTCACAATAAATCAGTTTACACAAACATTCACATAAAATCTTTTCAATAGTTCAATAAACAAGTAGCACTTCTCAGAGTAATTGACAGTTCCAACAGTAGCACCCAGCAATGGTCAACAGGTGCAAATAGCAGTCCCATAACATTTCATCAGCAGTATTTGAACAGCTCCAACAGTGGCACCCAGCAATGGCGAGCAGGTGCAGGCAGGAATGAGTGACATCACATCAGTAGTTGCAGTTCCAACAGTGACACCCAGCAATGGCGAGCAGGTGCAGACAGCAACAAGTGACATCTCATCAGTGGTTGAGCAGTCCCAACAGTGACACCCAGCAATGTTGAACAGGTGAGGTCAGCAACAAGTTACATCATTTCAGTAGTAGCAGTTCCAACAGTGGCACCCAGTAATGGCGAGCAGGTGCAGACACCAACAAGTGACATCTCATCTGTGGTTGAGCAGTTCCAACATGGCACCCAGCAATGTTGAACCGGTGCAGACAGCAACAAGTGATATCATTTCAGTAGCAGCAGTTCCAACAGTGGCACCCAGTAATGGCGAGCAGGAATGAGTGTCATCACATCAACAGTAGCAGTTCCAACAGTGGCACCCAGCAATGGCGAGCAGGTGCAGGCAGGAATGAGTGTCATCACATCAATAGTAGCAGTTCCCACAGTGGCACCCAGCAATGGCGAGCAGGTGCAGACAGCAGTCCTATAAAATTCACCAGTAGTAATTAAACAGTTCCAACAGTGGCACCCATCAACGTTGAACAAGTGCAGCAATAATTAAACAGTTCATCAGATTTCATCAGCAGAAATTAAACATTTCCAAGTGGCACCCACCAATGATAATAGGTATAAGCACGAACAACAGTTTGAATGCACACACAATTGCTTTTACAAAATTATTATCAATACTCTTACACTAAACATACAAATTGTAATAAACACACAAATGATATCAGATAATAATCATATTAACTATTACAAATACACAAATATCAGTAAACCTATAATATTTATGGGTGTCAGTACAAGCCACAACAGATAAGTAAAGTAATATTTAGGAGATAGCTCGGTACCAATTATTTGGGATTAGGAAAGGAAAACACACAAAACACACTCACTCATCTTTCATCCACATACTAAGTACTATTGTGTAATTGAATAGTGTTAACTGTGTAAATGCAATTCTGTCAAAATTTGATGTTCAACAAGTGTATCAATTAGTATTGTCAGCAGTGTATAATAGTCAATAACAGTTAGTCAATGTCATAATCATCATGTCAAGACCAATGTTTGCCAAGCCACATCAAAATGTACGGTTGCTGAACAACTGTCAGTTTGTCAAGATACGCAAGTACTTCTTTCCCAAAAAAAAAAGGTATATACTGCTTATTGATTTAATAATGTGTGTGTGTAGACAATCTTCCTTCCCCTGGAGTGTTCTAGTCTGCCATCTTCATCCTTCTTCTTCCATATAAACCAAGGAAAAAAAGAAAAAAAATATGCTCCTCACTTACTTTACCTCTTATCCACCAAAACTCGAATAATCGTCAACATCACACAATCTCAATACTTCAATAATACCTCTTCAATACGTCGACACATATAAACCTTATCACTAATATCATTTCACTTCCATAACAACTCTTTCCTCTAGTCAGTCTCCTCGAACAAGTACAGATAAAATCCTAGTGCAAACTTCAGTTCATCATCCCATACAATCCGAAGACACAATATCCACACACAACCTCTGTATAATCCACCTGAGCCAAATATTCTACTCATTATGAATTATAAAATACATTTTGGTTATCTTGTCCATCATAAAGTAAAAGAAATGCATACATGACCTCTAACAGCCTTCAGTTTGAATAACTTTCACTAACTAGGTGCGAGTACCCACTGTTAACGTTCACATAAGAATTTGAATGAATAAATCGTAACATTTCACAGTGTGTACACCACTTCAAGAATCATGGCAAAACAGAAGCAAACATGTGGAGTATTTCTTTGTGTCAAGTGTCACTTGCTATTTCAATTGCTCACGAAGAATGCAGTGTAATAAATGTCAATGGTCTAAAGCTAGTGTTGGTATTTCATGTCGTCAGCTTCCTTTCTATTATAATGAATTTACACAGCTTCCATAAAACCTCCAGTTCATGTGACTTCAATGAAGTTTCTTGCACTCATGTAATTCGTAGAATTATAGCAGTTCATTTTCTTATCTTAAAATGTAAAGCACTGAGCGTAAGCAAAACATGCAATAGCTAGCAAATATACCAGTAGAGAACAAAATGTCAACAAGTGGATGCAGCACAATCTCTACAACGAGGCTCTGCCAAGCGAACAATCTATAATTAATACCATAGTGTAACCTAAACTCTATGTTCGTACACAGTATATAAGTATTTCTATATACTAAATTAAAGAGTAGTTATGACAACAAAACAGAAATGTGTAAATATGCAATCCATACGCAAAGCAGCAAGTATATATTTTACATAATAAATAGGTCATTAGCATCATATTAGCATAAGCAAATAAATGTTCATATGTAATATTAATAAGTAAACATGAAGGCGCAAACAGATTAATCACAAAGTATTACTTACATACATAGCCATATCAGCACAACTAATCAGGTGACAAATATAATTTAAATAAATAGGCACATCAGTGAAAAAGCATAGCAGTCAAGCGATGCATAATATACACAAGTAACAACACTGTTCATTAATAAAACATTGTCAAAATCAGCAAATGTACGCAAGCATTTCGCTTCACAAGTAAGTTCATAGAGCATAAAATTTAACACAAAGTATAAATGACGTAATCGCGAGCAGCAAATTACGTATAAAGTACATACCTAAGTAGAAATATGTTACCTGAAAAATAAACTCAATTAATAGTTACCTTTTTATTACTTTCTTCCTCGAAATTACATTCTTCCTGAAATTTTCTCGATAGCAAGTCTTCTTAATGTTGGACACGCAAAGAATTTACTTGAAGTCCTCAAATATTTCATACAACTGTATTCTGGGAAAACTGAACGTTAATAGCATAAGTTAGCAAGTCACTATAGGTTTATACAGAATTTAATCGGAGAAATTATACTGTGTATTTGTCTACGGCTGTCAGTGCATTCGCACTGAGCGCTCGATCATCTGTAGGTAAGCGTGACGTAGGAAGTAATTGTTTGCGGTCAACGGCTACCTTGTGCGGCGCGCGGACTGACTGTCGCTTTGTGTCTGTGCTGCCGCAAGAACACGGCGCCGTATCCCTTTATTCTCTGCGTGTTTACGTGTAACTGTTAATTTCTCAAAAGTATGTCATCCCACAAAAATTTTAACGTTCGATACATGATGCATTCTCTTAGAGTGCCGTGATTTAAGAGTTTCTACTTCAACAGTGTTATAATAATTTTGCGAACTCTATATGGACCGTTATAAAGCAGAAAAAATTTGCGACACAAGACTTTTCCTTTGTGAGAGAAACGATGAGACTTAATTAACACCTTTTGACCAACTGACGAAGTTTTTAAACGACCAGGACGTTTAGCTGATTTCTATCTTCTAGCAGTCGCAGATGCAATATTTTGTAGAGCCAGGTTGACAACTTCAGAATGCCGCAGTTTCCGTGTAGGCGGAAAAGGAACGATTTCAGAAATACGATTTGTCGGTGCTTTATTCTTTAATATCAATATAGGTGGTAAGGAAGTTGAATCAGTAGGGAGTTCATTCAGAATGCTTTGAAAAATATGAAGATACTGACCCCACGTTCTGTGATTATGATGACAATAAAGACGACACAATTAATTGATTTCCTTCATCCATCTGTCTGATGCGTTAGATTGAGGGTGAAAAAGGGAAATGAAAATTGGTTTGATCTTACGACGCAGTAGAGTACGTAGCCAAATTTTAGAGCGAAACTGTGATCCATTATCTAATACAACTTTATCAACATGACCCACTTCTTTAATAAAATGTTTGATGAAAGCGTTAGATACTGAACGAGCTGTTGCTTTGCGTAAATGTGTAAAACATACATATTTTGATGTCAATTCCACTACTACCATAATTTACGCAAAACAATTAGTAGAACGAACCACTGGAACGAACAAATCGACTGCAGCCATCTCCTTTAATCTCGCTGGAATGATAGGAAACGACGGTGCTCTGTGAGAAATACACTCCTGGAAATGGAAAAAAGAACACATTGACACCGGTGTGTCAGACCCACCATACTTGCTCCGGACACTGCGAAAGGGCTGTACAAGCAATGATCACACGCACGGCACAGCGGACACACCAGGAACCGCGGTGTTGGCCGTCGAATGGCGCTAGCTGCGCAGCATTTGTGCACCGCCGCCGTCAGTGTCAGCCAGTTTGCCGTGGCATACGGAGCTCCATCGCAGTCTTTAACACTGGTAGCATGCCGCGACAGCGTGGACGTGAACCGTGTGTGCAGTTGACGGACTTTGAGCGAGGGCGTATAGTGGGCATGCGGGAGGCCGGGTGGACGTACCGCCTAATTGCTCAACACGTGGGGCGTGAGGTCTCCACAGTACATCGATGTTGTCGCCAGTGGTCGGCGGAAGGTGCACGTGCCCGTCGACCTGGGACCGGACCGCAGCGACGCACGGATGCACGCCAAGACCGTAGGATCCTATGCAGTGCCGTAGGGGACCGCACCGCCACTTCCCAGCAAATTAGGGACACTGTTGCTGCTGGGGTATCGGCGAGGACCATTCGCAACCGTCTCCATGAAGCTGGGCTACGGTCCCGCACACCGTTAGGCCGTCTTCCGCTCACGCCCCAACATCGTGCAGCCCGCCTCCAGTGGTGTCGCGACAGGCGTGAATGGAGGGACGAATGGAGACGTGTCGTCTTCAGCGATGAGAGTCGCTACTGCCTTGGCGCCAATGATGGTCGTATGCGTGTTTGGCGCCGTGCAGGTGTGCGCCACAATCAGGACTGCATACGACCGAGGCACACAGGGCCAACACCCGGCATCATGGTGTGGGGAGCGATCTCCTACACTGGCCGTACACCACTGGTGATCGTCGAGGGGACACTGAATAGTGCACGGTACATCCAAACCGTCATAGAACCCATCGTTCTACCATTCCTAAACCGGCAAGGGAACTTGCTGTTCCAACAGGACAATGCACGTCCGTATGTATCCCGTGCCACCCAACGTGCTCTAGAAGGTGTAAGTCAACTACCCTGGCCAGCAAGATCTCCGGATCTGTCCCCCATTGAGCATGTTTGGGGCTGGATGAAGCGTCGTCTCACGCGGTCTGCACGTCCAGCACGAACGCTGGTCCAACTGAGGCGCCAGGTGGAAATGGCATGGCAAGCCGTTCCACAGGACTACATCCAGCATCTCTACGATCGTCTCCATGGGAGAATAGCAGCCTGCCTTGCTGCGAAAGGTGGATATACACTGTACTAGTGCCGACATTGTGCATGCTCTGTTGCCTGTGTCTATGTGCCTGTGGTTCTGTCAGTGTGATCATGTGATGTATCTGACCCCAGGAATGTGTCAATAAAGTTTCCCCTTCCTGGGACAATGAATTCACGGTGTTCTTATTTCAATTTCCAGGAGTGTAGTTGGCGGCTTAGCCTTTTGACATAATTTGCATTTAGCAAGAAAAAATCGAATACGTTTTTCCATATTACTGAAGTAGCAATCGTAATTTATGAAAGCATTATCTGGGACCAAAGTGTGCATAGCTGAAATGTGTATACCAAATCAATTTATTAACCCACTCATCAGGAATGCAAACTAACCAAACAGAGTTGTCAACCGATTTTCGTTTAAAAAGAATATCATTGCAAACTAAATAATACTGTCTAATCGCTACGCTTTCCTTTCTCCTCCACTTCTCCTTAATGTCCTTCGAGATTGGATCCTTGTTTTGCTCCTTAGCGATGTCCTGGAGCGAAGACGAAATGAAATTTTCAAACGCAACACCTTGAATATACATCAAACAATAATTGTTTTCTTTGCAGTCCTCCTCAGCACTTTGTTTCAAACCCATAGGTGCACTTGATAAAGCATCAGCAATAATATTAGAAGAGCCCTGGATGTAAACAATACTAAAATCAAATTCATGTAGATACAGTGCCCATCGTGATAATCTTCCATGTGTTAATTTTGTTGACATAAGAAATTCCAGAGCTCGATGATCGGTGTAAACCTTAGTATGTCTGCCATACAAAAACATGCGAAATTTTGTGAAAGCCCAAACAACAGCCAAAGCTTCAAGTTCTGTGATCGAATAATTCTTTTCTGATTTAGAGAGAACACGACTTCCAAATGCAATAGTTTTCTGTACTACAACGCCGTTTTCTTCTATCTCTTGAAATAAGTGTGCACCTAGGCCTTTGTATGATGAGTCCGCCGCCAAACAAAAATCTTTTGATAAATCCGGATGTGAAAGAAGTGGAACAGCAGCTAAAGCATCACGAAGTTGTTCAAATTCTAATTGAGCTTCCTCATCCCAACACCAATTAGAATTCTTTCCAGAAAGTTCACCTAAACGAGGTGTGGCCAAATTGTCCAATCTAACAAAGTGTCGAAGAAAATTACAGACACCAAGGAAACTGCGAACATCACGTTTAGTAGTAGGAACAGCATAGTTACGAATAGCGTCTAATTTCTCTGGATCAGGAAGAATACCTTCTGTAGAAATAATATGACCAAGAAATTTCACCTGAGAACAACCAAATTCAGATTTTTCCAAGTTTACTGTAATGCCAACTCCTGCAAAAATACGTAATAATGAATTCAAAATTCCGTTATGCTCACTCCAAGAACGTTCAGCAATAAGAATATCGTCAACATGTGAAGTACTATTGTTACGAAGATAAACAGGTAAAATTTCAGTTAAACCAGGAATGAATGCTGCCAATGGGCTCCCAGAATCTAAGACCGCAGTGAACTCATTCTTACTCACACATACTTCAATAACAGGATGTAAAAATGCGTCTACATTATTTTCCTTTTCGTCTAGCAAAATATCTCTCGTGTCTTCCAAGCGTACGTAGTGTGAAGTCGTAGTGTCATTACTTTCTGAACCGCCTATATTGCTGCCAGAAGCCGAAGCTACAAGTCATTGTCGATTGTTTGCCTTCCGCCTTGATTATTCGCGTCATTTTGCGGATCAATTTCTACGATTTGCACTTGTCTCTCTGAATTTCTGTCACGTGGAGGATGCCAATTAGGTCCCTCCTGTCTGTTAGATGTAAATTCTTGGTTGCGCCTGTTATTAAAATTGCTATTTTCCTGGCTATCTGCATGACTACTTCTTGTGTAATTTCGACTGTCACTTCTGAAATTATTGTTAGGTCTACTACCCAGGTTATTTCTGTAGTAAGAATTTCTATTATTGTATGAATAATTTCTGACTTGATGATACCGATTACTGTTTCCGTGTGATTGACCATTCCGGTAAGAATTTCTGTTATTATAATTGTCTGTGTAATTTCTGTTAGAACGTCTGTTATTGTCATAAGGCTGGTATCTATTGTCCTGTCTGTTTCGTCTGTCATTTCCAAAATTACTGCTATAACGTCCGTTCCGATCATTATCCCTTTTCTCTGAGGATCTATTGTGATTACCGTTACTGAAAAAATTACAAGAAGTTCCGTCATCGTTGTCATACTCAAGTTCTTGTAGCAAAGTCCTAAAAGTTTCAATGTCGTCTTTACATCTTCCGGCTAAAGCAATGTGACTTATCGATTGTGGCAGCTTAGTTAAACAAATACGAATTAATTCAGTCGGGCTATAAGGGTTGGAAAGTAATTGATTCTTTCGAATCATGTCTTCAAAGTATTCTGCCGGCGTGCGGAACTCAGACTGTTTAAAATTACGCTGCATAATAAGACTATGTTTGACTCTGTCTTGCGTGTTTTCGGACCAATATGCCGATAGAAATGCATGATAAAAATCATTTAAATTATTACAATCTCTAATAAGTGCGCGCATGCGCGTCGCCGGTTCGTTTTCTAAATATCCACACATAAATTCCAGTTTGTGACTTAGTGGCCAATTTGGCGGAAGTGCGTACATAAATTGATCTAACCATGAACATGGATGTATGTCATTATTAGAATTGCGAAAGATCTTAAATTTCCGAACAATTAAAAAGTGTTTATAGGCAAAGTTTTTGCCTCGTGGCGACAAAGACCTACCGCGTCTGTCCCAGTCCGAATGTCGATTATTGTAAAGTTAGCGCGCCTGGCGCTCTCTTGTTGCATCTCGTAAATGAAATCAATTATTTTCTTCAAAACCCCACGGCATCGGTGATTCTAAATTTTTTCAACTGTCTTTTCCTACGATTTCGCTTTCAATTTGTTTAACTTGCTTTCGTAAAGCCTCAAATTCTCTTTTAACGCGTTCATTAAATTTTCCCTGATTTTCAACATGTTTATTTATATTCTGGTATTCTTCTGTTTCTGCAAATGGCAATGGAGCTGTATCATGTGAATCTCTGTTCCCATTTAAACTAAGACTTATCAATTTATCTGAAATCTCCTCAACTCTTTCCGATAAGTCGCCTATTTGTTCTTTCTGTTTATTTACGTCTTCCGTAAGTGTCGCGACTAAGGTTTCAGTATTGACACATTTAGTAGTTAACTGTTCATATTGTTGTTTTAGATTATTTATTCTGTCATTTGGTACGGATTCCTCGATTCTTTCAAATATTTCTTCCTTATCGTGTGCACGTTGTAAACTTAACTCTGAAAATTTTTGTACTATCACGCGATCTCTTTCTTCCTGTTCTTTATCCTGTTCCTTTTGTCTATTTCTATTGAAGTTAATCTGTTATTGTGAGCATTCAAAATCGGGTGTACTTCTTCTCTAATTTCTTTCTTTAATTCATCTTTCATGTTTTCAGAACATGTCCCTATTCGTGGGTCTAACCGTGATTCCATTGTTCCCACTTGTGATCCCAAATTTAATGTTGCACTCATCAACTGCTCCATATCAACTGGTTCGAAATTCTTTTCGCCCCTAACATTTCCCGTAAAACTAGCTTCCTCCGTCATAGCCGTAAAGCTATCTGTGTTCCACACTATTCCAGAATCGTCTATCATTAATCTCGTATTCTGAAAATTTTTCAATTGAGAAAATTTTTGGACTGGTACCGGACTATTTTCCCGGCTTATTAAATTTTTTTCCACTTCATTATTCACCATACTGTTTTCCTGTGTTGGCGAGTTCGCCATGTTAACAATTTCGTTATTCTGACTATCCATCATTCTTGCCTTTTTCATCGATCGCGTAATCATTTACAAAACATACAAAACTCGGCACTATACGAAAATTACACACAATATAACACTTTATCACCAGCAATACCATTGACACGAAATGCTGCCCGACAAACACGATTAATGAACAATTAAAACCTTCACAACTGCACAAAATTGTCAAACCCGTATACGACACATCAAAAATTAAATTCTACAAAAATATCATCAGAAGAATGACAAGACCACTACAAATGTTCACTTACAAAATCTACACGTGCAATATAGACTACAATCACTAAACTACAAATTACTACAACAATACTACTGTCTACTATTTTTACTATCAAAAGAATTCCAAGGGACGATACGAAGCAGCGGTCGCCATGTGCATGGGGGCTTAATTAAGAATATTAGTGAATAAATGTAATAATTTTAGTAGCTGTGTGACTAGTATTAGCACGCAATCTGACTGCGTAAAATAAAAATAAAGAATGACAAGGAATTTCCATTAACACAAATGATTTATTAAGTCCCCTGCAACTATAAAAGCTACGAAACAACAAAGCACAAGTGTAACTGCTCTGTGTGTGGTAGTGTGACTCAACGTACATGTATCTGGCTCGGTTCTTTGTCAATACGACAAAATATTTTATACACCATTTACAATGAACTAATTGAAAAACCAGAAATACTATAATTGCACATAGAAACCAGAATTACAAGTCTAATAAATGAACACGAGCCAGATTCATTGTTGACTGACCCTGTGAGCAAGAAGGATTGTCATAAAAGAAAACAGTAATACCTTTTTACCTCATATATATTATATATTGACGAAAATTTTCCATTACACCAGCGTCATAAATCAAAAGCCCATCTCCTCAAATACACTCTGACAATTGCAACTTCTTCCATGTATACATTACACCAACCGAACAGCATCTCCTCTCTCGCCCAACAGAACAACAACTGCCCTCGATATCCTCTCAATTACTACTGCACCAGTGGAGGCGGCGGAATAATAATCTTTGGCGCAGTCTCTGGCGCTGTGACTCAGTGTAGCCACCTTTCAACGTGTCCATGTCAAAAACAAGAACCGCTGGTGAAGGAAGAGCACTGTGATGATAATTAGTTGCTACATCCGACATGGATCTGGATGTTAAAGACAATGATAGGATATGCCCTGCAGCAACACCAGTCGCGCCATAGCTACGCACCACCCGCTGGACATAGCATGGGGTGATCTGTAGCGCACTGTAGAAAGGCAGATGAGATAAGCAGAAGACAGACCACTGGTTGATCAGGACTGATGCCTTGCTATTGCAAACTGGCCGCCTGTTCTACACCTGCTCGCATACTTCGACTGCATTTGATTTACGCTCTGGCTGTCGATGGTAAAGTCTAGACTGGTTTTTGAGAACTGTGACTTTGCTTTCGTTTTCTAATGAACAATAGGTGTTTAAAATCTCAGCATTAGTGTTTACTTTTATAGATTGACAACATATGTTTTGTTTTCGCAACCAGTGTTTGGCCATTGCTACACTCAGCCTAGACAGTTACCTAACAATACTTCATTCTCAGGTTTTTACTTATAATTTCCATTGCCTCTGTGGCTCGAGTGCGATAAACTACTATGTGAGTCAGAGCGCGCCGCAAATTTCTGAACCAAAGATCTCTAATACCTGTAATTTCTCTTGGTACATGGTGTGAAACAGCCTTGATACATGCATGGTCACTAAAACACCACTACTGTTGAGCGTAAAACGTCATTGTATGTAGTATGTAGTAAGAAAAACGGCATCATTGCGTTTACTGGTTTTATTCGATTTTGGTATTGCAATACATTATCTTCAGGCAACTGGATACAATAAATGTATCACTTAGCAACTCTGTAAAATACAATATCTATAGTTACTTCTAAAAATGACCATATATTAACTACAGTAGACTGGATCAATTCAGATTGCGTGAGTATACGTCACCAGTATAAGATTAAAAATTTTAGGAAAAGACAAGAACTGTAGATAGTGCCTACCATTTACCATATTTGTAACTATTGAGAAAATATAAAAAAGATTACAATATAGATATATAAGAAGGTAGGGGCAGTACATACATACATGTGTAAGGATGTACATAGGATTATTCAATAGAGTCTAAAACCTATTAGGCTATGTCAACCTAAGGAGGAGAAATGTATTCCTCTCGTGTCAGTCACATAAAACAGTTCAGATGCTGTAGTGCGTAATGCGTCACTTACATGGGACGGGACCTAAAGTGTCATTACACGAAATGTAAAATACAGTCAAGGTAGTTAAAATGCCTAAGAGTACAGTAAAAACCTACCCATACAGAGTATCTTTATATGTGATACATGCTATAAGGATATGTTTTTACCGTACGATTGAATATTTTACAACGTTAAATATATGTAACATTTTGTTTTATGATACATTAGGTCCCATCCCATGTAAGTGCCGCATTACGCGCCTCAGTATTTGAACTGTTTTACGTGACTGACACAAGCGGACTACAGCAGTCCTCCTCCTAATATTGACTAATCTATTAGGTTTTAGATTCTACTGAATAGCCCTATGCATATCATTTCACTGGTTGTACGTACTGATGTTTGGCTTCGGGATGCTCAACGGCGCGGTTATCAGCGCCCGAACAAATTCCCAATCTTTTCACTGTCCAGTCTCGTCATTTTCCCGAATGACAATAAAATGATGACAACACAAACACCCAGTGCCCGGGCGGAGAAAACCCTCGAACCGGCCGGGAATCGAACCCGGGATCCAGAGGCAGTAACTCTAACTAGTAGACCACGAGTTGAGGACATGTATGTACTTTTCCCATCTAGAAATACATCTATATTGAATGCTGTTTGAGTTTTTCGCAACAATTACAAATGCGATACACTATAAACACTCCTTGTAGCTCGTGTTTTTTATTAAAATTTTTCGTACAATGGGCTGGTCACATGCGCTATGTAATTTGAACTGATTCATATAAGGTAGTGAAAACATAATCAAATTTAAAAGCAGCTGTAGATATTATAATGTTGTATTTTATACACTACGATACACATGACATGTTTATGTACACAAGAGCCTGAAAATGGTGTTACTAAAAAATCACTTACATATAAATAAAACAGGTAAACACAGCTGATGGGTTGACAGTGTTATCCTCACTATACATAAGGCATAATAACACTTGTTGCCCCAATGATCACCAGATGATGGATGTATAGAAATCATTTTTATGCGTTTACGTTCGTTTGTTTATGAAGAATTCAAAATATTATCAAACAAAACCAAGTCACCTGATTCGAACAAGTGCTGTGATCGAAGCAGAACAACTTATGCAAATTAAGATTCACAAACAGCAATATATAAACAACACTTTCATTATACCACTGAACACACAACAACATATTAAACAACGGCTAAGGCTAGAAACTTGAAATTCGGAGGAAATGTGATTCTTATACTGCATCCGTCGTTTAAGAAGCGATTTTTCGAAATTCCAGCCCAAACGAGATGAAATAGGTGATCAAGTGTTTGCTTGAAAAATGTTGCCATTAAGACAGTTTTGAAGCTAGATATACGAAAACTGTTATTTAGTTTCTCGGTCAGAATTCAAGAAATATTTGTTTCGGTATTATTAAAAACTTATGGGGGTGAAATAGTGGGTGAAAGTTTTTATTGAAAATATATCATTAAGAACTACTACAGTATTTTTAAAGCTACATCTATGCACACTGGTATTTGAATTCTCGGCTACAAATTAAAATATACATATTTCAGCATTTTCCGAAATTGAACCCCTAGGGAGGGTGAAACAGGGGATGAGATTTTTTATGAAGATGTTTTATTATGAAAGCATTTTTAAAGCTAAATCTATGAAAATTTAAATTTGGCTTCTCAGTTAGAAATAAAAATACGTGTTTCACTGTTTTTGGAAATTAAACCACTATGAATGTGAAACGGGGGATGAAAATTTTTATGGCATAATTTCATTGCGAAAGCATCTTTGAAAATGTGTATTTGGCTTCTCTGTTAGAAATAAAACATACTCGTGTCACAGTTTTTGGAAATTCAATCCCTAAAGGGGTGAAGTTGGGGCTGAAACGTTTCATGAAAGTATTTCATCACGAAAGCATTTTTAAAGCTAAAACTTTGAATGTTAGTGTTTGGCTTCTCGGTCAGAGATGAAAAAATAAATGTTTCACTGTTTTTGGATATTCAACCCCTAAGGGCGTGAAATAGTGTCAGACGGATTCACTCACTCATCATCACCCAATCCAAACCACTAAGGGTGGAAACTTGAAGTTTGGGGGTGGTGTGAATCTTATCGTGTAGCCATCGTTTAAGAAAGGCTCGTCCGAAATTCCACTCCTAAGAGAAATAGGAAGTGAAAGGCTTTTTGAAAATATGTTGCTATTAAGGGTATTTTGAAGCTAGTATTGCGAGATCTGGTATTTGGTTTCCAGTCAGAAATGAAAGTACGTATTTCAGCATTTTTGTAAATTCAATGACTAATGGGGTAAAATAGTGGGTGAAAGTTTTTTTGAAAATAAATAATTGCTGAAGAACTACTAAACGATTTTTAAGGCTACATCTATGAAAACTGGTATTTGACTTTTCGATCAGAAATAAAATAATACGAGTTCCAATGTTTCTGGAAAATCAACCCTTAAGGAAGTGCAACAGGGGACGAAAATTTTTAAGAAAATACATCGTTTTTAAAAAAATTTAAAGCTAAAATTATGAAAATTGGTATTTCACTTCTAAGTTAGATATAAAAAAAAAAATTTGTTAACGGATGAAAGTTGCTATGGAAATGTCTCCACAAGAACGCAAAAGTATAATTACAAAAACTCTAGGACTCGAGCTATCAAAATCTCTTTTTGCTCACAAGTACATTCGGAAAAGACCATGCTTATAGGGCCTTAATTAGCGTGAAAAGCTTAGGTGTTGCAGTTTGTGAACAACATAAAAATTCGATTAAATAAAGATAAAAAGAATCTCTGTACGACATACAGTCTACGCGAGCGAAGCAGAGAGCGCTGAGCTAATACGTTATATGAGCCTGAGGAAGCACCAAAAAACGTAGGCTAAAATTTAGGTCACATTCTTTACACCACTCCTCCGATATGCCTGTACGTGCGCTAAGTACAAAATGACAAGGGATGAAAAATAATCCTCATGAGACCGCGTCCTGCACGGCGAGCGCGCCGTTCATCATAAAAACTTCCTTCGTTAACGTTCCCTTGCATTGCTCTTCGTCGCGTCCATTCCACATTCCCCTTACGATGCCATACATTACTGTAATATGAGAACGGAAGCGGCTAATGCGTTGGGTGGAATATGTGAGCAGCTGTTTGGGGCCAGTGCCAGTATTGTACCACTAGAAATATTCACAAATTTCGTATCACTAAGTAGAAAGTATTCCATTTATAGCAAAACTTGGACTTAATTTTAGATGTGGGATGTCCTTTCAGCCTGTCGTCTGGTGTAATTCCTCTGGAATTTCTGGGGATGTTTCGTTCTCGTACTCGTCACGTGCAGGTGGAGTCGCTTCGGTGTGTTTCGTACAACGCTCCAAGGAAAATAATGTTAGTTTACGTGTCCAGCCGGTGCAGCTGCCTCACATTTGCCAGCTTTAATATTTACTCGGATAATGTCCACTCAAGGCAACCACAGAACAATAAGTATTTGAAACAGTGCGGTTTGTGGCAGTTGCCGTTCCGCTGTGAGGACTGACAGTGGCACCAGACAAATTCGATTGAGCTCAAGGTAATACACGAATTGCGTGTCACTTTGTCTTGGGCACAGCGTGAAGCACATTGTGAGCAGTCTTTCTTTGAACTGACTTGACACGAACTTCACAGAATTTTGTGGAGGCGCTAATTAATTGAAAACTGAACACATGTGAGTAGAATTCGCATTCTGAAGGTTCCGTACAAACTTAATTACCCGTACAAGTAGTTCACCTACAGGTTACGGCGAGCGAGTTTGCAAGTATCAAAATATGTGACAAATGACCGTGTCTTTTTACTTCGTTGACATGAGAGGCAAATGTTTTACATCGCCGAATATTAATCTGTTAGAACACCTTTCCTGAAAGTTTTTGTCAACAGACTACCTCTATATCGAAGTGAAACGTGTACGATCAGTTATACATACAAGAAGAAGATAAATTTGAAATATGGGGCTGCAGAAGACTGTTCAAAATTATGTGGGTAAATCGAGTACCAGACGCAAATCGAGTACCAGACGCAAAATTTCAACTTGATACCTCCACCAGTTCCTGAGAGAAAGTAATCTCAGCAGACGAACACGCATACTGACGGACAATAAGTGGCAAAGAAATAATTAAAAATTAAACATTTTCGGATTTTTTTTCCTTTCCTTGCAATGTGAAGCCTTTCTTATTGCCAGATCTCATCATTCTAGGTCAACGGAAAGTAACCTGTGGTTTCTAATGAGTGAGTTTGCGAGTATGTGACATAAATGGATGTATGTTTTGATTACACTGACTCAAAAGCTTAAATAAAGCCGAGGGATCGTACACCTTAGTTTTTTATATAATTTTCAACTTGATATCTCTATCCTTCCTGCGAAACAGGGGTCTTCGCAGAAGGGCAAACAGACAGGCGTCAAAGTGATTGTATAAGGGTTCCGTTTTTACCAACTGAGTTACGGAGCCCTAAAAAATGGAAACTAAGCACCAAGAAGATGCATTCCAACTATCTTATCAACCACTAGGTTCGATAGCTCAGCTCGTGGTCGACGTAATCAACTCATACATTTTCACTGTATACCAAGAAGCATGAAGAATTGTACAAATTTTTTGCACATGTAAATTGAGACAGTAAAACCAATCGCTGAGCTTTGCTGTTTGCACAAATGGTACAAAATTCAGGCTGACAATGGCTAGTAAATCGTTCATGATAAATAGTAATTGGTTAACATCGAATATGAATATGTTAGAACACCTTTCCTGAAAGTTTTTGTCAACAGGCTAGCTCTATATCGAAGTGTAATGTGTACGATAAGTTATACATACAAGACGAAGTTAGATTTGAAATATAGGGCTGAAGAAGACTGTTGAAAATTATATGGATAAATCGAGTAAGTGATGAAGAGAAACTGCAACTAAATGGGGAGAAATTGGCGTTGTGTTACTAAAATACGTATAGATGATAGGACATATCCTGATGCATCAAGAAACATTAAATTTACAATGGAGGGAAGTGTAGGGGCAGAGGGATAGCAAGGCTTGGCTGAAAAAAAGGTTGTGCTAGTAAGTATTTGTTAAAGGCGTTTGTATGGAGTGTAGGCATCTGTGGAAATGGAACATGAGCAATAAAAAGTTCAGGCAAGAAGAGAATTGAAGTTTTTGAAATGCGGTGCTATAGATAAACGCTGAAGATTAAATAGGCAGATCGAATAGCTAACAAAGAGGTACGGAATCGAAATTAGGACAAAATAAATTTGTGGCAAAGCTTAAATAAAAGAAGGGATCTGTTGACAACACACAACAATTGGTAATGGAAGGAAGCACATGAAGCAAAAAATTGTAAAGGCCTAGACTTGACTACGATAAACAGATTCTTTTGTATGTGCGGTGCACTAGTGATGCAGAGATACTACCATGGAGAACAGCATTGATGAGCAGGACAACGACAAAATATTACATTCATGTTACATTACTTACAATTCGGTCCTCCACGACGTTTCAAGTTAACGTCCAAGGATGACTCCGTACAAGCCGAAATATCCTCGTCCTGTTTCTGGAAAGGGGTTCTGAAGAGATTCTTTGGTCTATTGCGTTTAATACTTCATTATATCTAATGTGCCGGTTGACAACAGTGTTGTAACAATAACAATCGACAGTTAGAGGTACGTCAGTCCTCTTCTGGAGATGCATGGTGAAGCTCCATTTCATGTGTGTAAGACGTATTACTATCATTGATGATACGACGTAGTAAATTATACTCTTTAAACATCCCTGGTTTCTGGAACTTTCGAAGATGAACGCACATTTTCCTGGCGAGGGCACTGTCTTGCTATTTAAAGTCAAAAATGCACAGGTGCTACTGGTCACGCGCATGTATGTGAGGGCAATGTCGTTGTCTGGGTTTCGTAGGGAGTGGTCGCGTGAACCTAGTGGGGCACATGCCTGAAGTGTTTGTGAAAGATATGCTTATGAGACTGAAAGTATTACGTCGGTTCGAAGGGAAAAAGTAATTTATGATTTGGTTTATTCACGGAAAGGTGCGCGGAATTATTTATGAAATTAGTGAACGATACAGCATCGTGGTTGTTGGTGATTAACTACCGTTGATGGAACATATTGTTGTTTGAATATGAATGAAAAGGCTTCCGCGAACAACGATAAATAAACAAATTAAAACGGAAACCCAACGCAGCAATTGGTTGAACATAGACGTGTCTGTTAACACAAGCGCGCATGAGTCTAGGCTCACTTAGGGGGTACCTTACGTATCTAAAGGAATATAAAAGAAGTAATATGATTAGTACTCTTATTATTTCACAGCGACATTTTTTGCATTGTTAATTGAGAAACTATTATGTGTGTAAAGCATAACTAACACGTGTTCGTACTGTGGAACATGGTCACAGACGTTTCGTAACGAAGCTTGTTCTCCCTGTAGAGCTTCCATACCTGTGCCCAATGGCCGCGAAATTAATGAAAGAAAATACGGGAGCTGTACAGTTGGCTGACTGTCTAAGGATTACGCCGGCCGGAGTGACCGAGCGGTTCTAGGCGCTACAGTCTGGAAGCGCGCGACCGCTACGGTCGCAGGTTCGAATCCTGCCTCGGGCATGGATGTGTGTGATGTCCATAGGTTAGTTAGGTTGCTCAGAGCTATTTGAACCATTTGTAAGGATTACTGCTTTTCGGTGGAGGATAGTGATTTGGTACGCAATAATGAGAGACAGTTACGAACAACAGAGTGACTAGTCATGTGCGGAGAGAGTAAAATAATGTGTCATCGCCAAGGAAATCGTGTGTGAAACAGAAACCTATAGCATCTTGGAATGCAGTGCTTTGAGGCAACTAACACGACGTCAACGACGCACAAGGAGCGGCGCAGTTTCAGCACATCATTGCGACAGTAACATACTTACGAGTCATTTCACATTCAGAGGAGAAAGTTGGTGAAAGAAATTCCGTGAAAAGATCTTGGTTTTAATGATTGCCTTCCCAAGTCGTTTATCATAGCCGTGGCACTCCCTCCTCTGTGTACCGACACTACAAAATGAGCTGCCTTTGTTTGAACTTTTTCGATTACTCCGTTAATCCTATCTAGTGAGGATCCCATACAGCATAGTAGTACTCTAGCAGAGGACGAACAAGCGTAGTGTAGGCAGCAGACCAGTTAAGTGTTCTGCCAATAAAACGTAGTCTTTGATTTGCATTCCCCTCAACTTCATTATCAATGTGAACGTTCCAGTTTCAGTTGTTCGGAATTATAAATCCTAGGTATTTAATCCAAAAGACATCCTTTAAATTTGTGTGATTTATCGTGTAATCGAAATTTAAGGGATTTCTTTTTGCACTCATGTGGATGACTTCACACTTTTGGCCGCGGTGGCCGTGCGGTTCTAGGCGCTCCAGTCCGGAGCCGCGCTGCTGCTACGGTCGCAGGTTCGAATCCTGCCTCGGGCATGGATGTGTGTGATGTCCTTAGGTTAGTTAGGTTTAATTAGTTCTAAGTTCTAGGGGACTGATGGCCTCAGAAGTTAAGTCCCATAGTGCTCAGAGCCACTTCACACTTTCCCTTATTAAGAGACAACTACCTCTTTTCGCACCATTCTAATATCTTGTCTAACTCATTTTGTAATTGGCTTCGATCGTCTGATGACTTTACTGTACGGTAAATGACAGCATCATCTACAAACAATCTAAGAGGGCTGCTAAGATTGTCTCCTAAATCGTTTGTATAGATTAGGAACAGCAGAGGGCATAAGTTACTTCATTGTGGATGATTTTCCGTACTGTGGCCTTCTGACAGGAAATCGCGAATCTAGTTGTATAACTGGAGCGATACCCGATACGCACGCAATTTGATTAGAACTCTATTGTGAGGAACGGTGTCAAAAGCTTTCTGGAAACCTAGAAATATGGAATCAGTTTTAGATCCCATGTCGTTGTGTTTCACAAGAACGGTATTTCCTGAATCCGTGCTGACTGTGTCAATAGACCGTTTCCTTCGAGGTAATTCATAATGCTCGAACACATAATATGTTCCAGAACTCTATTGCTCCTATTTCCTGTCTTGAGTATTGGTGTGACCTCAACAACTTTCCACTCTTTTGGTGCGTATCTTTCGTCGGGTGTGCGATTTTACATATATGTGCTAAATACGGAGCTAATACATCAGCATACTCTGAAGGGAATCTTATTGATTGGCTATCTGGACAGAAGTACTTGTGTTTGTTAAGCCCTTTAAACTGCTTACTCATTTGGCAGTAGTTCTCTATTCGAATCCTGGAATATTTACTTCGCCATCTTTGGTAAAAGTATTTCGGAAAACTGTGTTTAGTAACCCCGATTTAGTGGCACTGTCTTCAGTAAAATGTAAATTTTGCGTGATTAGGGCCTCCCGTCGGGTAGACCGTTCGCCCGGTGCAAGTCTTTCGATTCGACGCCACTTCGGCGACTTGCGCGTTGATGGGGATGAAATACTGAGAATCAGGACAACACAACACTCAGTCCGACCCAGCCGAGAATCGAACCCAGGCCCTTAGGATAGACATTCTGTCGCGCTGGCCACTCCGCTACCGGGGACGGACAGTGTCTTCAGTTATATTACCATTGCTATAGTGCGGTGAAGGTACTGATTGTGTCTTTTCGATGGCTGTATGTGAAATATGACAAGAATCTCTTTGGATTTTCTGTCAGATTTCTAGACTGTGGAAGCTATTTTACTGCTTTAAGCGAAACATGTGAACTGTCTAGTATGTGTGTTGCTTGTTCAGTTGCCTGTGGTTGATTCCTAACCAATTCAGCACCGTTCATGATGTGACGAGGCAGTTCATCTCGTGTATTTACCTTCACTTTGTGCACCTCTGTTTTCATCCAACCCCATAAACAGAAATCTAAAGGTGTAAGGTCAGGTGATCTTGGAGGCCAGTTAATAGCACCTTACAGGTAAGGTAACATGTGGAGGGGCACCGTCATGTTGAAAGTACATTCCAGTTCGCTTGGCTAAAGGAACGTCTTCCAATAGTTCCACAAATAAATTTTCCAAAAAATGCAGGTACCACTCTCCCGTCAATCGCTGATTGAAAATAAATGGACCTATCAAAAGGTTACCGCTCTTGCCGCACCAAACATTTATGGAAAAAAGAACTTGGAAATCGGTATCCACTAAAGCGTGTGTATTTTCCCGTTACTATCGATGATTATTGCGTGTGATGTTTATTCCATGTCGGGAAAACTGGGCTTCGTCAGTGAATAGTATGTATGGAAGCAAATGACTGTTCTCAATTACCCAGTGACAGGTGAAATCGTTGGGCATTATCGCCAACGTGGAGATTTTGGACACACTGTATGTGAAATGGATACAGGTTTTTCGTACGTAATGCTTCCCGGGCACGTGTCTATGGGACATTCATACGCAGGGACATTCTTCGTATGCTTGTACCAGGACTTCGCTCAACACTTGCGAAAATTTCTTCCTGTTCTTGCAAAGTTTGTTGACGTGCACGCTCGGATGAAAAATGTCTACTTGGAAGAAGGCCTGTTGCACGCGAAGTGATAAACACTTTGGTAAAACCCTGCGATCAGGTAATCGTCGTCTCGGAAAGCGCCTGTGGTATTCTTCTCTTGCAGCGGTAGCACTACCGTCGCAGAAACCATAAACATACACCATATCTGAGTATTCCTCATTACTGTAGACGTGTGGCAGTGTTAGTAGCGCTTGTACGAACACAGTTAACACCATACACTACACAGCTAACCGATCCGTCGCCGGCACACTACAGAATGCGGCTTACACGGCACAATTGCGCAAACAACGGGTGATTGTACTACGTACGTCACAGGACCATAATACGTGGTAGGTTGCATAGCTTAAACATGGCATGTACCCGTGCATTGTTTGCAAGAAAATCACGTTACGGTCCAGTTTTATTGCGTATACATTCACGTTGTGCACACCAATTCCGCAGAATAAAAGTTCCTTCCAGTACCCATACCTCCCTAACGAAGCATTTGCGGACCTATGTTCATATAACATTTTTGTTCAGAATTACGTATACTATCACTGTATAAAATATTGACCTTTCCTCCCCAAACACCCTGTATAAGAACTTCATACGCTGGAACCTTTGAGTCTGACTTGTAACTGAGTATCCGCTTCTTGCAGAAACTGGACAACACTGACATAATCCGTTGTGATCAGCTGTCGAAACAGGTCCGTCACAGACGTAGTTTGAGAAATTCCTTCGCTCATCAAGACCTTAAGATGCTTACGATGTTGCCTGCCATAGCGTGAACATCCTAGTATCACGTGGTTGAGGTCGGCAATTCCAACTGGGTGGTGTTCGCAGTATGGACATGGCTAAAATTTCATCCTATAAAGATGTGAAGGGTAGCAGCCATGACTCTCCCGGATGCGCTTTGTGGTAGTGGTATGATTCTATCTGAGTTTGACCGAGGGCAGAATGCAACGGCCCGGATGCCCGGCATGAGCATTTAGGAAGCTGCACGACTTGTGGGGTGTTCATGGGGCGCTGTGGTGAGGGTCTTCAACACGTGGCGAAACCAAGGTGAAACCACCTCTAGACGTCATGAGGTTGGGCGGCCACCCGTCATTACAGACGTCGGACGTCGTCGGCTGGGCAGACTGGCAAAGCAGGACAGGCGGCGAACTGTGTCGGAACTAACATCAGACGTTAACGCTGGGCAGAGTACAAGTGTGCCTGAACACGCAGTTCACCGAACACTCCTAACAATGGACCTGCGTAACAGACGAGCCATGTACGCGCCAATGTAAACACACGAGATCAGCAACTAATACTGAAATGGGCACGTGATCATGGGCACTGGACAGCGGCGCCCTTGCAGAACCTTGCACGGCCTGATGAATCCCATATACCTTTTTCATCATGCCTATGGGAGGGCGTGAATCCGTCGTCTTCCAGGGGAACAGCTGCTTGACACCTGTACTGCGGGACGGAGACAAGCTTGCGGCGGCTCCATTCTACTCTGGGGAACATTCACGTGGGCATCCATGGACCCAGTGGAGCTCGTGCAAGGCACCTTGACCAGCAAGGAGTATTGTACTCTGGTTTCAAACCATGATGATCTTGAAACTTCCTGGCAGATTAAAACTGTGTGCCGGACCGGGACTCAAACTCGGGACCTTTGCCTTTCGTTGGCAAGTGCTCTACCAACTGAGCTACCCAAGCACGACTCACGCCTCGTCCTCACAGCTTTACACAGTTTTAATCTGCCAGGGAGTTTCATATAGCGCACACTCCGCTGCGGAGTGAAAATCTCATTCTGGAAACAGAATAGAATTTAAAATGTCGTGTTTGCTTTTAAACCAGTATTTTGCCAGGAACATCGTATCGAGTACCGCATAAGACAAACTAATCGTGTCCCCCAATTATACGCCTCACTGTTCATCTAGTTTACAACGTAAGCAATTTTTCTCATGTCGTTCCACACCTGTTGCAATAAATCGCGGAAACTGCGTGTAAATGCAAGGAACGGTTTGTAGTGTACCACTTGGATTAGACTTACAGAATTTAAAAATTCGATTTGTGGGTCACCTTCCGCTCCGATTTCTGTATGACTTGCAACACACTTCACTTCGTTCTTTAGCTTTTTGTTCGTCCTTTGCTCAACAAGGCTATGATATTCTGTAGTACCTCCTTTCATGCTACGTCTAGTGTATCTACTCTTTCTTGTTAGGTTTCCTACGGTTAGAATTACTTCTTCATTCTTCTTTGACTGCAGTTGCGTCACCTTTTGAGTGGGCTAGGAATTTCTGGCTCTACTAGTTTTCTGGGATGCTTCTCCGTGTCTTGTTCAATCTTACTTAAACGTGCATCTGTTTCTTCTATCTCAGTAACCTTCTCCCTTACGGTCGCAATTCATGCTCTCGTCCAAGCTTCACTATTACGTTTCCCCTTCTCATGAAACTCTGCATTTAACTTTTCTTGTCTTTCTTTTAACAGTTTAAACTCTATCACAGTTCTTTCTTGACATTTAAAATGTGTTTTAAATTCCTTCTTTAGTCTTTCTTTAATTCTTTCTATACTTTTCCTTTAATTCCTTCATGGTTTCCTTTTTACTTTCCCTCATCGGGACACTTGACTGACACTGGAAGTGACAGATGTACGGATTCACTGCAAAGTCGGGTACTCCCTAGCTGTCTCGTCTTTGTATTTGTGGCATTGAAGTTTTACTCGTGCTTAATTCCGCCGGTATTTCCATTTTTACGTATTCTTCTTCACTCATGTCATCAAAACAACAATATCTGAATCCTGCTCTATCGTATTCTTCATCTTTACTGAGCCGAGCTCACCCAACAGTAAAAACCGGTATTTGTTCTTCCACCAACGACATTTTTGCACTTGAAAATCGAAAGTACAAAACACAAGCCTAACTACCTTCCCGTAAAACTGTGTACCATAACAGCGCTTGACTGTAACATCGTTTTCAAGAAAATCACGTTGCGGTCCAGTTGTATTGCGTATACGTTCACGTTGTGCACATCTGCTTTGCAGAATTACAGTTCCTTTCAATACCCATACCTCCATAACGAAGCATTTGTTGACCTATGTTCATATAACATTTTTGTTCAGAATTACTTACAATATCAGTGTGTAAAATATTGACCTATCCTCTCCAACCAACCTGTACTTGGACTGTGTTGAATACGTGAGTGTGCCGGCCTGGGTGGCCGAGCGGTTCTAGGCGCTACAGTCTGGAACCGCGCGACCGCTACGGTCGCAGGTTCGAATCCTGCCTCGGGCATGGATGTGTGTGATGTCCTTAGGTTAGTTAGGTTTAGGTAGTTCTAAATTCTAGGGGACTGATGACCTCAGAAGTTAAGTCCCGTAGTACTCAGAGCCATTTGAACCATTTTGAGCCAATGCGTGAGTGTACAGACTGTTCCATGATGTTTACCTGGAATTAATTTAATTTGTAACGTGTATGTGCTTTTCATGTGATAATGTATACCAGATCAATAATTACTCACTTCTCTTGCTTAATGGTTAATGCCAAAGAACAATAAACTACATAAAAAACTCAGATAGATCGCGTGCCTCCCCGTTCCACACACGGGCAGATCGCTCACTGATACTACATGCACCGTCCGTGTGCGTGACAAGCAGCCATTCCTCGCCACGTGAAGCTACTATCGCCTGGACGTGTTTATATAGAAGGTAGGTAGATGGACATAATGTTGTGGCTGATCCGTGTATTTCGAATTATGATTGGGAGTCCAGATATTCTTGCAGAACGTCTTATTCACAAAAATATTTCGTTTTACTAAGGATTACTGAATGAATTACGCAGGTCTCCAAATGTATACATTGCAATTTTTTCCTTAATCATTTTAGGTTATTGCAATGTTTTTTGATAAGTTACGAATGGAAAAACTAGTAGAAGCCGACCTCGGGCAAGACCAGTTTGGATTCCGTAGAAATGTTGGAACACGTGAGGCAATACTCACCTTACGACTTATCTTAGATGAAAGATTAAGGAAAGGCAAACCTACGTTTCTAGCATTTGTAGACTTAGAGAAAGCTTTTGACAATGTTAACTGGAATACTCTCTTTCAAATTCTAAAGGTGGCAGGGGTAAAATACAGGGAGCGAAAGGCTATTTACAATTTGTACAGTAACCAGATGGAAGTTATAAGAGTCGAGGGACATGAAAGGGAAGCAGTGGTTGGGAAGGGAGTGAGACAGGGTTGTAGCCTCTCCCCGATGTTATTCAATCTGTATATTGAGCAAGCAGTGAAGGAAACAAAAGAAAAATTTTGAGTTGGTATTTAAATCCCTGGAGAAGAAATAAAAACTTAGAGGTTCGCCGATGACATTGTAATTCTGTCAGAGACAGCAAACGACTTGGAAGAGCAGTTGAATGGAATGGACAGTGTCTTGAAAGGACAATATAAGATGAACATCAACAAAAGCAAAACGAGGATAATGGAATGTAGTCGAATTAAGTCGGGTGATGCTGAGGGAATTAGATTAGGAAATGAGACACTTAAAGTAGTAAAGGAGTTTTGCTATTTGGGGAGCAAAATAACTGATGATGGTCGAAGTAGAGAGGATATAAAATGTAGACTGGCAATGGCAAGGAAAGCGTTTCTGAAGAAGAGAAATTTGTTAACATCGAGTATAGATTTAAGTGTCAGGAAGTCGTTTCTGAAAGTATTTGTATGGAGTGTAGCCTTGTATGGAAGTGAAACATGGACATAAATAGTTACGACAAGAAGAGAATAGAAGCTTTCGAAATGTAGTGCTACAGAAGAATGTTGAAGATTAGGTGGGTAGATCACGTAACTAATGAGGACGTATTGAATAGGATTGGGGAGAAGAGAAGTTTGTGGCACAACTTGACTAGAAGAAGGGATCGGTTGGTAGGATATGTTCTGAGGCATCAAGGGATCACAAATTTAGCATTGGAGGGCAGCGTGGAGGGTAAAAATCGTAGAGGGAGACCAAGAGATGAATACACTAAGCAGATTCAGAAGGATGTAGGTTGCAGTAAGTACTGGGAGATGAAGAAGCTTGCACAGGATAGAGTAGCATGGAGAGCTGCATCAAACCAGTCTCAGGACTGAAGACCACAACAACAACAACAACGTGTTTCCCTCTGTCACGTAAGGTTTTATCTTAAAAAAAGTAATGTTGAACGTCCAGAAAATCCATACCAAACACAAAATTCCAGAAACCTTACTAAAAATCACAAAATAAGGATCTTCTAAGAGTATGATGAAGTATTACGTTCTTCAGGTCTAACAAAAAGACACAAACCTTAATTTCTCTTCTTTTTCTCCTGAAATCTTTGTTGTTTTTTCTTCTGTGCGGTGACTGACGATCCTGTGCAGTATCCGGCAGTAGTCAACTATCATGCCGACGACCCATCAGTTCTGGTATAACCGTTCCATTTTGTTTAATTTTTTGGTGAAATCTTTCTCCCTGTTTCTCATTCACTGACCCCAGTTTTTCTAGGAAATAGCTGACATGGAAGTCCAGAAAGGGCAGCCTCAGACCCTTTGAGGCATTCAATATTTTTAAGTTCTCCAACATGTTTCTTACTAATTATCGTAATCAAGATCTTTACAGTTGCCAAGAAGCTTGTTGACAACTTGCGCAAAGGATATCCAAGATAATGTTTAAATGTTATTCATTTTTTCTCCAAATGTATCGTCTTTTTTTATTTTCCGAACGCTAGGACTGACGAAAACCCTTTCTTCCATCTTAGATTCTGACAGCCACGATAAATTATTAGCCACATTCTCGAAAGTGTCACCATATTTCGTTAGAGCTATAAATTGTTTCACAACGCCAGGTTTTAGGTCTAGCTTTGAGCAGAACAGTACCTTTTTCCCTCCAGCTTTTGACATCTAATTGGCCAGATTTTTTGAGACCAGTGCTTACTTTTTGCACGACTGTCCCGTTTGCACAGAAATCAGGTGTCTTTCCTCCCAACTCGAACACATTTGACGTGGATCCCGTGACTTGCTTTGATCACCAACCTTTACGGCAAAGTACGGAAAGTATATTTCTTTGACAAAATCTGAAACTGTCCGCTAGTGCTTTTTCGTTGTAAGTGGTCAGGAGAATTATTATAACCTCTTGAAACCATGAAATTCGTGAAAGCATTATATAGGTGGGTGTATTTTAGGCTGTAAAGTCAAACACCTTTAAACAGACACAAAATCCCCAAGATTGGCGATCTTTTACAAAAGCTCGAAATTCAGCGCGGACTTCAACGCGAGATGCTTATAACAGTTCCCACAACGAAACTTTGTCTCAAAACCTGCCAGAAAATCCTAAGAGATTCTGGTCGTAGGTGTAGTATGTTGTTGTTGTTGTTGTTGTTGTTATGGTCTTCAGTCCTGAGACTGGTTTGAGGCAGCTCTCCATGCTACTCTATCCTGTGCAAGCTTCTTCATCTCCCAGTACCTACTGCAACCTATATCCTTCTGAATCTGCTTAGTGTATTCATCTCTTGGTCTCCCCCTACGATTTTTACCCTCCACGCTGCCCTCCAATACTAAATTGGTGATCCCTTGATGCCTCAGAACATGTCCTACCAACCGATCCCTTCTTCTGGTCAAGTTGTGCCACAAACTTCTCTTCTCCCCAATCCTATTCAATACTTCCTCATTAGTTATGTGATCTATCCATCTAATCTTCAGCATTCTTCTGTAGCACCACATTTCAAAAGCTTCTATTCTCTTCTTGTCCAAACTATTTACCGTCCATGTTTCACTTCCATACATGGCTACACTCCACACAAATACTTTCAGAAATGACTTCCTGACACTTAAATCTATACTCGATGTTAACAAATTTCTCTTCTTCAGAAACGCTTTCCTTGCCATTGCCAGTCTACATTTTATATCCTCTCTACTTCGACCATCATCAGTTATTTTGCTCCCCAAATAGCAGAACTCCTTTACTACTTTAAGTGTCTCATTTCCTAATCTAATACCCTCAACATCACCCGACTTAATTCGACTACATTCCATTATCCTCGTTTTGCTTTTGTTGATGTTCATCTTATATCCTCCCTTCAAGACACCATCCATTCCATTCAACTGCTCTTCCAAGTCCTTTGCTGTCTCTGACAGAATTACAATGTCATCGGCGAACCTCAACGTTTTTATTTCTTCTCCATGGATTTTAATACCTACTCCGAATTTTTCTTTTGTTTCCTTTACTGCGTGCTCAATATACAGATTGAATAACATCGGGGAGAGGCTACAACCCTGTCTTACTCCCTTCCCAACCACTGCTTCCCTTTCATGTCCCTCGACTCTTATAACTGTCATCTGGTTTCTGTATAAATTGTAAATAGCCTTTCGCTCCCTGTATTTTACCCCTGCCACCTTTAGAATTTGAAAGAGAGTATTCCAGTCAACATTGTCAAAAGCTTTCTCTAAGTCTACAAATGTTAGCGGCAAGAAATAACCAATGCGTTCTCTGCGCTATGGCAATGGAGATACTATCGAAGACAGCGCTGCCAAAGCAGACTTACTAAAGACTGCCTTCCGAAATGCCTTCACAAAAGAAGCCGAAGTAAATATTCCAGAATTCCAATCGAGAACTGCTGCCAACATGAGTAACGTGGAAGTAAACATCCACGGAGTAGTTAAGTAACTTAACTCACTTAATAAAAGCAAGTCTTCTGGTCCAGACTGTATACCAATTAGGTTCCTTTCGGAGTATGCTGATGCATTAGCTCCATACCTAACAATCATATACAACCGTTCGCTCGACGAAAGATCCGTACCCAAAGACTGGAAAGTTGCGCAGATCACACCAATATTCAAGAAAGGTAGTAGGAGTAATCCACTAAATTGCAGGCCCATTATGGTAACGTCGATATGCAGCAGGATTTTAGAACATATATTGTGTTCGAACATTATGAATTACCTCGAAGAAAACTGTCTGTTGATACACAGTCAACATGGGTTTAAGAAACATAGTTCCTGTGAAACACAACTAGCTCTTTATTCACATGAAGTGTTGAGTGATATTGACAAGGGATTTCAGATCGATTCCGTATTTCTGGATTTCCGGAAGGCTTTTGACACTGTACCACACAAGCGGCTTGTAGTGAAATTGCGGGCTTATGGAATATCGTCTCAGTTATGTGACTGGATTTGTGATTTCCTGTCAGAGAGGTCACAGTTCGCAGTAATTGACGGAAAGTCATCGAGTAACACAGAAGTGATTTCTGGCGTTCCCCAAGGTAGTGTTATAGGCCCTTTGCTGTTCATTATCTATATAAACGATTTAGGAGACAATCTGAGCAGCCGTCTTAGGTTGTTTGCAGATGACGCTGTCGTTCATAGACTAATAATGTCATCAGAAGATCAAAACAAATTGCAAAACGATTTAGAAAAGATATCTCAATTTTGCGAAAAGTGGCAATTGCGTCTAAAAATGAAGAAAGTGAAGTCATCCATAGGAATAATAAATAGAATTCGCCAAATTTCGGTCCTACGATAAATCACACAAACGTAAAGGCTGTAAATTTAACTAACTACTTATGAATTACAATTACGAGTAATTTCAGTTGGAATGATCACATCGATAATGTTGTGGGGAAAGCAAAACCAAAGATTGCGGTTTATTGGCGGAACACTTATACAATACAACAGCCCTACTAAACAGGCTGCTTACAATACACTTTTCCGCCCTCTTCTGGAGTACTACTGTGTGGTGTGAGATCCGCATCAGATACGACTGATGGAGGACATTGAAAAAGCTCAAAGAAGGCCAGCTAGTTTTGTATTATCGTGAGACGGGGGATAGGGTGCCACAGAAACGATTCACGGATTGGGATGGAAATCATTTAAAACAAAGACGTTTTTCGTTGTGATCATAGCTCACACGGAAAGATTTCAGTGTTCAACTTTCCCGCGTTCTGTTCGAGAGAGGAACGGTAGAGAAATATCTTGAAGGTGTGGCAATGAACCTTATGCCAGGCGCTTCTCTGTCAATTGCAGAGTAATTATGTAGATATACATGTACGCATCTCAGAGGGGCAAATTTTTGGATTGTCACTTATTGTAATAAATCTGAGTTTACAACCCTTAAGAACCGCCTCATTTCTAATATCAAATTTTCTGATTTTTGCAATTTCGCAGTATTAATTTACGCCCGAATTGATAGCTATACAGATTGGTGTTCTCAAATGACTGTATCTAAGAGTGATTAAAGGACCCGCAAAAAGTTCTATTATGCAGGCTGCATGCAAATCAGGTGGCACGTAATTACGAGTGTTCGGATGTTTCTGAGAATGATAGGACGAGCATATGTGAAGAATTGTGGGAAATGATCAGTGAAATATTTCATGACAAAAAGACGAATTTACGTTGTGTACGTATTTACTCTCATAACAAATTACAATACATACAAGAAAGTAATCACCGTATTGCACAGAAACTGTTAAACAGCGTTCTTTTTTTAGGTTTAAACACGACTTATGATCAGAAATTTCCATTCTGCCAATTGTAAATAAGAGATCATTCATATCATAAACGTACCGAACACAAAGCGTTCGCGTAATTACACTCTCTATGTCCTTCTGCCAACGATTTTGATTCAGGTGTAAATTGAAAGGTTATTTTGCAGATTATCTGTACACACCGCACACACGAATGAAACAGACTTCCCAAAAATGTAAAAATAGCCAGCTATATTTCAACATCTGAACTGAAACTAATTGTATGGTAATGACGGAATAAAAAAGCGTTTTAAAAAGCAATTATCTGATAATCTCTAACATTAATTGTTTTTAATTACCTGTAAGCTATGAAAGCAAATTACGGTGTTCTGTTACTCTCTCCGGTATAATTCACTCAGATTACACATTTTCGAAACTCCTTGCAGTTATTGCAACGCCTGCTGTAAACCAAGGGAAAAGACCGCCAGCAGAACATCGTCGCAGCACAACTCCATTCTTCTTGCAGAGCTCCGCTAACTGAATTTGAACTACACACACGCGCGCGCACGCACGCACCATATATACCGACAGAAAACAAAATCGCAACACTAAGAACGTGTTGTGCGACTTGAAGGATAGTTAGTAGGCGTGTTTCTACATCTGGAAGATGATGTCCATTCAAATTTCGCACCAGTCACTTAAGACTAGCGCTAGTTGTGCCACTCTGAGGATGCAAATCAGGTTCGCTTTAAAAGCACGTTGTAATGATCGTGAGCATTGGTTACCCTTGGACGGGGTGAGTTGATATTAGTCAAGAATGCCTTAAAGGTGACCTACAGTTGAGGTGAGTGTGTGTGGATGTGTGTGTGTGTGTGTTTAACGACCGTATGCCTATATATATAGAATGTTTAACGACCGAATCCCTATTTAATTTCCACACCTTGCACTGTTGAGACCAAGTTCGCTTCTTCCAACGCAGTACTGCATTGCAACGATTCTGAAACGTCCCTGCAATGCTCAAAATAATACACAGGGGAATATGGGAGAGGGGGGCGCGGGGAAGGGGGGGGGGAGGTATTGCATGACTACTGAGTGACGTCACGTGAGTCTGGTAGAACTTTGATTACACTAGTCAACAAGCATTTTGCATCTGGGATGTGATACATCAACTAGTATGTATTTTGGTTTGTAGAATCCGAAAACATCTTTCAAAATGTTCTAGTAAGTACCATTTTTAAGTTTTTAAAGGTTTTTTTTATTATTCGTATTTAGTATTTCGTTTTTTTCTGTTTTTCCGTATTGATGTTTAATTGTTTGTTTTTGATTTGCAGAGGAGAGCTAGAAATCTACAAATCGTCAGTAAGTCGTTGCTGTTGTAATCTAGTGGTATGAAAGAGATCCTCAGTGAGTGTTTCCTGTGAAAGATAATGCAAACTTTTTGTGTTTAAAACTTACACTAAGAAAAATGGCAACTAGTAAATCTCGTTTCTTTCTAAACCACCTCGACAACTTTTGTTATGCGTGTGGGAAATTCACTCCAAAAGCCCAAAGAAAACCATTCATTGATTTGGTTAAAAAGGCATATGAATTGTATTTTGATTTTCCTGTTCGTGATCAAGATAATAATTTTGCACTTCATATTGCTTGCATAACCTGTACTACCGAGTGGTTGAAAGGAACACGCCGAGCCAGGCCACTCGCTGTTCCGATGGTGTGGTGTGAGCCTAATGACCATTATTCAGACTGTTACATCTGTCTTACAAATATTTTGGGACATTCAATCAAAACTAGACATGAAATAAAGTATCCAAACGTATCTTCAGTGCATTTGCCTCTGCCCATGATGAGAGGCTGCCTGTTCCTGTCTGTAACTTGAAGACCACGGAACCAGACACCATGTCAAGTGAATCAGAAAGTATTGAAATTATAGAAGAGTACTGCCCTCAATATCATGACACTTCGCCTCAGCTCTTTAATCAAAAAGAATTGAACGATTTGGTTCGCGATCTAAAACTTTCGAAACAGCAAGCTGAACTTTTGGGGTCAAGACTGCAAGAACAGAACCTTCTAGCTCCAGGGACAAAAATTCCCAGTTTCAGATCAAGAGCTGCTTCCTTCGCTCAACATTTCGATATGCGAAATTCAGTGTGAGTATGTAGAGATGTCAATGCTCTGATGATGTAACTAGGTGTACAACATAACCTCAGGAGTGGCGAGACTATTTATCGACTCCAGTAAAAAGCAGTACTACTGCATAATGGCAATGCATTTTCATCGGTACTTTTGGCTAACGCAGTAGCCATGAAGGAAACATATGATTCCATGGCTTTGCTGCTAGAGGCAATCAAGTATAAGGATCATGAATGGCAGCTTTGCTGTGATTTGAAAGTTGTTGCACTCCTTACAGCTTTACAGGCTGGATTCACGAAATACTGCTGCTTTTTGTGCCTTTGGGACAGCCGTGACACCAAGAACCATTATAAAGTCAAGGAATCGCCTATAAGGAAATGTAAATGTCAACAATACCCCATTGTTTTAGCCCAATAAAATCGTTTTGCCTCCGCTTCATATCAAGTTGGGCCTCATCAAGAACTTTGTAAAAGCTCTGGATAAAGAAGGTTAGGCCTTCAACCACTTAAAAGAATAGTTTCAAAATTAAGTGGGACAACGCTGAAAGAGCGTATATTTGTTGGCTCACAAATAAGAAAATTACTGAAAGATCCAGCCTCTGATTCCAAACTCACAGATGTCCAATTAGCTGCTTGGTCTTCTTTTAAAGCAATTGTGAAGGGCTTTTTGGGTAACAGAAAAGACAAAAACTATGTTACCATTGTGAATGATCTGTTGAGCAACTATAAGAACATAGTGTGTAGAATGTCGCTTAAAATTCACTTTTTACATTCTCACCTTGATCTCTTCCCGGGAAATTTGGGGGCTGTTAGCGATGAGCATGGTGAACACTTTCACCAAGACATCCTTTCCATGAAACACCGTTACCAAGGCCATTGGCACCCTTAGATGATGGGTGACTACTGTGGTGGTCTTGTTAGGGAGAGTAATGAAACGGCAAACGAAAGAAGAGCTCCGTCGTCGCATTTTCCAAAAACCAAAGACAATGAAATGCGAAAATATCTTCTGAACTAATCTAGATCTTTTATTGGCACCATGCCCATATATACATACAAAATAATATTGAGTTCAATAATTTTGAATGTGTATTTTTGTTTGACTTTATTGTGTCAATTTTCGCTATTACCATTTTTTATTCTGCTGTGTATCTAGGAAACGTGACGTCACAGAGAAGCACTGATTTTACCAGTGTATTCAGCACCCCAAAATTAGGAAAATCCACCCATTTACCAACGAGATGCAGAAAAAAGTTTAAATTTGTTAACTAGTGTTATTATTAAGGGGAGATGGAAGAGAAGTGGGCTTCAAAAATTAGATTTTTAGATTTTAGCATATTTGAAATGCCTGGTCTTTCTTGCGTCAAACACTTCTTGTTTTATATAAATACGTCAATTTTTCCTTGAGAAATGGTTTTCCTGACGCTCTGTGCAACCTGCCATTTAAATGCCGCGCCTTCCTTTTTGCGCCATGCAGAGATAATTGCACAGCATTATTTTACTCCTTGTATATTATTTCATGCTTCTATTGTTTTATCGCTTCAATGTTTCCTGCCCTGTATCTACTATCGATACTCGCTATTGCGATCATGTTTGTTATCGTTTTCGAGCGTTAATGGCTGTACTTAGTGAAGTTTGTTGTGAGTGAAGTACGTGTTGATTTGTATTTTCTTAGGTTCGCCGTGTTTTCATAAAAATTCCGCGAATAAAGAAATTCCCGCCAAAATTAAAATTCGGAGGACATAAATAAATAAAGGTAAATGAGGTTAGGGGGTCAAAGGAGCCAAGAATGTTAGACATAAAGAAAATCAGCACATCAAGAAATAAACTGCAGTGTCTTCAAGGCATTTCCTCCCAGTCAGCTTGTAGAGATGAACATCCGTTTGGAAATATGGTGAACCTTAGCATGCTCTGTGATTTCATTTCCAAAAATACTGTGTGCAGAACATGTGGTGGTGACTTATCTTTGGGTGATAATCAATCAGCATCTTCGTAAAGGGATTGTGTCAAATCTGACATTGAGTTGAAAAAAATGTGGAGCAGTTGCTACAACAGTGACATCAAAAATGGCAAATAATAATTTATATGGGGACAACATAAGGCTAGTTTATGGTCTCAGATCTATTGGTAAAGGGATGGAAGCAGGCAAACTCTTATGTGCATTACTTGACGTTCCAAATCCTCCTGCAAAATTTATGACTTACAATAATGTTATTGGTCCTGCTGTTGCTGAAGTTTGTAACATCTCAATGAAGGAAGCAGCTGAAGAAACACTCAAGGAAAGTGATGACAGTGAAAGTGGTGATATTTGTGCATGTTTTGATGGCAGCTGGCAGAAACGTGGACACACTTCACTAAATGGTGTCATGACAGCTGATACCAGAAACGTGACTGATGTAGAGATTCTAAGCAAGTACTGTAAAACTTGTGGCAGTGGAACTGAGAAAGAGCATGAACATAGCTGTCAGATGAATTATACTGGTCCAAGTGGTGGGATGGAAGTAGCAGGAGTTAGGATTTTTAATCGTTCAGTGGCAAACATAAGTGTCAGATACACACAGTATTTAGGGGATGGTGACAGCAAGGCTGATGACCAGGTATGTGCAGAACAACCCTATGGTCCTAATGTCACAATTTCTAAATCAGAGAGTATTGGGCATGTCCAGAAGAGAATGGGGTCCAGGTTGAGAAGATTATTGAAATAAAAGTCAAAAATAGTATTGTAAGATGGTAAGAAGATAGGTGGTAAAGGTCGCCTGACAAATGTTGAAATAGATAGATTACAAAAGTATTATGGCTTGGCCATAAGAAGAAATGTAGGGAGTTTATAAAATATGAAAAAAGCTGTATGGGATATCTTTTTCCATAAACTTTCCGCAAATGAAAATCTGGTGCACAGTTTTTGCCCAAATGACCCTGACACTCGGCGCAAGTACAGGAGAAGTCCCAGATATGACCACAAAAATTCTTTACTTGCATCACTAAGGAGTTAAATTAAACCCATATTTAGAGACCTTTGTAAAGATACCTTGTTGAAGAAATGTCATCATGGGAAATCCCAAAATTTAAATGAATATGTGAATTTTGTCATTTGGAACCAGTTACTGACAGTTGTATTTGTTCAGCTTACATCCCTCAAATTTGGTGTATATGATGCTGTTTTTTGCTTCAATCATGGTGTAACTAGAAAACTGGATGTTTTTGAATTATTGGGCAGAAAATATAGTGGAAATACTGCAAAATCCTTGGTACAAATAGATAAAGAGAGAATCCACAAAGCGGATATTGCTAATTTAAAAAGTACAAAAGAGGCCATAGAGAAAAGAAGAGGGATCAAGAGAAGAAAAGAAGGTCAGTATGATTCAGATGATGCTCAGTATGGTGCAGAAAAATATTAGTGGTAAGTAATTCTCATCAATAACTATACTACAATTGCGTTATTAAACTTTAAATGGATTTTTCTCAAAATTACATTTTTTTACTTTCAGGTATACTTATTTGATAAACTAATGGGATTAGAAACATGAAATTTGGTCAATTTGTACTGCAGATGGTAATAAGTTATTACAAGTAAATTGAGAACCACCAAACAATCAGAAACTGTTTTATAATAATCAGTGTACAAAAAGAAGTTAAATTTTACTAGTGAAAGAATATTTTTTTTCTTCAAAACCATAAGAGGTATGACGTTCATTTTACTTGGAAATTGAGGCATATATGTTATATATATGCACTAAAAATTTCATTGTTTTATCACTTATAGTACTTTTGAAAAGTGTAACTATTCAAAGGGTAAAATAGCATTGGCAAAATAGGGATAAAAATTGCCTTCTGTCTCCCCTTAAAATTTGTGCACTTCACAAAGCTATACTGCTCATACTCTAAACTCTTTTTTCTGTAGACCATGTTATTTTGTGGGGAAATAAAGATACTCTATTTACTGTCTAGGAACAGCTCTATTGTTAATATTTAATGCATTACAAAGAATACTGCAAAATACTGAAGCAAGTAATCCAGAAAGATAATTGCATCAAGCAACAAAATAAAAACTATATGGGATATAGTGAAGACAGAGACAGATGGGACCAAAAAGGAAGATGAACAGATAACTCTAAAAATAAATGACACATTGGTAACAAACACAGGTATTGTTCAAACCACTTACAAGGATAGTGTCCTTGTAGTCCATAGCGGTCACAGTGCTTTCAGTTACTAGTACAAGTGTCGTGATAGCCCAGATGAAACAAGTACTGACAGCTGGGGTTATCAGGTTCAGTAAACAGCACAGTGCAATATCTGAGCCCAGGTTTTACAAATAACTTGCTTAAAAAGGGAATGGCATTCACGTCTCGCAAATAAGTATTATCCATCATAGAATACTTAAGATCTAGGTATTTTAGTGGTAATGATAACATATCAATGGAGTTAATCAAAGAGTGCTCATGTGAGCTGAATTCTGTCTTAAGTTATTTGTGTAACCAATCTCTTAGGAGTGGAACATTTCCAGACTTGCTAAAAGATGCTGATGTTTAGCCTCTTTACAAGAAAGGGAATAAGGAGATACTGTCAAACCATCGACCAATATCACTTTTGCCAGCATTTTAAAAAAATATTTTAAAAGATTGTGTTCAAGCGACTTCTTAAGCATCTGAGTGCAAATAATGTGCTATCCAAGTCACAATTTGGGTTCCTTAAGGGTTTCATTATACAGAAGGCTATTTACATGTATAGTGAGAATGTGCTTGATTCATTAAATGTCAGATGCTACTGGTATTTTATGTCACCTGTCAAAAGCCTTTGACTGTGTGATTCAAAGCATTCTCTTAAGTAAATTAGAATATTATTGTATCACTGGAAGTGCTGAAAAGTGGTTCTAGCCCTACCTTACAGGAAACAAAGGGTGTTGTTGCAAAATACTTGTAGAGTAAGCAATCAATCTTCATCTGACTGGAAATTAATTACATGTTCCATCTTGTGTCCACTGCCTTTCATTGTGTACATTAATGAGCTATCGTCTGTTACATTGCCAAATGATACAAACATTGCAATAAATAGCAAGTCAAGTGCAGATTTAGAAATGGCTGTTAATCAAATTTTCACTGACATTAATAAATGGTTTGAAGCTAATTCACTGTCATTAGACTTTGAAATGATCCACTATATGCAGGTCAGAATCTGTAACGGATTTTCTTCTAGGGTGTGTATAATAATGAAGACATGCAGATCTAAGGGGTTGACAGTGTTCAATTTCTGGGATTACAAACTGGTAATAAAATAAGCCGGAAAGGGAATACCACAGAACTGTTGAAGCGCCTAAACAAGCCTGTATTTGCAATGTAAATGGTGTCAGATGTAGGAGACACAATACAAAAAAACTTGCTTACTTTGATTCTCTTATATCATATGGGATTATATTCTGGGTAGTTTGTCAAACCGAGCAATACCTTTTAGAATCGAAAAGTGTGTAATAAGATTCATTTACGTTGTAAATTCAAGAACATCGTGTAGGAATCTGTTCAAGGAACTGACTATTCTAACCACTGCTCCTCAGTATATGTATTCCGTAATGAAATTTGTTGGAAATAATATGTCTCTATTTCCAATCAACAGCTCAATATGTAGTATCAACACTAGGAATAAGAAGACTCTAGATAAAGATCCAAAATCACTTACCTTGGTCCGAGAAGGGGTTCAATATTCAGGAACACACATTTTCAATAAATTGCCAGGAACTATTAAAATTTACTTTCAAATAAAAGCCTTTTGATACATAACTCCTTCTACTCATGCATATCTTAACAGGGACTGTTAGACCAACTTAACTAAAAAGTCTGCTACATTTCGGTTTTGATAGCACTTTATCAGGTATTTTGAGCATGATAAATTTATTAATAGTGCATAACTATGTTTCATTCTGACTGTGTATTACTTCTGTACATATTAGCAGTCCCAAATAACTGTGATGTATACACTTCTTTTGACAATCTCCTGACAAATGATCAGGGAAGTGAATATTATATTGAAACGTTCAATTTTTTTTTATATTATACTTCCTTTGTCATGTTCCACACCCACGAGAACCATCTCATTTTTGGGTCTATGGAACGAAAACAGAATATAATCTAAGCTAATCTCTGTAATCTTGAGGTCACACTCACATCGATTTACTGCAATCCATCAAGGCGGCGTTCGTGGCTCTGTAGTTAAAACCATTTCTGGCGTGGCGCGGAAACATTAACTAGTATTTCTCGCGTTTTGACTCAATTCACTAATTTCCGAACTGCTGCTGCCTTCACGTGTTGCTCACGTACAATTGCTCATCGATGATTATACTTTTTACACAATTATTACAACATTTTTGAGACCCAATATATCCGCAGTCCGTCATGTGAGACAGTCAACAACACACTACTGATCGCTTGGAGCCAACCGTTAGCAAAACATGCCAAACAAATGTGAAACCATAACAATATTAATGTGCTAATAGTAAACTGCAGGAGCGTCTACAGAAAGGTCCCAGAACTGCTCTCATTAATAAACGGTCACAACGCCCATATAGTACTAGGGACAGAAAGTTGGCTGAAACCAGACGTAAACAGTAATGAAATCCTAAACTCAGATTGGAATGTATACCGCAGAGACAGGCTGGATAGTGAAGGGGGAGGCGTGTTTATAGCGATAAGAAGTGCAATAGTATCGAAGGAAATTGACGGAGATCCGAAAAGTGAAATGATTTGGGTGAAGGTCACGGTTAAAGCAGGCTCAGACATGGTAATTGGATGTCTCTATAGGTCCCCTGGCTCAGCAGCTGTTGTGGCTGAGCACCTGAAGGATAATTTGGAAAATATTTCGAGTAGATTTCCCCACCATGTTATAGTTCTGGGTGGAGATTTTAATTTGCCGGATACAGACTGGGAGACTCAGACGTTCATAACGGGTGGCAGGGACAAAGAATCCAGTGAATTTTTTTTAAGTGCTTTATCAGAAAACTACCTTGAGCAGTTAAACAGAGAACCGACTCGTGGCGATAACATATTAGACCTTCTGGTGACAAACAGACCCGAACTATTTGAAACAGTTAACGCAGAACAGGGAATCAGCGATCATAAAGCGGTTACGGCATCGATGATTTCAGCCGTAAATAGGAATATTAAAAAGGGTAGAAAGATTTTTCTGTTTATAAAAAGTGACAAAAAGCAGATTTCAGAGTACCTGTTGGCTCAACACAAAAGTTTTGTCTCAAGTACAGATAGTGTTGAGGATCAGTGGACAAAGTTCAAAACCGTCGTACATAATGCGTTAGATGAGTATGTGCCAAGCAAGATCGTAAGAGATGGAAAAGAGCCACCGTGGTACAACAACCGAGTTAGAAAACTGCTGCGGAAGCAAAGGGAGCTTCACAGCAAACATAAACATAGCCAAATCCTTGCAGACAAACAAAAATTACGCGAAGCGAAATGTAGTGTGAGGAGCGCTATGCGAGAGGCGTTCAATGAATTCGAAAGTAAAGTTCTATGTACTGACTTGGCAGAAAATCCTAAGAAATTTTGGTCTTATGTCAAAGCGGTAGGTGGATCAAAACAAAATGTCCAGACACTCTGTGACCAAAATGGTACTGAAACAGAGGATGACAGACTAAAGGTCGAAATACTAAATGTCTTTTTCCAAAGTTGTTTCACAGAGGAAGATTGCACTGTAGTTCCTTCTCTAGATTGTCGCACAGATGACAAAATGGTAGATATCAAAATAGACGACAGAGGGATAGAGAAACAATTAAAATCGCTCAAAAGAGGAAAGGCCCCTGGACCTGATGGGATACCAGTTCAATTTTACACAGAGTACGCGATGGAACTTGCCCCCCTTCTTGCAGCGGTGTAACGTAGGTCTCTAGAAGAGCGTAGCGTTCCAAAGGATTGGAAAAGGGCACAGGTCATCCCCGTTTTCAAGAAGGAACGTCGAACAGATGTGCAGAACTATAGACCTATATCGCTAACGTCGATCAGTTGTAGAATTTTGGAACACGTATTATGTTCGAGTATAATAACTTTTCTGGAGGCTAGAAATCTACTGTGTAGGAATCAGCATGGATTTCGAAAAAGACGCTCGTGTGAAACGCAGCTCGCGCTAATCGTTCACCAGACTCAGAGGGCCATAGACACGGGTTCACAGGTAGATGCCGTGTTTCTTGACTTCCGCAAGGCGTTCGATACAGTTCCCCACAGTCGTTTAATGAACAAAGTAAGAGCATATGGACTATCAGAACAATTGTGTGATTGGATTGAGGAGTTCCTAGATAACACAACGCAGCATGTCATTCTCAATGGAGAGAAGTCCTCTGAAGTATGAGTGATTTCAGGTGTGCCGCAGGGGAGTGTCATAGGACCGTTGCTATTCACAATATACATAAATGACCTGGTGGATGACATCGGAAGTTCACTGAGGCTTTTTGCAGATGATGCTGTGGTGTATCGAAAGGTTGTAACAATGGAAAATTGTACTGAAATGCAGGAGGATCTGCAGCGAATTGACGCATGGTGCAGGGAATGGCAATTGAATCTCAATATAGACAAGTGTAATGTGCTGCGAATACACAGAAAGAAAGATCCCTTATCATTTAGCTACAAAATAGCAGGTCAGTAACTGGAAGCAGTTAATACCATAAATTATCTGGGAGTACGCATTAGGAGTGATTTAAAATGGAATGATCATATAATGTTGATCGTCGGTAAAGCAGATGCCAGACTGAGATTCATTGGAAGAATCCTAAGGAAATGCAATCCGAAAACAAAGGAAGTAGGTTACAGTACGCTTGTTCGCCCACTGCTTGAATACTGCTCAGCAGTGTGGGATCCGTACCAGATAGGGTTGATAGAAGAGATAGAGAAGATCCAACGGAGAGCAGCGCGCTTCGTTACAGGATCATTTAGTAATCGCGAAAGCGTTACGGAGATGATAGATAAACTCCAGTGGAAGACTCTGCAGGAGAGACGCTCAGTAGCTCGGTACGGGCTTCTGTCAAAGTTTCGAGAACATACCTTCACCGAAGAGTCAAGCAGTATATTGCTCCCTCCTACGTGTATCTCGCGAAGAGACCATGAGGATAAAATCAGAGAGATTAGAGCCCACACAGAGGCATACCGACAATCCTTCTTTCCACGAACAATACGAGACTGGAATAGAAGGGAGAACCGATAGAGGTACTCAAGGTACCCACCGCCACACACCGTCAGGTGGCTTGCGGAGTATGGATGTAGATGTAGATGAAACCAATAGCAGCGATGCTAGTGTATGCAAGTTTACATTTTTTTCTAAATTTATAAGGCTTTTGGAAAACAGAAGACAACTTGGGGAAGTTTGGTGAGAGAAAACTGGTACAGTCGGAGAGGAGGGGAGCGGTTTACCCAAGAGAAAAGAAACCAATCAACAAGTTATAAAGGTAAAAAGAACGGAAAAGAATTTCCAAGAACGTCGTTTAGTGTACTATTCTACCATTAGTTGACAATAGTCTTTTAGTCATTCACTCAAAATTGTAAAATTGTTGTTGAAATGTTATACAACGTAATACGCAAAAGAAACTTGTATGTGAAACAAACATTAGTTATCAAATTGGTCCCTACAGTGCAGTCAAAATACAAACAAATTATAAAAAACATAGTAAACATGAAAATGTGACACGGAGGAAACATTGAAACCAAGAAAATTTATGTCGCATAACCCAATTCATCAAAAACACGACACACATGAATCATTCAATACATCAAAAATACATCGAGTGCTTAAATAAACCTAAGTCACAGCACCACCACATGAAGTCTTATTGATCACTGAAATGGAAACAACATTTATAGCCTATCACTCATCAATTATCGGCACATGCAAACCATCACTGACTCATGAGTGCTCGCCGAAGAGAGAAGAAACAAAAACCTTAACCTTGACTCACTTCATCACTGCTGGAGGCTGTGGGGTTCACTGATCCCAAATTGCAGTCTGCGCGGCCAGCTGTTGCCACTGTCCCCAGAGAACAAGCCAGCACGCATCTACGTATTACACACATCGGTTCCTGCAGGCCATGAAACACATTAGGCGCCCTTTTACAATTTAACCTACGCACAGTCTAATATACAAATCTCTTAAGGCTAAAAGTCGTTGTTTTTAAAATATTTGAAAATTAACATAATAACGTACTCAGAAGAACTTCAGGGCCACAAAAGAACAAAGATAACAACTGGACGAAGAGCAGAAATTTAGATATGTACAGAAACATAGAAACAATCACAGACAAAATAAGAAAGAGGAGATTAAAATTTTACGGTCATATGTACAGAATTAATGGCAATGGGCTAACGAAGAAACATTTTAACTTCACTTCCAAATTAAAAAATACCACAGGATGGCTGGAATACACAAGAAAGGACTTGAGAAAACTTAACGTTGCAGAAAACACCACACACAGCAGGGAAAGTTTCAGGTTACTGAGGAACACCGCAAACTTTCGTGTCCAACAACGAAATTCACACCCAAGGAGGGTGATGTCAAATGAACAGAAGCAGGCCATCAGCCAAGGCATGAAGAAGTTCAGGGAAGATAATAAGAAAAAGACTGTACCTTTGTCGAAGGTTGTAAGCGGTCTACAATTGGCCAAATTGTGAAATTAAAGAAATCCTTACTTTAGCCAAAATTACGTGACATTGAATTATGCTAAAATCTTCATACTGTAGTTAAAATTGGCTTCAAATAATGAAAGTCAACAATGGCACACATTGAATCTTAACGGTAAACACACATGACTAACTGTTTATATAGCACAAGAAACATTATTATTATTGTACAATACGTTTCGTCCTCCTATCATTAATTCCAGCTCAACCACACGTTGCTAATGGATCGAGTAGACTTGTCCTTGTTATACATAAGCGTCCATCACTTTTCTTTATGATAGGGTTTAATATTTTCAACATGACGCTTTCCTTCATATTTCCCCTACTTTGAAACCTCAAATTCTGTTGTATTAGGACACTCTATACCTATGATTTTGTTTGCTCCCTTATACTCAAAATCAAATTTCCTTATCTCGCTTGTCATCTTAGACGATTTTGTGAGAGTCTTAATCAATACCAGGTCACACAAGAAATATTTAATTGGATGAACGATTTTATCATAACAATCTTTTCTTTGGTTCGCTTTTCTCTCCAATGACTGCAGTGCCACGTTTATCTTTCTTCCCATGAAATAATAGTTTTCAGAACATCTCTTATGATCGCAGCAAAAATGGTTTCAGGTTCCTGGTTTAGTAACAATTCACAGGTTGCAAAACCAGTGGATACGTGTGGCATCTTCTTAAGCATACTCCCAAAATCTTCAAGGTACTCCTTCCAATGACTATCCCACAAATGCAGTTGATTTCTTTCGCTACACGTTCTGCGGGGTTCGAAGCAGGTCTATATTTGGCAGTTATTACTTGTTCAAAATTGCTCTGGTGCAACATCTTCTCCCATTCCTTGGAAATAAATTGGGAACCATTATCTGTGAGGATCCTCTTTGGTTTGCAAATACTGACAAAATAATGATTAGCCATCTCTGCCACCATTACTTTACTGACAGCTTTCACATATTTGGACCCTTCTTCTAACACTACCATAACTTGTGTAAAATTCCCTTACGACCTTGGCAAAGGGCTCAGGAGATAAACTGCAACGACGTCCTTAGTGCCATCTGGTATATTTGGATGCATTGCCCCTTGACGTCTGTCGCAGTCTCTGTCTTTTGGCAGGCATCGCATGCCCACAGCACGTTCCTTACCTTTTTGCTGATACCAAATAACACACATTCCCTCTTCAGTTTTTCTATGCATTTATCAGCACCAAAGCGTGAATTGCTAAAATGGGTGTACCAAATCAACTTCCGGAATACATACACACCATTCTTGCTTAGATTCATCTGTAGACCTATATAAAATGTTGTCATGTATCAGGTAGTATACATAAAGATTCTCTTGACCTACATAACCATATTTGGTTATTACAAGCTTCAGTGCTGGGTCCAAGTTCTGTCCACGACGTATTCTCTTCACAACATTTTTCATATAAGCTCCATGTGGAACTCCTTCCATTAATTTGACTCTCAACTCATTCCCTTGAGGCCCATTTACAGTAATATTTTCAATACCTAGTGGCATTCTGGATAATGCATCTGGTATAACATTTTGATTAGTTGCCCTGTATGTTGTCTCAAACTGGTATTAGTCATACTGTTGTAGTTTGGAAAGTAAGTTCCGTTTTGATTTTTCTCCGTGCACTGCTACGATCGCAGTTCCGCTCATGCGCAGTAGTATCTCTGGTTCAAGCAGAAAGAAATGACGCCATTTCGAGCTAGCTCTGTCTCATGTGTCGTTCGTAGTGATTGTATATAACGACATCGTCGATCGAAAAATCCCACCGCGTGTGAAATGAGATCTGTGATTCGTTTCCTGAATGCTGAGAACGTTAAACCAAGTGACATTCATCGACAGATCTGGGAGGTTTGAGGAGAAAATGCAACGAGTGCTTCAATGGTGAGAAGGCTGGACGTGAGCAAGTGCATGACGAAGAAAAATGGTTCAAACGGCTCTAAGCACTACTAGACTTAACATCTGAGGTCATCAGTCCCCTAGACCTAGAACTACGTAAACCTAACTAACCTAAGGACATCACACACATCCATGCCCGAGGCAGGATCCGAACCTGCGACCGTAGCAGCAGCGTGGTTCCGGACTGAAGGGCCTAGTACCACTCGGCCACAGCGGCCGGCCATGACGAAGAACGAAATGGGCGTCCACCTGTGGTTTCTGATGAATTGGTTAGTGCGGTCGAAGAATGATTAAGAAAAACCATAGGCTTACGACTAATACTATTGGTCGTCAACTACCACAAATTTCACAAACAGTAATTTACAAGATTGTTACTGAAGAGGAGAGGAATGCTCTCAAGTGGTGGTGTTTTCATTCACCACGACGCCCGACCACTCACTGCGAACGTGACCAAACTCCTTCACAGCTATGGCTGGGAGGTTTTCCGCAACCCTCCGTTCAGTGCCGACCTCGCTTATAGTGATTTGCATCTCTTTCGGCATCTGAATTCGTTCGTTGGTGGTATGCGCTTCAACAACTGTGAAGTAAAATAACTTGCTTCCACATGGTTGGCAACACAGGCGGCAACATTCTATGACGATGGAATACAGAAACTCATCCCAGGCTATGAGAAATGACTGGAAAATTACGGAGGTTGTGTTGAAGAGTAATGTAAGTGTTATAGATTTTTTTGAAATAAATTGCTTTCTTTCTCTATATTCGTTTCCTTTTTTATTACCAAATGGAGCTAACTTTCCAGACTACCCTCGTAATTTACTCGGGTATCGTGAGAAGACCGCCTAAGTTATAGGTCCTCCACGACTGGCTGCTGGGTTCAGAAGTTGCGCCCCAAAATGATAATCTTCTGTTATTAATATTAGACATACTAAATAGCGTATTTATATGCATTTCAAATTAAAGCACCTCTCAATGGCGTGCTATCATTCCATTATTTCACAAGTATTAACAACCAGCAGAGTGATAAACAGCTGCTAAACGAAAAGGCAGAGGAAGCGCTTCGGAGATCTTCGGATCGCGCCTGACTTGGATGGCGGGCGAGGTGGTTCGGCTGTAAGATCAGAGTTGGTTGGGAAGCCTCGGAGGACAGACATGTTGGCTGGCGCGGCCGGTGTTAGTTTTGTTGTTGTTGTTGTGGTCTTCAGTCCTGAGACTGGTTTGATGCAGCTCTCCATGCTGCTCTATCCCGTGCAAGCTTCTTCATCTCCCAGTACCTGCTGCAGCCTACATCTTTCCGAATCTGCTTAGTGTATTCATCTCTTGGTCTCCCTCTACGATTTGTACCCTCCACGCTGCCCTCCAGTACTAAATTTGTGATCCCTTGATGCCTCAGATCATGTCCTACCAACCGATCCCTTCTTCTAGTCAAGTTGTGCCACAAAATCCTCTTCTCCCCAATTCTATTCAAAACCTCCTCATTAGTTATGTGATCTACCCATCTAATCTTCATCATTCTTCTGCAGCACCACATTTCGGAAGCTTCTACTCTCTTCTTGTCCAAACTATTTATCGTCTACGTTTCACTTCCATACATGGCTACACTCCATACAAATACTTTCAGAAACGACTTCCTAACACTTAAATCAATACTCGATGTTAACAAATTTCTCTTCTTCAGAAACGCTTTCCTTGCCATTGCCAGTCTACATTTTATTTCCTCTCTACTTCGACCATCATCAGATACTTTGCTCCCCAAATAGCAAAACTCCCTTACTACTTTAAGTGTCTCATTTCCTAATCTAATTCCCTCAGCATCACCCGACTTAATTCGACTACATTCCATTATCCTTGTTTGCTTTTGTTGATGTTCATCTTATATCCTCCTTTCAAGACACTATCCATTCCGTTCAACTGCTCTTCCAAGTCCTTTGCTGTTTCTGACAGAATTACAATGTCATCGGCGAACCTTAAAGTTTTTATTTCTTCTCCATGGATTTTAATACCTACTCCGAACTTTTCTTTTGTTTCCTTTACTGCTTGTACAATGTACAGATTGAATAGCATCGGGGAGAGGCTACAACCCTGTCTCACACCCTTCCCAACCACTGCTTCCCTTTCATGTCCCTCGACTCTTATAACTGCCATCTGGTTTCTGTACAAATTGTAAATAGCCTTTCGCTCCCTGTATTTTACCCCTGCCACCTTCAGAATTTGAAAGAGTATTCCAGTCAACATTGTAAAAAGCTTTCTCTAAGTCTACAAATACTAGAAACGAAGGTTTGCCTTTCCTTAATCTATCTTCTAAGAAAAATTCGTGGAGTCGGTATTGCCTCCCGTGTTCCAATATTTCTACGGAATCCAAACTGATCTTCCCCGAGGTCGGCTTCTACCAGTTTTTCCATTCGTCTGTAAAGAATTCGCGTTAGTATTTTGCAGCTGTGACTGTGTTAGTTAAGAATTTGTTAATAATGTATGGTTATTTGGAATATATAGTTGAGAACAGTGTGACAGTAATTACGGAAATACTAAGTCCATTAATTTGTTGAAGAACAGAAATTATTTGTGACTCTAAAGTAGAATGTAATTGTGCACATTCTCGCGTTCTGCCAATAAAAAGCTAGTGGCATCCCGTATAAGCAAACTGATTGGAAATTTAATTATTTCTAAAATAACAGTTCCTCGCTAAGACTTTCTTACAGCCTAAAAATAACGGACTCGCGAAGTACGTGCTGTTTTCTGCGCAGGGGACCACAAGTATAGAAGACAACAGGATGGTTGTCCGCCGCTCGTGGTCTCGCGGTAGCGTTCTCGCTTCCCGAGCACGGGGTCCCGGGTTCGATTTCCGGCGTGGTCAGGGATTTTCACCTGCCTCGAGATGACTGGGTGTTTGTGTTGTCCTCATCATTTCATCATCATCCAGGAAAGTGGCGAAATTGGACTGAGCAAAGATTGGGTAATTGTACGGGCGCTGATAACCACGCAGTTGAGCGCCTCACAAACCAAACATCATCATCACAACAAGATGGTGAACACTTATTAGAACTTATGCTTTCCATTCAGGGCGGTGGAAGCAAATAGGTACCTCGCATGTACTGCAATCTTAGTAGCAATGAGATCAATGACACGTCGTCTGTGGTAAAACAGAGAGGTTTGAAAGGGAGAAAAATTTTTAGGGGAAGAAATGTTTTATATATATATCAGTCTCCCTAACTCTCTTTTTCAACTTGCCGTAATATCTTTCGGCCTCTGAAGTCGTTCCTTGGTGGTAAGCACTTCAACAACGATGAAGAGGTAGAAGAACTTGTTCCCACTTGGTTGACAACACAGGCGGCAACATTCTTTGACGAAGGAATCCATAAAGTTCTCCTAAGCTATGAGAAATGCCTGGAAAATTACGGGGGCCGTGTTGAAAAGTAATGTAAGAGTTATATTTTTTTTAAATAAATTGCTTTCTTTATCTGTATTCGATTCCTTTTTTATTACCAAATGAAACTTACTTACCGATCTACCCTTGTAATTTACTCTCAAGTTGAAATGAGAGCGGCTAATGGTCTGACACTACCTTCGCTTTTCTACCCAGCAGATAATATCGGAATTTATCAAATCCCCAAAGGACGGCTAGTGCTTCCCGCTCTGTAATTGTTTATTGGCGTTCCCACTTCGCCAGTGCTCGACTTGCAAAGGCAATGGTCTGTATTTCTCCCTCACTGGCGTCATCTAATTGACGGAGATAGACACCAAGCCCATAACATGATGAGTCACAAGCCATGTTGAACTCTTTATTTAAGTCTGGAAGTGACAGCATGTTCGGATTACACAGCTGACTTTTAATATAGTCAAAGCCATGTTGGAACACTTGTTTCCATTGCCATAGGGTTTATTCTTCAGAAAGTTCAGTAGGTGACAATTATTTAGTGACTGATCCTGTACGAATTTTCTATAGAATTCGGCTACACCAAGAAATCCCCTCGATTATGTTTCACAACGTGGTGCAGGAAAGTCTCTTAACAGCCTAGAGCTCTGCCTACCTCGTTCATCCTCTTGTTCAGTAATTACATGACCTAAGAAGTGATTTCTATCTTTCCCAAATTCAGATTTCTCTATGTTCACGGTCACTCCAGCTTGTTTGAAAGCAGATAAGACACCATCTAAGATTTCTCCATGTTCTTCCAACGTCGCTGTGGCTATAAGAATCTCATCGCCATAACAAATAACCTTTTTCCAGAAGTCCTTGCCTACTGATCTGATGAAGGGTGAGGTTGAATTATTTAAACCAAACGGTAGAACATTGTAGTGATAGCTTTCGCCCTCATACAGAAAATCCATATACTGTCTTCAATCTTTATATAGCGGAATCTGACAGTAGCCAGATCTGAAATCAATACTACTAAATACCTTTGCACCTCTAGGTTCTGAGATATATCTCTCTGTGGTAATATGACCTTATTCACAGGTCTGGCATACAATACAATTCTGACATAACCATTTCTTTTCTCTACGACGAACTGTGTCATAGTAACAGGTGCAGAGGCAAGCGAATGTGCTGGGGCTTATCACTGTTCACTGCTTCCAGAGCTACATCATCACATTGCACCCATGCTTTGCACACAAAGGATTGCGCCATAATCTAATAGTAAATTAAAAATTTCGACAGTATATGTTTCAGTATATTAACGTTAACATTGTAGAGTCTCAGAAGGATCAAATGAATATGTCACGCAAAAATATACGATCTTAAGAACAAAATAAGTGGCTCTGAATAATAAGATTACAAAGCTAAAAATTGGTCAGAAAAGCAAATTTATGTCACAGTTAAAAGTAACAAGTCTCAAATTCATCACAGAAATATTTCCTGTTTTGATAGAGGCCATTCATAACCTCGATTTGCTTTTTCACTAACGAGCTGTCCTACTTCTTGCTTCACTGTTCCCATTTCAGCACATAGAGCATCCACACAGTACATAAATTATTTCTGTTCTGAATCACTACGCAAAAACATCATCACCTAGTTTGTTTAATTGTTTTGTATTAGTTTCAGTTTGTCCATTCACTTCTGTCGTTACAGCTTTTATATGTTTTGTTGCCTCCTTGTGGTGTCGGTCGCATTCTTACCCTTTGTGATTAATAACAGACTGAACTTTATCCATCTCCTTTTTGTATTCTTCTTCCACCTTCTGGATCGCTTCCTTAAGTTCCTCTGTCACTTCATCTACCCTTTGATCCTGTTTTTGAAATCTATCATCTAACTGTTTCATGAGAGCTTCTTGAGCCCTTTTACTTTGTTTTATTTCATCCTCAATTGCCTTGTTAATTTGTTTAATATCTATTTTTATGTTTCATTCAGATATCTTCAGATTCTCTTCTATTTTTTTGTGGTTCTAATTAGTGTTGTCTTCAAAAATTGCTTTATCATAGCAAATAATTCTAGGCTGTGATTCCTTTCTTCTTGTTTAATAAAAGCACAAGCTGGGGGAAAACCTACACCTAAACTTCCCACGTCACTGACCACGGAAGTATTACAGTGTCATCAACTGACACCTTGTCCGCCCCTGGTAGCTGAGTGGTCAGCGCGATGGGATGTCGTACGTAAGGGCCCAGGTTCAATTCCCGGCTGGGTCAGAGATTTTCTCTGCTCAGGGACTGGGTGTTGTGATGTTCTTATCATCATTTCATCCCCATCGACACGCAAGTCACCGAAGTGGCGTCAACTCGAAAGACTCGCACCAGGCGAACGCTCCTTTAACTGACACCTTCCTGTCAACAATCTCAGTTACATGATTAAACACTGCCTCAAAACTGAAGTCCTCTAAACCCTCCTCGTCTGTTACTTCCGTCTTTTCCCTCGTCGGATCTACTTCTTCAACCTCCTGCTTAATATATATCACTGGGCTAGGATCACAGCCTCACATCAACCATTTCTGCCTTTGCTCTCCTTAGATCTACCTCCTCAGTTTCACTTTTAAGTAATCTTGCTATGCAGTCCATAACTGTACTCACATCGGTAGTTGCCATTACTGGATTACTTATTTTTTTATGCTCCACCCTAATTACAGTTGCGGGACCTATTTCTCATGTAAGAACAATAATACAAATTAACAACACTTCACACTGACAACGCCGGTACTCAACACCAAAATACACATTCAGTTTATTAATGCACAGCAGTGAGCGCTAGATCATCATCATCATCATCATCATCATCATCATCATTTAAGACTGACTATGCTTTCCAGCGTTCAGTCTGGAGCACAGTCCCCTTTATAAAATTTCTCCATGATCCCCTATTCCGTGCTAGCATTGGTACCTCTTCTGATGTTAAGCCTATTACTTCAAAATCATTCTTAACCGAATCCAGGTACCTTCTCCTTGGTCTGCCCCGACTCCTCCTACCCTCTACTGCTGAACCCATGAGTCTCTAGGGTAACCTTGCTTCTCCCATGCGTGTAACATGACCCCATCATCTAAGCCTGTTCGACCTGACTGCTACATCTATAGACTTCACTCCCAGTTTTTCTTTGATTTCCTCATTGTGGACACCCTCCTGCCATTGTTCCCATCTACTAGTACCTGCAATCATCCTAGCTACTTTCATATCCGTTACCTCAACCTTATTTATAAGGTACCCTGAATCTACCCAGCTTTCGCTCCCATACAACAAAGTTGGTCGAAAGATTGAACGGTGCACAGATAACTTAGTCTTGGTACTGACTTCCTTCTTGCAGAAGAGAGTAGATCGTAGCTGAGCACTCACTACATTAGCTTTGCTACACCTCGCATCCAGTTCTTTCACTATGTTGCCATCCTGTGAGAATATGCGCTAGAAGCAAGCATTAATGCTCGTTAGTTGCTCAGATGTGCTCAACATGTGCCAAATTAGGTTTGTTTTGGAATAACCACAACTGTTAATTAGTAATGTATTTATTGATTGCCTTATTAGTGTTACTAAAATACAGGGTGCGCTACTGTCGTTTGACACTTACGTCTGATAACTCGTAGAGTGCACTGACTACGTGTTGATGTGTGACGTCAGCACTGCCGCCGTTCCGATGGGTGGGGAGTTGGGGACTAGATGGAGACGGATGCGGCTCTCGATGCTGCGTCGCAGAGTGGACCGAAGTTGAACTGCTACGATCTTCAGATGTCATACTCCAGCTTCCGTCAGTGGTGCAGAGATGATACAGCTGGCGAAGCTCTATTGTCTTGACATCAGCTCTTCTGTGGCGCCACAGTATGTCATTGCCCATGGTCCCGATCGTCACTTGTTCATCTGGTGTGGTGGGAGGCTGGTACAGCACTATCGCCACTTCTTTGACCACGAATTCTTTGCATGCACACACCCTGCTATTATTTCAACTGGAATTACTGGGTACCTTCAGTTCTTTGTCTATCACACGCATACATTATTTGTGGCATCACAAGCACTTAAATGTCATTTCACAGTCGCTGCAATCTGCATCTGTGAACCAAAAATTACAAGTCCTAAAATGTAGTCGCAACGTAAGCGGACGTACCTTCGGTTGTGGTGAGGAAGTGCACTGTTCAGACTACATCGTTTCTTCCCTCCTAGTACTGACCTGCAGCGATCCTGGAACGTCCCTGCAACGTTCAAATAAGTACTTCGTACAGAGGGGAATGTGGGGAGTGCTTCACTACCGAGTGACGTCACACGAACTTGGTAGAACTTTATTATTAATACTTATGCACGTTACAGGACAGCACTGCTCACACTCTAAACATCTTATTCTTGAAATCACATTCGCATCCATTCACTGCAATCAACCAATGCATTCGTGGCAATGTACTTAATAAAATTCTGATGTGGTGCGGAGCGGGAGATACATGAAAACATTAAATCGTGTTTCTGGCCTTTTGACTCGATTCACTCATTTCGTGAACTGCCGCTGCCGTCGCGTATTGCGCACGAAAGATTTCCTATTGATGATTATACTTTTGTCACAATTATTACGACATTTTTGCGACCTAAGGTTTCCGCGTTTCCGCCGCGTTAGACAGCCAACCACACATTACTGGTCACTCGGTGCCAACCGTTAGCAAAACGCGTCAAACAAATGGGAAACCAATAGCGCCACCGCACTATCAATAGCAGCGATGCCGCTGGATGTAAGCTCACAGATGCCATTGTCAACACCTCGCTGAGTATCAACGAGGTCGTGTAACAGGGCTACGAGAAGTTTGGATGTTCCTCCTACGACACTGCAGAAAGACTTGGCAGCAATGTAGCCATCATACATGATTGTTAGCAGCGGTGGTCACGAGAACGTACAATCTCAAGAAGCCGGGGCTCCAAACGGTCACTTGGCAATACCGAGGAGGGAAAAACATCGTGCTCGGCGAATGGCTCTAGCACATCGTACTGCATCTGCAGCAGGAATTTGAGCATTAGTTGGCACCACAGGGACACAACGAGTTCTTAAAATAGCTCACCTCAAGGACATCTCCCACCCAGACACCCTGTAGCGTTCATTTCACTTGTTGTGTCTTCCTTTGCGCGCTATGTGGTTCTTTAATGGATACAGGAGCGAGGAACAGATGACGTTCATGAACAGAGAATTTAGATATTAAATTATTTTACGAGGGTCACTCCAAAAGAAATGCACACTACTTTTTTTAAAATCCCTCTTCTATTCTACAGGTTTGAAAGTTTTACAGTGTGTAGATACATCCTTTAGTAACAATATTTTTATTTCTTCACATAATTTCCATCCCTCTCAACTGTCTTACGCCATCTTGGAACCAGCGCCTGTATACCCGCACGGTAAAATTCTGGACCAACCTGTTGGAGTCACTGCTTGGTAGCGTGCACAAGGGAGTCATCATCTTCAAACCTTGTTCCACGAAGAGAGTCTTTCAGTTTCCCAAAGAGATGATAGACACATGGAGCCACGTCAGGACTGCAAGGCCGGTGTTTCAGTGTTGTCCATCCGAGTTTTGTGATCTCTTCCATGGTTTTTTGACTGACATGTGGCTGTGCATTGTCGTGCAAATGCAAAACATCCTGCTTTTGCCGATGTGGTCGAACACGACTCTGTCGAGCTTGAAGTTTCTTCAGTGTCGTCACATATGTATCAGAATTTATGGTGGTTCCACTTGGCATGATGACCACAAGCAAGAGTTCTTCGGAATCGAAAAACACTGTAGCCATAACTTTTCCAGCATAAGGTGTGGTTTTGAATTTTTTTTCCTTGGGTGAATTTGCATGATGCCACTCCATTGATTGCCTCTTCGTCTCTGGTTAAAAATGGTGGAGCCATGTTTCATCACCTGTCACAAGAAATTCATCTCCACCATTCTCGTACTGTTACAAAAGTTCGCTGCATACTGTTTTTCTTGTTTCTTTGTGAGCCACTTTCAACATCCTGGGAACCCACCGGGCACAAACCTTTTTTTAACGCCAACGCTTTCAGTATTCTGCAAACACGTCCTTCCCCTATCCCAACGTAGAGCGACAGTTCGTTCACTGTGATGCGTCTGTCAGCAGTCATCAATTCGTTAACTCTCTGTACATTGTCTGGAGTGTGTGCACTACGAGGCCTGCCGCTGCGAAGACAATCCTCAATATTGCCGTGCCCGCTTTCATCACGTAACCTACTTGTCCACTGACTAACTGTACTGCGATCGACAGCAGCATTTACATACAACTTTTTCAACCTCTTGTGGATGTTTCCCACTGTCTCGTTTTCACAGCACAGGAATTCTATGACAGCACGTTGACGAACGTCAAGTGTAGCAGCCATCTTGAAGACATGCTGTGACGGCGCCATTCACGGGAACAGGTCGAACTAAGTTTGAATACAAGCGGGAAGGATGTATCTACACACTGTAAAACTCCCACACATGCAGAATGAAAACTGTATTTTTACAAAAATAGTGTGCATTTCTTTTGGAGTGACCCTCGTACATCTAATATCAAATAGGAAAAAAAATACATAACTTTGTTGCTGTAGTGGCAGCATCAGTTGCTAACAGTAGCTTTGAATTTAGAAATATAGACCGATGCAAAATATTTATAAATCTATCACTCTTCAGTACAATGTCTATTCAGAAGACGTCGAGCCCTAGACACTATGAAAGTCTGTAAAAGTTATTCAACTGGCAGGCACACAAAATGGGGTGGGTGCATGAATGTTCGAACTTAAGTACACCCACCGCTGGAGCTCAGGAGAGATAATTCTTGCATCTCATTGTCAGCTTCGTAGTCGTTCGTGGCGGCGCCCTCGTGCCGCGGTGGCGTCTGTAGAAAACGCGGCAGGGTAATTGGCGGCGCACGCTTTTGAAAGTGCGGCCGACCGGATAACGGCCGATACAGCACCACCGACCCCAAACCATCGCTATTTGCGACTTCAGTGGTGTCAAGCTAGAGGTCATCGGAGGGCATGGAGGTAATCGGTTGTGTTTTCTTATGCAAGCTGTTCCTGACTCACAATCAGTGCCAGTGATGGTCGTGTGTTGGTTTGAAGGCCAATTCACAAACACTGGAGTTATGGTCGGGGTGCGATTTCTTGTAACAGCAGGAGCATTCTTCCTGTTATCCCACGCACCCCGACTGCAAAATTGTACGTCAAACTGGTGATTCGACTTGTCTTGCTGCTATTCGTGAACAGCATTCAAAATATGGTTCAGATGGCTCTAAGCACTATGGAACTTAACTTCTGAGGTTATCAGTCCCCTAGACTTAGAACTACTTAAACCTAACTAACCTAATGACATCACACACAGCCATGCCCGAGGCAGGATTCGAACCTGCGACCGTAGCAGCAGCATGGTTCCGGACTGAAGCGCCTAGAACCGCTCGGCCAGTCGTGCACAGATGGGACACCCTCGGACGACAACTCCAGCGTCATCCACAAACAGCATTAACCGTCCATATATTGACCGACCAAGTGCAATAGGCATGAAGCTCTATCCCACAAACTGACATCCGGCGCCTTTGCACATTTGCATGCTTGCATTCAACAGTCTGGCAGTTACACCTGTTATTAATCTACCAGCATTTCACATTTGCAGTGGCTTATCCAGCGCTTAATTAACCTGCAGAAAGATTTGGCAGGAATATAGCCACTGTACATGACTGCTGGTAGCAGTGGCCAAGGGAATAGACATTGCGAGAAGACCGGGCACCGGACAACGACATGTTACTGCTGAGAGGGAAGATCATGGTATTCGGCACATGGCTCTAGCGCATCGTAACTGCATCCGCAGCAGCAATTTGAGCATCAGTTGGCACCACAAATCGGTTACTTCAGGGATAGCTCCGAGCCAGAGGCCCTGTAGCGTGCATTCCACTGACACCGAACCACCGCCATTTGCGACTTCAGTGGTGTCAAGCGAGAGCTCACTGGAGGGCAGAGTGGAGGTCTGCTGTATTTTCTGGTGAAAACATATGCTGTCTCGGTGCGAGTGATGGTCGTGGGTTGATTAGAAGGGGGCCAGTTCAGGGCCTGTAACCAATCTGTTCAAAAATCGTTCAAATGGCTCTGAGCACTATGGGACTTAACATCTCAGGTCATCAGTCCCCTAGAACTTAAACTACTTAAACCTAACTAACGTAAGGACATCACACACATCCATTCCCGAGGCAGGATTCGAACCTGCGACCGTAGCGGTCGCGCGGTTCCAGACTGAAGCGCCTAGAACCGCTCGGCCACCACCGGCCGGCAACCAATCTGTCTGCGTGCTAGATGCACTGGACCTACACCTGGAATTATGGTCTCGTGTGCGATTTCGTATGACAGCAGGTCATGGTTATCCCACGCACCCTGACTGAAAATCGTTCGTCAATCTGATAATTCGAACTGTTGAGCTGTCATTCATACAAAACATTCCAGGGGGTGTTTTCCAATAGGATAACGCTCGCTCACATACCGCTATTGTAACCCAACATGCTATACAGAATGTCGACCTGTGGCCTTGACCTGCGCGATCAGCAGATCAGCCTCCAATCGAGCACATATGAGATATCATCGGACAACTCCTGCACCATCCACAACCAGCATTAGCCATCCTTGTATCGACCGACCAAGTGCCATAGGCATGGAACTCCATCCCACAAATTGACATCTGGCACTTGTAAAACATTATGCATGCACGATTGCATGCTTGCGTTCAACATTTTGTAAGTTACACCGGTTATTAATGGCAACGGCCTTGCCGTGGCGGATACATCGGTTCGCGTCAGATCACCGAAGTTAAACGAGGTCGGGCGTGGCCGGCGCTTGGATCGGTGACCATCAGGGCCGCCATGCACTGTTGCCGTTTTTCGGGGCGCACTCATCCTGGTTATGCTAATTGACCGAATAGTAGTGGCTCTGGTCAAACATTTAAGTATGTTTCGCTGAGTAGAATATTCCCGAGATCCGTCATATTGATGTGACACTGCCTCGTGTTCAGTGGGATGTTCTTCAATTACTGCAGCAGCAGTTTATCTTAGTAACTCGAGACAACTAAGTGTGTTTAGATTGCCATCAAGAAAACAGGGACCAGTGATGCAGGTCTTGAGAATCCGGTACCAGATTTTGATGAAACAAGGGCGTTGTTTTTATCCACTTCTTAGAGTCAGCGTGTATTGTCAGCTAACAATTGGTGCATATCGCGAAGATTGAATTGCCCATGGTTTGTAAACTATGCTTCTTCCTAAAACACTCGTAAAATTTTGCATAGATATACTGCATCACTGGCACTTTTTGTAGACAACATTCGGAGAACTAAAACAAATTTTGGAAGCCATTGGCATGATGTAGATGCAGGAAATGTGAAGTGCATGAAATGCGATGGTATGTAGTGTTCGCAGTACACTGCTTTGGTTGATTCCTTTCGTACTTCAGAGATACCTTTTAATGATATTCGCATTGTGTGTTACTGCTGCTAAAATGTTATTTTCATTACTTCCATCAGTTGCTCTTATTTTTCAAAAGGTTCAAATGGCTCTGAGCACTATGGGACTCAACTGCTGAGGTCATTAGTCCCCTAGAACTTAGAACTAGTTAAACCTAACTAACCTGACATCACAAACATCCATGCCCGAGGCAGGATTCGAACCTGCGACCGTAGCGGTCTTGCGGTTCCAGACTGCAGCACCTTTAACCGCACGGCCACTTCGGCCGGCTTCTTATTCTTCCTTGAAGTATGTTATTGTTCACACTCCCAATTTCTAGAACTTTTATTTGCAATTTTTGCAAAGACAGATCCTGAGCGCTTGGAATTATCTGGATACTCTTCAGAATACAACCACACTCTTTCGACTGTAGTACATATTGAGAATATCTCAACATCTTTACGAACAAAGTATCTGATTGCCACAACAGCAGAGCACAGACTGATGGTCTTCAATTACACAGGTAAACGCAAGAACCACACCTAAATTACATTTGCTTATATTTGGTATAATAGGGCAGACGTTTGAGCAACCCCTTCTGAATGCGGGACAGTGATTACCGGCGCTGTTACCTAGATACTATTTGAAATGCTGTCGTCGAAGTTCTCTTATAAGCTTCTTTCAAACGTCACAGAAAAACGTACGTAGTTAGTTCCATTTGAAAAGAAACAAAGTCGTTGTCGGAATTCGGCGAGGATAAACGATAAAAATTACTTGCGAACGTCGGGAAATTTGCCATATTGTCCGCTATAACTTGGCGAAAATTTCAAATCACTATATTTATTCGTTCTGGATATATTTCGGGAAGTGGGAACCGACTACCTCACTCTGTATGCAATTACCCACTTATATATATATATATAAATGGCGGCCCTGATGGTCACCCATCCAAGCGCCGGCCACGCCCGACCTCGTTTAACTTCGGTGATCTGACGCGAACCGATGTATCCGCTGCGGCAAGGCCGTTGCCATTAATAACCGGTGTAACTTACAAAATGTCGAATGCAAGCATATATATATATATAGAGAGAGAGAGAGAGAGAGAGAGAGGACTGATATCCACTGCTCAGAATGACGTGAGAGTTCAACAGCATATTATTGACGCAGGGGGAGACGCCATGGAACAAAAAAAAAAAAACTTAACGGAATTTCTTACCAATAGATGACACCGTAAGCGTCTTAACGTAAATAGCGTTGTCTACAAACGATGGAGGAATTGTAATACGACGGCTATGGTTTAATGACGATGATGGTTTGTGGGGGGCTTAACATCGTGGTCATCAGCGCCCATACAAGCTTCAGTCTTTCCATTTCCAGCATCGACACTACCTGAATGATGACGAGGAGAACACAAGCACCCAGTCCCGGGCGGACAAAATCCCCGAACCGGGCGGGAATTGAACCCGGGACCCCGTGATCCAAAGCCACTAGACAGCGAGCTGCAGACGCGGCGGCTATGGTTTCAGCTGCACATTGCACCATCCGTACTGTTCAGTGCGCATGACTGCACAAGTTCCGCAGTCAACAGTTGTGGCATTGTTAATTAGGTAAGTCCAATTACCACGGCAAGGTGGTAATCCTCGATGGTGAGTGTTCATCGTAGGTGAGGGTATCATCTGGAGTGCCCCAGGGAAGTGTGGTAGGTGCGCTGTTGTTTTCCATCTACATAAATGATCTTTTGTATAGGGTGCATAGCAATGTGTGGCTGTTTGCTGATGATGCTGTGGTGTACGGGAAGGTGTCGTCGTTGAGTGACTGTAAGAGGAATCAAGATGACTTGGACAGGATTTGTGATTGGTGTAAAGAATGGCAACTAACTCTAAATATAGATAAATGTAAATTAATGCAGATGAATAGGAAAAATAATCCCGTAATGTTCGAATGCTCCATTAGTAGTGTAGCGCTTGACACAGTCACGTCGATTAAATATTTGGGCGTAATAGTGCAGAGCGATATGAAGTGGGACAAGCACGTAATGCAAGTTCATTGGTAGAATTCTGGGAAGATGTGGTTCATATGTAAAGGAGACCGCTTATAAAACGCTAATACGACCTATTCTTGAGTACTGCTCGAGCGTTTGTGATCCGCATCAGGTCGGATTGAGGGAGGACATAGAAGCAATTCAGAAGTGGGCTGCTAGCTTTGTTACTGGTAGGTTTGATCATCACGCGAGTGTTACGGAAATGCTTCAGGATCTCGGGTGGGAGTCTCTAGAGGAAAAGAGGCGTTCTTTTCGTGAATCGCTACTGAGGAAATTTAGAGAACCAGCATTTGAGGCTGACTGAAGTACAATTTTACTGCCGCCAGCTTATATTTCGCCGGAAGACCCCAAAGATAAGATAAGAGAGATTAGGGCTCGTTCAGAGGCATATAGGCCATCATTTTTCCCTCGTTCTGTTTGGGAGTGGAACAGGGAGAGAAGATGCTAGTTGTGGTACGAGGTACCCTCCGCCACACACCGTATGGTGGATTGCGGAGTATGTATGTAGATATGTAGTATCACATCGGGAGGAAAAATCTGTTTTTAATTATCATTATCAATCATTGTATAAATCAAAATGACATCGGTTTTTAACTGTCGTGACACTGGCACAAAACATGTTCAGTACGCTCTCCGCCGTTCTCCGTTACTAGTTGCAAACGAGAAGCAACACTTTCCACAATGATCAGAGTGTCTCGAGGTCACGTTAAGAATGGTTTGTGCGATACGTGCCTTCAATTTAAGTACGTTCGTAACTGGAGCACTGACCACAACACGATTCAGATAACCCCACAGCCAGATGTCACACAGATCAAGATCAGGTGATCTGTACGGCCTGACTGATAATTCCAATATTCACGAAACGCCTCTGCAGCAGCCGCTTTACTGTCCGTGCAATGTGCTGAGGAGCGCCATCTTAAGTAAAAATGATCCTATCCACACATCCAAAAGTATCTCCTGCCTTTACCAGTTATAGTACAGGGAAGAGGACCTACAGAGTCATCTAGAAGAAATACGGCCCTACGATAAACGATGCCGACAGCCCGCACCACACAGGCACTTTAGCACTTTAGCAGAGTGAATTAGTGCCGGAGATGTAAATGTGCTTCGTACGTCCACAAATGTTCCATGGTTTTTCATTGTCCACTTTCATGCGAGCAAGAAATTCCAGAACTAACGTTTGCTTGATGCCAGATCAGCAAGAAGCAACTCTCGAACATGGGTGTCTTAGTGTAGATTGCAATACAGGTTTTTTCGTAGGATGTAATGTATACACCATGCTCGCAGGCAAGTCCAACGTTCGGACGATACCACGTATACTGCATGTTTGCACACAACCGCTGACCCTCGAGGTAACGCTACAGCCACATCTCTGACAGACGTCGGATCAACTGCTTCCCTCCCTCTGCGACAATGCGCTTCAAAAGATCCTATCTTTTCGAATTTTGTAACCATATTCTCCAGACCCTTAGCAAACATGGGACCAATGCCTTTTTTTCATACCCATGAGTGCCCGGAACTTCTGCAGGGCTGTTGGCGCACAGTAACCGTTCTTGTAAATGAGCTGTACCAGCAGCGAGCGATCCTTCACGGAAAGAGTCACGATGGGCGTCTCAGACACCAACTAAGGAATAGCTGTGTTCCTAAGTTTTTTTTTCGTTCTGAGCAGTGGTTCCGTTTCTACGACGTTTTGAAACATATAAGGATACGTAATGAAACCTGGAACGTTGTCGAACATGATGGTTTTGCTGATCCACGTGTTAAGGTGTGGGTGGTATAATGTTGCATGGGCGTACTGACCTCCAAATGTTTGAAGACGATACGCTCACCAGTCAGCGTTTTGTGACGCTATACCTCTTCCCCCTCTGTTTCTTCTCAGGGGTTTACTCGGCTCTGACTTCCATTTTGTGGTTGACAATGTGCGACCACATTGAACAGCCCAGATGGAGGAGCTCTTGGAATGAGAGGATATTCAGCGAATGGACTGGCCAGCCCTTTCCACCGACTTTAATCCCATCGAGCACGCGTGGGATGCGTTCGGGAGACGTATTGCAGCATGCCCACAAGCACTAACCGACGATGATGATGATGATGTTTGGTTTGTGGGGCGCTCAACAGCGTGGTTATCAGCGCCCGTACAATTACCCAATCTTTGCTCAGTCCAATTGCGCCACTTTCCTGGATGATGATCAAATGATGAGGACAACACAAACACCCAGTCATCTCGAGGCAGGTGAAAATTCCTGACCCCGAAGCACTAACCATTCAGCAATTGTCAACCGCGCTGGTAGAGCTCTACTTACCATTGTTGTGGCTAACGTTGGAGCATGTTGCTGAGTATTAATTGTTGTCTGTGGTGGTCACTTACCCTGTTAATAAACACGTCCCCTTCTTTAATGTGCCGGAGACCATTATGATTCACGCTGGCTTCAGTGTATTTATTGTCTTTGAATAGAAGTATCGGCCGGCCAGAGTGGCCGAGCGGTTCTAGGCGCTACAGTCTGGAACCGCGCGACAACTACGGTCGCAGGTTCGAATCCTGCCTCGGGCATGGATGTGTGTGATGTCCTTAGGTTAGTTAGGTTTAAGTAGTTCTAAGTTCTAGGGAACTTATGACCTCAGAAGTTAACTCCCATAGTGCTCAGAGCCGTTTGAACCATTTTGAACCAATAAATGTATCATTTCTGTTCGTGTCAAAATGGTTCAAATGGCTCTGAGCACTATGGGACTTAACATATGAGGTCATCAGTACCCTAGACTTAGAACTTCTTAAACCTAACTAAACCAAGGACATAACACACATCCATGCCCGAGGCAGGATTTGAATCTGCGACCGTAGCAGCAGCGCGGTTCCGGGATGAAGCGCCTAGAACCGCTCGGCCACAACGGCCGGCCTGATCGTGTCATTGCGTCCTTTTGTCAGCTGCCTTCTGTACTATGATGTAGTGATTCTGCGGTGTGGCACAGTGTCACGCTTTCCGGAAACCTAGGAATATGGAAAATGCCCGTTGCTCTTCAGCCACGGTTGCAGGATATCCGGAGAGAGAAGGGAAAGGTGAGTTTGACACAAGCGATGCTATTTAAACCCGTACCGATTTGTGGACAGAAGTTTTCTCTCTCTAGAAAACTTCGGTGTGGTCGAACTTGGACTATATTCAAGAATTTTGCAACAAACCAATATTAATATCATTTTGTCATACTTCTGACTTGGTAGTGACACTTATTGCCCCCCCCCCCCCCCCTTAAAGACATATTCGGGTTGAAAAGACGGCACCAGGAGAAGCAAAGATTCGTATTCTCTCTAATGTATCAGAGAGGTAGCCTCTCACAGCGGACGGGACGGCGGTGGCTTGGGAGGCTCAGGTAAGAGAAGCCGACGCAGTGTCCGCCGCGGTACTGTGCGTTCCTCTCCTTTCTGCTTCCGCGGAAGGCCGGCCTCCGTGGCGGTACGCGACGTGCATTATGCAGCAGGCGGCAGCGCAAAGGGGCCGCTCCTGGCCTCGGGCAGTGGATATCTGCCCCAGGCAGCATCCTCCCGCCAAACCGATGACAGCACCACTAAGTCATGCTATCCCGACACACCCACATTAAATGCTCCCACCCTTTCACTAAAGCTACGTAATCTACACTGCCGGAAGAAATAAGTACACTTGGAAAGACGACGTCGATCTTGATCCGATGATGACATATGTAATCTGGGGGATAGTAGCTGTACTGATGGCAAAATTTTGTATTTGTGGGGGTCCACAATCTCCAGATGTTTAGTAAACGTGGCCGGCCGCTGCGGCCGAGCGGCTCTAGGCGCTTCAGTCTGGAACCGCGCGACCGCTACGGTAGTTCTAAGTTCTAGGGGACTGGTGTCCTCAGACGTTAAGTCCCATAGTGCTCAGAGTCATTTGAACCACTTTTTTTTAGTGAACGTAAACATGGTCCTTAGTAGGCTGTAACATGATTTTCATTTAATCGTGTGCGTAGCTAATTTACACTACTTGTCATTGTCAGGCACCTGTAAAACCAACATGGAAAAGCACTATATTGTCTGCATACATCGCCATTTATAAAGAATACTTTAAACACCTCACATTAACACTCTGCCGTCCGGCGACATCACAGTGGTGTCGGGCGCGAAATAGCGGTCAACGGCAGTGGTGTCGTGTGCACGGTATCGCTCAGTGGCCGGCGACACCACAGTGGTGTCGTGAGTATAGTATCACACAGTGGCCAGCGACAGCACTTTAGTATCTTTTGGACTCTGTTGGTGTTTTGTTTAGGTAACAATAAGTTGCACACGTGAACAAGTTTTTTGTTTGTATAAGTACTTGTGCCCTTTCATCATGGCAGACGAAAGAGACGATACGATTATCTACGATGAATACGCGGAGCAAATCTTGGAGGTTACCACTACATCACGTACGTCTCATCATTATCTGGTTGATAGACCTTCCGGTCACATAAAACAACACCAACTTACAGGCCTACGTATTTCTGAAACGAGTAAACGAAAACGAAGAAACTGCCGTGTACGTACCAAAAACAAAACAAAACAAAAAAAGAACAACAAACGTAATGTGCAAGTCTTGTGGAGTTGCGTTACAAATTTCGAGACTGTTTTGCTGTGTATCATATGAAAGAGAAATTCTAAGTACCAAAGACAATGCAAAGAAAAAAATTATTGAAACAAACAAATGTTGTAACTATTTATGTATATCTTTACGTATATCATCGAAATTTCATTAAAGTAGAGGAACAGAGTTCAGAACTCATGAGAACTAATAATGAGATTAGTAGAACTAAACAATTTATAATCTCCCGATAATGTCAAGAACGGCTGGCGACAAGCCAAGTAATCCGAATTAGCGCTGCCGGCGCCAAGCCAATAAATTTGTACGAGACGTGCGGACGGCAAAGTGTTAAGAAAAACGTTACTGCACAAATATCTTAACAACCACATGGTAAACTAATAGCAGCTGGTAAATTGTTGTCACAGATTCATATTCATCCGAAGACTTTAAGATTTTCAATAGCACATATCACAGACACGTTACGTACATTACAGGCGTGCCACACTTAGCTGATGTCATATACACTCCTGGAAATGGAAAAAAGAACACATTGACACCGGCGTGTCAGGCCCACCATACTTGCTCCGGACACTGCGAGAGGGCTGTACAAGCAATGATCACACGCACGGCACAGCGGACACACCAGGAACCGCGGTGTTGGCCGTCGAATGGCGCTAGCTGCGCAGCATTTGTGCACCGCCGCCGTCAGTGTCAGCCAGTTTGCCGTGGCATACGGAGCTCCATCGCAGTCTTTAACACTGGTAGCACGCCGCGACAGCGTGGACGTGAACCGTATGTGCAGTTGACGGACTTTGAGGGAGGGCGTATAGTCGGCATGCGGGAGGCCGGGTGGACGTACCGCCGAATTGCTCAACACGTGGGGCGTGAGGTCTCCACAGTACATCGATGTTGTCGCCAGTGGCCGGCGGAAGGTGCACGTGCCCGTCGACCTGGGACCGGACCGCACGCCAAGACCGTAGGATCCTACGCAGTGCCGTAGGGGACCGCACCGCCACTTCCCAGCAAATTAGGGACACTGTTGCTCCTGGGGTATCGGCGAGGACCATTCGCAACCGTCTCCATGAAGCTGGGCTACGGTCCCGCACACCGTTAGGCCGTCTTCCGCTCACGCCCCAACATCGTGCAGCCCGCCTCCAGTGGTGTCGCGACAGGCGTGAGTGGAGGGACGAATGGAGACGTGTCGTCTTCAGCGATGAGAGTCGCTTCTGCCTTGGTGCCAATGATGGTCGTATGCGTGTTTGGCGCCGTGCAGGTGAGCGCCACAATCAGGACTGCATACGACCGAGGCACACAGGGCCAACACCCGGCATCATGGTGTGGGGAGCGATCTCCTACACTGGCCATACACCACTGGTGATCGTCGAGGGGACACTGAATAGTGCACGGTACATCCAAACCGTCATCGAACCCATCGTTCTACCATTCCTAGACCGGCAAGGGAACTTGCTGTTCCAACAGGACAATGCACGTCCGCATGTATCCCGTGCCACCCAATGTGCTCTAGAAGGTGTAAGTCAACTACCCTGGCCAGCAAGATCTCCGGATCTGTCCCCCATTGAGCATGTTTGGGATTGGATGAAGCGTCGTCTCACGCGGTCTGCACGTCCAGCACGAACGCTGGTCCAACTGAGGCGCCAGGTGGAAATGGCATGGCAAGCCGTTCCACAGCATCTCTACGATCGTCTCCATGGGAGAATAGCAGCCTGCATTGCTGCGAAAGGTGGATATACACTGTACTAGTGCCGACATTGTGCATGCTCTGTTGCCTGTGTCTATGTGCCTGTGATTCTGTCAGTGTGATCATGTGATGTATCTGACCCCAGGAATGTGTCAATAAAGTTTCCCCTTCCTGGGACAATGAATTCACGGTGTTCTTATTTCAATTTCCAGGAGTGTATATCTGTTCCGACACAACAGACACTACATGCCCATATATATATATTTCCGCTTTAGACGAGTGCTAATCTGCTTTCTTCAAGGAGGCCTCGGGCGATTCTTATCCTTCCCGTGCTCGAGTTGATGCGCCGCTCTTATTAAGCTCGATGCCGACTGGACTTTAAAGTTTAATCTCATTTCCCTTCTTCCTCCTTTACTTTAACATTCAGCAGCTGCTGTAGGCTCCGACAGCATCTCAGCCCATTGATATTCATCGCAAGCCTGCTTCCGAAAGGATAAACACAGTGGTACCTGTCGGGCTAAATTGAGCGGCAAGAGCGCGACGGTTTAAAGCTGGTCTCCACTAACAAGGAAGGGGGCTGTTTACTGAATAAATCGCTGTGGAAGCTGTTCTTAAGCACACTTCAACTTAGCTAAGATATTCCTGTGCCAGGTTCTAGTTCACAGTCCTCACTCGACTGTTCTAAGTTGTGATATATTTTTACTTTAGGATTGGATATGTCACTTAGACTATTACAAGCAAACAGTACAGAGTGCCTTATATCGTGAGTCATCCGTCTGGAAGCTATTTCTAGACATGCAGAAGACAGACCTGACTATTTGTACGGAAAGATAACCCATAGATTTTTTTTTGTGTCCTATCTTTCCATACAAATAGTCGGGTATGTCATCTGTGTGACTAGAAACAGTACTCAGCCAGCACTCGGTATTACAGAATGTTGTTAGACCTGTTCTTTTGCCGTTAATGCAACCGGAAGTTGATGTGTTGTTCCAACGGGATACTGTTCCCCCACAAGCTGCCTATGAAACTCAACGTGCTCTGCAAGACGGGCAGCAACTTCTCTGGCCAGCACGATCTCCGGACTTGGTTCAAATGTCGTTGCGCACCATGGGACTTAACATCTGATGTCATCAGTCCCTAGACTTAGAACTTCTTAAACCTAACTAATCTGAGGACATCACATACATCCATGCCCGAGGCAGGATTCGAACCTGTGACCTTAGCGGTCGTGCGGTTCCAGACTGAAGCGCCTAGAACCGCTCGGCCACACCGGCCGGCTCTCCGGACTTGTCTCCAATCAATCACATGTGGGATATGATGGGACGCGCGTCTTGACAGCTAACTCTCACGGAGCTACGTGAGAAGGTCGACCAGGCGTGGCATAACGTATCCGAGGACAGTATTCGCCACCTATACAATCGGCTGGATGTCAGAATCAGCGCATGCATTTCCGCTCGTGGAAGTTACAACACGTACAAATATGGGTGTTTCAGTACGGGTCAGTACTTGGAACCTTATAACCGCTTATGCTGTTGATCTGTAACTGTAATCATTTCATGCACTCCATACACACTGTTCCAATAATAAATCTTGAGTGAACTAGAAATCTCTAAAAGAGCGTACTAACTTTTTCTGCCAGTATACTAGCAGGGGTTGCACAAAACTATGGAAGCACCGCAAGAAGTGCGTACTTGAACATAAATGCAGATGCTAGCCACGCCTGCAATTTGCGTTTTTGTAAGCCACCACTAACGTCGTCCGCGTGGTGTCCTCAATACGTTGCAAGTGTCATCCGTGGTCAGAACAGTATACACTACTGGCCATTAAAATTGCTACACCACGAAAATCACGTGCTACAAACGCGAAATTTAACCGACAGGGAGAAGATGCTGTGATATGCAAATGATTAGCTTTTCAGAGCATTTACACAAGGTTGGCGCCGGTGGTGACACCTACAACGTGCTGACATGAGGAAAGTTTCCAACCTATTTCTCATACACAAACAGCAGCTGATCGGCGTTGCCTGGTGAAACGTTGTTGTGATGCCTCGTGTAACGAGGAGAAATGCGTACCATCACGTTTGCGACTTTGATAAAGGTTGGATTGTGGCCTATCGCGATTGCGGTTTATCGTATCGCGACACTGCTGCCCGCGTTGGTCGAGATCAAATGACTGTTAGCAGAATATGGAATCAGTGGGTTCAGGAGGGTAATACGGAACGCCGTGCTAGATCCCAACGACCTCGTTCCACAAGCAGTCGAGATGACAGGCATCTTATCCGCATGGCTGTAACGGATCGTGCAGCCACGTCTCGATCCCTCAGTCAACAGATGGGGACGTTTGCAAGACAACAACCATCTGCACGAACAGTTCGACGACGTTTGCAGTAGCATGGGCTGTCAGCTCGGAGACCATGGCTGCGGTTACCCTTGACGCTGCATCACAGACAGGAGCGCCTGCGATGGTGTACTCAAGAACGAACCTGGGTGCACGAATGGCAAAACGTCATTTTTTCGGATGAATCCAGGTTCTGTTTACAGCATCATGAGGGTCGCATCCGTGTTTGGCGACATCGCGGTGAACACACATTGGAAGCGTGTATTCGTCATCGCCATACTGGCGTATCAGCAGGCGTGATGGTATGGGGTGCCACTGGTTACACGTCTCGGTCACCTCTTGTTCGCCTTGACGGCACTTTGAATAGTGGACGTTACATTTCAGATGTGTTACGACCCGTGGCTCTACCCTTCATTCGATCCCTGCGAAACCCTGCATTCCAGCGAGATAATGCACGACCGCATGATGCATGTCCTATACGGGCCTTTCTGAATACAGAAAATGTTCGACTGCTGCCCTGGCCAGCACATTCTCCAGATCTCTCACCAATTAAAAACGTCTGGTCAATGGTGGCCGTGCAACTGGCTCGTCACAATACGCCAGTCACTACTCTTGATGAAATGTGGTATCGTGTTGAAGCTGCATGGGCAGCTGTACCTGTACACGCCATCCAAGCCGTGTTAGACTGAATGCCCAGGCGTATCAAGGCTGTTATTACGGCCAGAGGTGGTTGTTCTGGTACTGATTTCTCAGGATCTATGCATCCAAACTGCGTAAAAATGTAATCACATGTCAGTTCTAGTATAATATATTTGTCCAATGAATGCCCGTTTATCATCTGCATTTCTTCTTGGTGTAGCAATATTAATGGTCAGTAGTGTAGTTTCGAGTGCATTATGTCGAAGGTAAGTGAAGTCGGATAAATTGTTAATACTCGTATGGTGGGTGCTTACATAGCCAAGACAGTCGAAATGTTTGGTGTTTCAAGACACACGATACCGAAGATTTATGCCACATAGAGGGAAAGTGAAAAAATATCATTCGCTAAGTCACAAAGCGGACGAAACCATGTGTAGAGTGATCATGTCAGACTGTCACTGAAGAGGACTGTCACGAAAAATAAGGAGACGACTTAAGCAAAAGACTGCACAACACAATGTCGCACTCGTGGATCCTGTCAGCACCAAGATAACACAAACGCAGCTCCATAAGTACAGACTTCTAGAGCGGGCTGGAATTCTGAAACCACACATCAGTGATGCAAATGCCAGTAATAGGAAAACGTGGTGCCGAAGCAATGAATGTGTCGTGTTTCACACTATTTCCAACTTCGGGTCGAGTTTACGTCCCAAGAGTGAAATATGGCGGAGTTTCAGTGATAATTAGTGCTCCAATATCGTGCTATACCAGGGCCCCATAAATATCATGCAAAGTCGCCTTACTGCCAAGGACTTCGTAACTCTTGTAGCTGATCAGGTCCATGCCATGCTCCCAATAGTAGCGCTGTGTTCCAAGCGCCGGGGTCCCTGTCCACACAACCTGATTTCTCCGTGACTTGTTTTGTGAGCACATGTACGAATTGTCGCATTTCCTCTGGCCACACAGTTACCAGATCACGATATTGTTGAGACTTTGTGGTCTATCTTGGAAAGAAGGGTGTGTGATCGCTGTGCACATCTGTCATCGCTACCCGTACTTGCCGCTATTTTGTAGGAAGAAAGGTATAATATTTCCTTGAGGACCTGTATTTATCCATTCCGAGACAACTGTAAACTATTATCAATGTCAGTGGTGTCATACACCGTATTAAGCATGGACTGTGTTTTTGGTGTTTCCATATTTTTGTCCTACCCCAGTACATACCAAAAATGTATGTAAGTTTTACATCTCTTAAACCACAGGATCGATTCCACCCAAACTTGGTAAACATATCATTTACTACTTGGAAAGGAGGACTGTGGTCGTAAGAACCACCTTGCCTCCCATGGTGTGTGAGGGGGGGGGGGGCGGGGATGAAAAGGTGGAGCCACAGAAGCATAGCTCAGGAGCGTCAGGGACTATTTCAACCAAATTTTGTTTACACATGACTCATTATTTCTACAAAAATAGCGTGGGAGTAACATACCCCTACTACCCATAGGGGTTAAGGTGGGAAAGAAATAGTCACATGTGAAAACATTCATAAACGACTTATTGATATTTCTTTACTGTGAGCCACCAGTGATACGCACAGCGTAATGGAAGAATTTAGCGTGAGCCACTGGTGGTACATGACGTCCAATGGGAGGGTCTAGCGTGAGCCACCAGTGGCACACACAGTAACATCTAGAGTGAGCCATCAGTGGTACACGCTGGCCAATGGGAGGATCTGGCATGAGCCAGAAGTAGTACCCGATGACAAATGGGAAGACCTAGTACGAGCCACCGGTGGTACACGATGCCAGATGGGAGGATTCAGCGTGAGCCAGCAGTGGTACACGCCACCCAATGGAAGAATATAACATGGGCCACAGGTTGTACACACCGCCCAGTGGGAGGAACTGTTGTGAGACACCAAGTGGTACATGCTAGCCTATGGGAGCATCTAGCCTCAGCCACTGGTGGTACACTCATCCCAACAGATTCATCTAGCACGAGCAACTGGTAGTACACCCTGCCCAACTGGAGCATCTATCACGAGCTACCGCGCCGCTCAGTGCCAGGACATAGGACGATCCGTCAGTGGTACGTGAAGGTGTGAACATGTTAAAATAGTAATGGTTCAGTATTTTAAAATTGATATTCACAATCAGTATTTCTGAGAACGTAAGTTTGGAGCACAGCATTATTTGGTAGTAAAACATGGACTGTGGGAAAACCGGAACAGAAGAGACTCGAAGCATTTGAAATACGGAGCTAAAGATGAATGTTGAAAATCAGGTGACTCATAAGGTAAGGAATGAGTAGGTGCTGCTTAGAATCATAGAGAAAAGGAATATGTGGAAAACACTGACAAGGAGAAGGGACAGGATGATAGTACTTCTGTTTTGACATCAAGGAATGGCTTCCATGGTACTAGAGGGAGCTGTAGAGGGCAAAAAATGTAGAGGAAGAAAGAGATTGGAATACATCCAACATATACTTGAGGACGTAGGTTGCAAGTGCTGCTCTGAGATGAAGAGGTTGGCACAGAAGAGGAATTCGTGGAGGGTCGCATCAAACCAGTCAGAAGACTGATGACTCAAAAAAAAAAAAAAAATCGTAGCAGTGTGTGCAGTGTGCGGAACACCTGGCCCTCCAGTGCTTTTCCTAGTCGAATGATTTAGCCTTCTGCTGTGATACTGCCTCACTACGAGGTGTAGTCATGAAGTTTTAAATATCACTTTCAAAATATAAAGTTACATAACTAATTTTTTGTTTGTTTGCAAGCACGTGTCTTCAGCCATGGCGCAGGACCATAACCAAAGGAAAATGGCGTAGCCATTGATAAAGTGAAGTATTAGCCAGTAATTCGTTCAGTGCTAATGAAAGGGAATAACACTGAATAATCCGTGATGAGGTAGTGAAGTGCACAGCAAAAATGAACCATCTTATGACACAGAAGTTAGGTGGCGCACATGGTTCCGATGACATGGTCAGACAAACCTGAATGATGGACAACCAAGTGGCAGGCCATCGCCTTGAAGGACCATGGAGGCCCTCATGATAGCAGACAGGCAAATTACAGTTGAGCCCATGGCACAAATATTGAAAATTAGTCATGGATTAATTTTCGATACCTTGCTCAGCACTTTCAACATTACAAAGGTCACCATTCAGCTGCCTACCTCGACTGCTCACCCCCATATAAAAGGACTACCACACCTAAGCAGTAGCGGTAATGTTGCATGTTGTGTCATGCCAACCCAGATGACATCTCTAACCAGCTAATCAACAAGTGCAACTGCTGGGCGTATCACTAAGACGACAGCACAAATGAGCAAAGCAAGCAGCGGAAATATGTCGATCAACCACCCCTGAAAAAGGTGTAGACCCAAACATCAACGAACAAAATGATGGTGAGATTGTTCTGGACGCGCCATGGTGTGCTGTTAACAGATGTACTGTAAATTACTAGTAAGAGGCAAACTGGAACAGGAGCACAGTGCCGAAATCTCCTAAAGAGACTAAGCGTCGCGAGAAAGAGGATTCAGAACAGCATTGATCCCTCTTTAAGTGGAGGTCGTGAGTTTGAGTCCTGCCTTGGACTGTGGTGTGATGATACATGTAGTATCAGTATTCAATACTACTAATTGATTTGCAGTGATAATATGAATACCAACCAAATCTGCTAAAAATGCTGCCTTACAAAAGAAAGCGAGGAGGAAATGACAAATTAACAAATAATTTGGCAGTATGGGCCCATTTATCAGTATGGCGTTGCAACTTCTCTGACTTGGATGCTTGCACAAATTCAGTTGGCAAGGGTATCATAAAGCCTTCGTATCCTCTCCAGAGGTAGGCTGGCCTCCAACTGTTGTAATTGCTCCTTGTTATCCTGAATACTGGTTTGTTGACGTCCGAGTTGGTACCATACACGTTCTATTAGGGACAGATATGGAGGTCTTGCTGGCCTTTACAGTACCTCAGAATCATGCAGACACTTCATAGGGACATGTGTAGCTTGAAAGGTAACACATGGGAATACAGGATATCCATTACATGTCCTTCTGCCATCAGAGTCCCCTCCATCACTACCACTGGTGAAATGAAGTCATAACCGATGACTCCTGACACCATAGCGCCAAGAGTAACACTGATATGCCTCTCCAAAATATAGGAAGAATGGGCCCTGTCCACAGTTCGCCGCCATACTGGCCGGTGATGGTCGTCGGGATTAGAGAAGAGCCGTGGTTCATATATGAACATAATGTGACATCATCCATCAACAGACCATGCATCCCTGTCATGGCACCACTCTTAATGTAGTCGTTTGTGATATGGTGCTAAGGGCGTCTATGCTTGGGACAGTAATTCCCTGATCTGGCTGCTGCTAGTCTCCGAACAATGGTGTGGGATGAAACAGAATGTTGGAGGGAGCCCATTACTTGTTCTCGGACAGCAGGTGCAGATGTGAAGAGTGCCTAATGCAGTGATTGTCCCTTCTGGTTGTTAGGCGTGTTCGACTGGCACATTGATAATGGGTATACCTGCCCTCATGTTCCCTTGTAATTCAACACTTGGACACTGTCACATCTAAATGCCCTGCAAATATGGATATTGCACAATTTGATCTGCCAGCCAATTGAAGACGCATAATGAGGCCCCTATCAAACTCTGAGGCGCTGATAAAGCTATCTCACACGAGTATGTGACATCTCTGTGGCCTTCACAGTGATCACAGAACATCTAACGCTGAACTCTTGTACAGCATCGATAATTGGTGCAGAGGCTGTCACTTGCCGTAAATAAATGTAATGTACTGTGCATGTGGTACCACGTATCAATACCACTCCATGGCATGTCAAGGTTGTACGAAATCTACGACACCCAGGGGTGCCGGCTGCTGTGGCCGAGCGGTTCTAGGTGCTTCAGTTCGGAACCGCGCTGCTGCTACGGTCGCAGGTTCGAATCCTGCCTCGGGCTTGGATATGTGTGATGTCCTTAGGTTAGTTAGGTTTAAGTAGTTCCAAGTCTAGGGGACTGATGACGTCAGATGTTAAGTCCCATAGTGCTTAGAGCCGTTTGAACCATTTTGAACACCCACTGAGCCACAACTTCAACAGCTCTGTAATACGAATGCCCTCTGCCGCTGCAATACAGACCGACTGGCGGCAGCTGCCCAGCTGGAGCCTCTACACTATGACATCTTCGTTCGCGTTTAGGACAGTGAGTCTCATCCTAGTTGCTATTGTCTGAGCTGGAGTGTTTAGAGAAACAAAAGTTACGTAAATCTTATGTTTATTGTGCTAACCTGCTCACTAGCCTGTCCAGCTTTCCTATGATGACAGTTGCCACAGCACTTTGTAGCCTATCTCTCCTTATCGTTGTGTACCAAATCGTACACAACAGTGCATAATTAGCTGAGGAGACCCATCACTGTTCACTTGCACTATTGTAACCACTAGAAACAGTAATAAGTCTAAAATATAGGATGTAACGGTGCTGAACGATTTAAAGGGGAATGACCACATAAAATTAGCTGTAGGAAATGAAGATACCAGACTAAGATTCGTTAGAAGAATCGTAAGGAAGTGTGATTTGTACATGAGAGAAGTGCCTCGGAAAACGCTCAGTTGATCGATTGTTGGTTATTGCTCATGTCAGTCTTGGGCCCTTGCCGTATTGGATTAACAGAAAAGAGCTAAAATCCAACAAAGAGTGATGCATTTCGTCATAGGTTCGTTTACTAAGTGCGAGAGCATTACGGTGATGCTCGGCACATTCTAGTGGCAGATGCTCGTTGAGCGTGCATGGAGATGTTTGCTGTTAAAATTCCTCGGGATATACAGTGGCCAAGCTTCAAGCAGCACACGTACACATCGCGAGGCGCGCGCAGTGGCCCCTCGGTTTGAGGTGCCATGTCACGGATTGCGCGGCCCCTGCCGCCGGAAGTTCGAGTCCTCCCTCGGGCATGGTAGTGTGTGTGTTGTTCTTAGCATAAGTTAGTTTAAATTAGTTTAAGCAGTGTGTAATTCTAGGGATCGATGACCACAGCAGATTGGTCTGTTAGGAATTCACACATATTTGAATATTTTTTTCATATCCGGAAATAACCACGACGAAGAAATCAGAGAAATAAGAACTCAGGCGGAGACTTACCAACTTTCATTCTTCCCACTGTGACGGAAATGACTTTTGCTGAGTGATGAAAGTGACATAGTCTGCATTAACTGCGTCGACATTCCTACGGCGTCTAGGGTCCATAAAAGGAAATACCTCAAAAATGATACGGAACTTTGAATTAATAGTGACATATGGTATGTATACCTGTAAGTATAAAGATCGTTTACGAGTTGAAATAATTAAATTAATTAATGAAACAGTGTAATTTGTATGTATAAATTGTTGTAAATTTAGACTGAAGTAACCTTTACCTTTAATTCTGGTGTATATGTAATGTGTAAATACGTCAATAATGTCTTACTTTTTTGTGTGGGTATTCACGTATTTCCACTGTTGTTGCTGAAATTGTATTCATATGTGACATTGCAGAGGATAGAGAAGTGAAAAAAACATGCTTACGAATTAATAACTGAATAGATATGTCTATAGGGAAATGCGTGACTGATGTTAATAATCGGAAAGATATCTGCATCTGCAATTGTTGCTCGCAAAAATATAGGACTGTGCAGACCTTTGTTAATCATGCACAAGTCTGCGTAACCTGAAACAAGCCGCTTGGTTGTGCAATGCAGAGTGTCCTGGGAAGAATGGTCATATTCCGCCATATGACAGGAACGAACATTCGAAGAAAAAATCTCGTAAATATGGGCTCTCAAATGAATACATTAGGAGCTATGAGCATTCCTCCATCTGGGCTACTGTGAAACATATTTCTACTGAACAAGTCGTAATACATCTTAATGTATGCATTTTAGAACTCATGTGTTCTAGACACTTTTGCTTTGAAAGATCGTTTGTTTCATAACCGTGAACATTAATCATTCCTCCTGTAATACCCCGTATGATGTAACATGCGTACTGATGTCTATTGTATGGTTATTGTAGTTCGGTAGTGATTGCATAATACTCATAATCGGTTACCCACTTATACACAAATCATAAACTTTGTTTGCTCTGTACACTTAACATAACTCGCTCATTACTGCTGAACTGTTTCATGTGTAAAGTTCCACGTGATCGTTTAAACATAAATACGAAATTTCGCCTTTGATCATTGAGTATGGTGGGGGGTATCGGATAATTCAGTTGAGATGAATATCACGTATTTCTTGCAAGACATACATTGTAAATTGTAAGTTATTATGAAGAAGAACAAAATCGTGGGCACGCTACTATGGCATCGAGACAGCTAGGATTTTTCGGGTATCTAGCTGTTAACAAGTAGCGACATCACACCCATCACCATTCGAAAATGGAACTGGGAAGTGGAAAAATTATAATGATACCAGAAGTACCTTCCGACATACATCGTAAGTTATAGATGAAGATGAAGTTCCACTCTTGTGCGAGACGTCACATTGTCCGTTTTTCCAGAGCGCATTCGGCCCTAGCTTCATTTTCATGCATGACAATGTGCGATCGCATCGAACAGCGCATACATAATATGTATGCTCTAGAAATGAGAGGATACTAGGCGAATGGACAGGCCTGTCCCTTCCCCTCGACTTAAACACCATCGAACACGTGTAAGATGCGTTAGGGACACATACTTCAGCACCTCCACATGCAACAACGACCATCCAGCAGTGCCTACCTCACAGGTGGAGGAATGAAACGCCCTACCACAACAATTCTTTGCCAAAATTGTGGCTAGCATGGGAGCACGTTGCAGTGCATGCGTTGCCGTCCCTGCTGATCATACACATTATTAAGAACAATGCCAGGATACCATCGTGTTTCTCACTAACTTCAGTGTAACAATTGTCTTTGAATAAAAGTGTCATTTCTGTTCGGCACATAGGGTATTTCTTTCAGTTATCTTCAGTACTATACTGTAGCAGGTATTTCTATGTATGGTCTAAGTTTTCTCGAGCCTTGTTGCTTGGCAGTGACACATACTGCGAAAATTACCTTCGTCCTTGAGTATTGCCCACCAGTGTGTTAAGTTCGACCCAAGTGTGATCACCAGCAAAAGGGACCTGAAATGCACCCTAGGAAAAACGCAATAGTCACTTACCTTATTAACTATCATCTGACTGCGTAATATTGATTAATTTTCCTCACTGCGCGAGAGAAAAAATGTTTCATTTCCCACAGAGATCATGTACAATCCAAGGAATAATCAATTATCACTTCTTCTCCCAATTATTTTCGCTTACAATTAAACTGTTCGTCGTCTTATAATTCTTTCTCCTTACAAACACCAAACTATAAATGAGAATTTGGATGTAGCTGTAAGGTAAGTTCAATTATATTCTCACGTTACAAGCCACGTGCCGCAATATTACTTCACTAACTTCAGTTCAGAATTGGTTATCTTCGATATTAAACAAGAGACTTGTCAACAGCCGTATACTAACACAAACACGAGACTACATGTTTAAAATTGTATTTCCGGTGCAGCAGCGACAGCGCACGACATTCTTAGGCTCCAGTAGATTGTCACCAAGATGTCACTGCTAACACACACGAGTGCCAATTAATTTCATCTCCACCATCATCTACATCTAAATCTACATCCATACTCCGCAAGCCACCTGACGGTGTGTGGCGGAGGGTACCCTGAGTACCTCTATCGGTTCTCCCTTCTATTCCAGTCTCGTATTGTTCGTGGAAAGAAGGATTGTCTGTATGCTTCTGTGTGGGCTCTAATCTCTCTGATTTTATCCTCATGGTCTCTTCGCGAGGTATACGTAGGAGGGAGCAATATACTGCTGGACTCTTCGGTGAAGGAATGTTCTCGAAACTTTAACAAAAGCCCGTACCGAGCTACTGAGCGTCACTCCTGTAGAGTCTTCCACTGGAGTTTATCTATCATCTCCGTAACGCTTTCGCGATTACTAAATGATCCTGTAACGAAGCGCGCTGCTCTCCGTTGGATCTTCTCTATCTCTTCTATCAACCCTATCCGGTACGGACCCCACATCGCTGAGCAGTATTCAAGCAATGGGTGGACGAGTGTACTGTAACCTACTTCCTTTGTTTTTGGATTGCATTTCCTTAGGATTCTTCCAATGAATCTCAGTCTGGCATCTGCTTTACCGACGATAATCTTTATATGATCATTCCATTTTAAATCACTCCTAATGCGTACTCCCAGATAGTTTATGGAATTAACTGCTTCCAGTTGCTGACCCGCAATTTTGTAGCTAAATGAAAAGGGATCTATCTTTCTATGTATTCGCAGCACATTACACTTGTCTATATTGAGATTCAGTTGCCATTCCCTGCACCATGCGTCAATTCGCTGCAGATCCTCCTGCATTTCAGTACAATTTTCCATTGTTACAACCTCTCGATACACCACAGCATCATCTGCAAAAAGCCTCAGTGAAATTCCCATGTCATCCACCAGGTCATTTATGTATATTGTGAACAGCAACGGTCCCATGACACTCCCCTGTGGCACACCTGAAATCACACTTACCTCGGGAGACTTCTCTCCATTGAGAATGACATGCTGCGTTCTGTTATCGAGGAACTCCTCAATCCAATCACACAATTGGTCTGATAGTCCATATGCTCTTACTTTGTTCATTAAACGACTGTGGGGAACTGTATCGAACGCCTTGCGGAAGTCAAGAAACACGGCATCTACCTGTGAACCCGTGTCTATGGCCCTCTGAGTCTCGTGGACGAATAGCGCGAGCTGGGTTTCACACGACCGTCTTTTTCGAAACCCATGCTGATTCCTACAGAGTAGATTTCTAGTCTCCAGAAAAGTCATTATACTCGAACATAATACGTGTTCCAAAATTCTACAGCTGATCGACGTTAGAGATATAGGTCTATTGTTCTGCACATCTGTTCGACGTCCCTTCTTGGAAACGGGGATGACCACCGCCCTTTTCCAATCCTTTGGAACGCTACGCTCTTCTAGAGACCTACGGTACACCGCTGCAAGAAGGAGGGCAAGTTCCTTCGCGTACTCTGTGTAAAATAGAACTGGTATCCCATCAGGTCCAGCGGCCTTCCCTCTTTAGAGCGATTTTAATTGTTTCTCTATCCCTCTGTCGTATCGAATCCGGATACCGCGTGTCTCGTTACAAATACGTAACTGCACCAACTTTAGCACAAGTACATTTTCCCCGTCTAGTTTCCCTTGGTCGCCCACCAATATTATAAGAATAATCTCCTGTCTTTGTACTGCATACGAGGATAAGATTACCATAATCTCTTTAGAGAAAAGAGAAATTTTCCAACATTTTCTTGGTAAAAAAGTGAGACGACCTTTAATCTATCATTAAATATCGCTTTTAATTCTATAGTTTCCTCTTCCCCTGGAAATGTGTCCTTTACTGATGTGAGTAATAGTAATCGAGTGGTATATAGAAAAACTGTAAAGGATAGTATCCTAAGCTTAAGACATACAGTAAACTCAGGACAGAAAAAGTTTTGGAAAAACATCAGAAATTAGTTCTTATCGATTCTAAGCTGCAATCATATTTCTTTGAATATGAAATTTCATTCAGCAGCTCAGGTTTGCCTAATATGTACGAACAGAAATCAGTTCAGTTGTACGAGGGCTGTTCAGAAAGTAAGCTCCGATTGATCGCGAAATGGAAACGACTATGATAATCCGATAAAGCTTTCCACAGATGTGTTGGGCAGTGTCTCTAGTATGACCCTAGATAGCATCACGTCACTCCTCTCATTTCTGAGCTCACAGTGATCGCGTAAAGTTGTCTAGAGAATAGTGTCTCCCGCCAAGTACGAGGACCTGGTGAGAAATTTCGCCTGAAGCTATACAGCCAACATTACATAACTGTCGTGCAGTTTCTTCTACAAGGCAATATTCTCAGCCGCATTCTGAAGGGGCAATGAAGATGCTCCTGCATCGTTTTCAATTGGAAATGTTTGACTACCCACAATACAGCCCGTAATTGACTCCCCCTGCGTTTCATTTCTGCTCACATGAACCGCTGGCTATGAATACAACATTTTGGCACAGAAAACGAGCTGTAGGCCAGCGTAGAGAATTGGCGGAAAGCACTGGCGGCTGTCTTTTATGATGAGGGTATTGGAAAGTTGGTACAACGCTACGACAAATGTCTTAGTCAGAACGGCAACTACGTAGAGAAGTAGCTGGATGGTGTAGCTAACTGTTAAAAATAAAACATTTCTAATTTTCACTGTGGTTCCCATTTCGCGATCAATCGGAGCTTACTTTCTGAACAGCCCTCGTATTTACTGAAGTAAAAACAGATCAACAAAATACGCTTAACACTCCTCACAGTACATCTACACCGCTCATCTCTCCACTTCAACGACAGTCAGCTGAAAACTCTTTCAGATTTGCATTGTAGGCAGGGAGTGAAAATAAGTGCTGTGCGATGTTAAGCCATTGTCTGAACTGTTCGTTACTTTTGTAAGAACTAAAAACCCTACACTATTTTTTATTTGCTATCAGCTCATTCCTGTATTCACTTGATGTTTTACAATCCTCGTCACGAGGATAAAAAAATTCCTTATTCATATTCATCATAAGCGAACCGTCTCATACATCCTCACCAAGACGAAGCAATGGTATCTAAATTGCCAATTCGATTCAGACAAACCAAAGAAAGAATCATTAGTAAATTGACAGTTACAGAATAATTGTTCTTCTTCAGACGTTACATTCGTAGTGACAGAGACATGTGGTACTGCATTTGTATTTATAGTTACTACACATTCATAGAGTTATTTATTATGTACATTCCAAATAAATGATCAGGTCTACAAGTAGGTATAGCTGTTCTTCTACCAGTGAGTATTTATTTGTTATGCTATATTTCTGTCATCGTACCTCACTGATAGTATCATAATATCAAACTAGAAATACCAACTACACATCCTTCGTTCAATATACATGTTTTCCTTCTCATTGTACCTCCCTTCCCGTCATAATTTCAACACAATAGAAAATATACTATTCCTCATTATGTTCCACATTAGTGAACGCAAGTTTCACCTGTCAGCTCCATTTTAAGTGTCAAAATTTAGTTAACCGTGTCATCTGATAACTGCCATATTCCTTCTCCAACTCTACTAGCGTGTTCGCAATATGAAATCTATACATTATCACCCATTAATTGTGGCATTTGATTGATGAATTTACCACGTGTTTCTGATGAGGTTTATATAAATAGGCGTCCTTGACATAACCCACAATACATACACACCTTACATTCAAATACATATGTGTACAAGTTCTGTAAGTTAAATATCGTCTTTTGCAACTGTAATGAAAGTCTTATTAAGACTAGACGTGTTTTGCTTTATTTTAAAGGATCTTCAATGCTCACTGTGACAATATGGTTCCTTTCTCTTACAATTTTGTTTGCTAGGGTCGTGAACTGTTCGCATGATTTTCTTACCACTGTAAACGATTTTAATTCTTATCGTTACTGACAGCTTTTTTGTTGTTTATCTCATTCTCCTTGTTCTTCTACGTGTATGTGTATGTGTTGGGTTTTCAGTATGCAGCACTTTCACTGCACTAAGCATATTCACGTTTCTGTGTTGAGAACAATCACAGTCGTCTCGCCATCTCGTATGTTTTGTTCTGCTGTTAGGGGACACGTTGGACTTTTGTTTGTTTTAGTAGTGGTGAGAGCGTTTGCTATCGCTCTGAGTGTTTATATTTTCCGACTAGACCAAGTCTGCGCGGTTGTATGTATGTATGTGTGTGTGTGAAGAGCGTATCGAGCTAGCAGAGCAGCGGATGTCAGAAGCTGCCAAAGAGGCCGGCAGGACCGCCACGACCACGAAAAAAGTGGAGGAGAATGTCCTTTTGGATCTGGAATGTTTGCTATATGGTCCAGGGATCGCTGACTAGAGGTATGTTTGAACTTACAGGGTGAAAATTATTGAACTATATGAAAAAACGTAAATTAGTTACAAACTACGGCGTGCACACACTTTATTCAGCATGTAAATGTCACTACAAATATTCGTATTTAGGTTATGACATGTTCGATATGCCTGGCATCATTGGCAATGATGTAGCGCAGACGAATAGGGAAACTCCGCATGACCCGTTGAAGTGCAGAAAATCGATTCTCTCGATGACCTCAAGAATGGCTGCTTCCAGCCCAGCAATAGCTTTGGGGTTATTGCTGTACACGTGTCGCATGTGTTCAAATCTGGAGAATATGGCGGCCAATCGAGGCCCACGCCAGTGGCCTCTGGGTACCCCAGAGCCAGAATGCGATCCCCAAAGTGCTCGTCCAGGACATTAAACATTCTCCTGCTTCGATGGGGTCGAGCTCCGTCTTGCATGGACCACATTTTGTCGAAATCAGAGTCACTTTGGATAATGGGGATGAAGGCATCTTCCAGAACCTTCACGTACCGTTCGGCAGTCACCGAGCTATCAAGGAATATCGCACCAATCACTCCGTGACTGGACATTGCACACCGTACAGTCACCCGTTGAGGGTGAAGAGACTTATCGATCGCGAAATGTGGGTTCTCAGTCCCCAAAATGCACCCATTTCGCTTATTGACGAACCCACCCAAATAACAGTGGGGTTCGTCGTTGAACCAAACCATACATGCGTATACTAAATCCCATCATGTCCCGCGGCCAACCGTGCAGTTTGAAAGTGGTAGGACAAACCGTTCAGAAGTTATGAATATTTTATTTCATGTAGTTCAATAACTGTCACCTGTAACTACAAAAAATGTAACCCAAAATCTTAAACGTGTTTTTCTCGAAACCGTATTTTTAAAAGTGGCTGGTAACATAACCTGAGAACGGAAAATACGACTTTTATCGTAATTTGACGCCGGTATTCTAAATTGAATTCTCTATCAGCGTATGTAGCCGTTTTGCGATATCTACACAAGTCTATTTTTGGTGCACGTTTTTGTCCCGATTTTGTGGGAGAAGAAGATAACATTTGTTTTAACATGTCATCTTTTGTTAAAATTAAATATTTTTCAGTTATCCTATATATGTTGACCGAAAATATATTGAAAATTACTTATACGAAATTAGTTTGTTACAGGTCCAATGGGACGGCTTCGAGAATTTCCCACGATAACGAATGTTACTGCTGCAAGGATTCCTTTCCCCTGGTGCTTGTGTCAAATGGGGACACAAAAATGTGTTCTTAAATACAAAAGTGTACGGAATAAAACTATATAATCAGATTTAGCTCTACTTTTTATTTTACTTGAAAAAGTCAAGAAAGTCACATATTTTTCGTGCGTTCAAAGAGGGCCACGCCGTTCACTGACTATGTCGTTGGGTTGGTTTAGTTAGTTAGTTTCATGTTCTATGAATTATTTTGCACGATAAATCTTAAAGATGTGGAACTAGTCATTTTATATTCACACTGCAATTTAATTTATACATATGGTTCCGTTTTGAATATTTATAAGTTTCTTTGCAAAAAGAAAATACATTTAAAGATATGATTAGTAATTCCTACACATCACCTTCTACACATTGCAATAACAGAAATTTTTCTACGGAGAAGGAGTTTTCAAGGAGAAATTTTTTCAGTTTGTTTTCAAATTTTACTTCGATCACTTGATAAAGTTACCCAAAATTTTTGTTGTAGCATTATGCGCCCCTTTTCTGTGCTAAGGACAACCTTGATGTGGAGTGGTTAATGTCATTTTCCCTTCTGGTATTGTAATTATACACACCATCGTTCCTTTTTAACTGTAGTGGATTATTTACAATGAAGTTCTTGAGGGAATAAATATACTGCGAAACAGTAGTCAGAATGCTCACCCCCTTAAACAGATATCTACAAGATGATTGTGGGTGAGCACTAAATATTATTCTTACTGCACGTTTTTGAGCAACAAAGACTTTCTTTCTTAAAGATGAGTTACCCCAGAACATTATTGCATTTGACATTACTGAATGAAAACGTGCGTAATATGTCAACTTACTGATTTGTCTATCCCCAGGATTTGTAATGGTTCTAACTGCAAATGTAGCTGAGCTAAGTCGAATTAGGTGTTCCAAAATGCGCTTTTTCCAGTTTAAATTCTCATTTATATGGACACTTGAGAATTTTGAAGTTTCTGCCCTCTTTATTACTTCCTTATCGTTCGTTACACTTTACTCAAGTAGTACCCTTAGATGTAAAGTACTGAATGTGTTGTTCCTTTTCAAAATTAAGGGTGAGGCTATTTGTAGAAAGCCATTCAATGACACTTTTAAGAACTTTGTTTATCATTTCTTCTGTTTCTGTATGTATGTTTGGGTTCACTACAATACTAGTGTCATCTGCAAAAAGAACTAATTTTGCTCATGTACGTTAGATGGAAGATGGTTTACATATACAATGAACAATAGTGGACCTTAGATTGAGCCTTGGGGAACCCCATAAGTGGTTTTTCAACAGGCACAACTTGTGATCATGCAGGAGTCATCTGCTGCAGAGCCCACGTTCAACAATGTGGGCTGAACGGTTTGTTTCGAAACACTTGTCCCTGCACCAATATCGAACTCTGTCGTTAGATATGCCACAGATTGCCGCCTATCCCACTTTGCAGACTGGGAAAGCGGTGAGGGGTAAACGTCCAACAGCTTATCGCCTACTCGTAGTTCCACCGCCTTCAGCCACTCACCACAGATGCTCACGACAGAAGCACGCGAACATCCGACCAGTTCCATCGTTTCCGTAATGTTCATTCGCAGGCGACGGGCCACAAAAATCTGGCCATTGCAGAAGTCCCGGACGTCAGCAGATTTCCGAATTTATGTCCGTATCGTCACTAGAATGATAACAAATTCGTTTCAGTTCCGCTTACGTACATTCCTTATCGCGTCACTTGCTCGGAACGCTAATAGGCGTAATTCACTCTCGCAATTGGTAGTTATCATAATTTTGTATATGAAATAATCGAACGGGAAGCAAATGTGAAGGGTGTGTAGGAAACTAGTGACTTCCACCCGCACAGGGCGCTATTGAAATGCATGGTGGAAATTGAAAATTTGTGCCAGACCGGGACTCAAACCCGGATTTACTGCAGTTGCCTTAACGACTTCGGTCATCCGGACACAGTCCGTGAGCAACTCAAATTTCCAACTTACCGCACGTCCATTAACCCCCTATTCGCAAATTGTTGATTCCAGTAGGAGTTCGGACGATGTTTACGCATCCGCACTGAAGGAAATATATCTGTTCCGACACAACAGACACTACATGCCCATATATATATATTTCCGCTTTAGACGAGTGCTAATCTGCTTTCTTCAAGGAGGCCTCGGGCGATTCTTATCCTTCCCGTGCTCGAGTTGATGCGCCGCTCTTATTAAGCTCGATGCCGACTGGACTTTAAAGTTTAATCTCATTTCCCTTCTTCCTCCTTTACTTTAACATTCAGCAGCTGCTGTAGGCTCCGACAGCATCTCAGCCCATTGATATTCATCGCAAGCCTGCTTCCGAAAGGATAAACACAGTGGTACCTGTCGGGCTAAATTGAGCGGCAAGAGCGCGACGGTTTAAAGCTGGTCTCCACTAACAAGTAAGGGGGCTGTTTACTGAATAAATCGCTGTGGAAGCTGTTCTTAAGCACACTTCAACTTAGCTAAGATATTCCTGTGCCAGGTTCTAGTTCATAGTCCTCACTCGACTGTTCTAAGTTGTGATATATTTTTACTTTAGGATTGGATATGTCACTTAGACTATTACAAGCAAACAGTGAAACTTAATTAGAGCATGTAATGCCACACTGATATATAGATTTTGACTAAGATTTTGGGAAAGCTTTTTACTCAGATCTGCACACACAGACTCCGCAAAACAAAGAATTAAAAGTACAAAGTATGTTAAAAAATAGGATATATTTTTATTTTTTTGGAAGCAGTAGGTATGCTATAGGCATTCTAGACTACATCAGACCTTTGACCTTGACCTTCCTCCCCTCACCTACCCCCTACACTCCCCTCCCGTACCTTATGCCCTCCCCAATACCAATACCCTGCACCCCTCCCTGCTCCCCTTCCTTTACCCTTCCATTCCCTGCTATCTGAAACCTGTACCAGCTGACTCTCTATTTGTCTGTGGTACTGGACACTGACTGAGGGCAGGATTTAACTCTCCAATTGTATTTAATTTTTTCTGAAAGTATACAGTACTAAACAAACATTGTGAAAGTGTATTGGCAAAAAATCCTGTCATTTAGGTTTATGTCTTTTATAAGTTTATGTGCATAATTCTGTCATGAAGATACATAACCGTATCACAGAAATTATCAAAGATGAAAGGTCTTACAAGGGATGTTCAGTAAGTAATGAAACAATTTTTCTGAAAGCAGGTTGTTTTTATTCGGGATCCAATTACACTGTGTTATTTCCCACTATCTTGGCTACAAAAGCCTACTTTTCAACATAATCTCCAGTCAGTGCGACAGCCTTACGCCACCTCACTAGGAAGGTCTGTATGACCACATGGCAGCACTCTACTGGTCGACATCCTGCTGCTTGAATAACCTCCCCATCATCCATGTACTGCTTCCAAAAGCATACATAATACATTGAGCCAAACAGATGGAAGTCAAAAGCAGCAAGATCCGAGTTGCAGGGTGGGTGATCAACAACAGTCCAATGACGTTTTGTGACCTCCTCTCAGATGCACAGACTTACGTGAGGCCTTGTGTTCTCATGTTTGATCTGTTGTCACAGTTGGAAACTGATGAGCCACAAATAGATGTAGGAGTAAACAGGACACAACAAACTTTTAAAAAGTGTTTGAAAAGTAAGAAGTCAGCACAAGCTGTGGAGAAGAAGAAAGTTCTGTTCTTAGGTAGTTCACATGGTACAGGTGTTTGCCAACTGTTACAGGATGAACTAGGGTCAAGTTACCAGGTCACAAGCGTTTTTAAACTTAGTACAAGTCAAGGTCAGGTGATAGAGGATGTAGGTTCACTTTGTAAAGACTTCACAAAAGAAGACACTGTGGTAATAGTGGGTGGGGTGGGAACCCTAATTATTCAATTGAGAGTGACCTGGTAAAGATAGCTTCAGCAACGAGAAGTACTGGTGTTGGGCTTGTGTCTGTTCTGAGGCGCTATGACCTGTCTCAATTAAACTCTTCTGTTAGGATGTTTATTTTAGAGGTGAAACGGCTGTTTGGATCAGATATGAGGTCTCATATCCGTGTCGTTCCTGGCCTTCACCTCAACAGGAAAGGGAAGGGAAAACTGTCTGGGCTAATAACAGCTAACTGAAGGAGGGAGGGGGGGGGGCCACTGTCACAAGTGGTAAACTACTAGTGGTTACAAGTGACAGATAAGCAGTTTTTTAGTGTAGGGAGGGCAGAAACACAAGATATTCAGATACAGGCTGAAAATGGCATTCATATTGATAAAACAGGCAGCCAGAAAGCAAATTTTAATGTACACAATTCTTGCAGACAGCCTCTGATTGGAACTAGAGATACTCAAAAATTAGCAGGAAAATTACGTTCATCCAGTTGTAATTCAGCCAATGCACAAAATCAGTTATCACTATTGCATCAGAATATCTGAGGACTAAGGGGTAAGCTTAATAAGTTGCTTATTTATGTTGAAGAACTAGAGTTGAGCAAACCAGTTGTTATAATGTGCCTCTCTGAACATCATGTGACCACTGGTATAGATATGTTAAATGTTACAGGATTTAAGTTAGCTTCTTATTTCTGTAAAGAAAATATGGAGAAAGGAGGATTTGCCATATTTTCAGAAACTGTTTTGATTTCAAGAATATTGATATTAATAAATTTTGCTCAGAGCACCACTTAGAAGCTTTTGCAACAGAACTAGTATTTCATAATAAGTCCTTTATAGTAGTAGGTAGGCTATATACAGATCACCTTCAGGAAATTTTAACCTCTTCATACTCCTACCTTGCCACATCTCAGGAGGCGTCTTGTTGGGCCTAGGGAGGGAATTCTCTAACCTAAAAAACCCACATGTGCACTCCACACATACTCCGCTACCCTTGTAGCCGCTTCCGGCGTGTAGTGCACGCCTGACCTATTCAAGGGGACCCTACATTTCTCCACACGATAGCGGAGGTCCAGTAATTTGCACCTCAGATCTCCGCAGAATCGTCTGAGCCTCTGGTTTAAGCCTTCCACTCGGCTCCAAACCAGAGGAACGCGATCAGTTCTGTGAACGATACTACAAATAGTTAGCTCAGATTCCACCCTGCGAGCGAGGCTTTCCGCCTTCACCAACTCCGCCAACTGCCTGTATGAACTGAGGATGGCCTCTGAACCCAGACGGCAGGAGTCATTGGTGGCGACATGAGCAACAATTTGCAGTCGGGTGCACCCAGCGCTCTCTATCGCCGCCGGCAGGGCCTCCTCCACATCTCGAATGAGACCCCCCAGCAAGCAGACAGAGTGAACACTGGCCTTCTTCCCCGACCTATCCGCTATTTTCATAAGGGGCTCCATCACCCGCCTAACGTTGGAGCTCCCAATAACTAATAAACCCCTTCTCCCGTGTGCCTGCTCGGACCTTGCTGAAGGAGCGGCCACATGTCCACTCACAGGCAGAGCGGGCGATGCCACACGGCCAGCATCCACATTGACCCTCCGCCTCGTGCGCCGCGAACGCCGCTGAACCCGCCACTCCCCTTGGGTAGAGTGTGCCCCAACTGCGCCCTGTACCCGCGAAGATATCTCGACAGCAGGGACAGTGGGTGAAGCATGTAACACCTGGGGTGTACCATGCGACACACCAGACTCCCCACTGCCGCTACACTCCGAGGCAGCATCCTGAAGACGGCTGACCGCAGCCATCAACACGTTCAGCTGTTCACAAACAGTGGCCAGCTCCTCCTGCGTCCGTACACAGCAGTCACACATCCTATCCATTCAAAGAAATCAATTTACTGTAGAGAGTTAATCAACTTTTAACTAGATTGCTAATTCACTAAGGCTGCTGATAGTTGACTAAACTATGGTTACTAGACACTCCTTGTAGAAGAGAAAGTTATTTACACTTACAGTGCGAATGTATTTAATTCATTAGATAATAAATTACAGGTTACTGGCATTTTCTGTAACCTATCAAAAGCCTTTGACTGTGTGAACCACAGCATTATCTTAAGTAAATTAGAATATTATGGCGTCTCTGGCAGTGCTTCAAAATGGTTTGAGTCTTATCTATCTAACAGGAAACAAAGGGTGTCATTGCGAAATACCTGTGCAGTAAGCAGTCAGTCTTCATCTGACTGGGAATTAATTACATATGGTGTTCCTCAAGGTTCCATCTTGGGTCCATTGCTTTTTCAAGTGTACATTAATAACCTCCCATCTGTTACATAGCAAGTTTGTTTTGTTTGCAAATGATACGAACGTTGCAATATGTAGCAAGTCAAGTACAGATTTAGAAATAGCTGATAATCAAATTTCACTGACGTTAATAAGTTTTTTAAGGGGAGCCAGAGGTGCCTATGCTGCCCATGTTAAAATCACTAAGTTTGAGGAACATTTATGAATAAACTATCAAATAGAATAATTAGCAGTCTTCGAAAGAGAGGTAAGAAGGAAATGACAAGTATTTTGGACAGATGAGGAAAACTGCTGGTGAATCCTGTGGATGCCTTGGGCAGATGGAGGGAATACTCTGAAGAGTTGCTCAATGTAGGTGAAAATGCGATCAGTAATGTTTCAGATTTCGAGGTAGAATGGGATCGGAATGATGATGGAAATAGGATCACATTTGAGGAAGTGGAAAAAATTGTCAGTAGATTGCAGTGCAATAAAGCGGCAGGGTTGGACGAAATTAAGTCGGAACTCATCAAATACAGTGGAATGTCAGGTCTCAAAAGGCTACACAGGATAATTGAAATGGCCTGGGAGTTGGGACAGGGTCCATCAGACTGGACAAAAGCAGTAATCACACCAATCTTTAAACATGGAAACAGAAAAGATTGTAACAACTACAGAGGTATCTCTTTAATCAGCGTTGTGGGTAAAATCTTCGCAGGTATTGTTGAAAGGAAAGTGCGAGTATTAGTTGAGGACCAATTGGATGAAAATCAGTGTGGGTTTAGGCCTCTTAGAGGTTGTCAGGACCAGATCTTTAGCTTACAGCAAATAATGGAGAAGTGTTATGGGTGGAACAGGGAATTGTATCTATGCTTTATAGATATAGAAAAGGCATATGACCGGGTTCCTAGGAGGAAGTTATTGTCTGTTCTACAAGATTATGGAATAGGAGGCAAACTTTTGCAAGCAATTAAAGGTCTTTACATGGATAGTCAGGCAGCAGTTAGAGTTGACGGTAAATTGAGTTCATGGTTCAGAGTAGTTTCAGGGGTAAGACAAGGCTGCAACCAGTCTCCACTGTTGTTCATATTATTTATGGATCATATGTTGAAAACAATAGACTGGCTGGGTGAGTTTAAGATATGTGAACACAAAATAAGCAGTCTTGCATATGCGGATGACTTAGTTGTGATGCCACTACCAAATCCCTAGAACCACCGTTCATTTCTACAGATTCCTCCACTGCTTCCTTCATGGTTTTCAAAGCCACATCTTCAACAGAGGATCCTACCAGTTCACAGTAGTACCCAGATTTGCTTGGAGGCGATGGCAAGTTCATAATACCACAAAACAGTTTACCAGCAGCAGACCCTTTTCCAATGGATCGAAGCCCATACACAAGTCGAACATTCACATCAAACACTCTAGATCATCCATTTTCACCAAAGAGACTGGCATGTGAATTGTAGAAAGTCACTTGATACTTGCAACATGCACAGATTATCTTCATCTCACAAGCTAAACCAAAGTGCTTTGTTATCTCTAGTCCCACTCCTACACTTGAACACATCTTGCACAGAACACTTTCTTTCAGCACAGAAGATAATAATCCAATATTCAGTACTTCGTTAATATGATCACTGTCACTAACATATTCACGAAATCTGTCACTTCCACCAGTCAGCTTCTTGCTAGAAGATGTCACAGGGCTATGGCCAGCCATGTGTTGCTTAGCAGAAGAACGCACTGTTTCAGTAATTGTAGTATCACAACTTGGTATTAGTGTTAATTTTCTTTTCCCTACGTTCTTCCTCTTCTTATATACACAGTTACTAAAACGTGGCATCGTAACCAGAACAACGCTTTACACAAGAAGTATAATTACCAACAACAGGTGCAACACTGAACTAATTCGAAACGGTAAACAGCAAAGAGACGACGTTCCGCGCTCTTAGCGCTTCATTTGTCACAGAAAACAATGTAGCCAACCCTTGCACACTCGCTGTAGGCGTAACATAAGGCGCTGTATGCGTAACAGGCCGAGAAAATCCCAAGCAGTTCGCCAGGAAGTCACGAGAGCGTGTTAGATGCATTCAGCAGCCGCCCATTTCCTCTGCAGGCGTGGGGGAAAATGGTAATAACTCCACTTCTAGGGCGAGTAGAACAATAATTCAAAGTTTACATTAAAGAGGAATGTTCCAATTAATTTTTGGTAGCAAAAAAAATCGTAATTTTTTAGATTTGACCACCTCCGGCTCCCCTTGAAGCTAATTCATGTCATTAAACTTTGAGAAGACCCACTATATGCAGTTTAAAACCTGTAAGAGATTTCCTTCCAACATGAGTATAACATATAAATACATACAGATCGAAGAGGTTGACAGTGTTAAATTTCTGGGATTAAAACATGATAATAAATTCAGTTGGGAAGGGCATACCACATAATTGCTTAAGTGGCTTAGGAAGTCTGTATTTGCCATGAGAATGATGTCAGATGTAGAAGGTATAAATATTAAAAAAACTTCCATACTTTGCTTACTTTCATTCTATTATGTATTATGGGATCATATTCTGGGGCAACTCATCAAACCGATAAAAGCTTTTAGGGTGCAAAAGTGTGTGATAAGAATCGTTTGTGGTGTAAATTCAAGAACATCTTGTAGAAACCTGTTCAAGGAACTTTGTATTCTAACCAGTGCTTCTCAGTATATTTATTCCTTAATGCATTTTGTTGCAAGTAATACATCTCTATTTCAAACCAAAAGCTCAATACTTAGTATCAATATTAGGAATAAGAACAATCTACATAAAGACCTAAAATCGCTTACCTTGGTCTAAAAAGGGGTCCGATATTCAGAAACACACATTTTCAATAAATTGCCAGCAACTATTAAAAACTTGGTTTCAGATAAACCACGGCTTAAACAGAGTTTTAAAGACTTTTTGATAGGCAACTCCTCCTACTCCACAGATGAATATCTTAACAGATACTGTTAAGCCACCTGAAGTAAAAGTATCGGCTAGATTTCAGTTTTGACAAGACTTGGTCACAACAATCAAGATTAGGTATTTTGTGTATGATAAATTTATTAATAGTGCATAACAGTGTTTCATTCTGACAGCATGTCAATTTTCGTAAATATTAGCTGTTCCAGTTTACTGCATTGCATTAACCTATTTCGACTGTCTCCTGGCAAATTATCAGGGTAGTAAGTATTATATTCAAATGTTTTATGTTTTTGTGTTATACTTTCTGACATGTTCCACAACCACGAGAATCATCTAATTTTTTGGGGTCTATGGAACGAAAACTCAACCTAATCTAATCTAATCTAATAGAGAAGGAGAAGTTGAGCAGCGAATGAGAGTGTCTCCACACTCCAACATTGCAGGTGTCACAGCTCTTTGCGACCTGCTGGCACGTGAGAGACATAGCAGGTTTCTGCGACCTTGTTGCGATGATGACAGACGCCTCACACAACGACTCACCGTGCTTTTTTAACTGCCGGTTCTACATAGACAGTCTATGAATATCTGTGATGTTATGATTTTCCACTAAAAGAAACTCAATGGCAGATCTTTGCTGGAAACACATCTCCCTTACAGAAGCTGTTTTGAAGGCTGTATAGAGAGCCACCACATACCGGAACTTCATGTAATTATAGGGGTAAAGCGGGAATATTCCGAATACCGAAGAGCAGCTGGCCTCTCCACTTCAGGTAGTGTTTCTGAGTTTTTGCTAAAAGTGGATATCATGTGAGCTCAAGGTAGTTCTTCACAAGTTAGATGCTGATTGGAAGGTGTATACAAGATCCTGTTATATCTTTGGATAATGCAATGCAGGACGAGCCAACAGTAAATCATAACCTGTCCAATGTAGTCTACAGTTTGTTGGTTAGGAATTATTGTGGAGTCATGTTGTGTACATAGTTCTGCGTAGTCAGCGCATACACAACTTTCCCAATAGAGCACGCCCCGCTGAACACAACAGCGCAGGCGTAGCGCTATGAGATGGCGCTGTCTTAGAGACGGTCTAAATTCTGCTTCCGCCGATCCGCGTATTAATATGTCACGCAGCCAATGAGATTGCTGCTAACGTAGAACCTTTTCTCCTCGCAGATCACACTCGCGCAGTGATACCTGAATTCGCGAGGTATTATAACGAGTGTACAGACCTCCGATTAGTCAGTTTGCATTAGTCCATACTAGTCTGCATCAGTCTGCATTAGTCTGTAGTCAAGTTTCAGTCTGCGCCTAATAAGATTATCATGTTCCTGTACATAGCCATGAAGATAAATGTATAGACACTTTTGTCAAGTATCAGAGATATGTGAGAATAAGATTAATGTACCAAGACCAACGGAACTTCAGATTGTCAATTGTAAATAGCATCCAGAACCAAGTTAAGTTATTTTTATGCTTGTTATTATTTTAATAAATGTGTGTGAAAATTAATCAAGTTCTGTTTAAAGTTAGTCACCGTCAATCTGCTACTCTAAGCGTGCAAGTGGCATTTCTATCGTCTGACCTAACGGCAGAAGATAAACACGCCACGATAAGACCACGAGACATATTGCTGACACTCGCCTACTTCGTTAGAACGACAAGTCAAATAATCTGATGGTGTGCGTACCGAAGGTCTTACAGTACGCATACCACATGGTCATATCCACAGTTATATTGCACAATCCGCCTTCTCTTAGCAAAAGCAGGTTGAGTTGGAATCTAACGAATGACACAATTTTTTGTTGCAGCAGTACAAGAAATTCGCAAACATTTGCCGCGCTGTTTGTTTTAGGGTTTTCCCGTCGTATCGAATATTCCACCAGGTTTTGGGCGCCTATCCGGGATATCTTACATTCATGCTGTGCTACTTCGGATGACAACCTTTCAAGTCATTCTCAAGACGAGTCGCTTGCAAATTTTTAAATCATTTTACACACTGAGGAGCAAATGTGCATGTGTCAGAGATAAGACTGTTGTAACAGTAGCCTCAGTCATACATTAAATTCGATGTGTCTAAGAGTAAACAAAAGCAAGAGCAGAATCAGCGAATCCACAGTGCTCACGAAGTGTGTTTTGTTCATTACGGATGCCATGAAGACAGAATATTTCCACTGAGAGCACAGATGTGAAATGTGGGGCTTTCATGATTTGTCGAGCTGGGGATCCTGGTCTCGTTGAGCAGATTATTAATTGCATTTCCACGGCTTCCTTGATCACTGAATCCCAGTACGGTGAGGCTGTGGCAAGCATCTTAACTTTACACAGTAATCCATGGAATGGCTGGTGAAAATACAATGTTCAGCCACACCTGCTATACGTCCCCCTTCTATAGCCTAACAAAACAGAAGTTACTGATGTACCTTTTGAAGAATCAAATGATGTGCCTCCACTTCCACCACCTCTGACAGCTCTATCCAGGGCGACAATGAGAACTTTGCCACCTACTGCTGTCAGATTTGACGGCAGAAATCACTTATCGATACAAGGACCGACAGTAAATCCACAAATACGCAATATAATTGGTTGTACAAGAAAGTCACGTTACAATTGCAACAAGTGACAGAGTTGGTTTTGTATTGTAGGTAGTGATTGCGTTTATAAAAATCATACTGAGAACTAATGTGATAGTTGTGTGTCGACAGAAGTCACTGGTGAGGAAGCCCTTAGGCATGTTACTTATAAGTGGCTGTATTGTTAATTTTAGTTTCTGAGAATGAGAATTGATTACCTACATATAATTATGCCTTTTACAATGTACCTTTTATTAACTTCTAATGTATATGCGTTGCGGTCAGCACTTGTCAGTAATAAAGCCACTCACAGAACGCTCAATATCCAAATATTCATGTACTACCGTTGTAGGTGTTACATTTTTTTACTATCTCCATTTAGAAAATATTCTGTAAAAATTTAAGATCTTGGATTTTACGGAGAGAAAACGGATATTAAAATTTCTTGGATTTATTTTCATGGGAAAGTATGTTAGACAATAAATGATTAAAATTATTTTCTACCACTATTCCATTGCAAAGGCATCATGAAAGGTTTATTTCCTGTTTCTCATAAATTAACTCAGAAATGTTTGTGTTATTATAGAAGAGACACGTAGACCTTCAATTATTTATGAGTCAGCCCATAGAACCCATCATTACAGTCAAATGTATACGCCCCAGAATCTCGGGAGACAGCGATAATCGGTTTGTTTGTCATAAGTGATACATAATTTATCCTTCCGCAGGCAGAAGCTGTTCTTCGTAACCACAGTGTAAATATTTCACTAACGATACCTAAATAATCATCAGATGGCAACCGAGAAACAAACGTCGACATTGGTGGTATTATTGTAAACAAACGGCTGTGTAGCAGGGTGGGTGTTCCTGTTCGCACACTCAGTGCATCATGGGTGCTAGCTTGTAGAGCAAGACGAAATAAGTAGAAACTAATCAGAGTTGTCGCTCATAAGAAGCCATTAGCGATGATGCCACCATGTTACCTTTACTTACGCGATCAGCGCTAGATGGACTGAGCTTCGTCATTTACAGCAATTAGATAGCATAACACCACATCATCCACCGAGTACCCGTGCCAGTCTGATCATATAGTTGTTAGTACTATCTGTTTACAACAATTACAATATAATTTCTGGTAATGCTTTGTCGAGAGAAGCGAAAAGTGCCTGATGAATGAGATTTTCTGTTTGCAATATGCTGAAGAAAGACAGAATCAAAAATAACAATAAGAGATTCACTAAAGTGAGAAACGAGCAGAATTTTTATGCAATTCTTCGAGTTCTCGCAACTTGATGTTAATTTAGTTTCTGATATTTCACACTAACGGCTCTTTTAGGCTATTTGAAAATTCATCTGAGAATTATCGCATTGTAATTGGCAGAACAGTCTACTACCATAAATAGTAGCAGATTTGGAGATGAATGTGATTCAGCAAGGGATTCTAGTTTTACTTTTCAGTCCATCAGCTGACAACTTACCGAGCAAGTTCCGAACATCTCTGACTAATGTGTTGCCTGCGTCGTAAAACTTGTAAAGTGTTGCAGCAGCTGGCAATCAGTGCTGAATGAAGATACGCGGTATGTGAGAAAAGTAAGGAGACTGAATTTTTATCAGTCAAAGCTTTTATTTTTTTAACCAACAATATGGTTCCTTTCCAAGCATTTCCCTGCGTTCGTTGTTCCCAGTCTTAGTAGCAGTACTGAAAGACTTCAATTGATAGGGTCTTTAATATGGCGATCACATTCTTTTGAATGACGCCCTTTAAAGACATTTTTCAATTTCGAGAAATGAAAATGTCACATGCCCTCATGTCAAGTGAATAGAGGGCTGTGGAAAAACAAGCATGCCTTTGGAGGTCAATAATTCCGTGATGGAAGTGGCTGTGTGACATGGAACGTTGTCATAATGCAGCATCGACTAGTCTGGAATGTCCAGTCCCATGCGATTCACCATTTTCCTGAGCCTTTCGAGGACATATTTGTGAAACACTTCGTTGACAGTTTGTCCTGGAGGAACAATCTCACAAGAGCACGCACATGTTTGACGTTTTAGTGGTTTTATTAAGTTGAAGGTCTCGCAGAGCGAGATTCGTCTTCATCGTATTCTCGGCCTTCAAAAAACGATTTGTGAAAGCGAAAAACGTGTGCTCTTGATAAGGAATGTTCACCACAGCTCTGCTTCAACTGTATAAAGGTCACATTCGCGGATTCCCCAAATTTAACGCAAAACTTGATGGCGTAACGTTACTCTGAATTCCGCTGTTCCATTTTCAAAATACACAATGAAACACAACTTCACTGATGGCGCTATCAAAAATCGCATGATGGCTATACCGAGCTGAAACTTGGCCTGAGCGTCTGGAAGGGGTGAACACCTGGTCTACACCAGCAGAACAACACAGCGTTGCCAGATCGCTCGCAGTGTTTTCAGTCTCATTACTTTTCTAACACACTTCATACATGCGCAGTTCATCACTGTTGTAGGGGGTAGGTCTTCTTCACTGCGTTTTCCCCCTACAGGAATTAGTAAAATGACTAGAGCTCACTCTTTTAAAAATCTCGACGTTAGCAAGTCCTTAAATAAGAATGTGAAAGCAGTAGAAATACATAGATTGAAAATAGGCAGTTGTAGAGAAGCAGGGGAAGCTGCCTGCTACTTCCAATGTTTCCAGTGTGAATTAGGATAAGAATCTGGTGTCATATTATGCTCAGATTCCTAAAATCTTAGACCAGAAAATCGATAGACAGCTGGTGCAGGCTTCCAATACAAGCATAAATGGAAGGCATTTAGAAACCATCCTGTGGTATCGACAATGGCATGATCAACACTGTCAGTCACACAAACCATGGGCACTTAAACGTAATACTGTCGTAACATTTCTCACTGTAGCTTAATTTTCCTGCCTGAGTGGCTATTACACGCACTGAAAACAATGAGCCAAACGCTTCTCTCACAACCGTACACACTGCCCATAACAAACAGTGCAGTCTCACAAGGATTTAACCACCTCTCGCTCTGAAACACTCCATGTCTCAGACTCACATTGCGGAACCGTTGTCATCAAATTACACCAAACAGAAACAAAACAGCGTAACACGAAACAAGTGAAACAATGAAATACACAGAGACAACAGCAATAATATAGCCAACTGGAATATGTATTCTGCGCATTATGCCTAATCATCAGTCACTTCAACTCCACCTACTGCTTAGCAAAATGACCATAGGAATGGTGTGTGTGACACATGGTGTGCTGTGGCCTAATAGGCCGCAATGCATGCACCTCCCTAGTTGCAAATAGTGCACCCAAGTGTTTCACAGAATTGCCACAAGTCGTCCAGTTCCCCTAGCATCACAATCTCCACCTTTAAGTCTCATCACACATTCATCTGCTTGCACACGCCCCAGAGAAGAAAAATATTAGTCCACTCACCCAATGCCCTTCTCGCTGCTTTTAGCTGCGGCTGAAGACGAGGTCCTGTCTGCAGCTGCAGATGACAGTATTGGCGTTGGTTGATGCTGTAGTGCCCACTTCTGTTACCACTTGTAACGATGGTGGAACTGAATTGCTAGCGTCAGTAAGCCAGTAGTACACCATCCTGGATGGGGTAGCAATACTCCAGTGTAGGTGGATGCCTGGTAGTCGGCCGACGTATCAAAATGAAAACCTCATTGTTAGGTCTTTCATTTATTACTCAGCACTTTACAACAACCTTATCGATAGTCTGAGAAGTTAACGTCCGAAGACTAAAGTTGTAGCCGGCCTGTAAAGAGGTGCAACCGACCGTCAGCAGCGTCGAGAGGTCATTAGAGTGATTGCTATAGCGACCCCTCAATGACGCTAACCACAGCAACGGGCGGCAAGTAGTTAGCTCGCACGGTAGACTGAAGGCAGCCTAGCTGCACTGAACGAGGCGCACTGAGGCGTGATGAATCACGCCGAGGATCCAGTGCAAATGAGACAGATCGCAGCAGCATCAGTGTCTGCCTACATGAGCAGAGGCAGGCAGTAAGAAATTTGCAGCATCAGTGATGGAGGCTAAATGGCTGTGGCCATGTAGACTCATAGGCTGTCGTAGATTCCCCCTCCGAAGTAGTGGCTGGCAAATTGGGCTGTTCTTGTTTTGCTGCAGCACCTGCTTCTATCACGTAAACCACTAGAGGACCGGGACCCAGACGCGAACCAACTAAGTCACCTATGCCGCAGCAGCTCTGTCTTTCTGGTGTAGCAATGCTATTATGCCTCAGACACTTCCATTCAGTTTTAGCTTGTGGTAATCGTCTCGACACCTTGGACCTGAACTTGCCATATCAGCATGTGGCCCCTGATGTAACTGCGTCTGGCTCGCTCCAGTCTGACCCGCTTCCATGGCATCTTGCATCAGCCATGAGGAAAATTAGAGCTGGCGCTACATTCCATTTGCCAGCGTACGAGCCCTAATTTCTCTTATCTTGTCTTCGCGTTCCTTGAGCAAAATGTATACCGGCGGCAGTAGAATCGATCTGCAATCAGCTGTAAAAGATCTCTATAACCTTGTGGCAGGAAGTAATGGTGCACTATGCCCTTCAGTTCGAAGAAACGTGAGCTTAATCTCCGTATTTTGCCGCACTTGTCGAGCTTTCTTCGGTCTTATGGTAGTCCTCTACGATTACGCTGGTACGATTGAGCCTCATTTTCGAGGACATATCCGTAAACCGCGTTTCATCATCTGTTTCTTCACCTGTTATGTTCCAGTAGTATTGCATTGTTATTGACTTCATGGAGCGACTTCGGAGCAACTTGCATTGCCGACTGTTTTTCATCGAAACTCAACAATTTTGGAACAAATTTTGCTGCTACACGTTTCTTACTCAAGACATCCGAAAACATTTCATTGAATGAGTCAACTGATATGTTGTAATCACCAGTGAATTTTCCGGCTGTGACTCGGCGATCGTTCATACTCATTTCCTTCTCTTTCCCCACAATTACATCGTCTGATGTGCTGGGGCGTCCAGGGCGCACATCATCTTCAGCGCTTTCACGGCCTGCTTCAAAACGCTTATACTACTGGTAAACACTTGGTTCGCTTGTAGCAGACTCACCGACAGCAGTATTCAACATCTGTAAAACGTTGCTGCATTTTATTTCTTGTTTATACCAAAATTTAATAGAAATTCAATCTTTACACAAAATAAATAATCACCAATATTACCAAGCCACTGTGACTCTTTTGACAGCTGGCTACAGACTGAATATCCGATATGGATACTGTACAGACACTTTTCACGCATGTTTTGCTAACACAACAACTGGAAGTTATCGGTACGGTGTAAAATTCGAAATTGAACGAGGAAAGAACCAAGAACGTTAAATGTCAGCAAAAACATTCTAACCAATCATAGAGAAAGTTATCTAATCCCTAAACAGCTATAACGAAGGAATATGTGGTAATGGGATATCCTTACCCACCGTCGTTCTGTTGATGACTTCTACTCTTTGTCTCTAGTACAGAATAATTTCAAGAAGTATGAAAGGACTTAATAGGCCCTGCTGAATGTAAAGCAGAAAATCAAAAGATATTAAAATAAAATAGTTGATTATCAACACTTCCAAAAGGAAATGGTAGAGGTTACAGTGAAAACATAGAGCCTCATGACGGGATTGGCTGTTTAGGTCATTTGGAAACAATGAATGGTGTACACCAAAGAACACAAACAGAAAAGTGGGAAAAATTGTGGGGCAGTTTAGTTTTATTGGACTGCCTTTCAAACAGTAATTAGTGGCGGTCACAAAGATGTCTATGACCATTTGAGAGGCTACATGGTTTGAAGGACACCACGAGCATAAAGATACCGTCCTGGGAAGTAACTGTCGGTTGGAAACAGCCAGGTAATAGTAGCCTAACAGGTATGGACAATTCTCTAAGAGCTCTTTTGTACAGCGGGCCCTGGATGTTCAACAATATTAAACAATAATATTGTGTAATATTATTGACATTCTACTCAGGCTACCCAATGATATTGTCAATAATATTGTGCAATAATACTGTCGTTCGGAATGTTGGACAATAAAGACGCTGTTGCTGTGGTAATTGCTCTACTTTGCTGCAAGTAGAAAAAAAGTTTGATGAAAAATTGGTTCAAAGACCGTCGGGTAGTTGGGAGAGTTGAGGTTGAACAGAAAAAAAGACAATCATAACTTTTTGTGTATTGATGATCCACCACTGATTCATCACGGGAAATTACGCGCCCGTACATTGGCGTCCCCACACTCAGCCACTCGCTACAAGGTAAGATGAATTTGTTGTACGGCTAAGCGCCAGTGGGGGCAACAGCCTTGCCGCAGTGGCTACACCGGTTCCCGTGAGCTCACCGAAGTTAAGCGCTGTCGGGCGTGGCCGGCACTTGGATGGGTGGCCACCCGGGCCGCCATGCGCTGTTGCCATTTTTCGGGCTGCACTCAGCCTCGTGATGCCAATTGAGGAGCTACTCGACCGAATAGTAGCCGCTTTGGTCCAGAATACCATCATAACGACCGGGAGAGCGCTGTGCTGACCCCACGCCCCTCCTATGCGCATCCTCCACTGAGGTTGACACGGCGGTCGGATGGTCCCGGTAGGCCACTCGTGGCCTGAAGACGGAGTGCTTTTAAGCGCCAGCGGGCCCAGGTCTCAGGGTGTGCCGCGGCAATACCGGCTTCCGGCAAGGTGACCGGTACGAGCGCGTTCAGGTACAAAGGCTAACAGCGTCGCCGGAAATAGGGAAAATCCCAGTACGCGGAATTTGAGCGGCTATCGCTCGCATGGCCTTTGTGCAGGAGACAACGTTCAAAGACATGCCGGATGTCAGACAGTCTTAAAGATAGCTTATAACTCTTTGAGACTGATAATTCATGTCAAGTACTAAAGCAAATCTGAATATATCGGCAATCTCACATAAATGAGCCGCATCCAATGTCACACCAATATTTCAATATCTATAAAACTACAGAACATAATATTTCACAGCGAATAACATTATCACAATGAAACTCTGAATTAACAATTTTTCAACTCTTCATTCCATATCAACAAACGATATCTCAGACCATAGTATTGCACAATAGCTATCATCCCTGAAAACCACTCATATGCATCTGTGTTACTTATTGACTTTTGATGTCTTTTATATCTTTTTTATCACCCAAATGTTTGTAACATCATATTCTCCACTCGTACACAGCAAATTAAATACCCCATATATTGCTATACTTGTGCAGCTATTTAATGAATGGCCGGCTGGTGTGGCCGTACGGTTCTAGGCGCTTTAGTCTGTAACCGCGCGACCGCTACGGTCGCAGGTTCGAATCCTGCATCGGGCATGGATGTGTGTGATGTCCTCAGGTTAGTTAGGTTTAAGTAGTTCTAGGTTCTAGGGGACTGATGACCTCAGATGTTAAGTCCCATAGTGCTCAGAGCCATTTAAAGAACACTTTATTATTTTACCAGTAACTTTACTTAAATATTGATTGCAAGTGCTAATAAGAAATTGTGCTAATTTAAAAGTGGCCAATCATGTATGTTAGCCAACACCATAATTGAAAAGAGAACCAAAAGATGCTTCTGTCAACAAGGCACAAGTAATTGTTTAAGCATTATTTAATGACATTATGTTGTTATTTATCATGAGCTCACTTGTGCAAGAATGCTGGCTTACTTATTAATAAAAAAAGTTTTATTTAGATTATGGTGGACGATCTGAGTGTGACCAAACGTTCGCAACATTTCTTTTATTTAAATATTGTTGTAATATGTTAGTTTAGTGCAGAAATGTGGTCATGTTGAGTCAGATCTTGTCTGCTGAGCTTAAGAATGATGTATTTTTGTGGGGAAGACCTTCAGCCAGTGGAAAAGCGGACAATAGTGGAACACTATGGAAGTCAAGTGGAGACCAGGCTTTTCGAGTGAAGAGCCCAAGGGACCGATTCTGGACACTTTATGTCAAGTGCTGGTAGCAGACAGACCTGCCTGTGGTAATGTGCACGATTCCATCGTATAGTTGATTGATTCTGGCTAGTAAACGGTCACCACCTAACGTCTGAAGGGACCTTAGATTTTGAGAAGTCTGGCTCTAAGGCCACACGCTGTTACAGGAGTACCACTTTGAAAAGCGAGTATCGCCTTTATTCGCGAGACGTAAACGATAAACGTGATTCACGCAATCGGAGGCCAATCACCGACCACCGTCTACATGACGCCTACAGGCTAGGCAACGCATGATGCTCGACTGTTCTACTCATCGCATATCTCTCTCTCTCTCTCTCTCTCTCTCTCTCGATCTCTCCCTTGCTCTTCGGAATTCTATAGTAGCTTCTTTGTTATAGTCCTCCTGATATCGCTGCTTGATATTCGTTTTCCTGTGTTTGTAAACATTAAATACAGAAAACATTTCAATTAATGAGTCAAATTTTGGGCCCTATTGTCATGAACGTGTTACGGAGCTTCCTGTTACTTTCATCCCCGTGATAAGGTTTGATTAATCGTTTTTCAAATTGACTGTTTGATTCATGCCTGTAAGCAGGGAAGAGTCACACGCTTACAAGGTCACACGTTACGGTATCACTTTATGTGGGTTCCACTTGCAATAACAGGCTTTTTTTCTACGTTAAAAATATAGTTCGGATTGTCGTTATTCTGATTGATTATAACATTTAAACAGCATTTATGGTCAATATTCTCACAAAATATGTTTTATTTTTATGTAATTAAAGCTTAAAAATCATTAAATATCAAGATTTGTTCATTTGATCGAAAACGCTCTGTTATTGGCTGATGTTCTGGTGTCGTCACATACTAGGAGCAAGACGAAGCTATACGTGTATTACGGTAGCGTTAGCTGAGGTTACGAGGTTTTTACGTACTTTTTCTGCAATCGGTTTATCTATTTAGTGATGGAAAACGCAATTACAACTTTCAAGTAGCAATAGAAAGGGATTTTGCGAACGCTGATAGTGTAAGCCTTGCGAAAGTAGAAGTGTTTATACTCCACCCATTTAGAGCAATGATATGTGCAACGACAGACATTCTTTTCCCTGCTCCCTGTAACATCATTAAGCTCGCTCAAAAGTAAGGCACTGTAGAATTTTTGCAAATGAGTCCATATTTTACAACTAGATTGACGACTATCAGCCATGAGCTACGACCCAAAGCACAATAAAATTATTCTTGGCAAAACTTAGTGCTGATTTCGTCTGTAGAAGATACTCAGCAGAGATGAGGCATCCAACAGCCGTTCAGTGGCGCAACGGATAGCCCACCCGACTGCAGATAAAGAGGTCACATATTCGAATCTTGGAACGGGCATGTATTTTTAAAAGTTTTACATGAAATACTAAAACAGCGTTACCAAGAAATGATTGTAGCAGTTGTTTAAACTTGGAATGTATGATATATAGCTTCACATTAGAGTTAGTCTGAGAAGTGGACAACATAGGATAAATGCATTTATTCTGCGAACAAATAATTCACTTTTTTGGAAAGCATTGCTGGTAGTGAAGGTATCACCATACTCCCACAGTACGACGAGATGTACGACCATTAGGTTATATGGAGAAATATAAAGCGTGTACAACATGCAGGTGACACAAACGTATGAGCTGTGATGTTATTGAGTGTAAACTAACGTTAGCGTCTGGAGCAGACTTACTTCATCGTTAAGTAAAATGATGAAACTGAAAAAGTTTATACAATAAGAATCCTAGCTTGTCAGTACAAAGATAAAAATACTGTTTCTAATAAAGTAAAAAGTATTTGGTCACATTAACTAGAAAATATTCTGTTCCTGATCGGTAAGGTGAAATTTTGTAATTGTGACTTGATTTTCATATGAAAGGAATGTCGAGTCGTTTTGCAAATAAGTTAAAACGTTCTTTCGGGTTAGATTCGAACCAGCGACCTATGAGCATTATCTTGTAAAATTCGACGGTCTGCCACTCTCAGAACTGAGCTAACGAGTAGTTGACGTGCAGTTGGATAGAACGACAATTTTCACTAGGAATTTAATCTCCTTGAGTGATGCTATCCTTCGTAGTAACTGTGGGAGAGCGTAGCTCGGAAGTAAGTTAATGTTAACTTCACAGTGCAACACGTTTTTAATTAAGTTAGTGAATTTGTGCGTCACGTGGAGGCAACTTGCAGGTACAGTGCAATCACATTTTGCGCATCTTCTCATTCTCGGGAACACTCAAAAACAACTTTTCAGGAGTTTTTATAGATGTAATTGTACAGTACGGTACTACACACCATTTGTAACCCGTCTTCCGAAACGTAAATTCCAAAACAAGACAACACTGTTAAATAGGATTATAACAGTATGAGCAGCGAGCTAGACAATGACGTCACTGGCATCACTTGATTCGAATGCATTGTTTTAGCGGGCTTTCAAATTAATTGAATTTCATTTCCGTTTTTATAAAAGAATACTGAAATTCAAGTAGAAAAAAACATGTCAAGAGTATCAAATGACATAATTAATCATTTAAGACAATTTCCAAAAAACAGTCAAATACCCTACCGGCGTGAGGGGAAGGGGGGCGGGGGGTAAAGAGGGGGCAGGCTATGTGTATCGCCACAGACTGATGTGTAAGAGGTAATTATGACTGAAATGTAAATGAATTCGTGATGGGCGGGTACACGAAGTCAGGTGAATAAATGGAAAAACGAGCACGGAAGTTCTTTGCTGGATACAGAACATACAAAAACAGATCATTACTGAGACCAGGCCAGTGCGAATAAGAGAGATGCTGTCTGCATCTACAGCTGATCCGCAAGTTATCTGTCCGCATCCGCGAATAAACAAATTATGGAAACCGCTCTAACCTATTAAGTACGCTGCAGCCACGCCAGTAGGCTTGCACCTGGCTTGAATTTTCGTCTGCTGAAGTCGGGCCTCGTAATTTACGTTTCGTAGACTAGGAACCAAAGAAAGCAAGCGTTGACAAGTGTCAATATCACCGAACTGTCAGTGTTATGAGTCATGGTTGCAAAATACTAACACGAAACCTTTACAGAAGAATGGAAAAACTGGTAGAAGGCGATCTCGAGAAAGATTCCGGATAAATGTAGGAACACGCGAGGCGATACTTACTCTACGACTTATAGGTTAAGAAAAGGCGAACTTACGTTTACAGCATTTGCAAACTTAGAGAAAGACACACGCTTCTGTTCACGGGACATCCACGATTGTTATTCATCATCAGTGATAAAGCCCGCTACGGTCGTAAAAATTATTTACTTCTAGAAAGGAAAACACAACTTGGTTTCAGGAAATGTGCGTTATCTTCAGATGCATATTAAAATGTGAGTCCGCAAAGGATGCATAACTGAGATTAAAATATGTTACAATAGAGTAATCTCCTTTAACGTCAGTTATGCATCCTTTGAGGACTCACATTTTAATATGCACCTGAAGAGGGGACACATGTTCTGAAACCGCGTTCTGCTTTCCTTTTAAGAAATAAATATTTTTTACAACTGTGACGGATTCTATCACTGATGACTTAGAGAAACCTTTTCAAAATGTTGACTGGAGTACTCTCTTTGAAATTCTGACGGTAGCAGGGGTAAAATACAGCGAGCGAAAGGCTATTTACAACTTGTACAGAAACCAGCCAGCAGTTGTAAGAGTCGAGAAACTTTAAAGGAAAGCAGTGGTTGAGAAGGGGTTGGGACAGTATCGTAGCCTATCCGGGATGTTATGCAATCTGTTCTTTGAGGAAGCGGTAAAGGCAAACAAAGAAAAATTTGGAGAAGGAATTAAAGTTCAGTGAGAAGAAATAAAAACTCTGATGTTTGCCGATGACATTATTATTCAGTCACAGACAGTTAATGACTTGGAAGAGTAGTTAAATGGAATGGCCAATGTCTTGAAAGAAGGATATAAGATGAAGGTCAATAAAAGCAAAAGAAGGATAACGGAATACAGTCGAATTAAATCAGTTAATGCTGAGGGAATTGTATTAGGAAACGGGACACTTAAAGCAGTATATGAGTTTTGTTATTTGGGCAGAAAAATAAGAAATGATGGCCGAAGTAGAGAGATCAAAAAATGTAGACTGGTAATGGAAAACCAGGTGTTTCTGAAGAAGAGCACTTTAACATCGAATAAAGAATTTAGGAAGTCTCGTATGAAAGTATTTTTTTAGAGTGTAGCCATGTGTGAAAGTGAAACATGGATAAACTGTTTGCACAAGACGAGAATAGAAGCTTTTGAAGTGTGGTGCTACAGAAGAATGCTGAAGATTAAATAGATAGATCAAGTAACTAATGATGCGGTATTGAATAGTTTTGGGGAGAAAAAAAATTGTGGCCCAACCGAAACAGAAAGAGGGATTGGTTGATAGGAAACGTCCTGAGACATTAAGCTATCGCCAGTTTATTATTGGAGGGAAGTGTGGGGAGGGGGGGCGGGGGTGATAATGGAGACCAAGAGATGAATCCAATAAGCAGATTCAAAAGGATATAGGTTGCAGTACTTATTCCGAGATCAACAGGCTGGCATAGGATAGAGTAGGTGGAGAACTACATCAAACCAGTCTTCGGACTGAAGACACAACAACAGAACGTACAGGCCAAGCATGGCCACATTAATAGAGCATAGTCTGACATATTCTTAATACGTTTCAGACGTTACAGTTTTCTGTCGTTCAAAGTTGTCATATATTACATACTCCCAAATGTTTTTAATGTATCTCGGGCATCAACTGCGTGGGTGTTCGTCACAATTTAAAATAATCTTAACATTTATATACTTCTCAATGTAACAAGCGTTACATTGAGTATTTGTACATGCAGGGTGTGTATTTTAATTTCAGGCAACTAAATATGCTGAAAATAACGCGTGGTACCAAAAAAAATGTTCTAGGTGAAAAGATAATATTTCAGTCTGTACTACAGCTGGCCACCTCCTAACCACTACTCCTGCTTAGACGTGGCCATCTTTGTACTGTCAAATGGAAAACCGCTTGCTCAAACCATTGTTCCCCATTCATGGTATATGGAGCTGTAATCGATAAATATCAAGTGTGCCTGTTTTTGCAATTAATAACCGACGAATTTGATTCTACATTTCATTTACGATGTAAATGTAAACCTTTGTGTTCTAACCGTTGACGTTGTTGTTCTAGTGTTACTTGAGTGTTGCAAATGTGATTTTACAGACATTAACGTTTCCAGCAGATAAGCTACTTGCATGGTTCCCTACGAGGTTGATTGTGGTGAGTTCCCAAATCATCGGAATGTTTGATTTCACGGATGCCCTCGAACACCACCATCAGGGTGACTGATTTCGGTGTGTGTTTCCATCGAACCGCCATAACTGTCGCGCTGGTCGCAAATGATAGTGACAGGCGCACCTACCAAGGATACTCTCGGAAATCAAGCACCCCACTGGTGAGAGGAAGGGGACTCACCGAAATCAAGTATCCCGATCGGAACAGAAAACTATTACGTCCACGTCGTCGTTCTTGGATCACGCTGAACATAGTTTCTAAGCAGTCATTGAAACGGCTGACCATATTATTCTGTGCAATCAAATTTGCAACACTGATGTAAATTTCGAACACAAATAACAAGCGTTAGAGCACACAGATTTACATTTACATGGTAAATGAAATGTAGAAAGAAATGCGTCAGTTCTTAAGTGCAAAAACAGATAAGTATGGTATTTTTTCGATACATCGTCGTCTACCACAACTGGAAAACAATGGATTGAGTAATTTTTGGAGTATAATCCGAATATGAATAAAAATGGGGAGTTCCCATTTAAAAAAATGTTGATCCCGCCCACGCAGGAGGAACGGTTAGAAGGTGGCCAGTTGTAGAAGGGACAGATGTCCTTTTACTAATATTAACTTTGCACCTGGAACATTTTTGCCTTACTATGTGCCGTTCCCAGGATATTTAGTTGTCTCAAATTAAAACAAACGCTCTGAAAATTTGAGAGAAATGTTGAAAGATTCACTAACTTCGTAACATACGTAATTTATGTCGATGTGAAACACAAACGTGGGGCGACGTTTCCAAAGGAAAAGAGTGTCGTAGACTAGCCTTCATGTTGTTTTGTGTAGTATCGGTAATAACATAAGTAACAGCTGTTAATACAAAAGAAACAGGAATTATTCAGATATAACACTACTGCTGGTACAACGAAAATAAGATGTACCTATAATTGTGGGTAAAAGCAGCATGAAGCTCTACATTCCAGCCAACATGTTGGCAGTCCAATTACTAAGGACTGTGTGTAAATATTGATATCATCGTTAAACTACTAATCAAAATAATAATGTCAACTGATATACCTGTTGAAATACTCACCGGTGCGAGCTTTTATGAGTAAAGGAATTATTACTGTGGATGTCAGAAGGTGTATCTGCACAGCGCTCTATGTAAGATCTAGTGGAATGTGGGTGGATCGGTTTAAGAAACGTACGGCAACACCATTTGCAGCGTATCACTCAAGATCATAATGCGTGGGACACTCTCCGAGGGTTGGAACATTAATAGAGGTAACTATTTATTTACAGCTCGTACAAAATAGATGTGTGTTTCAAAGTTTTACTGACCTTCAAAGTAGTCACCAGCATTGTGCATAACCCGTTGCCAGCGTTGTGGAAGTCGTAGAATACTCTTAGCAGTGCCATTTGTGTTGACAGATCGAGCGGCGCGGTCTATTGCCTGACGAATTTGTAGCAGTTCTGAAGCGAATGCCGTTAAATGTTTCCTTCAGTTTAGAAATCGAGTTGAACTCACGAGGGCTTAAGTCAGGGGAGTGTAGTAGGTGGTATAGCACTCAGCAGCCCCATCAGTCAAATAAATCAGTAACAGCTTGGGGTCAACAGAAACATCCGATCTCAGGCGTCGGCTTCGACCCGTGACGTAATGGTGTTGTGGTGTGTGACGTCATTACGGCGCGGAGTTTGGTTTGTGAGTGTGGCGTGTTTGTAGATGTTGCCTCGTTGACTTATCAGTTTGCCATTAGATTGTTCAATCTTTATGGTCTATATGTTTTGTCGCTACTCGTTATGTCTAATGAATCAATATTGTTTTTTTCTTTTTTTTTTATTTGTTTCTTTTTTTTTTCTTTTGATTGACCTACACATTGATCTGTAGCGTAGCCCTGAATACGAGGTTAGGTTGGGAGTTTCTTGTTTATTATTATCTTTGTTTGCTATCAATGTTAGCAGATTGTTCTTGTGAAACCTTTGTGTGTGTTGTTTTTCTATGTGTTTTCGTCTTTGTGATACGTATGCAACGTTTTTATATCCGCCATATTGGAATTGTCGTTTATGGTCGTTTCCGCCATATTTGTGACGTCATGGGTCAAAGCCGACGGGTTGGATTGGACGCTTCCGTATTTCCACAGCTTGCACTGTTCGTGCTTGAGCATTGTCCTGCAAAATGATAGTCAGGTCCTGCAGAAAGTGTCATCACTTCTGTCTCCAAGCTGGTCGTAGGTTGAAACTTCCTGGCAGATTAAAACTGTGTGCCAGACCGAGACTCGAAAGCTGTGAGCTGTGAGGACGGGGCGTGAATCGTGCTTGAGTAGCTCAGTTGGTAGAGCACTTGCCCGCGAAAGGCAAAGGTCCCGAGTTCGAGTCTCGGTCCGGCACACAGTTTTACTCTGCCAGGAAGTTTCATATCAGCGCACATTCCGCTGCAGAGTGAAAATCTCATTCTGGCCGTAGGTTGTGTTCTTAAAATGAACAGCCTAGACACGTATCTATTTTGTACGAGCTGTAAATAAGTAATATCCACTATTAAAGTTCCAACCCTCGTATAGAAGGACTATTGCAGCAGTGGATATCAAATTGCCGATGTCTATAGACGTATCGTCACCGACATACATCGCCTTCCTCGCAGAAACGACTTGTGGTCATTTGCAGAAGTAAATTTAAATCGCATCTTGGAGAGTGTAAAATCTTTCACAGATATTCGTTTACCTCACGATAGAATGCAGCGTACTTGTTAGCCAGGCACAGTGAATTTTTTCAAGACATCAGTGCGCAGTAAAAGTACACGGGCACCATCGAAGAAGAGCGTTGCTCATATTGCGATTACACATAAGGAATAAAAACGGTCACGCGAGGCTCTCTGCTACAGTCTCAGTGGGATTCGAGTCTCTTGAAGCCTTCACCGGAATCTTTCTTCTCCATGCAAGAGGATCTCTCTATCACCAGCGGCCGTAGCAGTGGTCGCAAATGGATGCTTAATGCAGACTTCTCCACAACAGTGAAATCCATTGCCCAGTCAGATCACTACGGTCACCTGTCAAAAGTCTGGATAATCAGCTTCTGTAGCTCGGACAGCTGCGAGACGTACAAGAAGAGTCAGTGAGGTTCTGAAAGGTACCGACAGGGATTTGGAGGCATGCCGACTCCAGTTCCGTGGCTAGCTGCTTTAGTTTCCTCGGTTGAGGATCCATGGCACGGACAGAATGATCGAGGTGGTCCCACAGATTCTCGATTGGGCCTACATCCGGGGATTTTGGTGGCCAGGGCAGTACAGTAAATTCATCCTGGTGTTACAGTAATATCAGAAATTGGGCCCGTCTTGCTGCAAAACACCTTGTTACTCGTTTATTTCCTTATTCTCCCAATGTAGTTTCGGCGACAAGTATCACCATCATCAGTGGAGTTTTTAAATCTAAAACATGCAGAAAATAGCATGGTTATACACACACAGTAGCACATTATTACATTTTTCACTATTCGTTTTTTTGAAATACAGTTTTCTATGCATACTTTCATACTACCTTATTTATTGTATGTTACAGCATGTTTTAAGCAATTATTGTCGCTGTTTGCGACATATTTTCTGTACGCTTTTTTTTTTTTGTCGACGTTTTCTTACTTAGCGAACATCATGTCATCTGCAGCCATGTGAGCGGCTGTTAGTAAACAAAATACTAAAAGGTGAACTTCGTATGTCAGCAGTATATACTTGGGGTTGTGGTAGTGTTGTGGAAACTAGTTATTTGATGTGTACTGGGCTGTTACTTAGCTATTCGTGTACTCACGTTCGTTGGATGGTATGTAGCTGCTTTTATACACAGAAAAACAAAACTTTCGCACTTGGTTTCTGATCCAGAATATTACGCCATCTTGCTGTTCGCGTGTGTCGCGAGAGGTGTATCGCATGTGGCGAGAAAGGCTATGAAAAACTGTAGCGCAGAAACAAAGTGCGAAAGTTTTGTTTTTCTGTGTATAAAAGCAGCTACATACCATGCAACGAACCTGAGTACACGAATAGCTAAGTAACAGCTCAGTACACACCAAATATCTAGTTTCCACAACACCAAGTATATGCTGCTGACATGCGAAGTTCACCTTTTAGTATTTCGTTTACTAACAGCCGCTCACACGGTTGCAGATGACATGATTTTCGCTAAGTAAAAAACGGCAACAGTAAAAATCACACAGAAAATATGTCGCAAACAGCGACAATAATTGCTTAAAACATACAATAAATAAAGTAGTATGAAAGAATCCATAGTAAACTATATCTCAAAAACCGAATAGTAATAAATGTAATAATGTGCTACTGTGTGTGTATAATCATGATATTTTCTGCATGTTTTAGTTAAAAACCCCACTGATGATGGTGATATTTGTCGCCGAAACTACTTTGGGAGAACAAAGAAATAAACGAATAACAAGGTGTTTCGCAGCAAGGCGGACCCAATTTCTGATATTACTGTTTCTCTATGCAAACACGGACCAAATGGAAGAGTTCCAAGATAAAATCATTGTCATCCTGGTGTTCTTGAACCCCCACATACACACCGCGAGTTGTTTGACACGTTGTACTTTCCTGCTGGTAGATGCCGTCGTGTCGAGGAAAAACAGAGAACATGTAGGGGTAGACAAGGCCCCCAAGGATACATGCATACTCGTGCTGATCCACTTGCCTTTAAGAATGACGAAAACATCATAACACTCTCTCTTCCGGCCTAGACCCTTCCGACGATTCTTGCAGGGTGTTTGATTGCAGACTTTCACGCCGTATACGCCAACGCCCATCTACCGATGGAGCATAAAACATGATTCATCTGAAAAGGCCACCTGTCGTCACTCAGTGGATGATCAGTTGCACGTTCCAGCCTTCGTCACCGATGAACAGCAGTCAGCGTGGGTCCATGAATCTGACACATGCCGTAGAGACCATACGCAGCCATGTTCGCTGAACGGTCGTAGAGGAGACACTGTTGGGAGCCCCTTGGTTCATCTTGGAGGTTAGTTGCTCAACGATTGCACTCCTATTCGCCCGCACTCATCTATGCGCTCGTGGGGCACCGCAGGTGCCTTGACGCCCCTTTGCATAGCGTTATTTTGCCGTATTTGGTATACTTTAAACACGGCGGCGCGCGAACAGTTTACAGACTTAGCGGTTCCGGAAATGCTTCCACCCTTGCCCTGAAAGCCAATGATTATGCCCTTTTGGATGTCAGGTAAATCGCTTCGTTTCCGCATTACAACAAAAATTGCACTGTTTTCCGCGTCCCCTCGACACATTTTGTATACACTCCACTGCTAGTGTTGCCGCCTGACGTCTGTGAGTGGATATTGCTTGTTAACGTCGAACACTGGCGGTGGTCCCATCAATATGACCGGACTATGTACATTACAAACACGCAAGTATCTTCGTCACCATTTTCGAGCTCCAATTTTAAAAAATAATTGAGTCATCTCCTGATTTTTATCTGCCTTCTTTCCTCCTGCATGATATAGGCACGCCATTTTCTTGCTCGTTGTAAATTTACAATGATAATTGTAGTATCTGACTTAATATATGTTTTGTTTATCACAAATGATACCACTAAAAATGGTTCAAATGGCTCTGAGCACTATGGGACTTAACATCTATGGTCATCAGTCCCTAGAACTTAGAACTACTTAAACCTAACTAACCTAAGGACATCACACAACACCCAGTCATCACGTGGCAGAGAAAATCCCTGACCCCGCCGGGAATCGAACCCGGGAACCCGGGCGCGCGAAGCGAGAACGCTACCACACGACCACGAGATGCGGACAGTGATACCACTATCCTTTACTGATAATATGTAAAGTTTCTTTTAAGGTTTCATCTTCCGGTCAAGTTGGAAAGCGATTGGTATGGTGACGTGTCGTTTTGTGCACTAAGCGCGCTATCATGTGCAGATTTTCCCTTTATAAAAATCGAACCATGCAGTCGAGATTTCTTGTCACGAAGTCCGATCAATTTTTTTAGTGTAACGCAAATTATTCTGTCACATTATGCTTCATATTGCCACGGTCCGCAATCACCAAACTTATCTGCCGCCCAGCAACAACTCTGAACCTGACAACTACTAAATCAAGTAACGGAAGAATTTAGCTCGACCAGCAGTAGGGTATACTTCCATGTTCTGTTCCTGTTGTGGTCACTGTGTTGTATCCCATTTCCGAACAACCAGCTTTCGGAAGAATGGAAGAATGCAACACTAGCATTTCAAGTCAGTTATCTATTTTTTACAAATTGTTTGGATTGAATATCATATTTTGAGACTGAAATAAAGTATAATTAAGGCCAAACGCGTTTCGATTTATTCTAAAGCATCTTCGGTGGTCACTAAATTAAAGTAAACTCCGTGCGAATAGGCCTTGGAAGGCCCAACGAACCGACCGGCCGCCGTGCCATCCTCATTCCACAGGCATCACTGGATGATGATATGGAGGGGCATGTGGTCACCACACCGCCCTCCCGGCCGTATGTCAATTTACGAGACCGGAGCCGCTACTTCTCAATCAAGTAGCTCCTCTGTTTGCCTCACTAGGGCTGAGTGCACCCCGCTTGCCAACAGCGCTCGGCATACCGGATGTCGGTGGTCACTATAGCCACACATTCTGGTTTTTTTTTTTTTTTTTTTTTTTTTTTTTTTTTTTTTTTTTTTTTTTTTTTTTGCTGTATTCGTTTGCTGAGATCATGAATAGTTCTCATGCTGTAACTTACTACTATAAACAATATTCATTATTATGGCTACTCGCGAGTTTTTGCTTCTCACGTCTTTTTTTCACGTTCTTCTGCACATATGTGATAGACTCCAGCACACACCACTTTCACTGACACTAAATACACTCATGTTTTTGTGTTGTAAAGAATCACTGCCACCTCACCAATTTTTGCACATTCGACTTTTGTTTAGTCTTGGTGCTAGTGAAGTAGTGCGAGCGTCTGCTATTCACCTCTCTCTCTCTCTCTCTCTCTCTCTCTCTCTCTCTGTGTGTGTGTGTGTGTGTGTGTGTGTGTGTTCTTATGTTTTTCGACTGGTGTGTGTTTCTAATTTTCAAATGGCGTGTGTGTGTGTGTGTGTGTGTGTGTGTGTGTGTGTGTGTGTTCTCTTTTTTTATTGTATGGGATACCTACATTACACCACCCGTACACCCAGTTAAGGTTAATTTGAAATAGAACTTTAAAACTGCTACTCTCTATGAATAATCCAGTGCTTCTTTGAAGAGCCTATACAAAAGCAAAGGCTTTCAAACGAAAAGAGGCCTTTCTGAGGACGAGGTGCTTTTGATCCTTCTTGAAAGCCGTTTTATCACTGCCGGTGGCGGTTCCTGTCGATTAGTTCGCTGAGCGCCCTCCCGTAAGATAATTTTCACACCTCAGTGTTCCTTCTTTAGCCCTTGATTTTTTGCTAGCAAAGGTATTTTTACTGTCGGTGTGAGTTGCCCTAAAAAAATATCACTTGTCTTAATAGAGAGTGTGGCTGGCAGTAAGCCATCGCTGTAACATGCAAAACAGATGACGAAAAAACAAGATGATTTGAACACGTAATCAGTTTCAGCAATATTTTATACTTTCACATATCTAGCCATATGAGATGTATTACCTTCAGAGGTCTTGCTCTGGAGATGAAGTTAGATGCCACAGTTCATGTCACTGGGAGATTTCTGAGGAGTTTCAGTTTTGCAGCAAATAAGACCGCGAAGAAATCTCTTAAAATATGAACAAGATCTGTCTCACAATATCTACGCGAGACTTGTTGAATGCCGCTAAAAACGGCCTCGTTCCATTAAACAACCGCTATAATATCTTGGCAGACAAAAACTTTCTGGTATTAATAAAGCAATAAAATATTTGTCTCATTAAAAATGGTTCAAATGGCTCTGAGCACTATGGGACTTAACATCTGTGGTCATCAGTCCCCTAGAACTTAGAACTACTTAAACCTAACTAACCTAAGGACATCACACACATCCATGGCCGAGGCAGGATTCGAACCTGCGACCGTAGTGGTCACGCGGTTCCAGACTGAACAGCCTAGAGCCGCACGGCCACACCGGCAGGCATTTCTCTCATTACACACTATCAGTTGACAATGCTCTTAATACACTGATGATCCAGGACATTGTGAGTGCTTGTTCAATAGTGAGTTGGTCCATCGTAAGAATGCAATACATCAGCGATTAAGCTTGGCATTGGTTCGATAAATCATTGGTATGTTTGCAGAGGTATGAGTAGGGTAACACAGCCAGTTCTGGCCAGATAATGCAAGGTCAGCATCTGGTGTCAGATTACAGCTGAGGTAGTTACATGAGTTATCTCCAAGGTCATCTCCTCTCCTCCCTCCCCCTCTCCTCCCCTTCCCTTCAGTCCCTCTCTCCTCTTTGCTCTCAGTCAGTCGCACATCTGTATCAGTATTCTCTCAACCAGTCGCAACATGTTTCCCTACTTTGCCTTTGTTATAAAAATCCCATTGCCCCTCATTTTATGTCTGTAGATTATAATTAGAAGATCGCCATGAAGCGCCATCAACAGGGACCAGGCACTGCCTCTGATCAGAATAAAAATCAGAGGTAGACTGTTAGGTTGTAAAGTAAGTAATTTCTCCATCACCTTCTCGCAAGTCAATTTGGTAAATTTTATTCGAAGCTATTTACCATTCCTCATGGAATACTGGCACTAGTGTATAACATACTCTACAAATAATTAAGAAACAACAATTGTTTATAGAATATAAATAGCAAATTAGTAATATGTAGTTGTTGAACATGAGTTTTACTTTAAACTCTGTTCTGCAAGACCGAAAACAGCAACATACAACCAACTGCCGTTTATTTTCTACCTCTATGGCTATTGTCAAATGTCACAGTATTCTGTCCAAGTGTAAAATGTCTGAAATAATATATCTGCGACGTAAGAAATTGCAATGTTTGTAGAGTATCGTAATGTTAATTTCTACAAACACACATAGTTGTCAAATTAGTGCCTAAAAAACTAAAGTAAGTACTCCAGGACTTTTTTCATGCCTGATAATATTTGAGATTTTACAAGTTAGGCTTAAAACTAAGGTGACCAGGCTTATAACTGCAGAAAATAAGAGTTAGCTAAAATACTACGCTACGCAGGCAATCATTCCAGCAGATTGATAATCAGAATGTAATTAATTACGGCTATTCCTGATGCAAATCACAATACACCATCATATTAAATATTTCCAGATTTAAATTGTTCTGAAGCAGCATTTTTGGAGGGATAAAGATAATGTATCATGCTATACCAGAAAATACAATGATGATACTGAGTGACAGTTATTGCTATTATCACAAGAGACGCAGACCTACTGGAAGTTATGTACAATAACAACTACTGACGAAGTTTGCGGACAGAATTACGGTGCCAATGCTCTCTAACTCTTTGTAGATTGTATTTGCTATAATCAATTATTAAATATCACCATCATCTAATAAAAATACGTGACAGATACAACATGGGTAAAAGACAAACAAACACCATATTAGGAAGGAAGGTGAGAACGCGCCTAAAAGCCACGTCCAGGCGGACCAGTACATTGGTCCTCATCATTAATCCGCCTGGCGGATTCCACCCGCGGCTGGCGCACCTCCCCGAATCCAGATGCAGCGTGCTAACGCGCACGGCTGTTGGGGTGTGTCAAAAGCTCCCTAATGCTCGGTAAGTAGAAACATTTCGTTAATTAATGACACTGGAAGCCATGTGGTCCCGTTGTGCATAGCGATTGTTGAATATAGACAATGGGGAAAAGAACAGCAATCGATCGCGAAATCCATCGTTTTATTACAGCAGGCCTAGGTTTCAGCTAGTACATACCCATGAGTTCATGTTACACTCCTGTAAGCTCTACATCAATATTGCTTACTACGTGATACTTTAGACTAATGTCACCTGCTGTCATATGCATTCGAGATGACCATACATTAGTTGAAATCTAGGTCTGCTATAATAAAACGACAGATTTCGCTATTGACTGCTGTTCTTTTCTCCATTGTCTATTTCGTTAACTGTTCAGATAATTATTTCCTCATTCTGCTCTACACGACAAAGTTTTATTTACTCCACAATGCATAACTCAGTACAGCATACAGGGTGAGCCACTAACTACTGCCACCAAGAATAACTCCGAAAGCATGATAGTAGCCGAAACGTTTTTGGGCCAAAAGTTGCATGGGACAACAGGGGGCATAATATGACGTTGGGCTTTTGTTGCTAGGTGTGGTCACTTCGGAGATGTGAAGGTCAACTTTGTTTTTTTTAATGGGATGCTATAGTTTGGTACTCATTTTCTGATAGCGGCTATCGAGACGAATCCAATGATGTGTAACAGTAAGGTCTTTGAAGGTCAACGAACGTCACAAAGGTGACATGAAGGTCCATTTACAGAAGGTGTTCGAAGCAATGACAATTGGTGTCAATGCACTGCTGAAATTTTCTTATCATGGATTGAGTGGTATTCCTTATCACATCGGCACTTATCGAAGAACATGCTATGACAATTCTCTCTCGCATATCTTTAGTTGTAGTTGGAATGCCTTTATAAACAATGTCTTTTACGAATCCCCACGAGAAATGTCTGGTGAACGATCCGGCCATGACACATCTCCTCCGCGTCCAATCCAACGATTTGGGAATTGTCTCAGCAACTCGTTTCTAGCCATCAACGAAAAATGTGCCGGACACCCATCGTGTTGGAACCTCATTCTGTTCCTTGTTCCTATAGGTATTTCTTCAGATAACAACCTAATGTTTCTTTCAGGAATGTGGTGTACTTCCTGCCACTAATATTTCCTTCGATGAAATAGGAGCCTATAATTCTGTCCTCCAGAATCCCACACTATACATTCACCAACCACGGTTTTTAGTGTGCAACTTGCCGCAGCCAACATGGATTTTCAGTCGCCCAATAATGCATGTTGTGCATATTAAGATAACCATGGTTCGTGAATGTCATCCCTCTGAATCTGAAATTGAGCCCATCGGCAGAACTCAATGCGACGCATACAACCCGTACTAGTTAATTCTTGATGGAGACTGATACGGTAAGGATGATATTTATGGCGATGCAGAACACGAACAACACTACTCTGGCTGATACCAGATTCCCTTACGATTTGACGCGAACTAACACAAGGATCTCGAAACACAGTAGTAAGAGTACTAAAATTCCATTTCCTCGTTAGTAACTTTCCTTTGCCATCTGTGTTTCCGATGCGTTAAAGATCCAGTTGTTTTCAATTTATCATACACATATTTAAATGTACGACGTGTAGGGTGAGTACGTTGAGGATATCTTTCAGCGTATAAGTCTCTAGCTTCACTGAATTTCGTTGCCAGTCTCCGTAAATACACTCCTGGAAATGGAAAAAAGAACACATTGACACCGGTGTGTCAGACCCACCATACTTGCTCCGGACACTGCGAGAGGGCTGTACAAGCAATGATCACACGCACGGCACAGCGGACACACCAGGAACCGCGGTGTTGGCCGTCGAATGGCGCTAGCTGCGCAGCATTTGTGCACCGCCGCCGTCAGTGTCAGCCAGTTTGCCGTGGCATACGGAGCTCCATCGCAGTCTTTAACACTGGTAGCATGCCGCGACAGCGTGGACGTGAACCGTATGTGCAGTTGACGGACTTTGAGCGAGGGCGTATAGTGGGGATGCGGGAGGCCGGGTGGACGTACCGCCGAATTGCTCAACACGTGGGGCGTGAGGTCTCCACAGTACATCGATGTTGTCGCCAGTGGTCGGCGGAAGGTGCACGTGCCCGTCGACCTGGGACCGGACCGCAGCGACGCACGGATGCACGCCAAGACCGTAGGATCCTACGCAGTGCCGTAGGGGACCGCACCGCCACTTCCCAGCAAATTAGGGACACTGTTGCTCCTGGGGTATCGGCGAGGACCATTCGCAACCGTCTCCATGAAGCTGGGCTGCGGTCCCGCACACCGTTAGGCCGTCTTCCGCTCACGCCCCAACATCGTGCAGCCCGCCTCCAGTGGTGTCGCGACAGGCGTGAATGGAGGGACGAATGGAGACGTGTCGTCTTCAGCGATGAGAGTCGCTTCTGCCTTGGTGCCAATGATGGTCGAATGCGTGTTTGGCGCTGTGCAGGTGAGCGCCACAATCAGGACTGCATACGACCGAGGCACACAGGGCCAACACCCGGCATCATGGTGTGGGGAGCGATCTCCTACACTGGCCGTACACCACTGGTGATCGTCGAGGGGACACTGAATAGTGCACGGTACATCCAAACCGTCATCGAACCCATCGTTCTACCATTCCTAGACCGGCAAGGGAACTTGCTGTTCCAACAGGACAATGCACGTCCGCATGTATCCCGTGCCACCCAACGTGCTCTAGAAGGTGTAAGTCAACTACCCTGGCCAGCAAGATCTCCGGATCTGTCCCCCATTGAGCATGTTTGGGACTGGATGAAGCGTCGTCTCACGCGGTCTGCACGTCCAGCACGAACGCTGGTCCAACTGAGGCGCCAGGTGGAAATGGCATGGCAAGCCGTTCCACAGGACTATATCCAGCATCTCTACGATCGTCTCCATGGGAGAATAGCAGCCTGCATTGCTGCGAAAGGTGGATATACACTGTACTAGTGCCGACATTGTGCATGCTCTGTTGCCTGTGTCTATGTGCCTGTGGTTCTGTCAGTGTGATCATGTGATGTATCTGACCCCAGGAATGTGTCAATAAAGTTTCCCCTTCCTGGGACAATGAATTCACGGTGTTCTTATTTCAATTTCAAGGAGTGTAGAAGCATACCGACTTGTTCTTCGAAGGAATACATCATTCACATTCGCTTGATTCAACGATACCAGTCTTACCGTTCCTATTAGTGTTGTATTGCGAAACCGTCGAACGGTGTTTACATGTCAATGTCACGTTAGATGGATACCCGTATTCGGCAAATATTTACTATTTGCACGATATACGAGAGAGAATTTTCAGAGCATGTGCTTCGATAAGTGCCGAAGTGATAAGGAGTACCAATCAATCCATGATAAGAAGATTGCAGCACTGCACAGATACCAATGGTCATCACTTCGAACACCTTCTGTAAATGGACCTTCTTGCCACCTTTTTGGCCTTCGCTGACCTGCAAAGACATTACTGTTACACATCATTGGATTCGTCTCGATAGCCGCTATCAGAAAATGAGTACCAAACTATAGGATTCCATTTAAGAAAAACAAAGTTGACCTTCATATCTCTGACGCGACCCCACCTAGCAACAAAAAACCAACATCATATTATGGCCCACATTGTCCCATGCAACATTTGTCCCACAAACTTTTCAGCTACTATCACACTTTCGGATTTATTCTAGGTGGCAACAGTTAGTGACTAACTCTGTATAAAGCAGTTGTGAAAATGACTTTGCGGAAGTGCAACTGTGAATTTCTCAGTTTGATGGAAAGTGTCATAAGCAGGGAGGCAGAGGACCCAGTGAAGTCGGTTCTTGCGCCTTGCGCAATGCTTATTGAAATGACTTAGTCAGTGTAGAAAACAAAACATAACTTTCCTTGTTAGTATGGTTACTTAAGTGGTCGCTCCTAAGGGTTGGTTGGGTTGATTTGGGGGGGAAGAGTCCAAACGGCGAGGTCATCGGTCCCATCGGATTAGGGAAGGATGGGAAAGGAAGTCGATCGTGTCCTGTCAAAGGAACCATCCCGGCATTTGCCTGAAGCAAATGAGTGGTGGCTCACTAAAGTAACAAAAATATATAATTTCGTTTTTAAGGCGGTTAGAGGAGAAAATTTTCAAGGGTTGATGACAGTTTCAATATCGAAAAATGTATTAAAATGTAGTTTTCTTATGTGTTCTCGGATTTGTATGTCTCTTCCATTTGATAAGTTAAACAACTAGAAAGTAAGCAAGTACTGTGGGTATAAAATCAACTTACTTCTGAGTTCAGGTTGTTTCTTTCTACTTACCTTTGTTAACAAATGCAAAAGAGTACAATTTCTTAACTTACAGTCTTACTTCGACTTTGTCGGGACCATCCGACCGCCGTGTCATCCTCAGATAAGGATGCGGATAGGAGGGGCGTGTGGTTAGCACACCTCTCTCACGGTCGTTATGATGTCTTTTTTTTTTTTTTTTTTTTCCGGAGCCGTGATCTGCATCGCTAAACGATTCACATCACGGCAGGCAATAAGACAATCCTTGCCACAATGACCCACTGCAAAGAGAACGTTGGTGTTGCTCAAAACACCAACACATCACTTTCTCAAGGCTTCGCTTTAGATCAACAGCGCATGGCGGCCCGGACAGTCACCCATCCAAGTGCCAGCCACGTCCGACAGCGTTTAACTTCGATAATCTGATGGGAACCGGTGTTTCCACCGCGGCGAGGCCGTTGCCCCACCTTGATCAGTTAAACTTCCGTTAAATCGAACTTTCAGTAATTCTAACTTCATGTTAGATTCCTTGAACGTGGAATTATCAAGAGTGAACCCTATGTATAAATGCACGCAGGTATCTCAGCAAGTCTAGACGCATTTCCATTATTGAGCGAATTCAATTGACTTTTTGTTTGGAAATCACTTATCCTAGTATGTCATTTTGGTGTTTGAGACATGAATGGAAGGATGAAGCTATGTTGTGCTTTTGCTTAGTGTAATAATTTCGATTGTCTGAACTGAGTATTTAGCTTTCTCTCTGTAGTCGTCTTTTTCGTATGGTAATGAAAGACTGAAAAGATTATTCCGACCCGATTACTGATTTTACGCACGACCCAGACTTCTTAGCATTTATTGCCAGACCCATTGACAAAATTTTGGAATTTGTTGAATGCTTTCTGTGTTGCTCCCCTTGGCTTCGTTCAACTTTGTATGTCAACACTTCTTTGATTTCGCTTAAACCTTTGACGATGCTCTCTTTGCTTTCGTAGCTATCTTTTAATGCAGCAGTTATACCATGGCTGGTGTACTCCATCCGTTACAAGCCCCGTCGGCACATACTGATGTACGATGTACTGTACAATACTTCCTAATTTTGTCCATTTCTTATATTAATGCGTGGCATCTTCTTTGAACATGCCCGAAAGAACAGATACCACACATTCATATAAATGATTCGCCTCGATGGGCAATGAATCCTCCAGCTTCAGGGGGGATGTACAATTACGTCTGAACTCCTGCGTGAATCTCAAAGTAGCGAGCGTGGAGAACAGGGAAAGGGACCGTGGGTTGGTCGCGCTAGGTGTGAATGTGGGTCGGCCGAGAGGCGTGCCGACATGGTCCGCACAAGGGTGATGAGCACTGTGTCTTGGTGGCAGAGTGGTTGACGCAACTGCCTAGTGAGCTGGAGATCCCAGGGTCGAACCCTGGTCTGCCATACGTTTTCACTCGTCGTCGCTGATTCCGCATAAAGCCACGATGCAACTGACATCAATAGTCCCTTCCCTTTGCCTTCCTTCCTCACCCACCCCCCCCCCCCCCACCCCTCACCGACCATTTACATATAAATTATTCATTTGTGCTCCACATCTTCGTTCACAGAACGCAATATTTGATGTTGACTGCTCAGATACTCTGAATTTTTTTCCTGTCACTCTCGTTAATTGCGAATGTATCCTACTGGTAACAAATCTAGTGGTCTGCCTCCACAGTTCTGTGACGTCTTCCTTAAATTCGACCTGGTGGAGATCCCAAATACTCGAGCCTCGAGAATGTCTCGCACATCTGCTACATATGGAGCTCTCTGCAGGGCTCCCAGCAATGATGCAACAGACTTAGAGGGCTTGTAGAGGAACCCTTGAGGAACAAATCGAGGGTAGAAACCCATGTCCAGGAACGTTATCCAACGACACTACAAAGCGTCAAAGTTATAGGCGTCATTGCCTGCCAGTACGCCACCCCTTCAGCGGCAGTGTTTTTCGTTATATAGGAGAAAAATAAACTACAGATGCAAACCCGTGTCCGAAACCGTCATCCATCAAAACAACACAGCATCACATTCATCGGAGATAAGACTTTTCTACGCTGTAGCTAGCTCCACCTTCTCCATTGCCGATAGTGTCAATCAGTTGCGATCACAGAGTAACAAACAACACTGTGAGACGTTCTATGGTCTGGCAGTGTACAAAGTCACGTTTGCTGCTGAAGGGGTAGCATAGTGGCAGGCGTCGGCGCCTGTAACTTTGTAACTTCGACGTTCTGTAGCGTCGTCGGATGTTGTCTTCAGACATGAGTTCCTATCATCGATGTGTTGCTCAAGATGCTCTCTACAATCCCTCGAAATATATCGCAACATTTCTGGGACATCCTGTGTAAGTCGAATCCGGTTTATTGGAAGAATTTTAGAAAAATGTACCTACTTTCCTAGAAGTCGACCATATACGTTTCATTTCATATCGCTTTGCAGCATTACACCTAGATATTTAATTGACGTGGCTGTATCAGGTAGCACTCCCCTGGTAGAATTTTACACACAGCGTAATTTAGTCATCGCTAGTCCTTGGTTTGAAGATCATGAAAGAAAGCTGTACACATGGAAGAGACCTGACGACGCCGGAAGACTTCAGACTGATTATATAGTGGTTAATGGTAAGACAGAGATTTCGGTACCAGATTTTAAATTATTAGACAGGGGCAAATGTGGACTCTGGCCACAATTTATTGATTATGAACTGTGGATGAAAACGAAAGAAATTTCAAAAAGGTAGGGAATTAAGGAGATGAGACCTGGATATGTTGAAAGAACCAGATGTTGCTGAGAGTTTCTGAGGGAACATTAGGGAACGACTAACTAGAACAAGTGAAAGGAACACTGTAGAAGACGAATGGACAGCTTTAGGAGATGAAATAGTGAAGCCCACAGAGGATCAAATAGATAAAAAGACAAGGCCTAATAGAAATCCTCGATAACACAGGAGACACTGAATTTTATCGATGAAAGGAGAAAATATAAAAATGCAGCAAATGAAACAGGCAAACGGGAATACAAAAGTCTAACAAATGACACTGACAGTAAGCAGGAACGGCTACGTGGCAAATGTAAGGATAAGCATATTTCAACAAGAGGAAGATGTATACCGCCTACAGGAAAATTAAAGAGGTCTTTCGAGAAAAGAAAAGCAACTGTATGAACATCAAGAGCTGAGGTGGAAAACCAGTAGTAAGCAGAGGAGGGAAAGCTGGTCAAAGTGCCGTCAATGCGAACAAGAGGTGACCGAGACGTGTAACCAATGGCTGCCCATACCATCACGCCGGGTGATACGTCAGTATGGCGATGACGAATACACGCTTCCAATGTGCGTTCTCCACGATGTCGCCAAACACGGATGCGACCATCATGTTGCTGTAAACAGAACCTGGATTGGAAACTTTCCTCATGTCAGCACGTTGTAGGTGTCGCCAACGGCGCCAACCTTGTGTGAATGCTCTGAAAAGCTAATCATTTGCATATCACAGCATCTTCTTCCTGTCGGTTAAATTTCGCGTCTGTAGCACGTCATCTTCGTGGTGTAGCAATTTTGATGGCCAGTAGTGTATTTTTATGGAGTGTAGTTATGTGGAAGTGAAACATGGATGATAAACGTTTTGGCCAGAAGAGAGTAGAAGCTTTTGGAATGTGATGCTACAGAAGAATGCTCCTCTAATGAGAAGGTACTGAATAAAATTTGGGAGAAAGAAATTTGTGGCGCAAGATCAGTTGACAGTCCACGTTCTGAGACATCAAGAGATCACTAGTGCAGTATTGGAGGGAAGTGTGGTGGATAAAAGTTGTAGAGGGAGATTCAAATGGTTCAAATGGCTCTGAGCACTATGGGACTTAACATCTGTGGTCATCAGTCCCCTAGAACTTAGAACTACTTAAACCTAACTAACCTAAGGACATCTCACACATCCATGCCCGAGGCAGGATTCGAACCTGCGACCGTAGCAGTCGCGCGGTTCCGGACTGCGCGCCTAGAACCGCTACACCACCGCGGCCGGCTGTAGAGGGAGACCAAGAGATGAATTCAGTTATCGGTTTCAGAACGATGTAGGTTGCAGTAGTAATTCAGAGATGAAGAGGCTTGCATAGGATAGAGTAGCATGGAGAGCTGCTCAGTCTTCGGACTGAGGACGACAACAACAACACGCTCATTGGACAGATGACATGATCTTATTTAACAATTCCGAGAAACGCTACAAGTAACATTTTGCTTACTGTCATGACATCAAGACTTGTGTTTTGTATGCTGTTGTAAACAATGAGATCGCTAGCGCTTCCTGATCAGTCGGGAATTTCATTCGTCAAAGTATCACATAGATCTTTCATATACATCTTCCAGACCACCTCTTGATGTTTTGTAATTTACTTTTTCAATTCATTTCGGAAATTCGTTCGGGGTGAATTAAAATTCTTTCTGTATCGAGAGGAACAGCCGTGCATTGCGCAATACCACTCTTACGCGCTACAACACAGAGTGAGTCAAAAAGGACTTTACAACTTTGGAAAAGTATAGAAATTTATTGAGATATCTTACAGAATCGGTAGATGTGACATTTTGTAGCAAACAACCTCAAGTTTGATACACCTAGAGCATCAGTACCCCATTCCGCCACCAGGAGTGCCAGTGTGGTGCACATGTAAAATGGCTCACCACCTCATTTCCTGACGGAAGTTCAGGTTTCCTCGATAATCGCTTCACAGTTGGTGGATTGCCCGTGGAAGGCTAATTGCATGGCCATCTCGCTCCCCAGACTTGACGCAACTGGATTTCTTTCTCTGAGATTTCATTAAAGACTTTGTGTATGTTCCTCCCCTACCGAACAATTTAGCCGACCTGAAAAATCTAATCTAGGCAGTCGTTGCACAAGTTACACCCGATTTGCTGCAACGAGTGCGGGAATAAATTGTTTACCTGTGAAATGTTTGCTGCATCACAAAGCGTAGTCACATCGAAGCAAAACGACATTTTACACTTTTATGTGAAATTTGAGGTTGTTTACTACAAAATGACACATCTATTGATTCTGTAAGTCATGTCAATAAAAGTCTGCATCATTCTAAAGTTGTAAAGTTCTTTTTGATTCAGTCTGCGTATTGCACAATTTACTGAGCGAGCATCAATATTTTAAAGCTCTGCAGTCTTCTTCAATACATTGTGCAGGTCGTCAACAGCGATCTCAAACGGTCAACGTTACTGCGCAGTACTCACTATCGAGTAATAAATAATGAGCTGTGAGGTCCTCTTAGGCCGCTGTTCCAACTGCCAACGGTTTAGGACTGATTGGGAGTATAAAATAAACTGTTGTTTTAACTATGAAACATTACATTCGGCTGTATAATTTGTGTAATTTTGCCCGTCTGTAATGTTTAGCTATATTGTACTCGTATTATGGACAGTGGAAGACGGCTGATGAAATTGTGAAACTTTATGCGAAAACTGATGCTAACCTCCAGGCGACGAAATTCTCGCAGAGACTGATGAAACTTCGCATCATTTTCAGTGTCGGCAAGTTTTTTTTTGGGGGGGGGGGGGGATATTTTTGCTCCACTTTCTCAAGGGAACATTTCAGGCTCCATGCAAATAGTTTCGACCGTACAAACCTTGTACCAACCTTTTTTATTTTTACTTTCAGCTTCTTTTTGCGCCTCTTACAGTATAAGCCTTGCTGCAGGCTTTGTTGATTCGTCCTCGGTATCGGTATCACCATGCAGTTTCCACTTCTCTAAAGCTCTGAACACACTCACTCACACTGTCTGTTACTTAGAAGATGTGTCAGGTGAGTAGCCACTGAACTAAATAATTGAGCCGATACAAACTAGCTTTACAAGCGACGAGGCCAACATAGCAGATCAGTGACACACGGACACCATCATTACCTAATACAATGTCAGGTTCCAGGGTGCTTTTATTCTTGCCAAACAGCCATGGACACACCGACGCAAAATAAAAAAAGCCAAGGAAATGATTCTGCATCAGGGAGGACGGCTACAAGCCCTCAGCGATCTGTTTAACAGTGATCTCTAACCAAGGGCGTGGGAGAGTTTGTTGGGCAGCGTCTCCCTAAAATAAGAGTACAACTCCATCAACAAACGGCTACAGGGGACATGACAGTCTGCATGCATGAATCCATCCACGAAAGTATTGCTCCTTCTACCTACCTCCCAATCGTCTTCTTATGAAGGCTTTGTAGAGAAGAAAGACTTCCTATAACGACGTTGGTGGTCGCATGACACCGTATCTCATCTCCGGGGACCATTCATTTCGAAAAATCGACAACGGCTGTTGGCTGTGGATCTGAACTACAGCTGTTACTTTATTCAATTTTATTTCGCAGTTCTCTACTGTACTTCAATTGATTTTTTATTCCGTTGGAATGTGTGGCTACAATACATTACCAAGAAAAACGTAATTTCATTTCGAAACTTTTTTAACACGTTGACTGCCCCGTGGCGGCGACTGGACACTGCAGAGTCTCACTCCCAACACCCTATGATCGCTGACGAACACGAACTCCACACTGTTTAGTACAATAACTCTTTGGACGGCTTTTTTGTAATACATTGACCGGGGCATGCGGTTTGTTGTTGAAAAATATACTGAGGTGACAAAAGGCATGGGACACCTCGTAATGGGTCGTCTCAGACCTCCTTTTGCCCGCCGTAGCGGAGCAACTCGACGTGGCGTGGCATCAATAAGTCATTGGAAGTCCCCTGGAGAAATACTGAACCATGCTGCCTCTATAGCCGTCAGTAATTGCGAAAGTGTTGCCGGTGCAGGATCTTGTGCACGAACTGACCTCTCGATTATGTCCCATTAACGTTCGACGGGTTTCATGGGGGGCGATATGCGTGGCCAAATCATTCGCTCGAATAGCCAGATTGTTCTTCAAACCAGTCACGAATAATTGTGGCCCAGTGACATAGCGCATAGTCATCCACAAAAATTCCAGCGTTATTTGGGAACATGAAGTCCATGAGTGACTGAAAATGGTCTCCAAGTAGCCGAACACAAAATATTTCCAGTCAATTGTCGGTTCAGTTGGACCAGAGGACCCAATCCGTTCCATGTAATCACAGCCCACACCATTATGGAGCATCCGCAGCTCGTGATCTAGTGGCTACCATTGCTGCCTCTGGATCATGGGGTTCCGGGTTCGGTTCCAGGCCAGGTTGGGGATTCTCTGCCTCGAGACTGGATGTTTGTATTGTCCTCATCATTTCATCATCAACATCATCATTAATCGCGACAGTGGCTGGACTGGACTGTGAATAAAAATGGACTGTGTAAAAATTGGGACTTTGTATGGGTGCTGATGAATGTGCAGTTGAGCGGCCCACAAACCAAACGTCATCAAACATCATCACCATTATGGAGCCACCACCAGCTTGCACAGTGGCTTCTTAACAACTTGAGTCCACGGCTTCGTGGGGTCTGCGCCACACACGAACCCTACCAGCAGCTCTTACCACATGAAATTGAAATGGGGGCTCACCTGACCATGTCAGAATTTTCAAGTCGTCTAGGGTCCAACCGAAATGGTCATGAGCCTCGGAGAGGAGCTGTAGTCAATGTCGTTCTCAAAGGCACTCGCGTCGGTCGTCTGCTGCCATAGCCCATTAACGACAACTTTCGCGGCAGTGTCCTAGTAGATACGTTCGTCGTACGTATCATACTGATTTCTGCGGTTGTTTCAGACACTGCTGCTTGTCTGTTAGCTTTGATAAGTCTACGCAAACGCCACTGCTCTCGGTCATTAAGTGAAGGTTGTCAGCCAGTGCACTGTCCACGGTGAGAGGTAAAACTAAAACTAACTAAACTCTTCTCGAAGGCCTAACGGTACCGACCGGCCGCCGTGTCATCCTCAGCCCATAGGCGTCACTGGACGCGGATATGGTGGGGCGTGTTGTCAGCACACCGCTCTCTCGGCCGTATGTCAGTTTCCGAGGCCGGAGACGCTACTTTTAATCAAGTAGCTCCTCAGTTTGCCTCACAAGGGCTGACTGCACCCGCTTGCCAACAGCGCTCGGCAGACCGGATGGTCACCCATCCAAATACTAGCCCAACCCGACAGCGCTTAACTTCGGTGATCTGACGGGAACAGGTGTTACCACTGCGGCAATTTAATATTCTCGGCACGCTCTTGACACTCTGGATCTCGGAATATTGAACTGCCTAATGATTTCCGGAAGGGAATGTCCTATGCGTCTAGCTCTAACTACCTTACCTCGTTCAAGTCTGTCCATAACCACGTAGGAAACCTTACATGAATCACCTGAGTACAAAAGACAGCTCCGCCAATGCACTGCCCTTTTGTATCTTGTGTATTCGACACTACCGCCATGTACATATCGCTGTCCCACGACTTACTCAGCTCAGTGTATACCACGAAAAAATATGGTCTGTAAATGCTATCTTGTATTGGCGACCTACTATCAGTTTAGCCTTTGTCGTAGTCGTAGGTTATTACAGTTCTACTTGCTGTAGATTTTTCGCAGTACTGCTTCTGTTGATAGACTGAAATCAGTTACAGGTGCAATATTTTGTTCAATGTTCCCATGGAGGCAACGAAGATTACCACACTTTCATGATCCAATATCAGGAAATACAGTTAGTGACTTGCCCGTCAGTTACACAAGGAAAAGGATAACAGAAATAGAAAAGTGCGAATAAGTTGTCAGTAGTGTTACTTGAAGATTTCTGAAGTGCTGGAAGGTCTGAAGCTTTAAAACGACTGAAGAAGATAGTCACTCTCTGTGAAACTTGCAACGAATAGCCCTGCCCGTCTTGTGATGCAGACCCACTGATTGCAATGTATCTGCATTCAACTAGCCTACTCGGTAAACTGTATAAGTTATCGCTTCCTTTCTTTTTGTTCACACTTTACCTGTTGTTTACAACTATTTTTTGTTTCAAATTCTCGCTTGTGAGATAATTAACCTGCAGTAGTCTGTGTTCTGAGGCGTGCTGAGTTCACAAAACTACAGGGAAGCTTGACGTATCTGCAGGCACCATAGATAAGTGTTTCAAAAACTTGACCTATATGGGGCATGTATAAAGAAGGATGAAGTGTAGCTATTTTACGTGCTTTCCAAATGTTTTTGTTAGGGTGAAGTGGCCTGATCTGCCCTGGCAGTTCCGCTGCCTGCGTACACTACAGGGTGAAAAGTATTTAAACTCTGGGAGGTGGTAGGGGACATCAAAACAAATATTTTTCCCTAATGTCATTCGTTCCTATGAGGAGTATTTAAACCGGTAGAGGAAGATTTCTCTGGCGGCAAATTAATTAAACCAAAAAACACTCTTCCATTTTTTATGACCAAGAGACAGCACATTAACACAACCCAATTTCAATTACAGTAGATTTTCAAAAATGCCTCCATTGGCACGTGAACAAAGGTTTCACCGTCGGATCATGTTCTGTCTGACACGGGAAAAAACCCCAGGAGTATCCTGAATTCTTCCTGCTGCTGCTGCTGCTGCTACTACTATCTGGGCAATCAGATTTTCTTCTGATGCAACAGGAGTTGCATAAACAAGGTTGCGCATCTCTCTCCATACAAAAAAGTCCAGAGGGGACATATATGAGGATCGAGCAGGCCATGGTACAGGATCACCTCTGCCAGTCCACGTTTCTGGTAACCGTCGATCCAGGAATCGACACACACGACTACTGAAATGTGCCGGCTCCCTGCCATGTTGGAACCAGATGCGTTGTCCTGTAGGGAGCGGGACGTCTTCCAGCAATTCTGGCAATGCTCTGGATGGATAATCAACTGGTTCCAGGTTGTAGACATGCTGTAAGTGAAATGGACGTAACGGTTGCTCTCGAAGGGCTGTTCTTACATTCGTCTGATTCGTCCCCATGTTACGTGCAATTGCACGAGTGCTGATAGAAGGATCCCGTTCCACATGCTGCAAGACAGCTTCCTCAAATCGCGGCGTTCTTACCGTGCGACGGCGTCCCTGTCCAGGTAATATGCTAAATGACCCGGTCTCACGCTGACGTTGGTACACAGCAGCAAAGGTCGTATGATGCGGTATACGGCGATTAGGATGTTGTTGTCGATAAACTCGCTGTGCAGCTCGTCTGTTGTGGTGCGCTACGTAGTACGCACCAACCATATCAGTGTACTCACTCCAGTTGTATCGCTCCATTAGTAAACAGAGGCAATGCACTACTGCACTGGTGGACAGCAATTGCCTACAACTGAAGAGCGTAATACGCCCTCTAACAACTGAAGATCGTAATACGGCCTCTAACAACTGAAGAGCGAAATACGGCCTCCATCGGTTTAAATAATCCTCATGAGAAAAAATGACATTAGCGAAAAATATTTGTTTTTATGTCCCCTACAACCTCCCCGAGTTTGTCGATTTAAATACTTTTCACCCTGTATATGTCAGGTGTGAAGCTCTTCTCTTCTTCTAGTGGCAATCAACGTGTCATGGAAAAAATAAGCCTATTTGATGTCCTTGCTCCGAATCTGATATAATAAACATTTTGTCGTAATTTAAATGTTTCCTTCATTTAATAGACTGAATTCAAATTCGTCAAATTTAAGGAATGGAGTAATCAGCCACTCGGATTAAGATTTCGTCTCAGGATTCAAAAATTATCCTGTGTTAGGACAGGTACGTCGACTGATTTTTATTTCGTCCCGTCTGCCTACATTACGTGCAGACGATGTAATGTAATATACACTATTTGATCGGACGTATCCACACATCAATCAGTGCACATTTATATGCGGTGTGTCCACCCTTCGCCTTGTTCTTAGAACACTTTCGATGAGGTGTCTGGATGTCTGGAGGAATGGCAGCTAATTCTTTCTCAAGAGCCGAAACCAGAGAAGGTAGCGATGTTGGGCGCTTGGGTCTGGAGCTTAGTCGACGTTCTAACTCATTCCGAAGGTCTGCCATTGGATTCATGTCGGGACTGTAGGCAGTCCAGTCCATTTCAGGAATGTTATTGTTCTCAAACAGTTGTCTCACAGATGCTGCAATATGACAGGGTGCATTGTCATGCTGATACAATCATCGTCTCTGTACTGTACCTGTGCTGTATGTGTTCATATCCTTCCGCATTTAGCGTTTCTTTAGGTACAATAAGGGAACACACAAACTACGAAAAACGCCCTCAATAACTTAACACCACCTCCTCCGTACTTCAGTGTCGCCACTATATTCTCCAGCCATCAGCAATCTTAAACCAAAACCCTTCCATCCACATCTACATCAGACTCCGCAAGCTATCTAACGGCGTGCGGTGGAGGGTACTTCCGGTGCCACTATCACAAATGTCACAGAGGCAATTGTCTAATTTACCAATAAGAATTCAACTACGTAGGTACGCAGCTGTGTTATTAAGATTATAGATTACAAGATTCTCATTAGATTATTGTATTTTTATCTTAAATACGGCTGTAATATTTCACGAGGACATGCAGCTTTACTGTATGATTAAATGATGATGGCGTCCTCTTGCGTAAAATATTCCGGAGGTAAAATAGTCCTCCATTCGGATCTCCGGGCGGGGACTACTCAGGAGGACGTCGTTATCAGGAGAAAGAAAACTGGCGTTCTACGGATCGGAGCGTGGAATGTCAGATCCCTTAATCTGGCAGGTAGGTTAGAAAATTTAAAAAGGGAAATGGATAGGTTAAAGTTAGATATAGTGGGAATTAGTGAAGTTCGGTGGCAGGAGGAACAAGACTTTTGGTCGGGTGAATACAGGGTTATAAATACAAAATCAAATAGCAGTAATGCAGGAGTAGGTTTAATAATGAATAAAAAATAGGAGTGCGAGTAAGCTACTACCAACAGCATAGTGAACGCATTATTGTGGCCAAGATAGACACGAAGCCCATGCCTACTACAGTAGTACAAGTTCATATGCCAACTAGCTCTGCAGATGATGAAGAAATTGATGAAATGTATGATGAGATAATAGAAATTATTCAGGTAGTGAAGGTAGACGAAAATTTAATAGTCATGCTTGACTGGAATTCGAGAGTAGGAAAAGGGAGAGAAGGAAACATAGTGGGTGAATATGGATTGGGGGAGAGAAATGAAAGAGGAAGCCGTCTGGTAGAATTTGCACAGAGCATAACTTAATCATAGCTAACACTTGGTTCAAGAATCATAAAAGAAGGTTGTATACATGGAAGAATCCTGGAGATACTAGAAGGTATCAGATAGATTATATAATGGTAAGACAGAGATTTAGGAACCAGGTTTTAAATTGTAAGACATTTCCAGGGGAGATGTGGACTCTGACCACAATCTATTGGTTATGAACTGTAGATTAAAACTGAAGGAACTGCAAAAATGTGGGAATTTAAGAAGATGGGACCTGGATAAACTGACTAAACCAGAGGTTGTACAGAGTTTCAGGGAGAGCATAAGGGAACAATTGACACGAATGGGGGAAAGAAATACAGTAGAAGAAGAATGGGTAGCTCTGAGGGATCAAATAGGGAAGGCAGCAGAGGATCAAGTAGGTAAAGAAACGAGGGCTAGTAGAAATCCTTGGGTAACAGAAGAAATATTGAATTTAATTGATGAAAGGAGAAAATATAAAAACGCAGTAAATGAAGCAGGCAAAAGGGAATACAAACGTCTCAAAAATGAGATCGACAGGAAGTGCAAAATGGCTAAGCAGGGATGGCTAGAGGACAAATGTAAGGATGTAGAGGCTTATCTCACTAGGGGTAAGATAGATACTGCCTAAAGGAAAATTAAAGAGACCTTTGGAGAAAAGAGTGCCACTTGTATGAATATCAAGAGCTCAGATGGAAACTCAGTTCTAAGCAAAGACTGGGCAAGCAGAAAGGTGGAAGGAGTATATAGAGGGTCTATACAAGGGCGATGTTCTTGAGGACAATATTATGGAAATGGAAGAGAATGTAGATGAAGACGAAATGGGAGATACGATACTGCGTGAAGAGTTTGACAGAGCACTGAAAGACCTGAGTCGAAACAAGGTCCCTGGAGTAGACAACATTTCATTGGAGCTACTGACGGCCTTGGGAGAGCCAGTCCTGACAAAACTCTACCATCTGGTGAGCAAGATGTATGAGAAAGGCGAAATGCCCTCAGACTTCAAGAAGAATCTAATAATTCCATCCCAAAGAAAGCAGGTGTTGACACATGTGAAAATTACCGAACTGTCAGTTTAATAAGTCACAGCTGCAAAATACTAACGTGAATTCTTTAGAGACGAATGGAGAAACTGGTAGAAGCCGACCTCGGCGAAGATCAGTTTGGATTCCGCAGAAATGTTGGAACACGTGAGGCAATACTGACCCTACGACTCATCTTAGAAAATAGATTAAGGAAAGGCAAACCTACATTTCTAGCATTTGTGGACTTAGAGAAAGCTTTTGACAATGTTGTCTGGAATACTCTCTTTCAAATTCTAATGGTGGCAGGGGTAAAATACAGGGAGCAAAAGGCTATTTACAATTTGTACAGAAAGCAGATGGCAGTTATAAAAGGCGAGGGGCATGAAAGGGAAGCAGCGGTTGGGAAGGGAGTGAGACAGGGTTGTAGCCTGTCCCCGATGTTATTCAATCTTAATATTGAGCAAGCAGTAAAGGAAACAAAAGAAAAATTCGGAGTAGGTATTAAAATCCATGGAGAAGAAATAAAAACGTTGAGTTTCGGCGATGACATTGTAATTCTGTCAAAGACAGCAAAGGACTTGGAAGAGCAGTTGAACTGAATGGACAGTGTCTTGAAAGGAGGATATAAGATGAACATCTACAAAAGCAAAACGAGGATAATGGAATGTAGTCGAATTAAGTCGGGTGATGCTGAGGGAATTAGATTAGGATATGAGACACATAAAGTAGTAAAGGAGTTCTGCTATTTGGGGAGCAAAGTAACTGATGATGGTCGAAGTAGAGAGGATATAAAATGTATACTGGCAATGTAAAGGAAAGCGTTTCTGAAGAAGAGAAATTTGTTAACATCGAGTATAGATTTAAGTGTCAGGAAGTCGCTTCTGAAAGTATTTGTATGGAGTGTAGCCATGTATGGAAGTGAAACATGGACGATAAATAGTTTGGACAAGAAGAGAATAGAAGCTTTCGAAATGTGGTGCTACAGAAGAATGCTGAAGATTTGATGGGTAGATCACATAACTAATGAGGAGGTATTGAATAGAATTGGGATGAAGAGGAGTTTGTGGCACAACTTGACAAGAAGAAGGGACCGGTTGGTAGGACATGTTCTGAGGCATCAAGGGACCACAAATTTAGCATTGGAGGGCAGCGTGGAGGGTAAAAATCGTAGAGGGAGACCAAGAGATGAATACACTAAGCAGATTCAGAAGGATTTAGGTTGTAGTATGTACTGGGAGATGAAGATGCTTGCACAGGATAGAGTAGCATGAAGAGCTGTATCAAACCAGTCTCAGGACTGCAGACAACAACAACAATTATTAAGGAATTTCTGGTACGTATTTTCAGTCATATTGTTACTTATCTCCTCAGGTAGACGCTTTACCAGTTGTACATCTGAATATCAAGGACCTTTTTTAACAATTCTCAGTCTATGTGGTATACTTCTCAACTGATCCTTATTTCTTATGTGACGTGAATGGGTATCTGCACTTTTTCTGGTAATATAATGTTCCACAAATGCTCAGTGAACTTACTGGGAACTCAGTGCTCTGATCGAGAATCAGACCTGCAGGCTGATTCAGCTGCCCCCACCGGTTGTCGTTTGATGCAACCCGCAATCTTATATCATGCCTTTATAAGCCATGTGCGAGATTTTCATATTCTCTCGCTCGCTACAGGCAGACTATTAATCGTACAGAAAAAGTGAACGGGACCTTTTTGTGGGAAATGTAATGTAGTTAAATTTAGTACTGGGATTGGTTTCCGATAGAGGCTGTAGTTTTCGTGTTATTCAAGAAAAACGAACAAAAGTGACCTTTAAACGCTCTCTCCCACTCGAATACTCGACCCTCACCAGTTAGGATTTCTAGTACGCTATTCAAGGCACTCGCTCTTACCACTGTACAAATATTTGCGACTGTACGAACTGTTGCCCCATTTGACAGTGTTTAGTCTTCATTGACTGTGTAAGCGTTCGACGAAATATTGTCTAAGAGAAGATTGAATACACTGATTTCGAAAACCTTCTGCTCATGTAACAGGTACTTTAGGAAATGCATTCAACAGCTGAGCAAAACTGACTTTTGTTTGGCCCCGTGCTGCGCATGTGAACACTGCCATGAAATAAAACTTTAAACTTCATGAAATGCAAAATTTGAAATAAAGGAAATGAATCCAATTAAATGCCAGAAAACTAGTTACGCGCACAATGAAAACTATGTAACTAAAATGCAGTACCCAAACACATTATGAAGGATGCGTGATATTAGTTGCAATGTTAAATATCCACAAACATAAATTACTGCTCTACTCGGACGACAATAATTGTTTGGAATTATCGCCATTATTCACTGAAAATTAATGTACTTGTTAGCACGACAGCTGACAAACCTGACTACACACTATTTGCAAAAGATGCAAGGTGAGAGCTGAACTGAAATAAAAGTGACTTACCTCTTGCTCAGCAGGGTTTTTCTGTCTGGAGTACTGACATTCTCGAAAGCAAATACAAATCAACAGATGCAGCAACTAAAGATAAATAGTCTACTCTAATTTTTTTTGTCAGGAACAATCTGTTGTTTCGTGTGGCGTAAGGTGCAATGCACTCGTGATAAAAATTCAAAATTTTACTATGAATCTTGGAGGTGGGTTTCACTTTAAATAAACTCGTTTCTGAGAACTAAAGATCCGGTTATTGAGATAAAGCACAACATAAGAAGAGTCTAATAATTACAAAATTCTCTCATTACAAAGAAACTACAAACATACCTTTTAAAAATTCCTTCAAAATCTGCTCCATCAGTATAAAGAACAAGAAAGAGTTACATACCAGTTGTCATCTCCATAATAAAGTATTCTAGATATCTTCCCCCAGATTCACAGAAAACAGATCTCATTCTTTGAAAAACTCAACTGCACACTACTACGCCTCAAATAAGAATGTCTCAGCGCTGCACAACTGACTTATTAACAAGTGAACTACAGATGACACTAAACACAAAGTGAAGGATCTTAATCGATACTCCTGCAGTGCACTCATTCATCTTTGTACCAGTCCAGTAAAGACGAATTATTTACAATAGCAGAAAATATATGAGAAACACAAATTGTTCTTATTACGTCACCGTCTTAGTTGAGCACTTAGAAATTATAAAACTGACGTTTGTGTAAATTGTACCTAACAATTTTGTGAATTTTAACAGCATAAAATAAACAATCACGTCGTTGTATTCGTCAGACCTTCTGAGGGCTAAGTTTGGATCGAATTGTTAACGTAATTTGTTTTAGCGTAACTTTTACAAAAGCCGTTTTTCTTTCATTTCTCTCACGAGCATCTTTAAATTAACAATGTTAACGAAATATCTGACTATGCGGCTGGTGTAATAGCCCAATAGCAATAGAGGCCAAAAAATGTCGAATATTGGGAATAGTTTGTGTAGTCGGAAATTATTCCACAGTGAGAGGAGGGAGCACTGCGAACAACATACAAGAAACCCTGACTGGTGAGGGATGAGTGTGGGATGGAAGTGCGTTTGAAGATCACTTTAGTACGTTTTTCTTGAATAACTCGAAAACCGTAGCTCCCAGAGGAAACGTATCCCAGTACAGTATTTAACTACTTTACATTTCGCACAATAAAATCCTGTTCATTTTTTCTGTAGGACTAACAGTTTGCGCCTAGCGAGCGAGAGAATATGAATATCTCACGCGTGGATTATGGAGGCCAGATTTAACATACTGGGTTGCATAAAACGACAGCGGTTGGGGCCGCTGAATCACCATGTATATCGGACACACTTATAAGCGTAAATACGTCAGCATGTCAAAAGGATTCGGTCGTCATGCGATATCAGTCCATATAGATATATTATTGTCTCAGAAGGCTGCTTATAAGGCGCTAGGCTGTCTTGTGATCAATTTCAATGTCAATGTTCGATGTGGAGACCCGCAAAGACCAACTTGAGTTAAAAATCAAGTTCCAACTGTAGGGCAGGTCTATAAGAGGCTATTTGAGGAATGAGACAAGTGGAACTGCAGTTCATTTGCCAGTATGACAGTTCGAACGCTGGGCGATTCGTGGTAGCAAAACCACAATACAGTGCAGGTGCGACTCATCAATGATTCACTCATACGTGACGTGAACAATGCATTGTGGGTAATGGCATGTGCAACATTTACGTAGTACCTATTAGTGCCCTGTTAGCAACGGCAGATAGAGGTACTGGGTACACGTAGGAGGCCATCTGGACGCGATATGTAGTGCCGCACAGCTCATTTATATTTGCTAATGACCCATTAGGGCGGCATAGTGGCAACGTGGAAAATCGATAACTTCCTGGTCTGAGATGACTGTCCTGTCAGAATATGACCCCTGGCCGCGGCAAACAAATTTATTTAGTTGAAGTCAGGCGCAGATTCAGGAGTGGGAGGGGGTGATTTTCACGGTCATGACACGTTCCCCTACAAACATTTTAGTACAGGCGTTAATATTTCTACATACCGTGTGTTTCAAAATAAATATCGCGGTTTTAAGGCTTTGCAGCACGTATTACATTCAACTTAAACAATTATAAATAAAACATCAAATGAAAGAGCAACTCAGTTTTGTTTGTATATCTGTATACTTCTGCATCCATTGTTTCCTGTTCTTCTGTCAGAAAGCGTTAGTAGCAAAGATGGCGACTCGTGAAAAGAAGTCGTTTTATGTTTTACAGTTTGCAACGCCTGAATCTGTTGTTATAACACAACGTGTGTTCCGTATTAAAATTCCATTGTAATACTCCAAGTGATAATAATATCCGTAGATGATAGTCTGAAGATACCGGCTGTCTTTGCAAAGAGTACAACTCGACCAGGAATGACTGAAGTACGTGCTGAACAAGTGAGAGAGTCTTACACGAACAGCCTCAAGATTAGTTCGAAAGGCTAGTCGTGAATTAGCATTTCAAGTGATCTCTGTGTGGAAATCATTAAGGAGACGCTTACAACTACGTCCTTACCGTTTGCAATTGCTACAAGTTCTAAAGACTAGAGTTTGTGTGCCAACTTCTCAAACGAAATGTTGCACCATGACGCTGTAGATTTTCTGCGTCATTATGACTTCAGTGATGAATCGATATTTCAAGTGACTAAAAATCGGAGGTCATAACAGTCCCCACGAGATGGTGCAGATGCAACGAGACTCTCATATATTGTTTTTTCTTTTTTTTTTTGTGCCACATCCAGGCTGAAAGTGTATGGGTCTTTCTTTTTCGGTGAAGCAGCTGCAACTGGTGTTTCTTATCTTAATGTGCTAGAACTAAGGCTCTTTCCTCGATTGGAAGGAGTTGCACCAACTAACTTTACTTGACAGAAAGATTGTGCGCCACCCCATTACACGATTGGTTAAATGACGTTGTACCAGACAGCTGGATTGGCCACAAGAGGCCGGATGACAGAGATTGTTTCGCATGTCCTCCACGTTCACCCGATCTGGCGCCGAGCCATTTTCACATTTGGTGGTTCATAAAGGACTACTTGCCACACAGGTCTGAAGCAGTTGTTGCAAGGACTACTCCAGACATTCTGATGAAGGTTTGGGAAGAACTCGCCTATCGACTCTATGCGATGAATGGTACTCACACCGAACACTTAGTTGCTCTCTCATTTTATGTTTTATTTGTAATGGTACGTTGAATGTAATAAATGGTACAAAGCTTTACAGCCCCGATATTCATTTTGAAACACCCGGTATATAAATTTAGCAATTTCAAGGCGACTTTCTGACAATAAAGTAGCACGAAAGTAAAGCTAGGACCAATCTAGGACACTCCGCAGTTGTTTATGTGAAGGCCTGCCCACGTGCGTGGTCTGCGGACTGATGATTCGTCCGTCCACAGGGAGAACCGGCGAAGCACGGGAAGTTAAGTAAGAGAAGACAAAAGGGGGAAAACCGTCCACTAAGAAACAATAACGGAAAAACTAATTTCCCGAACGTAGTTGATAAAGATTGTAGCAAACACCATTACCCATATTTACAGGTTCGCTTAGCCATGTCTGCATACCTGCGTTCACAATCGTAGTACTAATTAAAATACTGATACGGGCGAGTAAACACTTAGAATTTTTGAGACATTATGCTAAACTGTTGCACCAAGCACTGATGTAAACACATTATCTATACTACTATATAAAGCTGTTTAACGTGGTAACCCAAAATTTTCGAAAGGTACTGGACTGATATACTTCATACTTTTGTACGATGCACTAATAAACATTCATATGGACATGTGCTATTTACGATGCATCAATCAACATTCATACGGACGTTATGTGAAAATGTACGGTTTCCTTTTCTTTCTTGCAGGCAGTTCTAACTAAGATAGCAGGACATGTGAGCCATTAAATAAATTCAGAATGAATTTTTCACTCTGCAGTGCAGTGTGCACGGATATGAATCTTCCAGCCAGTTTAAAACTACATCGTGCATCGAGAGTCGAACGCGGGACCTTCGCCTTTCGCGAGCTTCCCAAGCACGACTCGTCTTCACAGCTTTACTTCCGGCAGTACCTCATCTCTTATCTTTCGAACTTCACAGAAGTTCTCTTGAGAAACTAGCAAGACTAGCACTCCTGAAAGCAAAGATATCGCGGAGACATGGGTTAGCCACAGCCTGGGTATTGTTTCCAGAATGAAATTTTCGCTCTGCAGCGGAGTCTACGCTGATATGACACTTCCTGGCAGATTAAACCTGTGCTGGATCGAGATTCGAACACACAACTATGTGCTGTTTTGATTTCTTCGTCGCCGTCGGTTTTACAAGAAACAGGAAAGTTATATTTATATTTATAATACTAGTATGCTTCTGAACCGTCGGAAACTTCCTAATCCTAACCACTCGCAGATTAAAACTATGTGAAATAATGTCACTGAAGCTACAATACTCACAGATCCAGCAGCTGGCAAGATCTCATTCGTACCATGTACACCAATGGATCCCATAGATTTACCCATTCATTTTAAGCGACTTAAATCCCCAATCAAGGTTTCGTTCTGTAGTAACGATAAACAAGGCTCAAGGTCAGAGAAGGGGAACGGGGAGATGTTTATGTTTTCTTTATGTAAGTAGGCTGTTTAGGTTCTTATATTGGTAACGCCGCCGCCACGTAGCGCTCTCTATATGAAAATCACTTGAGAAAATTTTAGCTTTTGACCAACATTGTATCAATACGTGTGTGCATTTGATTTCTTTGTTATTGTAATTGTGAAAAAATTTTAACAAATATGTATTGGCCACTGCCCAAAACAATTTGTAAAATTTTTTGTGGGCAGCATGGGGGCTATGTAAGTAGGCTGTTTATGTTTTCTTTATGTAAGTAGGCTGTTTATGTTTTCTTATTGGCAACGTTACGTAGCGCTCTATATGAAAATCACTGGCTGTGCTGTGTGCAGTCTGTGGCTGGTTTGCATTGCTGTCTGCCATTTTAGTGTTGGGCAGCTAGATGTGAACAGCGCGTAGCGTAGCGCAGTTGGAGGTGAGCCGCCAGCAGTGGTGGTTGTGGGGAGAGAGATGGCGGAGTTTTGAAATTTGTAAAACTGGGTGTCATGAACTACTATATATATTATGATGTTAAGGTAAATACAATGTTTGTTCTCTATTAAAATCTTTCATTTGCTAACTATGCCTACTAGTAGTTAGTGCCTTCCGTAGTTTGAATCTTTTATTTAGCTGGCAGTAGTGGCGCTCGCTGTATTGCAGTAGTTCGAGTAACGAAGATTTTTGTGAAGTAAGTGATTTGTGAAACGTATAGGTTAATGTTAGTCAGGGCCATTCTTTTGTAGGGATTTTTGAAAGTCAGATTGCGTTGCGCTAAAAATATTGTGTGTCAGTTTAAGCACAGTCATGAATAATTGTTCTAAGGGGACGTTTCAATATATATATATATATATATATATATATATATATATATATATGTGTGTGTGTGTGTGTGTGTGTGTGTGTGTGTGTGTGTGTGTGTGTGTATGTATATATATATATATATATGTGTGTGTGTGTGTGTGTGTGTGTGTGTGTGTGTGAGTGTGTGTGTGTGTGTGTGCGTGCGTGTGTGTGTCTGTGTATGTACAGCATGCACAGCAAATATTACGGAGAAGTGCTACTAATGTGAGGTTTTCACATAAATGATTAGTAGTCAGTCATATTGTTATCCAATCAACAGATTGTAACAATACACAGAAAATGTATTTTCTGTGCAGAAATACATTTTTTTAAATGGAATAATGCCTATGGTCATTAACAAACTAAGAGTATGGTAAGTCAGAACGTCAGTGGTGTTTGTTGCAGGACACTAGTGCGAGTCGTTTACCATGTATCACATTTTGAAAAGTTCCCACATCGACACTGCCTGCACTAGCACACACTAAAGAACAACTTAAATGCATACACTATTTATGTGGATTCTGATCAGCACCGAACAACTGACCATCACATATTGTGGTCAAAATGATCACCGGCAGCGGTAATACACGCTTCCAGTCGGGTACCAAACGTTGCTCCACACAAGCTAGCATTTCATCGGAGATGTCCGAGAAGGCTGCAGTAATAAGTCGTCACACATCATCGGGTGTAGTTAATATGTACTTTTAGACAGCGTCTTTCAGCTTTCCCCGCAGCAAAAAGTCTACAGGCGTCAAATCCGGGGAAAGGGCCGGCCAAGGTACAGGTCATCTTCATCCACTCCAACGATTTGGAAACAATTCATGGAGACAAGCTGTAGTACTTCGTGCGCTATGGCCTGAACAGCTATCATGTTTGTACCAGAGGTTCCTCCTAATCTGCACAGGAACATCTTCTAGCATCCGTTGAAGGTGGTCTGTTAGGAGGCTGTGATACTTGTACACGGTCAGTGTTCCGTCTATGGAAACTGGCCTATGACATGGTGGTTCACTATTCCACACCACACGTTTCCACTTCATGGACGCTGACGTTCCACCTGATGAACGCTACGCCGACTGTCAACAGACCATTAGCGCATATTTCGACGGTTTACCTGGCCATGATTGGTAAATGTGGCCACATCACTAAACAATGTACCTGATACATCTAGAGTGTCCTGTCTTAATGCCCACGAACAGAAGTTAACATGATTCGCAAAATCTTTTCCATGCAGCTCTTGATGGAGAGAGATGTGATAAGGATGGAATCTATGTCTATGGTGAACGTATAGGACACTTGCCTGACTCATGCCACTTCCTTGTGTGATTGTCCGAGAGCTAATCTTATATCAACTGCAACAGCAGCAAGAACATTAATTTCCCGCTCTTCTGTCGTCGCTTGTATCCTTCTGTTGCCGGCCGTTGTGGCCGAGCGGTTCTAGGCGCTTCAGTCTTGAACCACGCGACCGCTATGGTCGCAGGTTTGAATCCTGCCTCAGGCATGGGTGTGTGTGATGTCCTTAGGTTAGTTATGTTTAAGTAGTTCTAAGTTTTAGGGGACTGATGATCTCAGATGTTAAGTCCCATAGTGCTCAGAGCCATTTGAACCATTTTTTTAATCCTTCTGTTACGTTGTCTAGGTGTTACACTACCACTCCCACGTAATTAGTTCCTTTTCACCCTCTGCAGCTCCCTCTAGTACCATGGATGTATTTCCCTGATGTCTAAACAGATGTCCTATCATCCTGTCCCTTGTCCTTGTCAGTGCTCTCCACTTATTCCTTTCCTCTCCAATTCTGCACAGAACCTTCTTATTGCGTACCTTAAAGGCCATCTAATTTTCAACATTCGCCTGTAGCTGCATATACTGTACAAGAACGAAATGCATTCTCCCTACACTCTCCTTATACCATGAGCATGTTGGCTTTTTCTGCATTGGTAAATCCCATAGTCAATTCACGATCTACTACTTGGGCTGCCACACACTAACTGACTAGCAAGTCGCAATGTACTCAAGGAACAAGCAACCACACTGTAAGCAAATAAAACATCATCATACCAAGCAACTACGCAGGCTGAATGGCACAAACAAGTGTCAGTGTGGGAACTTTTAAAAATGCGATATCTCGTAAATGACTCACCCTAGACTCCTGAAATAAACATCACTAACATTCTGATTTATCCTACTTTAGTTTGTTAATGTCAATAGACATTGTTCCATTTAAAAAGTGCATGTATGCAGAAAATGCACTTTCTAACTCTTATTACAATCTTTCGACTGATTAACAACACGAGCCCCTCACTACCAATCCATTCCGTGAAAACTGCTCATCAATAGCATTTTCCATTACCACAATATTTATGATGCAAGTCTGAGGTGTTACACTACCACTTTCACGTAAATGGTTGAAAAGGCTCTTCCTTTACAGCTTTTACCCTCTGCAGCTCCCTCTGGTACCATGGACGTAATTCCCTGAGGTCTTAACAGATGTCCTATCATCCTGTCCCTTGACCTTGTCAGTGTTCTCCACGTGTTCCTTTCCTCTCCAATTCTGCGAAGAATCTCCGTAATCCTTACCTTAAAGGCCATCTAATTTTCAACATTCGCCTGTAGCTGCATTCTCCTGTACTGAAATTATTTCGGAAAATTAGAAGTTGTTTGTGTGTCTGGAGAGCGTTATTTAGAAGTAGTTTACCCTCCAGTACATTCAGCAGTTGCGAAGCATTGCTGGATCACTAGTTTTTTTACAGTAAAATATTTTATATATTTTGTTGTAATTAGTACTAAAATGATAGACATTAGTCGTTAAACATGAGGATGACAGCAAGTTGTATTTGACATGACTGGGGTAGAGTCTGCAGAAGGAAAAAAGGCGGATGGTTCAAAAGCATGCTTCAAATGGCTCTGAGCACTATGGGACTTAACATCTTAGGTCATCAGTCCCCTAGAACTTAGAACTACTTAAACCTAACTAACCTAAGAACATCACACACATCCATGTCCGAGGCAGGATCCGAACCTGCGACCGTAGCAGTCCCACGGTTCCGGACTGAAGTGCCTAGAACCGCACGGCAACTGCGGTCGGCAGGCGGATGGTGCTTCGATACCGGCGGCAACAGTAATTCGGCGGGTAAATTCGATAAGAGCCAATCATAATGCTCGATTCATTCACATACTTTGTGCTAGGATAAAAGAGCGTCTACATAGCGGGGGGAATGTTTGTGTGTGTTGAAAGCAGGAAGGGTAACATGTGATGGACTGGGTAGCGTGTTAGGTTCGCGAGGAAGACTGCATTCGACATTATTCTGCGTTATTTTCCTAAACAAGTTATGTTAGGGCAGGAATTTTCGTGCATACAAGCTCAGACATCAAGAAAGCGAGCGTTAACTATTTCTGGGACACTATAAAATTTCTGCGAAGTTGACTCGGTTCTTATCTTTTACATAGTCATGTGACATCAGTGTAAGATTGAGAACCTTGTTAGATGCACTTGCGATGGTTTGTAGCTACACGCGCGCACTTCACGGTGTTGCATCAATCATGCAGTTAAGCAGGGTTAGACGCGTCTCTCATGTTGCGCTAGGAACAATGCACCCTGTGTTACTCTGTCATCAATGGTAAAGACACATGCTGCCCACAGGCGTCTCGCGTATGAGAGTGGCGTGAGCGTGCCTTGGAGTTCTGTGACGTCACTATAACACTGACTGTATACTCGAAAATAGAAACAACTTTCACCTGTGTCGGGCAGTGGCTCATGGCTGTCATGGCTTGCGCGCCCCTGCAGTGTCTGCGCCCCCGCCTGGTCGTGTAAGCAACGGTGCCTAGTTGAACACGTATTTCGAGAGGAATTTCTCAGGTGTCAGGTACAAAAGGGATGTCGCTGCCTCATGCGTGCGGGACCCTAACGGGCGACTGTATGTGGTTTGACAGCTGACGGCCACGTCACTTCGCGGGGGCTGCCGCTAACCTCCTGTGCGGCCCAGTGGACAGGGTGTAGGGGGGGGGGGGGGCAGTGCTTGCGTGCGTTGATGGCACGTCTGTTGCATTATTTTGCGAGCAGGTCTGTAGACTGTCCCATGCGTTATTTGGACAGTTTACGATTTCGTGCCTGCACATCAGTGTACTGCATTATTTAGGAGCAGTTTTCAGGTCTGTACTGAAATTATTTCGGAAAATTAGAAGTTGTTTGTGTGTCTGGAGAGCGTTATTTAGAAGTAGTTTACAGGTCAGCAGACTGTGTAGTGTGACCCCAAGCACATCATGGCGAGTTTTTGCGTCAGTGTTATAAATATGCTCCATCACTAAATAAAATGTTCCAAACTAAATAGAGTACACTCCTTCTTCACTCCCTTCAGCAACCCAGCGCAGGCTGAGTCATTTTCGCGCCATTTTCCCCCTCCAGACCACCATCTCAGATTATGTCACAGGAGGGATGAGAGCACCCTCTGGCGGCAGTACTGTGTACTAGGCCAGTTGGACTCTAGATCTCATATTGGAGAGACTGCCTGCACAATAAAGACTTATGTCCAGCACAGGCAGAGTCCTTTTCCCACCATTGTCCCCCATCTTGAATTATGTCACAGGAGGGATGACAGCACCCTCTCGTGACAGTATTGTGTACTAGAACACTTGGACTCTAGATCTTGTGGTGGCGACACTGCCTGCAAAATAAAATCTCATGTCCAGCACAGACAGAATCGTTTTCCCACCATTTCCCTCCCACCATCTTGGATTAAATCACGAAACAGACGACAGCACTATCTGGTGGTGGTATGGGTACTAGGTCCTGATCTTGTGGTGAACACACTGTTTGCCGCCATCTTCGATAACGGTACTTGCATCATCAGATGATGTCATGGCCGCATTCTTGGATTATGTCACGGATGAGAGCGCCCTCTGGTGGTGGTACTGTGTACTAAGTCAGTTGGAGTCCGGATCTCATGGTGAACACACACACTGGATGGCGGTAGTGGCTCATATTGTTTAAATAAAGACTGGTACATGATTTTCGCAGTTGATCAGCAAACATGTTTGCAGAGTCTTTTTAATGGTTTGCTGTAGGCTGTGGCGCATACCAGAGCGTGTGTTTTGTATCAGGTTTATAAATATACTCCATCCCTAAATAAATTGTTTCAAAATAAATAAATACACTCCTTTTCTCTCCAGCAGACCAGGCAATTCCTAGTAAGAGGTGACTGTCGGACGACTTAGGTTAGTGGAGGTGACCTTTTTTCCTGCGATTTTCTTAGGTTAGTAGAGGTGTGATGCATTATCCTGTTGGAATTTGAACTTCCCATCATTTTTGGGGGGAGGGGAGGGGGTTAGGTTAGTGGAGGTAGCCCAATTGACCTATCTTCCTGACAAAATCCGCCATATTGAATGATATCATGGCCTTATCTTGGATGACGTTGCCAAATCTACACACCGCCATCTTTGTTGATGTCATCACTGTCATCTTGGATACATCTGGCAACAATGCAGAGTGGGGTGGTGACTGCTTTGTTCCACTACTGACGTGGACTAGTGATCACTGGCAATGTCCAGTGGAGAGAACAAGGGCTGGTGGTGAATGTGATGACTAGTAGCGAGGACTGGCAGCAACGGCGACGTCTGGCAGTGGAGTCGATTGCAATGATGGACAGCAAAGCCTGCTGGCAATATTAAAGACTTAAATGGCGTCAGCTGAAAGCTTTTCCCTGAAGAATTTAAATCCTAAGAGAAACCCAAGCCACACACCGTCAGGTGGCTTGCAGAGTATGGATGTAGATGTAGATGTAGATTCGAGGAGTAGAGGGGTTCCAACCCTTGGATATCCAGCGAATTGTTTGTAGCAAGGAAGTTTAAAGAAATGGGAGACGACTTTATCCGCGCCAAGCACAGACGTCAGTTGAAGCCTATGTGCCATCTTGGGAGTTTTAGAAGACTACGATATCGCAGTGCCTGTGTTATTTTTTAATAGCAATGCAATGTTCCTTCAGACATACATACATGTCCAAAGGAACATGCAGTGTAGCGACTACAGCCATTTTGAATGTATTCGCAGCTGCAAACATGGGCAAACATCAGCTGTATGATCAAATGACAATAATGAAAATTATTCCACACAGAGCCTCAAACCCAGATTTCCCACTTATCCCGAGCGGTCGCATTACTATTTGATTATCCAGATATGATTCATAGCCAGACATAAACTTCCCTGTGTCGTCAGCTACGTGGCTGTACTCATACATACATTATGTATACATATTTCTGTATAGGGGAGGCATTTTACTTGAAAGTCATTTTCCTGGTGTCGGCGGATAAATACGGTATTGCAGTGCCTGTGTTATTATGAATTACGATCCACTGTTCCTTCAGACATGCACGGATGTCGACAGCGAAAATTTGTGCTGCACCGGGACTAGAGCTCCGATTTTCTGTTATCTCTAGAAGTCGCTTTACCATTTGGCTATCTGAGCACGACTCATGGCCAGACCCAAACTTCCAAATGTCGTCAACCATGTGTCTTCAACCTGTACCAGTAAATCCATTACGTATATTCCCATACAGGGGAGACATTTTACTTGAAAGTCGCTGGCCCAGTGTGGGCCGATAAATGCGGTATTGCAATGCCTGTGTAATTCTGAATTACGATGCACTGTTCTTTCGATGCATGTCTGAAGGAATATTGCATCGTAGTTCAGAATAACAGAAGTACTGCAATATTGTATTTTCTGCCGACAGCGAGTAAGCGACTTTCAAGTAAAATGTCGCCCATGTACGGGAACATACATAATTGATGTATGATTACAAGCTGTAGACACATGGTTGAAGACATTTGGGTTTTGGGTCTGGTCGTGAGTTGTGCTTGAATAGCCAAATGGTACGGCTACCGCTTGCGATAAGTAGGAGTTCTGGATTTGAGACCCAGTCCAGCACAAATTTTAATTGTTTTTATTCCGGTACACTGTACAACTGATATTCGCAACTACGAATATATTTCATGTATCTTAAAAGACTGTTTCTCTGTTACATCCCTGTGTTAAACGTACCATCTTAGCGTTAATGCGTTGAACTGACAGTCGGTTCTGAGTATGTACTTTGAAACAGTATACTATCGTGGATAAATATTCAGACCGTTGACAATTTATTTTTTTAACGTCACTTCTCTCTCATCGAGTATGGTGTACATCGTGGCGAAAAAGCTGATTATTTTATTCCTATTTTAAGTGAGATCAAAGAGCAGCACAGCACTTCACCAAGACAGCAGGCTGTACTTTTAGTGCATAAGGGCGTCTCCCTATATTCCGTTAACAGTAAAGTCATCGAGGTTTACTCGGCGGGATACCGTTTGTTTTTACACAAAAACCAAAACTGGGATTTACCTAGGCTGCTTTAGAGGCAACAAGGCCAAGAAATGCCGAGAGAAAGCTGTGGGCAAAGAAATGACCAACGCAAAGGAAGAAATTCAGTCACGTTCTGTTACTTAAGGAGCTGGAAGCGGATTTTCGGTATTATTTAAGAATGGGTGAGAAACATGTTGAATGTCGTCAAACCATATTTGACGAGTAATAATACTCTCATGAGAGAATCTGTAAACCGCGAGAAGAATGTATTAGCTACCATATGATTTCTAGCCACTAACAGAACTAATGAGACCTTAAATTCAGTTTTATATCCTCATAATTACTGTCTAAAATGATTCCTGAAACCTGCAACGATATTTATAATTCCCTGAGTAGTAATAAAAGTAATAAAGTAATAAAACAAATGAAGTTCATGTAAACTTTATTAATGTATGTACGTAGCATAAAAAATGTTCCGTATAAGTTTAAGAAAGTCATTTCAAATTAGAATAAAAAAGACTGTAAATGGTAGTGATGGGATCACCTATAACTACAGCAACAGGTACATAAGAAATGAAGCAGTTAGCACCTGATAGAACGGTAAAAAATGTCCTACACTTTTCTCTTCATAGCAGGAGGCGTGGTAATAGGCTTGTTTCTTAACACATCTAAGTACGCTGATATGAAACTTCCTGGCAGATTAAAACTGTGTGCCCGACCGAGACTCGAACTCGGTACCTTTGCCTTTCACGGGCAAGTGCTCTACCAACTGAGCTACCGAAGCACGACTCACGCCCGGTACTCACAGCTTCACTTCTGCCAGTACCTCGTCAAAGGTCCCGAGTTCGAGTCTCGGTCGGGCACACAGTTTTAATCTGCCAGGAAGTTTCATATCAGCGCACACTCCGCTGCAGAGTGAAAATCTCATTCTGGCATCTAAGTACGAATCAAGTATACTTCCTAATTAAAAATTCGTCGACTTTCTATACTTAGGTTTCATTACCAATACACATGGGAAATGAATCTAAGATCTGATATATCGATTTCGACTTTTAGATTTCATTTCCGATAAGAACAGGTAATAAAAACTAAAAACAGAAATACAAATGGTCGATAGACTTTTGTTAATAAAATTCGTATATTTTACTGTCTCTGTTTGCCACATAAAACTATTATGGGTTCGCCAAAAAGTGAAATAAGTGGTTATTTCTTGCTTCTCTAGTGCTATATTCCTCATACGACGTGTCCCATAAACACCTGCAGTCCTTAAATTTCTGCAGAAACTCTATCATCATAAGTTTCGTCGCCTCGCAGTCTGTTGTGTTAGCCATATTTGATTAGAATTTAATTCCATGTGCAGTGACAAAAGATGAACTTCTGTCGGACGTTCGCATGACGGCGCCACACACGGCGCAATTTGTTGGGCGAAGTTCAAAGTTCAGGATGGGCGCGTGGGAGGGGGTCGGCTGCCGGGTTAGCCAGCCGACTAACCGACAAGAAAAGTTGGTTGGTTGTGTAGACGGTTTGGTCAACCAACCGCGTGCAATTTATTGGTGGGTTGGCGCGTGTGTAGCTGAGACCGGCAACCGAGTGGCCGCCATACGCTTGTGGTGTGCCAGTGAGAGCGCTAATACGCTTCGCCAACGTTGGCGGACTTTTCCGAAGATTTCCGATGCTAATGACTGCCGCGAGAGCGTACGTACACCGGCCACGCGGCCTGAAATGCGGATTTCACGAGCCTGCACTCACTTCCACATAGATAGCGTGTGCGATGCTCTTCGCTTAGCACCAGAACTGGGCGAAATCTATGCAAATGACGAAAAACGAATACATATATATATTACTATTCGTTATTCGTGAATAACAAATATTATTTGAGTCATTATTCACTTACTCAAATAAAATCATTTATTTCTTATCTGTGAATAAATGGTGTTACGAATAATAGACAAATTTGAAATCCGGTTGTATTTATTGCCCCAATTTTTTGTCATTTATTAAATGAAGGTACTTTTTGTTTTCTTTAAATTAGTTTTTAGAACAACTCTTTTTCTAACATCTGATCAAAAACTTTATTTGAATTACAAAGACTTACCGTTGTGACACTAAAGAAAATACATTCTACATAAGCAATGCACTCCTGAATCCATTTTTAATCAAGACTTCAATGTGTGACTTTCATCCCACAACCTTCTTCAGCATAAACTGAGAAATCATCAATTCCACTGTAGTTTTTCGCAAGTTATTCGTTACGATTCCACTTTAACTTCACTTCTCAAATCACATTCCAAATAAAATCATCTTTTTACATCATAATGTCATTCAAAACTCCTGACCCGATTTCTTTGACATTTCTTTGGCTATTACATGTCTGAAGCTTGTTATAAGCCTCCCTTGGTCATAGACAGCAGTAGAGGGGAACTACTTTGTTTTAAATCGTGTATAAGACTTCGTTGCAATAATTATAGTTGGTATAGAAAGGTGAAAAACGTCTTCCAATTGTCTCTTGACACAAGTTGCAAGTGTGCTGCAATATTACAAACCCTTTTACGTACTCAAACCCACTGTCTCTTCCGAAATTTTTGAATCTCAAAGCTCTATGTAAGAGCATAGATGGAAGTCGAATCGAAAAACTACTCCGCATTCTAACACAAAGCTTGTATTGTATTGTATTTGTATTGTATGTTAACCGGGGGCCTGGAAACGACGAAGAGTAACATGAAGGGAGCTCCATAAGCTGGAAATCCGGGCGCTGATAACCACGCAGTTGAGCGCCCCACAAACCAAACATCATCATCATAAGCTGGAAATTGCAGGGAGAGATGGAACTCCAAAGTCACTCTTGAGTGGTGCAAATGACTGTAACAGGAATATGTGGAGCCGAAGCCAAAAACGTGCATTATCAAGCAACGGAAGAACGTCATTTGGTCGGTTGAATATTATTTCACACTGTTCCCAAACTCCTGGCCGAGTTCAAGTCCTAAGACTGAAACACAGCAAGGGTTCTTTGACGTTTTGGGCAGCCATATCGTGATATTTCACGGGCTCTGAGGTTACTCGGCAAAGTCGCATCACTGCCAAAGATTATGTGACAATTTTGGCTGATCATGTCAGTCCCATGGTACAATGTTTGTTATCCAACCGTGATGCTATCTTCTAAGACGACGGGGCCCCTGCTGACACAGCCCGCATCGTTCAGGACTATTCTTGTGAACCTGAGGATGAATTGCCGCAACTCCCCATGGCCATCGCAGCCATCAGAAATCAATATTACCGAGCCTTTGTGGTCAACTTTGGAGACAAGGATTCATGATATGTTGTCCACCTCCATTGTCGTAACCTGAACTTGTCACTGTTTTTCAAGAAAAATAGTTCAAGATGACCTTTAAAACCGTTCAGGACCTTTATTTTTCCATTCCGAGACGCCTAGAACCTGTTCTGAATGCCAACGGGTTTCCTTCACCGTATTAGGCACGGTAACATGTTTTTGGTCTCTCTATATTTTTGTCCAGCCCCCGTATCATCAGTTTATCCATATGCGTATGTAGCGCAGGAGAAATGTCACGTGGGCGTTGTAATTAGTCTAATTTTAGAATGTAATTTTCACTCTACAGCGGAGTGTGCGCTGATATGAAACTTCCTGGCAAATTAAAAGTGTGTACCGGACCGAGTACTGGCAGAAGTAAAGCTATGAGGACGGGGGCGTGAGTCGTGCTTGGGTAGCTCAGTTGGTAGAGCACTTGCCCGCGAAAGGCAAAGGTTCCGAGTTCGAGTCTCGGTCCGGCACATAGTTTTAATCTTCCAGGAAGTTTCAGTCTAATTTTTCTTTAGCGATCCCTGCAGGTGCAATGTGTGAGCACGCTTTGAAGATTCCTAGATTCCTCAGTACTAGTTCTAGGAACTTTGTAAGTAGGCTTTCACGGAATAGTTGGTATCTGCCTTCAGGAGTCTTGACAGTTCTGAGTCCTCACTACACAGAGGTGACAAAATTCATAGGATACTTCCTAATATAGTGTTGGACTTCTTTTTTTCCGCCCTAGAGCAGTAACTCGACGTTGTATGGACTCAAAAAGTCGTTGGAATTCCCCTGCAAAAATGCTGGGTCATGTTGCCTCTATGGCCGGCCATAATTTTGGAAGTGTTGTCAGTGCAGGATTTTGAACACTAACTGACCTCTCGATTATGTCTCATAAATGTTCAGTGGGATTAATGTCGAGCAGTCAGGATGGCCAAATCATTCTCTTGAACTGTCCAGAAAGTTCTTCAAACCAAAAGCTAACAATTGTAACCCAGTGAAATGGCACATTGTTATGCATAAAAATCTATCTTTATTTGGAAAGATGTAGTCCATGAATGGCTGTAAATGGTCCCCAGGTAGCCGAACATAACCATTTCCAGTCAATAATCGGTTCAGTTGGACCAGAGGACTGAGTCAATTCCATGTAAACACAGCCCAGACCGTTATGGAGCCGCCACCAGTTTGCACAATGCCTTGTTAACAACTTGGGTTCATGGCTTCGTGGGGTCTGCGCCACAGTCTAACCCTACCATCAACTCTTACTAACTGAAATCTGGACTCATCTGACCAGACCATGCTTTCCTAGTCGTCTAGTGACCAACCGGGGTCTAGTGACCAACCGATATGGTCACGAGCTCAGGAGAGGCGCCGCAAGCAACGTCGTGCTTTTAGCAATTTCACTCGCTCCGGTCGTCTGCTGCCGTAGTCCATTAACGACAAATTTCGCTGCACTATCCTAACGAGTACATCCCACATTGATTTCCGCGGTTATTTCACGCAGTGTTGCTTGTCTGTTCGCACTAACAACTCTAAACAAACGCCGTTGCTCTCTGTCGTTAAGTGAAGCTCGTCGACCATGTTGAGAGTTAGTGCCTGGAAAGCTGGTATTCTCGGCATACTGTGGACACTGTGGATCTGAGAATACTGAACTCCTAACGATTGCCGAAATGGAATGTCCCATGCATCTAGCTCCAACTGCCAATCAGCGTTCAAAGTCTATTAATTCCCGTCGTTCGACCATAATCAGGTCGAAAACCTTTTCACATGAATCAGCTGAGTGCAAATGACAGCTCCGCCAATGCAATGCCCTTTCATACCTTGCGTCCGCGATACCACCGCCATCTGTATATGTGCATATCACTGTCCGATGACTTTTGACACCTTAGCGTATTTCCGCGGCGCTAACCAGTGGGTGAAGTAAGCTTCTGACCATTCGTGTTACTCTTCTCTTTATACGTTCAATATTTTTGATAGTCCTATTTGGCATGGACTCTACATACTTGAGCTGTATTCTAGACTGTGTCGCATAAGTGTTTATTAAGCAATCTCCTTTGTACACTAACTCCATTTTCTCATTATCCTACCAATGAGCCCATCATACACGGACAATAGTGTTGACGGTGATCACTTAGGAGATAGCTTCAAGAGTTACAACTACAAATGATAATTTTAAACAGGCTTTATTTCAGAATTTTTTCTGTCTGTGATCAGAAGCATCCAGGTGATCACAATCGCTTCTTACTGGGTATGGTGCAATAATTTTTGGAAATTAGTTCCTCTGTTTCACTTATCATTTGTGTTCGATAAAATGTGAGAACGAAAATCTACTTGCGGTAGATGTGCTACATCAAGTGGACATGGATTACAAGTGACGAAGTGTTGCCTCAGAGTGAATAGTCCTACCAATCGCTCATCCACAGAAAAGGTGTTTATAATGTTCCACATGTTTACCTATATCTACGAGGGCAGTTCAATAAGTAATGCAACACATTTTTTTTCTGAAACAGGGGTTGTTTTATTCAGCATTGAAATACACCAGGTTATTCCCCAATCTTTTAGCTACACAACACTATTTTTCAACGTTATCTCCATTCAATGCTACGGCCTTACGCCACCTTGAAATGAGGGCCTGTATTCCTGCACGGTCCATTCCACTGGTCGATGTCGGAGCCAACGTCGTACTGCATCAATAACTTCTTCATCATCCGCGTAGTGCCTCCCACGAATTGCGTCCTTCATTGGGCCAAACATGTGGAAATCCGACGGTGCGAGATCGGGGCTGTAGGGTGCATGAGGAAGAACAGTCCACTGAAGTTTTGTGAGCTCCTCTCAGGTGCGAAGACTTGTGTGAGGTCTTGCGTTGTCATGAAGAAGGAGAAGTTCGTTCAGATTTTTGTGCCTACGAGCACGCTAAGTCGTTTCTTCAATTTCTGAAGAGTAGCACAATACACTTCAGAGTTGATCGTTTGACCATGGGGAAGGACATCGAACAGAATAACCCCTTCAGCGTCCCAGAAGACTGTAACCATGACTTTACCGGCTGAGGGTATGGCTTTAAACTTTTTCTTGGTAGGGGAGTGGATGTGGCGCCACTCCATTGATTGCCGTTTTGTTTCAGGTTCGAAGTGATGAACCCATGTTTCATCGCCTGTAACAATCTTTGACAAGAAATTGTCACCCTCAGCCACATGACGAGCAAGCAATTCCGCACAGATGGTTCTCCTTTGCTCTTTATGGTGTTCGGTTAGACAACGAGGGACCCAGCGGGAACAAACCTTTGAATATCCCAACTGGTGAACAATTGTGACAGCACTACCAACAGAGATGTCAAGTTGAGCACTGAGTTGTTTGATGGTGATCCGTCGATCATCTCGAACGAGTGTGTTCGCACGCTCTGCCATTGCAGGAGTCACAGCTGCGCACGGCCGGCCCGCACGCGGGAGATCAGACAGTCTTGCTTGACCTTGCGGCGATGATGACACACGCTTTGCCCAACGACTCACCGTGCTTTTGTCCACTGCCAGATCACCGTAGACATTCTGCAAGCGTCTATGAATATCTGAGATGCCCTGGTTTTCCGCCAAAAGAAATTCGATCACTGCCCGTTGTTTGCAACGCACATCCGTTACAGACGCCATTTTAACAGCTCCGTACAGCGCTGCCACCTGTCGGAAGTCAATGAAACTATGCGAGACGAAGCGGGAATGTTTGAAAATATTCCACAAGAAATTTCCGGTTTTTCAACCAAAATTGGCCGAGAAAAAAAAATGTGTTGCATTACTTATTGAACTGCCCTCGTAGCTTAACAATATTTAAAATAAACTGCAAAATTTTTTGCAATATTCATAACTGTCTGAAAATGTGAGCTGGATAATTTTTGAGCTGTTATTGGAACTGGTTAAAGTGACTACGGCGTAGACATTCTGTACTGAAAGGGTTGGCCCCTTTTTTTCTTGTGACCGATAATCAAGTTTTTACCTTTAACGAACCAATACTATCGTCAGTCGATGCAGAGAAAATCAATTACGTTTCACATCAGTACAAGTACATCTACATCATACTCCGCAAGCCACCTAATGGTGTGTGGCGGAACGTACTTTCGGTACCACTATCTTATCCCTCAAATCTTGTTCCACTCGCCAATAGTGCGTGGGAAGAATGATTGTCGATAAGTCTCTGTATTAGCTCTAATTTCTCGAACTTTCTCCTCGTGGTCAGGACGCGAAATGTATGTGGGGGGAAGTAATACGTTGCCTGACTCCTCCTGAAAAGTGCTGTCGGGAAATTTCAATAGTAAATCTCTCCATGATGCACAACGCCTCTATTGTAACGTCTGCCAGTGGAGTTTGTTTAGCATCTCCGTAACGCTCTCTCGCCAGCTAAACGATCCCGTGACGAAACTCGCCGTTCTTCGTTGGATCTTCTCTAGCTCCTCTATCAGTCCTACCTGATAGGTATACCAGATGGATTAACTTTGCTCAATAATCGGGTGAATAAGCGCCTTATAAGCCACGTCTTTGGTGGATGAGCTACATTTCCTTAAAATTCTTCCGATGAATGTGAGTCTGGTGTCTGCTTTTCCCCACTATCTGTTTTATATGGTCATTCCACCTAAGGTCGCTGTAGATAGTTGCGCCTAGATATTTTACGGCAGATGCTATCTCCAGCTGTTTGGTATCAACAGTGTAGCTGTACAGTGCTGGATTTTTTTTCGTATGTATGCCCAATATGTTGCATTTACTTACGTTCAGGGTCAACTGCCAGAGTCTGCGCCATTCATCTATTCTCTGCAGGTCGTTCTGCAACTTCTTACCATCTTCTGACGTTGCTACTTCGATATAAACAACTGCATCCTCTGCGAATAGCCTTAAAGAGATTCCACGCTTTCTACTAGATCATTTATATACATTGCAAGCAGCAACAGTCCTATCATACTTCTCTGTGACACTCCGGATATTACCTTTACATCTGCCGATTTTGTTCCATTAAGAGCGACGTGTTGAGTTCTACCCGCAAGAAAGTCTTGAATCCAATCGCAGGTCTGCTCCGATGCTCCGTAGGCTCAATTTTGTTTTCATTAAACGGCAATGCGGGACGGTGTCAAATGCCTTACCAAAATCAAGGAACACGGCATAAGCCTGGGCGCCATTGGCCATTGCGCTGTGGATCTCATGGAGAAACATAGCGAGCTGAGGTACTCAGGATCTCTGTTTGCGGAATCCATGTTGATTCTTATAGAGGAGATGTTCTTTTTCCAAGAACGTCATAATTCTTGAGCATAAAACATGTTCCGTAATTCTACAACAGATTGACGTCAACAATATAGGTCTATAATTGTGTGGATCTGTCTTACGGCCTTTCTTAAAAACGGGAATGACCTGCGCTTTTTTCCAGTCGTTAGGTACCTTTCGTTGCTCAAGCGATCTGCAATAAATTACTGATAGAAGGGGAGCAAGTGCTTTCGCATAATCTTTATAGAATATTATAGGTATCTCAACTGGTCCTCAAGCCCTTCCACTACTAAGCGATTGTAGCTACTTTTCAATTCCGCGATTGGTTATCTCAATATGTGCCATTTAGACATTCGCACAACGATTGAAAGGAGGGACAGTGTTACGAACTTCCGTAGTGAAACAACTTCGGAAGACCGAATTCAGTATTTCGACCTTCTCTCTGTTATCTTCTCACTCAATTAGCGATGTAAACAGCCGCAGCTACAGGCTCCCGGAGAGCAGCAATGAACCAACAGCGAGGCTGCAGCATAAACGCACTCTTTAATAATTAAATGATGTGACCAGCTTTATGGTTTAACCACTAATTTTGTAACAGGATTCTCTTTCCTGGTTATATGCATTATATTGCATTTATTCCCAGCTAGCTGGTACATTCAGCGGCATAGGCCTGCGTGGATACTGTCTGCTAAATGTGTTGCGAGTAGAGTTAGTTGAAAGAAGTAACAAATTTAAACATCATGACGCTATACCTCATACGACAGTTTTACTGCACGAATAGCGAAAACGTAATAACTGATAAACCTTTTCCCTTTTACAACTTTGTGGTGGTTGTAAGCAAAAAAAATATTCGTTAAGTTTTAAAATTATGTGTAGTTTATTTCAAATTACCATCCTGTTATCAAATACCGGACGGCGTGCATAACATTATGCAACGTGTACTCTATGCAAGAAATAATGTGGAAGTATGGATTAAACACAGTGAAGAGTGTATAAGGACTGTATTCATTATTTTGAATAGTGTCATGTAGCATATGTGAACCGATAAAAGTATTTTCGCAAATATGATAAAGTTCGAAAGTCAAGGAATAAATGCTTTTTCAAAGAGTAAATTTTTTTGTTAATTCGCGTAATATTGTTCAGATCAGTAGGTATCTTGTACTGCACACTTTCTAAAGCAGTTTATGTTCTTCCTCATGGTTCAAGCTATCTCGTCACCAAATCGGTTCAGCAAGTTAGTAATAATAAAATGCATGATGCGGCAGTTTTTCACGTACCTAAGTGTTTATGGCGTCATATATCCTGAACCATAAACCGTATAACGACATTATTGTGCATGTACATTCAATGGTATAAGTGAACATTGTTTGCAAAATGTGTTGCGAATACAGTTAGTAGTAAAGAAGTAATAAATTAAAACGTAATGCCTGATGCGAAAATGTAGTAAGCAATAAACATTTTTTCTTTTATCATTTTCTTGAGGGGGGGGGGGGAGTGTCAGCGAGAAAAAGTTTCGTAGGATTTGAAATTATGTGCAAAGTTTGTTGCAAGTCATTAAGTGCTCTTGTTCTGAAATACTTGATGATTAAAATTGGGCATTCGCATACCGCGCCTTACCACTTCTTTTTCACTCCCCCCCCCCCCCTTTGATAGGTATTATTAACCTCACAGAGATTCTCTCCAGTCATTAAGTGATGTTTGTACCAAGTTTGGTTGAAATCAATCCAGTGGTTTCGAGGAGATGTGGAACATAATGGCGAAGTTTGTAAATGAAGTGAAAGAGCAAAGTGGCTTTAGAAAAGGCAGGTCATGTGTAGATAATATCGTTATCCCAAAATAGATGATGGACAAGAGATTGGAAAGAAACCCAAGCACTCATTTGGTTTTCGTAACTTTTGAGAAAGCCCATGACACAGAAGCACCAAAGTGATTGTTCCAGGTGCTGTGGTCAGAGGAACTGCCAAAACTTTATGCAAGAACCATCATAAACCTCTACAAGTCAGCTGGACGCGTCATTAAAGCAGGAAAACGAAATTTCTAGAGACGCCTTTGGAATAGCTAAAGGTCTGAAGCCAGGCTGAAGTCTGTCTCCCAGACTCTCTAAGATGTATATGCAGAAGGCACTGAATCTGTGGTATAGAAAATGCATGGACATGGGGATTGAAGTAGGAAACCAACGTATGCACACACTTTTCTATTCTGATGATCGCGTCGTTGCAGAAAACGATGAAGAGAATGTTTCTTACATGCTCAGGAAGTTGATGAAAGAGAATAAAATGTGGGGTCTGAAAATTAGTTTTGACAAGACGGAATATCTACTATGCGTAGAAGAGGGAGTAACCTGGGCATTGACGGACATCTTATTAAACTGTATAAAGAATTTAAGTACCTTGGTACGTGATGGAAGATGTGACAAAGATATACAACAACGGATCAGGCAGGGAAGGGCGGCTATCCAAAAATTAAAACCTGTACTTTGGTCCTCAGAAACAAAGGTTTGGACATGTCAAAAGAATGGATGAAGACAGATAGCCCTAGAGAGTAATTTCACGGTAATCTCCTGGAAGGAGACGAAGGACCACGGACCACGGAAAGTGGGGCTAAGTGGTATCCAAGAAGCTACGGAGAGAACAGGAATGGAAGAGGATGAGGAAAATGGCGAAATCGAGGCATCTGGCGACAGACATGCGAGATGTAGCGACATCTGTAGGATCCTGCAACGAGGAAAGATTTGATTTTGATGAAATAAAGACTGTACGGTGCCCAAGTTACCTGCGTAAACCACATGAATATCCGTCTAGTAGTTTTGGAGATTAGCGTGTTCAAACAGAGAGGCAAGAAAATTTTAGCGAAACTTTAAATTACGGTATCCTTCTTTCCGTGATCCGATTTTGATGAAATAAAACGTTTACATTACCCCAAGCTACGCTGAAATTACCAGTGAGAAACCCTTAGAAAACCGTCCACTAGTTTTGATGATCAACGTGTTCGAAGACAGACAGACCCGACTGTTAACAGTTTTATTATTAGTACTGATATGGATTACGAGAGCTGTCATTCAGAATATCAAGAGGAAACAGACAGCAAACTCATTCTGCATTTCCTTACAATCATTCAGCGACAATACTTAAATATGGACAATAGTATAATCGGATTGGAAACATTTTTAGACCTATTACGCTTTCTTGCGGAAAGGTATAATTTCGTATGAATGAAATTCTTATGCTGTTTTTAGAATCCTTATAAGACGTAGTGTCTCGTGGATGCTCCCTTGACCATTTACGCTACAAGATTTAATTTAATATGTACATCAGTAATGAAGCTCAACGATCCCTTTCGGAAAGGAAGGCGAACTTCCTGCAAGCAGGATTAAAATCTCCGGTTCTCTTATTTTAGTTTAGGAAGAACTCGATCTTGTATTTCTAACTTACCCGCGCCCAAAACTTTTGTTTCTTTAATTATTTACGCTTTCTGAATTTTTCATGTTAATCTGCACACAAAAGCTAGTGGTTTCGTTCTACTTCTTGTAGCTAAGGCACATCATTGTGCTACAGGAGAGTTAAGCGTAAATTTTCTTCGAAACATTAATGAATTCGCTTTAGTTAAAATGCATGCTTGCACATTGTGCTATGCACAAGTATACTGATGTCTTTGTAACGACTAAATCTGCAGCTAACCACTTGAGATTTAACTATAACAGCTAAGATACCCCAAGAGATAGATGTTTCCGTGTTATAAGTATACCCTAAAAATGGACTGCTACGGTCGCAGGCTCGAATCCTGCCTCGGGCATGGGTGTGTGTGATGTCCTTAGGTTAGTTAGGTTTAAGTAGTTCTAAGTTCTAGGGGACTTATGACCTAAGATGTTGAGTCCCATAGTGCTCAGAGCCATTTGAACCCTAAAAATGTCAAATAATTCAGAAATAAATTCTGTCCGTCATAAACGATGCTGGAAGTCTGCAACTGTGACAATATGCATTCAGTACGCCACAACACTGGCTTTGCTTCTTTGTGTGCAGCAATACGTATTTTCAAGTGCTTTGGTAACTGTTAATATGCCATATTTGTCAGTTGCATTCAACATTTTATAGCAGTCCCGTCAAGTTCATGCTGCAGCAGAAAAATTCGTGGGAGGCTTAATATTTCGGAAAACTTAAAAATGTCGTATTTTAAATTTACTTACACGATTTGTACCTCCTCCCTCATAGAGAAATCCTCTCAAGCGCTACACATCTTTCACTATGCTTATTTTACCGGCTGGCAAAACCACACGAAGGTGTTACCACTCGATTCCTTGCCAAGGAGTCTACGTGCGTCAAGACACGGTTTAAGATATTTAGTTTCATAATATTCTGCTGCAGTATATCTTCCTCTTATTGTGGCAGTAATTAAATAGACGAAGAACTTTCGAATGAAATAATAGTTTCGATATCATACTTGTGGAAAATACCCTTAAACAGATAAAATAATTTTCCTATGGCTACATTCATTATAAATACTATCAAAATAGCGACAAGAAAGACATCAGTCACTTAAAGTCATTTATGAGCCATAATATTAATGTTTGTTGTAAGTTCTTTTTCTACTTATTTTACGAAATAGCTGCGTTCGAAAAATCTCAAGAGATCGGAACTATCGTAAAATAAACGTAAACAGAACCAAAATTCATAAATGAGATGACATAATGTACAGTATTTTCATGAAGACATGCTCTGGAAATTGCGTATAACTGCGACCTAACTCCACAGCAAGCAAGGGAATATAAATGTAGCGTTTCATCCATAAGAAGTAGGCTGACTGTTCTCGAGTAGCACTTTCTTTGAAACGCAGCAATTTTTCACTACGTCTAAACATTTACTAAACGTTGCACATCACTCAACTTCTTCTTCAAAATACGACTGTGTAGAAAAATTACGTCGTTTGTCGCTCTGATGGAGCAGTAAGGCCAATGTGGTCCCTTTTGGCGCCAAGCTGAGACATACAGTGTAATGGAAATTGGCACAGGTACAAATGTACGATAGTGGAAGTAAAAATATTCCAATTAACATGGTTGCACAAACGAGACAACTAATGTCTGAGGAAGGGGCATACCAAATGATTTGCCGCTTTTGCGGAAAAATGTTGCTGAACCAGCGCTGGATGTACCAACATTTGTGGAATTAGTTTCATGTGAGTCAGGGGAAAACTTTCACTGTTTTTATTATGTAAAATGGAGGGGGGGGGGAAGGAAAGGGAAGGAATCGTTGATGTCAGGTGTATCGTCACTATACGCAAAATCAGCGATGACGAGTGAAAATATTTCCTGGACCAGAATTCGATGGTGATGATGTTTGGTTTGTGGGGCGCTCAACTGCGCGGTTATCAGCGCCCGTACAAATTCCCAACTGTTGCTCAGTCCAGTCTCGCCACTCTCATGAATGATGATGAAATGATGAGGACAACACAAACACCCAGTCATCTCGAGGCAGGTGAAAATCCCTGACCCCGCCGGGAATCGAACCCGGGAAGCGGGAACGCGATCACGAGACGACGAGCTGCGGACCCAGGATTCGAGCCCGGTATCTCCTGTTTACAAAGGCAGTTGCGTTAACCACAGAACCACCCGTACACAGTTTATATCGCACTTGCACGGACTATCTCGGCACGACTCTCCGTCGACCCGCATTCCCATCCAGCGCCACCTAACTGCAGTCCCCATCTGTGTTCTCAATGCTCGTTACTTTGAGATTCCCTCAGGAGGTCGAACGTAATTGTGCATCCATACTGAAGGTGGTGGATTCATTGCCGACGAGGTGAATCAGTTATACGAATGTGTGGCATCTGTTTCTTCAGTTATGTCTGCTCAGACGACTCGCAGCATCCGCAGCTGTGACACATATTGTGTAAACTGAAGGCGAAGGGGGAGAAAGTAAATGTAAGCGAAAGAACGATCGATATTAGCTGCATCAGGACTTTATGTGGAAAGAAGGGCGATCAGTGAAAATTAGTACCGGACCAGGATTCGAACCCACGCTCTCCTGCTTGCTAGGCAGGTGCGTTAATCACTATGCCACTCGGACACATGTCTGAAAGAACGCACACCACACATCTATATAACTGATTCACCTCGATGGGCAGTGAATTCACCACTTTCACTGCGGATGCACAGTTATGTTCGACCTCCTGTGGGATTCTCTAACAAGGGAACCTCCCCATCGCACCCCTCTCAGATTTAGTTATAAGTTGGCACAGTGGATAGGCATCGAAAAACTGAACACAGATCACTCGAGAAAACAGGAAGAAGTTGTTTGGAACTATGAAAAAATAAGCAAAATATACAAACTGAGTAGTCCATGCGCAAGATAAGAAACATCAAGGATAGTGTGAGCTCAGGAGCGCCGTGGCCCCGTGGTCAGGGTGAGCAGCTGCGGAACGAGAAGTCCTTGGTTCAAGGAAATGTTTAATTTTTTATTTTCAGACAATTATTTTGCGAAGCTGCACAGGTACACAGAGCAGTATTGTTTACGTGATCGTGTGTTAATTATCAAAGTTCAGGCACTCACACATAATCAACTTCGCTCTCCAAAATTCCAGGACATGATCAGATTTGCTTGGACATATGCAGGATTTGACAGTCTACACACGGAAAAATTTGAAAACGTTAAAAACATATGTTTTGACAGAGCACAGGGAAAACTGTGCGACTGTGAAACTGTTGCATCCATTTGTTGCAGTTTATGTGACAAACTCTTATGTTTTCATCACCTTTTTGGGAGTGGTTATCACATCCACAAGAAAACCTAAATCAGGCAAGGTAGAAGGATCTTTTTACCCATTCGCCAAGTGTACAAGTTAGGTGGGTCGACAACATATTCCTGTCATGTGACGCACATGCCGTCACCAGTGTCGTATAGAATATATCAGACGTGTTTTCCTGTGGAGGAATCGGTTGACCTATGACCTTGCAATCAAATATTTTCGGTTCCCATTGGAGAGGCACGTCATTTCGTCTACTAATCGCACGGTTTTGCGGTGCGGTCGCAAAACACAGACACTAAACTTATTACAGTGAACAGAGACATCAATGAACGAACGGACAGATCATAATTTTGCGAAAATTAAAAAAAAATTAACTTTTCACTCGAGGGAAGACTAGAACCAAGGATCATTCGTTCCGCAGCTGCTCACGCTAACCACGGGACCACCGCGCTACTGAGCCCACACTCTCCTTGATGTTTCTTATCTTGCCCATGGACTACATAGTGTGTACATTTTGCTTATTTTTTTCATAGTTCCACAGAACTTCTTCCTGTTTTTGCGAGTGATCTGTGTTCAGTTTTTCAAGGCCTATCCACTGTGCCAACTTATAACAACACTCCTGGAAATTGAAATAAGAACACCGTGAATTCATTGTCCCAGGAAGGGGAAACTTTATTGACACATTCTTGGGGTCAGATACATCACATGATCACACTGACAGAACCACAGGCACATAGGCAACAGAGCATGCACAATGTCGGCACTAGTACAGTGTATATCCACCTTTCGCAGCAATGCAGGCTGCTATTCTCCCATGGAGACGATCGTAGAGATGCTGGATGTAGTCCTGTGGAACGGCTTGCCATGCCATTTCCACCTGGCGCCTCAGTTGGACCAGCGTTCGTGCTGGACGTGCAGACCGCGTGAGACGCGGCTTCATCCAGTCCCAAACATGCTCAATGGGGGACAGATCCGGAGATCTTGCTGGCCAGGGTAGTTGACTTACACCTTCTAGAGCACGTTGGGTGGCACGGGATACATGCGGACGTGCATTGTCCTGTTGGAACAGCAAGTTCCCTTGCCGGTCTAGGAATGGTAGAACGATGGGTTTGATGACGGTTTGGATGTACCGTGCACTATTCAGTGTCCCCTCGACGATCACCAGTGGTGTACGGCCAGTGTAGGAGATCGCTCCCCACACCATGATGCCGGGTGTTGGCCCTGTGTGCCTCGGTCGTATGCAGTCCTGATTGTGGCGCTCACCTGCACGGCGCCAAACACGCATACGACCATCATTGGCACCAAGGCAGAAGCGACTCTCATCGCTGAAGACGACACGTCTCCATTCGTCCCTCCATTCACGCCTGTCGCGACACCACTGGAGGCGGGCTGCACGATGTTGGGGCGTGAGCGGAAGACGGCCTAACGGTGTGCGGGACCGTAGCCCAGCTTCATGGAGACGGTTGCGAATGGTCCTCGCCGATACCCCAGGAGCAACAGTGTCCCTAATTTGCTGGGAAGTGGCGGTGCGGTCCCCTACGGCACTGCGTAGGATCCTACGGTCTTGGCGTGCATCCGTGCGTCGCTGCGGTCCGGTCCCAGGTCGACGGGCACGTGCACCTTCCGCCGACCACTGGCGACAACATCGATGTACTGTGGAGACCTCACGCCCCACGTGTTGAGCAATTCGGCGGTACGTCCACCCGGCCTCCCGCATGCCCACTATACGCCCTCGCTCAAAGTCCGTCAACTGCACATACGGTTCACGTCCACGCTGTCGCGGCATGCTACCAGTGTTAAAGACTGCGATGGAGCTCCGTATGCCACGGCAAACTGGCTGACACTGACGGCGGCGGTGCACAAATGCTGCGCAGCTAGCGCCATTCGACGGCCAACACCGCGGTTCCTGGTGTGTCCGCTGTGCCGTGCGTGTGATCATTGCTTGTACAGCCCTCTCGCAGTGTCCGGAGAAAGTATGGTGGGTCTGACACACCGGTGTCAATGTGTTCTTTTTTTCCATTTCCAGGAGTGTAAATCTGAGGGGGTGCGAAGGGGAGGTTCCCTTGTAAGTAGTGAGCAGGGACAGACAGGGACCGCAGATAGGTGGCGCTGGGTGGGATGGCTGGGAGGCGTACTGAGGTAGTCCACATAATTGCTATAAACACTGTGTCTATATGACGCAATGGTTAATGCATCTCCCTAGTAAGTAGGAGATCCTGGTTTCGATTTCCAGTCCAGCACACATTTTCAATTGTCGCTGCTGATTCCACACAAGGTTCAGATGCAACTGGCATCAAGAGTCCTTCCCTTTCTCCCTCTCCACATTCAGTTTACATAATACGCATCACAGCTGCGGATTCCTTGTGGCATGTGTTCTTTCGAAACAGATGCCACACATTCTGTAATTCATCCACCTCGATGGCAATGAATCCACCACCTTTGGTGTGGATGTACTTTTATGTTCGACATCCTGCGGCAAACTCAAAGTAGCGAGCTTACAAGACATGAACGGGGACTGCGCATATGTGGCGCTGGATGTGACTGTAGGTCGGCTGGGGTGCGTGCCGGGACAGTCTGTGCAGCGGCGATAGACACCGTGTCTCGGTGACACAGTGGTTAACGCAACTGCCTTGTAAGCCTGAGATCGTGGGTTCTAATCCTGGCGCAGCATCCATTTTCACTCGTCGTCGCTGATTTTGCGTAAGTCACGATGCGTCTGACATCAACACTTCCTCCCTCTACGTTCAATTTACATGTGTGAAAGAACAGATACCACACATTCACATAATTTTTGTTTTTGCCGTTTAATTATTGCCCAGTGTGGTACTTTCCTCTTGAGCTACAGTTATGGTGGCTTATACGGTAGATTAAACAGTGTAGGTACTGCATTCCACACCAGTTTCCTATCTCATGCATTCATAAACTGGTTTGTTTCTAAGCGCAGTGAATAAAATTTCACGTTATTGTGTAGACATACGACGTCTACCAGCAGTACATCATGTCTTCTGTTGTTTATTGACTCCTTCTTCGACAACTGTCTGTACGTTTCAAGAAAATTGTAACTAATCAGCGCTTTAATGTGCTCTTCGTATATTTTTTGGTTCTCAGGAAATCTATAGAATGACAAACTCAGATTCCCTCGTTTTTTAATGTTACTATTTATTGCGCCATGCACTCTCTGTTACGAATAAACCATATTTCAAGTCAGTATAAACGATACTATTCGCATTCACCGCTTATCATACACAGAACTGCAGCTGATTGTCCGGCTGATGGTTCAAATGGCTCTGAGCGCTATGGGACTCAACAGCTGAGGTCATCAGTCCCCTAGAACTTAGAACTACTTAAACCTAACTAACCTATGGACGTTACACACATCCATGCCCGAGGAAGGATTCGAACCTGCGACCGTAGCAGCGGCGTGGTTCCGGACTGAAGCACCTAGAACCGCTCGGCCGCAACGGCCGGCTGTCCGGCTGATGCTCTGCTTCGGTGAGGATAACAAAAATTAACAAGAGTGTCGCGACACTTGTAGTGTAATAAATTATAAGTTCCTCCATTACGTTCTCATGATGGCTTTTTCAAAATAATGAAGCATCATAAAATCATCAGCTATGTGTTTGGATGAGTTTCTGGAGTTCGTTTTTTATTATGATGCTACAGCTGATGTTGTAAAGTGATATCATAGTTCGCAAACACTGTTTGACGCTCTGCCAGCCTGTCATGTTCAGTATTCTGAGCTAGGTTTACAACTAATTTTGATATAACTGAATTTATGGATTCGACTAACTTATTGCATAAGGTGGGAGTTAATTTTTTTTACAATTTGTGGGTATAGCCTAATAAACGAAGACTGGAATAGGTAGATTGGGTGGGGGAGGGGAGGGGAATTCATATAAACGTAAATTTTTTTACAGTGGTAACTGGGAATGCCATGAACAACTTACTAAAAATCCTGACTGATGGGGTGTAAGCGTTTGAAGGTCACTTTTCATGTTTTTCTTGAATAACTCGAAAGCCGCAACTTTAAGCGAAAATTTTTACCAGTACCAAATAAACTAATATTAAATTTTCTACAAAAAATGTTCGATTCATTTTTTTCTCCAAGACTAATAGTTTCGTGTTCCAGGGGGTGAAAAATCGCAGATTATTAATAATATGGTTTCAACGGTATAAAATTAATGTTTATCTTTAAATGAAGAGAGCTAAAAACAAATATTAAATGTGTGTACCACGTCGGAGTACTGTAGAGCCGTATCAACCCTAGCAATACCGACGGAGTATTACCAATGGGTGGCGGGAGGGGGGGGGGAGGGGGGAGGGGGGGGCTGTCGTTCTGTGGCCATCCTGAAAAAATTTTAAAAAAATCTTAATTGTTGTTGACGTATTATAAAGACATGTTTTTTTAAAGAGATACTAATTTGCTAGTAGGATCCAGCCCACAAAATATCTTTTATTGCTTCCTTAGCAAGATCGGTGGACCTTCGATAATGTTACGAAATGTCAGTGTTAGTGGCAGTGCGGGATCTACCAAAAATTTACTTCTGGGCCGGTCGTGGTGGCCGAGCGGTTCTAGGCGCTACAGTCTGGAACCGCGCGACCACTACAGTCGCAGGTTCGAATCCTGCCTCAGGCATTGATGTTTGTGATGTCCTTAGATTAGTTAGGTTTAAGTAGTTCTAAGTCCTAGGGGACTGATGACCACAGAAGTTAAGTCCCATAGTGCTCAGAGCCATTTGAGCCATTTACTTTTTCCCCTGATACAGACCCAACCCTGAGAAACACTACTGTAATATGCACGCAACGGATTCGTACAATTCTAATTAATTAATTTTGGCCCTAAAGTGAATCTTAAGTTTGTACTTCGACATAAATCGATATATATCATATGAAATACACCACAAATGAAATTAGAATTGCAAAATTAAGAGACTAAATGAGTCATTAGTCTTAAAATGAGAGAAATTTCATTATAACAAATAGCTTTATTTATCTAAAAACATTTGAAAAATGGTGTTTTGGAGTAGCCAAAATAAAACAAAATTCGCTCACCTCGGTGAATTACATTTATGGCCACTGAAGTGTTCAGTTGACTACGCTGATAGGAAAAGCGCTCCTGTTCGAATACTACACTAGGCCACCTAATGTGAGTACTATTGCTCACGCTATCTGAATGATTTTACTCCGTGAGACAGTGATTGTGGACAGCAGAAGTTTTCAGCTGCAGTACATGCAACAACTGACCGGAAATACGTTAATGTGACCCTTAACAGGAGAGCTGCCGAATTCCGTAAATGCAGAGCTGCGACTATTTTTACAGCAGACCGTTGCCGTCGTGTCGACTTGGTGCTCAGCATTTTGATGAGCTGCAAATCTGTGACAAGGGCCACCTGTGCTCGGTCACGAACGTTGGACTCCGTCCCCACAGATTCTCCGCCTCGGCTCCATACCACTAGCTCCTCACTTCGCTTCTCGCCACCGACTCGTCTCTAACACTCCTTACTGAGCACCTCGTACTCCCAAATGACTCCACGTGGTCTCCACAAAACTCAAACGAGATCTGTTCAAAAAACTCCAGAACTTTGTCCACAAAATTTTTCTCGCTTACCTTTTAGTTGTTTTGCATGGTCTCCTTCGAAATACTCTTCCTCCACAACTGATACACCGCTCCCAACGCCGTTTCCACTTCGGGAAGAAGACTTGGTATGTCTCTTGCTGGATCTTGCAAAGCACCGTCTGCGAATTTTCTTTTAACTCGCTTTTCGTAAATCTACGTCCTTACAACGGGGTTTGCAGCTTTGGTCTCATTCTCTTAAGGAACATCTCATTCGCTTTTGCGCGATCCAAATGCTCTGCACAGATTGCGAGGCGAAGGTTTCTCTGGTCTTGACTCGTGAGCCGTGGGACGAACTTGGCGACAACACGATGCATTCCAAGATGCAAAGTCAGAATTTCATGACACGATCCAATTGAAATGTTACATCCTTCTGCTATCTCTCGGACAGTCAGTCTTCGATTGGCAAGCACAATTTCGTTGACGTTCCCGACATGGGCGTTGTCGGTAGACGGCGATGGGAGTCCTGAGCGAGGGTCATCTTTAACTTTCGGTCGGTCATTTTTAAACCGTGTGAACCATTCGTAACACCGAGTGCGGCTTAAGCACTGATCACCATAGACTTCCTGCATCATTTGGAGTGTCTCTGTAAAGGTTTTCTTGAATTTCATTCAAAATTTGACGCAGACGCATTGCTCCCGTAACTCTAACTCCAGCTCTGAAACTTCCTAGCAGATTAACACTGTGTGCCGGACCGAGACCCGAACTCGGGACCTTTGCCTTTCGCGGACAAGTGCTCTACCGTCTGAGCTACCCAAGCATGACTCACGATCCGTCCCCACAGCTTCAATTCTGCCAATAACTCGTCTCCTACCTTCCAAACTTCACAGAAGCTCTTCTGCGAACCTTGCAGAACTAGCACTCCTGGAAGAAAGGATATTGCGGAGACATGGCTTAGCCACAGCCTTGGGGATGTTTCAAGAATGAGATTTTCACTCTGAAGCGGAGTGCGCGCTGATATGAAACTTCCTGGCAGATTAAAACTGTGTGCCGGACCGAGACTCGAACTCGGCGCACTTGACCACGAAAGGCAAAGGTCCCGAGTTCAAGTCTCGGTCCGGCACGCATTTTTAGTCTGCCAGGAAGCTTCATATCAACGCACACTCCGCAGCAGAGTGAAAATCTCATTCTAGAACTCCAACTTTGCCATCTCGAGATTCGCAGACAGCGCGACACAACGTTCTACTCAATACAGCACTGAACAATAACTAACAGACGTACAACAATAAAACTTCCGGCAGTTACACTTTATAAACACAGGCATGTGAAGGGATGCCAACCGCATTTCGCTCAAACACACCATTGGCGCGAAATTACGAAGCTCCAGATAATGTCATCTCTCATGGACGCCTATATGCTACTTACGACAATTTTGTAAGGCCTGTGTGTTATAGGCAACTATTAATATAATAATTAATTGCCTTGATGTTGTAACCTTTACGTGTCCTAAGATCCGATGATGGCGGCTTTAGTTTCGCCGAAACCGGTAATCATGGAATAAAAAGGATTCCTGCGATCTTGGCTACCAGTTTATTGTTTTACAGATTACGAAGTTTCTGGAGTTTTTTGAACAGGCCTCGTGCATCAATCAATAGCAAGCGGCGGTACATATCCACATCGATCACATAAACAAACATTCTCAGTTCCTCTCCCTCCAGCAGAAGAGCAGAAGTCGCGTTCCCAATACTTTTACTTGCCGACAAGAAGCTGGAGGTGCCATTTTACAGCTTCTGGCACCACCGTCTGATTCCCAACCAAAAAGCTCGCTAGCTGCACGCACAGAAATCAGTAGGCATCAGAACCAAAAAGAAAGAAAAAATATGCTATCTACGTGGTCGACACACTGTTGGCCACGCCGCTGTGCAGGTTCAGGTTTTGCTTGGAAACGGACAGTGCCTGCAGATACAGATCCCTGAAGCCAGGCCTTCGTGCATGCAGCCCGCAAATGCCGAAAGAGTCTAAAAACAGACGTTTTCTAGCATAAAACGTTTTGGAAGGCGCCTCCCTAACGTTGTGCGCGACCCCTGTGGCTTGCTACGGGTACCGGCCAGCTATCTAACAAAGGTCCGCCTCCGTAGGGCCGCGGTAGCGTTACCGCCTACCACGCAAGGGGGCCCGGGTTCGATGCCCGGCAGGGGACTGGGTGTTGTGTGTCCATCATCATTTTCATCACCATTGACACACAAGTCGCTGAAGTGGCGTCAACTAAAAAGGCTTTCAATACGGCGGCCGAACCCCGAAGGGGATATCCCGGCCAATAAATGCCATACAGCCATTTCATTTCATCTAACAATGGAGTCACCCATACAGCCGCTCCCAGGCTCCAATCGGCGAAGCTACTCTCTCCTTGTGTAAGGTCCACTCTGAATGAAATAGCCGCCCAGCGTTCACCTTCTGTGCGGACGACTGGTCTTTTTGCGAATACTTGCGCGGTCGTCACCTTCCGAAATGAGCTCGCGGTAAAGAACTTCCCTCTGCTTATAGCAGCAACGAAACAGACCAAGAAAATAACAGTAAAATGATTGAAGGGTCCGTAATCGCCTCATTAACCAAAGTAATTAAATGGCGACCCTCTAAGTGCGTAGTCACTGTTACAATAAACATACCTCATCATAATATTCATAAGAACCCCGTAATGATCATATTTATGAAACGGCAGCCGCGCGGGGTAGCCGAGCGGTCTGGGGCGCCTTGTCACGATTTGCGCGGCTCCCTTCGTCGGAGGTTCGAGTCCCCCCTCGGAATAGGTGTGTGTGTTGTCCTTAGTGTAAGTTAGTTTAAGTTAGATTAAGTAGTGTGTTAGCTTAGGGAACGATGACCTTAGCAGTTTGGTCCCATAAGACCGTACTACAAATTTCCAAATTTCCTATGAACGGGCAATAGTCCACATAGACCTACCATCTTTCAACGTGCGCACCCTACTACCGAGGTAGGGTACTTTACGCCCACTGCAAAAAATAAATAAATAAATAAAAATTGAAAAAAGCAAATTTTGTTAATTGTTGTTGACTTTTACTCATAATATACTTTTTACAGAGACACTGATGTATAAGTACCGTCCTTAACCTGGAAATATTCAATATGACATTCACTGGAGAAAGTGATGTCTACTACCACGACTTAAATTTTTGGATTAAGTTCAAGTGAAAGATTTTTAACATTTATGAAATCTGGTAAAAGAATTCATCCAAAATAACAAAATTTTTTTGCAAAATTTTACCTCTCCCCCGTTTGATATAGCGACGGTTAATGGATGAATTGTGTTCTAGGATGCTACACGGCGTAGGAGTGGGGGCGGCAATGTGTGGGGTAGAATGTAGGCCGCCAGATTGTGTTTATGCACTTCCGTCCTTCATAGATATGCAAAATGAAGATCGAACAGATGACTCGCCACTCTATTTATCCCATCACATCACACGAAGCCGAAAGCTTTAATTGTGTGAATCTTTTTTATTGTGCCTATCGCGACTCAGCATCTCCGCTATATGGTGAGTAGCAACTTTCCTTCTCTGGTATTGTTACATTGAAGCAACTACAGGGTCTTTCTCAAACTTATACCTACCCTGCACTGCACGCCTTATGAATCACTGGCGACACAGTGTTTCTGCCCGTAAGGGTGTTCATTTACCACACTGTGTGTTAATACTACATGGAATGCAGATGTGAGTTACTAATAACACTAAAGCAAGTAACACATACAGACAGAATCTACGTAAATCTCTGCACACTGTTCTAAATTGCTGTAGGAGAAATTGAGTTTTAGTCGTCCTTACAGCAGCTGTAGTGTTCTTCCGGGGAAGCCACATTCCGCCATCACGAGCGCCGCTCGCTTTTCACTTTATATACAGACTACACCTCCACAGTATTTCCTGTCCAGCTCTCTCATGAGAGTAGACAATATAACTTCATTGAACACGTGTTTATATAATGGAGTTATTTTCAGATTATTAACTTAGTGCTTATTTGCAGTTGTTAAGTGAGCTGTTATGTAAAATAGCTCAGTAGCTGGAGCTGTCAAATGTTTACCACACTTTAGAGCCTGTCTCAAGTGTAACATCCTGTCATTATATATTTGTCAATGTCTATTTCACAGTGTCCAAAATCTCTGTCTGGAATAGTGTTCAGAGTATGAGAAGTACCAAATGCATCAGTTCTCCCAACATCTGAAGAGGCCAGGACGCTTGAATTGCCTCCGTCTGCAACAAAAGTACAGGGTCACCCAAAAGTTTGTAAATATTTTAAAATGCAATAATTCACAGAATAATGTAGGTAGGGAAGTAAAAATTCACACACATCTCTGAAATTACATGGGGTTTTACTGAAACCAAAAAACGAGTGCAAAAACTGGTCAGCATGTAGCGCTGGACAACAACACGTCAGTGGCGCAGTGTGAGAATTGTGTATAAAATGAGCTGTGCTGAGAGAGGCAGTCATATCAACCCTAGCCTGGCCGATAAAGACATGCTGGAAGGTATGACTTTTATTTGTCATGGCGCTCCACTCCATATTGCTACATACGTGAAAGATCTCTAGCGCACATCGTTTGGTGAGGATCGCGTGCTGAGCCGCCACGCCCGTCATGCTTGGCCTCCCAGATCCTCAGACCTCAGTCCGTGTTGTTGTTGTTGGTTGTGTGATTACCTGAAGTCGCAAGTCTACCGCGATCGTCCTACCTCATTATGGATGCTAAAATACATAATACGATGGTAATTTCTCACCACACCTACTGATATGCTGTGCTGTGCTATTCACAACTTTGTCCCTCGATTACAAATATTGCTGATGAATGACAGGGCGACATGCTGTGCATTTGTTATAAAGAACGTCTTTGCTAAAAAGTCAATTATTTTGATTATCATTGCTTTCATATCATATGAAGCGCCAACTGTTGACCATTTTGCGCACTTCTTTTGGTTTCAATAAAACACCATGTCATTTCAAGCATGTGTGTTAATTGTTGCCTCTACACTTACATTATTCCGTGAAGCATTGAATTTTCACCCTGTAGATCACCTAGGTGTTACAGAACTTCAGATATTTCGACGTAAGTCAAGTACTGTGTTGCAGCAGATTACTGTTCTAGAACCGAAAACTACCAATTCCATTCCATCACACATTGACGCCCGTCTTGGAAGACATTGTGAATGTGTGGTTAAGGTGCAACCCACTCTATAAGTACCAGCAATTCCTAAATGGAAAAGATTTATACAATCTGTGATTAACGCCATTAATGGTGAGAGTAACTTTCTGGTCATTAACCAATTCGCCACCACGTGACTACAGTACACTAACACGACTTTAAAATACATAGTAAATAATAGACATGAGCTAGGTGCCTCACTTACCAATCCAATTGCTTTCCCACCAACACTATATAGGTCACTTACAACATCACATTTACAAATTAAACACGTCTCTGCAATTATTTGCAGCAACGTATTTTACATAGAAGATCACTTAACAATTGCGAATAAGTACTCCTTTAATAAACTGAAACTAACTCCACTGTATAAACACGTGCGCAGTGAAGTTATTTTGTCTATTAGTATAAGAGAAGAGTGAAGTTATTTTGTCTATTAGTATAAGAGAAGAGATAATCTGTCTGGCAACTGAAAATCTAGCAGCGCTCATGGTGGAGGGTATCTTCTTTCCCGGAAGAACACTACAATCGCCGTACAGGATGACTTAAGAATTATTTTCCATTCTGGCAGTGAAGGGATTTACGTAGATTCTCCTCATATGCGTTAGTATTATTGGTATCTCATATCTGCATCCTATGTATTCTTTACACACTTTGTCGAAAATAAACATCTCTCTGGCATGTCAGCTATGGATGTGTAATACCGATACCGGTATTTTAGTTCTGAATAACCGGTACTTTTCGGTATTTGTTAGGTCTAGGTTACAACTGGTGTTCCTTTTTTTACTGATAACCGAGTAAAATACCGAAATATCAATTAGCCATAGCAGCGGTGCTAAAATCTTTAGTTTTTAAATAAACCTTTTTCAAAGAACGAATAGTTTTTTTCCATAACGTTTGCTTTGCTTTGAAGAATAGAAAATGGGAAAAGTAATAGGTGCTATATTAACAACAATGCCGAAACAGCAACAGACACATGGCATAAGAAGTGGTACAGCATTGCTGAGAGAATAATGTACCTTTACCATGTGGTGTGGTACGTGTGTACATGCAGTGTGCAAGACTTGTTCCATCTGGTCTATATGTTACTTTCTAACTGTTGTCATCGGACAATAGGTTCTTTTTGTTTTTTTTTTTTGCAGAATTGCAAAAAAAGTATTTTACAAAGTGAGATATCAGTGAAGTGCAATGTTCCATTTGCTTCAAAAGATTAAAAACTGGAGGAGCCACAACAAACTTGCGACAAAATATAAGGAGAAAATTACAGCTTAACAGTTCATTCATAGCTTACAATAAAAATAGAAAGCAGCTCATCTGCTGCCTGTGTCTGCATAACATGTCTTTACCTGCTTGTGCCCCTTGAAAACAAGCGAATCAAGACGAAAAGCAGAGTTCTTCAATCTCCGTTTTTACCCTTTAGCACTGACTATTCGTAATATCCAAATAGTGCTATGATTCCCGATTACAATCTGATTTTTTAGGAGAGTTCCAAAAAAATTAGAATCCATGGGAGAATACTGGTGATTTTTGTAATAGTCAACCACTTATCACTTTTAGAGAAACGCGGCGAATGGTGGACGAGCTAAGTTTCCGTTTATTTGCCTTTTTAACTTAGTATTTTGCTTCTAAGTAGCTGGAAACTGAGGGAGACACAATCGTTGTTCGATTTCTACATTTATTAAGGGAAATAATAGTAATAAAAAACAGAACATCTGTTATTTCAAAAACCGGATATTTAGAGCGGTTTTAACAAGCGAGTTAAATCGCCGTTGAAAAAAAATTTATAACCTACAACCCATTGTTTCAGCGGTAACCGCCATCCCTAGCATGTCTGCGCACTGCGTCGGCAGTAATTCATAAGGCACACTATGGAGAGCTGCTGTAACTTTGTGAAACACCCTGTAGTTGCCTTTTGTGAAGTAGTGGGGTGGAATCACCTGTTCGATCTTCAGTTTGCAGATCTATGAAGGAGGGAAGTGCATGACCAGAATCTGGTGACCTACCTTCCCTCGCTTTTACCCCACACATCCTTCACCCACCTCTCACCATCATGTTACACCCCTGGAACACAATTTAACTCTTTAATACGGCTCTACTGCACTCCGACATGTTACATACATTTAATATCTGTTTTAACGCAATACATTTCCAGTTAAGCTTTAATTTTTTACTAGTAAAATAATATTTTTAATAATCTGTAATTTTCCATCCTCTGCAACGCGTAAACTATTAGTCCTACAGAACAAATAAACGGGATCTTTTCGTAGAAAATTTAATGCATTTTAATTTGGTACTGAGGAACGTTTCCTTTTGAAGCCGCATTTTTCGAATTATTCGAGAAAAACATGAAAGATGACCTCGAAACGCCCCCCCCCCCCCCGCCCCTGTCCCCACCCATCACAAAGCTCTTCCCCATCGGCCAGGATTTTTAGTATGTTGCTCATGGCACTCGCTCCCAACACTCTACAAAAATTTGCGATTACACGAATTTTCCCCTACTTTTCCTTCGTTGACTGGACTATTAGGCTACCTTCGCTTTTTCACGTTTGAACGCGGTTACTGCTTCTGCGAAACAGTACTTAAAGCGAATGCTAGGTTAGACGTTTGGAAGTAACCTTCATCTCCTCTGTACGTCCATTTTCTAAATAGAATACGTATCTCAGATCGTATTGAGACACAAACGTATCATGCAATTAAGTCGCAAAATCTTTGTGTTGCGTTTATCAGGTGCGGTAAGGAGAACTAAGAACGATGTGTATACAGTATTCTGTGTAAATAATAGCACGGAGAACCTATGAGCAAATCCAGAAATACAATGTTTTTTTTATAAATAAATTTTCTGTGCTACTGGTATTTCGCGATTTTTTCGATTGCAGCGCGATTATGATGGACGACAGCACTCGCTGTGACGACGTATTCAAGGACATGTAGTTCACAAAGCATTTGAAAGGGAAAACGTATTCCTGAAACGGGTTTTGCTGTGCACAAGAAAAGTAACTTGTGTCCTTACATATTTCTTCTTTGCACTATGCTGGGCTACCATAAATGATTCATTCGTTTCTAAAGCTTTATCTTTTTCGAAATATTGCATGTACAAATATACCGATGCATGCATAGAATCTGAAATTTACAAAGTTTGCATTTTACGTTCTATAAATTTTTTTACAAGTGTCTCTCTGCTCACAGAAAGCATTAAACTTCGACGAATTTCGTTCATGTGACACAATTTCAGCAGAATTTTCGGTGCCCCACACTCTCACATTGTGGTGATTACTTTCCAGATAAATGGAAGGTTGCTTCGTCACTGTATTACACTGGGGGAGAAAAATTGGACCCTTTCGGACTCTCAAAGTGTGCTGCAGAAATTGTAACATCCTGCGTTTTATGAACAGACCAACAGGTATGTTCTGGCCTCGTTGGCGGCTATAAGAGGCGCGCAGACCTTGCCGCTCAATTACTCTGGATTAAAGGACGTCATGGCATTTTTCTTAGTGAAACTGTTGATCGCCTTGCCAAGAGGAGTGTTACAAAAAGCCAGTTACGCCCAAGCCCATGTCTTATACGGATCTCACATCGACGATACGAAAGGCTGCTTATCTCGCTTGGAACTGTGAATGGCATGTCTCTCAGCGCTCAAGGGGCGGCCACCTGACAGCCATAACACCGAACATCTCTTCTCCACCATGGTTCGTCTCGGTGCAGCTTCGTAGGTGCCATGAGTCCTGTATCATTCGCATGAGGCTGGGACACAGGTGTTACACCGCGCACCTACATCGGTTGAAGATTATCAAGTCAGAACACTGCGATATGGACACAACGGCAGTAGCGGATCTTAACATCATATTGGCATGTTCCAAGTACGCTACTGCACAGTCAGGCTTGTATAAGAAATTGGTTGCAAGAGGTTACCCTCTCCCTACCAGTATTCCTGTTTTACTTCATCGTTTGCTCACAGATTATTTGAAACCCACCGGCATCAAAAAATGGTTCAAATGGCTCTGAGCACTATGGGACTCAACATCTTAGGTCATAAGTCCCCTAGAACTTAGAACTACTTAAACCTAACTAACCTAAGGACATCACACACACCCATGCCCGAGGCAGGATTCGAACCTGCGACCGTAGCAGTCCCGCGGTTCCGGACTGCAGCGCCAGAACCGCTAGACCACCGCGGCCGGCCCACCGGCATCCAAATTTAATTTATGTTCTGCCGAGGTCTTCATTCTCAAATGACATCAGCACGGTTTGTAATCGGGCGCCTAATTTTGTGTTTTAATTTGCGTACGGACCTCTATTTCCTCATTGCAAGTCCATTATCGCTCTCTCGTGCATTTTATGTCACTGATCCACTGGCACTATTATACATACCGTTGGCTGTATTGTGCTTGTCATTTTCGGTTTTTCTTTTAAGTATGTCTGGCTGTATGCTACAGTTCTCACATTGTTATATAATGATATTTGCAGTTCTGCCGGCCGCTGTGGCCGAGCGGTTCTAGGCGCTTTAGTCCGGAACCGCGTTGCTGCTACGGTCGCAGGTTCGACTGCTGTCTCGGGCTTGGATGTGTGTGATGTCCTTAGGTTAATTAGGTTTAAGTAGTTCTAAGTCTAGGAGAATGATGACCTCAGATGTTAAGTCCCATCGTGCATAGAGCCAATTGCACCGTTTTGCAATTCTGTTCTTCAGCTGTTGTACATACTATATGATGTGCGGTGTTTGACCTTGTCTTTTCTATAAGAGCGTATGTATGTTTGTCATAATGTTGCCGTCTACTGCCGTAGGCAGTGCCCTTTTATTTTACTTGAAGAGTGTGTTTATATGTTAACTGTGGTGTCACCGCCAGACACCACACTTGCTAGGTGGTAGCCTTTAAATCGGCCGCGGTCCGTTAGTATACGTCGGACCCGCGTGTCGCCACTGTCAGTGATTGCAGACCGAGCGCCGCCACACGGCAGGTCTAGAGCGTCTTCCTAGCACTCACCCCAGTTGTACAGTCGACTTTGCTAGAGATGGTTCACTGACAAATTACGCTCTCATTTGCCGAGACGATAGTTAGCATAGCCTTCAGCTACGTCATTTGCTACAAACTAGCAAGGCGCCATTATCATTTGCTATTTATCTTGTGATGCATGTATCGTCAGACTGATGTTCACCAATTATGGATTAAAGTTAAGCATTCCAGAAGCCACGTACCTTTTTTACTAGACTCAACTCCTATAACTGTTCCAGACCTCACGCCAGCCTGCGTGAGCTTAACGCGTGCCTTTCGGCTACCAATCATAATGGCTTGGCTGTCTTGCCAAGTCACAACATTAACTTTGTAATTTTGTGCTATTCTGCTTTTTTGTGATTATGTTTAGTTGGCACTTCAGTCCGCCCTCGTGGTCTCGCGGTAGCGTTCTCGCTTTCCGAGCACGGGGTTCCGGGTTCGATTCCCGGCGGGGTCAGGGACTTTTCCTACCTCGAGATGACTGGGTGTTGTTGTGTCGTCTTCATCATCATCATTCATCCCCATTACGGTCGGAGGAAGGCAACGCCAAACCACCTCCATTAGGACCTTGCCTAGTAAGGCGGTGCAGGTCACCCGCATCGTTCCCCTACGCTCTGTAAAGAAGCATGGGACTTCATTTCCATTTTTTTTTTATTTGGCACTTTACAACCGTTGTTGCCTGTATGGTTCTTGTAATCCAAAGCCAAAATAAAGGAATAGTGTTAGAAGGCGCCGGCTATAATCTTTTGGTTTAATTGTTGCACGAGCTGCAGACGGTACGCCTTGGAATGTAATTGCCGTCGCAAAATCATCCACGCAGTTTGCAGCGGTATTAAAAGATCGTTGGTTGCGAGGACCTTTTTCCTTTCCATACCTGAGCCGGCTTCAGGTATTTTGCCGACCCATGCGAAAATTTCAAGCACCCTCCCCCTCCCTCCCTCCATTCCCCATCCACGAATTTTCAAACATAGCTAACTTTCTTCACAATGTTATTCATCTATGAAGTCTTGTCTCCACGTATTACACTTACTCATATGTCTTTAAGATCAGAGCTAAAGGGTACCAGCCAATGAAGCAGAAGTGAAATGTTTACAGTATTATGTATTTTGAGCTAATTATGTCAACCAACACAAACTTATGTGCCTCGCAGCGTATATAACTAAAATATGTTCTCTTTTTGACGTTCCCTGAGCAGTGGGGAGCGTGCGATGCGGAGGTAGGAGCACAATCATCGCCGCTAGGGGTGGAGGCGACTAGGTTAATCGTAGTATTGACGCACGGGAAAGACAGGTTTCGTCAAAGCGCGTATTTACATAGACGTTTATCTTCAGATGTGCTACACATTCGTAGTACAGCACAAAGACAGAGAAACACCTGTTTATTGCGAACTGAACGACTCTTCATTACAGCGCTGTACACTTGTGGATCGCATACGTCCGCGGACGTTGCAACGGGCACGAAACGTCCCAAATCATGCCAACGAGTTCCGAACACAGCTATGGGTCTCAGCGAACAAGGAAAAGTAAACATACTGTAGTATATGAAGTAGCACCTTCAAAATTTGGTTTGTACAGGCAGGTGACATTTAGCAAACTATTTCGCCGTTATACAATCGTTATTAAGTAAACAAATGAAAGTGCTCAAATTATGTAAACAAATCAAAAATAAAATTTCTGTTTGCATACTTACATTATATGACAGATATTTTCCTTGCTTTAGCAACAGCGAATTCCTTTATGGCTTCGCTGAAGTCGAAACATTCAGCTAGCTCACGTTGAGTCCACACCGTTGCCAGTCAACAGAGTCGTGCCTGGCTCTTTGTTGACCTCAGGTTCGTTTTAATCAGTTTAAGTTTCGAGAAATTTCTGTCTCAACTTGCCGCTGTCACATGTTGTTCTGGCAAAATTTGTAAGGCTGCACTCAATCGAGCGCAAAGTCACACGCTTATTTGAGTTTCACGGTTTCACTTGGTGTGCTACCAGGCTTTACCACCGCTGAGGCCGATTTAAGCCCATCTTTAAAATCGACAAGACTGGTGTCCTTAGCGTGTTCGTGACTAAAACTGTCGAACAGTTTGGAGTAGCTGTCTCTTACACCCTCAGGTGAAATATCTTTAATTTTACTTATGTCGTACAAGTAACTCAAAAAGCTCACTGTGACTTTTGAGCTGTTGAAATCTCTCACTGAGTGCAATATTATAATATTCAGTGCTTTAAATTAAATATCTATTTTGTACCGCATTTGTGCATCTTCAATTTTCTCACTTTCTCGCCCACAACGCAAATGTTTCTTCTTCCGTCTCTTTCGTATTTGTATTGTACCTTCTACCGGTTTTTCTGTATCGAGTTCGTTGGCAGTTTCTTAGTGTGTAATGAGTAATTTTGGCACTGAGGACCTCTCGGTAGTCAGAGAAATACTCTGTTGTCTTTTCGACTAAGTCAGCACCTTTCGATACTGATATATCTTTGGTATTACATTGCTTCACAATTGCTGTGTAACAGAGACGTTATTGGACAGGAATAACCGTAGGCAATGATGCACGACATGAAGCATAGTCCGTAAATAATAGAGGTGAGTAGTATATTTATAAAGAAAAATTATACAGATTTCATCACATAGCAAAAAATGGTTCAAATGACTCTGAGCACTAGGGACTTAACATCTGAGGTCATCAGTCCCCTACAACTTAGAACTACTTAAACCTAACTAACCTAAGGACATCACACACATCCATGCCTGAGGCAGGATTCGAACCTGCGACCGTAGCGGTCGCGCGGTTCCAGACTGAAGCGCCTTGAACCGCTCGGCCACACTGGCCGGCCATCACATAGCAATGCAGGATAACAGACGTAAGTAACATCATATTTGACACAGGTCAGAGACTCAACATAAAGGTCGATATCGGACTCTCAGTAAGGAATGTGCCTTCCTTGTGGACTAAAGCATATTTTGCACCTGTTATTCATGTTGACTACCAAACTGTTGAGGATTCCTCGGGGGATATTGTCCCGTTTCATAATCAAGGCGCTTTTCAGTTCTTGCACGGCTCGAGGAGGGGGTGTTCGTTAAGAAACCTTCTGCCAAGAGCTTCTTATACATGCTTTATATCTATGGGGTTTTAGGTCCGGCAAATGCGCAGCCCATTCCATACATTCAATATCATTACTTTCCAGTCTGTCGGAAACATCAGCGGTCTTATGCGGTCGGGCATTGTCATCCACAAACAGAAAGTCGGGACCTACCGCAACGCTAAGCAGACGTATATGAACCAGAACCATCTCCCTGCATGGCGCTGTGCTGTAACGGTGCCTCGCACAAAGATATGAGGCGGAGTCCGGCCATTATGCATAATTCCTGCCGACACCAAAACGCCCAGACCATACCAATGATGTTCATGAACATTATGTGGTGTATAACATGTTCCCCCTCACCTCACACTAACTGCAGGCCAGAATTACTTGCCACAGTGAAACGGGATTCGTTGGAGAACATAACTGTAGGCCGTCGTTGCTGACTGCAACCAACATGCTGCCGACACCAACGAACTCTATCTCGAGAATGGCGTGGTTGATGTGGGACGAGTTTAACAGGCTTCCGAGCATACAAATCAGCCTGATATGATCGCCAAGAAATGGTCTGGCACTGACACGAGTACCGGTAGCGATTGCTAGGTCTACAGCGATCTGCCTAGGAGTCAGATGTCTGTTCTTTTTTGCCTCTGGAGCTACATATCGATCCTCTTGCGATGTGTTGATTGGTTCGTTTAAGACCACCGACATGTTTTCGCGTAGCATTTCCGCCTTGAGTGGCCTTTTGCAATCGCGAGATGACACTTTTTCACACACGCACTAATGTGGCCACAGTAGTAACACTTTGACCGGCTTCGTGCTGTCTTAGTGGTTGGCCACGATCGTAAGCACTCTAGTGATGTCTTGCAGACATGTTGCTGTACCACTCGGAATATCGCACTAATGCAGTGGTTCCAAACCTGGAGTTAATTACCCCCGCTGTGGGGTAAAATAAAAATTTCTGAGGGGTAAAAACTAAACGATTCAATTCTGTTCCAGCCTAAACTATTTTCAGAAGTTCATTACTATTATCACAATTTTGTAATGTAATGTTGATTATATATAGGTTATCAACAATTACTTTTTCTCAATAAGTAGCATTAATGCGGTGGAGGTTACAGGTTGCTCACATAGTCCCCCACTACACACATATGTTATGCTTTTTCCCGTACATCACTGATGATAAAAGTGAGATATATACGCAACAAACGCTACATATTTCAAGAAAATGTCTACTCCAAGTTGTAGATAGGAACGGCAGTAGTCCAGATATTGCTTCATTACTCGCTTCGAAACAGGTAAATGAATTAATTGACAGCGCGACACAGTAGTAACTACACAAGGGCTACTATAGTGCTGTACACAGTATAATAAAAATAATAATTATTATTACAATTATATTAGCGGCTGTGGTCAGACACAAAGCAATAACACCCTAAATTCTTCCCATTGCTGTCAGTTCTGAAGTAAGGAGTGCAGCAATTCAGTGATTCACGAACAGTAAGTATAGTGCACACATTTTAAATGGGGTTGCTGTTTGCAGGTCAAGCAAGTGCCGCAATGAAGAGAAGTAATGCAGGGGCAGCATGCTTTGTAACAAGTGTCTACCCTGACAATGGATAGTTTGCTCGCTGCTGACCTCGATGTTGAGCGCCCATAAGGCCCCCCCCCCCCCCCCCCATAGTTTGCTTTCTCATCTGAGAAGGAGTTGTGGGTAGAACTTGTGATGCACCACAAATTGCTACATCATTCGTTCTAACACACACACGCACACACACACACACACACACAATATCATTCATCTTTCATCAGTTTAAAAGTAAAAATATTCGAAGAAAAGTCATTCTACAGTTTAGTTAGGTGCTAATGTTGGCGATAATGTGGAGGAAGACAGCAGACAGCACGAGGAGAAAGGGGTGAGGGGAGAGCGAGGGTACTAACTAATGTCTGATTGCACTCAAGGGTAATGGTCTAACAAAGTTTGGGAACCACTGCACTAATAGATTCCACAACAACCGTAGTGCATGAACTGTCGAAAGCACACACAGCGTTCTTGCACAGGCTTCGCTGCAGTTAACATGCCCCGCCCAGTACATTTCCTTTTACTATAATTAGTGGGGTGTTCTATACCAGCTGTAGGTTGTTCCGTAGCAGCTGGCAGCTGATCCTTAGCAAGTGTCACTTGTTGCTTAGCAACTTTGTGTGTTTTTGCTGAGAATAATAATATGGAGTAATATGTTATACTATATCACCACTGAACAAAGGAACATAAAGTCAGTGATAAGAAATGCCAAACTCCCACTCTCATGTACAGCCATTCTGTTCGTATTTTTGTCTTTACTTATTTCAACCAATACATCACAGACCTCTCCTTTATTATACTTAACAGAGGCAACAGAATCAACCCTTCTTTCTTATCTTGTTTGTAGTCAATGGCTTTAATGTTAGAGCAGATGTATGACCATTTAAGACTGCCCAGCGTCGCGTAGACACAGAAGAAAAATCATAAATGAAACTGCTAATTATGATGCATTTGTGGCATCATTCTATTGATTATGAATTCAACACCAACAAACAAAAGGAAATGAGGGAAAACTTAAGTAACAGACAAAGCAGAAAAAATTAATGCAGAGGAGCGTGGAAAGAAGAACAGTGGAAATGATTTCAATGGCAGATCTAGATGTCGCCGCTGAATCACAATGTGTGGATTCAAGAGACTAAGGCATGTGACGCCCATTGCGTATTTTACTTATTCTTTATTCATTTGTTACGAAGTGTTTTTCTCAGCGATACTGTTACAGGTATTTAAGGTTATTATAGGAACTGTTAGGCCATTATATGCTGACATTTATCTTTATTTCTTTATTACAAATTTTTCCACTCCTGTAGGAGCTTCCTAGCTACGTACGTACATTTCAAGTGTTGTGTAGCCGCATGGCAGAAATTGAGGGGGCAGCATAAGACACTAGATTTTATGAACGATTCATGTTTCCATCTTATTCTCACACTTCTTAATTCACGCAGATTTTTGCTGTTTTGTTTAACTCATCATTTTAGAACCATATAAAAATTTAATACCTTACCGCCCCCAAAACCTGCGCCTTGGGCAGGGGCTCGGTCTCCCTCCCCCACAGAGCCGGCCCTGCTGCGTACGAAACTGTCCATTAGGGAAACTTTCCATCACGGTTGCATCTAAATGGCTCTAAGCACTATGGGACTTAAGAGCTGAGGTCATCAGTCCCCTAGACTTAGAACTACTTAAACCTACCTAACCTAAGGACATCACACACATCCAGGCCCGAGGCAGGATTCGAACCCACGACAGTAGCAGCACCGCGTTTCCAGACTGAAGCGCCTAGAACCACTCGGCCACAGCGGCCGGCCACGGTTGTATCTGGCACACTTGGTCGACCGTGATGCTCTTCTGTTTGCAGAGACAACGAGTGTCACTAAACTGTCGATACCAACGCGCAATGCTCTATTTACATGGCGATTCTTTCCCGTAATTCCTTTTGAATGCACGCCGTCTCACATATTCCAACACACAAAGACTCTTTTCTTACTCTGTCGCCATTTTGTCAAGGCACTACACTCGTAACGCCGTCTGGTAGGCACAATACAAACTCGGTGATTTGCAGCTCTTCTCATACATCAAACGTATCTTTATGTGTAGTACCTTAGAAAATATAAAACTCTGACAACGAATGACTTATTAACAGTAGCTCTGAAGACGTTCTATATGGTCAACACAGAATCGTAGTCCATTGGAATAACTTCCATTAAATGAATTGTGTCATCCGTTCAATAAATTTCCATTATTTCACATCTATCGTCACAAATTGTTTGTCAGCAGACTACCGGTTACTGTCTATAATGACCATCTTCAGATCTGTTTTATAAAAACATGTCCTAATATACTGGAGCCACAGTGGCATCGTCAGATGCTAAACACAAAATCAGTGCCAGCATCGTCAAATATTTATAGATAATAGTACTATATTTAAATAGTACTATATATAAATAATAGTGGCCATAGACGTAAAGTGAAGGAAATTTATTCTATATTCGGGTCACTGTTCAATTCGCGACTATGTCGCAGCTTGTGTAATCCATTCAAGATGGCAGGACGCAACCGAAGAATGTGGCTAGAAGTCGGCCCGGAAGCAAAAGTCTTCAAGGTCTTAGTCGTACGGTGTCGGCAAGAGCTCAAAGGCGAAGGACGCTATTGTCCGCTGGCAGAAGCCAGCCGCTTCCTGTTGCCGACGTCCGCAACTGCGGGGTCGGGGTCGGCACGTTCTTCATGGCGCCCTGCCTTGCTGCCGTTGCCGAGCAACTTAAGCCGATCCACTCTGTTCACAGTAACTGCTTCTCATAGCTGTCATACACGAAGCGCCAGATCAGATCAGAATGTTTCGCCTAAAAACTACCACCCACATTCGTCTCTGTCCTACAGGCGAAGTAGACTGGAAATTTTGGGTGGAAATTCGGAACGTCATAAAACAAACTGGATAACAAGTTTTATTTTCTGAATTGAGAAAAAAACGCGCAATTAACTATCTCATCCAGAATGAGATTTCCACTCTGCAGCGGAGTGTGCGCTGATATCTCATGTTCACAGCATCTAACTTCCTGAAAATACACACATCAAAAAAAGTTTTGCATCACCCCGGTTCCCAGAACTCATGAAGATAGACATTGACTGTGGATATTGTATCATAGGCACAGTCCCTTTGACTGTTCAGAGATGACACTAAATCCGCCCAAAGATGTAAACAACCACACATGAGCAGCGCCTATTAGACGGAGGGGATCCGACAGCCGATCAGTTCCAGTCATTCCACCAAGAAGGAGGTACATGGCTCGTGTTGTCTGTAGTTCAATCATGCCTAGACGGTCAATATCGCGGTTCGATCACGTCAGCATTGTTACTTTGTGCCAGGAAGAGTTCTCAACAAGGGAAGTGTCCAGGCGTCTCGGAGTGAACCAAAGCGATGTTGTTCGGACATGGAGGAGATACAGAGAAACAGGAACTGTCGATGACATGCCTCGCTCAGGCCGCTCAAGGACTACTACTGCAGTGGACGACCGCTACCTACGGATTATGGCTCGGAGGAACCCTGACAGCAACGCCATCATGTTACCATGTTAAATAATGCTTTTCGTGCAGCCACAGGACGTCGTGTTACGACTCAAACTGTGCGCAAGAGGCTGCATGATGCGCAACTTCACTCCCGACGTCCGTGGCGAGGTCCATCTTTGCAACCACGACACCATGCAGAGCGGTACAGATGGGCCCAACAACATGCCGAATGGGCCGTTCAGGATTGGCATCTCGTTCTCTTCACCAACGAGTGTCGCATATACCTTCAACCAGACAATCGTCGGAGACGTGTTTGGAAGCAACCCAGTCAGGCTGAACGCCTTAGACACACTGTCCAGCGAGTGCAGCAAGGTGGACGTTCCCTGCTGTTTTGGGGTGGCATTATGTGGGGGCGACGTACGCCGCTGGTGGTCATGGAAGGCGCCGTAACGACTGTACGATGCGTGAATGCCATCCTCCGACCGACAGTGCAACCATATCGGCAGCATATTGGCGAGGCATTCCTCTTCATGGACAAGTCGCACCCCCATCGTGCACATCTTGTGAATGACTTACTTCAGGATAACGACATCGCTCGACTAGAGTGGTCAGCATGTTCTCCAGAAATGAACCCTACCGAACATGCCTGGGGTAGATTGAAAAGGGCTGTTTATGGACGACGTGGCCCATCAACCACTCTGAGGGATCTACGCCGAATCACTGTTGAGGAGTGGGACAATATGGACCAACAGTACCTTGATGAACTTGTGGATGGTATGCCACGACGAATACAGGCATGCATCAATGCAAGAGGACGTGCTACTGGGTATTAGAGGTACCGGCGTGTACAGCAGTCTGGACCACCACCTCTGAAGGTCTCACTGTATGGTGGTACAACATGCAATGTGTGGTTTTCGTGAGCAATAAAAAGGGCGAAAATGATGTTTATGTTGATCTCTATTCCAATTTTCTGTACAGGTTCCGGAACTCTCGGAAACGAGGTGATGCAAAACTTCTTTTGGTGTGTGTACTTTGTTATAAACTGGATTTGATGTTTTGCTTTCGGATGCATGGTGGTGTAAATTTTGTGATTGTTCAAAATGCGAACGCGTTACGTATTTTTGTCTGTCATGTAGTTGTCAATGCAGCTAATACGATTCTTTTAAACTCACTCCGCAACACTGGACAGTTTGCCCTTGTGCTTCGCGAATAGTCATACTGTACGTTAATTATATAGGAAATTAGAGCCTTTTAAAGCTCAAATTGTTGTTTGGACGGTATTTGTGAGGGCTTACCGGGAACATTGGGAGTGTCTAGGAATTTCGTTGCGAAGTTTATGCTTTTGTCTTGGTTTATTATTGTATCAGTGGATTTAAACATTTTTTCTTCCACTGGTATCATATTCTGTATTCGCTGATACTTTTGTTGAACTACATCATTTTTTTTTATAAAACTGTTCACCCACACAACCATTCTTTATTTACGTACCGTAGATTTTTTATACAGTGTGTTCAGATATTCTCGTTACAAATTTCTGACTTTAGATGGGAGTGAGTACATAATATTCTAAGTAGGAACCCATGTCAAGAAACGTCATCCAACGATGCTACAGAGCGTCGAAGTTACAGGCGCCGGCCCCTGTAAATGTATGAACATACAGGTTGATTCCGTTATGATGTTACAAACTTTCTAGGATGATGCACACTGATAAATGTGTAAACTTGAGATCAGGGTCCCTTGTTCGGAAACGAACGAGTCGAAATTTGCGTGCGAAAATTGTTGGAATATGTGCACCATTGCCAACGGTACGATCTGCACCGTACATGTACTATAATTTAAGATGGTGCACAAACATACTGCATAATTTTTGACAGTTTATTTCACAAATACGATTTTGAGCAGCCTAAATGCCAGTGTGTCCAGTCGTGGGAACGAACTTGCAGAAAAACTGAGACATACAAAATTCAGTGTTCTTACTGATGAGTCAACAGACGTAAGATCTGTTAAAACGTCGTATGTCGTGGTTAGATATTTTGATAAAGAGACAAATAAAACTGAAAGTAAATTTTGGATTTTTTTTTGAAATTTTTATGCAGGATGAATATGATAAAGGCAAACGAAGGTGTAACAAGTAAAAAGCTTTATTCCTATTTAATGCTTTCATTTTCTGAGTATACTGTTTCTGAAAATAATATTATAGAATTTGCTTCTGGTGACTGTAATTCTATGGATGGGGTCAAAAAACTCTGTTGCTACTCAGTTAACTGAAAAATGTCCTGGACTAATTATTCTCAAATGTATACGTCACTCGCTTCACATATGTGCCCATGTGGCTTGTAAGCATCTGTCCAGACGTTGTGAAAACCTAGCTAGGAACATTCATAACCATTTAAAGCTAATGCTAAGAGACAGACACAACAGCACAAATTTCAAAAGTTTTTGGGTATCAAAATTCATAAATTGTTGCATCCATCACAAACGTTTAAATTTGAGGACCGTTGTAGTAAGAATTTTAGTCCAGTGAAATGCTTTGCGATATTATTTTGATTCTAAATACCCAGAGGAGAGGCTGGTTACGGCAGCAGAAATTCATCTATCCCTCAATGACAATTTTTTAAAATAATTTTATTTATATTTGGCCTATATTTTACCGAAATTCGCAGATTTAAATAAATATTTCCGGATTGATAAAGTTGTTGTTATTGACTTACATGAAAAGTGGGAGAAGTGCAAAATCAACGTTTCTTCGTGACAGCCAAATGTATTTCGGAGTTGAAGTTCTGGAGGCAATTCAGAAACCAGAAATATATAATGAACGGCATGCTGTGAAAGAGTTTTAGTACAGATGTAGGGATTTAATGCAGACGGGATGTTCATGCTTTTTGAATATCACAAAAGAAGACGGTACACATGGACATCGAATATAGACAGATCGATTACATACTAACACAGAGTAGATTCCGGACATGCATGAGAAATGCCAAGGCTTATCCAGGAGCAGGTATTAACCTGACCACAATTTGGTTGTAGAAGATGTGCAGGTTAGATTAAAAAGAATGTTGGTAGGTAAATTGAGAGAGAAATTTAACTTGGATCGTCTAAAGGAAGAAGGAATAACTAAAAAGCTTAAAGAAGAGTTCCCAGACAAGTGGAAAATTATAGAAAAGACAGAGGGCATAAATGAACAGGGGAACCAGTTCAGAGATACCCTGAAAGCAACCAGTAAAGATGTTGTTGGTCTGGTGAAGTGCAAGCGGAGAAGGAAACCATGGATTACCGATGAAATGATCTTGAAGATGGCAGAAAGGAGAAAATGGAAAAACACGCAAACTGATGAAAGAAAAAAGCAATACAGAAGACTGAACAATGAGCTGAGAAGAGTAATTGATCAGGTCAGGGAAAAATGGACAAGAGAAATCTGCTCAGAAATTGAGATACTGGAGATAGAGAGCAGTACGAGTAGCCAAGGAAATAATACTTCAGGGAAGGAAGAACAAATATGGAGATGGAAGGGAAAGATGGAACTCTTTTAAGTGATCACACGCTGTTCAGAATAGATGGAAAGAATATATCGAAACTCTCTATGACGCGGATGAAAGACCTTCCGGTCTGCAGATTTAGAAGGAAGAATCAGCAAATGAAGACGAAAAAGGAGATTTTATTCTAGTTTCAGAGGTAAATAACGCATTGGGAGAACTGAAAACAATAAAGCGTGTGGTGTAGATGACATTCAGGCAGAAAGCTTAAAGAATTTAAAAGAAACAGGCGAAAATGAGTTGACCTCTCTTTGAAACTACATTATGACAAAGGGGAATGTCCAGAAGACTTCTCGTAAGTATAATAGTGCCAATCCCAAAGACTAATAATCCCAAAAGGTGTGAAGACCACAGGACAATCAGCCTAATATCGCAGGCAGCAAAAGTAGCTCTCCGAATTCAGAATAGGAGGCTATATGGAACACAGGAAGAAACACTTGATGAGGAACAATATGGTTTCATAAGGGGAAAGGGAACACTAGATGCCATTGGACTTCTAAGAACCATCGGCGAAAGATAACATAGAAATGGGCAAAGAAGTGTATGCTGTCTTCATAGACCTCGAAAGGCCTTTGATAGAGTGCAGTGGGATAAGCTGTTAAATATCTTGAAAAAGAAGAGAGTAAAGTGGAAGGAGAGAAGATTGATCGCAAATCTGTACTTGAATCAGAAAGCTCGGGTACGAATAGATAATGGGATCTCTGAAGACAGCAAGATTGGGAGAGGTGTTAGGCAGGGCTGTTGTCTCTCGCCGAGCCTATTTAACATCTACCTGGAGGAAGTACTGGAAAGCTGTTTGTATGCTACAAGAGGCGTCAGGATAGGTTCAAAAAAATGGTTCAAATGGCTCTGAGCACTATGGACTCAACTGCTGTGGTCATAAGTCCCCTAGAACTTAGAACTACTTAAACCTAACTAACCTAAGGACAGCACACACATCCATGCCCGAGGCAGGATTCGAACCTGCGACCGTAGCGGTCGTGCGGTTCCAGACTGTAGCGCCTTTAACCGCTCGGCCACTCCGGCCGGCAGGATAGGTGGGCGAAAAATTGAGTGTATAAAATTTGCAGGTGACATGGCGATCCTCGTAGAAAATCAAGAGACTCTGACTCAAATGCTAAATGACCTGAATGAAGCCTGTGCAGCGTATGGCATGAAAATTAATAAAAAGAAAACCAAAAGCCTGCTTATAAGTCTAAAGAAAATAAAAGTGAAAATTAAGTTGGGGTTAGAAATCATAGAACAGGTAAGAGCCTTCACGTGTCTGGGAAGCTGGATTAAAGAGGACATGGATTGCCAACAAGATATCAAAGTGAGAATGGCTCTGACGAAAGAGGCATTTCAAACGCAGAGAAGACTCCTAACTACGTGTTTAAGCAAGGAATTAAGGAAGCGACTGGTTTAGTGCCTAATATGGAGCATGGCCTTGTATGGAGCAGAAACGTGGACCTTGAGAAAGGAGGATGAGAAGAGTATTGAATCTTGTGAAATATGGATATGGCGTAGAGTGGAGAAGATCAGCTGGATTGATAAAGTCAAGAATGAAGAAGTACTGAGGAGAGTTGGAGAAGAACGTAGGATGCTGCTCACGGTGAAGAACAGGAAAATAAACTGGGTGTAGAACAGGAAACTAAACTGGATAGGCCACAACCTAAGAAGACATTGCCTTCTAGTAGAGGCAATTGAAGGTTTCGTTCCGGCAAAGAGAGGGAAGGGCAGAAGAAGGTTCCAGATGCTGGATGATGTCAGCAGGCCACAAGAAGGGTACCAAAGGATGAAGAGGAAAGCAGAAGACAGAGAAGCATGGAGGACTAGGCAGTCAAAACCTGCCGCAAGGCAGACAACCCAATGATGATGATGATGGATGTTCAGAACTGAAAAAGAGATATAACTTTGATGATGATTTATTGCCATTGCTTGCAATTCTGACGCCTAAAAGGGCTGTTTCAAACAAGGAAAGAGAAATAAACTCTTTCTCTTATACTTCTTATGTCAAAATTGCCAATAACAGTCTTTCTAGATGATGATAAGCGTCTACAACAAATAGATGACTGGAGGAAATGTCCTATCGTTAAAATAGATGAAAATATTGAGAACTGTTCAGAAGTGGACGTATTTTGGCGGAACATACTCAACTTAAAAATGTTATTTGGCGAGAGAGAATTCCCAGTCCTACCAGAGTTTGTGCTTTCATGTTTATCCCTTCCACATTCAAATGCTGACTGTGAAAGAGTTTTTAGTAAGAGGAATCTTAAAAAAGTGAAAAATAGGAATAGGTTCGTTACTTTTACATTGTATGGATGTTTACTTGCCAGCCAGTGTGTGAGGAGCAAAAATTTTATTCTTACTGAAAATATGTTCGGTAGCATGAAGAAAACGCAGTTACATTCGCGGCCATCCACTTTCAGTTCTTCTGTTCCTGACCGTCCAGAGGAGAAAGATGATGATGATGATGATGATAATGCATTCCATCTTATCTTCTTACAAGATAAGCAAATAACGAAGTACACTCCTGGAAATTGAAATAAGAACACCGTGAATTCATTGTCCCAGGAAGGGGAAACTTTATTGACACATTCCTGGGGTCAGATACATCACATGATCACACTGACAGAACCACAGGCACATAGACACAGGCAACAGAGCATGCACAATGTCGGCACTAGTACAGTGTATATCCACCTTTCGCAGCAATGCAGGCTGCTATTCTCCCATGGAGACGATCGTAGAGATGCTGGATGTAGTCCTGTGGAACGGCTTGCCATGCCATTTCCACCTGGCGCCTCAGTTGGACCAGCGTTCGTGCTGGACGTGCAGACCGCGTGAGACGACGCTTCATCCAGTCCCAAACATGCTCAATGGGGGACAGATCTGGAGATCTTGCTGGCCAGGGTAGTTGACTTACACCTTCTAGAGCACGTTGGGTGGCACGGGATACATGCGGACGTGCATTGTCCTGTTGGAACAGCAAGTTCCCTTGCCGGTCTAGGAATGGTAGAACGATGGGTTCGATGACGGTTTGGATGTACCGTGCACTATTCAGTGTCTCCTCGACGATCACCAGTGGTGTACGGCCTGTGTAGGAGATCGCTCCCCACACCATGATGCCGGGTGTTGGCCCTGTGTGCCTCGGTCGTATGCAGTCCTGATTGTGGCGCTCACCTGCACGGCGCCAAACACGCATACGACCATCACTGGCACCAAGGCAGAAGCGACTCTCATCGCTGAAGACGACACGTCTCCATTCGTCCCTCCATTCACGCCTGTCGCGACACCACTGGAGGCGGGCTGCACGATGTTGGGGCGTGAGCGGAAGACGGCCTAACGGTGTGCGGGACCGTAGCCCAGCTTCATGGAGACGGTTGCGAATGGTCCTCGCCGATACCCCAGGAGCAACAGTGTCCCTAATTTGCTGGGAAGTGGCGGTGCGGTCCCCTACGGCACTGCGTAGGATCCTACGGTCTTGGCGTGCATCCGTGCGTCGCTGCGGTCCGGTCCCAGGTCGACGGGCACGTGCACCTTCCGCCGACCACTGGCGACAACATCGATGTACTGTGGAGACCTCACGCCCCACGTGTTGAGCAATTCGGCGGTACGTCCACCCGGCCTCCCGCATGCCCACTATACGCCCTCGCTCAAAGTCCGTCAACTGCACATACGGTTCACGTCCACGCTGTCGCGGCATGCCACCAGTGTTAAAGACTGCGATGGAGCTCCGTATGCCACGGAAAACTGGCTGACACTGACGGCGGCGGTGCACAAATGCTGCGCAGCTAGCGCCATTCGACGGCCAACACCGCGGTTCCTGGTGTGTCCGCTGTGCCATGCGTGTGATCATTGCTTGTACAGCCCTCTCGCAGTGTCCGGAGCAAGTATGGTGGGTCTGACACACCGGTGTCAATGTGTTCTTTTTTCCATTTCCAGGAGTGTATGTTCGGTAGCATGAAGAAAACGCAGTTATATTCGCGGCCATCCACTTTCAGTTCTTCTGCTCCTGTCCCTCCAGAGGAGAAAGATGATGATGATAATGCATTCCATTTTTAAGTCTTCTTCCAAGATAATCAAATAACGAAGTAATTTTTATATAATTTTATGCACCATATTCAGCAAATTAAAAATCAATAGCATTAAAATGTGGAGAACTTAACGTGAAATAATTAATCGAACACACCTATTTGTATATGGTACCAGTATAAAGCTCCGGCCGAGACCGGCCTGCAACAATCATAATAGCGCTCTAATTCCGTTATTCTTGACGGTAAGCATGTACGAGAGAAAAAGTTTAGAAAAGTTTGAAATTATGCTTAAAGTTTGTTGGAAGTCGCTAAGTACTTTCATTATGAAATACTGGATGATTACAGGACAAGTAATTTGCGCTCCATTTTAAGCAGAAGCACGTTTTTGACGTATCTCGTTATTTCTGATGTCATACTCCTTAACTATTTGCTGTACAGTGATATTACGTTGTAGGTTCATTCAGTGATGTATACAGATATTACATGCAAAATGTATTGCGAAATGCATTAGTAGAAAAGAAGTAGTAAATTAAAACGTCACGCCTGATGTTGGAGTTTTACTGCACGCCAATGTAAGCAGAAGCTAGTTTTTGACAAGTCTATCACGTCATATCCCCCTGAGCTATACGCTGTACGGTGATACAATTTTGCAGGTGCATTCAGTGATATGTAAATATATACTGTCTGCAATGTATGTTGCGAACAGCATCAGTAGTAAATAAGTTAAAAATTAAAACGTCCTGGCAAACGGTGGACTTAGAGTACACGAACAGTGAAAATGTAGTAAGCGATAAACATTTTTCCTTCCATCATTTTGCAAGAGCTGTGTGAGAAAATTTTCGTGAACGTTTTAAGTTATATGTGAAGTTCGTTGGAAGTCGCTAAGTGTTATCATTTTCAAGTAATGAATGAACGAAGCTGAAATATTTTAGCGCCATCCACTTCAAGACAAATACTTTCCTTCTAATTGGAATACTTTTTGTGTTAAACTTAATTCACTCAACAGATTGTGACAGCATGTTAAATTTTTAAATTCGGGCAATAATTACCCGAAATAACGAAAATGAACTTCTTGTTGCCACTGGAATCCGTTAGATCGACCACCTGGAACAGAACGGCAAGGACAGGCACCCACAAACAAATTTTATGGTTTAGATTGTAGATATGTACGGCCCCTTAATGAAATGTACGATAATTTCGTTGTAGTTGTACGATCCAGTAACGCTGAAAGGTTGGCAAAGCTGAATACATGTACCGCTACTGTTGCTCCTAAGAAAGCAGGGTATGCAACTTTGAGAGGTGGTAGGTAGTATGGACCAAAACAAGGAAAAAATGTTCAGTAAACATGGACTCTAAAATGCATACCTGAGGAACTGTGGGCACTTGTTAATCTTCGCTGCTGCGAAGCACATCTCCTCTGTTAAGGTATGCATTAAAGAGCCCATGTTTACTAGACACTGTTTCTTCTTTTAGTCCATAGTACCACCTCTGAGAGTTTCATAACCTACATTCTTAGCAGAAACAGTAGAGTTACATGTATTGCACTGTCACAGGAATCAGAACGGTTTTCGCCCGTAACTTTCGACACTTTCGTTTCCAAACCGGGGCCCTTTCCTCAGATTGATACATTTATCCATCTTCATCATCCTAATAAGTTTGTAGCATCACGGAATCATCTTGTATATACATACATTTACAGGCCTACAACTTAGGTGCTCTGTTATGCACTCACTCCCCTCTAAAAGTCCTAGAATCTGTAACACCCTGTATAAGCGAGTACACGTTTTCCATGAATTGTTTACCGTTGCACAAAGGTGCAGTTATGACGATTTTCCCGTTTCGAAGTTGTATATGCTAGAGCACTCGTAAACGCTCGGGAACATCATGGAACCACCTCGAATTTTTCTCTTGAAAAGTACATTGATGAGAACGAGACGGAAGATGTCTTGGTGACCACCACGATGTGATGCGCCCACTTTAAACGCTCATATCTCCATAACCACAACAGCTGTCACTGTATGACCGCTACACTGCGCAACGAGGGAACCAAGGGTATCACCAGACACAATAACGAATGACTGTAACACTTGTCACGTCTCCTTCTTTAAACAATGACACAGGTTGGGCGACGACGCCCGAACCCAGCCGGTATGCGTCGACTGGTCAGCTGAAACGACGATGGATAAACTTCGATCCGTCCCCTCATTAGCAAGAAGTCAATATTTAAAGTAGGGATGGACGATTTCGAGTAAAAGTCGAATAATTGGCCTATTCGATTAATCGAATCGATTAATTGTATCCGAATAATCAAAAATGTGGCTCTGAACACTATGCGACTTAACTTCTGAGGTCATCAGTCGCCTAGAACTTAGAACTAATTAAACCTAAGGACATCACACACATCCATGCCCGAGGCAGGATTCGAACCTGCGACCATAGCGGTCGCTCGGTTCCAGACTGTAGCGCCTAGAACCGCACGGCCACTCCGGCCGGCTATCCGAATAATCGTTTAATGTTATAATAATCACGTCTTTTTTAGGTCTACGGAAAATTACCCTAAAATTATTGTTGTACGATAAAAATGCATTTTCTACAAAAAATACAGCGATGCTATCACAATTATATTTCTCTTTTTGTATCTAACAATGGTTGCCCAGTTTTATGAAATGCATAATTACCACTTCTATCCTAGCAGTAATGTATACCAACTTACCATTTATTATTAAAGCTAGAAAAAACCGTTGTTTTAACAGAGATTTTGTCCATTGAGCAGAGCTCTGCTCCTGCTGTATTGACTCTTGAATGCTCCACAAATCATCTGCAGTAGCCGGTAACTGTACTTGTGAGTCTTCGACTTCAACTACTTTCTGCCTGCTTCTTCTTAACAATAGCTTAATGGGAGTTACTGCCGAGGGTTTTTAAAAATGGAGCCGCTTGGAGCAAGGATCTACGTAGAATGGTGCACAATGCCGACAGTTTGGTTTTGTGAGCGTTTCGGGAGTGTCTGTATTGTTCTTGCAGATTATCTTTTGACACATTTACACAACGGCGTCTGGAGGAAACGCAGTATTTAAGGGACGTACCGAACAAACCGATAGATGACGCTGTGGTCACGCTACCATGACCCTTTGCGAGTCAGATTTTTCAGGGTTTTTTTTTGTGGTTTTAGGGTGCACAACTACAGTGGTCATTAGCGCCCAGACCAAGTTATGAATGCGCTGCGAGGCACAAGGTTAAAACAGCAACTAAAAAGGACAACACTATAAAAGGCACATTAACAGGCAAGGGATTAAAAGAAAACAGCATAATCAAATGTACTTAGACAGGTTTGTCAAGTGGATAAAACGAAGAACGCGAGCAGCTGCTCCAGGGTCATCCGCTAAACTGTCATCCAGAGTACATGGCAGACCAAGATCAATGCGCAGTGTATCAAAATTCGGACAGGACGTTAAAATGTTGCGTACAGTCAGCAATTGCCCATATGGGCAGAACGGCACCAGCGCAACCGTCAGCATATGGCGATGGCTGAACCGACAGTGTCCAATCCGTAACCGGGCCAAAACGATCTCCTCCCGCCGAGAAGGGCTTGAAGAGGTCGTCCAAGCCGTGGGCAGAGGTTTCAAGGCCCGAAGCTTGTTTTCAGTAAGTGTAGACCAATCGGCATGCCACAGCGATAAAATGCACTGATAAATGACCCTGCTAAAATCAGATGAAGGCACACAACAAGAAGCTGTCCGAGGCTGGAGGACCACAGCCTTGGCCGCGGCATCTGCAGCTTCGTTCCCAGGGAGCGAGTCAGGGTGCCCATTTACTCACGATCAGTCTTCGGTGATGTTTCGGAGTAGTAATAGTGTTGAAAATGGAATCCGTATGTTCACACGAAAGCTAAATCTGAATTCGCCACCTGGAGGTCATTTTACTAGCAATATTTTACATACAACGAAGATGATTATTATTCCACATCACAAATGTCACAGTAGCAGTTGTTTAATTTACCAACAACAGTTCAACTACGTAGGTATGCAGCTGTGTTATTAAGATTATAGATTACAAGATTCTCGTTACATTATGGTATTTGTATCTTAAATGCTCACTTTGATGTAATTAGGCTGTGGCGTGTGGCATAGCGCGCTAGTAGAATACGGACATTAGTTTTGAGTCAGTATTATGTTTTGGTTATAGGTTTTGGCAGATAGATTATCCAGCTGGATAATGCGTGGAATCCCGTCATCTCCGATATTTGCTCCAGACGAAGAAGTCGCCGCGCGGGGTAGCATTGCTGTCTAAGGGTGCCTTGCCACGGTTCGCGCGGCTTCCACCCGCCGGAGGTTCGAGTCCTCCCTCGGGCATAGGTGTGTGTGTTGTCCTTAGCGTCAGTTAGTTTAGCTTACATTAAGTAGTGTGTAAGCCTAGGGACCCATGACCTCAGCAGTTTGGTCCGATAGGAACTTACCACCACGAATACGTCAGAATACTCCGATAACTGCGGCGAGCGGCAACGCCGAAGACAGGTGATCCTTGCAGTTCTACCAGCGAGGGCGCTGCCGCCGGGCGGTGTGGTCCGTGTGTCACCGTGATTCTGACGCATGCGCGGGAATACTATCTGTGCGCTTTACAAGGCAGAGCGGAGATTGAGATGACTGGCGCCGCTCCCCGACGAGAGCAGCCTTCAACCTGTGCTGCAGATGGTTGCTGCGTCTCTCCGTGATGGGTCTTACCCCCACATGGTTAATCCATATCCCTTCTCCCCTCCCGACCGGACTAAACCCCTTCCTCCACACGAACCATACGATCCCGTCAGGCATCACCGGATCCTACGCCCATTAGTGCCGAGGAAGTCCTCAGTCTCATCAGTCGCCACCCTGTCATCACGCCCTCTGACTGGAGACACATTTTTGTGGTCTCAGCCAGGTGCGTATTGGCAAGGTCAGCAGCGGTCACCCCCGCCTGACCCGCCTCCAGTTGCTATCAGTTGCCTTATTCCCGACCATATTCCCCGACACCAATCTCCATTGGACGCATCCCGTCCGCATTCCAGTCCTAAAAGTGAGTTCTCTATACTTCTTCCCACTCAGGTCCTGCAGAAACAGCAGCCGTGCTTACTCTGCTCCACACGAGCTCTGGTCTTGCTCGTTCTGAACGTGTGGTGCAGTGTAGTGAGGTGTCTGGCAGGTGTCCAGTTGAAATATCGTGGAATGAAGTTAACGTCCATAGGCTGCCATCTCGAAATCTCTTCGAACATCAACGAATATGTTGTCATGAGAATAACTATAATTGTTCATATCTACATCTACATCATACTCCGCAAGCCACCTAATGGTGTGTGGCGTAGGGTACCTTCGGTACCATTATCTGATTCCTCCAATCCTGTTCCACTCGCGAATAGTGCGTGGGAAGAATTGTAAGTAGGCTATTTATGTTTTCTTATTGGCTCTGTATGAAAATCACTGGCTGTGCTGTGTGCAGTCTGTGGCTAGTTTGCATTGTTGTCTGCCATTGTAGTGTTGGGCAGCTGGATGTGAACAGCGCGTAGCGTTGCGCAGTTGGAGGTGAGCCGCCAGCGGTGGTGGATGTGGGGAGAGAAATGGCGGAGTTTTGAAATTTGTAAGACTGGATGTCATGAACTGCTATATATATTACGACTTTTGATGACTATTAAGGTAAATACATCGTTTGTTCTCTATTAAAATCTTTCATTTGCTAACTATGCCTATCAGTAGTTAGTGCCTTCCGTAGTTCGAACCTTTTATTTAGCTGGCAGTAGTGGCGCTCGCTGTATTGCAGTAGTTCGAATAACCAAGATTTTTGTGAGGTAAGTGATTTGTGAAACGTATAGGTTAATGTTAGTCAGGGCCATTCTTTTGTAGGGATTTTTGAAAGTCAGATTGCGTTGCGCTAAAAATATTGTATATCAGTTTAAGCACAGTCATGTATAATTTTTCTAAGGGGACGTTTCATAGAATGATTGTCGGTAAGCCTCTGTATCGGCTCTAATTTCTCGTTCTCCTCGTCGTCAGTACGCGAGATGTATGTGGAGGGAAGTAATATGTTGTCTGACTGCTCCTGAAAAGTGCTGCCCCGAAATTTCAAAAGTAAATCTCTCCGTGATGCAAACGCCTCTCTTGCAACGTTTGCCAGTAGAGATTGTTTAGCATCTCCGTAACGCTCTCTCGCCAGCTACATGATCCCGTGACGAAACGCGCCGCTCTTCATTGGATCTTCTCTAGCTCCTCTATAAGTACTACCTGATAGCGATCCCAGATACATGAACAATACTCAAGAATCGGGCGAACAAGTGCCTTATAAGCCACTTCTTGGATGCGTTATATTTCCTTAAGATTCTTCCGATGAATCTGAGTCTGGTGTCTGCTTTTCCCACTATCTGTATTATATGGTCATTCCACGTAAGGTAAGTTTCGCGTAGATATTTTACGGCAGGCGCTGTCTCCAGCTGTCCGGCATCAATAGTGTAGCTCTATAGTAGTGGATTTCTTTTCCTATGTATGTGCAATGTGTTACATTTATTTACGTTCACGGTCAACTGCCAGTCTGCACCATTCATCAATTCACTGCAGGTCGTTCTGCAAATTCTTACTATCTTCTGGCGTTGCTACTTTGATATAAAAAAAAAAACTGCATCATCTGCGAATAACCTTAAAAACCATCCGACGCTTTCTACTAGTTCGTTTATATACTACTGGCCATTAAAATTGCTACACCAAGAAGAAATGCAGATGATAAAAGGGTATTCATTGGACAAATATATTATACTAGAACTGACATGTGATTACATTTTCACGCAATATGGGTGCATAGATCCTGAGAACTCAGTACCCAGAACAACCACTCTGGCCGTAATAACGGCCTTGATACGCCTGGGCATTGAGTCAAACAGAGCTTGGATGGCGTGTACAGGTACAGCTGCCCATGCAGCTTCAACACGATACCACAGTTCATCAAGAGTAGTGGCTGGCGTATTGTGACGAGCCAGTTGCTCGGCCACCATTGACCAGACGTTTTCAATTGGTGAGAGATCTGGAGAATGTGCTGGCCAGGGCAGCAGTCGAACATTTTCTGTATCCAGAAAGGCCCGTACAGGACCTGGAACATGCGGTCGTGCATTATCCTGTTGAAATGTAGGGTTTCGCAGGGATCTAATGAAGGCTAGAGCCACTTGTCGTGACACATCTGAAATGTAACGTCCACTGTTCAAAGTGCCGCCAATGCGAACAAGAGGTGATCGAGACGTGTAACCAATGGCACCCCATACCATCACGCCGGATGATACGCCAGTATGGCGATGACGAACACACGCTTCCAATGTGCGTTCACTGCGATGTCGCCAAACACGGATGCCGCCATCATGATGCTGTAAACAGAACCTGGATTAATCCGAAAAAATGACGTTTTGCCATTCGTGCACCCAGGTTCGTCGTTGAGTACACCACCGCAGGCGCTCCTGTCTATGATGCAGCGTCAAGGGTAACCGCAGCCACGGTCTCCGAGCTGAAAGTCCATGCTGCTGCAAACGTCGTCGAACTGTTCGTGCAGAAGGTTGTTGTCTTGCAAATGTCCCCATCTGTTGACTCAGGGATCGAGACGTTACAGCCATGCGGATAAGATGCCTGTCATCTCGACTGCTAGTGATACGAGGCTGTTGGGATCCAGCACCGCGTTCCGTATTACCCTCCTGAACCCACCGATTCCATATTCTGCTAACAGTCATTGGATCTCGACCAACGAGAGCAGTAATGTCGCGAGACGATAAACTGCAATCGCGATAGGCTGCAATCCGACCTTTATCAAAGTCGGAAACGTGATGGTACGCATTTCTCCTCCTTACACGAGGCATCACAACAATGTTTCACCAGGCAATGCCGGTCAACTGCTGTTTGTGTATGAGAAATCGGTTGGAAACTTTCCTCGTGTCAGCACGTTGTAGGTACCGCCACTGGCGCCAACCTTGTGTGAATGCTCTGAAAAGCTAATCATTTGCATATCACAGCATCTTCTTCCTGTCGGTTAAATTTCGCGTCTGTAGCACGTCATCTTCGTGGTGTAGCAATTTTAATGGCCAGTAGTGTATATATTGTAAACAGCAGCGGTCCTGTCACACTTCCCTGTGATACTCCGGATATTACCTTTACAAATGGTTCAAATGGCTCTGAGCACTATGGGACTTAACATCTATGGTCATCAGTCCCCTAGAACTTAGAACTACTTAAACCTAACTAACCTAAGGACAGCACACAACACCCAGCCATCACGAGGCAGAGAAAATCCCTGACCCCGCCGGGAATCGAACCCGGGAACCCGGGCGTGGGAAGCGAGAACGCTACCGCACGACCACGAGATGCGGGCTTACCTTTACATCTGTCGATTTAGTTCCGTTAAGTGCGACGTGTTGAGTTCTATATGCAAGAAAGTCTTGAATCCAATCGCAGGTCTCCTCCGATACTCCGTAGGCTCAACTTTTTTCATTAAACGGCAATGCGGGACGGTGTCAAATGCCTTACCGAAATCAAGGAACACGACATCAACCTGAGCGCCGTTGTCCACTGCGCTGCGCATGTCATGTAGGAACAGAGCGGGACCTCTGTTTGCGGAATCCACGTTGATCTTTATAGAGTAGATGTTCATTTTCCAAACACATAGAACATGTTCCATAATTCTACAACAGAATGACGTCAACGATATACATCTATAATTGTGTGGATCTGGTTTACGGTCTTTCTTGGAAGTGGGAATGACTTGCGCTTTTTTCCAGTCGTTAGGTACCTTTCGTTGCTCAAGTGATCTACTATAAATTACTGCTAGAAGGGGAGCAAGTTCTTTCGCATAATCTTTATATAATCTTATAGATATCTCATCTGGTCCTGAAGCCTTTCCACTACCAAGCGACCGTAGCTGCTTTTCAGTTCCACGATCGGTTATCTCAATATCCGCCATTTCGACGTTCGTACGACGATTGAAAGGAGGAGCAGTGTTACGATCTTCCGCGGTGAAACAACTTCGGAAGACCGAATTCAGTATTTCGGCCTTCTCTCTGTTATCATCCGTTTCGGTGCCGGTGTGGCCGCTGAGAGAATGAATAGATGATTTTCACCCACTTACTGATTTTACATACGACCAAAATCTCTTAGGATTTTTACTCAGGTCGGTTGACAACGCCTTACTTTCAAAATCATTGAACGCTTCTCTCATTGCTCTCCTTACGCTCATTTTCGCTTCGTTCAGCTTTTGTTTGTCAGCTAGGTTTTTACTTCTCTTGAATCTGAGATAAAGTGCTCTTAGTTTACGTAGCGCTTTTCTAACACGGCTATTAAACCATGGTGGATCTTTCCCATCCCTTAAAGCCTTACTCGGAACGTACTTGTCTACGGCATACTGATCTATGCCTTTGAATTTTTTCCATTTGTTCTCCATATCTTCGTCCCCATCACCGAATATTTGATGCTGACTGCTGAGATATTCTGAAATTTGTATCCTATCACCCTTGGTGAGCATATATATCTTCCTACCTTTCGTAACATTCCTTGTAGGACCCATCGTCATAGATGCTCTCACAGCCTTATGAACGCTGATATCTTCCTCTATGTTAACTGATTCGATAAGTTCAGGTCTGTTTGTTGCCAGTAGACGTTATCCTCTAACTATCTGCTCAAGGTAATTTTCGGACAAGAAATCCAGAACAATGCCTCACGATTCGCTGTCTCTGTCACCAGTTTTGATGGCATAACACTCCTAATCTATAGACCTGGCAAGTTGAAGTCACCCCGTATTACAACACCATGATCAGAAAAATTACTAATGGTATTCTGCAATCTCTATCTGAACTACGGATCCTGATCCAGGTGGTCTATAAAAGCATCCGATCACCATTTTTGACCGTTCTTTGATACTCACTTTCACCCAGGTTAATTCACATTCGGAATCCGTGATAAGCTCGCTAAATTTTATCGAATTTTTTGCTGCAATAAACCAATGGTGACTAACCCATCCTTACGATAAACACTTCAGTCTGAACTTAGGATTTCGTTGTCATTGACGTCTGCTTCAACCAGCTTTCTGTTCCCAATACTATCTGTGCATTATAGTCTTCAGTAAGCGATACTCATTCTGGGACCTTTCCTTGGACGCTCCTGCAGTTTACTAAAATCATATTAATCTTTTCTATCTCTGATATGCGAGGACCAAGATCCTCTGAGGTCGTTGATGTCATGGTTACGCATGTTGCATTCGAGGAATCATTCATGTCTTATTTTTGTAATGATGGTATCAAATGTTTCAGTTAGTGTCGTAAAACCATGAGCATTTAATCTGTGAAAATTACAGTGACATAACTATTCAAGCTGCATGTACAAGACATCAGTACAGAATACAACACAGCAATCCAAACAAATTTCTTAGGAGGAAGAGTATTCAACGTTGTACAATATTGCCACTAGTTACCTATGATTTTAAAGCAAGTGTAGGCACAGAGGACAACGGCCTTGCCGCAGTGGATACACCGGTTCCCGTGAGATCGCCGAAGTTGGGTGCACTCAGCCTCGTGATACCAATTGAGGAGCTACTCGACCGAATAGTAGCGGCTTCGGTCAAGAAAACCATCATATCGGCCGGGAGAGTGGTGTGCTGATCCCATGCCCCTCCTATCCACATCCTCCACTGAGGATGACACGGCGGTCGGATGGTCCCGGTAGGCCGCCCGTGGCCTGAAGACGGAGTGCTTTAGTGTACGCACAGAGAACACCATAGAGACATTTGGATTAGAAATTAATCTGAATTACTTTCAACCAAATATTCGTTTACAGATCCTCCCATACAGAGCTCGAAACCATTAAAGCCATCTTCTTAAAACTTGCCCCTTATTATAAACGGCAAAAATACATGAATACTTACATCTACATTACGTTCTTGCGCTTTAACATTTCTTTTTAAGGTAAAAGTTACGTTTCAGGTCCCTACCCGTTGCATTTTTCATATTGCATGTGATGTTCATCAAAATACTCACCTGAAACATGCGTGATAGAATACAGATTTTCTGGATTTACCTTGTAATTTTAGTTTTTATGACAAAGGTTAGTTAAATGTGGCAAAATGCATTATACGTAGCACGAACATAAACATTAGGTAAGGCCACAGGTCAATCTTTTGCCATAGCTTTTATTTGGCATTCACACCCGTTGGCTTCGTCAACTCACAACCGAAACTATCACTTCCCAACCTACCCTATAATTAAATAGGTCATGTCAAAAAGGTCATGAGTCACAAAAGTATAATTTTACAGGAGAAGGCAAAAACTTCCTACATCGTAAACGATGTGTGTATTTATTGTTTCAATGTCTTCAAGGATTGTGTAGCATTGTGTATTTTTGTTTCATGATTTATAGTTTTGCACAAAAGTAAATTTAACAATTGCTGACTCATGACCTTTTATCCAGTACACAAATATTTGTTACAATAAATGACTGCTATATTTGGAAAACATGTAGATTTTATTACAGAATCAAATTGCGAACTCAAAGGGGACTATTACTTTTTTATTCCCATTTTAAGCTGTAGCTCCACTTACAATAATGCTAAAGCAAAACACAATAAAAACAAGTTATTCTTTTTCATCGTCATCATTACCATTTTGTGTCTAACATGCTATTGCCCGTCCTTACAACTGCTCATAAAATTCCATAATACTGAGGTGAATAGTATACCTTTTCACTTTCAAAATACCTTGTATATTTTTGTCATTGATGGGCAGCCGTTTTTCGTGGTACGGTAACTCACTGAGAAGTACAGGATCCTTCGGTAATACTCAAGACTCATCCATTTAGAAGGGGAAAAAGAAATTTTATGCTCGTCAGGAAATTTTCCCATGCTTGATTCACAGAGGCAAGACTTTTTAAAATAGACAGGCCACTAATTTTTAAATGCTGATATAGCAACACGGTCAATAGTTTCCACTGAGGATTTACTTGATACGTTTTTGATCATTATGGCATACTCTTCAAGTATATTGGTCTTGTCATGATGGCTCACCAGCTTCCTCATAATTCCATCTTCATCATATGGCAGAAAATTATATCCGTTTATAGAGAAGTAATGTTTCATCTTATTCTGTGTCCCAGTTGATACAAGTGGTAAACAAAAGTGAATCATTGTGTTATTCTTGCTCTAACTGGCACACTCACTGGAGAACAGGTGAAGCTCATTCACATCCTTTTGGATATGTTCCTTCATATAATGGTATAGAAATGGGCAACTTTCATTTCCACCTTTCTTTGCTTCGGCTTCTGATACCTTTAAAAGCGTGGGTGGTTGTTTCATATTATGTACGTCAAAAACATTTCCCATATCTTTTTCAAATAAAAGATATCCTGAACAGGATCATTTGCTAATAATTTTGCGAGTCTTTTCCTTTTCACTGCGTTCAGAAACATTATTAATTTCATTGTAAAATTTTTTGGGCCTTCTGTTGTGAACCACTAACCAGATTGTTACGTATCTTCATTGCAAAATGGGCACGAGTCAATGCCTCATTACCTTTTCACATGAAGTGACGATTTCGAGCTCTGATAGTGACGCCATTGAAGGTTGATAACTTCCCTCCTTCTATGTATTAATGTGACTACCCTTCATCACACAGTTCCAGTACGCAAATAATTTTTGTAAAAAAATTGACTCGTGACCTTTCCGCAATGACGAACTCAGGCTAGCTACACATCAGTCTGTCACCGCAACCATAACTTAAGTAGGGGGTCCAATACCACATCCTAGCCCCTTTTAATTCATCGCCGTTTCGTTTAAGTCGGGAAACTGAATTTTGTACGAATTGCATTCCAATGCCTTTTTTTCAGCATCGGTATTCATTTGGAGCTACGAGTTTTTCGAGAGAGTTTGGGTTTCAAGGGATGGCTACAACCAGTGTTGCCAGTGCTTATCTACTAAGTCAACCACCCAAGATCGTCTAATTACCCGATTTTTCTTCAAAATATCCTCTGTTTCAAAAATAGTTGCAGGAATGCTTACATGCAAGGAAAATGACGATAAGTTAACTGAAAACTTAATAGTTAAATATTTTACTTACTTAATCCCAGTTTCCAGGCACTGAGCGAAGTCATACACTGCTTCTCATTATTTCTCTCGTCGCTTCGAAAGAAACACATCCTCCTTCGCCTTCTATCTCCTCTTTTGCAGCCATCAATACTAATACTACTTTTGTTTCAAATTTCAGTTTGCTCCTATGAGCCTTTTCAAGTTTTTAAGGGTACCAAACACTCGTTCCACTGAGGCGTTTGAAAAGGGAAGAGAGAGGAGAAGGAAGATTGCTTTTTCTAAATTTGGGAAACGTGGAATTTTGGCTGCAGGTATTGTATCAAAAACTTTCTTCCAGTATACAGTGTCAGATTCAGAAACATCTAGTCAAAGTTTCTCATGCTCCAGCATAGCATGATTTTTCCATTGAGAATCCAGGTGCTAACAGGTGATTAATTGTTGAAGTACAGGAAATCTTTTTACGACAGGGAAGAAGTATTTAAGTGTGACATTGGGCTGCGTTAGCTTTCACTATGAAAGTTAATTTAAAAAATTTAATCTGAGAAGTCAAATCGTCTTTTGGCCTGTGTGCAAGCTCTACATAGAAATTCAAACAAGTTTTGTAAAAACAATTTATGTCTTGTTGCTGCACTTCACCGCTATTGGCTTTTGAGTCCATCAAATAATTCCTGTGCAGCGATACCCGAGTTTATCTTATCTAATCCAAAGAAGAGCCTCGGATTTGTATAATCTAACAGCAAAATTTAATTTTGTATTATTAAGACACGATCAAAATTAATACAATTAGAATACAGATCTTTTAGCACTTTTTTCTACTTTTGACTTAATATTTGTGAAGGTGAGGGAGTTCACGTTGAAAAATGTATTGAAATTGCAAGTATGCCTAAAATATACGACATGAATTCCAGATATGCGAAAATAAATGCGTTATCCATAGTTGAAATCATTTGTTTTGTCGTTAAAGATGGATCTTTCGTAACATTTCTCAGGTAGTCATTATTAAGTGCAGTATAGTGTTCCAGTACCCAATCCACACCTGATTTGGCAGACAACCATAGAGCTGCACAAGGACATCGAATATTGTGTTCTTCAGTACGAAAAAACACTTGAAATTCTTTTAATGTCTGTCCTGCCAAAACTTCTACTGAAATGAGAACCTAAGTTTCTCAGAAAATCTTCGACACTTCTTGAAAATTTTAAGCATGTTTTTGAAGTACAAAGATAAATCATATAAATGCTACCTGTGGGAAGTCTCTCTATAGACTAGAAAAAATTGAATGATGCTCTCCAACCATAACGTTTGCTGTGTCCAAGCTAAAACCAACGAGGTTATCAAGATTAATGCTCTTTGATTCGGAAGAATGTATCTTTGCATTGTATAAAGTGTTATACTGTGTTCATCATAAGAATAAACTTGATGTAAGCATTAAGCCATGTATTCTTCGTTTGCTTGAATCTCATTTAATTTCGTTTCACTGGGAGCGGAAGACAAGCTGCGTCCAATAGTCAAGTACGATCATAAGGATACGTTTTATGCTGTGTTACACGCACACACTGAGCGATAATGTGGGACAACAGTTTTACTGGCGCATTTAACTTGGACAGCACTGGCCAACCGGCTGGTCCAGCTAACCTGCCATGGTGTAAGCAGTTGAAGTTCAGGTGTAAAAAGAGAGGAGCAGGGAAACAGTATAGATTCGGATGTCGTTTAATTTTTAAAGGTGCCCAGACGGAAAGCATGAAACACTCTCGTTCTCACTTAACATAGTAATCTAATTAAAAACAAAAGTGATGAAAATTCCTAACTTAAACAGAGTGTAATTTTTCTCAGCGAGCTATGTGTGATGCAAAAGCATATAGCAGGGTTTCAGAGTATTGTTGAACACTGAAGGTATTAATTACACTCAGTCGTCTGTTAATCTCTTAGCTCCTTCCTTACCCGAATCCTAGAAATACATTTCACTTCTGTAACTGTCATCTGCTACCTTGATAACGAGTCAATAAACAACAGAATTCACTATGCCACCCATGCACAGCATTTTCATTTATGGTGTGCTGTTTTATATCCCGCCAGCGTTTGATAGAGACATGTGAAAAAGCTACGTGTCTTAGTTCCAGTACGTTTGGTAGTGACAGTCTTATTTCCCGCGATAAATCCCTTAACTTGGCTCCATATCTGTTCTGTTTGGTTCATACTGAAATGGTACACAGGCAAATTTAAAAATGCAACATATGTACAGTGGGCTCGGTGCTGTGAAAATGATTGTTTTTCATATTTCTACGACATTTATCACTCTGGTTCGTGTGAGACTACATGTGTGATACAAAACAAGAGTGTCATATAAAACAAGAGTATGCTATAAAACAAGAATATTTGGTTTTTCATTTTTGTCCTAAGATATTAAATTGTGGTGTTTTCTTAATTTAAGCAATCTCTATTAACAATATTTCATAAAATATCAATAATTAAAAATTTATATTTGAAATAAAAACAGAAATTTCGCATGTCATATGTAATTAGAAACAAGAAGACGTGGATTATTCATAAAAATTGAAGAATTTTACAAATACGAGATGTATTTCAAATTGAACGAAAAAAAAGACGAAGACCAAAGTGAGACTTGAATCAGCGCTCCATGAACCGCACCAGATTATCAATCTACTACGCTACTGATTCCGTTACCGTATACATCCAGTGTGCATTTGTATCTCAACTGTTTCTAATACAGTCCTTCGAAAAACTTTTCCGAGCCGATTTTTTTCTCTACATTTATGAAACACATTAAGAACAACCTACTTCTCGGCACTTTTAACCGTGTTCCACACGCATGTTGCACTGAGGAGCAGGAAGCATCCTCAGGCGTTTTCATACTGCGTATTAACAGCTCGACAATCGGAGCACAACAGTACAGAGTATGTGACTGTACACGATATTTGAAATAAAAACTACACAACTACAGCCTGATTACGAAAAGCGTTTATGGCTGTTAATACATCAAATTACCCTAAAGTTTCATTTAACGTAACTTAGAAATAATATATGTAATACGTAAGTACTACCTACTTCAAAGAGTGTAAAGCCTAGCTGACACGACACTAGGTTTGCAGGCGACTGCGCTACCGGCCACTGAGCATGCGCGCCGCGCGTTTGCGCAACTCGTTGGTGAAACTAAACACTTTCGGCGTGTTCCAACTTTGGCGATACTAGTTGCGTGAGTTTTTGAGGTTGTGTGTGTTCGTAGAGTGTAGACAAACTGAAATATGAACTGAAATACCATCGTTCGATTCGCCCAACTCTTTGTTAAGCAATATTGTTGACAGGAGGGAAGGCTATACAAATTCAAGAAGCTGCATTCTTTATTCAATATTCATCTATTTAAAACATCGCTGCAGTGCTCCCCATCCAAATATGTTAGTATTTTGAAATATTGCCACTGTTCACATCTATCTTCAAGAGAGTAGTTTGCAAACCGTTCTCTTCTTAATGTGGCCTGCTTCGAATAACTATTGCTGTTAATGTTAATAATTATTACAGTTAATGTTAAAAATTGTTGGTGTTAGTGAAAAATTGTCATCACCAACGCACTTATAGCATGCCGAGTGATCTCGATTGTAATGCACGCAATATACACTCCTGGAAATTGAAATAAGAACACCGTGAATTCATTGTCCCAGGAAGGGGAAACTTTATTGACACATTCCTGGGGTCAGATACATCACATGATCACACTGACAGAACCACAGGCACATAGACACAGGCAACAGAGCATGCACAATGTCGGCACTAGTACAGTGTATATCCACCTTTCGCAGCAATGCAGGCTGCTATTCTCCCATGGAGACGATCGTAGAGATGCTGGATGTAGTCCTGTGGAACGGCTTGCCATGCCATTTCCACCTGGCGCCTCAGTTGGACCAGCGTTCGTGCTGGACGTGCAGACCGCGTGAGACGACGCTTCATCCAGTCCCAAACATGCTCAATGGGGGACAGATCCGGAGATCTTGCTGGCCAGGGTACTTGACTTACACCTTCTAGAGCACGTTGGGTGGCACGGGATACATGCGGACGTGCATTGTCCTGTTGGAACAGCAAGTTCCCTTGCCGGTCTAGGAATGGTAGAACGATGGGTTCGATGACGGTTTGGATGTACCGTGCACTATTCAGTGCCCCTCGACGATCACCAGTGGTGTACGGCCAGTGTAGGAGATCGCTCCCCACACCATGATGCCGGGTGTTGGCCCTGTGTGCCTCAGTCGTATGCAGTCCTGATTGTGGCGCTCACCTGCACGGCGCCAAACACACATACGACCATCATTGGCACCAAGGCAGAAGCGACTCTCATCGCTGAAGACGACACGTCTCCATTCGTCCCTCCATTCACGCCTGTCGCGACACCACTGGAGGCGGGCTGCACGATGTTGGGGCGTGAGCGGAAGACGGCCTAACGGTGTGCGGGACCGTAGCCCAGCTTCATGGAGACGGTTGCGAATGGTCCTCGCCGATACCCCAGGAGTAACAGTGTCCCTAATTTGCTGGGAAGTGGCGGTGCGGTCCCCTACGGCACTGCGTAGGATCCTACGGCCTTGGCGTGCATCCGTGCGTCGCTGCGGTCCGGTCCCAGGTCGACGGGCACGTGCACCTTCCGCCGACCACTGGCGACAACATCGATGTACTGTGGAGACCTCACGCCCCACGTGTTGAGCAATTCGGCGGTACGTCCACCCGGCCTCCCGCATGCCCACTATACGCCCTCGCTCAAAGTCCGTCAACTGCACATACGGTTCACGTCCACGCTGTCGCGGCATGCTACCAGTGTTAAAGACTGCGATGGAGCTCCGTATGCCACGGCAAACTGGCTGACACTGACGGCGGCGGTGCACAAATGCTGCGCAGCTAGCGCCATTCGACGGCCAACACCGCGGTTCCTGGTGTGTCCGCTGTGCCGTGCGTGTCATCATTGCTTGTACAGCCCTCTCGCAGTGTCAGGAGCAAGTATGGTGGGTCTGACACACCGGTGTCAATGTGTTCTTTTTTCCATTTCCAGGAGTGTATGTAATTTCAGCTCTGGCGACAGTGTTTCATGTATTACAGTACCTTTATTCCTTATCGCATAATTAACTCTATTTAGAAGAAATGTGAACAATTCTGGTGACATTCTAAGATAATTAAAAGGACTTCTTGGATCTTCCGTTATAAATTATTTCAGCAAGGATGCTGAGCAACTCAGCTGCCTTCTTTTGTTCATACGTTTTTTTCATTTTTTCTTATGCAGCGATTCCACGTAACAAGCTTGAATTCCATCACAGCTCGTGCGACGAGCAGCTGCCACAACTTTCATTTCAGACACGACTCAGGGACCCAAAAAACGACGAAACTGAGTGTATACTGGTGTCGCTGTCTACAGTAGTCATATATGGAACCACTTGCGTGCAACTCATTCCACGGAACGAGTGGCGCAACCCAATGTCGTCGTGTAAACTAGACTTACCACCACCAGTGTACGTGTGCTACGGCTTCTGATCAATCACCGCTTTTGTTTACATAAGGTTTATTCTCACGATGAACAGAATGTAGCACTGTCCGACGAAACTTCAAACATATTAAAGAAACTAGTTTTAATCTTTCCTGGACCCCTATCAAAATACACAACCTTTAAAGCACATTGATTAGTAACAGTTACATGAGTAGTTTCATCAATGATGAGTGAAAGAAACGTACCTGGATGTCTCAGTTTATCACGTAAGGACTCTGAATGACTTCCTTAACACATTCCTAATAACATTTTAAAATTTTGCACGCTTTAAAGCAATCTTCTGAGCGATTGTTGAATCAGAATAGACGTTCTTACACAGAGGAATCAATGTACGTTATCAAAGATGCTGATTGTAAATTGTTGGCAGCGACAAGTGATGTTAATATAATTTCTGGCCTATTTACATCGTCGGCATTGCCGTGTAACGTTGAAGATGTATTAGAAGTAGATGTAACAGTTTTCATTTGATTAAAATGTTTGTAAGACTTTGACTTTCAGATTTATTCGCTATCATATACCTTGCAGTATGTCAAATCATGTCCAGCACTCCGTTTGTCAGAACATGATGTTGTGGTAGAGGTAGCATTATGGTCCTTTTCAATAAGCTCACTTTGTAAATTGGGAGTTTTGCGTAAATTATGTGACAGGAAATCCAGGAGGGGCATGCAGATTTTCTACAGATCTCGCACTAATATTTTCTTTTCGCAAGCACTTATCCATTTTAGTGAAATAAAAATACTTTAGTTTAATAATTACTATTACTGTCCACAAATATAACCCACACCAGAACATTCAGTCTCGAAGTCCGGTCAAACTGCGAGACACTGCTATCTGCTTTCATAAGAACAACAAGCTGACTAGTAGGCTTATGAGTTGCAACACATACAGTTCAAAGAGTGGAAGCAAGAGCAGAGAAACCAGGGAATTCCCAGGCTCATAACCCACTATAACATGTCAAAATTCTGATATTCTCATACATGGTCTGTACTCACATTTTTAAAAAGTTAGAGAACTATTTGAATATAAACGAAAATGTTTGGTGTGAAAATTATCAAATTACCCATAAAACACCCCCCCCCCCCAACTTGCATATTACCTTCTAAAATACCCACCGACAAGGGTTTTACCCGAAAATCGGGTAATTACCCTCCAATTGGCAACACTGGGTACAACTGCAAGAATCACAGTAGCATGACTGTAGCGACATCTGTCTGTTTGCTTGATAGTTGAGAATCCCTTATTTATACGATGATGTCTCCAGATTCCAGTCATTTACACTCTAGTGTCGAAATGTGTTGTCAATTAACTTCATTGACAACACATAAACAGATGGTACCGGTATTACTTTGTTTCCTGTTACGTAATTTTCGCCACTGATTTCTTCGGTTGCTTGGTATAGCCTAAGGGCATGAAAATGTTATGACTTCTTTTATAGCTGGAAATTTCATAACCATAGAGCATGTTTCGACCTCAAGGATACTTAGCGAAACGGTGCTCACTACATGTAACAGAAAAGAAACGTTGAAGCATTAAAAATGTAGAGTTCCATCTTTTGGAGCACTCCTGAATGAGCTTAAGAATTTTGCCCTCTGATTTACCAAATGTTTGGGATCCCCGAAGCTCATCGTAAGCACTGACAAATAGACAGCAAGTCAACACTCTACTGGCTTTAAAACTAAAAAGGAAAAATTTGTATCATTAATCAGAAGGATAATTGATTATGTAAAACCAGCCGATATGAAAGAAATTTTGGCACGTCCATAATCGATTACCAGAACAATTACCATTAATCAATTAACTGCAATTAATCTCCCATCCATAATGTAAAGAAAAGTGTCATAACCTAAATGAGAGAAGAGACATATTCTAAAACCTTTCCTTTCCCCATCCTTCATAATTCTGACACTTTATTGTTTGCTATTGATTGGCATGGTGGGTCAGCTGCTCCCCACCAACATCATCTTCCAACCTTTGTGGTCCTCAACAACACATGGCAGCTACCCCTGCCACTGGTTGAAGAACCAAGCCCAAACAGCAGCTCCAGGAGGAAAATGTGACAAGCCATGGTGGTCAATGGCATGTGATGCAGGGTGCAACAAATCCAGAAGATCCTTCAGATCCAGTGAGAAAGCAAAGATCTTCGAATTCCCCTGACACAAACTGCCTACTGTTATCGGACACAACCATCCTGGGATATCCCTCAACGGCAAATATAATGACAACACACAAACAGCGGCAGCCAACAATGTGGAGTACAGCTTGGCTATGAATGGGAAACTGGACAATATGTCGACCATCAACAACCAAGTGCTGTCCAAAAATGGACTGGTGAAATTGATGTGATGTCCCAAGGTTGCTCTGAGACTTACCAAGGGGAAAATGGACGCAGCAGTGAAGGATGGTTCTGTGCACAAGTCCGCACCAGATGCCTGATGTCATAATTGATTGCCAGTTTGTAGTCGTGACAGTGCCGATGCCTTCACACGAGTCATATCCCAATATGATACATGTTGCAACTGGAGTACGCAGGGCGCAACGCCAGTGAGATGATCATTTGACAACATTGCTAATCTGTGGCAAGCTTGAGGATCCCCTGGACAATACTGAGTCAATCACAGAGGAGAAAAAATGTATGCCACACTGGATCCACACCCCAAGAGACAAGCTCTGGCCAACCCATATGGACTGCTGAAACGATTTTCCAGGAAAATGGGCCAGCAGCCATGGTGGTCGCACACTCTCACACTTTCAATGGAAAATCCAATAGGGTTTCCTGCAAGGCATCATCCAATGTGAACACGAGTGCCTCCTGCCACTGGCAGCCGCAATAGTGCAACAGCATTGGCTTGCTGGATGGTGGAGTGGTAACGAATGTTGTATCAACATTTACTGAGAAAGATGGCCCACCTCCGCAGTCAGTGGACAGCCCTATCAGGCAGCTTAGAATGAGGGCCAAATAAGGAATCGTGGGCCTGCAAAGGAATGCAGTGTTTACAGTTGCTACCTGATGGAGCAGCCGTTGCAACTCTAGGCACTTCAAGAGGCTGTTTGTATCTAAATTAATGAGGCTGGCTAACACTCCAATGTCAACTAGAAATACAACTAGTTACCCACCTACTACCAACATCAGCAAAATACGCTCGGGCAATAAGTGCAGGGCATCAGACAGATCCAGCGCCTAGTGAAACCATACGGGTCTCCGACTGATTGGCAGCTTGCCGACTGTCACGAACATTTGCCATATGCCCTACCATACATGGTTTCCCCATGCAGCAATCACAGTGAACACGCAACAAATTACAATTGGGACAGGACTACTGGCTGGTCCAATGAGCAGAACTCCAATTATCCAAAACGCACCATGAACGGGAATTAAGATGCTGCGACTGACATGAACCCGCTGAGCTTGGCACGTGCAAAGACAAGCAGTGCCACGACACCCTCGCACCGGAATAGTCAATGGTGTCAACACACAGCAGGAGGTGGGGCCACCTGTGTTACCTCGTGGGCCACCAGGGGCTGTTTACCATGCACAACCAATTGAGCCATGTCCCTTGCTGCTGAAGTCAGCTCACGTGAGTCCTCAATCTGGGTAACAATGGCTAAAGAAGGTTGGACAAGATCAATTTCCTAGTTTGAATTTAGAGATCAGGCACTAACTGGATAATCATGCCCCAAATTAGCGAGTCTGCATAAAAGGTAGCACATTTGTGACACTCAAAACAACACTTGCACGAGACCCCTGCAAATCGGTGATCCTGACACCATACAACTGACCAGGGCACTTGTGATGCTGGTTTAACTTCAACTGTGCCGCCACCACACAGATTTGAGGTTTCAAATACTGTTCCAGTAACCAACAGAGCTCATCAAAAGTGTGTTTCTTGGGCTCACTGAAAAGCTTCAAATTTTGGACAACTCCATACAAACCCGCGTTGCTGGAAAACACAGTGGCAAGTCAGCTGGCTTAACAATTTACCTTACTTGGCACTGCAGTAAGAACCAGCTCAGGTGATTCTCCCACCTGTCCATGGACTCTTTGAAACCAGTAAATAGTGTAATGATGGAGAAGTAAACTGCACTACATAACCTCGGTCTGCTGCCAGTTGGACGAGGGAGCAAAGCAATACTGCATTCTGATCATCATGATCATCTGTGTCTGCATCTGCTCCTGCTGCTGTTCCTTTTATAGGTGCAACTGTTCCTGCCGGCACTGTAGAAATGTCAGGTCAATGGTGGCCAAAATAAACACTAGGAAAAGGGAAGCAAAAGTAGGTGTCTCATATGTGTAAGAATGTCCTTCATCCCCACTTTATTATCTGCACAGGTGAGTCAATGCCTCTACACCACACTGTCGGTGCAGTATTTAGTGGGCCACCGGTGACTCGATGATAACTGGGGAACAGAATCCCAGGAGAGGAAAATGAGAACTTGCTATGCAAGTCAATTTACAGGAAGCAGAATGTCTGAAACCTCATAGACACATCCACGAAGATAAACTCAGCATGTGGCTGGCATGGACAGCTGTCAACTGTGGACTCAGCACAATGCGCTTGGCATGGTCCATGGTAGCCGAACTCAGAGTATGCACTGGACTGCCCGGCCAGCAGACTGCAGCCAGCAGATAACACCTCCATCAGTGGGTCTGCCCACATTAAGTGTCCCGTGCATCCACCATGACAGTTTTCCACACTATTCTGCTGCAATCCCGAGCCAGCTAATTTGTCTGCATCATGATATCCACTGGTTGGGATATTAAAAAATCAAAACAGGTAGCTACGGTAACTCTTTATAATACACCGACAGAAAAAAACTGCAACACCAAGAAGTTGTGTTATATAAATGAAACTTGTTAGGCATGTTTCTACATTTGAAAGATGTCTGTTCAAATTTTGCTCCAGTCGCTTAAGAGTGGTACTAGTAGTGTCACTCTGAGGATGCAAATCAGGTTTGCTTTAATTACACACTGTAACAGTTGTAAGTTAGTTACCTTTGCGACTGGATGTAGTGAGTTGATGGAAGTCAAGAACGCTTTCAATACAACAAAGACACCATTATGAACACTTCACTGAATTTGATTGAGGTCACATAATAGGGCTACAAGTAGCTGAACACTCTTCTGCAATACTGGAGAGAGTTGGCAGGAATGTAGCCACTGTACATGTATGCTGGCAGCAGTGGGCATGAGAATGTATACTCACAAGAAGATGGTGCTCCAGACGGCCATGTGGTACTATCAAGAGGGAAGACGGTCATGTTCAGTGTTCTCTGGCATCTTATGGCAACTGCAGCAACAATTGGCACCATAGTGACACAATGAACTGTTCCAAATCAGTTACTTCATGGACAGCTCTGAGCCAGACATCCTGTGGCATGCATTCCACTGACCTCAAACCACCATCATTTTCGAATTCAGTGGTGTCAGGCAAGACGCAATTAGAGAGCAGGGTGGAGGTTTGTTGCGTTTTCTGGTGAAAGGCGGTCCTGCCTCAGTGCCTGTGATGGCTGTGTGTTGGTTAGTGGGAGGCCAGTTGAGGGCTTGCAACAACCTGTCTGTATGCTAGACACACTGGACCTATACCTGGAGTTATGGCCTGGGGGTGCAATTTCGTATGACAGCAGGAGCACTCCCATGGTTATCCCACTCACACTGACCACAAATATGTACATCAATCTGGTGGTTTGACCTATTGTGCTGCCACTCATGAACAGCATTAGTCAGTGCTTTGCAACAGGATAATGCTCGCCACTGTTGTAACCTAACATGCTCGACAGAGTGTCAACATGTTGCCTTGACCAGGTCAATCACCAGATCTGTCTCCAAATGAGCACAACTGGGACATCATCGGACGACAACTCCAACATAATCCATAAACAGCATTAACTGTTCCTGTATTGGCTAACCATGTGCCACAGGCATGGAACTCCATCCCAAAAACTGACATCCAGCACCTGTACAACACAATGCATGCACATTTGCATGCTTGCATTCAACATTCTGTCGATTACACTGGTTATTAATGTAACAGCATTTGACATTTGTAATGGCTAATCTCACGTTTGCACTAACCTGTGATCTTGCAACGCTAATCACTTAAATGTGTTACCTAGACAAGTGTATTCCCAAAATTTCATTACTCTACATTAATTATTTTTACTTTTTTTCTGTCAGTGTATTTTATTACAAAAAAACCCAGACATTAAGGATGAGAGACTTATCAACTTTTCACCCATTGTAAGTAAACAGTTGTCACACATGCTACCCATGTTAAAAAGGTGAGAAGTGTTCAATACAATATTGTGTACCTCCAAATTGACCCACTAAAAAAATTTCATTCATTTGTATTGATATTTTGGTATTTAAAACTACTTTTCAGAGGTTTAATTAGCTCTCCCATAAAACAAATTTCAAGCAGTGATGTAGCAACTTTTGATTCTGAATGCTTCAAATGCTTGAATTATTGGTCTTTGAACAACCTTCTCTGTAAGCACAATGTGCAATATACATATATGGCTGTTGTAATCTAGTATTAAGCATTTAACAAGATTTTACAACAGTGCTTAATACAAATCAGCTTATCATTGTTGTTGTCTTCAACAATATTAGAAAAGTGTAATTCATAATTCTTCACAAAGGGGTATTCTGAAAACTCTCATTTGCCTGAATCTCGAGTGCTGTTAATCAGTCAGGGTCCTTAGTCAGATATGGTAAAGAACTCAAGGAGGACCTACCTTTTTCTTTGCAGATTCATTTGCTAACATATGGACATAATGGATGGGTAAGACCAACTCCAGTGACAGATGTTGGAGAAAAGGCCATCACATCCAGTAAGTCTCTCCCAACTCAGGGTTCTGGGTGACTTTTCCAAATCCTACCTCTTTTCCTAAACTTCTCCAGTCCTTTTCATTCACTCCTCTTCCTTCCCCTTCTGGCAGAAAAAGGCTCTATAAGTTTGCAAACGCAAAACTTTACATATATCTCTGTTCTCCTGCTGCTGCTTGATGAATAGATTTTTTATTTACATAACAAATGATATTGGATGGATTGCTACTCACCAAACCCAGCAGACAGGCACAATGTAAGCACATATGCCTGTCTGCTGCTCTCAGTGCCTCCTCTGTGTGGTGAGTAGCAGCCTATCTTATTTCAATTGTTGTACTCCACAAATAATATCCAAATCAAAGGTACAGCACTAAGAAATAATAAAATGCAAAGCTGTTTTTAGAGTACTGATTTATTATTTACATGTGCAGAATTAAACAAGCATATTCCAGTGGAAAAGACAAGTCCAAAGAAAACTTTAAATAAGATTTCTAAAAATAAGTTATTCTTTTCCATCAATGAATACCTTCACTTCTCTCTCTCTCTCTCTCTCTCTCTCTCTCTCTCTCTCTCTCACACACACACACACACACACACACACACACACACACACACAAGAGAAACAGTGAGAAAAGATGGGGGAGAGAGGTGGTTTATTGTTTCTCAAAACATATCATGCATCATATCCTCCATGAACTTTTTGTAGATACTCATAAACTTTGCAACAAATGCTTCTAAATGCATAATAGCTTTATTGCCGTGGTGTAAACGGTGTTCATATAAAGCTGCTGCAGCAACCACTTGTGTCTTCAGTTGCATGTCGCACTTCTCCACCACTTCATCAACGAGGTGCTGTAGGGAATAAAAAATATTATAAAGCAAAATAACTGGAAAGAGGCAGCACATAAAATACTTCTTCACACAGATGTTAACTACCAAGACCATTACCTATAATTTCATACAGTTTGTGACATCTCCATTATAACGTCTTGTCTTTACTTTGATTACATTCAGTATATATAACCAGAAATGAAGAGGAGATATCTTAAGTGCAGTAGACATATTATTCAAGAACATGATTAGAATAGTTTGTTAAAAACTTTGTTTATCCACAACGAGAAAGATTTACATAGATGTGTTTAGTGACAAATTGTGTAAGTGACAAAATGCTAAGGCTTATTAATATAAACAAAAGCAAACAACTATTAATGTATCACTAGTAATGAAAATGACTGATGGTAGGAAACAATCATCTCTGAATGTAATGAAGACATAGGACCTGTTATTCTAAATCGAAGTACTTAAAACAATTAAGGTAAGTGAACAGTAATTATTCAGACAAAATTTTGACGGCCCATTTGTGCCAGTTCTAGCTTCGTAAGGTTTGCTTTATTCAATGCAAATCTAATGCTAAGTATTTGAATAAGTAACAAATTTCCTATCAGTGTCGGATCTCAATGTACTTTTAATGAACTATTATTTGCAGATTTGTGTGCTGTAGGCAGAATGCTATAGTCCATGAGACTATACATTGTGGTGAATACACTAATAGTTGTTATTGTTGTACCAGGTTTTAAGTATGAGGAAAGTTGCAAATCAAGTCAATTCACCAAAATGTATGTTCAAGGGCCATTCAGTTCATAACACAATGAAGAAAGAACTGTAATAAGGAAAGGAGTGCTACTTCAAGACTTGTAAGATACTGAAGTAAACCATTTGGAACAAAACATAGTATTTTTAAGTACCTTTGGAAAGAAAAATAAGCAGCCTTGCCCGGTTACAGATCTAGAGTCATTCCAAACTGATGCAGTTTTTCAGCACATTTATGGATTTTATAGTAGGAAAGAATACCCCACAATAGCAAAGTTCCTGATTTCTTTAAAAGACTTTGTACTTTCTTCAGTAGGGAAAACAGCACTTTAAATTATATTAAAAAGAATATGGTCTTATGCTCTAAAAAGCTAATGCAGTTATGGCTCCTAGTATCTTCTTACATAAAATTATAAGAAAGGATAGCCATTCAATTATATGGTTAAATGAAACCTGGGTAAATGTTGAAGAAGCAGTTGATAAATGCTGAACAGATAATACTCTGAATAGGAGCAGTCATCAATCATCGGAAAGAGGAGCCAGATTCATTATAGACCACACAGGTTCTTCAAACTGTTTTGTGCATGAAGAACTTTTAGTTTTTCAATCAAGAAAAACCTGTGACTACCGTAAGGATCTGGACCATCCACAATTTCTGCAGTGGTTCAAATATTTGGTGCTCCAGTTTAGAGTTCCGACAGTGTTTGTAATGGATAATGCACCTTATCATTCAGTGATATTAGACAAAAGTCCAACACCTACTGACTCCGAAGAAACTATTGTGCAGTGGTTGTGGTGAGAGACATTGCTGTGGACATGAGTCTAACAAAACTGCTGCTACATGAACTTGTGAAACAAAGTAAGCACGTGTGTCTATAGATAAAGTTGCTAGAGAACAGTGTCATATGGTAATTAGACTACCACTTTATCACTGCCATTTCAACAAGTGTCAGAGTGACATTGAGACTTGCATTCAAGATAATAAATCTTTTACTATAACAGAAATGGAAAGGCATTGCATGAAGATCATGCTAGTGTAGACGTTGGCTCATGGAGAAGAAAGTAGACAACGTTGGTAAGCTTATTAGAGAAGCACAGACTATAGATAGAATTATAAATGAGGATGTCTGTTGATGAAAATGATGGTTTTGGCACCAATTTTAATGATAGTGATTAGGAGAACTTGATGGAATTGGACCACTGACACTGTAAGTTGGTGCATGTCAATGTATAAAGAATTAACACTTTCATTCTGTATCATAGTATGCACTCATTTCTTTATTTCATTCTATGAATGTTGATAGTGTGTTTTTGTTTACATTATTATATGAAGTTTTTATACATGGCTATTGTGGTAACAAGTCAGAACAATTTCTCTTAGACACTGTCATTAGTTTTGGTTGTTATTTATTAATGTCACAGTTTCATATATCACCATACACTTTTTCTCTGTAGTTGTTTTCTCGATTGCCAGAAAAATGTTCTTTGTTATACTTAAGCATACATTATTATGCAACTGCTTATATACATGGCAACTGTAACCTACATTTGCAGAACATCCTGCGGTGCCAACTATAGCGACTCGCAATTGCAGTAAAGCCAACTACACATGAGCTTCAAGTTAGTGACATGTTTCATCGGACTGGCAGTAGTGTGTAAACTACTTTGCCACCTTATTCATTAAAACTGTGTGTGTGTGTGTGTGTGTGTGTGTGTGTGTGTGTGTGTGAGTGTGTGTGTGTGAGAGAGAGAGAGAGAGAGAGAGAGAGAGAGAAAGGGGGGGGGGGGGGGGGTTTGCAGGAAGGTCAGGTACAGCAGAGCAGCATTATATGAATGTTGGTCAATCAAATGAATGTTGGTCAATCAAATGAATGTTGGTCAATCAAATGAATGCTTAACTGATCTATCCGCTAGCATCCCCCCCCCCTCCCCGCCACACACACACACACACACACACACACCAATGCCACATTGCCAACAATAGCAATCATTTTTTGCTCTGTTACAAATCACTTGTTTCAACTTGTGACACAAAATTCCTAACTGTAAACATGAGATAGATAAATACAACAAAATAAAAGGTTAGAGGAAGGTGAATCTGCCTCCAAGTAATCTAATGAATATAAGATTATTAACATAAAAATTACAGATATAAAAAGCAAAAGAGGAGCATCACAAATTTGGATTGACAAGTCGTAAAACTATGAAGCGCATCATGAACATGGACCTAGATGATGCTGTTTATAAGTGGTTTACACAAAAAAGTACACAAAGAGAATATATCTTTGTTACCAACTTAAAAAAAAAATTAAATGGCTATTCAGTCTAACAAAACTCTGGGAAGACTATCAAATTTTAAAGCAAGCACAGGCTGATTAAAACCCTTTAGATCAAGACACGTCATCTGTAAACTCCAAATACAGGGAGAAAAAGTGCCTGTTGATTCTACAGCACCCGATTCTTTAAAAATCAAACTAAGGAACATACTGAGGGAAGATTATGCACTCGAAAATGTTTACAATGCTGATGAAACTGCCCTCAATTACAAAGGTTTGCCAAGAGAAACTCTTGCTTCATGCTGTGAATTGGCAGCACTTGTCCTAAAATAAGCAAGGATCATACTTGTAGTACTGCTTTACATTGTGCTATTGCTACTGGTAGCCACCAACTGCCTATACTCATCAGTGATTAAAGTAAGAAACCACGTTGTTTCAAACAAGTTAATATGTCTGCAATGCCTATAGTGGGGGAATGACAGAATGGGTTGTGGATTGTTCTCAGCAGCCCATTCAGTCATTATTTCTTCAAACCTGGCTGTAGCCACAGTGATAGCCATTCATGATGGTGGTCAACTAGATGTAGTCGTAGGATATTGTTATTATTATTATTATTTCTTTACTTTCTCAGACGTTAAGTCTGGTTAAAAATGGAAAGTGACGCGGACCTTGATCAAGCATCACTTCCTTTTAACTGTACGGTATATGTTATATTGCATTTAGGAACTTTCGGGTAATTGAACATGTATCAATAATTACGGATTTCTGTAATTGTATATATAAGTTTGGATGTAGCTGTATTGCATTGATGTACTGGTGGATATTGTGTGGTATGACTCCTGTAGTTGATAGTGTAATTGGTATAATGTCAACTTTATCCTGATGCCACATGTCCTTGACTTCCTCAGCCAGTTGGATGTATTTTTCAATTTTTTCTCCTGTTTTCTTTTGTATATTTGTTGTATTGGGTATGGATATTTCGATTAGTTGTGTTACTTTCTTCTTTTTGTTGGTGAGTATGATGTCAGGTTTGTTATGTGGTGTTGTTTTATCTGTTATAATGGTTCTGTTCCAGTATAATTTGTATTCATCATTCTCCAGTACATTTTGTGGTGCATACTTGTATGTGGGAACGTGTTGTTTTATAAGTTTATGTTGTAAGGCAAGCTGTTGATGTATTATTTTTACTACATTGTCATGTCTTCTGGGGTATTCTGTATTTGCTAGTATTGTACATCCATTTGTGATGTGATCTACTGTTTCTATTTGTTGTTTGCAAAGTCTGCATTTATCTGTTGTGGTGTTGGGATCTTTAATAATATGCTTGCTGTAATATCTGGTGTTTATTGTTTGATCCTGTATTGCAATCATGAATCCTTCCGTCTCACTGTATATATTGCCTTTTCTTAGTCATGTGTTGGATGTGTCTTGATCGATGTGTGGCTGTGTTAGATGATACGGGTGCTTGCCATGTAGTGTTTTCTTTTTCCAATTTACTTTCTTCGTATCTGTTGATGTTATGTGATCTAAAGGGTTGTAGAAGTGGTTATGAAATTGCAGTGGTGTAGCCGATGTATTTATATGAGTGATTGCTTTGTGTATTTTGCTAGTTTCTGCTCGTTCTAGGAAGAATTTTCTTAAATTGTCTACCTGTCCATAATGTAGGTTTTTTATGTCGATGAATCCCCTTCCTCCTTCCTTTCTGCTTAATGTGAATCTTTCTGTTGCTGAATGTATGTGATGTATTCTATATTTGTGGCATTGTGAACGTGTAAGTGTATTGAGTGCTTCTAGGTCTGTGTTACTCCATTTCACTACTCCAAATGAGTAGGTCAATATTGGTATAGCATAAGTATTTATAGCTTTTGTCTTCTTTCATGCTGTCAATTCTGTTTTCAGTATTTTTGTTAGTCTTTGTCTATATTTTTCTTTTAGTTCTTCTTAAATATTTGTATTATCTATTCCTATTTTTTGTCTGTATCCTAGATATTTATAGGCATCTGTTTTTTCCATCGCTTCTATGCAGTCGCTGTGGTTATCCAATATGTAATCTTCTTGTTTAGTGCGTTTTCCCTTGACTATGCTATTTTTCTTACATTTGTCTGTTCCAAAAGCCATATTTATATCATTGCTGAATACTTCTGTTATCTTTAGTAATTGGTTGAGTTGTTGATTGGTTGCTGCCAGTAGTTTTAGATCATCCATGTATAGCAAATGTGTGATTTTGTGTGGGTATGTTCCAGTAATATTATATCCGTAATTTGTATTATTTAGCATGTTGGATAGTGGGTTCAGAGCAAGACAGAACCAGGAAGGACTTAATGAGTCTCCTTGGTATATTCCACGCTTAATCTGTATTGGTTGTGATGTGATATTATTAGAGTTTGTTTGGATATTAAGTGTGGTTTTCGAGTTTTTCATAACTATGTTTAGGAACTGTATCAATTTAGGATCTACTTTGTATATTTCCAATATCTGTAGTAACCATGAGTGGGGTACACTATCAAAAGCTTTTTGGTAATCAATGTATGCGTAGTGTAGTGACCTTTGTTTAGTTTTAGCTTGATATGTCACCTCTGTATCTATTATCAGTTGCTCTTTACATCCTCGTGCTCCTTTGCAGCAGCCTTTTTGTTCTTCATTTATAATTTTGTTCTGTGTTGTATGTGTCATTAATTTCTGTGTAATGACTGAAGTTAATATTTTGTAGATTGTTGGTAGGCATGTTATGGGGCGATATTTAGCTGGGTTTGCTGTGTCTGCTTGATCCTTAGGTTTCAGATAGGTTATTCCATGTGTAAGTGTATCAGGGAATGTGTATGGGTCTGCAATGTAACTGTTAAATAATTTAGTTACATGTGAATGTGTTGAGGTGAACTTCTTTAGCCAGAAATTTGCTATTTTATCATTTCCAGGGGCTTTCCAATTGTGCGTAGGATTAATTGCTCGGGTGACTTCATGTTGCAAAATTATCACTTCAGGCATTTGTGGTATCATCTTGTATGAATCTGTTTCTGCTTGTATCCACAGTGCATGCCTGTTATGTTGTACCGGGTTTGACCATATGTTGCTCCAGTAGTGTTCCATGTCTGTTATGTTTGGTGGATTGTCTATTTTAATGTGTGTGTTATCTATTGTTTGGTAAAATCTCTTTTGGTTTGTGTTGAATGTTTGGTTTTGTTTCCTTCTATTTTCACTTTTTTTGTATCTTCTAAGTCGTTTGGCCAATGCTTGTAATTTCTGCTTCTTTTCATCTAATTGCTCTATTGCTTCTTGCTGTGAGATTTTACCTAACCTTTTTCGTTTTTTGTCTGATATTTTATTTCTTATAAATTGTGTTAGCTGTCCGACGTCTTTTCTCAGTTTTTCTATTCTGATCTGTAGCCTGTGTTGCCATGCTGGTTTTGTGGGTTTCTTCTGTGTGTTGGTTGGTTCTGATCTCTGCCTAGTGCGTATATTTAGTGTAGTGAGTGCTCCTACATAAACCAGTAGTTGTAACTCTTCCATAGTTGTGTTTTCATTTATTTTGTTGTGTATGATTGTGTTGATAGTTGTCACTGTTGTTTCGACTTGTGGGTTATTTGGTGGTCTATGCAAGAATGGTCTAATGTCTGTATTTGTGTCTTTGTATTCTATATATGTCAGCTGAAATTTTTCTTCTATATCTAACATGTGTGTCACTTCGTGTTCTATCTGTGCTTGTTCTGGTGGCTGTCTTAAGATGTTGTTTTCCTCTGATTGTTTAATTGACGCGTTTTGTTCTTTGTTTGTTTTCTCTGGGATGATTGAGTCCGTTACTGTATTTTCTTCTTCTTCTGATTGCACATTATTTTGTTCTAGTATTTGTTGTACTTGTTGTTTGATGTTTTCTAATTCTGACTGGGGTATCCTGTTATTTTTGATTATTACACGGATCTGATCAGCTAGTCGTTGTTCTGTTAAACATTTTAATTCCGGGTATCTGGTAATAAATGTTGTGTATACTTGTGATCTGTATCCAGTTGTATTGGTTCCTAGGTTTGTTGCTTGGTAGTAACAGAACATGAGGTGTCGATTAACTTCATCTGACCATCTCATCCTCTGTCTTTGTTTTCCTTCTAGGGTGGTTGCAGGGAGCATATCCTGCAAAACACCTCTATTTGGATTTAAATCATTTTCCAGTTGGCTAACAGTGTCGTTACCATTGTGGGCGGGCATAGGGTTCAAGCGTCGTCCCTGACCATGACGGCGCTTGTCCGAGGCTTCTTTAGTTCTGTCCTGAACCAAGTAATCACACTAAAAGGGGGGTTAGCCCTATTAGTGGTTTGTTCTTTTCGTCGCCTTTTACAACTGGCAGAACATACCGGAGGCCTATTCTTTTCCCGGGCCTCCACGGGAATTATTTATTATTATTATTATTTTTATTTTTATTATTATTATTATTATTATTATTATTATTTTGTGAAGTGCAAAATTTTACATTTCCGGACATTTAGAGCAAGTTTCCAATCTCTGCACCACATTGAAATCCAATCAAGGACTAACTGAATATTTATGCAGCTTCTCTCAGATAGAACTTCATTATAGGTAACTGCATCATCTGCAAAAAGTCTGCTATTACTATTAACATCGTCTGCAAAGACATTAATACACAACATGAACAGCAAGAGTCCCAACACACTTCCCTGCAGCACATCCAAAGTTCTTTCTACATCTGATGATGACTCTCTGTCCAACATAACATACTGTGTCCTACCTACCAAAAAATCCTCAATCCAGTCATAACTCTCACTTGATATTCCATACGATCATACTTTTGACAATAAGCGTAGGTGCGATACTAAGTCAAATGCTTTCTGGGAATCATGAAACACTGCATCTACCTGGTTGCCTTGATCCAAAGCTTTCAGTATGTCATGTGAGAAAAGTGTGAGTTGGGTTTCACATGATTGATGTTTTCGAAATCTGTGCTGGTTGTCGATCGAGGGGGTCATTGTGTTCAAGATATCTCATTATGTATGAGCTAAGAATATGTTCCAAGATTCTATAAGAAATTGATGTCAAGGATATTTGGATGGTGGTTTTATGGTTCACTTCTACTACCCTTTTTGTAGATGGGTGTGAAATGTGCCTTTTTCCAAGAACTGGGCACAGGTTTTTGTTTGGGGGATATACGATAGATAACAGATAGAAGAGGGGCTAACTCAGCCGCAAATTCATCATAGAATCTAACAGGGACTCCATCAGGTCCTGGAGCTTCGTTAAATTTTATTGATTTCACCTGTTTCACACCACCACTGACACTAATATTTATTTTATTCATCTTTTCAATAGTACAGGGATTAAACTGTGGCAATTATCCTTGGTTTTCTTCTGTAAAGGAACATTTGAAAACAGAGTTAAGCATGCTTTTGCTTTGCTACCCTCAATTTCAGTCCCTGTCCCATGCACTAGGGACTGGACACTAAATTTGGTGTCATTTACATATGGCCACCATTCCACGTGCTCAATCAGAGTTATTGAAATGTTGAATGACCTGTATTGTCCAGTATGCCAGTGACAAGATACAGAATGAACTATGCAAAAAGCAATCATGCCTATGGAAAGGAAATTTCACACCTGAATAGGCTCAATGTTTCCTAGAATAATACCACACTGGAACACACAGACAAACCAACTTTATCTGGGTGTGACGTTGGATATATCTTACGTACAGACACCATCAGTGTGTAAAAACGGTGGCCTCCAGAAATAGTGTTTAGTAGAAACTTATAAACAGTCAAATGTGGAGCAAACCCTACTATCCTGAGAACCATCGTACAAGCACTATGCTTCTTTGTAGCTGAATACGCCTGCCCAACATGGACCAGATCAACACATACTAAGAAAGTCAACATAAGCCTCAACAGGACATGTTAAGCAGCAACACGGTGTATGAAACCTAAATCCCTACCACAGCTTTACAGAGCTGTTGGTCTTGCAAGTCTTAACTCCCGAAATTCAGAGTGAGACTCAAACAAACCATCTGATGATCAACATCCTCACTTTGGCACTGAGTGAGAGCCTTGACGACTGACATCCCATAAAAAGTTCTTAAACATGGCCACTGAAGAACCACCACCTGACTAGACAACAGAATATGTAGTTCCCATTGGCTTCACAACAAACGAAAAACATGGAGGATGCTGAACCGCATAAGAACAGAAGTGGCCACATTGAAAACAAACATGGTCAGGTGGGGTCATGGTAATGTGGATGATGACAAGTGCAACTGCAGTGCTGTGCAAGGCATAGAACACCTCCTGCCCAGTCCAAACTGCCCCTACAGATGCAACCTTGATTCTTTCTTGTGACTGAATAAGAAAGAATCCCCAAACATGGTCCAACAGTGTGCTGAAAGACTGTGATTGGTTTCCGGACACTAAAAAATAAAGTAAGTGTCATATGGCTACCCATCCAACAAATAGTTTGTGAATTATTACTATTTAAAGTTCACTAATTACACAATTTATTGAAAATTAACTCATCACAGCATTAAACAAAGTACTGATGAATTACACTCCTTAAGCGCCATTGCTTGACATACATAACCCAACAGTATGCTTTTATTGATTATCCATCAGGTAATCTTTTATGAACCATGGACCTTGCTGTTGGTGCGGAGGCTAGCATGCCTCAATGATACAGATAGCCGTACCATAGGTGCAACCACAATGGAGGGGTATCTGTTGAGAGGCCAGACAAACGTGTGGTTCCTGAACAGGGGCAGCAGCCTTTTCAGTAGTTGCAGGCACAACAGTCTGGATGATTGACTGATCTAGCCTTGTAACACTAACCAAAATGGCCTTGCAGTCCTGGTACTGCGAACAGCTGAAAGCAAGGGGAATCTACAGCCGTAATTTTTCCCGAGGCCATGCAGCTTTACTGTATTATTAAATGATGATGGCGTCCTCTTGGGTAAAATATTCTGGAGGTAAAATAGTCCCCCATTCGGATCTCTGGGCGGGGACTACTCTAAAGGACGTTGTTATCAGGAGAAAGAAAACTTGCGTTCTACGGATCGGAGGGTGGAATGTCAGATCCCTTAATTGGGCAGGTAGGTTAGAAAATTTAAAAATGGAAATGGATAGGTTAAAGTTAGATATAGTGGGAATTAGTGAAGTTCGGTGGCAGGAGGAACAAGACTTTTGGTCAGATGAATACAGGGTTATAAATACAAAATCAAATAGGGGTAATGCAGGAGTAGGTTTAATAATGAATAAAACATAGGAGTATGGGTAAGCTATTACAAACAGAATAGTGAACTTATTATTGTGGCCAAGATGGACACGAAGCCCACGCCTACTACAGTAGTACAAGTTTATATGCCAACTAGCTCTGCAGATGATGAAGAAATTGATGAAATGTATAATGAGATAAAAGAAATTATTCAGGTAGTGAAGGGAGACGAAAATTTAGTAGTCATGGGTGACTGAAATTCGAGAGTAGGAAAAGGGAGAGAAGGAAACATAGTAGCTCAATATGGATTGGGGCTCAGAAATGAAAGAGGAAGCCGCCTGGTAGAATTTTGCACAGAGCATAACTTAATCATAGCAAACACTTGGTTCAAGAATCATGAAAGAAGGTTGTATACGTGGAAGAAGCCTGGAGATACTAGAAGGTATCAGATAGATTATATAATGGTAAGACAGAGATTTATGAGCCAGGTTTTAAATTGTATGACATCTCCAGGGGCAGATGTGGACTCTGACCACAATCTACTGGTTATGAAGAAACTGCAAAAAGGTGGGAATTTAAGGAGATGGGACCTGGTTAAACTGAAAGAACCAGAGGTTGTACAGAGTTTCAGGGAGAGCATAAGGGAACAATTGACAGGAATGGGGAAAGAAATACAGTAGAAGAAGAATGGAAAGCTTTGAGGGATGAAATAGTGAAGGCAGCAAAGTAGGTAAATAAATGAGGACTAGTAGAAATCCTTGGTTAACAGAACAAATATTGAATTTAATTTATGAAAGGAGAAAATACAAAAATGCAGTAAATGAAGCAGGCAAAAAGGAATACAAACGTCTCAAAAATGAGATCGACAGGAAGTGCAAAATGGCTAAGTAGGGATGGCTAGAGGACAAATGTAAGGATGTAGAGACTTATCTCACTAGGGGTAAGATAGATACTGCCTACAGGAAAATTAGAGAGACCTTTGGAGAAAAGAGAAACACTTGTATGAACATCAAGAGCTCACATGGAAACCCAGTTCTAAGCAAAGAAGGGAAAGCAGGAAGGTGGAAGGAGTATATAGAGGGTCTATACAAGGGCGATGTACTTGAGGACAATATTATGGAAATGGAAGAGGATGTAGATGAAGATGAAATGGGAGATATGATACTGCGTGAAGAGTTTGACAGAGCACTGAAACACCTGAGTCAAAATAAGGCCCCGGGAGTAGACAACATTCCATTACAACTACTGACACCCTTGGGAGAGCCAGTCCTGACAAAACTCTACCATCTGGTGAGCAAGATGTATGAGACAGGTGAAAGACCCTCAGACTCCAGGAAGAATATAATAATTCCAATCCCAAAGAAAGCAGGTGTTGACAGATGTGAAAATTATCGAACTATCAGTTTAATAAGTCACAGCTGCAAAATACTAACACGAATTCTTTACAGACGAATGGAAAAACTGGCAGAAGGCAACGTCGGGGAAGATCAGTTTGGATCCGTAGAAATATTTGAACACGTGAGGCAATACTAACCCTACGACTTATCTTAGAAGAAAGATTAAGGAAAGGCAAATCTACGTTTCTAGCATTTGTAGACTTAGAGAAAGCCTTTGACAATGTTGACTGGAATACTCTATTTCAAATTCTGAAGGTGGCAGGGGTAAAATACAGGGAGCGAAACGCTATTTACAACATGTACAGAAAACAGATAGCAGTTATAATAGTCAAAGGGGCATGAAAGGGAAGCAGTGGTTGGGAAGGGAGTAAGACAGGGCTGTAGCCAATCCCCGATGTTATTCAATCTGTATATTGAGCAAGCAATAAAGGAAACAAAAGAAAAGTTTGGAGTACGTATTAAAATCCATGGAGAAGAAATAAAAGCTTTGAGGTTTGCCGATGATATTGTAATTCTGTCAGAGACAGCAAACGACTTGGAAGAGCAGTTGAATGGAATGGACAGTGTCTTGAAAGGAGGGTATAAGATGTACATCAACAAAAGTAAAACGAGGATAATGGAACGTAGTCAGGTGATGCTGAGGGAATTAGATTAGGAAATGAGACACTTAGAGTAGTAAAGGAGTTTTGCTATTTGGGGAGCAAAATAACTGATGATGGTCGAAGTAGAGAGGATATAAAATGTAGACTGGCAATGGCAAGGAAAGCGTTTCTGAAGAAGAGAAATTTGTTAACATCGAGTATAGATTTAAAGGTCAGCAAGTCGTTTCTGAAAGTATTTGTATGGAGTGTAGCCATGTATGGAAGTGAAACGTGGACGATAAATAGTTTAGACAAGAAGAGAATAGAAGCTTTCGAAATGTGGTTCTACAGAAGAATGCTGAAGATTAGATGGGTAGATCACGTAACAAATGAGGAGGTATTGAATGGAATTGGGGAGAAGAGGAGCTTGTGGCACAACTTGACTAGAAGAAGGGATCGGTTGGTAGGACATGTTCTGAGACATCGAGGGATCAGCAATTTAGTATTGGAGGGCAGCGTGGAGGGTAAAAATCGTAGAGGGAGACCAAGAGATGAATATACTAAGCAGATTCAGAAGGATGTAGGTTGTAGTAGGTACTGGGAGATGAAGAAGCTTTCACAGGATAGAGTAGCATGGAGAGCAGTCTCAGGACTGAAGACCACAACAGTAACAATATACATATATGACATACATAAAAAGCCATCAGCATGTCACAGCTTTAGTGTTTATCTGTAATATGATAACAACAAATTTTTAAAACATACAGGCTTTTATAATAATGACACTATAAGTTTTATAGCATTAATTAGTACAATTACAGTCAAATTATGAAAATAGCACGATTCAGAGTGCACCTAATGAAAGAGAAGGGAAAAATGTATTATGGCATATTGGGAAAAGGAGATTGACTGCCAATCACCACATAGAGGAGGAAATGAGTCACAGGACAGGTACAATGAAAAAATTGCTAAACATTTAAGCTTTGGGACAACAAATTCCTTCTCCAGAAATAGAAAGAATGTAAATGTTAATACACACACACACACACACACACACACACACACACACACACACACACACACACAGCAACTGATTTTATAACCAGTGCAATCTATGCAAATTTTAATAATCAATTCCACTGTGACCAAATGTGATAGTTATATTTTATATTGCTGGAGTCAGCATTTCATTAGAAATATGTTGACAGTTTTATCTTCCGTCTAAGAAGTAACCTGCAAATTTAGAAAATTTTTCAGTCAAATAGTCTTGTGGACACAATTAAATTTTTTTTAGATGTACTGAGACTTTTTCTGGGTGTGTGGCATTTGAAGACAATCATTTTTCAATGCAGTCATATGGGTAGTTGCCTTGACAAAGAATAGGGGAGAAAACAGAAAGTAGATTGGGGGAGTACGAGTTTGGTTTTAAGAGAGGCAGGGGCCCTCCAAAAGCAACTTTAACACTGCTGTTAACAATAGAGACAGATCTAAGAAAATGAGGAAACACATATCATATTAATAAATTTGGAGGATTTTGATGTGTGGCATGGAATAAAATGTTTTCAGTTCTCAGGGAGTGAAGTATCAACTACAGAGCAAGAACGGCAATCAACATTCTTTATGTGAAACAGAAGAGTAATCTACATTGACAAAATGATAAAGGCAGCATTTATTTCTGCATCGCCTATTTTGATGTGGGAGTTGTTTATTACAGATAGGAAATTGGAATGCTATGTCTTGTATCCTACAGTGATTCAGATCAATGCCTTCTGGATACATAGTGGCCATATTGGTATATTTTATGCAGTACACACCTGCAGCTGTTCTTTAAAGCATGGCATACAAGTGCTATGTTCCCTATTGCCATGAAAATTTTAAGTCCCAAGAAGAAATGAAACTGCTCATAGTCTGATTTTCCAAATGTGAGACGCTGGAAATCACTGGCTCGCTGCAGTACCCAGGAAGTATTTTGCGCCTACACATCATGCAAGGAATTAATGGTAAATTTGTAACTTGTTATTTGTTTCCATGGAACTACATTTGTCAGTTGTTTTCAAAAGCAGTTCTGTATAAAGTGCCAAGGTAACTTGTTTCTCAATTCACCACCATAGCTGAAAAGATTAGTACGAAGCTGGCTGTAGAATATTTGTCATTAACACATTAGTTCAGGAAAGATTGTAATACTGAGTGTTGCTGTGCTGTTACAGATTTGCCACAAACATTTCCAACTGGAAAGTATCGTCTGGACAGCAAGCTACTGTTACAAGAAAATAGGACGCATTTCAACTGCCAATATTAAACAACTGAGAACAAAAAAAGGGTGAGTTCCATCAGTATTTCCTGGTTGTACGTCCATCATCGCAATTGTCTTCCTGGGAATTGCCCAACATAAAGCAAATGTGTCCGGAAGAGCAATATGAAAGTGAAAATAAAATTTCAAGTATATCTCAGACAGAAAGTGTAATTTTTGTTAACATAGACAAACCTGATCTGTACCTCAGTTGTGTTATTCTGTAGTTATTACAGAAAAGTTGGAAGTTTCAGTTTTTTACAAGGGAACTTTAGTAAATAACTTGTCGAATGAACATAAATTTTCTATGAAAGTAAATTATTTTCATGACACTGAAAGCATGGTGAAGTCTGTTGTAAACCGTGCATCTCCAGATTTTGAAGATAAACAGCACTTACTAGAGAAAATGCAAGGTATTTTTAGATATGCTTATTGAAGAGTCTGATGATAAATTCCTTTTTCAGTTTGTGAGCAGCAGGCATGGACTAAGATACAAACCAGAGGACTTGTTTTTCTCTCTTGTGAAAATTACTTCTCCAACTGCCTGCAGATTCATGGCAGAATCTGCAAACCTGTTAATATCCCAGCCAAGCACAATTCTTTTCCACCTGCACTTCCAGTAATGCTGCTACAGAGCTCACTGCTTTGTATGGTTTGTGAGCTGCTTCAAGGAAGCTATTATTGCCTTTCTTTTTTGCTTCTTCTACATCCATTCTAAAAATTCTTTTTCTCTGTAAATATTTACGGTAAAACATTTCCTTTGAGCTGGGACCTGTTGTGCTTTGCAATGACCATGTAACTGCCATATAATGCATTTTAATTTTTTCAGTTCATTAGTATACCAAATTTTTTTCTTTCACTAGTTTTATCTGTGTTATGACATGCTTGAAGGAAATTTTTTGGTCTTCTACGGATAGATATAGTCAAATTTGGTTTTAATGATCTGGAAGAACCTTTGAAATTCATCAGCTGCTGCCATTTTCTGTAATCCAGGCTGTCATTCTACTGCAGATGGTGCTGTTTGAAAAGCACTTAATGTTTCCTTATTTACAATCCTTTTTGGGAATACATACTTAGAATGCCAGGGAACAGCTGGTTGATTATTAACTCTTTTTGTACAAAGTTCCATAAGTAGTCAGAGTTCAGTGGGTCAACTGCAGCTACTACAAGCTTTGCTGTGATGAGAACAGATTGGGGAAGAAATGGTTGGATTTCCTGATTTGTTTTCTTGTATTGCTCTCTTTTATGTAAATTTTTATGTGGTTTTTGTTATTGTCTTTATTCACTCATTGCTACATCTTGTTCCATAAATCTCAGCCTGCTGAACAAGTCAACATCTATATTAACAGCTGTAAGGAGGCACTATTCACGTAAAGGATACAAATAATAAATCATGGAAGGAGAAAAATAATTGGTTTGGGGAAAAAAAGACACGCATTCCTTCTGGAACATCCAGCTGCTGTTTTTCTCTACAACTCCATGCTAAGCACTGGTGTAACCTTACTAATTTTAGACATCAATCATCATCTTCCTACACTCTGGAATTTAAAAAAAACTGGTTAATATGAGCGAGGTTGTGAACTAGAAGTTACATACCTGAGTCAAAAGATTCTGAGGGAATATGGGAGTGGCTAGTAAGATACTGCTTTACATTCTTTTGAATATCTTGGAATTTCTGATGTCTTCCAGCAGCATGTTAGATATTTTAGTGAAAGTACGCTAGTAATTTTTTCTGTTTTTGCTTCAATTATCTCTGGAATGTTCTAAAGTAAAAGTGGATTCCAAGCACTGTAAGATTTTTTTTGGAGAGACCTTTTTATTCTCATTTCCTGTGTGTCCTTAGAAAACTTCCTCCCATTGTTCATGTGGTAAATTCTCTATGAATGGTGAAGCTGCATCAGCATTTATGATTGTACTTTCTAATCTTCTTTTAACTAAACATGACGGATGAAGATGGTTTATTACTGCCTTATGACCATCATAGTCAGATAAACTATTAACTATGGAATTCACATCTGTTTCATGAAAGGCAGCTGGGATTGGAGCAACAGTGATTGATAATTTATTCTGAATTCTTTTTTAGTTGGGAATATTCATATTGTGAAGAAATCAAATTAATATTGAAATAGGCACATACAATGACTTCCTAGTTATTTCTACCAAGTATTATTGGCACCATAATTACCTGGCAGAGTTTAAAAAAATATCTGTTGTGGGCCTTCAGATTATCAGAACAAAATAACTCAACTGGAATACTCACTCACGACTATGGCCTGGAATTTTATTCCACTTTTAATGTATACAGCCACTTCTCCTTTCCATATATTATGCCTACAGTAATTTCATACTGACCATTATCCTTTCAGGTGCATCTGTTCAATTTCTATGACTTCCAAATGATTTTTATTGCATATGATACAAGTGTAGAACTACCTTTCGATTTCCCAATTACCTTTAGGTATATGAGAAGCTCATATTTCTTATTTATCATGCTTGTTATGTTTTCATAAAAAAGTCAAAATTTATTTCGATAAAGTGTTCTACAAAGTTAACAGTGAGCATAGTTTTACTTTAGTGTAGTTTGCCTTGTAGTTTGTGCATAATTTCCTTCAGTTGACACAAAGAAATAGCTTTGTTACCACTGTGAAGCAAATATCTCAGTGTCTTCTACTGTATTGCTGTGTGTGTTACGTATATGTCTGACTTATTGCAATGGTTTACTGATTATATTGTTGTACAACATCTATGTGCTGAAAAAAAACTTTCTTTCACTCTGTCACTTGAAAATGTTTAGTACTCCTCATCACTCTTAGATTTTTGAGTTTCAAGGGTTTTTATTTCAAAAACTACCTTATCATTTTGGACAATTATACAAATATCTATGGACTCATTTTGGTCATTCATGCGAATATAGCTATTTCCAAATTAATTTTGAACGTAAAATAACCTTTGAAGCTTGTTTTAATGAATTTGGTGTTTCACGGATTAAGCAATGTAGAAAGAAAAATTGGGAGGAAAGTGCCTTATGATTAAAATAATAGCACACACTGACAAAATTTTCAGTGAAGGACATAAAAGTCACATGAATCTGCATGTTTAAGGTTCCTAAAAACCTGAAAAATTAGAGAAATAAAAAATCTTTGTTATTTTTTGATTTAATGAACATTAACTCAGGAGATGCTCCATTCTGTCAAATGATGTGGGTTTTGTGTGCAGTCAGCACATTTTGAAGGACAAGTGGGGAAGAAAATTTACTAAAATAATGAAGAAAATAAATTCTTATATTCTGTAGGAGCCTCGTTGCTTGATTTCCAAAGGGAAATAACTATTTATTGTTGTCCATGATTGATTTTTTTATTGCAATAGAAGGTAAATCCCTGAGGCGAGAAAGAAAGAACAATATTAAAATTATAATTTGTCTTCAAGCCTACAGTACATTGACAAAATGATTTTACATGCTCGCAAATCATGTAGCAGTTTTGTTCCATCATTTTTACATGATTGTATAAATTTTCTTAGTTTAATTACAAAGCTAGGTCTGAAATTCTTGAAGTCCATACACTGTTGTTGCAGCATGCATCACAATGCAGTTCCAATATAGATTCGGTCTTCTGTGTGTGATGTCACCAGGCTGTGCGCCAGCCTGTAGTCCCGGTTGTCGTGTTCAGATTCCCTGCCATGTTGCAGTATCAACACGAAGTCTAAGATACTGAGGTTAGCAAGTAGCAACAGTTCCTCACGACTCCACAGATGAAGCATGGGCCTGGCTTGCTTGCACTCTGATGGAGTTCTGCACTTAAACACACTTGCATGGTCATTTGCTTGTTATTTCTGGCAGCCTTTGAACTGTGCCATTTGATACTGTGTTTGACTGCTGTTTGTTGCACTTTTTTACTCTTTCAGTAATCATTCTGGACTGATCTTGAACACTTACAATGACCTTGCAGTGTTTTAGACTCTGTTCACTACATGAACTTAGCTGTTACAAACCACTTGGAAAAGCCTTTTGTTCACATGGCACCAGGTCACTACATGTCGAGTGATAATGAATGTTTGCTACTTATGGAGAGTAGGATAGTAAAGTGATCATAAGGCCATTACTGACACTAAAACATGGTCTGCTGATGACACAGCAGTAGTCACTGAAAGAGAACGTGTCTTGTGTCACTTGGCGTCATGTTTTTTATTTTGAAGTTGAGATACCCAACTGCATTATTACAATGTATGACCCACCTAACTTTTGAATGTCACTCAAAAATTTCCTTCTGATGGGTTATACCACACATCTGACAAGCTGAAACTATGCCGTAATGAAAAAGGCATAATAAAAGAATATTTTAATGCAGACTAGTTTGGCAGATTATTGCCATTCAAAAAATTTATGTGGGCATGCTGAATGGCTAAATGTTTAACTTGGATCAGTGAACTTTAAAGAGATGGGCAGATTTTGCCTTCTTGGAAGCAGAATAGTTAAAGAAGAAACAAGAAAGGTGTTGCAGAAAGCAATGCTCAATTGAAAAGGGTTTTCTATAAAAAGAAACAGCTGGTAACATCTAGAAACATACCTTGAGACCACAAAAAAGAAGATAAGCACAGTTCTGTATGGGTGTGAAGGGGAAGACAGATGAGAAACAATTAGAAGTCGCTGAAAATGGTGTTACATGAGACTGCTGAGGATCAGGCAGGTTGATCACGTAAAGACTGAAGATGTCCTACAATGAGTATACAAGAATAAAGTTTCTAACAAAGAACATAATAAGTCAAAGATTTAAAATGGTTGTGTACAAATTAAGTCAAGTAATTGCTGAAAATGGCTGTAGCTGAATGGATGATGAAAGGAACGAACTGCATGTCCAGAACTAAATGTGAGTATATATTTTAAAGCAGATCATCAATTATGTGTGATTCTGTTAAGCTCTGATGAAGTGGATGCCAGGCAAATGAGAGGGATGGAGGACAGACTGATGACTGAAACAAAAATGACAATGACAACGCAGCAGCAGCAGCAGCAGCAACAACAACACAGCTTTATTCTTATTACAGCCTAGTCAACACATACTACCTCCTGCAATTTAGGGCAACTGGTGAATTAGTTTGAACTGAGAGAATTATACGCAAAAATAATCCGTAATAGAATTTACTAGACAAAATGCAATACCTCCGCCTACATTCCACACAAAATACAGGGTGTCATAAAGTCTGGGAAAACTTTCAATTATTCATTTCACAAGAACTAACCGTTGTTCAGATATCATACATACGTCATTTTGAAGAGAAACCCTGAAAGTTGTTGTGTTGTTTTCCCCGCCTCCACCGCCACAGCGTAGTTTGGTAATTTGCCGATTAGTCAGCACTAGTTGCAAACGTGGTGAGTTCAGGTGCGGAGAGAGCTTTCTGTGTGTTGGAGTTTGACAAAACCAAGTGTGCTACAGGTGTTCAACGGATGTTTAGAATGAAGTACGGTAGGAAGCCACGAACAAGGAAGGCCATTTACCACTGACACAACAAATTCATTACGACAGGTTTCTTGTGCCCGACAAAGGGAAGCGGACGTCCCAGAGTGAGTGAAGTGAATGTGTGGAAAGTCCTGCGACAGAAGCTGTCTATGAAACCATTCAAATTGGAGCTAGTGCAGAATCTCAATGACGACAAGCGTTTTGAGTTTTGTTCGCAGTTGCAACAACTGAATGAGGATGGGGATGGCATTGTTGATTGCTTAATTTTTAGTGACGAAGCCACTTTTCACACTAATGGGAAAGTGAACAGGCATACTTGTTGAATCTGGGGTACAAAGCATCCACATGAATGCACTGAATTTGAGCTTTACTCCCCAAAGGTAAATGTTTTTTGTACATTGTCACGTTGAAAACTGTATGGGCCATTCTCCTTCGCTAGAGCACTGTCACTGGATATTCCTATTTGGACACGTTGCAGCAATGGCTGATGCCTCAAATGCAATCAGACACTCTGTTCATCTTTCAGCAGGATGGGGCTCCACCCGATTTTCATCGTGAAGTTCATGGGTACCTGAACACGGAGCTGCCGCATGATGGATCAGCCTTGCTACAGAAGGGGACAGTGGTTTCACGAAATGGCCTTGCCAATCACCAGATCTCACTCCACGTGACTTTTTTCTGTGGGGACACAGTAAAGATCTGGTGTATGTACCATCTCTACCATGTGATGTAGCAGAGGTCCAGTAGAGAATACGGGAAGCAACTGCCGCAGCTGACGATGCCATGCTGGGATGCGTATGGCAAGAATTCGATTACCGTATTGACGTCTGCTGGGTCACTCATGGTTCACATATAGAATGTTTGTAAAAAAAAACTTTCAGAGTTTCTCTTCAAAATGCAATATTTATGACATCTGTACAATGTTTAGTTCTTGTGCAATAAATAATTGAAAGTGTTCCCGGACTTTATGTACATCCTGTATGTCAAATCAATGTCTGAGACCAGTATAGACTGAAGCTGTGACTCACTTACCAAAAGAAAGTCTGAAGTACAAGTTGAGCAAACAATATTTCATACACAAACTATGAATACTGTACAGCCAAGTACATTGGAGGAAAGACAGTCACTATGCAATGAAACCTTTATGCCTCTTCTTTCCCAATTACATTTTTAATTCATTCTTGTACATGCATTTTGACTACTACTTTCTGCCAAAACTACGTGACAGCCATATTTTGCTCTAAAAGTTCAGCATTTAAAGCCAAAATTTATCAGAAAAAGTTCACTTGCCTTGAAAATGAGTTCTGTAGGAATGCCATGGATAATGAGTTCATACAATTTCTCTCGAATTATCCCAATCTGTCTAGGTGTTTGCTCTGCAACCATGAGGTCTGACACACTTTGTAAAAACACCAACCAGTCTGGCAACTGCACTGGCGAATCTGCTGTTGGAGTATTCCTGTGTAAGAAAAAAAATTTATTCAGTGTTTCATTCATTCCTTCATACATTTAGTCCCCTAAATCTCATCATTACGAAGAGCCCTCTGGAATGTGGAACAAAGTTAGTTACACTTTACAAGGCAAAAGCAGCTACTGCAGTAAAGCAACTAACATAAAATTGTAACTAGTGCTAGTCTACTGAGAACTGAAATTTATAGGAACACACACACACACACACACACACACACACACACACACACAGGGTGACTTTGACACGTGCAGAAAATTGTCTGCAGCAAGTAACATAATTAGCACACAAAAATACCCCTAACAATTTGTTTGTTTCTCCAATAATTATGTCAAAGCTTTTTTAGTTAGAGGAACGACCTTTGGAAACTGTGCTGGAACAGGTAGCTGTGAACAGATGTCAGAAAAAGGCTCTATGAAATTATTTAGTTATATGTTGTTCTTTCTTACTCAAGTCAGAGTAACTTCACAAGCATTCGTTACAGTGGAAAATTGTACATAACTTCTAAGTTCATTTCAGCATTACATGAATGTTGTTTCATTATTTGTACATACCAAAATGTCTCTCTCTCTCTCTCTCTCTCTCTCTCTCTCTCTCTCTCTCTCTCTCTGTGTGTGTGTGTGTGTGTGTGTGTGTGTGTGTGTGTGTGTGTGTGTGTGTTCCTCTTACACTATCCTACTGCTGTTTTTCTTTACTAACCATTTATCTAACTTACAGCTTTGAATACTTGGAAAGTTGAAAAAATGTTTAATAATTATTTCAATGATTTATAAAAGGAGTGACTTATAAGGTACTCTTGTCTGTGTATTTCCAATTTCCTGCACAAATCCATTATCCACCTGTTGTAGATTTTAGAACCTGAACACAATATTCCATCCTGAACCCTACATACAGAAGCAGGGTCAATTAGAAAATGACTTTTACTTCTAATATTGTGGTTGTGGATTTTACAGTTTATCCTGAATTCACTTTTATTGTTAACCACAAATATCATTTGAGCGCAGTCAGCCACAGCATGCAAAACTGTATGCATGCTGTCCAGCAAGTATCAGCTTTGTCAGGTTCATTTTGGCTATGCTCAGTTGTCCTCAGAATTACTCGGTATGAGGTGACTGCAATGTAATGCTGTTTCCTCCAGCCATTCATGTGGGTTTTTTTTTTTTTTTTTTTTTTTTTTTTTTGCACGACTTTATTCTGTTTGTGAAGGCAGTGCTGTTTATCCCTAGCTATTTTCTCATGGTATAAAGACAGTTTGAACGTCCAATGGTTATTGCAGTGGGACGTACACTCAAAAATGAGGCAGTCTAGTGGCCTACAAAATGAGTGGGAATCACAGCTTTTTTTCAAAGAGAAGAACGACAATTCTCAATGTTTATTATGCAGCTGTATTATCATCTGGCACAAAAATTTGCTACAATACAGTTTTACACCTTTGTATGCCATCTTTGTAGAAGATGGTGGTTGAAACGTCAGGTGGTCAATTTGAAGTACACAGCAGTACACCTTCAGCCATAAATTTTGACCTCTTTATTAATGTAATAGGATAGATTAAAAAAATCTACTCACCAAGCAGCAAAAGAAGAACAATAATAAAAAAGTTTTACTTATGCAAGCTTTCGGAGCCAAGGGCTCCCTCTTTCGGCAGTAGGGTTGAAGGGGAAGAAAGAGGGGTGAAGGAAAAGGACTGGAGAGATTTAGGAAAAAGGGCAGAGTTTGGAAAGTCACCCAGAACCCATTGTTAGGGGAGAATTTGCGGACGGGATGAGAAAGCATCAGTCTTTCCTTCTTATCCCACACAGTAAGTCTGCCCCGTCTCAGGATTCTGGGTGACTTTTCCAAACTCTGCCCTTTTTCCTAAATCTCTTCAGTCCTTTTCCTTTACCCCTTTCTTCCCCTTCAACCCTTCTGCCGCAAGGAGGAGACACTGAGTCTTAAAGCTTGCACAGTGTGAGGAAGCAAGCTGGTATCTTTTTATTTCCTCTCTTCTTTTGCTATCTGCCTCCTTGAAATTCATTTTTTAACTTTTGACTAATTATCATCGTGAGTATAATCAGCGTTTTCATAAAAGAGAAAGGTTGGCCCTCAGTTTTAAAGAATACAGCACCAGATCTAGTTTTGTGCTTAGTTTTATGTATGTAATTGATTTTCTAATTTATTTCAACTATTTCTAGTTAATATCTTTTGTTATAGGATGAAATAAGTAATTGTTTTGTAACTTAAATTCTATTGTTGACTCATAAACAAATTAAATTCTTTACTAATTATAAACACTTGGAGGAACAACTGAAAGTATTCTTGAAGGATCTATTTGGCTCTGTTTGAAAACGTGTTAGCAAAGCCAGCCCTTAATTAATTCCAAAGTAATTACTAGTTTTGTCAAAAGTATTGTTTGCATACCTACAAGGTGTACAACTTTGCTTCCACCGTTTTTTCCCTAATATTTGAGGCTTTAATGAAACAAACTGGTTACACATGTATCATTCAAAGTATTTTCCATTGTTGGCCACTACTTTCTCCCATCTTTCGGGCAGTATACGATTCTCGTGCCGAAAAAATTGTTCATCTTTTGAAGCGATCCACAAATCGATCCAATTTGTGACTTCTACATGAGATTGGAAGTGTTGGTCAGCCAGGCCATGCGCCACTGATCTAAACAGGTGACAGTCAGAGGGAGCAATGTCTGGAGAACACGGCGGGTGGAGTAGGACTTCACAAGTACGTTTTGACCTCTTTTGCAATGTGGGGTTGAGTTTTGTTGTGCTGCAAAATCACTTTATCGTGCCTCTCGCTGTATTGAGGCCTTTTGTCTTTTAATGCTCTGCTCAAACACATTGTATTCAATAACGAGCACCTGTGATTGTTTCACTTGGTTTTAACACCTTATAGTACACGACTCCCAGTTAGTCCCACCAAATGCAGAGCATGATCTTGGAGCCAGGAATATTCGGTTTGACCGTTGATGTGGAAGCATGGCCGGGATATCCCCATGATTTTTTGCCTTTAGGTTTATCGTAATGAACTCATTTTTTGTCCCCGGTCATAATGAAATGCAGAAATCCCTTCGGTTTTAACCTCTGAAGCAACTGTCACAAACACACAAATGCAATACAACGTCTCTTGTTTTCAGCTCACACGGAACCCAAGTTCCTTCTTTCTGAATCATGCCCATAGCCTTGAGACATTTTGAAATGGCTTGCTGTGTCACTCCCACTAATTGTGCCAATTCATCTTGAAACACTTGCCCGCAAAAGGCAAAGGTCCAGAGTTCGAGTCTCGGTCCAGTACACAGTTTTAATCTGCCAGGAAATTTCATATCAGTGTACACTCCACTGCAGAGTGACAATCTCATTCTGGAATTCAGCTTGAATTTGACACTAGTCTTCACTCAGCAATGTCTCCAATTCTGCATCTTCAAATACATTCTCTCTTTTACCAATGTACCGGTCTACGACATTAAAATCACCTTTCTTGAAGCATTGCAACCACTCACGACATATTCTTTCACTAATAACGTCCTTACCATACGTACTTGAGAGCATTCGATGAGACTCAGCTGCTGTTTTCTTCATACTGAAACAAAACAGTAACACCTCCCGCAAATGATTAGAATTAGGCTCGTAAACTGACATTTTCAATCAAGAACAACTTTACAATGCAGACACAAATTGACTAATGTTTGAATGAGGTTATGTTGACCGAGGTCCTGACGTCTGTGATCTGTTTCTTTCGACCGCTACTTACCGTTGTCGCCACCTATTGGAAAAAGGCGGAAGCAAAGTTGTACATCTTGTATATCTGTTAATTTCATCATATAAACAAATAATTCAGTCTAACCCTTGTAGTAGAAGAAACTGTTAACAGAAACAAATTTTTTGATGTCCTCAGTTAAGTTTTAATTGTAATTTATGTAACTTAAACATCAAACAATGTGTAGTTTTTATTGTGATGATATACATAAGGGCTCGATTTTTGGTCCCGAGTCAGTCAGTCCACGGCACAGTTTCAGACAAGGAACCTGTATTGGTTAGATCAACAAACATCGCATAAACTTAACAGTGAAATAAGTATAACACAAATAGGCCGTGTGTTAAAACAATTTCCCGGTTAAAAACAGAATTTCTCCCAGATGAAATTACGTATAAAGCGGGTGAAAATACATCCGTGTTAAGCAATAGTATACTGTCCCTCGAAGTTGTAAAACCTATCAGTTCTTTGAATCTTAAAGGTCTTATACCGGCGAGGACGTTCCAGCACTTTAGGAAACGAAATCCAGGAAAAACAATGCGTTTCGAAAGATGTTTGACGCGAGACAATATGCACACAGTTTATTTTCGTATTGGGGAAGTACATACACAAATTACAGCACAGTAGCTTCTGTAGCTCGAAAATATAGATTGTGTTGAGCGATGTGCTTTTGCAGCCAGTCATAGCTCATGTCACGTGGTCTCACTAGCAAATGACGGCAGTTATTAAGAGCACGAGGCCTACGAGAAAGACAGGCTGTGGCGCATACATTATGAAGGTAGGCCGAGCTCGCTCGACTCAGCAAAGTGCGTTTCTACACCAGTTAACCCATAACTAGATGTGTGTGTACGAACGAGAATTGCATCGTCTATTGGAATGCACTATTATGGAATCTTACCGTTGTTAGTCCTACAATGATAGGAAGTCCGTAGGCCTACTAACAGACTCTAATTTGGCAATTAAAATCGTGCCAAAATGATTATCAGTTGCGTAAGGCACTACATCTATGAAAGGAGAACTGTTACAAAGAAGAGACTAAATGCTATAAACGAGCGGTTATACCATTTCTATCAAGAATTGATTTTAAATTTTGTTGTACAAATAGTAATCAGTAAGGCTTCATAATAACAGATTCCAGTACAAGATGCAATTCTCGTTAGTATGCACGCACCCAGTTGCGAGTTACCAGATTTAGAAACGCATTTTGCCTGCTGAGTTAAGGAAATGAGCAAGCTCAGGTTGTTCTTTGTGACGTACGCGCTGCAGCCTGTCTTTCTCGTGGGCCTCATTCAGGGCATAAGACATGTTACATAATCAACCACTAGCAGCATCACTGTTAAGCAGCGTGACCATATGAAGACGAAAGGTTAATGGGTTAAAGAAATGTAAGTACACTATATCTTCACGAAAAGCTGAACTTTCACATACAATATTGGGCATTAACTATGTTTGCTGTTTTTTCTCGGAGGGCATGGTTAGGCAGGAACCTAAGAATGCTTCGGAAACTGAACTGCTGTATTTAATGTATTTCGTACAAGTACTTTCGTACTATATAAACATGCAGTTCAAATGCAGTTGCAAATCAAAGATCTTTCCAAAATGCGTTGTCTTTTGCTGGATTTCGTTTCCTAAAGTGCTCGGAAGTATAAAACCCCTAACCTTTCCATAAGCCGTTTTCCAATAACACAATTACTTTAGTTTTTATTTCGTGATCATGGCTGCAGCGATTTAGGAGAACCTTTACAAAGTGAAGTTTATACTTAGCTGTAGTCGGTGTCATGTTTTCTTGAAGAGTGATGCAACAATTTTTACACTGTTTTTATTCAAAACTCCGAATATACTGTACAACATTTAAACACCCACTGACATAAGGCTGCGAGCACTCACAGCAAGGTCTGGGGATCTTTGCGAGCATTCTGCGTTCTGCCTGACTGGGACTGGAGTGGCAATGAAGGATGGGACAGAATAGGAGCAGTCACCACGGCATCAGCTGGTCAATGCAAAGCGATCCAGTGACTGCATGAAGTGGGAAGAGACATCGCTGCGAGCTGAGATGGCGAGGTGAGGTGACCAAGCCAGCAATCGATCACACGAAAGACGAGCCACTGCTTTCAGCAGCTAACATCGTTACATGCCTGCTCAAAATCCCCCAATACCGTGAAACGCCATAATAATACAGCCGCTGTTACCGAGATTAAATACAAATAAAATAATTGCTGTTTACACATCCAATGCTAAAAAATATAACTTGGTATATGTAAAGAGAAAAAAAACGTCAAGACAGTATTACAGGAAAATACTAGCTGGCAGGGAAGTGGTAAACAATAACATTACGTAAGTTGGTCAGTAATTAAAGAAGAAAAATCTGGAGCAAGAGTCTTGAAATACTAGTTTACTGAACCGAGTAGCATGTTCTTCAGATGATCAGACTACGGTGTAGCTAGCACGTTTTGGGTTGTTTTTTTGCTCTATCTTTGCAACAAACATTCGCATATACAGAAGCAGTTACTAGAACGCACTCCGCAACGTCTATGTTCTCCAGCCATTTGATCACGCAAAACTTCAAGGGCAACCTTTCCAATTCCATGGTCCAAATACACGGAGCTACTCTGGCATGGAAATCCTTAAATAGGTTTTACAAGGCCTGTACAAACTGAATTATCAACCAGAGTGTTTCCTTTACTGCGGACTTAATTAGCAGGAAAATATGGAGAGGGGGCATCCAAGTACGTCAAAGAACAGCAAGAAAACAAAGCGTGAAGACAACAATAACAGCTGAACAGCGTTTATTACGTTTCTAGGTACGGAGGGATGCATAAAAAGTGACAATATCAATATACTGGATGTCAGCTGGTATAGAATCTAGGCTTTAAATTAAAATCGGTATACGTACAACAGAAGGTGTACCAAGTCCTAAAGCACTTTGGAAATTTTACATACAGCAGAGCGCCTCACTTGTAAAGTAACTGGGAGGCCAAGTCATTAGTAACCGGCAGACTTCATAACTTAGAAATCGTGGATGGCAGGCAAGAGCAAGTAACCAATAGCAGCCGATAGAGAGACAAAGAGAGAGAGAGAGAGAGAGAGAGAGAGAGAGAGAGAGAGAGAGAGAGAAGAACTTTGTTCGATGAGTGCGGCGGCCTTAATATCTCTCGTCTTTATAATTGAGGTGCTGTACTGTACACGTAAAATTAGCTAGAAGCTTGCAACAGATTACTGGAGTAAGACTGGCTGGTAAGTCTTGTCATTCATAGCTTCTTCAAGGGTCAACAAACACAGTACTACTAATAATATCATAATTAACGCTGATTGTTGCTTGGCAGAGACTGTATTGTCAAACGTGCCTCGCTAGCTTTTCAAATCACACAGTATGTCAGTTGTCAGTGTGCTCGGCTCACCTGTTTAATGCAGTTCTGCACACGTGCGGGGCAAAGTTTTATAAACTGACAAGGTAGGTAACACTCGTTCTGTCATATTTCGTTATGCGTAATAACGAGGCGCAGCCTTATTTCATCCATTGTTCCTCTTTCTCCAATAAAGGTTGCCCACCAACAATCACTACAACTGCGCCATGTCGATTGGTTTTCAAGATAGCTGGCTTTGAGATCAAGCATTCAAGGACTGGTTGGTGAAAGAACCCACAGATCTTTATAGTGCTAAAAGTGGATTATGTCCAGGGACCCTCATTAACATCCGTACTATGGGAAGATCGGCTCTTACAAGTCACATGACAAAATCCAAGAAGCACATCGAGAAAGCAGCTGCCTTGAGAAGCACAGCAAGTTTGTACGTCTACACCCGGCCGGCGGCGACCACTTCAACCCAGCAGACAGATTCTACTTCCACTACCACATCGGCGGATTCAGCTGGGTCAACAACAGTGGCGTTAGCCGCTGGAGTTGTTGCGCCTCCGCAGAAGGATGTCACTGCAATGTCAAAACCCGGCGATAAACTGAGAGGAATTGATCAGATGATAATATAGGACAAAGTAACAAAGGCAGATGGCGAAGAAATTGATGAAATGTATGATGAGATAAAAGAAATTATTCAGATAGTGAAGGGAGACGAAAATTTAATAGTCATGGGTGACTGGAATTCGAGAGTAGGAAAAGGGAGAGAAGGTGAATATGGATTGGGGGTCAGAAATGAAAGAGGAAGCCACCTGGTAGAATTTTGCACAGAGCATAACTTAACCATAGCTAACACTTGGTTCAAGAATCATAAAAGAATGTTGTATACATGGAAAAATCCTGGAGAAACTAGAAGGTATCAGATAGATTATATAATGGTAAGACAGAGATTTATGAGCCAGGTTTTAAATTGTAAGACATCTCCAGGGGCAGATGTGGACTCTGACCACAATCTACTGGTTATGAACTGTAGATTAAAACTAAAGAAACTGCTAAAAGGTGAGAATTCAAGGAGATGGGACCTGGATAAACTGAAAGAACCAGAGGTTGTACAGAGCTTCAGGGAGAGCATAAGCGAACAATTGACAGGAATGGGGGAAAAATACAGTAGAAGAAGAATGGAAGGCTTTGAGGGATGAAATAGTGAAGGCAGCAAAGGATCAAATAGGTAAATAGATGAGGACTAGTAGAAATCCTTGGTTAACATAAGAAATATTGAATTTGATTGATGAAATCAGAAAATGCAAAACTGCAGTAAATGAAGCAGGCAAAAAGGAATACAAACATCTCAAAAACGAGATCGACAGGAAGTGCGAAATGGCTAAGTAGGGATGGCTAGAGGACAAATGTAAGGATGTAGAGGCATATCTCACTAGGGGTAAGATAGATACTGCCTACAGGAAAATTAAAGAGACCTTTGGAGAAAGGAGAACCACTTGGATGAATATCAAGAGCTCAGATGGAAACCCAGTCCTAAGCAAAGAAGGGAAAGCAGAAAGGTGGAAGGAGTATATAGAGGGTCTATACAAGGGCGATGTACTTGAGGACAATATTATGGAAACAGAAGAGGATGTAGATGAAGATGAAACGGGAGATATGATACTGCGTGAAGAGTTTGACAGAGCACTGAAACACCTGAGTCAAAATAAGGCCCCGGGAGTAGACAACATTCCATTAGAACTACTGACACCCTTGGGAGAGCCAGTCCTGACAAAACTCTACCATCTGGTGAGCAAGATGTATGAGACAGGTGAAAGACCCTCAGACTTCAGGAATAATATAATAATTCCAATCCCAAAGAAAGCAGGTGTTGACAGATGTGAAAATTATCGAACTATCAGTTTAATAAGTCACAGCTGCAAAATACTAACACGAATTCTTTACAGACGAATGGAAAAACTGGCAAAAGCCGACGTCAGGGAAGATCAGTTTGGATCCGTAGAAATATTTGAACACGTGAGGCAATACTAACCCTACGAATTATCTTAGAAGAAAGATTAAGGAAAGGCAAATCTACGTTTCTAGCATTTGTAGACTTAGAGAAAGCCTTTGACAATGTTGACTGGAATACTCTATTTCAAATTCTGAAGGTGGCAGGGGTAAAATACAGGGAGCGAAATGCTATTTACAACATGTACAGAAAACAGATAGCAGTTATAATAGTCAAAGGGGCATGAAAGGGAAGCAGTGGTTGGGAAGGGAGTGAGACAGGGCTGTAGCCAATCCCCGATGTAATTCAATCTGTATATTGAGCAAGCAATAAAGGAAACAAAAGAAAAGTTTGGAGTACGTATTAAAATCCATGGAGAAGAAATAAAAACTTTGAGGTTTGCCGATGACATTGTAATTCTGTCAGAGACAGCAAACGACTTGGAAGAGCAGTTGAACGGAATGGACAGTGTCTTGAAAGGAGAATATAAGATGTACACCAACAAAAGTAAAACGAGGATAATGGAACGTAGTCGAATTAAGTCAGGTGATGCTGAGGGAATTAGATTAGGAAATGAGACACTTAGAGTAGTAAAGGAGTTTTGCTATTTGGGGAGCAAAATAACTGATGATGATCGAAATACAGGGGATAGAGTGTAGCCATGTATGGAAGTGAAATGTGGACTATAAATTGTTTGAACAAGAAGAGAATAGAAGCTTTCCAAATGTGGTGCTACAGAAGAATGCTGAAGATTAGATGGGTAGATCACAAACTAATAAGGAGGTACTGAAGAGAATTGGGATGAAGTGGAGTTTGTGGCACAACATGACTAGAAGAAGCGATAGGTTGGTAGGGCATATTCTGAGGCATCTAGGGATCGCCAATTTAGTATTGGTGGGCAGTGTGGGGGGTAAAAACCATAGAGGGAGCCCAAGAGAATAATACACTAAGCAGATTCAGAAGGATGTAGGTTGCAGTAGGTACTGGGAGATGAAGAAGCTTGCACAGGATAGAGTAACATGGACAGCTGCATCAAACCAGTCTCAGGTCTGAAGACAACAACAACAACAACAACAACAACAAACAACAAAGGCGGAAATATTGTGGTGTTTGGAGTGCATTGTTTCACACAAGTCACTGTGTAGTTCTGCGAACGACGTGTTACTTTTCCTCACAATGTTCCCCAAAAATGAAGTGGCCAAGATCATGCATTTACAAAAGGACAAAAGCAGTTATATTGTGCAATATGGACTAGCTCCCTTCTTTGAGTCTGAAATTAAAGCTGACCTCGTAAACACATCACGGATTGTTGTTAGTTTTGACGAAGGTGCACAAGGTGTGCAAAAGAATCCAGATGGACATTTTAGTGCGTTATTGGGACATTAAAAAAATCTGGTGTGCACGCATCGGCTTTTCTAGGCAATGGCCCTAACATCAACCTCGCATTCTTAAGGGAACTTAAAAAATTTCTGAAAGGGATTGAAGGGGTAGACACCGTTTTATTGGAAATTGGAATGTGTGGGTTTCACATTGTTCACGGCGCCTTCAAGTCCTCAATTCAGGAAACAGTAGATGATAATTCAGTTTTTACGTGCCTTGTACAATCTTTTTAAGGATGTCCCTGCCAGAAGAGCTCTGTATAATTTGACAATGGAATCTGAACTGTTTCCCTTAAAGTTTTGCATGATCCGATGGCTGGAGAATGTGGACAACATTGCTGAGCGAACTCTAGTAATGCTTCCCTTTCTGCGAATATTTGTTGCAAAGCTGGAAGAAAAAAACAAACCAAAATGTGCTAGCTACAGGGTAGGAGGATCACCTCAAGGACAAGCTACTCAGTCCGAAAATTGCCCTTTTTCAAGACTCATGCTGGAGACTTGACACCTTTCCTAAAGGATTTCCAATACGATTGGCCACTAGCACCATTTCTCCATTCTGCTTTGACAGAGGTAATGGAGACAACGATGACACGATTTGTCCAGCCACAGCTGACGAAGATCTCGCCGTCAGTTAATTTGGACAAAGAATCCAATCTTTTGGGTGTGAACCACGTCAAGATTGGGTTCACCATCAAGAATTAGTTCAGGAAGTGCAGGTCTCTCAGAGCCCTTGAAATCACTAAGTTCCAGAACGAATGCAGAAGAGGAATGATCAAGCTCGTATCAAAGTTGATGGAGAAATCTCCCTTACACTCTAGGTTGACAAAAGCTGTAAGCTGCCTTGATCCCGCAATAGCATGCAGGGAGGGTGGTCTCAAATGATTTCATTCCTTTCTACAGGTTTTGGTGGAGAGCAATTGGATGGATGGTGGATGTGCCAATAAAGCAGAAGTGCAATATGCTTCTGTTGTAAAGAAGAACTGCAAAACAAAATTCGAAACATTCAACAAAAAGGAGCAATGGCTGAATGAGTTCTGGATGAAATGTCTCAAGAACCAGAATTCAATGTGCCACGAGCAGCAGAAGGCAATGGAAATCGCACTCACTTGGTCACACCGTCAAGCAGGTGTGGAGCGAGGATTCTTGGTGAGAATATGGGGGATCAATCTGTAGTGAGCAGAAGACTGGTGTACAATGCAGTCAAGACACACTGCGGAGTCCAAGGAGTGCTTATAACAAAGTTCCTTACACACTCTTGTAAGAAACTCACGAGATCGATATGCTGAAGACCTCAAAAATCAAAATGACGAGTCATCCAGGAAAAAGCATCATCGGACTAAAAGAAAGATTGTTGACGCAGAAATAAGGCAGCTTAAAGAGAAGAAGGCAAAACTTGAGGGAACCATTCAAAAGACTCAGATAGAGCGAGAATCTATTACAGAACGAATCAATGCTCTCGCACACAGCTCCAAGTCAGTTATTCTTCAAAGTAAATTCCTAAATTACAGTATTTGTTGTTAAACATGGTACTTCCTTCTAAATTATTTGTTGTATTGTCTAATAATAATTAAAATGTTTCTTTAATAAAATGTTTTCAAAACAAATGAATATGATGGTGTCATTTATTTTAAACTGCTAACTTTCATAGACGTTTACCGAGCGAGGTGGGGTAGTGGTTAGCACACTGGACTCGCATTCAGGAGGACGACGGTTCAATCCCGCATCCGGCCATCCTGATTTAGGTTTTCTGTGATTTCCCTAAATCGCTCCAGGCAAATGCCGGGATGGTTCCTTTGAAAGGGAAGGGCCGACTTCCTTCCCCGTCCTTCCCTAATCTGATGAGACCGATGACCTCACTGTTTGGTCTCTTCCCCAAGCAATCCAAACCCCATAGATGTTTAAATATACATTGCAAACAATAACTTTTGTGATTCAAAAATGTTTGAAAAATAAACCTAATTTACGAAATTAAGTATTAAAATAAAGACCAGAGGTAAAATTTAGCAACACGAAAATCCGAAAAGAATAGACTGTAAAAATGCAGAAAATATTTTACGGAAAAAAATCTCTTATTCTAAAACGAAAGAAAGTAATTAAAGGTCTTTAACAACAATTAAACCGCAAGCTTTTGTATTCAAATAAAAACAATAATAAAATGAGAAAAATTGAGGAATGGAAGAGGTGAAAGACATACTTGTCCTTACTGAAAGCAAATTTTAGAGCGGGGAGTGTAGTAGCTGATCTTGACACAGGTTTTTGCTCTAAAACTGGACTAATTTCGTACGAGAGCAAGGTACGGATGTCCCGCTACCTATCAATTGACTGGTGCTGCCTTCTGTTGTCCATTTATAGGATTAGTTAGAAAGAAGCAGTAGCGAACGTTAGAGCTGTTCGGAGATGAAGAGACAATTCACTGGCAAAAAAAGTAGAAAAGAAGCGAACTGGTATTTCTCTGCATGCCAGAACACTTCGTCTTTTCTACACTATAGAAAAGTCGGAAGTGTTCTGGCATGAAGAGACTTGTGACATTGCTTAGTAGCACATTATGCACTTTTTTTTGAAGGTCAATTACACTTTTTGCCATCGATTGCATAATTTAAAGAACAACATTAAATACGAAAACTAACTTGAAGCTTAGTCTTTTTTTAGCGTGTGTTACATGTTAAGTCATATCAAACACAAATGTGCCGGTAAAATTTTAAATAGTGGCATAAATGACTTATCTTCGCCACTATTCGTAATATTTTCCAGTGATCTGTTAGAAATGTAAACAATTGTGACATCACGCACATCGAATGCACATTAGTTGTTACGGACATACTGCATAATCTTCAACCTAAAGCCTTTGACACTTTTTGGTGTCGCCAAACTGGTCTGTGCATTGTGTAAATTACCCATTTTCTATGCAACTGAACTTTTATTTAGGTGTTATTCTCTGATTTATGTTTTATTGCTGCAATATTATTCAGCAGTAGTGGGCTAAAGTTCTTTGTCAGCATATCAGATCTTACACGTCAAACCTTCAAAAATTTAACAGAAAACTAAAACAATGAAAAATCCTGGAATTCTGAAAAATTCCCAGGTTTTTCCCGGATTTGTCACGGATGAAAAAATTCCGGTTTTTCCCAGATCTCCCAGATGTCCTGGGCCATATACACCCTGACTGAAGGGTGTGCTCCAAAGTACTTGTGCCTACACCTAGTATTGTACTCGGTATCATACCTGCCACATATCGCTGCCTATTGGTGCTTTACACAGCAGGGAAACCTCCAACCTCCACATTCTGTGATGAAGCATACATGTCCTAATAGCTTGTTAACTGCTCGCCTTTTCACTGTCATTCAACCAGTTTCCACAGTTGCTCATGACAGTACCACACCAACAGCCAATCAACTCCACCATTTCCGGTGCTCATTCCCATGCACTAGGATATAACAATCAGCTGCTTGTCGAAGTCACTTATGTCTGAGGATTTCCCCATTTTCTGCCCGTGTCATCAATATAACGATTCCCCCATTTTTTATTACATTTTCGTGTAGTACGTAAAGAAATATGAATGTTTTAGTTGGAAAACCTTTTTTGCTTTGTGATAGATGGTACTGTAATAGTCACAAACGTATAAATACGTTGTATCACATAACATTCCACCAGTGCAGACGGTATTTACTTCGTGATACATTATCTGTGTTAAAATGGACCGTTTACCAATTGCGGAAAAGGTCGGTATCGTGTTGTTGTATGGCTATTGTGATCAAAATGCCAAACGGGCGTGTGCTATGTATGCTGCTCGGTATCCTGGACGACATCATCCAAGCGTCCGGACCGTTTGCCGGATAGTTACATTATTTAAGGAAACAGGAAGTGTTGAGCCACATGTGAAACATCACCATGACCTGTAACAAATGATGATGCCCAAGTAGGTGTTTTAGCTGCTGTCATGGCTAATGGACACATCAGTAGCAGACAAATTGCGTGAGAAACGGGAATCTCAAAAACGTCAGTGTTGAGAATGCTACATCAACATCGATTGCACCCATACCATATTTCTATGCACCAGGAATTGCATGGCGACGACTTTGAACATCATGTTCAGTTCTGTCACTGGGCACAAGAGAAATTACGGGACGCTGACAGATTTTTTGCATGCATTCTATTTAGCGACGAAGCGTCATTAACGTAAACTGGCATAATATGCACTATTGGGCAACAGAAAATCCACGATGGCTGCGACAAGTGGAACATCAGCGACCTTGGCGGGTTAATGTATGGTGCAGCATTATAGGAGGAATTATCTATGGCAATCTAAATGGTGCAATGTATGCTGATTTCCTACGTAATGTTCTACCGATGTTACTACAAGATGTTTCACTGCGTGACCGAATGGCACTGTACTTCCAACATGATGGATGTCCAGCACATAGCTCGCGTGCGGTTGAAGCGGTATTGAATAGCATATTTTATGACAGGTGGACTGGTCGTCGAAGCACCATACCATGGCCCGCACGTTCACCGGATCTGACGTCCCTGGATTTCTTTCTGTGGGGAAAGTTGAAGGATATTTGCTATCGTGATCCACAGACAACACCTGACAACATGCATCAGCGCAGCACATTGTCAATGCATGTGCAAACATTATGGAAGGCGAACTACTCGTTGTTGAGAGGAATGCCGTTACACTTATTGCCAAATGCATTGAGGTTGGCGGACATCATTTTGAGCATTTATTGCATTAATGTGTTATTTACAGGTAATCACACTGTAACAGCATGCGTTCTCAGAAATGATATGTTCACAAAGGTACATGTATCACACTGGAACAACCAAAATAAAATGTTCAAACGTACCTACTTTCTGTACTCGAATTTTAAAAACCTACCTGTTACCAACTGTTCATCTAAAATTGTGAGCCATATGTTTGTGACTATTACAGCGCCATCTATCACAAAGCCAAAAAAGTGGTCCAACTAAAACATTCATATTTCTTTATGTACTACATGAATGTGTAATAAAAAATGGGGGTTCCTATTTTAAAAAACGCAACTGATATCTGTTTGACCTAGGCAGTGCCATCTAGCGGACCAACCATAGCGCCATTTGGTTTCCCCCTTCAAGCTACACAAGTTTCGTTCTTTGTAGTTTTTTCGTTTGACGCTTATTTCGTGAGATATTTGGCCCGGTCACGATCAATGGACCACCCTGTATACCTTACAACTAGCTAGGAGTTGTGTATGTCTCTTGCAGTGTGTAGTGTCCCTCTAGTGATGCTACACTTAACATCAAGATAATGTGTCATGCACCCTCAGAGAGACACATAAAACACATCTGTTCATATTGTGTGTCGTCCAATATAGCTTGCGGTAACATTTCTCTTTGCTGGACATGCACTCACTCGAAGTTGTAGTGACACTGGTTCCAACCCCTTAACCTACAGTGCCCACCCATGTTCAACTGGGCTTTAGTTCACGCAGCATTCGAGCCATTCTACACATATAATGTCGTCACATCGCAGGTACTAGTCCCTGAGTGGTTGGCCACCGTCATCTATCAGACGAAACCCAGGACCATATGCGCCATAAAAAGGAACACAAATTTTTGAAGGTAAAAAAAAAAAAAAAAAAAAAAAAAAAAAAAAATTCCAAGCCATCACAGTAACCCTAGAAAACGTGTAGTGGCATACACGCTCATTATACGACATCACTCCAGACAGGAACACTAGTGCCACCACTTTAGTTTATTTCCACAGTACTACCATATTGCAACATGTCTCTTGCAGGCACCAGAGGAAGAGATGGCAAGAATTACTCTCCACAAAAACTGCAATCTATTCACGAACAGAACACAACACAACCATTTCTGAATCTACTCCCTGAAGGCAGCACATCATGTTTGTCGAGCAACTTGATGCCCTTGCAAAAGGGGAATTCATATGGTAGATCACTCAAACATATAGATCAGCCTCTCAAAGCAAACAACACAGCCCAAGGTTTCTATCCAGGGCAAGTATGATGTGATACGACATTTCAAGCACTTAACAGCAAGAAAGCATATTGTTAACCTTGTCCTTAGAGTTGCTGAATGTTTTCTCCCTCCTACAACTGGATACAGCTACAGATACTGTTGACGACGCCAGTGGAATCAGCCCGATGAGACTCCAGCTTGTATAGCACTGGCCGTTCCATTTGGCTTTCAATGAGCTACAGTGACCCAACTATCTAGTAGTCACTGTTTGCATAATTGTATACATATAGTAAACTGTGCTTGGCACATGAGCAAAATTTAACAGAAACAACAGACTTTGATCCCAAAGTTGAAGACCTCTCTCCTGACAAACACCTATTCCTAAAGGAACACTCTAGGTCCATTAAATATTCATATCAGTGTTACTATACTCCATTCACCGAAACAAGAAACGTATTGTAAACACGGCAAGGCGCGTGACCACAGCGATCCCGTCGAGGGGTGTACAAGGCAGGGGCGTCAGAAATTAAAAAATGAAAGTCGTGTTTTTTATAATTTGCCACCTGAGCATGAAAAAGTGATCTGAGAACTACCTACCGACCCCTTTTTTTACATTACATTAAAATTTATTGTCACAGAAAAAGAGAAATATTTAAGCTTTCAGGGAAAGTTGTTTTTCCGCGTTACTCTATATTCATCACGCCATATCTCCTAAACTGTGTGTCGCACAGCAAAATAATTTTATAAATGCCTTCAGTACTATATGTTGATGACGTCCGCAAATTTTCTGCGCAATAGAGTCAGTAATTGTGAAGTAATAAATTAAAATCTCACATCTGATGCAGAACTTTTACCAAATCATCATCCGAAATATAGTGCGCGACAAACTTTTCCCCTTTAAATTTTTTTGTGGGGGTGTAAGCGAGAAAAGTTTCAGAAAGGTTTGAATAATTAACAATTGTGTGTGAATGGAGCGTTTTGTTAGCAACCTGAATGAAAATAAATCTGCTTCGACAGAATGAACTCAGTTTAACTTATTTTAACATTATTGTTAAATTTATTTCGTACATTGTTGCCCAGGTTTCTCACGGTCCGCTGTGACAGCTCGGCAGCCGCAAAGCGTGCGCCAAGGATTTTCCACACCCCTACGTATCACGTGAACACCGAATGCTTTCTCTGGAAACGAGCGTAGTCGCTCATGTGACACTGTTTATGTTTCGTCCCAGCTCTCGGTGAATAGACTGTAGGGTTGCTTGACGGATTTGTTATAATTCAAATTCGTGCAACATGAAAGCTATTCAAGTAAACAGAACACCAGTTTCATTACCAGTGAATATGTACACCAGCATGCACATGTTCCTGTTGACTATTAGTCCAGGTTTGCAGGGTGGCTTTAATTATGAGTAATCATGAATTTCTTGCTTCTCCATAAAGATAGATATTAGCTGATTATATAAGTGGTCATACAGACTTAAGGGAACAAAAAATGGTATCCCTCATTATAAGCTTCCCTCTACATACCCCTCAAAGCTGCCTCTCCCTTGAGATACTAAAAGAGAGTACACAAACAATAAACTGTATTTGTTAATAAGTTAGAGATACAAGAACCAGGACTGCCACACCCAGTCAATATGACTAGTTAAATGGGCAATTTTATTTGATGCCTCATAAAAATTATTAGTAGTCTTCTAACAATGATAAGTTATTATTTTTACCATCCCTTCTTTAATTTAGAAACTTCAGGTTCTCATATCCTTATTGCTCACAAGATCCTAAATACAGTTAAATACTTCATCATAACTAAAATGATGTATCAAATTCCAATTCAAGGTATTAATGGGCAATTATTTTAGTAAGGCAAGTTCCTTTTTAAGCTTGTAGGTTTTATCACAATCTTAATTTTTTTACCTAATGTTCTCAAATATACAAGAACACCATTCTCTTGGGAGACCTTCCTCTCTCTACGTGCTCTGACTGATGCCCGATAGCAACACTACCCCTTCGATGAAGATGTTACCAGGTGCCCTAGTTCTATTACTATTCAAGAATAATAAAATATACTCTACATATACAAAAGTAGGTACACAATATGTAACACAAGCTTCATTTCAGAGACCTCTGACAATGACCTGTGTATGTGGAAAAGTCAAGCTGCAGAGCGGTTCACATTAAACTAAATATCTTGCTATAACTGGCTGGATAAGTGAATTTGAAGATCAGAGGATGGCAAAGAAACAGCATCTCTGGCATAATCATGCATCTAGTACAGCACTGCAGTGATCAAACTGATCTTTGGGTTGAGGACAACTTTACCTCCTTACCCTATTCCCCGCACTCAATTTTTCCCACATCTCAAAGAGGTTTTATAACATCTGTGATTTTTCTGTACCAGAAAAATACAAATGTAGGGTGTCCACAATGATACTCCAACATTTTACTATCCTATATCTTCCTCATTTCAGATGGTGGATGTGTGAATCCTGAAGGGGCAGACAAAGCAACTCAACAAGTTTGTGGTGTCCAAATTTGATACGCCAAGTCGCCATAGTGGAGCTGCAATCAATTGTTTTAGCAAATTAGAGGATATGAAGGAGCGTGCACAAGTGGTCTGGTGGTATGCAGAGACAAAATCGGTGACCCAAGTGCAAAGAAACTTTCGTCAAGTTTACAACAAAGCACCCCCGTTGTTCAAGACTATAAAGAGGTAGTGTGATCAGTTTTTGCTACTGGGAGTGTTGCAAAAGGGCATGGTGGTGGTAAGCCTGGGATCAGCGAACATCATGTGGAACAAGTGCAACGGTCACTCAAACAAAGTCCACAGAAGTCAGTGCGACAGGCAGCACGAGAACTTCGTATGAAACATTCAACAGTGCACGAAGTGCTTCATCAGTGATTACGTTTGTACACATACAAAGTGCAGGCTGTGCAAGAAATCAAGCCTGATGATCGACCAAAGCGAGAAGAATTGGCATGTGCCATGTTAGATCGCATTGCCGTGGACGAGACATTTTTATCACTTGTGATGTTTACTAACGAGGCAACCTTTCACGTGTCAGGGGCTGTCAATCGTCACAATGTGCGCATCTGGGGGTCCGAAAATCCACATGCACATAGGGAACACATGTGCGACAGTCCAAAAGTAAATGTGTGGTGCAGTTTGATGATAAATCACATTGTTGAGCCGTTTTTCTTTCAGGAGCCGACTGTGGATAGACCCATCTACCTGGACATTTTGGAACAATTTGCCGTGCCACAGATAACAGACCTGCAGCCAAATGTGATGTTTCAATAGGATGGTGCACCACCACATTGGAGCCTTGATGTTCGAAAATTTTTAAATGACACATTCCCGCAACAATGGATTGGCCATGGAGGTCCAATTCCTTGGCCGCCACGTTCGCACGACATAAACCCCCTCGATTTTTTCTTGTAGGGTTATGTGAAAGACCGGGTATACAATACACCAGCAAAGGACCTGCAAGACTTGAAACAGTGCATAAGAATTGTCATCAACTCTGTCACAGAACAGATGCTCCGCAACACATGGCACGAAGTCGATTATAGACTTGATATTCTTCACGCTACCTGTGTATGAAAACTTGATGAGCTGTTGTATGATTTCCCTGTATTTGTTTGTCAATAAATTGTGTTTCCTCTCAGATTTCATCAGTTCAAATGTTGGAGTCTCATTGTGGACACCCTGTATTATGCCACCACACATCCAAACACCTACAAAAAATGAAGCACTTCCTTGTTGTGCGGTTTAATTACATAAGAAAGAAACTGTTATACAACACCATACTGCAACCCAGTGTCCACCACTGGTGTCTGAAGTTGGGTGTTGCATTGAGGTTCGATGTTGCATTTTTATAAGACACACTTAAAAGGGAGAAGATTCTTTATCTTAGTGCCTAGTTTTGTGACATGCATTATGATGTAAGCTCCCCTAGAGTTCATGGTGTATGTTGTTGTTGTGGTCTTCAGTCCCGAGACTGGTTTGATGCAGCTCTCCATGCTACTCTATCCTGTGCAAGCTTCATCATCTCCCAGTACCTACTGCAACCTACATCCTTCTGAATCTGCTTAGTGTATTCATTTCTTGGTCTCCCCCTACGATTTTTACCCTCCACGCTGCCCTCCAATACTAAATTGGTGATCCCTTGATGCCTCAGAACATGTCCTACCAACTGATCCCTTCTTCTGGTCAAGTTGTGCCACAAACTTCTCTTCTCCCCAATCCTATTCAATACTTCCTCATTAGTTTCTTGTCCAAATTATTTACAGTCCATGTTTCACTTCCATACATGGCTACACTCCATACAAATACTTTCAGAAATGACTTCCTGACACTTAAATCTATACTCGATGTTAACAAATTTCTCTTCTTCAGAAACGCTTTCCTTGCCATTGCCAGTCTACATTTTATATCCTCTCTACTTCGACCATCATCAGTTATTTTGCTCCCCAAATAGCAAAACTCCTTTACTACTTTAAGTGTCTCATTTCTTAATCTAATACCCTCAACATCACCCGACTTAATTCGACTACATTCCATTATCCTCGTTTTGCTTTTGTTGATGTTCATCTTATATCCTCCCTTCAAGACACCATCCATTCCATTCAACTGCTCTTCCAAGTCATTTGCGTATCTGACAGAATTACAATGTCATCGGCAAACCTCAAAGTTTTTATTTCTTCTCCATGGATTTTAATACCTACTCCGAATTTTTCTTTTGTTTCCTTTACTGCTTGCTCAATATACAGATTGAATAACATCAAGGAGAGGCTACAACCCTGTCTTACTCCCTTCCCAACCACTGCTTCCCTTTCATGTCCCTCGACTCTTATAACTGCCATCTGGTTTCTGTACAAATTGAAAATAGCCTTTCGCTCCCTGTATTTTACCCCTGCCACCTTGAGAATTTGAAAGAGAGTATTCCAGTCAACATTGTCAAAAGCTTTCTCTAAGTCTACAAATGCTAGAAACGTAGGTTTGCCTTTCCTTAATCTTTCTTCTAAGATAAGTCGTAAGGTCAGTATTGCCTCACGTGTTCCAGTATTTCTACGGAATCCAAACTGATCTTCCCCGAGGTTGGCTTCTACTAGTTTTTCCATTCGTCTGTAAACAATTCGTATTAGTATTTTGCAGCTGTGGCTTATTAAACTGATTGTTCGATAATTTTCACATCTGTCAACACCTGCTTTCTTTGGGATTGGAATTATTATATTCTTCTTGAAGTCTGAGGGTATTTCGCCTGTTTCATACATCTTGCTCACCAAATGGTAGAGTTTTGTCAGGACTGGCTCTCCCAAGGCCATCAGTAGTTCCAATGGCATGTTGTCTACTCCGGGGGCCTTGTTTCGACTCAGGTCTTTCAGTGCTCTGTCAAACTTTTCACGCAGTATCGTATATCCCATTTCATCTTCATCTACATCCTCTTCCATTTCCATAATATTGTCTTCAAGTACATCGCCCTTGTATAGACCCTCTATATCTCTATATACTCCTTCCACCTTCCTGCTTTCCCTTCTTTGCTTACAACTGGGTTTCCATCTGAGCTCTTGATGTTCATACAAGTGTTTCTCTTTTCTCCAAAGGTCTCTCTAATTTTCCTGTAGGCAGTATCTATCTTACCCCTAGTGAGATAAGCCTCTACATCCTTACATTTGTCCTCTAGCCATCCCTGCTTATCCATTTTGCACTTCCTGTCGATCTCATTTTTGAGACGTTTGTATTCCTTTTTGCCTGCTTCATTTACTGCATTTTTATATTTTCTCCTTTCATCAATTAAATTCAATATTTCTTCTGTTACCCAAGGATTTCTACTAGCCCTCGTCTTTTTACCTACTTGATCCTCTGCTGCCTTCACTACTTCATCCCTCAAAGCTACCCATTCTTCTTCTAATGCATTTCTTTCCCCCATTCCTGTCAATTGTTCTCTTTTGCTCTCTGTACAACTCTGTACAACCTCTGGTTCTTTCAGTTTATCCAGGTCCCATCTCCTTAAATTCCCACCTTTTTGCAGTTTCCTAAGTTTTAATCTACAGGTCATAACCAATAGATTGTGGTCAGAGTCCACATCTGCCCCTGGAAATGTCTTACAATTTAAAACCTGGTTCCTAAATCTCTGTCTTACCATTATATAATCTATCTGATGGTGTATGAAGGTCACAAAATTCACTTTTTTAAACCCATTTAAGATCTTGCAAAAAGTTAGATTAAGGGTGTACATAATAAAAGTTCCAGTTTCAAAATGCTATATAAAGGGAACCACTGTTCAGAATGACGTCACACTTGAACAGCATATTATTGGGGCAAGGGCAAATGTCGTGGGAGAAAAGCAAGTGAAATCCGATCAATAGATAGTGCTGTAAGCATCAGAATATGCACACCAACAAACATGGGACATGGCTGTTCCTCAGTTTCCACCTGAGACATGCAGGATACATCTCTTCCTCAGTTTATGTCAAAGACACGGAATATGAATCTCTTCATGAAGGATCATGTGCTGATGATAGTAAAGCTCTGTTACAAGAACTGTGAATGTATGCCAGTAGCCCTGCAAGGGTATGAAAAATGGCATTGGTCATATGTCTGCTATGGGTCTGGAGAAAAGATTACAAAGTTAAAAAGACAAGTTCCTTTGAAATGCAATGTGGTGTAGCGACGAAAGCAGTTGATCCAACATCTGTTGAAGATGTGGCCACAGCACTGCAGGAGGGGTCAAGAGGCGGTGTGCAAACATGCAGTGCATGGAGAATTGCCTGTATGTTGGACATGCCTACGAGCAGAGCATAAAATTCTATGAAACATCCTGCATTGGTATCCATACAAAATCACCTATGTTCAGAAGTTGCTTTCTACTGTCCTTCATCAAGACAAATGTTCTCTCTGGAATTTGTTGTTTGCATGTAAGTGGACAGTGAATGGCAGGGAACTTTCTGTTGACTGATGAAGCCCATTTCCATCTCCAAGGACATACCAATGTGCAGAATTGCAGAATATGGGCAATGGAAAATGTGCACACACGTCAACTGGTACCACTTCATTCTGCAAAGGTGACTGTGTGGTGCTGGTTGGCGGCACCATTTACCGCCACTGGCAAACGCTCTGAAAGCCTTTTATGCACCAATCATTTCAACCCTTCAACAGAGTGGATGTGTGGGTAGGATCATTTTTATGCAAGATGGTGTTCCTCTGCAGACTGCACAGCCAGAGAAGCGGCTCCTGCAGAAGCATTTAGCAAATTCTAGAATTAACAGCTGTCATTCCCCAACAGCCTGGCTGTCCAAATCATCTGGTGGGGCTATGAACTGAAACCACACAGCGCACAACGGATTCTGAATGTGACCGCCGACAAACTCTGATCAGCTGTGGAACATGCCGTTACTCGATTTCAAATTGTGGTACAAAACGGTGTCATTTTGCTTATATGCAGGTTTTTGGGCCCAGGACAAGTAAAAATCAATGCATTTTGCTTTTTATGCAGTTTTTTGTCTCAGGACATTTAAAATCTGATTTTTCTCATCCAATGAGCTATGACCTTGCTGTAGATGATGGTTTAACTAACTGACAGTGCCACAACTGTTGACTGCCAACTCGTGCTGTCATGCATATTGAAGAGTATGGATAATGTAATGTGCAACTCAAACCACAGCTGTCCTTTGGCGATTCATATGTTAAGACACTTGCAGCACCATCTATTGGTCAAATTTTTATTTCTTTTTTTTGTGATGTTTCTCCCTGCATCAATAATATGCTATTCAAATTTGATGTCATTCTGAGCAGTGGTTGTCTTTCTATAGTGCTTTGAAACTGGAACTTTAATTATGACACCCCCTATACCTATGACAGAAAAATGTCTGTGCCAAAGAGCATGCTACAATTTATCAATTAATTAGGAAAACAATTATTGTTATGTAATGACCAACATACTTAACACGAATGAAATATATTCATCATTTAAAAGACTGGACCTAAGAGAGAAATTATACATTATAAATACACTTATTCTTATCTCACTTGTACTGAAAATTTGCCCTCCAATTTTTTTATTGGTGCAAACTTGTTAGTCATCCACTGATCGGGTTTTATGATCTCCATCATGAGATCTCTTTTAATGGAAAGCATCACCAAAGCCAGAATGAGTTTATTCTTTTCAAAACTGAAAAGCACCTTTTGTGCTTTGACCGACATTATGGGAATGCCCCTGTCTATTACAGTATTATTTTGCACAATATTTAAAACTCATAACAGTCACCCTAGTCTCTTTACAGCAAGCAGCTCTGCATCAAAAATGGGGAAAAGTATGTACTTTGTAGATTATTTTCAATCACACTTCACAACCTACTAACTATGCGATGAGCTAGTTCTCACTGTCCAGAACTTACCAGATACAGCGATGCATAGAAAATGGTGGTATCAAGTACCATGATACTCAATCACTTAGAAACACCACAACACCTTTACAAAAGACTCCTGTTTGGTTGCTTCATTTGGGAGAATGGACCAAACAGCAGGCCAAACAGCAAGATCATCGGTCCATCAGAATAGGGAAGGAACCATCCTGGCACTTGCCTGGAGCGATTTTGGGAAGTCACAGAAAACCTATATCAGGAGGGCCGCACGCAGGTTTGGACTGTTGTCCTGCTGAATGCAAGTCCAGTGTGCTAGCCATTGTGCCACTTTGCACAGTCGAAATGCTCTTAGAAATAATATTCATATATATGATAAACATAAACATTACGGCTGCAATAACACCAACAATCACAATATTCTAGCCACAAAATGTCACAAAGTTAGCATTAAATTTAAGCTCTACTTACAATTGAGAAAAATATAAAATGCAGTTATGAAAAACCATCTCCTCCAAATCTCTACCCTCAGGACCAATTTTTAAATAACCAAAATTACTATAATTTCTGCTGAAATATCAATACTGCCAATATTGTGCATGGCGGAATGGCTTATCCTAGCAGTTTGGATAACAAATTAATGTTCTGGACACAGAGAAAGCTGGGAGAAAAGTCCTCCGTACAAAGGTGCTACCTAATGGGACATTTGGAACAGTTTCTAGTCAGGGAGTTGGATGCTGACTGCAACACCCTGCAACGTCACTGGCGAGCATGTTACCTGGTGCTACAGACAGACCTCGACTCATCCCTGCTCGAAAAACAAGGGGCCGTGCTATCTGTCATGGAGTTGCTGTAGGAGTACAACCCTCCCTCCCTTCCTCCCCACCGCAAGTTTGCTTCAAGCCTGGCAGCATTTCTGGATCAGTTATGAGGTAATAGTCTGTTGTATGACCACAGATGGTTCATTGCAACATGAAAATGGGACATACAAAGTCTAAAATTATTGGGAGTTGTGCAACACTGTGACAATACCATGCACTGCTACTGCTGCAACCACTAAATTTCATTCTGTTTGTTTACATAGCACAATTATACACTTAGTTAAGTTTGGTCTTACAAATAAATTGATTTAGGCTGTGTACATATTTTGTATAACTTAAGCAACAATTGCCAGGAAGGTAAACATGAGTAATTAATGCCTGAGGTATTACTTACGTTCGATCAATGAAAAAGGTCTGTGTCATAAGAAGTGCTCTACGCATGTTTCTGTCTGACTTCTCAGCAATACGGTCTATGAGTTCTGCTGGTAACTCAAACTTCTCCCTTTCACAAACACTCTGCAAAATAAGGCAATGATTTAGCGAAGTTACATTAAACAGTTGCAGAATAACAGACAGGCAAATCAGATAATATAGAAGCTAATGAATAACTAATATGATAATTGAACTATGGAAACTACTGGTACAAATATCAACAATGTAGGAAAACACAGATTGCTACTTACCGTAATTGTGTGTATGAACTGTGTGTGTCTCTGTTTTGCTGTTTTGCTGTTTTGAAGGCTGTGGCCAAAAGCTTTATGAAGTGTCTTTTAATTGTGCATGTCTGCAACTTAACATGTCTTCTTTATACAGTAAGTATCAATCTGCCTTTTCCTACATTGTTAATATGATAATTGTTACCCTACTGACATTATCCTGTACGTGCCTTTCAATTTATTTTGTTCAGAAAACACTTGCAGAAAAGACACAAGAAGTTTCTTCTTCATTAGCAGAGTGGTTGCCAGGAATGTGAAAATATCTGACAGCAAAGAACACTGCAAAATCAAATTTTAAAACAGCTCTGTAGGGAAGGCCAGGTGTAAAAACAAGTACTAAAAGTACACTGAAAGCAATGCCAAGTCAAAGACTGTGTTTACTGTTTGAGAGTACAAACAGAATAAGGGTTTAATATCCTGCTGACAATGAGGTCATTAGAATCATCAGAACTGGAGCACAAGCCTGGGTTGCATTGGAAATCAGCTTCACCCTCTTCGAAGAAACTACCGTGGTTTTTGGCTTCATTAATTTAAGGAAACCATGGCAAATTTAAATTACGATGGGTGAATGATTATTTTAACATTATTTCTTCCAATCATGAATCCATCGACTGAACCACTGTATCAGTTTACAGTATCTCCAAGTAAATAAGTTTCTTTAGGCTTGTCCAAACATCCATTATGGCCAAGAGCTTCTGTTACTCCACCCATTTTTATCATGGCTATTGCTCAATTATAAAGAAATGTTTCAATGGATGAAGGAGGACTGCTAAGCAGTTGCACAGTCCAGTTTTTCTAAAGCACCAAGTCCAACAGAGCTTCGAGCAAATGTCTCAGTTGTTTGAAGTAAGTGTCCTCAAAACACTGTCATATTCAGGTTATTCTGAGACATCCTGAGGGGTACCTTGGATCTCGAGAATGCTATCCTCTCAGGTTAGTCTTCTCTGGACTCAGAGAAAAATGTAGTGCAGTACTGAAACTGAATAAAATAAATGAAATCTTGCAGATTACAGCCTCAATTTAATGTTGCTTTGGCAGCTTTCATCTCTCATATTACTTGATATTAATTCAAGCAAATTATTCTTTAACACATGCAAACTAATTAAACATATGTGGTGTACATCATATCACCTGACAATCCTTGGGCCTGTCAGCCTGCAGGACACACTGTTTACAAGGCCAGATTTAAAGGAGAAAGCTTTATTCCAAATAAATGCTACACTATTTGATAGAGAAGCTAATGACATATTGTATCTGATGGTGTGAACAAATGTTCAAAATGCTTTCAAAATAATTAGCCACCCTTTGTAACTATTTGTTTTTAGCCGCACCAATATGCTCTGCGTGGAATCTTTAAATGATTTTCTACAGCTGCCATTAACAAACATTCTAATTACGAGCAAATATTTACAGTATTATGAAACATTCCTGGGCAAAAAGCCTTTTTAATTATAGAGCGATGCAAAGACATGAGTGGAGCAGCCTTCAGCTGTTATACTAACAGTTTTCACCAATGTTTAAGAATTTCTCACTTGTCTCTTTTTTCCCCTTGTTGCTTTCCAAATGAAGATTCTTACACACTAATGTATCACTATTTGGAATTCTGGTTGTTGTAATACGACGCACCTGTGTATTTTAGCACTAGGCGATAAGAAACTTTCAACAACATTAAAAAAAAGCAGGATGATATCATAAAAACTGTCTCTTATGACCTTGTTGTTGATGGGACATTAAAAGCTAATCTCCTCCTCCTCCTCCTCCTTCTTCTTCTTCTTCTTCTTCTTCTTCTTCTTCTTCTTCAGAAAAAATGTATTTATTAATTACAAGAATGAGGAATCATGTCTTATATGAAACTCTGTAGCCCTAATGTTTTAGCAGCAGCAAAGAGATGAGTTTGACTGGATGTTTCCTGCTAAGAACAACATGACTACAATTAGGCAAGAGATAAATCTTCAAGCAATTTCCATCGATGTTTGATTTGATTGCCTTTGTTCAGAGAGGAATCCAGAGTTTCCAACAACAAGGAACACAAGAACTACATTATTGTAACAGCAACAGGAAACAAGATAGGTGCAATAACTAGACTTCAAAGTTGTGTAGTTTGCACTGTGTCTATTACCATTATTAATTATTGTTATTATTATTATTATCTTCTTTCCTTTCTCAGACCTTAGGTCTGGTTAAAAATGGAAAGTGACGCAGACCTTGATCAAGCGTCACTTCCTTTTAACTGTACGGTATATGTTATATTGCATTTAGGAACTTTCGGGTGATTGAACATGTATCAATAATTACGGATTTCTGTTGTATATATAAGTTTGGATGTAGCTGTATTGCATTGATGTACTGGTGGATATTGTGTGGTATGACTCCTGTTGTTGATAGTGTAATTGGTATAATGGCAACTTTATCCTGATGCCACATGTCCTTGACTTCCTCAGCCAGTTGGATGTATTTTTCAATTTTTTCTCCTGTTTTCTTTTGTATATTTGTTGTATTGGGTATGGATATTTCGATTAGTTGTGTTAATTTCTTCTTTTTATTGGTGAGTATGATGTCAGGTTTGTTATGTGGTGTTGTTTTATCTGTTATAATGGTTCTGTTCCAGTATAATTTGTATTCATCATTCTCCAGTACATTTTGTGGTGCATACTTGTATGTGGGAACGTGTTGTTTTATAAGTTTATGTTGTAAGGCAAGCTGTTGATGTATTATTTTTGCTACATTGTCATGTCTTCTGGGGTATTCTGTATTTGCTAGTATTGTACATCCGCTTGTGATGTGATCTACTGTTTCTATTTTTTGTTTGCAAAGTCTGCATTTATCTGTTGTGGTATTGGGATCTTTAATAATATGCTTGCTCTAATATCTGGTATTTATTGTTTGATCCTGTATTGCAATCATGAATCCTTCCGTCTCACTGTATATATTGCCTTTTATTAGCCATGTGTTGGATGCGTCTTGATCGATGTGTGGCTGTGTTAGATGATACGGGTGCTTGCCATGTAGTGTTTTCTTTTTCCAATTTACTTTCTTCGTATCTGATGATGTTATGTGATCTAAAGGGTTCTAGAAGTGGTTATAAAATTGCAGCGGTGTAGCCGATGTATTTATATGAGTGATTGCTTTGTGTATTTTGCTAGTTTCTGCTCGTTCTAGAAAGAATTTTCTTAAATTGTCTACCTGTCCATAATGTAGGTTTTTTTATGTCGATAAATCCCCTTCCTCCTTCCTTTCTGCTTAATGTGAATCTTTCTGTTGCTGAATGTATGTGATGTATTCTATATTTGTGGCATTGTGATCGTGTAAGTGTATTGAGTGCTTCTCGGTCTGTGTTACTCCATTTCACTACTCCAAATGAGTAGGTCAATATTGGTATAGCATAAGTATTTATAGCTTTTGTCTTGTTTCTTGCTGTCAATTCTGTTTTCAGTATTTTTGTTAGTCTTTGTCTATATTTTTCTTTTAGTTCTTCTTTAATATTTGTATTATCTATTCCTATTTTTTGTCTGTATCCTAGATATTTATAGGCATCTGTTTTTTCCATCGCTTCTATGCAGTCGCTGTGGTTATCCAATATGTAATCTTCTTGTTTAGTGCGTTTTCCCTTGACTATGCTATTTTTCTTACATTTGTCTGTTCCAAAAGCCATATTTATATCATTGCTGAATACTTCTGTTATCTTTAGTAATTGGTTGAGTTGTTGATTTGTTGCTGCCAGTAGTTTTAGATCATCCATGTATAGCAAATGTGTGATTTTGTGTGGGTATGTTCCAGTAATATTGTATCCATAATTTGTATTATTTAGCATGTTGGATAGTGGGTTCAGAGCAAGGCAGAACCAGAAAGGTTTATTATTATTATTATTATTATTATTATTATTATTATTCAACTATCCATACAGGCTTATGGGAACACAGTGGCTGCCTCCAAATGAAATTCATTTATTGTATTTTTCAGGCTGGGGTACACAAATGACATCTGCACATTGTTTAAATTAATTTTTGAGAAGTAATTTCCAAATTTATACATTTCTACTGCAGCAGCTAAGGAAACAGACATATAACCGCAGGCACTACATTAATCCACAGGTCTTAGAGTACTCTCACAGGTAAAAAAAAAAAATACAAGAGGGAACCGCAGGCTGAAAAAAAATTAATGATAAAATTATATATAGTGCAGAAAATAAAAGCAAAGTGGTGTTGGATGTTATAAAACAAGAAACTAAAAAGGCATACACAAGTATAACAATATACTAGTCAAAGATGGGGACAGAATAATAGAAAGTGCTCAGGAATTAGCAAATTTTGTAAATGATTATTTCTCTGGTATAGCGGAAAAGTTGCAGCAAAATTTTCCTAAAAGACATATGGCAACGCCCCATGTCTTACACAGCAAACACAACAATGATGTTTCCCACAACAGCGTTTAAACTTAGGAAGACAAACACCAATTAAAACATAAGAAGTCAGTAGGCATAATTAAGTTCCTGCCTCTGTACAGAAGATGTGGATAGACAGCATAAAGCCCCATTAACAAATGTAATACATGAGTCCTTTAGTGCAGGTATTTCCCCCACACGTGTGGTGCCCTTACTAAAGAAAAAATGTGGAAAGTAAAGAAAACAGCAGCCCTGTTTCACTACTGTCTCCATTCTCAAAAATAAATGAATCAATAATGAAAGTGACTAATGAATTACATGTGTGAATGGAACATTTTTGCTGAATTAGTTTGGTTTCCAAAGTGGAAAAGTACAAATTGGTCATTACAGAGTTCACAAAAATGGTACTTGAAGCTCCTGATAAGAAGCAGGTATTTTCCTAAACTTCTCCACAGCTTTTGACACTGCTGACCGTAAAATATTACTAAGCAAGCAAGAAGCAATAGATATAATAGAAACAGTGAATGAGTGGCAATAGATATAATAGAAACAGTGAATGAGTGGCAATAGATATAATAGTAACAGTGAATGAGTGGTTCCAGTCTTACTTGGAAAACAGGATGTAAAACATGAAAATAGTTCACACATTTGTTGTTGAAAATTTTTTAGTAAAACAATTGTCAACAATTGGCAGATGACATCGAAACAGCAAAGATTCAGATAGAAATGCTGCATGAGATCGCTGAGAAGACAGGTCTACAAATATCGTATGAAAAGACAGAACTGATGATACAGGACAAAACAGACCCAAAACAGACATTGCAAACTAAATATGGAATAATTAAGAGAGTTCATAAATTTAAGTATCTAGGGGAATGGATTACACCGACAGGGTTACCAAATGTTTCACTACAGGAAAGAGCAATAAAGATGGAAACGGCATACCAGCTATGCCGAAATGTATACAATAAAAAGTCGATCTCCATCAATGCCAAGCTCAGGCACTACAATGCGGTAATAAAACCAGAAAGTTTGTATGCGATTGAATGCATCCCACTGAACAGAAAACGTCTGTTGGAGAAATTGGAAATAAAAGAGAGAAAAATACTGAGAAAGATCTTAGGACCTAAAAAGGATGGACAAGAATATAAATTGCGATCCAATAAAGAGTTATACGAGAAAATTGAAAAACTGACAACATCCTTTAAAAAGAGAAGACTGAGTTTCTATGGGCATGTCAAAAGAATGGCACCAGAAAGAACGGCAAAGAAAATCCTGGAATACATGGAAAGCAGAAAGACACAAATTAACTGGCTGAAAGAAGTAAAAGAAGACATTGCAGAAATGAACATTATACCAGAGACAGTTTACAACAGAATGGAATATAGGAATGCCATCAACAAAATACAGGGATTCAAAGACCGAACGCAATCAAAGAAGACGGGAACAACCTGGTCGCAAGAACGTAAAGAAGCCCACTCAGAAAAAATGAAGAAGTACTGGGAAGAACGCAAGAAAAAGCACAAGAAATGACTGATGCTTAGCGTAGTCCAAAGTTGACTGTAACGAATAATAATAATAATAATTGTCAGATATGAAACACACAAACACAGGTTTCCCTCAGGGTAGTGCATCACGTCCAATTATGTTCATAGTATATCAGTGACTGTCTAGAGAGTGTAAGAAATGGAGAAAAAATTCTCTTTGCTGATGAGAGCAACATCATAGTCACTGATGAAACACCAGAGCTCCTTTAAGAGAAAACAGATGAAACCCTAATGGATGTTTATTACTGGGCAGCATATGACAAATTAATGGTGAATGTAAAGAAAACAAATGGTGTACACTTCAGCATAAAGAGGGGAAAACTGTCACATTAAAACCATAGATGGTGTAACAAACACAAAGTTTTTAGTGATGAACACAGTCAGCTGTTACGAAATGAACACACAAAGATACTGCTAAACAGAATGTCATCAGAATGTTATCCTCTTAGAGAGTTAGCATCAGTCTGTTACAGTCAATGTCTTGTGGGGACTATTTGGCATTTGTACACTCAGTTCTTAGCTATGGGAGCCTTTTCTGGGGATTAAAGGCACAAGACATAGACACAGTCTTTAAACTGCAGAAACGGGCCATAAGAATAATAACTGGATGCAGTAGTCAAGCTCACTGTAAAGAGCTCTTTCAAAAATAGGGCAACCTTACTGCAACAGGTGAGTACATCTACCAATTTGTGGTGTGCATAAGGAGAAACATTACAAAATATTTCACCAATACACTGTCAGAAAAAAGAATTACTATACCTGGAAAGACAGCACTGATTTTGATCTGACGATGGCATATGTCATCTGGGGATAGTAGCTGTACTGATAATGGTTTTAACATCGTCCACCAACCGATAGGATAGTGGCATAGCTGCTAGAGTGCCATCTGTGTCTATCCTTTAACAGGGAATGCTCACAGCCAGAAAGCTCAGTAAAGTGCAACAAACACATGAAGCAAGCAGGCAACCATGCCACAGAGATACACTCGTGCTTCCTACAGCGAACTGAGCGAGTTTGAAAGGGGTCGAATTATGGCCTTCTGAGTGGTGAGATGGTCCTTTTGGAGAATTGCTGCACAAGCTGGACATATTGCATCAGTTGTTCAACTTTGCTAGTATCAAATGGTCACATGAGCATTCTCACACTTGTAGATGAGGTTCTGGAAATCAACGGCACATACACGCCAGCCAGGATTGTCCGAGGACTTATGATCCCGGTCATGTCAACACAAACTGTTACAAACCAGTTATTAGCAGCAGGGCAATGGGCATGTAGCCCACCTCCCACTCACGCCACAGCATCGAGGTGCACAGCTCGACTGGTGCTGCCAGAGGATCACTTAGAAGATGGAATGGCTCACCATGGTTTTCAGCAATGAAAGCAGATTCTGCCTGCATGCAAGTGGTGGTCATTTGTGTCTCACAGAGTGCATTCACTCAACACGCAATGGCCCAACCCAAGGACTTATGGTCTGGGGTGCAACAAACTACAACTCTTGCTCAGCTTTGGTGCTTCTGGAGGGGATGCTAACCAGTGCTTGATACATGCAGAATGTTGTTAGACCTGCTCTTTTGCTCATCTTGCAACAGGAAGGTGATGCGTTGTTCCACCAGGATAAGGTGTGCCCACACACTGCCCATAAAACTCAACGTGCTCTGCATGTTGTGCAGCAACCCTGGCCAACACGATCTCTGGACTTGTTTCCAGTTGAGCACTTGTGGTATGTGATGGGACAAGAAGTGGCTCCTGCGACTAGTCAACCAACATCTCTTACAGAATTATATGAACAGATCAATCAGGTATGGAGTAACATATCCGAGAGCAGCATTCGTCCTCTGTACGACTGACTGGATGTCAGAGTCAGCACCTGCATTGCCGTCCATGGAGGCTACACCATGTACTAATATGGGTGTTTCAGCATAGGTTGATACCTGGTATCTTAGAACTGCCTATGCTATTGATTAGTAAATGTAATCATTTCATTTCCTCCATAGGCAACATTGCAACAATAAACAGGGTGCGCGCGCACACACACACACACACACACACACACACACACACACACACACACACGAAAAAAAAAAAAACCTGGACTTTTCCCAGATTTTCTGGTTAATAATATTTTTTTCTTGGGTAAAAATATACTTTCCCATGGAGCTGTAAAACATGTTAATCTTTTGAATAGCGAAGGTTTTATAGACTGATAAAGAACTTCCGGTACTTTAGTAAACAAACACCAGCAAAAATAAGAAAGCATTCTGGAGAGATCTTTGATGCATGGCAATATTTACACTAAATATTTTTGTATTATGCAATTATAAACACAAATTCCACCAAATACAGAACGGTATGCCATGCAGTTCATGGTGGTTTGCAGAGTGTAGATGTAGATTTAGATGTAGCTTCTAAAGCACTGAAATCACGACTGCGAAGCGCTTTTCTCAGGCAATCACAGTTCCTGTCGTGTAATATTGCCAGCCACTGACAGCAGATATTCAGAACCCAGGAAATGTGATGTAGTCAACCAATAGCACCATCATTGTTAAGGAACATGAACACACAAATACAAAAAGTTAATGGTTTAAATTAATATACAAACAGCATAGCTACAAGAAAAGCTAAGCTTTCACATTTAATATCAGTTATCAAAAATTTTTTGCTGTTTTTTTTTTTTTCCTGAAGTGTGGTTCACCAGGATCCTAAGAGCACAAACTTAAATTTAAACAGCGGAATATTACTGACAAGCACTGTTATAACTTTCACTGCTATGCAATGAACATTTTGTGGGTTACCTGGCTGCATACATGTCCCATCAAGCACTTCAACTTTTCCATAGAAAAACCAACTACCTGTGAAATTGCTCAAGAATTCACCCTGCACCTTTCTTAAGGAAAATTGTACTTCTTGCCATCGTTATAGCATAATTTGTAATCTACGAAAGAATTAAAATAAATATGAAAAATAAACATAAAAACTTGGTATTTTTTAGCGTTTGTTGCCCATTAAAATATATCAAACACAAATGTAAACTTATAAATAATGGCATAAATGGCTGGTCTTCTGGGCCTGAAACTTTCTTAAGTGGCTAGTTCTCAATTTTGTATGAGAGTCTAATGCTCCATGATTTAAGAAATTTGTCACACACTGTCACATGTAATGTAAGTCATCTAGAGTAAGAGGAAATTTACTTGTAATGCTTTTCACACCACCATTCCATATTTTCCCACAACCTGTTAAGAAACATAAATAACTGTGGTGCCTCCCATATCAAAACGAGGCCCACAATAAAGACATGACAAAAACATTTCGTTGTTACTAAGTATTGCATAGCTGTTGATACGTTGATACCTAAGACGAAACAAGACCCCAGGAGTAGACGATACTCTGTAAGAAATACAGACAGCCTTGGGAGAGCCAGCCATGACAAAACTCTTCCATCTGGTGTGCAAGACGTATGAGACAGACGACATACCCTCAGACTTTAAGAAGAAAGTAATAATTCCAATTCCAAAGAAAGCAGTTGCTGACAAGAGTGAAAATTATTGAACTATCAGTTTAATAAGCCATGGTTGAAAAATACTAACAAGAGTTCTTTACAGAAGAATGGAAAAGCTGACAGAAGCTGACCTCGGAGACAATCAGTTTGGGTACCGGAGAAATATAGGAATAAGCGAATCAATACTGACCCCACAATTTATCTCGGGAGATAGGTTAAGGAAAGGCAAACCTGCATTTATAGCATTTGCATACTTAGAAAAAGCTTTTGAGAATTTTGACTGGAATACTCTTCTCAAAATTCTGAAGGTAGCAGGGGTCAAACACGGGGAGCAAAAGGCTATATACAACTTGTGCAGAATCCAGACGGCAGTTGTAAGAGTCAAGGGGGATGAAACGGAAGCAGTGGTTGAGAAGATAGTGAAACAAGTTGTAGCCTATCCCCGATGTTATTCAATCTGTACAGTGAACAAACAGTAAAGCAAACAAAAGAAAAATTTGGAGTGAAAATTAAGGTTCAGGAAAAAGAAATAAAAACCATGTGTTTTGCTAATAATATCGTAATTCTGTCAGAGACAGCAAAGGGCTTGGAAGAGCAGTTGAGCAGAATGACACTGTCTTGAGAGGGGGATATAAGATGAACATCAACAACAGCAAAACATGGATAATGTTTGGACTGCAGTCGAATCAAATCAGGTGATGCTAAGGAAATTAGATTAAGAAACAAGACACTTAAAGTAGTAGGTGAGTTTTGTTATTTGGGCACCAAAGTAACTGATGATGGCTGAAGTAGAGAGGATATAAAATGAAGACTGGCAATAGCAAAAAAAAAAAAAAAAAAAAAAAAAAAAAAAACATTTCTGAAGAAGAGAAATATGTTAACATCAAATATGGATTTAAGTGCTAGGAAGTCTTCTCTGAAAGTAACTGTATGTACTGTAAGCATGTATGGAAGTGAAATATGGACAATAAATAGTCTAGACAAAAAGAAAATGGAAAATAGAAGCTTTTGAAACGTGGTGCAACAGAAGAATGCTGAAGATCAGATGGGTAGATCACAGAACTAATGAGGAGTTACTGAATACAACTGGGGAGACGAGAAATGTGTGGGGCAACTTGACCAAGAGAAGAGATCAGTTGATAGGACACATTCTAAGACATCAAGGGATCACCAATTTAGTTCTGGAGGGAAGTGTGGGGGGTGAAAATCGTAGAGGGAGACCAAGAGATGAATACATTAAGCAGATTCAGAAGGATCAGGTTGCAGTAGTTATTTGGAAATGAAGAGGCTTCCAAAGGATAGAATATCACGGAGAGTTGGATCGGACCAGTCTTAGAACTGAAGACTACAACAACCGATATGCCAGATGTTCTCAATTTGAATTGTTTTTCTTCATACTTCCACAGTTTCTGTTTTCTTTATATTGTGTTACCGATGAGCTGCAGTATTAATAATTTTGTAAGTCTTACCAATTTGGTTGTTGATAATCAAATATTGTCTGCAGTGCAACAGTAAAGGTCTTATGCATCAACACTGGTTTATTACAATGCAAGAAATGAAGCTTTAATTCCATAACAGGAGCAGGAGTACCCTTAAATATGGTGGCATATCTTTCTTCCAACAATTGGTATGTAACACTCACTCAGTAACTGCAGTATTAATTTTGTTAACTATTTATGTCATACCGGATACACAGTTTCTGAAAGAGATATTATATGTTCAATTGATGCACCTGCTGGCACATTCCTTGCATCTGTTATTATTAATATTACTGATGTGCATTTGCTGTAATTAACCTTCAACATCATTCATCTTTATGTATTTCTGTGGGAGAAGCCAACTTCATTCTGTTTCCCATACACCATTAATTTGTGGCAGATTATCCATGTTGATATTTGTAGTAATGTTGCCGTGGGCCCAGTAATGCCTTAGTTGCTTTTAACAGTCAAGTGTGGATGGGGAGAATGAGTAAACTAGTTTGTAAACTTTTGTAGTGGAGCAGCCAAGTATACACAAAAAAAGACAGTTACATGCATGACAGAACATACAGCTACAAAGCAATTATATTACGAAGTAAAATGAAGCACTACAGTAAAGAACCATTCTCACCTTGATAACAGAAATAATTGTTTCTTTTGAAGGAGCAGGCACACGCACTGCCAGGCAACGACTAAGAATAGCAGGAATAACACGGGACATGGATGAAGCGCACAGAATGATACGGCATGTGGCAATATATTTTTCCATTGTCCTACGAAGGGCATGTTGTGCATCCTTCGTTAACCTATCTGCATCCATAACAACAATCACTGGAACACACAAACATTACACATTTTCTTCCAACTGCTGCAAAATTTTAAAGCATTAATAACAAAAATAATTGTTGACACTCGCCACTGTGTGTGTATGAGAGAGAGGGGGGGGGGGGGGGGGATGAGGGAGAGATGATTCAAACAAGTGCCTGTATCGTAAACAAACTTCGGACCTATGTGTACACCTATTGAATTTCAATCATTTTATCTGTAGGAACAATTAAATGTTTATAGCAAAAAAAAGGAAAGAAGCAGCCAGTTTCCACGTGAAATAAATAATGTTCTATCTGAAAGACTGCTTGGATCCAATGACAGTCCAAAAATATGCCTTTACCATACTCTGTGAGCTTTTTATTTCCTACAATATGAGCCGATAAATGTGTAACACATACATGGTTAATCACACTCCTATGGTCATTAAACTTGGTTGTAATGTCTGCTACATTCTGCTTCTACATGCTACTTTATAATGTTCTTATAACATCATCCATTAAAGGCAATGCCTTGCTGATGCAGCTATTTGTATTAGTTTCTTGCCAGCAGTATTATGTCATTCTAGTTTTCGCATTTTATTCTTCATAATTAGTTTCAAAGCTCTTGCAGTAGCTGTGTTTGCAGACAAAAATCACTAGATTTCAAGTCCACATATTATCCAAACAACTGTTTTTTTACATAAACCCATACATGTTATAGCATCTTTGTGCATCGTCAGAGAGTACTTTTATTCAGTTCTTTAAAATGTAAAGACATTTTAAGTAATAATTATTCTAACAAAATCAGTACTAAAAACAGTTTTTGTCTGTTGTTGCTGTTATCATATTTATTCCCAACATTGCTGTGTTATGTAGGCCCTCTGTCCCTACTGTGTAGCTTATCATCTGCAATTAAATGATTTTATGTGAGTCTTGTTAGCAAGTTAACAAGCCACTTTGTCTGTAACCATAATTTTGCTGTGTGAAAATATTTTGCAACTATATTTAGCGATTACTTACAGTTAAGTTCGAAACATCCATCCTCAAATGCTGTTAAAATCTACACACAAACACAATGCATGTTTTTTTTTCAGAGCTTCACTCACATGTTACACTTTTTCATTTTACAGAACACACTGCTAGGTGTGCACATTCAGTTTTTCATAGCAGTTTGGTGCTACTTGTCTATAATTTGATTTCCTTGTGCTAATATCTTTTGTATGTGAAAGTTTTCTTCTATTGCAAATTACAGTATAGGTTGTGGCTGGATTTTCGTATTTTTAAATCTGTTTCTAGTTAAATTAAGTGACGGTCATGGGCTACTAAGTACTTACCAAATGTACCATGGTAGCTGTTACTTTTTAGAGCTCTGAAGGGTTCTGATCATCTTGTTTTGAAGTTCCTGCAAGTCCGCCCTATATATACTGACAGACAAGAGTTCCATGTAAGTTTGCATCCGTGTGATTTGTTGAATTTATCTGTGGGAGGATACCATGTCCTGAGTTCCTTCTGTGTTATGTTGTATTGTTTTTGAAGTCCATGTTTCTTAAAAATATTAGTTATTCTGAGAACTATTTTATTGCTGTGGGTGATACACTTTTGCGTGTGTGTTCTTTCTTTGTTGTGTCTTGTATGTGGCCTTTGTCTGTTTGTCTGTGTGTTGAGTTCTTGGCGTTGTTGACAAAGATCTTGTTTGCATGTAGCATGTTCATTCTCTGCCTGTTTACATAAAAAAGATAATCCAAGAAAAACAATAGACACAAAGCAAAAAACTCAACAGGATAAACAGCACAAGAATATCAACTACAATCAATCATTAGAATCAAACATATTTTCCATGACAGAATCATCACAGTAACAGACATAAATCTTAAGAAACAAGAGAAATATTTACTTGATAAATGACCAAAACACAACTTTAAGATTCACACACACATTGTACAAAATAACAAAAGACCTTATAACAGACTCTGAACACATTATAAAGGAATGAGAGAGACTCAACACACCAAATTTTAATGTACACTTGAGAATTTGTACCTGTGCAAATAATCAAAAAACACAAATCCATCATAACCTCCAATTGCAAAACACCTAAAGTAATCACATCCAGTAGTCTACAATAAAAACTAAAACAACATAATACCATACTAACAATATCAGACAAAGGCGACGTAAGAGTAAGGCACATACACAAAATATGAGTTTCTCTGAAGGGCAACAGTACCACCAAAACAATAAGTGATCCATCTCAGAGATACCAGAGACCCTAACACTGAAAAACATTAAAAATATATTCACAAAAGGCCAGATAAAAAGAATGACACAGAATTTCCCTAAACAGCTATTCTAAATTCCTTACCAAAAGTGTACAAACAAAATACTCCCATAAGACCAACCACTAAATTCAGAAATGCCCCCCCCCCCCCCCCTCTCTCTCTCTCTCTCTCTCTCTCTCTCTCTCTCTCTCTCTCTCTCCCCTTCCCCCTCCCTCACACACACTACTAAAGAGGAATTAATATATGGAATCAAGGACATGGCTATTCCAGACACAGCAAGGCTTATATCATTTGATGTCACATCAATGCACATTTGTATTCCAACAGAATCAACATCATCCCATAAAGCAACATGGCCACACACACAAAACACACACTGATCAAACACCAACCATTCTCAGGTCTATAACGGCACAAAATTACTGTGTGTTCAACAAACAATTTCTTTTCCAACACAGACTGCCACTGGGATCACAGATTAGTGACCTCTTATCCAACAGATTCATGAACAATCTAGAGAACAAGATCAACAATTATTAATGGATAGATTGTTACTTTTCGTAAAGATAATGCATTGAGTTGCAGGCAGGCACAACAAAAAGACTGGTACCCACTAAGGTTTCAACCAAAGCTTTCTTCAGAAAGCGCGCGCGCGCGCACACACACACACACACACACACACACACACACACACACACACACACAAGGAAGCACACCTCTCAAGATGACTGTTATCTCTGGCCACTCCAATCAGCATGCAACCAAAACACATCGAACAGTAGCAATAATCCAGAGTGGTGAGGAGAAGGGGGAGAGATAGAAGGCTGCAGGAAGGGGACGAGGAGTCAGTGCTACAGGAACTAGAGGTGGCAGGACAGGGCTGCCTGGCAGGAGGCTGTAGGGAGGTAAGGGGTGAGTGAAAAAAGAAGTGAGAGGGAGAGGAGCAGAGAAGGGGAAGAGACCGGTCATAATAGTTGATATTCTACCTACTCCAGTCCGGTCACTAACATCACCTATCCCATCAAAGGCAGGGCTACCTGTGAAACTAGTACTTTGTAACTTTCCTGAATGTGCTTAAAGCTTGCTTGTTTGTGTGTCATTGGGTTGTTTGTTTGATTAAATGTGAGTGGTGGTGGTTTTGGTTGTGGGTTTTCTGTATCTTGTGAAATTGTGTGTGTTGTTTATTCTGTGTATGGTCAGATCCAGAAGATTCAATGTTTTGTCTGTTTATGTTTCTAACATGAAATTAATTTTTGGATGTGAATTTTTTTAATTTTTTTACCTGTTTTATGTGAGTATGTGGTTTGTCAGTCAGTCTTATTATGTCATTAACATAACGGTACCACTATATAACATTGTGTTTATTAAGATCTTGTTATCTAACAATAGAATGTCCAGCTTGGAATATCCATCTGAATGGAAGGAATGTAGGAAACAGACCAATTCATATCAGTGATCATGGGGATAGGAACCCATGATCTGGAAGGGCATCAGAAAACAGCAAGATTTTTTTAGATTGTAATGTTCTTAAATGTGACTCCCTCCACCCCCTCGTCAATTCCTTTTCTTTCATACTTCTGTTTTTTACAGTATGGCATCTGCAATTGAGGCATTTTCCTATGATTATATACTGTTAACGACTGTACGACTTAAATGAGCTTCCTTAAAGAGAAAGCTGTAGGTCCTGATTTCTTAACTAGATGGCAGTCTCTGTATATTTTTAAAATGTTATTTCATCTACATTCAATATGGGGTCTGTTATGTTTTCCAAATGAACGTGTTTACAGTCAGAATATGTAATTAAAATGCAGCAATCAAGACAATCATACATAATAACCCAAAAGTCAAAATATTGATGTATGCATTATATACTTTATTCTATTATTCTATTATGAAAGCACAAGATCATGGGATATTGCGGAGGCTTTTCTTCCAAAATAACTGGGTAAAGAGGAGTAAAATAGTTTCCTTCCTCTTACTCTCCATTGGAATGATTCAAAATCCTATACATAGTTCTGCAAGCTTGTGTAACTAAAGCCATATATACATGGTATTTTGCTTAGAAACTTGCAGTTCACAATCGCAATGAGTGAATGTATACTCTCACATACCTTTGAAATCCCTTAGTCCTTGCAAATCAAGCTGATGAGTCTGAGCTACTCCTTTAATCAGTTCTTGTATGACAACTCTATCATAAATTCCAACATCACATGGATTCACTTCAATGTGGTAATTACTGCTTAAAGTCATTAATTCAATTTTTTTATTTGATGGAGTCTGTGAATCAAAAAGATATATAACCTGAGGTGTTTAAAACAACTTGTGCATTACAACACACTTAACATTTCTTGTTACATCAGTAAATATAGCCTGTGAGATGCAAAAAGTGACAGATACAAATGGCGTTTTATCATCATCCTCTTGGAACAAATTACAAAAACAGATGACTTTAAATAAAATTACATACTACCTCCATGCTCGTCCTGCACTGACATCAGTTAATGTAATATCTTGAGGAGCAAACACTCAAATCTCTGTGTATTATGTAAACATGGCAAGGAAAACTTGTGTGTTTCTAGACTGACAGAGGTATAGGGATAAGAGGCAAGAAATTAATCATATATGTTACTTCAAGGATATAGCAAAGCATCACATCCCTTGGGATAAGAACTACTGTGGACGGTACTTCCTCAGTGTTCATCCCCTAAACCAATACAGAGGTTAACAGCATTATATGTTGTCAAAATGTTCACTTTCTACTCCAAAAACCTGAAACACAGCTGACAGTAGCTATTGCATCACCAGCTACTATCAGAGATATCAAACATTCATTCCAGTCTACATTTAGATCAATTCACAATATGTGCTGTCCAAAATACGATGTGTGATGCTGATCTTTAGTATAAGCAGAAGTCATCTAAATACAATCTTGATAAGACAATGAGTCCCACAATGGTTATGGTATCATTAATTGTTATCACAAAGAAAGTAGTGCTGAGTACTGATCCTGGTGGGAGAATGTTTCTTGGACATATTGATTCCTAAATGTCATGCTCACTCATGATCCAAATCAACCAAAGTAACAAAAGGTGCTGTATAAAAATGTGTAGACAGGCCTGAACATCATGCTATGTATGTGAGCAAAATGTTATAGGGTCATGTAGGTGTAAGAACAATGCAGTCAGACATTACCAGTGTACAAAGACAAGTCAGACTGGGTATTCTACATGCAGAAGATGGCTAATGGTCAGCCAGAATTCTCAAAAGCCACATTTAAATTGAGATAGAAGTTTTCTGGATTACTGGTGCCAATACCAGTTAACCATTCTTTCTAACAATTTGCACAAATTACCTATTAGACAAATTGTTCTTCATTATACCCTTCTTTTCACTGTTATTCCATAGGTGTCGTAGTATTTGATTGCATAAAGCTAAAATTCGGCTGCAAGTTCATTAAAAGGGCCACTTTAAGTTTCAAGGTGTTGACAATGATGGTCTGTAATTACTGAAAACAACATCTCTACAAGTTGTGCTTTTAAACAATGCAAAATCTAGGAGGGAATGAAACAATACTATGAAAAGGATAGTTGCTACTCACAACATAGCTGAGATGCTGAGTTGCCAGTAGGGACAACCAAAAGGCTGTCACAAAATGAGCTTTCGGCCAAGGCCTTTGCCGAACACACACCACACACACACACACACACACACACACACACACACACACACACACACAAAAGCATGCGCGCGCACACAACTCACACACACATGAGCACAGTCTCTGGCATCTGAAGCCAGAGCTGCGTTCGTTTGTGTGTGTGTGTTTTTATCTTATTTTGGGAAAGGCCTTGTTGGCCGAAAGCTCATTTTGTAACAGTCTTTTTGTTGTGCCTATCTGCAACTTAGCATCCGCTATATGGTGAGTAGCAACTACCCTTTTCAGAAAGTTGTGCTTTTAAAGTTCAATACTATCCAGGGGTCACTGCTAACATCTTCATTAGCTGTGCCACAGATATGTGCTGGCTAGAAGAACACTGAAAATGTATCAGGGCTCAGGAAGTATGTCAGTGAATGTGATGAGCAACCTAGTAGGTGAGATGTAGCACTCATTTCTTTTAATATGCCTTAATCCAGAATTGTTTTGGATATAACTGAACTGGTCATGGAGGGTTGATGTTCATTGCACTAGAACACCATTACAAGTTCTCTAAAGGCCTTAGTTATTTCTCCTGACTGCACTAATATGGGCTTCTGCCAGAGAAGATCAGAAAAAAAGGGTATAGTTGCATCTGTGGCACACATGGTCGCAATAGTAGCATCATGAACCAACTCCATGATTTCTTTCTCCTGGTTGATTTAAGAAATGCTTCAAATTAATTAATTAATTAATTAAAACACTTTCCTGTGTACTCAGACTCATGTGCAAAGATAAAACAGTCAGTACATTTTTACACAACCTGTGGAGGAATTACACTCATTAATTATTTTATTTGATGTTCATTGTCTTCTTCCACATCTTCCAGTGTTGGTATCTGAGCGAATAGGTCAGAGTCCATCATCACTTAACATTATTATTGGGTGGAGAATTGATTGTATCTTAATTGTCAACTGGTAGGCCAGATGCACAGGCACTGACGTACCAATATATTATTGAATGCAGTTTGAAAAGGTAATGTGAAATATAAGGCAAAGAATTATATCTATTACTTGCCATAACTTAACAACTCAAAGAATGCGCTCATAATTATATATGCTTTGAAACTGTTTGAGGAAAGATGCATAAATTTTGTAGCTGTCTGCATAAATTCCTGGAGGTGTAGACTACAACGGAGGAAAATTATGATCTAAAGAAGTACGTACCTCTACAGGTACATGCTTAACTTCTATCATCATGTGAAAGTCAGATAGCAGTTTTTGGTGACATAACTATAAACTCTTAGCTGGTTGAGTCAAATTCACATTTGCAGCGAAGAATAGTTATTACTAAAGAAATACCTCACAAGGTTTTTTAAAAAAAGTCTGTGAACTTTATTTCTATTATCCCACATCATACTATCTTCTTTAATATGCAGATGCTACAGAATGCTCTAGTGCCTATATTTTAATAAAGCTAAATTCTATCTGTGACACATACCCACAATTATGATGCACATGGGTTGTGGCTCTACACGAACACACTTAAAGTTTATATTTCACTCTAATTACGGGTGGGTCCATGCCATCATATTATGTCCCATAGTTGGACATGGATCTGTTGAACATCTTGTTAAATTGTAACAAATAAATAGAAACAATATCGCTATTCAAGACACTACCATATTAAATTAATGTAGCTGAGCTGTCACTAATTAAACAGTTTATAATACATTCAGTATATATTAAAGCTGGCAAGAGCAAATTTAAGTATTTATGAATTTATTTAAATACAGAAAGACGTTAAAAGTTCCAAGCTCCACATGCAAACTGTATTACATTGGAATCAATTATCTTCAAGCTCTGATGGGAGACAGCTGAAGTTCCCACAAGAGTTGAAGAAAACTAAGGGCTGCTAATCCAAAGAGTGAAAATAGTTCAGTTACACAACAATGTAACCAATATACTACAAATTTATTTGAAAATCTGAACTCCAAGCTGCATAAAGGAAGTATGCCCTCCCCAATACAATCAAACCTAGCCCTCTGCTTATTCTCCTGACAGCCATCAAACCACCACCCCAACTGCAGCTGCACTCACCCCTCCAGTGGCATACACAGCCAAGGGCATGATATTTGTAAACTGAACTTGCCCTATGTCCTACCAGACAAGATGTGTCTACCTCACCCTACTGCCATCCACAGCTCTTGCAGTACTAGTCGGCAAAAATGGAAAGAGATTACCCTAGTTTATGGGAGTGGTACATGTTAAAAGGCTGCTGAGATTTTAAATTTATTATCTACCCAATATTCCAACACATTAAGGCATTAGCAGTGTTCCTTCTTGCAGGGGGTTCCTCATTTGTCAGGTACTGGGAAATACAACTTCTGAAATTAGAACTAAGCAAAACACAATACACTGCTGACGACAGCCTTTGTTGATGTTACACAATAATAAATGACACAAAGCACATGAGTGAAACAGGAACTATGGTCAAGCTGGGGAGATGAACCAAGAGACCAGATCAAGGTGACAATGGAGGAGGTTCCGATGAATCTTATGAACGTCACCACAAGCCTGGCACCACTGATTTGCAGCTGTCGAGTAAGATATATCCACGCACCAAGTGAATAAAACAATGAGCACATGCTCGCAATATTGCTGTGTTCTGTTCAAGGTGATGAAAAACTAAACCGCTACTCACTGCAAGGTGGTAAATCACTGTAGCAATAAGTCCACGATGGGGGTGAAGCTGCAGCTGCTTATAAAAGCTCAGACTGAAAGGTAAGGATGTGGCAATGGCCAGAATTTTTTTGGGTCTTTTGGTGTCACACTCCTGTAAGCAGCCAACTCCAAACCATAGAACCATTGCCAATACAATGCAAGGGTAAGGTTCAAAACTCATCTGCTGATACATAGGAGCTGATCATTTCTTTTTGCCAACAGGGTTTTCCTACTCTGGCTCAGTTCTATTGCAGAAAGTTCGTTAATACTTTAAATTGTGACTGAATTTTCAAGAAACTCAAAATAAAATTATCTTGTGGCACTCCTTGGAAGGTTCAATGTGTTACAACGACAGGTGCATAAATTCAGTTCAGCGTCAGTTTGAAGAAAAATGCCAAAACATCTGATGGAAACTGCCTAGTAGCAAGTGCCTCCAGCCTTTTATCATGAACATCAAAACAGTTTTGTCATTTGCCACTATTCTCTTTGTAGCTGAAAATACCAGTAGCGCTGTACCTTCAAATCACAATGGATTTTTCTCATGTAACCAGGTAAAATCAAATAATACTAAATACTGTGAATATAGAAAATATTTACATGTGCTTGAAAATTACTTATCTGACAGCTATATGACATCAGGCTCGTTCCATGCCAAGTGGTCTAGAGGTTCCTGCATGAACATCACAAATTTTGATGAAATTTTGTATGAACAACCGCACATGTTCCCAATGAACATTGCTAATGTTTCACAGTCATTAATTCAGTACTTCAGAAGATATAGTCATTTGTTTGACCTAATAGCATAGCTATCCACAGTTTTTTAAATCTTCGCAAGTAAATGTAGGCTAAACCTGAAACTTTGCACGTATTAACTTACAAAAACAAGATGTTAGAGTATAAAATTTCATTCTCCTACTACTTTGCAACAGTTTACAAATTGAACGCAATGTTACATAGTTGAGTTTCGTATAGGAGGTGTAATTTCGAGTCTTAGTTACTGTAATCGTAAATTCAGGCAGATTGTAGCGCAGTCGTTAGGCATTTGTACAGGTTAGTTCACACATTCTTTGCATGTTTCCCTTGCGTTATCTAGGCACGGACTCGTGTTTCAGTAACTGTCGTTCAACATCAATTAGAATGGACAGGGACTGTGATTGCTGTGTTCGGATGAGGGCTGAGTTGGCATCCCTTCGCTCACAGCTGCAGGCAGCACTAACTTCGGTCACGCAGCTTGAGGCTGTTGCCAATGGGCACCACTGTGGGGAGCCGGACTTGGGTATCACGGGGATGTCAACCTTGTTCCGTCTGACCCCAGATCGGTCTGCCGCTGTGGTTGACCAGATTGCTGCCCGCAGTGGGGCTGAGCTCTCGCCTGTGGTTGATTGGGAGGTCGTTCCAAGGCGTGGCAGGCAGTGAAAGACGTCCCCGGAGGCTGATCAGAAAGCCTCTCCGGTGCATCTGACAAACAGGTTTCAGGTACTGCCTCTGGCTGAGCCAGATGCAGCTGCCTGCCCTGTTTCAGAGGATGATTCTCAGCCTTCAAGAACCGGGCAATCGCAGAGGGTGGGCTTATTGGTACTTGGGAGCTCCATTACCTCGGCGCGTAATGGGGCCCCTTAGGGATATGGCGGCTAAGGAGGGGAAGAAATCCAGTGTGCACTCCGTGTGCATTCCGGGTGGAGTCATTCCTGATGTGGAAAGGGTCCTTCCGGATGTCATGAAGAGCCCAGGGTGCAGCCAGCTGCGTGTGGTGGCACATGTCGGCACTAATGACGTGTGTCACTTTGGATCTGAGGAAATTCTCTCTGGATTCCAGCGGCTATCTGATTTGGTGAAGGCTGCCGGTCTTGCTTACGAGATGAAGGCAGAGCTCACCTTCTGCAGCATTGTTGACAGAACCGACTGCGGACCTTTGGTGCAGAGTCAGGTGGAGGGTATGAATCAGAGGCTCAGACGGTTTTGCGACCATGTTGGCTGCAGATTCCTTGACTTGCGGTGGGGTTTCAGGTTCCACTGAATAGGTCAGGAGTTCACTACACTCAGCTGGCGGCTATACGGGTAATGGAGGCTGTGTGACGTGGACTGGGCGGTTTTTTAGGACGTTAATAATTGGCTCCTTCTACCAACCCCCAGACTCCGATGATATAGTTGCTGAACAATTCAGAGAAAATATGAGTCTTGTGACAAATAAATACCCCACTCATACGGTTATAGTTGGTGGGGACTTCAACCTTCCCTCGATATGTTGGCAAAAATACTTGTTCAAAACCGGTGATAGGCAGAAAACATCTTCCGAGATTGTCCTAAATGCTTTTTCTGAAAATTATTTCGAGCAGTTAGTCCACGAACCCACGCGAATTGTAAATGGTTGCGAAAACAAACTTGACCTCTTAGCCACAAACAATCCAGAGCTAATAGAAAGCATCATGACTGATGCAGGGATTTGTGATCACAAGGTCGTTGTAGCTAGGCTCAATACCATTTCTTCCAAATCCACCAGAAACAAATGCAAAATAATTTTATTTAAAAAAGCGGATAAAGTGTCACTAGAAGCCTTCCTAAGAGACAATCTCCATTCCTTCCAAACTGACTATGCAAATGTAGACGAGATGTGGCTCAAATTCAAAGATATAGTAGCAACAGCAATTGAGAGATTCATACCTCATAAATTGGTAAGAGATGGAACTGATCCCTTATGGTACACATAACAGGTCCGAACGCTGTTGCAGAGACAACGGAAAAAGCATGCGAAGTTCAGAAGAATGCGAAATCCCAAAGATTGTCTAAAATTTACAGACTCGCGAAATTTGGCACGGACTTCAATGCGAGATGCCTTTAATAGGTTCCACAACGAAACATTGTCTCGAAATCTGGTAGAAAATCAGAAGAAATTCTGGTCGTATGTAAAGTACACAAGCGGCAAGACGCAGTCAACACCTTTGCTGCACAGTGCCGATGGTACTGTTACCGATGACTGTGCCGCTAAAGCGGGGTTATTGAACGCAGTTTTCTGAAATTCCTTCACCAGGGATGATGAATGGAATATTCCAGAATTTGAAACACGAACAGCTGCTAGCATAAGTTTCTTAGAAGTAGATACCTTAGGGGTTGCGATACGGGCGAGTCTTCTGGTCCAGATTGTATACCGATTAGGTTCCTTTCAGATTACGCTGATACAATAGCTCCCTACTTAGCAGTCATATACAACCGCTCGCTCACCGATAGATCTGTACCTACAGATTGGAAAATTGCGCAGGTCGCACCAGTGTTTAAGAAGGGTAGTAGGAGTAATCCATCGAACTACAGATGTATATCATTGACGTCGGTTTGCAGTAGGGTTTTGGAGCATATACTGTATTCAAACATTATGAATTACCTCGAAGGGAACGATCTATTGATACATAATCAGCATGGTTTCAAAAAACATCGTTCTTGTGCAACGCATCTAGCTCTTTATTCACACGAAGTAATGGTCGCTATCGACAGGGGATCTCAGGTTGATTCCGTATTTCTGGATTTCCGGAAAGCTTTTGACACCGTTCCTCACAAGCGACTTCTAATCAAGCTGCGGGCCTATGGGGTATCATCTCAGTTGTGCGACTGGATTCGTGATTTCCTGTCAGGAAGGTCACAGTTCATAGTAATAGACGGCAAACAATCCAGTAAAACTGCAGTGATATCAGGTGTTCCCCAGGGAAGCGTCCTGGGACCTCTGCTGTTTCTGATCTATATAAATGACCTGGGTGACAATCTGAGCAGTTCTCTTAGGTTGTTCGCAGATGATGCTGTAATTTACCGTCTAGTAAGGTCATCCAAAGACCAGTATCAGTTGCAAAGCAATTTAGAAAATATTGCTGTATGGTGTGGCAGGTGGCAGTTGACGCTAAATAACGAAAAGTGTGAGGTGATCCACATGAGTTCCAAAAGAAATCCATTACTTGATAAATAGTACAATGCTCAAGGCTGTCAATTCAACAAAGTACCTGGGTGTTAAAATTACGAACAACTTCAGTTGGAAAGACCACATAGATAATATTGTGGGGAAGGCGAGCCAAAGGTTGCGTTTCATTGGCAGGACACTTAGAAGATGCAACAAGTCCACTAAAGAGACAGCTTACACTACACTCGTTCGTCCTCTGTTAGAATATTGCTGCACGGTGTGGGATCCTTACCAAGTGGGATTGACGGAGGACATCGAAAGGGTGCAAAAAAGGGCAGCTCGTTTTGTATTATCACGTAACAGGGGAGAGAGTGTGGCAGCTATGATATGCGAGTTGGGATGGAAATCATTAAAGCAAAGACGTTTTTCATCGTGGCGAGATCTATTTACGAAATTTCAGTCACCAACTTTCTCTTCCGAATGCGAAAATATTTTGTTGAGCCCAACCTACATAGGTAGGAATGATCATCAAAATAAAATAAGAGAAATCAGAGCTCGAACAGAAAGGTTTAGGTGTTCGTTTTTCCGGCGCGCTGTTCGGGAGTGGACTGGTAGAGAGATAGTATGATTGTGGTTCGATGAACCCTCTGCCAAGCACTTAAATGTGAATTGCAGAGTAATCATGTAGATGTACCTCCTCATTAGTTACGTGCTCTACCGATCTCATCTTGAGCATCTTCTGTAACATCACATTTCAAAAGTTTCTGTTCTCCTCTTGTCTGAAATGTTTATCATTCATGTTCAGTTCCACACATGCCTACACTCTCTACAAATACTTTCAGAAAGGGCTTCTTGACGCTTAAATCTTTATTTGATGCTAACAAATTTCTCTTCTTAAAAAAAATCTTTTCTATCAATTGACAGTCTACATTTTATATCCTCTCCCTTCAACTATCAGTTATTTTGCTTCTCAAGTATCAAAACTCATCTACTATTTTAAGTGTCTTGTTTCCTAATCTAATTTAATTAGACTACATTCCATTATCCTCATTTTGCTTTTGTTGATGTTCATCTTGTATCCTCCTTTCAGGACACTACCCATTCTGTTCAACTACTCTTCCCAGTCCTCTGCTGTCTCTGACAGAATTACCATGTCATTGGCAAACCTCAAAGTTACTGAACTGATAGTTCAGTAATTTTCAAACCTGTCGGAATCTGCTTTCTTTGAAATCGGAATTAGTGTATTCTTCTTGAAGTCTGAGGGTATTTACCCTGTCTCATACATCTTGCTAACCAGATGGAAGAGTTTTGTCATGGCTGGCTCTCCCAAGGCTATCAGTAGTTCTAATGGAAGTTGTCTACTCCTGTGGCCTTGTTTCAACTAAGTCTTTCAGTGCTTTGTCAAATTCTTCATGTAGTATTATACCTCCCTTCTCATCTTCATCTACATCCCCTTCAATTTACATAAAACTGCCCTCACATACATCTTCCTTGTACAGATCCTCTATATACTCCTTCCACCTTTCTGCTTTCCGTTCTTTGCTTAGGACTGGTTTTCCATCTGAGCTCTTGATATTCGTACAGGTGGTTCTCTTTTCTACAAAGATCTCTTTAATTTTCCTGTAGGCAGCATCTATCTTACCCCTAGTGATACATGCTTTACATTCTTACATTTGTTCTCTAGCCATTCCCGCTTGGCCATTTTACACTTCCTTATGATTTCATTTTTTAGACATTTGTATTCCCTTTCATCTGCTTCATTTATTAAATTTTTATGTTTTCTCCTTTCATCAATTAAATTCAGTACCTTTTACGCATATCACCCTAGAAAACCTTTTTTTATTCCGCTGAAGATAGTGCAAAAAGTTGTGCAAGATGGTCTAGTTTTGTTCCTTTCAAGAAAAAATTGCCAGAGATATGTCTCTCAGTTGTAGAAAAGAGACAGGTGCACAGTTTGTAGCTGCACTGTGTGATCAAACAAATGACTGCAAGTTTTAAAGTCGTGAAAGTAAAACTTTACTAATGTTCTTTGAGAACATGCGGAAATGTTCACACAAAATTTCAGCAAAATCTGAGATGGTCACAAGGAAACTTTTTCTGAAATTAGACCACCTGGTATGGAATGGCCCATCTACAAATTTCAAACAAAATATACTGTCTCATTTATAAAAAATACATATAATAGATAAATACTAGAAAGTGGTTGCATTACTAACTTTTCTGATTATTAAACATTGTTTTCAGTTTCATTTTCTAGGAAACTGCACTTTGCTGTCTCATCCATTCACAAAGCTGGGTAATAAACTGAACTGAACTGTTGAATATGTTAACCAAAAAGCTCAGTTCTGTCCATGATGCTCTCATAAATCTCTATCACTATATTGATATGCACGCAGCATTGCTAGTACACTTTTCAGACTTTCATTCAGTACTGTTTTATGGCATAATCTTCTGGGGCAATGCAGCTCATGCTACACCAGTATTTATCCAACTGAAGTGTGCAAAATACTATATTATGTATATCTGTCACCTAAAAATTGGGCAGCGACCCTGGGATTTCTACACTTATGTGCCATCCCTAATGGTATTTGAGGTTTATAATATGAGAAAATTTATGATAAAACTGTGCAATTTATAGCTACAATACTAAATGTAAAAATATTTTCCATGTTGATTACGCATCTTCGTCTACGTTTCAGAACGATGTTATGTTTTCTGATGCAAGTCAGATTGATTGCAGTGCTCAATACCACTTCAACAACTCATCACCGAACTGTCACTTATCAACATAACCACGTGCTACAGCACGATCCGTAAGTCAGCACATCTAAGATTTTGCATTCACATTCATTGGCATCACTAACCCACCAGTAAACCCAACCTAACCTAAGCCTCAGGTTACATTACATTTCAGTTCGTCACAACCTGTGTTCCAAAAACTAATACAGATGCAAAAGAAATGTTGTCAACGTTCTGTTCTCTTTCTGTCTGCTAACAAATGACATCAAATGACAACTCATCATTACATTAAAGGATAAAGTCGACACTCGAAATCAGTACATTGATAACACCAAAAGTCTGTCACAGGTTAATTAACACAAGGCTGTAATAGAAGGTTGCATAAATTAGGTGGTTACATGAATGCAGTTCTGGATGACATGGACATTACTGAATACAAAATATCCCTCATAACGAGACAAAAGGTTAAGAAATCAAGATGCTGTTGCACAAAGTAATCAGACTATTTCAGTAGACTCGTATGCATGTCGTAATGTGCCAAGCCAACTTTCTTTGGATAATTACTTGTGAATACAGTAGCCTACTATGCCTATTTTCATTCACTGCTTTCATATGGCATCATATTTTGGGGTAATTCATCATTACGAGAAAAAGTATTCATTGCGCAAAAAAGGGGGATCAGTACAATAGCTGGAGCCCACCCAAGATCACCTTGCAGACATTTAAGAAACTCGGGATATTCACAGTACCTTTGCAATACATATCTTCACTTATGAAATTTATTCTTAAAAACCCATTCCAATTCAAAAATAATAGCTACAACACCAGAAGGAAGGATGATCTTCACTATTCTGGGCTAAATCTGACTTTGGCACAGAAATCTTTGTTCATTCACCAAATAGCATTAAAAGTCTGACAGATAGTCAACCAGCATTTAAAAGCAAATTAAAAGAATTTTGGAATCCTCCTACTCAACAGATGAATTTTTGGGTACGAAGTAGCAACTGAAAAAAAAGAAGAAGAAAAAACTGCATCTTGTAAAGAAAAATTATGTTAAAATGGCACATTCCACATCATTGCGAAAGTTTGTATTCATGATCTACTGGAACAACTTTTAATGTAATGTACAAGTAGTTGGTACATGGCATACACAGACGAATTGCAGCTCATCATTTCCATGGCTTCCATAGCTCAACTCAAAAGGAACTGTGAAGAAACACTGGTGCTGAAGCAGAGCTGCTGCACAGGCAACACAATGAAACACACAAATCTTGACAGGGAATTTGTGTAGGCTATAAACTCAAATTATCTGTCTCAATAATTGGTCACTCAAAGAACAAGTCTGTCAGTATTTTGACCTCTATCTTGTGCAAAAATAGATTCAAAATCACGTAGAAAATTGCCAGTATTGCCATAGTTCAGAGTCAGGTATTCGTCAACACAGTGAACCAGTCCTGACTTCTATTTGGAACCACTGCCTGGGCCAGGAAAGGTTCTGCTAAAGACGTAAGAGACCTGTGAGTATAGAACAATACCAACAGAAACTCAACTTATCTTAAAAATTTCTGCAAACAGAAAGCAGCAGAGCCATGTATTGGCTCTGGAAAGAAAACAGGGAAAGTGCAGACACTGTCTGAAGAGTTACTGAGCTGTGGAGATGAAATACAAAGAATTGTGGGCAAGTAACAGCAATGAATGTAGCTAAACAGGGCAGACAATAGAGGGTGTTCACTCCTATCAAACATTACAGAGCGAAGTAGGCTGAAAAAGATTGGTTCACTTCCTCTCTAGGCATAGATCCTACCATTTATATTGATAATAAAACTCACAGAAGAGAAAATAAGTGTTGTGTACTAATATAGGTACGTTGGAACATGCCATTTTCACAGGAATGCAGATTCTGATTCTTAACACTACATGTATACTATCACAACAATAACACAGAAAGTGCTGCATTCGAGAGATCCATGTGTAGTATTACAGGAAAGTACTCTCAGGCCTAACTTCAAGTATGCATAACTGTGAGACTGGCAACTCATTACTTCAGTGAAAACAATGCGTAAATGCAGCAGAGGGGGGGGGGGGGGGGGGGGGGGGGGGGAGCCTGGCACTGCAAGTATACAACAAAGTCAATGGTAACAGCTTACAAGAGACAAACGGCATTACTCTCACATAAATACATGCATACGATCTAAAGTGGAATATGCTCTTTCTGAACCTTGTCAAGCAGATACGCATGGTGGATATGCAGATAAACCGAATGGTATTTCTCGTGACTTTCCCTTAAGCCCAAGGAGACTGAGACTACAGTAGCTTGGAAGAAAGCAAAGAAGATTAGTGTTTAACATGCTGCCAACAATGAGGTCAAGGTCATTCAAGGCAAACCACAAGATTTGATTGGAGCAAGGTGGAGAATAAAATTGGAAGCATTCAACTCATCATTTATTGTAAGTGATTTAGAGTAACTACAGAAAACCTAAATTTCAATGGTTGGTCAGAGATTTGAACTGCCGTCCTCGTAAATGAAAGTCCATAGTGCTAACCACTGTGCCACTTTGCTTGGTATGCTTGCAAAATATTTTGTCATCTTCGCTGACAGCAAACTGCAGAAATAATGGGATTCCATGTGTAATCCAACTGATAGTTGAATGACAATCAGTCATTTTGATAAAGATTTAAAAATAAAAAATAGTCTATTATTAGATTCAAACCCGTGATCTTTTGCACATCAGGACTGCACATTCATCAGTGAACTACAGCATCATTTCATTGTGTAGTGTTCTATTTATGCCTCTATAGAATCAGCACCCATGGTCTAGGGGTTGCGTCTCTGATTAGCAATGAAAATGTCCTCAGTCTCGGGTTTGAACCCTGGCACTGCTTAAATTCTGAATACAAATCATCAGCAATGACAGCTGAAGGCTTCTGGCATAAGAAGTCTCCCTCATTCTCCCAACAGCCTGGTGAAAGAGTGCAGAGGAGCGGAAAGAAGTTCAAGCACTCTCTTGCCCTAAGATGAGAAATTGTCCCTAAAGGGCAGAAGAATCAGCAACGTCAAACCGCAAGACGATGAAGAAGGCAATGAAAACCACTGCATTACAGACACAAAACATGTATACACAGGACATGTGACTTGTAACTGAAAAGTGGCATGATGGTCTCTCCATCAGCAAAAGATTCTGGAATAGTACCCCATTCAGATCTCTGGGAGGGGACTGCTAAGAGGGAGGTGACCATGAGATAAAGATTTAATAACCAACACAACAATAATGTCTTTTTTGTAGTAGGGATGCTAGGCAATCAGAAAATGGAGCTGCTAAGGCTCGGAATAACAGGAGTAGGATTCGTTATGAATGGGAAGGTACGATAGAGTGAGATATACCATGAACAGTTCGGTGATAGGATTGTTCTCATCAGAATCGACAACAAACCAACACCAACAACAATACTTCAGATACACACGCAGATGTTGCAAACAGAAGATGAGGAGAGAAAGTTTATGAGGATGTTGAACAGATAATTCAGTAAATAAAGGGAGATGAATATATAATTGTCATGGGGGATTGGAATGAAGTTGTAGGGGAAAGAGTGGAAGAGAGAGAGATGGGAGAGTATGGGCTTGGTACTAGGAATGAGAGAAGAGCAAGACTAATTGAGTTCTGCAATAAATTTCAGATGGTAATAGCAAACACTCTATTCAGAACCACAAGAGGAGGGGTATACTGGGAAAAGGCTGGGAGATATAGCAAGATTTCAGTTGTATCGCATCAAGGTCGGGCTGAGATTCCAAAATCAGATACTGGATTGTAATGCATACCCAGGGCAAATGCAGACACTGATCACAATTTGATAGTGATGAAGAGTATGCTGAAGTTTAAGAGACTAGTCAGTAATAAACAATGCGTAAAAATGTGGATACTAGGCTACTAAGGAATGAAGATTTTCTGAGATTTTTTCTAAAGATACTGCGATAATGAATAGCTCAATAGGCAGTTCAGTTGAAGAGGAATGGACACCTGTAAAAAGGGTGGTCACAGAAGTTGGAGAGAAAACAACAGGTACAAGAAAGCTGACTGCAAAGAAACTATGTGTAACAGAAGAAGTACTTCAGTTGATCAACGAAAGAAGGAAGTACAAAAAGGTTCACGGAAATTCAGGAATACAGAAATACGAGTCTCTTAGGAATGAAATAAACAGAAAATGCGCAGAAGCTAAGGTGAAATGGCTACATGAAAATGTGAAGAAATAAAAAGAGAAATGTTAGTTGGAACCAATGATTCAGTATATGGAAAAGTCAAAACAACCATCAGTGAAATTAAAAGCAACGGTGGTAACATTAACAGGCCAGTGGGAATTCTGCTGTTAAATATTGAGGAGAGAGTGGATAGGTGGAGAGAACTCTATCAGGAAGAGAACTTATCTGATGGTGTGATAGAAGAAGAAACAGGAGTCGATATAGAAGAGATAGGTGATCCAGTATTAGAATCAGAATTTAGAATATCTTCGAAAGACTTAAAATCAAATAAGGCAGAAGCTATAGATAACATCCCATCAGAATTTCTAATATCATTGGGGGAAGTGACAACAAAACGATTATATCACATTGGTGTGTAGAATGTATGCATCTGGTGACATACCATCTGACTTTCGGAAAAACATCATCCACACAATTCCAATAAGGCCAGAGCTGACAAGTGTGAGAATTATCGCACAATCAACTTAACAGTAATGCAACCAAGTTGCTGACCACAATAATATACAGACGAATGAAAAAAAAAATTGAGGATGTGCTAGATAAAGATCAGTTTGACTTTAGGAAAGGAAAAGGCACAAGAGAGGTAATTCTGATGTTGCTGTTAATAATGGAAACAAGACTAAAGGAAAAACCAAGACACGTTCACAGGATTTGTCAACCTGGAAAAAGTGTTCAATAATGTAAAATGGTGCAAGACGTTCAGAATCCTGAGAAAGATAGGGATGATCTATAGAGAAAGGTGGATAATATACAATATCGACAAGAACCATGACCACGAGGGAAAAGTAAAAGTGGAGGACCAAGAACGAAGTGCATAGATTGAAAAAGGGTGTAAGATAGGGATGTTGTCTTTTGCCACTGCTGTTCAGTCTATACATCAAAGAAGCAATGACAAAAATAATTAAAAGTGAAACAGTACCAATGATAAGATTTGCTGATGATCCTTAGGGAAAGTGAAAAAGAATACAAGATGTGTTGAATGGAATGAACAGTCTAATGAGTACAGAATAAGGACTGAGACTAAATCAAAGAAAGACGAAAGAAATAAGGGTGGCAGAAGAGATAACAGCGAGAAACTGACCATCCTAAACTGTGATCATAAAGTAGATGAAGTTAAGGAATTCTGCTACCTAGGTGGCAAAATAGGGCATGATGTCGGAGCAAGGAGGAAATAAAAAGCAGACTAGCAATGGCAAAAAGGGCATTCTGGCCAAAGAGAAATCTGTTACTATCAAACATAGATCTTAATTTGAAGAAGAAATTTATGAGGGAGTATGTTTGGAGCACAGTACTGTATGGCAATAGACATGGACTGTGGCAAAACCGGAACAGAAGAGAATCAAAGCATTTGAGATATGGAGCTGCAGAAGAACGTTGAAAATTAGGTGGACTTATAAGGTAAGGAGTGAGGAGGTTCTCTGCAGAATCAGCAAAGAAAGGAATATATGGAAAACACTGACAAGAAGAAGGATCAGGATGATAGGACATCTGCTAAGACATCAAGAAATAGCTTCCAGGGCAATAGAGGGAGCTGTAGAGGATAAAAACTGAAGAGGAAGACAGAGGTTGGGATATATTCCACAAATAATTGAGGACGTAGGCTGGAAGTGCGACTCTGAGATGGAAAGGTTGGCACAGGAGAAGAGTTCGTGGCAGGCTGCCTTAAGCCAGTCAGATGACTGCTGACTTAAAAAAAAAGGATCAGTTGCAGCTATGACATGGTCTTCAAAAAGTTCAGTATCATGCAATGTTGTATGAAGCTTAACTACTGTAGGCTGATCTTTGTGATAATGATCAGGGCATGTTTGAGAACATTTTTTCCACACAAGCGCCTTATCATTTGCCGCCCCTCTCCTTCCCCCTTTTCCCCCATATAATTTCATCAATTGTGATATGCACTGTACACAGGTCTTGCAGTTGGACAAAACTGGTGCCCCTCTCAGCTTGGTGCCCCAAGCAGCTGCTACTAATTGTGGTTTCACATATAGAAATCTTGGAAGTTGTGGCGCCTTTGGCGAACGTCTCAGCTTGGTGCTCCAAACGGCATCTTTTGTCGCTTGGGCCTTATACCAGCACTGATAAAGATGATAACTGAATAGGTGAACGTCTTGTGTGAAAGGATCCAGGAGTGTTTGTCTAGAGCTGTGTATGAAAAGTGCGCATTTTGTTACCATTGTTTTAAGTGCATTTTTTTGTGTGGTTATCATGTCTGATGAAATGCGAAATAACAGGGCCAGACCCAGGGCTCAGGGTCCAAACATGTCAAAAAACCAGACCAGAAATTGGCAACAGCGAACAGTTCGGATGTGACGTTGGGCTCTCTGATTGGAGGAAGATAGCCTCAACAAATGAAAAATGAAATGTCAACCATCAAGTAATTTTAATCAGGCTATAGGTAACATGCTCTCTCTCTCTCTCTTTTTTTTTCCAACTGTTAGCATCTCATCAGTAAGTCACATGTTCTCCAGATCTGAGAGAAAAACTGATAGCTTTCCAAAGCAAGAACGTTACAGGCATTACTGTTCAAAATGATGACAAAATAAAATGGAACTGTGGCTACAGTGACTGCACACCATATCCACAAAATTAATTTTCTGACTGGACCATATACAAAAATAAAATAAGTACTGGCATACCGGCACATTCGTGATACCTTCCGTGAAACAAAGTCCAGTGCTGTGGACCACACAGTGTACATTACATGAGTTCCTTTCTTCAGAAATAGGGCCTACCACGGTATTTACGTGTCAGAGTTGCATACACGAATTACTGGATTCTTTCAGTATCTGCATACTCTGGTAATACCCACTTCCCTTGCATCTATACTATTAATACTGAAATAACAAGCAACACAAATATAATTAATGTGTGTAACTCAAAATACCATATAGCTTGACTGTTCCATCCTCAGTCTTTCAACTCCTGGTCCATAAAGCTCGTGAAGTAAACAATTAATGATTGTTCTCTTTCCAGAACCAGAGGGGCCATGAATAAGTAAATGTGGAAAATCTCCTGCCAGCACCTGCAAAAATTACAAATCAACTTTTAATTTATAGATTTCTATCCAAACACAAATTCATCAAAAATATTTTTTTAAAACAGGTAATTACAAAGGCTTGACAATCTTGCTATACGCATAAATACCAATGGAATCATTCCTGGTTATGAACACAACATTTGTACAATTGAAAGTGAAGTATTAAAGTGAAAATAAATCCCAAAAGTTACATTTTTTTGATATAGCTAGACCTTAATAGGAGCAACATACATCTAAGATTTAATAAATCAAGCTGTGTTCATTTATTACTAAAAAAAATAAAAAGTTAATGCTACACAGGTAACTCAGGAAAGTGAAGCTAATGCACATATATTGGAGTGTCTTTTAATATCTGTTGATTCTTCAGGATAAACAAACTTGTATTACTTACATAAAGTACAAGGGGAAGTATTTATGAAAATGTATCTGACATTAAATAAATTTACACTAACTAATACAAAATAAGGTATGTTCTGTTGTGTAGTGACAAATTTATGAATAAATGAAGAGCACTCCAAAAACTAATTTAGTTTAGAAGATTTAATTCCATTTCAGCAAATGCTAACCTTTTCTTAGAATGTAAAGGATGCATTACTTGGGAAATGTCACCTTTACTAGTAACATCTTTTTCTGAGCATACAAATTTATTTCCTACCCTCTTAATGAATTTAACTTTTTCGCATTCTTTACTAAAATATTGTTCAACAAATGTGTGTAAATGTTCTCATTCAGATTCTAGTTGAACACAACCCACTGACGAAAAGACAGTGAAAGGTTTGCATCATTGCAACTATTAATGAAGGAGTTTATGGGTGTTTCTTCTTGACCACTCTGATCTGTAATAGGTTTGAAATGGAAGTGTGAGCCAGCTTCTACAGGCAACAGGCATATTTCCCGATAGTGCTGACACTATGAAGCTGACGAGTGTTTGAGACATAATCCGTATCATTTCAGGCAGGGGGGTTACCTTCATAGTCTCAGATGTTATTGAATTTAGCATATGTTAAAATTCAGGAGTAAGAAAGAAACACATATTTTTTGTTTTCTCCAAAAAAAATCTTGCCTCCAGATGACACTGCAAATACCATTTTGAAGTTGCAAATTTTGGATTTTTTTTTTTAATGCTGTATCTCTGTAACAGTTCTAGATATTTGGTTACATTTTTTTTTTATTTGAAAGATAATTGCTTATTGATTACAATGGTATCCTCCATTTGGATATATCTGTCAATGTTCTTTTACTGTCACCTTTTGAATTTTTTAATAATTTGCAGAAAAAAATTTCTTTTTTTCAAAAATGCCTTTCCAGAAAAGTCAGATTATTATTCTGTTGATTAATGCCATGTAGTACTACAATCTCTGTAAAGGAGAGCTTCCACTTTTAAGTTGGACAGACTTTATTTTAAAAAATCATTCTTTTTAACTTTCAAGGGTAATGGATGTATTCACTGAAGTTGTTTCTTACTAGGCTAATTTCTTTGTTACAATGATTATTTCTATTGTCTTTGTTGCAGTTATTTGTTTTCACTTTCATTGTTGCAGATACTTCTTACACTTCATTGTAGTTTCTTGTCAGTTTCTTTGTCATGATTGTTCATTGCAGGTTTATGTTTTGTAGTTGTCCAATGCTAATTTGTTTACTGAAGAGGCTTCTAAGAAATCTGAGACCATCCAGTGAGTTCTGTGTTTTCATGAGGAATTTGCCAGTAGCAGTATGTTTTGTGAAAAAGACTGTTTGAAATGTCTTCTAACTGGGGCCACAGGAAAGTGAAGTGTGCTGACTATTCGCATAAAAAAAAAAAAAACTTACATGTTTTGGCAGTACAACAGCAATGATAGTATCTCAACAAGGTGAAGCCTCCCATAGTGCAGATGATGCAGATTTTGCATCAATGGAGGAAGAATTAAAGACCCTGAATCAGTCAACTACAGAGGTAGGTGCTAGTCCTGTTAAGAAACAGTGGTCAGTGAAGTTGGGTCATAAGCTCTATGCATCAAGAAAGCACAGATAAATGACTAAATCTATGAATGAATATGAGCCGTAGTAAAGTTAGCTTTGTAAAGCGCACCACAGCGCATAGTGTGAAGCAGTTGCCCTCCGTTTTCTGGCGGTGGCACCTTTGTCGCAATTGAAGGCTTCGGTGTCTCCCTCTATCAGGAAAGGGGAAAAGTGGGCTGTTCGTGTGGGTTTAAGAAGTGGCTGTATGGGCTCTTGTAGAGAGTTGGCAGTCGGGGCATCAAGAAGCAATTTCTCTCTGGTGCTAGAGGGACAGCACGCAGATCACAGTATCAGTGTAAGCAACGCGAGCAGCGGCTCCATGGTATGGGGCGTTAACTGCTCGTCGTGAAAGGAATCTTCCTGAGCGTGGGTCCGCAAGGGGCCTAATCTGCAGTTCGGCCGTATGCCGTCGACCAGCGAGGAGGTTCTGAAAATCGGCGCACATTCCTCCGTCCGTTGATACGGTTGGCAGCGGGCGGCTCAGCAGAGCATTTGGAGGTGCTTCATTGGTTCAGTCCTGGGAATCTTAACACACCAGAAGTTGAGTATTGATTGTTAACAGATTTATGAAGTTTAATTGAATTCAATTTACTTATTCTTGTTAATTATAGCAGCCGTATTTTTTGGGGGGTTTCCCACCATTCATTCTCGTCTGCCCACCTGCGGGAAGGTGGTAATATTAGAAAGGGTGGTCCATTTTTGAGGACGAAAGAGGGGGGGGGGGGGGGAGGTCAGAGTAAATCTGTGGTTCAGATTGCTGCTTTCCCCTCCCAGCTTACCTACAGGTTTATTAGACTGTTAACCTCTGCCATGTCTGTGAAAGTCTAAGACCATTGACTGTATCTTCAAAAATGCAAGGCCTGCCATAACTAATATTACTAGACTCACGTGTAAAAGGTACTCTAAGAAAGAATAAAAAAATCCTTTTGCCTCGTGGTAAGAACTAGTCAATTGCATAACGAATTCCTGCTCATCTGGAAGCTGTAACTTACATAAATTTGTGTTTATGTATATTTGGCTATAATCTAGCAAGGTTAATGTACGCCGTAGTGAATTCTTTTATATTGTTTCTAGTCAGCAAAAACTGTTGTGGTTTTCCAATTCAGTACCTTCTAAGGCTTTTACTCAACGTGCTTATGTGTTTTATACAGGTAGGCCTAGTTGGTTATTAGTGTGTTTTCTTGCCATGCAAAAGTTTGCCATTTCATTACAGGTAGAAATTGTTGCCTTGAAAGGAGAATGTTGTAAAAGTTCGCAAGTCCTACCTGGTGAGCGTGTGTGTTTGCCATAAGTTACCTGGCAGAAAATGGTAAAATTTGTTTTTTTATATATTTTGGAAATGTTCATGTTATTAACTGTGAATGTCCCCCCGCATGCATGACTCATGCATTTTGGTTTTTCTATTTTGAAAACTTTTGTAAACAGGATTGTCTTTATATGTTGCAGACAAGTTAGACTCTGTGCCATTTAATGAATGGAGTGAAATTCACCTGTAATTTAGCTGAGCTCGAAATATTATACAGCATCATGTTGTATACGTTAAATTGCTTGCCTGTACTTGCCTTTGACTGGCGTGAAAATTTTTATAATAATTTAATAGTCCTTTCCTATCGTAAATTGCGACTTATTTGTTAAATGATTGTTGGTCTTTTTTTTAATATCGTAAAGTCTTGCACCAAATTTGAATAAAGAGTGTTATTGAAAATTGTGTGTAATTTCACCAGATGTTCCTTGGCACCTACTTCCACTTTACATTTTGCGTATTGATTGAGATTAATAACCTTTGGTGAACCAGTAGTAAATTTACAGTTCAGAATACACTACAGCAAAACTGAACACACTCTTCAAAGTAGAAATTCCACCTTCAGGAGAAAATTAACCAAAGAACTCTTGCACCTCTTGCCAGGAATTTTCCACAAATATCAATTGAAAAGATGCAAGTTTTATTTATTTATTTATTTATGCATTTATTTTACCTGGCAAGATTAGGGCCTTCAGGCCCTCTCTTACACCTAACCAGGCATACTCAGATTCAACAAATTTCAGTTTCTACAGAACATTAAGGACATATAACATGTTATACAGTATTAATGTTACAGAAAAAAAAAAAAATAGAGATTATAAAAGTAGTACAATGATAATTATAACAATCAAAAAATAATTATAATAATCAAGAATAATAATTATAGTAATGACTATGTATAGGAAAGTAAACATATTTTTTTCTTTTATGAATGTCAGTCCTATTGTTAGTTGGGAATTTTCTCGTTATATTCTTGCAGCTTGTGAGTTATTCTCATCAAGCAGAGACATAAGACGATAGAATGGGGTGAAAGAGATATAGAAGAGGTAGATAGGTTAGAGGAAGAGAAACAGAATGGTAAAATTCGAAGCTATGATGGAGAGGAGAAAGAAAAAAATGAGAGGGGCACAACAATGGTGGCTATACCGTCCCTAATATGTAAGTCTTGAGTTCCCTCTTGAATGTTAAGTGGTTCTGGATAAGACGCAGATCACAGGGGAGCGCGTTCCATAGTCGTATGGCTGAGATGGAGAATGACACAGAGAAAGATTTTGTGTTATGTAAAGGTACAGCCAAGATGCTAGACGTATCCGATCTGGTATTGCGGTATTGGAAGATCAAAATTTTACACACTACAACCTAAGTGGGTAGTTCCACACCCACCTCGAGATGTCTTTCTATGTGTGTACTGCGCGAATTTTAAACTTTGTGTGGTAACTTTGGAGAACTTACTGGAGCACGTGACATATGACACCTTGGTTGGGAGTGTGAAGTCATTAGTAGTATGAGATGTAAAGTGAGAGACTTGTTTTTTTCAAGAATGTGGTGACTGCCCTGTAAAGGGAGGACTGTTTTTACAGACACTTGGCCTGGAAGATATAGCAGATGACTGCAGAAATTACACATGTGACATGGGAGGAAAATAAACTAATTAAGAAAACTGTTGCCTTTTAGAGTTTCATTGATGAGTTTGGTAAATGGTCAGTGAAAGCATCTGAAGAAATTGCAACAATAGCAGGGTCGACAGAAGCGTCCGATCCCACGCGTCGGTTTTGACCCGTGACGTAAGGGTGTTGTCGTGTGTGACGTCATGACGGCGCGGAGTTTGGTTTGATCTCCAGTTCTGTTTTATCTTATTTTGTTTACTTTTCTGATCTGTTCGTTCTATCTCGTGAGATTTTTTTTTTTTTAATTTAAAAACGCTTATTACTTATTTTAATTATCTGTTTCTCCAATTTCTGTTTCAGTTTATTATATTTGTCTTTCTGATCTGTTCGTTCTATCCCGTGAGATTTTTTTTTTTTTTTAAGACAAAAAACACTAATCAGCTACTGAAGCATCTTTATCTTCTATGGGTTGCAGGGGTTACGACCCCTGGGGAGGTGGGTGGGTATTCATGCATGGCTGTCTTCACTTACACGTTGTAGCTACGCAAGGCGTCTAAATTTGTTTATATTTAGTTTGCCCCCCCCCCCCACCCAAAACACCCCATTTCCCGCGCTTGTCCCATTAGTGTCATTAGGCTTCTTGTGGAAAGTGTGTGTGTTTGTTTTTGTTTCCGCCATATTTGTGACGTCATGGGTCAAAGCAGACGGGCGGGATCGGACGCTTCCGTATTTCCCAATAGCACATTGCTGAAGCGAAAGGGTGTGGACTCAGCACATGCTTTGCTAGAAATGTGCAAAATTCTTCAACTGCAAACAGGGGCAGAGACCATCATCATTATTTCTGATGGCGTTCCTACTCATTTTAAAAATCGTTACCAGCTGTTTGAATTGAGTAAGTCACTTCTGCCAATTGACTGGGTACACAGTGCTGGTGGTCATGGGGGGTGGCACTGATGATGTACGAGGCCTGCTGAAGCACCATGCTACAAAACAATATCTTTCCACACCAAATACAGCTGTGATTCAGAATGCTGAGGATTTTATGAGAGCCGTGAAATCTTACACATCCACAGCCCTCATTCTTTTGTCCAAAGAGGAAATCACATTAAGTCCATGAAAAAAAAAAGAATGGTCCACAAACTACTACTGAGAAAGGAATTTAGAGGACACATTTTTGGACTCAAAGTGATGGACAAATTCATATTGCATACACTATAAAGAGCAAAAAAGAAGAAATTTTATTTGTTCGGCCAACACCTCAGAAACAGCAGGATAATATTCAGATTCACAACCTGAGAAGGGGGATGTTTGTAGTGTGTGTGTATTACTGTGACTGGTGGATTGCAGAGATTATAAACACCAGTTACGAGTTAAACGAAACTGTAGTGAACTTCATGCTACCACATGGATCAGCTGCTGGATATAGGTTTCTAACAGAAGAACAGCAACAACGCCATCAGTGCTCACTTCCTGTTCACAATGTTTTGAAGATTGTATGTGCTCCAGTTTCTATTGGTTCAACAATAAGGCATCACTCTACATCAAAGGAAGATACTGAAGCAGTGGAACACATTTTTAGTTCACCGACTGGCTAATTTTAGTACAAAACAGAGTGCAAAGAATTTTTGTAAATTGAAACCCTCAAGTCTGCAGACCTTTCACATACATTTTGGAACCATTTAAATTACTTGAAAAATGAGTCTCTTACTCATCTTTCAAAACTAAAATTATGTTAAATAAGGCTAGGTTTTGTTTTTTTTGAGCCTGTCAACTGAAAATGTGGTAATAAAACAGGTTTTATGCATGGCAAAAATTTCAATTGTTAATAAAACATGTCCAACCTAAAAGTGGAAGCCCTCCCTTTCAGGGAATGTAGAACTATATGGTACTAAACAGAAAAAAAACTTCAAAATTTTATGGATTGGTATTTTGAAAAAAAAATTCTACAAATTATAAAAAAGTACAGAATGTTATAGTAAATGAACTTTGACAGGTAAGTCCATATGGAGGATTTCTTTGTAATCATAAAGCAATTACCTTTTAAAAAAAAAAAGAAAAAAATCTAGAACTTAACAGAGATTTTAAATTTTTTCCAAAATTCACATCTTCAAAATGGTATGTGTTTTGTCATCTTTGGAGGGCAGTATTTCGAAGCAGAAATTTTTTTCGGAGAAAACAAAAAAATACATGTTCTCCACTCAGTCCTTCATTTTAACATGTGCTAAATTCAGTACCATCTGAGACTATGAAGGTAAGATTTTTTCCTACCGTGTCTGAACTGATCTGGACTACGCCTTAAAATAGATGAGATATCACACCAATACTGCTGTAACTTGTCAGCAAGGGTGTTTACCTCCTAAGCCACAACTTCTGTTGTATTAACTTCACCAGTTATAGATTTTGCTCAGTGTACAAATGATGTGTAATCAGTAATGATAATCTGTCTATCTTTCAGACACTGCTACACTTGATACTTCACAGCATTCCACCAATACCATCAGCATCTATTTTTCCATTGAATGTACAAGGGAACTACAAATTTAATACAAGATTATGGTCTTCTTGTCTGGATGTTATATTAGCTAATGAATACCACTGTCTGAAATGTTGGCAAGTGCCATCAGAGAACATTCCCACCATTTTAAGAATAGGAAATTTACCTTTTAGGAAATGGGTATTTTCTGATTAAAAGAACCCAGCCTACAGCTAGCTTATCATGCTGCAGATAATCAGATGCAATAGCATATGAAACTGGATCAGTAGCTGTGTAACTCACTGCTGTATTAACGGTGATTTCCTTACTCCAGTGTGTGCTCTGCACCTCATCCTAATGAGCAAAATACTATTTAAAACAGTCTCAGCTTTTGTCATTTCAAAGAAGGTACCTTGCCTATTTTTGATAACACCGGGTATAAGAAACTTCAGTACTTTTGCTCTCCAAAACTTTGAAAACATCATCTAGAGAACCTTCCTATACCACTTTAACCGCTCTTCCTATTATTCATGCTTCTTTAAATTTTCACACATATGGAAATATGCCAAATATCATTTTAAAAATGTTTTAGAATTCTTGTTTAATGAGAGAAAAATCAAAGTGTTTCATACATAACAGCATTTCCAGCCACTGTGGTGTGTTGTAAAAATTTTTTAAACGAAATTCTATCTATCATAGACTAAATACAAGAGCATAATAATTTTTATTTCATTACATATAAAATACTACATTCTCAGCAAACTTTTCGGTTTAATTTATTTTGGTTGTTATAGCCTATTAAATCAATTCTTTAAACTATTTTCTTTTTTTAAAAAAAACGGAAATATGATTGAAAATTGTTTGGATGTGTCCAAATGATACATTGAAAACAATGAAATACACCTTGTAGCAAAATTTATGAATTTTTCTTCACTTTATTTGAATAAGTCTTCATCAGTCCTCTTTCAGCGAAAATATAAAATGTATATAAGTATAGTGTGAGTTTTCGTACAATTTCAGAAACTATACATTTTCACTTCTGACTTGATATATACGTACACAACATCTACTGAATTTCAAAATTTTCCATTTTGGTTTCACCTTTCATGGAATTATCCCAATGTATGGAATAGCAGTTGTGCTACACGTTACTGACAGAGCATAAGCACTGCTTCATAAAGCAGAAACATATATTTCAACACAATAACACTTTGTCAAACTTTATGCATAAGCATGGTGTTTGCCTACTCCGAAATATTTTTTTCTATTGGCCAACTGTGAACAGAGGTATGCAAAATTTGTCAAGGTACAGACAGATCAGTCGTACTGTACAGTTGAATGTCAAAAAGTTGGCAGTTACATTCTTGGCTTGTGTTAAACATTTTTTGAGGGTCTAAAATACAGTTTTCAATGTAGGCCTACACACGTAGGAGCCTCGTATGGAATTCAGATGTACGTTTCCTAACACTGAAACGCACAGTTAAAAGTTACTGCCGTTATGCTAAATAAAAAACACACTTGCTGAAAACTCGCAAACCTTGTGTACTTACAAGATTTTTCAGTTTCTTCATCAAATCTTTATGATATCGCAGATCAGCTATGTCCCGAGGACGATACTTATCAACGAGAAGACCGTAGTTCGTCATATCTAGTTTGTTTTGATATAACACAAACACAAGGAAAAGTTTAATCCAAATTTTCCTAATCTTTTTTTGTTTGCTTTTCACTTAGTAACCTGTCAAGTGTCAACATAACCAAAAGTTTCGCGCCATATTCATAAATTGCCAAAGATTATTGACGTGCGAAGCTCTTACTACAAGTGTAGTGATATCTGCCAGATACAATCGATGAAGAGCAGTGTTAAATATCATTCTCCATCGCCTTGGGGATAGGTTAGGTTACCTGGTCTCCGGCTTTAGCCGGACATGTCCGATATTTACAGGCAAGTCCGCCAAATACCAAATATACATTGTTCCGGCCTGTCTGGCTTTTGTTAGGCTGTTTGGCGATGAATTAAGGCCCCTTCAACGCTAATGACGTAAAAGCTGGGAATTAGTATAAGGAGCAATAAAGAGGTATAAGATACCATAAGGATATATGGATGTACCAATTAATGCTATTACTTTGTCTGTGTCATATTTTTCTTCATAGGCCGAACGAGCCTAGCACTTACAATGTCACAATCACAGTACGCGTAGAGCGACCGAAACAAAGTAGAAATACCGATCAACCGAGGTCAACACGCTTCGCCCTGCTACGCTGACGCGCTCCTCCTACTCGGTGACATTACTATTGAAATAACCAAAATTATCGAAAATATTGCTTGATGAATAGCTTCTAGATTGTTTTAACACAAGATTATCTCAAGAAGAAAACTAAGCAATCCAGAGGACTGAGCACTTACTTGGTATCATAACTCCCAAATTATGAGGCTGTTTACTGATATTTTCAGTTTAAGTTCGTTTAAGGTTGATCTCACAAAAAGCTGACGGTAATTGATTATTATTAAACGACAGAAATTATCTGACATATTCTATTTCTATTTTAAATATTTAGGGCAACTTTTAGGGTAAAATGTCTCGCTAAAGATAAGTCGGAGTTCGGTTTTTGTATTTTTAAACCTGACAACTCTACTTGCACACGACCTCAACGAGGCACAGCATCGTTTTAGAAAATGTAGGTCGACTAGCACAGCCGTAGTTGCTGATATTATATAGGCGTTTGAAGAGCAAAGAGATGTCTGTGGTGTTTCCATTGACTTTTCGAAGGCATGTGACTGTGTATGTCACGACAGACTATCGCACATATTAAACTGATATGTTATCAGATACATGGCATCTGACATGATAAAATCATACATGGAAAACAGAGATCAGTGTATAGAAATAGTCTTATAACATTTAGTATACCTCATGAATCAATTCTCGGACCTCTTATTTTCATCCTGTATGTAAACAATATGATAATAGCAGTAGGTGACTACATAGTAACGTTTGTGGATGACAGTGCACTCAGTGCAAAAGATGACTCAGTAGACGAACTGCAATCAATTGCCTCTATAAATTGGGGGAAGGTTAATAATTATCCCAGAGAAAACAATACAGCTAAATCTCTCCTGTCAACAGTTAACAGAAATACAGCCCAGCTAAGCTTATGACATGCAACAGACTGCCGCTCAATGCAGTAAACCTAACATCCTCATAGTTCAGAACAGAACTCCCCAGGCTATGTCGTCGAAATATACTTGAAACTTCGAAACCATGAATGAACTGCGTCAGAAATTTAAACTGATCCCAGCTCCTCCAACAAATGAGAAGGTTGCAGATAAAAAGTAACTGTGATCAAATACCTAACTTGGGTTGTCAGCATCAAAGAATTGATTTTGCTGCAGTTGCTGTACAAACCAATAATAAATCGACTTCCTGGAGGTACAACAGTGTGTGTCGTTTAGAATCGATTACATGTTAACTGATCAGCACAGATGACACATCGATACTTCATGCAAAATTGGGTACACTACAGTGATTCTGCATGAGCCTTATACAGGGTGTTACAAAAAGGTACGGCCAAACTTTCAGGAAACATTCCTCACACACAAAGAAAGAAAATATGTTATGTGGACACGTGTCTGGAAACGCTTACTTTCCATATTAGAGCTCATTTTATTACTTCTCTTCAAATCACATTAATCATGGAATGGAAACACACAGCAACAGAATGTACCAGCGTGACTTCAAACACTTTGTTACAGGAAATGTTCAAAATGTCCTCCGTTAGCGAGGATACATGCATCCACCCTCCATCGCATGGAATCCCTGATGCGCTGATGCAGCCCTGGAGAATGGCGTATTGTATCACGGCCGTCCACAATATGAACATGAAGAGTCTCTACATTTGGTACCGGGGTTGCGTAGACAAGAGCTTTCTAATGCCCCCATAAATGAAAGTCAAGAGGGTTGAGGTCAGGAGAACGTGGAGGCCATGGAATTGGTCCGCCTCTACCAATCCATCAGTCACCGAATCTGTTGTTGAGAAGCGTACGAACACTTCGACTGAAATGTGTAGGAGCTCCATCGTGCATGAACCACATGTAAAGGCACATGTTCTAGCAGGACAGGTAGAGTATCCCATATGAAATCATGATAACGTGCTCCATTGAGCGTAGGTGGACGAAACTAAAATGAGCTCTAACATGGAAATTAAGCGTTTCCGGACACATGTCCACATAACATCGTTTCTTTATTTGCGTGTGAGGAATGTTTCCTGAAAGTTTGGCTGTACCTTTTTGTAACACCCTGTATAGGTTTTACTGCAATGACATAATTGCTAAAAGAGAAAATGTAAAGAACTGCAACGATTTTTGACAGGTAACACTGAAGCAATTGTGAAATAAAATTACATTACGTAATATATGAAATTCCTTATAAATCAGTCTCATTCAGAATGAAAATAGCCATATATATAATTATAACGAGACGTATTACATTTTAGTGGGTTATTCGTAAAATACACTACTTTCATTCTTCCTAGCATGTTTCATAGCTTTTAAAAAAGTGTACTTCATTGCAGTGAAACAATCTTTTCAAAGTCGAGTCTGGCAGATAGGATACGTTTTGCAGTTTTATAGTTACACTCGCATTTTAATTGAACTCTGTTCTTTGTTTTTTTAATTATATATCATCAATACTGATCATTACTGAATTCTTTCTGATGTATACCTTCAAATTACTTCTGTTTTAGAAGAAATGGTAACAAGTGATGGCAGCAAAAATATAAAAATTTTAAGGGAATAGTATGGTTTTAAACGTTCCTACCAATTACAGTGCATACACAAGGAATAAGGAAAACATTGTACAGTTCCCAAATTACAGCATTACTAATATTGTTCACATTTGGCTACGTTTAGGATTGTTGTTGACATGCTATTAGATTTTCAGTTAATTATTGTGAATGGGAAGCTGTTGGCAACAATTATTTTAAAGAAGTGGTAAGGTCCTAAGTGATACATTTCACACAGCCCCACCAAGTCAAGGTTTGAACAGCTAAAAGTTGGACGATACATTTGAAGCTTATTCAAGTAACAGCAGGCAGGTACAATTTTACTTTTCTTTATATAATTTACAAGTGATGAACACAATACGTATTTTACATAATCAGAACATCACTGGCACAAACATTTCAGTGAAATTTTACTGTTTGAACAAAAAAATGGTTTGTATTCTTGTAAACTTGACACTAAATTGCCAAACACATGGGTATATGTATCATTAAGCATTACATGAGTTGTATTATTCTTTAAGACAAAGTACATACTTAAATATGATAACTAGTGTTGTTTTGTGTATTTAAGTTCACAGGTAACAATGCAATATGCTTGTAAGTAACAAGCAATAATCTTTACAAATATCTTATACACAATTCTAAACACATACCACTGTATCAAAGTCATTTCAATGTGGTAATGAGTACAAATGTTGGAGAACAAATTACTTATACAAATGTAGTTTACATATTATAGGAGAAGTAATTATTATTTAGATATAGATGTCACAGGCAGTTCAGTTTCTGCTGCTAAAGAATATGTTTTTTCTTCAATCTTTGATGACTGAGGAGAGAGAAGTCAAGATTCAAGTTCGACTTTAGTCACTGATCATTAGTAACATATTTCAGTACTCAAGAGTTTTACACAGTTTTTTAAGTTTTTTATTTGCTCAAGAGGCAGGTATAGTGATCCTACTTGACAATCCCAACTAAAACTTAACTTCAAAAAAGTTTACCCTTATATTACAATAATCAAGTCCCTTGCTAATAAAGTGTCTAAACCATTTGTTTAGACATTTATGAAGTACATTTCTCATTTAAAAAATATGACCCATAAGCAAAACAAACAAACACAAACAAACATGTGTGTGTGTGTATGTGTGTGTGTGTGTGTGTGTGTGTGTGTGTGTGTGTGTGCAATTTCAATTCCAGTTATTAAACTATGTTCATACTTTAACAGGTAAGTTTTCTCGTTAAATCCTAATATTTCCTCCTTCAAAATGCTGCTGTTGCATAGTCAAATTCATTATTTTAAATTGGAGAAAATTTTTCCTACCATAGGCAAAACTCAAACCTCTAGTTACCTATGTCATTATGATCATTAGTTTTGATCAGAAATAGCTCAAGTCAAATGAGACTTTACTTCTTTCAGTAGGAACCTTCCATCATAGTCACTATCTCAATCAGCACCGACAGAAAACACTTAAAGCCTTTTCCTTTTCCACTTAATATTTCTATACTCTCTTGGTGCAGTGAGAAATGCATAACTGCAATAACATGCTTTAGGCAAGTTTGTATTATGCAAGAAAAATCATCAAAATTAGACTTCAGAGTTTATCTGCAGCTCAGGCATGAACTATTAACATTAAGGGAATCCAACTTCCACAAGTAAATGTAAAGTTTTTAAGGCATGTGTGCAAATTATGTTGCAGTACCTCTATTTAAAATTTTCATTCATCACTCACAATTGTGTATCTTCCCAGATATCGTAACAATTTTTTCAGTGCTACATGGAAAGTTATTTCTTATTAAATTCTATATGTCTATATAGCAAATCATGAATATGTGTGTTGATACGTGTAATAGTTCTTCATTCTCTCACAACAGTAAAAACATCTCAAGTTATAATAATAGTAATAATAATAATAATAATAATAATAATAATAATAATAATCATAGTGTTATCAAACATATGTATGCAAGGTTCCACGTATCACATCACATAAATATTATTAGAAAATTACTTCTTTTGTAAAGCAATTATTTCTTTAGAGTTACAAAGTCCATAGTAACTGTAAGTAAAATCTCCTCACTTCAATATATCGTTGCTCTTAACTTCAGTATTAGTAAATCTTTGTAGCTGATCATAGTAAGAAAATAAGTACATCATCACATTTTATGTTTCATCTATTGTCCTCAGGGAAGTGTAATGGGACCACTGTTGTTCTCTATAAACATAAATGATTTGGCAGACAGGGTGGGCAGCAATCTGCAATTGTTTGCTGATGATGTCATGGTGTATGGTAAGATGACAAAGTTTAGTGACTTTAGGGCGATAGAAGATAATTTAAAAAAATTGGGCATTAAGTTGCAGTGTGATAAGAGGTGGAATGAGCATGTGAGAACTGTGTTAGAGAAGGTAAGTGGTTGGCTTTGGTTTATTGAGAGAATTCTACAAAAGAGTGGTTCACCCATAAAAGAGACCACATGAAGGACGCTAGTTCGACCTATTCTTGAGTGCTGCTCGAGTGTTTGAGACCTGTACCAGGTCGGATTGAAGGAAGACATCGAAGTAATTCAGAGCCGCCCAGCTAGATTTGTTGGCAGTAGGTTCAAACCAACATGTAGGTGTTACAGAGATGCTTCACGAACTCAAATGGATGACCCTGTAGGGAAGGCAACATTCCTTTTCAAGAAACACTACTGAGAAAATCTAGAGAACCGACATTTGAAGCTGACTGCCGAAAGATTCTACTGCAACCAACATAGTTTGCACATAAGGACCATGAAGATAAGCTATGAGAAATTAGGGCTCACACGGAGGCATACAAGCAGTCATTTTTCCCTCACTATGTTTGCGAGTGGAACAGGAAACAAAATGACTAGTAGTGGTGCAGGGTACCATCCGGCATGCACCGTGTGGTAGCCTGCAGAATATCTATGTAACTGTAGATGTAGATGACATGGACCGTCGAGCATTGCGGATACTGGTTGTTAAGTAGCCCATGAAATCACCAGAAGTCACTCATGATTTTCAAAATGTTACCAGCAGTCCAGCTAGCAGAATGACTGTGCATAGGGAGTTAGGAGGAAGGAGTACAATGGTCGCGCACCTCCCCATAAACTCCCACATTTCTGTAGTCAAAACTAAGGGACATTTGAGGGGTTGTAAAGAGCAGTGTCACTTGACAATGGATGACTGAAAAGGAGTGACTTGAAGTCATGAATCACACTATACTCTGTGGTAGCCTGATGGAGGGGATTGGGTTAGGCGAATGCTTGGAGAACGTTACCTGGCATCATTATATGTTGCACTAGCAGTGAAATATGGATTAGGTGATATTCATAGTTAAGATGTGATCCCTTATTGCGCTTAATAAAACACTAAATGTGGAAGAATATGAACACACTTTACAGTACTGTCTACATCGTGTAGTAGAGGAACACTTCGGAGACGATGACTATTTGTATCAGGATCATAAGGCAGCATTTGTGATGCAGTAGGTCGTAGAAAATAAGATTCCTAAAATGGACTGGTCTGCACAGAGTCCTGACCTGATCCCAATGCAACAATCGTAGGAAGAGTTAGAACGATGACCTCGCACCATTTCCCAGCATCATCCTACTTCTGATGTTACATTTTAAATATTGGTAAAACATGTATAAACATCACTTTTAATTTCAGAAAGGTTGTCATTAAAAATTTTAGTTGATTCATCTACTTTCTTATTCATAACTGTATTTCATTTTTTACTATTAAATGCAGTATTTTGAAATTTTTATCATTATTTGCAATTTATGAATTAGGGTTGTTTCTTACTTTTGTGTCCTAACCTCCAATCCCTCAATCCCATTACTGACTTTGTGATGATCATTTCCAAAACTTATTTTAAACTAACAATATTATTCTCAAGCTTTTTTGTTTTTTTTTCTACAGTTCACCTTACTTTGATTTTAATTTTAGTTAAGTCTTTTTTTTTACTACCTTCAAAGCTTCTCTTGCGTCTTAGCATACTCTTCTAGGTTACCAAACCTGTCATTAACATGTTTACTCTGTTTTTCTAAGATTTCTTTTATTAAATTCGCTAATCTATCCAGCAAACTATTGCTACTACTACAGTTCATGCCTTCTCTCTTCTCAACGCCAAGTACACCACTCACTTCATGGTCTACTGACTCTTCCTCAGACACTACACTACTGAATTTCATGAGTGTGCTCTTCTACATCCTTCTGCCATCTTTAATTCACGTTTTCAACATTTACATCATTTATGTGTCCCAAAGTATTTAATTACTCAGAAATATCACCACTCAAAACATAATTTAAAAAATAAATTGCATCATAACCAAAAAGTTTTTCACACACCAAACACTCACTGTCACTCTGAAGAAAAGAAGAAACAATTGTTGAATTACCTTATTGCAGGTGATGATGTTACTGATGGCTCAGTTGCATGATGTTGTAGTTTGTTGTATTCACAACTAAATTTTGGGTCGTATTTTTCTCCAGACAGTTTTTTGTTTTTTGTTGTTGTCTTCTTTGTCCAAATTTTTTTCACGTCTTGCGTGTTCTAAATACACTATGTGATCACAAGTATTCAGACACCTGGCAGAAAATGACTTACAAGTTCGTGGCGCCCTCTAACGGTAACGCTGGAATTCTATATGATGTTGGCCCACCCTTAGCCTTGATGATAGCTTCCACTCTCGCAGGCATACGTTCAGTCAGGTGCTGGAAGGGTTCTTGGAGAATGACAGCCTATTCTTCGCAGAGTGCTGCACTGAGGAGAGGTATCGATGTCCGTCGGTGTCGGGTAACCACTCCGCCACAGGCCATGCATTATGAACAGGTGCTCGATCGTGTTGAAAGATGCAACCACCATCCCCAAATTGTTCTTCGACAGTGGAAAGAAAGAAGGTGCTTAAAACATCAATGTAGGCCTGTGCTGTGACAGTGCCACGCGAAACAACAAAGGGTGCAAGCTCCCTCCATGAAAAACATGACCACATCATAACACCACCGCCTCCGAATTTTACTGTTCACACTACGTACGCTGGCAGATGACGTTCACTGGGCATTCGCCATACCCACACCCTGCCATCGGGTCGCCACATTGTGTACCGTGATTCGTCACTTCACGAACGTTTTACCACTGTTCAATCGTTCAATATTTACGCTCCTTACACCAATCGATGCGTCGTTTGGCATTTACTGGCGTGATGTGTGGCTTATGAGCAGCCGCTTGACCATGAAATCCAAGTTTTCTCACCTCCCCCCTAACTGTCGTAGTACTTGCAGTGGATCCTGATGCAGTTCGGAATTCCTGTGTGATGGTCTTGATAGATGTCTGCCTATTACACATTACGACCCTCCTCAATTGTCGTTGGCCTCTGTCAGTCAACAGACGAGGTCGGCCTTTACACTTTTGTGCTGTACATGTCCCTTTACGTTTCCACTTCGGAAACAGTGGATTTAGGGGTGTTTAGGAGTGTAGAAATCTCGCTTACAAGTACACAGTGACACCCAATCACCTGACCATGTTAGATGTCCTGAGTTCCGCAGAGCGCCCCATTCTGCTCTCTGACGATCTCTAATGACTGCTAAGGTCGCTGATATGGAGTACCTGGCAGTAGGTAGCAGCACAATGCACTTAATACGAAAAACGTATGTTTTTGGGGTTGTCCGGATACTTTTGATCACATCATGTATGTAATTGAAAAATACTTGAAACTTCAAAACTATGTTAGCACCCTGGTCACAGATTTACATTGATCCCAGCTGCTTCACCAGATGAGGAGTTTCCAAATAAAAAGGGATCTGTTCTTTGACTGGGATTAAATACTTAACTTGTGTTGTCAGCTTCAAAGAGCTGATCTTGCTCTAGTTGCTACAGAAAACAAGAATAAATCGACTTTCTGGAGGTACAAATACTGACCAAGTGGGTTGTAATGCTCACATTAATTCGTGCCACACTTTGTTTTGAGGTTCAGTTTTGTTTATTTCGGACCGTAACTGTACAAAGTTGGCACAGTGTGTGCCATTTAGCATACATGTTAACTGATTTGCACAGGTGCCATATCGTTACTTCAGGCAAAACTGGGCGTACAACAGTGATTTCACACGAGACTTATACAGGTTTTACTACAATAATATAACTGTTGCCAGATACGTAATTATAATAAGACATATTACTTTTTAGTGGATGATTCGTAAAATACAAAATATGTATTCTTCCAAGCATGTTTTCTAGCTTTCATAAAAATGTACTTCATTTTACTAAAATCAGTAATGGTGGTAGCAGAAATATATAAATTTTAAGGGAAGGGAATTGTTTTATGGTGCAGGTTAATTTCATGATAACAGATTTCAATATATAGTATTACTAATATTACCTGTAACTAGCTGGATGTGTCTTGGGAAACCTAAAGGGAAAAGATGTGCGAGCTATAAACCACTGGATAGTGACCAGCCTTGCTTGGCAAACTATGGCAGTCACCAGCTAACTGCCCAAAGCAATGCAAAAGGTCGACTCATCCAATTTGTCGTGTGGCAGTCCTTGGCACCTTGTGGAAAGAGCTGGTCCAAAATGGGCAGTTTACAAATTGAAGCACTGGTTCATAAACAGTAGCACTGGGTCAGGCCAAAAGGAGGAGTTTTCATGCAGACGCTGCATCAACCGTCCCTCACTCATGCACACCAAAGAAGGCTTGCCTTGCATGTAGATGGGAATTCTGGGCAGAAGCAGCTAAGCAGTTTGCGGTTGTGGGGAGAAAGACATTCCTGACAGTAGGAATCTACAGGTACTTACACTATGGCCTGTGTGCTTTGGAGAGTGTCTAAGTCAGACTGTGAGGGGGAGACGTCTGCTGGGGCAGGCTGTGTGACTCACAAAATTTTATAATTGAGGAAGGCACCACACAGCCTCCCCCCCCCCCCCCACACACACCACCTGTGAGAGGAGAAAGTCGGGGTAGCAATGCCAAATGTAGCCCCAGAGCATCAAATGCTAACATGAGTGCCACAGTGGCGAGCGACAGTGGCAGTGGCATCGCCAGGTAATAGATGAGGTCTGCAATACCTGACAACCACCGTGTTGACAGCCATCATGTTGACAGTATGGCAAGGCAGTGCAGCATGCAGTGGGGGAAAATAGCTGGCTGCTGCCGGCAGCCAGGGTGGTGCAGTGCAGACGATGGTAGATGATGGCAGTGTGCTGTGTGCTGTGGCAGGTGACAGTCCAGAACACACAATGGTTGATTGGCAGGATGGTGTGCTGGAGTGCACAGTCGAAGGTGTGTGTGGTGAGGTGTAATGTCACTGTGACTGCAACTTGGGAAATGAGGTGCTGTGTGGTTGAACGACAGGCATGGAGAAGGTGTCGAGCAGCAAGAGGAACTATGTTGTGGCACAACTTAGCTGAGTTAGGGTGGATGGGGGGCAGGCACTCAGACAGCTGGAGCACACATGGCTATGCACTATGTGCCCAGCACACTTGATGTAGGATGTCGTGGAGTGTGCATGTGCTGGCGAGTGCTGCTGCTGTTGTTGCCATCTACCAGACTTCTGTGTGCGATGCTGGTATAGCAGTGAGGTGTGGCGTGCACTTCAGAGTGTTGGAGAAGTGTCGTCAGTGACTCCGTTTGGTGGCAGCAGCGAAATGTTGGCTCTGGCATTGGACGCCACATACTTGTTGTTGTGAATCATACGCTGAGGGGTGTGGGGTGTGGAAATTCGGAGATCACATGGACTTTATTGGTCATTGCTTACAAGCCAGAAATAGAAATGGTGGGCCCTAAGAATTCAATCTTGGCTCCCCGAACACGCATTTTTCTAAGTTGAGAATGATCCCTTCTCTTTCCAGCTGGTCGAAAATCTCTCTGAGGTACTCATGGTGTTCGATCATGTCCCAGGAGTAGATAAGAATATCGTCTAAGTAGGCAAAACAGCTTGATACGCCTCGAGACACATTGTCTAAGAAACGTTGCCGGGTTTGCATGACATTATAGAGACTGAAGGTCATGAAGGATTTTGAAGAGGCCAAAAGCTGTGATGATAGTTGTCTTATTAATGTCCTCTGATCAGACTGGGATCTGTGCGAACCTTTTGCACAGTCTGTCTTACTAAATATGGTGGAGCCAGAAAGGTCGTCACTGTAGCTGCATAAGTTTGGGACAGGGTAATGGTCGGGAATGTTTCTCGTTCTGATTCGCCAATAATCACTGCAAGGTCACCAGGATCCGTCCTTCTTACGTGCCAAATAAACTATGGAGTATCAAGAGCTTTTGGATGGATAGAGGATTCTGGTAACAATGGAACTTTGCCAGCAGGAACCTGAGCTTTTTCGTTGACAGAGCATGGGTGTGGCAGTGAACAAGTGGGCCGTGAGTAGTCACAATGTAGTGCAGTTTGCAGGTGCACTGAGGGGGGACATGTGGGGAAGCGCGAATTGAGAAAGGAGATCAGTGTAAGGGCCAGTGACAAAAAGTTGTTTAATGGCAATCTGAGCAGCAGAGCGAGAAATGCAGTAGGGAGAGGGACCCAATGTGTCATCACTAGACAATGCTTCTGTGAGGTTGGGGAGAAGACTGAAACAGGAGATAAAATCTGTGCCGAGGGTAGGGTTGGTGACATCAGCCACGATAAAAGTCCAGAGAAACTCTTCACTGATGACGAGATCAATATGACAGGTGCAGGATGTGTAGGTAGTGATGACAGAGCCATTTGCAGTAGTGATGAGGAAGGGAGAGGGTGTCCAGACCAGGGCAGTCATTTATGTGGGAAGGTGGACAGGTCTAAGCTTGTATAGATTAAGTAGACGATTGGCAAGGTGGGGTCATGGTTCTCGAGCCTGTATAGGTCTAGGAAGCTTCTGAGCAACCTGGCACACCTACTGCCAGTCGGTGAATGCTTTTGGATGTCATTAGCACGGTGCTTGAAACTTGTGGCGTCACTTCCAATGCGTTCATGATACTAGCACATGAACTTGGCATCAGCATTATGTGTCCTCAGGTTTGCCGGACGACTGCGGGAAATGCACCTGAGCATGTGTGTTTGTTTTTGGTCACCTTGGAGGGCAGATGTGTAGCTGCATAGCCATGTAAGCAAAGACCTTAGGCTGTGTGGGGCTGGGTTTGGGTGAGAGAGGGATGGAAGCAAGCAGGAGCGAGTGCACGAGGGCTAGGGTTAAGTTTGCCATCTCATTGCTCCAACACAATGATTTGTGCTAGGTCTGACTGCACATCCTGAGGCACCGGTGGTGGGAACACCACTCCTCATTGCACTTCAGGGAGTCTGCATTAGAGGCTCTGACAATTCTGCGATCATGTGCGCTGCAGATTCCTTGACTTGCGCCCTATAGTGGGGGGTTTCCAGGTCCCACTTAATAGATCAGGAGTTCGCTACACACAGGAAGTGGTTAAACAGGTGGCAGGGGCTGTGTGCAGGGGCTGTGCAGTTTATTTAGGACAGAGGGCCTGGGAAGATACAGAAAGGGCTTTGTAGAACACACCCATAAGAAGAATTCCCTGCCATGAGTTTCTAACATGTAATTAACATATGATATTCCAACACAGTATGTCACTGAACAGGATAACGGTATTTCTATGGCTTCACTCTACAGGTACTGACCTGTATGATTCTAAGTGCAGAATCACAGATGGCAATCTATTTCGTCTTCAATGACTTTCTAATCCGAGGTGGTTTACCTGAGGATGTGGGTGTGGTCCAAAATAGTTGTTTCCGTTTCTGTGGTGCTGTAGTCGTCTACTCCCACTACTCATTCTCAGCTTCCATTCTCATTAGCTATTAAGCAGACCTTGTGCTCTGTCCACCATAGTGAAAAGTTGATAGTAATCATGAAATACCATCAGCGGTCTACAACCACTAGACAGAAAAAAATCACTCAGATAGTTAGATATAACTACTAATCCAATCTCCGCACACAATATTTATTATTACTATTATTATTATTGTTATTATCATTGATAATATGCCTTTTCATGGAAATCAAGTCTGTATGTAGAACTGTTTCCAGACCCTCACTTTCCACTATATCCAACACCTCAGTTAATTCGTTATTGAGTGCTGTTATTCTACACCACTAATCAGTTGCGAAATGTTTCCCCAAGTTTTAGTGGCTGGTTGGTTGTTTCGGGGAAGGAGACCAGACAGCGAGGTCATCGGTCTCATCGGACTAGGGAAGGACAGGGAAGGAAGTCGGCCGTGCCCTTTGAAAGGAACCATCCCGGCATTTGCCTGGAGTGATTTAGGGAAATCACGGAAAACCTAAATCAGGATGGCCGGACATGGGATTGAACCGTCGTCCTCCCGAAAGCGAGTCGTGTCTAACCACTGCGCCACACGTTTTAGTGGATTTCGTGACTGTGTATTTTCGTGCAGTAGGGCTGAGGTGATTTTATCGCTGACAATAAACACTGCGATGAAAATGAAATTAATATATCTGTAATTGGATTATCTATGTAATTTAAGCGAACAAGGACTCACAATTTTTTTGTTCTCTCTCTTCCTTTTCAGCCATTGTCTGGTACGGTCATAAGATACATTGCTTTGTCTATGTTATGTAAAGATTTTGTTATTTGTGCTTATTTTGCCTAATAATAATTATTTATTTCATTGTGTTTGTTATTAAGACTATTTATATCTTTTTCCTCAGCCTTTTTTTTCATGCATTTGATAATTAAATGTGGCTTACTTTGTGTGGGAATGTCTGTTAGTGAATGATAGCGTATAAACGGCACTAATCAGTGTAATACGTTTGGTTTGCTTTCAGAATAGAACCTGCATCTAAAATTTCATTTTTTAGAAAACGAAGTCCAATAACTTTTAGGCGTAAGTCATGTCCCAAATTATCCCGTTAGAGGAGCCTAGCTAGAAAAATATCAATCACTAATTATTATGGTGGTACAATCTGGCATATTGTATTCAAATTTCAATATTTAAAAATATTTTTACAAAATTTTACAAGTATGTAATTTTCTTGCTTTGATTGAAGAGTCATTTAGCCAAAGACAATTTTACTTTGATTCAGACTTCCATTTGAGGTCGAACATTTTAAGAGCCGGAATAACACAAAATTAAATAATAATTTCATAACCCAATAATAAATAATAATAAAAAGCCACCATTAAAATGGATACCTTAGTACAGGACCTATTTGTGTATGTACATATGTATGTACATGTATCATTGTAATTATGGTATCTAAAAAAATTGTATATTTCAGTTGCATGAAAAACCACTGTAACGAGATACGAGACAATTTCAACAAGCTGGGTAATACGAGATGTGGAGTAGGGTCCTTAAAAGAAAAAATGACTCAAGACATTGCTAAAGTGCAGTAAGAAAGGAGGTAAGGACATTATCGTTTTCCTTTGCCTTGGTGTGCAAAACTCATTTAGGGAGTGTTCAATTTCAAAAACATTGCTCACAATAGCTTGCAAATTTTTTGGTGAATTTTGCAAAACGAATTGTTGGCAAGAGGGCCACTTTCTAGACAGACTGAGAAACATCGCTAGATTGTTTTATCGTCAATTGCTATCCATTAACAGTAATTCCTATAAAATAAAATTTGCCATGTATAACTTGAGTAGAATTAACGGTCAATTTTATTAAATTCAGTGAAGTGTATTTTCTTAAATTTGTGGGCAAAGTTGGTAGAAACATTAAAATGGCTACACCGCCTGGAGTAGAGTCAGACATAGACAGTAACGAGCGAGATATGGCTAAACTCAAAATAACGAATTATCGGTGGGTGAAAATGCACCTACAACTGAACGTACTGAAAAACCCACCCAGAGTGATTTAGTATCTACAAATTTCGCGGAACTGTTCACATTATTCAGAGAGCAGATGCAAGGTTTACATCGCACTGTTTATGAACAAAATTCACACTTTAAAGATGTTCATAAAAAATGTAACAGACAGTTTAGATGCAAAACAACAAAATGTGATTGATAAGTTAGATGCAAGGCTGCAAACTGAAGTCAAAAGTAATATGAATAGCAGTTTAGATGCATAACTTCAAAATGTGACTGACAGTTTGAATGGAAAACTAAACTGTGGCTGCTGAAATTCAAAATAATATAACCACATCAGTAAACGAAAATTTGAAAGCCATAGTCCATCAGATAAAAGAAAATGTTGCCACACAGATTCGTGACAACCGCTGGCAACCACCATCACAGCAGTCAAACAGTTATTGGGATCCTAACACAGGAACCAAGACACAAACAGCTGGCGCTTCTGCATCACAGAACAGTGCCGCTGAACATTATAATTCTGAACAAAACTGGATTTCACAGCCACCAGTAGGAATTATAGAAGTGGTGGGCAACACTATGCACAGCACTTCAGAGGCGTTAAACTAAAGGCGACCTCATACACCCGTTATATGTCGATCTCAGAAGAAACAGGGGGCAAATTTCGTGGGAGCGTGTATTTATTAAGATATAATCAGAGCAAAAATGTGAGTAATGAACTTTGTGAAGAAAACCTTTTCTGTACGAGGTGCAACAATATAGTAATGAGACTGATGTGGAAAAAAAAGTTGCTTACCATTTTAGTCAAGTTTAGTGTTGTCTCCTTCAAAGTAGTTTCCTTCTGAGTGCACACACTTTTTCCAGCACTTCTGCCATTGATGGTAGCATTTCTGGAACTCATCTTCTCTAATATCCTCCAAGACCCTCGTCAGAGCTTTTTGGACATTTGTGTTGTTTCAAAATGGTGTCCCTTACCGCCGTTTTGACTCTTGGAAACAGAAAAAAATCAAGCGGAGAGATTTCTGGTGAATAAGGTGGCTGTGGTAGTACTGAAATTTGTTTTGAGGTTAAAAACTGCTAAGAACTCTTTTACGAATTCTTTCTAAAATTTATTTGTAGTAATATTGGTTAACTGTTTATCCAGGAGGCACCCACTCCTTATGAAAAATTCCCTTGGAATCATTGAAGCACAAAAGCATGCATTTCAATTTTGACTTTGACATGCGAGCTTTTTTGGTCTGGGTGATCCCTTTGAGCACCATTGCGAACTTTGGCGTTTTGTCTTTGGATCGTACTGAAAAAACCAACTTTCATCAGCAGTGATAACACAGCTCAACAATTCTGAATTGATTTCCGTTTGCTCTAACAGATCGGCTGCCACATTTTTCCGTGTTTCTCGCTGTTGTGGTGTGAGATTTTTGGGGACCATTTTTGCACAAATCTTTCTCATACCAAGATCTTCTGTTATTATTAGACGAACCGTTTCTCGATTGATGTTCAGTTCTTCTGCAATCATTTTCACGGATAATCTTCGATCAGATCGTATGAGTTCATGCACCCTGGCCAAGTTGACATCCGTCCATGAGGTTGATGGTTGTCCACTGCGGTCTTTATCTTCAACAGTAAAGTAATAGCAAAATCACATGGTTGCAGCTGTCTGCTAGCATATACAGAATCAAATAAGATCAAAGGTATCTACACCAGTATGTAAAGAAATATTTTGCTGAGTAAACATTTCCTAGAGTGGATGAACCTATGTAAATATTATGAGAATTTGTGAATATGTTACTATGTAAGACATTTCACAATGTACATAGTAGTCTTACGACAAATTTATTTTCTTCATGTGCATAAGTACATCATAAGTAAACCTTTTGCTGAACAATAAACTTTCGCATTAATAACAGAAGTTCAGAAATAATCTTTTAAGTAAAGTCATTTCATTAATATTATGAAGAGAAAAGTAAACAAGAAACTTGTTTTGATGTAATCGTAGTAACATTTTTCATGGATGCAATTATTCCATTTCTTTTACTATGCAGTTCTAAGTAAAGAAAGTAAGGCAGAAGCCATACAAATGATAAAGTTTTTCTATCAGTGGATTTTAAGTTTTGTGCAGATGCAATGATTTGTAGTGTAAAATAATTTTTCTGTTTATGCCTAACATGTTGTTTGTAAAGATAAACAGCAAGCTACGGTACTGTGTGTAGTGTTTTTAAAGTGAAATGATAAAAATATTGAGATTTTAGTAGGGAAATGGCAACATTGTGCCATTAGTAGATTTGTATTCTGCTCTAGTTCTCGCCACTAATTTCAACGGCACACACCAGTTTGTGTGACTTAAAAACAGTTTGTGATGTTTTTGGCTCCAGTAGCAATGACTAAACTTGCATTACATACTGAAAAAAACACTGTAAAACTTGTATTCACCACTGTAAACAGCCACACAACGAAATTAATGTTGCGAAGAATTGTAAGACGAAGAAGTTAGAAAGTTATAGAACATAAACTCGCAAAACGTTCTCTCTATTGGACTTGATTCGGGATGAAAAGAGGATATGAAAACTCGTTTTATTCCATTTTCACTCAAAAAGGATTTCCATTTCCTGCTTGTAAAATTCGAAGCATTATGTGTTACTATGCCTTTAGGCTTTCCTGTAAATCACACTGTTAGCACCTACATAGGATACATAAGTTGCGGGATTTTTCTTCGAGCATAGTTTTAAGTAACATGACACATACTGACAGAGGCTGAGTAATAAGTTGCCAATGACAAACTGAACTGTGAGTGGTGAAGTAGTGCACGTAAATTTGCATTTCACGGAAGGACTCTTTTTATAAGAGCAAACAGAAATATGTGTTACCAAGAGACGTTTTGCGCATGAGAATACAATTTCGCCTGGTGAAATAAATACAAACACTTTGCCCCTAATGTCGAATATGGACGGCACTTTTAGTAGCAAGTGAACTTAATTTTGTACTCACCCAGATAACAGCATTGAAGTGATGTGATGAGCCACTGAAGTGAAACACAGTGATGTGTTGTTACTTTAAAATGAAACTCAGATAACGTGTATTGCGCATAAACTGTGAAACAGAATGTAGCGCTGGAACTTTGTGAATGTGATATCACATGTGATTGTTACCTGCCAATGGAAAGCTAAACGCTTAAAAAGCAAAAACTTTGATAAACAATTTGCAAACTGTGTAATGTACGGTATTCTGACAACACTAATGAATGTGCAGAAACCGAAATTAACGTGAAAGTGTTTGTGCAGAAATGGTGTTGATGTCAACTGACAGTAAAGTGCATGAACCAAAATCGTACATTAGATCTTTTGTATCACAACACAAAGATGTATACTACTCGTATGTAACCCACAGCTATCACCGAACAAACTGATATAAAATAGTGTTGTAAGGGATTATATCTATGTACTAATCAAAATTCTTTTTAGGGAGTGTGTATCAGAAAATCAATATTGTGTTTCTGATACCAATCCCCGAATGTTTCATGTATCCTGAGCTGACTGGATCCCATTGAGCACAACTGCTCCAGAACTTTTGCAATCTTCTTGCTCCATCTCAAACAAAGCAGATCGTCGTGGCTCACACATATGCAGATTTTGTCAACACTGCGAGCATGTACCCATGACCGTCCTGCACAATAGCAATGGCGAATGCTGCAGCATGTCTGACTTCGCCTACAATGCGACGCCTTTACAACCATCGAGCAAGAGTAATAATTTCAAATTTGTGATTACTATCAACTGTTTCCAAAACTACGTATATTTCCATAACAAAAACCCATAGGACGATTCCTAAGTGTTTACTATGAACATTTCAAAACTCAAACTCAAATCACAAGGACAAATAACTGTCAAAAATGCAAATTTCATACCTTGATGTTCTTTTCCCAATGATGAAATTTGCTCATTGTGATTAATGTATTAAATGATCTGATTTTGTCAATGTGTAATGTTTGTAAATTTTATGAGAAAACTTTGCATGCAAAAAAAGGAACTGAATGCCTATGTTGTTCCTGTCGTTTCGCCAGGTTCTGGCAGGATTGCACCCAAATGGGCAGGCAAATTACATTCCTGGCAAAGCTAAAACAGGCTCCATCTCAAACAAACAATATGACATCACTAATTACTGCCAATGGATGAAAGCATGTTAATGTCAGTTTAGCATCTGACATGGGCTTTGAAGTTATAGTGGAAATATAGAATTTACAGGAGGGTCCAAATGTGCATTTCAATGACATGGAGTGGGATCAAATGTGCAACAAGGTGAAATACAATGAGTACTGCATGAAAACACAGTAAAATCCATTCCCTTGAGATATCAATATCTTTGACAGTAACTGGGTACCCACCATCAACAGGTTTGTGGCGATACAATGAAGTTAAAATCCCAGGACCTGACACATATTTGAAGCGTCCAACTGTCGCAAATCTGCATTGCTTACAGTGAGACAGAGTCAGTGTTGAAGGTATGTTGAACCACTCTTCGATGATATTGTCAAGTATGTATTGGAACATAGATTTCTCAATGAAGAAGAGGTGTTAGTTCTGTATATAGGTGTGTCTATGTGTGCTATAGCCAAGTCTGCTAGTATACCTCCTATAAACAGGAATTCCATGCATACGAAGTTTACACATGGCATTCCTAAGTCTACAGTCCTCCAATTGTTTGTGCGAAATGCATGCTGAATTGAAAGCATTTAAAACAGTTATTTGGAAAATATAGCAGATGATGAATGCAGTTGATGAAGAAACAAAAGAATGACAATGTTTAAACTATACTAATTTATTTTCCAGAATTCATAAAGTACAAGATGTATGTACACAATGTATAAAAATGGTTACAATATTTTTATTCCATCATACATATGCCCTTGAGACTTAACAGTACAGCTGTTTGAGATTCGGTCATAGTAGTAGTTCATATATTTACAATGTGAGAGAGAGAATTTACAACCTATTTGTTGCTTTATCAAAGAGCCTTTACGCAGTCTTATATAAAATGAATCAATAATTCAGCTGTTGCAATGTCTGAGAGTGAAAGAGAGACTTAACAGTTGTCACAAATTCCAGACGTCATAGTAAAGTTGTTGCAAAATGCTCCAGATCACATCATAAAATGTTACAAAATAACTCTCATTATTCAAAAATGCATAGTGGAAACTCGAAGTCTGGAATCAGATGTGTTTATCGTGGAACTTGTCTGGAAACAGTTCTGCTTGCTGTTCCAGTATATTCTTGATAGCTAATAAACCCGGACGCTAGAGATGTCTGGTGGATAAAAACCAGCTGGAAATGTTAGATGTCCTATGATAACAGTAAGTATAACTGGTAACAAACTTTGAAAAGCTGGTAGTTTACCACGGACAATGGTTAAAACCAAAACATGTTTGGAAAACTTATGCAGATGAGATAAAGTACCACCCTCGAGACACACCAATATTTGAAGGACACATCACCAATCAATCTAGTGCTATTTGCAGAGTAATTTAGTTGGCGATTCTCTTTTAAATGTATTTCTCAGTGGAGCCTGGCAGAAGACAATACCTCATCATCCGCTCCCGTGAGTTCTATCTGTAATGTGCCTACGTTCGTCTTCCTTATGATGACAATGAACTCAACAGCTCACAGGTCCACAAGATGTTAAATTACAGAAGACAGTACCATAAGAAATTCGCTGGAGATGTTGGATGTTCTACGTGCAATGTAAGATCCTTACAATGAGGTGACAAAAGTCGTGGGATATCTCCAAATATCGTGTCTGACATCCTTTTGCCCTATGAGTGCAGCAACTCATTGTGGCATGGACTCAGTAAATCGTTGGAAGTGTACTGCAGAAATATTGAGCCGTGCTGCCTCACCAGCCATTCATAATTATGAAAGTGTTCCCAGTGCAGGATTTTGTTCATGAACTGACCTCTCTATTATGCACCATAAATGCGCTGTGGGATTCATGTCGGGTGATCTGGCTCGCCAAATCATTCTCCCGAAATGTCCAGAACGTTCTTCAAACCAATCGCGAAAAATTGTGCCCCATTGACATGGTGCATTGTCATTCGTAAAAATTCCATCGTTGTTAGGAACTATGAAGTCCACGAATGGCTGCAAATGTTCTCCAAGTAGCTGAATATAACCACTTCCAGTCAACGATCAGTTCAGCTGGACCAGAGGTCCTGGTCTATTCCAAGTAAACACAGCCCACACCACTATGGAGCCACCACAGCTTGCATGGTGATCTGTTGATAACTCTGGTTCATGGCGTTGTGGGGTCTGCGCCACACTCGAAGCCTATCATCAGCTCTGACCACACCACGGTTTTCCAGTCATCTAGAGCCCAACCAATATGGTCATGAGCCCAGGAGATTCGGCGCAGGCAATGTTATGCTCTGAGCAAAGGAACTCGTTTCAGTGGTCTGTTGTCATAGCCCGTTAATACCAAACTTCACCACAATGTCCTAACAGATACGTTCGTCCCACACTAATTTCTGTGGTTATTTGATGCAGTGTTCCTTGTATGTTAGCACTGACAACTCTAAGCAAATGCTGCTGCTCTCTGTTATTAAGTGAAGGCCGTCTGTCACAGTGTTGTCCATAGTTAGAGGTTATACCTGAAATTTGGTATCCTCAGCACACTCATGACACTGTGAATCTCGGAATACTGAATTTCATTACGATTTCCGAAATGGAATATCCCATGCGTTTAGCTCCAAATACCATTCCGCGTTCAAAGTCTGTTAATTCCCAGAAAACCTTTCACATGGGACATCTGAGACCAAACGACACCTCCTCCAGTGCACCGCCCTTTTCACTCTTGTACGAGATACTACCGCCACCTGTATATGTGCATATCGCTATGCTTTGACTTTTGTCACCTCAGTCTCTAATTTATGTGTGCAATAGCTTAAAATCGCCTCAGTACTAGATCGCTTTCTGTTTATAAGAGGGATGTATGAAGAGCTACAGATCTATGAAGTATGGCTCTATTGATTTTTATTTTAAGATATGGACCTAAGGTCTTCTGTATGGTATTACATCATTATCAGCATGTTCTCACCGCAGAAGATAGTACCATAAGAAATTCGCTAGACATGTTGGAAGTCCTATGTACAATGTAAAACACTCATAGTTTGGTGAGGCCATGTCAACTCTAAGCATATGTTTCACTTGCTAGATAGTTGCTGGGAAAGAGAGAGAAAGACTGTGCCAATCTAGTGTTCTGTTCTCTTCATGTCCATGACGTTAGTTTCTAGTTATTTCTTTTCTTATTTATTTCTTTCTTTCCATAGAGTCGACAAAAAGATAATGACTTTTACAAATGTCAGTGTTTTTTTTTAAAATACAAAAAAACAGAGAGTTGAATTAAATTAACAAAACTGCAATACAAGCACACAAAAGAGAATGTAAAGCCACAGTAATAGGTATACAATTAAAAAATGTCTCATTTCCAATAAAAACTGAAGGACCACATGTTTTCAACTGAAAATTCAGAAATGCAGTACAAACATTTCTTTGTCACTAATAATTTAAGTTTCCTTTTGAAGATATTTTCATCATGCACATATAAGTCTTTTGGCAACTTGTTAAGCCAAATTTTACCACTAGTGTATGTACTGTGATCTGTTATTTTTAGATTACTTCCTTGCCTAATGTAGTTATTTTTATTTCTAGTATTGTGGTCATGTATGTCGTTGCATTTTCTAGAATCTTTTTGATGATGTACAAAAAATAAATTACTTCATATGAATTAAAGGAATATACTGTAAGATACTTACATCGCACAAAAACCTCTCCACAAGGATCATGATGACCTAAACTATGGATTACTTCAATTGCCTTCTTCTGTAGCAACATTAATCTATTGAGGTGCGTATCTGCAACACTGCCCCATATTTCAATACCATAATTTAGTAAAAGGTATATTGTTCCATAATGGACAGCTTTGATAAGAGTTTGTGGCTATTTTTGATAGGTGACTGTGTAGATATAATCCACTATTAATCTTCCCATATGGATAGTTAATATGAGTTGACCATCACAAGTTTTCATCCAACTATAGGCCTAAGAATCTGCAGCCTTTAGTGTCTGTTGCTTTAATTCTACATATATATATAGTATACACACAATATATTGTTTAAGTTCGGATGTCAAATGCTGCTCTACTGCAGATGTCAATTTCCCTCCCAAGGAGTTCGCTTTAATTGCAATGGTTTTGAAACTAGTGGAATAAATCAATTCTGGAGTGCATAACAAAAGATATCTAATGGAATCAGAGACACTCTGCGAGGTTCATAACAATCATCTGCACTATCGCTTTTTATGGAAAGATAGTCATAGTATTGGAATGTGAATACTGGCACATCCTATTTGTTGGACGGTGCAGAAGTATCTGATGCACCGAAACAGTTTGCAGAGAGGGCATAGCCTATGGCATCTGTCACTCCAAGTCAGTTGCATACGGCCACAAGAATTTGATACATGATCACTGCGATCTCACTTCTGCACATTGATGGATGCTACGGTCTGCTGACATCTCGTACAGTGGTTTAAATATATTAAAAAAGATTCTTTCTACTATACACATGATGGAACAGTTTCGGCTGTGATGCTGGACTTTCTGCGTTTGTTTTTTGGAGGAGGAGAGGGCATTTAACACATCTTTAGGTACAAATTTAATTTATTTTGGTGCTATATTTACTGTTCCCAACGCAAAATTCAGTGTTCTCGGTGCAATATTCGTTTTAAAAGCAGACGACTTTACCTGAAGATGGACTTCACGTTTCTTTAGGTGCAATTTTAGTGTTGTCACTAAAGTTTGATAATATTTGTTGATTTCAGCATATTTTGCCCATTAGGCCTCTCTCTATAGTTCTGACACCCACTGGGGTTCACATCAAGGCCCGATCTATCACCATCACTGCACTTCTCATCATTTTAAACTTAGGATGAGCAGATTTTGAACTTCTTGTCACTTTTAAATTTAGGTAAAGCGAGTTTTCCCGTCATTTTGAACTTAGGAGAAGTGAACTCTTGGGCTTCAAGTTGAAGGTAGGTGCTGTGTGTGTTAAATTGTTTAAACTGCTATGTGAGAGTGATGAGGGGGGAAGAATTGTTTAAACTTTAATGTCAGAGACGTAATGTTTAGACAAGACACTAGTGGACTTAGATAGGTTAGTACACATGGTAGTGACAACCATACAGTTTAAAGGTAAGCTCCAAAACAACTTGTTTACATTGTAGCATCAATCAGAAATCTCTTCTGCAATATGCTAGACGATTTCTTCGTCCATTCTCTCCTCTTGCTTCCCTTTGATTCTCATCAGTAATCTACCCATGTCCATTTTAAGTGTTTCAGTAATGAGAATTTCTACAATGAAAGGGAAACGTGAGATAGAGCAATAGTGCACCTATTGGAGACAGTCTCTTCCATTCTTACTATTTTTTTGACTGACTGCGATAAATTTCATTTGGTAATACGACTGTTCAAGCAAAAAAGGAAAGACAAATGTTTGCTGATATTTACCTTCCATAGAACCTGCAGAGTAGAATAAATCAACAAATTATATACACACATCAAAAAAAGTTTTGCACCACCCCAGTTTCCAGAACTCCTGAAGATAGATGTTGACTATGGATATCGTGACACAGTCACACTCCCTTTGACTTTTCAGAGATATCACTAAACCCGCCCAAGTATGTAAACAACCATGTATGAGCAGCGCCTATTACACGAAGGGGGTCCGATAGCCTATCAGTTCCACTCATTCCGCCAGAAAGGAGGTACACGGTTTGTGATGTCTGTAGTTCAACCATGCCTAGACGTCTGCATTGTTATTTTGTTCCAGGAAGAGCTCTCAACAAGGGAAATGTTCAGGCGTCTCGGAGTGAACCAAAGCGATGTTGTTCGGACATGGAGAAGATACAGAGAGACAGGAACTGTCGATAACATGCCTCGCTCAGGCCGCACAAGGGCTACTACTGCAGTGGATGGCGCTACCTACGCATTATGGCTTGGAAGTTTCCTGTTAGCAACGCCACCATGTTGAATAAAGCTTTTCGTGCAGCCTCAGGACGTTGTGATAGGAATCAAACTGTGCACAATAGTCTGCATCATGCGCAACTTCACTCCCGACATTCATGGAAAGATCCATCTTTGCAACTACGACACCAAGCAGCGTGGTACAGAGGGGCACAACAACGTGCCGAATGGACCGCTCATGATTGGCTTCACTTTCTCGTCACCAATGTGTGTCACATATACCTTCAACCAGATAATCGTCAGAGACGTGTTTGGAGGCAACCCGGTCAGGCTGAACGCCTTAGACACAGTGTCCAGCGAGAGCAGCAAGGTGGAGGTTCCCTGCTGTTTTGAGGTTTCATTATGTGGGGCCAATATACGCCGCTGGTGGCCATGAAAGGCGCTGCAACGGATGTACAATACATGAATGCCATCCTGTGACCAATAGTGCAACCATATCAGCGGGATATTGGCGAGGCATTTGTCTTCATGGACGACAGTTCGCGCCTCCATCGTGCACATCTTCTGAATGACTTTCTTCAGGATAACGACATTGCTCGACTAGAGTGGCCAGCATGTTCTCCAGACATGAACCATATCAAACATGCCTGGGATAGATTGAAAAGGGCTGTTTATGGATGACGTGACCCACCAACCACTCTGAGGGATCTACTTGTGAATAATACACCATGACGAATACAGGCATGTATCGATGCAAAAGGACGTGCTCCTGGGTGTTAGAGGTACCAGTGCGTACAGCACTCTGGACCACCACAGTAGTAGGACAAAGTTCGTACCACCTCACGTTGTATTGCTTCCAAATCAATTCAAGATGGCGGATGCAAGATGGCGGAGATAGATATGGCAACATCACAATGATGTCATGGCGAGAAGTTCAAATTTCAGCGGGAAAATAGGTCAATTGGGCTACCTCCACTAACATAAACCTCTCCCCTCCCCTCCCCAGAAAATGGCAGGACATTCAAATTCCAACAGGACAATGCAGCACACCAGGGCTACCTCCACTAACCTAAGAAAATGGCGAGAAAAAAGGGCACTTGGGCTACCTCCACGCATGTAAGTCATCCAACCACCTCTTCCTAGGCATTGGCAGGACAAGGACTCAACCTGTACTAGATAGGATGGACGTAAGTCTTCATTTTCCTGGCAGCCTTTATTTAAACAATTTGAGGAAGTAGCTCCAACCAGTGCGTCCACCATGAGGTCCGGAGTCCAACTGACCTAGTACACAGTACTGGCAACAGAGGGTGCTGTCGTCCCTTCTGTGATGTAATCCAAGATGGCGGTCTGGGGAGGGGAGATGGCGGGAAAAAGATTCAGCTTGTCCTGTGTGGCTGGAGAGAGGAAAGATTGTACTTTATTTATTCATGGAACAATTTATTTAGCGACGGATTTCACATAGTTTATTTATGAGGGCTGGAACTTAAATAGTGACAACTATTTATTCAACAACCGATACAAAAGAGTTACATGTTTGCACCTGTTGCTGTCCTTCAAAGTAAACGCCAGCGTTGTGTAGAACCCATTGCCAACGATGTGGAAGGCGTAGTATACAGTTAGCAGAGCCTATTCTGCTGATGGTGCGAATGGAGCATGTTGAATCATTGAAACAGTTCTGAAGCGAATGACATATAGTGGTTCTTTCATCTTCAGTATCAAATCAAAGTCACAAGGACTTAAGTCTGTGGAGTATGGTGGCTTTTTGCAGATGATGCTGTGGTGTATCGAGAGGTTGTAACAATGGAAAATTGTACTGAAATGCAGGAGGATCTGCAGCGAATTGACGCATGGTGCAGGGAATGGCAACTGAATCTCAATGTAGACAAGTGTAATGTGCTGCGGATTCACAGAAAGATAGATCCTTTATCATTTAGCTACAAAATAGCAGGTCAGCAACTGGAAGCAGTTAATACCATAAATTATCTGGGAGTACGCATTAGGAGTGATTTAAAATGGAATGATCATATAATGTTGATTGTCGGTAAAACAGATGCCGTCCGCCGCTCGTGGTCTCGCGGTAGCGTTCTCGCTTCCCGAGCACGGGGTCCCGGGTTCGATTCCCGGCGGGGTCAGGGATTTTCACCTGCCTCGAGATGACTGGGTGTTTATGTTGTCCTCATCATTTCATCATCATCCAGGAAAGTGGCGAAATTGGACTGAGCAAAGATTGGATAATTGTACGGGCGCTGATAACCACGCAGTTGAGCGCCCCACAAACCAAACATCATCATCATCAAAACAGATGCCAGACTGAGATTCATTGGAAGAATCCTAAGGAAATGCAATCCGAAAACAAAGGAAGTAGGTTACAGTACGCTTGTTCGCCCACTGCTTGAATACTGCTCAGCAGTGTGGGATCCGTACCAGATAGGGTTGATACAAGACATAGAGAAGATCCAACGGAGAGCAGCGCGCTTCGTTACAGGATCATTTAGTAATCGCGAAAGCGTTACGGAGGTGATAGATAAACTCCAGTGGAAGACTCTGCAGGAGAGACGCTCAGTAGCTCGGTACGGGCTTTTGTCAAAGTTTCGAGAACATACCTTCACCGAAGAGTCAAGCAGTATATTGCTCCCTCCTACGTATATCTCGCGAAGAGACCATGAGGATAAAATCAGAGAGATTAGAGCCCACACAGAGGCATACCGACAATCCTTCTTTCCACGAACAATACGAGACTGGAATAGAAGGGAGAACCGATAGAGGTACTGAAGGTACCCTCCGCCACACACCGTCAGGTGGCTTGCGGAGTATGGATGTAGATGTAGATGTAGATGGTACAGTACTTCCCAGTCCCATCGACCGAACAGAGCAGCCACAGCTTGCGCTGTATGCGCCCGCGCATTGTCGTGCAAAATGATGGGTGGGTTGCACAGAAAGTGTCGCCGCTTCTTCCGCAAAGCTGGTCTCAGGTGATGCTCCAAAAACGAACAGTAATACTGTGCACTGACGGTCTGCCATGGACGAATGTAATGCATTAGGATAACACCATCACAGTCGTACACAGAATCACCAAAACTTTAGACTGCTCCATTCGCACCATCAACAGAACAGGCTCTGGTAACAGTATACTACGCCTTCCACATTGCTGGCAATGGGTTCTACACAACGCTGGTGATTACTTTGAAGGACAGTAACAGGTGCAAACATGTAACTTTTTTGTATTGGTTGTGAATAAATAGTTGCCGCTATTTAAATTCCAAACCTCATATAGCAGTGTCTCCTTGCGATCGTTAACAATAAACCTCACAGTCATCAGAGGACTTCTATCTCATGGGTGATCAGACGTGACACATTCCTCTAAACTAACCAACATTTACGCAACGTACTCCATTCCCCTGTCGCGTCTTGGGTATAAACTCAAGACTTCAGTTTCATAACTACGACGATTCTAAGTTAGTGATGGTGTTTGTGAGGCACTGCAATCCCGTGTATACATTTGCCTGACAGATGTCCTGTTTACAGAGTTAGTGGCAGTATGACGTCTAATTTCACATGTCAACTGCTGCCATGCGTTTATCTGTTTTCTTCTAAGAAGTATTCTCTGTTACTAACTATCATTTTATGTAGGACTGATCCGGGCATAGTATAATTTCTGAACCGCGATCGGATGTGAACAGTGGAGGTTATACACCTCTGGAAAGTTATATTGTGCATGTATCACACAGAATCGATATTTTAAGGAAGTAGCTTTTTTCCTTTTATGGTTTGTTACCGTAGTTTATCGTAGAGAAACTGGCAAGAGGGATGTGTGACATGTGATGGAAATACACTCCTGGAAATGGAAAAAAGAACACATTGACACCGGTGTGTCAGACCCACCATACTTGCTCCGGACACTGCGAGAGGGCTGTACAAGCAATGATCACACGCACGGCACAGCGGAAACACCAGGAACCGCGGTGTTGGCCGTCGAATGGCGCTAGCTGCGCAGCATTTGTGCACCGCCGCCGTCAGTGTCAGCCAGTTTGCCGTGGCATACGGAGCTCCATCGCAGTCTTTAACACTGGTAGCATGCCGCGACAGCGTGGACGTGAACCGTATGTGCAGTTGACGGACTTTGAGCGAGGGCGTATAGTGGGCATGCGGGAGGCCGGGTGGACGTACCGCCGAATTGCTCAACACGTGGGGCGTGAGGTCTCCACAGTACATCGATGTTGTCGCCAGTGGTCGGCGGAAGGTGCACGTACCCGTCGACCTGGGACCGGACCGCAGCGACGCACGGATGCACGCCAAGACCATAGGATCCTACGCAGTGCCGTAGGGGACCGCACTGCCACTTCCCAGCAAATTAGGGACACTGTTGCTCCTGGGGTATCGGCGAGGACCATTCGCAACTGTCTCCATGAAGCTGGGCTATGGTCCCGCACACTGATAGGCCGTCTTCCGCTCACGCCCCAACATCGTGCAGCCCGCCTTCAGTGGTGTCGCGACAGGCGTGAATGGAGGGACGAATGGAGACGTGTCGTCTTCAGCGATGAGAGTCGCTTCTGCCTTGGTGCCAATGATGGTCGTATGCGTGTTTGGCGCCGTGCAGGTGAGCGCCACAATCAGGACTGCATACGACCGAGGCACACAGGGCCAACACCCGGCATCATGGTGTGGGGAGCGATCTCCTACACTGGCCGTACACCACTGTTGATCGTCGAGGGGACACTGAATAGTGCACGGTACATCCAAACCGTCATCGAACCCATCGTTCTACCATTCCTAGACCGGCAAGGGAACTTGCTGTTCCAACAGGACAATGCACGTCCGCATGTATCCCGTGCCACCCAACGTGCTCTAGAAGGTGTAAGTCAACTACCCTGGCCAGCAACATCTCCGGATCTGTCCCCCATTGAGCATGTTTGGGACTGGATGAAGCGTCGTCTCACGCGGTCTGCACGTCCAGCACGAACGCTGGTCCAACTGAGGCGCCAGGTGGAAATGGCATGGCAAGCCGTTCCACAGGACTACATCCAGCATCTCTACGATCGTCTCCATGGGAGAATAGCAGCCTGCATTGCTGCGAAAGGTGGATATACACTGTACTAGTGCCGACATTGTGCATGCTCTGTTGCCTGTGTCTATGTGCCTGTGGTTCTGTCAGTGTGATCATGTGATGTATCTGACCCCAGGAATGTGTCAATAAAGTTTCCCCTTCCTGGGACAGTGAATTCACGGTGTTCTTATTTCAATTTCCAGGAGTGTATATTTCTTACACTGGAATATTAATAGAGCTACATTCCATGTGACTAATGGATGGAAACTGGAGCGATCTAACATTATAGCCTGTTTTAAGTGTGGAAACTTGTAGCCTTAGGAGTATGTGTGTTTATGTTCTCTCTTACCAATACCTTCCAGGTACTGATTCCAGACACTAGAACAATACTTTAGAGTTGATAGCGTGGTTGATTTACGTAAAAATGCTTCAGACTCCATCCGTCTGAAGCTCCAACAGGCACAAAAACCAGCAAAATTCTTGTTCTTCTTAACCGTCTGCTATTACATCACAACACTTTCAAATATGTTACTATACGCCAATAAGGGGTGCTAACCTCCTCGAAATGGGCGCATCTGAAGATATCTTGTGTACTTGGATGGGCGAGGATTCGGCTAGCTCCATTTATTCAGTAGATGCAGAATGTAGCGGTCTACTTCTGGTCAGCTGCAGATTAAATCGGTTACGGTGCTGCAGGGTGGGCTGGTCAAAGACAGTGTGAGGGGGTCTTTCAGTCTCTAATTTTATGCTAAGAGTGCGAGAATGCTCTGTGACTCCCATCCACACAGAGGTAGATCGTAAATTATGCACTATGTTTGAGGTGCTAGAAATATGTAGAGTGCTGTCTGGTATACTTTGATGATGGATATGTTCTAGAATTAACAATGAATGAACACACTGCACAGTCATCTACCTACATTTGTAATGATACTTGCAAAGTAGAGAAGGGGACGATTTAGCTACTCATAAAGTGGAAAGGGGTGCTTTAGCTATGATACTGAAATTGGGAAACATACTGCCACATCACTGATTGGTGTTGAAATTAGCGTAAAATTGCTAAAATTGTTCACACTATCAACTGTGATGTTTATTATTAGAGCACATCGATGTTGTCTTTCCCATCCCATCCGTCCACTGGTACGCTGTTGGGTACCACATAATGATTGATCGACATCGCTTGTTTGAGATGGAGAAAGAGTTTTGGTGGAGGGGCAACATCTTATGGGGATGGCTAGCACCAAAACAGTGATCGTGTACATGACTGCAATATGAAGAATCAGTCTAAATGGAGAGCAGAGCCATCAGCTATTCTGTCACTATGACAGATGAGTTTAAATGTAGAGGTCGTCAATAATCTTCAGACAGCAGTTTGGATACTCTTCACAATGCAGCCAAACTCTTCCAGTTTCCTTGTGTTGTAACTGTCTTTTATTTAAAATCATCCAGTGTGTGTGGTGCGTTATAGTAGCAGCAGTAACAACATGCTACCGTCTTGTTTTCTGTGAGAAGCAATGGTTCGTAGCAGAAAAAACAAAGTGTATGACAGTGTACTAAGCGTGTTACAGCAGAAAATACCAATATTTGAAGCAACGATACAGCGTCACAAGCAGGGTCTCTTCGACTTAAAAGTATAGTTTGTGGTATATGGTCATCCTCCTACAGTACAGGTGATGCAACTTTACACTGGTCCATGCAATGAATGGCTCTATAGCAGGAGCAGGCTTCATTTGGCGCTTACCTTACACATCGTACACTGTTGCCAGAGCTACAAGGACATGTTCCCATTTCCTTCGAATGGTCTAAACACGGTGCTGTCAGACTATCTCAGGTCATTCTGTTTCTACAAAGGTTGCAGAATGTGGTTGATATAGCTCTCTCTGACTTCTGCTCAGTTCCGACTTAAATTGGAACGATCAGATGCGCAAAGCTGCAGAAATGGCAGCAGTTGCAGAAGGCATAGGGACTATCTAAAATTGTACAGTAGCAGATAGGCTCGAAAAAGGTGACACATTTCAGGATAACAGAGTGCCAGAAATATGATTCACTAGTGGCTGTAATCATTAAAGGACTTCTCCATAGATCCAACGCAGTTACATGGTTGAATGGAAAGACTTGATTCCAAATCCCCGACAACATTTCTACCGGAGAGCATCACACTAGAGATCTGAAAAGCTAGTGTACATTTCTTACGACGTCAGTCAGCACACCATCAACTGCTTGTCATACTTCTCAATCAACCTTAGCCTATAACCCAATGGATATAGCGCAGAACCACTGACATGGCATCGAGACAGAATGCATTACAAATACTGGAGACATATCTAGCAGCAGCTTGAGGGAGCTGCAAATACCGGTTTCATACCGTGTCCCTTAGCGGAGTCCCTTTCTAAATTCGGTAATTTTATTATGAGGTTGCACCATCAGCGGCGTGTAACCTCACTGTTGGCCTGATAATATGCACTCCCGGGATCACTACCTATATTCAGTGTCGCGGTATTTGTCTGGAAATACCACTTCATTCGGAGTTAATGCCATACCTCGATTTATAAAACCAGTATAGCTTTTAACATGGATACTTGCGTGCACCTGTAGAACCAAGACCGCATGTGATAGTAGTATGGTCGTGTTTCTTCAACATCTGGCGGTCTGTAAGACGATTACATCTCTCTTTCTAAGACACAGTGGTAGCACTCGTAAGAAAAACTTATGAGACGTGTCCACCCACGGCTGATTTTCGGTCAGTATTATTTAGTTTTACCAGCAATCATTTATTGGCGAAGTATTATACTTAGTAGCAGGGGTCCGTGATAGCTTCGCCATGAGCATCAGGCTTATAAAGTATGTGTGTAAGTGTTGCGACATGTGCAAAGGAAATGACTATGTCTGTTCGTAAGGAAGGTATGGATTTGACGTGGAATACTGTGACAGCAAAGGGAAAGTATGTCAAGTCATAAGAATGGTACAGATATTTCTATTTCCAGGGCCACAGCCTTCAGCAGGGTGTATATCGAATACTTCGCTCATTGTCGAATGTCGTCCTATTCAGACCGCGATGGTAATATTTAATTGTAAGTACAGAGATAAAATATATATGTCACTGGTTTCCTAGGATAATTCTGCCTATGCGTGCTTGGTGTGCAGCACCAGTGACCGGTGGCGGGAATGATTCACATTTCTGACTAAAGGTAGGAGCTGTCCGAATGGAGAGGCCTGGTAGGATGCAGGAATGTAGCTGATTTAACCGTGTCGTCCTCTAGACGGCCGAATAGCGAACTAACACTTAGTGTATGTTAGACAGCTTGTGTGTTTCCGCTCGACCATTATTCCTTCCCATGTAAATTGCTCGATTGCCTGCTTCTTCACATTTCCCATCTTTATTTAGTTGAGAGAACATCGATTGCGGTGTGTGCATCTATCAGGTGAAAGACAGGTGGAAGACACGTTCTCTAGACATGAGAAACACCTAAGTTGACTTTGTAAATAATAGGGATGATTCGGAATCTGTTACATCACTGACATCGGTATTCGAGAGTGGAAATATCAGTTTCCTCTATTTTTTTTTCAAGTTTTCAGTTAAAGGTCTTCGCAAATGGGATAAGTTTCTAGCTACTCAGTGGTTTACAGCACGCTCCACCTCGCTAAAGTGACAGGTTTCTAAAGAAATAATTTCCAGTCTATATCTTCGGAATTATGTTGCTATTCAAGCGATTTGCTATGTGCTTGATCCCGAGAAGTATCGCATAAATGGTATAATATTCTGGAAAACTATGTGAAAATACATGTCTTCTTGTAATCCCAGAGTCTGGAGACTGGTCTAGAAAACATGCAAGCAAGCAGGTTGCGACCAGAAACGGTGACGCCTTTGTGACAAGGGGAACCGACCCAGCCATTGTACAACAGTCTTCGCGGTATATGTGCAAGTGTCTGGTGGTTGCTACTGCGTGTCCTATCGTGAGGGAGGTATAGATTCAGCATATTGATAGTTGTAAGGGGAATGAAAGTTCTTTTTTTTTTTTACACGGAACATTATGTGTGCTGAAGATACTGAGATTCATTACAGAACCACGGTCGTAACGAGGAGACCTGTCCAGTACACTACACGATGTCAGACTGCAGCCACAGCCTGTGCCTGGTTCCCAATATTCCTGCGAGTCTGGAGATGGCCGTAGAAAGTGTAACAGCAAGCAAGCAGGTTGGGGCCGGACACAGTAGGTTAGATTAGATTAGTACTTGTTCCATAGATCATGAATACAACACTTCATAATGATGTGGAACGTGTCAGGTTAATAAAAGGTGTCTATACAAGATATTACATTGCACAAAATATTACATGTCACTCAATATTTTTTTGTTTTGTTTTTTGTTTTGTGGGAATTGGGAAATTACCCACTTACTATATCCAAAAATTCATCTAATGAGTAGAAGGAGTTGCCATTAAGAAATTCTTTTAATTTCCTTTTAAATGCTATATGGCTATCTGTCAGACTTTTGATGCTATTAAGTAAGTGACCAAAGACTTTTGTGGCAGCATAATTTACCGCCTTCTGAGCCAAATGTGGGGTGGCGGGTGAAATTTAATTGTTAATATAAATAGAATGTTATGTAGAAAAGATGCATTTCCTGGCCGATTAACCATATGTGGGGCGGTGGGTGGAATTATTGTTGTATAAAATATATGTAGAATGTTATGTAGAAAAGATGCTTTCCCGGCTGATTAGCAACATATGTGGGGCCGCGGGTGGAATAATTGTTAATATATGTTCCTATTATTTATGCTGTTTTTGCCGTTCTCAACACTGGCTCTCTAACTACAATATTGGCAACCAGAAAGTGATTAGCAAAAGGTGAAGCCTGTAATTAGAATTCCTAGTGCCCACTTCATCTGAGAAATACACTTATAGCTACAGCTTATAGCTCTGAGGAATTAGGAGATTGTCTGGGATTCATAATCAAAAACGATTCTCTAAAAATGTTCACTATATTCCGAAAGTCTCAGACCAAAAAGCATCCACACAATCCAACTAACAGTTCAGAGTCTAATGCGCTGATGCAACTATAACTGTTCAAATTAACTGTTTAAGTGAATGCTCGCCATAATTTGATGATAATGTTCATCAAACGCCACGCTAAATAATGGTAGAATGTCTGTCCCGCGGCGGCACGTGAAAATACGACATACGAAAACTGAAGATAAATCATTAAAGTCATCCCAGAATTAATACTTCACTCGAAACGATTTCATGGTTACGCGTATCCCGAGTAACTTATTACGGCATCCAAGGCTGTTTATAGCAATGATACTGACACGACGCGACTCCCGGCACAGGTAGTGTACTATTCAGTGTTCAGAGAACTGGGGCCTTTTTCTCTCGCGCAGCGTTCTTATATATAAAGCCGCGGTGCGGACGGCTAAGGGAACGCCTGATCAATTCCGCTCTCCCGACTAGCCTCTGGGCTAGTAATGCACCACTTTAAGTTATTGAATAAATCATTGCTTCCTTTGCTGATGCCCGATGAAGCTCTCAATTTAAATGTGCATTCAGCACACAGGTAAGTAATCATAATAAAAGTCTGACGTGGCTAAGTCAAATATTTTGGGCGAGAGAATTAATTTAATTACACTACACGCAGTAGACGAACTCTGAACTTGCCCTTTGGAGATACGCTATTGCTATAGTTTTATAGTTATTCAATTGAAACTTCTCACATCTTTATGATTATAGCGGATCTCCCTTCTACTTAAATTTAAACAATCTAACCTTATTTATTCGCCTACTTAATCTATCTTGCTTCCTTAATTTCTAAGACAAAAACCAGAAGATCACGAATTTCAACAAAAATTTTAATTTGTGAGATCCAGAATACTGTTTCTACTAAATTATTATGCAAAAGGAATCTAAATATAAATTTTTAAGTTTCTGGCTCTTTTCTGTTGCGCCAATGATTTTTACAGAAAAACGTCCAAATTTCGAAAATGGTTAAAGTTATTGAACTGATATTCAATACTATATTGATTTAGTATTACTCCTGACATGCTAGAAACGTTTCAGGTTATTTACTTGATTTTTAAAGTATTGTGCAACATTTATGACGTCAGAGCTAGTTACAGCAGACAAGGCTGGCGCACAATGGAAAGACTGATGTGAATTTTGTATGGCGTGAGTAGGCTGCTTCCCTAAATCACCCTCTACTTAAATTTTTTTTTTGGAATGTACATGGGAAAGAAAAAAAAATTAATTACTAAAGGGAAGCAAGAGTACAGCTTAACTCCCTATGAAAAATTAAAATTTATATGTAAACATATAGAAATATTAAAAGAAAACTGATTACCTACTTCAATTATTTAAATGCTGGCATGTTCACTGCCTCTTAAGCAACATTCTCACTCAAAATTTAAGCAAAATCAATGAAACACTTTGGCATACATATTGCCTTAGACAAACAAACACATAAAATATGTAAAATTATGAAAATCTTAAATCCATTAAATACACTTTTACAAACACAAATTCAAAGAAAATAACACAGTTATTCATGATACATAAACAGATAATTATATCTTAGCAGTCTTTTCTAAACCTGAAAGAAAATTTCACAAATCATGACAATTTCATTTTTACACACGTGTTTGTAGCCGCTTTGGCTGGCGTTCTACACTTCCATTCACAAGGGTAGAGGAGGGGAAGTTGCTATGGTGTGCGTCCTTCACGTTCACTCTAAATTACATGGGGAAATGGAGGGGTTACTGTGAGTGGTGTCCAAGTAACTCCACGCTTTCACGCAGCTACCAGGCTGCCATTATTTGGTTTGTCCTGTAGAACAAACAAAAAGAGTGCCTCAGACTCTGTTCACTTAATATCTAAGGGTGGGTCACAATGAAATGGGGATACATACATTTTATCTTTCAATATGTTACTGGAACAAAGTTAACAGAACTTCTTCAATTTTACTCTCGCGGTTACTTAATCGAATAAAATCGGTAAACAAATGGCTCAAAACGCCGTTAGTCACGTACTAGAGAACATTTATGCTCAAGGCATACAATCATGAATCCTATGTAATCTCCATTTATTATTTCCGGGCCAGAACACTGAACCAATGCTCGTTACATTCTTGATACATTTGTATTTTATTTACTTAGCTGACTCATCTTCGGTTACCTTATTCTTAGTGATAGTATGAGTATATTTGATTAGTAGTTGTCTTCTCAGCTTCTTTGTACATGTGATTAACTTGTGGTAATAGTACTGTTCTGAGTGTTCAAAACACACTACGTTTAGTTGACTACTAAATCCACTTGTTGGTCCTCTGCTGCTGTGTCCGTTCCACGTCTGCAATTATGTACTTACTTCATCGAAGTGTATTTATGCTGAGCTATAAATAATGTTTCACGTCTGCCATTATGTTACTCAATTATGTTGGTAGTGTATGTACTTATTTAACACTCACTCTATTAACATTTAAAGCATAGGATAGCACATTTATTTTATATCTATAGTCTATTGCAGCTGATCAGTTTGCTCACGTGGCAATCCATTTCCACTTTATCGGACGCTGAAACCACAGGTTGTCTCTCTCGACATACCACGAAAGTGCATTAAGTAATTATGGACGAGCGCAATGCTAAATTCCTTAAACCTATAGGACACCATGAGCTGCTCTGTCTCATCTAACATAAGGGTACTTATGGTCGCATTCACGCCTCCAACTCATAACCTCAATACATGTAGGTGTGTCCTGTCACACACTACACCAAATAACGGCCAGCTCCAACCTTATAAATATTTCAAAGACGTGTCCTTCACGTCTTAACCACGAACACTGTTCAATTCTATTACACTGCCATTCCTTGCTACACAACGTGAGTTCATTCTTACAACTTATCTGCATATTTTTCATAACACTGAGCAATTTCTTAGCTCTACAGCATACAATAGGTTTCACTGCCACTTCAGATCCTGCTCGTACATGAATTTGTATATCTCTTTTAAATATTATTGCGGGACCATTTCCAATAAAACAACACTTTGTACTTACAATATTACCAGGGTTCTATACATAATTGTTACAGAAAAACATTTGTATCTTAATTATGTCATACTTCTCTATTGTTTATGTCACAGTTAGGTTTGTCACAGTAGGTTTTTTTCTCACTAATCGGTGGATAGAACGGTTACAGAACTCATGGCTTGATAGCCATGATGGAAAATTTTTGTATTGCAGAGAAGGAGTCGAAACTTTGGTGGATAGGAAAGATGAAGGATGAGTGAGATCTGAAATGGGAAAGAAGATCTCACACAGCTGGGACTGCACAGCTGCCACACTGTGTAGAGGTTACAGAACAACCTCCTCCCTATAGAATTCATTAGTTTATTATTGGCTTAATAGTCATACCGGATGATTTTAGTATTTGAGAGTAAGAGTCGAAATTTTGGTGGATAGGAAAGATGAAGAATGAGTGAGACCTGAAAAGGAAAGAAGATTTCACACAGCTGGGACTGCACAGCTGCCACACTGTGTAGAGGTTACAGAACAACCTCCTCCCTATAGAATTCATTAGTTTATTATTGGCTTGATAACCATAACGTAAAATTTAATGTGTTGGATAGAAGAGGTTGAAATTTTAGATGGATAGAAAAGATGAAGAATGAGTGAGACCTGAAAAGGAAAGAAGATCTCACACAGCTGGGACTGCACAGCTGCCACACTGTGTAGAGGTTACAGAACAACCTCCTCCCTATAGAATTCATTAGTTTCAGAAAATTTTCGTATTGGAAAGAAAGGGTCAAAATTTTGGTGGATAGGAAAGATGAAGAATGAGTGAGACCTGAAAAGGAAAGAAGATCTCACACAGCTGGGACTGCACAGCTGCCACACTGTGTAGAGGTTACAGAACTACTTCCTCCCTACAGAATTCATTAGTTTAATGCTGGCTTGATAGTCATACCGGCTGATTTTAGTATCTGAGTGTAAGAGCCGAAATTTTGGTGGATAGGAAAGATGAAGAATGGGTGAGACCTGAAAAGGAAAGAAGATCTCACACAGTTGGGACTGCACAGCTGCCACACTGTGTAGAGGTTACAGAACAACCTCCTCCCTACAGAATTCATACACTACCTATGAATTTCTTTAGGTCGATAACGTTCCTGAGACCTAATATCTTTTTACTCTTAGGGTACTCTAGCCTATATGCATTGGCATGTGGTTTTCCTATGATCCTAAAAGGTCCTTGGTATACGAACATGAATTTCTTTGTTTCTGCATTTATTTTCTTTGATTTTCCCTTGGTTTTGACAAACACTATCTGACCTATTTCAAACCTGGTGAGTACAGCTTTTGCGTCATGACGCTTCTTCCTTTCCAATGCTCTTTTTCTTATATTTGCCCTAGCCTTTAACTTCTTCTCATCTGTGGATATTTGCGTTATAATAGGGAATTCTACCATATCTGCAATCACATTGTGCGGTTCTTAGCCAAACATCAATTCGCAAGGCGCAAAACCAGTTGCATCATGCCTTAAGTTGTTAATTACATTCTCAAAATACTTCATGTGCTCTGCCCAACTTGAGTGTTTCCGAGCACAATAAGTCCTGCAAAGCCTATTCAATTCTCTCATAATACGTTCACTCATATTTCCTTGGGGGAAATACGCAGATATTTTCAGATGTTTCACTCCGGCCTTATCCAGACATTCCTTAAATCTATCAGAAGTAAATTGAGGCCCATTGTCTGACAGCAAATTCTTCGGAACGCCAATGTTCACGAAGAAACCTTTTTCCAACTTTTCTACCAATGTTTTTGCATTTGCTCTTTTAATTGGGTATAGCTTAACATATTTACTAAATCCATCCTCAACAACAAAAACATGGGTACACCCACCTCTCGAAGTAGGAAGAGGACCAAACAAATCACTAGTCAGTAATTCTGGGGTTTCGGTTGTCTCTACTGAATGCATATCTCCTTGTATTCTGGTGTTAGCAGCACGGACTTTCTGGCACACTACACAAGATGCTAGACGCTTCGCAACATGGCGGTACATGTTGTCAAACATAACCTTCTCTTTTAATTTTGCAATGCACTTCTTTGCCCCGTAGTACCCATACCTCAGGTGTACATAGTCGATTAGTAAGTCTACATGTTGTGAGGGAAAGCACAGCTTCCACTCAGAAACACCTACCTTTTTCCTCCTAAACAGAATACCTTTATGCAGACAGTAGTATTGCAAAACCTTATGATAGTTCGCATCTCCCAAATAGCTCTTTACTAATTTCAGCTGGTCATCTGCATTCTGCTCACGTCTCAAGTTCTTAATCACCCTCTTCAATGCACTTTCTTCCTTTACTTCGTGCAACACAAACATTCGTACTTCACTTAGGTCTGTTGCTGTAATTCCCGTGTCATCACAGACTCCGCACTTCTAGATAACCCATCAGCTACCAAATTATCTTTCCCTCGAATATATCCAACCTCAAGGTCAAACTGCTGGAGATACAATGACCATCTTACCAAACGAGCATTCCTCAACTTACAGGTCTTTAAAAAGGTCAGCGCCTTATGGTCACTGTAAACAATTGTCTTGTGACCTAATGGATACTGCTCAAATTTCTGTACCCCAAATACAATTGCCAATGCTTCTAGTTCTGAGATGCCATAATTTCTCTCTGCTGCCTGTAAAGATCGACTTACGAAAGCTATAGTCTTGTGCACTTCTTGTTCGTTCTCTATTTCTACTTGAAATACCTCCACAGCTATACCATAGCCACTAGCATCAACAGACATACAGAATGGTTTTTCAAAATCAGGATGATGTAAAATAGGACTATTAATTAAAGATTGTTTAAGCACCTCGAACGCCTGTTGACATTCTGCTGTCCAAACCCAAGGGGTATTCTTTTTCAGCAGGAGGTGAAGACAGGGCGCATTAAAAGCCTGATCACTAACAAAACGCCTATAGAAGCCGAAAAGACCGAACATTGATCTCAACTGCTTCTTGTTTCTGGCAGCCTCAAATTTTTCAATAACTGCTAGCTTGCCTGGGTCAGGCAGAATACCTTTTCCACTTATCATAGATCCCAAGAAACCTATTTCCTCTTTAACGCACTTTGTGTTTTCAATCTTTAGTTTCATGCCACCTCTCTCTATAGCCTCTAACACTTCCTCTAATAAAACTATGTGTTCTTCCCAGGTAGGAGTTACTGCTAACAGATCATGTACGTACACTGTGATTTTATTAATTAAGGCTGGTCCTAAAACATGGCACATCACACATACAAAGGCACAAACAGAGATATTAAGTCCGAAAGGTACCACACGGTATTGGTAACAAACTCCTTCGTACAAGAAAGCTTTGTACTTCCTTGAACTTCCGCCAGTGGCAAATTCCAATATCCACACTTGATGTCCATAGAAGTTAAGAATTTTACTCCCCAGAACTTTTGCAATAACTCGTTCATGTTCTGCGGTCTATCACTTTCCCTAACCACTATTTCATTCAACCAACGAGCGTCCAAGACCAACTGACACTCCCATCTCTTTTTGCTACAACAACAAGAGGATTATTGTACTCACTGACCGCTTTTTCAATCACGCCCCACTCTAGCATTCTCTGTATCTCCTGTCGAACCGCCTCCTTCCTAGCTACATGTATTTGGTATGGTTTCCTGAAAAACACTTGGCCAGGTTTCACCTTTAATTGACATGCATAATCTTTGACCACGCCAGGTCGATTTGAAAATACCTTATGATGCCTTTTTAAAACCTGTCTCAGTTCTTCCTTCTGATTAGCTGAAATTTTATCGATTTCCTGCAATTTAGCTTCTATTTTGTCCAAAATAATTGCTTCTTCTTCTTCTTCTGTGTTTAGCTTACTTTTACTAAGATTGACACCTTCGTCCCAATATCTCCTGTTTTTCAGAACTCGTATAGGCAGCTCCCAAGTTTCATCATTAGTTACTACATGTTTATCAATAAAAGGTACCGTAATTACTCCGGTTATCGACAAGACCATTTTTAACTGGCTTCTTTCAAAGTCAACAACACTCTGATATTTTGACAAGAAATCTATGCCAATTAAAACCTCAATACTGAGATTGTTTACAATTAAGCATGGATGATCAATTAAATTACCATTAATGTTAAATGGCAGCAAAGCTTCTTGCTTTAACGTTTTTGACACCTTGCCAGTAGCACCAATTATTCTTAGTCCTGATACCCTCATTACTGTAAGCTTGTCTTTAGCAGGTAATGCATCAAAGAAGGACTGAGATATTGCACTCACCTCACTTCCACTGTCTAAGAGACAACGTACATTAATACCCAACATATTCACTATTATTATAGGGTGGCTTATTCTAGTTTGTACAGGTGGTTCCTCAAACTCATCCAATAGTTCCTTTTTGATTTGTCTCCAACTAAAGTGATCGACATCTGTCTTCATTACATTTAGGTCAAGGTGTGTAGGGGTTTCCTGAATTACATTTTCAGCTGCCCTTTCCAGTCGGTCTATTAATTTTAAATCGAAACACCGCACGACTTCATTATATTTAGTTTGCTGAACATGACCCAAATTACTGTAGTCTGAGCGATTCTGCGACTCCAGACCGGGCATAATACTAGTTACAGCTAAACCATTTTCACTATTATCGTCGGGTTCCTTCTCCAGCGACAACTGGTCGCAGCTACTGGGTTCATCGACCCCCAACAGGCTATCCTCTACATTGTCACTTACCTCCTGTCCTAAATCTATTAGTACAGAATCAACATCCTTCACAGGCACTTTAGATAAGAGCACATCATCCTCATCGTAAATATAAGCATGAATTTCTTCTGCTTCTTCACCTGACAATTCAATATTTTGTAGCTCTTCCCTACCGTTAAACTGCTGCGCCTTCTCTTTCTTTTCCCACTTAGAAAGCGTCTCTAACATGGTATCTATCAAATACTGTGAGTGATCTAATATTTCTGCTGTATCCTTAGATGCTACCGACCCCTCATCCACATGTTAAGTCTGAGTATTCTGATCTGTCTTACCAATTACTGTAATTACTGGCTTAGGAAAAATAACCGCCTGGTGAGCGCCAGTGTCCTCATAGACGGGAACTAGTTTTCCTGCCTCGGCCTACTACTGTTTCCTTTATTTGCATTATACTTAACTGGCACAGCATTGCTTTCCGCACTGTTGTTTACCTGCATAATTTTGTTCGGAACAAAATTACTATCATTTGGATGCCATTGTTGATTCTGATAATTATTTCTCCAATTCCTACCTCTCTTAGGATCGCGAACACCTACTGTTCTGATGTTTACATTGCCATTCTGCTCGTTCTTAAAATTACTACTAGTGTTATTAGCATTTCTGTTATTACGTGCTTGCTCCTCATTGGCAGCAACACGCTCTACATGTTCCAAATATTCAATGAAACGATCCAGATTATCTCTAGGGGCAGATATAATTCTAGTTTGCCAATACCATGGCAGTTTGGCTTCAAGACCTAGTATTATCATTTCAGGTTCTAGCTTTTCATTCTAATGTGACAAACGTGAGATCCATGACCTAGCAAACTCTTTAATAGATTCCTTGCCTGCATTGAAGCGTTTTCCACTCTAAAATTCTCTCAACACTTCATGTTGCTTATTACTAGACCAATACTCATTAATGAAAGCTGTTTTAAATTCCGCTAATGTTTTACACTTCAACATAACATCAGCTGACCAACGCATGGCGTCACCTGCTATATGGCTTCTAATAAATGAGATTTTCTCTCGTTCAGATCAAGTTGGTGGAATCACATCTTCAAAATCGTTCCAGAAATCTAGCGGGTGGATATTTTTATCTGGATCGAACCGCAAGAACTGCCGACACCCGATAAAAGCGGCGTTTGCACCTACAACTTGTTGTATACTACCATTACCAAAAGTTACTGAATCTACTTTACTCTCAATGTTAGCAATGTTAGTACTAACATTTTCTACTCTCATTTCAACATTATCTACTCTTTGCACAATATGAGTAGTATCAGTTTTGATTGCGTCTACTTCTGCTTGACATATGTTTACTTTTATATTAACATCTTTAAACCTATCTGAGCACAGTTCAGATTCCGCCTCAATCTTTTCTGCTAATTTGTGCTCCAGCTTCGCATCTTCCATTTGGAAGTCTTTGCGAACCTCAGCAACTTCGGATTTTAGTGTTTTATACATTTCAGAAAACTGTTGAGCAACCTTTTTCTTAATCTCCTCATGATTGTAAGCAATTTTATAATTCAAACTGTCCAGATCCTCTTTCAACTTATTGCAACCAGCCTTGAAGGTATTGTCCATTACCTCCAATCATTTATTAAAATTGGTTTGGCAAGCCACAATCCTGTTATTTACCTCAATTGTATCAGATTTTAACTCAGCTGATATTCTACCATTACTGGCTGACATTTTTGCATTACTGCTTTTGACCCCAGTTATTTCAGACTTTAATTCAGCTGTCATTCTAGCATTACTGGCAGCTATTGCTTGTAATATTACATTTAAATCCATAGCCCCAGTATCTTTGGGTTGCTCACTAGCCGGCTTTTTATCACACTCAGGTGACGAAAACTAGCTCCAACACCAGAATCATCAAAACTAAATGAAACTTCTGATTGATCAGTCATATCTAACTTCTCCTTTTTAAACTCTACCATCTCTGATGACTGCTTCATTTTTAATTCAGCAGAGAATTTATCATCCAATAAATTAACAATTTCTGATTTCTGCTTTACTACAGGGGTCTCTATTATTATTGAATCATTGCCCCTTTTCACACTACTGTCAGGAGACAATACTTCATATTTCACTTTAACATAACTATTTTCATTCATATTTACACATGAATCGTTGTCTGGATTTACAGTTCCCTCAACAGACAGGTTCTGATTTAAGTTTAACCTTAGTTTCTTCTGGCGATTCCATCGCCAACAGTTTTTTAGTGCAGGTTAGTAAAATTTTTAACAGCTTTTCACTTAACTTAGCTCCTTCTGCACGACGTATGGCGTTGCCGGCGTGGCGTACCAGGATTACTGATGCAATGCGGCGTGTTGAACTGCAGACGGCACTTCGACGGCTGCTGTGTGTTTGCGTGGCCCGCAAATGCAGGCGCGGCTCCGGTTGCTCCGGCGGACGACTGCGGTGAGGCGAAACTGGCTTCTAAGATGGTGGCAGCGCCTCTAGACTCACTGCCAGCTCCGTCAATCCAGATGCGTTGTTAATCCAATTGCGTCGCCCACATGCACACGTAACACTATCACTGTTCTATTACTCAGTTATGTGTCGCATTTCACTCCCCAATCCAAATATTTAAAAATCACTTTCACCTTTACTCAGTTTCTTTCCCGTCGATGCACCATATGTGGGGCGGCGGGTGGAATTTAATTGTTAATATAAATAGAATGTTATGTAGAAAAGATGCATTTCCCGGCCGATTAACCATATGTGGGGTGGCGGGTGGAATTATTGTTGTATAAAATATATGTAGAATGTTATGCAGAAAAGATGCTTTCCCGGCTGATTAGCAACATATGTGGGGCCGCGGGTGGAATAATTGTTAATATATGCTCCTATTATTTATGCTGTTTTTGCCGTTCTCAACACTGGCTCTCTAACTACAATACTGGCAACCAGAAAGTGATTAGGAAAACGTGAAGCCTGTAATTAGAATTCCTAGTGCCCACTTCGTCTGAGAAATACACTTATAGCTACAGCTTATAGCTCTGAGGAATTAGGAGATTGTCTGGGATTCATAATCAAAAACGATTCTCTAAAAATGTTCACTATATTCCGAAAGTCTCAGACCAAAAAGCATCCACACAATCCAACTAACAGTTCAGAGTCTAATGCGCTGATGCAACTATAACTGTTCAAATTAACTGTTTAAGTGAATGCTCGCCATAATTTGATGATAATGTTCATCAAACGCCACGCTAAATAATGGTAGAATGTCTGTCCCGCGGTGGCACGTGAAAATACGACATACGAAAACTGAAGATAAATCATTAAAGTCATCCCAGAATTAATACTTCATACGAAAACGATTTCATGGTTACACATATCCCGAGTAACTTATTACGGCATCCAAGGCTGTTTATAGCAAAGATACTGACGCGACGCGACTCCCGGCACAGGTGGTGTACTATTCAGTGTTCAGAGAACTGGGGCCTTTTTCTCTCGCACAGCGTTCTTATATATAAAGCCGCGGTGCGGACGGCTAAGGGAACGCCTGATCAATTCCGCTCTCCCGAGTAGCCTCTGGGCTAGTAATGCACCACTTTAAGTTATTGAATAAATCATTGCTTCCTTTGCTGATGGCCGATGAAGCTCTCAATTTAAATGTGCATTCAGCACACAGGTATGTAATCATAATAAAAGTCTGACGTGGCTAAGTCAAATATTTTGGGCGAGAGAATTAATTTAATTACACTACACGCAGTAGACGAGCTCTGAATTTGCCCTTTGGAGATACGCTATTGCTATAGTTTTATAGTTATTCAATTGAAACTTCTCACATCTTTATGATTATAGTGAATCTCCCTTCTACTTAAATTTAAACAATCTAACCTTATTTATTCGCCTACTTAATCTATCTTGCTTCCTTAATTTCTAAGACAAAAACCAGAAGATCACGAATTTCAACAAAAATTTTAATTTGTGAGATCCAGAATACTGTTTCTACTAAATTATTATGCAAAAGGAATCTAAATATAAATTTTTAAGTTTCTGGCTCTTTTCTGTTGCGCCAATGATTTTTACAGAAAAACGTCCAAATTTCGAAAATGGTTAAAGTTATTGAACTGATATTCAATACTATATTGATTTAGCATTACTCCTGACATGCTAGAAACGTTTCAGGTTATTTACTTGATTTTTAAAGTATTGCGCAACATTTATGACGTCAGAGCTAGTTACAGCGGACAAGGCTGGCACACAATGGAAAGACTGATGTGAATTTTGTATGGCGTGAGTAGGCTGCTTCCCTACACAAAGTTAGATTTAACCTTGACTAATGAAGATCATCCTTTCTCCTAGTGTTGTAGCCATGTACACTGCTATTACTTTTGAATTAGTTTGGATTGTTAATAACAAATTTCATAACTGAATATATACATACCCACACACACACACACACACATATATATATATATATATATATATATATATATTGTGAGGCTACAGTGATGATTTCTAGCTCTTTAAATAAGTGTCTGCAGGATGATCTAGGATGAACTCCAGCAATTATTCTGATTACACACTTCTGTGCAATAAACACTCTTTTACTCAATGATGAGTTGCCCTAGAGTATGATGCCATACAGAAGCAGAGAATGAAAATAGGCGTGGTAAGCTAATTTACTCAGATGTATATCGCCAAAATATGCAATGACCCTAATAGCATAAGTAGCTGAACTCAAACGTTTCAGCAGCTCCTCAGTGTGTTTTTTCAGTTCAACCCCTCATCAATGCATACACCTAGAAATTTTCAATATTCTACCTTAGCTACCTATTTCTGATCGAAGTCTATATTTATTAATGGTGTCATTCCATTTACTGTGTGGAACTGTATATACTGTGGTTTGTCAAAGTTTAATGAGAGCCCATTTGCAGAGAACCACTTAATGATTTTCTGAAAAACATAATTTGCAATTTCACCAGTTAATTCTTGTCTGTTGGTTGTGATAGCTATACTTGCATTGTCAGCAAAAAGTACCAGCTTTGCATCTTCGTGAATATAGAATGGCAAGTCATTAATATATATTAAGAACAGCAGAGGACCCAAGACCGAACCTTGCAGCACCCCATTCTTGATTGTTCCCCAGTTTGAGAAATCACCAGTTGTTTGCATATTATGTGAACTGTTTATTTCAACTTTCTGCACTCTTCCAGTTAGGTATGATTTAAACCATTTGAGCACTATCCCGTTCATACCACAGTACTTGAGCTTATCTAGAAGTATTCCATGATTTACACAATCAAAAGCCTTTGATAGTACACAAAAAATCCCAATGGGTGACTTCTGGTTACTCAGAGCATTTAATATTTCATTAGTGAAAGTATATATAGCATTTTCCACTGAAAAACCCTTCTGGAAACCAAACTGACATTTAGTTAAAACTTTATTTTTGCAGAGGTGTGAAGCTACTCTACAATACATTACTTTTTCAAGAATTTTGGATAAGGCAGTCGGAAGAGAGATATGGTGGTAATTGTTGACATCGGACATAACCCCTTTTTTATGCAATGGTTTAACAATGGCATACTTCAGTCTATCTGGAAAAATACCCTGCTTCGGACAGCTATTACTTATGTGGCTAAGAATACCACTTATTTCTTGGGAACAAGCTGCTAGAAATGCCATCAATTCCATGTGAGCTTTTATTCTTGAGAGACTTTATTATCTTCCTAATTTCAGAAGGAGACGTGGGTGGAATTTCAATTGCATAAAATGGTGTGGGTAAGGCCTCTTCCATTAACTGCCTTGGTTCTTCTAAATGAACATTTAGATCCCATTTTCTCTTCTTTGCGGTATATGTACAAGAGTCTGGCGGGCGATAGCTATATGCATGATGCAAAAGGGGCGATTTTGTATGGCTCAGGATACGAATGGTATGTTTACTACACCAACATAGCATACAGTGATATATTGCCAGGTTGGAGATCGGTTTCATGTTCTAATATTCAATCTTCCATTCTCAGTGGCAGAGCAGCGCAGCTGAGCAAGTATCTTCCTGTATTTGACTATCTGTAGGTCACTTTTGCAGGGTTTTACTATTAGTGCAATATGGCGATCTGTACAGAATAGTTTTGCCATTGAAAGTTTCACCTGCAGAAAGAAAGAAAAAGGCGGACAGTGCTTCCACACTGGCAGCATCAGTAATTTGGCGGGTAGTTTCAGTAAGAGCCGATCAGAATGCCCCTTTCAATCACAATACATCTTTTGTGCCGGGACATATGAGCCTCTACATAGTGGTAAGAGCGTTTGCATTTCTGAGATGTATGTTGAAAGCAGGACGTCGTGATTTCCAGCAAGGGTAACACGTGATGGATGGGGTGCCATTTTAGGACCATCAGGAAGAATGCATTCTGCGTTTTTCTGGACTATTTTTGTAAAAAGGTTCTGTTAGGACAAGAATTTCCATGGAGACAAGCTGAGACATCACAAAAGCTCCTACAAAAGCAATTGTTAACTATTTCTGCAGCATGTTGCCAATTTCTGATAGGTCGACTTGGCTCTTATTTTTATAGCCATGTGACGCTGGTATAACATTGGGAACCTTTTAGATGGTGAGTCACCACATGAACATTTCGCGATGATGGGTAAGCCACGTTGGGGAGGTAAACGCATGCATGGCTTGCATGTCCCACTAGGTTCACTAGGAACAATGCACCCTGTGCTATTCTGGGAGGCAATGGAACAGATTCCTCATAGCACGACCTGTGACATCTGTATCCACAGGTAAAGAAGTATCACGCCAGCAACGGTAAACACATGTGTGCAGCCCAGAGGCGTCTAATGTATGTGACTGGTGTGACCGCGCCACTCGGCGTGCCAAAAGCATTTTTTAAGTGCAGTGAGTGTTTGTGCACTGCATTATTTTCAGCTGTTTAAGGGTATACGGAATGTGTTTTTCGATGAAAAAATCGATGCATGTTCGAAAATTTTAGACTCTCCCGTTTAATACCATGTATAAAATATTTGGGTGACGTGAATAGAACTATATTAAATAATTTTTTAAAATAATTTCGACACACCATGTTCCACACCTTGTATATGAGACGCGAAATATACCTGATATAGACAGCCTTGCCAGAGATATAATTGAGCACAAGAGAGTCAGCTTTTCTGTTGGCTACACTGCTAGACAGTTGACAATAGATTCTGCACCATTTGTATTGTTTCCTTTGCGAGTACATCCATGTCATTGTTGTGAAAGGCGTATGTGAAGAAGTCATTGACTTTTCTTTCCTTCAACATGCCAAGACCTAGTCTGAAGGTATTTAGAAAGCGTGTACATTGGCGCAAGAAAGCAAAGTGTACTAAAAATTCGTCTGATTCATCTTCATCAGTATCTGATGTCCCAGTAGCGACTAACCTCAACACTGGTAGTGATACATTGAGTGATGCTGCTGCCACTACACCGGAAAGTGCTTCAAGAAGAAAACTAGCTGTAATTGGAGAAGAATACAAGAAACTAAATGCTGGGACTACAAAATATGAGATAATTAACGTCTCTTTATTATCAGACGTTTTGGAGAACAATGTGTGCTGCAAACAATGTGGAAAATGTGGTGTTTCATTGAAAACAAACTTACATGTAGGACTTGCAGTTGTTACAAACACAGTGTTACTTTCTTCAATTCCGCACATGTTACTGCAATACAGGTAAACTATACGATATAAACATTAGACTGGTTTATGGATTACGGAGTATAGGAAAGGGCAGGGCTGCAGGTGCCTTGTTGTGTGGTGTGATGAACCTCCCTCCCCCACCTTCAAAATTTAACAAACACATAATTGCAATAGGCTCTGCTGTAGAAGATGTGGTACAGGAAAACATGAAAGATGCTGTTGAGGAAGCAATTGTTGAAAATAATAATAGCAGAGACTTGTCCATAGCTTTTGATGGAAGCTGGCAGAAGAGAGCCCACACATCACTGAATGGTGTAGTAACAGCTACAAGTGTGGACACTGGTAAGGTAGTTGATGTGGCAATACTTTCCAAGCATTGCAGATCCAAGGAGAAAATGAAAAATAAACATGAAGAGGAGTGCATGGCAAATTACTATGGGTCAAGTGGTGGTACGGAACTTGCTGGTGTAAGAAGTATTTATCAACGCTCAGTAAAATGGTACAACGTTAGATACATAAATTATCTTGGAGATGGTGACTCAAAGGCTTTCAAAGAAATTGAGGAACTGAGACCCTATGGTAACGATGTGAAAATTTCCAAACTGGAGTGTGTTGTCCATGTTCAGAAAAGGATGGGATCAAGACTTCAACGGCTCAAGGCTAGCATGAAAGGCAAGAAATTGAGAGATGGAAAAACTTTAGATGGGAAAAATAGACTGATAGATGCTACAACAGATCATATTCAGAAGTGCTATGGTCTAGCAATAAGACAGAATACAGCAGATGCAGAATTAATGAGAAGATCAGTCTGGGTTCTATTTTTTCATACAGCTTCAAACACTGAGAATCCCCAACATGGGCTATGTCCAAAAGGAGACGATAGTTGGTGCAAGTACAACAGAGGCAAGGTAACTAAGAAACAATACAATCACCCTCATCACCTGCCACCTGCCATAATGGATGAAATAAAACCAATATTCCGAGGCCTCGCAGATATTAGTCTACTAAAGAAATGTCTTCATGGCCGGACTCAAAATCCAAATGAGTGTGTGAACCATGTGATATGGAATAGACTACCTAAAACTGTGTTTGTGGGTATAAACACACTTCACTTTGGCATTTATGGTGCTGTTTCATCATTCAATCACGGCAATATAACAAAGTGCAAAGTTCTGAAGAAGTTGGGGCTCTGTGTAGGACTACGAACTGCCACAGCTATGCTTTGTTTGGACAAGGAATGGCTCAGGTCTTCAGATAATGCCATAAAAGTATATTCAAAGATGGCTAGACAGCATAGCAGAGCCATCAAGAGGAAGCTGTTGGACGATTCTGATAATACAAGCTATGGAGCAGACTTGTACTGAAGTAAAAACTTTGAAGCTAATTTCCCGTAACTTTAGTTTTTTTGTGTATAAGGTACATTTTCTCAGGGCCTCTTTATAGTAGAAAGATGAAATTTTCTGTAGTTGTTCCTTAAGACCTTCTAATATACCTGAATGAAAAGATATGTGGAATTATTTTGAATTAATGGATGTAAATTTTAAAATACTTGTTAAAATGCATAACTTTTTTTAACATTTACAAAAAATAAAATATCTGAAAAACTATACATTATTTTTTCAAACCTAATAATTCAGCATAAAAGCAGAACATTCCTCTACGCTCTGTCAAAAAATCAAGAGTATCATCCAAATAACAAATGAGAAAATGTTCCTAACTTTTAGCTCAATTTAACATTGTAAGCATAGGACGTCCCATATACCCTTAAGCTTTGTGAGTGTGTTTGCATTACATTACACATGCACTATCTTTTGACGTTTTACAAATAGTGTTTGCGTGTGTTGCATTATTTTGTGAATGGGCATGCAGGCTGCACAAAGCAATTTTTATCTGACCATCTGGAACCCTACACGTGTGTGTGTGTGTGTGTGTGTGTGTGTGTGTGTGTGTGTGTGTAAAAATATATGTAAATGATAAGATAGCATTTGTGACTTCAAAAAATTATTTTAGTTGGTTTACAGATGACCTGAAAACTAATGAGACATGGACTCATAGATGTCACTTTTGATAAGGACCTTTGTATGTAAATATTTATATATTTCTGGTAATAGATATAAAACATAAGTTACAAGTAATTTAGCATACTCACTACAATGGAATGCAATGTGAACAAGAGGAACATGCCTTGAATAGTAACAAGTGTACATGAATTGCAAACTGTTATATGTAGAGATGTGGAGAGAAATCATACATTTGCTGTATATTTTGTGTTTATTTGACATGATGCATTCTTTTACTGTACCAAAGGTTATGTTTCTCTTTATTTGTAGAATGTACACTGTGTACATCCTTTCTCTTCAGTTGCTGTAACTGTAGCCTGGCCTCCAAGTAAACTTAGATCCCTTTTCTTGAAAACTATTGGATTAACTTGCAGATTGATGGATCAAAGACTTCTTTCAGAAGTATATTATATTGTGTGCAACGTGGGGGACATCATGAATTGTGATTCCTCCCTGCAAGAAACAGGTAAGATAATTTCAAAATTCATCTCACTTAGTGACTTGTCCTTTTTGGTGTGTATTAATGGGCTGTACATCAATGAGCCAAAGCCTCTACCACTAACAAAAATTCTATTACAATACATGAATGATCAAAGTGAGTAGATTGGTAGAGCATGATGAAACAAAATGTACACTAACAAAAGAACTTCATTGAAATGTAGACTTGTGTATAGGGAAACCACATTACAGAAAATGTATAAAGATCTTACGATAGTTGATGAAATTACTGTCAAGTGAGATGGAGATGACAAAGTGTTTCTGGTGTTGTGCCAAAATATTGGCTTCAAAGTGTAATAGGTGTATACTGTTGGGACTCAATGAAAGCAAAATGCGATGCACTACAATGACTTACTTTTGGAAATATGGCCTTTGCCATGTGCATAGCAGAGTCTGTGAAATAAATGGATGGCAAGTTTCTATCGCCATGTGAAGTATCCTACAACCAATAAAAAGCAAACACATGGCATCTTACTTGGCTGAAATGAGAGCTGTGTCTTTTATGTCCTTTGCTTCTCCAGTGTGCACCAAGAAACTGCTGGGTCATTGTAATCTCAAAGGATATTGGTTTCATAGTCTAATACGTTTCTCTGCTGTAGGTGGTATTATGTATCAGCACCTGCACACACATCTGCTATAATTGGCAACGCTGTCCTCTGTGACACCAGTGCCAAACAGTACCTCCAGCTTTAATTACGACATTGTAGGACTGCACCAATATTGTAACCCAAGTTTGGCACAATGACATTGCCTGATAAAATAAGAATGGAAAACGTTACTGCCTCAAAAAATTGAAGAGAAACCTTACAATGAACATTGCTAACTGACTAGCCCAGAAAATGTAAGTAATAACGACATTGTTTACTACATACAAATTCGCATAAAATAGTAATTGCGCTGTATAGTCGAATTTCTCGTTTTCCTTACAAAATTTGGATTTCTTTTGTATTCTTTTAGTGTTTTTTATGAATTTGAAGTAAAATGGTTTTCATTACGAGTTGTACTCTCTTACCAAACTTACAAATAAATGGAATCCCTATCATTTGTTCCTTATATTCTATACTATCGATCCACAAATAAAACAAATATATGCCTTGTATCAACAAATGCCTATGAATGAAGCCTATGAATGATGGTGGATTGGTGTGTAACTCCTACTTCCTTCAAACCCTTCTTGAAGTTTTGATTAATATACTGTGTTCCATTAACAGATCTGACAATTTTAACCTTTTTCCCATTTCTCTTTCTACCATATTACAAAAGTTCTCAGAAATATCACTCACTTGATCTTTAGAACTTACAAAAATAAAGATGGTTATATCTTGAATAGTTGTCTATAAAGGTGACAATATAATGGCTTCGTCCTATAGATTCACAAACATCTATGTATATTAACTGCAAGACGTCTGTACTTGTGCTTTTACTAGGCTTAGTGGATAGTATAGTCTCTTTCCCTTGTACACATATTTTACAGATTTCTTTACATTTCAGTTCTTGTCACCATATACTTTAATAATGACATGCCTTTTCTGTTTAGGTGCCCAAGTCGTCTGTGTCACAAGAAATCTTTTGCAGAACGCACAGAATGATTTACAACTTCATCTATGTCTTCAGCAGTCAATAATTTGAAAATTCCCGTATTATTTGTCACGCTAGCTGTAACTTCCTCATACTGATTAACTATTTTTTCTCAACTTATATCGAAGGTTACTCTCTTTCCCTTCTTGACTACTTTTCTAATGGATAACAAGTTAGTTGCAACATCTTTTACACAGTAAACATTATGAGTCGTAATATCTTCTTTACATTTATCTTAAGATCAAATTTGGCAGCAAATTCGCACTGCAACTTGGAATTATCCACCATGGATATACCTGTAAGCGTTTTTATGTAAAATCATAAAGAGCTGTTTTGTCTCTAATAATATGCACAAATGGTCCTGAATCTAATGTTCATTCTGGTTCTCTGTTACACGTTATTCCAAAAGAGTAAGAAACTGAGAGTGCCTTACCTTGATCAGCAGTTCTACTCTCTGGACCATTTGCGTCATACCTGTTTTCCTTTGTACTTGGCCTTTGGCGGAACTGGGATCTGATGTGAACCATCTTCTGGCAGTTGTAGCACTAAACTGTTTTTTCTTTCCTTTCTTAGAATTAATTGCTGTAGCTGTTTCCTGCTCTGAAGTAAGACACAGTGACGTATTTTTGATGTCCTGTGGGCTCTTCAATTTTATGGTATTTCCCTTAATTTGTATGCCTCAACTTTTAACCCCACAATCATGGGTGCATATTTTTCAGGTAGCTGTGCCTACAATAATGGATCTTACCCATTTATCAGCAATCGCGAATCCAATGTTTCATAATCGATTCGATGTGAATATTATCTTGCTGGCGTCCTCGTCCACGTTCTTGCAGTTATCGATTCGAGTGGTTACAAGTTCACATAGTAATGCGACTTTTCTTGTAGGGCCACTGTCTTCAAAGGCACTCTGTTAAGTATTCTAAACTTCTTTTGCCGTCACAGCTTTCTCCATGTGTACATAAATCACTGGATCAGTCAATAATAACAGCTTTGATCTTGCCTTCCGGTTCTTATTTGCGTGATTTTGCTCAGTGGGCTTCAGTGTACCATTCAGTACGTCCCATAAATAAGTATAAGTATGCTTCCACAGCAAATTTTCATGTAGCATAGTTCTCATAACCAACAAGTCTCTCTGCTTGCAGTGTTTGTGCCGAACTCATTTTCACAAACTGTTACTAGTTGTAAAGGCATTACTAAACTATGCCGCAGTCGCCTCGTCCCAATAACTCACTACACACTTCGAGGATTATTCCGACAATATTTCCTTCTGTATGTTAAAATACTGTTGCGAATGCATTCACTGGTGCCTGGGCCCATAACCAGTTGCAACTAGCGCTGCAAAATAAGTAATTCTGAATACGGAAATTGCAGAAATAAGGCAAGCTATATTTTAACACCAGTTACTTAGAACAGCGCATTTACAATCGGTAGTTAAGGTAACGGCACAGAGAATACAAAGCAGTTTTAGGGGTCTATTACACTTTGTGCACTACACTTTGCTGAATACACATTCACATACGAAATTGTTATTCATATATACCCAAAACTGGGGTTCTATGGGTCGGAGCATGGAATGTCAGATCCCTCAATTGGGCAGGTAGGTTAGAAAATTTAAAAAGGGGAATGGATAGGTTAAAGTTAGATATAGTGGGAATTAGTGAAGTTCGGTGGCAGGAGGAACAAGACTTTTGGTCAGGTGAATACAGGGTTATAAATACAAAATCAAATAGGGGTAATGCAGGAGTAGGTTTAATAATGAATAAAAAAAATAGGAGTGCAGGTAAGCTACTACAAACAGCATAGTGTATGCATTATTGTGGCCAAGATAGACACAAAGCCCACGCCTACTACAGTAGTACAAGCTCTGCAGATGATGAAGAAATTGATGAAATGTATGATGACAGAAAAGAAATTATTCAGGTAGTGAAGTGAGACGAAAATTTAATAGTCATGGGTGATTGGAATTCAACAGTAGGAAAAGGAAGAGAATGAAACGTAGTAGGTGAATATGGATTAGGGCTAAGAAATGAAAGAGGAAGCCGCCTGGTAGAATTTTGCACAGGGCATAACTTAATCATAGCTAACACTTGGTTCAAGAATCATGAAAGAAGGTTGTATACATGGGAAAACACTGAAGATACTAGAAGGTTTCAGATTGATTATACAATGGTAAGACAGAGATTTAGGAACCAGGTTTTAAATTGTAAGACGTTTCCAGGGGCAGATGTGGACTCTGACCACAATCTATTGGCTATGAACTGTAGATTAAAACTGAAGAAACTGCAAAAAGGTGGGAATTTAAGGAGATGGGACCTGGGTAAACTGAAAGAACCAGAGGTTGTACTGAGTTTCAGGGAGAGCATAAGGGAACAATTGACAGGAATGGGGGGTAGAAATACAGTAGAAGAAGAATGGGTAACTTTGAGGGATGAAATAGTGAAGGCAGCAGAGGATCAAGTAGGTAAAATGATGAGGGCTAGTAGAAATCCTTGGGTAACAGAAGAGATACTGAATTTAACTGATGAAAGGAGAAAATACAAAAATGCAGTAAATGAAGCAGGCAAAAAGGAATACAAACGTCTCAAAAACGAGATCGACAGGAAGTGCAAAATGGCTAAGCAGGGATGGGTAGAGGACAAACGTAAGGATGTAGAGGCTTATCTCACTAGGGGTAAGACAGATACTGCCTACAGGAAAATTAAAGAGACCTTTGGAGAAAAGAGAACCACTTGCATGAATACCAAGAACTCAGATGGAAACCCAGTTCTAAGCAAAGAAGGAAAAGCAGAAAGGTGGAAGGAGTATATAGAGGGTCTATACAAGGGCGATGTACTTGAGGACAATATTATGGAAACAGAAGAGGATGTAAATGAAGATGAAATGGGAGATATGATACTGCGTGATAAGTTTGACAGAGCACTGAAAGACCTGAGTCGAAACAAGGCCCCCGGAGTAGACAACATTCCATTAGAACTACTGACAGCCATGGGAGAGCCAGTCCTGACAAAACTCTACCATCTGGTGAGCAAGATGCATGAGACAGGCGAAATACCCTCAGACCTCAAGAAGAATATAATAATTCCAATCCCAAATACAGTAGGTGTTGACAGATGTGAAAATTACCGAACTATCAGTTTAATAAGTCACAGCTGCAAAATACTAACGCGAATTCTTTACAGACGAATGGAAAAACTGATAGAAGCCGACCTCGGGGAAGATCAGTTTGGATCCCATAGAAATGTTGGAACATGTGAGGCAATACTGACCCTATGACTTATCTTAGAAGAAAGATTAAGGAAAGGCAAACCTATGTTTCTAGCATTTGTAGACTTAGAGAAAGCTTTTGACAATGTTGATTGGAATACTCTCTTTCAAATTCTGAAGGTGGCAGGGGTAACATACAGGGAGCGAAAGGCTATTTACAATTTGTACAGATAGCAGATGGCAGTTATAAGAGTCTAGGGGTATGAAAGGGAAACAGTGGTTGGGAAGGGAGTGAGACAGGGCTGTAGCCTATCCCCAATGTTATTCAATCTGTATATTGAGCAAGCAATAAGGGAAACAAAAGAAAAGTTCGGAGTAGGTATTAAAATCCATGGAGAAGAAATAAAAACTTTGAGGTTCGCCGATGACATTGTAATTCTGTCAGAGACAGCAAAGGCCTTGGAAGAGCAGTTGAACGGAATGGGCAGTGTCTTGAAAGGACGGTCGAAGTAGAGAGGAAATAAAATGTAGACTGGCATTGGCAAGGAAAGCGTTTCTAAAGAAGAGAAATTTGTTAACATCGAGTATAGATTTAAGTGTCAGGAAGTCGTTTCTGAAAGTATTTGTATGAAGTGTAGCCATTTATGGGAGAGATACATGGACGATAAATAGTTTAGACAAGAAGAGAATGGAAGCTTTCGAATAATACTGAAGATTAGATGGGTAGATCACATAACTAATGAGGAGGTATTGAACAGAATTGGGGAGAAGACTAGTTTCTGGCACAACTTGACTAGCAGAAGGGATCGGTTGGTATGGCATGTCTGAGGCATCAAGGGATCACCAATTTAGTACTGGAGGGCAACGTGGAGGATAAAAATCGTAGAAGGAGACCAAGAGATGAATACACTAAGCAGATTCAGAAGGATGTAGGGTGCAGTAGGTACTGGGAGATGAAGAAGCTTGCACAGGATAGAGTAGCATGGAGAGCTGCATCAAACGAGTCTCAGGACTGAAGACCACAACAAGAACAACAACAACATATTCCCACCATTCATGAGCATCGCTGGCCGACTACCACAGAAACTGAAAATAATAAAGACATTGTTTATTATGTGCAAACTCAGATAAAATGGTAATTGCACTATACAGTCGAATTTCTGTTTTTCCTTTCAAGGTTTGGACCATTTATGTATTCTTTTTGTGTTTTTTTTTAATGAATTTCAAGTATAAGGTGTTTATTACAAGTTGTACACTCTTGTCAAGCTTACAAATAACTGAAATCTTTATGATTTCTTCATTATATTCTATACATTTAATCCAAAAATAAAATAAATATAAGACTTATATCAACAAATGCCTATGAATTTTACATTCTAGGCACTCAGTCCGGAACCGCACGACTGCTATGGTCGCAGGTTCGAATCCTGCCTCGGGCATGGATGTGTGTGATGTCCTTAGGTTAGTTAGGTTTAAGTAGTTCTAAGTTCTAGGGGACTGATGACCTAAGATGTTAAGTCCCCTAGTGCTCAGAGCCATTTGAACCATTTTTGAATTTTCCATTTGTAAAAATCTAGTGGACTTTGTATCGTATGTTTCAATAACATGTAACTTCAGTATCTAAATTTTCCTAGTGATACATGATGAAATAGCGGAATCTTATGTATCCATTGTAATACGCTATGTCGTTATGCTGGGCGCATGTACAAGCACTAATATTTGTACTGAATATTCCTATACTGTAAACTAACTGCTGTCATACAGGTATTACTGTCTGCTATATTCATCTATTAACTCATGTTTCTACCAGCCAGTGGGACCAACTGTAGTGAATCCTGCGAGTCAGACAAGTGACGATTCTCAATTTTTTTATTGTTCTTATCTTAACGGCCAAGAAATATTTTTTTCTCGTTTTCAGCAGGGTACTTTTTATAATTAATTGAAAACATGCCTCTGAATGTAAAGAGGGTGTATTGTCTGAGAAAACGACAGGGTACTATGAGATTATTTTTTCTGAAGCATCTCTTTTTGCTTCTGCATTGGCGATATTCATACTGTTTAAAGCAGCTGTTGAAAATATTGAAATATAGTGGTTTTTTTTATCAACGAATGGATATTTCTTTTAACTTATTTCACTACATGAATGTATTATAATTCCAAAGACGTAGTCTGATATCACATAGGAAAGAACTGTTAATACAAGGAGACCTTTACTTAACTATTGTAGGTGCTCACAAGAAGTTTTGGTGGTGAAGTATAATACAAATTGTTCACACTCCATCATTATGCGAGTGCATATGTCTCAAAAGGAAATACGATAGGTGTTACTAACTTTCCGACAGCAGTAAGTTGTAGTGTTCTTCGGAAGTGGGACACAGCACAAAAATTAAGTTTCCTGTTTCCACACTATTATAAACGAAGAAAAACTCTACAGTAGGCAAGAAGTTCGACATTTTAAATGGTCCTATTCACATCAGGCATCCACAAAAGTTTTGTTTAATCCCTCAGCTACACTCTAAGGAGGAAAAAAATGTAACATGAAGGAATTGTCCTGATGGGACAGAAACCCTTATAAGTGGCGTAATGTGCAGACAAACAAATGATTACAAATTCAGAAAAATTCAAGAGAAAGAGCTTCACAAATTGAGCAAGTCAATCTACATTCACACCTATACTCTGCAAACCACCGTGAGGTGCATGGCAGAGGGTACATGCCATTGTACCACTTATTAGGTTTCCTTCTTGTTCCATGCACATATGGATAGCTGGAAGAATGATTGTTTGAATGCCTCTATGTGTGCAGCAACTACTCTAATCTTATCCATACGATCCCTAAGTGAGCGATTCATAGGGGATTGTAGTATATTCCTAGAGTAATTATTTAAAGCCACATCTTGAAACTTTGTTAATAGGCTTTTCCGGGACAGTTTACAACTGTCTCCAAGAGTCTTGCAGTTCAGTACTTTCAGTATCTCTGTGAAAGCCTCCCATGGATTAAAAATCGTTCGTGACTATTCATGCTGCCCTTTTCTGTGTAAGTTCAATATTCCTGTTAGTCCTATTTGGTATGTGTTCCACACACTTGAGCAATATTCTGGAACTAGTTGCATGAGTGATTTGTAAGCAATATCCTTTGTAGGCTGATTGAACTTACCCAGTATTCTACCAATAAATTGAAGACTACCACCTGCTTTACCCATGAATGAACCTATGTGATTATTCCATTTTCATATCCCTACAAAGTGTTACACCCAGGTATTTGTATGAGTTGACCGATTTCAAAAGTGACTCACTGATATTATAGTCATAGGATGTTACGTTTTTTGGTTTTGTGAAGTGCAAAATTTTACATTTCTGAACATTTAGAGCAAGTTGCCCATTTCTGCACCAGGTCGTAATCTTAACAAAATCTGGCTTGAATATTTATGCAGTTTCTCAGATTATATATTCATCATAGAAAAGTGCATCATCTGTAAAAAGCCTGATATTACTATTAATATTGTCTGCAAGGTCGTTAATATACAGGTTTACTACAAGTTTCCCCAAGTGAAATTTCCCTGATATTTCTCTGATTTCCAGACAAGTTTTAGCATCTTTCTCCAACAACTTTTGAGATCTCAAGGGTAAGTAAAGACATAAGGTACAAAAAATATAAGGACTTCTGTATTTCTAAACATGTGAGCAAAAATCTTAAGTGCTAATATCAGCTTCTCTTGTAATGAACTGTTTTTAAATGGAGAAAGCAAGAAAAATTGTATACATGGCGAGTCACTAACTATTGTCACCTAGAATAACACCGAAAGTATTATAGTAGCTGAAAAAGAAAAAAAAAGCAAATGTTGCATGGGGCAACAGGGGCCGTAATATGACGTTGGTTTGGTGTTGCTAGGAGGGGTCGCGTCAGAGATTTGAAGGTCAACTTTGTTTTTTTTTCTTTTTTTTTTAATAGGGTGCTGTAATTTGGTACTTATTTTCCGATAGCGGCTATCGAGACGAATCCAATGATGTGTAACAGTAAGGTCTTTGAAGGTCGACGAAGGTCAAAAAGGTTGCATGAAAGTCCATTTAGAGAAAGTGTTCGAAGTGATGACCATTGGTATCAATGCTTGCTGTGTTGGGGATATGTCAACAAACATTTTCCAGCGTGCATAGTGGCGCACAAGATATGATGTGCAGAGTGCATTAGACTCTATGGAATATTTATGTTCTGTGTTTGTTGATGGGGCAACGTAATATAATTTGGTAGTCAAATGTATTAATATGTGTTGTGCGAATAAAGCATAAGTTTATTTTGTCCCTTAAATCGTGTTACCTGTCATTTAGCTGCGTTAACCTGCTCAAACTACAGCAGTTTATGGGCCAAGGTACTGGAGTAAAGCGAAATAATAAACTTTAAGGTGACGTGTATTTGCGCAAAAGGTGCGCGGAAGTTCGTATAAACTTGTATTGTGTACACTATACGAAGAAGAAAATAACTGTAAAATGAGTACAACACAGATACCGCAAATAGAGCGGCTTGTAGAGCGCGAAAATTACGCGACCTGGAAATTTGCCATTGAGGCGTATTTGCACTTGGATGACTTATGGGACGTCGTAAACGGTAAATTGGCACCTACGGAATCAAGTTTTGCTACTAAGGGTCGGAAGGCGAATCCAAAACTAATCCTTTTGATTGACCCAGTGAGTTATGTTCACATAGAAAAGGCTACGTCAGCAAACTGAAAAATGCATTTGAAGATTTAACAAGAAAAGTAGGATTACTTCGTGAGCTGATAACCACAATATTGAATAAGTGTAAAAGCGTGGATGAATATGTGAATAAAATAGTTTCAATCCCCAATCGTCTGAGGAATATTGGTTTTGAAATTGCGGATGAATGGATTGGAACTTTGTTGTTAGCTGAACTACCAGAGAAATATTCGCCAATGATCATGGGTTTGGAAAATTCGGGAATATCCATTGCAGCGGATAGTGTTAAAGTAAAGATTCTACAGGACGTGAAGAATGAACCAGATTCTAATGCTTCAGAAAAAGAAACAGGTCGGCTTTATACTCTAAGTACAAGAAGAAGAAGCCAATAAGATGTTTCAGGTGCCTGAAAATTGGACATATTGCTTCAAAGCGTAATGAAACGTTAAGTATAAAAGAAAAGAAGCATGTTAATTCTAGTAATCCTCAGAGAAAAACTACCGATAAATGTAAGGCATTTTCTGTTTTTTACTCTTTTAATGAAGCGAGTGAAGATCATGAAGAATGGTTCCTAGATACAGGAGCATCTGTGCACATTACTAATGCTCCGGCAGGTTTGTATGATGTTCAGTCAAGGACTGACATTGGAATTTCTACAGTTGACGGATCTAAGTGAACTCTCGGGAAAAGTGGATCTTAATTTGCTTGTGAATGGGGAAAAGGAAATTGTTACTGCTCATGATGTACATTATGTAAAGAATATCGCAACTAATTTGTTGTCAGTTAGTGAAATAGTAAAGAAGGGTAATAAAGTTATCTTCGATATAGAGGGAGCCAAAATGATAGACTCTTGTGGTGATATTGTAGCTACTGCAAGTAATGTAAGAGGTATTTACAAAGTGAATACAGTTCAAAATACTGCTGAAACAGGAAATCACTCTGTTTATGCTGCAAAAGGGTTCTTGTGGCATAGGAGACTTGGACATTTGAATAGGAAAAGTATGACTTTACTGAAGAATATGACCACTGGGATGGAAAATTATGGAATAAATAATGTTCAATGTGCGGTGTGTTTGCAAGGGAAGCAGGCTAGATTGCCACTTAAATTGAGTCAGAACAGATCTACCGAAGTCTTGCAACTCATACATTCAGATTTCTGTGGACCTATGGAGAATGAATCCTTAAGAGGTAGCTTCTATTTCCCGACATTCATAGATGATTTTTCTAGGTACATGCATGTTTATTTTGTAAGCAGCAAGGATCAAATGAATGATGTGTTTGTTGTTTATTGCAAAATGGTCGAAAGACAGACTGGGAAGAAAATTAAAATAATTAGATCAGACAATCGATCAGAATATGTAAACAGACGGTTTAAAGAGCAGTTGAATGGAATGGGTATTAGGCATCAGACCACCATTCACTACAATCCTTCTCAGAATGGAGTTGCAGAACAAGCCAACAGAACAATCGAAGAAAAGGCAAGAAGTATGTTAAGCGATGCTGAACTACCTAAGTGGTTTTGGGCAGAGGCTGTGTCAACAGCAGTGTATTTAATTAACAGATCACCTACCAAAGCTGTGAGACACAAAACACCTTATGAAGTATGGACTGGGACGAAACCGGAACTAAAGCACTTAAAAGTCTTTGGATGTGAAGCCATGGTTCCGATTCCAAAACCATTAAGAGGAAAGTGGGATGCAAAATCTCAAAAATATATTTTTTTTTGGCTACTGTGAGGAATCGAAAGGCTACAGATTTTATAATCCAGTGAATAAGAAGATAATAAGTAGTAGAGATGTATTTTTGGAGGAATAGACATAAAATAAAGGAAAGTAGTCAAAATGACACAGTAATGCAACCAAGCATAATGTGTGATAGTGCTGAAACAGAGATGGAAACTGAAACAGAGGAAGATGAGAATAAAGAGGAAGCTGATGTGCTACCCGAGAATCAAATTGAGGAAGAAGATTCAACAGAGGAAGTCAGTTTAAGGTTGTCTTCATGTATAGCAAAACCAAAAGAATATCCAGATTATGAAATGTATGCTGCCCAAACAATCAACAATGAACCAATCACAGTTGATGAAGCTTTAGCAAGTTCAAATGCTCAAGATTGGAAAAAAGCTATTGAAAAGGAGCTGCAATCTTTTGTGGATAATGATACATATGAATGGATTGACATGCCTGAAAATAAAAAGCCACTAAGAACAAGATGGGTGTTTAGTATTAAAAATCCTGAGAGTGCAAAACCAAAATTCAAAGCCAGATTGGTAGTTAAAGGATATTCCCAAAAAGAAGGAATAGATTACAATGAAACTTTCTCACCAGTGGTGAAGTATTCATCATTAATATACCTTTTAGCTCTGGCAGTAAAGGAAGACTAATTAATTCATCAAATGGATGTGAAAACAGCCTACCTGAATGGAAGACTGGAAGAGGAAATATATGTGATTCCACGTGATGAAGTTAAGCGACCTTATAAGGGGAAAAGGAGAATTTGGTGTTTGAAGAAAGGCATATATGGATTAAAGCAAAGTGGCCATTGCTGGAATAAATGTTTGCATAAAACTAGGCATGTTATAGTCAAAGGCAGATCCCAGTATATATCATAAAAGGAGCAATGAAGAAATTGCAATCATGGCCATATGGGTAGATGATTTTTTTTTTTTATTTTAACCAATAGTGAAAGCCAGATGGACTTTTCGAAAGAACAGTTACGGTCAGAATTTAATATGTGTGATTTAGGGGAAATTAATCAATACTTAGGCATGAAGATTCTAAGAAGTGCCAACAGAGAAGAATTATGGATTGATCAATCTCTGTACACAAGAAAGATCTTAGAAAAGTTCAATATGGAAAATTGTAAACCTATTTCTACTCCTATGGAAAACAATGCAAAACTGCTAATAACTGATAATGACAAGAAACGTAAGGAAAGTGTACCCTATTTGGAAGCTGTAGGAAGTCTACTGTACTTAGCACAGACTTCCAGACCAGACATTACATTTGCCACAAATGCAGTAAGCAAGTTTTGCAGTGAACCGAGATAAAAGCACTGGATGGGAGTCAAGAGAATATTCAGGTATTTAAATGGAACTGCTGATTATAAGTTAAAATATTCTAAAATTGGAAATATAAATTTGGAAGGATACAGTGATGCAGACCGGGGAAATGAGTTGGAAAGCCGACATTCCATCACTGGAAGTTGTTTTAGACTAATGGGAGGATTGATATCATGGTCATGTAAGAGACAAAGAACTGTTGCTTTGAGTACTGTAGAAGCTGAATATATGACCTTGTCCTCCACTATCCAAGAAGCTCTTTGGATCCATGCACTGATGAGTGAAATAGAATCTCCTCCTACACTGAAGTCAACTGTGATATTTTGTGACAATATGGGAGCTCTTAAACTTGCAAAAAGTAATGTCACCAGTGTAAGATCCAAACATATTGACATAAGGCATCGCTTTATAAGACATCATGTGGAACAGGGGAATATAATGCTCAGTTATCTATGCACGGAAGAAATGTTATCTCCTAACCAAGCCTCTCAGTAAGACAAATTTCAGAAGCTGGTGAAACATTATGTTTTAACCTGGAATGTATAGTGTTGAGTATCTGAAAAATATTTGTTCAAGGGGGAGTGTTGGGGATATGCGAACAAACATTTTCAAGCGTGCATAGTGGTGCACAAGATATGATGTGCAGAGTGCATTAGACTCAATGGAATATATATGTTCCGTGTTTGTTGATGGGGCAATGTAATATAATTTGGTAGTCAAATGTATTAATATGTGTTGTGTGAATAAAGCATAAGTTTATTTTGTCCCTTAAATCGTGTTACTTGTCATTTAGCTGCGTTAACCTGCACAAACTATAACATGCTGCAATCTTATTATCATGGATTGTGTAGTACTCCTTATCACTTCGGCACTTGCTCTGACAATTCTCTCTCGTGTATCGCGCAAAACGTAAATATTCACCGAATACGGCGTAGCTATCTAACGTGCCATTGACATGTAAACACCATTCAACGGTTTCGCATTACAACGATAATAGGAACAGTAAGACTAGTATCGTCGAATCAAGTGAATTTGAATGCTTCTCATTTACGGAGAATGCCAACGAAATTAGTGAGAGCTAGAGACTAATACACTGAAAGATATCCTCAATGTACTTGCCCTAAACGTCGTAGATTTAAGTATGTCTATGATAAATTGAGAACAACTGGATCTATAACGCATCGGAAACATAATCGGCAAAGGAAAGTTACTAACGAGGAAATGGAAATTGATACTCTTGCCACTGTGGTTCGAGATCCTTGTGTTACTTCTCGTCAAATCACAAGGGTCATGTGGCATGAGCCAGAGTAGTGCTGTTCGTGTTCTGCATCGTCACAAATATAATCCTTACCATATAAGCCTTCACCAAGAATTAACTGGTACGGATTGTATGCATCGCATTGAATTCTGGCAATGGGCTCAACTTCAGATTCAGAGGAATGACACACTTATTAATTTGATTTTATTTACTGGCGAGGCTACATTCATGAACCATGGAAATGTTAATTTGTATAACATGCATTGCTGGGCAACTGAAAATCCATGTGCAAGTTGCACACCAAAAACTGTGGTCGGTGAAATCATGGCGTGGGATTCTGGAGGACAGAATTATAGGCTCCTATTTCATCTAAGGAAATCTTAATGGTAGGAAGTACACCACACTCCTGTAAGAAACATTAGGTCTCTTATTGGAAGAAATACCGTTAGGAACAAGGAACAGAATGTGGTATCAACATGATGGGTGCCTGGCACATTTTTCGCTAATGGCTAGAAATGGGTTGCAGAGACAATTCCCAAATCGTTGGATTGGATGCGGAAGACATGTGTCGTGGCCGGCTCGTTCGCCAGACTTGACGCCTTAGGGTTTTTTCTTGTGAGGATTCATAAAAGACATTTTTTATAAAGATGTTCCAACTACACCTGAAGATATGCGAGAGAGAATTGTCAGAGCATGTGCTTCGATAAGTGTGATAAGGAATACCATTCAATCCATGATAAGAAGATTGCAACACTGCATTGATACCAATGGTCATCACTTCGAACACCTTCTGTAAATGGACCTTAATGCCATCTTTTTGACCTTCAAATACGTTACTGTTACACATCATTGGATTCATCTCAATAGCCGCTATCAGAAAATGAGTACCAAACTATAGCATCCCATTAAAAAAAAAAAAAAAAAAAAAAAAAAAAAGTTGACCTTCATATTTCTGAAGCAACCCCACCTAGCAACACGTCATATTATGACTCCTGTTGTCCCATGCAACTTTTCTCCCACAAACTTTTCAGCTCCTATCAAACTTTTGGAGTTATTCTTGGTGACAATAGTTCGTGACTCACCCGGTATATGTTTCATTAAGACCACTGATGTTATTTTATTTCAATAAAGCAAAACACATTTAGTGACAAAAATATGCATTTTGTAGGGGTCACAAGACAGATTTAAAATACCTTCACTGCTTTCAGAAATAACCTCAGAAAAAATAGGCCTCTTGAAAGAAATGTGTAAGATAGGGAAAAGTTGTGTAAACCAACACCATAGGTGACCATCAATAAAATGTTGGTTCCACTATGTTCATTATTGTCAGTTATTACCCACTGTGTTATGTCTATTATTCTACAGGTATTGTATGACTTTTCTTTCACGAAATACATGAGCACATGGTGTACAAACTGCCAACGAGTGCCAAAATTTTCTTCTTCTTATCATCCATACTTTCTAATATACAAACTACTTTCGAAGTGCCAAAATGTACTAGAATAAATAAAATGCCTAAAAAACGCCCCACTATACAATGTACTTGCAGTGAGACAGTTCCGATTCCTGAAATCCATTGCCTGTGGCCTCTGGCCTGCTGAGGAGCACTACAGTCCTGGCTCCACGGATAAACCATGAAAATCCGCCACATTGTGCCGCACACAGACAGGCCCAGCCTGCAGGCAAACAGGCGAGACTAGATCCGACATGCAGGGCCCGCACATTAGTAGGAAACTATGGGCTGCAGATTGGCAGGCCCAATCTGTTAGAGATACCAGCAGTAATGGCCTGTGGTTGCGGCCCGTCGTGGAAGTCCACTCGTGTGTCACAGACACCATGGTGATGAAATGAGACTGTTGTAATCACCCACACAACAGGTAACTTGCACAAATACCATTGGGAATCAGTACTAATAAGAATAGGTATCAACTCACTGTAAAGATGAGATGATCACTGAGCCACAGACAAGCACATAGAAAAGACAATCACACTCTCAACTAAATTTTTGGCCATAGCCTTTGCCAGAAAATGAGAGCGCACACACAATCACTTAGACACAACTCATGCACACATGATCATTGTCTCCAGCTGCTGCGTCAATAAGCTCTGAGAATCAGATTAAAAAAAAAAAAAAACTCCCCACACTCTCCCGCCTCTCATCTGCAGCTGCCAGGCTAGCAGCAAGTAGTGGTGGCAGCACTGACTGGCTGAGGGAAGGGGAGAAGCAGTAAGAAAGAGAGAGTAGGGAAGCAGCGCATGTACCCAACTGCGCCCAGGCAGTGACAATGCATGACATCTCAGTAAACAAACAATTTCATGCTACTGAGACAAAAGTGAGATTTTTCCAGTGTTTGTTTCAAATTTCCCTGATACGTTTGAATTCCCTGATTTCCAGAACTTGTGGCAACCCTGAATATACAATATGAACAGCAAGGGTCCCAACACATTTCCCTGGAACACACCCGAAGTTACTTCTACATCTGATGATGTCTCTCCATACAAGATAACATGCTGTGTCCTCCCTACCAAAAAGTCCTCCATCTGGTCACAAATTTCTTTTGATACCCCTTATGATCGTACTTTTGACAATAAGTGTAGGTGCAGTACTGAATCAAATGCTTTCCAGAAATAAAGAAACACTGCAATTACCTGGTTGCCTTGATCCAAAGCTTGCAGTATGTCGTGTGAGAAAAGTGCGAGTTGATCCATCTCTGGCCCTCATGCAAGCAGTTATTCAACTTACCACTGATTGATAGAGTTATTCCATGTCCTCATGAGGGATATTGTGCCAAAGTCTGTACAAATGGTGCATTACATCAGCAAACCTGAGCTGGTTGGAGGGCCCTGTCCACACTGCTCCAAACGTCCTCAATTGGAAAGAGATCCAGCGACCTTGCTGGCAAAGATAAGGTCTGGCAAACAAAGACAACCAGTAAACACTCTAACTTTGTGCAGGCAGGCATTACCTTGCTGAAATGTAAGCCCAGGATGGCCTCCCCTTGAAGGGCAACAAAATGGGGCATAGAATATTGTCGATGTACCACTGAGCTGTAACATTGCTACGGATGACACCAAAGGGTTCCTGCAATGAAAAGAAAATGGCATCCCACACCATCACTCCTGGTTGTCGGGCTACATAGTGAGTGACGGTGAGGCTGGTAACCCACCTCTGTCCAGAGAGTATCCAGTCACATCTTCACTGGTCATCAGGGCTCAGTTTTAAGTGAGGCTCATCAGTAAAGATAATTCTATCCCAGTCAATGAGATTCCAGGCCACACACATGCCTAGAGATGCCTTGGATAGGAATTCAACAACTGCTACCCACCATACAACCTGACAACCAGGAATGATGGTTTGGAGTGCCATATCTTTTGATAGCAGGACCCCTTTGGTTGCCAGCCTTGGAAACCTTACAGCACAGTTGTATGCCAACAATGTTCTATGTCCTACTTGTTGCCCTTCATGGCAGGTCTTCTTCAGCTTTCATGAAAGCAAGATAATGCCTGTCCACACATGGTGAGAGCTTTACTACTTGTCTTTGTGCTTGCCAAACCCTACCTTGGCCTGCAAGGTTACTGGATCTCTCTTCAATTGAGAATGTTTGGACCATTACGGGCAGGGCCCTCCCGGCAGTTCAGGATTTTGATGTTCCAATTTGCCAGTTGGACAGAATTTGGCACAATATTCGTCCATTAGGGTGTCCTAAAACAATTGAAGTTCTTCTTTAACATGTGCCCCTTTAACTTATTTATGTGATGGGAAAACAACTGTAAATATAATTTCATAAATGTAAGATTTTCAGCACTCCTTCCCAACTAGTACTCAAATAGATCAGTACCTGCTGAGTAAGGCAAATGTGTGCTGACATGTTGATGTATCTGTAATCACTTGCAACACTGTTAATCAACTTATTGTTTTCAATCAGTGAGCTTGTCAATGGAATTACACAGTAGTACTGAAAAGGGTATATTTTTTATAGATGGCATAAAACATTAAACTAAAGGTTTAAAACTGCCACTGATGGACAAGTTCTGGCAGTTTTGTTTTACAATATCCAGTAAATAAAGTTCACTGTCAATGAAAGAGCAAATCTCATTCATTGTTTGTTGATGTATTATCTTTTAGGAAAAGGTGTGTATACCTACCAAATCATTGCCTAATTCTTTGAAACAACTTGTGAACCTACATCAAGTTTGGAGAGAGCTACAAAAAAACAAACTCCTATTTTAGCATCGCCGATAAGTTTGTCAACAACTTCAATAATTTGTTCGACATTGCACACACCAATGTGCCTCAATTAATGAAAATAAATGAAGATGGAATCTTCTTAGCTGCAACTTTTTTGTCCACGGAGAAAGCTTCTTAATCATCATCTTACAAACCATTACAAAATGATTCATCATCTGATTCTGCTGAAACTGACGAGCACTTAAAAGAAGTTTTTCCAACTCTAACTGAGAACACACTACCCAGAACCAATAAAACAGCTATGCAGAAAAATTTCATTACTCCAAAGTTAGTAGCAGTGCTAGATAGGTGTCAGATGAGTACGAGAGATTCAGTGTTTAATCTTGATACTGCCATTCAAGCACTTTGATATAATACTGACTAATTTCCTATAGGTAAGACCTCGATTCAACAAATTCTGACAGGAAAATGGGAAGAGCATGTGGAAGCCATAAAAACTAATTATCAAATCAAGGTACTAGATGCTGTGACTGTTGACTGCCGTGGCAAACTATTGTCTGCCTTACATGATTGAGATTCAAAAGATAAATGTCTTCCGGTAGTTATTTCATATGAAAATAAAGAACAGTTTATTGCTGTGCCAAGATTGGAAGGCTCTTCAGGATGCGAACAGGTGTAAGCTTTTTCAAATGTAATTGTAAACTGGACTCACAAAGGTAAAGTGCAAATTCTTTTTTGTGATACTATGGTGTCAGATATAAGTCATGCCAATGGTGCCTGTATGCTTCTTGAAGTAAAACTTAATGAGACATTTTGCTGGCCACCATCATGTTTATGAATTGATATTAAAAAGCATGTTCAAAGTAAAAATCAATCAAGAGGCTACAAATTCCACTATTCAGTTCTTCAAAAAAATGGTATAAAGAAAAGTTTGCATTGCATCTGGCTGTTTCCAAAAGTGACGATCCACTTGAGCTTTACCCAGCTGAATGACTAAAGTAATAACAAGAGATGACCATCGAGAGTTGATAAAGCCTTCTGTGATATTTTTTGCTGCATATACACAGAGAAAATTTAATATTCAACTTCCAGGTGCCATGCACCAAGCTCAATGGATGGCAAAATGTATTTGTTGCCTAAAAAATATCATTACTTTGTGCTTAATTCAAAATTATGTGCAAGGATGAGACAGCACTGTTAGAAGTTTGCCTGTTCATGATGAGATCATATGTCAAGCCATGGCTCCAACATATTTTGTCAGTAAAGGCGTCCTAAAAAGACTTGATTTTTGAAGCTGATAAAGGCTTACAGAAAAGCTGATAAAAGCATCTCAAAAGGAGCTTTACAGAAGATAAGCCAGCATTTATGGTATTTTTTGGATGAAGTTTCTGTTTTGTCACTGTTTGATGATGATGTAGATGAAGAAAGTAAAATAAAAATGGTTTAAATTTTAAAGAAAGAGAAATTATCATTCATACCAAATGTTACCTCATTGAGCTGGAACTTTGTGGTTCATTGTATAGTGAGATAAATAACTAAATATAGACATTGTTTCTTAAGTTTTCTGTTTAGATCACAGTTTTGTTAATTGACTTTTCATTTCAGAGAAAAGCACCTACAACTTCATTTCAGTCGGAAGCAAATAACTATTTGATCATCTTAAAACTGATGCCAGCTTTCTCCACAAATGTCCTGCTATGTGGTCATATAATGCTTTGTTTCAAGAAGCGAGACAGAAGGTTTCAATGCTGTTGGCAGTGAATGATACAGGAGGAAGAGTGGTAGAGTTGATGCAAGGCTTTCACGGTTCAATTACAGCTGAGGAGGAACAAAAACTTCTGCTACGTTGCATACAAGAACATCAGAATATTTATCCCAACTGTGGAAAGCAAACTTTGAACCGAAAATTTAAAGAATTATGTTTTTTACATGTTGAACAGTAAATAAAAAATATATGTGCATGTTAAATAAAAAAGATTTGGGCATATTAGTTACTTCATTTACCAAAAAACATTAAATTATGGAATCCTTTCATGCTCGCTCTGTACAAATTTTCATGTCTCATGTTTGGCATTGAATTGGCACATGTTATTATAATTAAATCACAATAATATTTATTACATTATTTATTAAGGTCAAACAGAAAAAATAGAGGATACGTTTATATGATTTTGTAAAAAATAATGTCCCTTATGGCTTGGGACACCCCAATGGCCACTCATTTTCTGGAAATTTGATAAAGAATGGTGGTGTCATCTCCCATCTTGTATAGGTATTTTTGTACTTTGAGTGCTTTTTCTTGTCAGTCATGAAAGCTTGTTTCAGGAACATGTATGCAAGCATCTCAGTTTTGTCTTTTTGTTTTGTGAACTTGTCTTCTTGCTAGAGCTTTGTGGGAACAATATTTTCATTTATGGGGTATCATAACCTCTCTCTCTCTCTGCATCATTATTTTCTTAACTATTTAATAAGAAGTTGACTAAGGTATTTTCCGGAATTCATAATGCATCTTTATTCATTTGCATGGTTTTTTACACAAGAGTTGATGAACAGCTTGACTTGACACTCATTTGCATTAGCATTTAACAACCAGTAAAGTGACCTGTGTTTATGCAAAGCCTAAATGATAACTAAAGTTGCAAATGACATTACTACATAGTTGCTGAACTAGTTTGGAGCACAGTCAACCACCCATAAAGATAGTCCAGAAAACAAAGACTGTTGACAACTAAATGTAGATGTACATTTTGAAGCTGTCGCTAAGCCTTATTTATGTAGAGTTTGAATACAAGATTCTTAGTATTCCTGCAATTTCTGTCATGAATTATCGTGGAAAGTCTTGAGGATTACCATAATTCACATTTAAAAAAATAAAACACTAAAGACACTGCAGTGTTTGTAGTGCACACATGTAATTATGGCAGTAATCATTTTCACTCCTCCAGAAGAGAGTCATGGTAATCCCCAAACTGTTAAACTTTGATTCTAAACTGCACCAGCTAAAATGCTGAGAATGAGGTTCACAAGTGTTCTGCCTGAAAAGAGATTAATGGCACAGGACTTTTTACCACATTGGTTTGTATTCTATTTTATATATTGCTTAACAGATACCTCAGCTGTGGATCAATATCCACGCAACAAACTAAAAGTACTTTTAAAATGTGATAAAACTAGCACAAACAAGTCTTGCGCTGATCATTGACAAAGGCTTGTGTTATATTTCCAAAGTTAACTGCAAGAAAAGTAAATTCAAATAAAAAGAGGCTCATCACTCTTGGCTAACACATTACCGATGAGGAAAACAAGCGCACTGAGGCAACAAAAGAAACGATAAGAAGCCAAGGAGAATGTGCAGCTTGTACTATAAGTCGCATAATGGTGAACAATGTATGACATTGTTCATTGTCTTCATGTAATTGCATATCTTTCCACCACTTTGTCTCAAATATGACCATAAAATTCCATTTGCATCCCAGTAAATTGTGAAAAATGAAAAGGTAACATACAAAACTGAGCCATGTCACATTATGTTATTTTTTATTCAAGTAAAGTTACATTTACATTTGTACTAAAAACAACTATAAAAACAAGTATAGATGAGATTCATTAGATGTGGTGTAAGAATGCGGCAGTGAGCAAAATTGAAGATGTTCAGAGATATGTACAATGTGGAAAAATAGAAACTCAATTATAGTAAACATTCATTCATCTTTGGTATAAAACATTTTGCTCATAGTAGCTCACCATATGTTTATGGACTCAGAAATGCTTCATGAAGTACAAAATGCATCACAGCATTCTCATGTATCATTTAAGCTAATACTATGAAGTACTTGTAGTAGATCAGATACAAACATCTTAAGTTTAATTACTCCAATAGATTACAATATACTAGTTACTCAAGTATGGCACATATCAAGTAAAAAACGTTTTTGGCCTTATATATGGTTTTCCCACCTCATGTAACAAACTGTACAGGGGAGGGAAACTGAGAAGATATAAAAAAATCATTCTTACAGCCTCGTTAAGGAGACTGCTAGTTCACTTGTACTTTTTCCTCTGTCTTGAAAGTTCTAGTTGGATGTATATGAGCTCACTCTTAAGCTGGATCCCACAACATTTCTTATTCCCTGCAGGATTCTCAGCAACATAATGTTGCTATAGGTAACTCTTCACAGAATTTGTTCAACTGGTTCCTTGAATTTTTCCATTTCTAACTGAAAAAATGTCTACCCGCAAAATAAAATTTATGAAAGTAATTAGAATGTTTGTTAACTCCAGTACATATAGACAAAATTTAATAATGTTACACAAGCATATTATTTGAACCAGTGATATTAGAATACAAAAAGTCTGTTAACTCATAGGAATATAATCTTAGAAACAGTGAGACATAGCTTAATGTTCTCATTCACATAGATACATTATAGTTCCTCAGAAACAACTTTAAAAGTCTTGAAAAATCTAAAATTCCTATAGAATGCACACTGAAGCCATCTGTGTTTTTAGAAGGCCAAACAGATTAATGGCAAGATGGCTGTCAGGGAACTACAAAAGAGGAAATAACACATGACAGCCATTTTACAGCAACGTAGTTGTTTGCGCTGCAGACAATTGCAAGTATGAACAACTGATTAATTTTACATTTAAATGAGGAAAAGTAATAATGTTGGAAAAAATTATATTCCTCGTTTGATCTTCTCCTCTTCACAGATTTTTGTGTTATTCGTCCTAGGACTTCAAGATATGAAAATAACTTCTCAGACTTAGTTTTCACAATATCTGATCCAGCTTATGAGGATTAACAGCCTATTTCACAGAGCAAAGACCTCAGGTAGGTAAAATACAATACATGTACTTTGTTTCTTTGGTATACTTACTGCAAAGAATTCTCAGTATTGCAGAACATATAATTAGCCAACCCCATAAAACAAAGTCATTAGAACCTAAACACTTATCAAAATCTTAGTATCTATACAAACTGATATTCACATGACTGTTCATTTAGCAGCAAGCATGCTTCGTGTAATCATTACAACAGTTCTTTTTACTATAGATAATGACTTCATTAAATATGTTACAGGCAGTGATCAACAAAATAATATATTTAAAAATGATTTCTTCTCGCTATCCTTCGATAAAACATAAGACTGCACTTTTAAAGAAAATTTCAACAATCCCTTCACTTTTTCAGTCACTTTTTGCAAATAAATACAAATAAAATGAGAGCACCATTATTCCACTGCACACCATCTTCATTTGACTGGCAGGTTTAGTACGTAATGCTGCTTTCACAGGCCATAGTTTTTCATGGAGACTAATGTGAATGAAGCAATCAAGGTTCCAGCACTAGCCGTTTCCAACATCCCTCTGGAAGAGTAGCTTGTATGGCTTCTATGTTGTCAACTTCTTGTTGCAGTCTTCTTAGCTCTTCTTCATGGCTCTTAATCCACTGGTTCTAGTGAAAGATATAAATTATTTTAGTGTTAATGCTAGTAAAATGGTCAGATTAATGAAGCATAATATTATAAAGGCTCAGATGACAATGAGGAAGACAATGAAGTGAATATATCTACAAATATACAAATATACCTGTTCCAGTCTGTAATACTTGAGTGTTTCTATTCTTTCCTCTATATTAGCATTTCGTAATTCATTTTCTGCAACAGAAAGTCTTCTTTCCAGGTCATCCAATGCAGCTGCATCTATGAGAAGAAAACATGACAAAGAACCATTAAAATTATGATAATTAGACCTTCTTCAAACATTTCAGTTGCTTTTCATAGTAGAAGTCAGTCGTCAGTTGCAAATATAATTTTAGTATGCTTAGCCAGTTTGGACAAATTGATTTCGCATCTTCAGAAGCCTACAAAATTAGGGATATTATAAATATTTGAACCTTGGCTATTCATGTATGTGAAGTATAAGAAGTATATTACAAAAATTTCCTTAGTATTGGTTTAGTAGCTGTCAATATCTTCTTTGCGGGAGCATAATGCCATGATATGTCCAGAAATGTAAATATTGTGATTATTGTAAACACAGATTGACAATTTACAGTAACTGAATCACATCTACATATAGGTCAATCTGTTGACTAGCAGCAAGAAACATATATAAGAGCATACGAAAAATATAATCAAGGTGTATGAAGACAGTTACATACAATTCACTTGGGGGGAAAAATGGTGCATAGCTTTAAGTAAGTTTCTGTAATATTTTTCTTATACTGCTCATAAATGTATAGCCAAGATCTGAAGATTTATAATATCTCTTATTTGGTAGGTTCTGGAGGTGACAAATTAATTTCTCAAAACTGGAAAAGTGTAATAAAAATATATTTGTAACTGACAATTTTATTCTGAAAAATATATAAATATATACTGTAGCTGGTGAAAACTACAGCTACAAATAAAATAATTTCAATTGTTACTAATCTGGATAGACAATTTTATTCTGAAAAATATATACCATAGTTGGTGAAAATTACAGCCACAAATAAAATAACTTCAATTGTTAATGATCTGGATAATATACTGAAAGTTTCTCAGACTCTTCATTCCAAGATCACCCCCTTTAGTAGAGGTCTTCTGACACAATGTTAACTCTGTTACCATACGTAGCTTCTTATTGCTTGAAGAAGAAGAAAAACTTAATGAAAACTGCAATTTCAGGCCAAGTGAAACACACGATACCACTTTGCGATGTACACGCTATGTGATGAATCTTAATGAGCACACATTGTACTGATATTAATTGATTAAATTCATGAAATAAGGTTACTTTGAGCATAATAATAATGAATTATGATTGAATTGTTGTGAAACATAGTTTCTATTCAAATATATGCCCAACAAACAAATACGAGTTGAAAATCCAACTTAGAAAATTTAGATATCAAAATGTAGTTGTAAATACTGTTTAACTTTATGTAAAAGTCAACGATTTATGGGTAGCATCAAAATCAAACACGTATTTAAAAAGTTATGTTCTGTAAATTAAGTGTTGTTATAAAAAGGTATCTTGAATATTTTGCAATGATAAATATTTTAATTCAGCATGTTTATTATTCTGAAGTGATTATAATGATTTATAAATCCAAATTTTGTAACTTTTTATTGGAAAGGAATTAATTTTTAACTGTAAAATATCGATATTACTGTTTTAAACAACGTCTGTTCTCATGCTGTGATTATTGTAAACAATGTTAGAAATGGCACCAACAGCTGTAGGAGTCTGTCAGTCAAGTTCAGTTTGGTCAGATTTTATACAACTGAGTGTGATGTCATTTGTGATGCATTAAACAATTTACAAAGCACAATTACTCATTTTTACTACATCATTTCATTAGATTTGATTAATCAAGATGTGTCGGTCCTGAAATTAAGACGAACCAAGACTTTCTTACAGGTGGAGCTAAAATGCAGTGAAAAGATACAACCAATCTTCAACATCAAGAATCTGAGCTGAGTATTAACCTTTGTGGTCCAATAAATGGTTACATTTTATGTCTCACTTCCAGTTCAAGTAGTACTGTTGCTCACAAATTTGGCCACTTACTCTGCAGTTTCTTGATGCAAAAGGATTTTATTTTCATGTGATAACAAACCTTATGGAATATGAATTTTAAATTAACTTATGAGTTTTTTTTCTTTCAATTCTGTGTTGATCAGTGCACCTGCACAAATCTTCTAATAATTTATGTCATTAAGCTTTCCAATGTTTTTATCCCAGAAGGTACAGCTGGAATAATATTTAACAAAAAAATGTTATCATCAAAAGCTGATGTCTTTTGCATAACCTTCTACACAACATTGCAGCAACTGGACTTTTATTCTGCATGTTCTGAACATATCTTATTTATTTTAGGGTACTTTTATTTTGGACTGTTAATTCACGAATGAAACCACAGAAAAGCTTAGTAACAGAGCATAAATGATGTACTAATTATTATTTTACAAACAGCTGCTTGTGTTTGGATGAGTTTCTACCACTTTTTACAAACCACAATTTTTTTGTCTAAACATTATTTTGCACAAAAAACTCCTTGCAAAAAATACATTACAAAGAAGGGTATAAGGAGTACACCAGTCACAGTATGATCAGTTGTTAGTTTGATGGCTTCTGGATTACTGCTCCAGTCCAAATTAAGACAAAAACTTTTTAATTGTATACTACCACTCCAGAGCGGAATAGGTCCCATTTTTTTTTAAAGAAAGTTCAGGACAGGTAGTTCTTGATGGTCCTCTTCACATCCTTGCACTACTCAAAAGATGTCCAGATAAAAATCATGTGTTTTTCAAAGCACTATTTAAATGTTATTATAGTTTAAATTAGTGTGCTTCATTTTCCATCACTGTGTGTATTATACCTTCACACATAGCAAAAAGAGACTTTTAGGCACATATATAATCATTTTAACCTTACATTTTAAACAGTACAAAGAATATAATGATCTAACAATGGAACATTCAGGATTGAACACAACAAATGGAAAAGACAGATTGTTATTCACCACATAGATGAGGTGTTGTGTTGCAGACAGGCTTGATGAAAAAATAATGCTAAAACATTTAAGCTCTCAGTCAAAGTATTTCTTCTCACTTTGGAAGAAGGACTCTGTCTAAAAGCTTAAACATTTTAGCATTCTTTTTCATTGTGCCTGTCTGTCACTCAGACTTTGTTCAGGTTGGGGAATAAGTGTTCTCATTTGAAGAGTAGCAATCTATCCTTTCCATATTGTTGAATATAAAATTCTGTTATTTATGATGATGTCTTATTGGCCCGATTATTAATGACACCCAAATCTTAGCTTCTAAGCTTTTGCTACTTATCCTCAGATAAATTTGAGAGAGAAAAGGGTTGTTCTCATCAGTACCTCTTTTTCTGAGACATCACTCAAGAAAGTATGCTGGAATCCAGTTATTCTCAGTTAATTTCCATCCCATAATAGGTTAGAAATTACAACAAGTTCATGTATGGTGAGGCAAGTCATTAGTTACGTAATGACATAAATTAAAGTTTTATGCGTATATAGATTCACTACTGATTGCTTATACTATTACTAACAGACAGGGGTTGTAATTTCCAAAAACTGTGTAAAAAGTGATGGGTAGTAATTAATAACTAACACCTAAATATCTCTTTTTGGAGGGAAAAAAAGGGGCTTAGAAATGTTTAGCATACAACTCTATGTAAAATTTAATTTGCGACGTGAATGAAAAATGCTTCATTACACATCATTATGATTTACTGTGCAAAATACTCCGTGAAACAGGAAAATAAATAACTAATTAATTATATGTAAAAAAACAAAGATGCCGTAACTTACCAAATGAGGGCGCTGGTATGTTGATAGATAGACACAATAAAAAACACACACACAAATTTCAAGCTTTTGCAACCCAAGGTTGCTTCATCAGGAAAGAGGGAAGGAGAGGGAAAGACGAAAGGATGTGGGTTTTAAGGGAGAGGGTAAGGAGTCATTCCAATCCCGGGAGAGGAAAGACTTACCTTATGGGGGGAAAAGGACAGGTATACACACGCGCACACACACACATATCCATCCGCACATATACAGACACAGGCAGACATGATATGTCTTTGTTGCAATTATTTCTTATTGCTTTCTTTGTTGCAGTTATTTCTTACACTTTGTTGTAGTTCCTTGTCAGTTTCTTTGTCATGGTTGTTCATTGCAGGTTTCTGTATTGTTGTTGTTCAGTGCTAGTTTGTCTGCTGAAGAGGCTTCTAAGAAATCTGAGGCCATCCATTGAGTTCTGTGTTTTCGTGAGGAACTAGCCAGTTGACACAGTTGCAGCATGTTTTGTGAAAAGGACTGTTTGAAATGTCTTCTGACTGGGGCCACAGGAGAGTGAAGTGTGCTGACTATTTGCATATCCATAAAAGAGTGATATATAAGACAAGCAAAAAACAGACTTTGTTCAGGTTGGGGAATAAGTGTTCTCATTTGAAGACTCTGTTTCAAAGTGAAGATGTTTCGAGTGACAACTTTTTGTTTTCTAAATGTCTTGACTGAATAACAACAATGATAGTATCTGAACAAGGTGAAGCCTCCCATGGTGCAGATGATGCAAATTTTGCATCAATAGTGGAAGAATTAAATACTCTGAATCAGTCGCCTTCAGAGGTAGGTCAGTGAAATCGAGTCCTGAGCTATGCACCAATAAAGCACAGAGAAATTACCAAAGCTATGGATGAATACATTACAGCAAAACTGACCACACTCTTCGGAATAGAAATTCCATCTTCAGAAGAAAATGAACCAAAGCGCTCTTGCACCTTTTGCCAGATATTTTTCACAAATATCAATTCAGCTGTTGAATACTGTGCATCGTACAGTGAAAAGGTGCAAGTTTTAACTATTATTCCAGACACATTTCCAAAGAAAACAATTTTGAACCACATTCCACCAATATCAAAGTACAAGGTAGACAAATCAAGAAATATGAGGTCTGTAAAAGGAGTCTTTGGAAGCCCAGATCCCTATTATGGTCATCCTGTAGAAGCATCTCAAGTTCAAATAGTACAGTCATTTTATCTGGAAGATAAATGGGACTGTTCTCACCAGAGTGCCAAGAAGAAAGACACTATAACTGTAATAGTTGAAGGTCAAAAAGTCGCAACTATACAATTTCACACATTGGAAGATCAAAATTTTATGCACTATGACCTGAATGGGTAGTTCCACACCCATCTAGAAATGTCTGTTTATGTGTGTACAGCGCAAATTTTGAACTTTGTGTGGTAAATTTGAAGAACTTACCGAAGCACGTGACACTGACACTTTGGTTGGGCATGTGATGTTATTAGTAGTCTGTGATGTAAAGTGAGAGACATGTTTGTTTCAAGAATGTGGTGACTGCCCTGGAAAGCGAGGACTGTCTTCACAGACACTTGGCCTGGAAGACGTAGCAGATAACTCTGCAGAAATTACATACGTGACAGGCGAGGAAAATAAACTAATTAAGAAAACTGATGGCTTTGACAGTTTCATTGATGAACTTGGTAAATGGTCAGTGAAAGCAGTAACACACCAGCATCTGAAGAAATTGCAACAACAACACATTGCAGAAGAGAAAGCATGTGTACAGGCTGAAGAACTATGTTTAGTGCTTCACTGTGATTTTGCTGAGAACTAGTCTGTAATTCCCCCACAAGAAGTACAAGGATATCATTGTAGTAATGAACAGGTTTCAAGTTTTACAGGAGTGACATATTTTGAAAACAAGACCACAAGTGTTGCAGTTATTTAAGTGATGACACAGGACATGACTCAGCACATGCTTTGCTAGCAATGTGCAAAATTCTTCAACTGCAAACAAGGGCAGAGATCATCATTATTTATGATGGTGCTCCTAGTAATTTTAAAAATTGTTACCAGCTGTTTGAATTGAGTAAGTCGATTGTGCCAAGTGACTGGGTATACAGTGGTACTGGTCACAGGAAGGAGCCGAGTGATGGTGTAGGAGGCCTGCTGAAGCACCATGCTGCAAAACATAATCTTTCCAGAGCAAATAAAGCTGTGATTTAGAATGCTGAGGATTTTATAAGAGTTTTGAGATTTTACACATCCACAGTCCTCATTCTTTTGTCCAAAGAAGAAATCGAAGAATTTAATGAGTAGAAAAAAAGAAGAACTTTCCCAACAAACTACTCCTGTGAAAGGAATTCAGAAGACACATTTTTGGACTCAAAGTGATGGGCGAACTCATATTGCATACACTTTTAAGAGTAAGAAAGAAGAAATTTCGTTTGTTCAGCCAACACCTCAGAAACAGCAGGATAATATTCAGATTCACAACCTGAGAAGGGGGATGTTTGTGGCGTTTGTGTGTGACTGCAACTGGTGGATTGCAGAGGTTATAAACACCAGCTATTGTAGTGAACTTTATGCTACCACATGGACCAGCTGCTGGATATAGGTTTCCAGCTGAAGGACAGCAACAATGCCATCAGTGCTCACTTCCTGTTCACAATGTTTTGAAGATTGTCACTCTATATCAAAGGAAGATACTGAAGCAGTGGAACACATTTTTAGTTCATTGACTGGCTAATTTCAGTACAAAACAGAGTGCAAAGAATTTTTGTAAATTGAAACTTTTAAGTCTTTGGACCTTTCATAAACATTTTGGAACCATTTAAAATGCTCGAAAAAATGAGTGTCTTACTCATCTTTCAAAACTAAAATTATGTTAAAGAAGGATAGGTTTTGATTTTTTGAGCCTGTTATGTGATAATGTGGTTAATAAACATGTTTAATGTATGGCAAAATTTTCAATTGTTTATAAAACCTGTTCAATCTAAAAGTGGAAGCTCTCCTTTTCAGGGAATGTAGAACTGTGTGGTACTAATCAACAGAAAAAAATCAAAATTTCGCACACACACACACACACACACACACACACACACACACACACACACACACAGACACACAAAAACAAGCAGACACTATAATTCAATACCTATGTTACACAAGAAAATAATCAACCTACTTTATAGATCGTAAGTATTATATTATTAGATATTTGATTTACCTATATCAGGCAACCTTGAAAGTTCTTCTATGATTGCTTGAACATCAGCTAATGCTGCCTGAATCTGATCTGTAGCTTCCGCAGCACTGCTTTTTGCTTGCCCAACTTTCGTTTTGGCCTAGACAGCAGAACAAAGTTAGTTACTGTAAAATCATTTATACTGTTTCAATACGATGAAATTCACAGCATTTAAAGTAAAGATATGTAATACAGCAACATTTATACATTTTTCGTGGTAACTGGTACTAAGTACAAAACAGTTTACAATTTATCAGCTATAATGCACATTTAGATCTAGCTACAGTATTACAGTTGTGGAATTATTTTTACCTCATCAGTTAAGTTTCGGACTTTGCTTGCAGTGTCTTCAAATAATTTGACATTGTTGCCAGTTACAGCAACTCTTCCAGACAGTGCATCTGCTTCATCACGTAGCCTTACAGCCTCTGATTTTGTATCATTAGCTCGTTTTCTAATGGAGTCAGCTTCCTATATAAAAAGTAGAAGTTTAATTTCATGTGCGTAGTGTAGTACAGCATGGAACATAATTAAAATGAATATGAATCCTCTATCTATCATCACCTAAATATGTGAAACTGAGGAATTTTACCTGTGATGCTTGCTCTGCAAATTTATTTTGAGCCTCCTGAGCTGTATCTCTAGCATACTGGGCATTCTGAACAGCTCCTGCCAATGCCTGCCGAGCTCTATCGGTCTTGTTTTCAGCTTCAGTTATCAGCCGCTCTATCTCAGGAACCTTTCCCAATGCTTCAGTAGCAAGATCCTTGCTGTCTTGCACCTGTTTGTCAAATGCTGTAAGTGCAAAATTACGCTTTAAATCTTTCAGGAATATTTCCATGGTTAAAGTTTATGTCAATTTAGTAGTTATATTATGCTTGAATAATGACTGCATCTTCACTTTGTCTATCTAAAAAACCATTCCTACTTCATCTTTTTGGTATTACCATTCTTAAGATTCTCGAATGTTTTTAACTATGAGGTTCACTCAAATGAAACCTGGTCAGTGTGTCTACCTTTGCCTTACACGTAAAGTGGCACCACATAATTGTGGGTATGGTGGTGCCATCAATTGGTAGAGACACTGACATATGAGCACCGTTTGATGTTGCATAGCACCAGTGAGGTTTCACGCCGAAGAGGAGATGGTTACACAAGTTATTGTCCACTACTGAACATGCAGGCAAATAAGCAGGAACAACGAGGAGTGATTCGAATTTTGGTGGCGGAGGGAGTTGAAGGCCGTGAAATGCATCGATGGATGAAGGCTGTGTACAGCGAGTACAGTCTGAGTTGTTCAAGTGTTGTGGAATGGTACAAATGATTCCTTAAGGGGCGAGAGTCACTGGAAGATGATGGTAATCCTGGACAGGCTCATCGTGTCATCACACTGAAAATAGTTGTGGAAGTGGATGCTTTAGTCTTGGACAACCACAGAATCACCTTGGACAGGATTCATTGGTTACTGGATATTAGCATGGGTACTGCTCACACCATAATGCATCAACACTTGAACTTTCGAAAAAAATGTGTGCAGTGGGTTCCGCACCAACTGACAGCCGAACAGCGCAATACTCGAATGGTGCTGTCTTTGAGTCATCTGCAACATTATTAGGAGGAATACGGCTTTCTGTTGCATATTGTCACAGGTGAAGAAACAGGATGTCACCATTTTGAACCATAAAGCAAGTGTCACAGCAAGCAGTCGAAATATGCGACTTCACCACCTCCAATGAAATCAAAGGCCGTGCACACCAGTTCCGGTGAAGTCATGATGTCCTTCCTTTTTGACCACAAGGGCCCACTGCTTGTCAAGTTTGTGGAATGGGGAACCACCATCAGTGCCCAGTGTTATCAAGCCACTTTACAGAACCTTAGAGAAGCCATCAAGTCGAAAAACCTGCATGATAATACTTGCCCACACATGGCTAATGCAATGAAGATGACACTGCAGCAGTTTTGGTGGGAAACTCAGGAACATCCACCATACATTCTCAACCTTTCACCGTGTGACTCATGTGTTTGGACCTCAAAACAAGCTATTCGCGGATATCGATTCGCAAATGGACAATGAAGTGTGTGACTGAGTCCAGACCTGGATCCGACAGCAGCCTACTAGATACAAGGATGGAATCGACCAGCTAGTGCTGCAATGGGATAAATGAGGCAACAATTTTGGTGACTATTTTTTGAGTATGTGTACTGTGTATAACTACATTCTTGAGTTAATAAAATCGTTACCGTTCCTTTACACTAGTGACCGGGTTTCATTTGAATGCCCTTTATATAACAAAGGGGAACAAAAAGCTGCAGAATTTTTGCATTTATTTTGGTTCACCAGTACTTGCATTTTTTGGCCTCTATAGATGTATTCAGAACCTCCAGCATTACTTTTATCATATAAAAAAAACAGTGTTTGTGGCAAACTTAATGCCTTGAACATAAACAATCCAAAAAAGTAAGGTTAATGTTTTTCCATAACCCTTATTCAATATTATAGGTCATTACTTCATTTACTGTCACCAAAACAAGTCTTAGTCTTCTACTGGAATGCCACTGGAGTTTCCTTGATTCTTAATAGATTACACACATTTATACAAATGGTGTCAAAAAGAGTTTCCATCACATTCACACTTACTCATTTATATGACATAAATCAGAAATACTGATGAAAACAATAATTTTGCAGTTCTGTCAAAAATGTCTTTCATGGTTTTAACACTGTACATCTGAAAGCACAAATATCTGCTTGAATTTTATTGTTAAGAATGCAGATGCAGCAATTGGTTTTTGACTGTTAAGTAACTATTTGAATTAATAGCTATGGAAATCATAAATGTGCCAGTCAAGCTTACTGAGTGTGAAGACTTGGGTCACAGTACAGTTATGAAACACATAAATGTGCACATTTTCTTACAAATTTTGATGACGTAATCTGCATTCTGTCTCTACAGGCATAGTGATTAACAATGTTGAAAAACTGTGACACATACTGGCACAAAATCAGTAACTGTCTCAGGAACTAATGATCAAAGAACGGCCAAGATCAAAGTCAGTGCCATAAATCCCACAGATCTGCATAACCAGAATATCTGTTCCTAGTTAATATCAATGAAAATAATCAATTATTGACAATAATGGAAATGGATAGCCACTGGCCCTGAAAGCTTGTAAAAGTTAAATTGCTGCTTGGTGAGTAGGATTTTTATCTATCCATTTGCATTATGTTCCTAATTTATGTTGCATATACTGACAGATACTCATTTTTTCTCTGCAAACCACCACGGTAATTCAATATGGGATAGAGGAAGCAACCATCACTGCTGCAATGGAAGACTCCCTGAATTACATTTTGACATACATTCAAAGATTTGTGGCATCAATGCTATGACTGGCTCCAGAAGAAACAACAGTGTGCGACATTGGGATTAAAAACTGTCCTACGTGAGCTATAGGCCTACTCCTTCCATTCATTTCATCTACATTCATAACATGTTGAAATTTTGTTCTTACCACTTATTTGGTCCAGTATGTGTCAACTCCACAAGATAGTGTTAGATTAATGCACATTCATTTGTAAGGATTTTGTGAAATATGATCAAGTTCATGATTCAACTGAAGAACTACTGAAAGTTTTGATGTTCAGTATAGGATTACAACATTCTCTAGAAAACTAAAAATCAGGTACTCATTGAACTGTTCAAAGGTTATCTAGTATGAAACAAACAAATGTGAAAAAACACGGGCCCTGGAATATTGGGAAACATCTGGGATTTGACTTAAAATAATTTGGAAGTATTTAATTGGAATACCTTGTATTTTTTAAACAATTAGTTGATTAATTTAATATCTTTAATACCTTGCAAAGTATTGTATGTTTCCTGTGCATCAGCTAGAGTTTTGTTAGCTAACTTGAGTGCCTCTTCAGCTTCTTCTGAAGCTGCATGAACATCTGCTAGAAGGTCATCAGCTTGCTGCTGTTGCTCTATGGCTTGAGCTAATAAATCTTCTGCTCTTATTAACTGCTCTTCAAGGTCATCAAGTGTTTCAGTTTCTGATTCCAGCAATGCCTCTGCATCCTCTCTGATCTGCTTTGCCTGAAGGGGAGAAAAGCAGATTTGAATTTTCAGCACAAAGCTTTCTAAGCCCAGTAAAGGTTTCAATTTAAACCAGGCAATATAAGCATTCTGATAGATAATAAATAATTATAAAACATACCATAAACAGTAAGTTACATATTCAGTGCAATGCAAATGACAACAGTGCATACATTTCTTGGGTTCCGAAAACAGATTTTACCATAACAGCACAGTTACTGATGTACAGTCAAACTGGGCCAAATTATGACCTTGGCTGAGAATTGAGGAAGGGGGAAGATAAAGGTGAGCTAGGCTGCAGAACAAAACAAACAGGGGGAGTGTGGGGCTTGTAAGGGGAAATGAAGAGGGAACAGGAGAGTATGCAGCAAAAGATGAAGGACATGAACTATCAGATTTAGCTGTAGGAGCGGTTGTGGTAACGAAAGAATGAGGCATCTACTTAATTCCGGAAAGCTGGTTTGTGGGACGGAGGAAGGGGGAAGGGGTGAAGGAAGTTTTGGGAAGAACTATTCCATATAGCACAGGTTGTGAAACAACTGATGAAGTCAGCCACCTTATGGTGAGCCCTCAGTCTGGCCATTCATCCAGGGTACTTAGTCTGTCATTATAACTACACAGAACACTGAGCAGGGATTATAGCAAAGTTGATATGTGATGTGGGTGCTTTGTCACAGATGGATCTGACTCTGATGAGGCAGGAAATGCTGGTGATAGTGCTGTAATAGGAGGTGGTGGTCAAATGTATGGGAGAGCTCACGCACCTCTGTATTTCACAAAGATAATACCTATGGAACAAAAAGTTCAGAGCAGGAGTGGCATAGGAAGACACACAGAATTGAACAATTCTTGTCACTGGGTTTTCCACAACAATATGACACATACAGCATGAGTTGGAAGTAGGAATGGTTATGTAGCTTGCGGCTATGCATGTCAGGTAGACTTAACAGCAAATACTGGTGGGATTCACATGTGCCTAAATATGTTTTAGTTCTCTAAATTCTCAACATAAAGGAAGCAAGAAGATTAGAAAACTTTAAAGTTGTTGCTAGTATTATTACTATGCATGCTATATACTGTATTCCAGCTTGGAAACTAAGTCAGTTTGAAAGGATAAGTATGAAAACTCATTTGCAGTATGACTGGCATTCAATGCATTGTGTACATATACACTGAGGTGGCAAAAGTTATTGGATAAGTCCTAATATTGTGTCGGACCTACTTTTGCCTCATGTGTGGCTGTGTGCTACTGGTGTAGTGCAGTACCTCAATGTGTCATGGACTCAACAAGTAGTTGAGAGTATCCCACAGAAATATTGAGCCATGCTGCCTCTATAGCTGTCTATAATTGTAAAAGTGTTTCCGGTGCAAGATTTTGTGCACAAACTGACTTTTCAATTATGCCCCATAAATGTTTGATGAGGTTCATATCAGGCAATCTGGGTGGTAAAATGGTGGTAAAATTATTTGCTCAAACTGTCCAGAATGTTCTTCAACCAACTATGAACAATTGTGGCCAGGTGACATGGCACATTGTCAGCCATAAAAGTCCCAGCATTGTCTGAGAACATGCAGTCCATGAATGGCTGCAAATGGTCTCCAAGTACCTGAACATAACCATTTCCAGTCAATGATTGGTTCAGTTGGACCAACCTACACCATTACAGAGCCACCACCAGCTTGCGCAGTGACTTGTTGGTAACTTAGGTCCATGTTTTCGTGGGGCTGTGCCACATTCGAACTTTACTATCAGCTCTTAACAACTGAAATCTTATCTGACCAGAACATGGTTTTCCAGTCATTGAGAGTCCAACTGATATGGCCATGAGCCTGGGAAAGGTGCTGTGGGCAAAGTCATGCGGTTAGAAAAGGCACTCGCGTTGGTTGTCTGCTGCCACAGCCAATTAATGCCAAATTTAGCCACACTGTGCTAATTGATATGTTTGTCATACATTCCACATTGATTTTTGTAGTTACTTCACACAGTGTTGCTTGTCTGTTAGCACTGACAACTCTATGGAAACACTGCTTCCCTCGGTCATTAAGTGAAGGACACCAGACATTGTGTTGTCCATGGTGAGAGACAATGCCTGAAATTTGCTATTCTTGGCATGCTTCTGGCACTGTGGATCTCGTAATACTGAATTTCCTAACGATTTTCAAAATGTAATGTCCCACGTGTCTAGCTCCAACTACCATTCCACATTCAAAGTCTCTTAATTCCCATTGTGCGGCTGTAATCACATTGGGAACCTTTTCACATGAGTCACTTGAGAACAAATGACAGCTCTGCCAATGCACTGCCCTTTTATATCTTGCATATGAAATACTGCTGCTATTTATATATGTGCATTTCACTATCCGATGACCTTTGTCACCTCAGTGTATGTTCCTCATTTTGCCAGTTGGTCAGTAGGAATCTACCTTCTGATTGCAATATATCATCTTATACACAAGTAATCTGTTGTACTTACCCTTGCTGATATAGCTTCTGCATCAGATTTCAACTTAGCAATATCAGTTTGTGGAATATGAAGTGCAGATATTTCACTATAAATGTTAAGAGCATCCGTATGTGATTTTTCTGCCCGTTGCTTTGCATCATTTGTCAGTGCTTTTGTGAGTTCCAGCTGATTTGCAGCAGAATCTATGTCGTTTTTAAGTTTTCTGATTTCATCACTGCAAAAGAAACATGATGTAATAGACATTTAGACTATTTTGTGTTACTTCTCAATAATTATCATAAAATACTAAATTTTACTACAGATTAGATACAAGTCTGACATTGATGGATAAATGGGAGAAGTACGCAGAGGATTTTAAAGTGGATGAAGAATGAGATAACAAACAACTAATCTTTTCGGTAACAGAGAAACACACATATTATGGACTAGACCTATATGTATGTTTGGCTGATAATACAAATATCTTTGGTTCTGTTGAACCTGGAAAGCAGGATAGTATCCTGGATAATAAAAGTACCTTCATATCTTATTAATGAGGTCATTTCAGTTGAATGAAGAAGGTGACAGTCTCATCACTGTATGGAGTTATTTACTGGTTTAGTATCTGAAAAATAGTCTACAAGATCGTATTCTATCAGTACTTCTCTTCAATATGAACATTCAAATTATCATAAAGAGGGCTAGTTTGATAGACAATCACAATGGTGTGAAAATTAGTGACAGGAACCCTAACAGCTTCCAGTATATTGATGATAAGAATATAAAGCTCACAGGAGATATGTTGATATATTCACATTTTGGTACTGATTTTGGTAGCTGAGAATGTAACAACAAATTTGTAGTAAAGTGGATTATGCCAAAAGGTGAGTCTGAAAGCATTATAGTGAAATTTAAGCTTGAATGTTCTGTTCATATGATGAGAAATTTACTTTTGAAAAGGCTGTATTGCTAGCAGTGGTAAGTGGCAAATATGTGATGATACGTCAATTGCATGCAGGATGTGCACCATCAAAGCAGATAAGGGCCTGACAATTCCAAAACTGAAGGAATATGTACAGGATCAAGTTGGGGATGCAAACTCCTTAAAGTGACTGCTAGTTGTACTTCACTGAATGAGTAAGTGCTGAGGAAATAGAAATATTAAAGTTCATCAACTTTAGAATAAGAACTTGAAAAGCAGCAGAAGAAGTACCTGCAACCAAAATCATGGGCTATTTGTTTCATTAGTGGAACAGAACATTAACCACTGCAAAAAGAATGACTGTCAGAGTTTAACATGTGATCAATGTTGCACTCATTACAGATAGAATACTGGCTCGAATGGAAGATTACATGACTTTCATGACTCCTGCTGGATGATGTTGACATCTTGCCACAATATTTTAGTGACAACCACTCAGTGATCTTCAGCTGAATATTTTACACTGGAGATTGCTGGTGCACATCCCTAAATTTATACAAAAAATTAGTGTGGAAGCACGAGCACATAGGTTTCCACAGCATGAGTGCCCTCTTTGAATATTGCTTCAGGTACATGTGTAATGGTGAAACTGCATGTGTGCCCTCTGCCAAACTGCAAATCCACAGAGTTAAAATTAAGATGTCAAATTAAAAATTAACCATACAGACCACACATTAATTGGCAGACAGGCAAAATCAAAAGGCAACTACAGATTAGCTTTTGGTCTCAGCCCTAATCAGAGATGGAAACACACACCACACACATTCATTCGCACAAGCAATCACACCTCACACACAGCACCACCATCTCCGACAGCGCTCAGGTCGGAATGTAATTGGTACTGGTTGCTTTTAATACAAGTATCATGGTAAGAGTCCAACTATTAACCCTCAACAGAACTAGTATTTCAGCTAAGTGAAAGGAATATATTTCACTTAAAACATTTAGACATTTTACCTAAACAAAAGAACATTAAACAAAAAGTGCAATTTCCAGAAACCGTTAATGTTTTAGATGTCTTGGAAATTGACAGCTGAGTGCCTTAGAGCACCCACTTTCAGGAAATGGGGAGGTGTGCAGCCCTGGACCGATTTTGCCTGATGGATTAATGATGGGGGGCAGGTATGTCAGCCAGCCTCAAAGTGGTTTTTATGTGGTTCTCCACACCACCTAGGTAAATACTGGGCTATCTGCCATGTCCTGCCCCACATACTTGATGTGCAAACATTTTGTAACAATATGTAACATTTTACCATGCAATTACACTAGCCAGCAGCTTTAAAATGTCTTTTGAAGCAGCAACCCCATCATAAACAGCCTATCAACAAGTATGGTTGGTTCTCCATGAAATAGGAGAAGTACCATACCACCCCATACCCGACATTGGCTGGATGAAGGGCACTGCACAGGAAAGCTGGTCATGGAAACTAATATTAATGAATAGGAACTAGAATAAAACATGCTGACATGCATAAAAAATTGAAATGGAACAAAAATAAAAATTCCTGGTTGGAGCAATACATAAAGTAAGAGAAAGACAACCACTCACTTATAGCAGAACAATGCTTGGAGCACAGAAACATATAACACAAAACAGCATTCACATTAGCTTTCGACCAATAGTCCTTTTTCTGACAAAAGTACACAAATTCACACACACAACCACATAAGACACCTAAACACACACCAGTGGCCACCACAGTGAAACTAACTACTGATACTCTATTACTGAAAGTAGCTGCCTGAGCTGATGGAGGTGGGGAAGGGGGAGGGAAGGACACAAGTAGGGGGTAGTAGGAAAGAGGCAGGTCTGTGGACAGAGGACTCAGTGGCTGCACAACAAGACAAAAATGTGTAGAGGGTACAGCTAACAGAAATGTAGGATGAGGGAGAGGGGGGGGGGGGGGGGGCGAAGGAGAGGGAAAAGGAAAGGTGAAAATGAAGAGGGAGAAAGGGAAAGGAGAGAGAGAGAGAGAATGCTCACACAGGGGGTGGTGGGAAGAAGAGTGGTGGGACAAAACAGTCCATGTCTTGATGGATAAAGAGTGGTGTGGGAAAAATAAAAAAATAATAAAAAAAAAAGAAAGGGAGGCAAGGTAAGGCAACTGGGAAAGATTAGCAGATGTTTAGGTCAGGGTGATTGTTGGAGCATAGGATATATTGGAGAAGAGCATAGGATATATTGGAGAAACAGTTCCTGTTTGAGTCATTCAGAGGAACTTGTGCTGGAAGCATGAATCCAAATGGCTCAAGTACTGAAGCAGCTGTTGAAGTCATTTGTGTTATGGTGTGCAGTATGTTTGGCAACTGGATTGTCAAGCTTGAGGTCTGCCAGAGTTTGGCAGCATCCATCCATATGAGGAGACAGTTAGTTACGTATTGTTCCCTCGTAGAATGCTTTACAGTAATTGCAGCATACCAATATATAATATGGCTACTTCACATGTGGGCCTGCCTTTTATTGGAAAGGAAATGCCTGTGACTTGACTGTGGTAGAGGGAAGTGGGGCGGGTAAATGGGACAGATCTTACACCACAAGGAAATGACCCATGGGATGCAGGACTGGGAATAGGATTTGAACAGGGATGGATGAGGATATCCTGAAGGTTGGGTGGCCACTGGAACATGACTTTGAGAGATGTGGGTAGGATATCCCTCATCTCAGGGCACAATAGGAGATAGCTGAAGCCCCGGTGGAGGCCACTGTGGTACGGGGTGATCAGAGGTGCTGGCGGTGGGTGGTTAACAGGTTTACTGGTGTCAGAGGAGCAGACAGCACAGGAGATTTGTTTGTGGATGAGCTTTTTATTTCTGAAGAACGCCTTTTTGGCCAAAAGCTTAAATGTAACAGTAGTCTTTTCATTGTACCTGTCTGTGACTCAGCTACTCCTCTGTGTGGCGAGTAGCAATCTATCCTTTACATAATATTGTTGTTATCCCATCCAGGACTTTCTGTTCTTTGAGTTTGCCAAGTGTTAGTTGAATAGTATAGATCAAAATGCATCAATTTAGCAAAAATATCTCACAATTGTAAATTACATGACAAATCTCAGCAAGCATAAACTTATACATTTCTGTTGCAGCTTACACATGAATACAAACACACACACAGTGGATTCTACTGAAAGAAAACACCATTTAAAAAGTAAAATAGGAAATTAGCCATAAAGATTGACAGCTTTTAAAATAAGAGATTGTTGTAATAATATACGTGCAAGTAGTTGTTGTGTGAGCTGCAACATACGCTTGTCTGCATTATTGTAGTAGCAGCAGTCAATGAAGAGGCTATCAAGCTGGGCATGCAGCAATTTTACACATCATGTTCTGTCCAGCATATATGAAAGTGAAGCTAATGTACTAGCTAATCCTTGTTACACAAAACTTGACATCTTCTAAGGTCTGAAACATCGATCTTCATGAAAGATTTATAAAAAGAAAAATATGTATACTTGCACATAAAAACTGACCTCACCAGAACTAATTAAATGAGTGTTTCACATATTCAGGAATGAATTTTATATGCTGTACTTTCAGAAGCACTGTTTCCTACATACATGAGATGAAAAGCATTTATTTGTGTTATATTCATATGCTCTACCTCAGATTCTGTTGTTGATCAACAGCTTGCTTTGCCAGTTCGTATGCCTGTGTTGAGGTGTTGACAGCTTTCTCAGCTATCTGTTTGATAGCATTGGCTTCTTGTTCATGGCTATAACAATAAACAAATAAATAATTGTGGTTATAACTACAAAACAAAAATTTTAAAGTTTCTTAATACAGTGGTTAAAACAGTTCTTAGCCTATGAATAAATCATAAACCATAAAGAGCAATGTAGGTTTCTTTTGACAGAAATAAACTGGGGCTGAATTCTTGTAAGCTAATAAAGTCTGCTGCAGTTATCTTTCCTTTTGCTTGAAACACAAAGTAATTTCCACGTTATGAATGGCGTTGGAACATTTATTACACACACAACACAAATATATACCAGCTGACTAAAATTTAGTCATGCAGGTGTGTAAGTATGTACCATGTGTGTGTGTGTGTGTGTGTGTGTGTGTGTGTGTGTGTGTGTGTGTGTGCGCGCGCGCGCATGTACTCTAGCTCGAAAAAGGATTTATGCAAAAGCTAACAAAGTTTCCCACTTAACTCCTTAAATTCTTTACATTCCACCAGGGCTTTCCATTTTTGTTTATTGTGTATTGCGTATTCAGCTGACATATATCATTTCATATTTCAAACAACAGCTTGAAAAGGAAAATTATGCAAACAATAAAACTATTGCATGTAGAAAGTCCTTTATCTTCAGTGACTGAATAAGGCTATAGGCAAAAACACTAGAAATAGGCACACAGTGTAACTGAATTCAAATGTGCACAGACAAATGGTTCAAATGGCTCTGAGCACTATGGGACTCAACTTCTGAGGTCATCAGTCCCCTAGAACTTAGAACTACTTAAACCGAACTAATCTAAGGACATCATACACATCCATGCCCTAGGCAGGATTCGAACCTGTGACCGTAGTGGTCTCGCGGTTCCAGACTACAGCGCTTAGTACCGCACAGCCACTCCGGCCGACGTGCACAGACAGCCAGGTAGTAAATTCAAGATATGTTCTTGCATATGGGGCAATAAAAATAAAAGGTGTATAGTTAGACTGCACACTAGATACAAAATGTATATTTATGTATGGTGCTATTGTATTTAAAAATGATATACATACGGCAATTACACAAGGGGTAGCCAAAATAAACTTGACTTTTTTAACTTATTTATTCACATTTTAAGCATAAACCTTCAATTCCCTTCAAAGTACTCTCCACTTGCATTAATACACTTGTTTAATCTTTTATTCCATTTTTCAAAACATTGTTTAAATTCTCTTTTGTGATACTTGACATTGCCTCTGTCGTTTTTTACTTCATCCCAGCAACATTAGTAAAACACTTTCTTTTCATTCTAGGCGGGAAAAAAAAAAAAAAAAAAAAATATGACGGGGCAAGGTCAGGTGAGTAAGGGAGATTGGAGAACGGGGGTTGTACTATTTTTGGTCAAGAGCTGTCATACAAACAGAGCTGTATGAGCAGGGCCATTGTCACAATGGAAAAACCAGTCACCTGTCTGCACAAATCAGGTCGTTTCTGCTGCAAATTGTTGTGCAATCTTTCCAAAAATTCCAAGTAGAAAGCCTCGTTAACTGTCTGACCCTGCAGAACAAACCTAGAATGCATGGCTCCTCTCTTATTGAAAAGCAAATCAGCATTGTTTGAATGTTTGATTTCACCTGACGAGCCCTCTTGGGGTGAGGCAACTTGAAATTGATGGTTGTTTTGATTCAAGAGCATAAGTGTAGCACCAAGTTTCGTCACGTGTGATAATCTTTGAAAAAAAATTTGGATCATTTCGGGACTCTTCTTTCAAAGCACATCATGCTTACACATGACCTTGTTTTTGTTCAGTGGTCAGCAGTCGTGGCACAAATTTGGCAGCCACCTTCTTCATTCCCAAATCTTCTGTCACAATTCACCACACTGACCTCCAAGTCAGCCCCAACAGCTCCACAATTTCTGTCACTGATCTTCATGATGATTGAATTAATGTTTTCAAATTTTTCATGAGTTCAGGCCAAGAAAGGATGACCAGAACGAGGTTTGTCACCAACTGACATTTCACCATTTTTGAAATGGGGCAACCACTCATACACTTGGGTTTTCCCCCTTGCATTCTATTTTTAAAATTTCAAGAGTTTCTGGTAAAAAAAAAAAAAAAAAAAAAAGAAACAGAATTTCATTGCCGCATGCTGTTCATGAGTAGCAGCCATTGCAAAAATGACAATCACACAAAACAGTTGTCACTATAAAATCACCCAAAACTAGTCCCAACCTTCTTCAGTAATGGCACTCGACTGGCTTACTGAATCAGAATGTTCATTCTGTGTGCTCCTAGCTGCAAAATGTGCTACTACAAAAGCTCTGCATCCCCCCCCCCCGCCAAAAAAAAAAAATTGTTCTGTTTCTTTTCGGTACCCCCTTGCATAGTGTTTGTAATTATTATTTTGTAAAACTGAAATATGCACTTGGATCTGATCAATATATGTACATCCAATGCTGCAAAATAAACAACAAACCAGTTTACTGACACTGAAGACCACAACAACAAACTACAATATCTTTTGCATTAATCTGCATTAACTGGCATTCAGTGTCATAATTCTACACAGATCTGATTTCCACATTAACAACAGTTACAGCTCAAAATCTTTGTATCTTACTTTTCTCTCTTATAAATACTGAAACATGCTGTGTTAACAGTGTTTGCAGAGACAGCATACCAGCAACAATGGAACTGTCATGAGTAGGTATAAGAAGATACAATAAGATTCTCTTTGGGTGATTAAAAGTAACTTAAATCAGGATGGCTTTATTAGGATCACATTAATGATCCTTTTCAATAACATTATTCTTTCTATTCCAATTAGAACTACAAGTCTCTGAGCTGAAAAACACTGATATATTTATTACTGTGATAATAGTATCCCACATTCTTACATTTACCACAGAAAAAATCCATAAAACATTTGTCTGTGCTGTAATTGTTCCAGTCATTGTGATCCATATGTGGACACAGGTAAATCATGGCAACATTTTTCCCATTGAGAATCTATTCCTCATCTAAATTTTCATTGGTTAGTATCTGTCACTTCTACTACAGTTCTACAAGAACTAAACACACTATTCACTGTTGTGTTTTCCTGTCTCTGAACATGTCTGATGTGTACCACTAACTAAATGCTTTCACTAGGCAATTCATTCTAAACTGCATGAGTGTTTGCGAGTTGCTATTTTTCTGGGATGAAGTGTATCTCTCCAACAACCTGCCACTGAATAATGCTTTCCATTTGGTGTAACTACAGTTCATTCTAATGAAAATAAGCAATTTTTGAACATATAAGTGGGCAGATAACAAAATCTACTCACCAAGCAGTGGCACGAGCAAACATATAAAAAAGTTAAAGAAATTTCAAGCTTTCCTGGCACAAGGGTTAAAGCAGAAGGCAGAGGGATTAAGGAAAAGTACTGGCAAGGTTTAGGAAATGGGAAAAATTATAGAGAAGTTGCCCAGAACCCTGATATCTTGAAGGTGGAAGACAGGGTAAGAAGCAAGACAGAGATTACTGACAAAACATTGTACAACAGTTAATAATGTGAGTGGAAAACTACATGTTGTAACACCAGTTCCACCCTGCAGAGTTCTGAGAAACTAATGTCAGGAGGAAGAATCCAGATGGCATCTGTTCACAAAACAGGCTTTGAGGTCACAACTGCCATATTGTAGAGCATGTTGGCAACAGGATACTGTGTGTTGCCAGTATATACCCTCTGTCTATGTCTATTTATCCTAACTGATAAATTGGTTGTAGTCATACCATTGTAGAAGGCTTTGTAGTCTTTACATAACAGATGGTACATGACAAGTGTCTCTCTCTCTCTTTGATAATGTATGTTTTGACAGTTACTGAGCTGGTATAGGGGGTGATAGGACGATGCATGTGGTAAATGGGTGCAGAAGGAGCATAGGGTCTGACCTGCACACTGTGAAGATTGGGGAAGGAAGGGGGAGGAGAGTGGGCAACAGAAAGCTATTCTAGTTGTGGTGGGCAAAATGTGAGAGGGACTGGATCTCATTTCATAGCATGTTTTTAGAAAGTCATAACCTTGTCGAAACAGCTGGTATTGCATCTGAAGGGAGGGAATCTGATGGGAGGGAATGTTTGACATGGAAAGGATGGCAACTGTCAAAATATAAGTACTGTTGTTTGTTAAGTAGGTTCATTTTAAACAGAAGTGTGCAGCTGACCCTCAGTGAGGAGGAGATCAACATCAAGGAAAGTGACATGGTATTCAGAACAGGACCACATGAAATTTAATTGGAAAAATGTGTTTAGAGATTCCAAAAAATTTTAGCAGGTCAGCCTCACAGTCTCACAATGAGTTCATATGGCAAAGATGTCATCAATATATCTAAACCAAACCTAGATTGAAGGCTTATGGATTCCAGGAAAGACTCCTCCAAGCAACCCATGAAAAGGGTTGACACAGGAAGAACCCATTCTCATTCCCCTAGCTGTGCCCCTGATCTGTTTGTATGTCTGCCCCTGAAATGCGCAGTAGTTGTTCATAAGTGTAAAGTTGCTTAAGGTGAGTAGGAAGGACATCATAGGTTTGGAATCAGGTGGGCACTGGTTGAAGCAATGTTCAGTAGCAGATAGACCACGTATATGGGAGATGTTTGTATAGAGGAAGGTGGCATCAATGGTGAGAAACAAAGGGCGTGGTGTGAGTGGGAGTGGTACAGATTTCAGACGATCTAGGAAATGGTTGGTGTCTTTAATATAGGAGGGGAGTTCTTGTACTGTAGATTGCAGGTGTTGATCAACTAAGGCAGATATAGGTTTAGTCGGTGTATTGAAGCCAGAAGCTATAGGGCAGCAAGGATGCTTGGGTTTGTGTGGATCTTAGGAAGAAGGTAAAAGGTAGGGGTGCATGGTTTGGAAGGGGGCGGGGAGAGGGGGGCAAGAATTTCTATGGATTGAGGTGTTAGTCCTTGGGAAGGACATGAGGTTTTAAGGAAGATCTGTAGGTAACTTTGTATTACAGATATGGGATCTTGATGGCAGATGCTGTATGTAGAGGTGTAGACCCTTGCTTACATATGTCATCAGTCAAGTAACACAGTGATAGATCACATGTCTGCTGGAAGGATAATGATATTGGTACTACTGATTCCTCCAAAACACAACATACGGCTACACCCAATATATTAATGAGCTGCTTCGACAAGGCTATGACTTCCTAAAATTATGCCCTGGAATGGAGTCAATTCTGTCTGACATTTTGCCCACCACACCTAGAATAGCTTTTCATTGCCTGCACCCCCACTCCACCCCGCATACATTCCATACATGAGATCGGGGTGCGCAGTTGTAAGGTGCACTACTGAAGTTGACAGACACTAGAACTGTGCATCAGAGGCTGAAGGTGGAAGACAGGGTAATAAGCAAGACATAGAGTACTGACAAAACATTGTGTGAGTGGAAAACTAACAACACTATACGTGGTAGAGGTAGGGGGCGAGGAGAGATAGACAGGTCAGAAAATAAAAGAATTAGGAAATTGAAAGGGAGTGAAGAAAGGAATATTCGCTGAGAAGAAATGCTGAGTCTGAAGAAATTAATGAAAATTAAGACCAGGTAGATGGTGAGAATGAAGGATGTGTTGTAATGCTAGTTGCACCCTGCGGAGGAGTTCTGAGAAACTAATGACAGGGGGAAGAATCCAGATGGCATGTGTGGAGAAAAAGAATTTGAGGTCACAACTGCCATATTGTAGAGCATGCTGTGCAACAGGATAGTACGTGTTGCACTCTACCAACTTGCTGACAGGTTAAAGAGTTGGATCTGGCCAGCCTCACCCTCAGTTGCATGTTGTCATTCTGACTAGGATTATCGAACTAGTAGTGTGGCCACTACATGGTAAATGTCTTCTTGTACAAGTTATTCTGGTGCAGCAACAGAAGGATCTCATCAAGGTTATGCAACTGGCTTTACCAGTGTTGCCCTCTAAGTACCTGGCTCTGTTTCCTCCTCCATTCCTGCCATTTGATGAGATGGCTGGAGATTGGGAAGTGTATGAAACACTGCCTAATTTCCACACTTTCCATGTTACAGATATGAAGGTATATCATGTGCTATTTTTGACATGGATTTCTCCCTCTTGTATCAGCCGTTGCAGCACTTGGCCCAGTTGCAAGAACTTTCCTCATTGTCATTTGACAATTTATGTTCATTGTTGTCTTCCTATTATCACCACTGCATGCACATCATGGCAGCTATGTCTGAATTCTACAAATTCAATAAGCAACCCCATCAGTCTTATCATGCCTGAGCCACAACCCTCCATGTCCTTAGCTGCAAGTGACACTTTGTCATGATTGAGTCAAAAGAATCATATGCAGATATCATGGTTTGCAATATTATCATCCACTCTGCCCTGGGTAAGGTCCCGTAATGCTCCATCCAATAAGAGAACTCTCCCTTGAAGAATTTTTGTGAATTTCCCAATCGTATGAGGTCTCACACACAACTGATCAGCAGCTGGAAGGCTGGTGTGGCATTGAGGCCATACATGGTGACCCAGATACGTCTGCTGCATATAGGGAGGGTCATGTAGCAGTAGTGCAAGCTGGTCAATCCTGGCTTCCGCACAGTGCATAAACAGCGTTCCATCTGTTGCTCCCTGTTGCTGTCATGTGCATCTTGTTGCTCAAACATGACAGGACAGAGTGTCCCCAGCATTGGGTCGTCTGTCATAAGTATCAAAATAAAAGGGCACATTGCGGTAGTATGCAACTCAACAGCACAGAATGCAGCATCAGAGAATATGGATATGGATATCCAGGAAGTGTTATCACCAGGACTGGTTCCTGATCTGGATTCCAACAAGCTTTTTATCAAAGGTTTGGTCCTCTTGAGACAGCTGCATTTGCAGGTAGACACTGGTGCAGAGGTTTCCCTGTTTAATGTCCAAACATATTCAGACCTTTGCTCACTGCCACTGTTGCCAGTAAACAGGTGCCTCCAGGGATATGGTAAACAGCAAATCCCTCTGCATGCCCAATTCAAGGCTGAAGCTACCAATTGTCTTTATTATCATCCGTGTTGCTAGTTCAGCAAACCTTTTTGGTTTTGATGCCTTTGGCTTTTCAGTCACGGATCAATACAGTTGATATCTGCTGAAGTCCCCTATCAATCATTGGAATCTCTGTCCTTAGAATTTCAGGATATCTTTACAGAAGGCCTATGGTGTGCCAGAGACTTTCAATCTTGCATAACCTTGAAGCAGTTGGCCCATCCGCCATTTTTTCATGCTAGGCAAATTCCTATAGCCCTACGTTCTTAAGCCAAGGTGGAGCTGGACTGGCTCACATTTCTTGGAGTTGTGGTTCCCATTTCCTCTAGACAATGGGTCACACCCCTTGTCATCATGAAGAAATCCTCTGCTAAATTGTGACATTGCAGAGATTTTAAGGTCACCATGAATTTACAGTCTGTGGTCATCATATACCCATTGCCACGTCTGAACTAATTGTTCACACTTAGCAGGGGGTCAATTCTTCTAAAAAAAATTTGATCTTTCATATGCATATCAGTAGTTACCCCTGGATGATGATTCCAGATGTACCATGGTTCTTAATATGCCTTTTGACTTGTATCAATAGCAACTGTTGATGTTTGTGGTGGCAAGTACCCCTGCAATTTTTCAATGCTACCTGGAACAGGTCATGTCCACAATTCCACAATGTTTCAACTAGCTGAGTGACATTGTCCTTACTAGACATACAACAAGTGACCATCTGCAACATTCTCTGGGTCCTTCTCAGGCCATGGGTCTGTGTTGCAATCTGCAGAAGAACAAATTTTTCAAACCATCTCTTGAGTATATGAGCCACACTATCTTGTGGTTGGTATAGGTTACAGACACCTCACAGTACTGTGGAGAGCAGTCTTTGCCCATTCAGATGCAGATAGTTTGGAGCAGCCACTGACGTTTGTGTCTGAAACGCTCAGCCCAGCACAGGTCCACTACTCTCAGGTCAAGAAAGAGGCTCAGATGATTGTGTATGTGGTCACAAAATTTCACATTATCTTGTAGTGCACCAAATTCCAACTAATTATGAGCCACAAGTCATTAGTTTCTTTACTTAGTCTATCTGCAAGGTCCCCAGTAAGGGTTGCAGCAGTGGGCATTGTTCCTCTCCAAATACAACTGTGACATTAATTTTTGCCCCACTGCGTGCCATGCCAACGCAGATGCCTTATTATGGCTGCCAAATGGCGTGGATCCTTATGTGTTTCCATTTGGATCTCATGTGTTTCCATTTGGATATCTCCTTCCACCAAGCAACTCATGGGTTTCCAATCACTAGTGTCCCAGTCACCAAGGCAACAGCATCTGACTCTGCCCTCAAGCAAGTAGTCCACCTCGTCCACCAGGGTTGGTCTTTTCACTCTCCAGGCCATGTATCTGACCCACTTCATAACTACTTTTTCTTGCACCATCATCTCTTCTCCACAGATTTCACAGCTACCAGGGTGGTTATTCCCAGGAGCTAGTGGTAGGAGGTCTTAGAGCTGTTACACGAGGATTACTGGGGTGTTTCCCAAACTAAAACCTTGGCTCACAGACATGTGTACTGGCTTGGCATTGACCAGGAACTGAAGCATTTGGTTGCTGTGTGTCCCCAGTGTGGTAGTCAATAGGTGGCTCCCAAGGCTTTGTTCCCCCATGGCCTCCAGCAGCTTAGCCCTGGGAATGCATCTAAGTGGTTTTTGTGGGGCCGTTTCTGACATGTTTTGATTTATTGTCTCTGGTGTGTTTTTTCACTTATGATCCTTGGCCTCTACCGAAGTCACTATTCAGGCTCTCTCAAAAATATTTTCTGTGGAAGGTTTCCCAGTTATTCTCATCGCTGACAGCAAACCTCAGTTCCTGTCACAGATGTTTCATAACTTATTTGGGCATTCTGGCATTCACTCCCCTCCCTTTCACCCGCAATCTAATGGGGAAGTTGAGTACATGGTTTACACCTTTAAGACCCAGATGAAAAACTATCTGCAGGACTCCACCACCAAGGAGACATTACTGTTCTTTTTCTGACTGCATACCAGACAACTCCAACTGAATCCTGTAGTTGTGCCCAGCCTCTCCATGGGCACTAGCTGAGGACACTACTCCATCTCCTCCATTGGGGATCTTGCCTGCTATTGTGTTCAGTTTTGCCAAGTTTTCCATCAGGGATGGCAGTAGGGCCAGGTAGTTATGGTTGATGCCCCCACTGGTTACCAGCAGTCATCGTGCATCAGAACATGGCAGTGTCTACACCCTCTGGACTGAACATCTGCAAGGTCTCTGGCGCCATCGAAATCAGCCCCAAGTACTGGTGGGCAATCCCTTCCCCCTTCCCCATCCTGCATACACCACCACCTTTGCCAGTGCCCCAATTACCGGGTGCCACCTATTCCCCAGTGTTCCAGCCCCATCTTCCACCCTGATAAGCCTATGACTTTGTAGCCTCTGGTAGCAACTCCGGTGCCCCTCCAGCCAGTGGACACGCCCCTTACAGTTCAATGTCTCCTGTGCAGACTTCGCCTATGGCAGAGTTGCCTCCCCACACTGGAGCTGAACATCACCAGGGATTCCAACTTGGATTGCCCATCACCGGTCCTGTAGTCTCGTGCTCTGACAGGGTGGCATTGGGGCTCTCCTCGCACTTGCCACTTTTGTCCATATTGTAAGGTATCTGGCAACCGGAAGTTGTTCTCCCCTCTCACATCTGAGCCTCCATATATATGGATGCCGTCTTCACATTGCAGCTGTCCACACATTCCCCAGCGAATGATCAACACTCCGTCCCCAAGGAGGTGGGGTGTAGCTACCCTCATAGATTCAGGTGTGGAATTGTAAGATTTACCACACAAGGCGGCAGACACTAGAACTGTTAGAGGCCGCCACTCACGGGTGTGTGCGAAGCCTTTCCTCCATGCACTCTACTGGCAGGTTGATGGCTTATAGAGTTAGGCCTAGCCAGCCTCACCCTCATTCGCATGTTGACATTCTGACTAGGATTATCAGATTAGTAGTGTGGTCACTCTGTGGCAAGTGTCTTCTTGTACTAGTTATTTTTAGATGTAATGAAGTGTTGTGTCTGTCATTGTCTGTGTGTTCTTGTAGTTTGAACAGCCCCCTTACCCCCAATCACTGCAATATCTGGTCAGACCCTAAGTGCCCTCTGTACCTATTTCCCTACCCTATGACTCCTACTCCTGTGATAGTTCTCACTCTAAGACATGTCCTATGCACCCTCCTACTACCTCCTATACCAGACCTGCAACTGGAAAAACATACTTTATCAAAGGGAGCGTCAACCTGTCATGTACCAGCTGTTTCAGCCTTCTACATTGGTGTGACTACCACAAAGTTAGGATGAAAGAGCATAGACAGAGGCTGTATGCTGGCAACACACACTATCCTGTTGAACAATATGATAGTTGTGACCTCGATGCCTGTTTCACCACACATGCAACCTGGCTTCTTCCCCCTTACACTAGTTTCTCAGAACTCTGGAGGTGGGAACTGGCTTTACAACATGTCCTTGGTTCTTACCACACACTTGGCCTTAATCTACATTAATTTCTTTGGGCTCAGTATCTCTTCTCAGTGCCTTTCTTTCTTCACTTCCTTTTAGTTTTCTATATCTATTATTCATGAACTGTACCTCTCCCCACACCCTACTTGTATCACATATGATGTACTCTTAGCTTTCCACTCACATTATTAACTCTTACATGATGGTCTATTAGTATTTTCTGTGTTGTTTATTACCCTGCTTTCCACCTTTGAGATCTCAGGTTTTCAAATCTCATGTGGTTCAGTCCCCAACAATCAGTCTTTCCCTCTCATCCCGTGTGCTAAGTCTCCCCTGACCTGGGATTCTGTGCAATTGTTCCATAATTCTCCCCATTTGCTGAATCTTGTCAGTCCTTTTTCTTCATCCTTCTTCCTTTGCCTAAAACCCTTCTGCCAGAAGAAGGAGACACTGGACCCAATATCTTGCACATTTCAACAACTCTTGTATGTGTTTGCTACTGCTGCCACCTGGTGAGCAGATTTTTTTATCTATCAATTATACTAGTTTGAATATAATAGAAAGAAACATTCCACATGGGAAAAATATGTTAAAAAAGATGCTGTGACTTACCAAATGAGAAAGCGCTGGTAGATAGAAACAATAAAAACACACAAACAAATTTCAAGCTTTCGCAACCCACGGTTGCTTCATCAGGAAAGAGGGAAGGAGAGGGAAAGACGAAAGGATGTGGGATTGGAATGACTCCTTACCCTCTCCCTTAAAACCCACATCATTTAGTCTTTCCCTTTCCTTCCCTCTTTCTTGACGAAGCAAGCGTGGGTTGCGAAAGCTTGAAATTTGTTTGTGTGTTTTTATTGTTTCTATCTACCAGCGCTTCCTCGTTTGGTAAGTCACAGCATCTTTTTTAATGTAATTATACTAGTTTGTCTATGTATTCATCCTGTTAATAAAGACTTGTGTCTGAATTACATGACTAGTTCCTAGTTTGACTCCCTAACACAGCAATTAATGACATGATCTTTCAATGCCACTCTTTTCATGTTGACATTTTACAATCTTTAGGCTATTTGCTATTGTAGCTAATACTATTAATTATTCATTAATAAATTCTGTGTCCCACTTGCTCTTTCAGCCATTTTTAAGATTTTATTAAAAGAAGATAAACTGTAACAAACCACCAATTGCAGAAAGTTCCTACATTCTGTTCCACCAAGGAAATTGTAAGTAATGGACAACTTTCTAGATGTTTTAAGGTGTAAGCATAAGTCTAAATGAATGACTCATTTTGTTCAGAAACACATGGTGTATTCTCCCAGGAAATGCAACTGAGAATTGAGCTAGAAACGAGTCCGTTCTAAGGCATTCAGAGAACAGTGCTGAAAGCAAAACTACTCCTATGGCAACTTCTTGATGACTATATTTGTTTTAAAGTTGTAGCTGTTCTCCTTGTGTCCTCATTCTATGTAAATTTACATTTGTGGAAAAAGTCCTTGCAATAACAGAACACTTTAAAAAGCTTACACTCAGTCCACAATCGTACCTTTCTACAGACTGTACATTCATTCTGTTCTGTAAATCCCATCCTGTAGACTACCTTCAGTGCTATGGAAGCAGTCATGGTATACCTTTACACAGTACTGAAATGTACATCGGGCACAAAATACAAAAATCTCATATGTCTTCAGCCACAAAATGAGGCACTGTATTGTAGCAATTATTGTCAAAATTGGTGTGTGTATAGGCTGGCCCGAAATACTGCTATTACATACCGCATTAGCATATCATTCCACATTGCGACAATAATTTCTGTTCCTTTTGTCATCATATCATCTCACATAATCCGAAGTATTACTGTTGACTTGCCCTATATTATAGACTATCTCTTATAACACAAATTATTTATGTGCCAATAAAGTACAATTACAATGTATTTCAGTTGTTTGGATTTAATCTATGCTCACAATTTAAATTGTCCTCCCTTCCTTCTTTATAAGTATTTAATGCCTCAGTGATCTCAAACTCCTTGAAATTGGGTGGTTTACTTTAAAACTTTAAAATAGTCCAGGAGCAACAAAAACATGAACTGTGACAATGAAAGTTATGGCATGGCTTGTACTGTAGACAGAATTCTCACAGTACTGTGTCTAAAAGAGCATACAGAAACAACAAACATAAGTGTCAATCGTTCCTGTCCTGTGTCCTGACGACAGCAGCAAAAACATGGGAAAATTTCATATATATCTACAGGTTGAGAAAAAATACATAAATATTGTCTTTTGAAATTAAATAGATTACATTCAAACTGTAGTTAGATCCATGCTTTCTTATAATAATCAGTATGACTGAAAAATGGAGGTATCAACTCTGTATTAAATTTGAAAATCATATTGAAACAGTGGTGAATATATGATATGTTATGCATTCCCTCATTACATCTATTGTACACATATCTAGCACAATTATTATTTAATATTTATCACTTTTCTGATTGCATGTATTTCCACTATTTTGCACTACATTCTGTGTTTCAAACAGTATAAATTTAACACTTCTATTTAAGTTTCAAATTACATTACAGTAAATAAGCATACCCGCTTGCAAATATCCTTGCTTCTCTTGCATTTTCAGACATCTGGTTGCTCTGCTGTCCAAACTGATCAGACTGTTCTTTCGCTTTCTGAAGTGCAAGGTAACCTTCAGTCTGGAGCAGATCCATAGTTTCCTGAGGACATAACACTTCCATGAAAATATATATTTGAACAGAAAGATGTTTTTGTGTGTACAAGCTTCATTACTTAAATAAAGGAAGGAAAGAAGGTAAGGGTTTTGCCACTACTAATTCTACTCTCTTACAGCATATCTAATATTTTACAATAGCATCCCAGTAAGTAAACAGCGCAGAAAAAAAGTAGATCCGTTTCCAAATTTCAACACTGTGTACCATAACATAACATTTTAAAGAGGCACATCATAAATATTTGAATACTGCATATTATAACATTTACGGAATATTCCATTGGTACTTGTTTGATACAGACACATTAAAAACTGAAACATACAGCTTTATTGTTTTACAATAATACTTATTTTATATTTTGTTCAAACTGGTTTTTTACTTTCTACGTCGTCATCATCGTACAACTAATGACTAGACAGTCAACACCTCATCAATGAGAGCTTCTAGCTGAACCGAGGCTAAAAGATGTATGACAATGCATAATCTTCAGATCATCTCCTATCTTGGTAAATAGCAGTCTTTGTACAACTAGAAGCTCTCACTGATTTTGTATGGACTGTTTATTCAATCTTAAATTGTCTGATGGCCTAAGCTAGTTCACAGCAAAACATAAAATAAATATTATCATGGATCATTAATGCTGCATTTCAGTTTTTAACCACACTTTATGCTTCTTGAATTTTACAAGAGAGTGAAATAGTAAGAATTTTTACATATCAGAACTGTAATTATAATTTTAAAAAACTGATCTCAGAGAAGTATCAAGTTCTCTGAAGTTTACCTTAAGAGTCTGTAAAGCTGCTTCAATAATTGTTTCTGCTTCTGTAACATGCTCTTCACCTTGCCTGGTAGCAAGCTCAGCTTTCCTTGTACCACTGTCAATCTGTTTAGTTATGTTACCAACAGCTTCAAGTCGCTTTATCAGATCATCAAGACGTTCAGATAAACTCCTGCCACCACCTAAAAAATGTCAATTTCACAGCAAAAACATTTCCTAAAAAGAAATAAATAAACAAGAAAAAATTCAACAAAATGGACATCACTGCAATTTATAAATGCAGTGAGAACAGAGAACTCTCCTGTGATATTGTGATCTTGTATATGCAAGTCTAATAAGTTAAAAACAAAAACTTATTTACTGACTAAAAAAGAGTTTTCATAACATTTTATTTTTCTTGTTTACTTTTACTCTGATACATATAGCAAAACAGTGTGGCTTCAGTTGTCTGAGACTGCAGTCATGTGTGTGTGAGTGGTGTTTGTGTGAGTGTGTATGTATATGTCTGTCGTCTAATTTTGACAAAGGCTTCACAGGCCGAAAGCTATATTTGTGACAATTTTTTTGTTGTGACTATCTGCGACTCAGCATCTCTGATATATGGTGTGTAGCAACTTTCCTCTTCATAATATTGTTACATTCCATCCTGGATTTTCCACTGTTTGACATATAACAAAAGACAACTTCTGGCGGCATGCTTCAACATAAACACCTGCAATATTGCAGTGCATGCATGCTTAAAGCAACAAGCACTGCGGTAACTAGTTATGAAATAAATGAAATGTATTCACAGTTGTGAATACGGACAATCTTCAGCTGCATAATGCTAATGGCTTGCTGGAATGGTAACACCAGTTCCTGTCAGATCACCGAAGATAAGCGCTATCTGGCTTGGCTAAAACTTGGAGGGCACTGTCCAGGTATGCTAAGAGCTGTTGGCAAGCAGGGTGCAATCAGCCCTTGTGAGCCCAATTGAGGAGTTGCTTGATTGACAAGTAGTGGCATGAGTCATGAAAAGTGATGATGGCCAGGAGAGTGGTGTGCTGACAACATGCCCCTTCGTATCCGCACCTGGTGACGACTAAGGGCTGAGGATGTCACAGCAGCCAGTTGGTACCGTTGGATCTTCAAGGCCTGTTCAGATTGTGTTTGTTTGTTTGTTTCAGCTGTATATCAAAATGATGACATTGAAAATTTGTGCCAGAATGGGACTCGAACCTGGATTTCCCACTTATCACCAGCATTCGTCTTATCATTTGGCTATCCATGCACAACTCATGGCCAGACCCAAACTATTATATGTTATCAACCATGCATCTACATCATGTACTTATACATCTATTATGTACATTCACATAAACATGAGATATTTTTCTTGAAAGTCGCTTGCCCACTGTCAATGGACAAATATGATATTGCAGTGCCTCTGTTACTTGGAATCACGATGCATGCAGGTCCAAAGCAACAGGCACTGCGGTGACTGCAGCCATTATGGAATACATAAAATTCATTTGCAGTTGCGAATATGGACAACTTTCAGCTGCATAATGAAATGACACTGAAAATTTGTGCTCAACCTGGACTCAAACATGGATTTCTCACTTTTGGATCAAGATCTCATAGAATTTAAAACCTGAGCAGAGAGTTTGTATGGATGTATTTTCATTTAAAATGAAATTTATTGACTACATAGTTTTTAACATTAACCATATGAAGAAGTTTGTAGGGTATTATATGAATGAAAAGCAGAAAATACTTACCACCAACAGCCTGTTTTGCTCTAGTCCACAAATGACCAACAGCCTCTTCAACTTCTTTCAGTCTTCTTTCAAAGTTATCATCACTTATTACTGTAGGATTACTAGCAATATCATCTAGAACCTTTTTTAATTTATAGAGTTTTGCCCTGTGGACATTTGCAGCATCCTGGACAAGATTGTAACATGCTGGACAATCAATGCAGCCACGCTGACGATCATACTTGTTTTCTTTGCAACGATCACATCTTCGGCCTTCAACATTTTCATAACACTGTAATAAAAAAAAACAAAATTACAATATCAGATTAATATACACTTTGTTTTTCAGACCCAAATGAGACAAAGTTTCTTACCGGGCACTGACCCCAAGGACTACATGTTAAATTCACAGATCCTATAGGATCACAGTCACATTCCTTGCATCCATCAATGGAAAAACCATAGTGGTAGAGTTCACATACATCACATCGAAGACCTGTTATACCAGGTTGACAATGACATTGGCCCGTTTGTAGATCACATGTGTGGTTCAGAGAACCAACAGGATCACAACTGCAAGCCTGGCAGCCCTGTAAATAAATTAAAGCTGTAGTAATTTAAGAGGTATACATTATAATTTAATCTAATAATCTGCCCTCAAAAATAAAATATTACTAATATTCATTAACTTCCAGTCAAGAAATTGTGTGGAAAAATATAAAGACATTTTTCATTGTTGGTCAGAATATGATGCAGTGGCACCATACACACTGCAGAACTGCTGACTAGATTTTAAACTTCCGGTGTATCATACAGTTACTTACTTCACCACTTATTATGTTGTAATAGCCTTCCTCACAGTGATCACAGTTCTTGCCATAAATATGTGGTTTACACTGACATTGCCCACTTATCTGATCACATACTGGAGGACCAAAACCTGTTTCTACAGTTCCTGGAGGGTAACACTGACATGGTTTACAATCTCCTTTTGGTAAAGCTAAAGCATCTCCAAAATAACCTGTAAGAAATAAATGAAGTAATAAAATTTGTATAACACCACTGTAAAGTGCAAACATTAAAATTTATTCTCACTGGTTATGTAACACTTATCAAGGCATGGATCTGTTTATTGTGTTACAGGAATTTAACTTTAAGCCCTCTTTTTCACAGCCTCTGATTCTGCATATGTGTGTAGGCTTGTACTGATGAGCTAGAAGTGAATAAACAAATTGAAAGTTGCAGAAAACAGTCTTTTGCACAGATCGAGGATATGGTTTGACCAGTTTAGTTTGCTATCAATATGTAAGCCCTGGTATTTGAGGCATCTGCTGGTCACCTAGCTTTCCTCCTATTTCTTCATCTTTAGTGGTTGCATGAAATTGAATAAAGTTTGTTTTACTGTAATTATGATAAAGACCATTTATGTTAAACTATTTCACAACATCCCTACAAACCTTCTTAGCTGACACCTCAAATTTGTGTATTGAATTATCAGTATGTACCACAGTGTGATCAGCAAAGATGGTGAATTTACAATCTGATTTGATCCATTATAAATGGTTTTTGAAAGCCTGCGGCTGTGAAAACAATAGCTTTCTTTATAAATAAATCTTCTGCTACCAGTCATGATTTTCTTTATTTACTTTTTGCACAATGCGTTCCGAGAAATGATTCCCATTTTCAAGGGCGTTTTTTGTGTGTATTAAGACATTTCTATTGATGTTGTCAATATGTGAGAGTCTGCTTCATTTCGTAGATTTTTACTGTTTTATATATAAGGAACACGCAATTTTTTGTTGGTTATCATTTCTTTTGGTGAAGTTAGTGGCAAAATTTAGAATTTGTACTTACAGTTTTCTAATGGTCCATTTGTGCAGAGTCTCACAAACACTAAACATCACACACAACTTATTGTACACTTTAAACATCGAAAATATCTTATATAAACAATATATATTTTCAATGCTTAAAGTGTACAATAAGTAGTGTGTGATGTTTAGTGTGTGTGAGACTCTGCACAAATGGACCATTAGAAAACTGTAAGTACAAATTCTTCTAAATTTCGCCACTAACTTCACCAAAAGAATTGATAACCAACTAAAAAATTGCATGGTTCTACATCTACACCCATCTACATCCATACTCCACTAGCCACCTGACGGTGTGTGGCGGAAGGTACCTTGAGTACCTCTCATGTATTGCAGTAAAAATCAACGAAATGAAGCAGACTCTCACATATTGATAACATTAATAGATATGGCTTAACATGGCTTAATGCACACAAAAACACACTTGAAAATGGGAATCATTTCCCGAAATACATCATGTGAAAAGTAAATAAAGAAAATGGTGACTGGTAGCAGAAGAATTTACAGTATTCTGTAGAAAGAGGTAGATCATTAATAAAAAGGAATAAAAAGTAGTGGACCTAGAACTGAGCTCTAAGGCACTCCGCACATGGTGGTATCCCATTCTGATGAAGCTGAATGCACCTTCTTGACTATCAAATACAACCTTCTGCTTTACTTTAGAAAGGAACAAGTTAAGCCACTTCCATGCTGCACCATTTATACCTAGGTATGTAGCTTGGGGTTAAGGTATTTGATGACTGAAGCAGTCCAACACTTTTGTTAGGTCTCAAAATATTCCAACCATCTTCAAAATAATAATAATAATTATTATTACTATTATTATTATTATTATTATTTACGGACTCCAAAACATTGGCAGCAAATGCATGTATTACATCTTCTGTTGATAACCTTTTCTGAAATCCAAACTGACTTTTCCTGATGATATTTTGGTCACTATGTTGCTAACAATCCTGAAATGCATTAGTTTCTCTAAACCTTTGGAAACGCTTGTGAGTAGTGAGACTGGCTGTCTACTTTATCTTTCTTCTTATACAGTGGTTTTGCAGCTGCAGGAACCATTCCGTGCTTATGTGACATGTAAAAATTAGAGGAAGGGATTTAATTACATGGTTGCAGTGCTATTTTAATAATTTACTAAGATGGTGTCAACTCCAGTAGAGCTTTTACTTTTCAGAGACTTAATGATTCTTTCAATTTCCTGTATAGAGACTGTTCTTACCTAGATCTGTTGTACTGTGCTAAGTACTTTGGCTTCCAGATAATTCATGACTCCGTTTCTAGAGCCGCATGATCCTATTTGTTCTGTTATTGTTAAAAACATTTATTGAATATATCAGCAACTGTTTTTGAATCACTAAGAAGATTATCCTCATCTTTATTTGGATATTTTCCCTACAGAATGTATTTTTTCCTGTTTTACAAAATTTTAAACAGTTTAGACTTTATTGTCCGAGTTATTGATTTCTGCTCTGATGAACATATACCTCAAAGCTGGTATGGTCTAGTTAAGAATTCTACTGTATAGTTTGTAATGCTTAATCTTATTGTGATCATTTGATCTCTTGGCCACTACATACAGCACCTTTCTTTGCCCTACGTGTATTTCTTTAGAAAATATTTTTTCGAATAGACCTGTAATCTCTTCAATAAATTTATTAAATTTGGAGTTAATGTCAACAGAAGCATATAAACAAGACCAGTTAAGGTTGCAACCAAAAATTCCTGGTAGATTAAAAGTGTCATCAGGACTCGAACCTGGACCTTTGACTTGTTAAGTTTCAAATCAGCACACTCTGCTGTAGGGTGACTATTCATTCTGGAAACAATCCATCAGGCTTTGACTTAACTCATGTCCCTGTAATGTCGTCTACCCTCCCAGGAGTGCTAGTCCAGCAAGACATGCAGGAGAACGGGTGTGAAGTTTGGAAGATAGGAGATGAGGTACAGATCAAAGTAAAGTTTTGAGGAAGTTCATGAGTCATGCTTGGATAGCTCAGTCAATAGAACAATTGCCTGCATATGGCAAAGGTCCCAGCATCAAGTAATCTGCTGGTACACAGTTTTAATCTATCAGGAAGTTTCAAATCAGCACACAGTTCACTGCAAAGTGAAATTCATTCTTGAAGCTGCAACTGATGAGTAAAGTTTTCCATAGTGTGTCTTTTTATAATCATCAGTTTTGAAACTTAAATTATTATACGTATCCTTATCTACAAATACACTGATCAGCCAGAACATAATGACCTGCTATTGACATAAACCTGTCCAGGCAATAGCAGTGTCACCTGGTGATAAATGGCTGTTAGTCCAACACACGTAGGGTGCATGTAGCATCAGTGAGTGTGCTGTCCGTGTGTGGAATGGAGAAGGCGTGCAGTCTATCTGAGTTTGACCAAGGGCAGATTGTTATGGCCTGGAGGCTCACAAGAGCTTTTTGAAAACTGCATAACTTGTTGGGTGTTTGAGAAGTACTGTGGTGAGTGTCTTCAACCCATGGAGAGACCAAGGTGAAACCAAGTGCCAACGTCATGGGGTTGGGTCACCGCCGCTCATTACAGATGTTGGTTGTTGTAGGCTGGTCGAACTGGCAAAACAGGACAGGTGGTGAACAGTTGTGGAACTAACATCAGACTTTAATGCTGGGCAGAGTAAAAGTTTGTCTGAACAACACACAGTGCACCAAACACTCCTAATGATGGGCCTCCACAGGCGATGACCCATGCATGTGATAAGGTTAACACCATGACATCAGCAACTACAACTGAAATGGGCACGGGGCATGTGACCACCATCAGCACTGGACATTGACGCAGTGACAGAGCATCGCAGTGGCACAGCATTGCATGGCCTGATAAATCCTGATACCTTTTTCATTGTGCCGATGGGAGGGCATGAATCCATCATCTGCCAGTGAAACAGCTCTTTGACACCTGTACTGTGGGACAGAGACAAGTTGCCACCAGCTCTATTACGCTCTGGGGAATATTCACGTGGGGATTGATGGGTCCAGTGGAACTTATGCAAGGCACCATGATGTCCAAGGAGTTTCATACACTGGTTGCAGAATACATACACCCCTTCATGACGATCATGTTTTCAACAAGATAACACACCATGTCACAAGGCCAGGAATGTGATGGAGTGGTTCAAGGAGCACTGTGGCAAGTTCTAATCAGTTGATGTGTTGCCTCCCAACTCACCAAATCTGAACCTGATTGAACACATCTAGGATGCTGTTGAACGTAGCGTCAGAGCTCATTGCACTCCTCTCCGGAATTTACAGGAATTAGATGATACGTATGTGCAGATGAGGTACCAACTCCCTCCAGTGACCTGCCAAGGCCTCATTGCTTCCATACCGTGACATGTCGCCGCCGTTATCCGTACCAAAGATGAACTTGCCGGCTATTAGGTAGGTGTTCACAACATTCTAGCTGATTAGTGTATGTTGTGTATTAAAGTATTGTTACACCAGTTGCAGAGTCTAATACATAAGGGCACATTAGATGGTCATGACCCATTCTGTTTCTGGTACCTGTTAAAAAGTTCAGAATAAAGTCACTCATTACAATAAATTAATTTGTTTTCTAGACAGACCTGACAAGAGTGAGTCAATGTGTCTCAGAAAAAACATTCAAATTTCCAGCAAGTGCCCAGTAAATTGACAGCATAATATCTGTTGCTCTAACTGCTGTTACCTTGATGCACAATATTTGCTTAAATCTAGAGATTTATATACAACATTATGTCTCACAAATATTGCCACTCCATCTTTTCTTATGTTAGATCTACAGTGATTCTTTGGCCATGTTATATTTTTGTAGAATAGAGACAAAGTTTGGTTCTTTTCGCCCCTGCACTGGTGTGAGATTTTTTTGGTACAAGAGTAATTTAACTCCATACACAAGTTTGTAGCTCTGCTTGTGGCACTGGAGGCTCATACTGAATACATAAGAGACATGTTCCACATGTTCTGCACTGCCTTTCACTCATGTGACTCACCACAAAAAAAATGTTGAGATCTTTTTTGTTGCATGTAGGATAAGTTACAGCTTCTGTTGCACATGGTAATGTTTTAGTTGCTGGTTCTGATATTGATGGCACTGCTTTTTTTTATTGTAGTGCTATTAATAGTGCTGATGATTTTGCTCTCAAACATGGAATTACACGGTTCCCCTTCTCTCTGTTTGTAGTGATTTCATTTACCTTTTTTGGTGTAAAGTGCTTCCCTTCATAATTCAGCTGGTTCCATGCCTGGTGTGCAAGCATCTGTCCAGTTTGCCTGGATCTAGGACACTGAATTTTCCAAACAGAGGATGTATTTGTTTTATTTTAATGTTGGTTTTCTGTATTGATTTGGTTACATACACATTACAAAGTCATATCTATCAAATTATGTTGATTATTACTCTCTAGGAAATTCTTTAGTTCTGCTTGGCAGTTACTTACCCCCTTTTGTGCAACATCATTTCCACAAACTATACACAACACATAATCTTTTTTGTTAACATTTTGTCATGCAGATTGACATCAGTAACATTTTTTGTTTTTGTCCCTGGCTTAACAACACCTTCTGCATAGCATTTAGGCCTACTGTGTTCCTTGAAAAGTCTTTCCACATTTTTACCAAGGCTCTCTATAAAAAGGAGCTACAGAAATAGCCTCCTGAGAAGCTAAAGCCAATATCACAGAACAATCTCTGTTTCAAGGATTCACTTTTGCTTTGTGTATGAATAAGATGCATAAGCTGCATGTCCAGTACCTCCAGTCACTAACATCAATAAGTGACTTTTGGTGTCAACATTTCTCACAGCCCTACAGGAAGTGCTACAGGGAGTGCACAGTGTCACCGACCTCTTTGCTGCAGAAATATCTGAAGATGCAACAAGAATTAAACCTGAGTCAAGCATAGGAACCACAGTACTGCAAACCCAATGAGTGGGATGGTGCTGTTGTTAAGGCATTGGATTTGTAGTCATAACAAGCTGCGTTCCAATCTCAGTACAGATTACAGAAAATTTTTTACTGTTTTCTCAAATCGCTTCAAGCAAACACCAAGAAGTTTCTTGTCAAGCATACAGTGAATGTCTACACCAAATGTTCCATAACCAATCCAGTTTTCCGTCTCTGTTATCGTTACTACCAACATGAGAAGAAAGACAACAGTAAGAATTACTTGGCTTCAAGTTATATCACTATAAACTCCAAACAACAATTTGACACTATGTTGTAATTCATAAGTTTTAAATGAAAGAAAAAAAGGGACATGAATTGTACTACCTAACTGTAATCAAATATTGAGAAGTTCACCTACATCAGTAATAAAAATAATTCTGATATTACATGGCTTTTGGCAGTTTTGTACACATTTCCTTTCTTTCTTTCGAGTAAGTGAGACAGCAACTCTGATTCTAAAATCCTTAGGTGTAGTGTGATTCTTTCCAAGCACCTTCAAAATTATTACTGTATTAGTCTAACTAACGGAATGAATTTTTAACATTTATGACCTAAAAAAATTTACGGAAACTAAGTGGCTGACTGGTTGCTTTAGGCAGACACTGATTTTCAATGGAAAACAAAAAGCACTCTACAAATGGAAGCAAAATCTGTGGGATGATGTAAATGTGAAACAGTAGATACTGTACTGTGGACTAATCAGTGAGTAGTGTAAAGAGGAATATTCCGCTATATGTCATCCTGACTCATTTAAAAATCAATAATACTTCTCATTTTACATTACATCAGGTATGCTGTAACTATTCAAGAAAACGCACTCAGCAAAATTTAATTAACGTGAGACATCTGTGTAGAGAACACCACACTCTCTGTTGGACTGATTGAACATACTTTTGAAAAACATACTACTCAATAAATTTGTTCACTGTGTTCTAATTACATTAATTTTAATTATTTTAAGAAGATTATGACACTTTCCAATAATTTCATTCGAAATATTGTATTTGAAAGTTCAGAACTTAAAGTTACTTTATTACCTGGAATGCAAGAGTCACATTCTGGTCCTCCTGTATTATAAATGCATTTCAGACATTCTCCAGTTGTGCGGTTACAGTTTCCAACAGCATTAGGGTCAACATTATCATTGCATTTGCATGGTTGACACAGTTTAACACTGCCAAACTTTCCAGTTGGATCTCCAAAGTACCCATCACTGCACAGGTCACATCTGGGACCTGTTAGGTATGCAAACAAAGCTGTATTATCTTCTACTTATTTATCACTAAACAATGGAAAATACAAGCTGGAATAATGATAATATTATGAAAATGACAGATTGCTACTCACCATACAGCAAACATGCTGAGTCTCAGATAGGAACAACAAAAAGATTGTCAAACAAGTAAGGTTTTGGCTGAAAAGGTCTTCATCCGAATTAGACAACACACACACACACACACACACACACACACACACACACACACACACACACACACACAAATGCAACTCGCACACACATGATCACAGTCTCTGACTACCAAGACTTTGGTCACGTGTGTGCAAGTTTGGGTGAGAGAGAGAGAGAGAGAGAGAGAGAGAGAGAGAGAGAGAGAGAGAGAGACAGTGTGTGTGTGTGTGTGTGTGTGTGTGTGTGTGTGTGTCCCATTCAGATGAAGACCTGCTTGGCTGAAAGCTTACCTGCTTCAGTCTCTTTGTTGCACCTATCACTCAAGATCTCTCTACTATATGGTGAGTAGTAATCTCTGTCTTTGAATTACCTTGTAACTGTTAAAAAGGGGAAATGATTAAAATGCTTCATGCACGCTGTAATTCAACAAAAATACCACCAAATGATTTCTGTGTGTAATCATCCCCAGGGAATGGAGGAGTGTGCAGAACCAGAAAATTTCTAAATTCGAAATCAGAAATTTACTTAATTGTAATTTCCATAGTTTCTTCAACTGAATTAATTTACTTATATAAACATCATTAAATATGATACTTTTCTGACACGTAAACTGGAGTGATGAACTAGTTATATAATTCAGGAGTGTTGAATAACAATCTGTAGCTATTCTCCCCAAGCCAATTATTGGAATGTGATGGATGGTACTTTGTCTATCACTATCGTTTTCCTCCCACCCTTTCCCATTACTGAATGATGCCCAGGAAGAAATATTGTTAGTAATTCTTCGTAGGAGGTTGAATACTTTTTGCAATTTTACCATAATGGCCATTTTACAAAATGTGCTTATGCAGCGGGAAGAAATATGAAGTCTGACTTTTCTTTCAACGGAAGCTCTTGAAATGTTAACAGTGAATGTCAATCAAGAAAATGCCTCTCTTGCATATCTGCCACTGGAGCTGGATGAGCATCTCCATGATGCATTTATATTGCCTACACAAACTTGTTATGAAACATGTTCCTCTCATATCTGATGAGCAGTATTCAAGAATGAGTTGAACAATGGTATTGATAGCTATCTCTTCAGGGGTGAATTACATCTCTTTAAAAATTCTCTGCCCACATATGCCAAGCGCCAACTCATCTGCAGGTCTTCCTGCAATTTTACTATAAATTCCTGGCACTGTGACTTCCCAGAACACAAATGTATCATCAGTGAATTCTGCTGTTGAGCAATTATAGTTGACTTTTTTATAACAGACATAAGCATACACTGATTAAGAGTGACTGCAAATTTCATTTAACTACTGCTAAGCCTTTTCTTATCTGCTGATACTGTTTTTTTTGTTTTTGTTTTAGACATTTTTGAGGTAAAGAAGTATCCCTAATTTAGTTTAGTGTAATGGTCCTCTATAGATTAAGTATTTCTGGCATAAATTATGGCTACTAGCACTCAATGTGTAAAATTATGTGGAATGTCTTAACACCGCTCATAGTTGAGTTCTAGTATATTCATGATACAAGTATCCTCTAATTTCTTTTCCTCTTTCCATCATATTATATGCAGCCAGCTTTCTTATTTGAATAAAGTTCTTACCTCCATATCCTTTTGGACACTCAAGACAAATGATAGTTTCATCTTGCAGCTGTATACATGGTCCCTGCTTAGGGCAAGGGCATGGTTTGCAATCATAAGCAGTTCCCTGCAGAGCATTTCCATAATATCCTCGTGCACAGCGGTCACAGTTGTCCCCAGCTGTGTTATGTTGACAGATGCATCGACCTAAAAGGGACAGAAATGAACAGTATGGGGGAAAGATCCATGGATAAACACATTGCTAGGCTTGGAGAAACAAATTTTACACCAGTAAGAATATAATGACATATTTCTGGCCATGAAGTAACTGGTTGCTGCTTCAATTTCTTCAGATTTCAACTTACCTGTTTCAGCATCACATATGTCTGCATGGCCATTGCAGTTACATGGGACACAAGGTGCAAAAGGTCCACCATTGGCCGGCTCATGGCGAAATCCTGGTTCACAGGATTCACAGAACTGACCAACATAGCCAGCAAGGCACCTACAACTTTCAATCCATCTGGCAGGTTCACCTGCTGCCCCACGATGAGCTGTTTCTAATCTGACATCATCAAGGAATCCAACACCTAAATGAGGAAAGCAGGTATACACAAAATCACCATCAGTTAATACTGTGCAGTTAATTACAGTTCCTATGAGCAACCTATTGAAAAGCACATGATACAAATGGCACAGCATACATGATAAGATAAGGTACCATAATTATACCTTCTGGAGTATATGTTCCCCTAATATATATTGCCGTAAGATTTGCAAGAACACTTATGAAATCTCTGGATGAAAGTCTTGGCTGCCATCCGTACTGGGGATGTTCATGCAGGCGGAATTTATACTCCTGGGCCTATGACCAGAAAGGAAACACAATCAGTTTTCAAATGATACATGAGAGAAAAAATATATCTATGTTACAACCATCAAACATAATTGCATAAAAAGTTCTTGATTTACTTGTCGCGTCAAATTTGGATAAAATCCCGAGCTTTCCGCGAGTACCTCCATCACCTTCATCAGGGGTAAAACTGACAGTCGTGGACCAGTGAGGCTTCCTCTTTTATAAGCAGTGGATGGCTTCTCATTGGCTGACGATGATGACGGAGGTAGTCGTTGAAAGCTCGGGATTTTATCCAAATTTGATATGGCAAGTAAACCGAGAACTTGTTGTGCAAGGACTCTGTCGCAAAAGACTTTGTAGTCATCAAACGTAATTATTTTATTTATTTTTAGTGACTTTCCAAGTATTTATGTGACTGATATTTTATACACACATATGAATTAATAGGGAACAAACAAGGACGTAGCTAAAAAAAACCACATGTGCACATGTGGTGACAGTATACTGTAGAGACAGCTACCAGCAGAATACTTCAGAAGTGGCAGAGTTAATGAACAGATCCATATAGCAGAGAAGTGCTCCAGAGATCAGTTCACAGTATGAGTATTAAATTAGTGACTCCTTTTCATATATCGTACTTTACAGAAAGGTATCCTTGTTTCGGTTCAATCTCATTTCCAAGATAAGGAATGCCACTTGCTTTTCTTTTTCATTGCTGCTAACAACACTAGAAGTCTTATGATGAGATATCCTCAAATACTGTTTTCATATTCTCCATTACATAGCAAAAAGTACTCCTCATTATAACCGTGTTCTGTGAATATGAAGGAGATATGGGTTCTAGTTGTTCTTATTTTAGAACCTGAGCTCTTATTCCTTGCACAATCCTTCGCTTTCTAAAGTATCTGCAAATAGAAAACAAAATCAACTGTTTGCACCTTAGGTATCCACACTTACATCGACAAAGCACAATTGCTGCACAACGAGTTGCTCAGAAGATACTGACCCCCTCTCGGAGGCACACACAACATGGCAGGTAGAGGCCTTAACTATGACACATGTTCAGTATATAAGGACTAGCAATAGTTGTACAGGATCATTTTGGGTCATCAAGCAGATAGTGATGTCACCTAAACTGATTGAGAAAATCTACTGTTGCCTGTGGATTGGATATGTATCAGATTACTACATCGGAGAACTTTGCTGTTGTGTACAACAACATGGCTTTGAATCTCTTTGATGTTATGGTTAACTATCTTGTTTTGTTCAGTTTCAGCGGTAATGGACTCTGACTCAGCATGGATAGGTTGTAACCTATTTTATTAATATACTGTGACCGTTGAATAAAATAGTTCTTTTGTCAGTTTTAGTTTTGAGTACTTCTGTTTCTCCATTTAAATTCAAACCTTCTGTATGAATTCCTAGACTATGATCTCGTGATAATTTTCCTAATTTTTTATTTGTTGTCATTGGTTTTATGCTTTACAGCAACCCTCAAGATATACTTTGCAGGAAGATTCTACAGCTCTATTTTCATCTCCACATCCCATTTCTTTTTAACTACATGCTACTGAAATGTGTGTACAAAGAATTACTGGCAAGAAAATTTGTAAAAGGAAGGAAAAAAACAGTCTGTCATTTAGAAGAAGCATGTTTCTCTGCCACAAATAAGGTCGAATAGATTGAGAAGAATGGAATGAATGATACCACATATATCACACAAGAGAAAAGTATTAATTGAGGTTACTCAAGGTTCTCTGCTTGAAAAAAATATAAAAAAATGCTCTTACCTCTACAGATGGCAAAGGATTTCTCTGGCCAAAAATTGCTTGGGTGATTGTCAACCCTGCACCTTCTATCACTACATCTTCAACAGTGGCTCCTGGACCACTCTCTCCAATTCTAAGGTTGAATGACAGTAGCTGATTGTAACTGGCACGTTGGTCTCCAAGAAACCTGTCTGAAGACAGTAAAATTTATTATCTATGCGCATGGTATTGTTTTTTTATTAAATTGTATTCCTTAATTTCTTACTCAGCACCTTTAGCATGTAGTTAAAGGATGTGGCCTCTCACTCAGTACTGCTTAAGTTTTTAAGAATGTAGTCTATATATTATTATAACAATTTAAATTTGAAGGTAAAGTTAAAGAGCATGGGAACAGTCAATTTTACTTAGAATTTGTGATGAAAGAGAATATAATGTAACTCCAGCCAAAAAATTTGTAATATTTGCCTTCTCTAATATCACAACCAAAACAGTATGTAACCTTCAGAATGAGGTTGCTGCAGAGTTTGGAAAATGAGAGATGTATCGGTACATTTGTAACTTTTATCCAAAATATGGTGTGTTTTTGTGTGATTGCGGTTCAGTCTGTATCTTATTTAAATATTTGAAATAAAACTGTTAATCAACACGGAGAATGGTTTTCATACTACGGCCTAGGTGGAGACCTGTTGAAGAGAAAATATTATGCTGATACAGGAATTTGTGAAGCTACCTAGAGTGGACCAACAAGTTTATATGCAAAAGCTACACATGTAACAGAACATGTAGCAATTATGTGTCCACAACTGCTTCAGGGGGAAAAAAATCTGGACTACATTAATGTTACAAAAATCAGTGCTGAGATATGATTATCTCTCATGATAAGCATAATTACTGAAACAGTTGTTTCTATGGAAAGATGTAACAACTTTTTAAAAGCTGGTGGATTGTATACACTAACAGACTCTAGAATGAACCATTGTGCCCTCAGAATTACTCTCCTCATGAAGCTGTGAATGTGGATTATAAATAATAAATTGGAAGCAGGAAACACCACAGAACATCATAAAAATGCTGATATGAAAAGACATTTTAGTATACATGAGTATAATGCTTCAGAAATTCTTGTCTTTCAAAAATAAGTCTTTAAATTTGAAGCTGAGGCAAAACGTTAGTTATACAACACTATATGTTTATTGTACTATTATTCATATGATGATTGGTGCATATTATCTCAAATAAGAGACATCAGGATGGAAGAATTAGAAAGATTTTACACTGATATCCATATTTTTAGAGTGAGATGAAATATAAAGAATGAGCAGCTCCAATGATCAATGAAATATACTAATGCTTTTGCTGCTAAATGCTCAAAAAATGTTCAAAAATTACAACTCATTTAATCATAAAGACTAAGTTCAAAATAGCCAAATCAAAGCTCGTTCTGTACCTGGTGCCACAAAATATACTGGATCTCGACCAGGAGCATTTACACCAATGGATTGTGTAATACTGTGATAGAGAAGCTTTACAGGATTGCCACTGTAATCTTGTGCAGACCACCTTTCATTGTTTCGTGCAAACATACTCTCAATAGTAACTTTTGAATATCCAGGAGCTGATTCACACTGCGATGAATGGCCGTAGCAGAAGCAAGGTGTGCAACCAAATTCATTTTCAATGTCCAGGTTGAAATACCCAGGTTTGCACCTAAGTAAGAGAATAAATAACACAATTTTAACCAGGGTAGAAAACAGAAGTTAAGGCAGAACTCGTGATTAAAATAAGATCAACTGGCTGTTTTAACAAACATTTAATGCTAGATAAAGAAGAGAAACAAAATAATTGCATACCCCCCACAGCGCTTTCCTTCAACATTCTCTTTACACTGGCATGCACCAGTATAAGGATTGCAGTTGGGTTCATTTCCATAACTGCCAGCAGCATTGCACCCACATGATCTGCAGCCAAGGCTGGTGAAATCATAGTAATTAACATCACAGTGGTCACACTTATCACCAGTAACACCTGGCTTGCACTGGCAACGACCCTCACGATTACATTGTAAGCTCCTTGAACCTGTAAAAAAAATAATTGATGAATAATAAAATTCGTTAAAAACACTTAACTTTCAATACATAGACTCAGATAACTGGTTGTACCCAAATATAAAAAATCAATATATGTTTTTAAAATGTTTTGTTTCATACATTATTGCCTGTTCTTTCACAATGGCTGAATTTCCTAGTGTGGCCAAAGAAGTACTGCAGATTTGATCTATATCTACAACTACATTCATACTCTACAGACCACAGTAAAATGCATTCCAAGTATACTTCCCATTGTAGCCCTTTCCATTTGTGAACGGAGCGTGGGTAGAATCACTGCTGAAATGCCTCTGTGTCTACTGCTATTAGTCTAATTTTGTCTTTGCAATCCTTGAAGGGGCAACATATGGAGCTGTGGCACATACCTTGCTTCCTAATTTAATACTGTTTCCTGAAATTTTGTAAGTATACTTTTGCTGGGTAGTGTTTATCTCCAAGTATCTCTCCCATGAGTCAAACTCAGCCTTAGCCTCAAGTTTGGTTACGAAAGGAGGGGGGGGGGGGGGGGGGGGGTAACACCTCATTAAAAAACCTAATCTGCAGTGGCACTGAAAGCAGAGTGGAGACCATCAGAACAGTGGAACTGGAGGATGAAGCAACCCTGTGTTTTTGGCCCAACAGCGAAATGGAAAGATGAGGAGCCCTCTTATCACCATTCTCAGTAGTCGTGGAGATGGATGAGGCTATGCCAGAGAGACTTGGTGTTTAGGTGCAACTCAATGGCATTCCAAGTCTGCAGCAGTCCTTTGCAGTCACAGTACTGGACCCTACACGTCTTCTTTCACTTTAGCTGCAGAGTATAGTTCCAAGACTATAGTGTGACTGTCACTTCCTTACCAGTTGAAACCCATCTTAAACAAAATCATGCTTGTGGAACTTTTTCCCTGATGTCACACCTTCACTGTGAAGACTACATTGCTGACTGATCATCAGCTAACTCCAACTGATGTCAGCAAAAGAATTATGTCCCTCCAAACCCCACTCTCTGGAGGCAAATTTATGAGTCTCATATCTGTCTGGATGATTATGTAGGCAATAAAGACCAGTCTTACTACCTGCTGTGCACAGCCATCATCCAAGTACCACCTAAAGTCAAGCACTTACTATTCGGTGACTTCAGTGCTAGAATTGGTAGAGTTCATCAATTATAGTGCAATGTGATGGGAAACAAGGACTTGGCACCTGCAATGCCAATGGTCTATGTGCTGAACATGAACTCTTTTTTACAAACAGTCAGTTCTACCTCCCTAATTGCTGCAAGACCACTTGCATACATCCCCTCTCAAAGCCCTGGCACATCCTTGGTTATATTATCATCAGGCAATGTGATAAAATGGATGTCCTTGTCACCAAGATGGCAAGAAATGTCGAAGACTGCTGGACAGATCATAAGCTTCTATTTTGCCAGTTGAGGATCTCAATTTGTCGCAAACCAGAAGGACACATCCACAACCTGCCATATGTAAATTCGACATTTCCAAATTTCAAATTAAATCCATTGCTACACATTACAGAAATGTGACCTCAAATAAGATGGCTAGCATCCAGTCAGCAGTAAGAGTGTAAATCAGGAGTGGGTTACACCTCAGAAGGTTATTACTGAGTTGAGTGAGGAAACAATTGGTTTTACGAAGAAGGAAAGACAAGACTGGTTTGATGAAAATAAAGAAGAAATGTGTGTCAACTGAGAAAACAATTGATTTTGCGAAAAAAAAAAGACAAGACTGGTTTGATGAAAATAATGAAGAAGTCTAATCAACTCCAAATGGGAAGCCAAGCTATCCTTTCTCCAAGCTCCATATTCCAATATGAAAAAATCACATTTCATGGAACTTACAGACAATTGCATGCACCAACTAAGGAAATTAACAATAGCTACCGGCAACAAAAAGCTGAAAAACTGCAAAGACTAGTTGATACCTGTGATCTGCAAAATTTCCATGCAGGCACAAAGAAGATATAAGGTCCAATTCGATCTCCATCAGGGTAAAAGAATACTGCTGACAATTCCATCATTTTAACTGGCAATGAAAAAATTCAAAGTGTTTGAAGGAACATTACTCTGCAATTGTAAATTGTGCCTCCAATGTTGTTGTGGACTTTCTCTGTAGTGACTCTCAGCAGCCCCAACAACCATGAATGGCAGTTCCACATACAGAGACTTTAATAAAGCACTTAATCAACTAAGACCAAGAAATATCTGATGATTTGAAGAATGCTACCAAAATGGTTCAAATGGCTCTAAGCACTATGGGACTTAACATCTGAGGTCATCAGTCTCCTAGACTTAGAACTAATTAAAACTAACTAACCTAAGAACATCACACACATCCATGCCCGAGGCAGGATTCGAACCAGCGACCATAGCAGCAGCATGGTTCTGGACTGAAGCGCCTAGAGCCGCTCCGTCACAATGGCCGGCTAAGAATGCTACCACCATCACTATCTTCAAGAAAGGCAATCATTGTACATGTGGGAACTACCGTAGTATATCACTGTTATCAATTGCTGATAAAGTTCTCACAAGAATTCTATTAAATCAGCTCCAGATTATTCCAGAGAGGATTTACCTAAAAAATGTAACAAGAGGCACAAGAGATACGATTTTCTATGCTATCCAATTCAAGAAAAAAATGCAGAGAGCAACAGAAGCCTCTGTATTTAGTTCGCTATGATCTGGAAAAAGCCTTTGATCCAGTATGTAGATGTGCTGCGTGGAAAGCACTGAAACACTTTGGATATCCTGAAGACTATGTGGAACTGGTTCAAGCTTTTCATAATGGCATGTCCGGGCAGGTTCTTCACGGTAACTCTGCATAGGATTCGTTGCTAATATTCAGGATTTGAAACAAGGCTGTATGCTTGGTCCAACATTCTTTTAAGTTTCGTTTTGACGGGGGTCTCTTCAGATAGGCAAGACTTCGTTCACAAAGATGTACCCCAGGTTACCTGGTTGATGGAGCTGTGAGTCCACACATACACTATGTGATCAAAAGCATCCTGGCACCCCCAAAAACATACGTTTTTCATATTAGGTGCATTGTGCTGCCGCATACTGCCAGGTACTCCATATTAGCGACCTCAGTAATCATTAGACATCGTGAGACAGCAGAATGGGGCAGTCTGAGGAACTCACTGACTTCGAATTTGGTCAGGTGATTGGGTGTCACGTGTGTCATATATCTGTACACGAGATGCCCACATTCCTAAACATCCCTAGGTCCACTGTTTCCAATGTGACAGTGAAGTGGAAACGTGAAGGGACACGAACAACACAAAAGCGTACAGGCCGACCTCATCTGTTGACGGACAGAGACTGCCGACAGTTAAAGGATCGTAATATGTAATAGGCACTCTCTATCCAGACCATCACACAGGAATTCCAAACTACATCAGGATCCACTGCAAGTACTATGGCAGTTAGGCGAGAGGTGAGAAAACTTGGATTTCATCATCGAGCGGCTGCTCATACGCCACATATCACGCCAGTAAATGCCAAATGACGCCTCGATTGGTGTCAGAAGCGTAAAAATTGGACGTCTGAACAGTGGAAAAAGGTTGTGTGGAGTGAAGAATCACGGTACACAATGTGGCGATCCGATGGCAGGGTGGGGGATGGCGAATGCTCGGTGAACGTCATCTGCCAGCGTATGTAGTGGCAACAGTAGAATTCGGAGACGGCGATGTTATGGTGTGGTCGTGCTTTTCATAGGGGAGGGGGGGGCTTGCACCCCTTGTTGTTTTGTGCGGCACTATCACAGCACATGCCTACATTGATGTTTTAAGCACCTTCTTGTTTCCCACTGTTGAAGAGCAATTCGGGGATGGCGATTGCATCTTTCAACACGATCGAGCAGCTGTTCATAATGCACGGCCTGTGGCGGAGTAGTTACACGACAATAGCATCCCTGTAATGGACTGGCCTGCACAGAGTCCTGATCTGCATCCTATAGAACACCAAGAGATGTTTTGGAACGTCGACTTCGCGCCAGGCCTCACCGACCGACATCGATACCTCTCCTCGGTGCAGCACTCCGCTGCCATTCCCCAAGAAACCTTCCAGCATCTGATTGAACGTATGCCTGCGAGAGTGGAAGCTGTCACAAAGGATAAGGGTGGGCCAACACCAGATTGAATTCCAGCATTACCGATTGAGGGCGTCACGAACTTGTAAGTCATTTTCAGTCAGGTATCCGGTTGCTTTTGATCACTTAGTGTATGACTGCTTACCTAAAACAGGAATCACAACTTTCACCGACATTTTTCTTCGTCTAGCCTCGCAACAACCCCTTTCATAGTATATTTGAATCCAGTGCATCGTGGTTTCCCAGTGTATGCTTCGACTGTTTTCTTTCATTTGCCTGTCACACCACCGAAATTTTTGTAGCTACATTATTTAGAATATATGCCGCACTCAAAAATTACCAGTTATTCCAAATTTTGGTACAATTCAAAACACACGCTTCAGTTAACTTCCTTTTAGTACATCATGTGGACTAATATTATTACCTTTTTTTTAGCGTCATCCATTAGAAAAGTTTATAATTTCAGTCCAGCCGCAAACAATAATCAGAAAACCAGAATGTTGGGAGGGGTGGAGAAGGTGTATTATTTACTTCTTTGCCAACTACCACACGTTGCATTGATCATAATATATTCAAGCTGAAGCAAAAATTTCGTTTTCACACTAAAGCAAACACAACAGAAATCAAATTAGTCGATAAAATAAGGCGTGCTATGCGTGATGACAGCAAAAATGAACACAAGCCTACAAGATCATCAGAGTTAATTAAATGTTTCATAGATAATCTGAATAATTTAAACGATTCTTCTATTGAAATTATGTGGTATGAGTCGGGAGGATACGCACATATGGTCAGCGTTAACATCAATGAACAAATTACTTTTTTATTCCCACTCTTGCAGCTACGCTTCAGAATAAATTTTTTAAGTCTGCCAGATTTTAAATCGAAATTCGTCCATGGAATAGAAGCAGCTAACCAGGAAAAATTATTTTTGGTTAGATTAAAAACATGTTTACCACCTATCAGACGTTTTATGTTGTTATGCAAATGATTATAAATTATTGTTGCTGCATAGAGGACTCTTCTCTGAGCCACTGACAACTTTAACAATGGGTAATGACAGTGCTGCCAAATCAGCTTTTTTAAAAAGCTCTGGCTTCTTTTTCATGTCATTTAGCTGGCAAATGAGTGATTTAGCTGGGGTCTGAAAGCTTTTTTCATAATTATTTGACCTCTTTTCTAGCCCTTTGTTTAATATAGGAAAGCGTTAAATTCCGAACTGATGAAAGGAAAATTATCTGCATTCCACTAAGATTTCAAAACACCCTTTAATATCCGATAAAAATGTCTTACTAGACTGAATTAAAAAGCACAAATTAATGCTATGTTGTGTATGTGCATGCTGAGGAGCCTGGAAAGCACACTAAGACCAAAGAACTATGAAATATAAACGGTTGAAGTCGCTATAGGAGACGTTGTTGAAGCATAGTTGACATCAACAAAGTATCGCAACTTCACAATAATTAAGGAAGCTGTTCTAAGCGAAGCAGACTTTGATTTACGGAGGATGGATCAGAAGTCATTCGCATCACAGTTGAAATAAACCATGTGCCAGGGACTGAACGGAAGAGAGGAACAGCGAACTTAAGTTCAGTGCAGTATTTTGCTTTGTGTACGGAATAACCGGCTGTATTGTTGGCTACAAAAAGCCAATAAAATAATAATTAAAGTAAAGGAATAATGTACGTAATATTGCAGTGCAGATGATGTGAAGTTTGTCTTGTATGTACCTAGCAGAGATATTGTCTATATTTTTATTGTGAGAAAGGGAAGTTATTCGAAAGAAATTGGCATGAAGATGGTTGTTTAAACGCATTTCTGCGGCCCAATATCGAGGTATTAAATATGGGCTGATATTTTGTACGCAAATCGTACAAATAAAATCTTTAATCGTTATATCTGCATCCGAAGTACGGTACAAGTGCATCCAAAAATCATTTCTCTAACGAGGTGTACAAGGCACGCCACTAAATTTTTAGTCTCTTGTGTTTCCGGAAGCTTTACTTTTTTTGAATATCTATACATTGTCTCTCTAGCTATTAAAGCCATTAAGATGAAACGTTCTACATACATTTGAGATATGATACAAGTTTCTGTGGAACAGTTATTTCCTGAAGTTGTTTTAAACTGAATTACATACATGATGCGAATAAACCTAAGTAAATTATTTTTCGAGAACTTGATTTCAAAGTAAAAAAAATAATGCCAGTGTTGATTACAATTTGGCTTGTATGTGTATAAAATTATGTCAAATTGTTCTTCATACCGTTGGTGTTATGTAACAATATATATCTGTCCATTTTTGTGTAACCCCCTCCCACTTTAAATACATTACAAAGTATAATTATTGCACAAATAAAACTGCGCAATACACCTTTTTTTATTTCAGCTTTTTTTGTGGACGCATTTAGCTTATTTCGTTGAATGTTGGCAACAATGGGTAATAGAGGGCAATTTTTTCCCTCTAGTGTTGTGAATATATATATCACTGTTCTTCTGAAATTGTGATGGATTAATGACGAATTTCATAAAGGAATATATGTATTGTGGCGGTGCAGTTAAGGTGCTTAACTCCTTGAAGAGGTACATACATGACGAACGCAGCTGAACCCATATGTAATTCTTATTGCTCGCTTTCGTGCAATTAAAACTTTCTAAGTGATGCGTTACTTCATAAAATTATTCCATAAGGCATTATTGGGTGGAAATATGCAAAATATGTCAGGATGTTTATTCGTTTGTTTGCACGAATAACAATTATACGAAGAGCAAAAGTAGCAGAATTTGTTTTAAGAACTCAGTAATGTGCTTCTTCCAGTTGAAGTTTTCATCAATATGTACACCATAAAAATTAAAGCATTCTACTCCCGTTCGTGTGTTACATAAATCTTTCATATGACTCTGCTTGTTGTACAAAACTGAATAGAGTGTTTTTCCTCAAACTTTAGCGAGAGTCCATTTTCAGAGGGCCACTTAATAATTCTTTGAAAAACATTATTAACAATCTTTTGCTTCGTCTCTATAATGGGATTTATTATAACACTAGTATCGTTTGCAGAAAGTACAAATGCTGCTTGTTAAATGTTAAGTGAAAGGTTATTCACGTATATAAGAAATAGTAGTGGGACCATAACTGAAGATACATGGGATCTGAAAATGAAAAGAAGTAAAAAATCCCTGAAGCAAGACTTTTTATAAATGTGAGTGCAATCACAAAACAGTCTTTAAATATAATTAATTCTGATATGCAGATGTCCATACCAATCTCGTTGCAGTTGCACGCGATGCAGTAGCCATCTTCACGCTGGTAAAAGTTCTCCTTGCAGCGTTCGCAATTTGGCCCGTCTCTGTTGCCGGTACAGTCGATACAATGTCCTCCGTGGCCCGTTTTCTCATACAGATCTTTGTCGAAGAAGCATCTGTTCGAGAAGCCGTTGCAGTTGCACGCTGAAAATGAGAAAGACAGGCTCCCATGTATTTATTGGTTGAAGAAGGACACTAAGTACAGATAAATAAAAAAAAAGGAGTGCTCCTTGACTGGGTGCTGTTCTGCTATTTGTAAGATTACACAAGTGCTACTGGACGGCAGAATCCGTCTACTTCTTTGGAATACCTTAGAATCTACATCTACATGGATAATCTGTAAATCACATTTAAGTGGCTGGCAAAGGGTTCATCGAACCACCCTCACAATTTTCTATTATTCCAATCTCGTATAGCGCGCGGACAGAACGAACACCTACATCTTTCCGTACGAGCTCTAATTTCTCTTATTTCACCATAGTGATCATTTCTCCCTACGCACGTCGGCGTCAACAAAATATTTTCGCATTCGGAGGAGAAAGTTATTCCGCCGTAACGAAAACCGCCTTTGTTTTAATTATGTCCACCCCAAATCCTGTATCATTTCAGTGACGCTCTTTCTCCTATTTCGCGATAGGTACAAAACGTGCTGCCCTTCTTTGAACTTTCTCGATGAACTCCGTGAATCCTATCTGGTAAGGATCCCACACCGTGCAGCAATATTGTAAAAGAGGACGGACAAGCGTAGCGTAGGCAGTCCCTTTAGTTGACGTGTTACATTTTCTAAGTGTCCTGCCAATAAAACGCAGTCTTTGTTTAGCCTTCCCCACAATATTTTCTACGCGTTCCTTCAAATTTAAGTTGTTCGTTGTTGTAATTACTAGGTATTTAGTTGAATTTACGGCCTTCAGATTTGACTGATTTATCGCATAACAGAAGTTCAACAGATTTCTTTCAGCACTCATGTGGATGACCTTACACTTTTCGTTATTTAGGGTCAACTGCCAATTTTCGCACCATTCAGATATCTTTTCGGAATCGTTTTGCAATTTGTTTTGATCTTCTGATGACTTTATTAGCCGATAAACGACAGTGTCGCCTGCAAACAACCTAAGACGGCTGCTGAGATTGTCTCCGAAATCGCTCATATAGATAAGGGACAGCAAAGGGCCTATAACACTACCTTGAGGAACGCCAGAAATCACTCCTGTTTTACTCGATGACTTTCCGTCAATTACTACGAACTGTGATCTCTCTGTGTCAGGAAATTACACATCCAGTCACATAACTGAGACTATATTCCATAAGCACGCAAATTCACTACAAGCCGCTTGTGTGGTACAGTGCCAAAAGCCTTCCGGAAATCCAAGAAATACGGATTCAAATTGAAATCTTTTGGTAATAGCACTCGACACTTCATGCTAGTATAGAGCTAGTTGTGTTTCACAAGAACAAAGTTTTCTAAATCCGTGTTGACTTTGTGTCGATAGACCGTTTTCTTCGAGGTAATTCATAATGTTCTAAAATCCTGCTGCATATCGACATCAGTGATATGGGCCTGTAGTTTAGTGGATTACTAATACTACTTTTCTTGAATACTGTTGTGACCTGTGCACCTTTCCAGTATTTTGGATATGGATCTTTCGTCGAGCGAACGGTTGTATATGATTTGTTGTTGCACAGCAGAATAGTAATTAAGTATGGGAATAAAAGTTTGTTAGGACCGGCCGGGCCGACGCTAAGTGGAACACGTCCGCCGGGTTTGCCAAGTTTGACGTGATCTATGCCAACAGTGGGGGTGCCGAAGAACAGACAGGGACCTTATTGCTTCTAGTATGTAAGAGAGGGCGCCAGGAAACACTTGTTTCAGCACTTAGGCAACAGTGCAGAGTGAACACACCGCCCTTCTGTAATGAGGTTACGAGTAGTTAACTCCACCCAGGGATGACATAAGAACACATTTCAGGCCGTAAACTTTGCATAAAGGAACGATATGAAACCTTGGAATTAAATGTTAGGTCAGCCAAGAGCGCTGACAGGCTCAGAAAACGGGGGCACATTCGGTCACCCGTACTGTTGGAATCATGTCATCGACTGCTATGAAACCAGAGTGTGATCACTCTATCTGCAGCACAGATACCGATGGAAAGTTGCTCTACTAGTTTCAGGACAAAAACTAAACTAAACTCCGTCCGAACAAACCTCGGAAGGTACCGAACGACCGCCATGTCATCCTCATACGATAGGTGTCACTGGATGCGGAAATGGAGGGCCATGTGTCCAGCACACAGCTCTCCCGGTTGTTGTCAAGTTTTCATGACTGGAGCCGCTACGTCTCAATCAAGCAGTTCCTCAATTGGCCCTACAACAGTTCCTCAATTGGCCCTACAAGGGCTGACTGCACCCTGCTTGCCAACAGCGCTCGGCAGACACGAACAGTCACCCATCCAAACGCTAATCAAGTCCGACAGTACTTAACTTCGGCCATCTGACGGGAACAGGTGTTACCACTGCGGCAAGACCGTTGGTTAGTTGCAGGATGCCCTGATGAATACAACAAAGCGTCTACAGCTGCTGCCATCTTAAGAGTTCACTGCTACGAGTCCACAGCTACCTGGCTGAGGAGGAAACTTCGACTCTGCGAGCTACACGCTTTCTGATCACCACGGTGAATGACTGAAGATGAGGGTCGGGCTAATCTTCCGTGAATGAAGAACCAATCTGCACGTCTCTAAGCTGTTCAGCTTGGGAGCAGGACGCCTGTGCCGACCCTCCTGGACATTACAAGTACCGTCTTACTGGCTGTCTGCTGAGAGCGTCTCTCGGGCTGTCCTTCGTGCAGCTGTTGGATCTTTTGCCCACACGCCGTTTCGGCAACCGACAACAGAGGTGTGCAGATTTCTGAGGCCGAGCCCAAGCACAGCTTCACTCAACGACAGCACCGAAACAGTTGTAATCTAGAACAGGGGTCTCCAAACTACGGCCCGTGGGCCGAAACCAGCCCGCGAGGGCCAGCAAACCGGCCCGCGTTAGCTGGCCGGACATCCCTGGTATCCGACCCGCCAAATATTTGAGGTGGTGCCTATACTGCCAACAATTGAGTTTCGAGGCCTATCGTGACCAGTACACCGCGACATTGTCGGAGCTCTATCTTTACAAAGCGGAAGGTCATGGTTAAACTTGTCGCTATCCACAATAAACAGACAGACCATTCTCCGTGCGACAGGGGAAGAAAAATGGTTAACAGACTAGTTTGGCGAAAACATTTTAAGTAAAAAAATGCTTTGCATTTTATTCTACTCACGAGTCTGGTGCGTCTTTCAAATGGACGCCACTTCGGCGACTAGACTTAGTAATCAATCGTTATGGAAGATGCTTCTTAAGCAAGGTTTCACTTTCTTTACGTATTTCGAATTTCCATATTTTCCTTGTCTCTTCGAATTCAAACTCTGGATTGTACCACACCTACTAGTACAGCGGATAAAACACTAAAAAAAACCGTGAGACACTCGCAACATAGACACAATCACGCAACAGAACTATCAAATATATGCTCTGGCTCTGCTACTCGCTACAAGACTACATAACTAAACTTATTGATGCGCTGCTTGAAATAACAATGCGTTGACATACTCTACCTCTGTTACGAATTGTAGTAATAGTGTTGCTAACAATGATTTTGAGATTTCGTTAACTTTGCAGGACGCTTTCGTGAAGAATGTGCAGTGACATACTTTTTTTCGGTGAAATTTGCCAGAATAAAAGTTGCCAGAAATTCTGTCAGGTACGTCCACCAATCAAAATTATGTAATTAAATAAAAATCGTAGTTAGTTTCAGTGCTAGCTATTCCCACAACCTTAGATTTTTGCGATTTCATCTTTCCTTTAGCCTTACATTACGGTGATCATGGAGTGCTAGGGTTCTTTAATCCCACTAGGTAGATCTTGGCCCTTATGACTTCGTGGAGAAATCAACGTAGCCCGCAGACTAAAACGTTTGGAGACCCCTGATCTAGAAGACTCGTTCAAACAAAACAAAGCTTACATTGCACGCTCTGAGTGGCGGACCTTACACACCAATGATTTCTTCATTGAGAGATGGTTCCAAAAATTTTTGTTATGTGTGTAGACTGAGATTACCCAGGTGGTATCTCATGCGGCAACCACTGCCAAGGAAATACTTCGTGGGGTTTCTCAACTGAGATATATTATGTTCATGGCGATGATACCGATTAGTCTTGTTGTGTCATCACCCTCAATCTACGAGGCTGATCCAAGACACAAGGTAAAAAGTCTTCTGCGAGAAAATGTTAATGCAGGAAATCAAAGAGATACACAAAGTTAGCAAGACACAGGTGCATATTACTATTCCACATAGTCGGCATTGTTGTTTAAGCATTTGTTTCAAAGGTAAGTCAAAATCGGCAAGAAATAAATCAGGGTCCAAGCCCAGCAGCCACTTAACAACCGTCTCCTGGACGTAGGTAGTAGTTCTGCAAATGGCGACCGACCAAGTGCTTCTTTAACAGTACATATCACCCACCACAAACGCCGGATCGAATCAAGCATAAAGGTGACTACTCACGAAACTGCATGCTTGACAGTCACGCATGAGCAAAGAGTGCCGGCGCAAGCATGCACAAATTGCTCACACCGCCACACACGTCAAGCAAGCTTGTACAAGCATCAGGTCTCAGACGACGATGCTCTACCTTTACCAGAAAACGTGACGTGTGAAGAAAAAAGTGGTTAAAGAAACGAAAATATCATACCCATATTAACTATTCACGGTAGACACACTGCAGCAACTGTCTCATAGTATTGCTCTTTTTCCTCTCTTTTTTTCCATGCAGTATTGTATTTTTTCACTTGTCCTACATTACAGTACAACCTTCGTGCGGAATGTAATGCAACAAGGCAAACGAACAGAAAATCAAATCAAACCACTGACGAGTGCTTGTACAAGCCTCCCTATTCTTGGTGCACACTCTCAAGCATGCACACGTTTGGACGCTTGCATAAGCATGCATATTCAAAATTCGATCAACGTCACGCTCCTTGTACAGCCGTGATGCCTGTGTGACCGTACACTACACACACTCAAGAATGAATAAGTAAGCACGCAGTTAAGCTGGATCCACCTTAATCAAGACCTATGCGGTCGGGCATGTCGTGCAACAACACACATTCTGAAAGCAATCCTCGTCGTTCCCGATTGGCACAATAACTGGCAATATTCATGGTCATTCGATAAGTGAGTAATCGATCAGCAGCACATCCTACATGTCCTGAAAGAATGTGGCCATAACTTAAGCGCCCCCTAGACAGTCAATAATATTGTACAGTTACCGAAATTTCCTACAGATAGCTTAACACTGCTGCGGTTCGGAATGCTGGACGAATATTATTACTACGGCGAGCAGTCTTACTCCACGGAATGAGGCCAACAAACAGGAGAAATCCTAGTCGGGGAGCGGAAGAAGAAGGAATGTTGGACGATCAATGCACTGATGCAGAGACAATTACTCTACTTTGTTGAAAGCAGAAAAGAAAGATGATGTAAACTTCGTTGGGGGAGCGTCACTCACGAAAACTTGTGGAGAGTATGGAAGTTGAACGAAAAAAAGAAAGGTTATTATAACTTTCCGGTGTTGAGGGTGTTGAAGGACCAATATTTGATACATTACTGATACTGCGTCCACATGCACATGCATTTGCTGTCCCACCTCCCATCCCACCAAGCCCCCTGGAATCTGGAGTGTGAAGTTTTTATTCATTATAAAATTCTCACACATTTCTGGAAGCACTTTCCTGTGATTCCGCTAAACGTCTCGTTTAACGAAATGTAGCACTACGAGGATGGTTGCAGAGAGACAGTTTTACATCTCTAGCGATTGCTGTATAGCCTCTGTATAGCCTTCGTTTATTTGTTGGTTTTAAGAAGCAAGGTAATCTTCCTATAAAAATACTGAGTGGATAACCATAAATTTTCCAGGATACAATAAGTTATTTGTGTCGTTTATAAAATTTAGCTCTTGTGGCATGACAATTCTCGAAACTGATCAGCTCGTTTATACACAAAAAAATGGCGATTTTAGATTCTTGTGCAATCATGAATCATGTAACATACTTCCAGGATGCATGCTTTATAAAAGCAGCCAGAAGAAAAGTTAGGCGTTAAATCAATTAGTATTTCATTTCTGGGGATAATTCGTACTTTGTTTTATTTAAATTAAATTTGGTTTCGTAAATTTAGATTTTTTTAAATAAATTGCGGTTTGTAATTCTTTTGCATGAGTACCGCGACAACTCGAGTTCTGGAGATTTTCTGATTGGCTGTCTAATTCATCATTCAAAAGGAATTATACATTTCCTGCACTTTGTGCAGGGCTTTGTGCTACGGTTCTGTCTCTCTACGAGTCGACGTGGACCCGTCTTGCAGTTCAGAACATGCTGAATCGTGCCGTACAAATTTTGGCTAAGATGAAGGAAACATGTTCGGTCTTTCGGTTTTTCTATCGTAATCCTGAAGCGTCTACAATATTAAACGTTTTGGTGAAGAACTGAAAATTTTGTGTAATTTGATCTGTTGCCATGCTTAAACTCTGCGTGACGTGTTACGTGAACATCTCGGGAAATTTGGGCGAGCATTTTTTTATAAGATGAGTGAACGACGTGATGTAGTAACTCGCGAATAGCTGTGGGTCAGTGACTGTATAGGACCTGAAAATCTTTCGGGTCGGACTGGCCTGCTTACGCCTGAAAACGTATAGTAAAAATGGTAATTAACTTGTATCATTAATAGTTTAGGCAGTAAATACGAATTTTATAGCCATTTACCACTTGTTTTGGGGGCAATAAAGCCTAATTAGCTGAATTTTAAACCTTTTACGCAGACCTGAAATTTTTACGAACTTGCAGGCGCTGCGTTTAAGCTTGAGTTATGCGGCCTTTGTTTGGTAGGTGTTTAGTCGGTGTTTCTTCAACGCTGCTTTTCGTCGACTGAGCTAGTATCTACCGACGTTGTGTAAAGAGGACGGACATCAAGAAGCCTACCCAGGGAGGTGGACTGAACTGTTAGGGTAGGAAGAACGAATCCAGCTTCCCACAACAGCATCAGATAGTCTTTCCTGAAAGGAAAGGAAACTGTATTAGATATTACACCAATGTGACAAAAGTCAGCGGATGGCGATATGCACGTATACCGATGGCAGTAGTATCGCGGAAGTAAGATATAAAAGCGCAGTGCAATGACGGAGCTGTCATTTGTACTCAGGTGGTTCATGTGAAAAGGTTTCGGACGTGATTATGGCAGCACGACGGAAATTGAATAAAACGTTCTCGGTTTTCCAGACGCGTCAATTCAAATAAAATGCTCGAGCTTTCGATGGCCATCTCCGCCATCGTCGTCAGGAGTTCAGTCAGTGAACTCCTGAGGACGATGGCGGAGATGGCCATTGAAAGCTCGAGAATTTTATTTGAATTGACGCGGCTGGAAAACCGAGAACGCTTTATTCATGTATGCCGTCGCGAAAGACTCCGAGGACACGACGGAAATTAACAGACTTTGAATGTGGAGTGATAGCTGGATCTAGACGCGTCGGGCGTTCCGTTTCGGAAATCATTAGGGAATTCAATATTCCGAGATCCACAGCCTCAAGAGTGTGCCGAGAACATAACATTTCAGGCATTACCTCTCGCCACAGACAAAGCAGTGGTCGACGGACTTCACTTAACGACCCAGAGCAGCGGCGTTTACGTAGAGTTGTCAGTGCTAACAGACAAGCAACACTGCGGGAAATAACCGCAGAAATCAATGTGGGATGTACGATGAATGTATCCGTTAGGACAGTGCGGCGAAATTTGGCATTGATGGGCTATGGCAGTAGACAACCGACGCGAGTGCCTTTGCTAACAGCCCAACATCGCCTGCAGCGCCTCTCCTGGGCTCGTGACCATATCGTTGGACACAGAAGACTAGAATACGGTGGCATGGTCAGATGAGTCCCGATTTCAGTTGGTAAAAGCTGATGGTAGGCTACAAGTGTAGCGCATACCTCACAAAGCCATCGATCCAAGTTGTCAACAAGGTACTGCGCAATCTGGTGGACGCTTCATGATGGTGTGGACTGAGTCCTCTGGTCCTTCTGAACCTATGGTCAACTGGAAATGGTTATGTTCGGCTATTTGGAGACCATTTGCAGCCATTCATGGACTTCGTGTTCCCAAACAACGATGGAATTTTTATGGATGACAATGCGCTGTGCCATCGGGTCACAATTGTTCACGATCGGTTTGAAGAACATTCTGGACAGCTAGAGCGAATGATTTGACCACCCAGACGGCCCTAAATTAATCTCATCGAACATTTATGGGTCACAATCGAGAGGTCAGTTTGTGTACAAAATCCTGCACCGGCGACAATTTCGCAGTTGTGGATAACTATACAGGCAGCATGGCTCAATATTTTTGTAGGAGACTCTCAACTAATTGTTGAGTTCATGCCACGTCAAGTTGCTGCACTATGCCGGGCAAAACGAGGTGCGGCACGATGTTAGGAGATATACCACGACTTTTGTCACTCATTGTACTTTACGTGCTACATGGAAGGATAATAATACGTTTTAAAAAATATGAGTTCATATTGCTGAACAGCGGAGCCACAGTAGTTCGTCAATGATACGGGAAACGTGCGAGCTAAACGAGTCTAGCTAATGGCTAGTCTCCGTTTCAAGTGGGTCTGTCTCCCGCCCCCCCCCCTCCCCCCCCCCCCTCCCCAAAAAAGAAAAAAACTGCAATCGAAAATATCTTTAGATACAGAAAGCACGTACCAGACAATTCTCAGGAGAGAAGCCTATATGTTTTGGCGAATTATAGGAATTATTCGGGAGCGATCACAAGTCACCAATTTCTCAAGAGCTCTTCTAGGCACGCATGCCCTTGCGCCATCCTGCGACAAAGCAAACGACCAGCCGACTTGAAAGAAGGGCTGCAGCGTGGGAGGAGAACTTCACCTGCTTTTCAGCCTCGTCCCGGAATCGTGACAGCAGTTAGCGCTAATGGGCGGCGCGTTAACATGTTTATACCCGCCTGCGGTGGGTCTCACACCCACGGCGTGGTCCTACTCAGCACACCTCGGCTTCTCACCTGCCTGTTGCAGAAAGTACACCAGATTGTCGAGGAGGACAAAATCAGCACCTATTTCCAGATATACACTCATTCGATGCTGTAAGCGCTGAGTAAATGTATAGACGTTTCTCAGACTTGGTATATGGAGATTCTTGAGTTGCTCATAACGAAACTGAAATGTGGAAGAGCAGAAAGAGAGAAATAGAGAAAACAACATTGCCCAAGACAGTTCCCTACTAAATATTCTGTTATATGTTTTCTTACATTCTTTTAGCGCTGAGATGGTGTGTATAGAAATATGTACCTAGTATAGTTGATGTCGCAAGGACTTCTTTCCAGTATTATGCGTAGATGTCAGCGATAATAATATTATTAATATTGTTGTGCGATACTCAGTTGCGGATCACGTTTCTGGAGGAGTGTCGGTTGAGGGGGGGGGGCGGCAGGAGGTAGAGGGGGGAGGAAACAGTGAAAGTTTGTTAGCGTCTCTCCACCCTCCCTTTGCCAAATATAACTTTTAGTGGTCACCTCTTCCGACGTGCTAAAGTGCGTAGAATTGTAATCAACATCTCGCCACTCGTCCTTGCCAAATATAACTTCTTGTCGTAACCACTTTCAACGTACTAAGGTGCCTAGAACTTTAATTAATATAGCAATAAAATAATAATAATAATTTGGACAGAACACACTGCTTAGCTTTTGCGCATGACCTATCGATTCCATTCCAGGACATTCGAACAGCAAAAAAACAAATAGAAATTCTTAAAGGAACATCGGGAAACGTAGGTTTCCAAATGTCGTTTGGGAAAAGCAACCTGGCTCTCAAAATGTTAATAATTAAGTACGGGAAAATCAAGTGAGTCTCCTAGTTAAGGTATTTTGGCGAAACCATTCAGGGGACTGGCCCGAAATAGATGATTACGAAATTCGTTGCCACGATGTGGCAATAGCTTTTGCTCTTACAAGAGACATCCATAACAAAAATGTATCTCAATATACGCTGAGACACCAGAACACGGTCATCCTACCAGCGTGTCTTTATGGTGCTGAAACATTCATTTTAAACAGACAACAAAAAGTAATCAGGAAAATTTTAGGTCCAAATCATACTGACGAAAGAACATACGGACCAAAAGCAAAGTAACTGAAAAGCGTACCAACATGTATTCAGGTATGAAAAAAGTGCAGGGTAAAATCTATGTGAATATTATAAGAATGGAACAAATCATATATACATTTGAATATAAGTAGGGCTGACAATAAGCACAGAACGACAGTAAGAGGAGCTTGAAAGCTGTTGGTTCCGGCAGAGATACAGAATGTCGACAAAAATATGGAAAGACCACAACACAATACATTTCCAGGCTTAATTCGGTGCAGGAAACCCGTTGGCATTCAAAACAGCATCCAGTCGTCTAGGAATGGATAAATACAGGTCTTGTATGGTCTTCAAGAGAATCTTATACCATTCTTCTGCAAAACAGCGGCAAGTTGAGATAACGACGATTGAGGTGCATAGCGATCACGCACCCTTCTCTCCAAACTAGACCATAAAGGCTCAATAATATTGAGATATAGCGACTGTTGCGACCAGAGGAGATGCCACAATTCATAGTCACGCTCACAAAAACAGCCCTGAACGATGTGAGATTTGTGAACAGGGGCCCCGAGGTCTTGGAACAAGCACTGTGGGATGGAATTGATCAGCCAAGCCGGCCGAAGTGTCCGAGCGGTTCTAGGCGCTACAGTCTGGAACCGCGCGACCGCTACGGTCGCAGGTTCGAATCCTGCATCGGGCATGGATGTATGTGATGTCCTTAGGTTAGTTAGGTTTAAGTAGTTCTAAGTTCTAGGGGACTGATGACCTCAGATATGCCGCCATTCCTCTTGTAGTCTGGTCCAGAGGTGATGAATGATGGTAATAGGCCTTGATTTAACTGCTCTATGCAAGTGATCCCAAAGCAGTTCAATAGGATTACAGTCGGGAGAATGGGGCGGCTAAATCATGTTTCTCAGTTTCTTCTTTTTTTCTAAATTTGCCAAATACGATTTACACAGTTTTGAAGTGTTTATGGTCGTTATCTTGCTGTAGGACTAATCCCTCGCCAATCAAACTTTCTCGGCATGGCTTTGCATGATACTGTGGAATGCGATGGTAGTCCTCTTTCTTCATTGTTCTGTTTATTTGTACAAGATCACCAGGCTTACCGGCTCCAAAACATCCCCAGACCATGAGGGAACCCCTTCCATGCTTTAATGTTTGAGACACACATTGGTGTGACAATTCGTTCACCTGGCAACCGGCCAGCAAGCTTACGTCGCTTTCTGCCAAAGACCTCAAATTTGGATTCGTCAGTGAAAAGTACCTATTTCCACTGATTTACTGCCGAACTTTCATGTTGTCTTGCCCAGCGTAGCCTGTTTCGCCTATTAATAGCCGTCAGAAATGGTTTCTTAGCCGCCACACGCCCTGTAAGATTCACTGCCTGAAGACGTCTTTTCACAGTACTTACACTCACCGGCTTTTCCCTATTATGGCTGAGTTCAGCTGCTAAAATTGGCGCTGTTTTGAAGCGATCACGTTTACTTGTGACTACTATATAATTATCATCACTTTCTGATGAGACTTTTGGCCTACCCTTTCAAGGTAGGTCCATATTCTGGCCAGCATCCACATGCCTCTGCATATCTCAAGGAAATATGTTCTTGACATGCATTTGTCGCATAGTAAGACCGACTGCACGTAAAGGCAAAATTGTAGAACATTTCTCTGTTGAAAGCTCCTTTCTTCGTTCCATTATAGATGTCTACAGAGGCACTCACTGAACTTCACTCTTTGATATCTCGTGCATGATTACATGCCCCTTTCTCACCTGCAACTATGTTTACAGGTTTGTTGACGTCCTATGAACGCCATCTAAGGAGGAAAGACTATATTATGCTACCACAGCACAAAATTAGAGGCATGCAACGCTCCGAACCTGAACAGCGTAACAACAGAAGGTTATGTTTTGAACGACTCCATATTTAAAAACGTGGGACACTACTCATAAGCCGGCCGGAGTGGCCGTGCGGTTCTAGGTGCTACAGTCTGGAGCCGAGCGACCGCTCCGACCGCAGGTTCGAACCCTGCCTCGGGCATGGATGTGTGTGATGTCCTTAGGTTAGTTAGGTTTAATTAGTTCTAAGTTCTAGGCGACTGATGACCTCAGAAGTTAAGTCGCATAGTTCTCAGAGCCATTTTGAACACTACTCATAAACGTTATACTGAGCATTGCACTGGGGAAACAATATAGCTAATTCGTATTTGAATCTTATGAATAGCTTTCTTTTATTTTACTCTTGAGCGATAGTGTACACACAACACTGTTCTGAACGTGACTGACACTTGCAACGTATTAAGGACACTGAAAAGGTGCCGTTCAAGGTCAAATACAACAGCGTAACCTGCAAGCTTGGCTACCACCAGCATTTATGCTGAAGCACGCATTTCTCACAGTTTTTCCATATTTTTGTCCAACCACCTAGGTGTGCAACATTGCGATGTAAATGGAGCTAGCATTTCTACTGGACTGCATAGGCTGGACAGATGCCTGTGATACGGCCCACAGGGAGGCTACGTCGTTGAAACACTAGAAGGGAACAGCGTGGGACAGGTCGTAAGACAGAGGTCCCGCGTCGTGTGCCCGACGCGCCCTTTGGCCAGGGCGGTGCCTGTGACCCTTGACCCCGCCAGGAGGGGGCCAGCCGGCGCCGTCTCCCTTGGGAACATCCCTCCACCCCCATCCGCGCCCCAGGTTCATCCCGCAAGCCGCGCGGGCCCCCCAGGGAGTCGGAACCGGGATCTGTTTCCTCTCTGTACAGCTCAGCTGACCTACGATGCGTTTGCAACAAATAAATCTCACGCACTGATTATATTAGTCAAAAATATTCCGCACTATGTTGTTGTTTTGGTTAGCATCTATCAGATTGGTCTGAGGCACTTCGCAGTTCCTGCCGCGTAACGAGATGGCGCACAGGTAAGACACTGTAGTGCTCGTATTCTGGAAGATTTGCAATGAAGTGACAAGATAGCGATATGCACATGTACACATGGCAGTCGTATTGCGTACACAAAATACACTCCTGGAAATTGAAATAAGAACACCGTGAATTCATTGTCCCAGGAAGGGGAAACTTTATTGACACATTCCTGGGGTCAGATACATCACATGATCACACTGACAGAACCACAGGCACATAGACACAGGCAACAGAGCATGCACAATGTCGGCACTAGTACAGCGTATATCCACCTTTCGCAGCAATGCAGGCTGCTATTCTCCCATGGAGACGATCGTAGAGATGCTGGATGTAGTCCTGTGGAACGGCTTGCCATGCCATTTCCACCTGGCGCCTCAGTTGGACCAGCGTTCGTGCTGGACGTGCAGACCGCGTGAGACGACGCTTCATCCAGTCCAAAACATGCTCAATGGGGGACAGATCCGGAGATCTTGCTGGCCAGGATAGTTGACTTACACCTTCTAGAGCACGTTGGGTGGCACGGGATACATGCGGACGTGCATTGTCCTGTTGGAACAGCAAGTTCCCTTGCCGGTCTAGGAATGGTAGAACGATGGGTTCGATGACGGTTTGGATGTACCGTGCACTATTCAGTGTCCCCTCGACGATCACCAGTGGTGTACGGCCAGTGTAGGAGATCGCTCCCCACACCATGATGCCGGGTATTGGCCCTGTGTGCCTCGGTCGTATGCAGTCCTGATTGTGGCGCTCACCTGCACGGCGCCAAACACGCATACGACCATCATTGGCACCAAGGCAGAAGCGACTCTCATCGCTGAAGACGACACGTCTCCATTCGTCCCTCCATTCACGCCTGTCGCGACACCACTTGGAGGCGGGCTGCACGATGTTGGGGCGTGAGCGGAAGACGGCCTAACGGTGTGCGGGACCGTAGCCCAGCTTCATGGAGACGGTTGCGAATGGTCCTCGCCGATACCCCAGGAGCAACAGTGTCCCTAATTTGCTGGGAAGTGGCGGTGCGGTCCCCTACGGCACTGCGTAGGATCCTACGGTCTTGGCATGCATCCGTGCGTCGCTGCGGTCCGGTCCCAGGTCGACGGGCACGTGCACCTTCCGCCGACCACTGGCGACAACATCGATGTACTGTGGAAACCTCACGCCCCACGTGTTGAGCAATTCGGCGGTACGTCCACCCGGCCTCCCGCGTGCCCACTATACGCCCTCGCTCGAAGTCCGTCAACTGCACATACGGTTCACGTCCACGCTGTCGCGGCATGCTACCAGTGTTAAAGACTGCGATGGAGCTCCGTATGCCACGGCAAACTGGCTGACACTGACGGCGGCGGTGCACAAATGCTGCGCAGCTAGCGCCATTCGACGGCCAACACCGCGGTTCCTGGTGTGTCCGCTGTGCCGTCCGTGTGATCATTGCTTGTACAGCCCTCTCGCAGTGTCCGGAGCAAGTATGGTGGGTCTGACACACCGGTGTCAATGTGTTCTTTTTTCCATTTCCAGGAGTGTATAAAAGAGCAGTGCATTGGTGGAGCCGTCATTTGTACTCATGTCATTAATGAGAAAAGGTTTCCGATGTAACTATGGTCGCACGACAAGAATTAACAGCCTTTGAACGCAGAATAGTACTTGGAACTAGACGTATGGGACATTCCATTTCGGAAATTGTTAGGGAATTCAATATTCCGAGATACACAGAGTCAAGAGGATGCCGGGAACATCAGATTTCAGGCGTTACCTCTCACCACGGACAACGCAGTGACCGACGGCTTCGACATAACGTCTGGGAGCAGCGGCGTTTGCGTGGAGTTGTCAGTGCTAATAGACAAGCAAAGATGTGTGAAATAACTGCAGAAATCAATGTGGGACGTTCGACCAGCGTATCTGTTAGGACAATGCAAATGCGGCGAAATCTGGCGTTAATGGGATATCGCAGCAGACGACCGACGCGAGTGCCTTTGCTAACACTACGCCATCGTCTACAGCGCCTCTCCTGGGCTCGTTACTATATCGGTTGGACTCTACACGACCGGAAAACCGTGGCCTGGTCAGACGAGTCCCGATTTCGGTTGATAAGAGCTGATGGTAGGGTTGGAGTGTGGCGCGCAGACCCCATGCAACCCTGGGTCCAGTTTCGTAATGGTGCGGGCTGTGTTTACCTGGAATGGACTGGGTCCTCTGGTACAGCTGAACCGATCATTGATTGGAAATGGTTATGTTCAGCTAATTGGAGAATATTTGTAGCCATTCATGGACTTCATATTCCCAAACAACGATGAAATTTTATGTATGGTTGTGCACCATGTCACTGGGTCACAGTTGTTCGCGACTGGTTGGAAGAACATTCTGGACAATTCGAGCGAATGATTTGGCCACCCAGGTCGCCCGGCATGGATCCCATCGAACGTTTATCGGACATAATCGAGAGATCAGTTCTTGCACAAAATCCTGCATCGGCAACATTTTCGCAACTGTGGACGGCTATAGAGGCAGCGTGACTCAGTATTTCTGCTGGGGGCTTCCAGAGAGTTGCTGAGTCCACGCCACGTCGAGTTGTTGCACTACGCAGGGAGAAAGTAGGTCCGACACGATATTAGGAGGTATCGAACGACTTTTGTCACGTACGTGTATTCCAGACTATGTTTCTGTTATGCTCAGCATCCATCAGGTTGGTCTGAGGCACTTCACGATTCGTGTAGGCTAACGAGGTGACGCAGAGAGTAAGACACTGGACTCGTATTCGGGAAGACTTCCACGGAAATTCAGATTTTCCGTGACTTCCTTAGATATCATAAGGCAAATGCCAAGACAGTTCTTTTGTAATGCCATGCCTAATTTCCTTCCGTAATAGGATTACGGTTCCGTCTACTACCGACTTTTTCGTCAACGGGACGTAAACTCCTAATCATCCTTCTCCCTTCTATTCCTTCAAGGTATTCAGCATGAATATTAAATCCTCCATCGTCTATGATCTGCTTTATATACTTAAACTGATGTCCCAAACATTACTCGAACGCCGAATCTTCGTGGCATGGATTCAACAAGTTTTCGGAGGTGCGTGACACCAGACGTGTACGCATAGGGCATGCAGTTCCAACAAATTACGAGTCGATTTGTGGGTGCAGAGCTGTCACCTCACAGCGCCCCAGATGTGTTCGATCGGGTTCAGATCAGGCTAATTTTGTGGCCAAGGTAGGACCCGTTGATCACAATTACGGCCTTGTTGACACGACAGTTATCCCACTGGAAGATGCCATCACCATCGGCGAAGACATCAAGCACGAAGCTAATCAACTGGTCCGCAATAATATTGACGTAGTTCACAGCAGTCATCATGCCTTCGATTACTAACACGGGTCTCATGTAAGCCCAGGTAAATATCCCCCATAGCACAATACAAATTCCACCTTCCGCGTCAGTGGCGTGGCGCGTGTTTCGAACAGCCGTTCGCGTGGATGGCGACGCATCTGGATGCGACCATCGATCAGGTGGAACGAGAAATGCGATTCATCCTACCAGATTTACATTGATCTATTGTCCAGTCACGATTATCCGTTGCCTGCTGCAATCGTAGTATGTCGTTGGGTCAAAATGCGAATACATAGTGGGCCGTCTGCTGCGGAGCCTCATCTTCAACAACGTGCGCTGATCGTTGTGCTGACTGCACCAGCATCGTACTTTGGTATCCGATCTGCCACAGATCGTCGCCTATTTTGCTTCGCAGATCGAGCAAGCCTCCGACTCCACGTTCTACGGTAAGACGTGGCCATCCGACACCCTGTCACATAATCGTTGTTTCACGACTTTCAACCACTTCCATAGATACATACGAGAGTAAACCGCCAACAGCGGCCAGTTTCGCCGTTTCAGAGATGCTCGTGCCCAGTTGCCGAGCCAAAACCGTCTGCCGTTTGTCACAGCCGCTAATGTCAGTGGATTTTCCCACCTGCGACCCACATCGTCGCTAGAATGATTCCCCAACTGTCCCTGTCCAGCTAGTATACTTTCCTTGGCGTGTCGTAAGCCTGCCACGCCAACAGGCGGCATGCAGTCTCGCAGTGATCAGTGGTCATAACGGGTTGGCTCATCAGTGTATATTTAGGACTGACCCTGCTATTCTTTCTTTCCAGAATCCCTTTAAAAACAGTTTTCAGCAACGAAACATGCCAAATATGTGCCCAGATGTCCTTTCCATTCCACTCATTACGTTCTCCATTGGGCAGCTTTCAATACATTTTTTTCTGTCACTCTCTATGTACTAAAATATTATACGGAAAGACATAGAGAATTGCTGTCACTAATGCAGATCAGTTGAAGTAATATACAATGTCTAATCAATTAGGGTGGCCACCCATCAAAAGCCTGAATAACCACTCTTTGCAGCGTGGACCGCTGTCAGACGTGCAGGAAGAGAGTCAGTGAGATACTGGAAGGTACCGACGGGGATGTGGAGCCATGGCGTGGCCAGCTGCGCTAGGTTTCTTGGTTGAGGACCCACGGCGTGTATAGTCTGATCAGTGTGGTCCCACAGATTCTCGACTGAGTTTAAATCGAGGACTTTTAAAGGTCAGGGGAGTAGAGTAAACTAATGCCGGTGCTCATCGAACGAGGCACGCACGCTGCAAGTTGTATGCCACGTTTCTTTGTCCTGCTGGTAGAAGTCTTCGTGCTGAGGATAAACAAACTATATGTTGTTGTTGTTGTTGTTGTGGTCTTCAGTCCAGAGACTGGTTTGATGCAGCTCTCCATGCTACTCTATCTTGTGCAAGTTTCTTCATCTCCCAGTACCTATTGCAACCTACATCCTTCTGAAGCTCCTTAGTGTATTCATCTCTTGGTCTCCCTCTACGATTGTTACCCTCCACGCTGCCTTCCAGTACTAAATTGGTGATCCCTTGATGCCTCAGAACATGTCCTACCAACCGATCCCTTCTTCTAGTCAAGTTGTGCCACAAACTTCTCTTCTCCCCAATCCTATTTAACACCTCCTCATTAGTTATGTGATCTACCCATCTAATCTTCAGCATTCTTCTGTAGCACCACATTTCGAAAGCTTCTATTCTCTTCTTGTCTAAACTATTTATCCTCCACGTTTCACTCCCATGCATGGCTACACTCCATACAAATACTTTAAGAAACGACTTCCTGACACTTAAATCTATATGCCACGTTAACAAATTTCTCTTCTTCAGAAACGCTTTCCTTGCCATTGCCAGTCTACATTTTATATCCTCTGTACTTCGACCCTCATCAGTTATTTTGCTCCCCAAATAGCAAAGCTCATTTACTACTTTAAGTGTCTCATTTCCTAATCTAATTCCCTCAGCATCACCCAATTTAATTCGACTACATTCCATTATCCTCGTGTTGCTTTTGTTGATGTTCATCTTATATCCTCCTTTCAAGACACTGTCCATTCCGTTCAACTGCTGTTCTAGGTCTTTTGCTGTTTCTGGCAGAATTATAATGTCATCGGCGAACCTCAAAGTTTTTATTTCTTCTCCGTGGATTTTAATTACTACTCCGAATTTTTCTTTTGTTTCCCTTACTGCTTGCTCAATATACAGATTGAATAGCAATGTAGCATCGGGGAGAGGCTACGACCCTGTCTCACTCCCTTCCCAACCACTGCTTCCCTTTCGTGTCCCTCGACTCTTATAACTGCCATCTGGTTTCTGTACAAAGTGTAAATAGCCTTTCGCTCCCTGTATTTTACCCCTGGCACCTTCAGAATTTGAAAGAGAGTATTCCAGTCAACATTGTCAAAAGCTTTCTAAATCTACAAATGCTATAAACGTAGGTTTGCCTTTTCTTAATCTTTCTTCTAAGATACGTCGTAGGGTCAGTATTGCCTCCCGTGTTCCAATATTTCTACGGAATCCAAACTGATCTTCCCCGAGGTTAGCTTGTACCAGTTTTTCCATTCGTCTGTGAAGAATTGGTGTTAGTATTTTGCAGCCGTGACTTATTAAACTGATAGTTCGGTAATTTTCACATCTGTCGACACCTGCTTTCTTTGGGATTGGAATTATTATATTCTTCTTGAAGTCTGTGGGTATTTCGCCTGTCTCATACATCTTGCTCACTAGATGGTAGAGTTTTGTCAGGGCTGGCCCTCCCAACGCTATCAGTAGGGGTGGAAATGATCCGCAAGGGTTGATGCATACTTCTGTTGATACACTGTGCTTTCCAGAATGTTGAGGACGCCCAGGGAATGCCACGAAAACATTCCCCAGACAACAACGCTCCCTCCTTTGCTCTGGACTCTGGCAGGGTGTTTGCTTTCAGACGTTTCATGCTGTACACGCCAACGGCCATCCGTGCGATGGAGCATGAAACATGATTCATCTGAAAAGGCCACGTGTACCACCCCCTCATTGGTCGTCCAGTCGCGATGCTGACGTGTAAATTCCGGACATCGTCGCCTATGGACTGCAGTCAGCATTGAAACCTGGACCAGGCGCCTGCTGGAGAGGCCCACATGAAGCAATGTTTGCTGAACGGTCGTTGGGGTTACATTGTGGGTGGTCTCTTGCTTGGTTCATCTAGGCGGTCATCTCCTCAATAGCTGCACCTCTATCCCCCGTGAACTTCTTCGCAGCTGTCGTTTACCTCCGTCCCCATGGCCTGTGGGGCACCACAGTTACCTCGGCGCCGTTATTTTGTCATGCATCGTAGACTTTAACCACGGTGGCACGCGAACAGTTTACAAACTTAGCCGTTTCGGAAATGCTTCCACCGTCCCGAAAGCCAATGATCATGCCCTTTTGGGAGTCAGATAAATCATTCCGTTTCTGAATTACGGCAACGACTGGACCGTTTTTCTACGTCCCTATAACCATTATATACCCTCCACTTCAACTGCTATCATCTTCCGTCTGTGAGTGGTTACTGCGGATATTTCTTGACGATTCTTATACTTGAGGAATCGCGGACCCATAGTTTCCGCGTACCTGACGATTCCCTAATTGCGTCATTTATTCATAGACGACGAATGTTCGGTCGGGTCCGTGTTGAAGCATTAATGTCATGATTTAACATGCAAGAAATTTGCTCTATTTCTCGCTATCGATTGTAACTATAATCTGGCCACAATTGTAGCGAACGCTTTTTTTTTTTTTTTTTTAATTTAACAGATCCAACCTGATGTAGCTTCTAGGCTACGAAACCAGTCGTTAATTAAATAAATTATTTACAAGAGTAGCCAAGCGGTTATTATTCAGAATGTATATCTGTAAAGAATAAAAATTGGACGCATGTTCCATGTAATGTTTTATTCGAATTACCCTCTTGTACCACCCCCTAAAATATTTACTGGATACATTTATTCAATGACATTTTTCGTGGTGTCTGCACCTTTTGAGACACAATGGTGGGGATGTCCAGTCCTCAGCGTGAAAGGAGCAGGTACAGTCTGCGACGCAGAATTAGCTGGGCGACACTCCAACGATGTGCGTCAGTTTCTCGGAATGCCGCTGCCGGAGAGCTATCGGAGAGAGGTATGCAATTAAAATTCAAACTTATTTAATGACCAACGTTTATTCCCCATACGGCAGCTAGCGAAACTGGTTCCGCTTGTGGAGTCCACACAGTCCTTGCGGAAAGGGAATCCAAAGCGGTCGACTCTTAAGTGAGTAGGCAAACATCGATGCAGTCAGGACGTTCCTGCTGTTAAGCCTACACTGTTATGTAACTAACCGTTCGTCAGCTTGAAAGCAGTGTAGAATTGTGAAACTTCCTGGCAGATTAAAACTGTGTGCCGGACCGAGACTCGAACTCGGGACCTAGCCTTTCGCGGGCAAGTGCTCTACCAACCGAGCTACCCAAGCACGACTCACGACCCGTCCTCACAGCCCCAATTCCACCAGTACCTCGTCTCCTACCTTCCAAATTCTCGGTCCGGGAAGTTTCATATCAGCGCACACTCCGCTGCAGAGTGAAAATCTCATTCTAGTGTGGAATAGTGTAGACAAGCTTTTCTTTTTGCTTTGTTGCACGATGACAGAGACACTTTTCTTTCTATAAAATCAACGAGGACGAATGTCTCGGTATTTACTGCGTCAGAGTTTACAATTAAGTTTCTGTTTTACAGAAAAGTTAAAGTTAAGCGTCCCGTCGACACAGAGGTCATTAGAGACGAAGCAATAGCTCGGATCGGACGACGCGAGAAGGCCTTGTTGAGGTAACGGCCGCAGCATTCGCCTAAATAATTCAGCGAATTCACACAAAACCCAAATCAGAACGGCCAGACGTGAGTTTGAATGCTGTTAACGCGGTAACCGAACGATGTAATGCAGGTCTCGTTTTCGGGAAGAGGGGTTTCAAATCTTGTCCGCAATAATTATATATAACACCATTCCCAGTATTATTCCTAAACTTAAAATGCTCAGCTAATTAAAAACAAAAATAATTTTGTACATTTTGGGCATGTGATGTCTCGCATAGCTCTCCTACTTCCATAGAGCTTCTTCCGATATGATTCTTGAAGTTTGCCCGGGGTACTGAATATTCTATGAGGTTTCGGGATGGCAGCCGGATCATGGTGACTTCTTTCCACAATATTTCGGCTGGTAACCGTTCAGGCACCTTCAGGTGTCCGTCACTGGAGACTGTTAGTTCATGGTGTCGGCTTTATGGCAAAAAATTGGCGCAGAGATGCATGGGCATTGCCGGCAGTCGCAGGAGCATTCTCTAACAAAATTCTCGCCTGCTGCAGATACTGTACCATCTGTGGCGCGCAGGCGGATGCGTAAACGTGAAACTGTATTTCCGCCCTCTGTCGGAACCCGCGCTCGTTGCGCTCTAAGCAAACGGCAGATGTCGTCAGACGTGCCGTTACGAATAAAATGTTTGCTCTCAACAGAGAGCCACAAATGGGGTAGTATTTTCAGAGGGCACTGGTTTCGGTAGAGGATCCTCCTGCGACAGCCACCAATCCGCATGCGTCTCCGCGTCAGTTTCTTGCTATAAAGCCGACACCGTGAACTAGCAGTCTCCAGTGGAGGGCACCTGAAGATGGCTGAACGGTTGCCAGCCGAAATATTGTGGCAAGAAGTCAACATGATCCGGCTGCAATGCCGACACCTCATAGAACAGAGCCTTTCCCGTTCAGATACACGTTTTAGATTATTTGCGTTTCAATGAGATATCTTTTGGACCTCTTGTTTAACCTCGTATCTGTGCTGTGACATATCGTTCTTCTGTTACAGCAGAGGACACACGAACAACTGATAGGACACATCACTCAAATTTTGTTCGCCGACAGGATGTATGTTGCAATTGCTCAAGTTTTGTGACTGATTCAGTATCGGATGAATAAAATAGGTGAGCCTTCATTTATAACTACACTCCTGGAAATTGAAATAAGAACACCGTGAATTCATTGTCCCAGGAAGGGGAAACTTTATTGACACATTCCTGGGGTCAGATACATCACATGATCACACTGACACAACCACAGGCACATAGACACAGGCAACAGAGCATGCACAATGTCGGCACTAGTACAGTGTATATCCACCTTTCGCAGCAATGCAGGCTGCTATTCTCCCATGGAGACGATCGTAGAGATGCTGGATATAGTCCTGTGGAACGGCTTGCCATGCCATTTCCACCTGCCGCCTCAGCTGGACCAGCGTTCGTGCTGGACGTGCAGACCGCTTGAGACGACGCTTCATCCAGTCCCAAACATGCTCAATGGGGGACAGATCCGGAGATCTTGCTGGCCAAGGTAGTTGACTAACACCTTCTAGAGCACGTTGGGTGGCACGGGATACATGCGGACGTGCATTGTCCTGTTGGAACAGCAAGTTCCCATGCCGGTCTAGGAATGGTAGAACGATGGGTTCGATGACGGTTTGGATGTACCGTGCACTATTCAGTGTCCCCTCGACGATCACCAGTGGTTTACGTCCAGTGTAGGAGATCGCTCCCCACACCATGATGCCGGGTGTTGGCCCTGTGTGCCTCGGTCGTATGCAGTCCTGATTGTGGCGCTCACCTGCACGGCGCCAAAAACGCATACTACCATCATTGGCACCAAGGCAGAAGCGACTCTCATCGCTGAAGACGACACGTCTCCATTCGTCCCTCCATTCACGCCTGTCGCGACACCACTGGAGGCGGGCTGCACGATGTTGGGGCGTGAGCGGAAGACGGCCTAACGGTGTGCGGGACCGTAGCCCAGCTTCATGGAGACGGTTGCGAATGGTCCTCGCCGATACCCCAGGAGCAACAGTGTCCCTAATTTGCTGGGAAGTGGCGGTGCGGTCCCCTACGGCACTGCGTAGGATCCTACGGTCTTGGCGTGCATCCGTGCGTCGCTGCGGTCCGGTCCCAGGCCGACGGGCACGTGCACCTTCCGCCGACCACTGGCGACAACATCGATGTACTGTGGAGACCTCACGCCCCACGTGTTGAGCAATTCGGCGGTACGTCCACCCGGCCTCCCGCATGCCCACTAGACGCCCTCGCTCAAAGTCCGTCAACTGCACATACGGTTCACGTCCACGCTGTCGCAGCATGCTACCAGTGTTAAAGACTGCGATGGAGCTCCGTATGCCACGGCAAACTGGCTGACACTGACGGCGGCGGTGCACAATTGCTGCGCAGCTAGCGCCATTCGACGACCAACACCGCGGTTCCTGGTGTGTCCGCTGTGCCGTGCGTGTGATCATTGCTTGTACAGCCCTCTCGCAGTGTCCGGAGCAAGTATGGTGGGTCTGACACACCGGTGTCAATGTGTTCTTTTTTCCATTTCCAGGAGTGTATATTAGTATTCTGTAGCTCCTTTTAGGCGTGATCGCTCCAATGTTATTAAAAACAAAAAGGATTTTGTACGTATTTAGGAGTGGATCAAGTATTTTACGGATTGTAGTAGTAGATTATAAGTGCCAGATCATTCAGTAAGAACAGCTTGAAGCCTCAAAAGAATACCCTATTGAACCATCTGAAGACGAATTTACGAGGGTAATCCCAAAAGTAAGGTCTCCTATTTTTTTGTAAGTACATAGACCTGTTTATTTTTACAATGGTTTACATCAGTTTACAGCTTGAACATTTAGCTATTTTTCGACATAATCACCATTTCTGTCGATGCGTTTTTGTAGACGCTCGCCTCCACGCTGTTCAGAAAGTTATGAACCTCTTCTTTCACCTCGTCGTCGCAGCTGAATCGCTGTCCGGCCTAATGTTCTTTTAACCTAGGGAACAGGTGATAGTCACTGGGCGCCAAGACAGGACTATAGGGTGGGTGGGTGATTATGTTCCACTGAAACTGTTGCAGCAGAGCAACGGTTTGCCGAGTGATGTGTGGGCGAGCGTTGTCATGGAGAATGTGTACGCCCATGCTCAACATTCCTCTTCTCCGGTTCTGAATTGCCCGTTTGAGTTTTTCAGAGTCTCATAGTACCTGTCAACGTTAATTGTGGTCCAAGTGGGCATAAAGTCGACCAACAATATCCCTTTCCGATCCCAAAAAACGGTTGTCATGACTTTACCGCCAGACTATGTTTGTCTGGATTTCCGCGGCTTTGGCGAAGAAGGATGCCGCCACTGGCGTGATTGTTGCTTAGTCTCAGGTGTAAAGTGGGATGCCCAGGTTTCGTCACCCGTGACAATTGAGTCCAGAAAGTTGTCAGGCTGCAAGGCGGTGAAGAAATGGGCGGGAAGCATCAACTCGTTGGCGTATGTGGTTCTCAGTCAGCATGCGTGGCACCAATCTTGCGCACACCTTCCGGTAGTTCAATGTATCCGTTAACATTCTGTGAGGGGTGCTTCGGGAAACCTCAGGAACCGACTTGCAGAGATCATCCAGGGTGATCCCGGCGATCCTCACGCATGCTTTGCTCAACCTTCAACACTATCTCCTCAGAAATTGACGGCCTCCCGCTCCTTTGTCCGTCGTGAATTTCTGTCTGACCAGCTGCAAACTCTCTACACAACTTACGAACATTTTTGATATCCATGCACGACTCACCATACACTTCTGTCAACTGGCGATGGATTTCAATCGGCGCAGTGCCCTTTGCGTTCAAAAACCAAATGACTGCGTGCAATTCGCACTTGGCGGTAACATCCAACGGGAACTCCATTCTCAACCGCTGCCAGGCCAAGACTGAACACTAGAGTTGTGGAGTTTCGTGAATGAGTCGTTCATTTGAACGACTCTAAATAAAGAATCGTAAGAATCGAATAGTGATACGGACGAATCGTCGTTCAAAAGAATCGTAGGAACGATTGCGTGTTTCCGTGTCGTGACGATTTCAAGTTCCAACGATTGATCGATTCTTAGAGTTAGTACGCTATGCTTCGAAGGCAGCTTCCGAATGCCGAGTAGTGCCGAATGATTACGACCGCCAGATGGCAGTCAAGTGGAGGATGCCTGTGAACAAAGGAAGTTCGTAACGAACAAACGAAGTTCGTGGGCCGTAATATTACTCGTGAAAACTAAGCTGACACTTGACGGTGTCGTCTTCTCACGTAAATAGTACTGACAGCGGCAAGTTCTCAGACAAATTAAAAGCAAAATACCTATGCTTTGTATTTAGAAGAAATGAAAGTTAAGCTAAATTTGCTGTCTGGGAGGGCTGTCAGCTGCGTTATGAATTACAAGTGTGGACTTGGAATGACATCTTAGCTCAGAAAAACAGGATGATATGAGCCAAACCACGTCTGCCTCACTGCTAGATTTTGTTACTATAAAACAGACGTCTGTAGTTAGATACATTCAAGCCACACAACCAAACTGGCATACCACGAACTTTTGCACCACCTTTCGCAAAAATCGACTCCTCTTTCCTGGCATACTGGAATAAAACAATAGATGCAATCAAATCAAACTTGACCTTTCATCAATTAAGGCATTACACGTATAAATCGAGAATCACACTTGTAATGTCATATGCATGTTTGTTGTTGTTGTGGTCTTTAGTCCTGAGACTGGTTTGATGCAGCTCTCCATGCTACTCTATCCTGTGCAAGCTTCTTCATCTCCCAGTGCCTACTGCAGCCTACATCCTTCTGAATCTGCTTAGTGTATTCATCTCTTGGTCTCCCGATTTTTACCCTCCACCCTGCACTCCAGTACTAAATTGGTGATCCCTTGATGCCTCAGAATATGCCCTACCAACCGATCCCTTCTTCTAGTCAAGTTGTGCTACAAACTCCTTTCTCCCCAATTCTATTCAATACCTCCTCATTCGTTATGTGATCTACCCATCTAATCTTCGACATTCTTCTGTAGCACCACATTTCGAAAGCTTCTATTCTCTTCTTGTCTAAACTATTTATCGTCCACGCTTCACTTCCGTACATGGCTACACTTCAAACAAATACTTTCATAAACGACTTCCTGACACTTAAATTTATACTCGATGTTAACAAATTTCCCTTCTTCAGAAACGCTTTCCTTGCCATTGCCAGTCTATATTTTATATCCTCTCTACTTCGACCATCATCAGTTATTTTGCTCCCCAAATAGCAAAACTCCTTTACTACTTTAAGTGTCTCATTTCCTAATCTAATTCCCTCAGCATTACCTGACTTAATTCGACTACATTCCATTATCCTCATTTTGCTTTTGTTGATGTTCATCTCATACCCTCCTTTCAAGGCACTGTCCATTCCGTTTAACTGTTTTTATTTCTTCTCCATGGATTTTAATACCTAGTCCGAACTTTTCTTTTGTTTCCCTTACTGCTTGCTCAATATACAGATTGAATAGCAATGTAGCATCGGGGAGAGGCTACGACCCTGTCTCACTCCCTTCCCAACCACTGCTTCCCTTTCATGTCCCTCGACTCTTATAACTGCCATCTGGTTTCTGTACAAAGTGTAAATAGCCTTTCGCTCTCTGTATTTTACCCCTGGCACCTTCAGAATTTGAAAGAGAGTATTCCAGTCAACATTGTCAGAAGCTTTCTCTAAGTCTACAAATGCTAGAAACGTAGGTTTGCCTTTCCTTAATCCACCTTCTAAGATGAGTCGTAGTGTCACTATTGCCTCACGTGATCCAGTATTTCTACGGAATCCAAACTGATCTTCCCCGAGGTCGGCTTCCACCAGTTTTTCCATTCGTCTGTAAAGAATTCGCGTTAGTATTTTGCAGCCGTGACTGATAGTTCGGTAATTTTCACATATGTCAACACCTGCTTTCTTTGGGATTGGAATTATTATATTCTTCTTGAAGTCTGAGGGTATTTCGCCTGTCTCATACATCTTCTCACCAGATGGTAGAGTATTGTCAGGACTGGCTCTCCCAAGGCTATCAATAGTTCTAATGGAATGTTGTCTACTCCCGGGGCCTTGTTTCGAGTGGTTAGACACTGGACTCGCATTCAGGAGGACGACGGTTCAATCTCGTGTCCGGCCATCCTGATTTAGGTTTTCCGTGATTTCCCTAAATCGCTCCAGGCAAATGCCGGGATGGTTCCTTTCAAAGGGCACGGCCGACTTCCTTCCCCGTCCTTCCATAATCCGATGAGACCGATGACCTCGCTGTCTGGTCTCCTTCCCCAAAAACAACCAACCAACCTTGTTTCGACTTAGGTCTTTCAGTGCTCTGTCGAACTCTTCACGCAGTATCGTATCTCCCATTTCATCTTCATCTACATCCTCTTCCATTTCCATAATATTGTCCTCAAGAACATCGCCGTTGTATAGACCCTCTGTATACTCCTTCCACCTTTCTGCTTTCCCTTCTTTGCTTAGAAGTGGGTTTTCATCTGAGCTCTTGATATGCATGCATGTTTACTCATAAATAAACTGTTTCTGGCATATCATATCATGACACAGTTCGATTCTAACCCCATTGACAATTTCAGACCGGTCCTGCCATCTGTGAGTAAGATGTAGAACTTTTTGTATTCCGTACGAATCGTGCCATCGGGGACTAGAATTAATCGTGAACGAATCGTAGGAATCGATTAGCAATGTGAGATTGAATCGTAGGAACCGAATCGGGAAAAAGAATCGTGTTGGCCAACTCTAATGAGCACCTCAGCGCGGCGTGCGCTTGTTTACACACAGCGCGTGAAGCACTCTTCTTAACAGTGTGACCAACTGCCACACAAACAGAGTTCTGTACTTATAAAAAAATAGGAGACCTTACTTTTGGGATTACCCTCGCATAAGTCCGAAAACGATTCGGTGATGTATGAATCAGAATATTACACCTCATGCTTAGCTGGTGAACGTTAACTTTCATTAAAAACTAGAAAATGAAGGATTTTCGAACATACGTTTTATTTGAGCTTTTTTCCTTTTTTTGGTACTAGGATCCTGTCCCCAAAGTTTGAGAAAGTATTTTTGAAACACCCTGTATTATTTAAATCGCAACTGTGACTGCGTTAATCATCATCCACGCTGTTTGGCATGTAAAGGAGCCGAGGGGAGGTCTAGACGGAAGCAAAGGTGCGCAGGTGTCGTGTCCCGAGGGACGCGGGGCTGCCGTTCGGCGGTGGGCCCATTAGCATCTTTATTGGAGGGAGCTCGCGCCTATAGAGGCAGAGGCAGAGGCAGCAGCATCAGAACCACGGCCTGACGAGTGCTGGCAGCTGTCGCGCCGGCGAACGTGGCAGAGGAAGGGCCGACTGCAGCGTGGGAAAGTACTCTCTGCCGCAGGCTTCCCAGGCGCGGGCGGCTATTTTACATGAGCGCGCGGGACTGCAGTTCGCGGAAAGGCAGCTAATGCGAATGCAAATTGGAGCGCGCACCTGTAGCCTAGAGTGCGTGCAGCCTAAATGGGTTCCCAACAGCTTCTGAGCGCGCCTTTGAGAAGACGTCGAACCGACGCGTCAGCACCTCTTCGAACTCCGTGTTTACATTTAGTAAAGGTGAAAGGAAAAACGTAAGTACGAGGAAGGTAACTACGAAGAAATCATGGATAGCTAAAGAAAGACGTAAGTACAAAAATGTGTAGGGAAATCAGGAATGCAGAAATACAAGTCGCTTATGAATGAAATTAATAGGAATTGCAGGGAAGCTAAGGTGAAACGGCTGAAAAATAAAAGAAAGAAGGAAAGGCTGACGGCCGACTTACCACATAGAAAGTTAAAAAACCTTCGGTGAAATTAAAAACAAGGGCGATAACATTCAGAGTGCAATGGGAATTCCACTGTTAAGTGCAGAAAAAAAGAAATAACCGTATGGCATTGTTGGCTGGGAGGCCCCCATTCGGGGGAGTCCGGCCGTCGTATTGCAAGTCCTTTTTAGTTGACGCCACTTCGGCGACTTGCGTGTCAATGATGATGAAAATGATGACAAAGGCCACGCAACGCAGAATCGCATGCCGGGAAGCGAACCCGGACCCCCTGCGTGGTAGGCGGTAACGGCAACGCTCCCGGTACGCTACGGAGGCGGACTCTAATTGGAGGGGAGAGAGCGGATAGGCGGAAGAGTATACTGAGGGCTTCTATGAGCGGGAGGACTCGTCTGATCGCGTGGTAGAAGAAGAAACATGAGTCTACAGGAAAGAGACAGATGATCCAGTGTTAGAGTCAGAATCTAGAAGAGCTTTGAAGGTCTTAAAATCAAACAAGCCAGAAGGGATAGATAACATTCCTTCAGAATTTCTAAAATCATTCAGGGAAGTGGCAACAAAAAGACTGTACATGTTGGTGTGTAGAATGTATGTGACTGGTGATGTTCCATCAGACTTTTCGGAAGGACATCATCCACACAATTTCGAAGATAACAAGAGCCGACAGTTGCGAGAATTATCGCACAAACAGCTTAACAGCTCATGCGTCCAAGTTGCTGATATGAACAATATATAGAAGAATGGAAAAGAAAGTTGAGTATGTGTTGCATGACGACCAGTTTGGCTTTAGGGAAGGCAAAGACACCAGACAAGCAGTTCTCACGTTGCGATTGATAATGGAAGCAAGACTGAAGAAAAATCAACACACGGTCATAGAATTTGTCAATCTGGAGTGTAAAATGTTGCAAGATGTTCGAAATTCTGAGAAAAATTGGGGTAAGCTATAGAGAAAGACGAGCAATGTACAATATGTAAAAGAACCAATAAGACTGGAAGACCGAGAAAGAAGCGCACAGATTAAAAAGGGTGTTAGAGAAGAATGTAGTCTTTCGCCCCTACTGTTCAATCTGTACATCGAAGACGCAATAAGGGAAATAAAAGACAGGTCCAAAAATAGGATTAAACTGCAAAGTGAAAGGATATCAATGATAAGCGGCTACCCCCGTCGGAGGTTCGCGTCCTTCCTCGGGCATGTGGGTGTGTTATCCTCAGCGTAAGTTGGTTTAAGTTAGATTAAGTAGTGTGTAAGCTTAGGGACCGATGACCTCAGTAGTTTGGTCCCATAAGACCTTATCACAAATTTCCATCTTTCAATGATAAGATTCACTGATGACGTTGCTGTCCTCAGGGAAAGTGAAGAAGAATTACAGGATCTGCTGAATGGAATGAACAGTCTAATGAATACAGAATACAGGCCTGGAGTAAATCGAGAAATGACTGAAGTAATGAGTAGTAGCAGAAATGTGAATAGCGAGAAACTTAAATACCAGAATTAGGGATCACGAAGTAGACGAAGTTAAGGGATTCTGACACCAAGGCAGCAAATTAGCCCTTGACGTACTTTAAAAGCAGACTAACACTGGCAAAAAGGGCAGTCGTGGCCAAGAGAAGTCTTCTAGAATCAAACATAAACATAGAGCTAAATTTGAGGAAAAGAATGTCTGAGAATGTGCGTTTGGAGCACAGCATTGTATGGTAATGAAACATGGAATTTGGGGAAATCGGAACAGAAGAGAATCGAAGCGTTTGGGATGTGGTTCTACAGAAGAATGTTGAAAATTAGGTGGACTGATGAGGTATATAACAAGGAGGTTCTCCGCAAAATCGGCGAGGAAAGGAATATATGGAAATCACAGACAAATAGAAGGAACAGGATGGTAGGACATCCGGTAAGAGATTACGGAGTAACTTCCATGGTACTAGAGAGAGCTAGAGAAAGTAAAAACTGTAGAGGAAGACAGAGACTGGAATACATCCAGCAAATAATTGAGGGCGTAAGTTGCAACGGTTATTCTGAGATGATAGGATTGGGACAGAAGAGGAATTCCTGGCGGGCTGCATCAAATTTGTCAGAAGACTGATGACTAAAAAAAAATAAAAAATGCCTTCCTCACACGGGACGAGAAAGCGAACGTGGACGTAGAGCTGGTAGTTTTGTGAGGTCAGAACATGGAATTTCACGTCGCGGAGCATTTCCGAACGTGGAAGACAGAATTAGTCACATGAGGTTTTTGCTCCGTGAAGAGGAATGTTGCCAATGAAGTGCGAGATCGCTTTTACGTCACAAGCAGAACTCTGGACAAGCCATATTGGATTACAGCGTTTTCAGTTGAAGCTCGTATTTGTTGGTTTTTACAGTATAGCTTCCGTGCTTTGAATATAAGCTATTTCAAAGCACTAGCACAGTGTGAACTTCTCGAAAACGCGTTGTTATTGGCACTGTTTGTTATAACAAAGTGATGGGTAACAACGTATCGCTGGTTAAAGGCTTTTCATATTACAACTTTATTACTGTGAAATTAATGTCAATTAATGACACATTCGTGGCTAAGGCCTTCTGGACACTACAGGATCAAAGACGCACATACGCACTCACACACACGCGCGCGTGCAAACACACAGTGATCCGTCAATTGTGGCGTGCTGGATAGCGGGGTGGATTATGAAGTGAAAAAATTGCACCTTCTTCCGTCCGACACTGAACACATGTTTTCCGATCGATTCTGGGACATTTCTGACTGACTTAATAAATGGTTCAAATGGCTCTGAGCACTATGGGACTTAACAGCTGTGGTCATCAGTCCCCTAGAACTTAGAACTACTTAAACCTAACTAACCTAAGGACATCACACACATCCATGCCCGAGGCAGGATTCGAACCTGCGCGCCTAGAACCGCGAGACCACCGCGGCCGGCACTGACTTAATAGAAGTATGTCCTGTAGTACTTGATGTATCTATACAGGGTGACCAGAAACAGTCTGAATAGCCAGTAAGAGTGATGCAGCTGAGGTCGTGCTGATATGTAATTGTTAAGAAAAAAATTTGATACGCTGCGTCAATTCGTTGCTCCAATTCCGAGTTAATTAGCAATGGAGGCACCCAATCAGGCCGTTGCACGCGCAGATTCAAGCGGCCTACCAGAGGCGGTGTCGCCAAACGTGTACTTCGTTTCGTTTCCTAAAACTGAACGAGAGAGTGATATAAAAATTGGACATGGGACGGTAGCAAGATTCGAACCAGAGCCAAAGGCTAAACAGTCTCGTGCACTGTCATCTACGCTATGAGAACAACTGATACTATAATTCTATGTGGTGAGCCACTTGAATTTGCGAGCGGAACAGCCAGGCTGGCTGACTTCGAAGAACTAACTAGAAAACGGCACAACCGTATCGACCTTTTTTATTAATTGTTATTTCTAAGCATTACCCACCCCGCAACACTCTTACAAGCTTTCCAGACCGCTTCTGACCATCCAGTATATACAAGTGTGTTCTCCATTCAGGAATGAGGTTGATCAATTGTATGAATGTGTCAGGGAAACGTGAATTATTGGATTGTAAGACTGCCGACTACATCACTGCCTGATTCTCTCGCAATTCAGCATTTCTTTACTCACCAAAAAAAGATTTCAGATAATGGGAAACGTAATTCCTTTATAAATGTTGTGAATAAATGTATGCACAAATGCGCATGTGCAAGTATGCATACATGCGCTTAAACCCACCCACCCGACCCTACCGCCTCACACACACACACACACAGAAGCTCGCGAGCGCACGCAGAGTGCAGAAAATTTAACAGTACTATTGCAGTTAATTTTTTTTTGTTTGTTTTACCTGTAGAAGAGCTTGCAGTAGCGCATTTGGAGGCAAGTCTCTTGTATATAACAAGTTCAAAAAATGCTTCTACTTGTCACACGATTATATCTGTCTGTGGACAGGTGAAGTTCACTATCAACATTTCAAGGTTGTCCTGTGTCTCCTAAATCTGTCCGATCTTTAGCCAGTGTGACATTTGCTCTACCTCCATCAAGAGCTGAGGAAGCATTGTAGACAGTATGGCTACCCATGATATTGTGAAAACATTTCAGAAACTAGTGACACGCTTCACATCGTTTACATAACGTGTCTCCTGCACACGGCAAATGAGTTCAGGTGATCATAATAAAGTGATTCGGAGATACGGGATGATTCAAAGTCATTGCATCAAACTTCTAGTGTGATACACTATGGGTAACAGCTTTTGCTAGAGACGCTGATCCTTTCTGGTGACGCTAGGCGTCCTTGGGTATTCACCAACTCTGGGACGAAGAGATGTCACCAAACTAAGGCCTACTAAGGCTACATACTACCTACCACAGTAGAATTATTTTCAACAACAAACCCTTGAGTGACTAACCGGAGAAAGATATTTTAGAAGCGAATCAACAACTTTAAATCTGCTGGGCCTCCCCCCCCCCCCCCTTTCATATAGAGTAATAACTGTGTTCTAGGCAACACACAAGGTATAGACAACCTGCAGAGAGCCTACACTCTGTCACCTCGCAGGGACATAACCAGTACAACAGGTCGTCTCACGGGTAAGGGCCGACCAATACATGTGGACCATTTTCACGGACCAGTTTCTCATCAGTTGTTCAGAACAGACAGTGAGAAAGGAAGGACTGCAGGGAAACACTTCCGTAACTGCTATTCAGTATGTCTTTACAACGCAACCAGCATTCTCTTGTTTGCATTAGGAGCTGCAGAGAAAAACCATTGTTAAACACAGTCTCTGCAATTTGTTTGTCGATTTATGACAGACAGAGCCAAAAATTTGCAGCGGAACACTCCATGGTCTACGTGTGAAGAGAGCAACTATTGATGGTGCGTTACCCCGTGGGCGTGCAAGTTCCCGTGGCGACCACGGCGCCACTGTCGCTGACAAAAGGCTGGCGCTGCGCGACGCGACACGGCCGGCGGCGAGACCGCGCTCGTTTATCTTCCGCCACAAAAAGCCTCCCGCCGCGTAATTGTTGGCTTATAATGAGCCCAACGTCCACTTCAAAGGAACGGTAAGAATCCTTAAAATATTGCGCTACCGTCCACGATGTATGCCTTGCTGTTCCAGCGCGCTGATTACTCCGAGAACTCTTCTCGGTTGTCCGTCTTTTTCTTCGTCTTTCATTTCTTTTACCTCTTCTTTACTTCTGCCTTTCGTACTTCACGAAAGAAGCTGAGTCCGAGTGTACTCTTCGTATGATTTATAATGGCATCCATTTGTGGGAGCTTTCTGCGCTGTATAACGAGAAAAATGGATTAAAGTAGCTTTTTCCTGTTCATGGAATGCTTCGTCATTGTGACTTGAAAAATGAAAATTAACAAAAACACCCATGCGCGTAGAAATTTACGTACCCTTCTGTTTCTCGGCACATTACGAAACGTGCTCGGGCTACTCGGCTCCACACTACCACCTCAATTCATACAAAAAAAACTTCAATTTCGAAAGTCATTAACTCACAGTTTCGTTATTTGGTGTACCAGTGCTTAATTTCTAACATTTTAGCTGCTGGAAAGCATCATTTCAACCACACAGTATATCACGCTCCAAGCTATAAAAATCACAAGTTACGATTTTTTAAAAAACTTTTGGTAAAACTTACAGTGAGAAACCTTTTATTACAACCTGTTCTGACATTCAGGCTATTAAAAGATAGACTGTTATAATCAAAGTATAAACCACAAGATAAACAATAGATGCTGCCTTCTGTTCCCATAGCAGTGTCATTTTGCTCCCTAGTTCTGGTTTGCTCAAGACTATTATTTCATCCCAGAAAACTGATTATTATCCACTCAATATTTGTTGTAGGTAGATTATCTAGATACTTGAATAGTAAGTATGATTTCATGATTACCTTCAAAGTAAATCATTTACGACAAAGAGAACAAATGTTAAAAATTCTTTTGCGCTGTTATCAATAACTCGGCTTACAAAACATACATCTACACACGTTCACAAGAACAGTTTCAACCGTACCAAATAAGAGCTTAGAAGTTAAAGTCCGAAATAATTAAATAATTGTTTTCCTAACAGGAGCTGATGAAGAAAAAAGTGACAATGAAGAACCAAATGTGATATGAAATTACACAAAATTTAATAGTACACCTGATCCTGTTTGGAAACGGATGGCACTCGCTGAGACTGTTGCCCAAATCTGTTAACGATGAAGTTGGTAAAATCACTTCTGTGAACCCTTATCATTTACAGCTCCTATAACCTGTTTTCACTCATTGCAGAATACAGCAACAGTTTTACTCTTCGTGGAGTACTGAAGGACCCTTCAATTGTGCATGTAGTTGCAGGCAAATCAAGAACAATTAATCGAGCCATTTTCATAGCAGAAAAAACTATATTTATCAATAATATCAGTGACTAACATATTTATAGATATTTGTGCTCTCTCTGATCAAAAATCGTACTACATTGTTGCTTCAGATAAGAAGTTATCAAAATTATATTATTTTGCAGCCCCTCTGGCGCCGAGCTGTAAATTATGAAGTATTGGTTTGGAGCATAAGTTTGTAACGGTTTTCCATAAGTTTAATAACACAGCAGATACACATAGCAGAGACTTTAATCATCAATAATATATTCTCCTTCATTATTTACACAGTCTGCCAAAGCTGGGGCAACTTTCCGATTCAGCGACGGCAGAAATCACGTGGTTTTGAGGCGAAAGACTTGTTAAGCCATGTTGAGTTCCTTGAAAGTTCTTCGATAGAGTGCACAAAAGATGCAAAAATGTGAGGTGAATAAAGAGGGTGCGGAATGACTTCCCAACGTAACTCCTGTGTAGTGTTTGTCAGTCTAACAGAATGCGAGCGGGTGTTATCGTAAACTTCACGCAGTCTTCCTGGTCGATGTTTATGGATTGTGTCCGCAAGAAGTCTCAGTTGTCGATCGTAAAAGTCAGCAGTGACGATTACATCCCGGGGAAGCAATTCGTAGTACACCACAGATGCACCACCAGACGCATCTCATTATATCTTGTGGATGCGGGCACGTCTTAATTCGAGGAGTTGGGAGTTGATGCTTTGTTTGGGCTCGACTATTCCCTTCTTTTCCTTGTGATTACACAAAGGCACCAGTAACGATACAGGATAGGAATGGTCGATGTTGTTTGCGAGCCGATTGATGACAAGCAAGCAGATGTGCACACATATGGCCATCCGCTGACGTATTTTATTTTGGCTGGGAGCATGCGGTACCTAAACACTCGATTTTTAAATCTTTCCCATTGCATGCACCCAGCTCATCACATCTGCCAGTTCTCGAGTGCACTGATGTGGATCATTGCGGATTAATGTGTTTAAACGATCATCACACCCCGAAGGTCCTCCTGAACGCGGAGAGTCACTAATGTGAAAGCGATACTCCTTAAAACGAAAAAACCATTTTCTAACCGTGCTCTGTCCAATGGCGTTATTCCCATACACGGAGCCAATGTTGTTGGCTGCCTTCGCTGCTGTCACCCCTCTATTTAAACAGATAAATATGTCGGGAATGTTTCAGTTTCCCCATATGGAATTCCATTTTCTGGCCGTCACCACAGCTCCATTCACTATCTCCAAATGACAATATGTAAACCCAAAGAGCAACATTGAACAAACAATAAAAAAGACTATCGATAAATAAACCCATAGGAATCGAAATATCAACATGCAAAACAAAAACACTACGAACTTATACACCAACATAATACGTATGTCACAGCAAACTAAATTTCTTGTGGGTAGTTTTGATAAGAGAAATACTGGAAGCAATTCAGTGCACATCCTGGGTTCAAATATGTGTAGAAAATCACAGAGTGTGCCTGATGAGTGCCCCGAAGTAGGAATTGCTTAGGGATGAGGTCAGTTGCTGACTTGTGACGAATCGTTTACTATTTAAAACATCAGTCGCTGACTCTTGCCAGGCCGTGCGAGAAAAATTGGAACGATCTTTATTTCTAGCTTTAGTCTATTGAAGTCCACTGGGTTACCCTCGTTTCGAGCCCGAAGTTCTGACCCTGGCAGAAGCGTTCCCTTGTTGTTAAATAAAGGTAATACAGTAAATTAACTCCTCAGGCTTCCTATCGCAGGCTACACTTACTTCTAGCATTCTGAAAAGTGTACTCTTGGATGTTTTCTCATGATGAAAAAGGCAAAGATCCCGTGAAATTCATAGTTAAGGCGTACTACACTGCAAGAGGTTCGTACGTGCCGGAGAAGCCAATAAAGGAAGTCAGCACGAGTCGTAAGAGCGGGATTCTTCCGCCCTCGTTTGATTCACTGTACAGCAGCATGCTCACTCACAACGTTTACATGCGACACATCTTCCGAAAGACGAAAACCGAATTTCGGAAACTGTTTTTCGCTGTCGCGCTTACATGTTAAGGTCCGAAGCGGATATGCTACCCCAGTTAAACATAGAGTCTGCAATCCAGCTGATCCAGTTTCTGATCCAGTCAACACAATCGTTATTTCTGTTCACTTAAATAGTGCAGGTAGACAGCTTCATGCTCAGTCTAATATTTCTGCTTCTCCTTCACTGCACAAGAAGTCCATATTAACAGAATTTTCTGGAAACAAAACATAACTTGACAACCAAAGCACGTTTCAATACCGGTTGAGTCTACATAAGAGCGAAAATCGATTGCAGAAATTTGAAAACAGGCAAGTAGAAGCGGTCTTCCAAAATCGATTGTTTACATAATCTCCCAGAATCGCTTTACGTAATCCGCTTATGGAAACCCCATGTAAACGGGGTGATTATTATGAAAGGGAGGAATGAAATCAAAGCTGCATAATGGAACGTCTACTGTTGTCTCACTGCGATAAGCGACATAATGGTACAATTGGCTAAACGAGAGGTTTTGTGGAACCACGGAAAATCACTTTTAGAAGAGTATGAGTATTCTGTAATGAATAAAAACTCAGTGGCGCCCCTCTTTCGTCGCAACACCCCGCCCCCCCCCCACCCGCGCAACTCTTGTGGCGACTTGTTTCAGCGTATTAAAAAAAAGAGTCATAAAGCCATCCTAGGAAGTGCCGGAACGCCGTTTCGAGAGAATGAACCCTTGCCATGTGCTGGGCACCTGGCATGAAATATTTCGTTGCTTTCTGATGAACAACAAAAACGTAATTTTATTTCCTTGTGAAAAAGAGGTAATATTGTATTTATAATAGGTCCCTTTAATGAAATCTAATTCCAGTCGGCAGCTTGGCCGTCTTTACGTAATCCACTTCATACACATTTTGGTGGCTCCCAGCTTGAGAGCAGCAATCTGCGAGGTGTTCCTGCAATGCGGCACCAGGTGCCTCCACGACCTGAGTTAGTGATCTTCTGTTGTTCGATCGGCGCTCAGTAAGTACTGCAATTCTTTTTTTATTTTTCTCGGCCAATTTCGGTTGAAAAAATGCAGAATTCCCGCTTCAGCCACAACAGGTTCACGAAATTCCGACAGGTGTCGGCGCTATACGTAGCCTTCAAAATGACGTCTGTAATCAGAGGTGCGATCTAAGCAGAGAGCTACAGTATCATCGGGTTTCTTTTGGCGGAAAACCGGAGCATCGCAGGTATTCATAGGCGCCTGCGGAATGTGTACGGAGACCTGCGAGGCGTCTGTCATAATTGGAACAAGGTTGCGAAAAACCTGTCCGATCTCTCACGTACCAGCGCTGTTTACATATGTTCAAAAGCAGTTTACAACGTATTACAGAGGTGTACGAGTACGATCCCTCTGATACACCATAAAAGATTTTAATTTTTATTATTCATCAGTCATCACAAAAAGACAATACATATGTGCGGCTTAGAAGAACAATTTTTATTTAATTCATGCACGCATCACGCAAATCCTAATCACAACCAGTGGAAGTCGAATAACATTTTCCTCCAAACAGTGAAAAGGAAAAAGGAAGACCAGAGTCTGATGTCTCGTCGTCATCACGCTCGTTAGAGACGCAGCACAAGCTCGGATTAGTGAAGGAAATCAGCTGTGCCTTTTCAAAGGAACAGTCCCGGTATTTGTCTCGTAGGATTTAAGGAAATCAAGGAAAACCTAAATCTGGATGGCCGGACAGAGATTTGAACCGTCGTCCTCGAATGCGAGTCTGGTTCAGTGCGCCAACTCACTCTCGAGTCTGGTTCACTGCGCCAACTCACTCTGTTCCGAACAGCGAAGACAAATTTTATTTAAATTTTTCTGTGGTGATGTAGCCTAAGATGTCACCTTTTATACTGGAGCGACATCATTGGTTAACCGTAATGAGACTAGCAGCGATTGGAAAAGAGTCTACCCGAATGACCAACTGAACTTTTCTCCGGTCAAGTCAAAATATTGTGACTTTCACTGGCCGTTTTCAGCGACGTATTGGGCAGATTGCCTAATGTTATGACGCCACGGTCATGAAATGCGAACTTCCAAGAAACCGCTGTCCAGAGAAATACAGAAGTTGGATAAAAAAAAGTAAGCTCCGAGAGAAATGCCTGCTTGAACTATAGAGCAATAGAAGAACTTTTGGTCGGATGAGCCTTGTTTCACACTTTTTCCAACATCTGGCAGGGTTTACATCCAAAGAGTGAAACATGTTGGGTGTTCGGTGATGATTTGGGTAGCCACGTCGTGGTATTCCATGGTCCCCATGCTTACTCTGAATTACTGCTAAGAATTATGTGGCCTCTTTGGTTGGTCAGGTGTAGTGTTTGTTCCCCAGTGGTGATCCTGTGTTCCAAGATGACGGGTTCTTTTCCACCAGCTTGTGCATCGTCCAGGGCTGATTTTGTAGGCACGAGGATGAATTTTCGCATCTTCCCTGGTCACCGCAGTCGTTAGGTCCCAATATTATTGAGCCTTTCTGGTTTACTTTGGAGAGAAGAATACGTGATGGCTACCCACCTCCACCATCGTTACCTGAACTTGCATCAGTTTTGCAGGAAAAATGGGTAAGATTCAGCTGAAAATGATACAGGACTTGTATTTATCCGCTCCGAGACGAATGTACGCTGCTTTGAGTGCCAACGATTTTCCTACGCCGTATTAGACATGGTAATGTGTTGTGTTTTCGGTGTTTCCATATTTTCGTCCCCCTCCCCCCCCCCCTGTATTTTGGCATTGTTCTATATATGATTGCTCCTCTCATGAGTGCAAAACGGGGCTGGAACCTCCACCGCATCAGGGAATCGGCATAATTTCCCATGAACAAAGTCACAAACAAAAAACTAAGATACATAATGATTACTGGAGTCACAATATTTCCCGTCACGCTCGGCAATCTATGGTAAAATCTGCAATGTCACTCCCAGAAATCCGTGACAATTCTGTTATTAACAAAATATGGGCAACCAGAATTCAGGTGAGAGCAAGTGAAACGTCTGATTTTCCTCCCCCTCCCCTGCCCTTGTGGGAACCAGTGCTTACGGCCATGTTGCTGACTGCCCTATGTTGAACACCATCATAATCGTCATCGTCACATCATTGATATGGGAGTGCAGTACACTGAGGTAACAAAAGTCATGGGATACCTATTAATACTGAGTCGGATCTCCTTTTGCGCCGCGTATTGCAGCAACTCAATTAGTCGTTGGACGTCCTCTGCAGAAATACTGACCCATGCTGCCTCTATAGCCGTCCAATAATTGCCAAAGTATTGCCTGTGCAGGATTTTGAGCACGAACTGGCCTCTCGATTATGTCCCAGAAATGTTGAATGGGTATCACGTCGGGCGACCTGGGTAACCAAATCATTCAGTGTAATTGCCCACAATGTTCTTCAAACAGTCGCGAACAATTGTGGTCCAATGAAATGGCGTACTGACATCCAAAACAAAATTCTTCGTTGTTTGGGAACACGAATTCCGTGAATGGCTCCAAGTAGTCGAACATAGCCATTTACAACCAATTATCGGTTCAGTTGGACCAGAGGACTCGATCCATTCCATGTAAACACTGCCCACACCATTATGGTGGCGCCACCAGTTTGCACAGTGCCATGTTGACAACTTGGGTCCATGGCTTCGTGAGTCTACGCCACACTCGTACTTTACCATCAGCTGTTACCTACTGAAATCGGAACTCATCTGACCAGGCCACGGTTTTCCAGTCGTCCTAGGATCCAATCAGTATGGCCAAGCCCAGGAGAAACGCTGCGGGCAATGTCGTGCTGTTAGAAAAGGAACTCGCGTCGGTAGTCTGCTTCTATATACCCATTAACGCCAGAATTCGCGCACTGTCCTAACGGATGCATTTGCCGTACGTCCCACGTTGATTTCTGCGGTTGCTTCATGGAGTGTTGCTCGTCTGTAGAACGGCTCTGGACAAACTCCGCTGCTCTCAGTCATTAAGTGAAGACTGTCGGCCACTGCGTGGTGAGAGGTAATGCCTGAAGTGTGGTATTCTCGGCAAACCTTTGACACTGAGGATCTCAGAATATTAAATTCCTTGACCATTTCCTAAATGTAACTCCAAGTACCATTCCGCGATCAAATTCTGTTAATTCACGTCGTGGGGCTATAATCACGTCGGAAACCTTTCCACGTGAATCGCCTAAATACATATGACTGCTGCGCCAATGCACTACCCGTTTATACCTTTTGCCATCTGCATATGCGCATATCGCTATCGACTGACTTTCGTCACCTCAGTGTAGGATAGGATGTTTTGTGAGGCGGTGCGAGACGCGCCAGCGACCCAGAGGCGCCGCGCCGTCGGCTTCCTCGTCCTTCCGCGACGGGGCGGTGTGTGGTGGGCGGCGCAGCGTGCTGCGTGGGAGGCGGAAGACGGCTCGGCCCGTCTCGTGGACCCGGCAGCAGGCAGCCGGCACGCGTGGGCGGCGCGGCTCGGCCGGCGCCAGCCGGCGTGTGTGCCGCCTCTGTACACGGCCCTAGGGACCCGAGACACACGCGGGCTTCCGAGATACTCCGGCACTAGACTAGAGTGGACAGACCACTGGACTAAGTCGTGGCACTTCCTGTATTCCTGTTAGAGACAAGAAACTGAACGAGTACAGGTCCTGTGTTGAGGGTTGCATACATTACAGTTCAAGGCGCCGCTGTTAACGTCAGTGCTATATTGGCTTCCTTTCTTACCGACGTAGTTCCACGAGTAGAATGTTGTCGCTGCGGTCGCTTCCTGCTCGCCGACTTATTCCTGTTCAACTGTTCAACTGAGTGCAAATTCCTAAGAGACCAAACTGCTCAGGTCATCGGTCCCTAGACTTACACACTACTTAGACCACACTACTGGCCATTAAAATTGCTACACCACGAAGATGATGTGCTACAGACGGGAAATTTAACCGACAGGAAGAAGATACTGCGATATGCAAATGATAAGCTTTTCAGAGCATCCACACAAGGTTGGCGCCGGTGGCGACACCTACAACGTGCTGACATGACGAAAGTTTCCAACCGATTTCTCATACACGAACAGCAGTTGACCGGCGTTGCCTGGTGAAACGTTGTTGTGATGCCTCGTGTAAGGAGGAGAAATGCGTACCATCACGTTTCCGACTTTGATAAAGGTAGCCTATCGCGATTGCGGTTTATAGTATCGTGACATTGCTGCTCGCATTGGTCGAGATCCAATGACTGTTAGCAGAATATGGAATTGGTGGGTTCAGGAGGGTAATACGGAACGCCGTGCTGGATCCCAACGGCCTCGTATCACTAGCAGTCGAGATGATGGGCATCTTATCCGCATGGCTGTAACGGATCGTGCAGCCACATCAAGATCCCCGAGTCAACACATGGGGACGTTAGCAAGACAACAACCATCTACACGAACAGCTCGACGACATTTGCAGTAGCATGGACTATCAGCTCGGAGACCATGGCTGCGGTTACCCTTGACGCTGCATCACAGACAGGAGCACCTGCGATGGTGTACTCAACGACGAACCTGGATGCACGAATGGCAAAACGTCATTTTTTCGGATGATTCCAGCTTCTGTTTACAGCATCATGATGGCCGCATTCGTATTTGGCGACACTGCGATGAACGCACATTGGAAGCGTGTGTTCGTCATCGCCATACTGGCGTATCACTCTGCGTGATGGTATGGGGTGCCATTGGTTACACGTCTCGGTCACCTCTTGTTCACATTGACGGCACTTTGAACAGTGGACGTTACATTTCAGATGTGTTACGACCCGTGGCTCTACTCTTCATTCGATCCCTGCGAAATCCTACATTTCAGCAGGATAATGCTCGACCGCATGTTGCAGGTCCTGTGCTGGGCCTTTCTGGATACAGAAAATGTTCGACTGCTGCCCTGGCCAGCACATTCTCCAGATCTCTCACCAATTGAAAACGTCTGGTCAATGGCGGCCGAGCAACTGGCTCGTCGCAGTACGCCAGTCACTACTCTTGATGAACTGTGGTATCGTGTTGAAGCTGCATGGGCAGCTGTACCTGTACACGCCATCCAAGCTCTGTTTGACTCAATGCCCAGGCGTATCAAGGCCGTTATTACGGCCAGAGGTGGTTGTTCTGGGTACTGATTTCTCAGGATCTATGCACCCACATTACGTGAAAATGTAATCACATGTCAGTTCCAGTATAATATATTTGTCCAATGAATACTCGTTTATCATCTGCATTTCTTCTTGGTGTAGCAATTTTAATGGCCAGTAGTGTAACTTATGGTAAGAACAACACAAGACACACCCATGCCCGAGGGACCACTCGAACCTCCGGCGGGAGGGGCCGCGCAATCCGTGACATGGTGTCTCAAACCGCTCGGCCACTCTGCGCGGCCTATTTATTTCCTCTTTCAAAAGCCGTGACCTAGCGCGGAAAGCGAGTGCATATCTTGTCGCTGCGGTGTAGCACTGACAGGGCGAAAATGAACGACTCTCGCCATGCTGTGGCCTATAACGAAGCTGTATTTTGCGTGTCTCTGGAGGGCGTAAGACGAAAATTAAATTATGTGGTGTACACAGTTGTGAATTTGGTCCAAAAGAGGAAGAGTAAAATCTGGAAAAATTTCGATGCTGTTGTCCATGCTTCAGGTGAAAAACATACAAAGTTCGTCCGATCAACAGAAAAGATGGCTGTATTTTTCTTTAATTAATTTACAGTAGTATTCAGTTTTTTAATAACTAGACATAGGTATATGAATATGTACATACATACGTATACAGGGTGTTTGAGAAGTGGTGGCCAATAATTCACATATGGAAAGCACAGGCCAAAAGTAGCTAAATCTCTCAAATAGAGAGATATGTGGACAGGCAGAATACTACACTGCTGCCGGCAACGCCTATATAAGACAAGTGTCAGGCGCAGTTGTTAGATCGGTTACAATGGCAAGTTATCAAGATTTAAGTGAGTTTGGACGTGGTGTTATAGTCGGCGCACGAGCGATGTGACATAGCACCTCCGAGGTAACAATGAAGTGGAGATTTTCCAGTACGAAAATTTCCACGAGTGTACTGTGAATATCAGGAATCCAGTAAACCATCAAATCTCCGACATCGCTGCGGCCGGAAAAACATCCTGCAAGAACGGGATCAACGACGACTGAAGAGAATCGTTCAACGTGACAGAAATGCAAATCTTCTGCAAATTGCAGCAGATTTCAGTGCTGGGCCATCAACCAGTATCAGCGTGCGAACCATTCGACGAAACATGATCGATATGGCCTTTCGGAGCCCAAGGCCTACTAATGTATCCTTGATGACTGCACGATACAAAGCTTTATGCCTCGTCTGGGCCCGTCAACACCGACATTGGACTGTTGGTGATTGGTAACTTGTTGCCTGGTCGGACGAGTCTCGATTCAAATTGTATCGAGCGGATGGACGTGTACGGGTATGGAGACAACCTCATGAATCCATGGACTCTGCATGTCAGCAGGGGACGTTCAAGCTGGTGGAGGCTCTTTAATGGTGTGGGGTATGTGCAGTTGGAGTGATATGGGACCCCTGATACATCTAGATACGACACTGACAGGTGACGCGTACGTAAGCATCCTGTCGAATCACCTGCATTCATTCATGTCCATTGTGCATTCCGACGGACTTGTACAATTCCAGGAGGACAATGCGACGCCCCACACCTCCAGGATTGCTACAGAGTGCCTCCAGGAACACACTTCTGAATTTAAACAGTTGCGTTGGCCACCAAACTACTCCCACATAAATATTATTGAGCAAACCTCGGATGCCTTGCAACGTGCTGTTCGGAAGATATCTCCACCCCCTCGTACTCTTACCGATTTATGGACAGCCCTGTAGGATTCATGGTGTCAGTTCCCTCCAGCACTACTTCAGACATTAGTAGTATCCATGCCACATCGTGTTGCAGCACTTCTGCGTGCTCACTGGGACCCTACACGATATTAAGCAGGTGTATCAGTTTCTTTGGCTGTTCACTGTATTAGTTCGCTTTATTTCATGAATGATAAAAAGATTTTACTTTACATTATTATTTGCCACAGGATTGCTTGATAATTTTGCAACGGTCATTGACTATTAAAGCATCACTTGATGCACTAATTAATAAACTCTTCTCTTTAAGTACAATTTTCAAATTTACATGAGTACATTTCCATCTGAGACTTGAATAACACTTTAATCCTAGTCGATGATTCTGACTGCTTCAGCTGAGGTCAGTAACTAGGGCAGAGCGCTTCCATGCTCAGCTCTATATTGACATCTGTGCTAGAGCGCTGCTGTGCTGAGAGAGGGAGGGCATGTCTTCTATTAGGCTCTCCTACTCGTCGTTGCAGACTGCAGTGAAACTTCGCCATTATCTGTGTTATCGATACACATTGCCGACTGTGATGTGGCACCGCGATTTTTGGACGATGCCACACTTGCATTGAGACAGCGTATAGAAATTAATTGTCTGGTTTGTAGTTTTCCGCCATAAGCATTTTGCAGAAATAATGATACGCACGGAATCCGTCCGTTTGGAAAAAACCCAAATTATTCTTTATTTTTTTAGACAAACAATGTTTTGGTGTCTCGGTGGCATCATCAGCGAGTCTCTACAGGGACAAGAAAATAAATAATCTTGTGCGAAAATAAAATCCTATGTAAAATATGAAATAGGTACCCACTGATGGCGGAGTACAAGCTGACGTATGACGATGACTCAAGGAAAAAATACTTTTATAAAGAAAACAGAAATGGTTGGTCCCGGCCCAACGTCACTCCTGTCATTTCCATTCATATATTGTCTCTAATTTGAAACTCCTTTTTACAATTCTAATTAGTGCCTTAAAAAGCTGTGTAGTAGCACCCGTTTTAGAACACCAGGCAACAGGTCGAAACAAATGCAGAATGAAATGAATAAATGTGTGACCTCACACATTGTCATTACACGTTAACCCCAAAAACAAACATTTGACAAAAACACTCGTTTTACAGTTAAAGCCAATCACATAAAAAGCAGTATTTCTTCGATATCTTGTAGACGACATATTATGAAACCTTAGATATACGCGTAACAGGGTGTAATTTATCTCAAAAATTACATGAATGATGGTAGAAACCAATTTAAAAAACGTCTGTTTTAAAACACAGCTTAAAGATAATATTAATGTTAAAAAATATACCAAAACCGCTACATATTTTCATACACAAATAACAAAACAGCTACCTAAAGTGACACGTAATTGGCGAAAGTGTCTCCGCGACAAAAGAAGGAAACAATGCTGTGTTTTGTAATATGAATGCAATAATCTAGAATAAGCGCAGTAGTATAAGCAGCAGGTTGGTTGAATTCGAGTACTTCAAGTCTACGCACCACGGGCGATATACCGCTGTAACAGCTTAGGGAGGTCTCCAGCGGTCTATAGCTGAGGAGAACGGAATATACCATGTGTACTCTGTAACAAACTTCAACGATGCGTCACGAGAAATAGCGGAGGAGGTATGTGGCTAGAGTCACTTGTGGTAACGGTGACGCGAATAGTTCCGCTGCTCGCTTGTTAAAGGTACCAAGTTCAGGACTCAACGGTCGTTTGTGGAACAATTAAAGTGGAATTCCACCTGAAGCTCTAGAGACAAGGGGAGCCGGCAGTCTGGAAGAGATGGTGTGTCTTTTTACGACTGCTTCAGCCACGACGTTATGAGGTGATCAGCGGTGTCAATGCTGCGTTAAAATTATGCAGTAATCAAGTGCAGTGACGGTCAATTTAACATCCAAAGCATCCTCTAACCTTCGCCACATTCGACTACAAAAGGGAACCTCTCATGTCAGAGCGTGATACACATAACATCTGATTTATTTTCCCATTAGCAGCCCTAAATCGCTTCAGGCAAATGCCGGGATGGTTCCTTTGAAAGTGTACGGCCTACTTCCTTCTCTATCCTTGCCGAATCCGATGGAAACGATGACCTCGCTGTTTGGTCTCCTCCCCCAAACCAACCAACCAATCTATTACACAGGTGAATTTATGTCAAGTATTTCCGCCCAGTCGTATTTAACATGATCAGCGATGCATATTATAGAATACGACTGGAATTTCGCAAATACTGGTCACGGGATAATATGAAACTACATTCAGTGACCAAGATCATAATGGGGTCTTTTTGGCATAAGTTGTTAAGGAATTGGTCTGTGATGTTAGGTTGCTAGGCTCTGGCGACTTTTTACTGACAATCTCACTTATCAGTGGAGTCATTACGTGTGAGAGTGGGCTCCTTCTCACAAACGACTTCATTTTAGTGGAAATTACCATTTTGTCGATAACTGATAACTTATGAATGCCAATACTTGTGGAGTCGCAAAAATACTCCTGTATCTCAGGAACAATATCAAGCTATCGCCATCTCTCGATCGACTCAGAAATATACATAACTTATACACATATTTTAACAACGCGTTTCAAGAGACAATGCTCCCATCATCAGGTTGTAAAACCTATGTCATGAAATTAAACGGACTAAAAAGACAAAATAACATCACAAATAGTTGGGAAGTCCATATAGTAAAACAGAATTAAAAGTATATTGGACTGTGGGTCCTCGTCTTACATTAAAGTTGTTGACACAAGTCGATGGCCGTCCCATAGCTACCAAATATGCTGTCGCACTGTGCCGGCGTGTAAGTGCCGCACTGTGTAAGACGAGGACCCACAGTCCAATATACTTTTAATTCTGTTTTACTATATGGACTTCCCAACTATTTGTGATGGTATTTTGTCTTTTTAGTTCGTTTAATTTCATGACATAGATTTTACAACCTGATGATGGGAGCATTGTCTCTTGAAACGCGTTGTTAAAATATATGTATAAGAATCGCGGTTGAATGCTAACAGTGATAACCAGTATAACGACAACTGCTACCTCGACTCCATAATTGATTATATTAAATACATAACTTAATATTCAGATTTAAGTTCTTAATAACTTTTTCATGTCACTTTTGTAACTAAGTTCCTTTCTTACGATTGTCCTTATCATCATTCGTTGCCAGTAGGTGTGATATCTTTCGTTCGTTCGTTAATTAAAAGACTGGTTCAAATTTTGAAACGGCGGAAGCAGACCCGGCTTCCCACCGCACACCCCTCACTTGTTGGAATCAAGCAATCAACGCATCGTCGGCATTGAAGTGACAGATTGGCACGTAACTGGGTCCAGAACGTTCACAGCTGGATTAAAGAGCGTTTTGAGAAATTTAGGAGTATAATTTGGTCACCTAAGTCGTCACGTAAGCTCAGTCGAACGTCGGTAATATATGATCGAAAGATGTATTCTGTCTAAAATTACCCAGCGTCAAGGATGATGCAATGTGGATGGCTACCGAAACGCCATAATTCCATTGGCTATAATCCGTTTGACCAGAGAAGGTTCAGTCCAGTTAGGCCGCTATTATAGGACAGTTAGCAGAGACACTTGTGACGTCATTGGTAGTGCTGCTGGTTGCCACTTTTCATCTGGGAGTGGTCACTTGAGAGAGCGGCATCCTACAAAGAACTTTATCTCATGCCATTTCTATTAAAAAAGAAAATCAGACGCGTTAGGAAAACGCTAAAACATCATATGTACGTTACTTAACTGGTTGTTTGTGTTATACCCTGTTTAATAATATAAGTACAAAAGATATTACATTTTTCAGTATCTCAAAATCGTCATTTCACGAATTGCAGGGTACATAGAAGAAGATATATAGAGAATCGACACATAACTAAACAAGTGTTTTCTGGAAAAGAAAAACTGTTCCTTATACTGACACAATGCAACCCACAATCATTACTTAACTCCTTATAAATATATTAATGACAGATAATAACAGTAACAGTATATGACTTAGGTAAAAGCAAACAACCAAGTAACAGCTTTGACATATGTGTTTATGATGCAAAGAACAGTTCACTTTTACACACTGAAGCGCCAAGGAAACTGGTATCGGCATGCGTATTCAAATACGGAGATGTGTAAACACGCAAAATACGACGCTGGGGTTCGCAACGCCTATAGAAGACAAGTGACTGGCGTAGTTGTTAGATCGGTTACTGCTGCTAGAATGGCAAGTTATCAAGATTTCATTGAGTTTGGACGTGGTGTTATAGTCGGCGCACGACCAATGGGACATAGCACCTCCGAGGTAGCAATGAAGTGGGGATTTTCCCGTACGACCATTTCCACGAGTGTACTGTGAATATCAGGAATCCAGTAAACCATCAAATCTCCGACATCGCTGCGGCCGGAAAAAGATCCTGCAAGAAAAGGATCAACGACTATTTAACAGAATCGTTCAACGTGACAGAAGTGCAGCCCTTCCGCAACTTTTTGAAGATTTCAATCAAGTGTCAGCGTGCGAGCCATTCAATGAACCATGATCGATGTGGGCTTTGTTACGTGTATACAATACAAGTGGAATCATACGCAGATTTACCAAAGTCCTCATTAGCTAGTTCAAACATATGGTAGGTACGGTAGGCAATTACATCTCTATCATTAAAACTTTCAAGTCCAGGTACACTAGAAACTCCACTACCACCTCTCACTATGGCGACAGTAAACCATCCATTTCCATGTGAGAATGTATCGTTAATATCCAAGCTAAAATTAAGTGAACATTCAAGAAATACAGCAGGTCCATCGACGAGAGCGTGGGCTGCAACACTCTTCACTGGAATGCGATTCTTCTTGTCCTCAGCTGTTGTAGTAAGTTCTATGTTCTCTATATTTTTGTAAACTGTTGTGTGACGACGACGTCGATATCTCCTGTAGGGCATGTGAGAATGTATCGTTAATCCAAGCTAAAATTAAGTGAACATCCAAGAAATACAGCAGGTCCATCGACGAGAGCGTGGGCTGCAACACTCTTCACTGGAATGCGATTCTTCTTGTCCCCAGCTGTTGTAGTAAGTTCAATGTTCTCTATATTTTTGTAAACTGTTGGGCGACGACGACGTCGATATCTCCAGGAGGCTGCAACACTCTTCACTGGAATGCGATTCTTCTTGTCCCCAGCTGTTGTAGTAAGTTCTATGTTCTCTATATTTTTGTAAACTGTTGGGCGACGACGACGTCGATATCTCCAGGAGATCGACGTCGTCGTCGCACAACGGTTTACAAAAATAGAGAAACATAGAACTTACTACAACAGCTGGGGACAAGAAGAATCGCATTCCAGTGAAGAGTGTTGCAGCCCACGCTCTCGTCGATGGACCTGCTGTATTTCTTGGATGTTCACTTAATTTTAGCTTGGATATTAACGATACATTCTCACATGGAAATGGATGGTTTACTGTCGCCATAGTGAGAGGTGGTAGTGGAGTTTCTAGTGTACCTGGACTTGAAAGTTTCAATGATAGAGATGTAATTGCCTACCGTACCTACCATATGTTTGAACTAGCTAATAAGGACTTTGGTAAATCTGCGTATGATTCCACTTCTCCACTTGTATTGTATACACGTAACAAAAGAAAACTCAATCCTAATGAATCTGCATTTATTTGGATAAAAGGAAAGCCTTACGCCTCTCCTGGGCTCGTCCACACCGACATTGGACTGTTGATGACTGGAAACATGTTGCCTGGTCGGACGAGTCTCGTTTCATGTTGTATCGAGCGGATGGACGTGTACGGGTATGGAGACAACACACGTCTAGAATTGGTATATAGTGGTTCAAGGACACACTTCTGAGTTTAAACACTAGCGCTGGCCACCAAACTCTCCAGAATGAACATTATTGAGCATATCTGGGACGCGTTGCAACGTGCTGTCCAGAGGAGATCACCCCCTCTTACTCTTATGGATTTATGGACAGCACTGAAGGATTCATAGCGTCAGTTCCCTCCAGCACTACTTCAGACATTAGTCGAGTCTATGCCACGATATTAGGCAGGTGTACCAGTTTCTTTGGCTCTTCAGTGTATGTTAAATGGCACAATATCATTTTGTATTTCCACACTTATTTCCAAAAGTTAATGCTATTTCCATGCATTGCAACAATTACCCCGTGTAGTACTAAGTACGCTATTAGAGGATAGTGAGATGAAGAGCCCGTGCTACAGTGTCGCATCGTTTGCCCGTGCACCCGAATATGGCGATTAGTGGCGCTACCAATCGCTCTCTGCTATGTATGTCCCACTTACTGCAATGCCCTGTTGCGCTAGTTGCCTTCTGCTAGTAGCGGTCTTAAGACCGTTTTACACGAGCGACTTTCTGGTCAAAATTCACTACTCGAAATGCGTGCACCTTCCGTGTAAATCAGCAACCAACCACGAAGCGATTGTGTCTACGACGTCAGTGATCTATAGATCGTGTCGACTGTGGCGTTCTAAATTTCCGAGTATGCTGCACACTGTGCATGCGCAGAGACAAGTTACTACGGCGGCGTCTGCTAACATTGGAAGTTATAATATATAGTGGTCGAGCTCACCCGCGTTATAGAAGTGGATTTTATGTTTTCGTATCTTCTTAATCTTTGTAACGCTGTTTATTTTGTTTTCGTAGCCCACTGAACACTTACACAAGGTCCTGATATTTTTTCCCTGCCTACTGTTGTTGTTCTACAAGAGAGACGAAATATGTGAAAGCAAAAGGCTGAGTTTTACAGAGAAAAAAGCCTATACTATGCATAAATAAGAACATCAACAGATAAACGTGTTTTACTGAAAATTATTTTAGCAGTGAAAATGTCGGAATTATTGAACGAGAAAAATAAGTTTCGTTATTATGCATCACTTCGCAAGAAAACAAGAAACAAAGGATAAAGCAAAAACGCGCTTTTTACTGCGTTTTACATATTGCCTGACGTGTTTGCAAGTATATATTTTCTCGGGCAAATAAATGTATATGCTCTGAAATATTTGGATGATACTTATCCTGTTCTTTCAGTTCTCAAGAGTGAAGAGAATTTGCCACACGACCTCCGCCAAGAACTTCCATTACGAATTCTGCTTTGGTCATTAACCACCGTATTGTCATTCAAAATATCCACGGGTGTACTGCCGGTCTACAGTGTCCAACGGGCACTTAGACCGGCAGTACACCCGTGGATATTTTGATTATCAAATACGCCGGGAGAAACTCAAGAATCACATGTATTGTCATTGTTTGTTGCTACATTTGGTTACTATATTTCTATTTTCCGTGAAAAGAATAGTCGCTCATAACCTCACTTTCACTGTTTAGATGCGAAACTGCACAACAGATAGCTCTCACAATATCGGCAATGCTAACACTGACATATAAACGGAAATGACCACTCAGTCAAGACTCAGTACGGGAAAAAAACGCCAGGGGCGCTGCAGTAGACGCACTTGTCACGAGTAGCCAGTTGAGACAAGGAATTCGATCGTATATAGTTTTCGCGCGTCTGATACCGCCAATCAGGTAACACTTTTGTTTACGTTGCTATGGCAGCGCTGCATTTGTAGGCGACTACAGGCGAGCCTTTTGCACTCCATGGTTGGAAGCTGGCAACATCGCTACCTGGTGTCAGTGATCCTCTCTCCCACATGGATTACACACAACACATCAAACTACTGCAATTCGAAAAAAAAAAAAAAAAATATGATAATTGCAGTATCTGAGTTTTATCATTGCGCGTGACAGAGTCGGCACGAAGTGTCTGCCACTGGAGACAGTTTTTACATTTCCGTGGGTCGGAAGTCGGGGAAGATTTTCATATAAAAGCCGTGCAGGTTGTTTTATAAGTAAGGAAAAGGTTACAGGTAGGCAATACACCAGTCATAAACCTGTAACGACGGCGTTTTGCACATGATTCACGGCGCCTTCGAAATTTAGGGGACTTGTCGCCTAATAAGACGTATTCTCGGCCCCTGCACCACACAGCCGGTCGAACAGGTACCAGTAGTAGCAGCGTCGGAGGCGGCGCCCTTAAAGAGCGAACGACGCGCCGAGCCGCCGGGTAGCGACCGGGCCCATCAGTCAGCCACTGAGTCAGCTTCGCACTCAGCTGGTCGTTCCCACGTCCTGCAAGGCCGCCGCTTCCTTTGTTCCACACTTGCTGGTCAGACTGCCGCGGCTTCCTTTGTCACATGCCTGGCTCCGACGGAATGCTAAAAGAATCTCGTAATTCTTGTTCCCTCCTCTTCACTGCGAGTCCCGCGAGAAGTATTCTACCAAGGAAACTGTGAAGGCTACAGTTCATAGGCACGTCCTATCGTCTTTTTATTAATGATCTATAGCACCATTGCCCGGAGTGTTGGAATCTTGCTAGGAGTCGGAAACGCTGCCGAGATTCCAGAAGATGAACTACAGTGCTCCACTAGAGGACATCGGTATATTTCAGGTAGAAGGAGGAAAGTCTGGAGGTCAATGGCCTATCGGTGTCCATGTTTCCATAGATGACGCAATAGGGAGAAATCTAGTATTGGTTGGTTGGTTGTTTGGGGGAGGAGACCAGACAGCGTGGTCATCGGTCTCATCGGATTAGGGAAGGATGAGGAAGGAAGTCGGCCGTGCCCTTTCAGAGGAACCATCCCGGCATTTGCCTGGAGTGATTTAGGGAAATCACGGAAAACCTAAATCAGGATGGCCGGACGCGGGATTGAACCGTCGTCCTCCCGAATGCGAGTCCAGTGTCTAACCACTGCGCCGCCTCGCTCGGTGAAATCTAGTGTGATCTTATAGTATGAACACTTACCTTCAAAGTTTGAAAAATTGCACGTTGTGGTAAATAGCATACGATTTCTGGGCCACATAACCCGAAAATAAAACTCAATATTCAACGGCCGACTCTAATTTTTGAAATAATGATATTTAGTGTGGGTATGGAGAAGATTAAAAAAAGATGAAACAATAATAAATATGACTATTTTTTAAGAACATCATATTCGCCGTTGAGTGCAGAAACTATTTCCCAATTGCAGTTTTGGCCTTTGGGCCGTTATAATATGGTGTCGCGAAAGATTTTGCTTCAACTCATGCCAGACTTTAAAATCCTCCAACGCGAAAAAATTTTTTCGCGCTAGCGGCCTCAGTTCACATGTGAATAGTGTGTTACAACATTGGTTTATAGCCGGCTACCTTGATTATGGAAGCATCGACATTACGAGCACGAACAGTATGACCACGTTCGAAGTCTTAGTTCCGACATAATGCACTCATAACTACAGAGAAGACTGTTCTGACCGCGATTGACGCATTCAACGTATTGAGGACACTGCACAGGTGCCGTTCGTGGTCAAATACTAGTACAACAGCGCAACCTGCAGTCTCAGCTAGGATCAGCATTTATGTTCAAGCATGCATTTCTGACGGTGTATCAATGTTTTTGTCCCAACTCCTGTACAGCAATCATTTTTCTCTCGCTCAGTACTAGCAATGGAATCGCTACCATTTGTTGTACGTGGTACCATACGCCAACCGCTGTTCTGTGGGTTGCAGAATATACAGGAAGGAGTGGAGCTGCAAAACGACTCCAGTGTGGCCATCTGCTCTAGGTTTCTTGGTTGAGGATCCATGTGCGTACATGTAGAGGCTCCTATTTCTGGTGGAATAATTCTTGTAGGAGTTTTATTAAAGTTGGGTGGTTATGGTGTTTTCCGTGTGATAAAGGTTATTTCTTATTTGGGAGTAAAGTTTAATTATCTTTAGGATTGTCTGGTGGTGTTCTTGTTAGATTTATTTGTTTTCAGATGGCTCTAAGCACTATGGGACTTAACATCTGAGGTCATCAGTCCCCTAGACTTAGATCTACTTAAACCTAACTAACCGAAGGACTTCACACACAACCATGCCCGAGGCAGGATTCGAACCTGCGACCGTAGGAGCAGCGCGGTTCCGGGCTGAAGCGCCTAGAACCGCTCGGCCACAGCGGCCGGCTATTTGTTTTCGTCAGGTCGATTTAAAGTCTTTGGTCGCCTATTTTTCTGTTGCGGATATGAGAATGGTTATTGGTGGTTTAGTTACTATGAATTGATGAGGCCGATCAAGGCGGTCCCACATATTCTCGACTGAGTTTAAATCCGGGGTGACTGGTGGCCAGGGGACTACGGTAAAATCGTCCTGGTGTTCTTCCAACCATTCACGTACACTCCGACCATTGTGGCATTTTGCACTGTCCTGCTGGTAGGCGACGTCATGTCGAGAAAGGAAAAAAAAAACTGCATGTATGGATGGACACGGTGCGAAGGATAGGTGTATTCTAGTGATGATCCGTTGTGCCGTCCAGAACAAGAAGATCACCTAGGGAATGCCAGGAAAACGTTCCCCAGACCATAAGGCTTTGTCTTCTGGCCTGGACCCATCCGACGATTGTTCAAATGGTTCAAATGGCTCTGAGAACTATGGGACTTAACATCTGAGGTCATCAGGCCCCTAGAACTTAGAACTACTTAAACCTAACTAACCTAAGGACATCACACACAACCATGCCCGAGGCACGATTCGAACCTGCGACCGTAGGAGCAGCGCGGTTCCGGACTGAAGCGCCTAGAACGGCTCGGCCACAGCGGCCGGCTATTTGTTTTCGCCAGGTGGATTTAAAGTCTTTGATCGTCTATTCTTCTGACGCGCTTATGAGAATGGTTATTGGTGGTTTACTGACTATGAATTGATGAGGCCGATGAAGGCGGTCCCACATATTCTCGACTGGGTTTAAATCCGGGGAGATGGGTGGACAGGAGACTACGGTAAAATAGTCCTGGTGATTTTCGAACCATGTACGTACATTCCCACCCATGTAGGTTGGTAGGCGACATCATGCCGAGGGAAAACGGTCGCTGATAACCTCGATGTTGTGCGCCCTAAAACACTAATCATCATCATCATCGTCCGAAGGAAAAAAAAAACTGCATGTAGGGATGGACATGGTCCCAAGGATAGATGCATGCTAGGTTGATCCGTTGTGCCGTCCAGAATAACGAGATCACCTAAGAAATGCCACGAAAATATTCCCCACACCATAAGGCTTTGTCTTCTGGCCTGGACCCATCCGACGATTGTTGCAGGGCCGTACACGCCAACTGGTATCTGCCCCACAGAACAGAAAACGTGGTACATCTGAAAAGGCCACCTGTCGCTCCTCAGTGGACGTCCAGTTGCCATATTGGGGTGCAAATTCCAGTTTTCACCGCCTTTGAACAGCTGTCAGGATGAGTGCATGAACCAGGTGCCTGTTGCAGAGGGCCATATGCAGCAATGTTCGCTGAAAGGTTGTTGAGGAGACACTGTATATGGTACCTTGGTTCATCTGGACGGTGAGTTGCTCAACAGTTGCACATCTATTCACCTGTGCGCATCTCTGCACCGGTCGTTCATTCGTTCAAATGGTTCAAATGGCTCTGAGCACTATGCGACTTAACTTCTGAGGTCATCAGTCGCCTAGAACTTAGAACTAATTAAACCTAACTGACCTAAGGACATCACACACATCCCTGCCAGAGGCAGGATTCGAACCTGAGACCGTAGCGGCCGCTCGGTTCGAGACTGTAGCGCCTAGAACCGCACGGCCACTCCGGCCGGCCGTTCATTCGTCATCTACGACCCGTGATGCAGCGTAGTTGCTGAGGCGCCCGTTTTGGATGGCACCATTTTGCCACGCACGGTATAGTTGAACAGCGGTGCAACGTGAACAGTTTAGAAACATGGTCGTTTCGGAAATGCTTCCACCCTTGGCCCGAAATCCAGTGGTCATGCCCTTGTGGAAGTCAGACAAATCGCTCCGTTTCCGCATTACGACAACGACTGCACTGTTTTCCGCGTCCTCCTCCGCTGCTAGTGCTGCAACCTGCCTCTTGCTAGTGGTTATTGCAAGTTGACGCCGAAGACAGGCGGTGGTCCCACTGACGTGACTGGACCGTGTAATTCGACAAGTGCGCGTGGAAGAGGTGGCGAATTGGTGATGGCGGAAGTGTCAGAGAGCAGCCACGCGGGGAGAGCTGGAGCGAGTTGGTGGACGGTCCCAGGGAGTGGCGGCGGCGGCGGCGGCCGCGTGTCTGGCAAGGCCAGCGGCCGCGACCTCTCGCGTGGGCCCCGCCTCCGCTCCAGACAGCCAGCGCGACCGCGCCTCGCCTTGCCTCGCCGCGGCTCACCTGACATTTCGGAGCCGGCAGCCGGCGCTGCAGACGCTGCTGCAGCAGCTGTGTGAGCGAAACAGCCAGCGCTGCCCGCCGGCTGACCCGTCTCGTCCAGGTTGACTACGTAGTTGTACACTCCTCAACGCTTGCTAATGTACACGATCCATTCACATTCATGTAATCACTGCCTATGTTCGAGTCTACATCTGCATCTACATACATACTTCGCCATCCACCATATGGTGCGTGGCGGAGGGTACCTCGTACCACAACTAGCATATTCTCTCCCTGTTCCACTCCCAAATAGAACGAAGAAAAAATGACTGCCTATATGTCTCTGTACGAGCCCTAATCTCTCTTATCTTTGTGGTCCTTCCGCGAAATATAAGTTGGCGGCAGTAAAATTGTACTGCAGTCAGCCTCAAATGATGGTTCTCTAAATTTCCTCAGTAGCGATTCACGAAAAGAACGCCTCCTTTCCTCTAGAGACTCCCACCCGAGTTCCTGAAGCATTTCCGTAACACTCGCGTGATGATCAAACCTACCAGTAACAAATCTAGCAGCCCGCCGCTGAACTGCTTCTATGTCCTCCCTCAATCCGACCTGATAGGGATCCCAAACCCTCGAGCAGTGCTCAAGAATAGGTCGTATTAGTGTTTTATAAGCTGTCAATGTGTAATAACCACTCACACACGGCACGTGGCGGCACTAACAGTGGATGGTATATAAAACATTTCGGGAAGTTGCGGAAAACAGTGCAGTCGTTAACGTAATGTCGAAACTTAGCGATTTATCTGACGTCCACAAGAAAAGGATCATTGGCTTCTGGGCCAAGGCTGCAAGCATTTTCGAAACGATCAATTTTCTAAACCGTTCTCCGACGCTCTCGAAAATCGGCGCTAAGGCAGTTGTGGTGCACTGCGGGCTATAGGTGACAGGCCTAAACGACAGCTGCGGAGACCAATACGGGCGAACAGTCGTGCAACTGTTGAGCAACCGACCGCCTAGTTACGGGTGTCCAACACTTTGGCCGTGCGGTTCTAGGCGCTTCAGCCTGGAACCGAGCGACCGGTACGGTCGCAAGTTCGAATCCTGCCTCGGACATGGGTGTGTGTGATGTCCTTAGGTTAGTTAGGTTTAAGTAGTTCTAGGTTCTAGGGGACTGGTGACCTCAGATGTTAAGTCCTATAGTGCTCAGAGCCATTTGAACAATTTCTCCAACATTTCACCTTATCTGAGCCACACTCGCAGAAGACGAGTGTTTTGGGCCGCATACAACATACTTAACACTAACAACAACAGTCAAAACAGACAGACAGAGAGAGAGAGAATGGTTCAAATGGCTCTGAGCACTATGGGACTTAACATCGGAGGTCATCTGTCCCCTAGAACTTAGAACTACTTAAACCTAACTAACCCAAGGACATCACACACATCCATGCCCGAGGCAGGATTCGAACCTGCGACCGTAGCGGTCGCGCGGTTCCGGTTGAAGCGCCTAGAACCAATCGGCCACATCAGCCGTCAGAGAGAGAGAGAGAGAGAGAGAGAGAGAGAGAGAGAGAGAGAGACTCTCGAAGACGTATATTATAATTTATTAATAAATGATTAAATCAAGACCTTACGCTGCCAATAGGCGTTGACATACAACTGGGGCAGTTGAAAATGTGTGCCTCGATCGGAACTCGAACCCGGGTTCACCTGCTTAGTGGCAGACGCTCTAGCCGTCTGAGCCACCAAGGGAAGAGAGGATAGTGCGACTGCAGGGACTTACCTCTTGCATGTTCCCTGTGAGACCCACATTCCCAACTTAATGTCCACACACTACATTCGTAGTGCCTCTGCCCATTACACTCACTGCTTGCGGCAGACAATCTTACCTAGTCCTGTAAGAGTTCGCGCAATAAGTGTGCATCCTCACAGAAGAAGAAGGTCAATGGCCGGTTAGCCTTAACTATATGAAGATGCTATCTGTTCTTTCGGATGATTGTCTGCCACGAGTAATGAGTGTAATGGGCAGCGGTCCTACGAATGTAGTGTGTGGACATTTAAGTTGAGAATGTGGGTCTCACGGGGAGCGTGCAAGAAATGAGTCCCTGCAGTCGCACTATCCTCTGTTCCCTCGGTGGCTCAGATGGATAGAGCGTCTGCCACGTAAACAGGAGATCCCGGGTTGGAGTCCCGGTCGGGGCACACATTTTCAACTGTCCCTGTTGATGTATATCAACGCCTGTCGGCAGCGTACGGTCTTGATTTAATTATCATTTCATTGTAGTGCGCTGCATGGTCACCGATGGAATCTGTTCTTTCGGACATGTCCGACTGAACAGATACCATCTTCATACATTTAGTCTTTATTCTAAAAAAGCAATACGGAATTAGATATTTTATTTCTCACATAACAGCAGGATAACAGACCAATGCTCCTGTCGGACTGGCCAGTTATTAGAACGAGTGTAGCAAGGATGACAGTGTTAAGAGCAGGATGAACCAGTGGTATAATACCATCATGTGGCAGGAGTTTGAAATCGAAAATATTCTGTTTATCATAACTTTCCATAAACGGAATATACACTCCTGGAAATGGAAAAAAGAACACATTGACACCGGTGTGTCAGACCCACCATACTTGCTCCGGACACTGCGAGAGGGCTGTACAAGCAATGATCACACGCACGGCACAGCGGATACACCAGGAACCGCGGTGTTGGCCGTCGAATGGCGCTTGCTGCGCAGCATTTGTGCACCGCCGCCGTCAGTGTCAGCCAGTTTGCCGTGGCATACGGAGCTCCATCGCAGTCTTTAACACTGGTAGCATGCCGCGACAGCGTGGACGTGAACCGTATGTGCAGTTGACGGACTTTGAGCGAGGGCGTATAGTGGGCATGCGGGAGGCCGGGTGGACGTACCGCCGAATTGCTCAACACGTGGGGCGCGAGGTCTCCACAGTACATCGATGTTGTCGCCAGTGGTCGGCGAAAGGTGCACGTGCCCGTCGACCTGGGACCGGACCGCATCGTTCTACCATTCCTAGACCGGCAAGGGAACTTGCTGTTCCAACAGGACAATGCACGTCCGCATGTATCCCGTGCCACCCAACGTGCTCTAGAAGGTGTAAGTCAACTACCCTGGCCAGCAAGATCTCCGGATCTGTCCCCCATTGAGCATGTTTGGGACTGGATGAAGCGTCGTCTCACGCGGTCTGCACGTCCAGCACGAACGCTGGTCCAACTGAGGCGCCAGGTGGAAATGGCATGGCAAGCCGTTCCACAGGACTACATCCAGCATCTCTACGATCGTCTCCATGGGAGAATAGCAGCGTGCATTGCTGCGAAAGGTGGATATACACTGTACTAGTGCCGACATTGTGCATGCTCTGTTGCCTGTGTCTATGTGCCTGTGGTTCTGTCAGTGTGATCATGTGATGTATCTGACCCCAGGAATGTGTCAATAAAGTTTCCCCTTCCTGGGACAATGAATTCACGGTGTTCTTATTTCAATTTCCAGGAGTGTATATATATGAGGACTATTCGGATAGTAAGGAACCATAGGTGGCGAAATGGAAACCACAGTGAAAATCAAAACTGTTTTATTTGCAGCAGTTAGCTACAGCTTCAAGCTACTTATCTCCATAGTCGCCAAACCGACTTACACGTTTGTCTTAGCGTAGTACCAACTTTCCAACACCCTCGTTATAGAAGGAAGCCGCCAGTGCTTTCCGCCAATTCTCTATGCTGGCCTACAGCTCGTTGTGTGTGCTAAAATGTTGTCTTCATAGCCAGCGGTGCATGTGAGCAGAGATGAAACTCAGAGGAAGACAATTACGGGCTGTATTGTGGGTAATCAAACATTCCCAATTGAAAACGAAGCAGGAGCATCTTCATTGCCCCTGCACAGTGCGGCTGAGAATTGTCTTGAAGAAGAAAACGCATGACAGATATGTATTGTTGGCTGCATAGCTTCAGGGGAAATTTCTTATCAGGCCCTCGTACTTGGCGGGAGCCACTATTGTTCTAGGTATCTTTATGTGCTCCCCGTGTGCTCAGAATTAAAAAGAACGACGTAACGCGATCGACGGACTTACTAGCGATACTGCACAACACACCAGTCCAAAACTTCATTGGATTTTCACTGTGGTTTCCATTTCGCGAGCGATCGTGTGTGTGTCAAAGAAGCTTAAATCTTGGACCGTATTCATACTTGCTTTGGTCTTAAGGGCCGCAGTTGGACACCTCTGACCTTGATGAATCAAGGGACTACCAACAGTGTCTCCTGAACTACCGATCAGCGAACGTTGGTGCGTACGGGCCTCGCAGCAGGCACCTGGTTCATACACCCACACTGACTGCTGTTAACCTAGCGCAGCTGGCCGAGACGCTGGAGTCGTCACGGCTCCACATTCATGTCGGTAGGTCTCAGAACCTCACTGACACTCTTCCTGCGCGTTTCGCACCGGTCGTCACTGCAAAAGGTGGCAATTCAGATTTCTGACAGATGGTCATATTAGTGTGACTGGTCAGTGTATGTATGTATGTATGTGTGTACGTACGTACGAGGGCAGTTCAATAAGTAATGCAACACATTTTTTTTCTCGGCCAATTTTGGTTGAAAAAACCGGAAATTTCTTGTGGAATATTTTCAAACATTCCCGCTTCGTCTCGTATAGTTTCATTGACTTCCGACAGGTGGCAGCGCTGTACGGAGCTGTTAAAATGGCGTCTGTAACGGATGTGCGTTGCAAACAACGGGCAGTGATCGAGTTTCTTTTGGCGGAAAACCAGGGCATCTCAGATATTCATAGGCGCTTGCAGAATGTCTACGGTGATCTGGCAGGGGACAAAAGCACGGTGAGTCGTTGGGCAAAGCGTGTGTCATCATCGCCGCAAGGTCAAGCAAGACTGTCTGATCTCCCGCGGGCGGGCCGGCCGTGCACAGCTGTGACTCCTGCAATGGCGGAGCGTGCGAACACACTCGTTCGAGATGGTCGACGGATCACCATCAAACAACTCAGTGCTCAACTTGACATCTCTGTTGGTAGTGCTGTCACAATTGTTCACCAGTTGGGATATTCAAAGGTTTGTTCCCGCTGGGTCCCTCGTTGTCTAACCGAACACCATAAAGAGCAAAGGAGAACCATCTGTGCGGAATTGCTTGCTCGTCATGTGGCTGAGGGTGACAATTTCTTGTCAAAGATTGTTACAGGCGATGAAACATGGGTTCATCACTTCGAACCTGAAACAAAACGGCAATCAATGGAGTGGCGCCGCACCCACTCCCCTACCAAGAAAAAGTTTAAAGCCATACCCTCAGCCGGTAAAGTCATGGTTACAGTCTTCTGGGACGCTGAAGGGGCTATTCTGTTCGATGTCCTTCCCCATGGTCAAACGATCAACTGTGAAGTGTATTGTGCTACTCTTCAGAAATTGAAGAAACGACTTTAGCGTGTTCGTAGGCACAAAAATCTGAACGAACTTCTCCTTCTTCATGACAACGCAAGACCTCACACAAGTCTTCGCACCCGAGAGGAGCTCACAAAACTTCAGTGGACTGTTCTTCCTCATGCACCCTACAGCCCCGATCTCGCACCGTCGGATTTCCATATGTTTGGCCCAATGAAGGACGCAATCCGTGGGAGGCACTACGCGGATGATGAAGAAGTTATTGATGCAGTACGACGTTGGCTCCGACATCGACCAGTGGAATGGTACCGTGCAGGCATACAGGCCCTCATTTCAAGGTGGCGAAAGACCGTAGCATTGAATGGAGATTACGTTGAAAAATAGTGTTGTGTAGCTAAAATATTGGGGAATAACCTGGTGTATTTCAATGCTGAATAAAACAACCCCTGTTTCAGAAAAAAAATGTGTTGCATTACTTATTGAACTGCCCTCGTACATCCATCGATTGCAACCAAACTTGTTACACATATCAGTTACTAACTGTAAAGAAGCCCTGTGGAGGTAAGAACCACGTACCTCCCACAGTTTTACCTGAAAGTGAAAGGTAGGTGACATAGTATCACAGCTTACAGGCGTCTGGAGCAATTTGAATCAAACTTTGTACGTAGATAAATCATTATTTCTATTAACTGCATAAAAACTGTGTAAGAATAACATGTCCCTATCATCCCTTGGGATAGGAGCGGGGGCGGGGCCGAGAAGGCCAGTTCTTACAACAAATTTTCAGACAGCTTGGTGAGAAGCCGTGAAATATGAAAGGCGGCATATACATTTCTTGTAAGACCTTTCCAGGTCTAACCAGTGACCAAAACTGTGTTAGTGACATGTAATATACAATTCGCAACACAAGTAATGGATTACTTTTCGAAACCCCGTAACTGTCTCTCATTGCGATGTATAAGATTGAACTTTGGCTCAAAGTTGCCTACAACATTCCACTGTAGTGATGTAAAACCGTTGCGCACTACGACTTCACCCCCGGGCTCGACAACGCTTGAAACAGCAAGATGTCGACACATGTGGAGAAAAGCCCACAGCTCAGAAGTTCATGTGATATGTAAGGTGTGTTAATGAGGCCACGTTGCCACTTAATTTCACCACGCCACGATGGACGTATCACACGATGGGAAGGTCGTCACGTCTCGTCTTACCCAAATTTCATCCCCTCTTTTGACGTTTCTGCGAAGGAGGTCAGAACCGAAACACTCAGCGTTGAAATCACGCACTTTTCTTATTATGGGTGGCCGATAAAAGCATTTCAGACACTCCGCCGCCATAACCGACACGAAAAGGCGTCAGGAGCTGGCATAAAGGGCGCCAATGAAACCGCCCCTTCCTTTGGGGCGTTGATGCTCACAAATTTTTCAGTCAAAAACAGTTCGCAGTGCGATGAGCAACAGGATGACATTCTTGGCAAAGTTCGACACTCCTGCCACCTCCCAAGCGTTTCAACCATAGTCTAAGAACATCGCGTGGCTGCAGGCTCATTGAACGTGATCTGACGCCTTTGGCGCGTCGTGTGACAGCAATTTTTGCGACGGTATATACGGCGGAAACACTAGGGACCGTCCAAAACCACTGGACGAAACTTGAAAGCAATCCGAAGCAGTAAAGGGTGTTTATGCTTTTTCAGCCCTTCTGTTTCGAGCCCTCCTATGGCTTTATTAATCAGGAACAATGGTTCAACATGGCCTTTTTCCACATGATGGAACCTTGATGTCTGAAGCCTCTCTAAGACCGAGGATGACGTCACACGGCGCCAGACTTTTGTTCCATTACAGACGAAGGTTGTAGACACCTTTGAGCCAAATTTTAAACTTGCGCGTCGCAACGGGAGATAATTACGGGTTTTCAAAAAAGTGATCCTTTAATTTTGTTGCGCAGTGTAAATACTGATGTTTGCCTGGTGAAATTAATGTTAAACCAATTATGCTTTATACTCCAGAAACCAAAATGTTACAACGAATTTTGGACCAGTGCTAGAAAATGGAGCATACAGACAAACTAGGAGGAGATTTAAATAAAGCATATACAATAGTTGACTGTATACACAGGTACGTCTTCCATATAATCAAAGAACGACAGATGTGAATGGAGTTCGCAGACCCAGTCATACGAAAAGAGAACCATGTGCTGTGTTGTTGGGACGTCACGTACTCAATAGACAGAACCGGGCACCCCACGCGTACGTGATCTACATCATAACTCGTCCATTTCGTATTCAAATGAACGGGTGTGGGCAGAGCGAGCGCTGCGCCAAGCTCACGCCGCATGCGGTGGTCTCCGTTCTCCGGTCGTAGCACCCTGCCGGCTCTGGTTCACAACTTCCCGATCGTCGAGCGTAAGCGAATTAGAGCCTGGTTACACTTGTTCTGTTCATCCCAAATCCAGCCCAATATGAGAAATAGCCTCCATGTAGAGCTAAAATATTTGGCAAAGTCCAGATGCAGTGTAACGCTTAATACAGCCGTGTAGAGAGCAGGGTGCAGGTTGATTCAAATGGCTCTGAGCACTATGGGACTTAACGTCTGAGGTCATCAGCCCCCTAGAACTTAGAACTACTTAAACCTAACTGACCTAAGGACATCACATACATCCATGCCCGAGGCAGGAATCGAACCTGAGACCGTAGCGGTCGCGCGGTTCCAGACTGTAGCGCCTAGAACCGTTCGGCCACTCCGGCCGGCCCCGGGTGCAGGTCCAAATGATAACAAATTATGTAATATCATGACGCTATAATTTTACTAAATTAAACTAAACTCCGTCCGAACAGGCCCTGAAGGCCCAAAGGGTACCGACCGACCGCCGTGTCATCCTCAGCCCACAAGCGGCACTGGATGCGGATATGGAGAAGCATCTACATCTACATTTATACTCCGCAAGCCACCCAACGGTGTGTGGCGGAGGGCACTTTACGTGCCACGGTCATTACCACCCTTTCCTGTTCCACTCGCGTATGGTTCGCGGGAAGAACGACTGCCGGAAAGCCTCCGTGCGCGCTCGAATCTTTCTAATTTCATGTTCGTGATCTCCTCGGGAGGTATAAGTAGGGGGAAGCAATATATTCGATATTTCATCCAGAAACGCACCCTCTCGACACCTGGCGAGCAAGCTACACCGCGATGCAGAGCCCCTCTCTTGCAGATTCTGTCACTTGAGTTTGTTAAACATCTCCGTAACGCTATCACGGTTACCAAATAACCCTGTGACGAAACGCGCCGCTCTTCTTTGGATCTTCTCTATCTCCTCCGTCAACCCGATCTGGTACGGATCCCACACTGATGAGCAATACTCAAGTATAGGTCGAACGAGTGTTTTGTAAGCCACCTCCTTTGTTGATGGACTACATTTTCTAAGGACTCTCCCAATGAATCTTAACCTGGTACCCGCCTTACCAACAATTAATTTTATATGATCATTCCACTTCAAATCGTTCCGCACGCATACTCCCAGATATTTTACAGAAGTAACTGCTACCAGTGTTTGTTCTGCTATCATATAATCATACAATAAAGGATCCTTCTTTCTATGTATTCGCAATACATTACATTTGTCTATGTTAAGGGTCAGTTGCCACTCTCTGCACCAAGTGCCTATCCGCTGCAGATCTTCCTGCATTTCGCTACAATTTTCTAATGCTGCAACTTCTCTGTATACTACAGCATCATCCGCGAAAAGCCGCATGGAACTTCCGACACTATCTACTAGGTCATTTATATATATTGTGAAAAGCAATGGTCCCATAACACTCCCCTGTGGCACGCCAGAGGTTACTTTAACGTCTGTAGACGTCTCTCCATTGATAACAACATGCTGTGTTCTGTTTGCTAAAAACTCTTCGATCCAGCCACACAGCTGGTCTGATATTCCGTAGGCTCTTACTTTGTTTATCAGGCGACAATGCGGAACTGTATCGAACGCCTTCCGGAAGTCAAGAAAAATAGCATCTACCTGGGAGCCTGTATCTAATATTTTCTGGGTCTCATGAACAAATAAAGCGAGTTGGGTCTCACACGATCGCTGTTTCCGGAATCCATGTTGATTCCTACACAGTAGATTCTGGGTTTCCAAAAACGACATGATACTCGAGCAAAAAACATGTTCTAAAATTCTACAACAGATCGACGTCAGAGATATAGGTCTATAGTTTTGCGCATCTGCTCGACGACCCTTCTTGAAGACTGGGACTATCTGTGCTCTTTTCCAATCATTTGGAACCTTCCGTTCCTCTAGAGACTTGCGGTACACGGCTGTTAGAAGGGGGGCAAGTTCTTTCGCGTACTCTGTGTAGAATCGAATTGGTATCCCGTCAGGTCCAGTGGACTTTCCTCTGTTGAGTGATTCCAGTTGCTTTTCTATTCCTTTGACACTTATTTCGATGTCAGCCATTTTTTCGTTTGTGCGAGGATTTAGAGAAGGAACTGCAGTGCGGTCTTCCTCTGTGAAACAGCTTTGGAAAAAGGTGTTTAGTATTTCAGCTTTACGCGTGTCATCCTCTGTTTCAATGCCTTCATCATCCCGGAGTGTCTGGATATGCTGTTTCGAGCTACTTACTGATTTAACGTAAGACCAGAACTTCCTAGGATTTTGTGTCAAGTCGGTACATAGAATTTTACTTTCGAATTCACTGAACGCTTCACGCATAGCCCTCCTTACGCTAACTTTGACATCGTTTAGCTTCTGTTTGTCTGAGAGGTTTTGGCTGCGTTTAAACTTGGAGTGAAGCTCTCTTTGCTTTCGCAGTAGTTTCCTAACTTTGTTGTTGTACCACGGTGGGTTTTTCCCGTCCCTCACAGTTTTAATCGGCACGTACCTGTCTAAAACGCATTTTACGATTGCCTTGAACTTTTTCCATAAACACTCAACATTGTCAGTGTCGGAACAGAAATTTTCGTTTTGATCTGTTAGGTAGTCTGAAATCTGCCTTCTATTACTCTTGCTAAACAAATAAACCTTCCTCCCTTTTTTTATATTCCTATTTACTTCCATATTCAGGGATGCTGCAACGGCCTTATGATCACTGATTCCCTGTTCTGCACATACAGAGTCGAAAAGTTCGGGTCTGTTTGTTATCAGTAGGTCCAAGATGTTATCTCCACGAGTCGGTTCTCTGTTTAATTGCTCGAGGTAATTTTCGGATAGTGCACTCAGTATAATGTCACTCGATGCTCTGTCCCTACCACCCGTCCTAAACATCTGAGTGTCCCAGTCTATACCTGGTAAATTGAAATCTCCACCTAAGACTATAACATGCTGAGAAAATTTATGTGAAATGTATTCCAAATTTTCTCTCAGTTGTTCTGCCACTAATGCTGCTGAGTCGGGAGGTCGGTAAAAGGAGCCAATTATTAACCTAGCTCGGTTGTTGAGTGTAACCTCCACCCATAATAATTCACAGGAACTATCCACTTCTACTTCACTACAGGATAAACTACTATTAACAGCGACGAACACTCCACCATCGGTTGCATGCAATCTATCCTTTCTAAACACCGTCTGTACCTTTGTAAAAATTTCGGCAGAATTTATCTCTGGCTTCAGCCAGCTTTCTGTACCTATAACGATTTCAGCTTCAGTGCTTTCTATCAGCGCTTGAAGTTCCGGTACTTTACCAACGCAGCTTCGACAGTTTACAATTACAATACCGATTGCTGCTTGGTCCCCGCATGTCCTGACTTTGCCCCGCATAGTCAGCACACCGCACTCCCGGCCGTTGTCAGTACTCGAGCCCGGCACCGCTACTTCCCAATCAAGTAGCTGCTCAATTGGCCTCACAAGAGCTGAGTGCAACCCGTTTGTCAATAGCGTTCGGCAGACCGGTCACCCATCCAAGTCCTAGCTAAGCCCGACAGCGCTTAACTTAGGCGATCTGGTGGGAATCGGTGTTACCAATGCGGCAAGGCCCTTGGGCCATATTTTCACCAAGGCCGGAAAAAAATATAGACGATCTCATCACTATCTCAAAGAGCAGCGTTTAATGCTTGTTATACAGGCCTTTGCTTCTGTCGTGAGCCCCATGTGTGGAGGAGGAGGAGGAGGAGGAGGAGGAGGAGAAGGAGATTAGTGTTTAACGTCCCCTCGATAACGAGGTCATGAGAGACAGACCACAAGCTCGTATTCGGGAAGGACGGGGAAGGAAATCGGCCGTGCCCTTTGAAAGGAACCATCCCGGCATTTGCCCGAAGTGATGGAGGGAAATCGCGGAAAACTTAAATCAGGATAGCCGGACGCAGATTTGAACCGTCGTCCTCCCGATTGCGAGCCCGGTGTGCTAACCACTGCGCCACTTCGCTCGGTACCACAGAGGTGCCGACGTGAAGTCCTCTCAAGCAGGATCTGGTGTCATCTTAAGTGTATCTAGGGCTGACCTGGCGAGGAGGCACGTCGGGCCACATATGTACCGATGTTGTTATTAACTGGGAACCTACATAAATTAATATAATAAAATTATAAACAGCCGACCAGTTGCAATGGATAAAGAAATCTTTACCTAGGTTTCAACAAATTTAAATTTGTCTTCTTCAGAAGGTGGCAATTTTACATTAGTATAGACTGATGTATCATCGTCGTTTTTACAACAGTCTATACTAATGTAAAATTTCCACCTTCTGAAGAAGACAAATTTAAATTTGTTGAAACCTAGGTAAAGATTTCTTTATCCATTGCAACTGGTCGGCTGTTTATAATTTTATTACGTGGAACCGTTGCTGTTGTGCAGCCATGTTTAAAATACATAAATTAATATGTTATTAGCTCCATACTAATGGAGAGATAAGTTGGCAATGCACCCGAAGAACTCGTCATTAAATCTCGGCATCATTCGGAACGTTTCGTATCCACTGCTGTCTGTTTCAGATTGCTGCCACCCTCAGCGATCCCAAAATTTATGACACTGTAATTGCCTGAGGAAGTGTTCTTGTGTAGTCCGTGTTGCGGATGATACATTGACTAATAACATTAACTGTACGTATATTTGAATTATGCAGTATGAGACACTATCACAAATGTTTACTAAATGTTTTAATGCAATTTTTCTTCTATTCATTGTGCTGTATCATAATAGTGTTAATTTAATTTCACCGAGCGTGGTGGTGAAGAGGTTAGAACACTGTACTCGCATTCAGGAGGTCGACGGTTCAAATCAACGACCGGTCATTCAGATCTAGATTTTTCGTCATTTCCTTAAATCGCTCGAGGCAAGTGCCGCAATGGTTCTTTGCAAAGGCACGCCGGATTTCCATCCTAGCTTGTGCTCCGTCTCCAATGACCCCGATGTCAAGGGGGTTCAAATGGCTCAGAGCACTATGAGACTTAACATCTGAGGTCATCAGTCCCCTAGAACTTGGAACTACTTAAACCTAACTAACCGAAGGACATCACACACATCCATGCCCGGGACTGGATTCGAACCTGCGACCATAGCGGTCGCGCGGTTCCAGACTGAAGCGCATAGAACCGCCACACCGGACGCTAAGAGAGGTCGGTTCGACAACGAGACCAAGGCAGTGAAATATTTAGAGGCGACCCTGAAGAGGATGTCAACGAATGAAGAATGGCAAAGGAGGCGGGACAAGTGTATTGCATCGGGGTGGGGGTGGGAGGGGGGTGGAGTAGAGAAGGAAATATTCTGAGGGGTACAAAGTCTGTATGAGTGGTATTTTACAATAAATCGTTGTATGACCATTAGTGACAGTCTGTATTGAGCATCACTTGTATCTGAAATTGAGGACTTTGTTCAATATGCCGATATGTGTTAATCTGAGTCAGTGTACAACTCTTATTTACGTAGCGCTGTAATCTCCTCACCAGTCCTTAATTTGTATTTGAGGCTTGATCAAAATCACAGCGGTAAAACGAGGTTGCTGATGCCTGCAAGTACGTGAGGGAGCCGATGCCTGTTTCAGGGCCAGGGCAGGCTGTTGTAAGGTAGGTAGCCACTTTAGTAGAAATGGGTAACACCGCACGAGGAGCTACAACAATGTGAGGCATAATTCCTGGGGCACTTGCGTAGGACTGTGGCGCCCATGCTCGCCTGTTAGCTAGGCAGGCAAGCTGCCGCACGTTATCAGCAGAACGGTTACTCTCATCCAAGACAGGCTATGCCCAATCAATACGGGCTAAAGGAAGTTTGCCTTCCATTGTAGCGCTATCAGTAAAGTTCGGAAGGAAGTTGATGAAATTCTTTTTGCCTGATTATCCCAAATGAGGCTCGATGAAATGTATATTCAAATCAAATGTTCAAATGTGTGTGGAATCTTATGGGACTTAACTGCTCAGGTCATCAGTCCCTAAGTTTACACACTACTTAACCTAAATTATCCTAAGGACAAACAGACACATCCATGCCCGGGGGAGACTCGCACCTCCGCCGGGACCAGCCGCACAGTCCATGACTGCGGCGCCATAGACCGCTCGGCTAATCCCGCGCAGCAAATGTATATTCGTTTTGGATTACTGTAATTCAGAAAATGGTGGTTTTTATTTGCCCTTTTTTCCTTGTGCTTATTTCAGGCTTATTTATTTATTCCTGTGGGAATGTTTTTCTCAGCTATTCCACCCTCTATCGATTGCTACTGACTATTCTCAGCTCGAACCAACATCAGGTCATCGCCGGCCGTGGTGGCCGAGCGGTTCTAGGCGCTTCTGTCCGGAACCGCACGACTGCTACGGTCGCAGGTTCGAATCCTGCCTCGGGCATGGATGTGTGTGATGTCCTTATGTTAGTTAGGTTTAAGTAGTTCTAAGTCTAGGGGACTGATGACCTCAGATGTTAAGTTCCATAGTGCTCAGAGCCTTTTGAACCATCCTTTGTACCTAGGAACCTGAAGATGTCTATTGCACTGCAACGCCAACTAAAGTAAAGTTTTGGTTGAAATGGTTCAAATGGCTCTGAGCACTATGGGACTTAACTTCGGAGGTCATCAGTCCTCTAGAACTTAGAACTACTTGAACCTAACTAACCTAAGGACATCACACACATCCATGTCCGAGGCAGGATTCGAACCTGCGACCGTAGCAGTCGCGCGGTTCCGGACTGAAGCGCCTAGAACCGCTCGGCCATCCCGGCCTGCAAAGTTTTGGAAGTCTAGTTTCAGTAATCTTAATGTGTTTCAGTCAAATATGACTCCAAGCATACCAGTTTTTAATTACTTTTTTGAGAATGTGTATTGCTGGTTCGCTGAAAAATAGTACATTCTAAATTCCCCAAATGTATTTTAGCAAACACAAACATCGAGCCTTTTTTTTTCCTACTTCAACCAACGTTTGCCCTAAATTTAGAAAGCTTGTATACTGCTAAATGGCCTCAGGTCCTTAGCATTTTTTTTTTCACACACTTGTCAGCCACTAAGTCTTTGTCCGCTTTCAAAATATTTATGGAGGGAGGAAACTGCTTGTCAAATTTAGAAACATGTCTTAACATACTCTGGGTCCGTGAATGAGTGTTTAATAACTTTTTACACAATTTGCACTGCGAGACACTTTCAGATTTATTTGATACTGCCTCTTAAACACGGAAAAACTTTTCACCGGCTGGAATGGAGCTGTGTTTCGTAACTGGTATGTATTTCGCAATTATTAATTTCTCCTCAGTCTTCTTTAAGTCTGGTTTGTTCATTTTGCTGCTCCCACCGATATTATAAATGAGCTGCAGTGAAACTACCTACTGAAATACCTGGTGATCAAAAAGTCAGTATAAATTTGAAAACTGAATAAATCACGGAATAATGTAGATAGAGAGGTACAAATTGACATACATACTTGGAATGACATGGGGTTATATTAGAACCAGAAAAATACAGACGTTCAAAAAATGGCGCTTTATCTGATCACAATAGCAATAATTAGCATAACAAAGTAAGACAAAGCAAAGATGATGTTCTTTACAGGAAATGCTCAATATGTCCACCATCATTCCTCAACAATAGCTGTAGTCTAGGAATAATGTTGTGAACAGCACTGTAAAGCATGTCCGGAGTTATGGTGAGGCATTGGCGTCGGATGTTGTCTTTCAGCATCCCTAGAGATGTCGGTCGATCACGATACACTTGCGACTTCAGGTAACCCCAAAGCCAATAATCGCACGGACTGAGGTCTGGGGACCTGGGAGACCAAGCATGACGAAAGTGGCGGCTGAGCACACGATCATCACCAAACGACGTGCGCAAGAGATCTTTCACGCGTCTAGCAATATGGGGGGAAGCGCCATCCTGCATAAACATCGTACATTCCAGCAGGTGTTTATCAGCCAGGCTGGGGATGATGCGCTTCTGTAACATATCGGCATACCTCTCACCCATCACGGTAGCAGTTTTGCTGTTCAGCGCAATCTGTCGGACATTTTTTGAACTTTTTTTTGTTCTAATAAAACCCCATATCATGCCAAGCATGTGTGTCAATTTTTACCTCTCTATCTACATTATTCCGTGGTTTATTAAGTTTTCAAATTTATACTGACTTTTTGATCACCCTGTATATACCTGGCTAGTCAAGCTGGATTGAAAGCACAACCTGTTGTCAGGTGTAGCAGACTAGTCGGATCCCTTGGAGCTTCTCAGGCTTGCGGAAATCCAAGTTGGCCTGCTTTACCCACGGTGGTTCAGTACACGTGTACTGTTGTGTCTCAGTCGCGACGAGTTGAGCTGCTTAAAAGGTTGCGGCGAAAGACAGTGGCAGACAGCCTGGAAGGAGAATTATTAACATCTGTACCTCACTTTGTAGCTGAGCCTACAGGGTGTACAGCAAGCAGTCAGCCGCGGGCGGCGACCGCGCTATGAATGCGCTGGCCGTGACTAATGGCTCGCGTAACGCGGTAGGCGTACCTACAAAACAGGCGGCACTCGCCGGCCATTTGTTATCGCGACGTCGAAGCGCAGTCGCCTGACTGTTACCCGTGACACGCATAAGATGAATATCACACAACGTTGTGTCGTGATTCCTCCGGTACTGTCAACGGCAGCTGCAGGGCAGGGTTTCCAGACAGCGATTTCTTGTCCCGCATTTGTGACAGTACGAATGGGAGATTTGCCGCTGCGTGTTAGGTTGTCAGAGTGCGCGAGAATAAATCAAGTTTTTGCAGAAACAAGACAGAACAGCAGAACTGGTACTTCTGACCAGAAACGCGGGTATTAGGTTGTTTATGAATGCTTTCACCGCCTAGTTTGCAAAAGGGTCATAGAGAGTACGTATGTTCTAGGATGTTGTAACGCGACAGCCTCCTCTAGCGTTATTTTCCCTCAACAGAAGTTGTCGATATCAGAATTATTTTTCGAATTTTGGGCAGGTCGATATTATCTCAGTTGCTTTTCCGAAAACTTTCATGTAACTTTATACACAGTATGTTCTATTTCAAGCTAAATTTTATGAAAAGGAATTACTTTATTTTGGATGTTATAATCGATAAATACTAGTTTTGAATGTACAGTTAAAGTTTTTTTAGAAATATCTGAAATTGCGAATTACTTGGCACACTTAAAATTTCTGCTTTAATTACGCAATCTAGTACTGTTTATTTCTGTATTCATTTATGAAATAATAATAGAAATTAATAGAAATTCATTATAATAATAGAAATTAATAGAAATTCATTTGTCAAGAAAAATTATGAACCCTTTGGAATAGGGTTACTACCGCAGAGTGAATGAGCAGTAAGCATACCTCTGATGTGATCGGACGTATGTTTGTATTTCGGGTGAACAATGTAATTTCGAGAATGAGATTTTCACTCTGCAGCGGAGTGTGCGCTGATGTGAAACTTCCTGGCAGATTAAAACTGTGTGCCGGACCGAAGCTCTCCTGCGAATCTTGCAGAACTTCTGTAAAGTTTGGAAGGTAGGAGGCGAGGTATTGGCAGAAGTAAAGCTGTGAGGACGGGGCGTGGGTCATGCTTGGGTAGCTCAGTTGGTAGAGCACTTGCCCGCGAAAGGCAAAGGTCCCGAGATTGAGTCTCAGTCCGGCACACAGTTTTAATCTGCCAGGAAGTTTCAATGTAATTTCGGCTTTGTTAATGTGAAAATGCGGAAGACTGTATGATATAATAAAATGTGACAAAATATATTAACGTAACGACAAAAATTCCGCAACAACAATCTTAAAATTTATTTAGGTCAATTCAACCATGAGGACCTAAAATGTGAGAATTTCAGCTTCAAGAATCAGATCCTTAGAACTGGAGCCAACTCTACACGGAAAGCGAAGTAAACAAGAAAGTTTATTGTAATCTTCACTCTTCTCAATTTTTCATAAGAATTTGTTTATTGTGGACAATAGCTGGAATTAGGAAGGAGAGGGGAGATTACAATGTCCACGCGCTAGAAGTTTTCATTTTTGTGGACTGCTGAACAAGACGGCCTCGTCAGGTGCAGCAGGCGGTGACCTTAAGTGTGCTAGCTGACTGATAGGGGGTCCAGTCACTAAAACTCACGTAAGGCAAAGACGGCTAAACCTGTCATGAAATCGCTATGCGTAAAAATCAATTTGTCAGCTCAGTTTGGACCGGTAGTACAAAGCACCCTTCAATAGCGTCGGGATAAACTCCCAAGATTTGTGTTGGAAAACAGAACGAGGTGGAACAGGGCTTAAGGCACTGCAGTCTTATTCGCGAGGAAAGAGGGTCAACCCTCGACCTACCATTCAGTCTTGGCCTTTCCGTAGTCTCTTTCACTTACATGACGCGAATGTTATGGTCGGTATGGTGAAAGAAGAATCCTGACAGTTAAAGTTGGGCCGGCCAGAGTGGCCGAGCGGTTCTAGGCGCATAATAAAGTAAGAGAAATTAGTGCGCGCACGGAAATATTTAAGTATTTTTTTTTTTTTTTTTTTTGCCGGCTGCTTAAGAGTGGAACTGTAGGGAAATAGTCGTATCATCTGTGCTTGAATGCCTCTCTTGATGGTTATACTTTTACAGATATTTTTATGTGTGGTACCTCAATTTCTACACACATCAGTGTGCTGTTTGCTTTTTCTCTGCGTCGAACAGTCTTCCAACAAACACATCGCAAACTTTACGACCTGATGTTTTCTGCATGGTCGTCACTGTATCACTGTCGGTATAGACAAATCGTTCTGCGTCCACGCGTCCACATTTCAATATTTGAGCTGCCGCCCAGGGGGAAATAAGGATTAGTGGCTTGCTCTTGCCACATGTACTTGGACGTACTAACCAACCTAAAAACAACTTGAATAGTTATAATTATTAGTCTGCAAATGACATAAAGACTGATGTACTATTGTTCAGTACAACATCCTCAGTCACCAACATAAATTTCTACAATTATACCTATTACATCCTGTATAACAATGAAGTGAAATTTGCATCGAGGAAGTGTTCAATTACGGCTGTTATTAAAAAAGGTTGTAAGACAGAGTACCAGGACGGAAAACGGCCATCGTACGTGTTCCATATTAAATATTCGTCCACTCTCAATGAGTGCATTAATGGACGCGGATATCGAGTGACGTTTCGACTGCTTGGCTCTTGGGAAGAACTGCCAGGCTCATTTTGGAAAGAGTGAAAGCAGGGTGTTTATCTATCCACAAATCAGACTACTTTTTAAACAGAGTATGAATATCTGCTAACGGTCAACAAGAAAACAGGGTGGCAGTAATTTGAAAATACACTGACGGAAAAAAAATCTCAGCCCCAGGAAGGAGTTGTGCGATACAAACGAAAGTTGTTAGGCGTCTTTCAACATCTGATAGATGGTGCCTATTCAGTACATGTCCTGTGAATATGAACGCTATATCTGTAGCCATTCAAGGTGTTCTATTTTTTCTGAACATGCGTGTTCACAGGTAAACCAATGGAAGGTTGATGCCACATTACTAGTCTTTCATACGTACATAAAAAACTTTAGGTTCAAATTCAAATATAATTGTATTATAATGATTTTAAGGTTGGAAAACAAAAATATCCCACTGGTGATAGCAGAGACAGAGCAGAAGCACACGTGGGAACAATAAAACACACAGTGTCTTATAAGGCAAAACACCTCACCAGTTTTTCTCAGCATACACGGAAAGAAAGATGTGCACCAACATCCGAAAGGTGATTAACTGAAGGACAAGGTGATTTTACTGACACATGATGAGACAGGTAATTCATCATTGTAGGAGCAGGTGATAACAGATTCAGACTATATGAAACACACATGTCATAGTGTAAAGGGTGTCCAAACAGTAGCACCAACACACACGGTACCCCCCGCATCCCTCCCTCTCGCGGCAAAGCGGCCGTGTACTCGTATTGTCGCATGCAAATCACCACAAAGGTGCCGAATGGCAGCCTGTATTAGGTTGTCAGCGTCTCGCTCCTTCTACAGCGATTCTGCAGTGGTTCTTTCAAGTTCTGGAGAACGAGTAAATTCGCATATAAACATGTCCCATCTGTATACAGCTGGCGAGACATCTAGGGATATCTCTGGCCAGAGCATTTGCTGTATGTCACGCAAAGCAGATTGCGTCACAGCAGCTGAATCCTTACACACACTGTTTAGCTGAAAAAGCACATCACCTTCCTGTCGAAGAAAGGGCAGTAGCACGGGGATAACAAGCTGTGCAATTTAGCGGACACTGGTTACTTTACTCTGCAGGAACCAAAGGTGACCGCGAGTTTAACTAACGGCCCCTCACACCATGAAGCATAGGATGGGACCTCTGTGTCGTCACTCGCATATAGACAGAACCCACTGTCATAATCGAAAACAACAGACACACATCACACTCTGGTCGACTCTTTCATGATACCAGAGTGGCCGTGAATGATGTTGTTGTTTCAGTGGTAGCGTAGCCGGAGGCAAACATACACTCCTGGAAATTGAAATAAGAACACCGTGAATTCATTGTCCCAGGAAGGGGAAACTTTATTGACACATTCCTGGGGTCAGATACATCACATGATCACACTGACAGAACCACAGGCACATAGACACAGGCAACAGAGCATGCACAATGTCGGCACTAGTACAGTGTATATCCACCTTTCGCAGCAATGCAGGCTGCTATTCTCCCATGGAGACGATCGTAGAGATGCTGGATGTAGTCCTGTGGAACGGCTTGCCATGCCATTTCCACTTGGCGCCTCAGTTGGACCAGCGTTCGTGCTGGACGTGCAGACCGCGTGAGACGACGCTTCATCCAGTCCCAAACATGCTCAATGGGGGACAGATCCGGAGATCTTGCTGGCCAGGGTAGTTGACTTACACCTTCTAGAGCACGTTGGGTGGCACGGGATACATGCGGACGTGCATTGTCCTGTTGGAACAGCAAGTTCCCTTGCCGGTCTAGGAATGGTAGAACGATGGGTTCGATGACGGTTTGGATGTACCGTGCACTATTCAGTGTCCCCTCGACGATCACCAGTGGTGTACGGCCAATGTAGGAGATCGCTCCCCACACCATGATGCCGGGTGTTGGCCCTGTGTGCCTCGGTCGTCTGCAGTCCTGATTGTGGCGCTCACCTGCACGGCGCCAAACACGCATACGACCATCATTGGCACCAAGGCAGAAGCGACTCTCATCGCTGAAGACGACACGTCTCCATTCGTCCCTCCATTCACGCCTGTCGCGACACCACTGGAGGCGGGCTGCACGATGTTGGGGCGTGAGCGGAAGACGGCCTAACGGTGTGCGGGACCGTAGCCCAGCTTCATGGAGACGGTTGCGAATGGTCCTCGCCGATACCCCAGGAGCAACAGTGTCCCTAATTTGCTGGGAAGTGGCGGTGCGGTCCCCTACGGCACTGCGTACGATCCTACGGTCTTGGCGTGCATCCGTGCGTCGCTGCGGTCCGGTCCCAGGTCGACGGGCACGTGCACCTTCCGCCGACCACTGGCGACAACATCGATGTACTGTGGAGACGTCACGCTCCACGTGTTGAGCAATTCGGCGGTACGTCCACCCGGCCTCCCGCATGCCCACTATACGCCCTCGCTCAAAGTCCGTCAACTGCACATACGGTTCACGTCCACGCTGTCGCGGCATGCTACCAGTGTTAAAGACTGCGACGGAGCTCCGTATGCCACGGCAAACTGGCTGACACTGACGGCGGCGGTGCACAAATGCTGCGCAGCTAGCGCCATTCGACGGCCAACACCGCGGTTCCTGGTGTGTCCGCTGTGCCGTGCGTGTGATAATTGCTTGTACAGCCCTCTCGCAGTGTCCGGAGCAAGTATGGTGGGTCTGACACACCGGTGTCAATGTGTTCTTTTTTCCATTTCCAGGAGTGTATCTTAATCCTTCTGCAAGCAGATTGTGCCCAGTGCTCGTTGGACACTTCAGGGAGAACAAGGCCCCAGATTTTTCCCTGGATGATATTCTGTCAGCCTCTGCTGCTTGCAGAATGCGTCGATCTTGATGTACGTCTGTACTACGCGGACACTCCAGAACCAGATCTACGTATATGCGAATGTATCACATACCACTGCTGAAAGTAGGCTCGCTATTTCTGCAGGGGAAATGCTGAGTCCATACCACATCCAACTGCTGCACTGCGCCGGGCAAAAGGAGGTCCGACGCGATATTATCACTTTCAGACGCTCTGGCTGCAGTTGTGTACATTAACTTTTTCTGTGTCTTAGTTGCAACGGAAGTATTTTTCCCAATGGAAACATGAGGTACACATTTGTGAATGTTCATCCTCTTCTTTATCATGCCCAAATACTGCCAACTGTTGGGTATCACCATGAAAATATCAGCAAGTCAATGTAGCAGTGCGCAGCAGCTCCTGACCACCAGCATACGCGGATGTGGTACATACCACTAAATAATAGAATATTGTTATTGTTATTATGCATGGTAAGTATTCAATGATCATTTTACTATATATTACAATAGAGAATATTTTGTAATTGGTTATTTTAGTCCATAAAATGAAGCCAAGTCTACAAAATATCTTTTGAAAACGGGTACATATTTTTGAATAAATCTTGGGTGAAAATCATGAAAACATCACGTCAAAGCATTACCACACAGATAAAAATGTTCCATCCTCCAGGAGAAATTTAGGTCTGAAAGGGTAGAATGGGGGATTTCTTCATCAGACTTTGACGGCTCACCTGATGATGATAGGCAGGTGAACAGCCCAAATGTCATGGAGTGTATTTTACGGCCAAAGGATGCAATCCCGAAGTTTCTTTGAATATTCTGTTGGACACGAAAATGGTTTTTTTAAAATTCGAAAATTGTATTATTATTATTATTATGCTGCGCCATATACGCATATTTTTGTATTGAATTATCTGTTTCATCTGATGTACGGAGAATTTTTATAGGTTTCTCACAAAATATTGCTTGAGATATATAATATTACGAAAGAAGAGTTTCTAAGATAATCTTACGTCGTCCATGTTGGCCTGTGGATTGGGAACTGCGATTGGTTGGGAGATTAAAGATAAATTAAAACACTTATCTATGTAAGTCGCTTTTATTTTCATCTTTGACACGTTTAGAGAGCTTACACTGTCATCTTCAGGTGTATCAATGGATTACATTACAATTTTATTTGCTGGGTGTAGCCAGCTACCTGTTTTGATCTTCTTCTCGAAGGTGTTCCAACAAAAAGAACTCTGTGGATAAAAATATGTTTTCATCGTTAAGTGAGTGTTTCGTGTTGGTGTACTATTTAATGATCAAGATGTATATTCATAATCACCCCCAGTTTTCTTTTACTGGAACATCTTAGAAATGAAGTCCAAATCACACTGGCTACAACCACGTGAAGATGAGGTGTAAGCCTTTGAAACACATCGTGGAAAAAAATAAAAGTGACTGACACAGACAATAGTTTTAATTTATCTTTTATACTAAACAATGTTAGCTTTAATTTATCTTTTACGCTAAACAATGTTAGTGCTCACTCGTTATGGGCAACTCAGTGATGGGACCTGTACATCGTTTTCAGCTCGTTTTCCTTGACTTACAGATCTTAATCTGGCGCTCACCTGTTAATCGCTCTTTAAGCACTTGTTTTTGTAGCGCTCTAGTTAAGTTGCTCGCAATGCTACTTGCTGTGTAACTGCCCACACAAGAATGTTCTCGTTTACAGTTTTTCTTGAAAACAGCATTGCAAAATATGCTAGAGGCATAGACACTCAACTGAAAAGTTAAAATTTATATATGTGAAATATGAGATAATTTAGTAAGATATCTGATCTATGGTCAACTTTTGTTAATTTCAGATCAGTTTTCGACCGTTTTGTCTTCATATTTTGTCCTAGTTACTTACTGTGGTGTGGGAATTTCATTGTGCATCATGCTGGGAGGGACAAAGTGGTGCCCGTGCGCCGTGGGAAAGCAGTGGCAGGAAATTCAAAGTAATGGATCGACCAGCCTTTGTGGCTATTCGCCATCTTGCGAATTATTATGAATAATTAAACCAAGGCTCGGAAAATACCACCACCCCTACGAGACAACAGTCATCTGGTTAGGCAAGCCGACGATGATCTCTAAATGTCTGGAAAAATTAGTTTAATACCATTTAATTAATGATTGATTTCATCGACTTTCGGGGTGTTATTCGAAGCGACCCAAGACACACATTAAACGATTTGCGTACAATCTGCGTGCAATCTGCGTACAATCTGAATCTACCATCGGAAATGCAAATTATATTTTATTGAGGCACTATTTGCCAAGAAGGCTGGACAGAGCGAAAGTCGTTTGTGCTGCACGCCTTGTGGTAGGCTACAAAAAGTCTCTGCTCTACAATCTGTAAGCAAACAAAAAATCAGTTGCGTATTACGGTATATTGATAATTTTTACTTTACGGACCGTCTGACAGCAACTGAATGAAACACACAAGGCATCTTCAGTGGCCTGGAATATATACATCTGTTTGCTATTTAATTGACATTTTGGTCACTGTACTTATAGGTTATAAACAGTTCTGGTGATTGGTATTTCCTATTCAGTAGTAATATTTTGAACTGTACTTACAGGTTGCGTGGACGATTTCTTATATATTACGCTCCTGTTGCATTTTTGGTGTTGTTGTTCTTCTTCTAAATGCCAATTTGCGGTTTCTTCCCACTATCAACTTCACACTTGTTTCGACGCAGTGTTTTGGTTTTTTTTGCCGACTGTCAGATGTTATTGCCAAAGATCGAATGTTACTGCCGAACTTTCGAGTGTAATTACTGAAGTATCTGTGATCTGCTTGTGTAAGAATTTGTGTGTGTGTGTGTTTTGGTGTGATATATTTTTATTTTTTGTGGGCTATATTTGTGTGTGTGTGTGTGTGTGTGTGTGTGTGTGTGTCCAGAAAGCGAAGGGGGGGGGGAAGAGTCTTTTTGCTGGTTGTGTGAGAGGGACGATTTTTTTACACAAACAGATCACAGACACTTCAATAGTTACACTCGAAAGTTCGGCAATAACATTCGATCTTTGGCATTAACATCTGACAGTCGGCGACAAAAACCAAAACGTTGCATCGAAACAAGTGTCAAGTTCATAGTGAAAAAAAACCGCAAACTGGCATTTAGAAGAAGAACAACAACACCAAAAATGCAACAGGAGCGCAATATGTAGGAAATCGTCCACGCAACCTGTAAGTACAGTTCAAAATATTACTACTTAATAGGAAATACCAACCACCAGAACTGTTTATAAGCTATAGGTACTGTGACCAAAATGTAAATTAAATAGCAAACATATGTACATATCCCAGGCCACTGAAGATGCCTTGCAGAAAATAAAGGTGAAACGCGTATGGCACTACAATTGTGTTATATTCAGCTGCCATCAGACGGCCCATAAAGTAAAAATTTTCAATATACCGTAATATTACACGCAACTGAGGAAGATAGGACTACAAAAGTTGAAGATGTCAGTTTGGTAAAGGCCTCGTCGCTACTGCTGTGGAGGCCGAGTTGTTATTGTTGTTACGGTAGACCGAGCTTGTGGACTCGTGAAACGCCTTCTGGTGCAGTACACCGATAAGACAATTTCTCCCTGCCACTATAACACAGCTATGCCACAAGGCCAGGTAACAGGACAGGAGAACGAAGGTTCTACAATACTCCAACAAATTAGTAACGGAGTCACACAAATGAGTTAAAAAGGTTTACTTATCTTTGAGACTTGTTGAATGATTAAGTCAGCTTGTAATATAACACAAAAAATCCTCTCAATGGTTAAGTACAAATAATCGTAGGTAAACTCCACAGTACATAGTAAATGCAATTTACAACAACTGTCTGATCACTTGTAAGAGTTCATTAACGACGTTCCCTGTCTAAGTCAGCCCTGGACGATTGTCTATAACCAAGTGGGCGAGAGCTGCTCTTCTATCTTCCGAGTAGGCTTCCGTCCGTTGTAGTCCAGTCATCGTCGGGTTGTATCCGGCCGGCAATTGGCAGAGGCGAAGTCGATATTTCATCATTAGCGCCGCCCGTGGCGTTGGTGCAACTCGAGCAAGTGGCGAGTCTCTATGGCAGTGGCACCAGCTTGCATCTTTGCGCCTGTGGTGCTTTTGCCTGGCTGTGTCTTGTTCGGACGACACAGCATTTCGGATGATAGTTAAAAAATGGTTCAAATGGCTCTGAGCACTATGGGAATTCACTTCTGAGGTCATCAGTCCCCTAGAACTTAGAACTACTTAAACCTAACTTAACTAACCTAAGGACATCACACACATCCATGCCCGAGGCAGGATTCGAACCTGCGACCGTAGCGGTTGCGCGGTTCCAGACTGTAGCGCCTAGAACTGCTCGGCGACTCTGGCCGGCGATTATAGTTAAAACTTTACGACTAAACCTCATGTCTTTTCTAACTCATTTTTAAAACTGTACAGCCACTGGAGGTATGTAGGTTACCTGGCGACGGTGTGCTATACGATGAGTTACCATCCCAGCTTCTTGCTGTCTACAAAACGACGCTGTGGAATGCTGCTAAGTTATTAACCTCGGGACAGTAGAATGGTGCGTTTATACAGGAGAAGCTGACAGCAAATAGTCTGTGCCACATGTTGATGTGACGGCAGAATGACGACATGCCTCAGTTTATGACGACCGTATCTAGTTGACGGCAGATATCTCCTTATGGATGTAGCTACTTGCACGTCCATCAGTTTAGAGTGCCCCATTTCCGCTTTACTGCCCCTTCCGTCGGTTTCAGGCGCTTGAACCGTAGCGCCACCTAAGCTGCCGACAGCTGGGGGAGAGCGACCCTAGCATTTAATCCTATTTGGTGGTGAGGCGGCGCGTTACTAACGAGACCAGGCCGGCATGATTTATCGGCCGCGGGCGTGTCGCGGCCTCCCAGCAGGTGGAGCGGATAGCGTGAGCTGAGAGCGATACGCCGACACGGCTCGGGGGACCAGGCGGTGCGTTGTGCCAGGCCGGGCCAGACGGCATTGTCTCGCGGCCGCTAATTGCGCTGATGGATGGCGGCGCTCATTTCCATAAACTAAATACGGCCATTTGTCAGCCGGCGCCAGATAAGGGCTGATTGCCGACCCCTCTTACTGGCCCACCCGTCTGCCGGCGGCGCGGCGACCGGACTACGGTGCCACCAGTGCGCACGCCCTATTCGTGTCCTCAAGAGGAGCAGCTTCCTCTTGTAATGAGGAAATCTGGAAAGATTATTTATGTTGTCGCTAGCATTATTCTTGCTCCCCGAACATAACTTACTTTCAGTTGTGCACGGTGTCCCAGGAGGAATGGTCAACATACAGGACTATGACAGAAACGATCAGTCGAAGCAAAAAAGTGTATTAAACGTGGCCTCTAAAATGCGTACCTTAACAGCTATGGGCACTTGTTCAGTAGAAGTGATGTGTTTCACAGTAGCTCCGAAGTTTCAGCACACCATTTAAATACAGGGTGTCCGAAAAGACTTTCCCTGATTACATAAATTGATAACTCAGGCTAGACGTACGATACAAATATGAAACTTCTGTCGAATTGCTTACAACTATCAAAGTTTTTTTTCTGTTTTAGGTTCGCAGTACGTAAGTAGTGGATGGGGTGCAGTGCCCAAGAAGCCATGTTAACCAATCAGGAGAAGGCATAATGTGTCCTGTGGTACCATGAGACACGATCACCAATCACAGTGCAGAGACACTTCCAGACAACATTTGGAAGGAATCCACCTGATGCCAAGAGCATTAAAGCCTGGTATGAGAAGTTCAAGAACACAGGATCGGTTGCTGACCTTCCGAGGTCTGGTCGACCAAGAACCTCAGCAGACAGAGTGGAAGGTGTAAGGCAGTATTTTCTGCGAAGTCCGAAGAAATCGGTGCGCAGGGCCTCATGTGAATTACAGATGCCAAAAAGCTCTCTCCATGACATTTTAAAGAAACGTTTATTGTTTCGTGCATACAAAGTGCAAATCGTTCAGGCTTTGCTGCCCAATGACAGCACACGTCGATATGACTTTGCGGTCGGAATGCTATCACGTATTAAGGACGATGATGGTTAACTCAGACGAATTGCCTTTTTTGTCAGTGGAATGGTGAATCGCCATAATGTGCGCATTTGGGGTTCACAACCCGCTGGCGAGGTCATGGAGTGCACCAGAGGCAGTCCAAAGGTGAATGTTTGGTGCACGCTATAGCACGATCGAATTAACGGGCGATTCTTCTTCGCTGAGGCTACCATCACATCTGCAGTGTATCTGGACATGTTGCAACTGTATGCTGTTCCTCAGCTGCTTCAGTATCACCCCGATGTCTTGTTTCAGCAAGACGGTGCACCGCCTCATTGGGGTCTGGACGTCCGTGCCTATCTCGATATGACCTTTTCTGGGCGATGGATTGGTCGTGATGGGCCAACAGTTTGGCCTCCACGCTCTCCTGACATAACCCCATTAGATTTCTTTTTATGGGGTTATGTCAAGGACGAGATCTACCGAAAACGTGTACCAGATCTTGAAAACCTGGGGCAACGGATAACCACAGTCGTTGAATCGATCCCTCCAGTGATGTGCTACGTGCTGCCAAGGGTGCTCATGTGGATGTTTACTGATGTGTGAAAAAAACTTTGATAGCTTGTAAAAAATTAGACACCAGTTTCATATTTGTATCTTACTTCTAGCCTGAGTTATCAATTTATGTAATCAGGGAAAGACTTTTCTGACACCCTGCACACTGACGGAAAAAAATCGTAACACCAAAAAATAATTAATGTAGAGTTATGTTCTGCAGGAATGATTAGCATTTGAACAATGTCGGCTCGCGAGTTCAAGGTCAACATCGATATCACCGCGCAACACGACCTACCCGTAAAACGTGCCTGCGGCCCTCATTGTCGCTATAAACCGAAGGTAATGCATCAGTGTGACTTGAGCAGATATTGCAGGACACCTCGCAGACGTATGCGCAAACAGTACTATCAGATCAGTGAACTTGAAAGAGGGCGCTTTATTGACATGAGAGAATGTGATGCATCCATCCGGGAAATCGCTGCTCGTGAGGAACGAAGTGTTTCGGCAGTGCAACGAGCGTGTGCAGAATGGTTCACTGAAGGCTGTAGGGCATGACGAGGTGGGCCAGTATGCACCACCCAGACCATCCCCCAAAAAGATCGACACCTCACCCAAATGGTATTGCGGAATACATCTGCGTCCTCCTCGGCTCTGGCGAAACAGTGGAACAGCTTTACGCATCGTACACTATCACGGGTGACAGTCCGTCGCCGTTTACTACGGCATGGGTTACGTGCGCGTCGTCCGCTTCTCCGCCTACCTTTGACGAATGTGCAGCAACGTGCTAGACGGCAATGGTGTATGGAACGAAGTCACTGGCGACAGGAATGGCATCAGATAGTGTTTTCGGACGAATCCAGGTTCTGTTTGTTTGAAAATAATGGCCGCATTTTGGTTCGCCCCAGACAGGGGGAGCAGCATCACAGTGACCTTATGGTGTGGGGTGCGCTATTCGGTACGACCGCAAATCACAGTTTCTGCGTGTCCATGGCAGTGTGACCCGTAACCATACTCTTTCTGCATAACACCCAAGATGACATTTTTGTTCAAATGTAGGAGAATTCCTAAGCGACTAAACTGCTTAGGTTCAAAAATGGTTCAAATGGCTCTGAGCACTATGGGACTTAACATCTGAGGTCATCAGTCCCCTAGAACTTAGAACTACTTAAACCTAACTATCCTAAGGACATCACACACACCCATGCCCGAGGCAGGATTCGAACCTGCGACCGTAGCTGTCGCGCGTTCCAGGCTGAAGCGCCTAGAACCGCTCGACCACACCGGCCGGCAAACTGCTTAGCTCATCGGTCCCTAGACTTACGCACTACTTAAACTACCTTAAACTAACTTATGCTATGAACAACACACATAACCATGCCCGAGGGAGGACTCGAACCTCCGGCGGCAGGGGCCGCGCAATCCGTGACAAGGCACCTCAAATCACGCGGCCACTCTGCGCGGCGACGCCATTTTTCAGGAAGACAATGCACGAACACATGTTGCTGCACGAACACGTGTCTTCTTCGTGTCACAGGATGTCAGACTTTTTCCCTGGCCCGCCAGATCACCGGACCTGTCGCCAATCGAAAATATGTGGGATATGGTGAAATGACGGGTGCAGACCTATGACTCAATGCCAACCAACACAGATGAACTTTGGAACCAGATGGATGCAGCATGACGGCTATGCCACAAGCCGCCATTCACGCCTTAATGGGTCGATGCAATCCAGCATGGAACAAGTTATCAGGACCCATGGCGGACTCTGTGCCCACAAGGCAACAGGACACATGCCAAATCGAGGTGACTAAAACGCTAATTATTTCTGCAGAAAATACTAACATACATGTCCTGTGAAAATGGACGCTCTGTCTTTAGTAGGTCAAAGTGTTCTGTTCTTTTTTTTTCCCTTTTCAACATGAGTGTAGTTATATACATGTGTCACCCAAGCTGATACACGAAATATTGCATTTTATATATACACATACATCAAAAAAAGTTTTGCATCACCTCGGTTCCGAGAGTTCCGGAACCTGTACAGAAAATTGGAATAGAAATCAACATAAAAATCATTTCCGCCCTTTTTATTGCTCATGAAAAACACACATTGTATGTTGTACCACCATACAGCGAGACATTCAGAGGTGGTGGTTCAGATTGCTGTACACACCGGTACCTCTAATACCCAGTAGTACGTCCTCTTGCATTGATGCATGCCTGTATTCGTCGTGGCATACTATTCACAAGTTAAGGCACTTTTGGTGCAGATTGTCTCACTCCTCAACGGCGATTCGGCGTAGATCCCTTAGAGTGGTTGCTGGGTTAAGTCGTCTATAAACAGCCCTTTTCAATCTATCCCAGGCATGTTTGATAGAGTTCATGTCTGGAGAACATGCTGGCCACACTAGTCGAGCGATGTCGTCATCCTGAAGGAATTCATTCACAAGATGTGCACGGTGGGGGCGCGATTTGTCGTCCGTGAAGATGAATGCCTCGCCAATAAGCTGCCGATATGGTAGCACTATCGGTCGGAGGATGGTATTCACTTATCTTACAGCCGTTACGGCGCCTTCCATGACCACCAGCGGCATACGTCGGCCACGCATAATGCCACCCCAAAACAGCAGGGAATCTCCACCTTGCTGCACTCACTGAACAGTGTTAAGACGTTCAGGCTGACCGGGTTGCCTCAAAACACATCTTCGACGATTGTCTGGTTGAAGGCACATGCGACACTCATCGGTGAAGGGGTGGTGTCGTGGTTCAAAGATGGACCTCGCCATGGACATCGGGAGTGAAATTGCGCATCATGCACCCTATTGCGCACAGTTTGAGTCGTAACACGAGGTCCTGTGGCTGCACGAAAAGCGTTATTCAACATGGTGGCGTTGGGTTCCTCCGAGTCATAATCCGTAGGTAGCGGTCATCCACCGCAGCAGTAGCCCTTGGGCGGCCTGAGTGAGGCATGTCATCAACAGTTCCTGTCTCTCTGTATGTCCTCCATGTCCGAACATCATCACTTTGGTTCACTCCGAGACGCTTGGACACTTCCCTTGTTAAGAGCCGTTCCTGGCACAAAGTAACAATGGGGATGCGATCGAACCGCGGTATTGACCGTCTAGGTATGGTTGAACTACAGACAACACCAGCCGTGTACTTCATTCCTGGTGGAATGACTGGAACTGATCGGCTGTTTGACTCCCCCCCCCCCCCCCCCTCCGTCTAATAGGGGCTACTCATGCATGGTTGTTTACATCTTTGGACGGGTTTAGTGACATCTCTGACCAGTCGACGGGACTGTGTCTGTGATACAGTATCCCCAGTCAACGTCTATCTTCAGGAGTTGTGGGAATCACGGTGACGCAAAACTTTTTTTGATGTGTGCATAACTTTTAGTTTCTCCATTGACATAATTTCGTCACTTCTGCTTTCTCGACTACAGCACTGCTACCACTCCTGAATCTCACTTAACACTGAAATTCGCGCGCCACCCGTCAACTAAATGCATAACGAAACGAATGAACAGTAAACAGCCGCAATAACACGCTATATGAGAACAGAAGCTGTACATGTTGTCATAAAACAAATGCAAATGCTTTTGAAACAGTCAGAACGTCCGTTAATAAGAAAATTTATTGCCTCAACACATCGTAAATAAATCGGTCGCGACTTGCAGCAGTGACAGCAGCAAGTACCACCACCTGAATATGTCGAGCAATTGCATCGATGAAATATTGTGGGGATCCGGTGGCAAACTCGAGAAGTGTATTTGCATCAGATCCGTCGGGAAGACCTGAAAAGTCACAGATCTGTAGTAGTTACAAGTATACCAACATGTTAGGTTGGTGCATAAATTAGTAGCGTGTTTGTTTTGTATGTTGGTGTTCCAGCTGCTATGGGTTTATTTATCAACTGTAAATTTTTATTTTTTATTTCACTGTTGCTGTTTGAGTGTACATATTGTCAGTTTGTCACTTGTAGATAGTGAGTGGAACTGCGAACGCTAGAAAATGGAGTGCCAAGTGGAGAAATCGGAACATTCCCAAAGTATTCTTCTGTTTGAGTTCAGTACAGTAGTGACAGCGGCGGAGGCAGCCAGATACGCTTGCGACGTGTATGAGGATAATGCCATTGGACAGAGCGCGGCAAGAAAATGGTTTTCTCGTTTTAAGGAGAATCTTTTGACATTAATGACTCTGCACGTTCAGGAAGACCTTCGGGGTTTGATGAAGATCGTTTAAACGCATTAAACCGCAATGACCCACATCAGTGTATTCTAGAACTGGCAAATGTGATGAACTGTGATCATTCCACCATCGTGCGACATTTGCACGCAAAGGGGAAGGTTCAAAAATACGGTGTATGATATATATATATATATATATATATATATATATATATATATATATATATAAATGGAAAATTGATGCCTAATTATCAGTCTTTCATATGTACAAAAAACTTTAGGTTTCAATTCAAATGGAAATTTATTACAATAATTTTCAGAATTGAAAATAAAAATATCCCTCTGACGATAGGACAAAAAGTGCTGAAACATGTTAGGGAAAAGTAAGCCAAACAAACAGTGTCTAGCAAAGGCGGAATATCTCACCAATTTTTCCATGTAGTGAACCTAAGAAGGATGGGACGAAAAGATTTTTTTCTTTTTTGGTGAAAACTATATTATTTTGTAACCACTTACGGAAAAATGTGCATACCAACAGCAAATAAGAAAACGTAATATCTTTGAAGTCATAAACGAAAGTTGAAGCTTGCGCTTTATTTAATTTTTTTAATTAGGTTCTTCTCTCTGTATGAATTGTTAGAGAATGTTGGGCGAATTAGCCATATTATCCTTCTGTGGCAAAAAGTCCACTTTATACGAGTGTTTTTGAATACAAAAGTCGTTCAATAATTTGTTTATTACCCCAATACGAGAAAAGGATTGCTAGTGTACAAAAGTCGCAGCACAACGAAGCGAAGTAGCACTCCGATCGCCGAATCCGGGCTACACGGGAACCACGTGGACCACGGTTAACTTACAGACTGGATGACAGCGCAGTGAAGAGTTGCTATACTGAAGAGCCAAAGAAACTTGTACACCTGCCTAACATCGTGTAGGGCCCCCGCGAACACGCAGAAGTGCTGCAACACGACGTGGCATGGACTCGAGTAATGTCTGAAGTAAAGCTGGAGGGAACTGACACCATGAATCCTCCAGTGCTGTCCATAAATCCGTAAGACTACGAAGACTGGAGAACTCTTCAGAAACAGCACGTTGCAAGGAATCCCAGATATGCTCAATAATGTTCATGTCTGGGGAGTTTGGTGGCCAGCGGAAGTGTTTAAACTAAGAAGTGTGTTCCTGGCGCCACTCTGTGGCAATTATGGAGGTGAGGGGTGTTGCATTGTCCTGCTGGAATCGCGCAAGTCCGTCGGAATGTACAGTGGACATTAATGGGTGCAGGTGATCAGACAGGATGCTTGCCGACGTATCAGGGGTCCAGTGCCCACACTATTACAGGGCCTCCACCAGCTTGAACAGTCCCCTGCTGACATGCAGGGTCCATGGGTTCATGAGGCTGTCTCCATGCCCGTACACGTCCATGCGCTCGATACAGTTTGAAACGAGAGTCGGCCGACCGGGCAACATGTTTCCAGTTGTAAGTAGGCTGTTTAGGTTTTTATGTTGGTAATGCCACGTAGCGCTCTGTATGAAAATCACTGACTGTGCTGTGTGCAGTCTTTGGCTGGTGTGCATTGTTGGAATATTTGCTATTGTAGTGTTGGGCAGTTGGATGTGAACAGCGCGTATTTGCTGCGCAGTTGGAGGTGAGCCGCCACCAGTGGTGGATGTGGGAGGAGAGATGACAGAATTTTGAGAGCGGACGATCTAGACGTGTGTCCATCAGAAAGAGTACATTTGTAATACTGGATATCATGGACTGATATATATATGATGACTTTTGAACATTACTAAGGTAAATACATTGTTTGTTCTCTATCAAAATCTTTTGTTTGCTAACTATGCGTATTACTAGTTAGTGCCTTCAGTTGTTAGAATCTTTTATTTAGCTGGCAGTATTGGCGCTCGCTCTATTGCAGTACTTTGAGTAATGAAGATTTTTGTGAGGTAAGTGATTCATGAAAGGTATAGGTTATTGTTAGACAGGCCCATTCTTCTGTAGGGATTATTGAAAGTTAGATTGCGTTGCGCTAAAATATTGTGTGTCAGTTTTGTGAATCTCTGAGTGCGTTCAGTTTTGCTCAGCCTGTTTGAAAATCAAATAACGTAGAGGTTTTCCAGCACTGTCATTTATAAAATTTTTCTAAGGGGATGTTTCACAGTCATCAACAGCCGAATGCCGATGTTGAGGGGTCCATGCAAGGCATAAAGTTTTGTGCCGCGCAGTCGTCAATAGTACTCGAGTGGACCTTCGGCTCCGAAAGCCCATATCGGTGATGTTTCGTTGAACGGTTCGCACGCTGACACTTGTTGATGGCCCAGTACTGAAATCTGTAGCAATTTGCGGAAGGGTTGCACTTCTGCCACGTTGAACGATTCTCTTCAGTCGTCGTTGGTCACGTTCTTGCAGCATCTTTTTCCGGCCGCAGCGATGTCGGGGATTTGGTGTTTTACCGTATTCCTGATATTCACAGTACACTCGTGAAATGGTCATACGGGAAAATCCCCACTTCATCGCTACCTCGGAGATACTGTGTCCCATCGCTCGTGCGCCGACTATGATACCACGTTCAAACTCGCTTAGATCTTGATAACCTGCCATTGTAGCAGCAGCAACCGATCTAACAACTGCACCAGACACTTTCTGTCTTATACAGGCGTTGCAGACCGCTGCGCCGTATTCTGCCTCTGTATTTGAGTACGCTTGCCTATACCAGTTTGTTTGGCGCTTCAGTGTATAAGGGACGCCTAAAACACTATAACTGATTGGTAGAATTTCATTGGAAGTATCCTAAGGAAATGCAATCCGAAAACAAAGGAAGTAGGTTACAGTACGCTTGTTCGCCCACTGCTTGAATACTGCTCAGCAATGTGGGATCCGTACCAGGTAGGGTTGATAGAGATAGAGAATATCCATCGGAGGGCAGAGCGCTTCGCTACAGGATCATTTAGCAATCACGAAAGCGTTACGGAGATGATAGATAAACTCCAGTGGAAGACTATGCAGGAGAGACGCTCAGTAGCTCGGTACGGGCTTTTGTTGAAGTTTCGAGAACATACCTTCACCGTGGAGTCAAGTCTCGCGAAGAGACCATGAGGATAAAATCAGAGAGATTAGAGCCCACACAGAGGCATACCGACAATCCTTCTTTCCACGAACAATACGAGACTGGAATAGAAGGGAGAACCGATAGAGGTACTCAAGGTACCCTCCGCCACACACCGTCAGATGGCTTGGGGAGTATGGATATAGATGTAGTAGCGCGGCTTTAGCACCATGTCCTTGAGGATATTTACTTTTTTTCCGGCACTATATTCTGCCCTACGAGTTATTTGAAGTCATGGCGTGAACCCTGTTTAATTAAGTAAGGGAATCTCATCGATTGTCCGCCGTCACTTAGCCTGCGCTGGGCACAGCCACGGTAGATTATAATAAGAAGCAACCGGTGCACAGAGCAGCATCGCTAACACGGGCTGGAGGAACGTGCCCAGGGGCCGCGCGTTAGTCTCGCCGGCTGAGATGTGGCGTCCTGAATGTGAGATATTTGGAGTGTCCGGGAGGACACGGCCGCAGCGGGCAGCCGTAAAGCCGGGTTTAAACGCGGAGGGAGGCAGGGAGGGGCCGCTTAGAGCGTCGGTGTGAAGCGGTCGGCCCTTTGTGCCGCCCCCGCGGGGCGCCGAGCCGTGTTCCCGCTACGGCCGTATATCGGCGCCACTCCGCTCCACGGCCCCTCTCACTATTTCACGGCTCGTTCCCTCTCGCGCACCGCGACCAGCCGTCACCACGACTCGCTTCGTTATTCCAGAAGCGCCACGCGCACGCGGACAGCACGCCTTCGAGTACGCCTCGTGTGTCGTGGCTGGGCTCCTGAGCCCGTGAATGGTGGCTATGGGCTGGCAGTCGAGCTGTCTGCCCTCCCTTGTACTTGCTCGTTGACTGTTCCTTTTAGTCTGTCCCTCCGGCACTACCTAGCCCGAAATCCTCCTCTTCGAGTCGTCAGATCCTCAACATTACGACTTCGTTTTCTTCATTCACTCTCACTAAACTCTAAGCGTAAAATGCAACCACTTCTTTAGAAGGCGGCGTGCAGTACTTCAAATCGAGCTGAAGAGAGGAGATAACTGGCTTGTGTAGCATACAATCCTAGTGTGGAGATGCTTCGTCAGTGTGTCATGGTTGTCTGCAGTTGCGTCTGACAGCGTCCGAGGCTGTTTGAAAGGTTGCGACACTCCAACAACGTATGTGTTTGTACACTGAAGTGCCAAAAAAAAACTGGTATAGGCATGCGTATTCAAATACAGAGGTATTTAAACAGGCAGAATATAGCGCTGCGGTCAGCAACGCCTATATAAGACAAGAAGGGTCTGGCGTAGTTGTTAGATCGGTAACTGCTGCTACAATGGCAGGTTATCAAGATTTCAGTGAGTTATAGTCGGCGCACGAGCGTTGGGACAGCTCCGAGGCAGCGATGAAGTGGGGATTTTCTCGTTCGACCACTCCACGAGTGTACCGTGAATATCAGGAATCCGGTAAAACAACGCTGCTGCCGGAAAAAGATCTTACAAGAACAGGACCAACGACGACTGAAGAGAATCGTTCAACGTGACAGAAATGCAACCCCTCCGCAAATTGCTGCAGACTTCAATGCTGGGCCATCAAGAGGTGTCATCGTGTGAACCATCCAACGAAACATCATCGACATGGCCTTTTGGGGCCAAAGGCCCACTCGTGTACCCTTGATGACTGAACGACAGAAGCTTTACGACTCGCCTGGGCCGGTCAACACCGAGATTGGACTGTTGATGACTGGAAAAATGTTGCCTGGTCGGACGAGTCTCGTTTCGAATTGTACCGAGCGGATGGACGTGTACGGGTATGGAGACAACCTCATGAATCCATGGACCCTGCATGTCAGCAGGGTACGTTCAAGCTGGTGGAGACTCTATAGTGGTGTGGAGCGTCTGCAGTTGGAGTGATATGGACCCCTTAATACGTCTAGATACGAGCCTGACAGATGACACGCACGTAAGCATCCTGTCTGATCACCTGCATCCATTCATGTCCGCTGTGCATTCCGACGGACTTGGGCAATTCCAGCAGGACAATGCGACGTCCCACACGTCCAGAGTTCCTACAGAATGGCTCCAGGAACACTCTTCTGAATTTAAACACTTCCGCTGGCCACCAGACTCACCAGACATGAACGTTATTGAGCATATCTGGGATGCCTTGCAACGTGCTGTTCAGAAGAGATCTCCGCCTCCTCTTTCTCTCACGGATTTGTGGATAGACCTGCAGGATTCATCGTGTCAGTTCCCTGCAGCAGTACTTCAGACATTAGTCGAGTCCAAGCTACGTCGTGTGCGGCACTTCTGCTTGCTCGCGGGGGCTCTACACGATATTAGGCAGGTGTACCAATTTCTTTGGCTCTTCAGTGTCGATCCAAGCGGAGGACACTTTTGGAAATTACTTAAGAGCTTCTTACCTGAAAACTGAAAAATCTTTTTTCGTCAATAAATCGAAACGATGGACTATTCGGTTGTATTTATGTGAGATCTTTTACTTGTTTTGGTATGCAACATTTGTATCTTAAGAGTGTTAAAGTATTTTAAAACTTTATTTTTGTTGCAGTCCACAGTCTCAACGTTTTCTGAGAATGAAAATATTGTCCAAGTAGGCTGTAAACTTTTTATTATCTGTGTGATCGGTCAGCTTCAATCTTCGCTCAGTTCTAAGCACGTATCTTGAGCTTACAGCCACACTTTTTATGTATTTTTTCTTATATTACAATGTAAATTGAAGCTGGAAGCCTAAAATACGTGCTTCAAAATGACCCAAGGTCGAAAATGTCTGATCGCACAGATAATAAAATGAATACAGCATACTTGGACCATGTTTTCATTCTCAAAACTGTAAAAGTATTTGCTCTCCGCCAAGTACATTGTTATATCTTACACAGCTGTGCAGAATCAAGTGCCAATACAACTTTAACTGTGTCATAGTCTTTGCCGAGGTAACAAAAATCTGAGCACTGGCTAAACATTGTCTGCCCTCTGGAAGTGTGTATTTTGTCAGTATATGTTTCGGACACTCTGAAATTCTGAAGTTAAAGTTGAAAATCATGCAGAGCGATGCAACTGTTCCCCTTCCCCCTCCCTCGCACCCTTTCCCAGAAGAGTACCGTACGCCGTTCGTATAACTGATGGAATATTCTCATGTACTGTGGGGGTGCTGGCGAGGGGGGCTAATGGTGCTAATTGGATGCAAGAGGGACTCCAGTATGTCTGCCTCCATCTCCCATAAGCGAACGATCCAGGATTCTGCAGTCCGGTCATGTCCATTTTTTTCTTGATCTACACTTACCATGAGCAAAGTATCTGACCAATGTTTCGCACCATCCTAATGTAAAGACACTTCGTGGACGTGTCATGGAAGTCTGCAATACCGCCTGGCAACGTCCGATGGTGTTCGAAAGTGTGCAACAATCACGATGTGATGAATGTTCGCGCTTATAGAAGCTAGTTGACACTTATGAGTTTCTTACTTGTAAACTGTAAAATCTTATTTCACCATTAAATCAAAATGAAGGTTATTCCGCATGTACTTACATGGACATTTTTTTCTTTCTTTTGAATCGAGGAATCTGCCTCCTAAATTGTAAAAATATTTATTTTATGTAATTTATATATCTACATCTACATGGATACTTTGCAAATCACATTTAAGTGCCTGGCAAAGGGTTCATCGAACCACCTTCACAATTCTCTATTATTCCAATTCGTATAGCGCTCGGAAAGAACGATCACCTATATCTTTCCGTACGAGCTCTGATTTGCCTTAATTTTATCATGGTGATGGTTTCTCCCCATGTAGGTCGGCGTCAACAAAATATTTTCGCATTCGGAGGAGAAAGTTGGTGATTGCAATTTCGCGAGAAGATTCCATAGCAATGAAAAATGCACTTGTTTTAATAATTTCCAGCCCACATCCTGTATCATTTCAGTCACACTCTCTCCCATATTTAGCGAAAATACAAAACGTGCTGCCTTTCTTTGAACTTTTTCGATGTACTCGGTCAGTCCTAGCTGGTAAGGATCCCACACTGCGCAGCAGTATTCTAAAAGAGGACGGACAAGCGTAGTGTAGGGCAGTCTCCTTAGTAGATGTGTTACGTTTTCTAAGTGTCCTGCCAATAAAACGCAGTCTTTGGTTAGCCTTCCCCACAACATTTTCTATGTGTACCTTCCAGTTTAAGTTGTTCGTAAATTTCCTACGTATTTACTTGAATCTGCGGCCTTTAGATCTGACTGATTTATAGTGTAATCGAAGCTTAAAGAATTCCGTTCAGTACTAATGTGGATGACCTCACACTTTTCGTTATTTAGGGTCAGCTGCCAATTTTCGCACCATTAGATATCTTTTCTAAATTTAGATTCTAGTTAGATTTTACGCAGTCATGTTGCCATAGCTCCGTCATAATCTTTGCCGAAGTAAGAGAAATATGAGCAGTGAAGTTATAAAGGATTAAATACTGAGTGCGACACTAGATCTCGGTTATGTGAGTCGAAGGACAAGAAAGGCAGGCATCTACATGTACTTGGGTACCCAGCAAATCACTCTTAAGTACCTGGCAGAGTATACATCGAACCACCAGTAACTGAGAAACAGGTGAGGCAGGGCTATATCATATTACCCACGTTAATCAATCAGTACATACAGCAAGCAATAAAGACGCTTAGAAGAGAGCATGTCTTTGAGCACGGCCCGTATATCGCACGTGAGTAACTTGCTGGTCAAACGAGCTCCCATCCCGAGTGTCTGAATGATGGCTGTGGGCTGTCGGGCAGTCTGCCATTCCTTCTACTTGCTCGGTGGCTGTCCCTTTAGTCTGCCCCTTCTACCCTACTTCGCTCAAGTCCCCTCTTTAAGCTATCGGATCCTAAACGTTACTGCGTCGTTTTCTTGATTCGCTCTCTCTAGATGGTAAGCGCAAAAAGTAGCCATTTGTTTGGAGGGAGACGTGCAGTATTTCAAATAAAGCCCAAGAGAGAAGGGAAAAAACCAAGCCTAATGACATCTTGAATCGTTCTTTCTCGTTCTCCCTCGGAGCAATCGTTGCGACGCCAGCAGTACCACTCGCAACAGCGGCCGGAATCCAGGCACCGTTCGCATTGTCCGGCGCGTTTCTCAAGTTACTGCTCCGGCGTGCTCAGATGGTATAATAGGACGACTGTTCGCAATAAGCAGAAAAACTGTTTCTAATCCAGGTTCATCAATATTTTCAGTAAATATTCCTTAAACAAAACGATTTTGTTGAAAAGCACCTGCGGGGATGCAGTCCCGCTCCCAAACAGGGCACCGTTGGGGCAGGTAGTCTCGTGTGTGTATGTGTGTGAGGATCAATGGGGGGGGGGGGGGGGGGGTGGCAATGTTTTCACGGGAAGGAATGAAGCTCTTGATATCTATGCCTCCGTCTCTCATCAGTGAACGATCCACGAACCTATAGTGCAGTCATGCGCATTTGTTTGTTGGCCTAGGACACACTCACAAGCGGAGATTTACCTTCAGCAAGGTAACTGGTTTATGCTGCACATTGCCCTAATATAAAGACACTTCATCGATGCGCCATGCAAGTCTGCAAATACTGCCTGATACCGTCCGAGAACGTCTAAAAAGGTGCAATGGTCTATGATCTGAAGTATATATAAGTGTACAAAAGCAAGTAGAGAACATTTTTTCTGCATTTCTGCTTGATAAATGCGAAATCTTATCAATAAATCAAAACGAAGAATTTTTCTAACTGTTTATGTGGACGTTACTTTTGTGTGTGGAACCTGCCCCAAAATTTGTAAAAATACTTATATTAGCCACGTATACAGTTTAATTTTTTACACAGTCGCGGGGATTCCAGTGCCGATATAACTCGAAACGTGTTATATTATTTGATGAAGTAGGAAAAATCTGACCACTGCCAAAAGACGATTTACCTTTCCAGCGCCTGCTTGAAATAATATTGTCAGTACGTGTTCCAAACATTCTTTGCGATTCTGGAGAAGAAAAACACAGGCAGCGAAGAAGTGCCTACAACTTGAACAGAAATCAGATTGCAGTTGTATGAGTCGAACGATACAAAAGGGATGCAGTAACTGAGAACAGGCTGAGACAGAGTTGTAGGTTGCAGCCATTTCCCTATGATATTCAGTCTGCACACTCATCAAGCAGTAAAGGAAACGAAAGAGATGTTTGGAGAAGGAATTAAAGTTCAGGGAGAAGAAATCAAACCTTTAATGTCTGCCGACGTAACTCTGTCAGCGACAGCAAAGGACTTGGAAGATCAGTTGAATGGCTTGGGAACTGTCTTGAAAAGAGGTTGTAAAAGGGACATCAAGGGCAGCAGAGTGTAGTAGAATTAAATCAGATGATGTTGAGCGAATTAGACTAGCAAACGAGGTACTAAAAACAGTAGACGAATTTTATTGATGGAACAGCAAAATTAAAGAGAATATACAATCTAGACCGGCAGTAGCAAGAAGAGGACCATCTGTATTCTTTATCTGGGAACAGAAGTGAAACGTGGAGGACAAACAGTTCAGACCAGATGTGAAGCATGCTGAAGATTAAAGATCGGATAACTAATGAACAGGTACTATACAGAATTGGGGAGACTGACTAAAAAGATAGATCAGTTGGTAGGACACATTCTGATACATCAAGGAATCTTCACTTTCGTAATGGTGGGAAGAGGGGGGTGGGGAGGTCAAGGCTTGATTACAGTAAGCAGGTTAAAGTGGACGTAGGGCCGGAAATTAAATTTTCTGGAAGATATAGAAATTTGCACTCATATGCGTAAGTACTCGAACAAAATCTTAAATGAACAAACTGAACTAAAACATAAAAATTACATCGACAACAAATGACCATGGATAAATAATTTAGGCAAAGATAATACCACCAGTAAACAATACAAAGATCCACATACTGTAACACATTACGTATGTCTGTGATTGCCAGTACAGTAATGTATATCTGTGAGATAATACGACCAATAAACAATACAAAGGTGATAATATCACAAAATCCACAGAGGTAATGAAGAAGGGAGATTGCGCTATAGCGTTGTTTTGAAGCCAGTGTGGGCGGGGCTGCCGCCATTTTAAATAGACCAAAACATTATCAGACTGTTGTTTATGACTGCCTCCTGTTTATTATTTCTGTCGCGTGCACTCAACTGCCTTTATAAGTACTAAAAATTACAGTGTTTAAGTGAATAACATAGTGTCAGGAAGACAATTTCGAAAGATTTTCTGTTCTTGAATGCATATTTGCTCTATTAACACGACACATTTGGCCTCGTTAATGCAACTTGTTTTTCATTTATATATTTACAATAACCAAGAAGGGAAGCATGTGATGTGAAAAGGTTGCTTTCGTAATCCATTAATTTCCACTTTTACTGTATTTATATCGATAGCAAATGAAGCTGAACTCCGAAACCAATGCTGTTCGGCTTACTGTTCGTCATATTTTCAGCTTTTAACTTGTATGCAAACATTTTTAATGTTCACGTTTGCAAAAAACTTACCTACACGTTCTTTGTCAGCCCATAAACGTGTACGATGAGGGAAGAAGCAAGACATGCTAACTGTATCTTGTGCACGTCAACAAAGTGAAAGTCTATTGAAATGTCAACGAAACAGAACTGCTTAGGGGTCGATTTGAAATCTGACGTCAAGTGGCAGAAATAAAACTTCTTCGGTAAAAGTAAACAGCGCAAGCATCATTCTTGTATACAAAAGAAAATATTGCTTGAACTGCTCCACTTACCAATGAAATGTGATTCCTTTAAACTTTAGATTACGGTCGGATCGATTAGTACACCAGTAAACGACGCAAGATTACATTTTTGATGAAAGAACTACATCTCCACACAATCAAAGCACCCGATGATGTTTGGGATACAACCAAGAAAGCCAATAATATCCCCAACGCTCAAAACTGGGCACGGGCTCATCAGACTGACGTCACAGGAAGTACCATCGCGGTGAACCATGGAGGTATAAATGGGATGAATCCACAAACATATTTTACCCCCTACCCTCCATCTCTACACCCTACATCTCCTTTCCAAAGGTGGCTTCCATCAACTCCCCCTCCCGGATGATGCCCTCTCTCCCTCCATTTATCCCTCCTATCAACTCTGATCCTCACTCCCCCTCCTTTCCTCTGTCCTTTCCCTGGGCTCCCTCTTCCCCCCTACCGTCCTGTTTTCTCCCCACTAAACCTCTCCCTACCTCCCTTCTCCCCCCCCCCCCCCGAGTCCTTTTGTATTCGCCTCCTCTGCCTACCCCACTCCCTGTCGCGTCTGCCCAGCGCCCGCCACACCTCTTATGGGTCCTCATCCTCCATCAGCTCCTTTCCCGGCTCCCCCCCTTCGCTTTTACTTTCCTTTCCCCCCTTTTTCATTTTCCCATCATCTGTCCAGTTTCCCCCCACCTGCTCTCGGCTGTGGTATGTCACATTTGCCAACTTTTTAGTGCAGTGTTCCAGTGACTGTTCAGTGTTGTTTGTCTTTCTCGTGTTGCAAACAGAAACCATGCTGTCGCTAGGTGTGAATTTTATGTCTTTTGCGAACAGAAACCAGACTGCCGCCATGTTTTTAATTGTCTGTCTATTGTTTTACCTGTCTGCTTCGTATGTATTTTATTAGCGTCATCATCCCTCTGTTCTTTATTTTAAGTTCCACGATTTCTTTTCGCCATGTTACTCTTTAAGTCTCCGATTTTATCACCTGTTTTTATTATTTATTCTCTTCATCTTTCTAACAAAGTCTGTAGGCTGAAGAGCGGCATACTAAGCTGCTGCCAGCCCGCCCCCTTCGGGGGGAATTGAAATTCAATAAAGGAAAAAAAACATATATTACTACACTGGCAATACCGTGTACAGTATCACTGGTGTCACTGAAGCCGTGGTTTGGGACTGCAATGTGGCGGCGAGCGCAAAGGACGTGTAAACAGTTGTTTATGTACCGGTGAAACAGTCGTAAGAAATGGGAATAAACTGATACGACTACGTTTCTTTCAGATTTTTGACATAATGGTCAATGCGTCGTGTTTGGCTGTAATTTTTCGTACAACAGACGGAACATACAAGGAAGGGAACATGTCTCAGTCCAAGCATAACTAGAAACATCTTACATATTTTTGATTTTGTACTGAATGGAAGCCTAAATAAGTACACTACCGTTTATCATATCCGAAATAACAGCAATACTTAAATAGTTTGTGTATATTAAGTGGTTTAGTGATCAGTATTAACAGACGTAGCTTAATGATTTGTTTTTGACCAGTTTTGATCAACTTCGGCTTTTCTTCGAGTGGTATTCTCGTTATGAAAGTGCTTCTACAAGTAAAACGTGCTATTTCTCGTTGATAAGAAGTATCTTTATTCATTTGAGTGTTTTTACGGAAACTATAGTCTGCTTTAAGCTTGTATATATGTGATTTGATGCTCTTCTCACAACACGGTGTCTTAATCTCAACTAGTACCCAAATATTTGTTCAGTTGCAGAAGTTCTTTAAATCGCCTCGTAAAGCTTACGAGACCATTTCGTTCCAGAAAATCGTGTTAGTACTACACACATACGTCTTGACGCCAACATCTTACCTCACCAAACGTCAGTAAAAATGTTTGTGGGTGAACCTAATGTTCAGGGCTTTGTAACATGGAGGACGGCGGCTTCAAGTTTGTCATATAATGACAGCTCCCTCCTTGTTTTATTTCCATGACAAAATCCATAGGTTAATAAACCAGAGATGTAACTGAAGTACGGTAGTGCGGTAGCGTTCTCGCTTCCCACGCCCGGGTTCCCGGGTTCGATTCCCGGCGGGGTCAGGGATTTTCTCTGCCTCGTGATGGCTGGGTGTTGTGTGCTGTCCTTAGGTTAGTTAGGTTTAAGTAGTTCTAGGTTCTAGGGGACTTATGACCACAGCAGTTGAGTCCCATAGTGCTCAGAGCCATTTGAACCATATAACTGAAGTACGTCGTTACCAGGCTGTCAATAGAAGCTGTCAGTTTTAAAAACAAATCCAATACCCAGAAAATAGTGCTCAACAACTGCATATTAATAAAATTCCAACAGCTTTTAACACATAATAAATTTCGACTGCACCAGTGATAACGATGTGTTAAGGACGTAAGTACTTCCAGTCTGTAACGTAAAAATTATAAAGTAATTTATAAGTAATAAAAACTATGCCAAAATTATGTTCCAATATCTTATATATTTTGCAAATAGCTTGAAATCAACCATGGTGTTGAAAAGAGCTAACAGCCCTAAGCTGAATAAAATACACTCCTGGAAATTGAAATAAGAACACCGTGAATTCATTGTCCCAGGAAGGGGAAACTTTATTGACACATTCCTGGGGTCAGATACATCACATGATCACACTGACAGAACCACAGGCACATAGACACAGGCAACAGAGCATGCACAATGTCGGCACTAGTACAGTGTATATCCACCTTTCGCAGCAATGCAGGCTGCTATTCTCCCATGGAGACGATCGTAGAGACGCTGGATGTAGTCCTGTGGAACGGCTTGCCATGCCATTTCCACCTGGCGCCTCAGTTGGACCAGCGTTCGTGCTGGACGTGCAGACCGCGTGAGACGACGCTTCATCCAGTCCCAAACATGCTCAATGGGGGACAGATCCGGAGATCTTGCTGGCCAGGGTAGTTGACTTACACCTTCTAGAGCACGTTGGGTGGCACGGGATACATGCGGACGTGCATTGTCCTGTTGGAACAGCAAGTTCCCTTGCCGGTCTAGGAATGGTAGAACGATGGGTTCGATGACGGTTTGGATGTACCGTGCACTATTCAGTGTCCCCTCGACGATCACCAGTGGTGTACGGCCAGTGTAGGAGATCGCTCCCCACACCATGATGCCGGGTGTTGGCCCTGTGTGCCTCGGTCGTATGCAGTCCTGATTGTGGCGCTCACCTGCACGGCGCCAAACACGCATACGACCATCATTGGCACCAAGGCAGAAGCGACTCTCATCGCTGAAGACGACACGTCTCCATTCGTCCCTCCATTCACGCCTGTCGCGACACCACTGGAGGAGGGCTGCACGATGTTGGGGCGTGAGCGGAAGACGGCCTAACGGTGTGCGGGACCGTAGCCCAGCTTCATGGAGACGGTTGCGAATGGTCCTCGCCGATACCCCAGGAGCAACAGTGTCCCTAATTTGCTGGGAAGTGGCGGTGCGGTCCCCTACGGCACTGCGTAGGATCCTACGGTCTTGGCGTGCATCCGTGCGTCGCTGCGGTTCGGTCCCAGGTCGACGGGCACGTGCACCTTCCGCCGACCACTGGCGACAACATCGATGTACTGTGGAGACCTCACGCCCCACGTGTTGAGCAATTCGGCGGTACGTCCACCCGGCCTTCCGCATGCCCACTATACGCCCTCGCTCAAAGTCCGTCAACTGCACATACGGTTCACGTCCACGCTGTCGCGGCATGCTACCAGTGTTAAAGACTGCGATGGAGGTCCGTATGCCACGGCAAACTGGCTGACACTGACGGCGGCGGTGCACAAATGCTGCGCAGCTAGCGCCATTCGACGGCCAACACCGCGGTTCCTGGTGTGTCCGCTGTGCCGTGCGTGTGATCATTGCTTGTACAGCCCTCTCGCAGTGTCCGGAGCAAGTATGGTGGGTCTGACACACCGGTGTCAATGTGTTCTTTTTTCCATTTCCAGGAGTGTACTATTATAGCAGCGTTATTAGTGAGAATTATTTAATGTCGTTACAAGAGATTTACAACGCTACAGTCCCATGAGAAATAAAAAAAAGTGGGTTGCAGTAGTTAGCAGAGATGAAGAGGCTTGACAAGATACTAGCGTGGAGAGGTGCATCAAACCATTATTCCGACTGCAGACCACAACAACAACATCTTATAAATATGCTGGAATAAAGAGTTTTGTCTTCTACCAGATGTGGTAGAGAATGCAGCTGCTATTTACCCCAGAATATGCTACCGTCTGAGGCGTAAAGAACTTTAGACCGTGAGTCTCCTCGGTCTACGTAGGTGGCTGTTTTATCCTTGGTCCGATTCAGACAGACTTAAGAGGCTTCCTTTATTCTCAGTGAGACAATAAAGCAGACATCGCATTGAGCGTTTCTGAGAAATCACCCAGGGTAGCAATTACAACTGCCGCACCGGGACGTCCTTTATACCTGCTATTCCTTATTCATGAGAGGTCTGTTCCGTGTCACTGGGGCAGCGCTATTTCGTTTGTCAATGCCGTACCTCTTCGGCTACTTCATTTGTTCCAAAGAACCGAGTGAGTCTGCTTGCACATTTAGCGTCGCACATGCGCGGAAGTCGGCTACCATTATCGTTCTGAGACGAGACGTAATTTAGTAGTAATGCACGCCGGAAACAATGAGTAACGTTCCAATTCTAATTTAATTCTGGTCAGCATGAGGTTTCTGATCGGTATGTCACGATATATTTTCGGCTAGACTGCTGTGAATTTGATATTCTGCGCTATGTTCGGTGGTTAGATACCAAATTGGCAAAAACCTAAAAGAAATTTCAAAAAATTAATTTTCGTTACCTCAAAAATACTTTTTCATTACCGCGATAGATAAATCTCCAGTATCGATAAACTTTAATTCCTAATAACATACTACGTAAGTTTTGCAACTCCGTGTTTGTTCTGCCTCATCCTGGATACTTAGCTATTGCTGCTTGTACATGACGCTGCAATGAATTTTTCGTTACCTCAAAAATACTTTTTCATTACCGCGATAGATAAATCTCCAGTATCGATAAACTTTAATTCCTAATAACATACTACGTAAGTTTTGCAACTCCGTGTTTGTTCTGCCTCATCCTGGATACTTAGCTATTGCTGCTTGTACATGACGCTGCAATGAATATTGTGTGTTGACTCCGTGGCCACAGGCGAAAGTTACTGTAAATGGAGTTCCACTAGGTAGAAGGCTGTATGTTGTGTTCGGTAGTGTGTTGGGTGTCTCCATGCACATAGTCGAAAGTTACTGCTTTACATAGACAGTGGGAACGAAGTCTCGATTGTGATATCCAAGTGTAATTATGTTTTCCTTGTCACTTTAAGAGTTTAAAGAATGGACTTCATATAAATAATTACAAATAGTGGAGTGTATTTATTATTAAGGTAAATTTTAAATAAAAAAGCAGCGTAAAATGAGGGCGGGTGACATTTTGTGGAGGTGAACTTAACAGTCTAGCGTGGAAATGAGTGAAATCCTGTATTTAAACCCCCCCCCCCCCCTTAATCGTGAAAACAAAAGCGCTAGAATTATTTAATTACATGTTATTTGGTATAATTGCAAAAGAAAAGCGTGTGACGAACAAACTTCAAAACCTAGCAAAATAGCACAAGAGCAAAATTATGTACGTCAGCTAGCTATGGAATACAGAAAAAGGAGACAGTTTTCCTTTGTCATTGTACAGAGTCCGAAGGAAACGTGAATAGTCATCCTCCCACTGCAAAGGAGGCATTAGAGCATTTAAACAATTTAGATAATTTAACAAATCAAGACAAAAGGCTTTGCTTTGTAGACCTGAAAAATATCGTATTTTTCATTTGTGAACAAAATTTTGAAATTCTGTGAACTAATATGCGTAATATATTAGTGGAAGGGACATTTTACGTTTCACCAAAATACTGTTCTTTCATCAGCTTTACGCGTTACTCACGTAGGTTGTTTTTGTGTGGTTAATGTTATAAAAAACTGTATCAGCATACGAATGCATGTGGAACGGTATTTGTATTTTGTGGACTAAAATTTTTATCCTTGAAAAATTAATCTTAGATTTTGATCTTGCAGTTCATGTGGCGGCACGAAAAGTATTTCCAAGAGTTACATTAAAAGGCAGATATTTTCACTTGGTTCAGCCATGGTATCAAAAGATACTCGAATTTGAGATTCGGTCAGAGTATACCAATTCTCAATCGGAAATCGGAAGGTATTGTTTGGTTTAAGATTTCTACCGCCAAGCACAGTCGGGGATGCGTTCGTGGAGTTCCATTGCGTAGCTCCCAATCGTAGTCAGACTGTGTACTTGAAAACTATGTAAGTGAAGATGCTACATTTGCCCTTAATTTATGGGCCAGTATACCAACAGATGAAATCAGAACTACAAATGGAGCAGAGTCGTTTCATCGACATTATAGACTCCACTCGGTTCAACTCAGGTTCGGTCGGCGCGACGGCGGTAAGCTCCAGCCTCGAGCGAAAGTCGACAATACAAACAACAAGCCCCATCCTTCTAGCCAAGAGTTTACGGATGTTTTAAAGCTATGGCAGAGTGAAACTTATGTGTGCTTTAACACAGTGAACATAAAAGAAAAACAAGTAGACATTACCATGAATATCATCGTTTTGCTACTGAATTTTGGGGCAAAAATCAACCTGGTGAATTATAGTTGCTGGAGCACGCAAAAAAAGAACTGCACATCTGTTCTAGCCTATCACACTCTAGGAAACAGAGCCATGCAGTGTGTTGCGGTGCCAATTTTAAAGGTAATCTGTTGAACACTTTATATTTGCAGTAGTGATTTACAATATTTTGCGGTAAAGTTATGTGCTATTTTATGGTAATGAAAATAGGGTGTTTTGCCGTGAAGCTGGGCTGTTTTGCGGAAATGCAACCCGCCGTGTTCGGTACAGCTCACTTACTTTTAATAGATTAATATATCAAACAATATGACGGTTTGAACTGAAATATGTCACTATTAGCCAGTAATATAGTGCTAAGAGTTGGCAGTTACGACGTATTTCAAACATCGGCCTCAAAATGGTAGTCTGTAAAATATAGGAATATCTTCATTACCTCAGCGCACAGTTATGTTATATACTGGGAGTTCTGCTTCGAAAAGAATAATTCGAAGCAAGGAAGACGTATCGTAGCTCGCAACTGATGACTGTACAGCTCCCTGAAACCAAAGCAGAGTGGTCCATCGTCGAGTGACGGAATGCCGTTGGTTAAGGCATTCTAAGAGGTTGCGCAATTGGTTAATGCACTGAACTCGGTCCGATATAAGAAGGAACACAATCCATATCTACAACTACATATGTACTCCGGAAGCCAATATATGGTATGTGGCGGAGTGTACTTTGTATGACAATGTCACTTTCCCCACTATCTTGTTCCATTCGTGAATGGAGTGCGGGAAAAACGGTTGTTTATAAGCCTCTGCGTGAGCTCAAACTCTTGAGTTTAACCTTCATGCTGTTCTCGCAAGATATACGTAAGGGAAAGCAATATATTGGTTGCCTGTTCTAGGAACGTACACCCACTGGATTTTAACACTGTGCCGTCCGGCGACACCAGAGGGGTGTCATGCGCGAAATAGCGGTCAACGGCCGGCGAGCATAGTATCGCGCAGTGGCCGGCGACAGCACTTTAGTATCTTTTGCATTCTGTTGGTGTTTTGTGTAGGTAACAATAAGTTACACATGGCAACAAGTTTTTTTGTTTTTATAAGTATTTGTGCCCTTTCATCTTGGCGGACGAAAGAGACGATAGGATTATTTACGAAGAATGCGCGGAGTTGTCTGACGTTCCGGACGACTTGGCCGTTTGGGAAGAAGATATTGGATATCAAAAAATGAAAGTGAAGCAGAATCGTAGGAAGATTGTGAAATGCGTCCAAAAAGAATTCGGCGAACGCTACGGTTGCCAACTGATTCGACTGAATCAGACGAAGAAGACAGTGCACAGTGGTCAGACTTTGATTTACCGAGGACCAATAATAAATCTGAAGGATCCCTGGGTCCAAACATATTTCCCAAAGATACACAGAGCGTCGAGGATATCGCTGAATTATATATTGCGAACGATCTATTTGAATATATTAGCAACGCAACCAACAAGTACTACAGTCAAAATTGCAATAGAAGGAAACTGGATTTAAAAAATGCCAAATTTGTCGACGTTACGGGACCCGAAATTAGAAAATGGTTTGGGCTTCCTACCATTATGGGAAATGTAAAAAAAAAAAGGACCGATGATTATTGGTCAACGAATCCGTTGATAGACACACCTGTTGTTGTTGTCTTCAGTCCTGAGACTGGTTTGATGCAGCTCTCCATGCTACTCTATCCTGTGCAAGCTTCTTCATCTCCCAGTACCTACTGCAACCTACATCCTTCTGAATCTGCTTAGTGTATTCATCTCTTGGTCTCCCCCTACAATTTTTACCCTCCACGCTGCCCTCCAATACTAAATTGGTGATCCCTTGATGCCTTAGAACATGTCCTACCAACCGATCCCTTCTTCTGGTCAAGTTGTGCCACAAACTTCTCCTCTCCCCAATCCTATTCAATACTTCCTCATTAGTTATGTGATCTACCCATCTAATCTTCAGCATTCTTCTGTAGCACCACATTTCAAAAGCTTCTATTCTCTTCTTGTCCAAACTATTTACCGTCCATGTTTCACTTCCATACATGGCTACACTCCATACAAAAACTTGCAGAAATGACTTCCTGACACTTAAATCTATACTCGATGTTAACAAATTTCTCTTCTTCAGAAACGCTTTCCTTGCCATTGCCAGTCTACATTTTATATCCTCTCTACTTCGACCATCATCAGTTATTTTGCTCCCCAAATAGCAAAACTCCTTTACTACATTAAGAGTCTCATTTCCTAATCTAATACCCTCAGCAGCATCACCCGACTTAATAGACACACCTATATTTCGAAAATGGATGTCCCGCAACCGATTCAAACGAATATTACCATTTTTACATTTTGCCGTCAGCAACAATAAACCGGATAATGCAGTCCGGCTTGTCAAAAAGCAATTCATAACTAATTAATTTTCCAAAAAGTTTAAAGAAACGTTTAATCTAGCTCAAAACATCTCAGTTGATGAAGGAATGATACCGTGGCTTGGACGGTTAAATTTTAAAGTTTACAATCCATCGAAAATTACGAAATACGGCATACTCATTCGCATGCTGTGTGATACGAGTACGGGATACGTTTCCTGATTCAAGATTTATTCCGGCGCTGGACAGCCTTTAGCGAAAACAGTGATGGAACTACTGACACCTTCTGATGGAAAGTGGTGTCACCTCTGCATGGATAATTATTATCACAGGTCAGAACTTACAGAGAAGTTACTTGAAAAGAAAATTCGAGTTTGTGGAACGATACGGCCAAATGGAGGATTTCCGGAAAATTAAAGCGCGCAAAAGTCAATGTGTTTGACGCTTGTCATCAGCGGATTGGTGACAAGTGCCCGGCGACAAGCCAAGTAATCCGAATTATCGCTGCCGGCACCAAGCGAATAAATTTTTACGAGACGTGCGGACGGCAAAGTGTTAACAATAAACTACACCATGACGTGCAACGACTCTCTTGCACCGTCTACCACTGGAGATGGTTGATCACCTCTATGACATTTTCGCGTTGGCTAAGCGAACCTACGATGAAACGTGCTGCTCTTCTTCGTACCTTCTCAATTTCCTCTACCAACCCTACCTGGAAAGGGTTTCTCACTGAAGATCAATACTCAATTAATGGCCGAACGAGGGTTTTGTAAACTGCCTCCTTCTTGTGTGGATCGTTACTGCCGAACGGAATGTCACATCTAAGAAATGATAAGTTACGAGACCAAAAGTTGAGAAGTTACTTGCGACCGAAGGGTACTGGTGATCACTGGAGCATTTTGATTACATAAGGGGGCGAGTGTAGTGAAGATAATCTGTGGGTAGGAAACCATGGGATTGGGAAGTTAGTGCAATTTGAAGGAGAATCGTCTACTAACGTAAAAAAATAAGGGCTGGAGTGGGCAATGTAGAATCCGTAGATGGTATGAATGATGTGAGAGAGGAATTTCATAAGCTCTCGAACTGGAGAGAGTAGGCAAAAGCGAAAAGCCGGTCGGAGTGTATTGTCTTCTAGGATTTCAAAGGATTTTGAGTGTAACAAGATATCAATACACTTACAACGGCCGCTGTGACCGAGCGGTAGTAGGCGCTTCAGTTCGGAACCGTGCGTCCGCTACGGTCACATCACTTCGTTATTGAACACCCATCTCTCTACTGATCCAGAGCATTTTTGTGTGTGTATGATATGTAATCACTTAATTGACTCGGAGATTATTAAAAACAGTGCCGAACAGAAGCCTGCCGCTGTAGCAGAGCGGTTCTAGTCGCTTCAGTCCGCTGCTGCTACGATCGCAGGTTCGAATCCTACCTCGGGTATGGACGTGTGTGATGTCCTTAGTTTCGTTAGGTTTAAGTAGTTCTAAGTTATAGGGGAATGATGACCTCAGATGTTAAGTCCCATAGTGCTCAGGGCCATTCGAACCATTAGAACCAATACACTTACAGATCGGAGGTCATGAAATAGTGGTGAAATAAAATACGAGGGTCGTTCCGAAAGTAATTTCTCCTATTTTTATTCGTGGAAACTACAGGAGATAAAAAGCAACAGCACAGCTTGAAAATATTCGCCACGTAGTCCATCTTTCAAAGGCCTAAAGAGATGGAAGGCTGCAGGCGCTAAATCGGGCATAACTGGTGTGGGGTCTGGCGTTTATCGTTTTGCAAGTGAAAGTTGGTCTCCTTGTCTGACTTTACCTGGAAATTCGGGCTTTCAGTTTAATCAGTGTCATCTTGTAGCGTGCTCAATTGATAGTTTCTCCGGGCCCCGGGACATCCAAGAGAACCACAGCCTGGCTATCCCAGAAGAATATGCACATCACTTTGCCTGCAGACGACTGTGTCTTTAATTTCTTCTTTGACGAAGAATTCGCATGTCGCCATACCATAGAATGTCTTTTGGATTCCGGCTCGTAATAGTGACACCATGTCTCATCTCCGGTGACGATGCTATTCAGAAAATTGTCACCTTCAGCTTCATACTGGTCCAGCACGTCCCGACAAATTTCCATTCGATGAGTTTTTTGTTCTTCTGTAAGCATCCGCGTGACTCATCTCGCACAGACTTTGCGATAACCAAGACGTTTCAACATTGTTACAGCCGACATTCAGCTTTGGACACAATTCTCTTGTCGTTATCCGCCGATCAGCACGACTGAGTTGATCAAGACGTTCTTCATTGCAAGGGATGATAGCTCTTCAGGATGGACCCGGCCGTCGCTCTTCATGCACAACTTTTTCAAAAATGGCTCTGAGCACTATGGGACTTAACATCTGTGGTCATCAGTCCCCTAGAACTTAGAACTACTTAAACCTAACTAAGGCTAAGGACATCACACACATCCATGCCCGAGGCAGGATTCGAACCTGCGACCGTAGCGGTCGCGCGGCTCCAGACTGAAGCGGCTAGAAACGCACGGCCACACCAGCCGGCACAACTTTTTCACCACCTTGAAAATGCCGTACCCATCGCCTCACATTGCTCACGTCTATTGTATCGTCCCCATAAACCCACAGCAAGTGTCAATGGATTTTACATCGTTGTTTTATACGCGCATCCATATCAGACTCCATTTTGAAACACTGTTCTGCTGGCGCCAGCTACCGCAGAACAACGGAACTACCGGCAAATGGAAGAGGAAGGCTGAAGCATTAACACTACACCAACGACATCTGGCTTGCGCATCCAAACACACCACAAAAAATAGGAGGTATTACGTCCGGAACGACCGTCGTACGAGTAAATGAAATAGAATGGTCAGTCATTTCGCTGATGTCAGCTCAATCGAAAATCTCAAGATCACGCAACAACTTTCGTTAGCACCTAGATTAGTGTCCCACAAAACGACTCCAAAATTTTTCACCTTGTTGCAGAAATCACGAAAGCCACCATCGACAGATGTTTGGCTCAGCTTAGTTCTCAAAGTGTAGGAGCGCCAACAGTGACGAAAGGCGCACCCACACCGGAACAACATAATACCTGTCGCAGGTAGCAGTTCTTATCCTTGCTCTGGTTAGTAACAACAAAGCATTTATGTGCATAAAGCGATAAAATAGTCGCCTTTTGAAGTACAGTAAGCAGTTCTACACTTTCGGCCTCAGCCGTGGCGATTGTCAACTGGAAGCGCTGTATTCGTGTTCGTGTTTTGTTGAGACAGTTGGGCAGCAAATAAAACTGACCAACCACATCCGGCGCGTGACAGAGTAGATCCGGGAATTAGAACGAGTGCCCCCAGTGACTAATTTCGTCTCACACAGGCAAGTGAAGAATAGGAACTTCTGTGTTCGTTTCTTTAGGAGCAACTATTTTAAGTTCCTGTTGGACTGGCAACACTACTTCTCAACCTTCATTCGTGAGTCCTCTTTTACGTTTCATCGCAGCAACTGCCAGTTAATACGCAGTATTTACTGTTCTGGCGTCATATCCGCGCACTTTAGAAAATAGTTTGCTTTAAAACTGGAAATGTGTCTCTTACAAGAAGTCTCACAGAACTGTGGCCTCTGTTTCAATCTCAGCATCAAAATAGAATAATGAACAGTGCTACATACACAGTTAGCGTCACTGTCATTCAGAACTATAATAAAATAAAGGGCTCTGTGGGTTATCTATCTGTCCGGCATTCTCTCATTATTTACGCACCAAAAGAAACTTTTTGTAGGGTAATTTCGTTAGTTGCTTGAAGTGATTCAGGCGAAAGGGACGATTCCGGTTTTCAGCACATCTTTCGGCCTCTTTTTACAAGAGGAAAATAAGGAGAAAACTGAAAACATATAATTGCGAGAAAGTCGGAACTGAAATCTATGCGAGGAACGTATTCACAGCAAACCCTTACCTGAGGAGCTTGTAAACTTCAGTTATTGTGTGTGACTGTTAACTATTCATGGTTAACGAACATTTTAATACAATTTATAATGGAAAAAAACTTGTAACTGCAACTGGTTACGTCGCTCATGATTGACAGATGTTAGTTTTGAGCATGTGTTGTTGCGGCGGTTCAAATGGTTCACGTGGCTCTGAGCACTATGGGACTTAACATCTGAGGTCATCAGTCCCCTAGAACTTAGAACTACTTAAACCTAACTAACCTAAGGACATCACACACATCCATGTCCGAGGCAGGATCGAATCTGCGACCGTAGTGGTAGCGGGGTTCAAGACTCAAGCGCATAGAACCGCTCGGTCACAACGGCCGGCTTTTGTGGCGGTGCTTTGGTTTTATTACAATACGTGATATATGACAATTGTGCAGGAAAAAGACATGTAAATCATTGTAACTAACTGTAACAATTGTAAAGATGTTTATGGTGTTAATAGCGGTTTGTTAAAGGTGCAAGTAACGTTTCAATTACGTACGAAGCTGCTGCGTACCACTACTAGCGACCACTACCGAAGTTGCGAGACGACTATTATAGGGTAGCGCAGTTTTCGATCGGAAATAAATTGCATTGTATACTCGGAGTTTATCATTTTGTATCTGTGTAATGTCCGCCTCCATAGCGCAGCGGTAGCGTTACCGCCCATCATGCAAGGGGGTCCGGGTTCGACTCCCGGCAAGGGACTGGGTGTTGTGCGTCTTTCATCATCATTGACACGTAAGTCCCCGAAATGGCGTCAGCTAAAAAGTCTTACAGTACGGCGGCCGAACCCCGAAGGGGACATCCCGGTCAATAAATTCCATACGATCATATCATTTCATCTATATAGTGATTACTGGTAAGGAATGATGCATATTTGGTTACTCACATGTACATTTAATTACATTTAACGTATTACGTATGTAAAAACATGAATTGCACATCTAGAAAAAATTTTCTGCGGCTTCATGTAGCGCTCAGCTCGTAGTTGCGTTATGGACGTACATACTAATTTTTACTTTTGTTAACACCAGAAAATCTGGTGGCGTTTGAGGGTCACTTCTGTACGTTTTCCTTGAAGAACTCGAAGACCGCGGCCTATATAGCAGAAAAGTATACTAGTTCAACATTAAATTTTCCGCCAAAAATGTCCTATTCATTTTTTCTCTAGGGCCAACAGTTTGGGCGAAGAGGGGGGTGGGGGGGGGGGGAGGGGGCGGTCGAGAATACTAAAAACATCATGCGACCGTACATGCTTTGTAGCGTAGGTGTTTCTTTTTAGGACAATTTGGGTCCGTTTCCAGATTTTGTTAACCACAAGCATCCTACATCAAACTGTTCGTCTCAGTTTCAAAAAATGGCTCTGAGCACTATGGGACTCAACATCGTAGGTCATACTTCCTCTAGAACTTAGAACTACTTAGACCTAACTAACCTAAGGACATCACACACACCCATGCCCGAGGCAGGATTTGAACCTGCGACCGTAGCAGCCTCGCGGTTCCGGACTGCAGCGCCAGAACCGCACGGCCACCGCGGCCGGCGTTCGTCTCAGTTTCCTCTACACCACTGTGGTACGTTGTAAACAATTGTCGTTTACATCTTCATGTGCCTCACTTTGCGTCCCTCACAAACGCAAGGAAGTAGTTCATAAACCCTTATATTCGTCGTACGATTGTCCTGTTTAGGTGGAAAATAATTGAGTAGGTTTCCGCGTCCGGAGTCAGTTAACACGAAAATTTTGTGGATACGTTAATGCTTCTTATTGTAAATAGCTGTCACAGGTGAAACTAACGTTTCGGCCACGGTTTCAGTGGACCTCTTCTAAGTCAGTCGATCCAAAAGAAGGATTTTCATGTTTAGATTGTCATTCTTTATTAAACCCCTTTTTTCCTTCAAACTTACTACCGAGACTGTATTCTGCGCTCATCTGCATAATGTCTATACAATGAACTGACCTAAGCCATGGGATAGCAGTATGCACATATACAAATGACGCAGGGTATAAAAGGGCAGTACATTGACAGAGGTGTCGTTTGTAATCAGGTAATTCACATGAAAAAGTTTCGACGTTATTATAGCCGCACGACGGAAATTAACAGAATTTGAACGCGGAAGGGTAGTTGGAGCTAGAAGCATGGGGCATTCTATTTCGTAAATATTTGAGAATTCAATATTCCGAGATCCAGAGCCGAGTATACCACATTTCAGGCATTACCTCTCACCATGGACAACCTAGTGGCCGACGGTCTCCACTTAACGACCGAGAGCGTCGGCGTTTGCGTAGAGTTGTCAGTGGTAACAGACAAGTAATACTGCCTGAAATAACCGCAGAAACTAATGTGGGACGAGCGACGGGCCGGCCGTTGTGGCCGAGTGGCTCTAGGCGCTTCAGTCCGGGACCGCGCTGCTGTTACGGTCGCAGGTTCGAATCCTGCCTCGGGCATGGATGTGTGTGATGTCCTTAGGTTAGTTAGGTTTAAATATTTCTAAGTCTAGGGGACCGATGACCTCAGAAGTTAAGTCCCATAGTGCTCAGAGCCATTTGAACCATTTGACGAACGACAAACGTATCCGATAGGACAGTGCGGTGAAATTTGGTGTTAGTGGACTATGGCAGCAGACGACCGACGCGATTACCTGTGCTAACAGCACGACAGCGCCTGCAGCGCCTCTCCTGGCCTTGTGGCAATATCGGTTGGATCCTAGACAACTGGAAGACCGTGGCCTAGTGAGATTACTTCCGATTTAAGTTGTGTAAGAGCTGATGGTAGGATTAGTGTGTAGCGCAGACCGAACGAAGCTATGGACCGTGGTTGTCGACAAGGCGCTGTGCAAGTTGGTGGCGGCTCTATAATGGCGTTGGCTGTGTTTACGTGGAATGGAATGGAGCCGGCCGCTGTGGCCGAGATGTTCTAGGCGCTTCAGTCCGGGACCGCGCTGCTGCTACGGTCGCAGGTTCGAATCCTGACTCGGGCATGGACGTGTGTGATGTCCTTAGGTTTAAGTAGTTCTAGGTCTAGGGGAAAAAATGGTTCAAATGGCTCTGAGCACTGTGGGACTTAACTGCTGTGGTCATCAGTCCCCTAGAACGTAGAACTACTTAAACCTAGCTAACCTAAGGACATCACACACATCCATGCCCGAGGCAGGATTCGATCCCGCGACCGTAGCGGTCACGCGGTTCCAGACTGTAGCGCCTAGAACCGCTCGGCCACTCCGGCCGGCGGTCTAGGTGACTGATGACCTCAGATGTTAAGTCCCATACTGCTTAGAGCCATTTGAATGGGCCGGCCGTTGTGGCCGAGCGGTTCTAGGCGCTTCTGTCTGGAACCGCACGACTGCTACGATCACAGGTTCGAATCCTGCCTCGGGCATGGATGTGTGTGACGCCCTTAGGTTAGTTAGGTTTAAGTAGTTCTAAGTTCTAGGGGACTGATGACCTGAGATGTTAAGTCCCATAGTGCTCAGAACCATTTGAACCATTTTGAACCATCTGAATGGAATGGGTCCAACTGAACTGATCATTGCCTGAAAATGGTGATGGTGGACTACTTGGAGACCATTTGCAGCCATTCACCGAGATCATGTCCCCAAACAACGATACGACAGGTCACCACGCCACAATTGCTCGCGATTGACTTGAAGAAGATTCTGGACAGTTCGAGAGAAAGACTTGGCCACTCAGATCACCAGACTTGAATCCCATCGAACATTTATGGGACATAATGGAGAGGTCAGTTCGTGCACAAAATCCTGCATCGGCAACACTTTTGCCATTGTGGAGGGCTATGGAAGCAGCATGAGTCACTATTTCTGCAGGGAACTTTCAGCAACTAGTTGAATCCATGCCACGTCGAGGTGCTGCAGTACACCGGGCAAAAGGGGTTCCGACACGATATTAGGTGGTATCCCACGACTTTTGTTACCTCAATGTATCTCCTAATGTTCCTTCCTTCTTTTGCGGCAGTCATATCGGAGACTACAGACAACCTCGGTCTGGAAGGCTGACAGCTTTTGAATACTGCTCCTTTTGAATTAGTCTCCAGTACGCCACGCACCACTCCACCTCCCTCCCACATGTGCGTCCGTATGCGGCACGCTCCCTCACGCATGGACACAGGCCGGCAGCGCACGCAGCGAGGGCAGCGCCTTGCCGCGCCGCGATGCTATCGCCCCTAGCGGCACACAATGGAACGGCCCCTACTTACTGGCGCCAGATTACAGCTTATTAACTAAGAACCCTCCTCTTATCCCGCGCCATTACGCCAGGGGGACCGGCCTGGTGTTTGGGAACGCGCGATGCATCCGACCCGTATCCCCGAATTAAGTCATAACTTTCTCCTGCGCACGCATCTCGGATTCAAAAGCGGAAATTTCGGAACAATTACGGCGGGTCCTCCGCTCGAGTCCCCCTAAAGGGCTCTCTCGGAGAACGCCTCATTGAATGGAACAGTTCTTAATTTGGGCACTAGGCTCGGCGGGAAGAGGGAAATAAGAAGAGGCCGTGGAGAGGTGCGCGCCCGCCTACCAAGTGAGACGCGTTGACGCAGCAAAACGACAAAGTACTCAAATGGGTAATAAGGCGAAGCGCCGGCGAGTAGTTATGACGGGAAAGGACAAATTAGTGTCTCGCCAGTAATGGCAAGTCATTTCCAGAGTGGACGGAGAGGGGCACCAGATAGGCCCTTGGTAGTTCACCAGGGCGTGGGGGAGGCGTTGTCTAGGATCACTGGTGTGTGATTCTTTTATGGGTACCATACACGCGGAATGGTCAGCAATGGGGTGACACTCGACACAAGTTGATCGCGGGTGCTAAAGCGTCTGCAGTGCGTTAGTCTCGGTACGGTCCCAACAGAAACGAGTATTCTGAGACCGAACCGTTTCACCAGTAATTCCCCCCCCCCCCACCCTCCACCCCCACCCCTTCTTCCTCCCTGAAACAATTTGGATGAACAGCGCCGTTGCATAGCAACAACAGTGAAAGGAGTACCTCCACAGATGTTCGCAAAAGTATGGGACGAGTATGATTATCGCCTGGGTGTTTCTTGTGCGGGTGGGGGAAGGCCTGCTGACCACTTGAGAAAGCTAAATGAAAACTTTGATCCGTTACATAATGGTATAAATTACCCAAGGTTGTGTGCGCACGTATGTAAAAGACATACCTCTGCAAAATCGTATGGTTCTTCTGAAAACAAAAACTTTGAAGTCGTATGCGTAAAGCAGAGGGCTTCGTCGCAGGGCGCCACGCTATGACACCAATACAAAAGCGTCGAAACGCGACACTCTTCGTCGGATCGTCTCTGTCTCTTCTATTAACCCCACCTGATAATCGTCCCAGATTTATGAACAATCGAGAATCAGTCGAAAACACAACATTTCCTTAAGATTCCTACTATGAATCTGTCTCGCATCTGCTTTTCCTAATGTTTGTTTCATCTGGTCATTCTACTTAAGGTCGCTCCGGGTACATACTTCTTGATAAGTAAATTACCTTTAGTGCTAGAAGGTGTAATGTCTCAAACGAAGAAGTGAGAAATAGCTCCTTCAGTTATAAATAAAGTGCTACCAACCACGATATTATCACACTTGGTCGTTATCGGAAACGGGCGTGACGTTGCTGTAAATAATTACAGTGTTGACTATCAACTCCTTCATGTCAGTTGTGCATATACTATCAACATCTATTGCGTTGGTTCACTGTGAGCTTATCGAAGCTCCCTCACGCACTGATGCAATAATATTGTGGTTGAACAACACACTGTGCGGACCAGAGTGTGCCGACAATATCAAATCACGAACGACGATAACAGGTCCTGCGGCCTTCGATACACCGGCCGCTGTGGCCGAGCGGTTCTAGGCGCTTCAGTCCGGAACCGCGCTGCTGCTACGGTCGCAGGTTCGAATCCTGCCTCATGCATGGTTGTGTGTGATGTCCTTAGGTTAGTTAGGTTCAAGTAGTTTTAAGTCTAGGGGACTGATGACCTCAGATGTTAAGTCCCAGAGTGCTTTAAGCCATTTGAACCATTTGGCCTTCGATACAGAGTGTGACATCAAAATGACGCCACGTTTGCCTTAGGTGCTGTGAGCTGAATGTTAGCAGACGAGCTAGTCTCCGAGAAATGACTCTGAGCACTATGGGACTTACCTTCTCAGGTCATCAGTCCCCTAGAACTTAGAGCTACATAAACCTAACTAACCCAAGGACATCACGCACATCCATGCCCAAGGCAGGATTCGAACCTGCGGCCGCAGCGGTTGCGTGGTTCCAGACTGTAGCGCCTAGAACCGCTCTGCCACTCCGGCCGGCTAGTCTCTGAGAAAATTACGTTTAGCAATGTTACCTAATCCACTGTCGTCACTTCAATTCGATGAACAGGATGTTCTAGGCATACTGATTATAACACTCAGAAGGCCGAAATACTAACCTTTTTAAAAAGCCGTTTCACTGAGGAAGGTCGCAGTTTAAGTCTTCACTTAAACCATCGCACGAACGTCAAAATGAGAGATGTTGAAATTTGTGTCCAAGGGACAGAAAAGCAGCTGAAATCGCTCGAGAGAGGAAAGGCCACTGAATCTGACAGTTTCCCAGTATTCATCTACATAGTGTATTCCGAAAAACTTGCTCCTTTTCTAGCAGCAGTCTACGGTGGCTCGTTGGATTTGCGAGGCGCTCCAAATGATTGAAAAAAAAAAAGCATTGGTAATTGCCATTTATAAAAATGGTTGTCGGAAAGACGAATAGAACTGTAGGCCTCTATCGCTGACGTCGTCTTATTGTAGTATTTTGGAACATGATTTACGCTCGCTTATTATGACTCAGCTCTCTCTCTCTGATCGTCTAAGAGGCTCAAAGCTCTAGATACGAGCGACCAGATTGATCCCACATTCTTTGACTTTCAGAAGGCGTTCCGCACTGCCGCCTCGGGAACAAAATACGAACGTGCGGAATATCAGACTGAAGAGCTTTTAGCAAACAGAAAACAGCACGTCGTTTAGCAAAGAGAGGCATCTTCGGATACAGACGTAAGGTCGCACCGCAAGGGAGTGTTGTAACACCATTACTTTTCACAATATATATACATGATGTAACAAAAAGATATGGCCAAACTTTCAGGAGACTTTCCTCACACACAGGCACAAAAAAAGGTTATATGGAAAAGGTCTGTAAATGTTTTAATTCCACACTCGAGCTCAGTTTCTACACAAGATACGGATACTGTAAGTTTTCTTGCAGCACTCTCCAGATACAGACGTTGAGCGCAACGACCTTGCTATCTGCTGATCCATACAGTACATGGGCATCTGCTAGTTCCGCATTTTAGTACACTTCCATTACACTGTACCGGAAACCACAACCATGATGAATACTAAGCAGTTAATGCTACGTGCTTGATGCTAGTAGGGCAAAGAAGTTAGTCGCATGTAAACACAAGCAATGAAGTGAGTTACATGTCAACATTACCACCATCCAATTCGAACAACAGACACTGGCGGCGAACCTACCAGTTAAAACTTACTGTACATTCTAACCAAACGTAAGAAAGAAAGTATTTTCAGCATTTTATGTAAGATAATGTTTCTGGTAATGTTGGTACGTTCTATTTCTGTGTGTTTTCATGATTAATATAGTTATGAAGAAAAATAGAAAATGAGCTGTAACATGGAAATAAAGCGTTTTCGAAATTACGTCCATATAACATATTTTATTTCTCTATGTATGAGGAATGTTTCCTGAAAGTTTGGCGATATCTTTTTGTCACATCCTGTATAAATGGATGACGTCCAAAGTTCGATGAGGATTTTCGCGGATGTTGTGTATAGAGAAATTGCAACGGTAGAAAATTGTGGTGAGTTGCAGGAAGGGCTGCAGAGAATCGACACTTGGTCCAGATATTGGAATTGACTCTTAACACATACTAATGTAATGTAAGACCCATTGTTGTGTGATCACGCGACTGCAGAACAATCACCGAAAGTAGTCACATGAACGGAACAATGTCCAACGGCCGTATAAAACAAATCGTAGCTAAGGCAGACCCCAGACTGAGATTCACCGGAAGAATCCTCAGGAAATGCAGTCCATCCACAAATGAGGTAGCTTACAAAACCCTCGTTCGACCAATAATACTTCAATGCCGCCCGTCAGTCTGGGATCCGTACCACATAAGACAGAGAGAGAACATAGAGTAGATCCAAACGAGAGCAGCGCGTTCCGTTACAGGTACATTTAGTAAGCGCGAAAGCGTCACGGAGAGGCTTGGCCAACCCCGTGGCAGACGCTGCAAGAGAGGCGTTCTGCATCACAGTGTAGTTTATTGTTAAAGTTCCTAGTGCTACGCTGCGTCACACATAGTAATGTGACTTGTAGTGTACGGATATAGATGTAGATGAATATTCGTCCGATTTCACAAAGGTCAAACTAAAACATTCATATTTCTTTACGTACTACAAGAATATGTAATAAAAATGGGGGTTCCTATTTAAAAAAACGCAATTGATATCCGTTTGACTTATGGAAGCACGATCTAGCGGGCCAACCATAGCGCCATCTGGTTTCCCCCTTCCAGCTAGACAAGTTTCGTAGTTTGTAGTTTTTTCGTTTGACGCTTATTTCGTGAGATATTTGGCCCGGTCACGATCAATGGACCACCCTGTATATTGATAATAAATACCGGGTGGTTATAATTAAACTTCCCCTTTCATCCATTAAGCACACGGTCATATAATCATAATAATTAACTGTTTGGCGGCTTCGATTTTCCCTTCTTTTAATATTAAATTTTTACTTCACGCACACTGCGAATAAAGCGAAATAATGCTCAACAGCTTATTCCGGTTGGTCATAATTAAACTTTCCCTATTTATCACGTTATAACACGGAAAGTAATTACCATACGAGTACCAAACTTGGTAGCATTAATGTCCAGAGTATGGAGCGCATGATTTACATGCTTCACGGCGGCACCGTCCAGTTCCAACTATGGCCACCAGGTGCCGTGATCAGTCATCGTCTCACACACCTGACCAGTTGCAGTGCACTTGTTGACGTGTCAACATGAGCTTGGACAAAAGGATCTGGGCATTATTGGTGAAGCTCCATTATAAAAACAACAGTAAAGCTGCAGCTGCACTTCGAGAATATCGCCCGCTGAAAGGACTACGGAAGGGTCCTCTTTCTCTACCTGCTGTGCGGAGCATGATCAAGAAGTTCGAATCAACTGAGCGTCACTCCGGAAAGAGGCCTACGACCAGTTGCACCACAGGTGGTTGATGAAATCGCTGTTGCTATGGCAGACAACGCTGTGCGCAATTCCCGATCGTCCGGCAGTGCGCGTGCTGTGTCGCGACTGTTGGTTCATTAACGTGGTCCACTGTACGGAAGGTGCCTCGAACCATTCTCAAATGGTATCCGTACAAGAACCATATCGTACAGCAGGTTGCACCACAGGACGCACAACGACGTGTTGACTTCGCTCTCCACTTTCTCGCAAGGATTGAAGTTGACGAGGGCCGGCCTTCGACCATCCTATGGACGGACGAAGCTTATTTTATCTGACGGGTGAGGTGAACACACAGAATTGTCGTGTGTGGCGGTCTTCATCTCCAGTCACTGTGCATGAAGTTCCTCTGTATGGTGAACGTGTCGCCGAATGGTGTGACTTCACGGCGACATTCATCATCAGCCCACTCTATTTCGAACAAGTTGGCACTCAAGGACCATACACGTGCAGTGTGACTGACCAGCGTTACTACAATATGCTTCACCAGCATGTCATACCCGAATTATCAGCCGATCGTTTCCAAATGCTTGGCCGGCACGATCACCTGATCTCACTCCCTGTGGTTTCTGCTTTTGGGGCTACCTGAATGACAGGGTTTATCTGTGGAACATTCACAATCCAGCACTTTCAGACTCTTCTGGACACTAACGGGCGCCATATTTAAGCCCCTTTTATAGCAGTAATAGCAGCACATTAAGAACGCTTCAATTGAATTGATTCACCATTATTTCTTTTCCCCATGTCCTTGACGATTTATGTTACCAAGTCTGGTCCTCGTGTGGTAATTAGTTTCCGTGTTATAACGTGATAAATAGGGAAAGTTTAATTATGACCACCGGGAATAAGGTGTTGAGCATTATTTCGCTTTATTCGCAGTGTGCGTGAAGTAAAAATTTAATATTAAAAGAGGGGAAAATATTTTCCCGCATACACACTCGATCCCAAGAGCCTTTCTTACCGTTCTGTACTCTTTCCGCTGCGCCAACCGCTGCCTGAAAACTACTTGAAACTCCCCCGTTTAAATTCCTTTATTGGGTTTAGTGTAATTTATCGAAGCCGCCAAACAGTTAATTATTATGATTATATGACCGTGTGCTTAATGGATGAAAGGCTATCGGTTTTTCTGCTGTGGTTTCGGGGGTATTTCAACCGAGTGCGGCTGTTCTGAGACGGAATAGTTAATGATTGAAAGACCACAAAGGTTGCGATGTACAAACTGATATGTATTTTCTACGAACACACAAATTCTGAGGCAGTTGCTACCTTCACCTTACACGTTTAGTTACGGTTATATCTATTATTGGTTGCTGATTTTAGGTACTTTGTCACACGCAATGATGATGGTTAACATACACAACAATCCTCACTGCAATCCATGATTGTTGCTGGCCGATGCGGTTGACGCGAAACACGTAATTCGGCATTTGTCACTTTTGGTTTTGTATCACTCGCGAATCGGTATCGATGAGGGTCCACCCCACGACGATCAGGGGGACGCGCTCATTTGTTATACTCCGGTAAATTTACCGTTTACTACTCACTCGACCACCATTCTTGGCCATCTCTTCGTTACCACAGCTCACTCGACACTCATCTCACTGCCTCATGCAGCGCTCGACAGTCGACTTCAGTGCACTATCGACCCGGGTGTCAGCTACTAACATCCATGTTCGTGGGATCACGGATCCCTTACATACTCCAACATAAATGGCTCATGCCTCTCACGACCTACGCCAAAAATGCTATTTTCTCTAAACGTTTCGCCATCTGGATCTCCCACTTCTGTCAAGTTTTTGGCCAAACCCTGCATACACCAAAAAATTTAGACGAAATGTGTGATGACGGGTAACCACGGTCCCCTCGTGAGCGTTACCCTAGTTCGTCCCGTCTTGCGTGAGAGCCAACTGCTTTGCCAGAGCTGCGCATGCGCGCTGGCTAGGTCGCCGTGTTTACTCCTGTTGGGAAGCACTGGAGCCGGGGCGAGTTGGGCGCATGGCCGACGGCGGCGGCCGTTATGGAGATGCGGCCAACGCGTCACTAATCACAGCGCGCAGAACGCGGGCACGACGGTCGATAAAGTCCCGACACGGCCGCAGCCGCGGAGCCGAGGCGCGTGCAATTAGGCGGCGATTAGCAGCGCTTAGCGCGCCGCCCGGCTTCCTAAATCCCAGCTCGTAGCAGCAGCTTCCCAACCTGCCAGTTCACGCCACTTCGTCCGACGCTGCCGCTCGCAAATTTTCCACATAATTCGAAGCGAGAGCGCTGTAGCTTTCTTTATGGTCGCCAGTCCCTACTTAGTCATCGTCTTCAGTCTCACTGCTAAATACGTGCCCGTTTCATCTTCACAGGAAATCCATTTAAAGTTTTTACAGACAGCAGGTTGTAGAGGTCGGCTGTGTTAAAACTTGCCACGTGTTAAACGGACTCCTCTCGCTAACAGGGGCTGATAACGTACGGTTCTACAGTGGCTCTCCACTCGGAGGTAGCTGGTACAGCTTGTGGAAGAAATCTTCATCGCCAATATATGGCCAGAGAGAGGAGCAGTATCGATGGTTTTCGTTTCTCGTATACCTGTATATGATGAGAAAGTCCACCCTGTGTGTGCACATGTGGGGCCATTGGTACACCCGAACATGCCATACTAGAGTGACTTACTTACGGGGATTTGCTGATCTACATCGTGATTTTTTCCACCGTGTACAAACTCTAGGGACTGAGCGATGGGAGGATGCGGAACAAAAAGAATCTATGAACATATGTCCGGAAATACATGGTTTCCATGTTAGAGACCATTTATTGGGGTTGTTTGGGGGAAGAGACCAAACAGCGTGGTCATCGGTCTCATCGGATTACGGAAAGATGGGGAAGGAAGTCGGCCGTGCCCTTTCAAAGGAGCCTGGAGCGATTTAGGGAAATCGCGGAAAACCTAAATCAAGATGACCGGTCGCGGGATTGAACCGTCGTCCTCCCGAATGCGAGTCCAGTGTGCTGAACACTGCGCCACCTCGCTGGGTAGCATTTATTCAATCATACTTTGTTATAGAGACTTCGATGTAATACGCGCTGTACCATGCAGCCACAGTTACGTTATGCATGGTTTCCTCCTAGAGGGTGGTTCTGTTCCTCATAGCCGCGCGGAATTAGCCGAGCTGTCTAAGGCGCTGCAGTCAGGGACTGTGCGGCTGGTCCCGGCGGAGGTTCGAGTCCTCCCTCGGGCATAGGTGTGTGTGTTTGTCCTTAGGATAATTTAGGTTCAGTAGTGTGTAAGCTTAGGGACTGATGACCTTAGCAGTTAAGTCCCATAAGATTTAACACACATTTGAACATTTTTTTGTTCCTCATAGTCATGTCCTAGCGCCCTCTCCTGCCATAGTAATTGGTAATGTTGTGTCAGATTCACTTCTCTTGCCGACTCACCTTGTAGTGGATGTGATACAGCGTTGCACACAACGGTTCCGTGTTCAAATAGAGAGCTCGACGACATGGTGTTTACTTACGGACAGGCAAATGGCAACGGGCGGCGGGCAGCAAGGTTGTATCAGATGACCTATCCCCGCCGACAACCACCACAGCATCCGATTTTTGGAACATTGTTTCGCCGTTTGTCGTTTCAGGAAGCAGGAAATCATGAAGGACGTACCCGAAATATTCGCACAGTAGACCTGGAGGAAGCCGTCCGGGGTGGCCGAGCGGTTCTAGGCGCTACAGTCTGGAGCCGCGCGACCGCTACGGTCGCAGGTTCGAATCCTGCCTCGGGCATGGATGTGTGTGATGTCCTTATGTTAGTTAGGTTTAAGTAGTTCTAAGTTCTAGGGGGACTGATCACCTCAGCAGTGAAGTCCCATAGTGCTCAGAGCCATTTTTCGGAGGAAAATGTGATTAACACTGTGGAAGGCGACCGCCTTGTCAGTACTAGGCAGTTGGCCCGCCAGTACAGGGTACCCCAGACAAGCTTGTGGAACACGCTCCATGACAATTATTACTGCACATACCACTTACAGCGTATTCAGGGCTTACTAGCGACAGACTGTCCACCTCGGAAACATTTTTGTCACTGTTTTCTTCACCAGGCAACCACGATTCCGGGATTTGCGTCGTCCGTCCTATTCAAAGATGCGGCCACCTTTACGCGGAGTGGTATCTTCAACTTTCATAGCAGTCGCCTGTAGGATAGTATGCAGAACCCCGATGGTATGGTGACAGCGAATCATCAGCATCGGTGCAGCCGGAATGTATGGGCTGAGGTAATTGGCGACCGCATTTTGGGGCCAGTGTTTCTTCCACGTCGGCTAACAAGCCGGAACTTTGTCTCCCCTTCTGGAAGAAGTGCCTTTGATGATTCGAAGGTTTGTGTGGTTGCTACATTATGGTGCTCCAGCCCACTTCGCCGTTAACGTCCGGACGCATCTCAGTCGTGTCTTCCCTGGTCGATGGATCAGGCGAGGGCGTCCAGTTGCATGGCCTGCGCGTTCACCGGATCTCAACGCGTGCGATTTCTAATTAAGGGGCCATCTCAAAAGTCTCGCGTATGCAGAGCCCATTCCAGATGTGGAGATACTGGAACAGCGTATTCATGCTGCCTTTAATACTGTTCGGATGCAGCTTGGGCAATGTGAACGTGTAAGACAGAACATACTACGGCGCGTACACGCATGCGTTGAGGCACTTGGAAACCATTTTCAGCACATTCTGTAAGGATGGATGAATGGTACAGCGTATATTAGACCGCACTCTCTGTAACAATCTATGATTGAATAATTGGTCTCTAGCTTTGAAACCGTCCGCCCTCGTGGTCTCGCGGTAGCGTTCTCGCTTCCCGAGCTCGGGGTCCCGGGTTCGATTCCCGGCGGGGTCAGGAATTTTTCCTGCCTCGAGATGACTGGGTGTTGTTGTGTCGTCTTTATCATCATCATTCATCCCCATTACGGTCGGAGGAAGGCAACGGCAAACCACCTCCATTAGGACCTTGCCTAGTAAGGCGGTGCGGGTCTCCCGCATCGTTCCCATACGCTCTGTAAAGAAGCATGGGACTTCATTTCCATTTTCCAGCTTTGAAACCATGTATTCCCGGACATAAGTTCATTAGACCTTTTTTGTTCCGTGTCCTCTATCGATCAAACCCTAGAGTTAGTCATTATTGACTCAGAAAAAAAATACACAAGCTTGCCAGTCTCTTTTCGAAAATTCTAACCTAAGTAACTACGCTATGTGCCATGAATTACCAATTCACTGCATAGTTGAAGTCTTTGTCCTTGGCGCCACTGCTGGTTCCATTCCTGCCACATCAAAAAGCTACCAAACTGCAAAACTGCTTAACGCACTGATGTGTTGACAGAAGAGCCAACACCGTGTTGCTAGAGGAGGCCGAAATGCACGCGTTTAAGCTCACGCAGACTGGCGTGAGGTCTGGAACAGTTATGGGAATTTATAATAGCAAATAAAGTACGTAGTTGATGTAATACTTAAATTTAATCCATAATTGGTGTACATCGCTCTTGACGGTACATGTTTTACAAGCTCAATATAAACTGGTAATGGCGCCTTGCTAGGTCGTAGCAAATGACGTAGCTGAAGGCTATGCTAACTATCGTCTCGGCAAATGAGAGCGTATTTGTCAGTATAGCATCGCTAGCAAAGTCGGCTGTACAACTGGGGCGAGTGCTAGGACGTCTCTCTAGACCTGCCGTGTGGCGGCGCTCGGTCTGCAATCACTGACAGTGGCGACACGCGGGTCCGACGTATACCAACGGACCGCGGCCGATTTAAAGGCTACCACCTAGCTAGTGTGGTGTCTGGCGGTGACACCACACGCACCACCACATGGATGGAGGCTAGGAACGGCGTGGAGAGACTGTGGAGAAGAGTCTTTTGTGGTACATGCATGCAGCATCAGCTTTGAGTGAGCGCCAGGATCAGGGGATAGCAGTGGGACAAGACTTTGCATACAGCGCCGGACTATATATGGCGCGCCGTCTGCTCTTATTTACTTCCCGGCATAGCTGGCACAGTGAGTTGGCCATCGAGGGAGTGTGCCTGGCTAGACAGGTGATTCTGCGCGTCTGGCAGCAAGAGGTAGCAGTCCCTTGTGTATAGAGGACGAACCGAACGCTCATTATGGGGACTGAAGCTGGGGAATCTGATGTGAGCCAGTGTATCTGAGAAGGCAGTCTGCCAGACGAGTTGGACCAGCAGGTTTGTGTGGCCAGCAGTGGAGGTAGCCTGGATCTGAGTTTGCAGCCATTCGCTATCAACATGAGGCACTGGTTGCTCTCCCAGACAAAAGGAAGATATTTGGCGTTTTAGTCCCACGGAAGGGCACGCTGAGGAGATAGAAGAATGTATTAGCTGTGGTGAGTGTTAGGCCTCGGGGCAGCATTAGAAGAGTGCTGTTCTGGTTGTATTCGGAGGAGTTACCGTTATACCGCCACCATGTCTGGCTGGTTTCAGTTTAATTGTGTGCGCTATTATGTTGTCGTAACGGCGAAGTTGCTCCAAGGTATAGTGTGTTACCTGTAATTAGTTTTTGTAGGACAGGATTCAGTGCGAATCAAACCCCAAAGGATCTGTATCTTATTGGTATGTGTGCCCAACAGATTTTCTGTTCTGTCCTTGAACTGCTGGCATTCGTTAAATTATTTTGCATATTTTCATTCAGTACCGTCATACATAATAATGTTCTGGGGCAACTCAACTTTAAGAAAGAAAGTCTTCAGTTCTGAAAAACCTGGTGTAAGAATAATAACGTAACCCAGCAACTGTATGAATCAACTTGTTACGTACTGGGAACGGGTAATTAGCAGTACACTTGCTTGTGCTCGTCTGTGTGTGGTCCTGTAGCTTTCTAGTCGCAATCGATGTGCCCGCACAGGCATACCAAACCTAACTATTTCAATGAAGACGGCATTATGATACACACACAACTTGCAGCGGTATTATTATTGCAGTCTTGGGACGGACTATCATGTAAGTAATTTCGACTGGCTTCTGCGAAACTCTTCAATTGCAAACCTAATACATCAATACATATTTCTTTTTATTGAAATTCAGTGCAACCTAGGTTTTGTGTTGGCAGAAGAGCCAACACCGTGTTACTAGTGGAGGCCGAAATGCACGCGTTTTAGCTCACGCAGGCTGGTGTGAGGAGGGAAGAACCATACTGACGTGAGGTGTGGAACATGACAAGGAATGAGAATTCAGAAAGCGGACGTAATTTTTTTCATACTTAACTTTAGTCCATTAATGATGAACGTCGCTCTTGACGGTACATGATTCACAATATTATCTGTTCAGAATACATTCTTGAAGTAATTATAGTAACTGAATATGGCGGCTTGCTAGGTCGTAGCAAATGGCGTAGCTGAAGGCTATGCTAAACTGTCGTCTCTGCAAATGAGAGCGTATGTAGGCAGTGAACCATCTCTAGCAAAGTCGGCTGTTCAACTGGGGCGAGTGCTAGGGGGTCTCTAGACTAGACCTGCCGTGTTGCGGCGCTCGGTCTGCAATCACTGATAGTGGCGACACGCGGGTCCGACGTATACTAACGGACCGCGGCCGATTTAAAGGCTACCACCTAGCAAGTGTGGTGTCTGGCGGTGACACCATACTAGGTGTAGTGTTCCTCCTGACAGAAACCCTACACTTAAGTAGCAGGTACAAAGTTCTTTCACCTAGTCGTTTTTAATTTGATTAGTGAACACCTAGATACACACAAATGTCTAATTTACTGCCACCTCCAGCTTCGCTCTACAGTCATCAGATACCACAATGAGCAAGTCACCCGCAACAATTCCGTCCACTGCATTCGTCGCATCTCTTGTTTCCACGAGCGGCTCTAACTTTTAGGTCTCAGAGATTCACATGTTGACTCCTGAGGACAACCTTACGTGATTTTTTTGATAACGTTCTGATGTCCGGCAACCCTTTCAACTATCCGATTTCTGCTGCTATGAGCCTTCCTCTCCCAACAGTTACGCTGGAGCAGCACTGCCCAGGAGAGTGAAATATTAAAACTCTCGCGTGACACATTACTGTCGACTTTCCGTCGGGCGCTACATGTGGTCGAGTGTACGAGGCCAGTTTGCTTTCTTGCGGCGCGCGTATGCAAAGTGAAGGCCATTTGCAATTCATCACGTGTCGGCACAGGTGAATCGGGACCTGAGAATTATACCCTTGTTCGGACAACGAGGTGTGCCTGGAACACGCTCTGTTGTGTGACATCACCGCACGTGAGCGGAACGCCGAACGCGGCTGGCCCCATGTGTCCGCGGCCTTCGCCTGCCTTATGTGGGTGCCTCGCAGCTGTTCTGCAAGCGCAAGACACCGCCGAGCCGAGATAGCAGAGAGTTTGTCTTTCTCACGCCTCACGCCAAAGGAAGTACGCTTTGTTTTTTCCCTGCATCACTGCAAACGAGAAAAGGACGTAGAAAAACGCTCGGACCTACTAGGCACAAAAATTAATTTCGTAGCGTGTCGGTGCTAATAGCATCGTTTTTCAAATTGATACTTGCTCAATGCCACATCTACAAGGTATCTACATCTCAAACTAGTGTAAAATGCATGGCAGAGGGTACTTTCCATTGTAAGACGTATTAGGCTTCCTTCGTGTTACACTCGCGTATAAGGCGTGTCTTCGCGGTCACAACTTTGGAAGCTCTGCACTTGGTGGTCAAAAGTATTCGGATGGCCATATGTAACGGGGAACTGACCACTAGGTGTCACGATAGGTGGGTCTGCCAGTATGAAAGGAGGCGGGGAGTATTGTGCTGTCAGTAAAGAAGCAGTAACAACAGAGTGGGTCGGCCAGCAGAGCTCAGTGACTTTGAAAGTCAGCTAGTCATTAGATGCCACTTGAGTAACAAATCCACCCGGGACGTTTCAGACCTGCTTAAGATGACCAAGTCGAATGTTGGTGGTGTGACTGTGATGTGGAAACGAGAAAGGAACAACCACAGCTAAAGCAAGACTAGACAGACATCACGTATTGTATTGTATGTTAACTGGGGACCTAGAAACGACGGAGAGGCTCCGCCCCGCCGAGCCGCAGTGGCCCGCAACCCCACGACGACTACCGCAGTCCACTTCACCCCTCCGCCGCTCCACACCGAACTCAGGGTTATTGTGCTGTTCGGCCCCAGGTGAACCCCCCCCCCCCTCCCCCCGTCCCCAGGGAATGTCTCACACCAGACGAGTGTAACCCCTATATTTGCTTGGTAGAGTAGTGGTGGTGTACGCGTGTACGCGTACGCGAAGAACTTGTTTGCGCAGCAATCGTCGACATAGTGTAGCTGAGGCAGAATAAGGGCAACCAGCCCGCATTCGCCGAGGCAGGTGGAAAACCGCCTAAAAACCATGCACATACTGGCCGGCTCACCGGACGAGACATCACGTACTGACATACAAGACTGGCCGAGTATTGCGGAGAGCGGTTGTAACAAAACGCATGAAATCAATGCAAGGACTGACTCGTGGATTTGAAAAGCGTGTTCCATCTTCTTTTTACAACGTCAGCCCCCAGCATTATGCTAGAAATAGGGATGTAACTTACAGAAAACCATCTGAACATGACCTTCAAAAGGTTCGAAAACCGGTTCATCTACATCTACATCTACATCCATACTCCGCAAGCCACCTGACGGTGTGTGCTGGAGGGTACCTTGAGAACCTCTATCGGCTCTCCCTTCTGTTCCAGTTTCGTATTGTTCGTGGAAAGAAATATTGTCGGTATGCCTCTGTGTGGGCTCTAATCTCTCCGATTTTATCCTCATGGTCTCCTCGCGATATATACGTAGGAGGGAGCAATATACTGCTTGACTTCTCGGTGAAGGTATGTTCTCGAAGCTTCAACAAAAGCCCGTACCGAGCTACTAAGCGTCTCTCTTGCAGAGTCTTCCACTGGAGTTTATCTGTGATCTCCGTAACGCTTTCGCGATTACTAAATAATCCTGTAACGAAGCGCGCTGCTCTCCGTTGGATCTTCTCTATCTCTTCTATCAGTCCTATCTGGTACGGATCCCACACCGGTGGGCAGTATTCGAGCAGTGGGCGAACAAGTGTACTGTAAACTACTTTCTTTTTTTTTCGAACTGCATTTCTTTAGGATTCTTCCAATCAAATCAATCTCTGTCTGGCAATTGCTTTACCTACGATTAATTTTATATGGTCATTCCATTTTAAATCACTCCTAATGCCTACTCCCAGATAATTTATGGAATTAACTGCTTCCAGATGCTGACCTGCTATAGTGTAGCTACATGATAAAGGATCTTTCTTTCTATGTATTCTTTGATTCTATGTATTCATTCTCTATGTATTTATGGAATAATAAACAACTGTTCCAAAAAAACGACTGGTTGCAGTTTTATATATTTGCATTACTTTCAAAAGTGTTACCAGCAATCGAGTTAGCACAATGACTGTGCGTAAGGAGTTCAAGAGAATGGGGTACAATGGGCGAATAGCTCCTCAGCAGTTGCGAATAAGGACAACCAACACCTGTAAAACGGAATGATGACAATGAAAATCTGTGCCGGACCGGGACTCGAACCCGGATTTCCCGCTTATCGTGAGCGGTCGCCTCACTATTATTTTTTTTCGGTATTGTTCGTTGCGTTTGCTCTGGGCGGACGTCACAAGACATCCTTTCAAGTCGATCGTTGATCCCTCTACTCAGAATGTTTATTACAGAGGGCGAGTAGCCCTCTGACCGGACACGCTGAGCTACCGTGCCGGCTACTATTTGGCTATCCGTGCATGGCTCACGGCCAGACCCGAACTTCCATATGTCGTCAGCCATCCGTCTAGCCAAATGGCAAGGCGACCGCTCGCGACGAATCGAAAATCCGGGTTCGTCTCAGGGTCCAGTACAGATTTTCATTGTTGTCATTCCATTCTACAGCAGATGGTTGTCCTCATTCGCAACTGCGAATATATTTAATGTATTTCATAACGGCTGTGGCCGCAGCAGTGACTGTTCCTTTGGATTTAGATGCATGTCCAAAGGAACTTGATCGTAATCAGAATAAGACAGGCACTGCAATATCTTACCAAACATTTCAGTTTCGAAGATAAGCGATATATGAGGTGGTGTAAAGAGTGACGCCACTGGACAGTGGATGACTGGAAACGAGTGGGGTGATGAATCACTCTTTACCCTGCCGCAGTTTGTTTTGGCGAATGCCTGGTGAACGTTACTTGCCTTCACGTGTAGTGGCAATAGTAAAGTACGGAGGAGGTGGTGTTACGATAGGTGGTTGTTTTTCGTTGTTAGGAAGTTGTTCCTCTATTGCGCTTAAGATAACGCCAAATGAGGAAGGACGTGAACACACTGTACAGCACTGTGCACTGCGTTCAGTAAAAGGGCAGTTCGGAGGCTACGATGGTTTGTATCACCATGATGGTGCACCTTGTGATAAAGTAGCATCTGTGAGGCCATGGTTTGTGGACAATAACATTCCTGAACGGGCTGCCGTGACCAGAGTCCCAACCTGAACCCAGTGGAACTGCTTTGGGATGAATAAGAACGTCGTACTGGATCTACACTCATGCTCATAAATTAAGGATACTGCTGATACATGGTGAAACAACGCTATCGTGGGTGGTTTGCGGGTTTAAATCACCTCGGGGTATGACCATGCGGTGCATTGGACCCGCGGTTGTCGCACGGTGGCGCTGGCAGCACTCCACATATGCAGAGGTGTGTTGGTGCATGTCAGTGTACGGTGCAACAGCGAGTAAGTGTGCAGACGTTTTCAGACGTGCTAATTGTGAGTGTGTGTTGAAAATGGCTCAAAGAACACATATTGATGACGTTATGAGGGGTAGAATGTTATGGCGACTGGAGGCTGGTCAAACACAGCAGGTCGAAGCACGGGCCCTCCGTGTGCCATGTGTGATCTCAAGATTATTGCAACGATTCCAGCAGACAGGAAACGTGTCCAGGCGCTACAGTATGGGACGTCCACAGCGTACAACACCACAACGGCCACGGAGTACTGCAGGTAGCCTTGCTCGGGACCTTACCGCAGCCACTGGAACAATTGTCTCGACTCACAGCCTATGGACGACTGAACAGACATGATTTATTCGCCCAGAGACCTGCAAAGTGCATTCCACTGACCCCTGGTCACAGGTGAGTCCGTAAAGCGTGGTGTCAAGAACACAGTACATGGTCATTGGAACAGTGGTCCCAGGTTATGTTCACGGACGAGTCCAGGTATAGTCTGAACAGGGATTCTCGCCGGGATTTCACCTGGTGTGAACTAGGAACCAGATACCAACCCCTTTATGTCCTTGAAAGGGAGGTCGTTGTTTGATGGTGTGGGGTGGGATTATGATTGGTGCACGTACACCCCTGGATGTCTTTGACAGAGGAACTGTAACAGGTCAGGTGTATCAGGACGTCATTTTGCACCAATACATCCGCATTTTCAGGGGTGCAGTATGTCACACCTTCCTCCTGATGGATGATAACGCACGGCCCCACCGCGCTGCCATCGTGGAGGAGTACCTTGAAACACAAGATATCGGGCGAATGGAGTGGTCCGCCTGTTCTCCAGACCTAAACCCCATCGAGCACGTCTGGGATGCTCTCAGTCGACGTATCGCTGCACGTCTTCAAACCCCTACGACACTTCAGGAGCTCCGACAGGAACTGGTGCAAGAATGGGAGGCTATACCCCAGCAGTTGCTCGACCACATGATCCAGAGTATGCCATCCCGTTGTGCGGCCTGTGTACGAGTGCATGATGGTCATACACCATATTGATGTTGGGGCACATGGGCACGAAACAGTGGCGTTTTGTAGCACATATGTTTCGGGGTGGTTTTCTCAACTTGTCACCAATACCGTGGACTTACAGATCTGTGTCTTGTGTGTTTCCTATGTACCTATGCTATTAGCGCCAGTTTTGTGTAGTGCCACGTTGTGTGGCAACACATTCTGCAATTTTCCTTAATTTATGACCATGAGTGTAGACGAGCGGTCTAAGGCGCTACGGTCATAGACTGCGCGGCTTGTCCCGACGGAGGTTCGAGTCCTCCCTCGGGCATTGGTGTGTGTGTTTGTCCTTAGGGTAATTTAGGTTAAGTAGTGTGTAAGCTTAGGGACTGATGACCTTAGCAGTTAAGTCCCTTAAGATTTCACACACATTTGAACATGAGTGTAGATGCAGCGTCCGACATCACTGCCTTATCTGGTTTCGGTTCTTGAGGAATACTGGGCTGCCATTGCTGCACAGACCTCAATAAAAGTGTCCCCAGGACAGTTTAGGCCGTCATAAAGGCAAACGTTCAACAGACACCTCACTAATGTCCACTAAAACGTGGCCAGATACTTTTGAACAGATAGTATAGTATATTCCTACGTTCTTCACTCAATACTGCATCTCGAAATTTTGTATGTAGGCTTTCACACGATAGTTAGTGTCTGTGTTTAAGCATCTCTCAGTTTAGGCTTTCCAGCATTTGAATGATACCCACCCTTGGATCAAGCTAACCATTTGTGCTACCCTTCTTTCTAATCCTTCAATAACCCCTGTTGATCCTATCTGGCATGGGTTCCACACTCTTCAGCTGTGTTACAGGGCTAACTGTTACCTGCGACTGTGTTCGCATATCAGTAGTTTTATAATGATGAGTGATGGCGAATAAGAAAGCTGTAGTCAAATAACGTCAGCTGCCCTCGTGTGTCTGCATGACACGGTGGCATGGGCAGCATTGCTGCTGAGCGTTGCGTGCACGGAAGCACACGTCTAATAATTTTTTGACAATGTTTATATTCACTGATCTGAAAAAAGATGCCCCATCTCCTGCTTCACTCTCTCAAGGGATCCTATTTTGATGAAATAAAGCCTATATGCTGCCACAAACTAGGCTCAAGTTACTCATGAAAACCTCACGAAAATTCAACTAGTAGTTTCGGAGATTAGTATGTTCAGACAGACAAAGAGACAGACATGGCGGTTTTAGATAAAACTTTAACTACTAATCTTTTTCTTTTCGTGATCAGATTTTACTGAAATAAAGTCTCTATGTTGCCCGAAGCTACACTCCAGTCACCAATCAATACAGCATGAAAATTCGTCTTGTAGGTTTGGAAGGTGGCGTGTTCAAACAGACACGACGGTTTTACGGTTTTGTTACGACTACAGACAGATGAGTTGCACAAGTGTTTCGCAACAGATCTCCTTTGTAGACTCATTGCATTTTCACAGTATATTACCAATCAAGCAGAGTATACCATATGCTTTATCTGTGATTAAACTTATGTGATGATTACATTTCACAGCCTTATAAATTGTTACATCTGGATATTTGTGTACACTAACAGCTTTCAGTTGTGACTGACTGATATTGTATTAATAGGATATTAAGTTTTCTCGTTTTGTAAAGTACACAATTTTACGCTGCGTAACATTTAAAGCAAATGGCCAATCTTTGCACTACTTAGAAAACTTATCTATATCTGACCTAATATTTGTGCAGTTTTTTTCAGATAGTGTTTCGATAAGACAAATGCATCCTTAGCAAAATCGATAATTTACAACGCAAACAGCAAGCATCCCAGTCACGGCAAGCCTGAAGCTACTTCTGCATCTGTCGATCAGTCTCCAGTCGAAATAATATGCTGCGTTCTTCCTGTCAAGGTATGTAGCTATGTAGCTCGTAATAGACCTAGTCATTTCGGAACTTTCGCACGTCAGCTGAAATGTTCGACTCCGTAAAAATTTTGGACTCTCTTGGGTTAATTTTCTTATTTCAATTATCTATTTCTCATCTGCAGATATTTCTAGATGTTTCTGGTTCCAAAAGAACGACTTTTCTGTAAGTATAATTTTATTATTTATACCAACATATTTCGTGGTGTTGATCTTGTACTATGAAAATTAGTAGTCATAATCATTAGCTTAAACGACATGAAAACATGTTTAAATTAGAAACAATATTTTTAACCTTCAATTTTAATGCAATCAAAATTTCTTTCTCCATTTATAACTTTTCTGATTTTACTGTCGATAATGAAATCGGTTTTATAAAATAACAGGAAACTTGTATTTTTCATATTGTCTAAATCAGCAACATTGTTTTTAAGCATTATGCCTATAAATCTTTACTTCAATAATTAATTATTTTCAGAAATCGATATATGAACTAAAATTGCTAAACAGTTTCAGATAAAAATGTTGATACTAATTTGGACTATTTCCTGTTCTAGAAGATACTGGAATCTCAATTCATAGCATATATATACTTTTTTGGCTTCAAGTGCGTCAGGGTTGAATGAACAGTTGGATGAAATAGATCAGACAGCGTCAGAGGGGTTCAGATAGCTTCGGGGCGGGATTAGTATTTTTGGAGTTTGATATATGTTGCTCTCAGACCGGCTATGATCTTTATATGGCGCATGGAAGTTACCCAGTGTATTTTTGAAGAAAATATTTTAGAAATATATTAGAAAATATAGAAGTTACGTAATATAGCCTACATAATATTATATTAGAAATATAATATATTTCAAAATGTATTTCAAATAAAAGAAGAAAATGGTTAACAGTTGTGTAATATTCCAGTAACTTGACATTTAAATGAACTCTGGGCAAAATCTATTCAGTAGATTTCACAGGAACAGATGAAGCAAACCCCAATATTGAGACTAACTTTGCAACATAAGTATTATTTATAAGCAAATATGATTCACCTGGTCTTACATACTAGTTTAAACCTTGTCTAAACTATGAGATAGTTCGTACGACATAAGAATAAATATTCTAGTTCTTCGTAATATATCGACCTTAAATAAGGAATTGCATTATAAGCTATTTGCAGACACATTCATCCTGCTTCTACAGCGTTTCATCTGCAGTCAAGGTTGCTTTACTGTAAAATTGGGCCTAAATTTACGTTGTTTGGATCTGAGAATTTATGAAGCTTTTACGCAACACGCGTTAGCCCCTGAAACTTACAGAGTTTCGTGACTTTTTTCCCCGAAAGTTTTTCATCATGACTTCACTAGCGTATCAGTGAGACTTACATGACTTTTGTACTTGAGCGGGGTTCAAATCCCCGACGGCTCTTCTGATTTGGATTACTCGCGATCTCCCTAAATGACTTAAGATATTTCAAACACGACCGCCCCCATCCTTACTCAGTCCCAAGTAATGCTTCGTCGCTAATGTCCTAGGTCGGTGGAACATTCAACGCTAGCATTCTTTGTCACTCTTACTGTTTTCCGCTAACAAAGCGCGTCAACTGCTAACTACACATTTCTCTCTGTCATTTCTTTTTCTACTTCTCCAACCACTTAGTTAGGGGTGGTGAACGGTGTCTTTTGTCTTGTGTATTGGAATTTTTATGTCGGCTTTTATTGGCAAACCTCAGGGTCTGGTGGGGCGAATGGCCGCCTCTTTTAAAGATTTATTACCTTCATTACTGGTACTTCCATTCCCGTAGACAGTGTAAAAAGCAGCTTTCTGCATTTATTGTAGGCTGCATTTACCGTATCCGCCGCCACTGATGTGTAATTTATGACAGCGGTGTAATTTACACCTCTTTATGAGTACGACGTTGAAAGGCATAAAGGACAAAGAAAATTGTACTTTCAGAAGTGAACTTCCTTCTTTTTATACTAATTACCACAACCCGTTACGATCTTTAAAAATTGCATTCCTATAGACATGTAGCTAGGATTTCTGTGCTTACCTTAGTGTGAGCTCTGCATTAGTTTTCCGTAACGTAAGTAAACACTCTGATAAGACCATAGGATTATTGTCAAATAGCCCACTGGTGTTAACCAGTAACAATTACGCGATATGCACGCTGATTTTTCAGCCTGTGTCAACGAAGTATCGATACTGTGAATGTACCGGCCGTTCCCTCTCCATCTCCTTCAACTTTCTCGCCTTTAATACAAGCATTAGCGTGCTCACTGCTCAAAAGTAAAGACACGGTATTTCAGACCAATCATTGTACCTCATTTCAAACTTTTAACTTACCTAGTTATTTATCTACGTGTTTATCAAGGGAACCCTCCATAGCTCTCTCTGATGGAGTCGTAGCTTACCTAATTATTTAACTACGTATCTGTCAAGGGCAACCACCCCTCCCCATCACAATAGGTCTCTCTCTCCCTGATAGAGTCGAAACTTGGTAGGGTGAAAGAACGGTGAAAGTAAGGGACCTCTATTTCGACTTAGGTGCCAACACTCAATAGTCACCGAAGATAGTGAGTTGACAGCGCAGTGGCAAAGAGCATGGATTCAAATTTTTGCGCCCCCTGTTCAAATCTAATATTTTGTTGTTTTCTTTTCCCCTCCCTCTCTTTGTGTTGTTATTGCTGTACTTTGTAGCATCAATATTTCTTTGTGAGATCGTGAAATACTATGGAATTATAGATATAAGAAGAATACATTTCAAATATTAATAAAAATAGCTTTTATCCTCACAGCTAAAACTTATTAACACTTTCCTGAAAACTGTTACCACAAGACGTAAAACAATGGAACATATGAATGCTTAGTTTCGCGGCGATATACAGTAATAAAATTTTCTCGGGCTTCCAGCAGCGTCCGGTGGTTTAAAATCCCCTCTAATTTTTCCGCTGGATTTTAAACCACTGGACGCGGTTGGAAGAAAGAGGAAATTTTATCACTCAATTAATGGAACAGTTATAGGATCGGTACGCAAAAGCTACAAAGTCTAAAACCCCACAAAAGAAATCTACCATCAGTTCGTGGACAAAGATTTGCGACGTAATGAAAAAATGGAGGGCTGTTTGTCGATGAAACTAGAATACTGAAGTGCTGAATAAAAGTAATTTCGCCAAAAGTTATGCCGTTGTTTCAACCCTACGACGTATACTTTTACTGACAGGGGAAGACTGACATTCGCCGATTACAAAAGTACCCTACTTCATCGCGCAGCATGGGGCCAACACAAGTAGAAGCTATGCAATTGAAATACGCGCTTTGTTCCATAATCCACTGCAGGCTCCAGCTATCGAGAAAATGCTTGCTGCGAGATTATTGCCAGATCGCAAGGTCTTTACCTACGTAAACGAGGATGTTTTCCCTAATTGCATTTACACTGAAAATGTGACTGTGGCAAATGTGCCTCATACGTTCCCCACGGTGATCAGAATTTTTACGATTTGAATGTTTCTATAATAGATATCACCCTGAGGAGCGCTGTGGTTCTCTTTAAGCAAAAGTAAAAATCAAAGCAAAAAATGATATACTAGAATTTATATGTTTTTAATATTCGTTTACTGTTATTTCTACAGAGCATTCGGAAATTCCCGTTGCGAGCTTCTAGGACTTGTAGAGGGGAGTGAGTACAAACTATTTTGATTAGGATACGTTTCCGTGCTACAGCCGTTTGAAAACGTGTTTGCTAGGTAGGTGCCCAACAGGGTAGTCATGGTGGGGTGTGGTTACATCGGATCGGTTGATGTCATCTGACGTCTATCCTACTTCTCTGACCTGATTGGAGCCGTCTGTGAGAGTCAACAGCAACATGGCTGAGTACACGTTTGCAGAATACACGGACATGATCCTTCTGAATGGTGAAGCTCACGCTAGCGGAAAAGCTACTCGTCGCCTTGTCGAGATCGTTCCCCACAACGTCCGACTTCGTCGCATACCCTTTTCGCCACAAGTACGCAACGGCTACGAGAAAATGGTAGCTTCACCGTCAGAAAGGGCGACTGCGGTGCTCTAAGGAGACGCCACACAATCGAATTTGAAAAGTTCGTACTGCAGCACGCTGTAGAGAAGCCGTCAACTAGTACACGAGTTATTTCTTTGGCTACTACTGAGTGGAATCGTAAAACAAGTACAGTATTTGGCCACGTCCACTCAGTTACTTGTTAAAGTGGCCGCGTTACCAAGATGTTTTCATATGATTGTAGCACGGAAAGAAACCTTTCCGGAGATGGTTTCCAATTCAAAATATTATCTGCTCACTCCTCTGTACAAGTCCTAGAAGTTTGTTACGAGATATTATATAAGGTTTATGATGATAAAACCTATTGTTGATTCGATTTGAAATTCGTATTTTTTAGTCAATAACCCCATTATATTTCACGATCTCACAAGAAATATCGATGTCATATATTTCATCGACAACAAGAGAGAACAAAACATAAAATTGGATTTGAACAGTGGATGCAAAATGTTGAAGCTTTGCTATTAGCCACTGTGCTACCAACTCGATTGATTATGTGCCTCACGAGTGGACTGATGAAGTGGCATCGAAACTTTGGCCGTCATTTTCTCAGAAACTATTGAGGGTTGGCACCTAATCCAAAATAGGTGTCCCCCCTTTATTTTCACCCTTCTTTCACCCTGTCAAGTTTCGACTGTATCAAAGAGACGTATAGCGGGTTCTATTTGTCAGGGCAAACCTTCTACTTTTCTTACTCATTCTGACTGATTTTCAATGTTATTGTGTAGATTCCTGATGAAGTGAAAAGCTAATTTACATTTTCTGTTTTCGCACTGTTTTTTTCTGCGCCGACATGCGATCACACACCAGCAGATCTCCGTTTTCAGTTTGCGACGTGAGTAACGGGTGGGAGTGGCACCACTGGATAGCCGGTGACGAGCGCTGTACCTTGCAGCATGTTGACCGACGTCCGTAAGAGGTCAGACCGCTCGAGGAGGGGTATCCTGCTGTCTAAACACCGGCAAGTGTTTGCACTTCCTCACACAACAAGCAGGCGTCGTTTTGGACATTAAGGCAGAGGCATGCGCGATGCACGTTTAGGAAATATTAGCCACGTGTTCAGTTGCTGGTAAACATGACGGAATACGCGTTCCCCAGTGTTAATTTTGGAGCACGTGTTTCGGAAATGCAGTGTTGTTGTGACTCTGCTGCTTTCAGTGTAGACGTGGGGAACACGACAGAACATTCCAATGCCAGTCGCCTTATTTCAAGAGGCGAACGGCGTTGGTGCGAGGACATCTTTTCTGGGAATAATGAAAAGTAGGAGGGAAAATCAATACTTTAACGCTTCGTCGATTTTGAGGTCATTAGGGACTAGGTCCCCGTCCAGTTATACAAGAAGGAGAATGGAAGGGCCGTGGCCCTTTTAAATAACTGCCCCACCATCTACCTGAATTCTTCTAGGGAAACCACGGGAAATTTAAAACGGGATGTCAACAAAGGAATTCGAACACTGCCCGTCCAGAGTATAAATCCAGTCCCTTAACCACGACGACGACGACGACGACGACGACGACGACGATGGCAGTGATGTGTTTATGATGTCACCTTCGTGGTTATTATGGCCGTTACTAAAATAACTAAAAACTGATTACTTAAATAATATAAAATTCAGACTATTCAGAACGTAAAATATTCGTTAGAAATGCAGTCGTTCTATTTGTCCCATTCATATTAATCTCCACGTTCCCCCTCTAACACTCAAGAGGAAAAAATTCTGCCTATGGTGTACTTTGCCTAAATGTACACTCAGAATACAAATACATTAAAAGCTTCAGCAATTAACAGTTAATTTAGTTTCCAAACAAGATACTTGATGTACTGAATCCTGTTTGTACCGTACGTTTCAGAATTTCTTCAATCATCGAAGTTCTTATGAGTGGGGCTTACATTTGCAACTGAGTCAGCTGTGTCTGAAAACACGAATTGTGCCGTGTAATGACTGCGTACGAGCAGCCAACTTTCAAAAACCAAAAATCTGAAAATTCAGTTTTAAAGATCGGGGCTCACGTTCATTATAATCTCGAGACAGTTGATATCTCTTCTATGACATCACAAACCCATATAACGGCTATAAAAACGCAAATGAAAACACTCTAATTACCCAAAACTTTTGATTCGTAGCCGGCCGCTGTGGCCGAGCCGTTCTAGGCGCTTCAGTCCGGAACCGCGCTGCTGCTACGGTCGCAGGTTCGACTCCTGCCTCGGGCATGGATGTGTGTGATGTCCTTAGGTTAGTTACGTTTAAGTAGTTCTAAGTCTAGAGGACTGACGACCTCAGCTGTTAAGTCCCATAGTGCTTAGAGCCATTTGAACCATTCTGATTCGTAAAATAAGGGAGTGGACTGGTGCGCGGTGCACAGAAACGTGTAACAGAAAACATTTAATCTACCATTTATGTCCATTATAACACCTGGACCATAAGTTTTAATCTCATTATTTTGAACTTTTTTAAGTCGTGTTAATCGTTTTGTATTATGTGTTTCTGAGCACCACGCACGGTGCCTTCCGTGACCACCAGCGGCGTACGTCGGCCCCACATAATGCCACCCCAAAACAGCAGGGAACCTCCACCTTGTTGCACTCGCTGGACAGAGTGTCTAAGGCGTTCAGCCTGACCGGGTTGCCTCCAAACACGTATCCAACGAGCGTCTGGTTGAAGGCATATGCGACACTCATAGGTGAAGAGAACGCGATACCAATCCTGAGCGGTCCATTCGGCATGTTGTTGGGTCCATCTGTACCGCGCTGTATGGTGTCGTGGTTGCAAAGATGGACCTCGCCATGGACATCGGGAGTGAAGTTGCGCATCATGCACCCTATTGTGCACAGTTTGAGTCGTAACACGACGTCCTGTGGCTGCACGAAAAGTATTATTCAACATGGTGGCGTTGCTGTCAGGGTTCAAAAAATGTTCAAATGTGTGTGAAATCTTATGGGACTTAACTGCTATGGTCATCAGTTCCTAAGCTTACACACTACTTAGCCTAAATTATCCTAAGGACAAACACACACGCCCATGCCCGAGGGAGGACTCGAACCTCCGCCGGGACCAACCGCACGGTCCATAACTGCAGCGCCTAGACCGCTCGGCTAATACCGCCCGGCCTGTCAGGGTTCCTCCGAGTCATAATACGTAGGCAGCGGTCATCCACTGCAACAGTAGCCTTTGGGCGGCCTGAGGGAGGCATGTCATCGACAGTTCCTGTATCTCTGTATCTTCTCCATGTCCGAACGACATCACTTTGGTTCACTCCGAGACGCCTGGACCCTTTCCTTGTTAAGAGCCCTTCCTGGCACAAAGTAACAATGTGGGTGCGATCGAACCGCGGTATTGACCGTCTAGACATGGTTGAACTACAGACAATATGAGCCGTGTACCTCCTCCCTGGTGGAATGACTGACAATGATCAGCTGTCGTACTCCCTCCGTCTAATAAGTGATACAACATCCACAGTCAACGTCTATCTTCAGGAGTTCTGGAAACTGTGGTGATCTAAAACTGTTTTGGTGTGTGCGTTGTTACAAAAATTTAAAAATAAATACTTGCAAGAATGTTTCCCTGTTAATCAATTTATCAAAAATTATATATTACATATATAAAAAGTAGGTTTACAAAAACAGACGCGTATTCCAGTACAACGTTGTGTTAAAATTACGATGTTTTCGGTCAAAAACTTTCGGAGGTTTGCGACTATAAACACTTACATTTTCTATAAAAGTACAAACGTAGCTGTTCGTTGTTTCAGAATATCAAATCTCCGAAAGTACCTCAAGGATTGCTTTGAAATTTTGCACGTCATTTTATTCAAATACACACTTACTGCAACGCCATTTGGTATATGCATAATTGATGCATAGTAAAAGGAGAAATGTCATAAATATGTAAATGTTGGTTTGTTCAAAATCGTTAATCTCCGAAAGTTATATTTATATAGATAATAGTGAAACAATGTTAGCAAACAGGAAAATTGAATTACGGTTTTTGATTACAATATTACTACAGAATCTGAATTTGCAATAACAGAAAACAAGGCTCAAGGTAAGAGAGAAGGTGAAGTGGAGATGAAAGAGATGTGGAAGGAAAGGACGCAGAAAGCGGGAAGGAGGAGATGGACAGAGAGAGGAGGAGGAAGTGATGAATAGAGAGGGCGAAGGAGAAAGAGATGGACAAAGAACCAGAGAAGGGTAGATTGACGAAGACAGATGAGAGAGGGAGATTAGGACATATCCAATTCCCATACATATAGAAATATGTGCATTCTCTTTTCTTTCTTTTCCATTTAAATAAACTGAGCCCCAGCAAGGCTTGGCTGGGTACAGTTAGGATATTATAAAAATGCTCGGATGGCAGGGTGTCGTTTCTCATGGAAACGTCATACAGTCTTCGGACTGAAGACTTCAACAAGACATGTCGTGCTCGTTGGCTGTTGTAAGTCTGCAGAGCAGTAACGAGGAATGTGGGTAAAGAATTATGACTCTTACGAGGAGGCGGCACCTCGCGGAATGGCACCTGTCGTGCGGAATGCCAACAACTTGCAGCCAGGCGAATGGCTCTGGAGGAGGGACCGGCGGGCGTATGCGTTGCAGCGGCGCGGCGTGGAGTGCCCCCGCTCGCCGGCGCAGAACAATGGGCGGAGGTAGCGAGAGAGCGGCCCAGACGGCAGTGGGCGAGATTTACGGCCTAACACAGATCCGCGAGGGCGACGGGCGAAGGAGCGCGCCTTTCGGTGACAGGCCCGCGGCCGCGGACGAGACGGGCTGCGGAGGCGGGAGGCGGCCGGCCTGGCTGTGGCGCCTGCTCCCTGCTGACTGCCGGCTGCTACCTTAAAAGGCCACGCCGCGTCCCTGGCTCGTCTGCAGGTCGTCCGGCCACTCCACACAACCGAGAGACGACAGACACCGTGACTAAATACGTCCTGCATAAATACTGCCGGTGTAGCATTTCCAGAGAAATACACAGTCGAAAAAAAGGTACACCTGGAAAGACGACATCGATTCTGATTCGATGACGGCGTATGCCACCTTGAGGACAGCATATGCATGGTTTGAACGTCGTGTGCCAACAAACAGCCACAACCTTTTAATACGGTATATGCCACCTGGAGAACAGTAGATGCAGGTTTCAACGTCGTCCGCCAACAGGTATCCACAACCCTTTAATACGGTATATGCCACTTGGAGGACAGTAGATGCATGGTTTTAACGTCGTCCACCAACAGACAGCCACAACCCTTGAATACAGTGTATGCCACCTGGAGGACAGTAGATACATGGTTTTTACGTCGTCCACCAACAGACAGCCACAACCCTTTAATACGGTACATGCCACCTGGAGAATAGTAGATGCATGGTTTTAACGTCGTCCACCAACAGACAGCCACAACCCTTGAATACAGTGTATGCCACCTGGAGGAAAGTAGATACATGGTTTTTACGTCGTCCACCAACAGACAGCCACAACCCTTTAATACGGTATATGCCACCTGGAGAACAGTAGATGCAGGTTTCAACGTCGTCCGCCAACAGGTATCTACAACCCTTTAATACGGTATATGCCACTTGGAGGACAGTAGATGCATGGTTTTAACGTCGTCCACCAACAGACAGCCACAACCCTTGAATACAGTGTATGCCACCTGGAGGACAGTAGATACATGGTTTTTACGTCGTCCACCAACAGACAGCCACAACCCTTTAATACGGTACATGCCACCTGGAGAATAGTAGATGCATGGTTTTAACGTCGTCCGCCAACAGACAGCCACATCCCTTGAATACAGTATACGCCACCTGGAGGACAGTAGATGCATGGTTTCAACGTCGTCCGCCAACAGACATCCACAACCCTTTAATACGGTATATGCCACCTGGAGAACAGTAGATGCATGGTTTTAACGTCGTCCGCCAAGAGACAGCCACAACCCTTTAATACAGTAAGCTCACAGCCAAAAGGCTCAGTGTGGTGCGAACACGTGAAGCAAACACGAAACCGTGGTACGGAGATGCGCTTATGCTTCCTGTAGGCAACTGAGCGAGTTTGAAACGAGTCAGATTGTGGCCTTCCGAGTGGTGGGATGGGTGTTTTTAAAAAAATGCCATACAAATTGGACGTGCTTCATTAGTTGTGCACTGATGCTGGTATCAATAGTCTCGTGAACATTCTCAGACGCGTAGACGAGGTTCTGGATGTCCACACAGCACACACACCCGCCCGGATCGGCGTAGTGGCATTTCGCACAGCTATCACAGCACAGATAAGAGGGATTGTGAACCCAGACGTCTCAATACGAACTGTTGCGAATCTGTTATTAGCTGTGGGATTACGGGCACGTACGCTTCTAGCCAGTCTTCCACTCACGCCACAGCATGGACGCGCACAGCTCGACTGGTGCCATGAGAGCATCACTTGGACTAGCGCACCGTGATCTTCAGCGGTGAAAGCAGATTCTGCCTGCACACAAGTGACGGTCGTTTGCGCGTTCGATGTCGACCTGGTGAGCGCTGTCTCGAAGAGTGCATTCGTCAAAGACACACTGGCCTCCCCGCAGGCCTTATGATTTGGTGTGCGACAAGCTACAGCCCTCGTTCATCTTTGGTGTTTCTGGAGGGGAGAATGTTTTTAAACCAGTTCTTTAGCGGTTCTTGCAATTAGAAGGTGATGTGTTGTTCCAACAGGATAATACTCGCCCTCACACTGCCTGTGAAATCACCGTGCTTTGCAAGAGGTGCAGCAACTTCCTTGGCCAGCGCCATCTCTCGACTTGTCTCCAGTCCAGCACATGTGGGATATGGTGGGACGAGAATTGCCTCATGCGACTCGTCAACCAGCAAGTCTTACAGAACTAAGTGAGCAGGGGCCTAAGGTATCTTACGACAGTATTCGCCATCTGTACTGTTGACTGGATGCCAGCGCCTCCATTGCCGCCCGTGGAAGCTACACTTACTATTATGGATGTTCCAGCATGTGTCGATACGTGACACCTCAGAATCGCTTGTGCTATTGATTTGTAAATATAATAATTTCATGTACTCCATATGCACTGTAACAACAATAAATTTGGGCTGAATTGGAAACCTCTAAAGGGTGCGCTTATTTTTTTCAAGCAGTTTAGGTACGACTGAAAATTTCTAAAATGCCATGATTCTAAAAATGAATGAAACTGTTTCTCTGATGATGCTCTGTGTTGGATCGCGACTAAGTTTGCGATGTGTATCATCTTCAAATAAAGGGAGCACCTTAAACAAGGAAGTTAATGAAGACCTTTGGTATGCCAGAAAAAGTGGTGATGTAATTAATGCCACGTGCCGCCAGATCTCCCGAGGTTTATGGATTGCCGATGATACATAAGGAAGAAGTTCCTCTGAAACCTAAGTTAGTGCAGTCACTGCACCCAGATACAGACCGTCAAAACATCAGGCAGGGTCACGGGCTTACACGGAAATTAATACAAGAGGGAGACAAAATTCTGAAATTGCTTTGATTACATAATTTAGTCGAATAGTTTGAAAAAGTATCGTGCTTGAAGAATTAAGTTTGATAATAAGACAAATTGCTTTGAAAAAGTGTAGGCATATTTCATTAATGTATGCTTTATGTTATTAACATGATTAAAGATACCATTTTTCCGAGTTAACGATTCGAAAATAATAAGGAATAATGAGGGGAGCTTCCCAAAAGTACCATGATTGACCTAGAAGTAAACCGAAACCATCCTTGTCTGCTCAGTTCTTCTTGTCAGAGATATTACATTCCACCGATAACAATTGTAAGCTTGCTATTACACCATCATTCTACAGTTGTTAACAACATATATATGCAATGGTATAGACTTATGGTATAGAGTTATAATTTTCCATCCTGTTCTTCTGAACCGTATGACTAACATTAAATACAAAATTGTATGTTGTCAATAAATGTAAAATGATGATATGATACCAATCTTACTAATAATAGTTAACATCCTTAACACAAATCACAGTAAATGAACGTTTCCATACACTGTCTACATGTGAACTGAGGCAGTTGGCGCGAAAATGCATTTACAAGTCGTATTTTCTTTGTTATTCTCAGAGAGATATTATATCCCAGTGATAACAACTGTAAGATTGGTATCATATCATCATTTTACATTTATTGACAACATATAATCTTGTATTTAATGTTATAGTCATACGATTCAGAAGAACAGGATGGAAAATTATAACCCCATACCATACGACTATACCATTGGATATAGATGTTGTTAACAACTGTAGAATGATGATATAATAGCAACCTTACAATTGTTATCGGTGGAGTGTAATATTTCTGACAAGAAGAACTGAGCAGTTCACATGTAGACAGTGTATGAAAACGTTCATTTACTGTGATTTGTGTTAAGGATGTTAACTTTAATAATAGTTCATTTCATTTACATCCTTCCACGATGTACGGAGCTTCGAATACATTTAATGCTGCTGTCTTCTTACTGTGAATAAGCTCAGCTCGGTCGATTTTAAAGTTAGACATGTGCTGAAGCAATATATGACGTATTATTTTTGACATGTATTACAATAATCATGACATTTTTGCACAATTTCATATATTCATTCTGTGTTTTATTAATTTTTTGTGTGTTATCTTTCGCACTACTACTTGTTATTAAAGTGATTAAGGACGAAATTGCAAACGTGAAATAAATTATTTCTCCAGTCAACTGCGATATGATGTCCTTTAAAAAATACTCATTATGAGTTTATCAGGTCGAAACTGCTAAGTACTGAATTATTTTCAGTTTTATTAACTACAATCTTTTAAATTCATGTAACATCCATTATGGATAAAATTACGCTTTTTTCCCTTTTTGCTGAGAGTCAGGTCGTTCATTTAGACTGCCAGTAATCACGTATGAAATAAACCTCATTCTTTCCTGATAATGCCCATAATAAAAAGACAGCAACTTACAGTATCCGATTACAGGATTAGTGGTACCGTACAAATATTTAGATGCAATAGTACGAGGGTCGTTCGATAAGTAATGCCCCACATTTTTTTGCTCAGAACATATTTATTGTTAAGGCTCAGAATTTGGTGACAATATACATCAACATGTCTTGTCCATGTCCTATTTTTCTACGTAGTGTCCATCACGCTCTGCAGCTGTACGTCAACGTTGTGGAAGAGCATGTATTAGCTGCTGGTAAAGGCTCTTGTCCTGTAGATGTAGCCATGTTTTCACTCCATGAGTGACACTCTCGTCAGCTTCAAAGTGTGTTCCCGATGGAGAGTCTTTAAGCGGCGCAAAGAGATGGAAGTCTTATGGTACCAGGTCTGGACTCTAGGGTGGATGAGGCAATGATGTCCAACCCAATTTGGCAATGTGTTCCCGGGTTCTCAGACTTGTGTGTGGGCGTGCATTCTCGTGTTGGAGGAAGATTGCTGTTGGATTCTTGTCCGATCGAATACGTCGGAAACGGTTGTTGAGTTTATTCAGAGTCTTCACGTATGCCTCTGAATTGATGGTTGACCCTCTTGGCATCATATCCACGAGAATGACGCTATTACAATCCCATAAGACTGTCACGATGACTATTTCGGCACAGGGGGTTGTCTTGAATTTCTTCTTGTGTGCTGAATGAGGATGATGCCACTCCACGAACTGCCTTTTTGTTTCCGGGGCAATGTGGTGCACCCAGCTTTCGTCCCCCGTTACGATCCGTGACAGAAAGGCCTCTCCGTTGGTCTCCAATCGCTCCAACAATTCAGATGAGATGGCCTATCTTTGAATCTGATAGTCCGTTGTGAGCATTCGTGGAACCCATCGTGAGAATCTCTTTTAATATCCGAGAGTCTCGATCACTGGAGACGCACTTCCAATGTTGACCGACAACTGCAGAGCCAACTGTCGAGTTGTGATGCGCCGGTCGGCACGAATAATGACATCCGCACGATTCAGCATGTCTGGAGCAGTGGTTGTGACACGTCCCGAGCGTGGCTGATCAATGGAGCTCTGTTCCTGCATTTCCTGAGGCTTTAACTTTCTTTACCCATCGCCCATCTGTACTCCTATCAACTGCAGCATCGCCATACACTGCACACAAATCTTTATGAGTGTTCACCACAGTTTCTTTTTTTGCACACAAGAATTCAATAATAGTACGCTGCTTGTAATGTGAGTTGTATGTAGACGCCATTTTGACGCTGTACTACGGCTCTGACCTCTGCCAGAACGGTTCAAAACTTCACCGGCGCACAGAACAAACATCTAACGTGAAGCACCAACAAGGACATTTGTCTATGTATATTAATGGTTTTTTTATGTGGGGCATTACTTACTGAACGACCCTCGTAAGAAGCACTATAAGATGATGCATAAAAAGCATCAGACCCCTTCTCGTTTAAAATCTTTTACACTTGACGCGTTTCGGGCTTAGCCCTTCCTGACAACACCAAGCATAAAACATTTATACATATTATATCGCCACAAACGTACACTCTCAGCATTGGTGCTCAAACATGTGTGGACTGAGCACTGATGTTGAGAGTGTACACATGTGATGCTATACTATGTATAAAGGCTTATTGTTTGTAGTTCTGAGGAGGATGTCCTAAGCCCGAAACACTTCAAATATTATTTTATTTAATTTTTTAATTTTTTTAGCAGCAACGGATCTGCTGTTTTTAAGTGATCCATTAGAATAGTAATTTACATTATAATCCATGCTTCCTACGTGACTTCGTATCACAAGTTAAGTGAAATTGCGCGAAGATGTAAAATCAGAAACAGGGAAGACGAATGGAAGATCTAGACTTCATGGAAGAGATCTGGGAAAGTGTCATGTACCTGTAAAGGAAATCGCATACAAGCCACTGGTTTGACCAGTTCTAAGGTAGGCTAATGTTCCAGTGACTGGACTCCTTATCAAGTACGTATGATAGAAGACACTGAACGAATTCAGAGACGCGCTGCTAGTATCGTAACAGGTCATTATAGGCAATAGGAAGGTGTAACAAAAAGGCTCGGAGAACTTAAATGGGAACCTTTGGAAGAAAGACTAAGGGAAATTCGTTCGAAAACCTATAGTGTTCTGCTGCCGCCGTCGTATATTTCGCGTAGGGACCACGAAAATAAGATGATCGAGATTAACTTATGTACTGGGCCATATAAACACTTTTTTTCTCCCTCTCGGAACGCGAATGAAACTGGACTGAGTTAAGCTAATATTTGTACGAAGTACCCTTCACCACAAAGTGTTCAGTGGTGTGCTAAGTATACGTGTAGATGTAGTTAATCGTATTTTATTGGTCCTGTAGTGTCTTATACGGAGCAGACGTAGTGTGCTAGGAACACCATACAGGGCGTTTCAAAGTCTTTGAATCAAACGTCTAGAAGTGAGAGACCACATCATGGAAAACAACTTCTGTTAGAGACAGACGCCGCTAGGCGCTCTTTGGTATTCGCCGGCCCTTGAACGGCGGAGATTTCACCGAACTGGCAGTGTGTGCACACAACGTATCCCAGTAAACTGATAGCGTCTTCAACTACGAAACCTTAAGTGAGAGTGTCTCTAAGCGGATAAAAGTATTTTGGAAGTGAATCAGGGGCCGTAACTTTTGCTTGACCTACCACATTTCATAAGGAGCAGATGACTGGATGATAGGTAACACATAAGGTGTTCACACGGCCTGAAGCCTTCAGGGACATAACCAACCGAAAACAAGTCACAAAAAGAGTCAGCGAACATTTTAGTTCTCCATGACGCGATATAGCACTACTAGTTTAATGCAAAGAGTCTGAAACACGATGTATACGTTGCGGACAGTGAGTGCCAAAAGTTGTATCCCTCGAAGCAGCATGATACCGACGCTGTGGCCCTCGCCCTCGTCCGCCCCCCCCCCCCCCCCCAACAGAACAGAAGAGGGCAGGCGGCGCCACGCGACTGCGGCTGGGCGTGGCCTGGCCGGAAGTGCGCCGGCGCCCCGCCGGGGACACGCCCACCTGGGTCCTCACCAGCGGCCCTTCTCTCGCTGTGTCACGCGACACACCACCGACTAGCAGCAACTCCTGCCGTGCTTAAAACACGGCGTACGTCACACGATATGCAAGCCTGAACACGTACACTGAAGTGACAAAGGTCATGGGGTAGAGATATGTACTATTACAGCTGGCAGTAGTATCGCGTATACTAGGTATAGAAGGGCACTGTATTGCAGGAGCAGGCATTTGTACTGAGGTGATTCATGTGAAAAGTTTTACAAGATGATTTTGGTCACTCGACGGGAATTAACAGACTTTGAACGCGGAATGGTAACTGAAGCTAGACGCATGGGACATTCTATTTGAGAAATCGTTAACGAATTCAATATTCAGAGATCGATAGTGTCAAGAGTGTGCCCGATAGTGTCAAGAGTGTGCCGGGAACACCAAATTTCTGCCACTATCCCTCACCACGGACGGCCCAACAGAGGCTGACGGCCTTCACTTAGTGACGGAGAGCAGCGGCGTTTGTGGAGACTCGTTAGTGCTAACAGACGAGCAACACTGCGTGAAATAACTTACAGAAATCAAAGTGGCACGTACAACGAACGTATCCGTTAGGACAGTGCGGCGAAATCTTTGCTAATAGCACGACGTCAACTGCAGCGCCTCTCCTAGGCTCGTGACGATACCGGTTGGACGATAGATGATTGGAAAACCGTGGCCTGATCAGATCAGTCCCGATTTCAGTTGGTAGGAGCTGATGGTAGAGTTCGAGTGTGGCGCAGACCCCTTGAAGCCATGGACCCAAGCTGTCAACACTGTGCAAGCTGAAGGTGGCTCCATAATGGTGTGGGCTTTGTTTACATGGAATGGACTGGGTCCTCTGGTCTATTCGGCTACTTGGAGACCATTTGCAGCCATTCGTGGGCTTCATGTTCCCAAACAGCGATGGAATTTTTATGGATGACAATACGCCATCTCGATGGACCACGATTGTTCGCGACTCTTTAAGGACATTCTGGACTATACAAGCGAATGATTTGGCCACTCATATCGCCCGATACAAATGTCATCGAACATTTATGGGACATAATGGAGAGGTCAGGTGTGCACAGAATCCTGTACCGGCAACACTTTCGGAATTATGTACTGTTATAGAGGCAGGACGGCTCAATATTTCTGTAGGAAACTTCCAACGACTTCTTGAGTCCATGCCATGGCGGGGGTCTGCTCTATGCCGGACGAAAGTAGGTCCGACACGATATTAGGAGGTATCCCATGACTTTTGTCACCTCAATGTATATGTGACTTTCCGGTGTGTACGAGCACACATACAACAAACAGGATGAAGCGAACTTATTCGGAGTAAGCTCGCTAATAATGATAATTTTCCTCTTCATCGTCCACCTCCGTAGGTGAGTGCTCATAGCTGTTGATTGACATGCGGGGGACGCGAGTGCGATTCGCCTCGTTGCAAGGGATTTTTACCTGGTGGGAGGATTGGAATGGCGTGCACTGAGTCTCGTGGGGCCAAATGAGGAACTACTCGACGGAGCATTAGCAGTTCCAGCGTCAAGAAACCCAACAACAAGCAGTAGAGTGGCGGTGTGCTGATCCCACGGCCCTCCATCCCGCATCCAATGACGTCACTGAGAGAGGATGACCCGGCGGTCGGTCGGACTCGACTGACCATCTAGGTCCCATTAAGCGCAACTTTACCTACCTATTTTCTCCTTCATCGTCTCTCTGTCACCAGTAGATTGCAGACAGTTACACTGGAGCATTCATCTTCCGAAAACCTACGTAAGGATCTAATGTTGTCAATAAATAGGGGCGATCAAAAAGTTTCCATTCGAGAGCGTTGCTGCAACGTATGGCAACTCCGATGCGGACATGTAGGCAAGAGTTTAGTGTATCATTCGTGTCTTTCCGACGTGCGTGTGACAAATGCGGAAACATGAACTTTGGCGACGTTTTTACCAAATGCGTCCAAACAGGACCAACGTGCTGTTATTCTTTTCTTTGCTGCCGAAGGACAAACACCGGGATCAATTGGCTCTAAGCACTGTGGGACTTAACAGCTGAGGTCATCAGTCCCCTAAACTTAGAACTACTTAAACCTAACTAACCTAAGGACATCACACACATCCGTGCCCGAGGCAGGATTCGAATCTGCGACCGTAGCAGCCGCGTGGTTGCGAACTGCAACGCCTAGAACCGCTCGGCCACCGCGGCCGGCTATGGGGCAGCATGTCTGTCGAAACCAACGATGTGGAATGGTGCGGCAACGGGACTGCTACTTCATAACGCACGTCCCCATATCGCAAGTGTCATAATGTTGAAGTTACGCCAATTCAAGTAGCAGACACTCGAGCATTCGCCCTTTAGCCCTGATCTCTCCCAACTGCGATTATCACTCCTTCGGTCCCTTATAGAAGGCCTTGAAGGGTCGGCGATTTCTGTCGAACAAGGATGTACAACAAGCAGTTACAGACTTCGTACGCAGCAGCACACGGCGTTAACAGAATGGGTATCTTCAACCTGGTACGTCGGTGGGATGATTACCTCAGTGCTCACAGCGCTTTTGCCTGATTGGCGTACCGATTCTGGACTGTACGGCCTCGGAATGGATGCTTTTTGATAGCCTCTTATACATTGAAAGTTTCGCCTCAGGATGGGTAAGTTACATGTATGAAACGGCGGACGTGTCACACCCTATCGGTCACCAACTGTGTCTGACAGAAATAGCAATCTGCTGCAATCCTGTGCTTTCAGGTGGTAGAAGACTACGGTACTTAAAGTAGAATTTTACAGAATTTTAAATCACTGTGTTATTCCTTTGCTCACGTACTGTGATTTCCTCTAACACCTACTTTGCAATATGTACAGCAAGGAGACTTCTAGTGCTACATAGACAGTTCAGAACACTGAAACAGGATGTTCGAGAAGTGACAGTATGCAAAAGGGTGTCTCTTTCTGTAAGATTCAAAAATGGTTCAAATGGCTCTGAGCACTATGGGACTTAACATCTATGGTCATCAGTCCCCTAGAACTTAGAACTACTTAAACCTAACTAACCTAACGACATCACACAACACCCAGTCATCACGAGGCAGAGAAATTTCTGTAAGATTACTGTTGCTAAAGTTTGTACCGGGAGACTTCAAGAACTAAGTTACACATGTCGTCCCACTCAAAGACCACTGTGCAACAAGAGTGGCACATTGTCAGAAGAGAGTCCATGCTCCGTGTTTCCTGCATACACAGTTCTGACGCGGTACGGATAACAGGAGCATCACAGTGCGGAAGTGAAATCGCGCGGCTACTGGAAACGTACTCCAAAGTACACTGTAGAGGAATGGTGCCAACAATTTGACCAAGTCTGGAAACTCGTGGGTGATGCTCATCGGCAAGTTGAGGGCTTGCAACACGCGATTTCCGTACGATTTCGGTCGTCGAGGAACTGAAGGATTGGTAGAACATTCTAACTGTTGTTGACTCGGTGACTATGTTGAAAAGTAGTATCATGTTTCTGTGTCACTTTGATGTGTAGCGTGCCGTAATAATGTCTATCTTTTTAAAGCCTCCTCGCCAGTGGGTCAATAGAGATGGAAAAGTAATTCAATAAAGAAAAATCGTCGAAACAATTCAGTCCTGTTTCTGCTGAAGGTGCCATTCCGTTTTTGTGCTGGAAGAAGGAAATAAGATCAGAGTTTGAAGTATCGTCGATGTCGAGGTCCCTAGAGACGGACAGCGAGCTCGAAAAGGTTAAATCTGGGACGGAAATCTGCTGTTTAGTTTGAAAGGTACCATTCTAAAATTTGCGTTACGCGATTTAGGGGAAGATCGGAAACCCTAAATCTGGATGGCAGGACGCGGATTTGTACCACCGTCTACTCCTACATCTGCACTTTGCAAACCACTGTGAAGTGCGTGGCAGAGCGTACTTTCCATTGTACCAGTTATTAAGGTTTTTTTCCCGTTCCATTCACGTATGGAGCGCGAGAAGAACGATCGTGTAAATGCCTCCGTGCGTGCTGTAACTAATTTAGCCATGTTCCCACAGTCCCTATGGAGGCAGTATGTCGATGGTTGCAGCGTATTTCTAGAATAATCATTTAAAGCCAGTTCTCTAAACTTCGTAAGTAGGCTTTCTGGGGTAGTTTATCAACCTTCAAGCGCCTGCCAGTTCATTTTTTCATGATCCCTGTAACACTCTCCCAGGATCAAACAGATCTGTAACCATTTGCGCTGCCCTTTTCTACGTTTGGTCAACATCCGCTGTTATCCGTATTTGGTACGGTTTCCACACACTTGGACAGTATTCTAGCAAGAGTCTCGCAAGTGATTTATAAGCAATTTCCTTTCTAGTATAACTGCACTTTCCTAGCACTCTACCATTAAACCGAAGTCTGCTACCTGTTTTACCCACGACTGGAACTATGCCATAGTTTCACTTCATATCCCTACTAATTGTTACATCCAGGTTTGCACAGTTTTACATTTCTGAACATTTAGTCAAGTTGCCAATCTTTGCACCACTCTGCAATCTTTTCAAAGTCTGAATGCATATTTATGAGGCTTCTTTCAGACACTACTTCAGTGTAGATAACTGCATCACTGCAAAAGGTCTGGGGTCACTATCAATATTACTCCCAAGGTCATTAGTATACAACAGGAACAGCAAGGGTCCGAACACGCTTCCCTGGGGCACACTCGTAGTTACTTCTACATGTGACGATGACTGTCCATTCAACATAACATGCTGCGTCCTCCCTATCAAAAAGTCCTCAGTCCAGTGACAAATTTCGCGTGATACCCCAAATGATCGTACATTCGACAATAAGCGTAGATGTGATACTGAGTCAAATGCCTTCCAGAAATCAAGAAATAGTGAATCTTCCAGGGTGCCTTGATTCAGAGCTTTCAATATGTCACGTGAGAACATTACGAGTTGGGTTTCATAGCCGGCCGCTGTGACCGAGCGATTGTAGGCGCTTCAGTCTGGAACCGCGCGATTGCAGGGTTCGAATCCTGCCTCGGGCATGGATGTGTGTACTGTCCTTTGATCCATCCGGGTTTCATATGATCGTTGTTTCGGATTCCATGCTGGTTGACACAGAAGAGGTCAGTCTGTCAGAGATACCTCATTATATTGATCTCAGAATATGTTCTAAGAATGCTACAACAAATCAATGTCAAAAGTGTTCCTCGGTAGGTTCATGGGTGATTTCTGCTATCCTTCTTGTAAATGGGGTGACCCATTGCTTTTTTACAACTACTGGGCACGGGGTTTTGTTCGAGGGACGTATGATAAGTTATAGGTAGCAGAGGGACTTACTCAGCCCTAAAGTCAGTGCAGATTCTGTCAGGGATTCCATCGGGCCCTGGCGCTTTGTGTTTTAATGATTTCATGTGTTTCTCAACGCTACTGACACTAACACTTATTACAGCCACTTTCTTCAGTGGTACGAGGATTAAATTGCGGAATTCTCCTGGGTTCTTCTTTTTAAAGGAATATTTGAAAACAGAGTTAAGCATACCTGCTTTTGCTTTACTACCCCCCAATTTCAGTTCCTCTGTCATCCACGAGTGACTGAACGCTAACTTTGGAGTGACTAACAACGTTTAAAAACGACCAGAATTCTTTGGGTTTTGTGAAAGATCATTCGACAATATTCTGCTAGGGTAGTCAGTGCCCTCTTGACAACCAAACGCGTTTCATTTAGTACCTCCCCATCTATAGACCTATGCTTTGGTTTACACCTCTTAGGCAGTGTAGAAGTTTCTTTACAGTGACTGTATACCATGCAGGTTCCCTCCCATTATGAAACGTACTACTGGGTACATATCTCTCTAGTGCATGGTCAACTATTCTTACTGTCGAATGCGGGTTCAGTGTCAACCGCCATCTCGCTCGGTACATACCACTGGAGTGCAAACGTTTAATCAGACTGCCTAGATAGGGACTGACGCAGACACCGGCCTAACAAGACTCCAGTATACAGTAGGGTGAAGATTCTAAAGACTACCAGGCAAATTTCGCTTTCAGTATATCACAGTTTTCCCAGCGTGGCATCTACCGCTGGTGATCCTCGAGCACGGAACGAAAGCACAGTGTCATTGCCCTTTACTACGTAAGAACAGAAGCTGTAGACTCTAGAGTGACCGCTCGGCGCGACGCGAGAGTCGGCGCACGGTGACAGCCTTGGCCTCCGCACCGAAACGCAGAGCCCGCCTCCGCCTCCACCTCTGCCGCCGCCGCCCCCACCACTCGGCTGCTCTGGAGTGGAGAGGTGACTCATCGCGAGGGAGTGGCGCCCGGCCCGCTAAGCTGCGATCAAGCGGACGCCAACAGGACACTGACTCACGCCCGGTCCTCCTGCCATGGTGCTCAACCTTCGGCACGGCACAGCAGGTATAACCCGTCAAAGCGAGCTGAAGACTTGCGAAGCCTCCTGAAAGGAGGCCTGCGCTTAACCGGGTTTCCACAGGAATTAATTACTTGCGCACTGTACTTTTTTGCAAAGGTTGAAAGGCCTTTCTTGCGCGAAGTCGCTTTCCCAACCGTCCCCTTCCAGTTTCAGCAACTGCTGCTAGATGAATCTGTCTTAATTCTGCTCTCCTTCGTTGGACAGTACATGTCTTGATTGTTTTGTTTATGTACGTGAATAGTTAGTATCATGGCAAAATAATGGACTTTGTTTTCCACTAAGTATATTTTTTATAAAGTGAAAATGTTCTTTAAGGGGGCGCGTTCACAAAAGACACACATTATTTAAAAGATACAACAAATCCACAATTTTGAAGATACGGCAATGAAATTTTGTACCTGGCTTTACATTAAATTAGCACAATTACTTTTAACTTCCTTGCAGGATATGCTAAAGAGCCAAAGAAACTGGTACACCTGCCTAATATCATGTAGGGCCCCCGCGAGTACACTGAAGTGCTGCAACACGACGTGGCGTAGACTCGACTAATGTCTGAAGTAGTTCTGGAGCGAACTGACACCATGAATCCTGCACGGCTGTCCATAAATCCGTAAGAGTGCGAGGGGTTGGAGATCTCTTCTGAACAGCACTTTGCAAGCCATCCAAGATATGCTCAATAATCTTCATGTCTGGGGAGTTTGGTGGCCAGCGGAAGTGTTTAAACTTAGAAGTGTGTTCCTGGAGCCAATTTGGACGTGTGTAGTGTCGCATTGTCCTACTGGAATTGTCCAAGTCTGTCGGAATGCACATTGGAAATGAATGGATGCATGTGATCAGACAGGATGCTTACGTACATGTCACGTGTCAGAGTCGTATCTATGCGTATCAGGGGTCCCATATCACTCCGACTGCACACGCCCCACACCATTACAGAGCCTCCAACAACTTGAACAGTACCCTGCTGACATGCAGGATCCATGGATTCATGAGGCTGTCTCCATACCCGTAGACGTCCATCCGCTCGGTACAATTTGAACCGATACTCGTCAGACCAGGCAACACGTTTCCAGTCATCAACAGTCCAATTTCTGTGCTGACGGGCCGCGGCGAGGCGTAAAGCTTTGTGTAGTGCAGTCATCAAGGGTACACGTGTGGGCCTTCGGTTTCGAAAGCCGATGCCGACGATGTTTCATTGAATGGTTCGCACGCTGACACTTGTTGATGGCCCAGCATTGAAATCTGCAGCAATTTGCGGAAGGGTTGCACTTCTGTCACGTTGAACGATTTCTCTTCAGTCATCGTTGGTCCCGTTCTTACAGGATCTTTTTCCGGCCGCAGCGATGTCGGAGATTTGATGTTTTACCGGATTCCTGATATTCACGGTACACTCGTGAAATAGTCGTACAGGAAAATCCCCACCTCATCGCTACCTCGAAGATGCTGTGTCCCATCGCTCGTCGCCGACTTTAATATCACGTTCAAACTCACTTAAATCTTGGTAACCCGCCATTGTAGCAGCAGTAACCGATCTGACAACTGCCCCTGGCGCTTGTTGTCTTATATAGGCGTTGCCGAGCGCACCGCCTTTTTCTGCTTGTTTACGTATTTTTGTATTTGAATACGCATGCCTATACCAGTTTCTTTGGCGCTTCAGTGTATATATTTAACTTTTTTATGGAATTTATAAATATTATTTTCAAAAAATAATACAGTATCTTTTTCACAGATACTATCCAAGAGATTTCTACAATATTTTCTCTGTTTGATCTTTTTGTATATAGTAAGCTTCTCTCACGAGACTTTCTGAAAACATCGAATAGAAGCATTGTTTACTTATAATTCTGTAACTATAATGTAAAATTTATAGCACATATCTGCTTACTAAGAATTTCAAAATTTTTCTCTTCAGACGACATAAATTGGGTTCATAGAAATAAATGTACGAAGTTTCATAAGTGTAGCCTTCATAGATTCCGAGAAAAAGGTTCATAAACCTAAAAAGACATAATTTTCAGCAAATGCAATTTAAAGCTCAACCCAAAGTTTCTGTTATTTCTCCTCTTCTGAAAGACCCAGATTTGTACTCAGGGTCCTCTTTCCCTTCAAGGCTTCTCTTCTGGTTTCTTGTCTTCTGCCATCTTTCCCTTTTATCGTCAACTGACATTTCACTTGCATCATAAATTGCAATTCTAACAACTGTAGGAGACGTAAATGTCGTTTTCGGTCATCGTTTCCAGATGAGTGAATTTAGAGACTCATTTGGTTTCTGGATTTTGCATGAACACGCTTGTTATTAGTTCAGAATCGACTACAAACATTTAAGTGGGCTTGACAACATCCAAGATACAATGTAGAGGTTTTTATCCCTGTGAGCCTGTAGATATTTACACTAGCTAATGTGGTACAGATGATGAATGGGATGTTTGTCTGATGACTTCATGTGGAAATATGTAGCCCATACTGCACTCTTCATGTCGCTTACTGTGGATAGGCTTTGTCTCACAGCCTCGCAATAATACACTTGATGAGTGTCTATCATCCTCTTTGTGAGTCAGTTGTGTTCATCAGTACCCTTTCCATCTTCCAACTTTGTTACTGTTTCTAACATACGAAGCAGAGTCACAGATATATAAAACCAAACAGTATATATCAAAAATTTCTGCATGTATCCCGTGCAAGTTACGTTAAAGTAATCTATGCAAACGTTGTTCACGTAGCTAGTACTGAACTGTCGCTTCAAAAAGTGGGTGTGACAGGAAGATCGCGTCACACACGTAATTATTGTTCAGGTATTTTGGACGCGATTTAATGATTGAAACTTTGGGATCTTATAGTCCATGAGATCTACGAATAAATAAGTAAATAAATTGAAAATTGACATTTTCGGTCAATTTCATGAACGTACCACCTTATAGCGCACGACAGAAACCTAATTCTAGAATTCAGCATTTCTTATAAATCTCTTATTTTTAGTATAGTAACATAGCATTATTTGATGTGATGTACAGATTCGAAAAATACTGCAACAAAGTGTGCACTAGCTGAGGTTCATATTACTACCGAACAGTCACTATTGTAAAGGTATTTTTTATTCCAGTATAACAAGAAAGCCCGCCTCCGTAGCTGAGTGTTCGGCGCGGCTGATTGCTATGCGAAAAGCCCGGGTTCTATTCTCGGTACTGCCGCGGGTTTTTCCGTGGTGGGAGGACTAGGTCGGGGTGCACCCAGCCTCGTGCGGCCAGCTGAGCAGCTACTCGACCGATTAGTAGCGGTTCCAAGGTCAGGAAACACGACGACGACCGAGAGAACGCTGTACCCGTGTCCCGCCACACCGCATCCAATGGCGCCACGTGCAGAGAATGAGACGGTGACCGCTCGGGCTCAATTGGCCCGTCTTGGGCCAGAAGGCTGAACTTCACCTTTCCTACCACTCTTATAACGATAAAAATGTGTTGCTTTAATCACTGAGTGTAAATGTTACGGTCAAATAAAAACCTAAACTACGGCCGAACAGGCCATGAAGGCCCAACGGCACCGACCGGCCACCGTGTCATCCTCAATGACAGATTTAAAGCTACTGTTGAGCCTAACTACGGTTCTAAGCGCTACAGTCTGGGACCGCGCGACCGCTACGGTCGCAGGTTCCAATCCTGCCTCGGGCATGGGTGTGTGTGATGTCCTTGGTTAGTTAGGTTTAAGTAGTTCTAAGTTCTAGGGGACTCACGACCTCAGAAGTTAAGTTCCATAGTGCTCAGAGCCATTTTTTGAGCCTAACTAAAATCTTATATAAAAGCCCGCCGGTCTAACGCAGGGCTTTCCGGACTGGAAAAGAGCGCCTGGTCCCCGGCACGAATCCGCCCGGCGGACTTGTGTCGAATCCGGTGAGCCGGCCAGTCTGTGGATGGTTTTTAGGCGGTTTTCCATCCGCCTCGGCGAATGCGGGCTGGTTCCCCTTATTCCGCCTCCTCTACACTGTGTCGGCGATTGCTGCGCAAACACGTTCTCCGCGTGCAAACAAGTTCTCCGCGTACGCGTACACCACCATTACTCTACCACGCAAACACAGTTGTTACACTCGTCTGGTGTGAGACGTTACCTGGGGGGGGGGGGGGGGGAGGAAAGGGCCGGGAGGGGGGGGGGGGTCCACCGGGGACCGAACTGCACAATAATCCTGAAAGAGTGGTTCGGTGTGGGGCGGCGGAGGGGTGGACTGCGATAGTCGTCGTGGGGTTGTGGACCATTGGCGGCGGGGACGAAGCCTCCCCGTCGTTTCTAGGCCCCCGGTTAACATACAATACAATACAATACAAAATCTTATGTAAACAAAAGAGTTTCCGTATTGGCGCAATCAGTGAGCAGACTGTTCTGCACAGTAGTAAAACGTTTGCTTACAAAAGTCGTACCTTACCGATAAAGGAAATGTCAACATCTACAACATCTGTTGCCTATCAGGATCTTGACTAAACCTAAAAATAAAAAGAAAGCAGAGCTGTTCAGAGAAAAATCCTTATCGTAGCATCCAAGTCCTTAACATAAAAAATTTAGAAATAGTGGTGTTTGTAGTGCGATACGTGTATGGCAGCGATGAAAGTGTCTTTAGTTGTCAGATATCGCAACGTTACTTGTACTTTAGTAAGGGCTGGCGTGCCATCTCGCATGCGTGTATTAGATTTTTGTATAAGAGCTAGAAATATAGCTCAAGAGGAATAAAAACTCGATTTTACTGGTTCGAAAATTATTTTAGTACTCGGTAGAAAGCTCGTTTATTAGCCTATTGGGTATCTTCAAACCATTTCATTTCTCTACCCAATATTTGTGCATCCGTTCTCTCTTTGTCAGCGTCAACATAAACTCTTCGGCCAAAAAACCGGCCCAGCCATATTAATTCCCTTACGAATAGGAGATAAGCGAGTTTCACTCCAAGCCTACTGGTAGTGGTTGGGTTGGACGCACGAGTAATTCATAACTGTGGAAACGAAGCTTACGCACAGGCGCTGGGCGACAGTACAAAATGAAATTTTGGTGCAATGAAAGTGAAGCACCTAGGAGACCTTGTCGGATGTTAATGTAACTTCCTAAACCTATACGCCACTGTCAGGTATGTGAATGATTATAGATTTGCAATTCTCTATGACAGGCGAAAGGGCCACTAGAACGTACCAGTGTGTTTAGTGTTGCTGCCACGCCTGCGAGGATATATAACGGACGTGAACAGCGTCAGATAGTGAGTGAGCACTGTGAAGGACACGAGGATACCGCTTACTCGCATGAGACAGCGTTATAAGCAGCTGAGAGGATTTGAAGGTGGCCTCATTGTGGGCGTCCCTTTTGCAAGCTCATCGAATCGTGCAATATCCCCATCCGATCAGCGTAGTGTGCTTCCCTCCCTAATTAGTACACCATCAACGGCTCAGCTGTAACAATTTTCTTGTATGATTCCTCACCTATTACATGAATGCAGCCACTCCTGTCTCCATCTCACAGTCCATAAATGTAATGACGTTAACAGCAAACCGTAACGGCCGCTTGCAGGAGGGCATTTTCCGCGATCGCTTGTAATGTGAGATACACTCGCATCTCTTTGAATTGGAATGTAGCTGTACTTACCTGTTCACGTGACCGAGTTAGTTCCCGTTTTGCCTGCGTTTACGGTTCGCCCTGCCGAGTTGTACACTAGAGAGCTAATAACTTCGCAGCTCGCAAGGCAACAACATGGTTCAAATGATTCAAATGGCTCTGAGCACTATGGGACTTAACATGTGAGGTCATCAGTCCCCAAGAACTTAGAACTACTTATACCTAACTAACCTAAGGACACCACACACATCCATGCCCGAGACAGGATTCAAACTTGCGACTGTAGCGGTCGCGCGGTTCCAGACTGTAGCGCCTACAAAACGCGCTCGGCCACGCCGGCCGGCGCAGTCACTGATGGACTTCATGTACCCGAAACAATGATGGAACTGTTACAGGGCCACAACTGTTCGCGATTGGTTTAAAGAACATTCTGGATTATTCGAGCGAATGATTTTACACGCAGATCTCCTGACATGAATCTCATCGAACATTTGTCGGACATAGTCGAGAGGTCAGTTTGTGCATAAAATCCTGAACAGGTAACATTTTCGAATTTACGGACGACTATAAACGTAGCATGGCTCAATAGTTGTGCAGGAGACGACTTGTGGAGTCTGACACGATATTAGGAGACTTCCCACAACTTTTGTCACTTCACAGTATATAAATTCATTAGTAAATCTACGATAATGTTGGAAGTTGAAGAAATGAATTAAAATTTGTGCTGCGGCCGGGCCTCAAACCCGGGTCTTCTTGCTTACTAGACAGAAATGCTGACCATTGGACCACCGCAGCACTATGATCAACATTGCTGCACGAACTATTCAAGTCGAATGCCCTCTCCCAACACAAACTTCAATTCATATCTCCAGCTTATATCCCCTCTACATTGTCATTAGTACAAGCTGATCATCGGAATGTTTCCCATATGAAAAATGTGAGAATATTTGGAGTTTACTTCTATAGTGTCGTGGATGTTTTTGCAATCACTTTTTTAAGTAAACAAATATAGAAAGAGTGACGGCTTAAAGAGCAGAGACACAGGGCCACAAAACATGGTCAGTAGTCTTACGCTATGGAACCGTTTAGCATCCCTGAGGCAGATTCTTTCTGCTATGCTGGTGCCCCCTGTCGATGGACCCTCTAGATGTCCCCACGAACTTCTATATAAGTTTAACAGAAAAATAAGCATGCTTGGACATAAATGGACATGCTAACCGTGCCTGCAGATTACGGCGTTGTATTTGAATACGAACGGCGTCTGTGCAATATCCTCGATAAGTTGCAGGTGTCAGTTGTGATCATCACATTGTTCCGTGTGGCTGAGTGAATCATGTCGGAGCTAACTGAAGTTGAGCGTGGGTAAATTGTTTGTGCTCGTGTGGTGGGTGTTTCCGTAACAGAGATAACGGACGTACTCGGTGTTTCAAAAGGCACCAATAGAAGATTTATATCGCATACAGGGAAAGCGGGAAAGCATTATCTGCTACGTCACAACGTGGACTTGAGTGTTGAGTGATGGAGACAGGCAATCATTGAAGAGGAATGTGAAGACATATCAGAGGACGACACCTGCAAAAGTCACTGCAGAAATAAATGTCACACTCACGAACAACGTCAGCACCAAAGCAGGGAATTCCAGGGCGTCAGCGATGCAGATGCCCGTAAGAGAAAAATAGGCTGTCGAAGCTATAAACCTGGAATATGGAGGTTTACTTTGGAGAGAAGGTGCTATCCACCTGCACCATCGTTACCTGAACTTGCCACTGTTTTGCAGGAAGAATATCGAAAGATTCCCTTGAGCACCATACGTGATCTGTATTTAGCCGTTCCGAGACGACTGGAAGCTGTTTTGAATGCCAGCGGGTTACCTACCCCTTATTAGCGATGGCAATGTGTTGTGGTTTTGGTGTTTCATAATTCTGTCCACTTCCTGTACGTCGCTGCAGCGGGTGTTTTGAGACAAAGTACCGAGTGGCTGGACCTTCCAGTGTCCACAGGCACCACAGAAACCGTGGGCCGGCGGTGAGTGTGATGGCGATTAACCTGCCAGACGTGACAAGCCGCCACGGGCAAAAGAGAACAAATGGGAGCCGCGAAGGCGCCGTCACGGACCCAGCCGTCGCCGCAAAAAACCTGTGGCGGCGTCAATTACCGGCGGCGGTGATTGGTGAGCCCAGCCCGCATAAGGATAAGCATCGCGCCGCCCGACACGCGACCTCGACAGCCAGACGTGCGACGGCGGCAGGACGGCGCTGCTCGACTGTGTGGGCCACCTCTCAACAAACTGAGGATGGGCAACGAGGCAGAAACACATTGCTACCGCGCAGATTCGAGGAAGACTTGGTGAACCGTTTACTAACGAAATACACTACGGAACATTAAAATTGCTACAACAAGAAGTAATGCAGATTTTAAACGGGTATTCATTGGACAAATATATTATACTAGAAGTGACATGTAATTACATTTCCACGCAATTCGGATGCATCGATCCTGAGAAATCAGTACTCAAACAACCACCTCTGGCCGTAATAACGGCCTTGATACGCCTGGGCATTGAGCCAAACAGAGCTTGGATGGCGTGAACAGGTACAGCTGCCCATGCAGCTTCAACAGGATACCACAGTTGATCAAGAGTAGTGACTAGCGTATTGTGACGAACCAGTTGCTCGGCCACCATTGACCAGACGTTTTCAATTGGTGAGAGATCTGGAGAATGTGCTGGCCAGGGCAGCAGTCGAACATTTCCTGTATCCAGAAAGGCCCGTACAGGACCTGCAGCATGCGGTTGTGCAGTATCCTGCTGAAATGTAGGGTTTCGCAGGGATCTAATGATGGGTAGAGCCACGGGTCGTAACACATTTGAAATGTAACGTCCACTGTTCAAAGTGCCGTCAATGCGAACACGAGGTGACCGAGACGTGTAACCAATGGCATCCCATACCATCACGCCGGGTGATACGCCAGTATGGCGATGGCGAATACGCGCTTCCAATGTGCGTTCACCGCGATGTAGCCAAACACGGATGCAACCATCATGATGCTGTAAACAGAACCTGGATTCATCCGAAAAAATAACGTTTTGCCATTCGTGCACCCAGGTTCGTCGTTGAGTACACCATCGCAGGCGCTCCTGACTGTGATGTAGCGTCAGGGGTAACCGCAGCCATGGTCTCCGAGCTCATAGTCCATGCTGCTGCAAACGTCGTCGAACTGTTCGTGCAGATGGTTGTTGTCTTGCAAATGTCCGCATCTGTTGACTCAGGGATCGAGACGTGGCTGCATGATCCGTTACAGCCATGCGGATAAGATGCCTGTCATCTCGATTGCTAGTGATACGAATCCGTTGGGATCCAGCACGGCGTTCCGTATTACCCTCATGAACGTACCGATTCCATATTCTGCTATCAGTCATTGTATCTCGACCAACGCGAGCAGCAATGTTGCTATACGATAAACCTCAATCGCCATAGGCTACAATCCGACCTTTATCAAAGTCGGAAACGTGATGGTACGCATTTCTCCTCGTTACACGCGGTATCACAACAAAGTTTCACCAGGCAACTACTGTTTGTGTATGAGAATTCGGTTGGAAACTTTCCTCATGTCAGCATGTTGTAGTTGTCGCCACCGGTGCCAACCTTGTTTCAATGCTCTGAAAAGATAATCATTTGCATATCACAGCATCTTCTTCCTGTCGGGTCAATTTCACGTCTGTAGCACGTCATCTTCGTGGTGCAGCAATTTTAATGGTTCAAATGGCTCTGAGCACTATGGGACTTAACATCTGTGTTAATCAGTCTCCTAGAACTTAGAACTACTTAACCTAACTAACCTAAGGACATCACACACATCCATGCCCGAGGCAGGATTCTAACCTGCGATCGTAGTGGTCACGCGATTCCAGACTGAAGCGCCTAGAACCGCACGGCCACACCGGCCGGCAGCAATTTTAATGGCCAGTAGTGTAACTGAGGCGGGATACAGATAGGCGAGAGCCCCAAAAATAATATCTACATCTGTAGCCGTTTGTGGTTTGTGGCGGAAGGTACTTTGCGTGACACAGTCACTTCCCCCTCCTTTTCTGTTCCAGTCGTGATTGGGGCGCCGGAAGAATGATTGCTGTCAAGTCTGAGTGTGAGGTCGAACTTCCTTATTTACCTTCGCGGTCCTTTTGGATATATACGTAGAATGAAGTAATTTATTAAGTTAGGAGGTGTGTTCAGTTGGTAGTGCATTTGCCCGCGAAAAGCAAAGCTGCTGGATTCGATACCCGGACACGCACACAGTTTTGGTCATCCACGGGGTTTCAGAACTGCGTACACTCCGCTGCAGAGTAAAAATTCATTCTGAAAAAGAAACTGATATATTGGTTTATTCTTATAAGGAAGTTCACACCATGAATTTTAAAAGTAAACGACATGGTGATGCAGCACGCCTCTCTTGCAACGTCTGCCACTTGAGTTGATCGAGTAACTCTGTGACGCTTTACACTTGCTGACTGCACCTGTAACGAAACACGCTGATCTCTGGATCTCCTCTGTTTCCTCTATGAATTCCCAGACTAACAAGCAATATTCAAGTATTAGTCGAACGAGAGCTTTGGAAGTTACCTCATTTTTGGATAGACTACACTTCCTATGGATTCTTCCAATGAATCTAAGTCTGCCATCTGCTTTATCAGCAATTAGTATTATGTGGTCGTTCCACTTTAAATTGCTCAGTACGCATACTCCCAGATATTTTGTGGATTTAATTGCTTCCATGACTGTTATACAGTCGTGTGGGCATACAATAGTGGGAGTTTCCGAGTATTTTCGCGGAGTACGTTACATTTGTTTATGCTGAGGGTCCACCGCCAGGCGCCTATATTTTGCAGACCTTCCTAAAATTCGTTAAATTTCTACCGCTATGACTGCCCTTTGTACAACAGCACCATTCGCGAAAAGTGTCACGGGACTCACGACCTTATCCACTAGTTCATTATACGTATACATAGTGATTCAGCAGCCCCTACCGATTCGTTTTATACAACCCGCGCTGCGGCTGTATCAGGAACGGTATACAGACAGGCGACAAACAGATAATCGATACAGATTTCCCCTCAGAGCTTTGGGCGACTTTTCGCAAATAGAATCATAATGTAAAAAATACAACTCAGTATTGACCATGTGTTACACGGTTCTTTTGGATCAAAACCTACCTTACGTCGGCATACTTATCCGAGTGTCTCTAGCCTTTCTTTGTGTAATTAGCGCAGGGATTTTCTCTGCCTCGTGATGGCTGGGTGTTGTGTGCTGTCCTTAGGTTAGTTAGGTTTAAGTAGTTCTAAGTTCTAGGGGATTGATGACCGTAGCAGTTAAGTCCCATAGTGCTCAGAGCCATTTGAACCATTTGTAATTAGCGCTGTAGTCATACAGGTTTTGGCGTCTCTGTAAGTTTATTCCCTTCATAGGAGTCAACCTTTTGTAAATAGTACAGAGGTTATATGCCGAAAGTTGTTACTTCTGCGCTTCTCATTTTGATATCTCCTGTTCATTTCGTTGTTTCCTACGGCGAAACACACTTTATAAGTCAACGTTTGTGAATAATTTACGTAAGATTAAATGGTCGAAACAGAATAAACCTACATATACATCAAAACCTGTACGTGTACTCCGCTAATTATACAAAGAAAGACTGGAGACACTTGGATAAGTATGGCAGAAGTAAAGTATATCTTGGTAAAAAAAAAATACAAGTGGCCAAAGTTCTGAGACAGAATTTATGTCGATTACATGGCTGTCGCCTGTCTGGATACTGTTCCTGATACAGACAAGGCGGGTTGCATAAAACGCATCGTTAGGGATAGCTGGATCACCTTTTGTATTGTGAACACCAATGACGCTGTAACACTGTCTCGGGGAACGGTCGTAGCTACTTTTACATCTGAAGATTTATATCTGTTGAGAACGCCATGCCGTGTTCTGTTTGTTAGGAACATCTCCATTCAGTCATCCAGCTGGTCCAACACCCCGCGTGCTCTCACTTGGTTCATTAGGAGACAGGGTGGGATTATATCGAATGCCTTCGGGAAGGCAAGGAACAGCCCGTTCTTAGACATCATCTGCCTTGTCTTGAGGACGAATAGAGCGAATATTTCCTCTGTACTACCGTGATCTGTGTCATGTTGAACACCCTGTACTTCACCATAGCATTATCAAGTTTCACCGACGGCGTACTGTGACTGAACTTCTTACAGCAGTTCATTCTACTTCGTTTATTATTTTGTGCGTTTTAATTTTTCTCCGGTACAAGCATCCGTCGGGTCAAGCTGTAAGTGTATTGACAGTAAATACTGTAACTGTAAAAGTGTCCTTTTTATTGCTGTAAATTACAGTATTTCAACTCTACGGAAGGGTGATATTCATAATGTGCGTATGTCGGTGTCGGGAAATCCGCGTGCGATACTGCACACGGAAAGTTTATGTGACGTTCTTCTAACGCAGATGTGACGGGTACCGATTCTCTGCATACTGTAGGTACCGCTTCACTGCATATTGTACTGTTATACCCCTTTTCGCAACTGCCGCACGAAAGATAATCTGCGGAACTTTCTGTTAGATGCTGACGCGTCTTCCCGCTGGATTAACACTGTATGAAACTACTGATATTACATACTTACCGAACAATCACTGGAAACAGCCTCATCCAAATATCTGGGAGTATGCGTACGGTTCTGTTTAAAGTAGAACGGCCACAGAAAACTAATAATGGGAATGGACAGCAATTTATTGGAGGAGAAGCCCACCCACGAAGGAGGTAGCTTATAGCACCCTACCCCTCGTTTTACCCTTACTTGCTATCGCATCTCTGTCTGGGACGGGAACCCTTGCCAGGTGAATTGAGAGAAGTAGAGAAGAACGAAAGAAAGCTAGTGCGTCATGAGATCACCTCCAACACTAGCGGCAGTGGAAGAATTCGCACTGACACGGAGGCTGGGCAAGGACGGCAGCATAACGGTACCACATTTCTCAGCTACACACAAACTAAAGTGTCCTTGCGGAATACAGATCTAGATGTACAAACAGCAATGTCCTTAGTTGCCGAATGATCAGCAAGGGAGCTGATGACAGGGCGTAATCGACGTGATCTTCACGTTCCCCTCTTCCTGCGTAATATATGACTGGAAAAGAGGCGACATCTCTACCATTTTGGTAATTGCCAGTGCTATTTTGTTTTTATCTTTGATTGCAGAGTCTATAGTTGTGGAAACTCACGATACGGTTCGACAAATTGTAATGAAACTATTTTTCACTGAACATATGCGGCGAAACATTTTTTCTGGAGTAAGTTAAGTCTGTTATTTCACCACAAATTCCCGCCGGCAGTTTCAATAAACTTATGACTGCCTTCATTTAGTATTAAATGCGACAGATGCGCTGGTTGACCGCTGGACAGTGACGAAGCTAGTATTCTGAAATCCAGTCACGCATAGGGAAGCCCTATGGACGGTGTTTTTCTCGCTTTATTTAATTTTTTATTCGTGCTCGGATCTCGCGAGTCGAACTTCTGTGTATGCAATAGTTAATAACTTCACCATTAGTCATTTACTTCTTGGTTAAGCAAGCTCCAAGAAGAACATAACATTTTAAAACAAAAATTTTTGCCCCCCCCCCCCCCCGCCCCCAAATATTACCCCGAACCACGCCGCAATGAGAGCCTTTGTAACTGACCAGGCAGAACATTATGACCACCTATCTAACAGCCCGTATATCCACTTTTGGAAGGATAACAGCGGCGACACGTCGTGGCCTGGAAGCAATGAGGCCTTGGTAAGTCGCTGGAGGCAGCTGAAATCACAGCACACACAAAGCGCCTAAATCCCGTTCAACCACATCTCAGATGTGATCGTGTTCAGATCTGGCGAGCTGGAGGAGGGGTTAGCTCGTCAACCGGATCTCTCCACTGTGTTCCTCGAACCACTATATCATACTCCTAGCCTTGCGACATGACGCATTGTCTTACTGAAAACTGTCACTGCCGTTGGGAAACATGACCGTTTTGAAGGGGTGTACTTGGTCCGCAACCAGTGTGCAGCACTTTTTTTTCCTTTTTTTCAGTGTGCAGTACTCCCTGGACGTCATAATCCGTTGAACGAGTTCCACTGGACTCAAGGATGCCCACGTGAATGCTCCCCAAAGCATATTGGAACCGCAGCCAGCATGTCTCTGTCCTGTAGTACAGGTGTCAAGGACCTGTTCCCCTGGAAAACGACTGATTCCCATCCTCCAACCGGCATGATGAAGAAGGTATCGGAATTCATCGGACCATGCAACGCTCTGCCACTGCGCGACGTCCAGTGCCGAGGGTTACATGCCATTTCAGTCGTAGTTGCCAATGTCATGTTGTTAACATTGGAACGTGCATGGGTCGTCGACTGCGGACTCCTATCGTTAGGAGTGTTCGGTGCACTGTGTGTTCAGACACACTTGCACTCTGTCCAGCATTGAAGTCTGATTTCAGTTCCGCCACAATTCACCACCTGTCCTGTTTTACCAGTCTGTCCAGCCTACGATGTCCGACATTTGTAATGATGGGTGGCCGCCCAATCTCACGACGTCTGGACTTGGTTTAATCTTGGTTTCGTCACGTGTTGCACACACTCACGACAGCTCTCCTCGAATACCCAGCAAATGGTGCAGTTTCCGAAATGCTAGTGCCGAGCCTCCAGGCTATCACAATCTACCCTCGGTCAAACTCGGATAGATGGCGCGTCCTTCCCATTCTGCACGCGTACAGCACGCTCACTGATATTGTACATACCGTACCTGTGTCTGATTAGCAGTCATTTCTCGCCAGGTGCCGCTGCTATCGCCGCGCGGGGTAGCCGGGCGGTCTTAGGCGCCTTGTCACGGTTCGCGCGGCTGCCCCCGTCGGCGCTTCTAGTCCTCCCTCGGGCTCGGGTGTGTGTGTTGACCTTTGCGCAATTTTGTTTATGTTAGATTAGGTAGTGTGTACGCCTAGGAACCGATGACCTCAGCGGTTTGGTCCCATAGGAACTTACTACTACTACTACTACTACTACCACCACCACCACCACCACCACCACGGTTTTATGTCGATAGTCGGTCGGTCGCCATACTTTCCTGGGTGATCAGTGTAGGTTCATCGTTTAATACGGGTTTTACGGAGAACGCTAGCGCAGACACCCTGGGCACGGAAGACCATCAAAGCCGAGGACAGGCAGAGGCGGCGTGTTTTGATGCCATCCTGCGGGCTTGGATGGGTAACGTGGCGTGACGCACGCCACCCCGGCCTCCGAACGCCGCCCAGGGACAGAGCGCGCAGACGGGCGCGAGATTATCGATGCGGCAGCCAGCGCGCCCGTGAGGCTCAACACACACAGCCACAGACGCACACACACACACACACACACACACACACACACACAGAGGCAGCAGCGGCTGACGTGCCCGGCGCCTTCCCTGTGGGCGGCAGATGGGCCTCGCGATAAGCGAGGGACCGGTCCAGCCGGCCCGTGCGACGAACTCGATCGCGTAACACAACAGCTGTCCCTGTGTAAACAACAGCACGCTCCCATCTCTACCGCGGCCTGCAAGGGGCAGCGCTTCTCGCCGCTCTGTCCAAAGCTCCACTAATTCTTTCTTTCTTTCTTTCTCTTACGCCATAGCCCCGCAGCGATCGCAGGGTCGGCGTGGTTACAACGGATTTGGCAGTGTTACTGGTAGGGATGACCGGATACCCTTCCTGCCGCCACCCCGTACCCCCCAGGACGGAATCAGTGTACCCCAACTGTCTGCGTGTAAGAGTAAATCGTGAAATAGTGCGGACGTGTTTCCGATGTCTGTGACGCGTGTAACTGACGCGGAACGGGAGGACCAGCCCGGTATTCACCTAGCGGGATGTGGAAAACCGCCTAAAAACCACCTCCAGGCTGGCCGGCACACCGGCCCTCGTCGTCAATCCGCCAGATGGATTCGATCCGGGGCCGGTGTGCCTACCAAGTGTCCAGGAAGCAGCGCGTTAGCGCACTCGGCTACCCTGGCGGGTTCCAAAGCTTCACTAATGGCGTGCGGAATACATTATCCGATCAAAAGTATCAGACACCTGTTGGTCGACATTATTAAGTGCCCATCCTTCGTCTTTATGACGGCTTGTGCTCAAATGTGGAAATTTTCAATGAGCTGTCTGCAAGTTGTGCAGGAAGGGCTGCCCGTAGTGACAGCGCGTGCTTGTTGAGGGAGCTTTCACTACTTGCCTTTGTGGAGTCACTGTATCCTGAATAAGCGTTATTATTCTATACAGGTAAAATTATCAGTTATGACTACTGTATGTGTGTTCACTGACGGAAATGTATACTCCGCGCCAGATATCTGAAAGCTTCACGACCGTCGCAACGTAACTGCCAGGTGGCCATTGCGCATACTATCCAGCGCCTATACATTTGGCTGCCTTCAGTTTGCCACGTGTCACCATTGTGAGCACAGCACAATTCTGCTCGTCCCTTGAGTTTCTTCGTGCTTGTGTTACTAGCGTGCAGTGATTGCAGACTGAAAATACGATGGCTATTAGTACATCAAAATTGAAAGGCAGTAAACAGATTACTCAGTCTCTGGAGATTGAAGACAACGTTTTAATGTTTATGGAGGAGTCCTCTCAAGGAAGGAACATTCCAGTGCACGACGATCAGACTAGAGCGCAAGTGGCCACGGGCGTTTTGCATAGCACCATCCAGGAAATTAAAAGGCAAGATAGGGTAGCAAAATCTGGTGGAGGAAGGGCATTTGTAACTACAAACGGTTCAAATGGCTCTGAGCACTATGGGACTTAACTTCTGAGGTCATCAGTCCCCTAGAACTTAGAACTACTTAAACCTAACTAACCTAAGGACATCACACACATCCATGCCCGAGGCAGGAATTGAACCTGCGACCGTAGCGGTCGCGCGGTTCCGGACTATAGTACCTAGAAGCGCTCGGCCACTCCGGACGGCTTGTAACTACAGATAAATAAACGTAAACGTAAACGCAAAACAGTTATACACACTGATAGTTTTGAAGAGGCCGTTGTTAGGAGAATTGTTTACATCTTTTTTACGTTGATGAAACAATCATTTTTGCGTCACATGTAAGTAGGAAATCATGGAGTCATAATAAACTCACGGTCCTCTCAACCCGGTATCAAATTTAAACGCCTGTTACTAACTCATGCAGGAGGTGAGAATGGCTTTATTCCTAGCGCGCTGCCGGCCGGTGTGGCCGAGCGGTTCTAGGCGCTACAGTCTTGAACCGCGCGACCGCTATGGTCGCAGGTTCGAATCCTGCCTCGGGCATGGATGTGTGTGATGTCATTAGGTTAGTTAGGTTTAAGTAGTTCTAAGTTCTAGGGGACCGATGACCTCAGATGTTAAGTCCCATAGTGCTCAGAGCCATTTGAACCTAGCGCGCTTGTCATGCGGAAGTCAGACGGTAGATTATTACAACCACACGAACCAAGAAAATTATGAACAGTGGTTGACAGAAAAGGTGGTCCGCAGTTTAAAACCTAACGCTGTACTAATTCTCGAGACTGCTCCATATCACAAAGTTAAAATGAACAAACCTCCGACGTCTAGCTCTATTAAAAGGTGACATCAAAAAGTGGCTAACACAAGATGACGCACTTAAACCTGTTCCATATGAGCAAGTTCGAGGAACGAAGCCGAGGACCGTCGAGTATTCCGTCGATAAGATTCTACAGACTGCGGGCCACGTTGCTTTACGCCTTCCTCTTTAGCACCCGGTATTAAATCCAATAAGATATATTTGCTTTGTTGTGACACGGTGGGCAGCTTCTAGGAACGTTCTCTGCAACCTGACAGCTGTGAAATATTTGTGAGAGGAGAAATTTAATCCAGTGAGTAAAGAAGATTGGATTCCGTTGGGCCAACAGGTTAAAAAATTGAGCGAGATTACACGCAGCAAGAAATGTCTTTGGACGATGAAAGAGATAAAATAATAATACGTTTAGGTGGTAGGATGGCTATTTGATATTCCTACCTGGACTTTCCATTGTTTAAAACGTTTAGGTGGCGTAGATAGCGATAGCGAAAGCGTTTACGGTAGTTCTCACGCTGAAGATGATGGATAACTGGAAGGAATGTGTGTGCTGCCTGATAGTGATTGAAGGCCAATGTTTTCTGTGCAGCGCGCATACACTTGTGCCCAGCTCCTCGGCAATACTGGCTGTGACGTCACTCATGCTTACAGGTACGTATCTGGCGCAGGGTGTATGGCTCTGAGCACTATGGGACTCAACTTCTGAGGTCAGTAGTCCCCTAGAACTTAGAACTAGTTAAACCTAACTAACCTAAGGACATCACACACATCCATGCCCGAGGCAGGATTCGAACCCGCAGGGTGTATGTTAACATTTATAACGAAGGCTGTGGACAATGTAGACCGCAACTAATCATCATAAATAAAAAGGTCTGGAGAGAAGCCGATGTTCTAACTCACCCCAGAGGTGTTACATTGGGTTCAGGTGAGGATTCTAGGCAGGCCATTCCGTTTCAGGAATGTTACTGTCCACAAACCATTGCCTCACAGACACTGTTTTATGACAGGGCATGCTGATGTCATCATCTCCAAAATGTTCCTCTGCTGTATGCCGGACAAAATGCTGAAGTATTTCCTCATACACTTTCTCATATAGCGTTCTCTTAGAGCTTACCATACCCTAACCACGAGAAGCCCCCCCATACCGTAGCACCAGCTCCTCCGTAATTCACTGTTGCTACTTCACACGGTGACAGGTAACGTTCTGCAGAAATTCGTCAAACCCAAACCCTCCCATCGGGCCGGTCGCAGTGGCCGAGCGGTTCTAGGCGCTACAGTCTGGAACCGCGCGACCGCTACGGTCGCTGGTTCGAATCCTGCCTCGGGCATGGATATGTGTGATGTCCTTAGGTTTAAGTAGTTCTAAGTTCTAGGGGACTGATGATCTCAGATGTTAAGTCCCATAGTGCTCATAGCCATTTTGAACCTCCCATCGGATTGCCACAGGGTACACCGTGATGCTTCATACCAAATCATTTTTTTTCGGTCATTCACCGTCCAATGGCGTCGCTGTTTCTATCACCTCAAGTGTCGCTTAGCAACGGCTAAGGAAATGCATGGCTTATAAGGAGCAGTACGACCACTGTATCCCATTCTTTTAGCTCCCTACTCACAGTCACTGTGCTAGTTGGACTGCTGGTCACACTGTGGAACACACAAGTGATTCCTTCCGCTGATTTCATGCAATTTTTTACAAATCTTCACTGTAACTGTCGACGGTCCCTGTCCGTCAATACATCAGGTCTGCTTGGTCTTGCTTTGGCTGTGGCTCTTCCTTCACATTTCCACTACACGATCACATCACCAGTCGTCGCCTTTAGAAGGGTCCAAATGTCCATGATGTTGCTCAGGTGACATCGAATGACTAGCCTACGTTAGAAATCGCTGTGTTCTGCTGACCGACCCCGGCTCGTCCCGGCGGAGTTTCGAGTCCTCCCTCGGGCATGGATGTGTGTGTTTGTCATTAGGATAATTTAGGTTAAGTAGTGTGTAAGCTTAGGGACTGATGACCTTAGCAGGTAAGTCCCATAAGATTTCACGCACATTTGAACTTTTCTTTTTTGACCGACCCATTTTTCTGTTACTGCTTATCCACTAACAGAATACTCCCCGCCCTCTTTTATGCTGACGGGTCCGCCTCTCGTGGCATCTATAGTGTGACTGAAACTATATGATATACTCCAACTAAAATTACTTTGTGACTGGCTTCTCAGCGACTCGAGTGGGAGGGGCTGGCCGTCATTCAATCTTTGTCCTTTCCCGAGAGCCATGTGCTCGGCACGTTGCCATTTCTTTTGATACGTGCAGCTCCTAGTGGATTAATTTTTTTGCTTGTAATACCTTGCCTTGACATTTTCGTCATCGAATTGGCTTTTTTAAATGCTCTTATTTTTCCTATCTTTTTTTTCGTTTGGAATCTGTATGTGTCGCTTATCACCTGCAACGACGACTGGTAGCATGGCAACTCGTGTAGCCAGTGTGGGGATAGTTTCGGGTGACCATTGAAAGCGAGAAGTTGCAGTTTGTTTTAAACTGTTTGTTTCAAACTGAAACATTCAGTCTTGAGCTCGCTCGTACAGGTTAGCTTTAATCACCATAAACAAAGAGAGCGCAATTAATAGTTCTGCCGCAGATCGTAGGCCGCCGTTTTCTCGTCTCGTAGACCGCACATCACGTCGTGTGACTAGGGCCTCCCGTCGGGTAGACCGTTCGCCGGGTGCAAGTCTTTCGACTTGACGCCACTTCGGCGACTTGCGCGTCGATGGGGATGAAATGTGGATGATTAGGACAACACAACATCCAGTCCCTGAGCGGAATCCATTAGGATTGACATTCTATCGCGCTGAGCACCTTTTTTTTCGTTGTATTGTTCGTTGCGTTTGGTCTGGGCAGACGTCACAAGAGAACCGTTCAAGTTGATCGTTGATTCCTTTACTCAGTTTTTTAATTACAGAGGGCGAGCAGCCCTATGAGCGAACACGCTGAGCCACCGTGGCGGCGCCACTCAGCTACCGGGGGCGGACACGAGGCTTCGATTAGCTACAGCTACAAAACACGTCGACTGTTGCAGTTCAGTCACTGGTTAGTTAAAAAAATTATTCAAATGGCTCTGAGCACTATGGGACTTAACTTCTGAGGTCATCAGTCCCGTAGAACTTAGAACTACTTAAACCTATCTAACCTAAGGACATCGCACACATCCATGCCCGAGGCAGGATTCGAACCTGCGACCGTAGCGGTCGCGCGGTTCCAGTCTGTAGCACCTAGAACCGCTCGACCAACCAGGCCGGCGGTTACTTAAAATCAGCTATCGACAGAGCATCTCACGTATACGTCATGCCTCACGGTGCCAGATTCCAACATTGCTCCGCTCTACACTTTAAACGACAGCATTTTTGAAGTGACCCGCCGTGTTTGTGTGTATCCTACAACCGAGCGGTAGGCGGCAGCCGATGTGGAAACACTGTAGCGGCAAGTGACAAACGTCAACTAACATGTAATTTTAATGTGATTATAGTGTATAGTTTCCAATTACGGAGGGGCGTTCGGACACTTTTGATTAGATAATGTAGACCGTCCAAAAATAAGTGAGAGTTCTTCACACAGAAGAGCCCCTAACAAGCAGCGTGCGTGCTCCAATGAATACGAAACGTACATGGCGTGTTAATCCTCCGGGGTCAGAATTATAGAGGATCTTCTAGCATTTCTCGTTTTTGAAGCAATTACTTTATTCCTACAGAAAACACCTGAGTTGAACGAGGCTGTAATTGCGGACGTATCAACTGCTAACACACTGAGTTGACAAAATTCGTGTGATTGCGGCACGCACATGTACAAAAGGCGGAAGTATCGTGTGCTGAAAGTATAAAAGGAGAGTCATGGGCGGAGCTGTCATTTGTACTCTGGCGATTCATGTGAAACGGTTTCCGACGTGATTATGACCACACGACGGGAATTAACAGACTTTCAATGCGGAATGGTAGCTGGAGCTAGACGCATGGGCATTTCATCTCGGAAATGGTTAGAGAATTCGACGTTCCGAGAACCACAATGTCAAGGCTGTACGAGAACACCAAATTTCAGACATTGCCACTCACCACGGACAACGCAGTGGCCGACGATCCTCGCTTGATGACTGAGAGCAGTGCCGTTTCCGTAGAGTCGTCGGTGCTAACAGATACGCAACACCGAGTGAAATAACCGCAGAAATCAATGTGGGACGTCCGACGAAGGTGTCCGTTAGGAGAGAGCGGCGAAATTTGGCAGCAGGCGATCGCCGCGAGTGCCTTTGCTGCAGCGCCTCTCCTGGGCTCGTGGCCATATCGGTTGTACCCGACACGACTGGAAAACCATGACCTGGCCAGATGAGTCCAGTTGATAAGACCTGATGGTAGGATTCGAGTGTGACAGAGACCCCATGAAGCCATGGACATAAATTGTCTACAAGGTACTGGGCCAGCTGCTGGTGGCTCCTTAATCTTGCGGGTTGTGTTTACTGATAAGTCGCATATATGTACAGTATTTAATAATCACTTTCTGAATATAGCAGGTGAACTAAATAGAAACCTAGTCCCAACAGGGAATCATATAGCGCTCCGAGACTGTTACCTGAAATGCTCCTCCATGATACTGACAAGAGGGAGATTGAGTTAATAATTAAATCACTAAAGACCAAGAACTCTAATGGATATGACGGGGTATCTAGCAGAATACTGAAGTATTGTTCTATGTACGTCAGCCCAGTTCTCAGCCATATCTGTAACTTTTCCTTTAGGAGTGGTCGGTTTCCTGACCGATTAAAGTACTCGGTAGTGAAGCCACTTTATAAAAAGGGAGACATTGATAATGTTGACAATTTTCGACCTATTTCTATGCCATCGGTGTTTGCTAAAGTTGTCGAGAAGGTTGTATATACAAGGTTACTGGAGCATTTAAATTCACATAATTTGCTGTCAAATGTTCAGTTTGGTTTTAGAAATGTAATATTGAAACAGTAACAAATAATGTAGTTCATGAAATAAGTTCGTGGCTTGTGGAAAATAATTTGATGCTAAATCACAGTAAGACTCAGTTTTTACGGTTTCTAACTCACAATTCAACAAGAACCGATATTTTGATCAGACAGAATAGGCATATTATAAGCGAGACGGAACAATTCAAGTTCCTAGGCGTTCGGATAGATAGTAAGCTGTTGTGGAAAGCCCATGTCCAGGATCTTGTTCAGAGGCTAAATGCTGCTTTATTTACCATTAGAACAGTATCTGAAATAAGTGACACTTCAACACGAAAAGTAGTCTACTTCGCATATTTTCATACGCTTATGTCGTATGGTATTATTTTTTGGGGTAATTCTTCTGATTCAAAAAGGGTATTTTTGGATCAAAAACGGGCTGTTCGAGCTTATATGTGGTGTAAGTTCGAGAACCTCTTGTCGACCACTATTCAAAAATCTGGGAATTCTGACATTGTCCTCACAGTATATATTTTCTTTAATGTCGTTTGTTATTAGCAATATTAGCCTATTCCCAAGAGTTAGCAGCTTTCACTCAGTTAATACTAGGCAGAAATCCAATCTGCATGTTGAATGCACTTCCTTGACTCTTGTTAAGAAAGGAGTGCAGTATTCTGCTGCATCCATTTTCAATAAGCTACCACAAGAACTCAAGAATCTTAGCAGTAGCCCAAACTCTTTTAAGTCTAAACTGAAGAGTTTCCTCATGGCTCACTCCTTCTATTCTGTCGAGGAGCTCCTGGAAGAGCTAAAAAATTGAGCAAATTCCAGTGTTACATTGTTGATTTTCTTCATTTAAACTTACGACTTGTCACCTGAATATCTTTTTTTATATTTCATTTTATCTGTTTCTAATATCGTGTTATAATTTCATGTATTGACTCGTCCCATGACCATGGAGACTTCTCCTTAATTTGGTCCCACGGAACAATAAATAAATAAATAAATAAATAAATAAATAAAAATAAAATGTTCCAAAAACAGCGATGGAATTTTGATGGATGACTATGGGCCGTGCCACCGGGCTACAGTCGTTCGTGACTGATTTGAAATACGTTCTGGACAATTCGATCGAATCATTTGGCCAACCAGATTGCCTGACCTTAATTCCATCGAACATTTGGGACATAATCGAGAGGACGGTTCGTGCACACCATCCTGCACCGTCAACACTTTCGCAGTTATGTACGGCTATATACGCGTAGGCAGCAGGGTTCAATATATGTGCAGCGGATTTCCAGCGACTTGTTGAGTCCATGACACGTCCAGTTGCTGCACTACGCTGGGCAAAAGGAGATGCGACGGGGTATTAGGGGGTATCCCCATGAATTCTGTCACCTTACTGTATGATGCACCATTCGTGTCAAATTGCGTCGACAGCAAATAATTGTGCTCTGGTTGGTCCCTATAATGAAATCTAGAGAGATTATTCTTTTGTCTGTGCGCTAATAATTACATTTATCTTGAGATAAGTTCCAAAATGATTGGGGAGACGCTCTCAGCAGTATGCTATTATGATGTATTTAGAACATAATTTAGCAATTACTGTCAGATAAACAACTGATATACTAAGAAGAGTTAAATTTTTAACATGGTGACTTGCAACAAATGGTTCAAATGGCACTGAGCACTATGGGACTTAACATCTGAGGTCATCAGTCCCCTAAACTTAGAACTACTTAAACCTAACTAACCTAAGGACATCACACACGTCCATGAGCGAGGCAGGATTCGAACCTGCGACCGTAGCAGTCGCATGGTTCCATACTGAAACGCCTAGAACCGCTCGGCCACCTCGGCTGGCGACTTGCAACACCAGTGAATTTCAATGGTGTAATGTGCCTCATTGAGTTGATGGTTGAAATGGCTCTAAGCACTATGGGACTTTTAACATCTGAGGTTATCAGTCCCCTAGAACTTAAAACTACTTAAACCTAACTAACCTAAGGACATCAGACACATCCATGCCCGAGGCAGCATTCGAACCTGCGACCGTAGCAGCAGCGCGGTTCCGGACTGAAGCGCCTACAATCGCGCGGCCACAGCGGCCAGCCTTCATTGAGACAATCACGCGAGTGTAACGACATCAGTGATACCTAAGTAGAGCCTATTCTCAGTGGGGTCACAACTTCTGACGCAGGTACACTGCGAAAGTCGGTGAGTGGGAGTCTGTTTACATTAGGAAAGAACTTACGGTGAACGAAGTACAGTAAATCTTTGCTCTACCGACACAATGAACTTGAATATCTGTATCTCGCACATATGGTCGCGTACAAAGAAGTGAGTTGCAAGAGGGAACAGGAGATATATGTCGTGACTGGACACAAAAGCAGAGCCGTGTTGTGCTCGGAAGTCTGCGCACTGTAGTGAATTACGGAAGCGGAGAGGTACAAGGCGGTGTCAGCAGCGAGCCGACAAATCGAGGCGCTCCGTTGCTAGGCCTTGTAAGGGAACAATACTCGCCCGCTCGCGCTGTTCCATTGTTTGCAGACGGAATCGGCTTCTTTTGCTGTCTGCGACACAGCGAAAGTTTATCTGTATGTCAGAGATTGGTGGGGGCGACAAGCGCCTGGTATGTGGCCGGGAAGCTGTACGTCTTGGCTGTCACTGTATGCGGCCGTTAAAAGGGACAACGTTGTTCTCAGCGAGCACAAATGTATCCGAATGAGGGGAGCGACGTCAATTAGGAGCCTGCGGGATTTGTTCCCGGCCCGCAGCCGGACAAAATGGCAGCCGAGTGCCCTCCTTTATATGGAGGACTCGGCCGTGCAGCTGCAGATATGCGTATCTCGGGGCGATCAGCGCTGCCGCACCGGCTAATGCGCTGCACAATGGTAAGCAGAAGCTATGCTCTCCTTTTTACATTGCTTAATGCAGAAAACGTGCTGCACATCTGCAATATCTTGTTTGTCCTTTGATCGGACCGCTTTTAGCCAGGCCGAATGTGGAGTCTCTATAGATAGTCGTCGGAGCACGATTTTTTTTTTATTTCTGTGTTTTAATTTATCTCCCGTACCTCACTACAGCCACCAGCGCGTACATAGGGCGACTTTCCAATGCGTGCAGAAACGCTGCTCCTGAAAGTAGAGACAATTTGCAGACAAAAATTCTATTTCCATTTTTTTATTTATTTTTTTATTTTTTTTTTTTTTTTTTTTTTTGTTTTTTGCTTGACCAGCTTTAGAAGAATCAGGCAAACCATATGAATTCTATCTCTCAACTATACCGATTACTCCGTGTTCTTGATAAATTTTTGTGCCGATGTCTTGATTATATTATTTTGAGTGATGGTATGGTATTTTGTCGTTTTTTAGCGTCATTTCCATTTAACTACTACATTCTTGCGAAGAAATTATAAATATATCCAAGGATCAGTTAATCACAATCAGTAACCCTACGCTACGTAATTATTACTGCGTTGCGTAATGGAATAAATCCTTCAATTTTTATTAATTCTGTAAGTTCTTTCATGAATTCTGAAGTACTGAACATATGCCTGGATTTGACTACCTAATTTTGTGACTACTTGTCTATACAAATTAGCTCCAGTGTGGGTAATGACCATTGGTGACCATAGGTATATTACTAATTGTCACATAAACTTGAATTCAATCAAATCCAATTGGTTTCAGTAACAAATTGTCCACTTCATGACTGGCGACCCTGTTATTTTTTTATCTAATTAAATTTCATTAAAGTACAGTGTCTTTTGTAAGTAACATATTCGACTAACTGTTCAAAATTAATCTTTGAAATTACGTATGTTTGCACTCATTCGTTAGGGCAGTGAGTCCACTTGCCTTATTAACGATTAGTTGTATACTTTTCCACATTATTTCGGTCCATTCTCTTCGTAATTGCTATCTTTCCAGTGACTCAGGTCACGTAATCACTTTCGATAACAGCGTATACCGGAGATTGTGGAAAGGCTACGTGGGCATAAATACTAGTAACGCGCTAGCATTGTAATCCATAGTCAGATGTGCCACAGATCGCAGCCTGTCCTGCTTTAACAAGCGCGGAAGCCTCCGACCGACAGGAGACGAGGACGTCCAAAACTCTGTCGCCTTCTCATGGTTCCGCCGTGCTTCAGCTAATCTTCGTAGATGCTCTCGACAGTAGCACGGAAACAGCAGGCCAGTTATGCTATTTCTGAGGTGGTCGTTCTCAAACGCCGGACCGTAACAACCTGCCCTTTGTCGAAGTCGCTTGTGTCTTTGGCTTTTCCCATTTACTGCCGCATCGCGTATCGCTCATTCGCCTCTGTTACACAGAAGGCCCGCAACGCCACCAGGTTAAATGTGTGTGAAATCTTATCGGACTTAATTGCTAAGGTCATCAGTCCCTAAGCTTACACACTACTTAAGCTAAATTATCCTAAGGACAAGCACACACACCCATGCCCGAGGGAGGACTCGAACCTCCGCCGGGACCAGCCGCACAGTCCATGACTGCAGCGGCTAAGACCGCTCGGCTAATCCCGCGCTGCGCCACCAGTATATTGAGTCTCGTGGTGCGTAGTTGTCATAACGTTTTGCCTTATCATTGTATATAAAGGCTCTCACACCCAAACCTCCAGATTTTAGACACTCGGAGCGGTACCAAACATTGTTTGTCGATAGAGTATCAACCAGAACTCCTTTTTAGTTTGTACTACGTGCTGTCATGCAGCAGAATGGGCGCAAACGTTAATTAAAAGAAACACCAGAACTACGGAGCACAGGAAAAACATAACTGTCAGTAATTAATACGTACAGCTACTGTAGGTAAGTAGGTAGAGCGTTAGATTGTCGTATCGAGGATCCTGGGTTCATACCCCAATGACGACTTCCTTTTTTTTGCTGTGTTATGCGTGAAAGTGTGATATGAGACTATTAATACTTCCACAAGTATGATGCAATTGTTTCTTTATTCTACTGTTCCGATTGTTTACGTTTATTCTGTGAAACTAGCTGCTTCATCACGAGTGGTCACAGGTCCGACATAACACCACACCTATCTATACAAATGTACGCTATAGGTTTGCTACTTTCAACACTGTCAAATGTTTTTTTATTCCACTCTTTGATCACAATATCAGCTCTTTTAACGATGACCGGTTTCAGCCAGTAATGACTATCTTCAGATCTACAATATAAAAATATATACACCTAGTCTGCAATGTGTCTGTCAACACAATACAGCATTTCGTATCACAATATACTATCATACAACCAGGGAAATGTACAGATAAAATACGGTAAAACGTACCTTTTCTACACCATGTCCTAAAGTGATGAGGCCGTAATGACATCGTCAAAACATATAAATATACTTATCACAGCATCGTCACATAGAATAGGCCACCTCGTCCACACAGTCATTTTTGCAACTGGCTACTGAAGTACAGTAGTTACCAGAAATGTGTTTGCCTACATCCTACATACATGTCGCTACTGTGGGCTTAGATGTAGTCATCATTTACGTAAGAAACATAATCTGATAAAAACACATCAGGTCAAATACATGTAGGAGACTTTTAAATATTGATAACCATTATAGAAACCAATTTTGATACAGTAAAAGACGAATACAGTTACCCAAATAAAATTATTAAAAGGAAACATATAAAGATAATAGGTCTGACAATTTTATGGTGAATTTACGGTCAAAAATTAATATACGTAATACATTGCCTGTAGCAATCTATAAATTACCTATGAAAGATAAAATATCTATACGACAGTTGAAGAAAAAGATAGATCAATGATCAGCGCCCTCTGTTGGGTCGGTCGCCAGGCCGTTATGTAGGCTCGCACCGATCGTAAGGACTTAACCACTAGAGGGCTTTACGTACATCGTGATGTATCTCCCACAGAAAACGTTTAAACAACGTATCAACAGTCAATAAATAAAATTATCTAGTGTGGCCACACAATCCATGAATATTACGTATTACGTATTTCTCTCTAGATAACAGTAAGTGGTACTTGTGGCAAGATATGCTGATATTTCATAGTCTTTGAATGCCTCCCCCCTCCCCCCTTCATCCCCCTCCCGCCCTCTCCTCCACTCACAGGGGCAAAACGTCATCGGGACTGCCACCAATGAGTCAGAGACTCCGAAATCTATACATTTGATACTAATATCGGTTGTTATCAAATCTTTTACATGTAGAGGCTTCCTATCCTCCATCCCTAGGGGTGGTAGTGGGTCACTATCACTATAGTATGTTTCTACAAATAATTATTCAAATTATTGTAACCAGACGAAACTACAAACGTCTGGCCACACCTGTGGGTTCCTTGACTGCTCTGGGAGATGGTTCATTTTTAACTCGAACAGATGAAATATTAGTTAGTTTTATTACATGAATGATTAAAAAGATTTACTTAAGTTGGGACAGTTCTTTGCCACAGAAGAGCGTAGAATATTTACAACTGTCATCGGCTACGAAAGCACCACTTGATGCGTATCACAAACTATTCCCTTGAAGTACAATATTTAACTTTAGCGCAACTACATGTTACACTGAGGCTTCGGACTAATACTGTTCCTTCACGATGTGTTGACTGCTGAAGCTGAGGTCACAAACAGGGGCAGAGCTCTTGCGTGTTCAACATTACGTTGACTTCAGTGTGAGGGCGCTGCTGTTGCTGAGAAGGCAGGGGTGGTCTTGAGGAGCACTTCTGATTTGTCATTACGGATTGCTGAGAGCTCTTGCTAATGTGTGTGGTATCAATTTATGTTGCTAACTTTGGTGTAGCACTGCGATCTCTGGATGATACCAAACGAATAATACGAATAATGGGTCATGTATGTACAAAGTTGGCTGAAAATTCTCTAGACGTTCTGGTTTTCATTTTTCACCCAATCCCAACCTCAATCTGTACAACAATTCTTTCCAGATATGGTACAGGATATGTGTAGCAAGTTTGGTTGAAAATATCCTGTTTCTAACGAGAGATGTGGAGCATGCATACATACATTGCTTTTTATAAATACATAGATGATTTTGCGTTTAAAATATCTAGAATAGTTACTAACTTCGGTACCTGCCATTCGGTTGCCTAATTCAGAAATATGTATCAAAATATATATCATTTATGACTGATAGTTTGGGTTTCTTTAAACAGCTTTTGTATTGATAATACGCCGAGTTACTCCGTTTCGAGAAGCCTTTTTTTTTCATTCCTAACCGCATAATGAAGCGATTCCCATCTCGTTCACTTGTGCTCTGTATAACACGCCATCAGTTTATTAAGTGCTTCTGCACTAAGGTGACGTATGAAGCGCTGATTATAGTCGATTTCACGATAGTTAGTCGATTGTATGTTGTAAATGGAAGGAAAAACAAACAAACAAAAAATACTGCCACTATTCTCATGTGCAGTTCCGATAGAGACGCAACTACAGAGGTCAGAAGATGATCCAGGATGATCGAAACTGGCCATACTGTAATAACTGTGCAACTGGAACAGAAAAATAAAAGTTATGTAACTTTTTCTTATGCACAGTTGCTGGATTCCTTCACGACGAATATGTAGACTATGTTGAAAAGAAGAAACAGAAAAGTTGGACATTTCCCCCCTACGTACGATCGAAGCGTTACACGTGGAACAGATTTAAAGCTCTTAGCTCTGTAGGACGCACCGTTAACGCCTGATTATACGCTCTGAAGCGCTTTAAACGCTAGCTGTGGGTGGCGGAGATATGAGACAAGGCGAATGAGGCTGGGATAACAGAAACGGATTTATAGCGATGACTAAAGGGAGTACGAAATATGGACGACGGTTTTTGAGAGAGAGAGAGAGAGAGAGAGAGGGAAGGAGGGCGGTGGAGGGGGCGACGGGGAAGAGAGATTTAGTGGGCGCAGAACGCGTGATCCTGGGCGAGACCGCGGCACCCCACGTCGTAATCTGTGCTAGAGCCACAACATCCGACGTCGTAAATTACGGATTGGCTAGCCACAACACGCAATTGGGCTCAACGCGCGCGCCGGCTGCCCACCCGTCGGCGAACAACTGCCGGTCGCTGGCGTGACGAATAAATTAGGGGAACTCCGCGATCGGCTGGGGTCACGGAGCTGTCCATAAGCAGGAGTTATGAGCAGCGCGCCGTACTGCTGGCTCGGAGGGCCGCCGCTCGATGACAGGCGTCAAATAATCGGTCGTAAACCACACCGTGCTGTCTTCCCGCAGCCTATCGGGCAACGCGAGCTGCGAATTTGTTACGGTGCTGGGAAGACTTCACCGGGATCGCCTACACAAAATATGGTTCTGCTTAGGAGGGAGTGTGGTACATTTAAGTGAGAAGCGTAGAATCTACAAGCAGACGCCTCTCTTAAGACGTATGTCGCTGAGGAGAACGAGGAGATACGGTCATTTGTGAAGCTGGAAGAAATACATAAACAGAGGGGCCAATAAAGTATCGGCAAAGGCAGTAAGGTTTATTCGTGTTATAACCAGATACTCTGAAATAACGCATAGTGTTCAGTGTGTCCCGGTAAGCTGAACGCTCCAAATAGTTGAAAGGCGGTCCAAGATATCGAAACAATGGCATCAGCAAGTGACAAAGATTTTGTTTAATTTTTAATTTATTTCCTGTATCTTTCATTCTCTCTCCTGAAGATTCTGATGAGAGAGCTTATGACCTTTTCAGCCATAGGGTTGGTTATGCTGCTCTGTTGAGTGGTACTTATGTAAATAAATTAGTGAAATCAAAGTGAAGTAGAAATTAGAATATAAATGAAAAACTTGGTTTAGTTTAGAGAGTTACATACTGGCATTCAGCGAGCCGAACAGCAGAACAGAAGAGACAATGACCGTGAAGTCAGCAAGTTCCACATAAGCGGGCGCTGTCGATTCAGCCGTCAGGGCATCGCCCGACCGGCTCACGTGTTTCTCAGTTGTCGTATGTGAGCAAAGGCCCTCGCCTACATTCCAAGAGCCAATGACCGACGTTAAGAAGATTTTTCGAGAATGTTTTCAACGTGACAGAAGAGGCAATGGCCGTGAAGTCGTTCACCTCCAGTAAACTGAAGTGAATAAATACGCGAGACGCAGTGGGCCCGACAGATGTAGATGAAGACGAGAGGAAGACGAAGGCGAAGACGGAGACGAAGACGGAGACGAGTGACGAAGAAGACGAAGAAGAAGCGTGGCAGTCGTTTTAAGTTAGTTTCGGTGCTGAAGATCGTCATGCAAGAAGAGACTACATCATGCACAGACGCACCGAGTCCGCCGCTGTAATGGAATAGCAAGCAGCAGCCTCAGTGTCAGAAGAAGAAGTTAAAAGGTATTTTGAAGTCTGATTTTACATACCCGGGTGACTCGTGAGGACGGGAAGGAGACGGCCTCACATCAGCAGTCACCTGTGATCTGGGATGAAGACCTGACAGCCGAAGACTGGCAAGCGGGAGTCCGTGGTTCGAGTCCGGGACACTGGCCTTCCCCCGCCGCGCCGCTCTGCTGGCCGACGCACAACACACGCGGCCGCTTAGAGAAGAGAAACACTGGGACGCCACATTCAAGGTATCACCATCCAATGCACGACGTCGCTCGCAATAATTAAACGGGACACCTCGCGCTGCGCGTCTCCGGTCAGCTGGGCGAGACGGCGACACGAGATACACACCGCTACGCGTAATCAGACGCCGCCGCCGCCGCCGCCGCTGCCGCAGCAGAAGGCTACGTAAACGACACAGCTGCCGCTCTCCGAACCAGAACGTCCAGTAAGATAACAGTTGTACGAAACTTTCAATAAAAGTTATCTTATGTAAAAATGATGTTTCATTCGACCTCATACCCGAGCCAAGGAAGAACCCACCCTGCCCACATTTTGTAAGAGAGAAAAGTTTATTTATTTAATATTTTCACCCTGACAGAATGCTTGAGAATGCTCATCCTGACAATTGACAGCATCAAAAGAGAAAAACCCAGTTACATTGAGTGACAGAAGTGTCACATTTAGTAACACAGCTGTTACATTTGATGTCAGAAGCCGTAGGAGTTGTTACATTTGGTGTCAGAGAAAAAACCCTTGGCTCAATATGAGGTGTGAATGACAGTCACTAAGGATCCACAGTTAGTATTGTTTAATGTGTGAAAGGATAGAGGTTTGCATAGCAGTCGTAATATTTTCTTTATTTAGAAGTGTATTCTCTCTCATAATTTTAAGAGTTTGTCGAAAATATTTAAACTTCTTTTTCATTCAGTGTGGTAAGATTGTGTAACTAACAGTTTGTAAAATGATGACACGAAATCGTACAAAGTCAGAGTCAGCACCACAAGGGGTTTCTACTGATGAAGCTATTCAGAGCTTAGTTAATCAAATAGCACAGCTTAAAAATGATAATAATGCATTATTCAAACAGTTGTGTGAGGTTAGGCAAACCAGTTCAGTCCCTCCTACCCTAGATTCCTCAGCAGCAGCCTTGGTAACTCCTTTTTCAGGTAAACCTGGCGAAGACATAACAGCCTTTTTTGATGATTTAGTAGCAGCTGCAAAGTTAGGATCATGGTCAGATGAACAGCTCTTACAAATGACAAAGTTAAGATTGCTAGGAGAGGCTAAAGCACACGTATTATACCATGAAGAATTACGGAATGCTCCAACATTTGAGGAATTGAAGAAAGGATTAGTTAAACGTTTTCAAAAACAGAACAGCTGTAGATTTTATAGAGAAAAATTACACACTATCACTCAGAAGCAAAACGAGTCATTAGAAAGCTTTGTAGATAGGATTAGAAAAGTTAATATTAACACCTATCAGTTGACAACTAGTGATGAAGCAAATAAAGTTATTTTACAAGAGGCAGAAGATAGAGCTCTCGATACATTTTTACGTGGGTTACCTCCTGAAACGTCCCGTCGTGTCAGGGCAGAGTTTCCTAAGAATTTAGCAGAAGCTGTATCTGTGGCGACAGCTTTTGAAGAAATTGACATTGCCACCAGATACAAGGAGAAGCGAAATGTATTTTCAGCAGGAGTACGATGTTTTAGGTGCGATCGACAGGGCCATATAGCAAAAAACTGCAGACAACCTCAATGCACTAATTGTCAAAGAATAGGTCACACATTCAAGGAATGCAGGTCCAAGAAAGTTTTTGGAAATAGAAATCAGTTAAACTCAAACGGGAATGTCGGAACCGCCGCCAGGCGTTCCCAATAAAATTTCATGCCATTAAGGCGAATGTGAAGGCGGAATGCTGGTTATCTGCTACCATACGGGATAAAGAGGCAAGGATACTGGTGGATACAGGCGCAAATGTATCAATAGTGAGTAATGAATGTATTGGAGAAAAGAAATATGACCCTCCAAGGTATAGATTGAGTGGAGTAGGAGGAGGTACAGTGAAGTCATTAGGATGTACATCATTGATTTTCTATATTCACGGTGTACAATTTCAAGAAGATGTAGAAGTGGTAACAAAGGTAACTGACGGTTACGACGCGATCCTAGGGTTGGATTTCCTGAATAAACATCACGCTAAAATTGACCTCAGACAGCAAACTGTAGAACTTAGCGGAATAGTATTTCAGCTAGGTGACACCGCTGCAAAGGGCCCTCTGCCGCAAGATTTCCCTAACCGGAAGGCGAAATCAACTACACTGCGTGCAACGTCCTTGAAGGTTGATTCGCGGGATCAGATACCATCTGGCTCAGGAAAACTTCTCTGGATGACCGTTGACCCCGAGGTACCTACAGATACAATATGTCTAATAGAGCCACTAGAGGAAAATGAGGAATTAGATGTATCACATTGTTTTGTACGTAGAAGTGTTGTACGGGTTCAAGACGTTGAGGGAGAAAGAAAAGTACCGGTACATATTGACAATTTTGGAGTGGAGGACAAAGAGTTGCATAAGGGAATATTAGTAGCTACAGTCAGTACTTTTGAAGAAGAAGATTTTATTTGGTCAGATATTAATGATGGTCAGAAACCAGACGCCTATAAAACCGCATTACGCCAGAAGATTGAGCATTTGCAAGGAAAGGATAGAGACACGATAGAAGCAGTTTTAGTTGAGTTTCAAGATTTATTTAATGCAGAAGGTCCACTGCCAGCAACAGATATCACACAGCATAGGATCCCAACAGGAAATAGCCCCCCAGTTTATAGAAAGCCTTATAGAGTTGCGCATCACTTACAGCCAGTACTGGATGAATTTTTAGAACAGCATCTAAAAGATGGAATCATAGAATATTCTGATTCACCTTATAATTCAAATATTGTAATTATTCCAAAGAAGTCTCCCGACGGTACGAAACGATATAGATTTTGTTGTGACTACAGACACCTTAACAAACAAACTATCTCAGATGTTTATCCTCTTCCAAACATTACAGATATCATTGACAGTTTAGGTAACAGTAAATACTTTTCAACAATCGATTTACGTAGCGGATATCATCAATTGGAAGTTGCACCTGAAGATAGGCATAAAACAGCATTTTCTACCCCTGGAGGCCACTGGCAATTTAAAAGAATGCCTTTCGGTTTGAAAAATGCACCAGCAACTTTTCAAAGACTACTCGATGGAGTATTGCGAGGACTAAAAACTCAGCAATGTTGTGTATATCTAGACGATATTATTGTATTCTCCAAAGACATTAATGAACATGCTGTGCGTCTGCGTAATGTTTTTCAGAGACTTAGAAAAGCTAAATTAACATTAAATATGGAAAAATGTAGTTTTGCATTGACAGAGGTTACATACCTAGGGCATGTCATTAGTGAAAAAGGAATTAGAACAGATCCTCGATTAATTTCGGCAGTTAAGGACTTCCCAACACCACAACGCGTCAAGGAAGTACAAAGTTTCATTGGTCTCGCATCGTATTACCGAAAATATGTTCAAAATTTTGCTGAAATTGCCCGACCCTTAACCCAATTATTGAAAAAGGGTGCAAAATTTCATTGGTCTGAAGATTGTGAATCAGCATTTCAAACCCTTAAAGATAAGTTAACACACAGTCCAGTATTAGCCTACCCAGATTATAACAAAGAATTTATTTTATCCTGTGACGCAAGTGGTCATTCAGTAGGAGTTGTTTTGAGTCAGAATATTAGTGGCGCGGAACACCCCATAGCCTACGCTTCGAGACAACTAACAACAGCAGAAAGAAATTATTCCACAACAGAGAAAGAATTGTTAAGTGTTATTTATGGTATCAAATACTTTAAATGCTACTTGTATGGTAGGAAATTCAAGGTCATTACAGACCACGCAGCTTTAAAATGGTTGCTTGGGTTAAAGGATCCATCTAGTCGTCTCACGCGTTGGGCCCTATGTCTTTCCGAAATGGATTTCGAAGTTATCCATAAACCAGGCAAAAAACACACGAATGCAGATTGTCTAAGTCGGAAAATAGCACTTTTGGAAGCAACAGGCCGAGATACTGAGGACTGGAGAAAGGCACAAAATGAGGATACAGAATGCAAAAAATATGCATCTCAAAAACAATTTTGCTTTGAAGATGGTGTATTATGCCGTAAAACAAAACTTGGACCGCGAATTGTTGTTCCCCAACACCTTAGACAAGAAATAATGGCAGAGGCCCACGATCATATCCTTGCAGGACACGGTGGACAACGGACAACCGAAAGACGTGTAGCAGAGCGATTTTGGTGGCAAACCAGAAAGCAGGATGTTGCGCAGTACGTTCGTAATTGCATTGCGTGCGCACAACGAGCTGAACTTTCTCGTTCAAAAATACCCTTACAGAGGCTCCCCGAGGCTTCATGTCCATTTCAAATCTGCGGAGTGGATCTCTACGGGCCATTTCATAAAACACCTGCTGGTAATAAGTATGTTCTTACAATTATAGATCACTTTTCACGCTATCTAGCTATGGTGAGTCTCCCAGATCAGCAAGCAAATACAGTTGCCCAAGCTTTAGTTAACAACTGGATACTTAAATTTGGCGTACCTGAAGCTATTATCACAGATCAGGGATCTAATTTTATGTCTGAACTAATGAAACAGCTATGCCACTTACTAAAAATACGCAAATTACGCACAACTCCGTTACACCCTCAGTGCAACGGACGCACAGAAAGAGTTCATCGGACAATTGGCAAGATGCTTAGTTATTATATTAACGAACAACATTCTAATTGGGATACGTATTTACCAATAATCGTGTCGGTATACAACGCCAAAACGCATGAAGCAACTGGCATGTCACCTTATGAAGTGGTTTATGGGAGAAAAATGCCGTCCCCTTTTGATGTAATCAGGCAGAAAAACGGAAAAGTCGGAGAAACAGTAAGAGATTTCAGTCGAATGATGAAAGATGTATGGAAAAAGGTTCAAAAATCTAATACAAAGGCTTTGGAACGACAGGAAAGATTAGGTAATACCCAAGCTAAATATCCAAATTACAAAATCGGTCAGTGGGTTATGCTTTCAACTCCTTACGTAGCGAAAGGAAAAACAAAGAAATTTGTAACAAACTACAGAGGTCCTTATCAAATTATTGAGATCACGTCACCAGTCAACGTTAAATTGCAACTGCCCACCAGAACTACTGTTGTGCATGTAAGTCGTTTAAAACCTTTTAAGGGCGCTCCAGATGTAATTCCTTCAACAATAGTGTCTGCTTTTCCGAAGGGTGGAGGAAGTTCACGAAGAGGAAAAAGAGTGGCCACGCCAGCACAACATACAGACATGGCACCATACAATCTTCGACCAAGAGTGCGAATGTCCTAGTGGAATCTCAGTAGACTGTGGATAATATACAAAAGTAAATAATTAATAAATGATAATGGTTTATTTTTTAAGAAAAAGTTGACCGTAGAAACAGGTAGATCTTGTAGTTAAGAATGTATTCCTTCTTTTTCTTGTTTTTGTTTTTACTAGGTTGGTAGGCCCATAACCATGTTGTTTGCTTTTTTCAGAAAACGCCATGCAAAGCATTTCCTACACAAAACCTATCCTACCTCAATGACTCCCTTCATAGTTCCCTTCTGAAGTCATTAGATACGTTCATAAACTCACAGCAAGACAAAATTGATGCCAATATTATGATGCAACATGTCTTAAAATTAAAAGGTGAACACAAAACTAAAATTATAATGCTAGGAACGGGTATATCTGGAACCTTTGTGTTGGTGTTTCTGCTTTGTACAGTTTTCTTTTATTTAAGACGAAAAAATAAGCCAAATAACAATATACCACTTCATCAAATCCCTGTTAATTGGATACCACACTCTTAACTGGTGTACTTCAGTAGTTACTTTTGAGCATTAGTGTATTAATTTTGTTTATTATACTTCATTCTTCATTAAACAGTCTCTTGTTAAAATAAACAATACTGTAGAATAGATATTCTTGCATTAGTATAGCGTAGATTAAACAGCTGTTGCTATGTAATTTTCTAAGTGAAAAATCTATTTTTTGTTTATTCATTCTCATCAAGATTTGTTACTCTTATTATAACCATTTATGTGTAAACTATGTGATTCATGAGCGCACAGGGCTTTTATAAAGTGATACAGTATTTTCAACATACTTAATGTGACGCATGTGTAAGTCGAGAGTTTTCAGTACTTGTGTTAGTGCTTTTTCCGTGTGAAGAGTGGAGGAATGTTGAGTGGTAAATTCGAGGGCGAATTTCTCCGAAGGGTGGAGGAATGTTAAGTGGTACTTATGTAAATAAATTAGTGAAATCAAAGTGAAGTAGAAATTAGAATATAAATGAAAAACTTGGTTTAGTTTAGAGAGTTACATACTGGCATTCAGCGAGCCGAACAGCAGAACAGAAGAGACAATGACCGTGAAGTCAGCAAGTTCCACATAAGCGGGCGCTGTCGATTCAGCCGTCAGGGCATCGCCCGACCGGCTCACGTGTTTCTCAGTTGTCGTATGTGAGCAAAGGCCCTCGCCTACATTCCAAGAGCCAATGACCGACGTTAAGAAGATTTTTCGAGAATGTTTTCAACGTGACAGAAGAGGCAATGGCCGTGAAGTCGTTCACCTCCAGTAAACTGAAGTGAATAAATACGCGAGACGCAGTGGGCCCGACAGATGTAGATGAAGACGAGAGGAAGACGAAGGCGAAGACGGAGACGAAGACGGAGACGAGTGACGAAGAAGACGAAGAAGAAGCGTGGCAGTCGTTTTAAGTTAGTTTCGGTGCTGAAGATCGTCATGCAAGAAGAGACTACATCATGCACAGACGCACCGAGTCCGCCGCTGTAATGGAATAGCAAGCAGCAGCCTCAGTGTCAGAAGAAGAAGTTAAAAGGTATTTTGAAGTCTGATTTTACATACCCGGGTGACTCGTGAGGACGGGAAGGAGACGGCCTCACATCAGCAGTCACCTGTGATCTGGGATGAAGACCTGACAGCCGAAGACTGGCAAGCGGGAGTCCGTGGTTCGAGTCCGGGACACTGGCCTTCCCCCGCCGCGCCGCTCTGCTGGCCGACGCACAACACACGCGGCCGCTTAGAGAAGAGAAACACTGGGACGCCACATTCAAGGTATCACCATCCAATGCACGACGTCGCTCGCAATAATTAAACGGGACACCTCGCGCTGCGCGTCTCCGGTCAGCTGGGCGAGACGGCGACACGAGATACACACCGCTACGCGTAATCAGACGCCGCCGCCGCCGCCGCCGCTGCCGCAGCAGAAGGCTACGTAAACGACACAGCTGCCGCTCTCCGAACCAGAACGTCCAGTAAGATAACAGTTGTACGAAACTTTCAATAAAAGTTATCTTATGTAAAAATGATGTTTCATTCGACCTCATACCCGAGCCAAGGAAGAACCCACCCTGCCCACATTTTGTAAGAGAGAAAAGTTTATTTATTTAATATTTTCACCCTGACAGAATGCTTGAGAATGCTCATCCTGACAATTGACAGCATCAAAAGAGAAAAACCCAGTTACATTGAGTGACAGAAGTGTCACATTTAGTAACACAGCTGTTACATTTGATGTCAGAAGCCGTAGGAGTTGTTACAGCTCGTAGTCCAGTTCTTTGTCAATAAGGAGAAAGGAGAATTTTCAATTTGTTATCTAGTGCTTTTTTCTGATTTTGATTTTGAGGGAAGTATGGTATAACCCATTTGGATGGTGTGGTATAACCCCGGTATTCATCTTACAGCTGAGGGAAACTCCTGTAAAATCTCGTGTTAATGTTGTGGTCACTAAGTTTGACTGTCATTTCCATATTTTTTAGGGTTCCTTGTCTTAGTCTATAAAAACGAAACCCGTATAGGATAACTTTGTAGTCCGTCCGACTGTCGGTCTGTCTGCCAAAATAATAAAAACCTTTTTCTCAGTTACGGGTAGTATGATCTACGGTCCGTTGGCGGTGTACAAAATTGAAGCTTCTAAATCAGTGCAGTAGAAAGATACAGCCATTTGTATCACATATTTGGATACTCGCAAACTCACTCATCAAAACCTATAGGGTGCTTCCCGTTGGCCCAGAATCACGAAATGTGACAAGAAGCAAGGTTTCACTACAAAAATAAAGCCAAAAATCCGAAAACTGTTAACTTGTAATTACATCACAAGAAAAAAATATTTCTTTCGTCATTTGCCTTTGTCATTTGTTATACGACTTCAATATTGAAATTAAAACGGTCTCGAACGTCTCGGAACCTGCAATACCGATATCTTGCGAGTATCGGCGTCGATAATGGGCAGAAATCGTCAAGATCCTCGATTCCCGGAATAGATGAACTGTCTGTATACGTAATTAAGTTTGTACGGAACCCTCAGACCGCGATTCGTACCCTCACCTGACCAGTTTTTCTTTTTGTCTTCCCTATAACAGTTAATATTGCTGGTTAGTAGTGTTTGATGTTCTATTTCGTCACAGTGTTGGTCAGCTTTCTTTACGACCTGGGCTATTGTATACGGCGAGTAGCTGTGTTGAAAATATCGTAAAACTGAACGTAATGATTTTATCTTTAAGTACGTCCACTGCCGGTGCTTTGTTACTTAATGCGTTCAGTCTGATTTTATTAACAAGCTCGACGAGTCGGTATTTTAAAACTTTTATATTGGCTATATGTTATGTGGCTTTGTGTGGGATATATATTACTAGATCTTGTAACTGTTCTTAGGGTTTTTCCTTTTGTGCTGAATATCGTTTCTTTGATTTGGGTTAGACATCCAGACACGTGCTGCGTGTTCGAGAATTCGTGTAATGAATGTCTTGTATGGTTGTATTAACGTTTCGTTTGAAGCCCTGATAAGGCGTCCTTGAAACACTAGTTCCTTTTTGTACTGTGGTTTATACTTTTAACTCTGTTTTGTCTAACGAGAGTTAGTTAGTTAGTTAGTTACGTGTTCCATTGATCAATAGCACGGAAAACCGTTATGCTGTGGAACGTGTCAAAGAAGTTGAAGAAAATGCGCGTTTTAAAAAAATTACACCGTTCTTTTTGAACTAAACTAGCGAGCTTGTGAAAAGCGGAGTACCATGAAAGTCGCCAATATTCGCGATGAAACCTTTATCACAATGATCAGGGAGAAAAATTTGTGGTATAAGTTCCTACGGGGCCAAACTGCTGAGATCATCGGTCCCTAAGCTTACACACTACTTAAGCTAAGTTACGCTATGGTCAACACACACACCCATGCGCGAGGGAGGACTCGAACCCCCGACTGGGAGGACCCACGCGACCCGTGGCATACCGCCTCCCAGACCGCGCTGCTACCCTGCGCGACCAATGATCAGGGAAACGTGCACATGTGGCGACGAAATCTGCAGGAATATCGCATTTCCTGCTTCTCTCTCTCTTTTTATTGTACACGATGTTTGAAAGTGGAAGTAAAATCTCATACACTGACAGATTTCGACTTCACGTTTCGCAAATCCCTGTGCCGTTATCTAAAAAAGGGGCCACTACGGACATTAACATTTGTTATACCCGTGAAGTCGTCTTCCTCGGAGCTACGAAATGCTGTTAAAATTGTGCATTATTAAGATAACAAAATTCTTTCAGGATTTCGGCAGGTAAAAGGTTACGAGTATTACCACCCTGTAAAATACCTTGACGCTTACACCAACTGAAAAATGTTTTAATTATATCGCTTATAAAATATTAGCGTTGTCTGTCTTCCGACATTCCGTATATGGATTACACAGCACTGTGTCTTACGACAGGAAACATTGCTACATTGCATACTGTGCCAAAAATATGATTACAACTGTGGTTTATCTTGATTTCTGCGATTACTGCAACCTGGCAGTGTAGCATGGTACCAGTTGCATAGCATGCAACGGATGTTTATTAGGCTATGATGTTTCAGGAGAATCGAGTTATTCCTCACACGTGCTGTGTTGGCAACGTAACATGCCTGAGCTATGATTGTCCGATGCACACACTGGCAATCTTCCCGATCAGGCTGCCGCGTGCACCGTGGTCACCTGCTTGGAAAAATGTGCGTCGTTTTAATGTTCGCTGTTTTCTCGCCCAAGTTCTGATGCTCTACTAACGGTCATGTTACTTCAATTTGTAATAGCTACACGTTCGGTGTGTTAGGAACACAGCATTCTGGGCGTATATGAAGACTACCTCTAGTAAAAACCGTATCTATCCAGACACACAAGTAAAAGGAACATGAAAAATCGGTATAATTCTTTTCGTATGTTTTTTTTTATTTCCGTTTACTTAACCAGAACTCTGTACAAATATTAATCACTAGCTCAAAAACCCGGCATTTCCAGGGTATTCATTTTGCCAATTTTCTGTTAGAAACGAAAACAAAAGAATGAAATGTGTTTGTAGTGTAATATCGAAAAAAAATTCATTTCCATTGATTCGTGAAAACATCTTTGAAATTACGAAACAGTAGTACAAAGGAACACGGATATTGCACAAATGTTTAACTACAGTATCCAAATTGAGAAACGTAGTATGAAAAATACAAATTCTCTTTAATGTTCATTTAACTCAAAAGTTGATTATAAACAATGTTGCTTATTACATGTCCAGGCAGCTGAGCGCAGCTGCTTCGTGTCTTCAACACGATTTTGTTAACATCTCTACGGCAACGAATCTTCGTAGCTCTATAGACGGCTACTGTTTTCGTCTACACACGTTCGCACTTCGCAGCTGAAAGCCGTCAAAAGCTACAACTCGTTCTATGGATTTACCTAAGTTAGCTCGACTGTAGGAGTGCCTTAGTAGTAAAGAATAAAAGTATTAAAACTTCACGCATGATGCGGCATTTTTTCATGCATCTCAGTGTTTATGACGTCATATCTCTTGAACAATGTGTCGTACAACTATACATTTGTGCAGTTCATTGCGAATAGAATTAGTAGCACAGAAGTAACAAATTGAAACGTCATACATGATGCGGCAGTATTTCACGCATTTTATTGTTTATGACGTCATATCTGCTGAACTATGATAGGTATGTGGTTCTTACCCCCACGCCGATCAGCCGGCCAGCGTGGCCGAGCGGTTCTAGGCGCTACAGTCTGGAACCGCGCGACTGCGAGGGTCGCAGGTTCGAATCCTGCCTCGGGCATGGATGTGTGTGAGGTCCTTAGGTTAGTTAGGTTTCAGTAGTTCTAAGATCTAGGAGACTGATGACCTCAGAAGTTAAGTCCCATAGTGCTCAGAGCCATTTGAACAACCCACACCGATTGTAGCCTGGCAGCAAGGGATATGTGTAGCAGTTCCGGTTGAAATCTATCCAGTGGTTTAGGAGGAGATGGGGAACACACACACACACACACACACACACACACACACACACACACACACATTTTTATGGTATGCGGATCTATGTTAATGGACTCCGTATGACGAGACATTTGTCATAATCAGTAACGAAGGCTTATAATACCGATGAGATCAATTTTGAAATATTATTACTGCAAGATGTACTCTGCCATCATGATTACACATCTCTGTTGCACTGAAACTTCTGATACTGCCACAAAACATGCCTTCAACGCCCAAAATACACTGATGAGCTGAAGTAGATTCTATAAGTCCTTAGTAGGTTCCGGAAGTATGTGGCACCAGAAGTCTAGGCGCAGATCACACAACTCCTGTATATTACCGAACGATGGTTTGTGGGTTCGGAACTGACGACTGATAGCGTTCCACGTAAGATCCATCGGCTTCGCATCAGGTGCATTTGATGGCCAAAATATCAACGTGAGTTTACTATCATGCACCTCAAACCACTGTAGTACGATTCTGGCCTTGTGGCTCAGATGATTATCCTGCTGGAAGATGCTATAGCCGTAGGAGAAGAGATCGAAAATGAAAAAGATGCGTGTGGTCCACAATAACTATCACGTAGTGCACAGTTATACGGTGCCTTTGATTACTGCCATAAGTTCCATGGAAACCCAGGTTATTGTCCTTCATAACTTAACACATAACATAATACCCACCAGCCCACGTCCGCGGCGCGGTACATGTTTCGAGCAGCAGTTTGCCTGGCTGACGGCGTATCCGGACATGATCATCGACTTGGTATAACATGGAACATGGTTCACCCGAACAGGTGACACATTTCTATTGCTCAAAGGTGGAATCTCTGACACCGTATTCAGTGTAGTCGTAAGTGACGATGTCGTAGGGTCGACATGGGAACACGCAACAGGTAGTCTGCTGCGAAGCCCCATGTTCAACAATGTGCACACTCTTACCTGCACCGGTACTGTACCCTGTCGTCAGATCTGCCACACATTGTCACCTATCCAGCTTGACAGAGCTGGCATGCCTCCTACCTTCATATCCTGTCAGGCGGTTTGGACGTCCAACACCTTCTGCGTACTCGTGATTTCACGGGCCTTGCGCTTTCCACAGAGGCTGACGACTGAAGAACGCGGACAGGCGACCAGCTTCGCAGTTTCCGAGATGCTTATTTGCAGGCGCCTAACCATAAAACCTGACCTCCGTCAAAGTCGCTTATGTCAGTGGATTTCCTCCCTTATGGCCTGTATCGTCGCTAGAATGATTCCTCATTCGTCTCTTCTCCGCTTGTAAGTACACTTTTCTTATAGCGTCCAGTGATCCCAACGGCTTGCAATCTCGCGGTGGGCAGTGGTCTTAATGTTCTGGCGCATCAGTATAAGAATTTGTGATGCGATCACGATGCGCTTTCCACTTTTTTATATCTTAGATACAATAAAAGTTTCGCTCGTTTGCTTTTGCGTAACTGGGGTACCGTTTGTGCCAAAACGTATTGGAGCAAATTTACGAAAACGAAGCGAAACAGTGAGGCCGATCTTTCATTATGTGTCAATGTAAAGCACCTGCTTTTTTAGAGTACAGTATCCAATAAGATTCGTCATCAGTTGGAAGTGAAATTGCGAAATCCTGCTCCGTTATGCTCGGCACTGAACATTAACAGTGGACGTATTTTTTAAGTGTTGTGCAAGTTTTAGAATACTCTTAGACATTGAAAACTTATAACGAAATGTTTTCCGTGTGTCACGCAACAATAAAGAGTTTAGAGGAATTTGGACTACAAAATAGCTCTTACAGAATATGATGAAACTGCCAGGCTACCAAAGAGGTAGACGGGCAATGAACTCCCGTTCTTACAATTTATGATACACAGGCCAAAGTGGAGGAGTGACTTACACAGTGGAGGGACACGAGGTTGTGTTTCCTTTCCAGTCATCCATATTACGGTATAATGTGGTTTCCAATTCCCCTATCGTATTCTACCTTCGAATATAATAAATTGAGAAAGTGAGAGAGAGAGAGAGAGAGAAAGAGAAAGATAGAAGCAGCTTTCATCCAAAAATTAGCACGGATTTAGAAAGCACTGCTCGTGCGAAACTCAGCTTACAATTTCTCGTACGATATCCTGCGAACTGTGGACGAAGGGCAACAAGCAGATATCATATACCTAGATTTCCGAAAGGTGTTTTTTTAACCACACAGCAGACTGTTAGCGAAGGTTCAAGCATGCGGAATGTGTTATAAGATAAGCGAGCGGCTCGAAAACTTTTTGAGGGTTAGAGCCCCACACGGTGTCCTGGCGGCGACTGGTCATCGGAGACGAAGAAATCGCCAAGAGTGCCTCAGGGAAGTATGATGGGACCACTCTTGTTTTTCATATACATAAACAGTCTGACGGATAAGGTGAGGAGCATTCCACGACTGTTCGCTGATTATGGTGTAGTGTAAAGTGTCGCCGTTGGGAGACTGTAGGAGTACATAGGACGACTTACACTGAATTTCTATTTGATGTGATGAATGGCAGCTTGCACTAAACTTAGGCAAATGTGAATTAACGCAGACGAATAGGAAAAATATTCGAATTCAGTATTTGTGGCGTGCACCTTATTCACGTCGATAAATTACCTAGGCGCAACGTTGCAAAGCGACAGGAAATGGAACGGTCCCGTAAGATCGGCAGTAGGAAACTCGCATGGTCAAATTTGTTATCCGTAGCTTCAACGAACATGCGAGTGTAACAAAAGTGCTTCGTGAACTCAAACAGGAATTCCTGGAGGGGTAAGACGTTAATTTTGCGAAAAATTATTGGGGAAGTTTAAGAGGACGGGCGTTTGCGAGAGACTGAGGAACGATCCTACTGCCAGCAACGTACATGTCGTGTATTAAGGATCGCCAAGACAAGAGAAAAGGTTCTTACGCAGGCATGCAGACATTCTTTTTCCCCCGCTCCATCTGCGAGTGGGACTGGAAACGGAACGATCAGTTTGTGGTACAAAACACCCTGTCATGCATGGTTACGTAAGTTATTCTCAATGTATACTCTGCACAGAAAATTGTATGCGATGTTTAACATGTGCGAGATTCTGCACAAATCTAACATTAAAAAACTTAAAAGTCAACAGAACAAACCACAACATACACATCAAAAACATTACGTAAAAATGGCATAGTATACAGAGAACAACGCTCTTGAAAATGGGAATCATCTCCGGAAACGCGTAGTGTAAAATATAAATAAAATCGTGACTGGGAGCAGAAAAGTTATTTATAAACAAACCCATTGTTTTCACAGTCGCAGAGCTCCGCAAACCGTCTCTAACGCATCAAATCAGGTCCTACTATTAGTTTTTCAGTGATCATTGCATTTTATGGTGCTACAAAGGGCTAGGCCTAGTTTTTTCCTAGTAGTCACGATTTCTAATGATTTATCGCCAATAGCGTAATCGAACAGTAATGCATCTCTTCGCTTATTTGTTGGTAATACGCAGCATTGAATTACGTTCAAGGTGAACTGACAGACCGTACACCAACTGTCGATCCTGTACAAGTTTTCTTGCATTACTCTATAGTCTTCTGGCGTTGCAACATTCTTTTAGACGTCACTCATTGACGTCAGGAAAATCTCCTTCTCTCTACTCCCTATTATTAACACTGAAATCTGGAAATGCAATGAAGTTATGAAGCAGATAATTGTTCCGTGTCAAAGGCACACAACATTATAAAATCAAATCTCACAACGAAAGCAACACAGCACTAAAGATGTGATATTTACTTAATAATGAATCTTTATTCACATAAATATAAAAAATTCATTGTACGTAAATAATACAACGAATAAGGCGCTTGGAATGGGGAAGGTACGAAAAGTCAAGAAATCTGCACTTTTACAGTACAGGGTAGTTCTTCATACTATAATTATAGTAGACGTGACCTAGAACGGCAGAAACGGGCATATACGACATGCATAATACGACGCGGAGATTCGCGATGAAGCTACATATAAGACTAGCATGAGAGGAGTTCGTTTCTAAAGGGCGCTGGGGTCCATGACTGCTTGATAGGAATTAATGGGAGCCATGATTGTCAGGATAGGGGCCGTAGTACAGTTCTGACAGTGCTAAAAGGACGTTTCCTCATCGACAATGTATGTTGTTAATGAGACGTAAACGGCTAAGTCTCTTTTGTCGCGGAGTCGGTCTAAAATAAAGGACAGTGAGAGCCTAATTTAGCTCCCGCCTTTCTATCAGACTTGAAAGAAGTCATTATCTGCTCTTTCCCCAACCGCGAGAGAGAAATAATGCGAGTCGAGTAGGTGACGTCTACGAATCGCTAGCAGCCTGGATTCGACTGTAGAAGGCAATGGCTCGTTTTGGAAAGTTAAATATAGACGGAGCCAGACAGCGGGGACATTCCTCCTGAAGTCCAGCTGCTGTAAATAAGGCTGGGAATATCTAGACGACGGCAAAATAATGGGGACGGCGGAGGAAAGCGAAACGTGCGGGGATGTTAAGGGGGGGAGGGGAGAGGGGGAACGATGTGGCGGTCACGCGCGCCGCTTTGTTGCCGGGAGTCCCCCCTCCCCCTCCCTCACTCCAAGACGTGGAGGCGGCGGCGGTGGCCAGTCTGATGTCTGTGGCTGTAGGTGGACCGAACTGCGCCCATTTGTGACCTGCTAGCAGTCATTGTCTGCAAGCATTATCGCTACCAGACACATCCCATACTGTGATTTAATTTCAAAATCATTATACAGGGTGAATCACCTAAAACTTGCACCGCAAATATTGCGCAAACGGAAAGTGCTATTGATGTGCAATTTTCACAGAATATACTGCTAGTCAGGGACTCGTGTTGTTATCCGAAAAAAATGGTTCAAATGGCTCTGAGCACTATGGGACTTAACATCTGTGGTCATCAGTCCCCTAGAACTTAGAACTACTTAAACCTAACTAACCTAAGGACATCACACACATCCATGCCTGCAGGATTCGAACCTGCCACCGTAGCGGTCGCGCGGCGTTGTTATCCAATGACTTGATTTCGGTAAGTGTGTTTTTTGTACAAACTTACACTTTTTAAATGGAACAATGCTATTGACATTAACAAAGTAAAAGTAGGGTAACTATGAATGTCAATTGTGTTTGTTGCAGGATTCTAGTGTGTCAGTTTAGGAGATACCGTATTCCGAAAAGTTTTCACACCGACACTGCTTGCGCCATTCGACCTGCGTCGTTGCTAGGTGCGATGTTTTTATATTTGCTTAGAGTGTGCTTGTGTGTTCCTTGAGTGCAGTGCGACTTGCTAGTCAGATACCGCGTGACAGTCCAAGCAGTAGGTCGTGAATGGTCGACGGGATTTACCCAATGCAGAAAAAGTCGATATGCTCTTGGTGTACGGAGAGTGTAGGAATAATGCAGTTCGTTCTTTTACGGCGTTTGCGACAGCAAAAGAGGGCGAAGTTAACGTTCTTGTTGCTGTTGCAGTTGATCCGCTCTTTAGCTCTCGCGCCATCTCATGAAGAAGTGGCATTCAATGAGGCTAGTGTCCTATGCATTCTCCATCGACATAGGTTCTATCCCCATCACATCTCTCTCCATCAACAGCTGCATGGAAACAATTATGAGGATCGTGTTAACTTCTGTACATGGGCATTAAGACAGGATACTCCAGATATATCATGTTCTTGTTAAGTGATGAAGCCACATTTACCAATCAAAACCAGGTAAACTGCAGAAACATGCACTGTTGGTCTGTTGACAATCCGCGTTGATTTCGACAGGTGGAACGTCAGGGTCCATGGAGTATAAACGTGTGGTGTGGTATAGTGAATCACCAGCTCATTGACCCGTTTTTCACAGATAGAACACTGAACCCGCACAAGTATCGCAGCCACCTGATGCACGTACCAAACCATAATTCTATACTACGTTAAATCATCTACTTAAAAAAATCGAAATATTGCACCAAACTATGTACTTTTCACAGATCATCTGAAATGGTAACCCATCGGAATAGGCTGTAATAATAAACAATATAATCAAACACATTAGCGTCTTTGGTCTCATAACATAATATGTAATGTCCTTATATGTCATATATGACGCAGAGGGCCTAGATGAGTGCAAATTTCATTATCGATTACTGAAGTTGATCGCGACACCTGGCGACAGACTCTTTGAGCATAAACTAAATTGATATCATGTAAATTCTATTTTTGTAAGAATGATATGTTTATAACAACAGCACAACATTGCTGATTCCATAAATACCATACAGTCCTTCCGAAATTGTAGTTTAGGATTCTTGTAAGAAATCCATTTTTCAAATGTTGAAACCAGGTAAATTCAGTACCCCATATTTTTCTACCATGAATTGAAGATTTACAACAACTAAAGATCATAACAGATTTCATGGGGGACCTACTAATTTGGCTAATTCCGAAATTGTATTAGTTATTAACGGAAGAAGTAATAATGAATATCAAAATTCAGTTAAATGACTGTTTTCAAAACTAATGTTCATTAAGCTAATGCTAGAGGAAAAACCATCAAGTTTTACACCTATCACTGCAATGCAATCGCATCAGATGAATTAACGTTACCAAAAAATGAGGCAGATCGCTCATTTGTCACAGTCGTTTGTAATTTTGTGAAACTTCCTTTTATTTTATTTTGTTAAGGTGCCAGAACGAATTCTAGAGAGAACTGGGGACTCAAATACGTTTTCATTACCATTAATTTGGTAAAGGAGAAACTCGTTTGACTTAAAAGTAATATAAATTAGAACAGTGCTAGCCAACACGGGCCTTAATTTTATCATGAAGTGCATTTCGTGCTTCTTTTCTTTGAATTCTCATCGCTTAAATTGGTGGGGAGAGTCATGTTTATATGTAGATTTTTGAGAGGTCCCAGAAGGCAGTTCAGTGTGAGTTGATCTTCAGTTAGTTTGGTGAGACCTCCAATACTTTATTTTGTAAATTCCTTCTAAAAGTAGGTTGGAAAACAGTGGAAAAACATGGTCGGTGGTTCTTGTTATTGTGAGCTTTTTTATTAACGGATTTTGTAAACCACCCGTACAGCCAGACTCAGAATGACTGTCAACTTGTTAAGTGTGTAGCAGCCTGAAACCGTTCATATAAAACATTTGATATAAACAACATTATGGCCCCTTAGTTCCCAAGAAGGACTTTGTAGTTTCTTAGCATAATGCTGCATCTTATGGGTACTCATATGTAATGAAATTAAGTTGATATCCACGGCCGATTTTACATTTCTATGCTATAAAAAGACTATTCGATACTTATAACCAGGGACGACAATGTAGGCACGTCTATATTCTAGCGCAGCTAAAACAGAAGAGAGAATTTACACGAACTCGCTGGGAGCTGCCGAAAGAAAAAATTAGATGAGCGTCGAAAATAGTAGAAATAGGCCAGCGATAAAAACTAAGTCTATATCTCTTAAGAAGATTAGTGTCTCTCTATTTGCGACCTGTTAATTATTATCTTTGACTGCTACTAGCTATACTTTACATACAAGTGCTTTGTTGCAGCTAGGCATTATTCTATTCTTATTCTAACCTTGAGGTAAAGTTATCTTAGCCTGAACCTGCGAAATTATTTACATTACATTCCATATTTTTAACGGAAATAAGTATTTATAGCTTTTATCGCCAGGAGAATATTAAATTCAAGAAATCAAATAACAGGAAAACGGTTGTAGCTTACCGTTCTTTAGAACTCTTACACAGTATGGGCGACAGAAACAGAGTGGCAGCTTTGGAACTCACCTGCAACAAAGATCAATAAGGCACATGTAGTTTGTTTTGTAAGTTCAAAATATAAGAAGAAAGATAGGGGATGTCAACTGACTGGAAGATCCCCCATAGCAGCAGCGATTAAATTACCAGTTATTTGTTGATATTACTGTTCAACTAAAGTAGTTGCTGCTATTATTTAAATATACTACTGGAAAATGATATATATATATAAATGACCTAGTAGATAGTGTCGGAAGTTCCATGCGGCTTTTCGCGGATGATGCTGTAGTATACAGAGAAGTTGCAGCATTAGAAAATTGTAGCGAAATGCAGGAAGATCTGCAGCGGATAGGCACTTGGTGCAGGGAGTGGCAACTGACCCTTAACATAGACAAATGTAATGTATTGCGAATACATAGAAAGAAGGATCCTTTATTGTATGATTATATGATAGCGGAACAAACACTGGTAGCAGTTACTTCTGTAAAATATCTGGGAGTATGCGTGCGGAACGATTTGAAGTGGAATGATCATATAAGATTAATTGTTGGTGAGGCGGGTACCAGGCTGAGATTCATTGGGAGAGTCCTTAGAAAATGTAGTCCATCAACAAAGGAGGTGGCTTACAAAACACTCATTCGACCTATACTTGAGTATTGCTCATCAGTGTGGGATCCGTACCAGATCGGGTTGACGGAGGAGATAGAGAAGATTCAAAGAAGAGCGGCGCGTTTCGTCACAGGGTTATTTGGTAACCGTGATAGCGTTACGGAGATGTTTAACAAACTCAAGTGGCGGACTCTGCAAGAGAGGCGCTCTGCATCGCGGTGTAGCTTGCTCGCCAGGTTTCGAGAGGGTGCGTTTCTGGATGAGGTATCGAATATATTGCTTCCCCCTACTTATACCTCCCGAGGAGATCACGAATGTAAAATTAGAGAGATTAGAGCGCGCACAGAGGCTTTCAGACAGTCGTTCTTCCCGCGAACCATACGCGACTGGAACAGGAAAGGGAGGTAATGACAGTGGCACGTAAAGTGCCCTTCGCCACACACCGTTGGGTGGCTTGCGGAGTATAAATGTAGATGTAGATGTAGAAAGTAATGATTACACATTAAACAAATACCAGTAAACCCGCGATTCTTTAAATAATTGAACACTCATACATAAAAAGGCTTTAAGAGTCTGATGACCTTGCGAATGAGCTAGCGTGTTAAATATTTATCTGTAAGCATGTACGCGAGCAGAAGTGTAGCAAAAGTTTGAAATTACGTATAATGTTTGTTAGAAATAGCTAAGTGCCCTCATTCACAAATACTGGACGAATGATGTCCGGGTATTTGCGCGCCTTCAGTTATGCTACGTCAGTACATGTACCATGCTTGTAATTGTAGTACTTGTTTTACTGTGTTAAACATTTAAAATAAGATAATACCTCTTAATGAGTAGATTATGTCAGCATTTTAATTTTTTAAATTTGGTCAATAATTATGCAAAATATTGAAAATCAAATATTTGTTGCCCCTGGAAGCCGCTAGATAGGTAACGTGCAATTTGAATTGACTCTGAAATAGCGGCTTATTAATGTACATGCTACACCAGATTTTACTTGCTACACCTTTAACACGCTATGTCTGATTCAAGTGTACGCTTTACAATGTGCACTGTGTTCATTCAGTCCACAACTCGTTTTTTTTTAAACAAGCTGTAATATGGTAATATACCCTCCACTGTCGAATAAGTGATTGTTTATTTCATTACAACAATCAGAGATATATTTTCTCGATGTAGTGCAGGGGCTATATTCGGCAACGACATGTACTTTCACTTCAAACAAGCTTTTTTTTTCATAATTTGACCTCCAAAAGAAACGTTTCATTCATAAAATCTACTCTCAGGAATTAGGAGGGTAACAACAATTAACAAGTAATTTATTTTACTTGAAAATTACTGTGTGATCTAAAATTATTAAAGCAAATTTACTGAAAGAAAAGGTGGGTTGATAAACAAAGCATACTTAATCATTTACTATGTTGTACTGTAAAATGATCTGTCCTTCGACTATAATGTCGTATAGCAGTCTATGCAGTTTTAGGTCTTTTGCCGCTGAAGGAGCTTGAGTTTTCGTTGGTAACGCATTCCCGAAGAATATCACACATTGCAGAAGAATCGCGGTTTCTTGATGTATTCTGTCACAGCTGAAGAATATGAGGTCAACGTCGTCCTCACTGCTCCATTTAGGAGACTGGATAATGTTGAGGCACTGCAGTGCTGCTCGAATCTCATTAAAACGAACGCGCCACTGTCGCTATGAAATTTCTGCTATACTTGTAAATTTGGTACCAAAACGGGAAGGGAGATTAGGAACCCCTGTGGTACCTTTAATTTCGTAAGACCGGTGCAGTTTTTCGTTCCATCGGGCCCTGATTATAGTTCTTACGGCACGTGGAAGATAGTAAGGCGGCGCTTTATGGTATTTCGCTAACCCATTATACACAGCTTCCCTGGCCAATGTCTACTTCTTTATTTCTCTTTATTTCACTACAAGTCTTCGCCCATAGTGTAATCGTGCTCTTACTTCGTTTTTTGGCAGAACAGGATTTTAGTAGCATAGTGCTGAACATGAATCTGATAAAATAATGATTGTTTCTTCTTGAACTCCTTTTACTTATTTAGGTGCCTCTAAAATGATTTCAAGTTCTCCAGTGAGTATGGACGCTACATCAGGAAGCTTGAGTTTGCCCCCTTTATTCGTCATGCTACCTACTAAATCACCTGCTGCTCCATCATTTTGTTTGGATTCATTTGTGTAAATCTGTCCTGAGGAATTCCATGTCGCTATATTGTCAGCTAAAATTTTCCCATTTAGTGGATAAATAGAAGGTCGTCGATAGTTTCGTCCAAGCTGTTATAAAGTCTCAGTCGTGTATCTATGCAGTGTGTATGACTGCGATGAGTGGTAGTACAGCGTAGTGCTTTGTAGTGGCGCAAAGTTTGCTGATCAGGAACTGTACGCCACCACCATTTCTCCTCCCCTTGCCGGCCGAATACTAGCGGCGAAAGTTTTTTTCTAACACCTGGATTCGAACCGGCTACCCCCGTGTCAGGCGCAGCTGCGAAAGCGCGACGGCTACCAGAACCGTGTTTTAAGCGAATGGTGTTTGTAACTCAGCTGTTTCGATTTCGTAAGTACGATAAGACGAGGCCGTCATACCATTGCACTATCTTTTATAAATAAATAATATGATTTAATTATGACATCAGTCAGTTTTTGAGGACTAAGAGGAAAAGGAGGATGCAAATCTTATCCACGCCAGTTAATGCACGTGAAACTTTTCTTACTCCAATATAGCTCATGTGCATTGTGGAATGAATACGAAGTGATCAGTGACGGGGCATTATTGCTCTCCAATGTTTCGGAGACTTATAATGGCTAAATCTCTTCCTAAGAAGTCAAAGGTGGATTCACAATCCCGTGTATGTATGATTTTATCACCAGCCAGGGATTGTGTAATCGAGCCTTTGCCGCTAAAAGCGATAATGGGTACGGCAATTTACAAATTAGCGAACTACACTGGAAATAGGGTTGTTACCAGCTCTATGTTGATAATTCAAGAATAAATCGGCTTTATACATCACCTTGCTGTTCATAAAAATAAAATGTGCTACTCTTAAATCAGAAAAATGAAATGGATAACTTATAGTTAGCCCAAAACTTTTTTTCTTTCTCTTCACTCTATATAAAATCGATCCATCCACATTAAAATTTTAAAAAGCTGGGGGTACTACTTATGCTTCTTACTCTAATTCTCTTGCCGTCCGGTGTGGCCGAGCGGTTCTAGGCGCTTCAGTCTGGAGCCGCGCGACCGCTACGGTCGCAGGTTCGAATCCTGCCTCGAGCATGGATGTCTGTGATGTCCTTAGGTTAGTTAGGTTTAAGTAGTTCTAAGTCTAGGGGACTGATGACCTCAGAAGTTAAGTCCCATAGTGCTCAGAGCCATTTTTTAACCCCAAAATCGCTTAAGACAAATGCCGGAGTGGTTCCTCTAAACGGCGCGGCCACTTTCCTTCTCCATCTTTCCCTAATTCGAGCTTATGCTCCGTCTCCTAATGACCTCGTTGTTGAAGGGACGTTAAACACTAATCTTCTCGCCTTCCTCCTCGTCCTCCTCGTCGAAAACTTACAAATTTATGTAAATGGAGTATTGTCATTCTGCACGTCCGAATCGGTATGTGCGTAGATACAATAAACATGTTGAGCAGATCATCGAGTCCACTTTCCTACACACTTAAAAAGATGCTCTAACTCGCAGTCTGGGTCATATGGGGGATTTCTCTAGGCTGCAAAGCAAATGCTGGGACTAGAAATCACCTCCCAAACATTCCTGACAGGACTCCCTCCCCCTGCCTCACTATACAGGGTATAATGGGTATAAGTGCAGATATTTTTATTTGTAGAGCCTTAATATGTACACATGTCAGTGTGTCGTCGTTTTTCCACTGCGTCAAACAGTCGTCCCCCAAACATGACACAAACTTTACGACCTGATTTTTTCTGCACAGTCATAATGTACCACTAGGTGGACTAACAGTTTTGCATCCATGCATCCGCACTTCAGCATCTGAACTGCTGCCCAGGGGAATATAAACATTAATGGCACACTCTGGCCACATGTATTCGTAGGTAGTACCCAACATAAAAATATACGATTTGTAATAGCTATAATCACTAGTCTGTAAATGACGTAAATACTCATGTAATGTGTTGAGTACACCATCCCCAGTCACCTATAGAAATATCTGCACTTATACTTATTACACCCTATATTTGGCTGAAAGGAACTGGGCACCACAATAGGTCGGATTTCGAACAGTCCGCTCTACCCCAAGACGTAAAGAAAGTAAACTTACTTTAAACAAATAACGCTTCTCGAATAATGTTTGTAGAGTAAGTAATGGTAAAACTTTCATAAATGTGAAAATTATTTTAAACACTACATACTTCACCAGGCACATTCCTACTGGAAATAGTATGCCCCTCCTTTCCTCCAACCTTTGAACAAACGTACTGTCATTTATTGGGGGACCTAAACATCAATGTATATTCTGGACCACAGGCAGCTTGAAATTTTCCACATTAGCAAGTCTTTGCTAGAGGTAGAAGCGCTACGTGACATAAAAAATATCTTCTGACTGACCGGAGAGCGAACCTTGGACCCTTTTATTTGTAGGTGTAGACATTTTTTATTTGTAGGTCGTATCATTTAACCGCAAACAAGGCATGCAAACACCGAATGAGTTACCACTGTTGCTCACCTTTCAGACAGTTGTAGTAAAAATGTTCAAATGTGTGTGAAATCTTATGGGACTTAACTGCTAAGGTCATCAGTCCCTAAGCTTACACACTACTTAACCTAAATTAGCCTAAGGACAAACACACACACCCATGCCCGAGGGAGGACTCGAACCTCTGCCGGGATCAGCCGCACAGTCCATGACTGCAGCGCCTTAAACCGCTCGGCTAATCCCGCGCGGCCAATTGTAGTACTTACTTAGATGTAACAAAGGATACTCTAGTATGCTGTGCTCCTCAGGCGTTTTCGAGAAATCGCGGTTCAAAGTATTACGCAGCTGGTGAATATCTTACGATAGTGCTAACGGTTTAGCAGCGGCGTTCGTGCAGCTTGCTAAGGCGACAGACTAGAAATCTGCCCGGGCTGCGTTAGAGTCACGTCATTTTCTTTTTTCATTTGATGTACATCTACATCTACATCTACATCCATACTTCACAAGCCACCTGACGGTGTGTGGCGGAAGGTACCTTGAGTACCTCTATCGGTTCTCCCTTCTATTCCAGTCTCGTATCGTTCGTGGAAAGAAGGATTGTCGGTATGCCTCTGTGTGGGCTCTAATCTCTCTGATTTTATCCTCATGGTCTCTTCGCGAGATATACGTAGGAGGGAGCAATATACTGCTTGACTCTTCGGTGAAGGTGTGTTCTCGAAACTTTAACAAAAGCCCGTACCGAGCTACTGAGCGTCTCTCCTGCAGAGTCTTCCACTGGAGTTTATCTATCATCTCCGTAACGCTTTCGCGATTACTAAATGATCCTGTAACGAAGCGCGCTGCTCTCCGTTGGATCTTCTCTATATCTTCTATCAACCCTATCTGATACGGATCCCACACTGCTGAGCAGTATTCAAGCAGTGGGCGAACAAGCGTACTGTAACCTACTTCCTTTGTTTTCGGATTGCATTTCCTTAGGATTCTTCCAATGAATCTCAGTCTGGCATCTGCTTTACCGACGATCAACATTATATGATCATTCCATTTTAAATCACTCCTAATGCGTACTCCCAGATAATTTATGGTATTAACTGCTTCCAGTTGCTGACCTACTATTTTGTAGCTAATTGATAAAGGATCTATCTTTCTGTGTATTCGCAGCACATTACACTTGTCTACATTGAGATTCAATTGCCATTCCCTGCACCATGCGTCGATTCGCTGCAGATCCTCCTGCATTTCAGTACAATTTTCCATTGTTACAACCTCTCGGTACACCACAGCATCATCTGCAAAAAGCCTCAGTGAACTTCCGATGTCATCCACCAGGTCATTTATGTATATTGTGAATAGCAACGGTCCTACGATACTCCCGTGCGGCACACCTGAAATCACTCTTACTTCGGAAGACTTCTCTCCATTGAGAATGACATGCTGCGTTCTGTTATCTACGAACTCCTCAATCCAATCACACAATTGGTCTGATAGTCCATATGCTCTTACTTTGTTCATTAAAGGACTGCTGAGTACTTGCGTTACTACAGCGAATCGCAGAATCGCATTCCTTTGGGAAAGGAAAACAACAGTAATGATGATATTGTTACACTGGAGAAATTTTCTCAAATTTCCCTCCAGCCAGCACCAGACTAAAGCATGTCAGGCCAACGCCACGTCTCGCAATCAGAATGACAAACCGGGAGAAAGCTAACATTGCGAATAGCAGAGCAAACCCGGAAGATGTTGCCTCACCTTGCACGAGTGAGAGGTCTGAATCGTAAACTCAGCAACATCACCTCACTGAGGGAAAGATATAATGTCTTTCTGACAGCACAGGTTGATTTCGCAAGGAAAAGTTCCACAAGAACACCTAGCACCCTAGTGAGATGGTAGAAATACAACCTGAAGACCTGAAAGCCATTTTTACGAAATACACTGAGGTAACAAAAATCATGGCATACCTCCTAATATCGTGTCGGTCCTCTCCTTTTGCCCGGCGTAGTGCAGTAGCTCGACGTGGCATGGACTGAACAAGTTGTTGGACGTCCCCTGCAGATATGCTGAGTCATACTGCCTCTATAGTCGTCCATTTGCGCAAGTGTTGCCTGTCCAGGATTTTGTGCACGTACTGACCTCTCGGTTATGTCCCATAAGCGTTAGATGGATGTCGGGCGATCTGGGTGGCCAAACAATTCGCTCGAACTGTATATATGTGCATATCGCTATCTCAGTGTATTATATGCTCGGTACCTCAAACGAGGGTCCAGATTCATCTAGTATCCGTCTTCAGAATGAGATTTTCACTCTGCAGCGGAGTGTGCGCAGATATGAAACTTCCTGGCAGATTAAAACTGTGTGCCCGACCGAGACTCGAACTCGGGACCTTTGCCTTTCGCGGGCAAGTGCTCTACCAACTGAGCTATCGAAGCACGACTCACGCCCGGTACTCACAGCTTTACTTCTGCCAGTACCTCGTCTCCTACCTTCCAAACTTTACAGAAGCTCTCCTGCGAGCCTTGCAGAACTAGCACTCCTGAAAGAAAGGATATTGCGGAGACATGGCTTAGCCACAGCCTGGGGGATGTTTCCAGAATGAGATTTTCACTCTGCAGCGGAGTGTGCGCTGATATGAAACTTCCTGGCAGATTAAAACTGTGTGCCCGACCGAGACTCGAACTCGGGACCTTTGCCTTTCGCGGGCAAGTGCTCTACCATCTGAGCTACCGAAGCACGACTCACGCCCGGTACTCACAGCTTTACTTCTGCCAGTACCTCGTCTCCTACCTTCCAAACTTTACAGAAGCTCTCCTGCGGACCTTGCAGAACTAGCACTCCTGAAAGAAAGGATATTGCGGAGACATGGCTTAGCCACAGCCTGGGGGATGTTTCCAGAATGAGATTTTCACTCTGCAGCGGAGTGTGCGCTGATATGAAACTTCCTGGCAGATTAAAACTGTGTGCCCGACCGAGACTCGAACTCGGGACCTTTGCCTTTCGCGGGCAAGTGCTCTACCAACTGAGCTACCGAAGCACGACTCACGCCCGGTACTCACAGCTTTACTTCTGCCAGTACCTCGTCTCCTACCTTCCAAACTTTACAGAAGCTCGCCTGCGAACCTTGCAGAACTAGCACTCCTGAAAGAAAGGATATTGCGGTGACATGGCTTAGCCACAGCCTGGGGGATGTTTCCAGAATGAGATTTTCACTCTGCAGCGGAGTGTGCGCTGATATGAAACTTCCTGGCAGTTGGTAGAGCACTTGCCCGCGAAAGGCAAAGGTCCCGAGTTCGAGTCTCGGTCGGGCACACAGTTTTAATCTGCCAGGAAGTTTCAGTATCCGTCTTGTTGGGTGCATAGCACCTCACACGAGGGTCCAGATTCACCTTTCGCCAGAGCGAATCCAGTGCCCGTGTGGAAGCGGAGGTGAGTCGGCACTTATCGCAATCGGGACCTCCGCCCCCGCCGGCGGCGCCACTCGAAGGCCGCGCCCACGCCCGCTCACGCCCAGAGGCGCCTCGCATAGGTCGGCGCGGCGCGGCGCCTTGTAGAGGCCGGGTCTTGGCGCCGCGCGCGCCTTATACAGCTGGTCGGCCTTGCAGCGGGCGGACGGACGGACTGGAGGCTCTCGCTGACGCGGCCTTCACTTTGCGGCAAGTGGTCCTGCCGCCGCCGCCGCCGCCGCCGCCTCCACCCGCGCAACGCGTCATGCCTGGCCGCCCGGCCGACACAGCTGCGGTTGAGTCAGTAAGCGGCGCTGTCGGTACAATGTCATTCGCACGTTGTTCACCAAGTCAGCTCGGCAGGCCGGTAGCAGCATTCAATGCGTACCTGGTAGTATAGCAACAACTACCTATATAGGGCGCAAAAAAACTGCGTATACAAAATGTAAGCGTCTTTAGAGGATATAAAAGGAATTATTTCTTGACGTGACAACGGGTTCGTTTGTCGGTCGAACTTTCTTATGTGACAAAATACCGTCAGATCTGAATCGCTAATAATTCCGAGACTGATAGTATGTAAACAACGGTAGAGCGCACAACACATACGAGGCGTGTTTTTTTAAGTACCGTTTTGAAATTAAAAAAAGACGTGCTAAGATATCTCAATAATTCTATTTTTACAGTAGAAGTTGACAGTGTTGCGACCTTCCCATAACTCATCAGTGTCCTGCAGATCGCCAGTTTGGAGAAGTCTATCCACCATGTCAAAGTCAAGCGGTAGTGGGGAAGGCATCGCTCGAAGGCTGCCCATGTGACGTTGACTTGATGGCGAAAAGCCAGGTCATGCAGATAAGAAGTATTCAGTTTCCCTGGCACAAGGCTGCGTTATACAGATTGAGCTGGAAGGAGGACCATGTGAGGTGGAAGGAGGACCATGCAGATATAAGCACAGTGGTCGGAAAAGGCCAGGGGCCAGCGTTCGGCATCCTGTATCGCAGATATAAGATACCATGAGACATATATCCTGTCTAGACGGCTTGAAGAATGACTGGTAAGAAAAATGTGGCCAGAACGGTCGCCACATTGGGCTTCCCAGGTATCATGGAGCAGGAGGTCCTGCAACACTTTACATAGTTTCTGGCATGTAGTATAGTGTGGAACCTGATCTTACAGGTGCAGAACACAGTTAAAATCACCTCCTAGAGGCATTCGTATAGCGCTAAAACAGGGGGGGGGGGGATAGTCTCAGAATAAAATGGTGTGGAAAGTAGGTGAAACGATGGCAGGAATCCATATGCGGATGTAGATGGTCACTGCATGGCACATGGCGTCACATACGGAGGCGTGGGCGGTATAGCCGTTGATATCTGGAGGATTGGCCAAACGAAATTTCTGCAGGAGGGCGAAATCAATATCAGAAGCCCAGAACACCTCCTGCATAAGGAGGATTTTCACTCTTGAACGGATGTTGTTGGTGTTGATTGCTGCTACCTGATAGGCCTTAGCCGGCCGAAGTGGCCGCGCGGTTCTGGCGCTGCAGTCTGGAACCGCGAGACCGCTACGGTCGCAGGTTCGAATCCTGCCTCAGGCATGGATGTGTGTGATGTCCTTAGGTTAGTTAGGTTTAACTAGTTCTAAGTTCTAGGGGACTAATGACCTCAGCAGTTGAGTCGCATAGTGCTCAGAGCCATTTGAACCATTTTTGATAGGCCTTATGGTGGACCGCTGGAAGTTGATCCACTCTAGCGTCAGCGGAAGGACGTGAATGTCGCTGTGGAAAGTCACCCTATTTGCCTTCAGCCAATTCAGGGGGGAGTATGATTAGTGGAGCGTCGCCAACGACGCAGGGTACTGTCATGGGTCCTGTTCCCCGACCTCCTCTTCATGCCATGCCGTGGAGGGCAGTAGTGTATCGTCCATTTCGCGCTCAGTGGTGTAGTTTCGGCTGTCTATGTTATGAAATAGTTCGACGTCCTCGCATTGCTGTGGGGTGACGGGTGGAGGCACACTGTTGGATGTCGCTGCGCTCACATCGTCTCCTTCGGCGGTGGCGGTTTCGTGGGCATCGTTCGGGTCTATGACCTTCTGTGCCCGACGACGGCAGGGAGTTGCGTCGATCTGGCAAGAAGGCCACTGTAGGGACGATCAGCGAGTCGATCCTCATCTTGCTACCGGGAGTTGGGTCAGCAGGCTGCGGCCCGTCCGAGGCACCCTTTGTTGGAGTACGATCTGGCTCAACTGTGGCGTGCGGGCGGCGTTGCGAGGCCGCAGGAGAAGCGAGAGCAGCGGTGTAGGTCACCGGTAGCACCATAGTTGGCGACGCGGGTGGTCCGTCAGCGGCTGGAAGTTGCGTAATGCGCGGTTGTAGGCATTCGGATCTAAGGTGGGCTTCTCTGTCGCACTCGGAACAGCTCCGCGGCTGGCCGTCATATACAATTATTACACGCCATCCGCTGATCTGTAGGTAAGACGGGACGTAGCTTCGGAGATCAATGGTGATATTTTCGACGCCTCAAGGACACGAAATATCCGAAACTACGTCTATTTCTCCACAGTATGAGCGTGGACTGTAACGTATAGTCGGAGTGCCACGACGACTTCTTCTGCTGGAAGTACGAATGGTAATTCCAAAATGGATATCGCACGCATATCTAGGTCTGCGTGGTCAACAGTCACAGCCCCGATATTGCCACTAGCATAATAGAAACGGAACCCTTGTTTGGTCTCGCGTAGGATGTGTTCGCACGCCGCGTCGTTAATATTTTTAACATATACCGTGATGTTCACGATCGTCAAGTGTATTACTAGGATCTAAGTCGCCGAGATTTTGGCTTCATCTCGCAGAAAACGCTCCACCTCGAGTGCTCTGGGTCGGCCATAGTCGTTGCAGAAAGTGAATCGGAGTGTCGATTTGTGGTAAAGGTTCGCCGTGTATCGTAGACGCTAAGCCGGCACTTAAGCAACGCCTGTCGGAATGTAAACGAGGCGAGCTCTCGCTCCGCACACGGAGCGTGTCCGCTCTGTTGCCCCGCCAAAGGCAGACTGATGGCTGTCTGTTCACGACTCACGGCCAGACCCAAACATCCACATGTCGTCGTTCATGCGTCACACCCTGTAGTCGTGCATACATTATGTAATTCCTATACAGGAGGAGGGGAAGGGGGGAAAGGACAGCGATTTTCAATTAAAAGTCTCCCCTGTAAGGAATTTACGTAATTTGTGTGTGAGTACAGGTTGCGACGCGGGAACGACAAAGTATGGAAGTTTGATTCTGACCATGAGCCGTGCAGAGCTAGTCCAAGCTGTTAAGGCGACCACTCGCGTAAAGTGGGAGATCTGGGGTCGAGTACCACTACGGCACAAATTTTCACTGTCGTCATTCCGTTATACAGCTAATAATGGTTGTTCGTGTTCGCAACTGTGAATACATTTCATGTGTATAATAAAAATATTCGTCGGAATGAAAGTGAAAATCGATATTAAACTGAAAATTACAAAATAATTAAAGATATCGTCTCACATGAATCGTAAATTTGCTCAGTCCACGCGTTTATTGTAAATCTCTGTTGATGGTGGAACACGCGACTTGCTTTAGTAGAATTTTCCAGCTCATGGCTATATGGGTGCTGAATATTCCTTCGCTTGTTAAGGCAGCCTCGTCAATAAACAAAATATAGGTTTGGAAGTCGGGGATGTTTACAATTTGATGCAGAATTCCAGGCGCTGTGGAAGGTCGTCAGCTTACAGGTCTTGTACCTTCTGATACTTGAATGGATGCGAGCCCGTCTCGCACACGACGTTCCACACATTGGTCTTGGAGTGATACACCCAGCCCTCGCCCATGATGATTGAGCGGCTACAGAAATTATCTGGATTGCCGCTTTACACAGTTGCAAATTTCCGCTGCTGCATCAGGTCGGATGACTACTTAAATCGGTGCGAGCAGCGCTTAATTTCGACCGAAACGCGCAGGAACGACGTTCCGGCACGTCCCAGGGAATTTTTTGTGATCTCACCGGAACAAATCGACACTGGAGATTTAAAATAGTATACGTGTATTAAATCGCAACGTAACTATAATCTGCCGCTACGCCGACCCAGTAAACGTGACAGTGGGTGTCCGCCGTGATGCGATGGACAGGCACGTGGGGCGAGGTACTACGTAACTGGAATAACACGTTAGTTAACGAAATTTTCAGTCAGAAAATTTCCATTTCCAGAAAATTCAGTGGACTTTTCTAAAACCTAGGAATGCAAGTGTACACCCACAACTTCCACTTCACCGAGCAGCTACGATGGAACTGTTTGAAAGTTGCAGCTGCCAGCGGTTGATAACACAGCTTCATACTCACGAAGAGTACCGTTTTGTGCCGATATGTATCGAGCAGAACAATGTAGCAAAGTGACACTGCTATGGGGACAGACGGTTCATATTAAATAGTGTAGTTGTATTTTGATTATAAGACATTATAAGGAGTGTTGAAATGAAAACGTACGAAACGTCGTAACAGCAAAACCGATTGAAATTTGCGTATACCGCTGTGGGATAACATAGTGAGACATCTAGGCGTTGAAAGATGCGTCGAGATTTCCCCCTAAAATTTCAAAGCTCTACCCTCAGCAGCCAAGGTGAAGCTCTCCGTCTTTTTCGACGTCCGAGGTCCGATGCTCATCGAATTCCTCAATCACGGAGAAACTATTAACAGTGACGTGTACTGTGAGAAATTTCGAAGCCTACGCAAGTCCACCAAGAGCCTGTATATGGAGGGGGTGATTCTGCTCCACGACAAGGCGTGTCAGCACGTCTCCGAAGTCACACAAAGTGTAATGGCGAAGTTCAAGTGGGAGCAACTTGAGCATCCATTCTACAGCTCGGACATGTCGCCCTACGACTTCCATGTGTTTGGTCCAACAAAAAAAACAACTTAGAGGGAAGCGCTTCAACTCGGACGAAAAATTAAAGGCCTCAGTGGAGGACTGGCTCCTGTCACAGCCACAGGAATGCTGGGAAATGGGAATCCTTTCCCTCATGACATGGGATAGTTGTGCTCAGGCCTCTGGTGACTACTTTTGGATAAAGACTTCAATTATAACCACAATATTGTTTCGTACCTTTTCTTTTGAACACCCCTCAATTTCAGAACAGCATTTTGTAAAATAATGTTTTATCATTGTAAGGTTTATCACAAGTCTTCCAAAATCTGAAGTTGTCATTTTTATAGATGGGTGGGTGGGGGGTGGGGGAATGTGTGGTTGAAGACGTGCGTTCCTGACCTAAAATTTTAGAAATTAAGTACTGATTGTGAGCCGTCGCGGAACTAGCGAGCGGTAACCATCGCCATCTTCAAAATGTCGCGCATGATTTTCAAAACCGACTCATTACTGATTTTCACTTACGTTCAAATGGCTCAAATGGCTCTGAGCACTATGGGACTTAACATCTGAGGTCATCAGTCCCCTAGAAGTTAGAACTACTTAAACCTAACTAACCTAAGGACATCACACACATCCATGCCCGAGGCAGGATTCGAACCTGCGACCGTAGCAGTCGCGCGGTTCCGGACTGAAGCGCCTAGAACCGCTCGGCCACCGAGGCCGGTTCACTTCCGTAGCTATTCACTATGACCCCGAGACAAAAGAGCGAAGAGAGCAGTGGAAACAAGTGGATTCTCAACAGCCGAAGCAGGCGAATACCCAGAGGTTACGGGAGCTATCTAGATACCTGTCCAAGGTGGAGTCTTTGCTCCAAGACAACGGCCCATCTCATTCTGCACAGGACGCAGCCACACATGCTGCCTTGCCTCACTCCCTGCCCCTCCTCCTGTATTCTCCGTACATACCGCCCAGTGACTTCTTCCTCTTTCCTCAGGTGATGAAACCATTCAGCTGGAGCATTTCCAGAACAGCGACGAAGTGTTTTTTGAGATGGAAAATTTCCTGAACAGAAGAATTACACAGTCATCACAACCAAGGTCTCCCCCGTGGCATCAATCACTGGGTAAATGTGTTACATTCGAGGGTAATACGAACAAAGTACTAACGCCGTGTCAAAATTATTTAAAAATTTATGATCACCCTTGGTACCTGTTGTGATCTTAGCAGTGCGTCTTCAAATTCGTTCGATATCTGCTCTCATGTCTAACACCACTGAGGGGGCAACGCTCAACACTCCAGTGCACTCGCCACATCGAAGGCATCCAGAAACACTCACCCATTTACATAAACAGGGACACTGCCTGAATATTTCAGTACAGCTTATCGATGTCAGCGATACGCTTCGCAATGTGTGTGTATTCGGCAGTATGATTTGACAAAATAGAAGGAAGAGTCCTAACATTAAAAATTGTATTTCGGCGTGTTCGGTCACGGGACTGCTCACTCTCTGTAAAAAAAAAAAGATAGAAAAACTGAGTGATGTACTCTTTTATTGTAAGAGATGCCATGCGGCATCCGCACAGAACCACTGACGAAACTAAGACGAAAAACCAGATGGAGAGAGAAAAAGAAGCGGTTAAGCGCGTCCCTGGAAAGAGTGAGGAATCTCTGTCGGACCATGAATTCTTCGGTCTTCGTTTTAACCTAGCCTTCACCTCTGAACGATGTGTCGAGTCGCCAGAAACGACTCGTAGTTCGGATTCCACGTTAAACTTTCGGTCCGTTTTCCCAGGTTGGATAACTGGGATAAGTTAGGAACATGTTAGTCCCCGAAGTGGCGTCCAATTGAAAGACTTGCACAAGGTCACTGAGCCACACGAAATTATTGTTGTTATTACTATTATTAATAATATTATTAGTGTTATCATTACTAGTATTATTACTAATCTTTAAGAAAGAAACCAGGATATATAATGGTAAATCAAATAAGTTGATGACGCTGTACTTTTAGCAAATAATGAGGATAATTTACAATGGTTACTTCACCAATTTAATAAAACAGCTAAGCAATATAGGAAGGAAATCTCATCTAAAAAACCCACAAAGATTATGGTAATATCAAAAACACGTGTAAGATGTAAATTACAAGTAGATGGTGTGTCAACTGGAGAAGTAACTATCTTTAGTTATGTAGGGACCTTTAACATCAGTTAACTGCAAAACCAAATGAGAAAAGGCAGTAGGGGTAGCCGGATGCCTGCAAAATACTTATGAAGAAACAAATTTATGAAAAATGACTGGAAAATATAAATATGTAAAACAATAGTGCGTCTTGTTACGGCATACGCAGGAGAAAAAAGAGCGGAAACGAAAAAGATAAAACAGAAGTTAGCGGCAGTTGAAAATGAAGGTACTAACAAGTTAGACACATCCCAGGAGTAACCATGTGGGACAAGAGAACAAATGTATTGGCAAGGTAACAATTTGAAATACAAGATATAAGTAAATGAAGGAAAACAAGGAAAAGAAATTGGAAGGATCACGTGGAAACGATGGACTCCAAAAGATGAGTTAAAATTTATAAACATGGACGACGGCATGGGAAACCACTACCTAGATTGACCACCCAAGAGATGCGACAGCTGTTGATCCGGCTCGTCTATGGAATGAGGCCGACAAACAGGTGCAGTCCTTGTCAGGACAAGAAGAAGTAGAAGGGGAAGAAGAAGTTGTGATGTTATTAGTGACAGGTATTAGTTTAAGTGAAATTTCAGGTGTTCTGAGCAAGGAACTTGACATATGAGTGCAGGACTTCCCCAATATTCTGTGGATGATTTTGGAAAATCATCTACATAATTACTTTACTCTGGCAGGATGCCACTATCGAACAGTGGTGGATTCAGTATATGGAACTGAAGAATGTCCCTCACATCTTATCTGAGGTCATAAAGACCTGACGTTTAACGCGACTGGCTAAGCACGCCGAGCTAAGTCGCCGGCAAACAGTTGGTAGCGGCAGCAGCGGGACGTAAAATAAAATTCGCCGTCTCCACTCTGTGCAGTGCGTAGGCTGGCCAAACACGCGCTGCAGGTGTACCCGCCGTGACTACGGGCAGAGGGGGAGCACGTAGCGACGCGCCTGCCTCTGCGTGTTGACGCAGCCGGCAGCCCGGGGATGCGGCAGGCGCGTTCGCTAAGTGGCTGTCGGTATTTGCGGAAGGCAGGGCCAATGGCAAACCTGTGGTTTGTGCAGGGCCGTTATACGCTTCCCTAATGAAGTTACTTAAAATTCCGCTTCTCTCAAAAATATTTGTATGAAGGGAAGGAATCGTTTAATAACGAAAGAAGAAGCTGGAGTTGATATGGAAGAGATTGGAGATCCAGCTTTAGACAGAATTAAATAGAACTGTGGAAGATTTGAGATTAAAAAAGGCGGAAGGGATATATAACATCCCCGCCCGCATCTCGTGGTCGTGCGGTAGCGTTCTCGCTTCCCACGCCCGGGTTCCCGGGTTCGATTCCCGGCGGGGTCAGGGATTTTCTCTGCCTCGTGACGGCTGGGTGTTGTGTGCTGTCCTTAGGTTAGTTAGGTTTAAGTAGTTCTAAGTTCTAGGGGACTGATGACCATAGATGTTAAGTCTCATAGTGCTCAGAGCCATTTGAACCATTTGAACCATCCCATCGGAATTTCTAAAATCATGGAGGAAGTGGCAGCCAAACGACTATTCATGTTGGTCTGTAGATTCTATGACACAGGCGACATATCATCAGACTTCTGAAAAAAATATCATCAACGCCGTTACGAAAGTAGTAAGAGCAGACGTGTGCGAGAACTATCACACAAGGCAGAAGAATGGAAAAGAAAAAGGAGAATATATTAGATGAAGATCAATTTGGTTCAAATGGCTCTGAGCACTATGGGACTTAACTGCTGAGGTCAGCCGGCTGGTGTGGCCGAGCGGTTCTAGGTGCTTCAGTCTGGAACCGCGTGACCGCTACAGTCGCAGGTTCGAATCCTGCCTCGGGCATGGATGTGTGTTATGTCCTTAGGTTAGTTAGGTTTAAGTAGTTCTAAGTTCTAGGGGACTGATGACCTCAGCAGTTAAGTCCCATAGTGCTCAGAGCCATTTGAACCATTTTTTGCTGAGGTCATCAGTCGCTTAGAACTCAGAACTACTTAAACCTAACTAACCTAAGGACATCACACACATCCATGACCGAGGCAGGATTCGAACCTGCGACTGTAGCGGTCGCGCGGTTCCAGACTATAGCGCCCAGAACCGCTCGGCCACACCGGCCGGCCCCGACGGAGAACTCGAACCTCCGCCGGGACCAGCCGCACAGTCTATGATTGCAGTGCCTAAGACCGCTCGGCTAATCCCGCGCGGTCGCTGACCTTGGTATCCTCAGTGAAGGTGAAGAAGAATTTCAGGATCTGTTCAACAGAATGAACGATCTAACATGTACAGAATATGGACTGAGAAAAAACCGAAGAAAGACCAAAGTTATGAGAAGTAGCAGAAATGAGAATAGCGAGAAAGTTAATATCAAAATAGTTGATCACGATGTAGAGGAAGTTAAGGAATTCTGCTACCTTGGAAGCAAAATAACTCACGATGGACGGAGCAAGGAGGACATAAACAGCACACTAGGACGCGCAAAGACGGCATTCCCGGCCAAGAGAAGTCTGCTAGTATCAAACGTAGGCCTTAATTTGAAGAAGAAATTTCAGAGAATGTACGCTTGGAACACGGTATTGTATGGCAGGAAATCATAGATTGTGGGAAAACACAAACAGAAAATAATCGAAGCGTGTTAGATGCGGTGCTACAGAAGAATGTTGAAAATTGGGAGGAATGAGGTGGTTGTCCGCACAATCGAAGGAGAAAGGAACATATGGGAAACACTGACAAGAAGAAAGGACACAATGATAGGGCGTTTGTTAAGACGTCAAGGATTAATTTCCATGGTAGTAGAGGAAACTGCAGAGAAAGACAAAGATGGAGTACATCCAGCAAATAACTGAGGACGTAGGTTGCAATTACTACTCCGAGATGAAGAGGTTGGCATAGGAGAGGAATTCGTGTTGGGCAGCATCAAACCGGTCAGAAGACTGATGACTCAAAAGAAAAGTAGAGCTACGTAAGCTCTTGAATAAAGGTACCTTCCCTCTACCTGAGGGGTCGCTGAACGGAAATACTGGGATCGCGTGGACAGCGCGACTGTAATGTTGGATTTTAAAATGATTCAAATGGCTCTGAGCACTATGGGACTTGACTGCTGAGGTCATCAGTCCCCTAGAACTTAGAACTACTTAAATCTAACTAACCTAAGGACATCACGCACATTCATGCCCGAGGCAGGATTCGAACCTGCGACCGCAGCTGCACAACGGTTCCGGACTGAAGCGCCTAGAACCGCTCGGCCACAACGACCGGTGGCTTTTAAAACCGCTGGCCTTAAACCGACAATGGTTGCGACTTCTTCGCAATAATAAATACCATTATTGAGTGTGGCTGTCTGTTGACTTTACATTACTGTAGGAATTAACTTGCATGTCCACATAGCAACGGCCTCACTACGTCAATTTTCGACAAAATGGCGTAAAAATAGTGAACTCAACATCGTGGCATTCCTCTCGGTGACTACCTTATCTGTTATGGAGATACTTGTAGCAATCTAATCATCTTGTCTTCTCTCAAATACTGTGCTCTCGAAGTCACCAGCGTCTTTGTTAATTCGAGGAAGAGAATCTTAACTCTTGTGACATTTCGAATGCACACGTATTTTATGAATCTGTTTTATGTGCTGTTTGTGGTATGGAAACAAAAAACTGGCTCTGAGCACTATGGGACTTAACATCTATGGTCATCGGTCCCCTAGAACTTAGAACTACTTAAACCTAACTAACCTAAGGACATCACACAACACCCAGTCATCACGAGGCAGGGAAAATCCCTGACCCCGCCGGGAATCGAACCCGGGAACCCGGGCGTGGGAAGCGAGAACGCTACCGCACGACCACGATCTGCGGACGGTATGGAAACATGGGACAGTAATGTTCCCTTCATTTTTGGAATACTGGACTCGCATTCGGGAGAACAGTGGTTCAAATCCACGTCTGGCCATCCAGATTTAGGTTTTCCGTGATTTCCCTTAATCGCTCCAGGTAAGTGCCGTGATGGTTCCTTTGAAAGGGCACGGCCGATTCCCTTCCCCATCCTTGAATCTGTCCGAGCTTGTGCTCCGTCTCTAATGACTTCAGTGTCGACGGGACGTTAAATCTAAATCTTCCTCCTTCTTCCTTCATTTTTGTAACATCTTAAATCTCTCCAACTGACCATCTGCTTTACCATGGAAATGGAGAAAAATGGAGATATTCAGTTTCTGGATGTAACGGTTCGTAGTAAAGGAGGTAGCTCCTTAGGTCACAATCTTTCATAAACCAAGTCACACCGACCTGTATCTCCGAGCTGTTACCATACATCCCAACGCAGTTGTGTATTACAGAATTTTATTCATAGGGCTAGAACTAGCTCAATAGAGAGCTTATGAGCAGAGTTTAGCCATCTCCGGTCTGAATTTGTCCAGGAGGGGAACTGCGATAAGAAAATTTGCATTGCTTTCAGACTAGCACGCACTGAAATCTCAAGAAAAGCCACAGAAAAAGGGAAACGCAGTGAGGACAGTTTTTCTACCTTATGTTGTTGTGTCCCTTAATATCGCTAGGCTATTGAGAAAACGTCGATTAAAATGTGTCTTTCGTAATCCGGCGCGTTTGCAAACGATGCTGGGTTCCGTTTCTGTTCACAAATTGTATGGACTTTTCTTATTTGCGGAGAAAACTGTGACAGGAATGTCGTACCTGGACATACTTCATAATTGGTTGTTTCGTCAACTTCACGAAGATTCTAATGATTTCATTTTTATGCATGACGGTCCCACCCGTCATTTTCACCTTGAGGTGCGGGGTTATCTCAACATCACCACCCCACAATGTTGGATCGGAAGAGGTGGACAACAAGATTCATTGTTTTTGTCCTACCAGGTCACCAGATCTCACACATTGAGATTTTTTCTGTGGGGGTACATAAAATACAGAGTCTTCGTCCCAGCTCTGAGGGCTACTCTTCAAGAACTGAGGAATCGAATTGCTGAAGCTGTCGATTTAATAAACGAGGACCTCTTGATAGGTCTGTGGAATGAAATGGGCTACTGTTTCGATGCTTCTTGAGTAACGCATGCTGCACATGTTGAATGTACGGTACAGTGTCTGTGTGTTAACACAAAACTTACAATTTTCGTCTGTCCAGTGACATAACATTGTGTTTCTACCCTTCGTAGTTTCACTGTAACAAACAATAGAACCCTGTTCCTTTTTGTATCACCCTGTGCAGTTACGTCTTAGTAGGTGTTTCAAACTAATTTTTTAACAGCATGGCCTGGGTTGAGTTAAACTACAATAACCCTGCTCGTATGCCTCCACGTACTGGTCTTTCTTGACGAAAGAAGCAGTCGAAGCTCTTGTAGCTAATGACTTTATTAACAAGGACACGGGATTTAATCTCAGCAAATCGTGGGAACCAGCACTGGCGGCACTTAGGCATCGTAGGCCATAGACGATTTACCCACTAGGGGCTCAGGGTGTCAGCGTCCTCTATGCTGACATTGCCCGTCCTTTGGCGCCTGCGCTTCTCTTGTGAACCAGTGCATAAGTTGGTGAGCCACAAAAGCAACCGATAGTCGTAGCTGAAGATGACGAGCAGCTATTCCGCAGAGATATTGTGCAGTTCAGAGCATACCATCCGACACAATGTCCACGAAACCTTCAAGCAATCTGTTGTACGTTTCTTTTACGGCAATGATTATTCAGCTTCAGATGTGGAGCTACAAAGTGCACCAGCTCAATATACATGTATACCACTCTACGTCATTCGCAGTGCGGGGACAATTTCCATTTGCACTGCATGTAACATAGAGGTGAAAATCCTAGTGTTCGAATACAGCTGCAGTGTTATCACAAAGTAAAGAATTGTCAACAGATAAGAAGATACGCGGTTGCCTTCAGATGTCAGAATTTCTCTGTATCGGTTTCGTTGGCAAGCCTACTGATATCTGTGATGTATGAGCCCTGTTTTACTGCTTTACTCTCTGCGTGACAATACGTGTATTTTGTTCATGTATTTTGTAAGACTGTCTCAGACATCTTTGCCACACTTTTTTTTATTAAATTCCAGAGAAACATACTACATCAACAGTTTAGTTGTGTTTTCTGTCTATCAAAGGCAAGTGCAGATTTCGTTTCTGTGCGCTACGTTCACATTGTTTCAGGTTGTTCATTCAATGCAAAAAAAGTAGTGTGAGCGTGTAGTTCCCGTTTGTTTCTGTCGTCCGTTCGTGTAGTATCGCTGAATGCGGAATAATAAAATATGCAAAAGTAAAGGAACAAAAGAAACTGTGTTACATTGTTACAAAAATATTAAAAAATGAGCGTATGGCAGCGTTGACTGGGAGGCCCCATACGGGTGAGTTCGGCCGGCAAGCGCAAGTCTTATTTCAGTCGACGCCACATTGGGCGACTTGCGTGTCGGTGATGAGGATGAAATGATGAGGAGGACAGCACAACACCCAGTCCCAGTGCGGAGAAAATCTCAAACCCGGCCGAGACTCGAACCCGGGCCCGTTTGCCTGGGAGGTGGCAACGTTACCACCCAGCTAAGCAGGCGGACCACAAAAACATAATTTTGCATAAATAGTAGTTTCCTGGGAAACCGCACATATTTTATATGTAAAAGGCTCACCGTGTCCTAGTGGCTTCAATACCAGATTTCTGCTCAACTTTCCGAAGATACTGGCATTCTCGTCATCGGAGCTTAAACTGACTGTATAAGTGATAGGTAATCACTGTACTCCTTGAATTGTGTCAAAAGACAGAACTAAAGCGACTGGAACGTACAGAATATTTTTGCAGGTAGAGGCTACGTACTGATATTACCGAGAGAAATGAGGTAGTGGTTAAGGACGCATTCGACTCGCATAAGGGAGGAGCAGGATTTAAATTACCATGTGGCATACCGAACCAGGTTCTCTTTTCCGGTTGGTTCAAAAATGGCTCAAATGGCTCTGAGCACTATGGGACTTAACTTCTGAGATCATCAGTCCCCTATAACTTAGAACTACTTAAACCTAACTAACCTAAGGACATTACACACATCTATGCCCGAGGCAAGATTCGAACCTGCGACCGTAGCGGTCGCGCGGCTTCTTAATAAGACATCGTCCACGATATGGATCATTAGACGATTGACCATTGATTGGTGCGGTAGTAGTTATATCACTTTTACCATGAAATAAATTGTTTCTAACTCAATCAATAAATTTATTGTGCACGCATTTGTTTTACAAATTAGTAACAGTGTGCGTCTCACATATTAAAGTGTGTAAAACTATATTATGCATCAACTAAATAAAGACGGAGAAACTGAAAGTGCTTGAAACGTGAGGTAAGGTGAATCTCTTCAGAACATTGCAAGTGAGGTAGGGTTTGGCTATTGTCGATAGACCTTTCACTGCGGAAAACTTCGTCTATAATGATTTATCTATCACCTCTCCCTTCTTTCGGGGCTCTGCGCAATATTTAATCATCTTTCTACCATTACCCCTGCCTGGGTGATTAAAGCTTCAAGGAACAGAGGTTGAATTTCCTGGTCAGGTATCCAGTTTAGATTTTCGATCGTCCCCTTAAACTACTTATGGTGAATGAAGGAGTGGGCGGTTGGTTCTTCTGTAAAGGGAACGGCCGATTACCTACGCCGTCCTTTCCCCCTCCGATCTTGTGGTCCGTCTCTAATGACCCTACCGATGGTGAGGAGGTTAAACCCCAATCTTTCTTCTTCTTTTTTTCTTTCTACTACCCTTCATCACTTTCACCCTAGCCCACATTCTGTGCCACGTAGGCCATCTTATGGACTCAACAGTTCTTTCTTACAAGGGACTAAATTAGTTATGATGAGTAGAAATACTGAACCACATAACGCGCTCAAGTACTTGAGATCGCTTAGACAGCTGCAGAAACTTATACCCCAGTAATGCTTCAGATTAGGATTTGCAAGCGATGACGGTTTTCGCCCCCTTAATATGTTGACTCTTGAGGAAAACGAATGTATTAGAGGATGGTGTATAGATGCTGATTTCTACATCTAAATGTACGTATATACTCTGCAAGCCACAGCGCAGTGCAAGGCAAAGAATAAATCGTACCAGTATTATCGGTTTTCTTTCGTGTATCATTAGCGTAAGTGCGAGTGAAAAATGACTACCTGTATGTCTCCGTACGTATCCCATCAGTTATTCCTCATCTTCCCTACGAGAGATTTTTGATGGTGTTAGCATAATGGTGGCACAAACTCCTTAGATTACAGGTTCTGTAAATTCACCGAGCACGGATTCGCGGGAACTTCGTTGTCTTTCCTCCAAAGATTGCCATTTAAGTTCCTTGAGCGTCTCTGTTGCACTTTGCTATGAGCTACAGTGATCTGTTAAGATACCAGCAACGCGGCTCTGAATTCGTTCTCTCTGTTGTCAAGCCTACTTGATAAAGACTCCGAACACTGGAACAATACTCTAGAATTGTTCGCACTAGTGTCTTGTATGGCGTTTCCTTTGCAGGTGCATTGGATTTTCCCAGAATACTTCCAAAGAATCTAAGTTCAATACTGATCATTACATGCTTGTCCCATTTCACATCACTTCTTAGTTAGTTGGTTGGTTGATTGGGGGTAAAGGAACAAACAACGGGGTCATCAGTCTCTCGTTCCGAAAGTGGTACATCCGGAAGCGGATACGTCCACCGAGAACCTTTTCTGATCTAGTCGTGAGATTCAAAACAATCAATGCAAGAAGTCTAAAAATGTACTGGACATCTTTCGTACCGTCAAAAATAAAAGCTATGAAGGAGATAGGGAAGTCGGCATGTGGGCGTCCCCAGAACTCTGCATGCCACAGGAAACGTCCCACCAACAGTTGTCACACCCCTGATCCATTACAGTCAAGAGCGCCCACTATTGAAGAAAGTACGACGTCCAGAACAGAAAACTGGGAGCGGCAGTAAGGAGGGAAACTGAATCTAAAACCGATTAAAACAGAATAAAAGAGGGATGAAAGAGTAGCCTGGTCAAGGAGGTAGGGTTGGGGAACCACTCAGACCTAGTTTACAGCAGGAGGAGCCCTATCCCCAGCCGCCCTGCCCTTGCTCCGGCCGTAGTTTAAAATCTTATAACGTAGAATAAAAATCACTTTCACGGAGAAAATTGAGAACCACTTCAACCATCTGTGAACTGTCCGCCAATATTAGAGGCAATGAGTCCGGAAATCCAAACTTAGCCAGATGGGCCAAAAGGAGGGGGCATTCCACAAAAGTATGAGCTATTGTCTGGAAGGCTTCACAAGCACAATGTGGGTGTGGCTCGTTACACAAAAGAAAACCATGGGTTAACCTCGCCTGGCCGATGCGGAGACGTCCCGAGTAGTCTCCTTGATAGTAAGGAGTCTGCTCGCTCGGAAATTAAATGACATCTGATCGGCTTGTGGCCCACTTAGCAGAGATCTCGTGTGTACGTGAAAATCAGCTTCTTAGTATTATCTCTAAAGACTTACACAATGTGACGTTCTACAGATGTTCACAAAATAATACTGTATTGAATTACTATTGGCATCTTTCTCTTTATTATATAGGGTGGGCATTACGTTACATTTAAAGAGAGGCGCCATTCATTAACCAAGGACAAATATTTTCCATGACTTTCTGCAATTTCTTACGATCGTCCTATGTTCCTATACACAACAGTAACATCAGTGCTCAATCTTAAGCTGTTGCTGATGCAGTCTAATAAATCGTTTTGGTGTGTATTGAAAATGTCTGAGGTTCTTTTACTCTTACTTGGGGCACAACCAATTTCCTTCAGTTTCTATGGAACATTTGCCGTCCGATATATGGTTCTTGGTTCTGTTAGTTAAATATTTCTCGAGACAGTGACATACTTGGTCTTTCTGCAGTCCTGCTTAATTTAGCACTGCATAGTCTGATACAGAAAATGTAAGGGGCAGCCAAATGAAAACGAGAGAGATGGAAAAAAAGTTATTAGGCTGTTTATTATTTCAAAAGTAATCGCCCTATCCTACTGCGAGACAAGACGGTCAGTACCTTAATGGAAAAATGTTTGAGGTTGCCTGTGGAACCATATTTGTAACAAAGCGTCCGAAGCAAATCGACGACCACCAATGTCGTTCTTTAGGGCTCCAAAATTATGGACATCGCATGAGGGAGAGATCGGAACTTAACAGAGGATGTATAAGGGTTCTCAGAGAAACTTCTGCAGCGTTCTCTAAACAGCCTTGGCAACATGTGAGCGGACATTATTCTGCAACAGAATGATGTTGTCCATCAACATTCATTGGCGTTTGAACTTAATGGTGCACTTCAGTTTTTGCAAAGTGTCCCCGTACCGCTGCTCGTTAATTGTGGCACTGTGTTCCAGAAAATAATTGAGCAGTGGGGACTTGCAGTCAAACGTAATGCTGATCACGACTTTCCCGGAGCTGGCGTTCTCTTCGTATGGTGGCCGCTCTTGCCGTGGTGCGGTCCTAGTGAGCGGGCTATTGGCTGACGTCGTCTCACAGCCTTCTCTGCTGCGTTCATCTTCGTGGCGGCGCTTTTCGTTACGCCGGAACATTTTAACATTATATACTGGATAACGTCAGAAGTTCCGTTCTGCGCATAAACAGGCGAGGAAATCCACGAATCTACGGATAAACTAACGCTGGGAATAGTAACTATCGTAAAATACGCAGGAGTAATCATCCGGAGCGACTTACAGTAGAATGAACACGAAAAACAAACTGAAGGAAAAGCAGATGCCAGCTTGAGACTCACTGAAATACTTTTTGGAAATGTGATTCATCCACTAAAGAAGTTGAAAGATGTGTGTCTCATGAGAAATGGTTATGAAAGGCGTATATATCATGATAAATATGAGTTTGTTTGGCATATTTGCCACTATAAGCATCTTTGCACGCCTGAAGACATGAGTGAGGCTCATTTTTGGGTACCAGAGGTTGTATTGTTGAGTAGAGTTCGGGAGGATGAGTGAGCCAGTTGCAGCTAGAGAGTGTGTATGTTGTATCGTCGCAAGGTAAGGAGAATGGATGACGGATGTGCCTCACAGAGAATGGAATTTTATTTGACATGTTCCCTAGTTTATGCCTGAGGTTAAAAGATGATTTTTGAGACGATTTCATAGTGAGACGATGCTTTTGGAAAAAGGTAAATTTGCACTTAGTTTTATCTGCTGCAAGCGCTAGCCGAATAATTATTGTAGTGTAATGATTTCATTATGTTTAAGAATATCTACGTTCTGTTATCCAGGATGAATTATCAGTCACGTGTTCATTATTGTAATAGCTTCCTGCCTCCATTGTTAGTTTAAAGTACTTCATCAGGAAAGCAAATAGTGAATTTTACGTAATTTAAATACTGTACGTAAAAGTAACTTTGATGGTGTATGACAATGTTGAGGAAACGTCATAGCTCATGTTAGCACGAATTTCTTCTGTCTCATTTAAAGGATTTACTTTAATTTCATAATAAAGTTTTATTAATTTACAAATATTTCACTGAAGCTAATTCTTACTGTTAAATGAAAAATAAATCTGGTTAAATTTACACTGTGACGCCTTGCACTATTGCCTGGACAATGAGCTGCATTTTAAATAAAGATGACAAAAGTTTAATTTACGAAACCAGCTTAAAGTAAAAGAAGATAGGCAATTTACCACGCAGTCAAGCAGTTCAGCACTTCATATTCTCACAGTACGCAGACAGAGCAGAGCTAAATTATCCGTTGTAAGGTAAGAAACAATTGTAGGGGCTAATCGAACGTTTTGAGTGAAAATTTCATACAAATTCAGTAGCTGCGTTTTCGTTCCAGAGCACAGTTTCAGTACGTAACAGTTATTGCATCTGACTGTTTCATGAGAAAACAATTATGAATATTACTGATGACCATTCCTCATATTCAACTTCATTTACAGATTGTCAGATGCAGTAATTGATATAATACACACAAAAAGTAATTTTCACAGATATGTTCGTGTTTAAAAGGAGGGTAGCCAAGGCTATTCTGTATCAGAATATGTAGTCGGACTTTAACGCATGCGTCAGACTGCTAGCGAGAATGTTTCACACACATACACACACACACACACACACACACACACACACAGTGTCCAATTAAGAAGCAAAAGCTTAGAAAGTTTCAATGTGGCTTTTTAAAAAAATTGTACGACCCATTTTTGAATGCTGCTCGTTGGTCTGGGACCATAACCATGTTGTCTTCTTGGATGAATAGAAAAGATAGAGAAGATACGATGAAAAGTATCGTTTAGTTGGCGGGAGACCATTAGGGATATGCTCAACAAACTCCATTGACAGACGCTACATATGCGCTCCACGAAAAGTCGGCACATCGCCTGCAGCGCCTCTCCTGCGCCAGTGACCACATCGATTGGACCCTACACCACTTGAAAACCCGGGCCTGATCAGATCAGGCCGGCTTGAGTTGGTACGAGCTGATGGTACGGTTCGAGTGTGGCGCAGAACCCACGATGTCGTGGACCCAGGTTGTTAACAAGGCATTGCGCCAGGTGGTGGTGGCTCCATAGTGGTATGGGCTGTGTTTACATGGAATGGACTGGGTCCTCCGGTCGACCTGAACCGATCATTGACTGGAAATGTTTATGTTCGGCTTCTTGAAGACCATTTGCAGCCATTCATGGACATCATGTTCTCTAAGAACCATGGAATTTTTATGGATGACAATGCGACATGTAACCGGGCCACAACTGTTCGCGATTGGTTTGGCCTCTCGGATCGCCCGAGGTGAATCCCATCGAACATTTGCGGGACATAATTGAGAAGTCAGTTGGTGCACAAAATACTGCACAGACAATACTTTCGCGATTATAGGCAGCTATACAGGCAGCATGGCTTACCCGCCAGGATAGCCGAGAGCGCTAGCGCTAACGCGCTGCTTCCTGGACTCGGGTAGGTGCACCGGCCCCGCATCGAATCCGCCCGGCAGATTAACGACGTCAGCCGGTGTGCCAGCCAGCCTGGATGTGTTTTTAGGCGGTTATCCACATCCTACTAGGTGAATACCAGGCTGGTCCCCACGTCCCGCCTCAGTTCACGACTCGCGAACATTTGAAACACATTCACACTATTTCACGATTTACACTAGACACAGACAGCTGGGGTACACTCATTCCGTCCTGGGGGGGGGGGGGGGGTATGGGGTGGCGGCAGGAAGGGCATCCGGCCACCCCAATAAAATCAACCATGCCAAATCCGTACTTGACCCTGCGCACAATTCGGGATAAAGACAATAGTGAAAGAAAGAAAGATAGGTAGCATGGCTCAATATTTCTGCAGGGACCTCCGTAGAGCTGTTGAGTCCATGCCAAGTCGAACTGCTGCACTGAGCCAGGCAGACGGAGGTCCGATAGGATATTAGGACTTGTCACCTCAGTGCAGGACGCTGTCTGATTCGCTGATGAGTGTTTGGAGAGAGTGTGTCGCGTGTGGCCTCGGTATATGGTCGTGTGGCACGGGCCGGCCGCGAATGTAGTCGCGTCTAATGAGGCTGCGTGCCGCCCACGGCCGGTTCGCCGCCGGCCGGTTGTTAACCCGCTGACCCTGTGGCGGTGGCGGCAGCGGCAGCGGCGCGAAATCAGCGCCCAGGTAGCGCCGGAGGGGCGTGGCTCTGCTGATGGGCTGTGCCGTTAAACAACGCTCCTCTCTGCCAGCGGAATGGACCGACCGACACGCAGCACGACCCGCAGAGGTGAGAAACTGAACGGCGCCGTTCCGCAGGGTCCAGTGCTGGGACCAGTTTTACTTTACTACTTCGGAGTCAGTAAATGAGCAACAGCAATAACAAGGGAAAATGTAAAACAGTTGGCATGTCCATAGCACTAATGAGACCCCTTACAGAAAGGATGCTTTAAAAAAAGTCCTGTACCTATAGGAGGTAGCATTGGTTGATACTAGAAGAAAAGGTCCTGTACTGATGAGTCCGGAAGGCAATAATTGCTGAAACGTGGACCGTTCTGCTTGTGATGAATAATGTGTAGTATTCGATGGTGTAGGCAGTATTTAAGTGATCGAGCCCAGAGGCTCCTTTTTCACTGATTCCTATTTCCTACTCTTTGCAGGCAATTGTCCTCTACGCCAGTCTGCAGCAAGTCGTCGTTGATTCCACCTCTTCACCTTTTCTTTGGTCTACTAGTAGTCTTGTTTAGCGTGGAGTCAACACCATGAACTTCAAAGGCCATCGATGTTGGTCCATGCAACCTGCCTGCACAAGTCGTTTGTTTTTCATCAGTCCTACAACATTTGGGGTCTTCTGAATCTCACAAAGGACAAAAGTATGCACGATGTAGCATTCTTCAGTGAAGTCATTCTGTACCGGACCACAGATCTTCCTTAAGATTTTCCGCTCGAAATCCGGAAGATTATTTAAGTCCTTTTTCCGGACACTCCCAGTTTCGCAACTATACTGCCCCACGGGTTGGAGCAGTTCAAATGGTTCAAATGGCTCTGAGCACTATGGGACTTAACATCTGAGGTCATCAGTCCCCTAGAACTTAGAACTACTTAAACCTAACTAACCTAAGGACATCACACACATCCACGCCCCAGGCAGGATTCGAACCTGCGACCGTAGAGTTCGCGCGGTTCCAGACTGAAGCGCCTAGAACCGTTCGGCCACGAGGGCCGGCTGGTTGGAACAGTGTTTGTACAGCTAGAGTTAATTGAAGGACTGCTAAATCTGAAAAAGAAAAGAAAAACAAGTAGACTGAGACTACAGTACGATCGATTTCCGGCTTATATTCTCGCGTTGATCTCTGCCTCATACGACACGTTTTTTTGTAAAGATCGCCCCCCCCCCCTCTCCTCACCAAGTTTCGACCACCAGTAGGTGGAGCAGGTCTTTGAATGAATACTGGTCGTCACCAGATACTCTGTCTTCTATTCATTCACCAGCGGACCGATCTTGCTCGCTGCTTTCTCCACCCTTTTGCTCTTCTGCCTTAGTTCTTACGTAGATTTGGACAACAGGACTAAGTCGTCGGCAAATGCGATATGTGCGATTTTTTCACCTTCGACTTCGACCCCTTGTACAGTGCTCGAAAATTAGAAGTGCTCGAAACACGTTCTACCATGTATTATTTATTTTATTTAATCACGCTACGGTCGCAGGTTCGAATCTTGCTTCGGGCATGGATGTGTGTGATGTCCTTAGGTTAGTTAGGTTTAATCAGTTCTAAGTTCTAGGCGGCAGATGACCTCAGAAGTTAAGTCGCATAGTGCTCAGAGCCAGTTGAACAATTTTTTTTATTTAATTGTATGGTGATTTTATACAATATACAGTTGATATAAGACAAGTGATTTTATAAAACATACATATGATATAAGACAAGATTAAACCTTAAAGCCCGTGTTTTTTAACCAATTAATTACACTGGGTGTGAGAGTGAACAAGTCGTCGGGAATTCCAGGGTATGAATGAAGAGGACAGCGTTGGACTAGATGTTCAGTTGTTTGCTCTTCTTGATTACATTCACACATTGGTGAACTGATCCAGCCCCATTTGTACCTGAAGTAGTAACAACAACCATGTCTAGTCTTTAACCTGTTGAGGCGGCACCAGAGGTTCCTCGGTAGGTCAAAACCTTTTGGCTTCTTTGTGGATTCAAGGTGATGGGCTCTTGTTCCTAATGTTTTTGTTGACCATTCATTCCATTTCATTTAGATCAAAACCATCCGCGATGAGTTTTCCTACAGTAACACTTGCTGGTCTTCTTGATCGCAATCGTTGCTGTGGCGAATGACAGAATTCCTGGTCTGTAGCTCAGGATTCTATATAGAGTGATTCCTAGATATTCTGGGAAAGGGATGTACCTCAAAGTTTGTCCATTGAGTAGAACTCTTGGTTTGTAGTTCGCAGCACGATTCGCTGCATGGAAACAAGAGACTTCACTTTTTGATGTGCTTGGGATCAATCTCCAGGTCTTAAAGAAAGTTGACATCTTCTCCAGATCCTCCGTAAGAATTCGTTTATCATCTTCGAAATTACTGCTCTGTGCTACAAGTGCGATGTCATCAGCAAAGATGATTTTAGTTGATATTGTGGTTGGTAAACCATTAATGTATATATTGAATAGTGATGGCTAAAACAGATCCCTGTGGTAGTTCATTATTCAGTTTCCGTTTGTGGGTTTTGGCGCTGCGTAGAAACACTTCAAATTGCCTTTTACTAAGCATACTAGATATTAGATCCACAATTTGTCGACTTGGTACAACGTGCAGTAGCTTGTAGACCAGTCCCTGTCGCCAGACAGTGTTATAGGTGAAATACAATATGTCTTCCATGTATGAAAGAATCTAACTGGAAGAGGGACTTTATTAACTAGATGACTACTTGGCTTTGCCCATGTATGTATTTATTCCAGTTATATTAGTCCATCTCATATTTACCCCTCACTCTGCCGATCTACTTGCCCCCCCTCTCCGTCCATCTCCTGCCCCCCCCCCCCCCCTATTTATTCCCATCTGCTCCTCTTTCCTTTCTCCGTCCATCTCCTCCTGCCACTGTCTCTGTCCATCTCCTCTTACCTTTCTCCGTGTGTCCATCTCTTCCTCTCTACTTTTGTGTCTCCGCTGTCACACCCCACTCCAGTAGGAATCTCCTGGTTCTTACCTCCCCCACCCCTCCAACACAGTACTTCTTACCAAACAGAAAGTGATAAGTAAGTAACATTTTTTATACATATTTGTATACATAGTGCATCTGTACCTCTAGCGAACTTCGCCCTGCAATTTCGTTTTCACGGAGCTAAATGTTTATGACGCCATGTCTCCTGAACTATTAGTCGAACAATGACATAATTTTGCACGTATATGTAGACACCTTCTGCGACATGCCTTGCGAATCGAGTCAGTAGTAAAGAAGTAATAAATTAAAACGAAATGCATGGTGTAGCAGTTTTACTGCATGAGCAGTAAAAATGTAGTAAGCGACAGAAATTTTTCCTGTCATCATTTTGTGTGTAGGGGATAGAGGAGAGGGGAGGGGAGAGGAGAGGAGAGGGGGCGATGAGCGAGAAAATTATGTGTAAAGTTTGTTGCAAGTCACTAAATGCTCTCATTCTCAAATACTGAACGAATATAGTCCGGCTATTTGATCGTCGTCACCTACGCTTCTTTCATCTACATGGATACTCTGCAAATCACATTTAAGTGCCTGGCGGACGGCTCACACTCACACCCACCACTTTGCCCGCCCCCGGTAGTTGAGTGGTCAGCGCGATAGTGTGTCAATCCTAAGGGCCCGAGTTCGATTCCCGGCTGGGTCGGAGATTTTGTCCGCTCAGGGACTGGGTGTTGTGTTGTCCTAATCATCATCATTTCATCCCAGTCGACGCACAAGTCGCCGGAGTGGAGTCCAATCGAAAGACTTGCACCCAGCGAAGGCTCTACCCGACGGGAGGCGCTAGTCACACATTTTCACCCTCCACTTTGGGAGGTAGGTGGTCCTTATTCCACAGTGGTTCTTCCCAGACACTAAGTGGACCATTTTTATAATACGTATGGGTAAACCATCACTGACACAATTGCAGGCTTTCCAAGAACATCGACTACGGTGCTCCAACCGCTGACCGATTCGCAGTTCCCTCCCTACAGCAGGAGTAAAGCGGCTAAACAGCTCCTCTCACTTATACCAATCCAAGAAATTATTCACGCCACTTTTTTTCCCGCATGAACAGAATCTCTCGCACTCTTTTATCGAGACCAGAAGCAGCGTGTGGTCGCAGCTGGTAGCGGGAGTCCGCCGCCGAAGCAAGCCGGCCTGCCGAACGAACCGACGGCGTCAATCGGTGTGGGCGGGCGCGGCTAATCTAAAGCAAACAATCTGTATGCGGCCGTGGGCGGCGGCGGGATCTGTAGCCGGCTGTGCCGGAGTCGCGGCACCGGCGCGTGGACCCGATGTCTCGTCGCCTGCGCGCCGCCCGTCCGCACCTCGCCGGCACTCGAGACACGCGTGTACAGACGACAACGGGATACGCATTACTCTCAGTCTCCCCTCCCACCAAACGCATTTACGTGAAGTCCTTCTGAACTGAAAGCGATCGACGATGGGATAACATGTCTCGTAACATTAGAGAAATTACGTATTTCTCTGCTATTTCTGGATCCAACTGTTTAACCTGGAAACCGAAGCATGATGGTACACGAATTTCCAAGTGCTACCAGTTTTGGCAGAGGTGGGAGTTAGAGTAATCACACACACACACACACACACACACACACACACACACACACACACACACACACAAAACTACGAACCAAATTATCATCTAATCCGAAAATTTTGCTAACGTAAGTGAAATGGAAAAAGTACCAAGGCGCCCCGTGACGGGTCATGGCGATTCACTAACGAAATACACTACTGGCCATTAAAATTGCTACACCAAGAAGAAATGCAGATGATAAACGGGTATTCATTGGACAAATATATTATACTAGAACTGACATGTGATTACATTTTCACGCAATTTGGGTGCATAGATCCTGAGAAATCAGTAACCAGAACAACCACCTCTGGCCGTAATAACGGCCTTGATACGCCTGGGCATTGAGTCAAACAGAGCTTGGATGGCGTGTACAGGTACAGCTACCCATGCAGCTTCAACACGATACCACAGTTCATCAAGAGTAGTGACTCGCGTATCGTGACGAGCCAGTTGCTCAGCCACCATTGACCAGACGTTTCCAGTTGGTGAGAGATCTGGAGAATGTGCTGGCCAGGGCAGCAGTCGAACATTTCCTGTATCCAGAAAGGCCCGTACAGGACCTGCAACATGCGGTTGTGCAGTATCCTGCTGAAATGTAGGGTTTCGCAGGGTCTAATGATGGGTAGAGCCACGGGTCGTAATACATTTGAAATGTAACGTCCACTGTTCAAAGTGCCGTCAATGCGAACACGAGGTGACCGAGACGTGTAACCAATGGCATCCCATACCATCACGCCGGGTGATACGCCAGTATGGCGATGGCGAATACGCGCTTCCAATGTGCGTTCACCGCGATGTAGCCAAACACGGATGCAACCATCATGATGCTGTAAACAGAACCTGGATTCATCCGAAAAAATAACGTTTTGCCATTCTTGCACCCAGGTTCGTCGTAGAGTACACCATCGCAGGCGCTCCTGACTGTGATGTAGCGTCAGGGGTAACCGCAGCCATGGTTTCCGAGCTGATAGTCCATGCTGCTGCAAACGTCGTCGAACTGTTCGTGCAGATGCTTGTTGTCTTGCAAACGTCCCCATCTGTTGACTCAGGGATCGAGACGTGGCTGCACGATCCGTTACAGCCGTACGGATAAGATGCTTGTCATCTCGACTGCTAGTGATACGAGGCCGTTGGGATCCAGCACGGCGTTCCGTATTACTCTCCTGAACCCACCGATTCCATATTCCGCTAACAGTCATTGGATCTCGACCAACGTGAGCAGCAGTGTCGCGATACGATAAACCGCAATCGCGATAGGCTACAATACGACCTTTATCAAAGTCGGAAACGTGATGATACGCATTTCTCCTCCTTACACGAGGCATCACAACAACGTTTATCCAGGCAACGCCGGTTAACTGCTGTTTGTGTATGGGAAATCGGTTGGAAACTTTCCTAATGTCAGCACGTTGTAGGTGTCGCCACCGGCGCCAACCTTGTGTGAATGCTCTGAAAAGCTAACCATTTGCATATCACAGCATCTCCTTCCTGTCGATTAAATTTCGCGTCTGTAGCACGTCATCTTCGTGGTGTAGCAATTTTAATGGCCAGTAGTGTATTAAATGCTCTGAGTAACCGGAAGTCACCCGTTGGGATTTTTTGTGATATCTCAAAGGCTTTTTGATTGTGTAAATCATGGAATACTTTTAGATAAGCTCAAGTACTGTGGTATGAATGGGACAGCGCTCATGGTTTAAATCACACCTAACTGGAAGAATGCAGATAGTTGAAATAAGCAGTTCACATAATATGCAAAAAACTGGTGATTTCTCTAACTGGGGAACAATTAAGAATGGGGAGCGGCAAGGTTCGGTCTTGGGTCCTCTGCTGTTCTTAATATATATTAATGACTTGCCATTCTATATTCACGAAGATGCAAAGCTGGTACTTTTTGCCGATGACACAAGTATAGCTATCACACCCAACAGACAAGAATTAACTGATGAAATTGTAAACGATGTTTTTCAGAAAATCATTAAGTGATTCTCTGCAAATGGGCTCTCATTAAACTTTGACAAAACACAGTATATACAGTGCCACACAGTAAATGGAATGACACCATTAATAAATATAGACTTCGATCAGAAATCGGTAGCTACAATAGAATATTAAAAATTTCTAGGTGTATGCACTGATGAGGGGCTGAATTCGAAAAAACACACTGAAGATCTGCTGAAACGTTTTAGTTCAGCTACTTATGCTATTAGGGTCACTGCAAATTTTGGCGATCTACATCTCAGTAAGTTAGCTTACCACGCCTATTTTCATTCTCTGCTTTCGTATGGCATCGTATTATGGGGTCACTCATCATTGAGTAAAAGAGTGTTCATTGCACAAAAGCGTGTAATCAAAATAATTGCTGGAACTCATCCAAGATCATCCTGCAGACACTTATATAAAGAGTTAGGGATCTTCACTGTAGCCTCACAATATATATATTCACTTATGAAATTTGTTATTAACAATCCGAACGAATTCAAAAGTAATAGCAGCGTACATGACTACAACACTAGGAGAAAGGATGATCTTCACTACTCAAGGTTAAATCTAACTTTGGCTCAGAAGGGGGTAAATTATGCTGCCACAAAAGTCTTTGGTCATTTACCTAATAGCATCAAAAGTCCTACAGATATCCATATAGCATTTAAAAGGAAATTAAAAGAATTTCTGAATGGCAACCCCTCCTACTCATTAGACGAATTTTTGGATATAGTAAGTGGGTAATTTCCCCACCCCCCACCAAAAAAATATATTAAGTGTCATGTAATATTTTGTGAAATGTAATATCTTGTATAGACACCTTTTATTAACCTGACACGTTCCACATCATTACGAAGTGTGGTATTCATGATCTATGGAACAAGTACTAATCTAATCTAATCTACAGCGTGAACCATAACTCCACTGACAAAATTTCAAAGGTTGTTCAGGAGCATTTTCTGAGTATTTTAGCATAAGAGACCCGGGATTTCCGGTGGCTTGTCACAGAGTAATTCCATTTAGTTTCATTCATTGTCCTCATTTATCTTTGTATTAGTATTGCACCGAAAATATCTGCATAAGAAAGCAAATATCGGCAGTATGTAAAGTGTGTCATTTTTCTAAATATTTGTTCCATTAATTTGGGGTACTTGTTCAAAATGGTTCAAATGGCTCTGAGCACTATGGGACTCAACTGCTGAGGTCATTAGTCCCCTAGAACTTAGAACTAGTTAAACCTAACTAACCTAAGGACATCACAAACATCCATGCCCGAGGCAGGATTCGAACCTGCGGCCGTAGCGGTCTTGCAGTTCCAGATTGCAGCGCCTTTAACCGCACGGCCACTTCGGCCGGCGGGGTACTTGTTGTTGACAACAGTAAAGCCTACTTTACTGCAGCTGAATTAGTTGTTTGTTAATTGAATCGCACGGAAGAGGAGTTCAACGACACTATGCTGAGATGTTTTCCCATCAACGCAACCCCATTACACACATTTTGCATCTGTTTGAGACTTGTTGCAGTACTCTGTGTTTCTTATTACAGATTTTTCCACTGTTGTGAAAGTATTCTGCCATAAAGAAAGCTAACTGGGTTGAGAAACTGAATAAATCACAACTACATCAGACCTCGAGACTCTTAAATCAAAATACTCTGAAAATATCCCTGAACATCCTCCGAAATATTGTGGCTCAAACAATCACCCACTCCGAATTGGAGGTTTGCCTTTCTAAGGGCTTGTGAGGCAGCAAAATTTTGATTTAATGTAATTTTTGACCGATACTAAAAATTTAAAATACAGTTGGAATCTACTCATTAACAGGTGTAATTTTACGTTAAAGATGTAACGCAATAAGTCAAGTATTAAAGATAGAACATGTGCATGTGTCTTGACGCAGGGCAACTCACTGTGCGCAAATTATCCAATATTTCAGAATGAGAATACTTAGAGACTTCCAACTAACTTTAAACATAATTTCAAACTTTCTTCTAAACTTATTTTTCTTTTAAAGCCCCCAAAATGATAATAATAAGAAAACATTTTATCGCTTACTAAATGTTATTCACGCAGTACAGCTTCAGCATCAAGCATGTCCTTTCAATCTATGATTTGTTTCAGTATTAACTCTATTCGCTACACATTTTGCAGACAGTACCCACATACACCACTGAATATACCTACATAAAAAAAGTGTGTGAAATCTTATGGGACTTAACTGCTAAGGTCATCAGTCCCTAAGGTTACATACTATTTAACCTAAATTATCCTAAGGACAAACACACACACCCTCCCCCGAGGGAGGACTCGAACCTCCGCCGGGAGCAGCCGCACAGTCCACGACTGCAGCGCCTCAGACCACTCGGCTAACCCCGCGCGGCATACCTACACAATTAAGTCATTTTGCGACATACAATTTAGGAGAAAACCAGCTTCTCATAAATATGTAAATTGTTCGCAATATCGGTTGTATAAATATCCACGGAATTAAAAAGAACTGTGTTGGAAGTTTGAAGCTGCTTTATAGGTGGGAGTTCAGTTCTGTAAGGATTCGGAGACAGCGGGTTTACTGGCAAGAAAGAGCAGAGTCAACAGATGTTCAGTTGTTTTCCATCGTTTCATCCGCGAATATCTGAGTATAATCGTGGTAAGAAATACCTTCGGAGGTGACGTGAAAAGTGCTTGCTGTGTTTAAATGTAGTCGCTTGCATCTCCACAGTAATTGCTTCGCTCGGTAAATCCCGCAAGAAACCGCGGAATACGATGTGCAAGACTGCGAAAAAATCCGCGCTTGCCGTTTTGTTTGCCCGTAGGCGGCGCGTCAGAGATAGAAAGGGGGCAGTTTGGCGTGGGCACGTGGGACAGGGTAATCACCATAAAGTGCCGGGCGCCGCCTTTATGATCGCATCGGGCAACGGTCCCCGATTATGAGCGGGCGATTTATTTGCATTTGCATAGCACTCCGGACCGCCGACACACGCCAAGTGCCAGTTCTTCAGTGACAAACGGTCAACTGCCAGAAAGGCCTGTCCCACGCAGGCAAATCCCGTCACCGCGTGCTTGACGCAATCGAAGACAGCCAGTGCTGAGATATATTACGCTTCTCGTGGATGAAGCACTTCAGATTCTCGTTCTTGACTGCAGGGAATTCGACCAATAAATGTCACTGCTGAGTGCACGACATGTGATGAGCCCCAATGGAATCACTCGCCAATAGCTGAGGCGACAGCTACCGCCGCTATTGCCAACGTCAAATTGTAAAACAGAATGACAGATGGAACGAATAAATTGGACTTTGCAGATTGGAGCCTTGACTCAAGCATTGGCGTGTTTTAAATACGCCTTACATTACGTGACGTATCGCGCATGATTACAAATAACGATATCAGTCTATATAACACGTGACGAGGCGTTCAGATTTGGCTGCCTGGCCGCACTGAGTTGTCGGCTGTTGGGATGTATTCCCAGAAACCAGTCGGTAAGCACGTGAAAGCATGCGCTACCTATATATCCCAAAACGCTGCACATGGTTCAAATGGCTCTGAGCGCTATGGGACTTAACATCTGAGGTCATCAGTCCCCTAGAACTTAGAACCACTTAAACCTAACCAACCTAAGGACAGCAAACACATCCATGCCCGAGGCAGGATTCGAACTTGCGACCGGAGCGGTAGCGCGGTTGCAGACTGAAGCGCCTAGAACACGCTGCGCATAAAAAACAGTTTTTTCCGTGGTTCATGCCTCGGTTCTATTCGTGACAGAAAGGTAGGGTCAAATGTTTTGGATAGCCCTTGGTCTACGGACCATTTGTATACCTAACAGAAGGAGCGACTCACTGTCACTATACTACAGTGCAGGGGCCACAACTGTTCGCGATTCGTTTGACGAGCATTCTGGACAATTCGAGCGAAAGATTTGGCCATTCAGATCGACCTACATGAATCCCTTCGAACATTTATGTGACAAAATCGACAGATCAGTTGGTACACAAAATCCTGCACCTGCAGCACTTCCGCAATTATGGACGGCTGTAGAGGCAGCATGGTTCAGTATTTCCGCAGGGGACTTCCAACGACTTGTTGAGTCCATGACACGTCGAGTTGCTGCACAATGCAGGGCGAAAGGAGGTCTAACGCGATATTAGGAGGTATGCCATGATTTTTGACACCTCAATGCATATGCCGCATATGGATCATGAAAATAAAAAGAAATTAAAAATATTTCATCAGAGAGAAATGAAAGTAAAGAAAGCTTTAAAAAATCTTATGTTCTCGTTAATATTTAGATCTCACCAATAACTGATAGGTGAGCTTGATCACATGTACGTGTCCGCCTACATCGCGTTGATGACTGATTTGTTGTCATAAGCACCGCATGTTCAACTGCTAAAAAAGGCTCGGAACAGCCTTATAAATATACTGCACGCAAGAAGATTTGATTTGAGAACCTGTGCCCGTCCTCTGGCACGGTAATACGTTGTGACGCTTTTACTGCGCGGGACTGAGATGCAGTGTTGGTAGCCGGAACTTCGCTCGGTAGGGGCGGAGAAGTAATAGAACTTCCCCATAACCAGCTTGTGCACTAGTGTCTCGGTCTCTGTCTCCGAGTTACTGCTCACGACACATCGACAAGAGTCCGGTCGTCGAGATTACAGCTGTGCAGGATACGTGGCGCGGGTATAAACTGGCTGTTAGGTTTGCTTCAGTTTGTTTTTTGTTTACACAATTGATTATGATTGTGGATTACATTTGGGAACGGTAATCGTATAAATAAGCCCTGCGATTGTCGTCTGGTTAGTTGAAGAAAAAAAGAATTATTGCATTGTAAGAGGCATGTCGTGCCTTCGATATGTAAGCTATAAGAGAATCTGAGACCAAAGAGCAGTGTTGACTGCAGTACGAACTGTGTGTAGCAGTAGCTGTAAGTTGTTGCTAGCGAGCAGTCGCTTGTCTGCGGTTGTCAGTCGAGTCTGGTGTATCATGTTGGCTGGGCCGGTCGCGGTGCAGCGATGCCGGAGCCTGAGTATTATTGTATAAGGTAAAAAAAAAAAAGCAGCCTCGCGCATATCTAGTAATATTATGTAAACTCACATCTCACATGTAAATCTTTTAAAAATGTCCTAATAATAATCTTTGTCTAAAAAAAAAGTGTAACCTCCCCCCACGAAATAATATTAAATATTTATTTGGTTAATGATTCTAATTTATGTGTAACCTCACAAAAAACTTAATTAATAATAATAATAATATAATTCTATTTTTTGTGTAACCTCTGAACAAAATTGGTTCCCATTTAATGTACCCACAAAAATTCTTTTCTCATTTAATGTAAGCTCGAAACAGAAAAATTCCTAAACCTCGTAATAAAAAATAAATTCAGTAACCTGGTAAAATTTGGACGACAGCAGTGCTGCGTCATGGCCCTGTAAGATCATGCTGAATAAAAAGCAAAAATTCTCACCTCGATAAAGTCGGCAACTATCTGCTCTTACAACAGTTCTTTTCCGGCACAGCTCTGTGCAATACTGGCCTATACATTTGTTATTTATGAAAGGAAGCAAATGATTTTTCTTTTGCAACAATCACAATGATCATGCATTGAAAATAAAATATTAAATTCTTTAAATTGAAATGAATGCTTGTTAGAAATTAGACAAAGATTATTATTAGGACATTTTTGAAAGATTTACATGTGAGTTTACATAATATAACTAGATATGCGCGAGGCTGCTTTTTTTTTTACCTTATACAATAATACTCAGGCTCCGGCATCGCTGCACCGCGACCGGCCCAGCCAACGTGATACACCAGACTCGACTGACAAGCGCAGACAGGCGACTGCTCGCTAGCAACAACTTAGTGCTACTGCTACACAGTTCGTACTGCAGTCAACACTGCTCTTTGGTCTCAGATTCTCTTATAGCTTACATATCGCAGGCAGCACATACCTCTTACAACATCAGTCGCGGCATTTTCCAAAGCAACAATTACAACGTATTTCACAAAAGTTTAATTCTTTGTGTGTGTCATAAGAATCACAAACGTTGTTACTAATTACATGTAATCATCGTTGTTGATGTTGTGGTCTTCGGTCTTAATACAGGCTTGGTGCAGTAGCCCATACCAGTCTATACTGTGCAGACCAGTTCATCTCCGAGTTACTACCGCAACCTACATCAGTTTGAACCTGCTTACTGTGCTCAAACCTTGGCCTCAGTATACAATTTTTACCCGCCATGCTTCCTTCCATTACCAAACTGACGATCCTTGATGACTCAGGACGTGTCCTATCACACAGTTCCCACTTTGTGCCATAAATTTCTTTTTTTCCCAATTCAATTCAGTACCTCCTGTTATTCGATCTATCTAGCTAATCCTCAGCATTTTCCTACAGCACGAAATTTCGAACGCTTCTTTCCTTTTCCTTGTCTGAATACCTCATCTTCCATGTCTTATTTCCATAAAAGGCTTCACTCCAGACTCAGTAACATTTAAATTTATATTGGAGTTAACAAACTCTTTTTTTGCAAAAGTGATTTTCTTGCTTTGCCAGTCTGCATTTTATATCTTCCCTACTTCAGCCATCATCAGTTATTTTGCTGTCCAAGTAGCAAAAACCATCTTCTACTTTTGGTGTCTCATTTCCTTATCTATAAACACTCCGTCTTCAGACCACAAGTGGCCCATCGGAACCATCCGACCGCCTTGTCATTCTCAGCTGAGGATGCGGATAGGAGGGGCCTGTGGTCAGCACACCACTCTCCTGGTTGTTATGATGGTATTCTTTGACCGAAGCCTCCACTATTCTGTCCAGTAGCTCCTCAGTTGGCATCACGAGGCTGAGTGCACCCCGAAAAATAACAACAGGATGGTCACCCATCCAAATGCCGGCCACGCCCGACAACGATTAACTTCGGTGATCTGACGGGAACCGGTGTATCCACTGCGGCAAGGCAGTTAACCCTTATCTATAATGTGCAGTCAAACGAAAACTAACCAGATGGGAAAACAGTAACTTTATTATTTCAAAAATAATAACTATTAATACATTTATCCCAGTGTCAGACAAGACAGTCAGTGCTTCCAAGGAAAAAATGTTTGCGGTTGCCTGTGGAAACATGATTGTACGCAGGTGTGCACGTCTTCCTCCGAAACAAATCGACGGCCACGACTATCTTTCTTCAGGACTTAAAAAATATGGGAATCGCCTGGGAAGAGACCGGCACTGTACGGAGGATGTGTAAGGGCTTCCCAGCGAAACTTCTGCAGCATAGTCGGAACAACATCGGCAATATGTGAATCCACCCAGTCATTCATGCCGTCCATTTACTTTGGAAGAAGAGGTGCACGTCTGAGTACAATCATGGTTCCGTAGCGGACCGGAAACTTCTTTCCATGAAGGCACCGACCGTCTGGTCAAATAGCGGGATAACTGTATTAACAGTTACGGTGATTATTTCTAAAACAATGAACAGTTACTGTTTTGCATTTATCTCGCTTTTATTTGACTGCCTCTTATGGTTCTCTCAACATCGCTTGATTTAATTACATTCCATTACCCATGATTTGATATTCATGTTATAATCTCTTTTCAAGGCGCTACCTATTCATATTCCGTACATCTATTGCTCCAAATCAAACCCCATCGTTGCCACAGTTACAAGGTCATTGGCATACTGTGAATTATTTATTTCTTCTCCGTGAACTTTAATTCCATTTCCAAAATTTTTCGTTGATTTTCTTCCGAGCTTGCTCAGTGTACAGACCGAATAAAATCTGGGATAGATTACAACCCTGTCTACTCCCCTCTCAACCACTACATCCCTTTCACGTTCTTCAACTATTACATCTAATGTCTGATTTCTCTACAGGTTGTTAATAACCTTTTGCTCCCTGAATTTTACCCTTGCTGCCTTTCGAATTTCAAAGAGAGTATTCCAGTCAACGCTGTCAAAAGCTTTCTCTATGTCTACAAATGCTATAAATGTATGTTTGCCTTTCTTCAGCGTATGTTCCAAGAGAAGCCGTGCGGTCAGTATAGCCTCGAGTATTCCTTCAATTCTACGAAACAGAAACTGATCTTCCTCAAGTTCGCCCCTACCTGCTTTTCCATTCTTCTGTAAATAAATCGTGTCAGTATCGACTATAGGTATCTGTAAGGAGCATAGACATTGTGTTGTTAGACACTCTTCCAATACCTAGATTTCTCTAAGAAACGCGTGCCATTGTGTCTGTTAGACATTCTTTCAATATCCACATTTACATCTCACAGCGGAAGACAAGAGGCCATCCTGTTCTGTCACCGGATGACGCGCAAAGGAAGCAACTGTCTGCACACTTCTGTGTCAAGAACGTTTGTTTCAAGACTGATCGAAGACGCGTTTCCTAAACGTGCCGAAAACTTAGAAGTCATATAGATACCTTATCGCGCTATTCTGAGATGGTGCTGAATCTTCCTTGCGATGTCCTCTGACGCTTGCTGTAGATGTTTGTCACTGCTAGAGTGTAATAGTGCCCTCGCCGTGAAATCTTGGTCTTAGTCTGATCTACAGCATAGTTGGAGTTTGGAAGGAGACAATGAGGTCTGAATTGATGAAGCCAACGAATATGAATACGACATCAAGATCGATGTGTAGCGTAGACCGATGTTTCATTTTGACACTTAAAACTGCAGCGTTCGTGTAGAAAAACTGTATTAAGTAACAGACAAACCTTCTCGACTATTTGGGTGTATACTATTTACATTAAAAATATACGTAAAGCTGTCATCAACACAAACGTTGACTTGCTTTACTATACAATCACCGTCCTCGTATACAAACTACGAAAAACGCAATTGGGGTTGCGCGGGGAGATGGAAGTACTACTTATCGTTTATTAGACTCCTTCCGGTCTCAAAAAGGTTCGAATGATACTTCCGTATTAATAACTGTTTTACATCCAGACAACCAATAATTTCACGAATACTCACAACAGTTTCAACAACTCTGTCGACCAGTTGAATGAAGGAAGAAGAAAAAGGAAGGGCAGTTATTTTCTGGCGTTATTATAGACGCTAGTGTCATCTCACCTTGCACACTGGCAGTGACGTGATGCGCTGAGTTAGAACTAGAGGTACATCTACATCTCTACTCTACAAGCTAGTACGAAGCGCATTGCGGCATCCAGAAGGAGGCGGGGAGCAAGAGGGGGCACCTGCCCCTCCTGGAATCTGGGTACAGCCTTTCTGTTCATTACGGAATTCTCTCGAATTTGTAGCAATCATCGTCTGCAATTCCACTAAACCGTAGATTTAACACTGGCGACCGCGACGAGATATCCAGAAGCTTTAGCGCCACTATGCATCTTGGGTTTTGTTAGTTGTCACTGAGTTCACTGGGAGTTATGCGGCTGAGGTTTCGGCGCCGGAAACGAACCTTTACAGAACCGTGCGGTAATAATGTCTTCGATCTTAGCATACTGCAGACACGAGCTGCTCTAGCACGTTGGCGCCAATTGCCAAAAAATTAACATGGTGGCAGTGTGCATGCCAGTAATCCGTCCCCAGCTGCCGTAAGGACGCCCCCTGCGCTTTGTGTACAACTGCACCACGACAGTAGTTCACTATTTATCCGTGGAAAAGAAAAATCCCTTGCTAGTTCGCTGATTTTGCATTCAGTTTTACACGAGAGACCTAAATACTAGGAAGCTATGCTACAATGTGTATACAGGGTGTTACAAAAAGGTACTGCCAAACTTTCAGGAAGCATTACTCATATACAAAGAAAGAAAATATGTTATGTGGACATGTGTCCGGAAACGCTTACTTTCCATGTTAGAGCTCATTTTATTACTTCTCTTCAAATCACATAAATCATGGAATGGAAACACACAGCAACAGAACGTACCAGCGTGACTTCAAACACTTTGTTACAGGAAATGTTCAAAATGTCCTCCGTTAGCGAGGATCCATGCATCCACCCTCCGTCGCATGGAATCCCTGATGCAGCCCTGGAGAATGGCGCATTGTATCACAGCCGTCCACAATACGAGCACGAAGAGTCTCTACAGTTGGTACCGGGGTTGCGTAGACAAGAGCATTCAAATGCCCCCATAAATGAACGTCAAGAGGGTTGAGGTCAGGAGAGCGTGGAGGCCATGGAATTGGTCCGCCTCTACCAATCCATCGGTCACCGAATCTGTTGCTGAGGAGCGTACGAACACTTCGACTGAAATGTGTAGGAGCTCCATCGTGCATGAACCACATGTTGTGTCGTACTTGTAAAGGCACATGTTCTAGCAGCACAGGTAGAGTATCCCGTATGAAATCATAATAACGTGCTCCATTGAGCTTAGGTGGAAGAACTCGGGGCCCAATCAAGACATCACCAACAATGCCTGCCCAAACGTTCACAGAAAATCTGCGTTGGTGACGTGGTTGCACAATTGCGTGCGGATTCTCGTCAGCTCACACATGTTGATTGTGAAAATTTACAGTTTGATCACGTTGGAATGAAGCCTCGTCCGTAAAGAGAACATTTGCACTGAAATGAGAATTGACACATTGTTGGATGAACCAATCGCAGAAGTGTACCCGTGGAGGCCAATCAGCTGCTGATAGTGCCTGCACACACTGTACATGGTACGGAAACAACTGGTTCTCCCGTAGCACTCTCCATACGGTGACGTGCTCAACGTTACCTTGTACAGCAGCAACTTCTCTGACGCTGACATTTGGGTTATCGTTTACTGCACGAAGAATTGCCTCGTCCATTGCAGGTGTCCTCGTCGTTCTAGGTTTTCCCCAGTCGCGAGTCATAGGCTGGAATGTTCCGTGCTCCCTAAGACGCCGATCAATTGCTTCGAACGTCTTCCTGTCGGGGCACCTTCGTTCTGGAAATCTGTCTCGATACAAACGTACCGCGCCACGGCTATTGCCCCGTGCTAATCCATACATCAAATGGACATCTCCCAACTCCGCATTTGTAAACATTGCACTGACTGCAAAACCACTTTCGTGATGAACACTAACCTGTTGATGCTACGTACTGATGTGCTTGATGCTAGTACTGTACAGCAATGAGTCGCATGCCAACACAAGCACCGAAGTCAACATTACCTTCCTTCAATTGGGCCAACTGGCGGTGAATCGAGGAAGTACAGTACATACTGACGAAACTAAAATGAGCTCTAACATGGAAATTAAGCGTTTCCGGACACATGTCCACATACCATCTTTTCTTTATTTGTGTGTGAGGAATGTTTCCTGAAAGTTTGGCCGTACCTTTTTGTAACACCCTGTATATCTGCACTTAATTATACCCACACACGTCATTCGAAAAAGAAAATACAATTTTCTGCGCTAGAAGAGAGGGAAAAAAGTGCGAAATTTCAAGGTCGAAAAAATGTGCCCTCCAGGACTGAGATCTTCCGAAAGTCTGTGGGTGTATCACACCGCCACATGCAGTCACAGAGATACTAATTCTGCACTCCATTTGGAATGCTGCACAGTAATGTGACAAACCAGTGTGACGCATCCTACGCTGCTAAAATTTGGTTCGACCGGGAGATTTTCCATTCATCTAGGTTACATTTTACATAACTTACCCGTAAAAATGTAGCCTTCAACTGATGAAGGTAATGCAATAAATCCATTAACGAGAACAGATGGGGAGTTTTATAACCAAACGAAGTGTTATAGGCCTAGATGACATTAAAGTTGAATTAGCATCTAATAAAGTTGATTCCCTGTTTCTCTACTTGGGAGTGGTATTAATGTGGCATTTTTGTTGGATATGCTAAATCGATCCTTTTTTTCCTATTTCCGATTTTGAACATTCAGTTTCAATTTAAAGTTACTGAAGTGTGTATAAATTATTTTTGTTAATGTTTCTAGCTTTCTTTCAATAATTGATGATTACTGTGGACTTCATCATTTGAGGAGGTAAGTTCACATTGTTGACTCCAGAAGATGGCACCCACATTCGTATTAGCAACAAAAAAAGGATGTATGCTTGCTTTTCAGGTACCAAAGTAATCTACTGAAGTACTAATCTACTAAGTAGACAAGTATCAGTGTTTTGAAATACAATACGTTTTGCGTATTTCTTGTCAAATTTAGTTGTTGGGACACGAAAGTCACCGCTGTTGTTGTTGTGGTCTTCAGTCCTGAGATTGGTTTCATGCAGCTCTCCATGCTACTCTACCCTGTGCAAGCTTCTTCATCTCCCAGTACCTACTGCAACCTACATCCTTCTGAATCTGCTTAGTGTATTCATCTCTTGGTCTCCCTCTACGATTTTTACCCTCCACGCTGCCCTCCAATGCTAAACTGGTGATCCCTTGATGCCTCATAACATGTCCTACCAGCCGATCCCTTCTTCTAATCAAGTTGTGCCACAAGCTCCTCTTCTCCCCAATTCTATTCAATACCTCCTCATTAGTTACGTGATCTACCCATCTAATCTTCATCATTCTTCTGTAGCACCACATTTTCAAAGCTTCTATTCTCTTCTTGTCTAAACTATTTATCGTCCATGTTTCACTTCCATACATGGCTACGCTCCATACAAATACTTTCAGAAATGACTTCCTGACACTTAAATCTACACTCGATGTTAACAAATTTGTCTTTTTCAGAAACGCTTTCCTTGCCATTGCCAGTCTACATTTTATATCCTCTCTACTTCGAACATCATCAGTTATTTTGCTCCCCAAATAGCAGAACTCCTTTACTACTTGAAGTGTCTCATTTCCTAATCTAATACCCTCCGCATCTCCTCCCTTATTCGACTGCATTCCATTATCATCGATTTGCTTTTGTTGATGTTCATCTCATAGCCTCTTTTCAAAACGCTATCCATTCCGTTCAACTGCTCTTCCAAGTCCTTTACTGTCCCTGACAGAATTACAATGTCATTGGCGAACCTCACGGTTTTTATTTCTTCTCCATGGATTTTAATACCTACTCCGAATTTTTCTTTTGTTTCCTTCACTGCTTGCTCAACATACAGATTGAATAACATCGGGGAGAGGCTACAACCCTGTCTCACTCCCTTCCCAACCACTGCTTCCCTTTCATGCCCCTCAACTCTTATAACTGCCATTTGGTTTCTGTACAAATTGTAAATAGCCTTTCTTCCCTGTATTTTACCCCTGCCACCTTCAGAATCTGAAAGAGAGTATTCCAGTCAACATTGTCAAAAGCTTTCTCTAAGTCTACAAATGGTAGAAACGTAGGTTTGCCTTTCGTTAATCTAGCTTCCAAGGTAAGTCGTAGGGTCAGTATTGCCTCACGTGTTCCAGTATTTCTACGGAATCCAAACTGATCTTCCCCGAGGTCGGCTTCTATTAGTTTTTCCATTCGTCTGTAAAGAATGCGCGTTAGTACTTTGCAGCCGTGACTTATTAAACTGATAGTTCGGTAATTTTCACATCTGTCAACACCTGCTTTCTTTGGGATTGGAATTATTTTATTCTTCTTGAAGTCTGAGGGTATTTCGCTTGTCTCATACATCTTGCTCACCAGATGGTAGAGTTTTGTCAGGACTGACTCTCCCAAGGCTGTCAGTAGTTCTAATGGAATGTTATCTACTCCCGGGGCCTTGTTTCGACTCAGGTCTTTCAGTGCTCTGTCTAACTCTTCACGCAGTATCATATCTCCCATTTCATCTTCCTCTACATCCTCTTCCATTTCCATAATATTGTCCTCAAATACATCTCCCTTGTATAGACCCTCTATATACTCCTTCCACCTTTCTGCTTTCCCTTCTTTGCTTAGAACTGGGTTTCCATCAAAGCTCTTGATATTCATGCAAGTGGTTCTCCTCTCTCCAAAGGTCTCTTTAATTTTCCTGTAGGCAGTATCTATCTTACCCCTAGTGAGATAAGCCTCTACATCCTTACATTTGTCCTCTAGCCATCCCTGCTTAGTCACCGTATGAGTTACAATTGGCAAGTTTTGAATTTTGTCCCCTGAGAGTCCCCTGACTGAGTGTATGTGCAGCGTTTTTCAGATAGTATTTAATTATAGAAAATCGCATCACCCGCGAAAAATCTGCCGATGCTATTAATACTGTCTGTTACGTCTCTGATACAGGGAAGGAATAGTCAAAATTCAGGGATGTGGCAAGAACGATTATTCAGAGCAAAAACTTCTATTAAACATGGGATCTAAAACGCATAATACATACCTTAAGAGCTAAGAGCACTTTTTCATTTTCACTATTGTGAAACAAATCTCTTCTACGAGGAGCTCTTTGCTTTCCATGTTTTAAGAGGTGGTAGTATGGACAGTAGGGACCAATACAAGAAAATAATGTCCCGTAAACATGGGCTCTGAAGTGCATACCTTAAGAGCTATGAGCACTTGTTCATCTTTGCAATTGTGAAATATCTCGTCTACTAAACAAGAGTTGATAGCTATTACGAGTGCATTTTAGAGCCATTGTTTACCTGACATTTTTTTCTTGTTTTGGTTTTTACTAGCTCCTATCAAAATATGGGAAGCAAAGAGCTTGTATAGTAGAAGAGATTTATTTCCTGTCATGTCGCTGAATATTGACCGTTTTTCGTGAGACAAACTGTAATCTGTATATAACATGAACAGCAACGGTCCTAACACATTTCTCTGGGGCACGTCTGTGTTACGTAGTTACCTCTATACCGGTCAATAACTTTCCATACGAAATAAAACGCCACTTACTCCATGCCAAGAAATCCTCAGTGTGATCACAAGTTTCGTTTGGTATCCTACATAACCGTACTTTATTTAATTAATTAATAATTGTTTGAGTGGTGCTGAGTCACAGCCCCGGGTCTACAATATTTCGGAATCGGGGCAAAAGCTTGATAGTGGCGTCCCCCTTCGAGCGCTTCAGATAGGACGTCAAAAATTAAAGAAAAGAGGATTTTTCAAAAATATGTTCATTTTATAGAGCTCATCTTTCTGAAGGGTATGATATATATAAAACATGTATGTTCAAGGAAATGTAAGACACGTTGTTATTCGGTCTTAAGTGTGCCAGAGTGCAGTGCCACGCCTCTTCACACAGCATTCGTCTATCGCACTTCACTGTATTTCGTTCTGTGGAATTGAAAGGTGTATGCTTCCATCAAATCTATATTCAAGGACAGTGGAAATTAAAACATCCTGTTGCGCGTCTCCTGTTCCCAGTCGGCCGATTTGACATCGTACCGCCTCAAAAAAAAAAAAGAGTCACAATTAGCACTGGGTGGGATTAGTTGTGACCAGGAAAATAAGACCTCTTCAGAAAATTTGCACCCTTTATTGCCTATTAACTAATAACTTGCTCTTTTGTGTGATGCAAAATTTAACATAGGAAGAACAAAACTAGTAAAGACAAGAGACAAGCAAGATAGTACACATTTATTCTACCTTTAGGTCTTAGCATTTTTTTATCTATACTCTTGCTACAGCTTTACACGGTGTGCTTTTCTTCCTGCGAAAGAATCTATTACGTCATCGAAGTTCGTCAAACGTTTTGCTACATGAAAAATCAAAATGTCGTTGTCTAACACTGAAAAAGCTGCCAATACGGATAGTTACCCAAGAATGGTGTCGTTTGTCGATTTGATTACGTCTATTTTGTCACAGCCTGCTAGATAAAACGGAAGAGGCCTTTCCAATATTGCCAAATAAACGAGACTGTTTTGGACAAATGGTCATTTTATGTACCTCGTTTACATAAATAACGCGACAGAGCGTAATTTCCGAAGTACCAATCAAATGCCTATTACGCCTACTACAAGCAGAAAGTTTTGTATTAGGAAATAGTTTCACATTTCATTCATACGCTCCAGTTTCTCAAGCGTGAGATCGAAATCTAGCAGCACGATATTTTTACATAAATTTGGAATCGTCGTATTCTTCCATATAATTTGTGTGATGTCCCTGGTTCTAATAAATGATCTTGTTATCAGTAATTCTGTGTCCGCAACTCGTGGTCGTGCGGTAGCGTTCTCGCTTCCCGCGCCCGGGTTCGATTCCCGGCGAGGTCAGGGATTTTCTCTGCCTCGTGATGACTGGGTGTTGTGTGATGTGCTTAGGTTAGTTAGGTTTAAGTAGTTCTAAGTTCTAGGGGACTGATGACCATAGATGTTAAGTACCATAGTGCTCAGAGCCATTTGAACCACTAATTCTGTAACTATTCCTGCCATTGTCAAAACTTGGCCTCCCCTTAACTTCACTAACTGCCAAGATCACAGGTGCAGTTATCCCGCGTTTATTATCCGTTAGGTGTTATTACGTTTTCCACGCCATTCCGAGAAAAGAACTTGAAGCGGCTGCTAATCGCGCACTGTGCTACTGCTAGTGCAGCGATCTGGCAAATTTTTTTCTGCCTTCCTAGATACACCGAGAAGACAACATGTAATCTTCCGTATCTGTTATTCCTGTTAGTCGTTTATTTCCATTCCGGTAATTTGAATCTATGGATTTCGCTAATAATTATAACAACGCTGATCATTCGTACACACACTCAACCACATAAACAAACAGCGATTGGTTTTCACCCGTTGAGGTTTATTCGACTCAGCACATACAGCCCCGTCCTGTTTTGTCTGCGGGAAAGTTTTTTTATTTCTAGATACGACGGGGATTCCCGTGGCAGAGACATCACGTACACTATGCACACATTCAAAAATCAACTTATGATTCGTTCAGAAATCAACTTAGAATGCGTTCAAAAACCAACTGGGATGCGTTTCAAAATCATATGAATACTCGATAGACCAACGTGCGCTGAATGCTAGGCGCTTTCTGAAACAAGTTTTTTTTTCTTCAAGAATATGAATTTGGCGAACTCTGAAACTTCCACCCGGGGCAGATACCCTGGTTTGCCCCCCTCCCCCCCCCCCCTCTTAGATCTGGGCCTGCTGAGTCAAAAAATGGTTCAAATGGCTCTGAGCACTATGCGACTTAACTTCTGAGGTCATCAGTCGCCTAGAACTTAGAACTAATTAAACCTAACTAACCTAAGGACATCACACACATCCATGCCCGAGGCAGGATTCGAACCTGCGACCGTAGCGGTCGCTCGGCTCCAGACTGTCGCGGCTAGAACCGCACGGCCACTCTGGCCGGCCCTGCTGAGTCGAAGTCATTAAAGCAAAGACGTTTTTCGTCACGGCGAGATCTATTTACGAAATTTCAGTCACCAACTTTCTCTTTCGAATGCGGAAATATTTTGTTGAGCCCAACCTACATAGGTAGGAATGATCATCAAAATAAAATAAGAGAAATCAGAGCTCGAACAGAAAGGTTTAGGTGTTCGTTTTTCCCGCGCGCTGTTCGGGAGTGGAATGGTAGAGAGATAGTATGATTGTGGTTCGATGAACCCTCTGCCAAGCACTTAAATGTGAATTGCAGAGTAATCATGTAGATGTAGATGTAGAAGATAGGGCAGGGCCTTACGATGAAGGCAATAACCTTGAACGTGGTCTACTCACAGGAATCGAAGAACCACGACACTCCGTCCCACTGGCTGGCAACGCACACGGACGCCGTCTGGAGAACCAACAATAGTGAGAACATCCACGGCGACGCCATTGTCACTCAACACTATATAGTTCAGGTCACCACGTTATCCACACATTGTCGAAGAATGACCGACAACAGCGTTCCTGCGTAAAGAGACAAATCTTCATCCGTTCTTTGGGCAGCGGAAGATATCACACGAGCTCTCGCGATCGCGGCAGCCAGCGGTCGGAAGTCGAGGGAGGTAGGTACGTGATACAGCGATCGAGCGAACGTCCGTCCGCGGCGGAGGCCCGAGCGGCACTGCGGTGGGAGGGCAGAGCCCGAGTCGCGCGCCACTCGCCGCCCGCTGCCCGCTGCTCCGCGGCGGCGATGCGCGGAAACAAAAAACGGGGCACGCGCTGCCTGCTACCTGTGGCTGTGGCTGCCGATGCGGCGCCCGGCGATCGGTAATTTCTGTCAGTGGCTGCCCGCGCGGATCGGGCCCGCGCGACTTTGCGGTAGCGGCCCGTAAGGTTCCACCGCTGAGTGGCCTTCCGCTCGTAATTGTTGTGGTCCGCTGTTGCCCGCTGAAAAAAAAGAATCTGTAGCGGGTTTGTAATGACGACCGTCGTGTACACACTTTGCAGCCGTTCTTCCTGGTTTTTCTGTTCTGATTATGCCCGCAGCTGAATGGCCTGAGTGCCAATCGGAGGGCTATAGCTCCATATCCGGCAACGTCAGGGATTGTTTTTTCCTTGGTGGAAAGACTGGAACGGGTTGCAATCAGTGACGTAAGGCCAGTTGAGGAGCTGCTAGAACAGTGGTTCCCAACCTTAGACCCTTGAGTGCGATTAGACATTAGCTAGTATCCCCACCCTTTCCCACCCCCCCACTCCCTCCCCACAAAGTATTTGCCCCCTCCCCTCCTCATATTATCACCAACTTTAGCAACTAACTAGACTGTACAATGAAAGACTTTTCTTGGAACCCTTTTTTTTAAAATGATGAAAGATGAATGATACATGGTTTCGAGTGTGTGTGTGTGTGTGTGTGTGTGTGTGTGTGTGTGTGTTTTAGAATGAAAGACGAAGAAATTCATGGTGCATCGCAAATCTGTAGCGGGTTTGTAATGACGACCGTCGTGTACACACTTTGTAGCCGTTCTTCCTGGTTTTTCTGTTCTGCTTATGCCCGCAGCTGAATGGCCTGAGTGCCAATCGGAGGGCTGTAGCTCCATATCCGGCAACGTCAGGGATTGTTTTTTCCTTGGTGGAAAGACTGGAACGGGTTGCAATCAGTGGCGTAAGACCAGTTGAGGAGCTCCTAGAACAGTGATGAAAGATGAATGATACATGGTTTCGAGTGTGTGTGTGTGTGTGTGTGTGTGTGTGTTAGAATGAAAGACGAAGAAATTCATGGTGCATCGCAAATGTTACTCACAGCTCCTTTTCAGATAAGAAAGCTAATTATCCACAGTGAGGGTAGACACTTGCTACAAAACATACTTCCCCTACATTATTCCACTGCATTGCTTGACATGCACACTGCAACCCTATTTACGCTGAAGCGCCAAAGAAACTGCGTATTCAAATACAGAGATATGTCAACAGGCAGAATATGGCGCTGCGGTCGGCAACGCCTATACAAGACAACAAGTGTCTGGCGCAGTTATAAAATCGGTTACTTCTGTTACAGTGGCACATTATCAAGAGTTAAGTGCGTTTGAACGCGGTGTTGTAGTCGGCGCACGAGCGATGGAACACAGCATCGCCGGAGTGGCGATGAAGTGGGGATTTTCCCGTACGACAGTTTCACAAGTGGACCGTGAGTATCAGGAATCCGGTAAAACACCAAATCTTCGACATCGCTGCGGCCGGATAAAGATATTGCAAGAACGGGGCCAACGACGACTGAAGGGAATCGTTCAACGTGACAAAAGTGCAACCCTCCCGCAGAATTTTGCAGATTTCAGTGCTGGGCCATCAACCAGTGGCAGCGTGCGAACCATTCAACTACACAACATTGATATGGGCTTTCGGAGCCGAAAGCCCACTCGTGTACCCTTGATCAGTGCACGACACAAAGCGTTACGGCTCGCCTGGGCCCGTCAACGCCGACATTGGATGGTTGATGACTGGGGAACACGTTGCATGGTCGAACGAGTCTCGTTTCAAATTGTATCGAGCGGATGGACGACCACGGGTATGGAGACAATCTCATGAATCCATGGACCCTGCATGTCAGCAGGGGACTCTTCACGATGTTGGAAGTTCTGTAATGGTGTGGGGCGTGTGCAGTTGGAGTGATATGGGACCCCTGATACGTCTAGATACGACTCTGACAGGTGACATGTACGCAAGCATCCTGTCTTATCACCTGCATCCATTCATGCCCATTGTGCATTCCGACAGACTTGGGCAATCCCAGCAGGACAACGCAACACCCCACACTTCCAGAATTACTACAGAGTGCCTCCAGGGACATTCTTCTGAGTTTAAACGTTACCGTTGGCCACCAAACTCCACAGACATGAACATTATTGAGCATATCTGGGATGGCTTGCAACGTGCTGTTCAGAAGAGATTTCCGCCCCCTTGTGGTCTTACCGATTTATGGACAGCCCTGCATCCTGCATGTCATGGTGTCAGTTCACTCCAGCACTACTTCTAATATTAGTCGAGACCATGCCACGTCGTGTTGCGGTATTTCTGTTTGCTCGCGGGATCTCCACACGATATTAGGAAGGTGTTGCATTATCTTTAGCTCTTCAGTGTAAAATCAACCAAGCCAAAATGGGTGCACTGTACTTACCGTTCGTAAATCACTTGAATGCTGCACTCCGTACTTCTGAACTGGCAGAAATTGGAAAACTGCAGGATGTTAATGCTTTGTGTTTGACCACATCCACTAATAATAATAATAATAATAATAATAATAATAATACTGTGTACAGCACTATTGTAGCCCTTATGCAGTTACTTCTGTGTCGTGCCGTCGATTAATTCATTTATCTGTTGCGAAGCGAACCCGCCAGGTTAGCCGAGGGTGCTAACGCGCTGCTTCCTGGACTTGTGTAGGCGCGCCGGCCCCGGATCGAATTCGCCCGGCGGACTAACGACGAGGACCGGTGTGCCGGCCAGCCTGGATGTGGTTTTTAGGCGGTTTTCCAAATCCCCCTAGGTGAATACCTGGCAGCTCCTCAATTCCCGCCTCAGTTACACGACCCGCATACATTTGAAAAACGTTCGCACTATTACATGGCTTACACTAGATGCAGACAGCTGGGGTACACTACTTCCGTCCCGTGAGGGGGGGGGGAGGGGGGGTGGCAACAGGAAGGGCATCTGGCCACCCTCTGACACTAACATTGCCAAATCCACAGTAACAAGGCCGACTCCGCGTTGCAGTGGGATACGGGCTCACGGAAATGATGACTAGTTGCGAAGCAAGTAATGAAGCAATTTCTGGCCTACTGCAAGCACTATCTACAACTTGGAGAAGACATTTTGTTGACATATTTAGCATTTTTATGTATATGTCTTACTTTTATCATCACCGATGTATGAGACAATGTACAACATATGTGTGTAGTGTGTGAACTGTGTGAGGAACCTGTAACCTCCATCGCATTAATGTTACGAATTGAGAAAAAGTAATTATTGATAATTTCTATAGGCCCTAATCAGTATTAGACTCTTACAAAGTTGTGATAATAGTAAAGATCTTTTGAAATAATTTAGTTTCGAGACTGAAACAGAATTGAATCCTTTAGTTTATATCCTTCAGGAACATTCATTTTACCCCTCAGGAAGTAATTACCCCCAGGTTGGGAACCACTGTTCCACAATGTGAAGTAACGTTTCCAAGGGTAAGAGGGCTGGCAACTGCTTGATAGTAGGAGGTGATGGCTGGCATCATACATCTATACTAGCAAGCTATGCTACAGCGAGTCAAAGAAGGTACTTTAGGTACTATTAGCATTATCCCCTTCCCCCTAAACTTTAGTGATGATTGTCGAAACAAAAATATGTGGTTTTTCGGGCCACTCCAATGTGGAGAGGCGAAACATTTATGTGTCTTTACTATCACACACCCGATATTCGATAGCAGAAAATATACTAGGGTTGGAACTTTAATAGTGGCAATTATTTATTTACAGCTCGTACAAAATAGATACGTGGTTCAAAGGTTTTCTGACCCAGAAAGTAGCCACCAGCATTGTGTATAACACGTTGCCAGCGATGTGGAAGTCGTAGGATACTCTTAGCAGCGCCAGTTGTGTTGACAATTCGAGCTGCGCGGTCTCTTGCCCGACGAATTTGTAGCAGTTCTGAAGCGAATGCCGTGAAGTGTTTCCTTCAGTTTAGAAATCGAGTTGGACTCACGAGGGCTTAATTCAGGGGAGTGCAGTAGGTGGTAAAGCACTTGACAGCCCCATCAGTCAAACAAATCAGTAACAGCTTGCACAGTACGTGCTTGAGCATTGTCCTGCAACATGATGGTCTGGTCCTGCAGAAAGTGTCATCACTTCTGTCTCTATGCTGTTCGTTTTTGGAACACAACCTACGACCAGAAAACCAGAAGTAAGGAGGAACCATTAGAGCCATCTGGGGTTTGTACTGAATGTTTCGGGCAGTTCTGATGGCGAAGATGACAATGATTACCATGATAGGTTTGGTGGTTCGTTGAAATCAGTACCTAACCTAATGAGCTGTGCTGCATCTGTAAAGAAGTAGGTAAAGACGAAAAACTGAGGCACAGATGTGTTGGAGGCTCTGCTTGGAATAATGTTGTATATAATGGAAAAGGCACCTCAAGACTATGTTTGTGATGACTGTTCATCCCAGAAACGAGCATTGTACAAATTGTTGCAATATGAAAATGAAAGTGATTACAAGTTGCATGTTACTATTTAAATACACTCCTGGAAATGGAAAAAAGAACACATTGACACCGGTGTGTCAGACCCACCATACTTGCTCCGGACACTGCGAGAGGGCTGTACAAGCAATGATCACACGCACGGCACAGCGGACACACCAGGAACCGCGGTGTTGGCCGTCGAATGGCGCTAGCTGCGCAGCATTTGTGCACCGCCGCCGTCAGTGTCAGCCAGTTTGCCGTGGCATACGGAGCTCCATCGCAGTCTTTAACACTGGTAGCATGCCGCGACAGCGTGGACGTGAACCGTATGTGCAGTTGACGGACTTTGAGCGAGGGCGTATAGTGGGCATGCGGGAGGCCGGGTGGACGTACCGCCGAATTGCTCAACACGTGGGGCGTGAGGTCTTCACAGTACATCGATGTTGTCGCCAGTGGTCGGCGGAAGGTGCACGTGCCCGTCGACCTGGGACCGGACCGCAGCGACGCACGGATGCATGCCAAGACCGTAGGATCCTACGCAGTGCCGTAGGGGACCGCACCGCCACTTCCCAGCAAATTAGGGACACTGTTACTCCTGGGGTATCGGCGAGGACCATTCGCAACCGTCTCCATGAAGCTGGGCTACGGTCCCGCACACCGTTAGGCCGTCTTCCGCTCACGCCCCAACATCGTGCAGCCCGCCTCCAGTGGTGTCGCGACAGGCGTAAATGGAGGGACGAATGGAGACGTGTCGTCTTCAGCGATGAGAGTCGCTTCTGCCTCGGTGCCAATGATGGTCGTATGCGTGTTTGGCGCCGTGCAGGTGAGCGCCACAATCAGGACTGCATACGACCGAGGCACACAGGGCCAACACCCGGCATCATGGTATGGGGAGCGATCTCCTACACTGGCCGTACACCACTGGTGATCGTCGAGGGGACACTGAATAGTGCACGGTACATCCAAACCGTCATCGAACCCATCGTTCTACCATTCCTAGACCGACAAGGGAACTTGCTGTTCCAACAGGACAATGCACGTCCGCATGTATCCCGTGCCACCCAACGTGCTCTAGAAGGTGTAAGTCAACTACCCTGGCCAGCAAGATCTCCGGATCTGTCCCCCATTGAGCATGTTTGGGACAGGATGAAGCGTCGTCTTACGCGGTCTGCACGTCCAGCACGAACGCTGGTCCAACTGAGGCGCCAGGTGGAAATGGCATGGCAAGCCGTTCCACAGGACTACATCCAGCATCTCTACGATCGTCTCCATGGGAGAATAGCAGCCTGCATTGCTGCGAAAGGTGGATATACACTGTACTAGTGCCGACATTGTGCATGCTCTGTTGCCTGTGTCTATGTGCCTGTGGTTCTGTCAGTGTGATCATGTGATGTATCTGACCCCAGGAATGTGTCAATAAAGTTTCCCCTTCCTGGGACAATGAATTCACGGTGTTCTTATTTCAATTTCCAGGAGTGTACATTTCAGTAATATAAGTTCCCTTCTCAAGCTTACAATTTCCCACCTACTGCGGGTGTATTTCCGATGGGTTGGGGAATCGTGAGCAATTGCTTCTGCAAATTTGGAATTAAAAACTTAATAAATTGATTTAATACAGTAAAAGAAGAAAAACTGTGCCAACTTTATATACGTACGATTTTAGTTTACTTAATACGAATTTGTCAAAATAGATTTTGCTTTAAGTGTACACTATTTCACCACCTCCCTTCGAATAGAACCAGCTGTTAAGTGAATTACTTTTGTTTTTAAACAGTTTCGGAATTTCAGATCATCTTACGCTAAAAAAAGCTTTACGGCTGTTACACATGCCTAAATCCTCCTTTCCAAATATATTTATCATATATTGTTGACGTAAAATGACGCGATAAATGTTTTGCAAATCATGACGTGGATCCATCTACACTGTGATGATTCTTTTGTAGCCGAAGATGATCTGGAAGACCGTAAATTGTAAAAGAAAAGCAATTCACCTAGCAGCTGTCGGTGTGTCTATGCAGCGCGACTCTCATCCAGAATTATGGTCTGCTTATGTCTCCTGAGTAAACTTTACAAGCCAATGGCCGAACATAGCGCCTGTTCCTGATTTTCCGGCTGCCGGCTGCGATCTGGGGCGGATGGAACGATTTACGAGGCTCTACTCCCGAACGTTCCTTTACATAGTCGGATACACAGGGTATCGGAATGCGAAGAAGCCCCAGCTTGCTGGAGCACGGGTGGGAGCGAAGGTAACGGGACGGGCAGGCTTTCGGCTCAGCAGGATGACAGGTGAGTTGTAAATCACGCCCCGGCGCGGGGAAACATCTCTTGTTTCCCTCGGGCACCTCCTGGGCACGCCTCGGCTCAGCGAGCAACTCCGCGGCCCTGCCTGCAGCCTCACACGAAAGCGCAGGCAGACTTCCCGGTGCACGAAGTCACCCAAGTGCTAAACTGAACTGACGAAGTCTGGTCGTGCATTTCGCTACATACTTACGGTTATAATCTGACTTGATCCATTATAAATGGTTCTGAAAGCCCGCGACTTTGAAAACAATAGGTTTGTTTATAAATAACTCATCTGCTACGAAGCACGATTTTCTCTATTTTATTTTATTTTATTATTTAACAGTGAAGAACCTTGCCTAAAGAAAATTGAATTTTATGGGAGATATGTAGATGACACACGGGATACCAAAGACAACCCAGACATTCTAAATTGCTTCAATAATCTACACGAGAAAATCAGATTTACAGTGAAATATGAGCAAAATAAAAGTATCAACTTTCTGGATCTAAATATTGCAAGACGCAACAACACATGCACATTCAAAATTCATAGGAAAAACACAATGACTGACACCACAATCCCTGCAACTTTATGTCACCCAAATATCCGTAAACAGGCAGCATACAGATCAGTGCTACATGGGGCAAGTAAAATACCACTGAACCAAGAAAACATGCAACAAGAAATAAACACAGTGAAAAAGATTGTAGTTGCCAATGGGGACAATGCTTCCATGGTTGACACAATCCTAGAAAAAGTGAAGAAAGATCCAGGTACAAACTGCACCACAAAAGAAAAAGACAAAAACAAATGTATATCTAGTATCCCACACATTGGCAATGAATCACAGAAGATTGCAAATATTTTCAAAAATCACAAAGTAAAAATTGTGTTTTCTACATCTAATAAACTACAACAAAATCTAATACATAATATAAAGTGTAAGCATGATCCATACACAGACTCTGGAATATATAAGGTAACATGCCAGGAATGCTCCATGTTTACCTAGGGCAAACAGGCCGAAATTTCAACACCAGGTACACAGAGCAAAGTACTCTACCGACTAAATAAAGGACGTAAAACGGATTTGCTAGAAGAACTGGAGATATATTCACATTACAGAAAGTATGAAGATAAAATATTAAACGAAAAACTTGAAAGTGAATCAGTGAATTTCCTCAGATGTTTCGATAATATACTTATATAAAAATAGTAGCCCATAGAAATAAGCACAATTGTGAAATAGATATAAGTAAATTTGATCCAATTTGTTAAGATAAATAACCTCTGTACAAAAGCATATCATACTCTGTGGAAGACCTATAATGTCATCTGTGTAACTTTCTTGTTTATCTAAAAGTTTTCGATGTTTAAAAGTATACAACAGGTTATGTGTGATGTTTAGTGTGTGTGAGACTCTGCACAAATGGACCATAAGGAAACTGTAAGTACAAATTCTTCTAAATTTCGCCACTGACTTCACAGAAAGATCGACAACCAACTAAAAATTGCGTGTTTTCTTATATATTGCAGTAAAGTCAACGAAATGAAGCAGACTCTCACATATCGACAACCTCACATACAAATGGCACAATAAACACAAAAAACCCACTTGAAAATGGGAATCACTTCCCGAAACGCGTCGTGCGAAAAATAAAATAAAGAAAATCGTGACTGGTAGTAGATGAGTTATTTATAAACACACCTTAATTGTTTTACGTGAGGACGCAGCTAAGGAGATGTATCTTGCAAAATGGCGAAAGATAAGATAAATTTCAGTGTCCCATCGATATGGATACTGAATTCAGCTGGACAAGAATGACGAAATAAATGGGCCATGGTCATTAAGTAACTAGTGTTGTATTATCCGTAAGGAAACCATGGCACACCCAAACGTAGAGGGCAAGATTGAGATTTGAGCCCCGGTACTTTAGAGTTCCTGTAACTACGGCTGCGACATCGTGCTCGTAACGGGATATGTGCAATTATAGTGTGTTATTAGGTCGTTATTGAATGTTGGTGAATGTTGTGTACCAGCATCTCTCTTTGTTTACATAGTTACTCGGATGGGATAAATATGAGAAAGGAAGTGGGCACGTACTTCTCAAGCAGCAGAACTCTCCAGTGACTTACGGAAACCATGGAAAACCTTTCCCAGGTGCTAGTAGGACTTGCGCACTCAGGGTTCCGTACAAACTTAATTATGTATACCGACACTTCATTCATTCCAGGAATCAAAAATTGACCTCAATACTGGCAAAATATCGGACCCAGGGATTCCAAGATTTTCGGGAATGTTTTATTTTCAATGATAATGTGACATAAAGTCATGCAGGCGGCAGACTGACTAGTTCACAATGGTGAAAGACCAACCTGCGAAAGTTTGTTTCACGTGCAACTTAAACGCCATATCTTCGTGCAGCAACCGCTTCTGCATATCTCATGATGGATACATTCCGAAACGCGTCATATGAGCAGTAAACTCATTCCTTGCCTACTGCTTAACTTTTTCCATTGCGACCCAGTCAGCCTGAATGCAGAACGACCGATCGTTTTAATTTCAAGTTTGAAATCGGATGACAAATGTCAAAAGAAAAATTTGTTCGTGTGATATAATTACAAATTAATAATTTTCGGATCTTTTTCCCCTTACGTGTACTGTAAAACCTTACTTCTTGCCAAATTTCAACACTGTAGATCAATGAGATGTACCCTATATGTTCTGATGAGTGTGTTTGCTTGTCTCAAACTATGTGATTTAAATGGCAGTAGCCGGTCGGAGTGGCCGTGCGGCTCTAGGCGCTACAGTCTGGAGCCGAGCGACCGCTACGGTCGCAGGTTCGAATCCTGCCTCGGGCACGGATGCGTGTGATGTCCTTAGGTTATTTAGGTTTAAGTAGTTCTAAGTTCTAGGTGACTGATGACCTCAGAAGTTAAGTGGCATAGTGCTCAGAGCCATTTGAACCAAATAGCAGTAACTTTTTATTGCATTCACCTAGAGGCTTCAGTTACTGTCTACCGCCAAGAGATCATAGACATCAATACGTGACATAAATTTCAGCTTGATACGTCCACCAGTTCCTGAGAGGAAGGGCTTTTAACAGTCAGACAGACAGATAATAGACGGACAACTAAGTGATACTATAATGGTTCCGTTTTTACCGACTGAGACATGGAAGCCTCAAAACTGAATCTGGGATTTCAGATGGGGATTCAAACTCTGTTTCTCATGAATGCAAGACAAGCGTGCCATGACCACTACATCACCAAGTACGTAAGCCTGTAGATATTGCCTTTACCTCTGTCGGAAGCCTACCCAGGGTAATTAACAAATGGTTCAAATAGCTCTGAGCACTATGGGACTTAAATCTAAGGTTATTAGTTCCCTAGAACTTAGAACTACTTAAACCTAACTAACCAGACTGAAGCGTCTAGAACCGCTCGGCCACAACTGCCGGCCCGTAATTAACATTCCAATTGCCTTAATGCTGTCTACAAATATGTATCTGACGATGTGCAAACAAAGTGAAATGCCCAGTAATACTCATACCAGTCATGGCCACCAGAATTCTGTGAGGTACGGTACGGAGAGGAATTTATTTTGACATTTACTGTGTCATTCTGATATATCCGCGTGTCCGAGAAACTTTATTGCTTAGGTCCGCAGAACTTTTAGTGAGATAACTTCAAAAATGGGCAACATTAATTAACACCATCAGCTATCTGTTCAGGCGCTAACAGGCACTGCAGAATAATCACATTCCAGAAGTCATCGTCATCCTCGCGCATGAGTGTTATACGTGATCGGAGCAAAGAGCGATTTATGAATGCACATGGACCATCGCATTCCTACACGCTTCTGGTCAGGGTACTATACACACACACACACACACACACACACACACACACACACACACACACAGAGTAGCAATTACATCTACAAATATACTCCACAAGACACCTTATGGCGGATAGTGGAGGGTACTACGTATTACTGCTAGTCATGTCCATTGCCGTTCCACGCGCAAAAGGAGTGAAAAATGTCTGTCTATATGCTTTCATACAAGCTCTCACTTGTCTTGGCGGTACGTACTTGAGGTGTGCGTTGCTGTCAGTGGGATAGTTCAGCAGTCTCTAGCAAATGTCGGTTCTCTAAACTTTCCCAATAGTGAATTTGTTACCGTGGCCATCCTCCGCAGAAAGCACAGACATATTTGTTTTGTAAATAAAAAACGTCTTCTCTTGTTGCACTGTATTTTATTTTCCTAGGCGCGTTTTCGTGAATAGAGCGGTACTGCGACCTCTATGTGACCAGATGAAAGGAAACACCGATGCCAACTAAAAATAGAAAGAGCCGGAAATGATCAGTTATTTACATAAAAAGCTAGACATGAACCTTTTTATAATCTACGAATAATACACATCAAAACGAAAGCGTACAATAAATGTGTCATTATAGATCCCACTGATGATATCTTAAAATGAAAAAAGGCGAAATGCGTCTGGGAAAATAAAATACAGTGCAGCAGGAACAGCAAGAAAAAGCGTTTTTTTATTTACAAAACAAATATTTCTCGTTAGTGTTTCGCGAAAAGAACGTCTTCTTCTCTCATAAATTCTCTTTAGAGTTCAAGGAGCATTTTCGTAATACACGTATGATGATGCAACCTATCCGTAACACATCTAGCAGCACGCTTCTGAACTGCTTTGAGACTTCCTTTTATCCCGCCTGGTGGGGATCCCAAGTACTCGAACAGTGTTCAATATTTGGTCGCACGTGTGTTCTGCATGCGGTTACCTATAAAGATGAGCACACTTTGCTAGAAGCCACCCAATCCGAAGTTGACCATTCACCTTGCTTACAAATGACCTAGCGTCCATTGTATGTCGCTTTGCAGTTACTAGTATTTAATAGACTAGACTGTTTCAAGGAGCACACAATTAATACTGCATTCTAACATTAAACGATTGTTTTTCTTTCTGACGTTTTCCTTCATTGAGGGAAACTACGATGTGTAGAAGCAAACCACCTGCTGTTGAGGCGACATCCGCTAGAAAGGATTTATGAAGACCGCGTATGTTGCGATCCAAATTAGCGCGGACAGATTTTCACGGACCAAACGTAAGAAACAGTACTGGCGTAGACGTAATGAACCTAATACTCGACAGAGCGACTGCGAAGCACCGCGGTCGCTGCAAGCAAAGTCACAGGTGCGTTCAGGTATGAGTCACGGCAGGCACGTGGCGAAACTCATACCAGCGTGCGGACAGAAAGCCCGCTAGGGAAGAATACATTGGACCGATCAGCTGTTCGTATGGAAGATGTGGTTACGGCAGTAGAGTAAAATGAGGACGTCGCGGTGACATGCAGTGAACATGCTTCGGCAGTTAACAGTATCGGGGAGAGAGAAAACATGAACATGTTCGTCGACGAGAAAAAAAAGCACACAAGGGCTAAAGCAGTGCGAATGGGATGATTTCAAAATGGATTATGCAGCCTGACGGGTTACGTAGTGGTGAAAGGAGAAAAAGGGACGTCGAAAATAGAACGTGGCCCGATTTTTTACAAAATGTATTTTGTTACAGATGTTATAATGTTGTGAAGAAATACTGTTACAGTTTTGCTAATATATGATTTTAAGTTTCAGATTCTTAACAATGTAACTCTATATGAAATGGACATTCCAAAAAGGTAAAATGAAATACCAGAAAACTACAATGCGTAATGAACCATAACTTAATAAAATTGACTGCCAATGTGTGAAATAGGCAGCTTTATTTCTTGATAATTGAAGATAGCAGAAAAATGTGTTTCGAAAGGGCTGGAAAAAATCTCAAGGGGCAGCCAAATGTTCCGTACGTAAACTTTTTGGAAATTTGTGTTAAGTTCCTATGGGACCAAACTGCTGAGGTCATCGGACTCTAGGCTTACACACTACTTAAACTACCTTACGCCAAGAACAAAACACACACACACACACACACACACACACACACACACACACACACACACGCGCGCGCGCGCGCGCGCGCGCCCGAGGGAGGACTCGAACCTCCGACCCTGGGAGCTGCGCGAATCGTTGCAAAGCGCCTAGGCTGCGCGATTACACCGCGCGGTCAAGAGTTATGTTTCTGTTGTTATTGGTTGTGCCAGTGAGGTTAGGTGGCGAAGTTCCGTTACTTATCTCCAGAGACAAAAGTGTATTTTCTCACGAGACAACGAACGAAAATTCGCCGTTTGCCCTCACTGTGTAACTCTCTTATAGGTAACACAAGCTTTATAAATAAAGGTGTTGGACTGGACTGCCTGAAATAATGAATAGACAGTGAGAAAGTTTATGCTTATTGTAGATAGCGTTGTATTATTTTGTTGAACTGCATAAAAATTAATACTTCTTGAAAGTGATAATTTTTCCTAATTGATTTTCATGCAAACAGTCTGAAAGTAAAATCTTAAGTAGTATTTTTGAAAAGGATAAAAATTTGAAAAGCAGCTACCCTTAATTGCCTTCAAAGCAAAATAAGTGTTCTGCTTAAAGTTTATGGTAAACAATTTTAAATACTGAACAAATTTTAAATAATATTTATGTAAAAGCTTGTATAATATTTTCTCCCTTGTCTTTATGTATTATATGCTCCCTTATATATGTGTCATTATCATGTGGTCTCGCGGTAGCGTTCTCGCTTCCCGAACACGGGGTCCCGGGTTCGATTCCCGGCGGGGTCAGGGACTTTTCCTGCCTCGAGATGACTGGGTGTTGTTGTGTCGTCTTCATCATCATTATTCATCCCCATTACGGTCTACGTAACACAGAGTTTCTTTTCCAAGGTGAAATGTTATGTAAATGTAACTAATGTTGTTCTTGTGTGAATGAGGTGATATAATGTTCTTTGTTTTTGTATTATTATTTGCGTAAAGTGAGTGTTGTTGTGATGTGTTTGCAAAAAAAAATTTTTTTCGCCCAACACTGTTTGATTTGGTACGGGTGCTTCACTGATATATCCGTAACCGAAAGCATCGTTAAAACATGGGGCATGTGTAACAATAGTATCGCTATTACCTGTAATATTTTATCTAACTTCTTCGTCTGTTTTTACTTAATGTGACTTTTGTATAGCTATGCTTTTTCACGTAAATGTTTCAATCATTATGTATGATAATTTATGTAACTGTAATTAATCTAGCCGGCAGCGGTGACCGAGCGGTTCTAGGCGCTTCAGTCCGGAACCGCGCGACCGTTATGGTCGCAGGTTCGAATCCTGCCTCGGGTATGGATGTGTGTGATGTCCATAGGTTAGTTAGGTTTCCGTAGTTCTAAGTTCCAGGGGACTGATGACCTTTTTTTTTTCTTTTCTGTTCGATATAGTTCGCTGCGTTTGGTCTGGGCGGACGTCACAAGACATCCGTTCAAGTTGATCGTTGATTCCTTGACTCAGTTTTTTTATTACAGAGAGCACGATGCCCTCTGACCGAACACGCAGAGCTACCGTGCCGGCGTCCATCTGAGTCACCGAGGACACAGAGGATACTGCGACTGCAGAGAGTTATCTCTGGCATGCCTCCCGTGAGACCAACATTCGCAACTTACTGTCCCGCACTATATTCTTAGTGCACCTGCTCATCATACTCATTACTCACGGCTTTACCGCCGATTCCCGTAACAGTTCGAGCGCTGTTTGTGCATCCTTACAGAAGAAGATGGTCAAATGGCCGGAGAGCCTTAAGTATATGATGGTATCTGTTTTTCCGGACATGTCCGAAAGAACAGATACCATGTTCATATATATACAATCAATAACAACAAAAACATGGCTCTTGTGGTTAATGAAATGTCAAAATAATGTACTTGTATAATTTGCAGACGGCTACCTAATGGGAGAAGGATGATGCCAAAACGCGTCTAAATATTGCGACTTAAACGTGGCGTCAGCGAGTAGTGTGTTGTTTATAAAATTCGTAAGACATACCCACAACTCATCCACTTCTATATAACATCGTAAATTTAAGTTAAATTGAATGACTGTTAAATATCGCCGGCCGAGCGGTTCTAGGCGCTACAGTCTGGAACCGCGCGACCGTTACGGTCGCAGGTTCGAATCCTGCCTCGGGTATGGATGTGTGTGATGTCCTTAGGTTAGTTCCAGGGAACTGATGACCTCAGAAGTTAAGTTCCATAGTGCTCAGAGCCATCTGAACCATTTGTTAAATAGCACTGTTAACAGTGTTCCGTCGTGAACAAATCTCAACTATTCAGAATGTTAACCTTTCGTAAGCAAGAGTACTCAGCACGCGTGGTACTTGATGTGACAAAGAGGGTCCGAAGCTGCGCAAAGGATAGGCCATTCTTGTTCCTCTGTCCACGAAGCGGCTTTGATACAGAGCCTAATAAAATTATCACGTCGGCGGTTCTATTCACTGGCGCACGCTCGGCCGAGCGCTGAGCCGCGAAGAAAGGACGACCGCGGCGTACAGGCTGCCTGCTGCCTTCTAAAGACATTTCCCAACAAGAGCCGGCGCGACGCTGTTTGAGGGTGGGCCCAGTAGGGACGCGAAGGGCTGCTCCCTGTTCAAACACGGCCGGGACGTCAGCTTATTCAGGACACGCTCGTCTGCAGTGGCTCATCCTCAACAGGGCCAGGTCGCAGCTGCAATAGCACTGGGTCCGAAGCACTCAGGGCCCACTTGTCCAGAGGGCGCTAATGTGGCTGAGGTAGAGACTCGCGTGTGACGTCAGGGCCGAGCAAAAGAAGCGACTCGCCGGAGCGTTGCGCTAGATTTCTACAGACCATGGCGCAGTTATGGCAAGCAAGGTAATGCAAATCACTCTTGTATCGGCACACAGCGTGTTTGTCAGAGGGAAACACCGATTACTAGGACGCCATGTTATTGTAACAGGAAAGTTATTAAGTAGTAAAAGACGGCGGGCTAAAGTGACCTGGGAGCGAAAAGTGGCCACTGCGCATTTCTTTTTTGCCCTGAACATAGCTGCTGCCTGGCGAGAAGTGGTCAAACTAGTTCTAATATACACCTCCATTGTTGTCAGTGAGCTCCATAGAAGAAGTTTGTTCCGGTTTTTTTTTTTGTAAACACTTTTCTGATTTTCAGTCGTTTGTTTTATTCTTCTTACCTCACTTACCGAGTGACAATTGTTGAACTATATGAAAAAAAACGTAAATTAGTTACAAACTAAGGCGCGCACAAACTTTATTCAACATGTAAACGTCACTACAGGTAGAAATTCTTCCAATCCATATGTGGCATACAGCAAACCAGTGCTTAACAGTAGTGGTTAAAAACAGTCTTGGTTTCAATTTTTTTTTTTTTATTTTTTTTTCAACTACGCGTTTCGCCTTTTTAGGCATCTTCAGGTTGATCTTAATTTGGTATTTCTTAAAACGATCCTTTATACAGTTTAGCCAAAAGACATCGTCGAATACGCCATTGTCTTATTCGCTCCTGTGAACGGGAACGCGTTATGCAGGTCTTGGAGTCACTCGCGTCCATCTAGAAAAGTTTTTACTGAGCTTAACGAATGCGATGTTGGCCTGATGTATTCGACGTTGTCCTTTGGCTGCACTGTCTAAAGGATCGTTTTAAGAAATACCAAATTAAGATCAATCTGAAGATGCCTAAATAAGGCGAAACACATAGTTGAAAAAAAATTAAAAAAGTAAAATTGCAACCAAGACTGTTTTTAACCAATACTGTCACTACAGGCATTCGGATTTAGATTATGGCATGTTTGATATGCCAACCATAATTGGCGATGATGTGGCGCAGACGAATAGCGAAATTCTGCACGACTTGATGAAGTGACGGAACACTGATGTTGTCGATGACCTCCTGAATGGCTGTTTTCAGCTCAGTAGAGGTTTTGAGGTTATTGCTGTACATCTTGTTTTTAATACAGCCCCACAAAAAAGTGTCGCATGTGTCAGATCCGGAGAATAAGGCGGCCAATCGAGGCCCATGCCAGTGGCCTCTGGGTACCCCTGAGCCAGAATGCGATCCCCAAAGTGCTCCTCAGGACGTGAAAAACTCTTCTGCTTCGATAGGGTCGACCTCCGTCTTGCGTGACCACATCTTGTCGAAATCATGGTCACTTTGGATAATGCGGATGAAATCATCTTCTAAAACTTTCACGTACCGTTCGGTAGTCATCAGGGAATATCGCACCGATTATTCCGTGACTTGACATTGCACTCCACACAGTCACCCGTTGAGGGTGAAAAGATTTCTCGATCGCGAAATGCGGATTCTCAGTCCCCCAAATGCCGCAATTTTGGTTATTGACGAACCCATCCAAATGAATGTGGGCTTCGTCGCTAAACCAAACCATGCAAGCGGATACTAGTTCCCACCACTCCCCGCGGTCATCCGTGCAGTCTGAAAGTCATAACACAAACCGTTTAGAAGTTATGACGATTTTATTCCATGTAACTCAGTAATTGTCACGCTGTACATGTAGAATAATACTTTTTTTAATATCAATGTTGAAACAAATGTTTCTTTTGGTTCGATTCTTTCATCTGTGAACGACTAACGCTGACATGACGTTCGATCGGGAAAAGTGTCCACACTACTCGTCGAGAAAACTGGCCAAGGTGTTTACCCCAAGAAGACTTAGTTACTTCCATATATAGGGTGTCCCAGGAGGAATGATCAGCATTGAAGGATATGACAGAAACGATCATTCGAAACAAAAATGTTTAGTGTGCAATGATTCTAAAATACATCCAAGAGAGATCTACTTCATCTTTAATTCTGTAAAATAAATCCATTCTACTTCAAGATCTTTGCTTTCCACTTTAAGAGATGGTAGTATGGACCAAAACAAGAAAAAAATATCGAGTAAAAGTGGGCTCTGGAGTCCATAATTTAAGAGCCATGAGGACTTGTTCATTTCTGCTACTGTGAAACATATCTCTTCTACTGAGAAATGCTCATAGCTCTTAAGGTATGGATTTTAAAGCTGTTTTTCATTTAGCCCATACCATTTTCTCCCAAAATACGGAAAGCCAAGAGCTTGTAGAAGAGGAGATTTGTTCCACAGTACTGACGATGAAGAAGTGCGCGCAGCTCTAACGGTATGCATTTTATGGTCTATGTTTAGTAGACTTTTTCCTTCGAATGATCGTTTCTGTCCTATTCCTGAATATGCACAATTCCTCCTGTAACACGCTTTATCACGCGTAATACTGTAGACCATGTTGGCTTCTAAACCCTCACATATACTAAGGTATCGTCTGTCATTCTATGCCTTTGTAAAGATTTTGAATTAATTTATATCATTTAAAACTGCCTCTGTGCTCTTCTATTTGGACTAACAAAAAATGCGATTGAAAACGGTCTCCTGCAGCCGTTTGGTATTGTTTCAGAACTAGGACACCAAGATGTCTAGAAAATACGAGCTGGTCGCAGGTGTTGCTCCAAAAACGAACAGTAATACTGAGCACTGATGGTCTTTGCGAAAGAAGCGGCGACACTTTCTGCGCAGCCCACCTATCATTTTGCACGACAATGCGCGGGCGTATACAGCGCAAGCTGTGGCTGCTCTGTTCGGTCGATGGGACTGGGAAGTACTGTACAATCCACCATACTCCCTGGACTGAAGTTCTTGTGACTTTGACTTGATTCCGTAGATGAATGAACTACTTCGTGGCATTCGCTTCAGAACTGTTCCAGAGATTCGACAAGCAGTAGACCGCTCCATTCGCACCATCAACAGGACAGGCTCTGCTAACGGTATACTACACCTTCCACATCTCTGGCAACGGGTTCTACACAACGCTGGCGACTACATTGAAGGACAGTAACAGGTGCAAACATGTAAATCTTTTGTATCGGTTCCAGCCTCGTATAAAGGTGTACAGTTGCAAAGCGAGATAGAAAAGAACCAGCAAGTAAGGTTGGTTGTAGGGCAGGCGAATGGTCGTCTTCAGTCTATTGACAGAATTCTGGGAAAGTGTTGCTCATGCTTGAGGTGTGTGAGAAAGGTAATGAGACTGACAACACTGCGAGCGACCTGGCAACACTGTGTTGTTCTTCTGCTGTAGACCAGGTGTTCATCCCTTCCAAGCGCTCAGTTCGAGTTTCAGCTCCGTAGTACAGCCACCACGCGATTTTTGAGAGGCCATCAGTGGAGTTGCACTTCTGTTGTTTGCTGCGAAAATGGAATAGCGGAATTTAGAACAACGTTATGCAATCAAGTTTTGTGTTAATCTTGGGGAATCCATGAGTGTTACTTTTGAAAAGTTGAAACAGGCCTATGGGGCACATTCCTGATCAAGAGCACAAACTTTTCTCTGGCAAAAATCAGTTTTGGAAGGCCGAGAACATGTTGAACAAGAACCTCACTCAGGGAGACCTTCAACTTCAAAAAACGACAAAACGTTGAATGTGTGCATGCTCCTGTGAAATCAGACCGACATTTGACAACCAGGATAAAATGGAAATACTGTGTGGCTAGGGCCTCCTGTCGGGTAGACCGTTCGCCTGGTGCAAGTCTTTCGAGTTGACGCCACTTCGGTGACTTGCGTGTCGATGGGGATGTAATGATGATGATAAGGACAACACAACACCCAGTCCCTGCGTGGAGAAAATCTCCGACCCAGCCGGGAATCAAACCCGGGCTGTTAGGGATGACATTCCGTCGCGTTGACCACTCAGCTACCAGGGGCGGACGACATTCAGGATGATGGGTGACCTATTAAACACTTTCACCGTACATCAAATTTTGACCAGTGATTTGCACATGCAAAATGTTTGTGCCAAAATGGTGCCGAAAAGCAGGAGGAGGAGGAGATTAGTATTTAACGTCCCGTCGACAACGAGGTCATTAGAGACGGAGCGCAAGCTCGGGTGAGGGAAGGATGGGGAAGGAAATCGGCCGTGCCCTTTCAAAGGAACCATCCCGGCATTTGCCTGAAGCGATTTAGGGAAATCACGGAAAACCTAAATCAAAATGGCCGGAGACGGGATTGAACCGTCGTCCTCCCGAATGCGAGTCCAGTGTGCTAACCACTGCGCCACCTCGCTCGGTGGTGCCGAAAAGTCTCCCAACTGAGCAGAAGCGCGATCGAAGAAATGTGTGGTTCGATCTTCTTGAGAGGATTACCAATGACCACGAATGTCACAGTCGTGTGATCGCAAGTGATGAATCCTGGATTCATCACTTGTACGACCCTGAAGTATAGTGGCAAAGTCAGGAGTGGCACACGGACACATCTCGTCGACTGAAAAAACTTCGAATGAGCAAATCAAAGATCAGAACAATGCTGATTTCATTTTTTAATAGTAGGGGTATCGTGCATAAGGAATTCGTTCCTCCTGGGCGAATTATCAGCCAATTGTTTTTCAAAGATGTCCTTGAAAGGCTAAGCAAAAGTTTGATTCGAGTGAGACCGTACTGTGCAAACAAGTAGATGCTGCACCATGACAGCGTCCCATGTCACACGGCCACTTCCATTGCGGAATTTTTTACCTTAGATGGCACTCCTGTTGTCCCACAGGCCCCTATTTACCTGATCTGGGCTCTTGTGACTTTTTCCTTTTCCAGAAATTAGATGTCATTTTGGGAGTCTGGACAACACTGAGAAGAATATGACCAAAATGTTAAAGGCCCTACCAGTTGAAGCCTTTCAACACTGCTACCAGGACTGGGAACGACGACTCTGCCGGTGTATAGCTGCCGAAGGGAGCTACTTTGAATGGACAGTGTTGTCTGAAAAAAATAAAAACTTTGGTAGATAAAAAAAATCAGCCTCATTACTTTTCTCACACATCTCATGTGATAGGAGACCACGTACACAACACTTATGCGACCCATTCTTGAGTTCTGCTCTAATGTTTAAGATCCCTAACACGTCTTATCAAAGGAAGACATCGAAGTAATTCAAAGGCTCTTAACACACTGTTTTTAGCAGTTTCTAGCTAAAACTGTTCGACCAGGTTACTCATAGATTACGAATCTGTTAAGTTCAATGAAATGTTTGATGTGTGTAATTATCTTTTTGGTTTCGTCCACTTTTCTCCAGCATTTCTATGTTAATTGGAGTGCACAATATTAATTGCTTCACTACAGTAATCCTAGGAGTCAATGTGAAAAGCCGATGATATTAAATAATTTACACCGACACATAATTTGCATTTGTATTAAGGTTTATATTGTTCCAGAACATTCGTACAATACACAGCTCAAACAAACTCACTTTACCGACATTTACTCGAACTAACTGGAAACAGCTGCCACTCTACTGCCACTTTCGAGCTCTTAGGCTCACTGCTTAAGTAGTTTCTTAACAATACAAGTAATTTGAAAGTACGGTTCAGCAAAGTCACATTAATTGAGTTACAATTAAAATCGGTTGTTTCATGAGAAATCACATTACAATTTTAAAGATAATAAACGGCTGATTATAACAAATGTGATTTCTAAAATTGCATTTCAAATTTAGCACCGAAATTCTGCTTCAGAAATGTGACTGACAATATTTGATACAAAATTATTCCTATCTCGTTAATTAAAACAGGAATTTGGTGCTAACATATTTTGGAGTACTTTATATAATGCGGAAATAGATTTTGAGGTTCAAATTTTACATAATAATCTCGTTTTGAACATATGATCGAAATAATAATTTGTTTATGACAGAAAGTTTTAAACTCGTAGTTACATAATTAATTACAATGAGTCTGACTTGAGTTTTTATAGAAACATAATCTCTTGAGAGTCAGCCCAACTTTCAATGCATCAGTTAGCCAGAAACTACCCAAAACATTAATTTTCACGTTTTATGAAATAATCGAATTTTGAAAATTTATTTATCATTTAATGACTGAACTGATTTTAACACTAACGTTTCTACGTGATTATTGTCTGATAGTTACACAAATGAAACAATTAGTTTTTCTGTAAATTTCGTAAAATTGATGATTACGATAAGCTACTTTTCCATTAATTAAAAATTCCTGTTAATTGTACTGAAATAAGCAGTAGCTGACTAAATGGGTGTGTTACATTTTATATATCTCGTGTACAATGCTTCCTGATACAATACAGAACAGCAAAATTTGTATTGTAACATTTGCTATACTGTGACATGTGTATCGTATAATACATGAAATCGGTACCGAATACTTCACTTAGGGTCCCCATAGTATGTCGTATCACAAGGCGTGCTGCAATATTTATTAGTAGTAGGTTGGATCAACACGCGAATATTATACGACGTGAATTTTGTTTGTAGACAAATTTCGTTAGGAAGAATGTTAATTCAAATGGTTCAAATGGCTCTGAGCACTATGGGACTTAACTTCTGAGGTCATCAGTCCCCTAGAACTTAGGACTACTTAAACCTAACTAACCTAAGAACATCACACACGTCCATGCCCGAGGCAGGATTCGAACCTGCGACCGTAGCGGTCGCGCGGTTCCAGACCCGCTCGGCTACACCGGCCGGCGAAGAATGTTAATTCTACATTGTTGACGTAGCGGCGACTGGATAGCAATAAACACTGACAATGGCTTAGAAGATCACTGGTTGTGTTTGCGAGTACACCGGACGGGCGCCGTCCTCGGTTCAGCAACGAGTCCTTGCTACGGAGCTGCCCGTCTGTGTTGAGATGCAGACGCTGACGTCATCGCCGGCGGCAGCTTTGGGGTAGCACCCGTTGGCGGAAATAGCCGTGCGGACGAGCGGATAGCCAGCGATGCAGCCAGATATTAATAGCGAGACTGAGGGCTACAGCGACACGAGCTTTGACGTCTAACAATGGTAGAATGCGTCATACTTACTTTCCAAGTACTAGCTTTCGTAGCAAACGCGCTGCCGAACGCTCCTAAGGTAACACACTACCTTCCAGTATCCTGGCGACAGAAATTATCATTTTCTCTGTAAGAGTGGAAGTTTCTGATGACTTAAATTGTACGTCAGCAAAAACCGCACTTCTACACACTAGACTTGCATTCGAGAGGACGACGGTTCAATCCCACGTCTGGCCATCCTGATTTAGGTTTTCCGCGTTTTCCCTAAATCGCTCCAGGCAAATGCCGGGACGATTCCTTTCAAAGGGCACGGTCGACTTCCTTCCCCGTCCTTCCCTAATCCGATGAAACCGATGACCTTTCTGTCTGGTCTCCCCAAACAATCCCAACTCTACACACTTTTTCATGGAGTGCGGCAGACAGAACTCGACACGTCGTTCTTAACGGGACTAAATGGACGTGTAAGACTAACTTCGAGAGTCTCACAAAGGAGTGTTGTACGACCATTACTGTTCACGGTATGTGTGGGTGATCTTCTGAATCACGTCAGAAGCCGCTTGAGGCTGGTCACGGACGATGTAGTTGCGTATAGGAACTTGCAACGTCAGAAGAATGTTGCGAAATGGAGGAAGACTTGGACTGCCAAAAGGCCATCTCGATACAAAATCATCACACGTACTTTTGCTCGTACCTGCCAAGAGGAGGCAAACCCTTTTCATTTTCCCTCCCTCACCCTTTTCTTCCTCTCTTACATTTTTTTGCAGCGTTTTTGCTCATTGAATATAAAGTGTACATAAACATCGAGGAGAAAATTGTAACGTTTGCATTTTAAGAAGAAAAAAGATGAAAGGAGAGATTAGAGAGGAGAGTCCAATCATCGTAGACATCCGGGAGTGAAAGTCTTGGTATATTCATCGAGCCATTAACGCCCGGAGGCCTTTAATATCCTTAATTATTAATATTGTTACGTTAAATATCAGATTACACTTGTTTTGGTTATGTTATGTACCACGTGTGTTAAATATATTTGTCGTTGTATCTATCACAAATCTACACGGACGGGAAAAAGTTGCAACAACAAAAAAATAATTAATTTAGAATAATGAAATTAATTATTAAAATCTGTTAATCAACGTCACAGGTTAATGTAAGAGACAGGTGAGCCATTGCAAAAGTGAAATGCTGGTACGTTAAAACTGGTGTAATAGTCATAATGTATAATGCGTTGTGTTGTGCAGGTGCAGATGCGTGTGGCACCGGATCGTTTAATAGAGGGTCGGTTAATTCTGTTCGTGGATGACGCCGGAGTTGTCGTACTATGCTGTTCCATATCTGAATGGAGATAGATCTGGCGGTCGAGCAGATCAGGGCAACATTGTCGACACTTTGAAGAGCACGTTTGGTCACAACAGCTGTATGTGGGAGAGCTTTATCCTGTTGGAAAACACCCCCTTGAATGTTGTTCATGAATGGCTGCACAACATGTCGAATCGCCAGACGTTCAGTTCCGCGGACAGGGTTCGTGGGATAAACACGAAAGTGATCCCGCTGTCATGCGTAATTGAGCCCCACACCATAGTTCCAAGTTTAGGTCCAGTGTGTGTAGCACACAGACACGTTGGTTGCAGGCCGTCGACTAGCCTACTCCTGACGAAGACACGGCCATCACTGGCACCGAGGAACAACCAGTATTCATCAGAAAACACAACAGATCGCCACAGTGTCCTTAAATATGCTCTCGTTAGACATTACTGAAGTCACAAATGGCGGTGGTACGGGGTCAGTGGAATGTACGCTACAGGGCATGTCTCGGTCCTGTCCTTGAAGTGCGCTACGGTCGCAGGTTCGAATCCTGCCTCGGGCATGGGTATGTGTGATGTCCTTAGGTTTAAGTAGTTCTAAGTTCTAGGGGACTGATGACCTCAGAAGTTAAGTCCCATAGTGCTCAGAGCCATTTGAACCATTTTGTCCTTGAAGTAACCGATTTGTATCAGTTCGTTGTGTTGCTGTGGTGCTAACTGCTGCTCAGATTGCTGCTGCATATGCAATACGACGCGCCAGAGCCATATATCGAACGCGATGGTCCTCCCTCTTGATAGAGCCACGTGGCCGTCTGGTAATTTGTCTTTTTAAGACCGTACATTGTCGTGACTACTGCTGCCAGCAATCCTGTAGAGTGACTACAATTCTGGCTAGCCTTTCTGCAGTGTCGCAGAAGTAGCATACACCTTCTGATAGCCCTATTACTCGACATCGTTCAAACTCAGTGAGGTGTTGATAACGCGCGGGATTAGCCGAGCGATCTCAGGCGCTGCAGTCATGGACTGCGGCTGGTCCCAGCGGAGGTTCGAGTCCTCCCTAGGGCATGGGTGTGTGTTTTTGTCCTTAGGATAATTTAGGTTATGTAGTGTGTAAGCTTAGGGACTGATGACCTTAGCAGTTAAGTCTCATAAGATTTCACACACATTTGAACATTTTGAGGTGTTCATAATGTCGTATTTGTCACCTTAAAGGTATTCTTGACTAACGTCAACTCACAATGTCCAATCTCAAAAGTATCTAACGCTCGCCACCGTTACAGCGTGTATTTAAAGTGAACCAGATTTGCATCCTGATAGTGGCTCCATTCTAGAATTGTCTCCAATCGAACATGTGTGAATTATACTGGGAAGAGAAATAGCTACCACAGCGCCATCAGTGTCTACTGTTTAATAGACTCTCACTGTCAGGAGGCTCGTGTTGTGTACACGTGTGCAGCAAGCAGGCACCATGCCACGGAGATGCACTCATGTTTCCTACAGCCAACTGAGCGAGTCTGAAAGGGGCAAATTGTGCCTTTCCGAGTGGTGGGATGCTCCTTTCGGAGAACTGCAACGATGCTGGTGTCAGTGCTCACGTGGACATCCGCACACCTATAGACAAGGCTCTGGACATCCATACAGCACAGACGCCAGCCAGGTTCGTTGTATTGTAAGGGCAGCAGTAGCAGATTGTGCAGCTATCAAATGGTTCAAATGGCTCTGAGCACTATGGGACTTAACTACTGAGGTCATCAGTCCCCTAGAACTTAGAACTACTTAAACCTAACTAACCTAAGGACGTCACACACATCCATGCCCGAGGCAGGATTCGAACCTGCGACCGTAGCGATCACGCGGTTCCAAACGGAAGCGCTTAGAACCGCACGGCCACACCGGCCGGCGTGCAGTTTTCACAGCACAGATAAGAGGGCTTGTGAGCCCAGACATGTCAACACGAACTGATGCGAACCTGTTATTAACAGTGGGACTACGGGCACGCACGCTCATAGCCCGTCTTCCCTCACTTCACAGCATCGACATGCACGGCTCGGTTGGTGCCATCAGAGGATCACTTACGGCGCGCCGTGTTCTTTAGCGATGAAAGCAAATTCTGCCTACATCCCTACACGCTTCGTTTGCGCGTACGACGTAGCCGTGGCTAGCGCTGATGATGATGATGAGCGTTTGGCGTCATTGGCCGGGAGGCCCCTCGCGGGGCAGGTCCGGCCGCCTTGGCGCAGGTCTTATTACATTCGGCGCCACATTGGGCGACCTGCACGCCGGATGGGGATGAAATGATGATGAACACAACACAACACCCAGTCCCTGAGCGGAGAAAATCTCCGACCCAGCCGGGAATCGAACCCGGGCCCGGAGGACGGCAATCCGTCACGCTGACCACTCAGCTACTGGGGCGGACGTGGCTAGCGCTGTCTCGTGGAGTCCGTTCGTACAAGACACAACTGGCCACACGTCAGGCTTTATGGTCTAGGGTGCGATAAGCTACAGCTCTCGTTCACTTTTGTGTTTCTCACGAGACGCTAACCATTCCTCGGTACGTACTGAATATTATTTGACTCGTTCTTTTGCCGGTCTTGCAACAGGAAGGTGATGTGCTGTTCCAACGATAACGCTCACACATATATGGCCCGTGAAACTCAACGTGATCTGCAAGACGTTGCGGGCTTTCTAATAATATGAATGAAATGATGCGGTGTGATGTGGTGGTCCTCAACTACGTACCCTTCGACTCAACGTTGAAATATTAATGGTTTTGGCTGGTTTCGTTGTCTAGGGGATGGGATACGTAGTTGCCACATTACAGGCCAAATACTGCTGAGTCTACAGTATACGACAAGAATACATGCATGAATCAAATGGTCGAAAGTTTCTATCACTCGGCAATTGCGAATAAAGAAAGTAACACATAAATTGATGAATGAAAGACTGCAATTAAATAAAATCTGCAGGTACTATCATAACGACTTTAAATGGTGAGTACGACAGTAGAGGTACTTTTGATAATGCGGTATATTTGCTGCAGAACACTTATTGGCGTTGATGGTGCAACAATTAAATAAAATATAAGTTGAATAACAGGGAAACAATAGATTCTTACAGCACGTAATTTGTTATGAACAACACGGCTCGCGAGATATTCACTTCTAAACGCACACTACGTCTTCACTGTAGAAGCCACGGAAATCGGAGAAGTGCAGAAGTCGACAGTCCAAAGTATTTCTATCTGCCGCGACCACGCGCAAACCGCTCCACACTCTCCAAGTCTCTCCCGCGTCCGTCGCGCCGTCACGTCCAGCCCTCCCGTGTCCTGTGCCGTACTCTCCCGAACTGCCTCACTTTTCACCCGAACTCGCTTCCATCCAGTCTCCCCATTCACGAGCGCTGTGACTGGCTCGAGCGCTCGCGCCCTGTCTTCATACCAACGCACCAACACAAACATAATAAACACATTCGAAGTACTGAATTTACATTTAAATAACTTGAAATTATGTAAATATTCCTACGGCTCGACCATAAACACGCTCTAACACACATTATTAGATACATAAACAAATTAAATAAACATACATGAAAGGAATAAAACAAAAGGTAGGCCAGTAGCCTAATGTCTCTGTGCTTTCTATAACACAGTAAATATTTAACCAATTTCTTCATGAATAGTATATATCGGATATAAACAAAGACATATATGAATAAATATATTTATAAGCATGCTGCTACCGTTTTTTCGTATAACTGTGGAGTACTTAAGGCCTGACGCCATCGATAGTAATCGGCCACTTTGATCTCCAATAACTCATGTACTATTCAAGTAACATGCCTCTAATTCATACCAATTAAGGTTTACACTAATAACTTTCTAGAGATACGTAGATCGACGAAATCGGATGAATCGTTTAGATTTTGGAAACTTGTTGATGGCTGTTACTTGTATAATTCCCGTCGGATACTAAACTTTAAACTAATAAAGATATTGAAAATCTGATTACACCATCAGAATCGTCGTGCAAATAATAGTAATGTACATGTTTCTGTTTGAGGTATCATGATTCGTCTGGCTACTATTAATTTCTATACGAACAGTGAAATGTCTGCCATTAAGATTTCACAAAGTTCGCCATCTGTGGGACTCCTGACGTGTCTCCTTCATCAACATAGCGTCACCACGGAATTCCCATCCACGCGGCTGGACCCCTCTTGCTTCGGCCAGCGTCTGGCACCACGTGGTCGGCCTGCCGAGCGGCCCGTGCGGCCACTGCTTGCTCTGAACTTAGAATATTTTCAGGGCGCGACGACTCGCCCGTTACCTCAAAACGTGCACAAACTTCCGTGACCAGCACGATCTCCAGGCCTGTCTCCAGTGGAGCACGTGTGGGATATGATGGTAAGAGAAGTGCCTCGTGCGACTCATCAACCAAGAACTCTTTCAAAACTTCATGAAGGGATCGACCAGGCGTAGAAAACGTATCCGAGGACAGTATTCGCCATCTGTACGATCGACTGGGTGCCAGAGTCAGCGTCTGCACTGCCGCCCGCAGAGGCTACACAACATACTACTATGGGTGTTTCAGCACAGGTCGATACCCAGTATCTCGGAAACGCTTGTGCTATTGATCTGTAAATGTAATCATTTCATGTGCTTTGTATGTACTGTTGCAACAACAAATCTTGACTGAATTGGAAACCTTTAAAAGGTTGTACTATTTTCTTTTTCGAGCAGTGTAGAAGCAGATGTAGATGTACTTGGTACACAGTCTCAACAAGACTAATAAACTGAGTTCCAATATTCTCTGGTGAAAATTTCAGCTTTGACTCTCGTATACATAACAAACTGCTATTCCCTAGCTAGAAGAAGAAACGAAGAGGTTCCCAGTATTAGGTTGTCGAATGGGTGTCATCGACTTGCCCGTCCTTGGCAGGAAGGTTGTGAAACCAGCTGATAGTGGCACCACCTTCGCCAAGTATGTGGTGACTCAAACGCCGTACTCTTTGGAGTAAAACGAAGGCCATCTGAGATGTGATACTGTATCACGTAGCTATGTGAATTCTTGTTATTATCGCTTGAGTACGCTTTACGTTTCGACATTAGTGGAAACTAAACGTACCGATACCACCGATACCAGATGTCGGCTTCGTGCGGTGATGTAATCATGTGTTGTGTGACGGCATATGTGCTCAGCCAGGAAAACAATAGAACACTGAAGATATTCTTTTACGCTTATGTACACTGGGGAAGAGAATCGCAACACCAAGATAGAGTTGTGCGACATAAACGAAAGTTGGTAGACGTGTTTCTACGTATATCTGAAAGATGATGTCTGCTCAAATTTCGCGCCATTCGCATAAGAGTGGCGCTAATGGAGTCACTGAGAGGTTGCAAATCAAGTTTACTTTAAATAAACGCTCTTGCGGTCGTGAGCGTTAGCTACCTTCGAGACTGGACATGATGAGTTGATACTAATCAAGAATGTTTTTAAACCGACATGACACCATTGTCATCACCTCATTGAGTTTGAACGATGTCGTGTGAAATGCAAAGAGAAGTTGGATTTTCATCTGCAGCACTGCTGAAAGATTTTACAGGAATGTAGCCACTGTTCGTGATTGTTGGCAGCGGTGGTCACGGAAATATACAGTCGCAAGAAGACCGGGCTCCGGACAAACACGTGTCACTACCGAGAGGTAGGACCGCCGTGTTCGGCGTACGGTTATGGCGCACAGTATTGCATCTGCAGCAGCAAATTGAGCAGCAGTTGACACCACAGTAAAACAACGAATTATTCCAAATAGGTTACTTCAAGGACATCTCCTAGCCAGATGCCCTGTAGCGTGCATTCTACTGACCCCGTACAATCGCCATTTGCGACTTCAGTGGCGTCAAACGCGAGCTGATTGGACGGCAGTGTGGAGGTCTGTTGTGTTTTCTGATGAATACTGGTTGTCCGTCGGTGCCAGTGATGGCCGCGTGTTCGTCAGGAGTAGGCTAGTTGAGGGTCTGCAACCAACGTGTCTGCGTGCTACACGCACGGGACATACAACAGGAATTACGGTGACGGGTACGATTTCGTATGAGGACAGAAGCATTCTCGTGGTTATTCCGGGCACCCTGACAGTAAATTTCTACGTCTCTCTGGTGATTCGACCTGTTGTTCAAATGGCTCTGAGCACTATGGGACTTAACTTCTGAGGTCATCAGTCCCCTAAAACTTAGAACTACATAAACCTAACTAACCTAAGGACATCACACACATCCATGCCCGAGGCAGGATTCGAACCTGCGACCGTAGCAGTCCTGCGGTTCCGGACTGTAGCGCCTAGAACCGCACGGCCACCGCGGCCGGCTCGACCTGTTGTGCTGCCATACATGGATAGCATGGCAGGGGGGAGTTTTCCAACGATGTAACGCTCGCCCACAGCCGCTGTTGTAACCCAACAAGCTCTACGGAGTGTTGACGTGTTGCTTTGACCTGTTCGATCACCAGAGTTGTCTCCAATCGACCAGATATGAGACATCATAGCACGACAATTCCGGCGTCGTCCACGAACAGCGTTAATCGTTGGTGTATTGACTGACCAAGTGGAACAGGCATGGAACTCTATTCCACAAACTAACATCCCTCACCTGTACAACACAACCCACGTTTGCATTCATTATTCGAATGGTTATTAATGGACCAGCTTTCCACCTTGCAATGACTTATCTCGCGCGTACATTAACCTGTGATCTTCCGATTTTAATTACTTTAATATGTTAGGCAGACGAATGTATTCTCGGAATTTCATTACTTTAGTGTTCCAGTTTCTTCCATCAGTCTAATGTTTTGGGTTGGGTTGTTTGGGGGAAGGGACCAAACAGAGAGGTCATCGGTCTCATCGGATGAGGGAAGGACGGGGAAGGAATTCGGCTGTGCCTTTTCAAAGGAAACATCCTGGTATTTGCCTGGAGCGATTTAGGGAAATCACGAAAACCTAAATCAGGATGGCCGGACGCGGGATTTAACCGTCGTCCTCCCGAATGCCAGCCCAGGAATTTTTTGGCAATATACACTCCTGGAAATTGAAATAAGAACACCGTGAATTCATTGTCCCAGGAAGGGGAAACTTTATTGACACATTCCTGGGGTCAGATACATCACATGATCACATTGACAGAACCACAGGCACATAGACACTGGCAACAGAGCATGCACAATGTCGGCACTAGTACAGTGTATATCCACCTTTCGCAGCAATGCAGGCTGCTATTCTCCCATGGAGACGATCGTAGAGATGCTGGATGTAGTCCTGTGGAACGGCTTGCCATGCCATTTCCACCTGGCGCCTCAGTTGGACCAGCGTTCGTGCTGGACGTGCAGACCGCGTGAGACGACGCTTCATCCAGTCCCAAACATGCTCAATGGGGGACAGATCCAGAGATCTTGCTGGCCAGGGTAGTTGACTTACACCTTCTAGAGCACGTTGGGTGGCACGGGATACATGCGGACGTGCATTGTCCTGTTGGAACAGCAAGTTCCCTTGCCGGTCTAGGAATGGTAGAACGATGGGTTCGATGACGGTTTGGATGTACCGTGCACTATTCAGTGTCCCCTCAACGATCACCAGTGGTTTACGGCCAGTGTAGGAAATCGCTCCCCACACCATGATGCCGGGTGTTGGCCCTGTGTGCCTCGGTCGTATGCAGTCCTGATTGTGGCGCTCACCTGCACGGCGCCAAACACGCATACGACCATCATTGGGACCAAGGCAGAAGCGACTCTCATCGCTGAAGACGACACGTCTCCATTCGTCCCTCCATTCACGCCTGTCGCGACACCACTGGAGGCGGGCTGCACGATGTTGGGGCGTGAGCGGAAGACGGCCTAACGGTGTGCGGGACCGTAGCCCAGCTTCATGGAGACGGTTGCGAATGGTCCTCGCCGATAGCCCAGGAGCAACAGTGTCCCTAATTTGCTGGGAAGTGGCGGTGCGGTCCCCTACGGCACTGCGTAGGATCCTACGGTCTTGGCGTGCATCCGTGCGTCGCTGCGGTCCGGTCCCAGGTCGACGGGCACGAGCACCTTCCGCCGACCACTGGCGACAACATCGATGTACTGTGGAGACCTCACGCCCCACGTGTTGAGCAATTCGGCGGTACGTCCACCCGTCCTCCCACATGCCCACTATACGCCCTCGCTCAAAGTCCGTCAACTGCACATACGGTTCACGTCCACGCTGTCGCGGCATGCTACCAGTGTTAAAGACTGCGATGGAGCTCCGTATGCCACGGCAAACTGGCTGACACTGACGGCGGCGGTGCACAAATGCTGCGCAGCTAGCGCCATTCGACGGCCAACACCGCGGTTCCTGGTGTGTCCGCTGTGCCGTGCGTGTGATCATTGCTTGTACAGCCCTCTCGCAGTGTCCGGAGCAAGTATGGTGGGTCTGACACACCGGTGTCAATGTGTTCTTTTTTCCATTTCCAGGAATGTAGGTTGTGGTGACAGACTTATCTATAGCGTGGCTCGAGGTGTAAGTTAGGTTAAAAGATCACAGTACGATTATGAGTTCGAGAAACAGTATCGAACGCTTCGGTTAATCCGACTGTCCTAGTCAGAGTTTTCTGAAATTCCGAAAATACTTGCAAATGTTTTTTACTAGAGGAGGAGTGTAGCTGGGCACAAAGCATACCCTATACATGGTAGCATCAGCTGTTCTCTAACCACAGAAGGCAAGCGCGTGCTGAGTACGAGGCGGAAGAACCGCTTCCTGAAGTGTGTCAGGTTTTTGCGCCGCCAGAGGCGGACGGCTGCGGCGCTGTCCCCCCTCCTGCAGTATTAATTACAACCTGCTGGTTGCCGTGTACCTGCTCGGGCCGGATCGCATCTGATCCGGTCGTTTACACGCAAATTATGCTGACCGCTGCATCTTAAATTCCGGCACTGGAAAACTCTCTGCGTAGTTTCCAAAGAATTCTTTTCTTTCGCAAAACTACTGCACTGCAACTAGCAAAACTGTTGTCAGAGCAGATTTCAAATGAGCTTACCGGACACTGAATCAACCACGTGTTTCCTAAGATCGTGTATTAGCTCGGTGAGCATCGAAGTTCAATGTTCTGCATACAGCAGACACTTATTGCTCCTCCCTTGTGTCTGAGTTGATTATGTATGATGAAACGTTCTAGCTTGTAGGTACTGTTCAAGAAAAACAGTCGCGTATTAATACGCAACGACAAATAGGCCATTAGTAATGTTAGCTGTATCTTATCCAAAGAGGGCTTACAGATTACTACAATGCTTGTTGTTAATATTCTGTTAGGATCAAATGGTTCAAATGGCTCTAAGCACTATGGGACTTAACATCTGAGGTCATCAGGCCCCTAGACTTAAAACTACTTAAACCTCACTAACCTGACACCACACACAAGCATGCTCGAGGCAGGATTCGAACCTGCGACCATAGCAGCAGCGCGGTTCCGGACTGAAGCGCCTAGAACCGCTCTGCCACAGCGGCTGGCTTCTGTTAGGCACTGTTTTTAATAATCTCCCAGTCAGTGAAGTGCTTACATATCATACATACGCAAAAATGCTGTGGATCAGTAGAGAGATGTGGGTGTTCAATAACAAAGTGTCATCAAATCACTGGTAAAAGTAAATAAACTTGTTTCAGAAAATAATTTATTCAGAATGGTTCTAAGGGATTTAATCCTTAATGTTCAGTCACAGAAGAAGATAATTTGTATGGCATCATGTATCGATACCACCCTATGGCGTATCAAGGTTCGTAACAGAATGGCGTTTCCGTTTGATGCCTACAGCAGTCGCGGGGGATATGGCGGAACCAGCGGTGCGTGTCTGCTGAGCCACACGTCTAGTGGCTCTGTACTACGAGCACGCTGTGCCGCCGCGATATAGGATGCCTGGCAACAGCCAATCAGCCGACTTGCACTCAGAGCTACTCCGCCACGTTATGTTATGCGGATGCACTCTAGTCACGGCTCCAACATCGTAGTTTGTGCTTAGTATAGCGAGACTCTTCCTTCTGACGTTGACGGCTGTACTCCGTATCTTGTTGCGTTATTACTAATGAACCATGGTACGCTTGGAGAAATACGAGTTAAGTAAATCTTCTGTTTGTTGTTTCAACTTGTTCGGTAATCATTTTTGCTCCTGTTCAGTTTTCCTATGACGACGGTTGCTGCACCACTCTATAGCTCAACTCTCCTTACCATTGTGTACAAACTCATACACAACAACTTGTGCACTAAATTAACTGGCTATGGCGGATGTGAAGAGGATATAAAATGCAGATTGACAACAGAAGAGCATTTCTGAAAAAGAAGAATTTATTAACATCTAGGGTCATTCTTTAAGTGTTAGCAACTCTTTTCTGAAGGTACTCGTCTCGGGTGCAGGCTTGCATGGCAGTGAAACACGGACGATAAGCATTTCGGGGAAGAAGAGAATTGAATCTTTTGAAATGTGGCGCTTCAGAAAATTTTGAAGGTTAGATAAGTAGATCGAATAACAAATAAGAAGGCAGTGAACTGCACTGAAAAAAAAAAGGATATTTTTGGCACAACATGACCAAAAGAAGGGATGGGTTGTCAGAACGCATCCGCGCCATCAAGGAATTGTCAATTTGGTAACGGAAGGAAAAGTGAAGGGTAAAACTTGTACAGTAAGTCCGAGGCTTGAATATAGTAAGTAGGTTCAAAAGCATGTAGGTTGTGGTAATTATGTACAGCACGGACTAGCATGGAAAGCTGCATCACACCAGTCTTTAGACTGAAGACCACAACAACGGACAACAAGAGGCAGGCTTACCTTGTGTACACGTACTTGTGTAGCATAATATTCTCTCTTTTCCAATTACCACCTACTCCTTATGTTTCTGTCCTCCCGCATGGTCAGCTAGATCACAATGGGAAGCGAGGGGAACTGACACAACGTCCGATGGACAGTCAGAGACATTGCCAGTTTGCTGAATACACCCAGAAGGACGGGTGGAGGTAGTATACGATGATCAGAACAGGAGGATCACGTACTATCTGTTTCCCAAAAGAGCAGCAAGGAAGCTATATGGAACGGCAATGAATCTTAAGAAAAAAGTAAGAGTCGTACTTCATTAACATCATCTAAAAACTGCAATCCTGAGGCGCCTTGCCACTGTTCGCGCGGCTCCTCTCTTCGGATGTTCAAGTCCTCCCTTGGGCATGGGTGAGTGTGTTGTCGTTAGCGTAAGTTAGTTTCAGTTAGATTAAGTAGTGTGTAAGCCTACGGACCGATGACCTCAGCAGTTTGGTCCCATAGGAACTTGCCAAAAATTTCAAATTTCAAATAAAACTCCAATCCAGTTGCTGAGGAATGTGGTAAACACATAAGCTAGCCTGTGTATACAAGTTATCAGAGAAGAATTGTACAACGGAAGAATTGAAAGGAAAAACTCATACTTGAACAAGTGAACTGACGCTAAAAGGACGCAAGCTATCGCGTTAAAAAAAGTGGAAATGTAATATTACATCCAACAGACGGAAGAACACTAGTGTGGCGAAAGCCACGTGGCGAACTGCAAGTTAAATGTTTGTAACTTACTGGAAAAAAAAGATTGCTGTCAAATATAGAAAAGTTGGGAATTAGTTGTTCATTCAGATTTTTCCAACAGAATGAACCGAAGCACACATCATATCTTGCAAAAGACTGTCTGTCGCCAAGTTATCTGGAAATCATCTCTATCGCTAGAGCTTAATCCTACAGAGAAAGGATGAGACAAACAAAATGAACGGTCCAGAAGAAGTATAAATTACTCGAACTACCATCAACTCACTACATCCATTCTCAAACGTAACTAAAGTTCACGACCGTTACAGCGTGTATTTAAAGCGAACCTGATTTGCATCCATTTAGTGGCACTAATGGAACACATTTTTTTCTGAAAGTACGTCGGTTTTATTCAGGGTTCCAATACACCATACTATTCCCCAGTCTTTTGGCTACAAAACCTGTTTCTCAACGTAATCTACGTTCAATGAACGGCCTTACACCGCCTTACTCGGTGGGCCTGTACGCCCGAATGGTACCACTATACTGGTCGACGTCGGAGCCAGCGTCTTGCTACATCAATAACCTCCCCAACATCCACATAGTTATTCCTGTAGAGTGCATCCTTCATTGGACCAAGCAGATGGAAGTTGACAGGTGCGAGATCCGGGTTGTTGGGTGGATGAGGAAAAAGAGTCGAATGAATTTTTGTGAGCTCCTCTTGGATGCTCAAACTTGTGTGAGGCCTTGAGTTCTTATGGAGAAGGAGAAGTTCGTTTTCATTGTTGTGACGAACTGGCTGAAATCTTCTCTGTAATTTCCTTAGGACAGCACAATAAAAGTCGGAGTTGTTCGTTGCAGGATAAGGGAAGACATAAAAAAGAATAGCCCCTTCAGACTTCCAACAGATCTCCGCCATGACTTTACCGATTGCGGGGGTGGTTTTGAATTTTTTCTTCGGAGGAGGGGTGGCTTGGCGCCTCTCCATTGATATCCGTTTTGTTTCCGGTTCGAAGTGATGTTTCATCGCCGGCCGGATTTTCGACAGAAAAATCGCCACAGTCAGCCTCGTAAAGCGCAAGAATTCCGCACAGATGGTCCTTCGTATCTCGTTATGATCTCTTAGGCTGCGAGGAACCAAGTGCGCACGCACCTTGCAGTATCCCAAATGGTGGACGAGTGTGCCAGCACTATCAACAGAGGCATCTAGGTAAGCAGCGAGGTGTTCGTGTTCCGCCGATCACCTCGAATGAGAGTGTTGGCACGTTCCAGCATTGCAGGAGTCATGGCTGTGTGCGGCTGGCCGGCACGAGGGAGATCGGGTAGATATAGGTGACCTTGCTGCGATGATGACAGACTTCTCGCCCAACGATTCTCCACACATTCGTTCACTGCCAGGTATCCGTAGACATTCTGTAAGCGCCTATGAATATCTGTGATGAAACTTCCTGGCAGATTAAAACTATGTGCCGGACCGAGACTCGAATTCGAGACCTTTGCCTTTCGCGGGCAAGTGCTCTACCAACTGAGCTACCCAAGCACGACTCACGCCCCGTCCTCACAACTGGCAGAAGTAAAGTTGTGAGGACGGGGCGTGAGTCGTGCTTGGGTAGCTCAGTTGGTAGAGCAGTTGCCCGCGAAAGGCAAAGGTCCCGAGTTCGAGTCTCGGTCCGGTACACAGTTTTAATCTGCCAGGAAGTTTCATATCAGCGCACACTCCGCTGTAGAGTGAAAATTTCATTCTAGAAACATTCCCCAGGCTGTGGCTAAGCCATGTCTCCGCAATATCCTTTCTTTCAGGAGTGCTAGTTCTGCAAGGTTCGCAGGAGAGCTTCTGTAAAGTTTGGAAGGTAGGAGACGAGGTACTGGTAGAAGTAAAGCTGTGAGGACGGGGCGTGAGTCGTGCTTGGGTAGCTCAGTTGGTAGAGTACTTGCCCGCGAAAGGCAATGGTCCCGAGTTCGAGTCTCGGTCCGGCACACAGTTTTAATCTGCCAGGAAGTTTCATATCAGCGCACACTCCACTGCAGAGTGAAAATCTCATTCTGGAAATATCTGTGATGCTCTGATTTTCTGCCAAGAGAAACTCAATGACAGCTGTGTGCTTGGAACGCACCCCCGTTAGTCATTTTGAAGGCTATGTATTGCGCCACAATCTATCGACACTTCATGGAACTATGGTGCTGAAGCAGCAATATTCCCCGATATCCCACAGCAAATTCCAAGCTTTTTCAACCGAAAATTGGCCGAGAAAAAGAAATGTTGCATTATTTATTGAACACCCCTCGTACATGGGCCTGACTGCACCGCAAAAGTCGTTGTTGAGATGGAAGAGCGTGGGAAAGCGGTGATAAAGCAGCAGTGATATTTCATGAACAACTGAGTTCTAGTATTATTCCAGGATTCAGACAGAATACCGTTATTATCGAAGATTAAATACACTATAGCGTTAAACTGCGAAATATTACTTAAGAAAATATTGCCTTATTATGTTACTTAAAAACTGTGTGACACAGTCTGCAATTGCTAAGGAAATTCATTTTTCATTTATGCATATTTATATGTGTATGTGACCTAAAAGAGGAAATCATTAATACTCAGCGAGGCCTACGTGTATAGAAATGTAACGCCTCTATAAGTGTCTGATTCTCACAGGTGAATTCACAACTCTTTCCAACTTATTAAATTCATCAAGGTCGTGTGCTATTTGAAATGTAACATGATGTTTACTTTCTATATGCATGCGCACTTAAATACGCAGTAGCTGGTTTGATTTAGTGCTGTATTACTAATGTCGTGTGGTGACATCTGATAGTAGATAGCGATTAAATGCCGCGTCCTCGCTGACCGCGATGGTCTAGCGGTTCTAGGCGTGCAGTCCGGAACCGCGCGACTCCTACGGTCGCAGGTTCGAATCCTGCCTCGGGCATGGATGTGTGTGATGTTCTTAGGTTAGTTAGGTTTAAGTAGTACTAAGTTCTAGGGGACTGATGACCTCAGAAGTTAAGTCCCATAGTGGTTGGTTGGTTGGTTCGGGGAAGGAGACCAGACAGCGTGGTCATCAGTCTCATCGGATTAGGGAAGGATGGGGAAGGAAGACGGCCGTGCCTTTTCAGAGGAACCATCCCGGCATTTGCCTGGAGCGATTTAGGGAAATCACGGAAAACCTAAATCAGGATGGCCGGACGCGGGATTGAACCGTCGTCCTCCCGAATGCGAGTCCAGTGTCTAACCACTGCGCCACCCCGCTCGGTCTAGTCCCATAGTGCTCAGAGCCATTTGAACCATTTTGTCGCGCCCTCTTAAATACACGCTGTAACGGTCGGGATCATTGGTTACTTTTGATGTTGGACATGGTGGGTTGATGTTAGTCAAGATTGCTGTAAGGGCGACAAAGACACCGTACAAAGACTCCGTAATCAGCACTTGATTGAGTTAAAATGGAGTTGTGTAGTAGGGTTACGAGAAGCTAAATGTTCCTCCTGCGATAATGCAGAATGATTTGGTAGGAATGTAGCCACTGTACGTAATTGCTGGTAGCGGTGGTCACGAGAATGTACGTACGCAAGAACACCGGGTTCTGGACGGTCACGTTGCACTACCGAGAAGCAATACCATCGTCTTCGGCTTAAGGCTCTGTCGCATCGTACTGCATCCACAGCAACAATTTGAGCAGCAGTTAGCACCACAGTGACAGAACGAACTGTTACAAATAGGTTACTTCAAGGACAGTCCCCAGACAGGCCCTGTAGCGTGCATTCCATTGATCTCAAACCACAGCGATTTGCGACTTCAATGGCGCCAAGCGGGAGCTCATTAGAGGGCTGGGTGGACATATGTTGTGTTTTTTGACGAATGCTGGTTGTTCCGCGGTGCCAGCGATTGCCGTGTGTTTGTTAGAAGCAGGCTAGTTGAGGGCCTCCAACCAACCTGTCTGCGTGCTACACACGCTGGACCTACACCTGTAGCTATAGTCTGGGGAGCGATTTCGTGTGACAGCACATTCGTGTTTATCCCACGAACCTTGACTGCAAAACTATAGGTCAGTCTGGTGATTCGATCTTTTGTGCCTCCAGTCGCGAACAGCATTCCAGGGGGTGTTTTTCAACAGGAAAAGCTCGTCCACATAACGCATTTGTGACCAAACGTGTTCTACAGAGTGTCGACATGTTGCCTTGGCCTGGTCAATCATCAGATCTTATGAAACGTCCCCTTAGAACAATTTATACACGACTGTGCTTAACCTGACACACAATATTATTTAGCGCAACGCAATCTGACTTTCAAAAATCCCTACAAAAGAATGGCCCTGACTAACATTAAACTATACCTTTCACAAATAACTTACCTCACAAAAATCTTCATTACTCGAACTACTGCAATACAGCGAGCGCCACTATTGCCAGCTAAATAAAAAGATTCAAACTACAGAAGGCACTAACTACTGATAGGGATAGTTAGCAAATGAAAGATATTAATAGAGAACAAACAATGTATTTACCTTAATAGTGTTGAAAAAGCATAATATACGTAGCAGTTCATAATATCCATTCTGTACTCAAAAATCTGCCATCTCATTTCCCACATCCACCACTGCTGGCGGCTCACCTCCAACTGCGCAACGCTACGCGCTGTTCACATCCAGCTGCCCAACGCTACAATGGCAGACAACAAACCAGTGATTTTCATACAGAGAGCGCTACGTGGCGGCGGCGTTACCAATATAAGAACCTAAACAGCCTACTGAGAACCTAAACAGCCTACTTGCAATCTATGTCCAATCGAGTAGATATGGGACGTCATCGTACAACTCTGGCGTCATCTACAAACAGCATTAACCGTCCCTGTATCGACCGACCAAATGCAACATTTTGCACGCTTGCATTAAACATTCTGGCGGCTTAACCTGTTTTAATGTACCAGCATTTCGTATTTTCAATGGCTTACTTCACGCTTTTATGAACCTGTGATGCTAATCACTTGCCGGCCGGGGTGGCCTAGCGGTTTTAGGCGCTACAGTCTGGAAACGCGCGACCGCTACGGTCGCAGGTTCGAATCCTTCTTCGGGAATGGATGTGTGTGATGTCCTTAGGTTAGTTAGGTTTAAGTAGTTCTAAGTTCTGGGGGACTGATGACCTCAGCAGTTAAGTCCCATAGTGCTCAGAGCCATTTGAACCATTTTGCTAATCACTTACATATGTTATGTAGACAAATGTAATTCCTTTTTGGTGTTGCAATTTATTTCGCCAGCGTATAACAGAGTTACGATAGGCTCGACGTGTTCGTTTCGCATGTCTGCCTCGCCCATTCATTTAAAGCTGTTTTGTATGCGTCTTGTTGCAACGGCTCAGGTGTTGTCGCGGCTATATAAACGACTACTGTTTTCGGGTGCAGCAGTTTGCGCTCCGCAGGTGAAAGCTGGTAACAGCGCTACCAGCTGTCAGGGAACGTCTTTCGCCGACTCTGCTGTGGTCCTCGTTCAAAGAACTGTCTGCCAGCATTCCATTCTACCAAGCAATATACTATGTATACGCGGTACGTCTCACGAAAGTAGCTGCTTATATCAAAGACATTAGAAAATCTCCTTTGGTGCTCGTGTCGTATTTTTCCTGTTTAAAAGCCTGAATCCATTTCTGTAAATCCATTGTAGTCCTCATCTGTCACAAAATTTCCACTACAGCTACAGTGGAGCGACAGGAAAAATAAACGTAAAGGGGAGTCCATGGGAAATTGTACATTCCAAACAGGCCACCTTTCGATGATGTAGACGTACTCGCGCCATCTACCGCATCTAATTGGACCCGCATAGTACGCCATTCAGTTCAGTATAGGAAGTTGCTCAGCGCGGGTTTGTGTTGAGTCAGTGAAGTACTGTCGTGAGCAGAACTTTGCAGTTGTGCGTGGAAGAGAGCGACATTTCCGTGTTGCAGGCAGAAGGGTAATATCCATATGGATAAAACAACGAAGTGAGAAGGATTCTGTAAGCAATATGAAGCATATACAGGGTGTTTCAAAAATGACCGGTATATTTGAAACGGCAATAAGAACTAAACGAGCAGCGATAGAAATACACCGTTTGTTGCAATGTGCTTGGGACAACAGTACATTTTCAGGCAGACAAACTTTCGAAATTACGGTAGTTACAATTGTCAACAACAGATGGCGCTGCGGTCTGGGAAACTCTATAGTACGATATTTTCCACATATCCACCATGCGTAGCAATAATATGGCGTAGTCTCTGAATGAAATTACCCGAAACCTTTGACAACGTGTCTGGCGGAATGGCTTCACATGCAGATGAGATGTACTGCTTCAGCTGTTCAATTGTTTCTGGATTCTGGCGGTACACCTGGTCTTTCAAGTGTCCCCACAGAAAGAAGTCACAGGGTTCATGTCTGGCGAATAGGCAGGCCAATCCACGCCGCCTCCTGTATGTTTCGGATAGCCCAAAGCAATCACACGATCATCGAAATATTCATTCAGGAAATTAAAGACGTCGGCCGTGTGATGTGGCCGGGCACCATCTTGCATAAACCACGAGGTGTTCGCAGTGTCGTCTAAGGCAGTTTGTACCGCCACAAATTCACGAAGAATGTCCAGATAGCGTGATGCAGTAATCGTTTCGGATCTGAAAAATGGGCCAATGATTCCTTTGGAAGAAATGGCGGCCCACACCAGTACTTTTTGAGGATGCAGAGACGATGGGACTGCAACATGGAGCTTTTCGGTTCCCCATATGCGCCAGTTCTGTTTATTGACGAAGCCGTCCAGGTAGAAATAAGTTTCGTCAGTAAACCAAATGCTGCCTACATGCATATCGCCGTCATCAATCCTGTGCACTATATCGTTAGCGAATGTCTCTCGTGCAGCAATGGTAGCGGCGCTGAGGGGTTGCCGCGTTTGAATTTTGTATGGATAGAGGTGTAAACTCTGGCGCATGAGACGATACGTGGACGTTGGCGTCATTTGGACCGCAGCTGCAACACGGCGAACTGAAACCCGAGGCCGCTGTTGGATCACCTGCTGCACTAGCTGCGCGTTGCCCTCTGTGGTTGCCGTACACGGTCGCCCTACCTTTCCAGCACGTTCATCCGTCACGTTCCCAGTCCGTTGAAATTTTTCAAACAGATCCTTTATTGTATCGCTTTTCGGTCCTTTGGTTACATTAAACCTCCGTTGAAAACTTCGTCTTGTTGCAACAACACTGTGTTCTAGGCGGTGGAATTCCAACACCAGAAAAATCCTCTGTTCTGAGGAGTAAACCATGTTGTCTACAGCACACTTGCACGTTGTGAACAGCACACGCTTACAGCAGAAAGACGACGTACAGAATGGCGCACACACAGACTGCGTTGTCTTCTATATCTTTCACATCACTTGCAGCGCCATCTGTTGTTGAAAATTGTAACTACTGTAATTTCGAAAGTTTGTCCGCCTGAAAATGTACTGTTGTCCCAAGCATATTGCAACAAACGGTGTATTTCTATCGCCGCTCGTTTAGTTTTTATTGCCGTTTCAAATATACCGGTCATTTTTGAAACACCCTGTACATGTGTACAATCCTAGAACACATTGAAAGCCCCATGCCACACAACCGTAGAAGGTTGTTAAAAGAGCCAAAAGAGTATGCGGTGTCGTCCGAAGCACGAGGCCCCATCTCAAAGTACCTCATGACGGAACCACAAGTAAGGACAGTCGCTGCCTGACGCAGCAGCGTATCGCAGACATCGGCGTAGAAACGCCCTCAAGAGGCTCCATACACCACCATTGCTGGAGGCTTGCTTACGTCAGAACGCAGCATCGCTCGCCCCACTCGTTAATCAACTACGACGATAGCACTGTCTTACTTCACATGCAGCAGCGCGAGTTGTGTTAGAAGTCAGAACAATGCATAAACGTTGTAATCAATTAATTGTTCATTGAGGATTAGACTATCATCTGTGTAGAACAAAGTGCTAACTGTTGAGCAACAGCCACAGTAACAGATACATGCCTCCTGTGTGGACACGGATTGTTTCTAAAGTTAAATACTCTACGTTAAAGACGTTTGATAAGGTGAACTACTAATTTTGTATGTCTATTGTAGTACCTGCCAGATCCTCCTGAAGCAAATCTAGGGTTGCTATACGCCACTACATAAACAGTGCTACCTGTTGATAAAGTGGAGTCTCGTGCGCAAATTCTTTACGTATCTGTGAAGAGAACAACGCAGCAACGATCCATGCTCAGCTGGTGGAATAATACAGCAGCATTGCTCTATCACGTGACACAGTGGTTAGGTGGCGCAGTGGCTCACAGTGTGGTCAGACTAGTCTGAGTGACGAAGAACAAATGACGCACGTCAATCGCAAGAGGCCATGGCGCTCGAAGAGCAGCGTATCGTAACGATTGGAAGGCTAAAAAATTGAATATCATCCATGCATTAGTTTTCAACATCTTGCGCGGTATTTTGAACGCAACAAAAGTGGCCGCCCGCTGGGTTCCGCGGTTGATCACTCTCATTCAGAAAGCAAACCGAACCGAGACACAAGTGGAAATGTTGCAGCTTTGTCTAGTGGATAGAATTTACTTCCTAAACCGCCTAGTCACAGTGCTAAGATTGTACTGAGACTTTCCTAGGACCGGCTTGGTATGGTCCTAACGGATTATGCTCGAGGGACATCGTACCAAATTCTGCCCAACTGGCACCTTACGTCATCAAAATCCCAAGCTAGGTCGAGGGCCCTGCCTGTAATGCTCCAAACCCTCTCAATTGGGGAGAGATTTGACGACCCAGCTGCCTAAGGCAGGGTTTACCAAGCAGGAAGACAAGCAGCAGAAACTCTCGTAGTGTGCGGTCGGGCATTATCTTGCTGAAATGTAAGACCAGGATCGGTTGCCATGAAGAGCAACAGAATATCGTCGACGTATCGCTGTGCCGTAAGGATGCCGCAGATGACAGCCAAAAGGGTCTTGCTATTAAATGGAATGGCTCCCAGACCATCAGTCCTATTTGTCGGGCTGTATGTCGGGTCACAGTCAGTTTGGTATCCCACTGCTGTCCAGTGCGTTCCAGACACGTTATCACCGGTAAAATGAGCTCATTTCGAAGCGGGACTCATCACTGAAGTCAACTTGGCTGCACTCAATGAGATTCAAGGCCGAAGATATGTCTGGAGAGGGCCCGCACGGCGGTTGGATGTCAACTTGACTGTCGCCCGCAATACGGCCCGCCAAACAGAAATGACTTTCTAGGGTGCTACATTTTTACATAGCAGGACCCCTATGTTTGCCATCCACGGCACCCTTACTGCAAAGAGGTATGTCGACAATTTTTTACACCCTGCTTTGTCCTGGGCTTACATTTCAGCAAGACAACGCCTCCACCCACAGGGCGATAGTTTCTACTGCTTGTCTTCGTGCTTGTCAAAACCTACCTTGGTCAGCAATGCCGCCGGGTCTCTCCCCAATTGAGACCGTTTGGAGCATTATGCGCAGGGCCCTCCAACCAGCCCTGGATTTTGACGATATAACGAGCGAACTCGACAGAATTTGGCACGATATCCCTCAGGACGACACCCAACTCAATTTGTGAAGCTCTCTCTTCTGAATAAATCATCCAATTTTTCTGAAATTGTAATAATTTGTTTGGCTGTACATGTACGTCCTGATTTCTGTCCCATTCGGAGAATTCCTTCGTGGTGCGTCGTTGTCTTGTTTTTAACTTACGTTAGAGTGTATATGGTGTCAACTTGTTTTTTTCGAGCTGATAATGAAAACCTTATTAATACAGGAAATGAATTTGCTGTATGCGCCTGCGATCACTGTGAATATTTTCTGAATAAAATCATCTACATCCCTAATTAAATCGTCTTTGTTTTTTTGTTTTTCCTTTTTTTTTACGACGTTTCGACTACTGCCATCATGAGATATCAAAAAGCCTAGCATTTATAAAAGAAGGTTGTGATCAGTACTAAAATTGGATTAGTCATAGTTTTTAGTACTGACACAGAACCTTCTTTTATAAATTGTAAACTGTTTGATATCTAATGCTGGAGATCGCCGAAACTGCGTGATAAATAAATTTTAATAAGCTATCTAGATGGTTTTATTTACAAAAAAACACTATATGGCTAATCATCACACAGGGTGTTTATAAATGAATATCGGGGTTTTAACGCTTTTTAATATTTATTACATTAAACTTACAGTTATAAATGATATATCAAATGAAAGAGCAATTCAAACAGTTGTGTTTGTCACCAGTGCGCATGCGCAGCGCCCAATGTTTCCGCCGTAGTACGCGGCACTGTACCAAAGCACTGGATAGGCCGCAAAGGGCCTATTGAGAGGGCTTGCTTTACATGGCCTCCACGTTCACCCTACCTAACGCCATACGATTTTTTCCTTTGGGGCTTCATCAAGGATCGCGTGTACGTGCCTCCGCTACCAGCAGACCTCGCTGAATTAAGAAACCGGACTGAAGCAGCTGTTGCTACAATCACTGAAGACACACTTATCAACGTTTGGGAAGAGCTCGGCTATAGACTTTGTGTGTGCCGTGTGACAAATGGTGCTCACATTGAACATTTATAAGCATTTATAAGCTGGTAAAACTGTTTGAGTTGCTCTTATTTGACATATCATTTATAGCTGCAAGTTTAATACAATACATATTATAAAGCGTTAAAATCCCGATATTCATTTATAAACACTTTGTATTTCCAACAACAACCCCACTCTTTCTGACTTCCTCACATGCGTAAATCGCTTCAATCCAACCTGTATTACTGCGGAATATGCAGTTGTTGTTGTTGTGGTCTTCAGTCCTGAGACTGGTTTGATGCAGCTCTCCAAGCTACTCTATCCTGTGCAAGCTTCTTCATCTCCCAGTACCTACTGCAGCCTACATCCTTCTGGATCTGCTTAGTGTATTCATCTCTTGGTCTCCCTCTACGATTTTTACCCTCCACGCTGCTCTCCAATACTAAATTGGTGATCCCTCGATGTCTCAGAACATGTCCTACCAGCCGATTCCTTCTTCTAGTCAAGTTGTGCCACAAGCTCCTCTTCTCCCCAATTCTATTCAATACCTCCTCATTAGTTATGTGATCTACCCATCTAATCTTCAGCATTCTTCTGTAGCATCACATTTCGAAAGCTTCAATTCTCTTCTTGTCTAAACTGTTTATCGTCCAAGTTTCACTTCCATATATGGTTACACTCCATACAAATACTTTCAGAAACGACTTCCTGACATTTAAATCTATACTCGATGTTAACAAATTTTTCTTCTTCAGAAACGCTTTCCTTGCCATTGCCAGTCTACATTTTATATCCTCTCTACTCCGACCATCATCAGTTATTTTGCTCCCCAAATAGCAAAACTCCTTTACTACTTTAAGTGTCTCATTTCCTAATCTAATACCCTCAGTATCACCGGACTTAATTCGACTACATTCCATTATCCTCGTTTTGCTTTTGTTGATGTTCATCTAATACCCTCCTTTCAAGACACTGTCCATTCCGTTCAACTGCTCTTCCAAGTCCTTTGCTGTCTCTGACAGAATTACAATGTCATCGGCGAACCTCAAAGTTTTTATTTCTTCTCCATGGATTTTAATACCTACTCCGAACTTTTCTTTTGTTTCCTTTATTGCTTGCTCAATATACAGATTGAATAGCATCGGGGATAGGCTACAACCCTGTCTCACTCCCTTCCCAACCACTGCTTCCCTTTCATGCCCCTCGACTCTTATAACTGCCATCTGGTTTCTGTACAAATTGTAAAGAGCCTTTCGCACTCTGTATTTTAGCCCTGCCACCTTCAGAATTTGAAAGTGAGTATTCCAGTCAACATTGTCAAAAGCTTTCTCTAAGTCTACAAATGCTAGAAACGTAGGTTTGCCTTTCCTTAATCTTTCTTCTAAGATAAGTCGTAGGGTCAGTATTGCCTCACGTGTTCCAACATTTCTACGGAATCCAAACTGATCTTCCCCGAGATCGGCTTCTATCAGTTTTTCCATTCGTCTGTAAAGAATTCGCGCTAGTATCTTGCAGCTGTGACTTATTAAACTGATAGTTCGGTAATTTTCACATCTGTCAACACCTGCTTTCTTCGGGATTGGAATTATTATATTCTTCTTGAAGTCTGAGGGAATTTCGCCTGTCTCATACATCTTGCTCACCAGATGGTAGAATTTTGTCAGGACTGGCTCTCCCAAGGCTGTCAGTAGTTCTAATGGAACGTTATCTACTCGGGGGGGCCTTGGCCGGCCGCGGTGGTCTAGCGGTTCTAGGCGCTCAGTCCGGAACCGCGCGACTGCTACGGTCGCAGGTTCGAATCCTGCCTCGGGAATGGATGTGTGTGATGTCCTTAGGTTAGTTAGGTTTAAGTAGTTCTAAGTTCTAAGGGACTGATGACCACAGATGTTAAGTCCCATAGTGCTCATAGCCATTTGAACCAATCGGGGGGCCTTGTTTCGGCTCAGGTCTTTCAGTGCTCTGTCAAACTCTTCACGCAGTATCATATCTCCCATTTCATCTTCACCTGCATCCTCTTCCATTTCCATAATAATGTCCTCAAGTACATCCCCTTGTATAGACCCTCTATATACGCCTTCCACCTTTCTGCTTTCTCTTCTTTGCCTAGAACTGGGTTTCCATCAAAGCTCTTGATATTCATGCAAGTGGTTCACCTTTCTGCAAAGGTCTCTTTAATTACCCTGTAGGCAGTATCTATCTTATCCCTGGTGAGATAAGCCTCTACATCCTTACATTAGCCATCCCTGCTTAGCCATTTTGCACTTCCTGTCAATATCATTTTTGAGACGTTTGTATTCCTTTTTGCCTGCTTCATTTACAGCATTTTTATATTTTCTCCTTTCATCAATTAAATTCAATATTTGCAGAAACAGCAAAAATGATACGCAGGCAAACATCGAGTTGCTATTGCATCGTAGCCTACGGGGGAGGAGGAGGCGCTTTTTCGAGAGCGGAGTGTTGCCCCTGCGGGCTTCACTGGGCAGATGCGCTGCCTGCTCTAGGAACCCGGAAGCGTTTCTTCCAGACGAATGATTTACGGGCTAAGGTCGGCGATGGTACGTGGCGCGAACAGCCTTCTGGGAAGGGAAGCAGATGGGCTGATTGCGGCCGTGTAATTTGAGCCGATTTAGATGGTATCGCCCGCAGGCCCGCTCCTAATCAATTAGCCGACTTTCCGCGAGAGCAGATTCCGGCCGGACGCTAATTGCCGGCTTCTGCTGCTGCTGCTGCGGTCGTTGCTCCGCGCAGGTGTAGCCGAGGCCCGTCTCTCTCCGAGATCTCGCCTACGGTGTAGCCCTAATCAGGAACCGCTCTTCCGGGTGAGAAGCTATCAACTTCTACAGCGCGCTTCGGTAATTCGGCGCATTCGGGAGCGCTGTTCACAAGTATCCACGATCAGTCTTCAGGCACACTAAAAACACGTACTGGTGTGGATCCAAGGGGGAGAGGGGATCATGGGAGGCTGTGAGCCACCCCCCCCCCCCAAGAACATTTTGCTAAGGTGCTTATATTTTTACATACAGGACGTTCAAAAATTCTGTGCCCATACTAATAGGAATGATACAGGAGAAGAAAGAAAGCAAGTATATTTCGTAAAACAACAATGTTTCGGAAACTCGTAATGCGTGAACACTGAGCATGCGTAGATAGCAGACAAACGGAGCAGACAAAATCGTTGTGTCTAACGTTGTTTCACCTTATATTGGTTTGAGATATGTAATATGTTGTCATGTCATGCTCTTCGACACTGAGTCAGTAAACAGCCGGTAGCACTAATGCCAGAATGACAGTTGGAGTGTCAACATGGAGAGCTACACGTGCGGAGAACTGCGAGATGTGCACTGAAGGCAATTGTCGAAGAGCCCAGCGAATGTATCGCGAATGTTTGCCTCCACCCAGATGACCATATTATCGCGCATTTACTGCAGTCCACTCTCGACTGGGGAATACCGGCATAGTAATGGAAAGCAGGGCTAATGCGGGCACACCACGGACGGTGCGTACACCTAACGTTGAGGAAGAACTGCCGTTCCACTTTGAGAACAATCCAGAGACGCGTCGCACGAGTAATTGCTGCTCTGCGCAGTAGCCACCAGATTTTAGTACAGGATGTGTTGCATGAACAGCTGCTTCATCCTTATCGTCCTATTGGCGCACAGGTCATGGGACCAGATGGCTATCCACCCCATCTTGAGTATTTACGCTGTTTCCTGCAACAGGGTAACGAACTCCCTTCTTTTCTTGAAGTTGTTATGTTTAAAGACGAGGCTCAATTTTCTCTGGAAGACATTTTACAGTAGTCACAATTCGCATGAATGGTCGGATGAAAACCCTCGTATTACCGTTGTGCTAAGTCATCAAAGCTGTTTAACAGAAAACATGCGAAGCGGTATCGTGGGCCACTACTTACTTGGACCTTACACTTTGCCTGCTCTACTTAGGTGGACAATCTACAGAATGTAATTGGAAGTTCACCTGCCGCCGTAATTGGAGGAGGTAGCGCTAGATATCAGGAGGAGGACGTGGTTTCCGCACGATGGGCCACCAGCGCTCTTTGCAGAAGCAACCCGAGCAGTAATAGTCAGTACTTTTCGCAATCAGTGGATCAGCTGTGCATTGTCCTGCAAAATCCCCTCACCTCACCCTACTAGACTTCTTTCTCTGGAGCTACTTGAAAACTGACGTGTTTTCTACACCTGTTGACTCGGGGGCTGAATTGGTTGCAAGAATTTGCATAGCAGCCACACAAGTACACACCACGCATTTTCCAGCGAACGCGGTACTCCTTGCTACGTCGATACCGATTCCGCGCTGGGGTTAATGGTGCTCATTTTGAGAATTTATTGCAATTTAATAGTGACCAAAACAATAAAGCAATGAAAAACATTTAACACGGTTTGATTCTCAATCACAAGCAATAACCTCCTGCATACCCAATACTCCGACAATATTCGTTTCCGACTCATGGCTACTTCACGAAATATATTTGTTTTTGTTTCCGTATCAACCCTCTTAGTTTGGACACTGAATTTTTGAACACCATAGTATAACAGTCCTAAATTTCTGAGATGTTTGGCGAATGAAGAAAGGCGAAAATATAGAGTCTCTAAAACTGACAAGGAATTGTAGAAAATTACAAACAGGGTTTCACAGTGTGTTTCACACTGGTCCACGTGGATGGGCTTGTCGCCTGACTGTGTGCAAACAACATTCAAACCAGGTAAAGGCGTCCATTCATCTACTGACCATAGTTGCAACCAACAACAAATCCCATACGGTTAGTGACTTCATAAGTGGAACCGGCAGGCTGTACCAAGTTGAGTAAGGCACGACTTAAAGTGAAATACCTTCCACTAAGGAAAAAATAACATAAAAAGTGACTTTCGCGAACGTAGAGGGAAAAAAACGATATTCTCACATTTTACTCGCTTGTACAATCGTACAGTGCATATCTATGTTCTCAGCCGTAGAGCTAACGGTGAGCGAACACTTTGATTTTATATCGAGTAAACCCGGCCGGTGTGGTCGTGCGGTTCTAGGCGCTTCAGTCTGGACTCGCGTGACCGCTACGGTCGCAAGTTCGAATCCTGCCTCGGGCATGGATGTGTGTGATGTCCTTAGGTTAGTTAGGCTTAAGTAGTTCTAAGTTCTAGGGGACTGATGACCTCAGATGTTAAGTCCCATAGCGCTTAGAGCGACGAAGGCTGGAATTTGCACGCCAATGCCGCAACTGTACCTCTACTAAACAGTAATAGGTGGCCTTTTCGGATGAATCACGTTTTATGCTCCATTGGATAGGCGATGAAGACCCTGTAGCAATCGTCGAAGAGGTCTAGGCTGGAGGAGGGACCGTTACCGTCTGGGGAATGTTTTCGTAGCGTTCTCTGGGTGATCTCATTTTACTGGGAACCATGTCCACATACAGTGTGTTTTCCTCGGCACGATGGCACCTACCAGGAGGACAATGCAACGTGTCACACAGCTCGCACTGTACGTGCGTGGGTCAGATAGCACCAAGATGAGTTTACCATACTCTCCTGGCCACTAAACCCTCAGGATTTAAACTCAATCGAGAATCTGAGGGACCACCTGAATCGGTTTGTTTGCGTCATGGATCCTCAACCGAGAAACCTAACGCAGCTGGCCACGGCACTGGAGTCGGCATGGCTGTACATATGTGTCAGTACCTTCCAGAGCTCCACTGACTCACTTCCTGCGCGTCTCGCAGCGGTACGCGCTGAGAAAGGTGGTCATTCAGGCTTTTGATCAAATGGTTCAAATGGCTCTGAGCACTATGGGACTCAACATCTGAGGTCATCAGTCCCCTAGAACTACGTAAACCTAACTAACCTAGGGACATCACACACGTCCATGCCCGAGGTAGGATTGGAACCTGCTCAGCGTTTTGATAGGTGGTCACATTAATGTTACTGGACAGTGTATAAAGGGACGACTTTATTACTCATTCACGCAGTATAGGTGTAGATAATTGAAGAGTGAATGTTATAAGTGCTATTTTTGTCAAAAAAAAAACATGTTCTCAATACTCTGTAGTACGTCACTGGACTTGCTTCAAGTGTTAAATCAAGGAGATTATGTTTCAAACATTCACTACTAGAAGGTGTATGGTCTTTGTACCAAGCAATGCCTCCGTCAAGAATTCCAAATGCCATGCGTCAAAATCTTTGTTCCGCAGGAGTTACACAAGATTATTGAGTCAACTAAATGTATGAACACACTGCATGTAATTCCAATGCATACAATTGACTTCTTTCTATTTAAAAATGTTGCTGAAACACTATTGCCGATGCAGACGTGTGAGATCTCCAAATCCAGTCTAATCGAAGTGTATCATACTCATCCCTCTCATATAGCTATTAGAAATTCTTATTCTGAAACAGAAAAAAGGGAAAATAAATTCGATGTACTCAAAAGAGGAAAGACCGTGGCAAATGCATACCGTGCCGTACTCCATCTGAAAAACAAGTCCTGTTTATTAGTTGCTAGTCAGAAAGACCGGTTATCGTTGCTGCAATCTCTTCCTCAACACCACATGGGTGTTTACAGCTAGCTTTGAAACATCAGCCCCATAGAACGGAGTTGTGCAATAAATAGAAATCAATACTGAGAGATTCTTTTCCATAAGTTTTCGTAATGCTCGTGAAAAAAAAGTAAAAGAAATGAGAAATGGTACTTGTTGCCTACAATTCTACTAGTGTAATATGAATGCTGTTTTTATTTAGTTGTATTACCACAGGTAAACGGACTGCTTCTGTACTAATAGTTCTTGGAACGAAAACTTTATAATATTTTATCCATGATGGATCTTGTGAACTGCGTACCCGTTAATGATAGTTGGTGAATGACGCAACCAGCCACAAATACTTTTTGAAATGTTTCATTTCTGTGCCATAACATAGGGCTACCATGCCCATCTTCATATGGCTAATATTTTCAGTTACATAGATGTTTTGATGAACAGGCATGTCGCTGATCCTGCACAGCATAAAAATATAAAGAGGCACTAAATATATTCAGATATCTTGTGAAGTGCAGGAGCAGATGAGATGCTGTTAATCACAACATCTATGTAACCGAAAATAGTAGCCATCTGAAGATGGGAATTATAGCCCGAAACTGGTTACGACTCTGAAATGAAGCATTTTAAAAAGTATTTGTGATTAGTTGTGTCAATCAGCAACAAAAACTTGGTTGTTAGGAGTTAGAACCCCTCAGTTTATTCTTATGGCACGTAGAACCTTCTTAATAAGTTGTGTTCTAACGTTATTTTTTTGCAGTGATAAGCTGGGCTGCATAATTGTGATGTATCAAAATACTTTCTCAATATTTTAGACAGCAATAAGTTATGTAGCCTCTCCCCGATGTTATTCAATCTGTATATTGAGCAAGCAGTAAAGGAAACAAAAGAAAAATTCGGAGTAGGTATTAAAATCCATGGAGAAGAAATAAAAACTTTGAGGTTCGCCGATGACATTGTAATTCTGTCAGAGACAGCAAAGGACTTGGAAGAGCAGTTGAACGGAATGGACAGTGTCTTGAAAGGAGGGTATGAGATGAACATCAACAAAAGCAAAACGAGATTAATGGAATGTAGTCGAATTAAGTCCGGTGATACTGAGGGTATTAGATTAGGAAATGAGACACTTAAAGTAGTAAAGGAGTTCTGCTATTTGGGGAGCAAAATAACTGATGATGGTCGGAGTAGAGAGGATATAAAATGTAGACTGGCAATGGCAAGGAAAGCGTTTCTGAAGAAGAAAATTTTGTTAACATCGAGTATAGATTTAAATGTCAGGAAGTCGTTTCTGAAAGTATTTGTATGGAGTGTAGCCATGTATGGAAGTGAAACATGGACGGTAAATAGTTTGGACAAGAAGAGAATAGAAGCTTTTGAAATGTGGTGCTACAGAAGAATGCTGAAGATTAGATGGGTAGATCACATAACTAATGAGGAGGTACTGAAGAGAAGTTTGTGGCACAACTTGCATAGAAGAAGGGATCGGTTGGTAGGGCATGTTCTGAGGCATCAAGGGATCACCAATTTAGCATTGGAGGGCAGCGTGGAGGGTAAAAATCGTAGAGGGAGACCAAGAGACGAATACACTAAACAGATCCAGAAGGATGTAGGTTGCAGTAGGTACTGGGAGATGAAGAAGCTTGCACAGGATAGAGTAGCATGGAGAGCTGCATCAAACCAGTCTCAGGACTGAAGACCACAACAACAACAACAAGTTATGTAAGAGAAGAGAAACGTAGTTTTTTTTTTATTCTGCAGCAAATGTGAGATATTGTACTTGGAACGTTTTCCACTTCCACTCTCCAGTTGTACGCAGGAAGATAGTGTTCTCGTTTTCAGACCTATAAGGTAGAACCAGAACTCTTCGTGCATGTGTCAAGAGTGCCGACCTCCCGCCGCTGCGGGCCGGAGGGCAGTGCTGATTGCCTGGCGTCACAAGGGGCGGTCCAGGAGGCGCCTGCAGTAATTTACGGCAGGGCCTGGCTGGCTGTTTGCCCGCTGGAGGCCCGCCGCTTTGTCGGCGTCCTCTCCTGCCAGCAGGCCCCTCGTTACCGCCAGAGTGCCCGCAGTGGCTCGTTGCGAAATCGCTCCCGAATCCGAGAGGACTTGCCCTCACCTTATTAAGCTATACCTCGCTCATTCCAGTTCCGATTCCTACTAAAATCTCCACTAAGTTCGTTGGCAGATAGCCATATCACTCCGAAATCACCTTCTTAGTACTCTGTGCGATGGTGTATTGCGGGTTTTAAAAACTGTAGCAGTATTGTGTTTACTCATGCAGATACCGAAACCTGCAGAATCCCAGAAGATTGAGCTTTAGCTCTATTTTGTACTGCTCAAGCGCAGCTGACCTCTAGCTCTACCTTCACACCTGGGTCCCGTATAAGAAAGGATGCACCCAACACTCCGCAAATAGCATGTACAAGAGCATGAACAGGAACTGCTAAAAACACCATCGTCGCCACTGGGTTCCCAACCCGTAATAAATAAAGCTAAAAAATGGTTCAAATGGCTCTGAGCACTATGTGACTTATCTTCTGAGGTCATCAGTCCCCTAGAACTCAGAACTACTTAAACCTAACTAACCTGAGGACATCACACACATCCATGCCCGAGGCAGGATTCGAACCTGGGACCGTAGCGGTCGCGCGGTTCCAGACTGAAGCGCCTAGAACCGCTCGGTCACTCCGGCCGGCGAGAATCTATGTAGAAGTCTTGCTCATTCGCCACTCGCGACTGCCCAGGACGAAGTTCCGTTTGTCGAGTTTTATTGCCTCCAACAGGCTCACACAACGAATGTTTGTACCAGATGATCAGGGGTCTCACTGCTGGTTTAGCTTTTGTCGTTATTTTATAGTAACCGCTGCCCGGATGACTTGGAGGGGGAAAGACCCTCTTTGCCTATATCTCTCGAATTTAGGAATTACTAATTATGTTAAATAGGACACCTTACAACTTAAATGCGGGGCTTTCTTTTTGACGGACTCCAATAATTGTAGGGACACTAGGTAGACTGAACAGTTGACTCCTATCCCCTGAGTGGTCAATGGTTGCGTCTGCGCTATCACGCCGACGAATTCCGACGTGTCGCATTCCACCTACCCTTTCACGAGGGGCTGTTGTGCCTCTTCAAACCCATAGCGAGCCGGCTGGGTAACTTTTCTCTCTGTTATGTGCCCTCAGCGCAAACACAGCACCTGACGCTTAACTAGTTGTTTCCGTATTTATGTGCTCCGTTCCGCTAGAACTGCTACAAAAATGCTACGGAGTAATAAAGTTTTCATATCAGTAACTGCGTTTCTGCATGAGGTTATAGATGGTCTGTTTTAGCGGTGTCTTCCATCGCAGCTGACATAGCTGACTTACAGGGGAAAAAACCGACTGCAGCCTGTCTTCAGGGAAAGATCCCGTGGGACTGACGAAATAATCAATAGTTTTGCTGCATGTAGTGAATAATCATATTACCTACTCGCATAGCTTAACGCGCCGAACCTTAGCTTAGGCACTCTATTTTCAATATGTGTTAAAAATATCCCAACATTGCTTACGATACAGTGTTGTTAGGTACTTACGAATAACGGTAGTAGAAAATCGACTGTTTAAATATGATAATTACAGTAGGAGAATAGGACGGCGCGGTCACTGCAGACGGACCATAAGCGCACACTGGGAAAGGATGGGCAAGAAACCCGTTGTGTCCTTTCAAGGAGCCATCATTATATTCGTTTTTAGTGATTTAGGAAATCACGGAAATCCTAAATCGGTACGACTGATTGGTGTTTGAACCAAAGTACTCCCGAATACGTGTCCATTGTCTTCTCACTGAGCCGCTCCCCCAGTGATACAGTAGGTAAAATACGTCGTTTGAACATACTGAAAATAGCATTTATTCTAGCAGTGGCTCTAAAGAAACACTTGATGTTTTGGAACGCAAAGTACGTAAGCCGTTTGAGATTCGGCTAATTGTATAATTCGCTTCTTTTCCGCCAAATCCCAGCGAATTGGAAGTGGGTCAGAGGGTTTCCAATTTTGCATATTTCGGAGAGTATTAAAAATTCCGGCGTTTGTTTTACAACCCATGAAGAACTCCCGAAAACCTTAATCGGAACAGAGAAATTGGAGTTACGAGCTATTTCTGGTACAATATATCCCAGTCAAAAATATTAACGTCTAGAGAATGTTTTTTATGAAGTTTGTAAGAAAGTATAAGCGATGACTTTTTTGAAATTGTCAGTATACCTACCATCCATACATGGCAAACCACAGCATGGCTGCGGAACAGAATTCAAGGTTGCTCATTTTGGAAGCAGTGATCACATCTGTTGCGGCTAGATGGCTCAGTGGACAGATGTCAGACTGCAAATTCGATGCGTCGGGGTTCGACCGAATCGCTTTTTGGCCCAAGGATTTTTTTGTCACTTAACGCTTCTTTGGCGTCTAGCAACGAGTTGTTCATCTGAAAAAAGCTATGTTTCACAGCGGATCGGGGGGCTGCTTTAAACTGTAGGTCTTACCATAGCTGGCTGACGCAGTCGGTTCGAAGGTCGGGGGAAGGCAATGGTGTACAACTTCCAATACGATCATTCCTATTAAATTGCTCTGATGTTCCAACCATCTTTTGGTTTGAGGGCTACTTTACCTTATACAAAACCAAAGTATTGTAAGCTACATTTAAATAAAGAAGGCACTATACAGCTGCCTGCTGTAGAACCATATGCGTTTCTGTATGTTAGAAATCCATCTGACTCGAGCTTCGAAGCGTCACGAGGAATTACTCGTAGACTTCTTGACAAGTGCATATCGTACACGCATTACTCTTCTGTGGAACATTAAATAGAAATTCCGCAGGAGCTAACTGACGAATAATGGACGTTGAACTCAAGTACTTAATAAATATTGTAACGGAGGACCCAAAATGTGACACAGAAATTCTATCGCGAGTGGCGACAGCCAAGGAGCCATTGAACAAAACGAGAAAATTACTGTGAACATCAGCGAATAAAAACCCTAGGTAAAGACTGGCAAAACGGTATACATGGTGTAAAGTTTTATACGGCGCAGGAGCCTGAGTATTGTGAAAGCAACAGGAAGGGAGGCTGGAAATGTAAGGAGGAAACTAGAACACGTGGGAAGCAAGGCAGGACGAGGAAAAAAAAAATGGTTCAAATGGCTCTGAGCACTATGGGACTTAACATCTGAGGTCATCAGTCCCCTAGACTTAGAACTACTTAAACCTAACTAACCTAAGGACGTCACACACATCAATGCCAAATGTGTGTGTGAAATCTTATGGGACTTAACTGCAAAGGTCATCAGTACCTAAGCTTACACACTACTTAACCTAAATTATCCTAAGGACAAACGCACACTCCCATGCCCGAGGGAGGACTCGAACCTCCGCCGGGACCAGCCGCACCATCCATGCCGGAGGCAGGATTCGAACCTGCAACCGTAGCAACAGCGCGGTTCCAGAGTGAAGCGCCTAGAACCACTCGGTCACAGCGGACGGCTGCAGGACGAGGAAGGAGGAGTTGTTGAGAAGAACTGTGGTGAGCACAAACCTCTTAGACAACGTAACGAAATGAAAGAAAAATTGGCTGGGCAAAGTTTTTAGGCGACAGTGCTTACTCCAGCAAGACATTGAGAGGACATTGAAGGGATGATAAAAGGAAAAAGAAAGGAAAAAAGAAACCAAGTAACGAACAGTGTCAGAGATCAAAGCTGAACTAATGAGTAAAGCCCCGAAACAGAGATTGGTGACTAAGCACCATAGTTGGACCTACCGCAAGGCTGGACCGCTGATGATGACGATAAACGCACAGGCGTTCATTTTAGAGCCACTTGGGAAACAACTTGAGAAGTGCGAAACGGTGGACATAGCATATCTTTATTGTCTACGGGACGTGGGTTCTCAGGAAGATGACGGCGCAGCTGGAGAGGATACGTTCCGGAGAGCGACTGGAAGAGGCGGGGGTGTGTGTGAGCGGGCGGACCGGGCTACCTGCTTGAGAAACGACAGGCCATCCCGCATTCCGGTACCTGGCTGACGGTGTGTGGAGAGCGGCGCGTTTCGCAGACGACTCCATTGTGGTGCCGGCGCTTCCCGCTGCTAGCCAAATTGGAGAGGGCAGGGTGCCACTCGCACACATTTCAAGAGCCTTCGGCGAGACTGCCGTCACTATATAGTCACGGTGCAGAAAAAAAAAGAGAAAAATAGCTTCACAGGGGTGACGGTGCTGTCTGTTCTCCCACCCAGGGGGAAGAGCACGCCTTTTCCTTTCCTTTTCTTGAGGGACACCATCCTATTGACTTAAATAGCTATTAATTTCAAATATCTGATGCCAGTCACAGTTATAAACATACGAGCGAAACATCACGACCACCTGCTTAATAGCGTGTCGGTATACATTTGCGACGCTATACAGCCACGATTCGCGGGGTGTGGATTCGACAAGTCCTTGGTAGGTTTCTGGATGTACGTGGCACTAGACGTCTTCGCACAGGTCACGTAATTTCCTGAAGTTGTGATTTGTGGGTGCCCGATATAGGCCCAGGTACGTTCAGATCAGGCGAATATAGTGACCAAGACATCAAACTGAGCTTCCTATAGTGCTCTTGAAGCTACTGTGGTCTTCTGACATGGGCACTTGTCCTGCTGGAATAAACCATTGCCGCAGAGATAGACGTCAAACATGAATGGTGTGGTGTCACCGCCAGACACCACACTTGCTAGGTGGTAGCCTTTAAATCGGCCGCGGTCCGTTAGTGTACGTCGGACCCGCGTGTCGCCACTATCAGTGATTGCAGACCGAGCGCCGCCACACGGCAGGTCTACTCTAGAGACTCCCTAGCACTCGCCCCAGTTGTACAGCCGGCTTTGCTAGCGATGGTTCACTGTCTACATACGTTCTCATTTGCAGAGACGACAGTTAAGCATAGCCTTCAGCTATGTCATTTGCTACGACCTAGCAAGGCGCCATATTCAGTTACTATAATCTGAACAGATAATATTTTGAATCATGTACCGTCAAGAGCGACGTTCATCATTGATGGATGAAAGTTAAGTATCAAACTAATTACGTCCGCTCTCTGAATTCTAATTCCTTGTCATGTTCCAGACCTCACGTCAGTATAGTTGTTCCCTCCTCACGCCAGCCTGCGTGAGCTAAAACGCGTGCATTTCAGCCTCCACTAGTAACACGGTGTTGGCTCTTCTGCCAACACAACAAATGGTTGCAGGCGATTCGTAATAATATTCAACTGTCGTGGTTCCTTTGATTGCTACTACTGGTCCCACGGAAGCTCAGGTGAATGTCTTACAGAGTAGTCTCTAAGCCAAAAAAAGAAAAAAAGGGTAGCACGGGAGAATTGTCCGAATGAGACAGAAATCGGTAGATGTGATGGACATGATGTACATATACCCACAAATAGATGAGAAAAAAATTGGATGATTTAGTCAAGAGAAAGAGCTTCACAATTCAGCAAATCAATAACGCGTTGGTTCTATTCTCGCCCTTATGCAAGCAGTTATTCCGCTTGTTCTAGGCGCTTCAGAACCTGCTACGGTCGCAGGTTCGAATCCTGCCTCGGGCATGTATTTGTGTGATTTCCTTAGGTTATTTAGGTTTAAGTAGTTTTAAGTCCCTAGGGGACTGATGACCTCAGATGTTAAGTCCCATAGTGCTCAGAGGCATTTGAACCATTATTCCGCTTGACATTGATTGAAAAAATTGATGGATGTCCTCCCGAGGTATATCATGCCTAATTCTGTCCGATTGGCGCGTAAGTTCGTCAGAATTACAAAATGGTTGGAAGGCGTGGCATATAAAGCCCCAAACCCACTCAGTTTGGGAGAGATCCAGCAACATCGCTAGCCAAGATAGGATTTTTCAAGCACGGAGACAAGCAGTAGAAACTCTCGCCGTTTGGGGGCGGGCATTATCTGACTCAAATGTAAGCTCAGGGTGACTTGATACGAAGGGCAACAAAACAGGGCGTAGAAAACCGTCGACGCACCGCTGTACTGTGAGGGTGCTGCGGATGACAACGAAAGGGGATGTTTCCAGAATGAGATTTTCACTCTGCAGCGGAGTGTGCACTGATGTGAAACTTCCTGGCAGATTAAACTGTGTGCCGGACCGAGACTCGAACTCGGGACCTTTGCCTGTCGCGGGCAAGTGCTCTACCAACTGAACTACCCAAGCATGACTCACGCCCCGTCCTCCCACGAAGGTAGGAGACGAGGTACTGGCAGAATTAAAGCTGTGAGTTCGAGTCTCGGTCCGGCATACAGTTTTAATCTGCCAGGAAGTTTCAATGACGGTACGTTTGTACGGTTTTACTATGTGAACGATGTCTTGAACTTGAAGAAAACCTGCAGTGCAACGCATGCTGGAGAACCTGGACAGTTTATGACCTCCGTGGGCTAATTTCGGTGCAGAAATGTTAAATACCGCGCATTAGCGAGAGGGGGACGTCAGTTTGATTGACGGGGTTCCCGCAGGGCACGCGAGGTGCGACCCCCCAGAGTGCGAGGTGCGTGCGCTACATATTCATCAGGTCGGCCAGCGGTGGCCTGAAGCCGGCGCGGTTTGCAGGCTGCTGGGGGCGCAGACCGCGCGGGCTGGGCCCTGCCCATAGCGCCGGCAGTGGCCGCAGTTCATTAGCCGGCCCGCCGCTCATAAAGCACCGCGAGTAGTCGCCGGTCGCTGCGTCAGGGCCGGCGGTCCCGCGCCGTTAATTGGGCCGTAACTCTGCACGCATAAGTGGGGGCACGCCGTCCGGACGCCGCCTTAAATCTCCGACTCAGCGTCTATCGGGTTATATCTGCTCAGTCGTAATGCAACCTGCCTTGCAGCTGTCCGAGGCAACGAGCATTCACGTTGCAAGCGACTGTGCGATCTTTCTGTGATTACAAGTAAACCTACCCAAGGGGTACACATTGAAAGGTATGTGCTAAGGTTTGATCCGGGTAGAGGTTGCCAACCGCAAGGTGGAATGAGTATAATATCTTTGAGTAGGAGGATCTTTGATGGTTAAGAGAGCCGAGCGCGCGCAGTAAAAAACTCGGGAGTCGCAGGTAGGTGCCCGAAGGAAGCAGACGTGTGATGACAGATTTAAGGTGGGATTCGCGCTACAAAATGGATGGAAATGGTAGTTTTTGTATATGACTTAAATTTTTAACAATATATGTGTTGTGTACATAGTTCCGCGTAGTCAGCGCGTACACAACTTTCCCACTAGAACGCGCCCTGCTAAACACAACATCGCAGGCGCAGCGCTCGTCCGTCTCCGCACTACGAGATGGCGCTGCCTTAGAGACGGACCAAATTCTGATTCCGCCGATCCGCGTATTAATATGTAACGCAGCCAATGAGATTGCTGCTAATGTAGAACCTTTTCTCCTCGCGGATCGCACTCGCGCAGTGATACCTGAACACGCGAGGTATTATAACGAGTGTACAGACCTCTGATTACTCAGTCTGAATTTGTCTGCATTAGTCTGTAACAGTCTGCATTAGTCTGTACCAGTTTATAGTCAAGTTTCAGTCTGCGCCTAATAAGATTATCATATTCCTGTACATAGCCATGAAGACTTTGTCAAGCGCCGGCCGCGGTGGTCTCGCGGTTCTAGGCGCGCAGTCCGGAACCGCGCGACTGCTACGGTCGCAGGTTCGAATCCTGCCTCGGGCATGGATGTGTGAGATGTCCTTAGGTTAGTTAGGTTTAAGTAGTTCTAAGTTCTAGGGGACTGATGACCACAGCTGTTGAGTCCCATAGTGCTCAGAGCCATTTGAACCATTTGAACTTTGTCAAGTATCAGAGATATGTGAGAATAAGATTAACATACCAAGACCAAAGGAACTTCAGATTGTCAATTGTAAACAGCATCCAGAATCAAGTTACATAATGTCTATGCTTTTTATTATTTTAATAAATGTGTGTGAAAATTAATCGAGTTCTGTTTAAAGTTGGTCACTGTCAATCTGCTACTCTACTCGTGCAAGTGGCATTTCTATCGTCTGACCTAACGGCAGAAGATAAACACGCCACGATAAGACCACGAGACATACTGCTGACACTCGCCTACTTCATTAGAGCGACAAGTCAAATAATCTGATGGTGTGTGTACCGAAGGTCTTACAGTACGCACACCACAATATGTATTGAGATCAACATTGTGTTTAAATCTAACAGCCTGAATCATAATCCACATCCTTTGCTTGTATTGAATATGAAAAGGAGTAGTAAAGTTAGCAACCAATGAAAGAATGTAAAGAAAATGAGGCCTCTATGCAATATATATTTGCAGTTCATGGTTTGAAATCGATTATGGTATAATTAAAGTTATCAGAGCAAAGTTATTTCAAATAACTAATTTTATGCCATTCTACAACTGGCATTATTCAAGTCAAGATATAATTTCATTAAGTAAACATCTGGGCCAAACGTCAATTTTTCAGTACCATCTTAATGCCATTGCACAAACGGCATTATTCTCTTAAACTTGATTGCTGAGTCACATACATGTTTCATTACTGGCAAAATAGAGGAGTGCACGAAACAAGTTCGCAGACGCAGTCAGTGCAGGTTTGTTGAATAATTAATTTGGAACAATTTTATCTTTGATTGTTTCACTAATTAAAAAGGAAACAATTTTGGTTGGATACTTTCACTTTTAAAGATAATTTTATCTATGATACTTTCAACATAGATACTGATCAAGTTAGAATGTGTTGTAGTATACAGCAAAATAAGAGACACATTGCGTAGCCCCCTCTCTCTTCCGATCTGACTCCGCTGGATTTGAGTGCATGGCGGTTTATGAAGCACATTGTCCACAAAACAGGGGTTCGAGATCTGGTAGACACATAGGCCGATTAAGGGGGTGAACAATCCTCTTGACGAAAATTGAGTTTCATACAAAAAGATGAAAAAATAAAAGCCTGACGCACCACGAAGGAGTTATGCAAATTGGTCACAAACTGATACTCATACAGGTATCGACGTAAAAAAGCAAAATTGTAAACTTTTCCGACATATGAATGAATGTGTGACACTGCAGTACAATTTTACTGCGGGCGCACGTACAGCAATGTAGTGATATTTCTGTCTTATTTCTGACAAATGCGTCTTTGAGCACCACTTCATCATAGATTATTGAATTTCGTTTCGATATTATAGGTTTTGCTGTTAGTTAAATGTCGAAATAAAGAACTAAATAGCCGCTCGGGACTAGCCGAGTGGCCTGAGGCGCTGAAGTCATGGACTGTGCGGCTGGTCCCGGAGGAGGTTCGAGTCCTCCATCGGGCATGGGTGTGTGTGTTTGTCCTTAGGATAATTTAGGTTAAGTAGTGAGTAAGCTTAGGGACTGATGAACTTAGCAGTTAAGTCCCATATGATTTCACACACATTTGAACATTTTGAACAAAGAACTAAATAGTAGTGGGGAAGAGATTTCGAAAAAAATGAATTTTTCGACAGATCTGGATGCACCGTTGTAATGTACATTAAAAAACACAGAAGTTTTATTTGAAGCTTTTTTTTAAAAAATATCTTTATCGTTTCAACGGTATTCATTCAGAAATATTACACTCAGTTTCTTTAAGGGCGTGTTACACTCCTTAATGGATGTATGGGCAAGTATTAAAAATAGGTGTGTCTTATTTGGGTCTGTACTACAAATTCAAAGCCGATGAAAACCTATCTTCATTACTTTGATAGGTTTACTTGTTACAACGAACGCAATTTGAAACGAGTCAGACCAGACCTAGTTTGCCGATTTAATTGTCATTAAGAGTACTACATGGTCCAGGCACATTAAACTGAACACCTGTGGAAAGCTTAAATAGCCACCTTTTGCAGCCTTGACGTGCAGGAAGAGAGTCAATGAGGATCTGGAAGGATCGACAAGGACGTGGAGCGACTCCAATGCCGTGTCCGGTTGTGTTTCTTTTCACGGATGAGGTTCCATGGTGGGAACAGCCCAGTCGAGTTGTTCCCACCGATTCTCGATTGGGTTTAAATCCTGGGTGTTTAGTGGCCAGAGGAATACGGTAAACGCATCTTGGTGCTATTCGAACCACGCATGTATACTATGAGCTGTGTGTCACGCTGCACTGTTCTGCTGTTAGATTCTATCGTACCGAGGTTCAAATGGTTCAAATTGCTATAAGCACTATGAGACCTAACATCTGAGTTCATCAGTTCTCAAGGCTTAGAACTACTTAAAAAACCTAACTAGCCTAAGGACATCATAAACATCCATGCCCGAGGCAGGATTCGAACCGAGCGGTTCCGGACTGAAGCGCCTAGAACCGCTCGGCCACAGCGGCCGGCCACCGACGAAAAACAGACTTCATATAGAGGTGGGTATGATTCCCAAGGATTGACGCGTACTTGTGTTGATCCACAGTGCCTTCCAGAATGACGAGATCATCCACGAAATGCCATGAAATCATTCCCCGAACCATAACATTCCCATCTCCGACGTGGACTTTTCCGACGACGATTGCAGTGCCGTACGCGTCGAAGTCCATCTGTCCCATGGAGCATAAAACGTGATGCATATGAAAAGGCCACATGTCGCCTCTCAGTGGACGTCCAACTGCGGTACTGGTGTGGAAATTCCAGCATTCATCGCCGATGAACAGCGATCAGCATGGTTGCATGAACCAGGCACCTGCTGTGGGGACCCAGTGACAGCAACTTTCGTTGAACGTTGAGGAGACGCCGTTCAGTCCTTTGGTGATTGGGCGATCAGTTCGTCAACAACTGCACCTCTATTCGCCCACGCACATCTCCACAGCCATCGTGCACATTTGTCATCTATGACCATGGAGGACCGCATTTGCATGAGCGCCGATTTTAGAAAGCGCCATTTTGTCACACACGATATACTTTAATAACGGTGGCACGCAAACAGTTTACAGATTTAGTCGTTTGGGAACTGCTTCTACCTTTAGCCTGAAAGCCAATAATTATGCCCCCTAGAAAGTCCGATAAATGGCCCGTTTTCCCTTTACGACAACGACTGCTCTTTTTCCCCCTTTCCCCCGACACGCCAGTGCAGCCAACTACTGTCTGTTAGTAGCTACTAGAGATGGGGGATCCGCTCTTGAACTAATTCATAGAGTTTAATCTTTCAAAGGAGTGAACAATCAGTGATTCAGAAAAAAAGAACGGTAGCTCCAAACGTTTCCCATGGCAGAGAGAGAGAGAGAGAGAGAGAGAGAGAGCGACGGAGCATATCAGCAGTGCCTCTGCTGGTCAGAGCACAGTGCACGCCACACAACACAGCCAGCGCCGGCCTCTGCCCTGCTTCTACCTTGGCTGCCTGCATTTTGCAGTGCCCCATTGGATTTTGTGTTTCACATATGCCGTGCCGTCTCTGTGCGTCGTCTGCCGCTTGCAGTGTCTGGCGCAGCTTAACTTCGCATCGCACTCTGTCGGCGATCGTTTCAGTCGCACGTCCTGCCCTCTGGGCAGTTGATGCGAGCAACAGGACAGAGAGCCACCTAGCGGATAACATAGGAACTACTTGCAACAACCTGCTCGCAAGGGAACGGACGATTTGTCTCGGAGCAGGTGAGTTCAGCGCTCCCCCCACCCTCGGAACTCGCCCGCTCAACGCTCACCCCACCGTCTCGACTCTAGCCAGAGCGTTGAGCAAAGCGACTCAGGTGTCACTCTGGTCTCTGCGGTCTCAGCTCACGCAGTAATACAGCTCGCGGCTCGACCTGCTCGACTCAGCGCCTCTGCATCGGAGTTCGTCCCTACTAGATATTGTTCTTCGTAGTAATACCGCTATGTATATTACATTATTATGTTATGTATACATCAATTGTTTTTATTTTATTTTTATTTGTTTAAACTGATTAGATTAGGTTCCTGATGACTCCTCTTACTATAGGATTTTTATTATGGACACTCGAATTTACACTTTAATTACGAGCAAACCGATAAACGTATCGTAAAATGTGATACACCAGTATTTTCCTTGTTTTATTCTGCGTAAGGCTATATGCAGCACTTTCGTTTTACAGTCAAATTTATATTTTTTTTCTTATTCTGGTACGGATTTTGCGATTTTAGGCGTCTTCGGAAGGAAACGTTCACTTTAAAAATATATGGCTTGCGATGTATTTGTATGAGGTTAATGAAATTTTAATACATTATAGCCAAATATATTGTTAATGTAAATCTCAAGTTACAACATTTTCCGATCACCCAGAAAACCACGATAGTGCAAAATAAATTAATAATCAAAAACTTTGTCATATCATGGAAATTTCAATAAACAATACAAAATTCTTACTCATTATCTGTGTTACTTCAAAATAGGATCAAATAAGATCAAAATACAGGTATAGTACTGGAATAAACCAAGTTTAAAGGGCAATGTGCCTTCCATTTATTTTCTATTGTAAATGAGTGGTGAGTCATGAAAAAGAGCTAATTCATTTCAGGGAGTGAACAGTTCTGATCCAATCTCTGAAAAGAACAGTTTTGCCCATCTCTAGTGGCTACTGCACGTTGACATCGAATACAGTCGACGGTCTCATTAATGTGACAGGACTACGAAGTGACTCAATGTAGAAAGAGATACACTTTTGGTTTTTGTGTAGTACAGTAAGGTATTTGATACATAAATGAATCTTACATGATGACTGTGGCGGTTATAATTTCTCTCAAACAAAATATTTTACATTAACTGCACATTGGTTTGCATTTGGTTTTAGGTAGTACTCTTTCTGAGTCTTGGTGCGGCTCTCGCTCAGCCGCAGGCAGCAAAGCGTTCGTAGACTGCAGAGTGTGTGGGCTCCCTGGTATACACCGGGCTCCTCAGATAAACGAGTCGCCAGTAGCATGGGTTGTCCGGTCCCCCTTAGCAGAAGATATACTAGTAAAACACGTACTTCACCCTAAAGCTGCATAAGCACTTGAGAACCGAATGCTTTATGAGGCAATTACTGTGCACCCTGCTCGCGAGCAGCTCAGTTCGAATCATCTGCTGTCGGCTGTCCACGGCAACACAAAAGGGTGATGCGGATCAGTGGAGCACGCATTGACGTATTCACTATTCACTACTGCAGTGCACGCGAACGATGTACACTATGCGATCTAAAGTAACCGGACACCCCCGAAAACATACGTTTTTCGTATTAGGTGCATTGTGCTGCCACCTACTTCCAGGTACTCCATTTCAGCGACCTCAGTAGACATCGTCAGAGAGCAGAATGGGGCGCTCCGCGGAACTCACGGACTTCGAACGTGGTCAGGTGATTGGGTGTCCCTTGTGTCATACGTCTGTACGCGAGATTTCCACACTCCTAAACATCTCTAGGTCCACTGTTTCAGATGTGATAGTGAAGGGACCCGTACAGCACAAAAGCGTAGCGTACAGGCCGACCTCGTCTGTTGACTGACAGAGACCGCCGACAGTTGAAAAGGGTCGTAATGTGTAATAGGCAGACATCTATGCAGACCATCACACAGGAATTCCAAACTGCATCAGGATCCACTGCAAGTACCATGACAGTTTGGCAGGAGGTGAGAAAACTTGGATTTCATGGTCGAGCGGCTGCTCATAAGCCACACATCACACCGGTAAATGCCAAACGACGCCTCGCTTGGTGTAAGCAGCGTAAACATTGGACGATTGAACAGTGGAAAACCGTTGTGTGGAGTGACGAATCACGGTACACAATGTGGCGATCCGATGGCAGGGTGTGGGTATGGCGAATGCCTGGTGAAAGTCATCTGACAGCGTGTGTAGTGCCAACAGTAAAATTCGTAGGCGGTGGTGTTATGGTGTGGTAATGTTTTTCATGGAAGGGGCTTCCACCCCTTGTTGTTTTGCGTGACAGTATCACAGCACCGGCCTACGTTGATGTTTTAAGCACCTTCTTGCTTCCCAGTGGGTTCCCGGGTTCGATTCCCGGCGGGGTCAAGGATTTTCTCTGCCTCGTGATAGCTGGGTGTTGTGTGCTGTCCTTAGGTTAGTTAGGTTTAAGTAGATCTAAGTTCCAGGGGACTGATGACCATAGATGTTAAGTCCCATAGTGCTCAGAGCCATTTGAACCATTTTTGAGCTTCCCAGTGTTGAAAAGCAATTCGGGGATGTCGATTGCATCTTTCAACTCGATCGAGCACCTGTTGGCAATGCACGGCCTGTGGCGGAGTGGTTACACGAAAATAACATCCATGTAATGGACTGGCCTGCACAGAGTTCTGACCTGAATACTATAGAATACCTTTGGGACGTTTTAGAACCGGCCGACATCGATCCTCTCTGCTGTGCAGCCACATGGCTCTCAGGAGCACGTTCTTCTTGTGACCATACATGACTATCGCTGCCAGCAATCATGTACTTCCCAAAAGGAAGTAGAAACTTCCAGGTAAGCAATGACGTTGTAATTCTGTCAATGACGACGAAGGACTTTGAACAGTTGTTAGTCGGAATGGGTAGAGTCTTGAAAAGAGGCTATACGAGGAATATCAACAAAAGTAAAACCAGGTAAAGGAATGTACTGGAATTACATAATGCGACTTGAGGGAATAGGTTAGGAAATGACACACTAACAACTGAAAATATGTTTTGCTATTGAAGCAGTGAAATAACCGACGTTGGCTAAATTAGAGACAATACAAAATGCAGACTGCCAAAAACGAGCACCAAAGGCATTTCTGAAAAAGAGCTGTTTTTTAAAATGGTAATTAGATGTAAGTATTAAGAAGTATTTTCTGTAGGTATTTGTCTGGAGTGTAGCATTGTATGGAAGTGAAACGCAATTTATCCTTTCAAACAAATCATGTGTACTTAGCCTGTAAAGCGACTCGTTCCACATAATTAGAAAAGAAACTGTTAAATGATGTATGGCACAGGGAATTAACGAACTAATTGACCACTTAGCTACAGATATGAACAGCAATGACAATGATACTCTTTAACCACATAACTAACTGTCAGAAAAGCAGATGCAAGGCTGAGATTCACTGGAGGGAACATAGAAAAATTTATTCAAGTTGCCTACGAATCATGTGTGCGACCGATTCTTGAGTGTTGCTCATGAAACTGGGACCCTTACCGGGTTGGATTAAGTGTTTCTTCACGGGATCGTTGAGTCGGTGCGAGGGCGTTACGGAGATGTTCAACTGACTCTAGTGGCAGACGCTGCAAGAGAGGGGTTCTACATCACAGATAAGTTTACAAATGAAATTTCAAGATTGTACGTTCCAAGAAGAATCACGTATCATACACTGGCGGGAAAGAATCATAGCGCCAAAAAACAATTACTGTAACGTAATTAAATTTCGGGAATACAGTTGTCCACGGAACATATTTAAGCGATTAATATTTAAAGATCACAGATTAATGTAAGCGCGAGATAAGTCATTGCAAATGTGTAATTACACTCCTGGAAATGGAAAAAAGAACACATTGACACCGGTGTGTCAGACCCACCATACTTGCTCCGGACACTGCGAGAGGGCTGTACAAGCAATGATCACACGCACGGCACAGCGGACACACCAGGAACCGCGGTGTTGGCCGTCGAATGGCGCTAGCTGCGCAGCATTTGTGCACCGCCGCCGTCAGTGTCAGCCAGTTTGCCGTGGCATACGGAGCTCCATCGCAGCCTTTAACACCGGTAGCATGCCGCGACAGCGTGGACGTAAACCGTATGTGCAGTTGACGGACTTTGAGCGAGGGCGTATAGTGGGCATGCGGGAGGCCGGGTGGACGTACCGCCGAATTGCTCAACACGTGGGGCGTGAGGTCTCCACAGTACATCGATGTTGTCGCCAGTGGTCGGCGGAAGGTGCACGTGCCCGTCGACCTGGGACCGGACCGCAGCGACTTACGGATGCACGCCAAGACCGTAGGATCCTACGCAGTGCCGTAGGGGACCGCACCGCCACTTCCCAGCAAATTAGGGACACTGTTGCTCCTGGGGTATCGGCGAGGACCATTCGCAACCGTCTCCATGAAGCTGGGCTACGGTCCCGCACACCGTTAGGCCGTCTTCCGCTCTCGCCCCAACATCGTGCAGCCCGCCTCCAGTGGTGTCGCGACAGGCGTGAATGGAGGGACGAATGGAGACGTGTCGTCTTCGCGATGAGAGTCGCTTCTGCCTTGGTGCCAATGATGGTCGTATGCGTGTTTGGCGCCGTGCAGGTGAGCGCCACAATCAGGACTGCATACGACCAAGGCACACAGGGCCAACACCCGGCATCATGGTGTGGGGAGCGATCCCCTACACTGGCCGTACACCACTGGTGATCGTCGAGGGGACACTGAATAGTGCACGGTACATCCAAACCGTCATCGAACCCATCGTTCTACCATTCCTAGACCGGCAAGGGAACTTGCTGTTCCAACAGGACAATGCACGTCCGCATGTATCCCGTGCCACCCAACGTGCTCTAGAAGGTGTAAGTCAACTACCCTGGCCAGCAAGATCTCCGGATCTGTCCCCCATTGAGCATGTTTGGGACTGGATGAAGCGTCGTCTCACGCGGTCTGCACGTCCAGCACGAACGCTGGTCCAACTGAGGCGCCAGGTGGAAATGGCATGGCAAGCCGTTCCACAGGACTACATCCAGCATCTCTACGATCGTCTCCATGGGAGAATAGCAGCCTGCATTGCTGCGAAAGGTGGATATACACTGTACTAGTGCCGACATTGTGCATGCTCTGTTGCCTGTGTCTATGTGCCTGTGGTTCTGTCAGTGTGATCATGTGATGTATCTGACCCCAGGAATGTGTCAATAAAGTTTCCCCTTCCTGGGACAATGAATTCACGGTGTTCTTATTTCAATTTCCAGGAGTGTATATGTGAAAGTAGTATCTGTTCCCGAAAGAACAGATACAATTGATGACCATGCAGCTTCGCTAGAATGAGGTGATAGTTAAATCAACACCCTAGCTGCAAACAGGCGTTGATATACATCACTGGGGACATGTTGAAAATGTGTGACCCAACCGGACACGAACCCGGGATCTCCTACTTACATGGCAGACGCTCTATTCATCTGAGCCACCGAAGGCACAGAGGATAGTACGCCTGCAGGGACTTATCCCATGCACATTCTCTGTGAGACCCACATTCCCAACATGTCCACCCACACCACTACATTCGTAGTGCGCCTAATAGATGTTAGCCCATCACACTCATTAGTCGTGGCAGATTAATCTACCAAGTCCCGTACGAGTTGGGGCGTAGTTTGTGCGTTCGCACAAGAAGGTCAGTGACAGGGTGGCCATATTTTAACTACATATGAAGTTAGTATCTGTTCCCGAAAGAACAGATACAACTAAGACCGTGTAGCTTCTATAGAATGAGATAATAATTAAATCGACCGACACCCTAACATCTATTAGGCGCACTACGAATGTAGTGGTGTGGACATGTTGGGAATGTGGGTCTCACGGGGAGCGTGCAGCGGGTAAGTCCATGAGAGTGCACTATCCTCTGTGCCTTCGGTGGCTCAGATGGATAGAGCGTCTGGCCTGTAAGAAGGAGATCCCCGGTTTGAGTCCCAGATGGGGCACACATTTTCAACATGTCCCCAATGACGTATATCAATGCCTGTTTGCAGCTAGGGCGTCGCTTTAGTTATCATCGCTAATGTGTAATGCTGGTACATTAATAACCGGTTTAAATGCCAGAATGTTGACTGCAAGCAGGCAAACGTGCATACATTGTGTTGTACAGGTGCCGGATGTCACTTCGTGGGGTAGAATTCCAAGTCTGTTGCACTTGTTCGATCAGTACAGGGACGGTTAACGCTGTTTGTGGATGACGCTGTAGTTTTCATCATATGATGTCCTAGATGAGCTCCACTGGAGGCAGATCTGGTGATCGATCAGGCAAAGACAACATTTCGATGCTCTGTAGAGCATGCTGGGTCACAACAGTATGTGGGCGAGCGTTACACTGTTGGGAAAACCCCCTGGAATGCTGTTCATGAATGGCAGCACAACAAGTCGAATCACCAGACGGACGCAAAATTTTTCAGTCAGGGTGCATAGGATAACTACGAGAGCGCTCCTGCTGTCATATGAAATCGCACCCCACACCAGGTGCAGTGTGCCTAGCACGCAGACAGGTTGGTTGCAGCTGTCCTTCTCCTAATCACACACGGCCATCACTGGCGCCGAGGCGGAACAAGCGTTTATCAGAAAACACAACAGACCTCCACCCAGTCTTCCGACTGACTCTCCCTTGACACCACTGAAGTCGAGAAGGGTGTTCGTTTGGGGTCACTGAAATGCAGGCCACAGGGCGTGTGTGTCGCAGCTGTCCTCGAAGTAACCGATTTGTAACAATTCGTTGTGTCACTGTGGTGCCAGCTGCTGCTCAAATTACTGCTGAAAATGCAATACGGTGCGCCAGTGCCTTACCTTACAGCGATAGTCTTGCCTCTCGGTAGTCCCACGTGGCCTTCGGGAGCCCGGTCTTCTTGTGACCGTACATTCCCATGACTGCCTCTGCCAGCAATCATGTACAGTGGTTACATTCCAGCCAGGTCTTCCTGCAGTATCGCAGGAGAAACATCCAGCATCGCGTAGCTCTGTTGCACGACCTCGTTCAAACTCTGTGACGTGCTGATAATGGCGTCTTTGTCGCTTTAAAGACGTTCTTGACTAACATCAGATCACCACGCCGGTCTCAAAGCTGACTGACGCTCACGAACGTTACAGCGTATGTTTAAAGCAAACCTGATTTGCATCCCGACAGTGGCGTTACTAGCGCCACTCTTACGCGACTGGTGCGAAACTTAGTAGATATCATCTTTCTGGTGTAGAAACACGCCCCACAACTTTCGTTTATGTCGCGTAACTCCTTATTGGTGTTGCGATTTCTTTCCGTCAGTGTACAACTCGCGAAATCAGGGAGATCACAGCTAATGCGAAGGTCTGCCGACAGTCATTCTTCTCACCATACATTCGCGAATGGAACATGGATTCGGGTGTACGAAAGTGTTCCCACAATTAAGCCTGTCAACAAAAGATAGTGCACCACGTAAGGCATAGATGTAGATATAGTGATAACAATGACGAGCATCGTAATTCTTTAAGTTTTCCCTACGTTTTCCTGGGATGAATAGCATTCTATGAGGTTTCGGGATTGTAGCTAGATGGCGTCGACACCTTGTCATGATATTTCGGCTCACAGCCATTGAGCCATCTTCAGATGAGTTTCATACTGGATATCGCTGGTACAAATCGCCCCGTGTCTAATTTAACACACCGAGCGAGGTGGCGCAGTGGTTAGCACACTGGACTCGCATTCGGGAGGACGACGGTTCAATCCCGCGTCCGGCCATCCTGATTTAGGTTTTCCGTGATTTCCGTAAATCGCTCCAGGCAAATCCCGGGATGGTTCCTTTGAAAGGGCACGGCCGATTTCATTCCCCATCCTTCCCTCACCTGAGCTTGCGCTCCGTCTCTAATCACCTCGTTGTCGACGGGACGTTAAACACTAATATCCTCCTCCTCCTCCTCTAATTTAACACCCTCTGTCGAAGGGCCAAAACATTATGACCATCTGTTAAATGCCTTCTTTGTCCGTATTTGGAACGAAATACATCACTGATTCTGCGTGTCACGTTTTCGACAATTTGTTGGTAGGGTTTTTGAGGTATGTGGCATTTGATGTCTAGTGGTAATTTCATTGCCCTTCTGCCTCTTTCCGTAGATGCTCACGACCGCAGCATATGATCATTCGACCAGCTTTGGCGTGTTCAAGTTACCCGTTCGAAAGCTCTGGGTAATAATAACCTGCCCTTTGTCAAAGTCGCTTATCTCAGTGGATTTCCCCATTTGCAGCCCGTATCTTCGCTAGGGTGATCCCCCATCTATAAATGCTCCGCTTACATACTTTTGTTACCGCGTCACGTGCCCCAACGCTACCAGGTGACATCCAGCGTCGCGGTGGGTAAAGGTTATAATGTTTTCGCTTATCGGTGTATATTGCATTCCCTCTCTCTGTCAAATTGCGGGGCCATGGAGTTCCAGTTCAGTGGTCAAAATGTTAAAATTATCCGCCGCTATACGTGTCAACAGGTGAAAAATTTTATCTTTTCGAAGATGTTTTACGGCGTCCAACGTCTGAACACATTTGATGCCACCGTCATCACGATTAATGAAACCGTCCCAGAAGGCTTTCATCGTGTGATAGAGTTTTGTGGCAGGATTCTCCATAGAATATCAAGTGGATGCAGATACAATGCTCGGCTATGACTGAGTTATTGGGCTGCGAAAGGTGAGTGCGACGTACTTCGATAGTTGGTACATCGGATATATGTTGTGTCTGACCGAGACAGCGTTGAAAAGGTGCTGGTACACCTAAAATCTGCATTCAGAGACAATGGATATTCTCCACATCAGATCAGCACAGCTTTATGATGAATAAAAGTGATCACCCACAAGATAAAGACGAGAAGCAACTGTTCAAGCCGGCCGTTGTGGACGAGCGGTTCTAGGCGCTACAGTCCGGAACCGCGCTGCTGCTACGGTCGCAGGTTCGAATCCTGCCTCGCGCATGGATGTGTGTGATGTTAGTTAGGTTTAAGTAGTTTCTAAGTCTAGGGGACTGATGACGTCAGATGTTAAGTCCCATAGAGCTTATAGCCATTTGAACTATTTGTTAACTGTTCATGTTCCGGAGGTTCCTCCGACATGTGGGCAACATTTCGCCTAAATTAGCCAGAATCCTACAGAAACAATATGTTAAAGCCATCTGCAAAGACCTGTGATCTCCTCGGCTCGATAAGGGGTAATATGGGTTTACGGAATGCCTTTCGCATTTCGCAGCTCAGTAAGTCATTCATAACCGCGTACGTAACCATAGCATATTCTATGGATTATTTTACAACTAAAATCTTGGCCACGACGATATCCTTCAGGGAGTGAGTTATTTAGAAATCTTTGAAGAATCGTTTGGCGAAAGACTTATTGACCGTAGTGGCGTCTTCCAACATAATAAAGCTTGGGACCTTGTGATTTCATTAATATATCCAGAGATAAAAAAATTACATCTGGTAACACGTCGAAGGATAGTTAATTTTAATATTTTGATCTCTGAATTTTTACTCCATGGGCCCTCAGTTTGAGGGCGCGCATGCATTATAACTGTACGCAAGCGCCTGCGCACCGAAAATGGGGCAAGATTCGATAGAGTGCGCTAAACTCTATAGAGGGCTGCCATATTAGGCCAATTGTGACCTGTTACGGTTGCAGTCTATTTCTCCATGTGCCAGGATCGCTTTTCCGTTTCGATATAAAGTTCTTTATCTTGCTTGGTAGTTTCTCCGAAGCCAATCTTTGCAGATGTTCATTCCATTTCTGTTTGTGTTAATCTACTTTTTCTTTCCAACTCCGAATTACAACAGCTTTCGAATATTATTTCGCATTTTACCTATTTTTTTTTACTGCCTTTCACTGCCAATTCTTAGTATGTGTACCACCTATCACCACTGTAAAATTCACCTGAAGGTGGTTGAATGGTTGTTAGATGAAAAATGGAAAGGCGTCGACGTCATGGCTGCAATTTCGAAACCTCATGGCACAAGCATCGTGCAAGTTTTACAGTCGCGACCCACGGACTCAACACTGTCCGTGGGAACCGGAGCGCCGATGAAGACACGCGATCACGGCCAGCCGTCGTGTTTTGCTGTACAAATTCGGCAATGGCAGCCGGAAAGCCACAGACCTGCGCCGCGGTTGCCGTAAACGGAACGTCTCTATTGTTATTCGGAACGCGTCCGGGAGATGGAACGCCGAAGACGAGCGTCTGTTTTTAAGGCTCGGAGGTCAGGAGGGCGCGCATTCGAGGCGAAAAAACACCGGCAAATATGTGGCGCCCTGGACTGGCGACAGTACAGGGGGACGTATTTCAAGGCGGCGGTGCCTTATATAGGGGGCGGCGCGGGCCGGCGGGCCCCATTTCCAAACAATGGCCGCACGGCGGCGAGCTGTGTGGCCGCGCCGCGCATGCGCTCTGCAACCCGTGTGGGTGGCGCCGCGGAGCGCGGGCCGGCAGAATTATGTGCACAAAGGGCGACTACCGTGCGCCGCCGCTGTCGCTCCGTAATGTTTCATTCTCCGGAACCTACCTCTACCTCGCCATGTTCCAATATTGTATGCGACAGTGCGGTAGTAAATCGCGAGGCTCCAAGTTGCACCGACGTGTGTAAGTTATGTAGGTAATTTGTTACGCCTCTGGGATTAGGCACGCTGTCCTCGTTTTTGGACGTACCTCCCCCCAAGAGGAGCGCTATGTTTTTTTAATTTTTTTTCACATTCCCCGTGCTACCATGTGAGCCAAAGCTAAAGGAACTTGGAAGTAGTAAAGCTGTCTTCAGCCCGAAGACCAGTCTGAACTCTGCAGTGACAAGAGTGTCAGCAGAGAGAACATTTTCTTACTGCACAATATGGAGAGGTTTCTTCTTGCTGTCCGCCCCCGGTAGCTGAGTGGTCAGCGCGACGGATTGTCAATCCTAAGGGCCCGGCTTCTTTTACTTTTTAAAAAATGATTTCCTTTACTTTGTGCCTATAAAATTCTGTTGTTTACTCACACTCTCCTTCCTGCTTCTCTTATACAATATGACAAAATTTTCTCTCTTCTTCAATTTATGTGTAATCTGTAGTATATGTAAAAAAGTTTCTTCCACTTCTGCTCCATCTATCATGGTGATGTGTCCCTCATACTGTCCCACCTAACAGTACAAACTAGAGGAAGAGATCAAACCAGAATGCACAATGTGCCTGTGGCATCACAAGTGCATCACATACAGAAACATGAATTCAAGATCAATGCATCGATGCTAAATATAAACTGTTATGCCTGTCCTGCAATGTCTACCCCAAAAAAAAGATGACAAATGGCCATGTAAAAGGGTTTAAGGAACAACAATCAGAGAAAAACGAAAAAGGAAAAATATAAAAACGAAAACCTATAAAATGAAAGTAATATTAACCAACACTAGGAATATAACAGGTTAATAGAATAAAATGTCTTTTTTAAAATGTATCGTTGTTAATATATTTAAATAAATATATCTGGTTACAAAAAGAAAAAAAAGATTCGATACCCGGCTGGGTCGGAGATTTTCTCCGCGCAGGGACTGGGTGATGTGTTGCCCTCATCGTCATCATTTCAACCTCATCGACACGCAGGTCGCCGAAGTGGCGTCAACTCGAAAGACCAGCACCAGGCGAACAGTCTACCCGACGGGAGGCCCTAGCCACACGACATTTTTTATTTTCTTTTAGCTCATTTCGAGGACGGAGCGTTGGAAGAAAGGCTGCTTCTGGGTGGGCATGAACTCTCTCTATTTTTGGGTCGTCAGTTGTGAAAGCGATTTTATTCGGCGTGCCACAATAATTTCTCCAGTGCGTCTCTTCATCTCGGAGCAGGACTAAACTTACTCCCAACGTCTTGACTTATTTTTTCTGTATATTGCGGTCTTTGTCATTCGTTACGATTTTCGCCCTCTACAGCTGTCTTTAGTACCACGGAAGTTATTCCCCGATGTGCTAACACATGTCCCATCATCCTGTCCTATCTTCCAGTCAGTGTTTTCCGCATATTTCTTTCCTCGCCGATTCTGTTGATCATCTCTTCATTTCTTATCTGTTCACTCAATTTTCAGCAGCCTCGTTAATACTGTATGTCAAACCCATCGATTCCCTTCGTTTACAGTTTCCCCAGCCTGTAGTGTTAAGCTCCAGACGTACATTAACAGAAACGTCTATCTTATAGCCGGCCGCTGTGGTCTAGCGGTTCTGGCGCTGCAGTCCGGAACCGCGGGACTGCTACGGTCGCAGGTTCGAATCCTGCCTCGGGCATGGGTGTGTGTGATGTCCTTAGGTTAGTTAGGTTTAAGTAGTTCTAAGTTCTAGGAGACTTATGACCTAAGATGTTGAGTCCCATAGTGCTCAGAGCCATTTGAACCATTTCTTTCTATCTTATATTGGCGAATGAACGCACTCTTTGCCTGTGCCTGTGTTAGTTTGCTTCTTATACTCTCCTGCTTCGTCTTCTGTCACACGTTACTTTCTTTTTCGAGGTAGCAGAATTCTTTTACTTTTGTACTATGCAGTCCCCAATGCTGATGTTAAGTTTGCCATTAATCTCCTTTCTGCTACTCTTCAACATTTTCATCTTTCTTTGTTGATTGTTCATTCCATTCAGCACGTCCTGTAATTTTTTTTCACTTTCTCAGAGGACAGAAATGTCATGAGTTAGTTTTATAGCCAGCCGCTGTGGCCGAGCGGTTCTAGGCTCTTCCGTCCGCAATTGCGGTCGCAGGTTCGAATCCTGCCTCGGGCATGGATGTGTGTGCTGTCCTTTGGTTAGTTAGGTTTAAGTAGTTCTAAGACTAGGGAACTGATAACCTGTGATGTGAACCATCTGAATCAGCTTTATAATTTGTAATCCCACTTCAGAAGCTGTGTTTTATTTCCATCGTTGCTTCTTCGGTACGCATATTTAGCGGTAGAATACAAATACTGCATCGCTGCCTTACGCCCTTTTAATTCTAAACTCTACTTTGGCCTTCTATTATATAGTTGGTTCGGTTCTTCCACATTTTTCCTTACACCGCAAAAGTTTTTTTGAGACTCTGGAACATTTTTAAAATGAAATTTTGTTATCAAATTCTCTACGGGGCCAAATACGATGGTTGGAACTTAAATTTACAAAACAGATATATGTTTCAAAGTTTCACTGCCCTTCACAGTAGTCACCAGCAAGGTGGATAACCCGTTGCCAGTAATGTGGAAGTCGTAGGATACCTTTGTAGCGCCGGTTGTGTTGATAGTTCCAGTCTTGTACACGACGAAACTGTGCAACAGTTCTAGAGCTATTGCCAGACAGTTCTTTCTTCAATTTAGGAATCAATTTGATGCCACAAGGGATTAAGTCCGGGGTATGTGGTGCGTGGTGCACCACTTCCCAGCCGCATCGATCGAACAAATCAGTCACAAGTTGCGCCATTTGCGCCCGAGCATTGTTCTGCAAAATGATGGGCGGGTCCTGCAGAAAGTGTAGGCACTTGTTTCTCTAAGCTGTTCATTTTTGGAACACAGCCTTCGACCAGCTTAGAACAGTTTGCAAACAATGACGACCACAAACAAGCAGTGACAACCTGGCTCAAATCTTTGACGGTAGGCGAGTACAATATTCGAACTGAAAAACTGGTCCCACGTTACAATAAGTGCATTGACAGCTGTGGCGACTACATTGAAAAATAGAGTAAGAGACAGTAACTTTATAAATAATGTTTTGTTTGATATCGTATATTTTATTTCGTTATGCCAAAACGGTCTTTACTTTCTGGACGACCCTCGTAGTTCTGTTGGGGCACGTCCTGGATCTGTAGCTACCTCTACTCTTTATGAAACTTCTTGGCAGATTAGCTGTCCAGGCAAGACTGACGACACACTCTAACAGCGCCTGTTCCCCAGTTCCTCTCACCTACCTCCCAAAATTCATAGAAGAACTTCATAGAAGACCTCCCGCATAGTTTGCTGCCTAGGGTGTGACTAAGCCATTTCCTCGCAATATCAGTTATCCAGTGCGGGCCAGATGTACAGTATGGGGGAATTCTAGAGAGCTATCAGCAGTGCACCAGAACTCCATCTCTGGAATTCCAAAAGGAACCATCGGTAGGAGAACGACATTCATCCAAAGGTAGCAATCCGCTACTATACGACTTCGTTCGGCTCCAGCCGAGATAATGGAATAGTATAACATTTATCAATGTTATACTGTTCCAATTAGGCGGGCACCTACCAGTGTACATTACCAGTAATTGTATATAGTTTATCGAGCTGTTGTTTTCGAATCCCGGCATCTTATTGAATCTCAGCCACTGTTCATATAATCACGACGGAGGAGTCAAAAATCCGCTTATTGGTCTTGCCACTAACGCACGACTTCCGCTGTACATGATGATGGTCTCACGGTTGCAGTTGATCGCTAGAGTTGCATTCCATCTGTGACAAAAACTGCCAAGAAGTTCCCTTATTACTGCGGGAGCTACCGACGTTGACGTTTAACCTTGGTTTTGATCTTGCCTCAGAGTCTACAGCTTAGAGGTCATTCCGTCTGGGACTGCTCACGGAGATTCAGAGTCGGACATCGAGGCGTGGCAGAGGTCAAGGGCCTGAACTCGTCCTAGACCTGTTCTCGCAACACGTCTGGCGGGCCGGTCGTCTTTCAGGCGCCACTTACTCCGTGGTTAGGATGAGCTACGCGCCACTTAATGTGTGAATACACTAGCGAGCAACTTGCTCGTGAGCGGCTCATGACAAGCTCGAGGATAAAATTAACGCAGAGAGCCCCGCCGGATCATTATGTAGACCACATAGCTCGTGACGCATGGACAGTTATGAGTGACATCAGTGCAGGGCCCAGTCACCTTGAGCTGAGACGAATGAAAATTTTAACGACTGCATCGTTAAACGCAGTGGTGCTCCTCTGAGCAAGGACCTCTCGTCCTTAGTCAGCTTGTATTCCTCCGTCAAAGAGCCGTTGCACTATGTCCTTCCTTACCTCAGATGCATAGGAAAAAATCATCGTCGTCCGTAGGAACAACCGTGATAAAGTCCGCCCCCATAGCTGAGTGGTCAGCGTGACGGATTGCCGTCCTACGGGCCCGGGTTCGATTCCCGGCTGGGCCGGGGATTTTCTCCGCTCATGTACTGGGTGCTGTGATGTCTTCATCATCATTTCATCCCCGTCTGGCGCGCAGATCGCCCAGTGTGGCGTCGAATGTAATAAGACCTGCACCAAGGCAGCCGGACCTGCCCCGTAAGGGGCCTCCCGGCCAATGACGCCAAACGCTAATTTCCATACCGTAATAAAATGCAGAAAGACTTGGACAAAATTTCCACTTGGTGTAATGAATGGGAGCTCTCTTCAGATGGGAATAAAAGTGAGATAATGATTCTAAGAAGGAGAAGAAATCCATTAGCGTCCGATTACACCGTTAGTGGTGAAGATACTGAGCGCGTCACGTCATCTAAGTATTAAGGAAAAATACTAACAGGCAATATTATCTGGGAGGAACACGTGAAATCAATATTAGGGAAGGCGAATTGAAGACTTTCCTTTTTTGGATAGGAAAGTACAATGTATCTGCAAAGGAAATCACGTACAAGATGCTAGAACAATTAATTTTGAAGTATTCTCCCAGAGAACGGAGTCCTTATCAAGTAGGCAGGGCAACGACGCTGAACGAATGAGAGTGTGGCAGTACCATCTCATACATCGTTTTGCGATAATAAGTAAAATCTACAGCTTAATACTCTTAACTGTGTTGGAGGGAAAGGCAATGTCGGTGCCTTATGGAGTAAGATTCGTCACTTTCCCTTCGCTGTGGCAGGCCTGAGAGGGTGCAGCGACTGACTTGGTTCATCGCAGCGCTATGAATATCGGACTACTTAAGCCCTCTCCTGCAGGGCTGCCTGTTTGCAGAAATGTTGTGGCCACACGCTGGACAGTTTCCGTTGTCTGTGAGGCGGCACGGTCTCGGAAAATACCAATATGACCATAGGTGACGAGTCTGCATTTCCTGTCGGCGTTTGCAAATACTCGACATCGACAATGCGCCGTGTTGAGTGTGGGAAAATTCCAAAATCTATCTTTCCGTATGATGTTAGCCCATCAGAAGGGTCGTCGGCATAGGCACCGCAATGTCTGAACATTGACTGGCGACACAGCATGTACACTGACCAGCCAGAACACTGTTCACTTACCTAATAGCCGGTATATCCATTTTTGCCATGGATAAGAGCGGCGACGCGTCGTGGTATGGAAGCAGTGAGGCCATCGCAGGTCGCTGGAGGGAGTTGGAACCACATCTGCACACTCAAGTCACCTAATTCTTGTGAATTCCGGGAAGGGGGGCGATAACCTCTGACGCCACGTTCAGTCACGCCCCAGATGTGTTCGATCGGATTAAACCCGGCGAGTAAGGGGGGGGGGGGGGGCAGGACTGGAACTCGCCACTGTGTTCGAATTACTCCATCACATTCCTGGCCTTGTGACATGGTACATTATCTTGCTGAAAAATGCCAATGAATCGGGAAACATGATCGTCAGGAAAGGATATATGTGGTCTGCAAACAGTGTACGATACTCCTTGGGCGTCATGGGGCCTTGCACGAGCTCCACTGAACCCATAGAACCCACGTGAATATTCACCATAATGGAACCGCCCTTGTGTTGTCCCGCAGTACAGATGTCAAGGACCTTCGCCTGGAAGATGACGTTTTCGCGCCCTCTCACCTGCATGATGAAGAAGGTATATGGATTCATCATACCATGCAACTTTCTGCCACTGCGCCAACATCCAGTGCCGATGGTCACGTGGCCATTTCAGTCGTAGTTGCCGATATCATGGTGTTAACATTGACACATGCATGGGTCGTCGGCTGCGGAGACCCATCGTTACGACTGTCCGGTGCGTTGTGTGTTCAGACACACTTGCATCCTGCCCAGCATTGCAGTCTGATGTTAGTTCCGCTACAGTAGGAGGCCTGTCCTGTTTTACCAGTCTGTCCTGCCACGACGTGTGGACTTGGTTTCGCCTTGCTTTCACCACGTGTTGAAGACGCCCACCACAGCACTCCTCGAACACCCGAGAAGTCGTGCGGTTTCCGAAATGCTCGTGCCGAGCCTCCAGGCCATCAGTATCTGCCCTCCTTCAAACTCAAATAGATCGCGCAGCTCCCCCATTCTTCACACGGACAATACGTTCACTGCTACTACATGCACCACGCTTGTGTCTAACACTCGTTCCTCGCTCTGCTATCGCCTGGACGGGTTTACATCGATCGTAGGTCACCGATCATAATGTTCTGGCTGCTCAGTGTACAGTGTGCAAACCTCTGGGCATTTAATGGGCATACAGCAAGCGAAAGTGGAGAGGTTTTCACAGGCTTCCCCTGCGTTTCAGCGTGTTGAGAGGAATTCTTGGTCGTCACTGTGACGAAAGCTGGAAATCGTCCCCTCCAAGCCGTAGTTTTCTGGGAGCGGAGAGGAATGTTAATCAGTCGTGGAGTCGGTGCGCTGATGCACGGATGGGAGGTCACATCGACAGAGACAGAGGCGCCTGGTCTAAGCCTGGCCCAGTTTTTGCCGAATCGATCGACTGAATGTCGTTTTTTCAGCGCCACCACTGCTTTCACTCTAAGCAAGTCGCAATTTACAAGACCAATACCGCAACTTGTGTCGCTTTTCAGTTTCTTTACTTATTTGGATCTTGGGTCCGATTTTTAACTTTGATTTGCAAGCTGCACAGGTTTTGCAAAGCCCGTCGCAGTTCCATACCAATCTACTGTTCAACCAGAGGCAAGCACTGCTTTTTAGAAGAATAGTTTGTCCCGAGTGAGCGTCGCTCAAACAACTATTATTGCACTTTTGGGCACATAAACTTGCATTACATTATGGAAATTGATTTTTTAGATTTTTGCAGAGACAATTCGTCTTTTATTTGAGCATTAAATGAATAACTGCTCATAGATTCATTTCGAAAAAATAGCCATTTTACTTGTGAAGCAATTTAAGGAGACTCAATGCAGAATTTAAAAGAATTGATTTGTTTTTCCCCTTGCTTCTAGTCATACAACAAATTATCTCAGACGACCCATAAATATAAATATAACCGATTTCTTCTACGTAACTAAATTGTGTACTCACTGTGGTGGCGTTCTGCTGTAATGCAGGTGCCCCGACATGGAACAGCATATGCGTGATAGGAAATTTAATTAATTTACATGACAAATGATTGCCGAAAATTGCTCTCATTTATATTTAACAGTCTTGAAATCACATAGCATTTTCGGTTACTGTGATTAGCAGTTTGCTGGTTTAAGGCAATATAAGGGTTACACTACCTTGCATATCGTTTGTGGGTTGTGCACGTCGTGAGGAGGAGGAGGAGGAGATTAGTGTTTAACGTACCGTCGACAACGAGGTCATTAGAGACGGAGCGCAAGCTCGGGTGAGGGAAGGATGGGGAAGGAAATCGGCCGTGCCCTTTCAAAGGAACCATCCCGGCATTTGCCTGAAGCGATTTAGGGAAATCACGGAAAACCTAAATCAAGATGGCCGGAGCGGGATTGAACCGTCGTCCTCCCGAATGCGAGTCCAGTGCACGTCGTGGCTGGCAGATAGTTCTCTACATTTTCGATCCCCGGCACGTCACGCTCACAGTGACGATCCTACCACAAGCCTATTTCAAGAGCCTCACGGCTAAAATCGGGACATATCGTTATAGCTAATATGAAAGTGTAACAGAAATACAGAAATGATTGGGGTATCTACATGGAATGCTTGAAAGAGAGACAACGTAATTTTACGAAAGCATGATGGTATATTTAGAGAAGTTGTATTACAAGAAATCTGTGCGACTACTATGCTGCCACGATCCTATATCACTCTTAGTACCCACGAGAGTAAGATAAGAGAGATTATGGAGCGTAAACAGTGATATGAACGGCAATAACTCCCTTGCTCAGTGCTCGAAATAGCACTAATATGAAGCACCCTCTGTCATGCACTGTATAGTGACTTGCGAAGTGTGTAAGTAAATGGAAGAGGTTTTTTTTTTCTTTTTTTTTTTCAAGGTCCGATGGTCGCAGAATTACAACCACACTGATAACCGATGAAGCTGCACACAGTTGTCTTGCGCAGTGTCTCTATTATGGCCGACGTTCGCGTCACTTCGCGCTTGTCAGTGCTGAGCGCACAGTGAGCACGTAAAAATGCCAAGAATCTGGAAATTTGTGGTAAGGTCTTATGGGACCAAACTGCTGAGGTCATCGGTCCCTAAGCTTACACACTATTTCATCTAACTTAAACTAACTAACGCTAAGGACGACACACACACCCATGCCCAAGGGAGGATTCGAATCTCCGACAGGGGGAGCCGCGCGGACCGTGACAAGACGCCTGAGACCGCGCGGCTACCCCGCGCAGCAAATATGCCAAGAACAAGAGAGTCTCCCGCCAAATGTGAAGTGCGTGCTGTTATTCGATATATGTTCACACCGTCGTGCTCCGCCTGATTTCATGCAGCACGCATAACTGTCACGCGTGACAGCGAAATTCAGAAGTGGTAAATAAAAATGTCGTGTGATTACGGCCTCCCGTCGGGCAGACCGTTCGCCGGGTGCAAGTCTTTCGATCTGGCACCACTTCGGCGACTTGCGCGTCGATGGGGATTAAATGAAGACGATTAGGGCAACATAACACCCAGTCCCTGAGCGGAGAAAATCCCCGACCCAGCCGGGAATCGAACCCGGGCCCTTGGGACTGACATTCTGTCGTGCTGACCACTTAGCTACCGGGGGCAGACTTCAGAAGCGGTGAGGAACTTTGAAGTAGCATATACGGACGCTCATGGTGAAGGTGGTTAGAGAAGAGAAAGAGAGTCATCTAACGATATTGCTCAGCTAGTGAATCTGGCGATATGAGAAAATAGTCTACGAAGAGCGGTCCAGAACAAGCCCAGAGGAGTGTTGTTATCAGGCATTGTTGTCCTTCATGACGATGCTCGGCTGAACACTGCAGCTGTAACAAGGACACTCTTGCAGCGTTTTCGATGGGAAGTGTTTGACCTCCCATCATACAGGCCGGACTTGATTCCCTCTGATTATCATCTCTTTGCTAACATGAATCGCTGGCTATGAGGACAGTGATTTGGCAGAGACAACGGTCTACAGACCAGTTTAGATAATTGGCGGAGAGCACAAGCGGCATCCTTCTGTGACGGGGGTATTGGAAACTTAATACAACGCTGCGGCAAGTGCGTAAGTCGGAGCGGGGACTATCTAGAGAACTAACTGTGTAAGTAAGCTGTTTAGATTTTTATGTTGGTAACGCCACGTAGCGCTCTGTATGAGAATCACTGACTGTGCTGTGTGGAGTCTGCGGCTGGTTAGCGTTGTTGGAATATTCGCTATTGTAGTGTTGGGCAGTTGGATGTGAACAGCGCGTAACGTTGCGCAGTTGGAGGTGAGCCGCCAGCAGTGGTGGATGTGGGGAGAGAGATGGCAGAGTTTTGAGAGCGGATGATCTGGACTTGTGTCCATCAGAGACAGTAGATTTTTTAGACTGGATGTTATGGTGGTAGTTAGTGTTTTAACGTCCCGTCGACAACGAGGTCATTAGAGACGGAGCGCAAGCTCGGGTTAGATAAGGACGGGGAAGGAAATCGGCCGTGCCCTTTCAAAGGAACCATCCTGGCATTTGTCCGAAACGATTTAGGGTAATCACGGAAAACCTAAATCAGGATGGCTGGAGACGGGATTGAACCGTCGTCCTCCCGAATGCGACTGGATGTTATGAACTGATTATATATATATATTGTCTTTTGAACACTATTATTAAGGTAGATACATTATTTGTTCTCTATCAAAATCTTTCATTTGCTAACTATGCCTATCAGTAGTTAGTGACTTCAGTAGTTAGAATCTTTTATTTAGCTGGCAGTACTGGCGCTCGCTGTATTGCAGTAGTTCGAGTAACGAAGATTTTTGTGAGGTAAGTGATTAATGAAAGGTATAGGTTATTGTTAGTCAGGGCCATTCTTTTGTAGGGATTATTGAAAGTCAGATTGCGTTGCGCTAAAAATATTGTGTGTCAGTTTAGTGATGATCAGAATAAGTAAAGAGAGAAATGTCTGAGTGCGTTCAATTTTGCTCAGCTGTTAGAAAATCAAATAACGTAAGGGGTTTATCAGCACAGTAATTCACTAATTTTTCTAAGGGCATGTGTCAACTGGCAGGCAGCTAAATGCTGCAAATAAACTATTTTTAATTTTCACTGTGGTTTCCATTCTGTGAGCGATCGGATCTTGGAGAAAAAGGCCTTCGTAGATGTAGAGATAGTAGTGAATTGTTTGAAACTATATATGTATATATAGACCGAATTGGTCAGTGAAAATTTGTACCAGGGTCAGGAATCGAACGAGGGTCTCCTGCTCACTAGGCAGGAGCGTTAGCCATTAAGCCACCTTGGCATAGCGGTTCACACACCTGCCTCTATCCAAATTCTCACTGCCGCCCCATGTTCTGGAATAGCGCCTCAGCATCGTACGTAAATGGAGGATCCAGACTGAAACCCAGGTGCAGGTACTTATACAAATGAATTCACTCGCCGCTCCAGTCTACATACAAAAAATCTGTGTGGGACCAGTAAAGCCTCGGAAATTGTGTCATTCCATTTGTATGAATGCCTGCAGCTGGGTTTCAGGTTAGACCGCCATTTACGTTCGGTGCTGAGGTACTGTTCTAGAACGTGGAGAGCCTCGACAATTCTGTTCGTGTGTAAGGGGGAATTTAAAGTAGACTGGGGCGGCAGTGAGAATTCGGATCGCGGAGGGAGGTGTGCCAAAGTAATCCGTGTGACTAACGCACCTGCCTGTTAAGCAGGAGACACAGGTTCGATTCCAGGCCTTGGTACAAATTTTTATTCGCCGCTTCAGTCTACGTATAAAAAATAATGTCTGAATGAGACCAGTAATATCTCTGAAACTGTGTCTTTTGATTTATTTGAAACTCTTAGAACCATCTGGAGTGTTTTGAGAACCGAAACGACACCAACTGTCACACAGACGTGCCCTCTGTGTGGCATTTTTTCCAACCGTGATAAAATATCTACTATATCGCCCTGAATCCTGCATTGCAGGGATGCCTGGGGATCCATCGTAACGTAGAGATAAAGAAGATAAAAATCATTGCCCCACAGAATCGGAGGAAAAAATTTCAAGTGGAACGACCACAGAAAACTAATCGTAGTAGCCGGCCGGAGTGGCCATGCGGTTCTAGGCGCTACAGTTTGGAACCGAGCGACCGCTACGGTCGCAGGTTCGAATCCTGCCTCGGGCATGGATGTGTGTGATGTCCTTAGGTTAGTTAGGTTTAATTAGTTCTAAGTTCTAGGGGACTGAAGACCTCATACGTTAAGTCGCATAGTGCTCAGAGCCATTTGAACCATTTTTTGAAGAATCTCAGAATGTAGTTGACCAACCCGCAGGAAGCAACTTACGAATGTCTAGTTCGACTGATATTTGAATATTATTCCTTGGTTTGGTATCCTTTTCATGTATTGTTAATAGAGAAAATAGAGAAGATAAAAAAAAGCATTGAGTTTTTAGTTTCCCAATCTATCTTCGGTTGGCAGACCTTACTGGAGGAGCATTATACATAATGGTGTGGATTACAGTTCAGTACCGTCTCAAGTAAGCCAATATATTACTTCCGCCTACTTACGCATTGCAAAAAGTTAAAATTAGAGATTCGTGTCCACACAGAAACATCATAATACTCGTTGTTAGCGAGCGCCGTTATCGATTGGAAGTGGAAAAGGGGGCGAGGGGCAGAAGCGTTGGAACACGAAGTATCACACGCGACACATCGTGAGGTGGCAACCGGTACATAGATGTGGAAAGGAACCAAGGGAACGAAGCGATGAAAAAAGCAAGGGATGAAGATGAGGTCATCTGAGACGGAGGAATTTGCCGGCGAAACTCCTTGTGCCAATAAAGAATCGAAAATAAATGTGACTGAAGCTAAAAAACTGTTATCCTGAAAAAAATGTTTTTAGTCACCTAGACCGTTTTACTCACAAAAAATGTAGGCACTTAGTTCGAGGTAGAAAACCAATTGTCAATTTTCGTATATTATCAACGTGCAATAACCACTCACAAATTGTTGAAATGGCTCTAAACGCTATAGGTCGTAACATTTGAGGTCATCAGTCCCCTAGACTTAGAACTACTTAAACCTAACTAACCTAAGGACATCACACACATCCATGCCAGAGGCAGGATTCAAACCTGCGACCGTAGCAGCAGCGCGGTTCCGGATTGAAGCGCCTAGAACCGCTTGGCCACAGCGGCCGGCTAACCACTCACAAAGGGCAAGTGGTGCACTGTGGTGGTGGTGGTGGTGGTGGTGGTGGGGGGGGGGGGGGGGAGACACACGGAATAAGGTTCAGTCGTTGTCATAATGTGGAAGCGGTGTGATTTATCTGACGTCCAAAAGGTTATCATATGTTTTCGGACTAATAGTGGAAGTAGTTTCGAAAAGGCCAAGTTTGTTAACTGTTCCCGTACTGGTGTGGTTAAGGTACATCATGAACGGTAAATGGCGCTTTTCAAAAGCGGATCTGAGGCAGCTGTGGTGGACCAAGCGCTAGAGACGACAGGGGTGAATGACGACTGCGAGGATGTGTACGGGCGAATAGACGTGCAAATGTAAAGTACCCAGCCGAAGGGATTACTAACAGTGTCTCCTCAACGATGGTTCAGCGAACAGTGCTGCGTATGGACCTGACAGCAGTCACACGATTCACGCACCGATGCTGACTGCTGTTCATCGGCGACGAAGGATGGAAGTTGCATGCCAGCTCGTGGTTCAACAGAACCGACGAGAGTGTGATACACGTCACAGTTGTCACTGTCCCGGACGCGAAACCTTTCCCCAACGCAAAACGCCTGGCCACAATGTGGATCATCGCCACGACGGCGCACGCCATCGTCAGCAAACGGCAGACCGACAAGGCGCAGTTCCTCACGGACCTGTGGGAGGAACACAAGAGGGCCAAACAACGGAAGAAGTACCGCGAGACCTCCCAGAACTTGCTGCGGGTCCCGCAGGACGCCGCCTTCCGAGACGCCTTCAACACGACATGACCGACGCCCACCCACAACACCCACACCCCAATCGCTGAGGACGTCGCCCACCGATCCCTCTAAAGCCCCGACGTCAAGAGTGGTGTAGTGCGGAAAGCGTTTGCGAAAATGTGTGCAAAGTGAAAGTGTGTAGGTGTAGCAGTGCCGAAGTGAGAGTGACGTGTGCCAGTTATAACCATAGAGTGTCCAGTGCCCAATAGCCAAATAAAGTAGGCAAAAGGAAATGATCAGCAATTAATTTAGTGCAAAGGATACAAAGAAGTGTTCCAAGATAACAACGAAATGTCAAACAGTGTATTTCATGTAATTAATGTGCTCTCTCACTCACATTCTTTCTCTCTCTCTGTCGCTCTCCATTCAAGGTACGTTTTTCCTTTCTTTTATCTTTTTTTTGTTTTCTGGTTTTTGTTTTGTTGTGTTTATTCCTGTGATGTATGTATGTATGTATTTATATAGATATATATAAATTTCGGCTCATCATGTGCCTCAACGTAGCATGCGTCTTTGCGACTTATAATAATTTTAACATTAGACATTCTTTGCCCCAAAATTCTGTGAAAACTGTATCGTCCCGTTACGCAGTACATTAATAACCTCCTTTATTCATTAATTTATTCACATAGATGTTCTGGTCTATATTCCCCTTTCGCCTTTGTCAAACATATAGCGAACATGCCAAAATAGGTGCATTTCTAATACCATACAGAATAAAAAAAATTTCTAAATTCAAAATACAAAAAATAGAAGTAACGCAATTTTGTAATTAAAAAAAGACATAAACAAATGACAGGAAAAATTACCTGAAGGACACTCAGAGAATAAAAGTGTTGTAACTCAACAAAAAGACTACTAAAAGAACAATCAGAACAGAAACGAGAAAATGTACATCACCGTTCAATAATCAAGAACACCATTTCATGTAAAAATCTGTAATTGTTAAAAACTGTAAATAAAAGTTTATATACGTTACAAAAAAAGAAAAGTGGCGTCAACTAAAATGGACTTGCAATACGGCGGCCGAACTTTCCCGCATGGGGCCTCCCGGTCAACAATGCCATACGATCATTTCATTTTATTGCACGCCAGTAGCGCAACTATACGTCCTCAGAGTGGCGACATCTACATCTACATCTACATCTACATCCACACTCCGCAAGCCGGAGGGTACATGATGGCCTTTTCAGATGAATCACTTTTTATGCTCCATCTGTTGGATGGAAAACAGTCTGGAAATCTTCAGAACGGTCCAGGTCAGAGGAGGATCGTTATGGTCTGTGGAATATCTTCGTGGCATTCCGTGGGTGATCTCGTCGTTCTGCAAGACACAGTGGATCAACACAAGTATGCATCTATCTTTGGGGACATTGTCCTCTCTTACATACAATGTGTTTTTCCTGTGCGCAATGGCGTCTACCAGCAAGAGACTGCAACGTGCCCCACAGCTCGCAGTGTGAGTGTGTGGATCAATGAGCACCAGGATGAGTTTACCACACTCCCCTGGCCACCAGACGGGCGCTGAAGACCTTGCTGTCGTGTGCCTGTACATCTCCATCACTCACCGCATTAAAACCCAATCGAGAATCAGAGGGGGCACCTCGATTGGGCTGTTCGCTCCGTGGACCCTCGTTCAAGAAACCTAGCGAGCTGGCTACGGCACTGTGGTCAGCATGGCTTCACAGCCTGTCACCACCTTCCAGAACCTCACTGACTCTCTTCCTGCATTTCTCGCAGAGGTCCGCGCTGCAAAAGTTGGCTATTCAGGCTTTTGACAGGTGGTCACATTAATGTGACCGGAAAGTGCAGTATTCTTCCGCAGTGTGGCGAAAGACAGTTTCCACTCTCGTGTGATGTACTGTGTTGAGCTTGAACAACGAGAAGCGCAGTAACGCCAGCTTTGCACTGTGTGCCTCGCCTCGCACAGCCAGACAGCGGCGCTTTGTGCTGGCGCGGCGTGTTAAAACCACGGCCGGTTCATCTCGGCGCGCCTGCTGGCCCGGAACACCGCCCGCTAACGAGCCACACTCCAGCGCCCGCCCTCTGTTACGCACGATGCACTCAGCCCCGGCTCCAGGCGCTAAATCATGCTGGTACGCACGCGTAAAAGTTCTCGTCAGCCGCGGACGCACAGACGACTGCGCGCACGGCAATCAAGACGTTCAGCCGTTATTGCATAGTCAGAGCACAAGGCAAGCTAACTCTGCCTGTGAGTGAGTCCTCGTAGGATATTTTTCGGGGCTTTACTACTACAGTAGATTAGCCATGTTGTTTACGTACACAGAGAGTCATATGGAATGTTTAATTGGGACATCCCACAAACTCTGAATGTTTTGTTCCTCCGCGTGCAATGGCCTCGTTTCTCACGGTGTGTGACAGTTAGGGAAGTATTTGAACGTGGCTAGAACTGTTCGAGCAGTTTACGCCACAGTTCGGGAAAACTCGGGTTCTGTTCGATCTTTTGATGGGCCTGCTGTCTGCTGACTTTTGTTGGTACTATACAACGAGACGTCTTGTTTTTAATGCTATATGGATTTTGAGAACAAAAATGACTGTGATACACGGACTGAAGTATCTTCAAAGGTGTACTTCACGCATAACAGCGGCAAATAATAAATGAATGAAAGATTGCAATCATTATTCTGTGTGTAACATCCACGCGATACATTTTTGGCTACAGTGCGACGAGAGGAAATTATGCCTGTAACAGTTATAAATATTATCTATTCGACATATGAAAAAATAGTGAATTAATTATTTATATAATATTCTATGATGTAATTGGACATATCGATGTGTGTCATACAAAGACAATGATAATTGTAAATTCCTTTTATGATCTGCGTTTGTCTTCCTTTGTTTTTACCTTTTGTTGGTTGGCTTTGGTAGACTGCGAACGCATATCAAACTGAGGTCTGTTAAGAAATTGTAATTATTTGTTAATTATTACTTGAAAACAGAGTCCATTATTATTATAAATATGAGTGAATAATTATTTGTAACTTTAATCCCTCTCTCAGTAAGCACTATGTGTGTTAATTGTTGCTTTCCGCTGCAAGGAGCGCAGCCATTGATGATAGCGATTTGTATCGCGTTTTTGTCTGTTTTCCTTAGAACCAAATCAAATGTTTGCTTGATGAAGTCTAAATAGTGCACGGTACGAAAGCAGAGTTTCTGTAAAGTTTAATAAGCAGTTAAAATACTTATTTGGTCTAACAATAGAAAGTCTCTATCAATTGTCTGCCGCCATCTTAACAATTGTCTCAGCGGCAAATTCAAATGCAGACATAAATGCTGAACGTAATTAACAAATGTGTAAAAATAAATGTGCACCGGTGGTCCCGAACGCATTTGAATGAAAATGATTCGAATCAGATTGGTTCTTGAAAAACAGTGCTCATAGCACGAACGTTATAACAAACTTTTCTAGCTGATGTATGGAGCCGAAATTAATTACGCACGAGTTGCGAAGAATATTGTTTCAGGTAACATACGTCAGTGTTGTGCGCGGCTGATATTCGGTGGTTTTAATGATCATTTTGCTGAAGATAACTGTTTCCATCATAATCCATAGTTGTATAGAATCTGCTGTATGAACTGTGATTTAGTGACACTTACACAACTTACAGACAACACTTTAACACGACATTAACTTGGAGTTCTTTAGCAACTTGATCAAATCTTTAGCCGGGAGAAAAATTATTTAGTAATTACTCAATGTAATAAAATAAGATTATCATTTCCATTTACAAACTAGTTAAATACCAAACCACCGAATAACATAGCGAACGGCACATGTGTAATTCTCGGGCTTTCGGTCGTCCCGCGACCTGCTGAAGTCTGATGGTACTGTCTGCAAGACGGGTCACTTCGCGATAAAAATTAGTCACCTTATTACGGTACATTTCGTTTGTTCGGCATTTAATTCTTGATTAGTTGCCTTGATTGTTTCATCTGAATGCTGCCGCGTTGTTTTCAAACTAGTTAAAATCTGTTAAGATTTTTACTTCTTACTGAAAAATTTGGTCAGGGATTGAACTGCTCATTTCCAATCTATTTGGTAAGTCATTACCGCCTCTGATAATCAAATAATTAATTATACTCGATTCAGTCAAGCAATATTTTTTTGTAGGAGAACATTTTCGTCTTCGTTATCTTTACTCAAAAATCTGCGTAAATGTTTATATATCCATACATTACTGTATGAGAACTCGTACAGTAAATTTATTTAAACACAATAGGTTTTCGTGCAATGTTTGGATTTAATGCTGTTTCCTCCACTGTTTCACGAAATTTAGAAATTTGTGCTGAGTCATAGCTCACTGTTGTGGCTAGTTCGTAGTTTCTTTCTCATCCTTTGCACTCGCGCCACGCGAATCAAATGTTACGTGATCATTTAGACAAGCTCCAAGCCCTATCGAACGGAGTGGCGTATCGGGAAATCTCGAGCCCGTTCGAAGGCAAAGATCGTTTCCCCATTCCTAGTGACAGTTGTGTTGAGTGCATACGTCTGTTGTGAAAGTAGCGGTCTGTGTCCTTGTTCTAGAAAGTTAGGCTACGTAGAACGGGTGGGATTTGTTGGTTAAATAGAAACTACAACCGAGATTCCTCAAGGCATCTTGACACCGGAAATCATCTCCCAACAAACTCTGGCGACAACTGTTTCAAACTCGAAGTGTGACTTAGTTTTCGACTGTTGTCAACAGTTGTCGGAAATCATGAATCTGAAAAACTGGTCGAGGGAAGTTTTGTCTCGAGTTTGTAGTTTATGGTCAGCAAGTAGAAACACGGCAGATGTGGTTGCCGTGTCGCCTACTTTGTTTCTTTCTTGTGTTTACACAGTGGAGACTCCCGAGCGGTCCACAGAAGTTACTAACTCCTCAGTTTTTATTAGAGATTGAATTTAGGAAAAATCTGTGGTATCCTTCTGATTCAATAATTTTATAAATAAATTACTTCAATTTAACAAGCTTTTTATTTTACGTTTAAGGTAGTAACAATTTCTCTGGATGGTTAGCCAGCAAGCAAATGGTTGAAAGTTCATATTTCGTATTCATAGATCGTATCAAAGAATAATGATAGTTGTTCAAAATTCAATAAGAGCAACGTTATGTAAAGAAAGGTTATTGTTACTGTTCTTAAGACTATCTAAACGATGATAAAATGCTTACATTCAGTACGTTGCAGCTTTGCAGTGCCAGTCAATACGTTAGTTCATGTATTTATGTAAAGTTTACTCTATAAAATGGACGAGCTAAAGAAAACCACTGTTTGAAATCACACTTCATGTTATGAATATTACAAGACTGTGCATGCATCCGCTTTAGTTTATAATGTACTGGGATCGCCACATGCCCCATTTAAACAAAAGTCTCCAAGTTCCTCCTGCTTAAACAAAAACTTAATCAGTGAGAGAGTTTCGAATCTAAGGAAAGAAACGTGAAATGATCACATCAGGTTGAATTTTATCTGTCTAACCGACAGCTCAGAAAGTATTTTCGATACTAACAAATTTGAGATGGAAAGACATTTCTGCTCTGCCGATCTTACTGCATGGACGTAAAAAAGATAAAAAATTGTTTCTGTGCTTGGAGAAATAAAATCGGTTTGGTGAGTTATATGCCTGTTGCCGTTGTTTCTATCTAGACATCATTAAATTACTACCGGAACTTGAGGCAATTTTCAAAGACTGCCCCTTTGCGGAGAACTTACATAATTTTGCCAGTGTTAAGGTTGGATAAAAGGTATTATTATTGACTGAAAGTGTTGGTCGAGGATGTTAAATCACACATCGCAAACATCAATTTTGAAAATATCATAGTACACGGAAAATGCAGTTCATAATGGGAATTATTTTCCGTAACGCATCACGCAGAATATAAGTAATTAAAAATTCGTGACCTTAAAAGCAAATGCTATCCTATAATGGACAAAACCGCTGTTTTACTGTCACAGGCTTTTAACAATCTTTCATAATGGCTGTAATGAGATTACATCTGATATCACTTTCATACCTTTCCTCCTTTCGGTCACTGTAAAGGTTTCAACGCCTCACTTGTTGGCGTGTTCGCAGATTCCTGAAGCCCATCTGCTACTGAAACCTGCAGCGGAATTGCGATAATACCTCGCGTAACAGGGCACAGTAGCCCAGAAGCGCACGTGGGCGGCTCCCGCTGCTTGCCTATTATAATTTAAAAGCAGGCGACCCGCGCAGAGAGCCTTAAACGAGCTACGAGTCCGCTATCTGGGAAAGGCGGCAGCCTTTCTGCTGCGGAATACGCAATGAGCGCCTGCACTGCAGTCCAGCATGTCCGCGATGCCGCTCTGTGGGCATGCACGGCTGCCTTCTCTCGTTAATCGCCGAATTAATGCTCGCAGCGTCGATGGAAATCGACAGTTGAACTGTGTAGGCGACACAGTGTGGGAACACCAAACCTTTTCGATTTTTTTTTTGCTGTCAGCCTCCTGCTTGTACTAGGCGCATGTGTTCCTCATAGCGACCAGTAGTCGTTACTTCGCAGTTTATTATCAGATGACAACAGAGCACCATAAACCACATACAGGGTGATTGATCTGCCGCTACCTTTGGATTTTACACAACCTGCAGCACCTTCAAAAATCACACACAATATTTTCATATTTTCTTGCTCCCTATATGCAAACTGTTAGTCTTATAGAAAAAATGAACATGACCTTTTTTTGTATGAAATTCAATGTAGCCAGAATGAGATTTTCACTCTGCAGTGGAGTGTGCGCTGATATGAAACTTCCTGGCAGATTAAAACTGTGTGCTGGACCGAGACTCGAACTCGGGACCTTTGCCTTTCGCGGGAATTTCATATCAGTGCACACTCCGCTGCAGAGTGAAAATCTCATTCTGGAAACATTCCCCAGGCTGTGGCTAAGCCATGTCCCCGCAATATCCTTTCTTTCAGGAGTGCTAGTTCTGCAATGTTTGCAGGAGAGCTTCTGTAAAGTTTGGAAGGTAGGAGACGAGGTAATGGCAGAAGCTGTGAGGAGAGGGCGTGAGTCGTGCTTGGGTAGCTCAGTTGGTAGAGCACTTGCCCACGAAAGGCAAAGGTCCCGAGTTCGAGTCTCGGTGCGGCACACAGTTTTAATCTGCCAGGACGTTTCAATTCAATGTAGTTAAATTTTTTACTGGAATAAGTTTTCGGTGGAGGTCATGGTTTTCGAGTTATTCGAGAAAAACGCGTTTCTGGATCATTTTTGTACGCTTTTCTTCAATAATATAGAAACTATGGCATCTAGCGAAAACGTATCTTAGTGCAAAATTTGACTACGTTAAATCTCCTACAAAAAGGTACTGTTCATTTGCGTGTAGCGAGTGAGAGAATATGAAAATCTCGCACATAGTATTTGAAAGTGTTGCGGGCTGCCTAAAACCCATTGATAGGGGCAGCTGAAATATCATATACAGTATATTAGTAGCAGAACTGACATATAAATGAAAACTTTAAGCCCAGACACTCATAACATTAAGTCATCGTGCAGTCTCACTGCTATTTGAATATTACTGGTTTATTTATATCGTATATTACATTACCTGCCTCGAGGGTAAGACCAAAGTAAATACAGTTGTTATTCGTGAGTTGTTATATGCAGACAATGCAGTTGTGGTAGCAAACACAGAAGATTAGCTGCAGTATCTGAGTAACAAATTGTCACATGTATGTGAAAAATTTGTGTTATCGTCAGCCTCCAAAAGACTGAGACCGTGGCGCAGGGCATCACCAACATTCCATCGATGAGTATTGACGGCAATTCTCCCAGGCAATTGATGACTTTATCTAGTTGTGATCTACAATACGTAGCAACTCGTCTGTTGACACTGAGATTACTAACAGAATCGCAAAAGCATCATACATCGTGGGTATATTAAAAAACAGAGTGTGGTATAATGGTCTGCTAACAATACAAACTAAATTACAATTTTACAGTATTGTGTTACAGCACCCTTCCCTATAGCTGTGAGACATGGACAACTTTTGCTAAGCACGAATCTCGACTGAACGGTTTTCATCTCTGCTGCCTCCGGAAGATCCTTCAGATCTCTTGGACAGATAGAAAAAGCGTTTATGTATGTCGATATACTCATTTACGAGCTGCATACAACGATTTCATTGAGTACTTTCCGTGTGAAATATTTAGCATGTGGAACAAGAGAGCCTTATAAAGTAACTCCTCCGAATTTGAATGTATTTTAGTCTTTGCCAACGGGAAGCAATGAGGGTACACTACTGATTGCTATAATATGAAAGAAGAAAAAGAAAGGTGTAATAGATGCAATCGCTATCTTGGATACCTGAATTAGGTGGAATCACTGAAATTGTTTTCCTACCAAAGACACTAGAGTAGAAGCTGAATCAAGCAAATACGATTCGTATTATGGTATTTATTCTAAAGTGCACGACCGTCTTGAAATGGAAAATACAGAAAGCAGAACTGAATGAAATGAGTTTCATATCTTTTGCAAAGACTAGTGTGTCAGAGTACGCAGACACGTGCTGAATCCATCAAACGTCAGTACTAAGACTCAGTGAGTTTAATAGGTACTGGAATATATCTTACTTGCTGTATAAGGGGGCGTCCAAAAAGTTTCCATTACATAGCGTTGTTGCAATGTACATGTAACGAAGTGCAATGTGGTTCAGGTGTATAAGCACCGACATGTAGGTAAAGGATTAGTGTGGCATTCGTGTCTTTCCAACGTGCGTGCTGTAAATGAGGAAACGTGAACCACGGTGTTGTTATAAACAAATATGTCCAAACTGCACCAGCGTGCTGCTGTTTTTGTTGGCTGCCGATGGACAAACATTGGGAGACATCCTTCGGAGAATGAAGAATGTGTAGGGAGCAGCATGTCTGTCGAAACCCACCGATGTGGAATGGTGCGCCAAGTTCCGAGATAGTCGCGATTCGACACAACGCACGGCCGCATGTCGCAAAATTAACGCGGAAGTTACGCCAGCGCGTGTGGGAGTCATTCGAGCACCCGCCCTGTGGTCCTGATCTCTAGCGATTACCACGCTTTCGGCCCCTTAAAAATAGCCTTGAAGGGTCGACGGTTAAAGTCCGACGTGGATGTGCAGCAGGCAGTTAGTGACCCCTTCACGCAGCAGGGCACCGTGTTTACGGCGTTTTACCACGTGGGTATTTTCAGCGTGGTACGTCGATGGGGTGATTGCCTCAATGCTCACGGCAACCTTTCTTATTTTTTTTTTTTGTTGACTGATTGTTATACCGATTCTGAACTGTAGGGCCTTCGAAGCCTCCGGTGTAGGCGCTGTTTAATAACATCATTCGATATTCAGCACAATGAAGCCTATAATTCTAGGCATCCTTTCAGACAAGAAACATTAACAAGCAACTGAACAACATAATGATCATCAGTGGTGAACTGTGTGTTCTTCACAGTTCGATTCCTCTCCCTCTTAATGTCGCTTGCAGCGTAAAATTTCAATTCCCGCCATGCGTCATCTTTTGTTTACTAGCGAGTCCAAGGGGGCGATATGTGTTCTGCGCGGAGCGGTTCCTCGTTTCCTCGTTGCACGTGTAGCAAGGGGTGTCGATAAGGTCGGCAGTGGGGAGTGTTCCGAGTAGTGCGACCGTTGTCGACGCTCTATGTCTAGTGTGGACGTGGCCTCGATAAGGTTACTGGCGTCTGGACGTAACAGTGGTGTCTGATTCAAGACGTTATGGAAATTTTATCATTTCTGTTTCCTTTATGTTGCCAGTGTGGAAGCAAGACTGTGTCCCGGTACCGGTAGCTATTCGTGGGAGTGTGCTCCTATCATGCACCTTTGTTTAGCGGTGGTTGACATTCACATTCCGCTAAAACGGTGATTCAGTAACCCGGCCATATTGCCGAAGTGATTCGTCGTGACTACAGTTGATTGTTCCTATCAGACACTTTAGTATTCTCTTCCGTATCTTCCGCTGTGTGCTGTTGGGTTCATCAGTGTTAATATTCAGCCCAATGTGTTAGAAATGAATTCTTGTTGTCTTGTGGTTGAGTCCTGGGTCTGTTTGAATCGATAAGCAGGACGTCCCACACCACTCACGACGCAGGTCAAGCAACCAAGATAAATGTGACTTAAATTTTCATTTGTGTAACTTGTTTATCCAGTTTTCAATGAGATTTTAGTTAATTATTTAAATAACTATTTTATACTTTAAATTACGTGAAATGGGGTTTTGACATGCAATGTTCTCTGTTTTTTGGGTTCTGGTCAAGTCCACGTTATGTCATCTTAATGGTCTGTTAAGTGCCTCAGCACTATCAACAGTCATATGGGTTATATCTAATTCATTATTTAGGTTAATTAATAGTAAATTTATTCGGTTCATTCAAGTCCTCTAATTTCTTGAGTGAATACAAGATCTTCTACTTTCTACCCTTATTCTGGAAGTGTGAGTACCGTAATCTGCAAAGATTTGTTGGCGGGTCTCTTCCTACGTGGCTCCTGGTGGCTGTTACGATTTCTATCGTCACCTGTTCGTTCTTCAACCAATCGCTTCAATTAATGAGTTTAGCACCTTGTGGAGGTCAATCTTACCCTTTCTTTACTTGACTCAGGCTTAGGGAGGGATTTAATTCCTCAAGATAGCTTTAGTCCAGCGCTGGTCTATTAGGATTCCTTTGATCTTATGATAGTTTTATATAGCTCTAGAGAATAACTTATTATGGTCGAGTTTATTAAGTTGGTTTTACAAGGCCAATGTGATTCCGAACTTATGGTTTTAAGAATAATTTGTAACCCCTTTTATGTGCTGAATTGTTTAGGGTGAAACAGAGTAGTTAGAAGCCTGTTTATATACATTTGAAATCTTTAAATTTATTGTACTATTTCCATGATTTAATGTTTAAGCCCCTTTTAATGGGTGCTACGTTTATCCTGTCTTATTTAGTGTTCAAGTAAGCCCACTGAAACATCACTCTGAAATTAAACTAACTGATCCGGCTTGTTTATTTCTCCGTGTTCTACGATTTATTTCGTCGAAAAGTGTTTCAGTGGTATAATGTATACCAGTCAAATCTGAACCAAGTTGTTCTTGTTCCCTAATTTTCGTGGAATTTAAAATTTCTAAATTTGCAAGCCTTAATATGTTTGGTGTAAATTGTTGTCAGTGTAGCTAATCAACTGCAACACGTAATTGTTGGTGTTTTAACAGGTTGTGTTGCAATAAATGCAAACTTAAAGTGAAGCTTGTGGGTGATTCGTATTCCCCAGTTCCTCATCCCCAGTAATGCTAGAATTAATTTTTTTTATTAAAGCTTTAAAGAAGCTGCTTACCTCATTTTGAGTATCTGATTTTCGGGAATCTGGCTTACCTGCAACAACAAAAAAAGACATAAGTAAGGGCGAAACAGATCCTTTGGTATAAGAAGAATGTATACAAAGACGTTTTAGATGTGTTGGTGAAAATATTCAAGGCGTTATACAAGATATTACTCAACACTTATGCAAACGTAGTTCATATTTTACACTAATATCATGCGTAAGAGAACTTTCAGGTACAGTCCTCGCATAACTCGGATGCACGATCGGTTCCTTAATGTGGTATGCGGTGACTCCGTATGGAAAGCGCTGTTCGTACCTACAATAATACTGAGGAGGTACTGAGAGTAATTTTGCCACTCTTCACGAAGAGAAGTCTCCAAATCTTAAAGAATAGTGTCAGATGCAGAAGCTAGATGTAATACGTCTTCCGAGTACGAATACAGTTATCTTCACTTCGTAGCATGTCGTTCATGAACCTCACTTGTCATCTTAGTAACACTGCAGCCGAAGAAGCTGTCGCTGATTTCATTGCAAGTCTCTTCCGTCGTTCCTCTTTCGTTGAGATTTTAATGCATGTAACGTACTACAGAGCTCTGTCACCTTCCGGTCATGGGTAAAGCTATTAGGAGCCCAATGTCTGCGGAGACACTGTACCTCCTGAATACGGAACAGAGTATATACTTCTTGACTGCTGGGGGTCATCCTTTGCCATCAATTTCTTGCTGACCCACCGTCTAAGATTACTTTAAGTGGAAACGAGAGGTCGTAGGATAAATCTAGGTTGAAAGGTGTACCACCGCCCTGTCTGAATTCTTGAATTCAGTCAGCTCCTTAGCTACTTCTAGTGTGACTTCAGTCACTCCACAGTTAATAGCCGGCACTTCTGTAAGCGACTGTACAACACGCTTTCCTAAATAAACAAACGTCGTTTTTGTTCTTCAAAAGGTCTACAATACTAGGTCGTGGTTTAATACCTTCGGACAGCTCCGTTAAGGGTTCTCTGGGAAACCCATAATATTCTTACACAGTCATTGCGTTCTGAGCAGTACAACGGGCAGTGATAATGGTTTAACTATCGCCCAAATAAATCAATAAATAAAGTTACGTAATTAGTTTTTAATTATTTTGCAGGTACACGTCTGTAGGCCCGGTACAGATTAATATCTTCGCGCCATAATACCATTGCGCGCTATTCATCATAATCATCATCACCATCTTCATCATCATCATCATCATCATCAGGATTTCCTTCTAGCGAGCCGGGTAAGAAATTTATGAACGGTATGCCTCCATTGATTTATGTCCTGGTTAGGTCACGTAGGTGACTCCACTGTTAGCAAACAAATCTCATTACCGATGAACAAACCTGCTGACCATGTCTCTGTAAAGAACCGAATGTTCTGAGAGAAGTGAAGTGCCTGGTGCTGGAAGACCAGCGTATCACAGTCGAGGCGACAGTGAAGAAAGGATGGTCATGGATCAGTTTTCAACACCTTGCACGACATTTTGAATATAACGGTCACAACTGCTAACACCCATTCAAGAAATACATTGGACCGAGGCAGCATCAAAAACATTGCAGCTGTTGCAGGCTAATCTGTATGACTTTCCTACTTTTCGCTAGCCTAATCCCAATGAAAGAGTAGTGGGTATCTTACGATGGCGTTGAGACTCACAAGAAAAGCACGCAGTGTAGATTCAGCGCCGTAAAAAAATGCGAAAAACCAGCCGTATTGGGTAAGGCTATGCTGAGTGCTTTTTAGGAGTGCCATAGTGTGGTGATAATCCACTGTGATCGTTAAGAGGAAAACCGTCATAGGAGCGTACTTCCGAAATCTCCTGAGGAGAGTACGAGAGGCAGTGAAGACAAAGCGTCGCAGGAAGGTGCTCAAGGGGGTGTTTTCTTCCACAGATAATATTGCACGTAAATGGATCTGTTATATTGATGATTCAACATTTCAAATTTAAAAGTCGATTGTAGCTTTTGGTTCCCGTTCACGTCTGTGAGTTGCGCTATAACGTCATTTGCATTAGACGTAAAACATGCGTGTAGTATTCCTTTTAATCCGTTCCCGCTCTCACACTTATAAAAAGAAAGAATTTGCACGATTTTAGGTTTTAAAGTACAATATACTCTGCAGCGCCAAAGAAACTGGTATAGGCATGAGTATTCAACTTCAGAGATATGCAAACGGGGCCGGCCGGTGTGGCCGTGCGGTTAAAGGCGCTTCAGTCTGGAACCGCGTGACCGCTACGGTCGCAGGTTCGAATCCTGTCTCGGGCATGGATGTGTGTGATGTCCTTAGGTTGGTTAGGTTTAATAGTTCTCAGTTCTAGGTGACTGATGACCTCAGAAGTTGAGTCGCATAGTGCTCAGAGCCATATGTAAACGGGCAGAATACGGAACTGCGGTCGGCATTACCTATATAAGACAAGTGTTTGGCGCAGTTGTTCGCTCGGTTACTGCTGCTACAATGGCACGTTATTAAGATTTAAGTGGGTGTTATTGTCAGTGCACGAGCGATGGTACACAGCATCTCCGAGGTAGCGAAGAAATGGGGATTTTCTCGTACGACCATTTCACGAGTGTACCGTGAACATCAGGAATCCGGTAAAACATGAAATCTCTTACATCGCTGCGGCCGGAAAACGATCCTGCAAGAATGGGACCAACGAGAACTGAAGAGAATCGTTCAGCGTGACAGAAGTGCAGCCCTTCCGCAAATTGCTGCAGATTTTAGTGCTGGGCCATCAACAAGTGTCAGTCTGAGAACTACTCAATGAAACATTATCAATATGGGCTTTCAGAGCAGAAGGCCTACTCGTGTACGACACAAAGCTTTACGCGTTGCCTGGGCCTGTTAGCACGGACATTGGACTGTTGATGATTGGAAACATGTTGCATTGTCGTACGAGCCTCGTTTCGAATTGTATGGCGCGGATGGACGTGTACGGGTGTGGAGACAACCTCTTGAATCAAGGGATCCTGCACGTCAGCAGGGGATTATTCAAGCTGTTCTACAGTCTGGAACCGCGCAACCGCTACGGTCGCAGGTTCGAATCCTGCTTCGGGCATGGATGTTTGTGATGTCCTTAGGTTAGTTAGGTTTAAGTAGTTCTAAGTTCTAGGGGACTGATGACCTCAGAAGTTAAGTCCCATAGTGCTCAGAACCATTTGAACAATTTTTCAAGCTGTTAGAGGCTCTGTAATAGTGTGGGGCGTGTGCAGTTGGTGTGATATGGGAGCCCTGATACGTCGAGATGTGGCACGTATGTAAGCATCCTGTCTGATCACCTTTATCCATTCGCGTCCATTGTGCATTCCGACGGACGTGGGCAGTTCCAGCAGTACAATGCGACACCCCACACGTCCAGAATTGCTACTGAGTGTCAGCAGAACACTTCTGATTTTAAACACTTCCGCTGGCCACCAAATTACCCAGACATGAACATTATTGAGCATTTCTGGGATGTCTTACAACGACTTGTTAAGAGAGTACTCGACCCCAAATAACTCTTACGGATTTTTGGACAGCCCTGTAGGATTCATGGTGTAAATTCCCTGCAGCACTACTTCAGACATTAGCCGAGTCCATGTCAAGTCGTGTCACGGCACTTCTGCATGCTCGCTGGGGCCCTACACGATATTAGGTAGGTGTACCATTTCTTTGGCTCTTCAGTGTATAATCTAATCCATAGTCGCAAAGTAATACATTTGGATACTGCAGTCGCGTTTCATACTTCACAGTCTGATTGGCCAGTGCGGTAATAACTCGTTATCACGCATATTCCGGCAAATCACGTTTCTGAGTCATTATGCCACCTCCAGCCGTTTCTAATTCAACACTTGATCGAATTGGTGGCGCATGGAGTTCCAATACTTGAGCAATGGCGTACATGCCACTCATTGCCGTAGTTGATGTGTTTGACTTTGTGGAACGGTCATCTTGTTCTTCTTGTAAAACAGAGCAGCAGCAGTACGCAAAGCTGTCGGAGACACAGCGTCCTACTCAGTATGTATCAGGCCTTCCTGACTGACCTGTCAGTAGCATCCAGCGGAATAAATAAATGAATAGGCAAACAGATTTAGTGAAGTTATTGAAGTGTGCGGTGTCGGTTTGATAGTGATGACTTGAGCGACGTTTATTTACGATCACAATGCTTTCAGAATATTGATAAAGTTCCGTGTGCTATCAGTATGAGATGCAGCAGACGCTATTCCAAGAATCGTTTAAATTCTTATTTCACATATTAGTTACGGGACTGGTTTTTAATTCACGGACGTGGAACTTCATGTTGCCCCTCTCCGAGAGACGCGCACATAAATTATACCACAAATTAATTCAGGCAGAAGCAAGAAGCAGCGTTCATGATTTACATAAATTGAATATGTCAGAGGAGAATTCTTTTGTGACGAGCCCTCGCCGTTTCGGACGGAATGCCAACCGACGAAGGGAGTGGTTTAGTAAAAATAAAAGTTTTTGGTTTAGGATGGTCAAGATGAATATAGAGGTGCGCTTATATGAGAGGAGAAATCAACATATCGTGGGAAAAAGCACATAATTTAATAACAGTCTGAAAAGAGTAATAATGACATACGCTTAGCTCTTGGAGTTTAATTTTTAACAAAACAACGGAAGAGTCAGCTACACTTAACGTCACATTGGGGTCCCTCTTACTGGCAGTATCTAGGAGCACAAACAACTTTGATTGAACACGCTGCTTTCTAACCTCATGTATTGGAGTATGCCTTGCTATGGTTTGGAATCACTGCACTGTTATTTGTTTAATTAGAGACAGTGATGAGCAATCAGACCACGTGATTCTATTGCGAATAGTGCGTGGAGTGACGTAACCAAAATATAAACTACACAACAACGTAGTCAGTGTGTACACTCAAGGTACCACACATTTTAATTACTTAATGAAGCAATTTTCTTCCTTATTTTTTAAAGTAGTATAGCGTTTAAATTTACGTTAATAACGAGATCATAGAGACGGCTATCCGAGCTGGAGAAGTGTGCGTGAAGAATAAGTCGCAGTATTTTCAGAATAATCATTTAGACCTAGCGGAATTGCGGAAAACTTAAACCTGGTTTCTAGGTCAGGGTTTGAAGCACACAGCTACGGAATGCAAGTCTAGATCCTTAACCATCTGAAGCACGTCTAGTCAGTAATCTGTTTTTCAGTAACATGTCACTCAATTACAAATAACCTAAATTGGAACGATCACATAGATAATATTCTGGGTAGAGCAAACCAAAGACTGCGATTCATTGGCAGAAGACTTAGAAGGTGCAACAGGTCTACCATAGAGACTGCTGACACTACGCTTGTCCGCCCTATTCTGGAGTATTGCTGTGCGGTGTGAGATCCGCATCAGGTGGGACTGACGGATGACGTATACATGGCCCTGGCACACCGCCGGTCAGTACATCAGCGCACCTGATAATGGCAACGTGGTCGATTGCCGAAATATTGAGTCCTATGCACACCTATACCAGGCTGTTAACCCGAGATTTATTTCGTCATAAAATACGCCTGGAGAAATTGAAGAATCACATGACATCGAAAAAGTACGAAGAAGGGCAGCTCGTTTTGTATCAAGAAATAAGGGAGATAGTGTCACAGATATGATACGTGAATTGGAGTGGCAGTCATTAAAACAAAGGCGATTTTCGTAGCGACGGGATCTTCTCATGAAATTTCAATCACCAGTTTTCTCCTCCGATGCGAAAACAATCTGTTGACACACACCTACATAGGGTGAAATAATCATCACGATAAAATAAGAGAAATAGGGCTCGCACAGAAAAATTTAAGTGTTCCTTTTTCCCGCGTGCCGTTCGAGAGTGGAACGGTAGAGAGACAGCATGAAAGTGATTCATTGAACCCTCTGCCAGGCACTTTATTGTGAATAGCAGAGTAATCACGTAGATGAAGATATAAGTATGTGGAATCTGCTTCGATTATCATGTCATTACTGTGCCATTACTGTGGAATTATATTAAAGTAACTTAGGGAAATATTTCCAAATACGCGCACTAAGACCTTAAGCATCTACAGCACTGTTTGTGAAAACCGCACACGAAGAAGGCGACATGTGATTACAATGAAATTTATTCCGCAAATTAGGGACGTGATACGACAGAAATAATTGTAATTGCAGAGCTGTACATACACAGAGAGAGAGAATTCAGTACAGTGTGAAGCTGCCACGTGTTGCAATCAGAGCCTTTAGACGTCGTGGCCTGGAATCTAAGAGAGACTGAATATGCTGCCGAGGAACACACTGCCATGTGGTTTGTAGGCGCGCTCATAAAGCATCGACAGTGGTTTCAGGAAGTCCAGAACGAACAAGTAGCTGGCCGATCATATCCAAGGCATGGTGCATGATTGACGTGTCAGGCGAATGCACAGGTCAGAGAAGCAGTTATATCCATTGTTCTTCTAAGAAGGCTAGCACAGTCATCGCCACATGGGACCGGGCATTGTCCAGCTGAAATATGGCATATGGAGCTGGCTGCAGGAAGGGCTTTAAGACGCCACTCTTGTAGCGGTTGCTGTTCAGATTTCCCTCAATCATATGAAGGAAGACCGTATGCGCAGCCAATCGTGTCCCAAAGCATCACACTTGGCATCTGTCAGCTGTGCCGCTCCGGAATGCAGTCTGCCCATTAGATGTCACCACGGTAGTGGCTAACATTTATGCTGCCATGACTGCACGGCAGGTTGAAGCGAACTCGTCCAGAAAACTAAATATTGCTACTCAGTACGTCAATGACGGCTTTCACGTGCCCATAGCACTCTGTGGCGTTGGTTATTTCTGGACAATGGAATCCAAAGCTATGGCATACGTATCACCAGTGCAGTCCTCAGCAGAAGGCGTCAAACCGTCAACGCGGACATGTCCACGCAAGATGCACTGCTCCAACGTTGAGTCAACGCTGTGGACGTAGCTGCCCTGTTGGTTACTCCTGTGCGGAGAAAGTGGTCCTCATTCCGCGCAGTGATTACATTACGTGGTCCACTGTTTGCTTTGTCTGTGTACGACCCTCTTCTATCCACTGGTTTCACACACGCATCAATGTCATATCGGCGTGCCCTGTGCGAGCGGCAGTGTCACGGTACGACAACCCCGTTCCCGGGAGACCATTCTGCCCTGTCCGAAATCACTCAGATGCGACTGAGCGTGGCATAACGTATGAGGTCGCTGCCGTCTATACGCGCTCGCCAGGTCTTTGAAATCTTAATCACTTTTCATCTTTCCACTGTTCTTTACATCCTCCGATTTTGGAGTGATTCGTACCATTCCTTTTGGGTGTTGCATTTGTCGAAAATGGTGGTGTAGTAGAGTGATCATTCGGCCAATGTGATAGCATAGTGAAGTACGGATGTAATGTACAGGAATGAGCAAATCTGCTCTGAGTCACACCAAAATGGCGCAAAGTAATACAGCTGGTAACAGAGTCACTGGATTACCTACTCTATTAAAGCCATAAACTGCATGGTCGGGAAGAAAAGACATCGTCTGTCGACTGGTTTCAGGAGCGTATTGCAGACAGTTACCCTAGCGAAAGGACACTGCTACTGCAAGGAAAAGCCCAGTGGGCGGTAACGTGGTGAATCAGTCAAGAGAATGCGGAGTCGTGAGCAGTCTGTAGAAACGAGGCGTAGAATCTACCATGTCACGAACAGTTGCGTGTTAGATGTTAAATTCTCGCTGAGTAAACACCCATGGATGTACACTACCTGATTATAAATATCTGGACGTCCCCTATGTAATGCGGATTTGATCGATAGATTTCACGAGAGGTGGATGTATGAAATGAGGTGGGGTATGTAGTATTGTCAAACAGTAACAGCAGAATGAGTTGATCAGGGAAGCTCAGCGACTTCGTAAGCGTACCAGTCACTACAGCCCTTCTAATGCTGCCCAAGTCTAGTATTGGTGATTGTGAAGTGGAAAAATGAAGGAACAACCACGGATAAACCAATACCAGGCAGACCTCATGTACTGGCGGACACGAGCCGACGAGCATTGTGGAGGTCGCTCGTAAAAAATCACACGAAATCACCGGAAGGGGCGACTCGTGAGTTGAAAAGTGCTACTATCAGTCCCGCTAGCACAGCTGTGCACAGGGGGTTACAAAGAATGGGGTACAATTGTCTAGCAGCTCCTAATAAATCATAGATCTCTGAGGTGGTGTAAAGAGAGATTCCATTGGACATTGGAGGACTGGAAGTGAGTGATTTGGAGGATGAATCACGCTAAACTCTGTGGCAATCGGACGGAAGTTTTTGGGTTTGACGAATGCTTGGAGAAGATCTCCTGCCATCATGCTTAGTGCCAACAATGGAATGAGGAGCAGGTGGTATTACGGTATGGAGGTGGTTTTCGTGATTGGGCTGTGGTTCCCTCATAGCGCTTAAGAAAATGATAAAGGCAGAAGGATATGAGCACTTTTCAGAGCATTGTGTACTACATATGCCAAAGGAATAGTTCGGAGACTATGATTGCTTGTACTAGCAAAAGAATGCAACCTATCATAAGGCATGGCCTGTGAGGCAACGGTCTGTGAACTATGACATTTCTGAAATTGACTGGCCTGCTCAGAGTGGTGGTCTGTACCAAATGAAACACCTTTGGGATCAATTAGAATGTCGATTTCACTCCAGACCACAGAGTCCCATACCAATATCCTGGGTGGTTCCAGCCCTTGAGGAGGAATGGGCTGTCATTCTTCCACAGACATTCAGATACCTCATCGAAAGTGTCTCCATTAGATACCAAGCGGTCATAAGGTCGAACAGTGGACACAACCCATATTGTTAACTAATAGGTGTCCGGATAATGTTGATCTGCTAGTGTATCAGAATGTAAAATGCGCGGTTACAGTTTTTCACTGAGGAAATCAGCCCGGCAGAGGAAAGGACACACACTGCACGAAAAGCGCCTTTATTACTGCCCTGCCGGATGTAGCAAGTTGCCGATTTACTTCCCGTTTTAGCGGTAAATACGGGTACAACTACGTCTGCGGAACTCGTGTGAACGACTGCTACTAAACCGCCAATGATGTATGTGTTTGCAATATTGTCTCGGATTATTTAGCTACCACATTTAGCTTACTCACCCGTCCTGTACGTCTTACTGTCAATCTGGTCCATAAGCCACAAATAGCACAGACTATGTCTCTAGATCAACTTGTACAATACGAAACACAAGACCTTTCTAGCATACCGACTACATATACCGTCAATGGGCACGCAAATACTCAAGGCTGCTCTCACATATAACGTCTAGCACGGGCACCAGAAGTGTGATTGTCTTTATATATATATGATACAAAAGTTCTACTCGGCGATTTTAATGCCCAAATTGGTAGAGAGAAAATCCACCAAAAGACCGTAGGCAAATATCCTGCACATAAATTTACCAATAAAAATGGTACAAGGCTCGTCGAACTATGTAAGCAGAATAACCTGAAGATAATGTCAACATCTCTAAGAAAATGTCCAAGAAAACAAAAGACATGGAGATCTCCTATACAACAAATTGGCGAGTTTCAAATAGATCATGTGGCGATTTCATACCCAGTACAAAAAGAAATTTACGACGTCCAAGTACGCAGAGGAGCAAACATTGATTCAGACCATTACCTAACTAGAATTAAAATCAAGTTTACAGCACGAAGAAGTCATCAGAAGAAAACAGAAATACAGAAATATGACACCAAGAAGATTAAAGAATCTAAAGTAAAAGAAGAATGGGAGAAGGAAAAGGCAAACACATGGGAAGAATTTCATTCTAAAATCACGCGAATAGCTAAGGAAACTATTCCCTTGAAAAAGATATTCAAACACCCTTGGTGGGATTCAGACTGTGAAAATGCATTGGAAAGGAGAAAAAAGGCATTTCAAGAATATAACAGTAAAAAATCACAAGAAAGTCTACAGTTATTTAACGAGGTTAGAAAACAGGTTTCAAAATCTATTAGGCAAGCAAAAAGGAAGTACACAAAGGCACAACTGGATGCCATAGAAGAAAATTTCCAAAACTATAATACAAGAGACTTCTACAGAACTTTCGCAGATAAAATACGAGGATATATCCCTCAAAATTTATGTTTCAGAAAACCAGATGGTAAATTAGCCCTAACAAACCAGGAAAACTGTCAAGTATTGGCTCAATATTTTTCTAACCTACTAAATTGCCCAGAACCTAGTTTAAGGTTTCCCAAAGAAATCAGTGCCAACGCTCAACCGGATTCATTACCACCAACACAGGAAGAAATCAAATGTCACATTAAAAACTTAAAAAATAATAGAACATCTGGCGAAGATGGCATTGTTGCAGAGCTATTAAAAAACCTAGGACCAAAGACGTTGCAAGAGCTCACAAAAATAATAACAAATATATGGGAAACAGAAAAATTACCAGAGGCTTGGAAATGTGCCCTTATTCACCCGTTACATAAAAAAGGAGACAGAACAAATGTCAATAACTACAGGGGAATCTCACTTTTACAAGTCACCTACAAAATTCTCTCAACATGCCTGCTGAAAAGAACACAAGAGCAGCTGGAACGCCAAATTGGTGATTATCAAGCAGGCTTCCGCCCCGGTCGCTCATGCATAGAACAAATATTTAATTTAAAGACAATATTAAAACACAAAGCAATTAGAAATGCCCCCATAATTTGTACATTTGTAGATTTTAAGAAAGCCTATGACTCAATAGACCGGCAATCTTTGTTTAACATTTTAGAGGAACTTGGACTTGACTCCAAAACACTAAGGCTTATCAAAGAATCACTGACAGACACTGTATCTAAAGTTAAATTCAGGGGAGAAATCTCTGAACCTTTTCTCATAAAAACTGGAGTACGTCAAGGTGACGGGCTATCTCCACTTCTGTTTAATATAGTCCTGGATAAAGTCATTAAGGAATGGGAAAAAGAATTAAAAAATCAATCCTACTGGAAACCAATCCATCTTGGTAGAACCAAAGACAACGTGGAGATATCTTGTTTAGCATTCGCGGACGACTTGGCCATACTTGCAGATGATGAAGAAATCGCCACCAAACAAATAGAGATCCTTAAGGAATGCGCGGATAAAGTAGGTTTACAAATTTCGTTTCAAAAGACAGAATTTTTCTGTACAAAATTACATATACACAGTTTGAACACAAAATATGGAAAAATAAATAGAGTAAAACATTTTAAATACCTAGGTGAAATTTTGGAGCCAACCGGAGGAGAGAAAGTTGCACAGAAGATCAGACAACAGAAAATGAAGAGAGCATATGGTATGACACATGAAATATACAATAAAAAATGCATCTCCTCGAACACAAAAATCAGACACTACTGCGCAGTAATTAAGCCAGCAGCACTATATGCTAGTGAAACGCTCACACTCCACACAAAATGTGATTTAGAAAAAATACTAAAAGAAGAACGCAAAATTATGAGAAAGATTTTAGGTCCAAAATTAACAGAAGAAGGATATCGGATACAATCAAGAAGAACCACAGAAACTATATCAAACCTGGCAGCAGACATAAGAAGGCGAAGATTAAAATTTTATGGACATGTCACTAGACTTCCCCCCACACGACTCACCAACAGAATTCTCACTTACATAGAAAAAGTCAAATCAACAACACCATGGATTAGCCAAGTAAAATTAGATTTACAAAAAGCAAATATTGAACTTAAAGATGTCAAAGACAGAAAAACTTTTAGAAATAAGGTGGAAAAGTGGATTGTATTGTCGGAGAAGGAAGCACTAAAGAGATCAGGAACAAAATGGACAGAAGAAAGAAAAAGAAAACATGGAGAACGGATGAAAGAAGTATGGAAGAAACGACGTCAGAAAGCTTTGCGTGATCCTTCTGGGTCCATTCGCGATAAGTAAGTAAGTATATATATATATATATATATATGCTACCGTTTATCCTGTCGGCCGGCCGAGGTGGCCGAGCTGTTCTAGGCGCTACAGTCTGGAACCGCGCGACCGCTACGGTCGTAGGTTTGAATCCTGCCTCGGGCATGGATGTCTGTGATGTCGTTAGGTTAGTTAGGTTTAAGTAGTTCTAAGTTCTAGGGGACTGATGATCTCAGAAGTTAATTTCCATAGTGCTCAGAGCTATTTGAACCATTTATCCTGTCGGTTTCCGCTGTTATTCATGATTTCGCAAATTTTATTCAACTTTGTGACTGCATGTCTCTCCTTAGCACTGTCGTGCGCTCGGGGTTTCCGTCAGTGCATCGTTTATTTCGTGTGTTCTCGTAGTTTTTGAATTTATTACCCTGCGTGTCGTATTTTATGAGATGGAGAGTGGGACCAGCCCAGAATTTTCGTGCGCGCCGGTGGAAAACCGTCGAACATCACACTCAGGCTGGCACGTGTACCAGACTACCGGATTTGGTCCCTGCCTGGCAAGCTAGCGCGCTGCGCTCTAAGCTATGCGAGCACGTCACCACCCACCGCGATCACGACAGCTAACATGACACATGCTTAGTCTGTCAAGTGAATGAACTAGAGAGTACCGCCAAAAAAGACCTATACTGCAGTAACAGCAAACGATGGTAATTTAAATGCCACGATCGAATCGTATAGTCAGTCCTTGCGACGCATGATGAAAGTTTCCTACAGGCTATTCCTTGACCTACATTTCCGTTAGCAGAGCATACGCGTCCTAAGTATTCTTCTAATCCTCTTTTCTTCTCGTGCCTTTGTCTCCCAACCCCATTTAAGCAGGGTCGACATGGTTACTGTTATATTTGGCACGGTTCATTTAAGGAATGGCCAGATATGTCACCGTAACCCCTCCTCCCCCCTCCCCAGAGGAATATGTGTACCCAAGACTATCTACGTGTAGTGTTACTCATGTGAGAGGGTTTGAAGGTTTTTTTAAATGTTTGCGAATCGTTTAAGTGATTCGATACCAGCCTGGTATTCACTTTTTCAGATGTGGAAAACCGACTGAAAGCCACATTCAGTCCGACTAGAACACCAGCCCTCGTCGTTAAACCGCCGGGCGGATACTATCCGGGGCCAGCGCACCTGCTCGAATGCCGGAAGCAGCGTGCTAACTCACTCGGCTGTCCGGGCAGGTTAAGAATTTTCCTAATCAGGAGTTTAAAACGCCGCGTCCTACTTAACACCTACATTCCATCTGAACCTGACCCTCGGCTGCAACATATTTATTTCTTTTTTCTTTCGTTTGCAACGTGCTCTATTCTCAGTTCTCGTTGTCGATGCTCATGTTTCACACTTACGAGGAGAACACGGCAGCTGCTGTACCCCGATTTCCCAGAAACTTTTAAGAAAACGGCCATTCAAAGTTTTCTGCAAACTTAAGATGCATTTTAGAACGCAACAAGCTCAGCGTATTCGACCAGAGGACTGCCTGCTCTTAGTTATTAAAAAGCTGAGTTAAAGGACTGAATGATGAACTTCAACGGGTGTCACACTGACGTCCGCCCAGACAAAATGCAACGAAAAATAAAATCCTGTTGGAAGAACATCGGCAACTGAGCATTACACCAGAGGTTGAAAATACCGCTTCAGTTGTAAATTTCTTTATTTTCACACGACCGGTTTCGGGCCGTTATAAGCGCATCTTCAGGTGTCACAGCTGTGCTGTGGTCCCCGAGCGCTGCGTGTACCAGGCGCGGTGTGCTGCCAATAAAATGCTTAATAAATGCATAATAAAAAAAATGGCATAGTGGTGGCTAGCGACCCGGCCTTTCAGTTTTGCTCTCCGTGTCCGAAACACGATTATTGTCTTTATTTATTTTCTTTTTTTCATTTATCAACCCATGCCCGTAGAAGGTTACTACTCGAATGTTTCTTATTAAGTTAGGGGATACAAGCACGTTATATTAATTGTAAAATTACAAGTGCGTTTCACAACAACTGTCATACGTTTATTACGTAACACATGAGTGTTTGGTATTTTCAAGGGTTACAACCTTTCTTTTTAAATTCTATTAAACTTCTATTTCAGTGTCGTATCAATCCTTAATTCTCATAATTTATTCTTACGTTTATTCTTCAGGAAGATTTTGTGCATTCGCTTAGATGACACCGATCGTAGAAACACTTGAAACATATAAATTCCGAACATCACCAGCATCGCGCCATAGCAGATTTGTCACAGCGACTTCTCTTCGTATGAATGACATTCGGGAAAGAAAAGGATTTCAGGCGCTGACAACAATTTCGAGGCAAACCACGGTTAATGGATCACTTTAAGAAAACTAGCGCTTGCAAGTGATTGTGAATTGAGGTACATTAAGGGAATTTCATCGAAAACAGTTTCAAAATATTTTTCTATTCACTTGTTTTTTTTCTTTCTTTAGTTTTTTCAGTTTTCTAGTTTCTTAGTTTTCTCAAAAACTACCGAATATCTAGGGATAAGCTGTGACACATGTTCGCTTATTTTGATTCCTCTTCCCCCTAGCGAAGTTTCTGGGAAATAGGGTTATGCCACTTGCCGTGCTCTCCCCGTTAGCTAGTGGCAAACTTACGTGATCCCTCTGTAGCGCTGTTTCTGTTCCTTAGTCTAGGTTGCGAGTTTCAGTCCGGCTTGGGTCATGAAATTTGGTCTAAAAGTATCGTTACTGCGTGAATAGAACGTAGTGATGAACTGGGAGAAATGTGTACACGTGTCTGTAAAATACGAAATTTCCGAACCTACCTAAAACTGGTGCGCTTACTGTACGGCTGTTACTAAACGTCTCTCCTTACTCTATACATCCTCAGTTAACTGGAAAGTCATCTACAAATAGTGCAATGTTCATCCTATTCGAGCCAACAGAATATATAGTACCACATGAACTTCACTTATATGAGGTTATGACGATAAGGGGATAAATTCCGCACTGTATTAGTCAGGTTCTCACGTTCATACTTACTTCTACACCCACTTCCGTGTTGACCTGTTGCTCATTCAGAATCATGTTTATTACAAGTGATATCTGAATTCCCTAAGAGCAGCCATAGTCTATTTGATCTTCGGCACAAAATCATCGATCGTTTTAATATCGTGAAGTGCTATCTGCTTTGCCACACTACAGACTCTTAACAAAGATCCGAGTACACGGAATAGGTCCTCAAATACCTTCGTGGCTCGAACACTTTTTAAGTAATAGAACCCAGTACGGTGTCCTGGACATCGAGTGTTCATAAGAGAATGAGGTATCGTCAAGAGTGACTCACGGATATGTGGTAAGGCCGCTGTTGTTCTCCAGATAGCCGGCCGGAGTGGCCGAGCGGTTCTAGGCGCTACAGTCTGGAACCGCGCGACCACTACGGTCGCATGTTCGAATCCTGCCTCGGGTATGGATGTGTGTGATGTCCTTAGGTTAGTTAGGTTTAAGTAGTTCTAAGTTCTAGGGGACTGATGACCTCAGAAGTTAAGTCCCATAGTGCTCAGAGCCATTTGAACCATTTTGTTCTCCAGATACATAAACGGTCAGACGGTTGCGGTGGGCAGAAATGTACTACTGTTTACTGATGACTCTGTAGTGTACGGGGAAGTATAACCACTGAGTGGCTGTCAGAGGATACAGAACGCTTGGATAGAATTTATTTTTGGTGTTATGAATGGCAGCGTTCTCTGAAAGTGGAAAAAAATACGATTATGTCGCAGCTGGTGAAAATAATATAAGTTAATGTAGACGAGTAGGAAATACAATTTTAGAATGCTGCTGGACACCTTTATGTCGTAACGTTGCAAAGTGGCGTGAAATGGAACTACAACGTAATGTCGACTGTAGTGAAGGCGAATGGTCAGCTTCGGTTTACTGAGAGAATTCTAGGAGAGAGTAGCTCACCTATAAAGGAGGCTCCCTCCAGAACCTCGTGCGACCCATTCTTGAGTATGCTCGAGTGTTTCGCACCCCCAGATTTGATTAAAGGCAGGCATCGAAGCAATTCAGGGAGTTGCTGCTAGATTTGTCACCGGCAGGTTCGATTGACACAAGAATATCACGGAAATTCTCCGTGAACTCAAATGGGAATCCCTGGTAGGAAGAAGGCGTTATTTTTGTGAAACACTGTTGAAAAAGTTTGGAGAACTGTCATTTGAGACGGACCCTATGACGTTTCGATAGTCCCACCGTTCGTCTTGTGTAACGATCGCGAAAACAAGGTAAGAGAAATCACGACTCGTATGGAGGTGTACAGACAATGGTATTGTGTACAGACAATGGTATTCTTCCCTCGGTCCATTTGCGAACGGAACAACAAAGGGAATGACTAGTAGTAGTAAAATGTACCTTTCTCCACACGGAGTATGTATGTAGAGGAACTAGTTTAGCGTAGTGCTGAAACACAGAACAAATATTTGGACGAAATGTTTACAAGTCGCAGCCAACTGGCTTACCGCAGTGGTAAACACCGTTCCCGTTAGATCACCGAAGTTGAGCGCTGTCGGGCTTGGCTAGCACTTCAGTGGGTCACAATCTTCGTCTACCGAGTGCTTTTGGCAAGCGGGGTGCACTCAGCCTATGTGAGTTTAATTGAGGAGCTACTTGACTGAGAAGTAGCGGCACCGGTCACGAAACCCGAGAACGGCCGGGAGAGCGGTATGCCGACACATGCCTCTCCGTATCCGCATTCGGTGACGCCTAAGGACTTAGGATGACACGGCGGCCGGTCGGTATCGTTGGGTCTCCAAGGCTTGCTCGGACGGTGTTAGTTCTTTCTTTTCCTCCAAGTGCCGCTTCTACCACTATTATTATTGCTTGCTAGGTCTGACCGGAAAACCGGAACAGAAGAGAATCGAAGCATTTGAGATGTGGTGCTATAGACGAATGTTGAAAATTAGGTGGACTGATAAGGTAAGAAATGAGGAGGTTCTACGCAGAATCGGAGAGGAAAGGAATATGTGGAATACACTGATAAGGAGAAGAGACAGGATGATAGGACATCTGCTAAGACATGAGGGAATGACTTCCATGGTACTAGAGGGAGCTGTAGAGGGCAAAAACTGTAGAGGAAGACAGAGATTGGAAGACGTCAAGCAAATAATTGAGGACGTAGGTTGCAAGTGCTACTCTGAGATGAAGAGGTTAGCACAGGAAAGGAATTCGTGGCGGGCCGCATCAAACCAGTCAGTAGACTGATGAAAAAAAAAAGGTCTGACTTACATTAAATCATTACCGTATGGTTCCGTTACCCAAGACTGTGGGGTTTTCTCATCTTAGACTTCTCCACAAGTACACACACAAGAGCATACGCTTGAGGAATCTTTTCAGGCACTTACTGTTCATGGGCAGATGACGTCAAGATTAGATTATTATTTGTTCACGATTTCTCTAGCCCTTGAGGGAGGGAGGGTGGGGTTCAAATGGTTCAAATGGCTCTGAGCACTATGGGACTCAACTGCTGTGGTCATAAGTCCCCTAGAACTTAGAACTACTTAAACCTAACTAACCTAAGGACAGCACACAACACCCAGCCATCACGAGGCAGAGAAAATCCCTGACCCCGCCGGGAGGAGGGTGGGGGGAGAGAGAGAGAGAGAGAGAGAGAGAGAGAGAGAGAGAGAGAGAGAGAGAGAGAGAGGGGGGGGGGGGGAGAGAGTGAGGGAGGGGGAGGGAGGGGGAGAGAGAGGAGAAGAAGAAGAAGAAATAATCAACTTTTTGCGATGAAAACAAGGTCCAAGAAGGCTGTGCGATTAACAGACTTCAGCTGTGGGTAATTTTCAAGCATATATTTTAAGCTTCACGCTTCCTTTCACATTACTAAATCGCTCGTACATGTGGACAGGTACGAAGCGTGAATCTTAAAATATGTGCTTGAAAATGACCCACGATTGAAACTGGCTAATTGAAGATTACAGCCTACTTGGACTGTGTTTTCATTCGTGGTACACACTGGAACCCCCGCAAAAAAAATTAAGAAATTAACTCATAGAGACGCACGGACTGGTCCAAGGAGGATTGAGGAAACGGCGTAATGAAGCACCACCTGTCGCATGCCGTTCCAACGTAGCACTGAAAATTACAACTGTGTTTTATAGTACCTATCGTTATAATACTAGCCTGGCCTTTTTCCATTTTCAGGCTAACTGCCATATGTCTTCGAAAATATCGCGGACACATTGCTAATGAATGCGGAAAAAGCTCAAGAACATTTTATTACGCTGACAGGCTGCGAGAACCTTCATTTACATCTCAGCTTCTCAGCTGTTACCGCTATGCTAGGTGGACACTGTTTCAATTCCTCAACCAAAGAAAATTCCTCGACAGGTCTGCAGACTATTCACGTGAGTCATGCACGGTGGCAGATCGCTTTCAGAGATAGACGCCTCTTTCTGTGTTCATCATTACATATTTATCAACTATCTTAGACTGAGGACAGGTCTACTTTTCATCTTCATTTTTTCTGTTTTGGGCGCGACAGTAATTACCCTACTGTAACAACTATTTTTAGTTTCGCTTACTGATTACCTTCTTTCTGTTGCTTTGTTAGTGGCATTTTCAATTTATTATGCGCAACGGTAAAGGCATCCGCTGTCGTCCTACGATAAACGTCTGTAGTTTAAATAACTTTCCACTTAATCACGTCTGTACCATTCTTTGTTTATTTGAAGATTTTGATTCATGTAGTGCGTGTGTGTGTGTGTGTGTGAAATCCTATGGGACTTAACTGCTAAGGTCATCAGTCCCTAAGCTTACACACTACTTAACCTAAACTATCCTAAGGACAAACACACATACCCATGCCCGAGGGAGGACTCGAACCTCCGCCGGGACCAGCCGCACAATCCGTAACTGCAGCGCCTTAGACCGCTCGGCTGATTCATGTAGTGCCAGGTTGTTCACAACAATAAGAGAATGCTGCTCCCAAGAAGTTAAATTTCCTGTGTAGAGCCACCTAGGTTCAAGAATATTACTTAAGAAAAGTTTATTGGTGTGTTCATTTTATGCAGCTAATAAATAAATATTCATTCTATATTACAAAAATCAATGCCTTGGTCATCAAGTACTTCATTAAAATTCATTATCGATTTAGACTCCGTGTCCTAACACATGGCAGATGTTGGTAGGAGAGACAAGTAACTACTAAAATCCTATGAAAATGCCTTTAATACAAAAACGCGAAATGTATCTGAAACGAAAATATTCTGCCCGACAAAAAATAGTGAAGCACCCAGTAGCCAGCATTAGGTGTCAGTGTATAAGGGACAGTCGAATGAAAACGAGACTGTCAATGCCTTCATGGAAATATGTTTGCGATTGCCTACAGAACAATGACTGTTCCCAGGCGCGCACCTCTCCGTCCGCAGTAAATCGCCGGCCGCAAATAATTTCCTTCAGGGCTCCAAAAACATGGAAATCTCATGGTGAGAGATCGGGGCTGCGTGATGGATGTATAAGCGCTTCCCAGCCAAACTTCTGCATCTCGGGAAAGTCATAATGACCTGTCTCTTTGATTGCAAGGGCCCGTTGCTCATTGACTTTCTGGAACAGGGCACCATAATTAATGCACAGCGGTACGTGGATCCTTTTCAAAAATTCAAGCGCACCATCAAGCCCAAACGTCCCGGAATGTTGACGGACGGCTTCATTCTGTTGCCGGATAATACTTCTCCACATGTTGCCAAGGCTGTTTCCACTACGCTGGGAAGTCCCTACTCATCCTCCATGCAGTATCGGTTTTCGTTTTTCTGGAGCCCTGAAGGAAGACATTTCTGGCCGTCGATCTGCTTCGTGAGAAGAAATGCACGCCTGGGTACAATCGTGGTTCCGTAGGCAGTCGCAAATATTTTTCTGTGAAGGCACTGACCATATTGTCACAAAGTGGTATAAATGTGTTACCAGTTATAGCAATTACTTTCGAAATAACGATGAGTTTACCTACTTTTTCTGACTGTCTCATTTTCATTGACTGCTCGTTTAACTTTGAATACGTACACAGCATCGACATGTGCGTAAATAGTTAGAGATGCAATTCTGTGACATTCAGAACGGCCACCAGAGTGCATTAATTTGATCCGTGTTTAAGGTTGTTACCAGGTCTAGCGGTGTATGTGAGAGGCGTGAACAGCGTCATTTGTTGGTTGGTCACTGTGAGGGACACATATGTCGTGTACTCGTGTGAGACAGTGTTATCAGCACCTGGCAGAATTTGAATGGTGCTTCATTGTGGGTCAGTAGGAACGGTTGGTCGAAATCGTGCACTAACCAGGTTTATGGGCCATTCGGATGTGACAGTGACCAGATGCTGGATAGCACGGGAATGTCATCAAGGTTGCGGTTGGACACATCTGACCACCATAAGGGAGGATCGCCGCATTGTCCACCAATCATATCATAGCCCCTTCACATCTTGGACTGCCACCCGAGAACAAGTAATTGACACCTTGCTAAAATCTGTGCCGTCTCACACCACTGGTCGGAGACGAGTGTCCGTGGCATACTTAGGCTTCCGTTAGTCCCAAAACACATATGGTTGCATGTGGAGTGGTGACCGGGATGCATAGACTCCTGACGTATGGCATCTGACTGTGCTCAGCGATGAATCGCGATTCTACCCAGGAAGATCATCGTCGGTGAGTCTGGCGGTGTCCTGGGGAGAGGTCTTTTTCGTCCAATGCTTTTGGATAGGCACAGTGGCTTTACTCCTGGCGTCAGAGTGTGGGGACCGTTGTGCTGTTGTTAACACAGTGGTCTCGTATTCGGAAGCATGACGGTTCGAATCCCCGTCCGGACATCCAGAACTAGATTTTCCGTGTTTGCTCTCAATCCTTTAAGGCAAATAAGAGGATGGTTCCTTTCAGAAGGGCACGGCCGATTTCCTTCACCTTCCTTCCCCTATCGAAACTAGCACTGTGTCTCCAATCACTTCGTTGTAGACGGGGCGATAAACTCTAGTCTTCTTACGTTCCTTCATTATAGTGTGGGGAACCATCGAGTATGACTTGAGGTTACGGCAGGTAGTGGAAGGAACTCCGACGGCCCAACGTTACGTCACGCATATCCTCCTTCCTCTTGGGTTAGCTCTCGTGCTAGTGTGTCATAGAGCCATTTTTCAACAGGAAAATGCTCATACGTACATACCACGTGTCTCTATCAAGTGTCTACGAGATTTTGAGATACTCCCATGACCATCGATTTCCTCGTATCTCTGCCCGATAGAACGTGTGTGAGTCCAACTCCGACGTCAATTCCACCCGGGTGCTAGTATCCAGAATATCAGGAACAAATTACAACGGACAAGAGCCAGCTTGCCTTAGGAGAAAACAGAACGGCTTTGTGACACCCTCCCCAACAGAATAGGTACATAATTGTTTTTAGGCCAGATGGGGTGCAACATCATACTGGCAAGTTTTTTGCAAATTTGCCTCGATTTTCCAATAACTGAAATAAAATCACTCACAGTTTCAACCTGTGACGTTTCATTTCATTTATTTCTGCCTTTTTGGGGGCTTTTCGCTTGCCAGGCAATGTATAACACTGAAGAGCCAAAGAAACTGGTACACCTGCCTAATATTGTGTAGGGCCCCCGCGAGCACGCAGAAGTGCCGCAACGCGACGTGGCATGGAGTCGACTAATGTTTGAAGTATTGCTGGAGGAAACTGACACTCTGAATTCCCAGAGTTGTCCATAAATCCGTAAGAGTACGAGGGGTAGAGATCACTTCTGAACAGAACGTTGCAAGGCATCCCAGATATGCTCAATAATGTTAATGTCTGGGGAGTTTGGTGGTCAGCGGAAGTGTTTAAACTCAGAGGAGTGTTTCTGGAGCCACTATGTAGCAATTTTGGACGTGTGGGGTGTCGTGTTGTCCTGCTGGAATTGCCCAAGTCCGTCGAAATGCACAGTAGACATAAATAGATGCAGGTGATCAGACAGGATGCTTACGTACGTGTCACCTGACAGTGTCGTGCGTAGACGTATCAGGGGTCCCATATCACTCCAACTGCACAGGTCACACACAATGACAGAGCCTCCACCAGCTCGAACAGTCCCCTGCTGACCTGCAGGGTTCATGGATTCATGAAGATGTCTGCGTACCCGTACACGTCCGTCCGCTCGATACAATTTGAAACGAGACTAGTCCGAACAGAAAACATGTTTCCAGTCATCAACAGTACAATGTCCGTGTTGACGGGCCCAGGCAAGGCGTAAAGCTTTGTGTCATGCAGTCATCGAGGGTACAAGAGTGGGCCTTTGGCTCCGAGAGCCCATATCGATGATGTTTTGTTGAATGGTTCGCACACTGACACTTGTTGATGGCCCAGCATTGAAATCTGCAGCAATTTTCGGAAAGGTTGCAATTCTATCATGTTGAACGACTCTCTTCAGTCGTCGTTGGTCCCGTTCTTGCAGGATCTTTTCCCGGCCGCAGTGATGTCGGAGATTTGATGTTTTACCGGATTCCTCACGGTACACTCATAAAATGGTCGTACGGGAAAATCCCCACTTCATCGCTACCTCGGAGATGCTGTGTCCCATCGCTCGTGCGTCGACTGAAACATCACGTTCAAACTCACTTAAATCTTGGTAACCTGCCATTGTAGCAGCAGTAACCGATCTAACAACTGCGCCAGACACTTGTTGTCTTTTATAGGCGTTGCCGACGGCAGCCCCGTATTCTGCCTGTTTACGTATCTCTGTATTTGAATACGCGTGCCTATACCAGTTTCTTTGGCGCTTCAGTGTATACTGCAAATAGAAAAATGCTACTGACTTTAGAAAACGGATATTACTTAACACTAGAATAATTAAAAACTTTATGATCTCGTCTTCATTCGTGACCCGTGCGGGCAAGGCCTGTACCTGTGTTGGAGAGGCATTGTCTCGGGAGACACGCCAGACTGAAGTCCCCAGACTGCTGCTCTTCTTCCAGACCATTAGCGTGCGCCAGTCCCGCTCTGTGATTAACGAACCGTCCGGCGCTTCGGGACATTAATTTGAATAACGAGTTCCGCAGCCGCATACGAATTCCGGTCACGGAATTCTTTCGGCGGGGGTACGGCTCCGTTCCGTAAGAGGACAGACCCGACCGGCGGCTAACCCGATAATCGGACCAAACTGACGTTTAATGATTGCATTAGCATTCGGCTGCTCAAAAATTTCCCATTTCATGCAGGAGCTGTCGTGCAGTAAAAAAAATGAGGTGGGCGGAGAAACTGGGTAAATGCACGGCAAAGTGTAAATTCTTTAGTTAAGAACTGTATTTTTCCACACTAGGCACTATGATCAAGGCTGGAAGATTATATGCGCTTAATGTGTAATTTGCTGCCTGGCTCAGTCGGAAGACAGCGTAGGCGTGACAGAGATGAATTTGTTGAAGACTTGATCTGAACTCTTGCAATCGTTATTGTTTTAGTGCAGAATCAGTTCTTTGACCCTTCTATCGCAGGGCCGCTGCGCGCTAACGCACGCCATGTTGGTGCGATGGCATTTGACGTGGAGGATGTTCAGTTTGAATCCCGGTTCAAAAATGGTTCAAATGTCTCTGAGCACTATGGAACTTAACATCTGAGGTCATCAGTCCCCTAGAGCTTAGAACTACTTAAACCTAACTAACCTAAGGACATCACACACATCCATGCCCGAGGCAGGATTCGAACCTGCGACCGTAGCAGTCGCGCGGTTCCGGACTGCGCGCCCAGAACCGCTAGACCACCGCGGCCGGTCTTGAATCCCGGTTTGGAAGGAATTTTCATTACGCGATTTGACTACAAGAAGAGGAGCGGTGGTAACGTGCGGTTGCTGATCACCAGACTGCGTCAATATACCGCGTAAATTACCGCTACTCATTGTCTCACGGTGAGAGGCATAAGATACTGTTGGTGGTGTTTCACATGTCTAATAGGTACGTTGATTTCGGTCGCCACGTTGAGATTATCCGAGGTGTGTAGGTTGTGTCTCAAAGTTCGATCCATCTGCCTTCTTTTCTACAAAATAACTGCTTGTGTACAATGAGCTTTATAAAATTTTTATTGGCTGTTGATAATCACCATATAAAAATGTTCATCGTTTTCTTTTCCATCGTCACTAACAATGCAGAGGCGATGATAAACTACATACTGCACTACAGATTAAACAAGTTGAGTCGTAACGCAAAACACCACTCTGGCGACCTCGTATATAGAGGCAAGCTATCAGAAAAAACAAAAAACATCAACTGCATTCATATATCTGAGCGCAGCCTATGATACTGTCTGGAGACAGGGACTGTTGTACAAACTAATTCAGATAATTCCCTAAAGCAATACTATTAGACTGATCGATAACATTCTTGTTGGGAGAGCGTTTAAAGTGTTTACTGGAGAAAGAAAGAGCTCCAGCAAGGTACTCAACAACGGGCTACCACAGGGTTCACTCCTTGCCCCTCTGTTCTTCAATCTTTACATTTCTGACATTCCAGACACACAATCTAGGAAGTTTGGCTACGCGGACGACTGGACCCCAGCTGTACAACACGGATCATCTGAGGTCACTGAAGACATCCTGTACTCCGATCTGAAGTCGCAGAGTGACTACTTTCGCAAATGGAGATTGCAGCCGAACCCGAACAAGATCGAAGTGTCATGCTCCCACATTGCAGCCATTCACCAAGAAGACAGCTCAATGTTATCTTTGAAGGGAAACGCCTTAACCATAACAACTAGCCCAAATATCTAGGAGTTACACTCGACAGGACCCTCTCTTACGGAGAGCACCTGACAAAGACTGCAAGAAAAATGGGGACAAGAAACATCATTCATAAATTGTGCGGCACTACTTGGCTCTCCACAGAAAATACACTCTGCACATCAGCAACTAGACCTGTCTAATCAGTGACAGAATACTGCCCTCCAGTGTGGATTAATAGCCCGCACACAAACAGGATTGAAGTATTATTAAACGATACCATGCGCATCATCAGCGGCACAATAAAATCTACCCCTACCGTATCGCTGCCAACCCTGAACCATATACCACCACCAGAGATATGGCGAAAAAATACGCTTTCCAGAGACTACAACAAGGTAATTAATAACCTTCAGCTGCCCGTACATAATGATACAGTTGACTTGGAGCGCAGAAGACTTAAATCGAGAAGACCACAACTACTCAGTGCTAAAGAGATGACGACCGCCAACTTTGGCATTCACAGTCTCTGGAAACAACTCTGGCGAGAACACCAAAATACCAAAGATTATGGTAAATGAGAAACCGCCCGGCTTCAAGCAGTTACGCGAAGTGTGGACAACTTAAAACAGCATACGCACAGGCCACAGAAGAAGTGCTGACGTTGTCTAAAAACGGGGAAAGATGCCAACTCCAAACTGTGACTACAGTGCTAAAAAACAAACAGTCCAGCATATAATGGAACAATGTCCAGTTAGAGCTGACAGAGGAACTTTCATCGACTTTCTAGCTGCAACAGAGTACGCTATCGATTATGTTCAATGACTGGATGTCAACTGGTAATTAAATTGTATAAAGTGTATAAGAATAACAGTGTATGCGATACTATAAATAAAAATAAATAAACCGCTTAGTAAAAACTTTTCAGTAGTTGAATATGGCAGCATTTGCGCATAGACGACATAGAGTTAAATGTTTCAAATATTCATGTAAATGTCTGTGTTCCTATCATCGATTCAGTAAAAATTCATTTAAATAATATAAAGCTCTCGGGTTTAGAGCCGAGTTAGTTCATAGAAGTGGTGCGATGTTTCGGCAAGTGTCATTCCCATCATCACTTTGCTAGAAGTTATGCAAGATATACGAGACAGAGGACATACTCCGAGACTTCAAGAAGAAAGTAGTAATTTCGATTACAAAGAAGGTAAGTGCTGGAAGATGTGAATATACGGAACAATCAGGTTAAGAAGCCATGGCTGCAAAATACTGACAGGAATTATTTACAGAGGAATGGAAAAACTGATAGTAATCGAACTAGGGGAAGATCGGTTTGGGTTCCAGCGAAATATAGGAACACGCGAGGAAATTTGATCCTATGACCCGTCTTAGAAGATAAGTCGAACAAAAGCCAAACATGCTTTTAAGGCATTTGTCGATTTAAGGCAAACTTTTGACAAATTTTAACTGGAACGCACGCTTTGAAATTCTGAAGGTAGTAGGTGTAAACTATAGCGAAAGAAAGGTTATTTACGACTTGTGCAGAAACCAGACTACAATTACAAGAGTCGAAGGACGTGAAACGGAAATATTCTTTCAAAAGGGAGTGAGAGACAGTTTTAGCCTATCCTCCATGTTATGCAGTCTGTGCAGTGAGCAGACTATGGAGGAAACCAAGGAGAAATTTGGAAAGGGAATTAAAGTTCAGTTTTGCCGATGACATTATAATTCTGTCAACGACGGCAAAGGACTGTGAGGCGTAGTTGAACTGAATAGACAGTATCTTGAAATGAGGTTATAACATGTACATCAACAAAGAAAAACAAGGGTAGTCGGATTAAATCAGGCGTTGCTTATGGAATTTGATTAGAAAGTGAGAGACTAAACAAATGGCTCTAAGTACTATCGGACTTAACATCTGAGGTGATCAGTCCCCTAGACTTAGAACTACTTAAATCTACCTAACCTAAGGACATCACACACATCCATGCCCGAGGCAGGATTCGAACCTGCGACCGTAGCAGCAGCGCGGTTCCGGACTGGAGCGCCTACAACCGCTCGGCTGAGAGACTAAAAGCACTCGGTGAATGCTGTTATTTTGGCAACACAAAAATGACGACGGTGAAAGGAGACAGGGTATAAAATGTAGACTGGCCATAGCAAGGGAAGTATTTCCGAAAAGGAGGAATTTGTTAACATCGAATATAAATTTAAATCTTAAGAAGTCTTTTCTAAAAGTAATTCATTGTACGGCAGTGAAACGTAGACGATAAACAGTCAAGACAAAAAGAGAATTGAAGCTTTCGAAATGTGGTGCTACAGAAGAATGCTGAATGTTAGATGCGTAGATCGAGGAAGTAATGAAGAGTCACTGACTCTAATTGCGAAAAAGAAAAGAAATTTGTGACACAACTTGACTGAAAGAAGGGATCAGTTGATATGACACATCTTGACACATGAAGAGGTCATCAGTCTGGTAATGAAAGGCAGTGTGGATATAAAAATTGTAGATAGATTCCAAGGCTTGAGGCCGGCCGCAGTGGCCGAGCGGTTCTACGCGCTACAGTCTGGAACCGCGCGACCGCTACGGTCGCTGGTTCGAATCCTGCCTCGTGCAATGATGTGTGTGGTGTCCTTAGGTTAGTTAGGTTTAAGTAGTTCTAAGTTCTAGGGAACTGATGACCTCAGAAGTTAAGTCCCATAGTGCTCAGAGCCATTTGAACTATTTTGAACCAAGGATTGAGTACAGTAAAGATTTTCAAATGGACGTCGGTTGTAGAAGTTATGAAGTGATGAAGAAAATTGTACAGAATATACTGGTGTCTGCTCTGTCTATGTGCATGTAACACAGCATAAAACGCTTCCTTACGATCATACTTCTGTACTGCATACGGCTTAGCTTCTGCTGCACGTGAAACGAAATCCAATGAGATTCAAACAAACGCCGAAGAATATACGGTGTGATGTTTACCTCAGGTTTATTCTTATGATGAAGAGAGAGTAGTCGCAGTGCGGCTGTGCATGCCCCACAAGCAAGTGCAGATACATGCTTCCCGTCTAGAATCTGAAGACGCCTGCACCTGTGCAACATGGCCCGTGGGTACAATTCACAGGCAAGCGCGGCTTAACACCTGTGCCTCTACTTGCGCGTGGAGCAAGCACAGCCGCATGGCGACTAGCCGCAAGGCGCACAGGTGTAAACGCTTACTGTGCCAGTTGCCGTCTCACACGGACATCTCGTGGCGCGACTGTTGTACTCGGAGATGGTGGTAGGGTGGCAGCTGGGTGGAGCCACCAGATATGGAGGCACATACAGAGAGGGAGAGAGAGGAGCAAGGGGCCGTGCTATCTGTGGCCGTGAGAGTGTTTTAGAGCGCGCCCCAGGTTAAGTGGGTCCACGGGCGGCGGGGCGCGGCGGTGTCGCCGTTTAACGAGCCCGCCGGCCCTGGGCGATAAAGCGGAGGAGGGGGCGACGCGAGCGAGATGGGGCGCGGCTACCCGCGGCGCGAGGGAGGAAGGGCTTCAGATAAACAGCCTGAAATACTGCACTGCCTTTGGCCGGCGGGCAGGCTGGCCGTCGCTGCGCGCACACAGTAGAAAGCCCGCCCTCGCCTCTCCAGTACTGTGTCGCGACTACTCTGAACATCTCTCATCAAAATTACACCACAGATGCATTCTTAGCAAGTGGCGCCTCTGCACAGACACACAGGGGTTCGACAAGATCAAACAATGTGGCCGCGTAGGCTCCCCCGGCGTAATGGTTCTCGGGTTCGCTGACAGATCCTAAACTAAACATGATGCGATATTTTGGCGGTCGACCGCGCCACCATCTTCAGGAGAAGGCCGCTGTTGCCGACTCCCACTCAAAACAACTGTCGCCAAGGCTTATGAACGATGCAGTCGACCCATCTTCAGCCAAATGGAAAAAAAGAAAGAAAAAACAAAACTAAAAGTTGAGATATTTACAATGAAGTTTTCCAAAGGGAAAAATAATATGGAAGTTTTTATATACACAAGAGATATGACTTCTTGCATTTGTAGTTAAAAACAGTGATAATAAAAGGTAAATGGTTCAAATGGCTCTGAGCACTATGGGACTTATCTTTGGTCATCAGTCCCCTAGAACTTAGAACTATTTATACCTAACTAACCTAAGGACAACATACACACCCATGCCCGAGGCAGGATTCGAACCTGCGACCGTAGCGGTCCCGCGGTTCCAGACTGAAGCGCCTAGAACCGCACGGCTACACCAGCCGGCAATAAAAGGTAAAAAGTAACACAATAAGGATACATTTAACACACGATTCTGAAACGCTGACGTTTAGATGAAGCACTTTCTTGGTAATAATAACTAATGAGGAGGTATTGAATAGAATTGGGGAGAAGAGGAGTTTGTGGCACAACTTGACAAGAAGAAGGGACCGGTTGGTAGGACATGTTCTGAGGCATCAAGGGGTCACAAATTTTGCATTGGAGGGCAGCGTGGAGGGTAAAAATCGTAGAGGGAGACCAAGAGATGAATACACTAAGCAGATTCAGAAGGATGTAGGTTGCAGTAAGTACTGGGAGATGAAGGAGCTTGCACAGGATAGGGTAGCATGGAGAGCTGCATCAAACCAGTCTCAGGAGTGAAGACCACAACAACAACAAAAACTGGACCTGCCTTGAGGAAGTCTACTGATGAACGTAGGTCGGTGAGAAGGGTAAAGAATGTGAAGGTATAACGTTAGAGGACTGATGCATAGTAGTGGCTGCTAGCACAGATCAGGGGGTGGAGTATTAGGGGGTAGTGGTAAGGCGAAAAATTGATGGGAAAAGGGGGGGTAGGGAAAGAAAGGTAGACGGCTGGCGCAGAACAGGGGGTGGAATAGAGGGGGGTACTGGTGAGGCGAAAAGTTGATGGGGAAAGGGGGGTAGGGAAAGAAAGGTAGACAGGGAAAAATGGGGTAAGGAAATATGGGGAGGGGCGGAGAGGGAGACTGAGACCTGGTGAGGAGAAATGATTGGGGTGGACGCAGAACTGCTATGCCAAGGCTGGAAATCGACGTCTTATATAGGCCTCCGAACCGTCACGGTAAATGCGCCGTCCACCACAGTTGCTACTCCAAGACTGGGCTGGTTCGCCACGGCTAACAACACCGGCGCCAACGACATATTGCACTCAAAAATTGCTCAGCTACCTACGAGTTTTAACGTTACAAGTGTGTTCCGTGCATCTTCCAAGACTAGGACACACCACGGCTCTGTTATAGGTGATTTTGGACTTAGTAAGCTTGGCATATACGAAATTCTGTGTCACTGAGGGAGGGCTTACATTGGCCATAAGATTCGCACATTTCAAGACAGGTGCGTCATGGACACACGAGGCTACATCAGCGCGAAAATTCGGCGGTAGCAGAACATTGTTTTAACGAGGATCACGGGTTGAAATTTGATGAGACGCTGATTCGGGTTTTCTGAGCTGTGTTTATAAAGTGGGGACTGAAATTAGGTTGGCAGATAGTTTGATTAATAAGGGCAAAGATTTTCCTCTTAACATGTCATGAATCCGGCATTATCTTGAAACAAAACACAACGCTCCTTGGTTCGTGTGGTCCGGCTATTGAAGACAGACAGAGTGCGATATATTGTTGGCACCCGTGCTCTATTAGAGGCGGTGGCGCCAGTCCAATCTTGGGAGCAGAAACTGTGATGAGCGGAGTATGCTCCGATTACTGTGTGGAGACCTATATAGAACGATGATCAGCTTTAAGCAGGACTCGGTGGCAGCAGCTTTCTCCTGAAGATGGCGGGCAGGTGGACCGCCGAAATATCGGGTCATTTTGATTTTAGGATCCGGCAGCAAACCCTAAGACGCCACCAACATCAAATAATGTTTTAGGTGCTTAGATAACTGCAACAACCAATCACTTTTGTTTTGTTTTTGTTTACGTATGACGCTTAGTTAGCTTCTAATGCGAAACCAGTCATCTTCAGATGCTCGGAACAGGCGTGTCATTCCTCAAATCCTTCCCCTTTCTCAAAGCCATCCATGATGTAGGAAGCAAGACACGGGCTCTCTGGGACGGAGGCAATGTTTCATATTCCTTTATATTTCTGACATCGAGTGTTATCGATCCTCAGAGATTGATAAAAGTGATCTTGCCAAACTGAAGGTAAGTTTTATAAATGACAGAACACAGCAATCAGTCGTCCTTTTTTGCGGTTTTATTTGGCAACCCCAGATTTCAGCTAATGCCTAGCCATTATAAGTGCACTATTTTTAGTCTAAGTCACATTTCTTTGAATACTACTAAAAAATAGCGCACTGATAATATCTAGCCACTAGCCGAAATCTGGATTTGACAAGTAAAACAGCGAAGAAGGACGACTGATTGCTGTGCTCTATCAATTATAAATCAGATCACAGTCGCTGAGTGCACCCACGTTCCTAATGGAAGGTAACCTGCAAGTAAGTTGCCGTGTGCTGGTGCGCAATTGTGTTCAGTCATTTTCCAGTTTTTCAGATTAGTGTTATGGGCTAGGGAATTTGAACTTGATGGATGGCCCAGCAGTCTACTGTAAGTATTTCACATGGTCGCCGCCGCGGCGAATTGCATGCCTCTAAACTACCCCGTTATACTACTGGGAAAAGAGGACCTACAGTTTAACGCTTAATCCGAACCACTTGTAGCTTCTGGTGAATCTACTCTCAATTGGAAGATGCTAGCTTAAAGGCTGATGAAAAAATCCGTGGTCCGACAGGGATTACATCATGCCACCTTACGGTCTCCAGGCACGGGCTTTACCTCTAGATTACACACGTGATTAATGGACAGGGGCGTTGTATCAGGCAGAGACAGCCATTAGATGGATGGGGGTGTTGCTTAATCAAAGAGAAACATTTGGTGAGGTCTAATTGATGCGAATAAACTGTGAATATTTGCATGGAAACTTGTAAAGTGTTGAAACTTTCTGGCGGATGAAAATTGTGTGCCGGATCGGAACTCGAAACTGTGCCATTGCCCTTCAAGGGCCAGGGCCCTGCCGTCTAAGCTGTCCCAACACAACTCACGACCCACTCTCCCAACTTCCACCAGCAAAGTCATTTCTCCTCCATACCCTCTCGAAGACTGCTAATCCCTCAAGGTGATGTTTTCAAGGCAGGAGAAGAGGTACTGGCCGAAGTAAAGCTGTGAGAAGTTCTTGTCTCATGCTCCGATATCTCAGACGGTAAAGCACTTGGCCGCGAAAGACAAGCGTCCCAGACTTGAGTCTCGGTCTGGCGCATAGTTTTAATGTTCCAGGAAGTTTCATATCAGCACACACACTGCTGCAAAGTGAAAATTATTTCTTGGGAAATGTTTTTGTGGGAATGTTGACCAGTTAGCTTTGAAATGCTACCGTGTTTTGTCTTCGTGGAGATTATATGGACCAATTGAAATCGGTGTATTGACTACTACTGGTGCAAGTTTCCCAATACAGGTCTTCCAAGAAATCCATTACATAACCTTCATTTAAAATTTCAGCAAGAAAAATTATGTGAGAGATTTTTTTTGGTAGTGTGTGGAGCTTTCGTAATGTCATGTGTTTTTGCAAATGTATCTTAACAATAGAGGATATTGCTCATTAGTGATTATACAGTCCAGAGCCTAACTTTTAGTTTATTTTTAAATAAATAATTATATAGCTACTTGTATGTGTATCATAAAAGTCAAGTGAAAAAGCGTGTGTTGACGTGTTCCCTCATTCGCTATCAAACAGCAGGTTTTATTGATTGCCATAAGACCGATTGCATTGTCAAATGGAAGTGGAGTGGAGCAGTACACTCAGTACAATGTAGGGTACTCCTGTGATGTTCTCTACGTACGGTTCTCCTCTAATGTAATTGGAGTGTATGGACTGGTCGTACTGTACCCCTGCCACGAAAAGTTGCAGCAGCTGTCAGTTGGCACCGACGCTACAGCCTACGTCGCACGTATTACTGTGAATTTCAGAATAATGAGACAACTCGTGATTTGAAATGCAACTAGTTAGTCTTTTTTTCCCTGTCCGTTCTTCCTATTTATGATACCAGGTTTCAAACAATATCCAAAAAGAGGAAGTAAATATAAAGCAGTCAACCTTCCTCATGATTTCCTTCGAAACTCGTTACCATTCAATGCTGTTGGGATGTGGGGCCCTTAACTAACTTCACAGCCCGCCACTGCTCGTTCCGACGCCTGGAAAACAATAAAACTGACCGTGTGGTGGCCATTAAACTGCCGTTCTCTTTATTTCCTGTCGGGTGGCACAGCTGATGGAAGCAGAGATAAGGGCGTTCAAGCGTCGCACCGGTTGCTTTGTTCCTCTGACCGACCGCCACACCCACGCAGTCAGCAACAGGTGAACACAATAAGCGGTCGTTCTCTTTGGCTGTCAGGGAACGCGCAGCCAGTAGCCGCTGGGTGGGTTATTACGAAGAGATGGGTACTACTACGATCGCGCCACGAGATGTCCGCTGTCAGAGGAACGGGGGCACCGTAGGACGAAAATGCTCTGTGCTCATGCGCAACACAAGTAGCGAAATCCTAGTGGCAAACATCGTTAACATTATAAGTGGACATCAACATCTGTATCACCGTCGTGAAATACACGATAAATGGGTGACATAGGCTGTCTTTTTCCTATACCATGTGCTACTGACTTTTCACGACCTATTCATGGATGGAAATGGGAAGCATATCACCTTGTAACATCTGTGTGAATAGTTAATACTGTGTTCTGCAATACTTAAGGTCGAGATAGATAAACTAACGTAACAGATGAACAACTCTGTGGAAACGAATGAACGAGCGGGAACATGTTGTCAGAGGTTTCCCAGTCGTGCACAGAAAGATGGACGTCACACGGCGTGATATCAGCGTCAGTATAGGCCAAATGGGGCAGACGCAGACGCAGACGCAGTTGAAGGAATGGCAAAAGACTGTGTTAAGACACAAGGGAATTGAAGACATTAGCTGCCTGTGTCTACTGATTTGTATCAATGAGCCAAGTTAAAAATTTGTGTCGGACCAGGATTCGAGCACAGGTCTCTTGCTTACTAGGCAGTTGTACTGGCCAGTACGCCACGTGGCCGTAGTGGTCACCCGCACCCACACGGGCTGCCTAATCACGCTTCCTGTCAGATCCAAATTCTCGACTTATACCACACACCAGTGATGAAACGCCCCTGTTCGTTAGCCTCACTACTCGCGGCATCTTGCCTAGTGTTCGAGCTTGGTGTGCACTGAAGGGATCATTGGCCGTCATCACCTTCATTATGTATGTAGTGTTTGTTCTTTTTGGCACATCTGACAAGAGATATGCCAGGGTAGTTAGTGCGGTTGAGTTTGAATGGCGTAGTGGTCAGCGCAATAGCCTAGTAAGCATGAGACCTGGCTTCGAATCCCAGACTGGCACAAATTTTCAACCTGCTCCATTAACATAAATCAGTTCCCAGAGGCAGTTAATGTCTTTTATTCCTCTATGTTTTGATTCATAATGGCTGCAGGATAACAATCAGGTAATGCTCGCCAATGATCCCTTTAGTTGTAACCTCCCCACAAAAAAAAGTTAAATGAAAATGAGCCAAGTGTAACCTCCCCACAAAATATAATGTCAATGATAATGTTAATGAGCCAAGAGTTACCTTCCCACAAAATATAATTTATAATTAAATGAATTTTTAATTATTCTGAGCTCTGAACAAAATTGATTTTAATGTAACCTCTGAACAAAATTGGCTCCGACTTATAGTCTCTATGCAAAGAATGCATTCACACTTAATATTCCCACAAAATTCTTTTCTCATTTAATGTCAAGTTCGAAATAGAAAAATTCCTAAACACCAAAATTAATAAAAAAGGTTCTGTAACCTGATAAATTTTATGAGGACAGCAGCGCTGACCTTCGGCCCTGTATTCTGAATAAAAAAACAAAAAATTCTTACCTCAATAAAACTGCAATTATATCCGCTCTTAATTACTCATTTTTCGACACAGCTTCGTGCAATGCTGGCGTATTTTTTTTTTCTTGGATGCAATGATAATGCATTGGAAATTCTTTAAATTGAAATGAATGCTTTTCTTTAAAAGAGTTGCTTTATATTATAAAATTATTATTGGGGGATTTCTTTGAACAAATTAAATTACAATTAACATACATTATTAAATATGCGCAAGGCTGCTTCTTTGCCTTCTACAACAATACTCATCCTCCAGAGTCCTGACCAGAGTCGCGACCAGAGCACACAGCCGACGCATGCCGACTCCCGCCCACTAGCACGGACTAACACGGACTGACGACTACTACCGACTAACAACTACTACTACTGTCGACTCGCGCGGTCAAGCGCAGACTAGCAACAGCTAACGATAAACTACTCTCTGGTCAGAGATTCTGTCATGCCTCGCCCATCGTTGGCAATGTATACATCTTACATAGTACAGATGCACACCAGGCTTAAACTGTTACGGGAATTGGCGAGATGACGCGAGTAACGAGGCTAATGAGCAGGGATACTACGTTGGTAGTGTGTGGTATAAGCTGAGAATTTAGGGCTGACGGGAGGCGTGCTAGGGGAGTCCATGTCGTTGTGGTGACCACTGTGTCCACATGGCTTAGTGATCAGCGCAAGTGCCTAGTAAGCAGCAGACCTGGCTTCGAAAGCCGGTCCAGCACAAATGTTCAGTTTGCCCCGTTGATATAAATCTGTGCCCACTGGCAGCTAATGTCTTTAATTCCCTTGTGTCTCGGTTCATAGTGGCTGTAGGATGAAAATGGTGTCTGTTCTTTCGGACATGTCTGAAACAATAGAAACCAAATATGGGAGGGTTGTCCAGAAAGTTAAGTTACAATCGGTCGCTAAAGTGAAAATCAGAACCACTTTATTTGCAAGAGTTAGCTACACTTTCCAGATACTTATCTACATAGTCGCCACTCCGACTCAGACATTTGTCTGATCGTTATACCAAATTTCCAACACCATCATCATAGAAGGTAGCCGCCTGTGCTCTCCAATAATTCTCTACGCTGATGTATAGCGTGTAGCCTGCGCCCAACTATTGTCTTCGTATCCAGCGTTTCATATGAACAGAGATGATACTCAGGACGAGCCAGTTAGTGATGTATTGTGGGTGATCAAACACTTCCCATCGAAAAGGCTGCAGGAGCGTCTTCACTGCCCCTGCAGAGTGCGGTTGAGAATTGCCGTGAAGAAGGAAGTGCGTGGCAGTTGTGTTAGGTGGGTTGCATTCATTAAGGCGAACCCTCTCAGCGGGCCCTCCCACTTGGCGGTAGACATCGTTGTTCTAGGCAACTTTACTCGCTCACAGTCCGCTCACAACTACAAAGAGCGTCTTGATGCGATCGACGGTCATACTAGAGACACTACCCAACACATCTGTGCAAAGCTTCATCGGGTTTTCACTGTGGTTTCCATTTCGCGACTGTTCGGATCTTACTTTCTGGAGAGCCCTCATATAAAGACAGTGTATCAATCAGCGAGCAGTTAAGGCTAACTGTGGTGGGTTCCTTCATTACAGCATTTGTATAACTATACGCAGGGAACGTTCTGAACCATAGGCTATGTTGCTCGAAGGAGAGGAGGTGGTTGATCAGAGTCAATTACAGCAGCAGATGACTGCTACACCGTGCAGCTCGCAAGAAGAGACCGACGTCAGACAGTGGATGCAGTTGCAACCTTATTTAACAGGCCTGCAAGACACGCAGTGGGACTGTGACTGCATGGAGGTGGTCTCTCTGTCCGACGACCAGTACGTTGTATTCTGTTGACATGGCGGCACCGTTTGCGATGGTGCCAAGAGGATACTGATGGGAGCAACGAGGAGACGCCCGTACTCCGGGACGCAGTTAAGCTGGCGGCGGCTTTTATCTTTCTGTACCCGGTATCTATCTTTACCCTAGTTATACATGCTTGTACAGTCTTGTATTTGTCCTTTAGCAATTCCGCTTAACCATCTTTCACTTTCTACCAGTCAGACGCCTGTATTTTCTTTCGCCTGCTTCATTTGCTGGGTTTTTATATTTTCTCGCTTCGTAAATTAAATTCAGTATTGCATACGTTATTCAAGTGTTTCTGATAGACTACGTCTTTTGAACTATTTGATCCTTATGATGCTCTCACTATCACATCTCTCAATGCTACCCATTCGTCTCCTACTATGTTCCCTTCACCTGTTTCAGTCAAACGTTGCTTAATGCTTCCTCTAAAAACTCTCAATCATCTCTTTAGATTTATCTATGTTTAATTTATTTAATTTTGTTATCTTTTTTTAATTTCTTCAATTTTAGTTTATAGTTTATAACCAATAAATTACGGTCAGAGTCCATATCTGCTCCATGTCTCACAGTTTGAAATGTAGCTTCGAAATATCTGCCTTACCATTATATAATTTGAAACCTTATAGTGTCTCCAGGTCTTTTTTACGTGTATAGCCTTCTTACATGATTTTTAAATCGGGTGTCAGGAATGGTTAAATAATGCTCTGAGCAAAATTCTCTTTCATTCCTTTCAGCCAGTCCATGTTCTTCTACCATTTTTCCTTCTTTTCCGTTTTCTACTAACGAATTCCGTTCCCCCATCACAATTAAATTTTCCTCTTCCCTAGTTACCTGAATAATTTCTTTTATCTGGTCATAATTCTGTCAATCTCTCACCATTTTCCAAAAGTAGGGCTAATGGCAACCTACTGAATGCGTCAACGGGTGGCTCTGGCCTAGTGGGCCATAGTATTGGCCGCATCCTTTCTGACTCAGGGGTTTCCTACCCTGGCACCCTTGCAGTGTCAGAACTGCGGGCTTTCCTGGATCCCTGCGCGCCCCACTACCAATCCTACGACTGCCGTCGTCTTGAACAAATAATTGTCCCTCTCTATGTCGGGAATTATTTTCATAAAATTTCTCTCCTCTCTGAAATTACTTTAATGCTTTAATTTGCAGTAGAATTTTTATGTACTTAGAAATAAAATTTATACACAAATTGTAGGCGCAGTAGCATTTCGTTCAACATAAAAAGGTTCAGAATCTGTGACCTGGTTTAGTATTTACTGATTACGCCTCGGGTCATGTTTTGTTATCGATCTTGCACCGCTGCCCACCGTTCGTCATGGCACGACGCATTCTTGAGAGGTGTTACGCCATTCGAAACATTCATAGAAATGCCATGGTAGCACAGGTAAGCATCACTATCATTAAGAAAGCGTAACTACATATCTGGAAACTTGAAAAAAATAATGTCTATAACTATTTATGCTTTGTGTCATGTCAGACGTTGTCACCATACTCAGTCCACAGAATGGCTCCGTCAGTCAGTGGATTTGTATGTGAAACTATGCTTTCTTTACAAACTCAGTAAATAGTGCATCACTGCGAGCTTAGATTCTCAGAAAATAAGTTGGTATTCTAGCTAGATTAGTTTCAAAAAATATGTGTCAAGCATCGGACGAATGCTCAATGAGGTTTTCGTGTACACTGTGCTGTTAGGAATCCTACGAGAATCAAATGGTTCAAATGGCTCTGAGCACTATGGGACTTAACATCGATGGTCATCAGTCCCCTAGAACTTAGAACTACTTAAACCTAACGACAGCACACAACACCCAGCCATCACGAGGCAGAGAAAATCCCTGACCCCGCCGGGAATCGAACCCGGGAACCCGGGCGTGGGAAGCGAGAACGCTACCGCACGACCACGAGATGCGGGCCTACGAGAATCACTGCTACACGCAGCAGCACCTACTATCACCAGTCTGTCTTACCCTCAGCCTCTATTCAGTAACTTTCAAGGTATTAGTGCAGACAGCAGCCATTAACTTTGACTAAAAACCAGTGTCACACTCGCAGATTAATGATCTGAAACTGCGCACCTGCTGTAAGACAGCAACAAAGCCGCGGAGAAGGTATAGGTCTGTTGCCACCCTATGTGCATACCTACTCTTTCTGAGAGTGAATTTAGGAGTGTACGAGTTTGTGAACAGCGCGTTGCTCTCAGGAGCGTCTGGACAGTGCTGTAAAAAGCAGTTCCCCTGTTGTCCAGACGACAGGGCCGCTCCGCCGTGCGCCGCATTCTGCTCGCTGTTTTGGGAGACTTTTTCCTTCCAGCGGCGCCTGGCTTACCTTGCAAATCACGATACATGATTGTCCTCTCGGTCTAGAGCATCCGAGGCATTTATTAGAGAGTGGAGAAGCAAGATACGGAGAATCTGAACAAGGAGCAGGGACTGCTGAGTTTCTCTACCGAAAAAGCTGCGCGCTGACTGAGGGTCTATAACAGAATTCCGTGGCTCCGTATTCCCCGATAACAGTCCGGGCTGTGCTCACGTATAACATTCCTTACGATCTATTTCCTTCAGCATGCACAATTTATCACTTCAGACGTGTTTTTCTGAGGGCAAAAGGTTAACTATTCCGAAGTGTGTGAGGCAGAATGTAATAAGTCCATAAACGTCTAACACAGAGTGGCGCAAAACAGATGTTAGAAACTATTTGTCTATTGTGGTTTAATCGTGCACCATAAACGAGTCTCCCTGTCATATTGTTGTATTATAGCTCTGAAAGTTCTGTAGGTAACTCAGCAACGTCTCATTTCACTTTTCATAACGTATGCATGAACAATGGAAAAGTCTGTTTACCGTAAAGACATTTTACACAAATTCTGGGTGTATTGTTATGGTGAGACGCGCATTCAACAGCACATTTTGTCCGACAATGGCACCATCTGAAACGACCATTTCTCTGTGAGATTACAATGTTAAAAGGAAGCCCAGTTGTGATGACAAAGCCGGCCGGTGTGGCCTTGCGGTTCTAGGCGCTACAGTCTGGCACCGCGTGACCGCTACGGTCGCAGGTTCGAATCCTGTCTCGGACATGGATGTGTGTGATGTCCTTAGGTTAGTTAGGTTTAAGTAGTTCTAAGTTCTAGGGGACTGATGACCACAGATGTTAGGTCCCATAGTGCTCAGAGCCATTTTGTGATGACAAAATTTGAGCATCCTTTGATATGAATTTTGTGTAATGTTTCCCTGTGTCTTTAGAGGTTGGTGAAACGTTTTGAAAAGACGGATCTCTACATGACTCAAAGAAGAGCTCCTCAGAACGACCAGCCTCAGCTGAAACCCTGGAGAGTGTGGAACGAGAGCGAACCCTGTTCAACGAGGAGCCCACTACAGCAAAAAGACTTTCAGCACAGGAACTCAGGATGTCACGCCTGTCTCTCCTGAGGATCACGAAAGAGAAACTTAACCTTCATCCTTACAAAACTCAACTGCGCCATCCTTTAAAGGACAGTGATGTGGAACAAAAAAATCAAATGGCTCTGAGCACTATGGGACTTAACTGCTGAGGTCATCAGTCCCCTAGAACTTAGAACTACTTAAACCTAAGTAACCTAAGGACATCACACACATCCATGCCTGAGGCAGGATTCGAACCTGCGACCGTAGCGGTCGCGCGGTTCCAGACTGTAGCGCCTAGAACCGCTCGGCCACCTCGGCCGGCGATGTGGAACAGCGATATTCTTTTGTAAATCAGATGACTGAGGGCTTTGAAAATGGAACGCTCGTTAAGGATCAGATTTAGTTGTGAGGCACACTTCCGTCTCCGTGGGGACGTGACATCAACAAACAGAATTGGCTCCACTGGGGTACTGTGAATCTACACGGTCAAGCCGCTGGACATGGTGTGGAATGGACCTCTTATAGTAACAATCGTAACCGATATTATTATTTCTTTTGGGACAGAGTCTTCGAAGATGCACTGAAACATTCCAGTACCTTCGTACTGCCATTTTCAGAAAGATCCGTGCAGACGAAAATGATGATCTTCAGTGATTCATCACGGAATTCGATTCCAGGCTTTCCACATTCGTTGCTGCAGACGGAAAGCGTTTTGAAAACCATATCTACTAAATTTTAGGTTGTCTACTGTAGCGTAAATGTGATAGCAAGAATCTATCACCCCACATTATGTCGTAGTAGACAAAAACTATGTAACACCTGTTTTGTGCCACCCTGTACCAGACCGTCGTACAGCAGAAACCAAATTCCTAAAGAGATAAATTTTTTTATATGCCCGTGAATGATACTGTGATGTGGTGTAAATCAAAAATCTGTCCGCATAGCACTCACTGTAGGGACATCCACCGAAACGCTATACGTGTGCAATGGCCTAAGCTGGTAATTACCAATAACAGCTTACTGCGTTCCCCTTCCAACCAGACAATCTATTTTTTATTTAATGGGCACCATGAAAGACACATAGTGGTTGAAAAAGTAATTGTTTTCCAAAATTAAACGGAGCCCTCTGCAAATCCTCTTTGCCTGAAACAAGTTCGTTGAATGACACGAAAATAAAAAATCTTGCAGGAACTACAGATTATTATAAATTATAATTTTTTCGGATGTTAGCTAGCAAAAATGTCACTTCGCCAAATAATACCTCTGAACTGTTCTTTATTCTGAAGATAGATAATATTATTACAGGCATTTCAAGAACGGTTTTACAGTACCTGGGAAGCCCGAACGATATGATCACCACTGCAACGTACTTATTAGAATACCTTGATGAAGAGGAGGTACATGATGCGGTATATAAGAGGCATTGGGGATACAGGGAAATGATAGGGCGATTGGATGTGCAGAAAACATAGAAATTTCGTATTTAAGCTAGTTTGGTATAGAGAAGATCATGATTGGGTGTCAGCTAGGAAATAGTTTCTTGGAACGCCGAGTCTCCTTGGACGTCCATGTGATATATCCTGCATATATATATATATATATATATATATATATATATATATATATATATATATATATATATATATATATATATATATATATATATACACCGATGGTAGAGAAAAACAGAAGAGAATTCGAGGTGGACTATTTCAGCTGACAAACTTTCAGTGTCTAAGATGACTTGGACCCTATGAACCAAGATATGAAATAACTGTTAACTCAATCTCAAAGCCTAAAATTTTAGTACACCTCGAAGATAGAACGAGTATAGTGAAAGATAGATTAACGCGCATTGCGCTATCGACCAACTGTGAACTGGATGGTTGTTGAAAATAGCGAGGTGGCATTGTAGACTATTGACTTGCTGAATTACGCAGGTAACATTTCCAACATAACAGCTCACCATCTAAGATGAGGGTTTTTGTAGAGCCTGTAAAGGATGACATTGGTTTGCGTAAGGCAGGCGTCAACAGTACCCAGTGCAGCTGTGGCATGTCATACATTGGTCGGACCATCAGGACCGTGGCTGACCAGTGTACTGGGCATAAGTATCACTCGCTCTGACAAGAGCCGAACAAACCTACAACTGCAGACGTTTCTATGGCACCAAACATCCTATGGAACATAACAACACGAAGATTCTGTCTTGCACTTCCAGCTCTTGGGATCGTGTTATTAAGGAAATAGTTGAGATTAAATTTGCAAGTGACCTTATAAATACAGATGGCGGTTTTTCCTTGAATTCAGGTAACTCCCTGATGAAACAACAGAGGGACAGAGTTAATACTACGTTACCAATCAGTAATTAATATTGACAATCGATAATTTCTGACGTTAGTCATATTTGCTTGCGTGGCGCCGCTAGTGTCTTCGGTGTGTGCGACTGTGTGTGACAGAGATTACAATTAATGTTTTCATATTGATACTGTAATTAATTTGTATTAATTAAAATATCGTCTTGTGTAGGACACAATAGGGTCTGTACAGAAATGTATTCGGACGCACCTATGTATGCGGAATTGACTACTGGAAGTGACAAGAGGCGGATCTGCCAGTATAAAAGGAGGCGGGGAGTATCGCGTTGTCACCAGAGAAGCAGAACAACAATGGAACGGTTAGAAGAGCTCAGCGACTTGGAACGTGGCCTACCCATTGGATGGCACCTGAGTAACAAATCCATCAGGGACATTTCATGTTTTCTAAAGCTGCCCAAGTCGACTGTTGTTGGCGTGATTGTGAAGTGGAAACGCGAAGAAACAACCACAGATAAACCAAGACAAGCAGATTCCATGTATTGACGGACAGGGGACGTCGAACACTGGGGACGGTGGTTGCAAAAAATTGCACGAATAAGTTGTAAGTTCCAAAGTGCCACCAACAGCCCAGCTAGCTCAGATACTGTGTTCAGGAAGTTCAAAATAATAAATGTAACATCTTGCGCATACTTAGGAAAAGAAATCTGCTACTGTATAGCTACAACATTGATGGCAAATTTCTGCAAACAGTATCTGCCGTAAAATATCTAGGAGTAACATCCGGAGCGACGTTAAGTGGAACGACCATATGAAACAAATAGTGGGAAAAACAGAAGTCAGATTCATAGAAAGAATCTTGAGTAAATGTAACTCATCCACGAAGAAAGTGGATTATAAGGCGCTTGTTCGACCCATTCTTGAGTACTGTTCATCTGTCTGGGATCCCTACCAGGTAGGACGGATAGAAGAGATAGAGTAGATCCAACGAAGAGCGGCACGTTTCGTCACGGGATCGATTAGTCGGCACGAGAGCGTTACGGAGATGCTCAACAAAGTCCATTGGTAGACGTTACAAGAGAGGCATTGTGCATCACGGAGAGATTTACTTTTGAAATTTCGAGAGAGCACCTTCCTGGAAGAGTCTGACAACATATTACTTCCCCCTGCATACGTCTCGCGTAATGACCACGAGAAGAAAATTCGAGAAATTGGAGTCTTGCCGACAGTCATTCTTTCTACGCGCTATTCGCGAGTGGAACAGGGTTCAAGGGTTTAGTTAGTGGTACGCGACGTACTCTCTGCCGCACACAATTAGGTGGCTTGTGGAGTATGTCGGTGTAGATGAAGTGAAATGGTCGAGTAACCCCTCATAAGGCACACACTTTTGTAGTCATTGCTAAGGGACGATTGAGGTGGTGTAAATAGCGACGCAACTAGCGAGTGGATGAATGAAAAGGAATGTCTTGGAGTGATGAATAACGCTATATGCCGTGGCAGTCCGGTGGAATTGTTGAATCTGGCGAATGGCTGCAGAACGTTAACCGCCATCGTGTGCAGTGGCAACAGTGGAGTACGGTGGAAGTGGTGTTACGGCATGGGTGTGTTTTTTGTGACTAGTATGTGGTCCCCTTATTGCGCCTAAGAGAACGCTAAGTGCCGAACGATATGAACACATGTATGGCGTGCAGTAGAGGAAAAGTTCGAAGACGATTATTGTATCGGCATTTCAATGCACACTATCATAAAGCAGCGTTATTCAGGCAGAATGCCGACCTGAAACCAAATGAATGCCTTTGGTATGAGTTAGAACGTTGACTTTGCTCCAGACCCCTACGTCCAACACCAGTTTCGGCTCTTGGGGAAGAACGGGCTGTCAATCCTCCATAGATATTGATACACTTTACTGAAAGTTTCCCAGCAGATTTCAAACCGTTATCAAGGAGAGGCGTAGGCACTCCCCATATTAATGTCGACTGATATGTATCTGGACACTTTTGATCATGTAGCTCATTTCGGATACCTATTTGTAAAAGCAAAACGTTTGCAACCATGCTTCTCAGTAACTTCGTATTTCATACTTGTTGATATTGGGTCACAGAAGCCATTTTCCACGGAACCTGTTGCCTGACTTTGAATAAACGATACGGTGTGGGTGATACCAGCTTCAGACAACGCGTCAAACTAACAGACGAAAAGTTGAAAGTTGATTGATAAGTTTATTTACTTCGAGTAAATTTTGGGTATCAAACCAGAAAAACATTAGAAATAACCTGTTGTCGCTGTTACTTTAAATATGTGACGTGACGGTTTACTATTAACCGACTTAATTTTAGATTATCAGACCAAATAGCTTCCCGTCTGCAGCCATTAAGCAGTTATTCTAGAACTGTCAATCGACCCTTAGGGGTAGGAGGTGGTGATGCGTGGAGGAAGATGGATCTAGAATTGCATTACAACACTTGGAGTATCCATTCAACTAATTCTCGTTATGCAAGAGGTCACTATAATTAATAATTGTTCTCTGCCTCGTGATGACTGGGTGTTGTGTGTTGTCCTTAGGTTAGTTAGGTTTAAGTAGTTCTAAGTTCTAGGGGACTGATGACCATAGATGTCAAGTCCCATAGTGCTCAGAGCCATTTGAACCATTAATAATTGAAACATAATTCCTGAAATGTGGACGCCAATCCTTTACGTTCATCATGGATTTCTTTCGATTTGTAATTGCTTAGTGATTTCAGCGTCATTTGCGATATTGTCATTTATGACAAGGAAAACACTTGGAGTCAACAAAGACCTGATAATTCGGTATTAATTAACGAGCAATAATGGTCCTGCAAACAATATTCGTCTGAAACAACAAACCATATCATGATCTTTTATGCCTTGTTTAAACATTAAGCGTGTGTGGACGATAGTAGTACATGCATTCACTTTTTTAAACTAAACAGTTCAATCACAGATAGTATCTGTTTCATGAAAAATGATTTACAGAGTTACTCTTTTAGTAAATTTCGTATTTCTTGACTCGTCTAAAATAGCTACATAGTCCTCCAGGAATTCGGAATTCAGTTTCTCGAGGTCTATGCTCAACATACTGAGGAACGGCGGTTTCTCCTCATTATGTTGAGCATAGACCTCGAGAAACTGAATTCCGAATACGCATGCAGGGCAGTAGTCCAGTGTGAAGGTATTGAAGTCTGATGATGAGCTTTTAACTCGAAATATATAGTTCTAGGAATACAGCTACGGGGGGTTGTTCAATAAATTTTTCATACCCATTACAGTATATAGGAAAACATTCTTTTCTGTGGTTCAAATTTGATGTTACTTCTGCATGTGTGCGAAGTTTCGAACAGTTAAGACGGATGGCAGAACCGTTGTGAACCATCAAAATGAAATCTACGCAAGACACTCGCTACAGGCTACGTGCTGGAATTAAATTTTTGATTGCGGAAAAAGAAACCATGGTGAACATCCGTAAAGGTTTATGTACAGTGTGTGGTAATGGTGCAATTGTCAGGAATATTGTTAAAGCGTTAGCAAGTGCAGAAACTGAGCTGAATGATCGGCCACGTTCAAGGCGTCCTGTCGCAGCCAATGCTCCAAATTTGGAGAACCACGCGGACCCCATTAAACGTGCAAACCGACGCATAAAAACGCGACGATTGGCTCTACAGCTATAGGGGAACATTGGCAGTGAGTCTGCAATGATTGAGACGCTTGGATATTCAAATGTATGCTCATGATGGGGTCCACAAATGCTCACAACAGACCACAAGATTCAAAGAAAAGACATATCATATGAGCCGTTGGAGCACTTTGAGACCAATGAATAGATTTTTCTGGCAAGGATCATTACAAGTGACGAAATCCGGGTTCATCACTTGGAACTTCTACGAATAGGGAATATACACTCTTAGACAGCCCTTGTGTGAGGCCAAAGAACGTGATATAGGCGATATAGAAAAGTAGTTCTTCTGACGGAAATGTTGATTGATATTGTCTCCAAATTCCTACTCTTGCACTGGAGCATTCTGAGACCAATGGAGAGACTTTTCTGGCAAGGATCACTACAAGTGACGAAATCCGGGTTCATCACTTTGAACTTCTGCGAACAGGGAATATGCGCTCTTAGACAGCCCTTGTGTGAGGCCGTAGAACGTGACTAGGCGATGTAGAAAAGTAGTTCATGTGACGGAAATGTTGGTTGACATTGCCTTCAAATTCCTCAATATAAATATTTTATGAGCAAAAATTGTGGTGTATTATTTATTGAACTGCTTTCTAACAGATGGAGTTGTATCCATGTGATGCAACGTCCTTGTTGTCTTAGTTTTATTTATGCTCCCTATCGGTTGAGAGCATTTACTTTTTGGGCTGAATAACACGTGAGAGAAGAATGAACGTGGTTTACAGAAGAGCCAGTGCTGCAAGTCCTACTGGAGGCAACGCCCTGTTCGTGACAAGAGGCGGTCTGTCTTCCAAAGGCTGTGCACCTAGGCAGGTCAGCGAGAGAAATCTGGCACTGATTATACCTGGGAATAATAAACTCTTCAAGTCCTATGGAAACATCTAATGAGGCGGATCTCATTTTATTTCATGCAGCTTTCAGTGCCTGTGACAACGATAGGGGACAAAATACTTGTTGGAAAGTTTTATTGTTTATTGTTTGTGCGTACGCCTTAACGCACAGTTGAGAACTGTCACACAATGCTTTCTGATTTCCCTAGTCACTTATTGTCACAGATAATTCACATTACAAGTTTCTCTTTAATGTATCAGAAAGAAGAAGAATATGGTATAATTTATTACAGTCGACATGCAGCACATTACAGAGTGGGTGTACGATAAGACTGAAGAGGGATGGGGAAGGAAATGGGCAGTGCCCTTTTCAAAATTGGAGAGGCGTTCAGTAATTAATGCAGCAATTTTTACTCTCGCCAGTTTCGGTCGAGAAAATGCAGAGTTTTTTGTGGGTCATCGTGGAATATTCCCGCTTCAACCTCTATGGTTTCCCGAAGTTCCGATATGTGGTGCCGGAATACGTAGACTTTATAATGTAAAGGAGGTGCGTTCCAGGCAGATAGCGGTCATTGAGTTTATTTTGGCGAAAAGCTAGACCATCGCAGATATTCATAGCTGTTTGGAGAATGTCTACGAAGACCTGACAGTAAACAAGAGAGCGGGGTGTCATTGGGCGAGGCGTTTGTCATCATTGCAACAAGGTCGCGCGAACCTGTCCAGTCTTCCGCGTGTCGGCCGGCCGCACACAGCTGTTACTCCTGCAGTGTTGGAACGTGTGGACACTCTCATCCGAGGTGATCGATGGATCACTGTCAAACACGTCACAGCTCAAATTCTCCTTCTCCACGACAACACAACGCCTCACACAAGTTTGTGCACCCAAGAGGAAGCCACAAAACTTCATTACACTGTTCTTACACATCCACCCCACAGCCCAGATCTCGCGCCTTTCCACTTCTATCTGATTGATCCAATGAAGTAGGCACTCCGCGGGAAGCAGTATGCGGATGATGGGAAGACAGCAAGATGTTGGCTGCGTTGTCGAGCAGAGAGTCGTACCCTGCCAGTAAGGCGACCTGACACCGTCGAATTGGACGGAAATTGTTCTGAAAAATAGGGTTTTGTAGCTAAAAGAGTGGGGGAATAATATGACGTATTAACTCCTCCCGAACAGGTCATGAAGGCCCAACGGTACCGACCCGCCGCCGTGTCATCCTCAGACCAAGGGTGTCATTGGATGCGGATATGGAGGGGCATGTGGTCAGCACACCGATCTCCCGGCCGTATGTCAGTTTCCGAAATCGGAGCCGCTAAGTCTCAATCAAGTAGCTCCTCAGTTTGCATCACAAGGGCTGACTGCACCCCGCTTGCCAACAGCGCTCGGCAGACCAGATGGTCACCCATTCAAGTGCTAGCCCAGCCCGACAGCGCTTAACTTCGGTGATCTGACGGCACCCGGTGTTACCACTGCGGCAAGGTCGTTGGCAATATGGTGTATTGGAATCCTGAAAAAACCATCCTCCTTTCAGAGAAAAAAATGTGTTGCATTACTTATTGAAGGCCCTCGTAACAATCATCTTAAGGAATTTAAGAATATCACAGAAACCGTAAATAAATGTCCAAGTGGGGTTTATATACCTACATTTACATACATATTCCGCAAGGCACTATACAGCGCATGGCGGAGAGTACACCGTGCCAATAAAAATCTACTTTCTTTCCCGTTACATTCGCCTTTTCCCCCTGTACGAGCCCTAATCTCTTTTATCATATCGTCATGATGCCATGCTTCATACACGGTGATGACAGCATAAATGTTTCACTGTCTTCTTCGGATTCACGTTCTCTCATTTACGCTACAGTGTTCCGCGACAACTACGGCGGCGCCCTTCCTCCAAGGATTCCCATTTACATAACTCAGCATTGCTATTACACTTTCGTGTGCTATGCCTACGTGCTACGATCCTAGCATTACGTCTCTGAGTTCGTTCGATGTCTGTCTTCATGCCTAGTTAAAAAAGGTTCCAAGTATTGGAACAATATTTCTGAATTGTTCACCTTATACGTGATTTTTCGTTACGCATGTTCTGCATTTTCCAAGAAACCTTCCAATAAATGTAAGACTTCCATTTTCTTACCCTAATTCTGATTTGTCGTCATCGTCTCATCTGGTAACGCTACGTAGTATTACTCCTAATATTTGTACGATATGATATGATCAACACGTGCTCCAGTAATCTAGTAATCCGATATAATCGTGTTCTTTCTCTTTGTTACAAGAATTTATTTATTTAATCGTATGGCTAGGCCCCCAGTCGGGGAGGCCGTTCGCCGGGTGCCCGTCTTTCAATTTGACGCCACTTCGGTGATCCGCTGTCGATGAGGATGAGAGAATGATGATGGGGACAGCACAACACCCAGTCCCTGGGCGGAGAAAATTCCCCGACCCAGCCGGGAATCGAACCCGGGCCCTGAGGATTGACAATCCGTCACGCTGGCCATTCAGCTACGGGGTGTGGACCTTATAAGAATCATCTTACATTAATCCACATTTCGAAAGAATTACTTTTAATTACACCTATTGCAAATGTCCAAAATTTTCTGCAATTCTTTACAATCGTTCAATAAGGATACTTTCCTGTCATCAACAGCATAGTCAGTGAACAACAGCCTTATAGTGGTGCTAGTTCTATATGATAAATCGTGGCCGCAGCTCGTGGTCTCACAGTCCCGTTCTCACTTCCCGAGCATGGGGTCCCCGGTTCGTTTCCCGGCGGGGTTAGAGATTTTCACCTGCCTCGAGATGACTGGGTGTTTGTGTTGTCCTCATCATTTCATCGTCATGAAAGTGCGAGATTGGACTGAGCAAAGTTTGGGAATTTGTATGGGCGCTGATAACCGCGCAGTTGAGCGCCCCACAAACCAAACATCGTCATCATGATAAATCGTTACCTATATTGCTTGGCTTGAGGCACACTCGAATTAAATCGCAGTCCTACCGAAACCGCATCGAGTGCCTGAGGTACTGTGTCCGCCCTCTGCGATGCACCTCGTAGTGGTTTGCAAAGTATGGTCGTAGATGTACAGTAATCAAAAGTAGAAGGACACCCGTAAGTAATTCGCAATTGATCACCAGACGTCACGAGAGACAGGCCAGCCAGCAAGAAAGGAGGCGGGGAACATTGTGTAGTCAGCTGAGTAGCAGTAACAGCAGAGTGTGTCGCTCAGGAGAGCTCAGTGTCACCTGAATAACAAGTCCATCGATGGCATTTCAACCCTACTAAAGCTGCCCATGTTCACTATTGGCGCTGTGATTGTGAAGTGCAAACGCGAAGGAACAACCACAGCTAAAGCAAGACCAGATAGTCCTCTTGTACTAACGGACACGAACCGTGAAACATTGAAGGGGGTAGTTATAAAAAGTCGCCTGAAATCACCAGAAGGAATCACTCGTGACTTCCAGAGTCCTGACATCAACCCAGCTGTCACAGTGGCTGTGTATCAGTGATCGCGACGCTTGATGTGGTGTAAAGAGCGACGCAACAGGACAGCGGATGACTGAAAAGGAGTGATTTGAAGTGATGAATCACATTATACCCTGTGGCAATCCGATGGAACGATTGTGTTTTGCGAAAGCCTGGAGAACGTTACCTGCTAGCACGTATAGTGCCAACAGTGAAGTATGGAGGATGTGGTGTTACGTTACGGGGGTGACTTTCATGGTTGCGGGTGTGCTTCCCTTATTGTGCCTAAAAACACGCTTAAGGATGTGAACACGTGTTAAGTACTGTGTACTGTGTACATAGAGGAACACGCCCTGTCATAAAGCATGGTCTGTGAGGCGACGGTCTGCGGACTATAGCATTCCTGACATTGACTGAGGTACCCAAAGTCCATCTCTGTTCCCCTATAAAACATCTCTGGGACGAGTCAGAGCGTCGACCTCACTCTCGCGAGGTGGCGCAGTGGTTGACACAGGACGACGGTTCAAATCCGCGTCCGGCCAGCCTGATTAAGGTTTTCCATGAATTGCCTTAATCGCTTCAAGCAACTGCCGAGATGGTTTCTTTGAAAGGGCACGGCTGACTTCCTTCCCCACGCTTCCCTAATCTGATGGGACCGATGACCTCGCTGTTTGGTCCCTCCCCAAATCAACCAACAACCAACTCGATCTCACTCCACAACGCAGTGTCCAACATCACTACATTCACTGTTTTCGGCTTTTAGGAAGAATGGGCAGCCATTCCTCCACGGACATTCAGACATCTCACTGAAATTGTCCCCAGCGGACTTCAAGCCGTCATAAAGGAAAACAAAGGAAGTAGGTTACAGTACACTTGTTCGCCCACTGCTTGAATACTGCTCACCGGTGTGGGATCCGTACCGGATAGGGTTGATAGAATAGATAGAGAAGATCCAGCGGAGAGCAGCGCGCTTCGTTACAGGATCATTTAGTAATCGCGAAAGCGTTACGGAGATGATAGATAAACTCCAGTGGAAGACTCTGCAAGAGAGACGTTCATTAGCTCGGTACGGGCTTTCGTTGAAGTTTCGAGAACATACATTCGCCGAGGAGTCAAGCAGTATATTGCTCCCTCCTCCTACGTATATCTCGCGAAGAGACCATGAGGATAAAATCAGAGAGATTAGAGCCCACACCGAGGCATACCGACAATCTTTCCTTCCACGAACAATAGAAGGGAGAACTGATAGAGGCACTCAAGGTACCCTCCGCCACACACCGTCAGATGGCTTGCGGAGTATGGATGTATATGTAGATGTAGAAAGGCGAAGGGTGGACACTTCCAATATTAATGTTTACTAACATGTGCCCCGATTCTTTTGATAATATAATTTAAATCTTTGGGTGTATGGTTAATTCCCTCGGTGTTTCGCAAGTTGATTTAAAATTTTGCAAGTCGGAACCGCTGGTTCTGTTTCAAGCAGTTGAAGGATTCTCCTCTCCGTTCTGGTCCTCCCACTAAGAAAAAAACGGAAAAATCTCACGGCCGTACTGGGCACCGGATCTCCTACGCGACTGCCATACATACTAACCGCTCACCCGCACGTGCGGACTGACCGCAGTAGCTGGCCACAATTTGTAGTCAGTGGGCCCTTAGTTTTGAGAGTGACCTCGTAAATGTCGTCGGTGGTGATGAGTTGCAGTAAGCACAGTAGCCGGACGTACGGGCCGGCGCCCGCCGCAGGAGGGAGCTGACCGCGCATCGTGGGCGTGTCGCAGGTAGCTGCACTGCCCCGTGGTAGGTGCCCCGACGTGAAATATGCGCCATTGTTTCCGGGTGGCCGCGACCTCCAGACGTAATATGCCCCTCACACAGGCTAGACGGCCGCTCTTGCGTTCATGTTCGCTTGTCACTCCGGTACGTTTGCCCGGGGAGTGTATCCAATTTGCCTTTCACGTACACGAGACAGACTTGTATGGTAATGCCGCCTGGTAGACTTTGAGGAGATGATCAAACGCCAGTTTGGAAAGCACATCTACATTTGCGCGGGCCGACATCTTCCTAAGCCGTATGCCTGTGTTGTATCTCACGGGGAGCTGGACTTCATGGTCTGTGTTTTTTATTAGTATATTGAAACAGAATAACACAAAACTTTAAGAAATGCTGAAGCATTCTTTTACCAAATAATTAGTTTATTGTGGCGTCTGTGCGACAAAATTTTAAATACTGTGGAGTTCATAATGGAGTGAAAATTGCTTTTTATCTCACGCACTGAATTATGTGCAATTTTAATTTCATTTATTTTTAAAACTGTGCTGTTCCTTTATTCAAAATCGTATATCTCCGAAAGTTCTTCACCGATTGCTATGAAATTTTGACTCAAAGTTGCATTTGAATAGGGGTATGTTTTTATGTACGTACTGTGGCATGATATCGTGTATGGCGTTTTTATGTATGTCTGTGGTGCCGTATGTTGTATGTGGCGCCACAGTACATATATAAAAACACGCGTATATTCAAACGCAGTCTTATATATATAATAAATAAAAAAGTATATAGTGAAATTTTGTTCGCAAACAGGAAAGTTGTGCTTATGGCTTATCGGACTATGTTTAGAATACTACAATAGACTTTGGGAGAGAGGGGAGAGGAGAAAATGGACATAGAAAGCGGGTAGCAGGTGATGGACAAAAAGGGGGAGAGGGGCAGCAGGAGATGGAGAGAGAGAGAGAGAGAGAGAGAGAGAGAGAGAGAGAGGAGAAAATGAACAGATAGAGAGGGAAATAGGAGATCGAAAGTGTCAGAGAGGGTGGGGGGAGGAGGTCAGGACGTATATCAAATTCCCATACACATAGGAAGCCATGTTTTCTCTTTTCTTTTTTTCCCCACTGAACCAGACTCAGCCACTGAAACCAGTGACCGGGAGTAGGTGCTTCAAAGTAAAAAGTCAAACGAAATTTTTAAAAAATATTAACTTGTTAAAAGAATAAAGCAGGAATATTTACCAGTTTCTTATTTTGTATAAGTTAAAAATAGTTTTTAGAAGTCAATTTTTTCTCCTAGTAGTTCAAGAAAATATGACACGCTCCAGCTTAAAATATTTAAGACGTTGTTGAATAACCTGGTTCACTGTGTACTCAAGTTCTGTATTACTACTCAAGGAAAATTTTGTTTTCGTAGCTTTAATACTCGACGTGATAATGGTATCCAAGTGAGCAAAAACGTTAATTATCGGAAACAAACTAATGATTTGCATGTCATTTTCTTCTTAGTGATAACATGTCAAAGCATTACAGCTCCATCATCTAGTTGATTCTGAATGTCCTTTTCATCTTCTGTAGTTTTTTTTTCTTTGTCAGTCTAGCCTCCTTTGTCACGCTTCACAGGTTCTTCAGATGCAGAGACACGTTGCCTGCCCATTTTCCATGTTTCCCCAGTTTTGATGCCTAGTCTGTTCATGGTTTTTGATCTGCTTGTTACTCTATCATCAGAACATATTATGGCATCCTTGACACCAAGCTGACATGCCAACATAAACAGCTTTTGGCAAGCACTTCCAAATGCAGCATCTGAAGATTTCATTTGGATACTCCGTTTTGCCATGAGAACGTGTTTCCACTAGTTTAAGGATCTGAAATATCTCTGTATATTGGTTTTAGTTCTACCATAATAGTTTCTGGCCTAAGGTGCGCATGTGTATGTTTTTGTCCATTTACTTCACACCTGTTGTACTTAGCAATTCCTTTTTGACAACACACTTGTGTTGATTATGGTAAAATTTACGTCTGCAATGTAACTTCGTTGCTTTTGCATTTTTGCGATGCAAAATCGTTGGAATACGCCTGAAACAGTTACAACAACAAGTTTACAATACGAAGGAGCGCGTAAAACTCAAGGAAACTGAAGTAAGCTATTTGGATCGAGAGAAATATTAATCGAAATAAATTCCTGCTCGGAGTACAGTCGATTTGATCTTCAAGGATATCACACAAGCAAGTTTCAATGGAAATATCGGATCCAAAATTAAATAACGAGACATTTTAGGCATGGTTTTGTGTTTGACAGTAGTGGGGTAGCTGGGCATTTAAAGAAAACGCGCCGCACCTGCTTTAAAAAGGTGTTTAAACACGAAAATGGTGAAGTAAAATTCATAAAGCGCATATTCTTAGAATCACGAAGAATCACAGAATTTTATTAAATAAAAAACAGAATTTCCTTAAGTGTAATCTGCTACGGTTCCCCCTTCCGAAGTTCCACTCTCGGGGATTGCAAAGCAGATGAATACTTTAGGTCTCATTCTATGTATGCTACTGAAGAAAACGTTTCTTAGGAATCGATCTCAGCTCACCGTTCAACGGCGATACATCGTGAGAAACAATGGCAACATAGAAAGTATGTCAGTGAGGTGAGAAACGATTGGTATGGCAGTCACTCGAAAAGAAATGCACAAGAGTTTTTTCAAAACTCTAATTTTTATTCTACATTTTTGTTATTCACTGAGGTCACATAAAAATTCTTCCCGGTTATATTCAAATTTGATTCGCTGCCGTAGCATTCCATCAAGTAGACTGATACGTTTGATGTTCGTCTGAAGCAATGTGGTGTTACAGACTTCTTGTGTTGTGAGAACAAGACGGTGACAAAACATTCACGAGAGACTGAAGAAGGTGTATTGGAATGACGCTAATGATGGCAGTACAGTTAGTCGTTGGGCAGGCAGATTATCTGGTGACAGTGGGCACACCAGTACTCGGGAAACCAGCGCAGCGGCACAGAAAACACTCCACACTACATAAACAATGTGAAGTATATTCATAACCTGATTTTCGCTAACAAACGCATAACATTTTATGAACTGTCAATGCGAGTGGGTGTGTGACAACCGACTGTGTGCAGAATATTGAGACAGTTATAATTGAAAAAGATTTGCTTCAGATGGTTTCCGAGAATATTGACGGATGCCAACAAAAAAATATGGAAGACAGCGAATTTTTGGAACAGCACGAGAATTCGGGGGATGATAACTTTGTAAGAATCGTGTGATAAGAGATAAAATCAGATGGCATCACATCGAACAGGAGACGGATCGGCAATCAGTGTAAGTTCATCATTCGAAGAAGAAGAAATTCAAAACTGCACCTTCAATAGGAAAAGTGATGGTTATTGTATTTTTCGATTGAGAGGGACTGTTGCTTGTGAACTTCATGCCATACAGAACAACTACCACTTCTTAAGCGTTTGTGGCAATCCTTGGGAACTATTATGCTATAATGTGTCGCGTTCGACAACATCGACAAAAACACCGTGTTTTGCTGTTGCATGATAATGCCCAGCCATGTGACAGTGAGAAAATCACCAACGAAATCACAAAGCCTGGGTGGATAACACTGAAACATCCATCCTAGAGCCCTCATTTGGCACCGACTGATTACCAGCTCTTCGGCAAACATCACGGAACGAGATTTGAAGGTGATGACTACCCTGAGAAGGCTGCTAAGCAGTGTCTCAGACGTGCTAGTCTTGACTTGTACCGTGCAGGTATACGTGTCTTACTTAGTTCCACGGTGGGGTACAGCAGTTGAAAGGGATGGAGGTTATTGAAAACTAATATTTTGTCTCTAAAGACTGTATCGACACACTGTAAAAATATCAAAGGTCTCGGAAATAAACTAGATTTTTTAAAAAAGAAAACACTGTGCATTTCTTTTGGAGTGATTTTGGTATTAACCACAACGGAGAGACAGAGGTGCCTAATTTTTTCGCTTCAAATAACTTTTTGACTAATGAAAGACATTTGCAGTCCCTTTGTACTTGAACAAATTGTGACCATGGGAACAGCAGCAAAGAGGAGCGCGATTTCACAAATTATTTAATTACAGAGAACAGACATCATTTTTTAAAAATGGAATTATGGTATTTTATCACTTTTTCTATGTTGTCTGTTACGGTCAAAAGTCATTTTATTAGCAGTCATTTGAGCTTATAGCCCCTTCTCTTCGGATGTTTCCCCCTAGTAACCAGTTCCCTTATTAGCTGTAAGGTATTTTCGGTATTGCGAACCAATGTTCCATATAAAAAGTGAACCGACAAAATTTCGGAGGTAGCACAGGGATGTTTTTCTGAGTATTTAGGTATTTCCGGCGGCTCCGTAGAATGTAATTGAATTTATTTTTATTTCTGACAACCATTTATCTTTGTACTTGTATACTGGAAACGTCTTCACAGTACTGGAAGTGTCAACTGTATGCGCAGCGTGTTTTGTTTGGAAACCAACTTGTTCCATTCGCTCACAATACTTGCTGTTGACAAGAGTTATTCTCAAGCTATTCTTAGGCGTCAAGCTTGCATTCTGTACTGCTCGATTCAGTCTCGCGTTTCTTTTTGCAAGTGTTAGCAGTGCGTCAACAGTGATACATAGCGGTACTGTGGATAGTTTTACTGATGAAGAGCTGGCCGATATGCGCCTTGTGTATGGGTGCACTGAATGCTGTGGAAGAGTGACACAACGACGCTACTGCCGAGCTGTTCCCGCAGGGCTAATAACCACATCGTTGTATTCTAAGGAGTGTGTCATAACCCTCCATTACTTTGAAAACAATACAGCCAACTTAACGCTATTCCTTGCATTGTGTAAAATTGGAAATAAATAAGCACTCACATATCGATAGTAACAACCTGAGGGCCAAACATGGGAACGCGATTCTAAGCATTGTTGTGAGATGAGGTCCGTCTGCGAGAGTGGAACTAGTAGTGTCGCTCGAGAGCTCGGAGACAGAAGACGTGTCGAGCTTCCCTCACGTCGGTGATGCCAGATCTTACCACACTCAAGGCCTGATTTCATTTACACATATTAAAAAAAAGTTTTGCATTAACCCGATTCCTAGAACTCCTGAAGATAGACGTTGACTGTGGGTATTGTATCACAGACACAGTCCATTTCGCTGTTCAGAGATGTCACGAAACCCGCCCAAAGGCGTAAACAACCATGCATGAGCAGCGCCTATTAGACAGAGTGGGTCAGACAGCCCATCAGTTCCAGTCATTCCACCAGGAAGGAGGCACACGATTCGTGTTGTCTGTAGTTCAACCATGCCTAGACGGTCAATACCGCGATTCGATCGCGTACGCATTGTTACTTTGTGCCAGGAAGAGCTCCCAACAAGGGAAGTGTCCAGGCGTCTCGAAGTGAACCAAAGCGATGTTGTTCGGACATGGAGGAGATACAGAGAGGCAGGAACTGTCGATGACATGCCTCGCTCAGGCCACCCAAGGGCTACTACTGCAGTGGATGACCGCTACCTACGGATTATGGCTCGAAGGAACTCTGACAGTAACGCCACCATGTTGAATGATGCTTTTCGTGCAGCCACAGAACATCGTGTTACGACTCGTACTGTGCGCAATAGGCTGCATGATGAACAACTTCACTCCCGACATCCATGTTGAGGTCCATCTTTGCAACCACGTCACCACGCAGCGCGGTACAGATGGGACCAACAACATGCCGAATGGACCGCTTAGGATTTGCATCACAGATGAATGTCACATATAGCTTCAACCAGACAATCGTCGCTCAGGCTGAACGCCTTAGACACACTGTCCAGCGAGTGCAGCAAGGTGGAGGTTCCCTGCTGTTCTGGGGTGGCGTTATGTGTGGTCGATGTACGCCGCTGGTGGTGATGGAAGGCTGTACGATACGTGTTTGCCATCCTCCGACAGACAGTGCAACCATATCGGCTGCATATTGGCGAGGCATTCCTCTTCACGGACGACATTTCGTGCCCCATCGTGCACATCTTGTGAATGACTTCCTTCAGGATAACGACATCGCTCGACTAGAGTGGCCAGCGTGTTATCCAGACATGAACCCTATCGACATGCCTTGGATGGATTGAAAAGGGCTGTTTATGGACGACGTGAGCCACCAACTACTCTGAGGGATCTACGCCGAATCGTCGTTGAGGAGTGGGACAATCTGGACCAACAGTGCCTTGATGAACTTGTGGACAGTATGCCACGACGAATACAGGCAGCCGGCCGGAGTGGCCGTGCGGTTCTAGGCGCTACAGTCTGGAGCCGAGCGACCGCTACGGTCGCAGGTTCGAATCCTGCCTCGGGCATGGATGTGTGTGATGTCCTTAGGTTAGTTAGGTTTAATTAGTTCTAAGTTCTAGGCGACTGATGACCTCAGAAGTTAAGTCGCATTGTGCTCAGAGCCATTTGAACCATTTGAATACAGGCATGCATCAATGGAAGAAGACGTGCTACTGGGTGTTGGAGGTACCGGTGTGTACAACAATCTGGACCATCACCTCTGAAGGTTTCGCTGTATGGTGGTACAACACGCAATGTGTGGTTTTCATGATCAATAAAAAGGGCGGAAATGATGTTTATGTTGATCTCTATTCCAATTTTCTGTACAGGTTCCGGAACTCTCTGAACCGAGATGATGCAAAACTTTTTTTGATGTGTATATATAGCCAGGAGAGATTTAGATGGCTTAACTACGCTTGAAGATGGAATTCACGGTAAAATTCGCAAGCGTAGCCCAGGTTAAGCTCATGATTGTTAGTCCGAGTTTGCAATAATCCCATATTTTGCTTGTCCTCCAAATAATAATAATAATTATTGTCCAAATTTAATTAATAAATTTGCTGTGATTATTAAATGTTAATGTAACTTCGGAATTGAAATAAATTGTTTATCTGGCTTATTGATACCTATGTCATTGTCTGTTACTGGACCCGATGATTTCTGAAATTTTAAATAGACTTAATTTATGAAATCCCTTCTCACAAGTTATTTAGTAGTTAACAGGACACAAGCAAACTCCTTTTAATTAAAATCATTCTTAGTAACAACAAGTTTTAGCCGCTGCTGTTGCATGCTGCTGCGAATTACTGAAAACCACATGGAAAAAGGCAGCCATCTAAAGAGGGAAGTGCAAAACTTAGGGCCAAAGCAGAGACACTGACACACCAGAATATGTCATGCACTCTAATCCAGTAATTTCCGTTGCAGAAGTCAGATTCTGTATCACTTGTAAATTCTTGTTCAAAAACACAGTCAGATAGCTTATCCAAATGTTAGTTTTAAGTTTGTCATGTAACGATGTGTTGAGGGCTGAAATGACAGGGAAACTGATACTCATACAAACGCACACAGTGTTATGCAGGATGGATTCCGTTTATTCATAGCTCAGGTTGCTTATCGAGTCCATTTTCGCAGTAGAACATAGGCATTTATGTTGTAGCTACGTTACAGTATATATGTTTTCATCCAAGGTTGTAGCTTTACCTTGTGTTTTGTGCCGTACGTGTTGGTGGTTGCATATTACAGCTTTTTCACTGTTGTAAAAGTTGTACAGAAACGAAGGTAATTCGACTAACAAAGCGAATAAATACACTGAAGCACCGAAATAACTGGTGTAGGCATGCGTATTGAAATATAGAGATAAATAAACAGGCAGAATACGGCACAACGCTCGGCAACGCCTATAGAAGACGACAAGGGTCTGGTGCAGTTGTTAGATCGGTTACAGTTGCTGAAATGGCAGGTTATCAAGATACAAGTCAGTATGAACGCGGTGCTATAGTCGGCGCATGAGCGACGGGACGCAGCATCTCCGAGGTAGCGATGAAGTGGGGATTTTCCCATACAATCATTTCACGAGTCTATCGTGAATATCAGGAATCCGGTAAAACATCAACTCTTCGACATCGCTGCGGCCGGAAATAGATCCTGCAAGAACCGGACCAACGACAACTGAAGGAAATCGTTCAACGTGACAGAAGTGCAACCCTTCCGCAAATCCCGCACTACTTCAGACATTAGTAGAGTCAATGCCACGTCGTGTTGTGTCACTTCTGCGTGCTCGCGGGGGCCCTACATAATATTAGGCAGGTGTACCAGTTTCTTTGGCTCTTCAATGTATTAGTTACATTATTACGCAGTAACGAGCCGTCGAAGACCACGGGTCCTACATACCAAAATATTCAGAACGCATCCCTGAACAGCATTCGAAAATTTGCCTGTGGGGTTCGGGTTGACCCTGTATTTCGCAGTTTTTATTACTGGCTCGGGGAGTTCATGGCGAGCTATTTGCAAGAAACGGATGCGCATTAAAAATATGTATATATAACTAGATTTCAAAGACTGTATATAATTATTAAATAACGATTTTCCTTTACGAGACTGTAGCTATTAGAAGAGAGCCTACACGACCTACACGATCATCTCAGCTTTTCCTCTACGTCTATTTTCAAGTGATAAATGAATAACCTGGAATCTTAAATTCTTCAATTGTGTGAGCATGTTGTCCGTAGTTGCTTTATAATTCTTGAGGGTATTTTCGTAAACAGAAAAATAATGACACAAATACTGAAAAAAGTAATCAAGCCACACCAGCACATACGCAAATTCACACATAAAATAGGTAACGTATTCTCAAAACAAAGCATAAACTCTACTTATAAAAGAAACAACTCAATACATAAGCACATCCCAAAACTGAAATCAAAACCAGACAGACACCAATAATTTGACATCCATCAGCTCAGTTGCAGAGATTGTGAAAAGACATACATTGGAATGATTGGCGGGACATTCGACAAAAGATATAAAGAACACGTCAGAACATTTAAATCCGATACAAACCGTTCAACATTTCCAGATCATCTAAAACGAGAACACCATAGACCAAATAATATTGAAAAAGGTATGAACATCATAGGAATCAGTAAAGACATACAACTCCTCCCTGTCCAAGAAAATTTTCATGTACACAAAGCATTAACACAAAATAAACAGTCAGTGACCAAATAAATATTGAAAACCAGGCTCTACGTAAAATAAGTGGTGAAATTACATGAAAAAGGAAACAGCCTTTTCCATCCTTCACCCTCCCCCACTCTCCCACCCAACCCTTACCCCTCCCAGTTTCATTATTCTTCTTGCTCCTCACTTTCTCCGCTCATCATGGGTTCACCTCCCCTTTAAAAAACTCCATTGCTATTCCTTCTGTACTCTTACACAGTATATGAATGCACAGCAACACAATTAAATGGAATTACACACATAGATAGACAAAAAAGTGTATAAGTGGAACAGAAACTATTGGCAATGTTATGTTGGCAACACTACAAAACACAAGCCATAATACATACAGTATAAAAACAAAAAATTGTGTTGTGTAAAGCATAAAAAATGCATAGTGCTGCAGTGCAGCTAAACAATAGACCACAGCTACCATTGTCTAAAGAAGAAAGATATCAACGATGTGCTATCAAACGGCATTTCCCGATGTAGGCGAGAAATCAAGCGGAAATAATCGTAAGTAAAAACCAGCATATCGTTAACGAACAATTTTTCGATTTTAAAGCAAATCAATGTCAGGTCTTAAATGGCTACACAGGATAATTGAAATGGCCTGGGAGTTGGGACAGGTTCCATCAGACTGGACAAAAGCAGTAATCACACCAATCTTTAAACATGGAAACAGAAAAGATTGTAACAACTACAGAGGTATCTCTTTAATCAGCGTTGTGGGTAAAATCTTCTCAGGTATTGTTGAAAGGAAAGTGCGAGTATTAGTTGAGGACCAATTGGATGAAAATCAATGTGGGTTTAGGCCTCTTAGAGGTTGTCAGGACCAGATCTTTAGCTTACGGCAAATAATGGAGAAGTGTTATGAGTGGAACAGGGAATTGTATCTATGCTTTATAGATCTAGAAAAGCCATACGACCGGGTTCCTAGGAGCAAGTTATTGTCTGTTCTACAAGATTATGGAATAGGAGGCAAACTTCTGCAAGCAATTAAAGGTCTTTACATGGATAGTCAGGCAGCAGTTAGAGTTGACGGTAAATTGAGTTCATGGTTCAGAGTAGTTTCAGGGGTAAGACAAGGCTGCAACCTGTCTCCACTGTTGTTCATATTATTTATGGATCATATGTTGAAAACAATAGACTGGCTGGGTGAGATTAAGATATGTGAACACAAAATAAGCAGTCTTGCATATGCGGATGACTTAGTTGTGATGGCAGATTCGATTGAAAGTTTGCAAAGTAATATTTCAGAGCTAGATCAGAAATGTAAGGACTATGGTATGAAGATTAGCATCTCCAAAACGAAAGTAATGTCAGTGGGAAAGAAATATAAACGGCTTGAGTGCCAAATAGGAGGAACAGAGTTAGAACAGGTGGACGGTTTCAAGTACTTAGGATGCATATTCTCACAGGATGGCAACATAGTGAAAGAACTGGAAGCGAGGTGTAGCAAAGCTAATGCAGTGAGCGCTCAGCTACGATCTACTCTCTTCTGCAAGAAGGAAGTCAGTACCAAGACTAAGTTATCTGTGCACCGTTGAATCTTTCGACCAACTTTGTTGTATGGGAGCGAAAGCTGGGTGGATTCAGGTTACCTTATCAACAAGGTTGAGGTTACGGATATGAAAGTAGCTAGGATGATTGCAGGTACTAGTAGATGGGAACAATGGCAGGAGGGTGTCCACAATGAGGAAATCAAAGAAAAACTGGGAATGAACTCTATAGATGTAGCAGTCAGGGCGAACAGGCTTAGATGGTGGGGTCATGTTACACGCATGGGAGAAGCAAGGTTACCCAAGAGACTCATGGATTAAGTAGTAGAGGGTAGGAGGAGTCGGGGCAGACCGAGGAGAAGGTACCTGGATTCGGTTAAGAATGATTTTGAAGTAATAGGCTTAACATCAGAAGAGGCACCAATGTTAGCACTGAATAGGGGATCATGGAGGAACTGTATAAGGGGGGCTATGCTCCAGACTGAACGCTGAAAGGCATAATCAGTCTTAAATGATGATGATGACGATGATGATGAAAGCAAATCAAAATGTAAATAACTTAATTACAGACCACTTATGATGCTTTACCTCAATAAACGAAATGCGTCTGGTGAAAAAAAAACACGCATTTCTTGTAGTTGCAACGACAGAACGAAAATACCCTGAAGACTTGGATTCTTGACTTGGTCGCAGCATATAACAGCGTATATCATGGTCGGTTACTAGCTTGCTTTAATCGGAGATATACCACCAACTGTGTGAAAGAAACGTAATTATATTATTTAGAACTGACAATATTAAGCACAAACTTGGGAAAATATGTGATTTATTCACCTTAACATGTTTCAGGACTACGTTAGGCAACCTCAGAAGTATAAAACCAGCAGCAGACATGCATTGTCAAACATATAACACTCTTCTTTGACAAGATACGTCTGCTACTTGCTTTTACTGTTAAGAATTCTTAGAACTTGATAATGGGGTAAAATACTCCCGGAACATATTGTAAATAAATCACATATTTTCGACAACTGGTACGTAATATTCCCAGTACTGATTCCTGATACAGTTATACTTTGGATTCACAACAGATAAATACTTATTCTGATTGGGCTATTTGTGAACAATGTCTTTGGTAGACGATATTTTAATGTGTTGGTAATGTGAAGGCGGTTAATTTGCGTCACAGAAGCCAAGCGAGACAGACCAAGGCGCTCTGAACAACGGAGATGGCGATGGAAATTGCAAAAAAAGGGAAGCGAGAAGAACAAAGCCGCACGCATCGTGTGTGGTCGCCCCTGAAACGACGCCTCTGGGCTGGAAGTTGTTTTTATACTTCCGGGAAAGAGAGTTGCCGGCTGTGAACTCTGCCGCCAGCTGCAGGTGTGAGTTGGACCACGTTTCCAGGAGGCACGCAACGGACCGGTCCTAAGGCGTGCCAGCCTCACCGCCTGTGGGACACCATCCTTGTGTTCTCTCCTGATGGTGGATATTTGCCTTGTATATTTTTCCTGTTATGCCATAACTAGCCTACGCTGAAGAGCCGGCCGTTGTGGCCGAGAGGTTGTAGGCGCTTCAGTCCGGAACCGCGCTGCTGCTACGGTCGCAGGTTCGAATCCTGCCTCGGGCATGGATGTGAGGGATGCCCTTAGGTTAGTTAGGTTTAAGTACTTCTAAGTCTAGGGGACTGATGACCTCAGATGTTAGATGGTAAGTCCCATAGTGCTTAGAGCCATTTGACCTACTCTGAAGAAATTTTTGGTGGGACAATTGACTCACTGAATCTCAGACCCTGCATGACGCAGCAGGGCTAAAGGTGTATGATGTAGTGAAGTGTATCTGCCTGGTACTGTACATAAAATTCCAAGAAGACAAGAAGACCTCGTAACTTTATGGCGATCAGCTTACAATGTCCTTCTACAGGGAACAAAGGTGAAATTATGTTCAAAATGGTTCAAATGGCTCTGAGCACTATGTGACTTAACTTCTGAGTCATCAGTCGCCTAGAACTTAGAACTAATTAAACCTAACTAACCTAAGGACATCACACACATCCATGCCCGAGGCAGGATTCGAACCTGCGTTTAGCACACTGGACTCGCGTTCGGGAGGACGACGGTTCAATCCTGTCTCCGGCCATCCTGATTTAGGTTTTCCGTGATTTCCCTAAATCGTTTCAGGCAAATGCCGGGATGGTTCCTTTGAAAGGGCACGGCCGCTTTCCTTCCCAATCCTTCCCTAACCCGAGTTTGCGCTCCGTCTCTAATGACCTCGTTGTCGACGGGACGTTAAACACTAACCACCACCACCGAACCTGCGACCGTAGCGGTCGCTCGGCTCCAGACTAGCGCCTAGAACCGCACGGCCACTCCGGCCAGCAGGGAAATAGAAATCAATACAACTTTTAGATGTCATAGAACATGTCACAGGTGAATGACATGTTCCAGTTGAAGTTAGAAGACATACCAAACACTCACAGCAAGTCAGTGTGGCTCGCTCAGCTGGGACAGACAGACATGCAGAATACAGTCTGTCTGTCTCAACTGACTCAGCCGCATTGACCTACTGTGAGCGCTCGCTATGTGTTCTAACATAAACTGGAATATACCATTCACGTGTCCCATTTGGTACGATAAGTAAAAGATGTATTGAAACTTCCTGGCAGATCAAAACTGTGTGCCGGACCGAGACCCGAAGTCGGGACCTTTGCCTTCCGTGGGCAAGTGCTCTACCTTCTGAGCTACCTAAGCACGACGCACGACTTCTCCTCACAGCTTTACTTCCACCAGTACCTCGTCTCCTACCTTCCAAACCCTCACAGAAGCTCTCCCGCGGACATTCCAGAACTAGAACTCCTGGAAGAAAGGATGTTGCTGAGACATGGCTTAACCACAGCCTGGGGGATGTTTCCAGAATAAAATGTTCACTGTGTAGTGGAATGTGCGCTGATATGACACTTCCTAGCAGATTAAAACTGTGTGCCGTATTGAGACTCGAACTCGGGACCATTGCCTTTCGCGGGCAAGTGGTCTACCATCTGAGCTACCCAGGGTGAGGGTTTGGAAGGTAGCAGACGAGGTATTGCCGGAAGTAAAGCTGTGAGGACATAACGTGAGTCGTGCTTGGGTAGCTCGGATGGTTTGGACACGGTAGCTCACCTGTTCGGTCAGAGAGCTGGCTGGTCTCTATAATAAAAAAAACTGAGTGAAGGGATCAACAATGAACTTCAACGGATGTTATGTGACGTCCGCTGCGACCAAATACAACGAAAAATAACGAACAAAATGTAAAGAAAGATGGTAGAGCACTTGCCCGCGGAAGTCAAAGGTCCCGAGTTCGAGTCTCGGTCCGGCACACAGTTTTAATCTGCCAAGAAGTTTCATATCAGCGCACACTCCGCTGCAGAGTGAAAATTTCATTGTAAAAGAAGTATGGCTTTTCTGCTTCTCTGGACTATGGTTCAGAAACGAAACCGGTAGGAATAAATGTACAAATTCCAATACAGCGAAGCTGTCTTCTTCCTTAAAGTGTTAGACACTTGCCTTTACGTCCTCCCGTTCAGTGCCCTCCTTGTCTGTGGTTAGTTTCTATTTGACGTCTCCACCTTTTTCTTGGTCTGCTTATTTCTTTTCTGTCTCTGGTCGATAATTCATTATTTCTTTTGACATTTTATTTTCATTTATTCTGGTGAGGTGATCTCGGCATTTTTTCTGCTTCTTCGCCACACTTATTAACGGCATGCTCGTGTTATCCATGAGGATGGATAACATGAGGATGTTTCAAAGTCGTCGCACAAAATGTCTAGAGGCGATGGATCATATCGTGGGGAACTATTTTTATGAGAGAAAAATGTTCGTTGATGCTTCCAGGCGACGCTGGATGTCCCTTTGTACTGGTTATGCCACTGAGTGGCGGCAAGGCGTAGGCACTCAGCTGCGTGCCTACACCTAGTGTGTGGCCTGTAATCCACTCATCTGCTCCGTATCAAAGAGGACAGACCCAGCAAATTTAAAGTTCCTGATTCGCTTCTAAAATATGTTTCTCCGCTTACATAAACTCTTTCTTTAGGTTTTCTAGTTGAGAACACTATCAATTTGCTGTGATAGGTAGCAGGCAGCACAACTGACTAGTAGACCCTGCTAGTTCATTGGAATGTCGTCGTCCCAGGGCCGGTGAATGAAATAAAAAGCCTCCTAGCGTCACCGGGAAACGTCAGCGAACATTTACTGTGCAACAAAATGTTGGTTATCATGACGTGATCTGTCACCCCTAGATGTTTGATCCAAAGACTTTAAAGCAACCTATAAGTTTTAACTATCTGCACGTATTTATGTCCTTAATTTTTAATTAAATTCACAGATAATAATTTTTATGTCATTTTTAGATTTCTTGTTAGTATATTCTCTTTCTGTTCAAATGTGCAAGGCGAGTATGCTGCTGTTGCCTTTAAAAAACTTGTAATGGTCGATGACAAAAACTAATATCCAATATAGGTTCTAGAAAGCTGATACATTCACGAAACTGTTTACATGTGTCTAACGACAGAGTTAAAATTGTTACTACACAACTGGTCAATGACCTGTTGTAATACAACTGCTTCCAAAACAGTCTCAGAAACGACCACCTGGACTGGAAACCAAACACCGTAAACAGTCGTCACACCATCTCTGATGGGTTCTAGCATCTCCTCCATAAACAAAACCGGACATCCGTCTTAAGTTAAAATGGAGAAGGACTCAAGCAAAAAAACCACAAGCTTCCACTAGGGAAAATCGAATTTTTTGTCTTCTGTCAGCCCTCGCCGAGTCGGCCTCTTTGATATAAATCGCTACATAAAGCTAGAGCCCGATCCACGATCGACGGCGGTTCGCGCATGCCGAGGCACGGTTGAGGAATGCCTTTTTGAGGATTCCAAGGAACAGTTACGGTACACGCCTGCGCGTGCTTTCCGCTTGAAAAAAGGGTATATCCTGCAATTTGTGTCTCTCCCCTGCATGTGCACCACCATCGGCGATGACAATTCGTAACAAATGGAATAAACATTCACTAAACAAGTCGCTACGTTCACGTTTAATGGTTGCATTAGCTACGGCATTCAGAGCAGAGCGTTCAGAATACTACTGAACACTCATTGGCTGTCGGAGAACGCGTGACGTAGGTGCGCAAAACAAGCCTAAACTCGACCGCCATCGTTCGTGACTACTACTATAGCTGATGACTACACGTTCTGAGATGTTACTTCTGTCGCTCTAGCAAGTTCTCACCCGTTAAGTCGCACCCTTTCTCACAAAAACTGGAAAACTGCTGGGCTCTCCACATCCATTCCTGGGAAACACACTTATCAACTGTTTCAGTTGTCCGCAGCAGAAGATCAACTTTGCTGATCACTCACTCCCGACTTCATAACCGCGACACTTTTAAAACCACAGCTCCGCCCCACAGGCCCCACGACTCCCTTCCCACCAGTGTTACGTCTGTCGAGTAACTCGTCGTTTTGCGGTCTTGAGATTCCTCCAAGAAATTACACAATTATTTTTACATGCAGGGCTTTCGGCAAATCATTCTGTGAAGCACTTCCTGCTAACACTGGTGGTGTAGCATTACATGGGTAATCGTCCAAGTAGACCACGAAATCTTTAAGCTATAGTCTTGTCGGGATGTCCATTAAAGTCAGATATACTTTGTGTCACGTGAGAGTAGGAGACTCAAAACACGTAGTAACGCGTGACATCATCTCAAGTCGAGATTTTTTTGTAGTGCAATCTTTACTGAGCGATTGACACTGTATAAGAATCAATAGGTAATGAGTTTTTTTTCGACATAGACCAAAATGCTGCGTTATGCGTGATTTTTTTCTTTGAAACAGGTAATAACTTCTGAGTTGCTCAAGTGCGCGTACAAGTTGTAATCGAGTGCGGATCCTCTTTAATTTTAAAGAATTGACCTAAAACTTATCATCCATAATCCGGAGTTGGTTTGGAAAACATTCTAGAGAGCCACGGCCAAAATTTGTTGTAAACAGATCGCTCGCGGACTTTGAATCAACGGCGCCAAGCTGGAGATACGCGGCAGGCGTTAGGGCGTTATAGTCGCGTGAAGGATTAATTGATACTCCCCATAATTTGTTGACATTAACTTGGTAATAATTATTAAAGAATTATTGGAGATTCTAGGAATCGTTCTTGGTGCTTACAGTAAATGGGGTTTGATTTACTGTTTGAATGCGACATATATTAATCACGGAATAGTCGATTAATTGATACGTTGGTTAGCAACCAATAACCAGATTGTAACCGAATTACCGGAACGATCTTTTCAATCATTGGTGACCACTACACACGCACACCAGAAAACTAACTACTCTCGTTGTGAATGACATTTGGAAAGGATGACGTTTGTTTCAGCTCCCTGCGATCAGTAAACTTCATCCAAAGTTGGAACTTTATAAACTGTGTCATGTTCCTTCAATTTAGTAGATCGATAAAAATTATAGTCTGCACTACAATTTTCACGCTTTGAAAAAGAGAGCACTTAGCTTTTTTAGAGAAATGTTTCAGCTTTAGTCATCAATCTTCCCAAAACGGAGATAAGGGTGACACTCACACATATGCACTACGTCATCGTGATCAACCACATATGTACCCCCTTCTCCCTCCCATTTGTGGAAAACCCTGACGTATAGCGGCGGTAAGACGAAGGAAGAAGGAAGAGGGTTTGGACAGCCGAGGAGAAAAGAAAACGAAGACGACGGAACAAGAGAGAGAAACTAGAAGAGGGGAGGTCACAGTGGTACTTGCTGTAAGGTGCTGCTTCCTGTCGAGAGTTTAAAAACTTTCCTGCTTAAAGGGTGTTAGGAAACACCCGCTCTTGGAAACCATGTTCGGCCCACACCGCCACTTACTTAGTCATATTAAGGGAGGGCACATCCATTATTTCCACACTGAGAATAAAACCGACGCTGGCGTTGATAATAGCTACCAGCACTAGCTGACCGGAGTTGGCACGAAATGGCATGCTAAACAATGACCATAAGTGGTACATTTTGAAAACTGAAGAAAACCGCAGGACTGTTGCTTAATCCACGTGTTTGTGTTCCGGGTCGTGCAGCAGGAGCGAACTACTGTTATGTGATTTTTGTCCCTTTTACTTTTTTGGTACGGAATCTTTGGTTACATGACAACACTGGGGTCAGGAGGACCTCATATGATCAAGTGATTTTACTTTTTACACCAGATGATGGAACTGTAAATGTTCCGAAACCGGTCGCGTGTATCCAATATAGATTGTGGGTTAAGCAACTGTCCCGTGGTTTTCTTCATTTTTCAAAATGGTCTTGTACAGCTATGGCTGCCCCACAGGAAGAACTCTTTTCGTATATATGCTACGTGACATAAACGGCACTATGACTCTGTGACAGGACACTGGGAAACTTCTGTTTCTCACGAATGCCACTCTACACACAGCTACAGCACGGTCCATACCTGAAGATTGTTGAACTATGCGGGAACCCTACAGAATGCACTAACAGTGGCCTCGAGCGCATACGAAGGAAAGTGGCCCGTATGATCTCAGACTTGTTTCATAGGCGAGGAAGTGTAACAGAAATATTGAAAAATCTCTATTGATTGACACTGAAAGAATACATTTTTCGCGAACGTGCCTAGAAAACTTAGAGAATCGCCTTTGTGGTCAGGAACTACGTATAGCGAGATTAAAACTAAACTTTCGCTACTTGAGTGGGCCCCCAAGAGAAACGAGTGACCGCAGGACAATGAAACTTTATGGAAACAGCTGTAAGGACATGCGGAAGAGAAATAACGAAAAAACACACATGACAGGGTAACATTTGCTGACTGCGTACCATGTTTACTTTCCAGGTAACAAATGTAGCTCATTGTGACAACCTTCTGCATCCTTGACAGACATATGTTCAGCTATCGTGACGCAACTCGTGCACCGCTTGAAGATCTCATATTGCGTCCAGCATTCTCAGCCATGGCAACAGTAACTCCGTCAAGGGTTTCTAGCGCCATTGGCCGCCGGCCTCTCCCAGGATCAATTCCTAAATGGCCGAATCATGTTTTTTAACCTCGGTGCGGAAAGGGAACCTATCCGCATTTCTTTAATGCGACGATACTCGCGAAGAGCAGTCTGCAATGTAATGCACACTGAACTTGTCTTTCACCTCTATGTCGCCGCACCTAACGACAAGTCATGACACTAACACTACTACAAACAATCCTGTTGGAAGAACACCCGCAAATGAGCATTATAGCAGTGGTTGAAAAAACCGCTTCAGTTGTAAATTACTTTATTTTCACACGACCTGTTTCGGACTGTTATAAGCCCATCCTCAGGTGTCGTAACTGTGCTGTGGTCCACGAGCTCCGCGTGTACTATGAGCGCTCGGGGACCACAGCACAGTTACGACACCTGAGGATGGTGTTATAATAGTCCGAAACAGGTCGTGTGATAATAAAATAATTTACAACTGAAGCGGTGTTTTGAACATCTACTAACACTGCTAAAAACGCAAATCCACCAGCACGCATTCTGAACATAATTTCTATAAAGTTGGATACCCATACTGCAACTGATTCCGCATCTACACTGACTCAAGGTAGCGAAAGTTTAATTATAACCATCCTGTAGCTGCACCGTAGAGATCGCCCAGATACAGCGAGGCAGATAACAGCTCCCGCAGTATTTGGCTGCTTGTACTGTATCTCTGATAACTTCAGAATTTCATACGGAAAAACGAATGGTACCTTTGCCACGGATTTAATCGTGATTCACATAGTATAATGGATCAGAATGTAGACGTAAATGTAGAACTTGAACTCTGAAATCAAAACGGGGCCTGCCGCCTGCTGTTGTAGGCTACTGAGGCTGCGGTATCTGGTCCTCTGGCTGCTCTGTGGGTGCGGGGGCGTGGGAACATCGGCAGGCAGGGCACTTACGGTGTGTGTGTGTGCCACGCCGCGCCGCCTCCCGTCACAATTCGTGGCCCGACGCTCAGCTGCCTAATGTACGCTCTCTCTTTCTCTTTCTCTCTCTCTCTCTCTCTCTCTCTCTCTGTAAGTAACTCACTGTGAAGGACGTCGGCAGCTAGCTTACTCGGTATGGTGTTAGCTGGCGGGTCGGATTATAACGTACCGTCGAATACGACCTCAGTACATCTATATATACCGCACCACGAACAGTTACAGAGACTCCGGGAACTGAACTATTAACAGGAGAGACACCTGAAGTGGCAGCGACGGCAGGAATCATCGACAACTGAGTGTTGCCTGAGTAAGAGCTGCAAAACAAGTAGATCTTCAAAATGAGATATAATATACACTGATGAGCCAGAACATTATGATCAGCTGTTTAATAGCGTGTAGGTCCACCTTTGTGGAATGCTATAAGACAGCGATTATGCGTGGCAGGGATTCAACAAATTCTTGGTAGGTTTCAAACATATGTGGCACACGATGTCAACACACAGGTCAGGCAATAACAGTAAATTAGGGGCTGGTGGTTTATGGGCGCAAAGCTGGCACCCGGTAGCGTCCCCAGATGCACTCCGTCCGCTTCAGATCAGGCGAATTTGATGGCCAAAACATCAGTGTTAAGTTTTACTGTTCTGCTCCTCAAGGCCCTGTACGACGATTCTAGCTTTCTCACATAGACAGCTGTCCTACTAGGAGATTTAATTGCTGTCGGGGGTAGACATCAAGCATGAACGGATGCAGCTTGTGATATTCGCTATTTTTGGCTTCATTAAAACAGCAAATAAACACTTTCAGCCAGAAGGCGAATACTTGTTTATAAAGAATGACTAATGTATAATAAGGCATCGTTTAGCGACGGTGGAATTTCCTAAATAATGTTATTCGTTGTCTTTGAGAGGCAATATAAACAGAAGAATACGGATCTATATGTGATCCTTCACTATTTTGTTCGCTGGAGAACAAATGAAGCCCTGAGCGCTAAACACTTGTACTGATTTTTCTTAAGTAAGACGGACGCAGATTTGTGGCGGTCTGATCTAATTTTTACTAAATGTATAAAAACGTGTTCCGTCTAAGTTTGAGTGAAGTGTAAAAAGAAGAACTGTTATAGCTTATCGTGACGACGCATGGGCGACTCAAGAGGACAATGGCTATATAAACGAGCGCTCAATGAACATGAAACGGACATAAAAATCTACCGTCATTGTAGTACTAAGCGTAAGGCACGATATACGTTTTAGTTATAATAAATATTTGTTCTGGAAATATTGAATCATTTAGCAGTGCTCATTCCTATAATCTCCTCAGTATTATTTTCATTTTAATTATGCATTTTGATAAGATTACAGACACCATGATCAGCAGCCCAATGCGCGTGTTGCATTAAAAAAACTGTTTTATCGTCTTCTTGAATTAGCTTTAATATTGAATTCTCCTTTTGTGTGAAGTTACAGTTGTTTTTGCGTCCTTAAGAACGTTCTGTTTGTAGACTTGGAGAAAGCTTTTGACAATGCTGACTGGAATATGCTCTTTCAAATTCTGAAGGTGGCAGGGGTAAAATACAGGGAGCGAAAGGCTATTTACAATTTGTACAGAAAGCAGATGGCAGTTATAAGAGTCGAGGGACATGAAAGGGAAGCAGTGGTTGGGAAGGGAGTGAGACAGGGTTGTAGTCTCTCCCCGATGTTATTCAATCTGTATATTGAGCAAGCAGTGAAGGAAACAGAAAAATTCGGAGTAGGTATTAAAATCTATGGAGAAGAAATAAAAACTTTGAGGTTCGCCGATGACATTGTAATTCTGTCAGAGACAGCAAAGGACTTGGAAGAGCAGTTGAATGGAATGGATAGTGTCTTGAAAGGAGGGTATAAGATGAACATCAACATAAACAAAATGAGGATAATGGAATGTAGTGGAATTAAGTCGGGTGATGCTGAGGGAATTAGATTAGGGAATGAGACACTTAAAGTAGTAAAGGAGTTCTGCTATTTGGGGAGCAAAATAACTGATGATGGTCGAAGTAGAGAGGATATAAAATGTAGACTGACAATGGCAAGGAAAGCGTTTCTGAAGAAGAGAAATTTGTTAACATCGAGTATAGATTTAAGTGTCAGGAAGTCGTTTCTGAAAGTATTTGTATGGAGTGTAGCCATGTATGGAAGTGAAACATGGACGATAAATAGTTTGGACAAGAAGAGAATAGAAGCTTTCGAAATGTGGTGCTACAGAAGAATGCTGAAGATTGGGTGGGTAGATCACGTAACTAATGAGGAAGTATTGAATAGGATTGGGGAGAAGAGAAGTTTGTGGCACAACTTGACTAGAAGAAGGGATCGGTTGGTAGGACATGTGTTGAGGCATCAAGTGATCACCAATTTAGTATTGGAGGGCAGCGTGGAGGGTAAAAATCGTAGAGGGAGACCAAGAGATGAATACACTAAGCAGATTCAGAAGGATGTAGCTTGCAGTAGGTACTGGGAATGAAGAAGCTTGCACATGATAGAGTAGCATGGAGAGCTGCATCAAACCAGTCTCAGGACTGAAGACCACAACAACAACAACAACAAGAGCTTTCTGGTCCCTTAGGAAATTGTTTTGTCATAACAATAACTTCACAACCGGGTATGATCGTATCTACGATCGTGAAGTAATTATAAAGACGATAATGCAATTTCTTAATCAATAGCACGCTAGCTCTGACTGCTTCAAGCCACGCGAAACTGCAAGTAAAGACTATTCACATCTCATAATGCAATTTCTTATGACAATGGTCAATCCATGATTCTTAAGCCAATTGTGATTGATAAAACCGTAAACGAAATCTCAAGTTCCAACTTTTCCATTGGATAACAACATCACTTTTATTTTATTACATCACAAGCTGTCTGCGAGAATGTTCACGTAGTGCACAGCTGTCACGGTGTCTTCGATTACTACCATAAGTCCCACGGAATCCCAAGTGAATTTCCTCCCAATACCCGATTATCGATCTGATGTAAGAAGAAACTTGATTCATCCGAAGAGCGGAAGAGCCGACCAATTTCCAATGTCGGTGATCCCACGACCACTGAAATCGTAATTGAGAGTGTCGCTGAGTCAACATGGAACGTCGATGTCTACCGCGCTGATCAGTGTGCTCCGAAGCACTGGTGCTTGCACCAGCATTCTACTATGTGATCAGGTCTTTCACAGACCACCGCCTGTCCTGATCCACAGAGCGGGCAAGCTTCCGACCACTTTCTGTGGCGGAATGCGGACGTCCAACACCGTGTCGCCTAATCACCGTTTCACCGTCCTTCAACCACTTTCCATCGATGCATATTACAGTAGCACTCAAACAACAGACTAGCTTCGCAGTTTTCGGGATTAGCAATCCGTCAGTCACTTACGTCAGTGAATTTCATTTTCAGCCTATATTGTCGCTAGAATGATTCCACAGTCAACTCCACCCCGTTTATAAGTTTTCCTCATTGAGTCATGTGCCCGCAACGCCAACAATCGGCATTCATTCTCCTAGTCGGCATCGGTTATAACGTTTTGGCGCATTATTGTATGGTATAGCGATCGATTCTTGACCAGATCTTTCAGCTGTATTAACAAAAATCAGGACACAGAACATTAAATTACACTGAGGTGACAAAAATCACGGGGTACCTTCTGATATCGTGTCGGTCCTCCTTTTGCCCAGCGCAGTGCAGCAACTCGACGTGGCGTGGACTCAACAAGTCGTTGGAAGTTCACTGCAGAAATACCGAGTGATGATGCCTCTGTAGCCGTCCACAATAGCGATAGTGGGCCGGTGCAGGATTTTGTGCACGAACTGACCTCTCGATTACGTCCCATAAATGTTCGATGGGAATCACGTCGGGCGATCTGCGTGGCCAGATCATTCGTTCGAATTGGTCCAGAATGTTCTGCGACGGCGCATTGTCATCCATAAAAATGGTTCAAATGGCTCTGAGCACTATGGGACTTAACTTCTGAGGTCGTCAGTACCCTAGAACTTAGAACTACTTAAACCTAACTAACCTAAGGACATCACACACATCCATGCCCGAGGCAGGATTCGAACCTGCGACCGTAGTTGTCGCGCGGTTCCAGTCTGTAGCGTTGAGAACCGCTGGGCCACCCCGGCCGGCCATCCATAAAAATTCACTCGTTGTTTGGGAACAAGAAGCTCATGACTGGCTACAAATGGTCTCCAAGTAGCCGGACATAACCATTACACGTAAATACAGCCATTATGGAGCCACCACCAACTTGCACAGTGCGTGCTTTGCTGACAACTCGGGCCCATGGCATCTTGGGGTCTGCGCTACACTCGAATCCTTCCACCAGCTCTTACCAACTGAAATCGGTACTCATCTGATGAGGACACGGATTTTCACTCTTCTAGCGTCCAACCGATATCTACATCTACATCTACATCTATACTCCGCGAGCCACCTTACGGTGTGTGGCGGAGGGTACTTATTGTACCACTATCTGATCCCCCCTTCCCTGTTCCATTCACGAATTGTGCGTGGGAAGAACGACTGCTTGTAAGTCTCCGTATTTGCTCTAATTTCTCGGATCTTTTCGTTGTGATCATTACGCGAGATATATGTGGGCGGTAGTAATATGTTGCCCATCTCTTCCCGGAATGTGCTCTCTCGTAATTTCGATAATAAACCTCTCCGTATTGCGTAACGCCTTTCTTGAAGTGTCAGCCACTGGAGCTTGTTCAGCATCTCCGTAACGCTCTCGCGCTGACTAAATGTCCCCATGACGAATCGCGCTGCTTTTCGCTGGATCATGTCTATCTCTTCTATTAATTCAACCTGGTAAGGGTCCCATACTGATGAGCAATACTCAAGAATCGGACGAACAAGCGTTTTGTAAGCTACTTCTTTCGTCGATGAGTCACATTTTCTTAGAATTCTTCCTATGAATCTCAACCTGGCGCCTGCTTTTCCCACTATTTGTTTTATGTGATCATTCCACTTCAGATCGCTCCGGATAGTAACTCCTAAGTATTTCACGGTCGTTACCGCTTCCAATGATTTACCACCTATGGCATAATCGTACTGGAATGGATTTCTGCCCCTATGTATGCGCATTATATTACATTTATCTACGTTTAGGGAAAGCTGCCAGCTGTCGCACCATGCATTAATCCTCTGCAGGTCTTCCTGGAGTACGTACGAGTCTTCTGATGTTGCTACTTTCTTGTAGACAACCGTGTCATCTGCAAATAGCCTCACGGAGCTACCGATGTTGTCAACTAAGTCATTTATGTATATTGTAAACAATAAAGGTCCTATCACGCTTCCTTGCGGTACTCCCGAAATTACCTCTACATCTGCAGATTTTGAACCGTTAAGAATGACATGTTGAGTTCTTTCTTCTAGGAAATCCTGAATCCAATCACAAACCTGGTCCGATATTCCGTAAGCTCGTATTTTTTTCATTAAACGTAAGTGCGGAACCGTATCAAATGCCTTCCTGAAGTCCAGGAATACGGCATCAATCTGCTCGCCAGTGTCTACGGCACTGTGAATTTCTTGGGCAAATAGGGCGAGCTGAGTTTCACATGATCTCTGTTTGCGGAATCCATGTTGGTTATGATGAAGGAGATTTGTATTATCTAAGAACGTCATAATACGAGAACACAAAACATGTTCCATTATTCTACAACAGATTGACGTAAGCGAAATAGGCCTATAATTATTCGCATCTGATTTATGACCCTTCTTGAAAATGGGAACGACCTGCGCTTTCTTCCAGTCGCTAGGTACTTTACGTTCTTCCAGCGATCTACGATAAATTGCTGATAGAAAGGGGGCAAGTTCTTTAGCATAATCACTGTAGAATCTTAAGGGTATCTCGTCTGGTCCGGATGCTTTTCCGCTACTAAGTGATAGCAGTTGTTTTTCAATTCCGATATCGTTTATTTCAATATTTTCCATTTTGGCGTCCGTGCGACGGCTGAAGTCAGGGACCGTGTTACGATTTTCCGCAGTGAAACAGTTTCGGAACACTGAATTCAGTATTTCTGCCTTTCTTCGGTCGTCCTCTGTTTCGGTGCCATCGTGGTCAACGAGTGACTGAATAGGGGATTTAGATCCGCTTACCGATTTTACATATGACCAAAACTTTTTAGGGTTCTTGTTTAGATTGTTTGCCAATGTTTTATGTTCGAATTCGTTGAATGCTTCTCTCATTGCTCTCTTTACGCTCTTTTTCGCTTCGTTCAGCTTTTCCTTATCAGCTATGATTCGACTACTCTTAAACCTATGATGAAGCTTTCTTTGTTTCCGTAGTACCTTTCGTACATGATTGTTATACCACGGTGGATCTTTCCCCTCGCTTTGGACCTTAGTCGGTACGAACTTATCTAAGGCGTACTGGACGATGTTTCTGAATTTTTTCCATTTTTGTTCCACATCCTCTTCCTCAGAAATGAACGTTTGATGGTGGTCACTCAGATATTCTGCGATTTGTGCCCTATCACTCTTGTTAAGCAAATATACCCAGGAGAGGCGATGCAGCCGATGTCGTGCTGTTAGCAAAGGCACTCGCGTCGGTTGTTTGCTGCCACAGCCCATTAACGCCAAATTTCGCGGCACTCTCCTAATGCATACGCTCGTCGTACGTCCCACATCGATTCGTAAGGTTATTTCACACAATGTTGCTTGGCTGTTAGCACTGACAACTCTACGGCAACGCCGCTGCTTTTAGTCGTTAAGTGTTGGCCGTCGCCCACTGCATTGTCCGCGGTGAGAGATAATATCTGAAACTTTGTATTCTCGGCACACTCTTGACTCTGTGGATTTTGGAATATTGAATTCCCTAACGATTTCCAAAACGGAATGTCACATGCGTTTAGCTTCAACTACCACTCCGCGTCCAAAGTCAGTTAATTCCCGTCCTGCGACCCTAATCATGTCGGACACCATTTCACATACATCACCCGAATAAAAATGACAGCTCCGCCAATGCACTGCTCTTTTGTACCTTGTGTACACAATGTTATCGCCTTCAGTATATGTGCATATCGCTATCCCTTGAGATTTTGTGCCTCTATCGATGTATGAAATGTCAGGTGATGCGTAAACTTTTCGTTCGCAAAGAGATAGAATTATCAAAACGAGTAAGGCTTCTACTAGTAAATATGAGACTGCAGTGGTTTGACAGTTGTAAGTAGGCTGTTTAGGTTTTTATATTGGTAATGCCACGTAGCGATCTGTATGAGAATCACTGGCGGTGCTGTGTGCAGTCTGTGGCTGGTTTGCATTGTCGGAATTTGCTATTGTAGTGTTGGGCAGTTGGCTGTTAACAGCGTATAGCGTTGCGCAGTTGGAGGTGAGCCGCCAGCAGTGGTGGATGTGGGGAGAGAGATGGCGGAGTTTTGAGAGCGGGTGATCTGGACGTGTGTCCATCAAAGACAGTAAATTTGTAGGAGTGGATGTCATGAACTGATATATATATATTATGATTTTTGAACACTATTAAGGTAAATACATTGTTTGTTCTCTATCAAAATCTTTCATTTGCTAACTATGCCTATCAGTAGTTAGTTCCTTCAGTAGTTAGAATCTTTTATTCAGCTGGCAGTATTGGCGCAGGCTGTTTTGCAGAAGTTCGAGTAACGAAGATTTTTGTGAAGTAAGCGATTCAAGAAAGGTATAGGTTATTGTTAGTCAGAGCCATTTTTTTGTACGGATTATTGAAAGTCAGATTGCGTTGCGCTAAAAATATTGTGTGTCAGTTTAATCACAGTCATTTATAATTTTTCTAAGGGGACGTTTCACAGTTAATATTTTCGTATAGATTTCTATTAATGTTGTGTGTTCTGTTCGAGGTCCTATCTAAACGTATCTTTGCACTGACAAACAAATGTATGGGAATAAGTTCTCTGCTCGAGGTGTGCGATTCTAAACCATCATAATTATGCTGCAGTGACGTTACAAAGCGCGTCTCGTTTGTCTCTGCAGAATCCAGGGGTAAGAATGTTTATATTTTCCATGTTATAGTCACAGAGAGTATTTGTTTCAACACAGAATATTACTTTTAACACTTAAGTTTCTTACATTCCAATGCTCAGGAAAAACCTTAAATGGCTAAATAAGTTTTTATTGATAGAGATATAAAAATTTAATGCTCTGTCTAATCCGATTTAGCCTTTAAACAATTTATATGGTTCTATAACGAACAATGAGAAAGATGCTATTGACATTACTAAGCGAATCTCTCATCTTTCACTACGAAAATATTGTTAGTCTTGTTTTATGTTTGGTGTACAAAACATGTTCCTATGCAAGTTCAGTATGAAGTGGATGTTGTTAATGCGCTGTTTATCGAAGTGCAATCAAATCAAGAGGAAGACACAGAAATGAAGCAGAAATACTTAGGTAAGGCAAAACACTTGAGCTACTGACACTCTTCGCGTGGTGGCAATGTGAAGATTCGCCTAAGCAGAGATACACACGCAGCAGCAGAGCAATGCGGGCGATCTATACGTCAGGCGTAAAGTCCACACTGTTTTCTGATAAAATATATAGGTCTTTCGATTGAACATTTAACGTGAACGAACGGAAATACTGTTGCAAATGTAAAAAGAAAGGAGAGTTATATATAAGCATGCTGATTAATTTCTAGTTCAGCATTTAGAGCTTGCTGATTCCGCAACTACAGTATTGATTTTGAGTAAAATGACAGCACCAGAGAGACTTCAACTTTTTGGTCTCGACTCCTCTGTCTTTCCTTCCATGAGTATTTTCTCTAGATTTTCCCCATCTCTTCTCACAATATGGCCAAAGATTTAATGCGCAGCATCCCATGCCAGTACCCAAGCTGAAATGTATCACTACACTGCTTGTCTTTAGCCTTACGAATCCACGTTTCGCGATCGTGAAAGAAGTCGGAAAAGAAAAGACCGCTAACCCACTAGGTCATCTGCTTGTGCACAATATTTAAACTAACAACAACAAATTCCCAAGTGCAACCATTTATAAATATGCTGCAGTGACTGAAAAACAGTTTACATCGGCCAATGACACACAAACTTTAAAACTGTGTTCAGAGACGATCAGAAACATTAGGATAAAAGTCAGAAGACAAATCCACCTTTGATTCCAAAAGGAAAATGTCGCTAATATTGATAATAAAGTTACAATTTTGCATAGAGCGGAGAAACATATTTGTATGGGCATCTTGTAGCTAATTGAAATCTACAAGCAAAGGGATAATAATAAGGATGAAATCCTTAACGAAAAAATATTTAAAACGCAATTTTTCTTGATGTCTTTCAGAATGTGTTTACTGTTTACAATGTCAATGAATCTAGCGCTGTCACTTTTCGTTACATAGTACGGTTGGCCCGCTTATTGTAAACAACACAATCCGCTCAGTTTGTCAGGCTGCATGGCGTGTGAAGATCGTATTTACGAGCAGAGATATCCTTTTCTGCTTCCACTTGTTTGCCATCGCTGGTTTCCAACATCTACTTTCCGATAGTTTTAAGCTCTCTGAGCGTCGTCTGTTATCATTACCCTTTCCGTAATTTACTTTTTTACTTTTATTTTCGTTATGCATCTATGTTAATCTAGTAAATACCACATAGGTCTGTACATTAAAATATTTTTAAACCATTGTACCTATGTTCTTATCATTACTTGCCTCTCCCTCACTACCTAGCTGCTCTTTGCACGGCTTCCCTGTATCTTGCCTTTTCCATATCTAACTGCAACCTCCGTGCAAATCTCATCAATCGTTCTATGTTCCCTCATGATGTCTCACGTATAAGTTCGTGTTACAGTTTCTTAAACGGATGACGAATTTGTGTTATTAGGGTGTTTTATTATGTTTCTTGAGAAGTCGTTTTTCAACATCATTTGCTTTATGGTATCTTTACGGTGCTACGTTATATTATTTCTTTACCAGCGGTTGCATTTATACAACGTTATTTATTTTATTGCGCTCTTATGAAGTTTGTGGACGACTCGTTTTTTCATCATTTTTTTTCAACTTCATTTTATTACGCTTTCTCTTAGTAATACCTATTACTACATTTACATTGTTCTCTATATGACTACTTCCATTGTACTTTGTTTTTTGATGCTATGTACGTAGCCACTGGAGAATGGTCTTGGGGGACGAAACCGGTACCATTTCTTAAAATGAACTGATGCTGTCATTTTATTGAAAAGTATTCCGAATTATCGTAAAAGATGGGTCTTGAAATGGAGGGAGGGTAGATTTCATATTTCTCTGACATACCTTTATAATCCGCTTCGTGTTTCATGCAAGTCAAATTTTTAATGTGAAAAACAAATATTTTGCTTTTCTGTCACAATCTGTGAATTTAATTGATTAAACCACGTGTGAAATATTTGCAAACTTCATATAACGTGGTTAAGAGCCATAACCAGTGATATTTATTTGATTTTGTAATGCTTCTTAGCGTAATTTCCATGCCAGCGTATGAGCGGCTGTGTCCGTTCACAATAAATGCAAACAGTGCATTGCAGTTATTTGAACTTGCTGTGGTAGTTAATTTCATCCATGCACAAAACACTAAGATTGAAAGCTTTGGTTTTGTATCACCACTTGTAGCAACTTAGAAAATTTCCAAAGAATGAACATATCACTATTATCATGTCTAAATATTTCAGTGGCATCCAACGTTAAATACTTCATTCACTTAACTGATAAATACTTATATAAAAATTAATCATTAAGTAACTTTTATAATGGAAGAAATAAGGTTTTCTTCGGTCACAAATATCGTCACTACTTATGACCACCTAGGTTCATAGTATAATGTAAGATGAGTGTTATTACTAGAAATGTAGGAGAGGGAAGCTGCCCGTTGAAGACTTCACGATGGGCTGAGATGCTTATGAATCGCTTGTAGTGTTTAGTATCGATATAACCGTATTAGGTGGTGAGGGAGGGCGCTGAGATTTTCATTACGCTCTATGCTTTATGAGATCAAAACGTCAATGATATCAGTGTGTCTCTTTCTCCTGCGTGCACACGCTCAATAATGAGCCTAGAGTTGCTGAAAGTGGTGCCGGATTGTCTATAAAGACGGCTTTCAGTCATAGGGCATGGTGACAAGATCGGCGTTGACGTCAACGCAGTTTTATCCTTGTTACGTTAGTTTTATCCTTGTTACGTTAGTACACCTCCCCCCATGAACCATGGACCTTGTCGTTGGTGGGGAGGCTTGTGTGCCTCAGCGATACAGATAGCAGTACCGTAGGTACAACCACAACGGAGGGGTATCTGTTGAGAGGCCAGACAAACGTGTGGTTCCTGAAGAGGGGCAGCAGCCTTTTCAGTAGTTGCAAGGGCAACAGTCTGGATGACTGACTGATCTCGCCTTGTAACAATAACCAAAACGGCCTTGCTGTGCTGGTACTGCGAACGGCTGAAACCAAGGGGAAACTACGGCCGTAATTTTTCCCGAGGGCATGCAGCTTTACTGTATGATTAAATGATGATGGCGTCTTCTTGGGTAAAATATTCCGGAGGTAAAATAGTCCCCCATTCGGATCTCCGGGCGGGGACTACTCAAGAGGATGTCGTTATCAGGAGAAAGAAAACTGGCATTCTACGGATCGGAGCGTGGAATGTCAGATCCCTTAATCGGGCAGGTAGGTTAGAAAATTTAAAAAGGGAAATGGATAGGTTAAAGTTAGATATAGTGGGAATTAGTGAATTTCGGTGGCAGGAGGAACAAGACTTCTGGTCAGGTGAATACAGGGTTATAAACACAAAGTCAAATAGGGGTAATGCAGGAGTAGGTTTAATAATGAATAGGAAAATAGGAATGCGGGTAAGCTACTACAAACAGCATAGTGAACGCATTATTGTGGCCAAGATAGATACGAAGCCCACACCTACTACAGTAGTACAAGTTTATATGCCAACTAGCTCTGCAGATGACGAGGAAATTGAAGAAATGTATGATGAAATAAAAGAAATTATTCAGATAGTGAAGGGAGACGAAAATTTAATAGTCATGGGTGACTGGAATTCGAGTGTAGGAAAAGGGAGAGAAGGAAACGTAGTAGGTGAATATGGATTGGGGCTAAGAAATAAAAGAGGAAGCCGCCTGGTAGAATTTTGCACAGAGCACAACTTAATCATAGCTAACACTTGGTTTAAGAATCATGATAGAAGGTTGTATACATGGAAGAACCCTGGAGATGCTAAAAGGTATCAGATAGATTATATAATGGTAAGACAGAGATTTAGGAACCAGGTTTTAAATTGTAAGACATTTCCAGGGGCAGATGTGGACTCTGACCACAATTTATTGGTTATGACCTGTAGATTAAAACTGAAGAAACTGCAAAAAGGTGGGAATTTAAGGAGATGGGACCTGGATAAACTGAAAGAGCCAGAGGTTGTACAGAGTTTCAGGGAGAGCATAAGGGAACAATTGAAAGGAATGGGGGAAAGAAATACAGTAGAAGGAGAATGGGTAGCTTTGAGGGATGAAGTAGTGAAGGCAGCAGAGGATCAGGTAGGTAAAAAGAAGAGGGCTAGTAGAAATCCTTGGGTAACAGAAGAAATATTGAATTTAATTGATGAAAGGAGAGAATATAAAAATGCAGTAAGTGAAGCAGGCAAAAAGGAATACAAACGTCTCAAAAATGAGATCGACAGTAACTGCAAAGTGGCTAAACAGGGATGGCTAGAGGACAAATGTAAGGATGTGGAGGCTTATCTCACTAGGGATAAGATAGATACTGCCTACAGGAAAATTAAAGAGACCTTTGGAGATAAGAGAACCACATGTATGAACATCAAGAGCTCAGATGGAAACCCAGTTCTAAGCAAAGAAGGGAAAGCAGAAAGGTGGAAGGAGTATATAGAGGGCCTATACAAGGGCGATGCACTTGAGGACAATATTATGGAAATGGAAGAGGATGTAGATGAAGATGAAATGGGAGATACGATACTGCGTGAAGAGTTTGACAGAGCACTGAAAGACCTGAGTCGAAACAAGGCCCCCGGAGTAGACAACATTCCATTGGAACTACTGACAGCCTCGGGAGAGCCAGTCCTGACAAAACTCTACCATCTGGTGAGCAAGATGTATGAAACAGGCGAAATACCCTCAGACTTCAAGAAGAATATAATAATTCCAATCCCAAAGAAAGCAGGTGTGGACAGATGTGAAAATTACCGAACAATCAGTTTAATAAGCCACAGCTGCAAAATACTAACACGAATTCTTTACAGACGAATGGAAAAACTAGTAGAAGCCGACCTCGGGGAAGATCAGTTTGGATTCCGTAGAAATACTGGAACACGTGAGGCAATACTGACCTTACGACTTATCTTAGAAGAAAGATTAAGGAAAGGCAAACCTACGTTCCTAGCATTTGTAGACTTAGAGAAAGCTTTTGACAATGTTGACTGGAATACTCTCTTTCAAATTCTAAAGGTGGCAGGGGTAAAATACAGGGAGCGAAAGGCTATTTACAATTTGTATAGAAACCAGATGGCAGTTATAAGAGTCGAGGGGCATGAAAGAGAAGCAGTGGTTGGGAAGGTTGTAAGACAGGGTTGTAGCCTCTCCCCGATGCTATTCAATCTGTATATTGAGCAAGCAGTAAAGGAAACAAAAGAAAAATTCGGAGTAGGTATTAAAATCCATGGAGAAGAAATAAAAACATTGAGGTTTGCCGATGACATTGTAATTCTGTCAGAGACAGCAAAGGACTTGGAAGAGCAGTTGAAGGGAATGGATAGTGTCTTGAAGGGAGGATATAAGATGAACATCAACAAAAGCAAAACGAGGATAATGGAATGTAGTGGAATTAAGTCGGGTGATGTTGAGGGTATTAGATTAGGAAATGAGACACTTAAAGTAGTAAAGGAGTTTTGCTATTTGGGGAGCAAAATAACTGATGATGGTCGAAGTAGAGAGGATATAAAATGTAGACTGGCAATGGCAAGGAAAGCGTTTCTGAAGAAGAGAAATTTTGTTAACATCGAGTATAGATTTAAGTGTCAGGAAGTCATTTCTGAAAGTATTTGTATGGAGTGTAGCCATGTATGGAAGTGAAACATGGACGGTAAATAGTTTGGACAAGAAGAGAATAGAAGCTTTCGAAATGTGGTGCTACAGAAGAATGCTGAAGATTAGATGGGTAGATCACATAACTAATGAGGAAGTATTGAATAGGATTGGGGAGAAGAGAAGTTTGTGGCACAACTTGACCAGAAGAAGGGATTGGTTGGTAGGACATGTTCTGAGGCATCAAGGGATCACCAATTTAGTATTGGAGGGCAGCGTGGAGGGTAAAAATCGTAGGGGGAGACCAAGAGATGAATACATTAAGCAGATTCAGAAAGATGTAGGTTGCAGTAGGTACTGGGAGATCAAGAAGCTTGCACAGGATAGAGTAGCATGGAGAGCTGCATCAAACCAGTCTCAGGACTGAAGACCACAACAACAATAACAACGTTAGTACATCTCATGCAGTAGTGTAAAGGACGTAACTTGTTCCGCGGGATAGTTTTGTTCGTGCGGATTTTCACAGTAATTGTATATTGTGAATACTGTTTCACCATAAAAAGCAAAGGTTTGGACTGGTAAATAACTGACATTTCTTACCATTCTTATCTGATATGTCTTACTCCTGGTATACTACTGGCCTGGACTACTCATGGCAGCTACGTAGTGCAGGTTGCCTGCACGCTGCTGAGACAGGCGTTACGCTTGGTCATCCTTGGCCCAGAACGTCATGCATTGACAATAATTAATACAATCAACAATACGTAATCCTAATTTGATTTGACGTAGCGGCAGCGCTGTTCAATTCTGTTGGATGTTGTGTGTGGAACTGCTGGAGTTTTTCTGCATTTTATTGAGGAAATATATAAGTTTCCTGGGGATCGGGGGTGGGCTTGTAGCCTCATATATCCCACTTTTCCTCCATTTGGGTTTTAAAAATAGAGAATTTTAAAGATCTGAATAATAAAATAGTATTTTTTAAATCATTAGAAAAGACAGTTGTTACCTGATCACGTTAGAAACTGTTCGCTGTCGTTTAATAACAAATGTTTGCGGAAAATTTGATAATGAAAATGAAATACTGCACTATAAACGTAGAAGCTGTATTATGAGAGAATTAGTTGGGATTAGAAGGGTTATGTGATGCTGTAAGGCATGATCGTGTGGGAAAGGAGGAGGGAACCCTGATATGATAAAGGGCAACGAGGAGTGGGTTATATCTGACAGGAAGGATAAATGTTGTGACAGATTTAATTGTCTGAAAGGGGCAAACTGTTGAAACTGCGTTGAGAAAAGGACGTACAGTTCATGTAAATGTAGAGTTGGTAGGAGATATAAGCATTGAATCGTCAGCATGCCGGAAATGGTAAGTAGGGGAGAAGAGATGGGGTTCTTGAAGTTGAGTTTTCGGGCTGCATTGGATATACAGAAATGTTCACTCTGAAGAAGTGAAGGGAATTTGTAAGGCATTGGAATAGGGACACGTAAATGGCTACAATAAGAAAGACGAAGTCCATCGTATTCAAGGGTTTGGAGGGAAAGATACATATTTTGATGGAGTTTTCGTTCAGGTGCTTCAGGTATACGAAGCTGGTCATGGATTTTACACGTCACACTATTTATTAGCGCGCTGTTTGCATTTCGCGCATGCGCCAAGTTCGTGCATCACAAATAACTACACAAACCAAGGGCAGCGCCTTCGATGGTGCACGTGCGACACGCGCGTGTATGGTGGGTTGCTGCAGTCCGTGGCCTTAGGCGTACCCTGTCACCTACAATGACGGCAAATAGTGAAAATAAAGGGGTACTGTGAATTATACATTAATTGCTCTTACGTGGTTAATGAGAGTTTACGCGTTGCATATGTCCAAGGACTCCACAATCATGGAGTTTGAAAACGATGTCCCTGTGGCCAAAATTATTATTTCGTCATGTTCCATTGAATGACCCCTAGAGATAAATTGCTGGGTTACAGAAGACTTTGTGACTTGCAAGAAGTGTAGATATTCAAATGATTTACAACTGCGACACCTGGATTCTATGACAGGCTTTCACAGTACCTGTCACAGAATCCAGTTGTCGCAGTAGTAAATCATCTATCGCCAATCCATGGACTGCAGTTCTAGATTAAGGTGGGAAAATCGCTTGAAAATTTATGGAAGATTTTGCTATCTTGGATGAAACTGTCAACATTTGATAGGAAAGCTAGGGTTTATTGCCGCACAGACCTGATGAAATGAGTGGCTTTGGATTTAGGTGATATTTTGTTTAATTAGCTGAACAACTTAGAATGTAGCATCAGTCTTGTAACTAATTTGATGCAGCTCGCCATAACTTCCTCTCCTGCGCTAACCCCTTCATCTCGGAGTAGCTTCCTGAGTTATATGCTGGATATATTCCAATCTCTGTCTTCGTGTACTCTCTAACACCATAGATGTTCCTATCATCCTGTCCGTTCTTCTACTAAGAGTTTTTAATATAACCCTTTCCTCACTGATTCTACGGAGAACCTCCTCATTTCTTATTTTATCAAGCCACTTAACATTCAGCATCTTTCTGTAACACCAAATTTCAAGTTCTTAGACTGCATTTTCATGGAAAACAGCCTGTTGCTAGTGATGAAATAGTGTGATTCTTTGCCAATACAAAATCAAATTAAATTACTGACCTCTAAAGAGACAACATTATCTCGTGCAGATTATTGTCATTCACACAAACTGAAGTGTGATCTCTTACGTTCCCTCGGCGTGAATGATTAATAGTGCTCTTCTGGGTGTTCAGTCCAGTTACTTCCATTTTATGCCCAATATTTCGACGTCCGACCCGTCGTCTTCTACAGGCGCTGCGAAGTGTGCTGTCATATGTCTCCCTGCCTGGACTCCAACTAGTCTTCCAAGCAGCGAGAACAGATAATAGTGGAAACACCAATTCGCCTGAACATCCAGAAGGCTACTATTAACAAGTTCATGTATTTGGTGGAATAAAGAAAGCGTCATTAACTACAAATTCAGGAAAGTATACATGACTGCTGTCACTATTTTATAGCAGCTCAGACACCTGTAGGCCGCAACCGAAGAAAAAATGTCTCAAAAACGGAATGAAAGAAGCGCTGCTGTAACACCTTGCAGTCCCATGAATCCAGTTTTTCCATTCTCTAGCAAGCAAACGTCGAGGAAACTCTTTCTGTACCAATACATTTGAAGCGACCCATTAAACTCCAACCCAGTACAGGGTCCTCGTAAGTGACTGACTGAGTACCAAAGAAACGTTATTGTAGGAATACGAATCTTATTTTATTGTGTAGGTAAAAACATATATCTCTTTACATAGTTTTACAACGTTCTCTTAGATAAGCTAGATATTCTCAATATGTGCGCCCTTTGTCACTTGACAGTCACCTATGCGATTGTTAGTCTCTTCTCAAACACGCCGCAGTATGATTATTAATAAGAGGGAACAGTTGCCCTGCTTCAGTCCCAGACTATCGTCGGTAAAGAAAGAACACAGAGTTGATCTTAAGCGTACCTGCACTCGAAGAAATCATGCGTTGTCAGGCCTGATGAATGAGTCAGCCAGAGTAACAGCACCTGATCACCAACATCTTACGACCGATTCATCAGCGTGGTAGTTATTGGTTTAAAAACGCTCTGACCTCTCTGTGGAAATGAGGTGGTGCACCATCCTGCTGCAATATAAAAGCCTCACTATCGTCTTTCAACTGGGGTAACAGCTTTTCCATCAGCACGTAGGATAGTCCTGTCATTGTTGAGTGAACCAGAACGGGCTGAAGACGCACGGAACACGTTCCATTTGGGAGAAGCTTGCACGTATTACACACAACAATGTATATTTTATACACTCAAAATACTAACGTTTTGTTTATCCACCTTTCCACTCAAATGAAATGTTGTTTCGTCGTTGAAAACTAGTCTTCCACAGAAAGCACCATCTTCCAAACTTTGGCATAGTGCTATGCTAAACTTTGCAGGTAAGGTTTTATCATTAATCGCTGATGTGTCTGTTTTCTATAGATCACTGCACGCTAAGTCCGTGCTTGTGTCAGTACTCATATATATTGTATTACACAGGGTGACTTCTCGCTCAGGAAAGGATCCTTGAGAAGATGAGGAGCAAATAACGATCATGTCGTCACAAAGCCGGAAATGCTTTCCTAGAGAGGTACACTCCTTTGAAGATGGAGATAAATGATCTTTGGTAGTGTAGGTATCGGAAGTTGAAAGCCCACAAGAGGTCACAACAGGCAAGCGGGAACTGTACTAGCGATTTAGTGGTATGGTAGCAGCGAACTGTCAGCACCGGTTCAGCCTCAGTGTGTGGAGAGGGCTTACTGGCGACCACGTCTTGGAATCAGTCATGCTCACAGGCGAGGCATATCCATACTTCCTGAGCATTTGCCTGCCTCCCCTGCCGGAACATGTGCCTTTGGTGTCACGAAGGGTGATGTACCTACTACATGGTGGTGCTCCAGGTTAATTCTGCATTTTAGTGCGAAGGAATCTCGACAATATCTACCACAACTACACACAGAGGCTGTACACTAATACGGATAGATCATTCTCACTTGTCTGGTGTGTTCTCATATGTGATTTCAACCAATGAAACCTGCATTGTTGAAGATATTTTGTCTCTACCTTCAGTTGGATGTATCTCCCTTGGAACGCGTTTCCGGCCATATGTCCATATCACCCTCTTTGTTCCTTACACCCTCAGTGATCGTTTCCTGCAGTTTCTATCAGTGGTTAGTGCCTTTACTAGTTAGAATCTTTTATTTACCTGTCAGTACTAGCGCTCGCTGTATTGCAATAGTTCGAGTAACGAAGATTTTTGTGAGGTAAGTGATTCATGAAAGGTATAGGTTATTATTAGTCAGGGCCATTCTTTTGTAGGGATTATTGAAAGTCAGATTGCGTTGCGCTAAAAAATATTGTGTGTCAATTCAGTGATGATCAGAATAAGTAAAGAGAGAAAGGTCTGTGTACGTTCAATTTTACTCAGCTGTCTTTGTATCAAATAACGAAGAAGTTTACTAGCACAGTCATTCATAATTTTTCTAAGGGGACGTATTAGTACCTATGAATTACCTCATGTGGTATTTCACACCATTTCCTCCCACACTCAGATTTTTAGTACTTTTTTTAATAATCAACTTATCGTGTGACTTTGTCATGTTTTAAAAGCATGTTTCGTAGGGCTAAAGGAAGGAAATGAAACATTGTTAACGTCTCGTGGCCGATGTTCAGTCACGTAATTTTTTAAAGAAAAACACCATAATCGCCTTTGACTGTAAAAGTTGTTTATTTGCTATATTGCAATTTCGGCCGTATCGCAATTATCAAGTTGTATACCGCAAAACAAGGAATAATGAACAGAGTGTCCATATAGAAGACACTAAAACCATACCAAACATTTAGTATTATTAAAACAAAATGCAAAAATAACATATTACTTACACTGCGATTTAGCAAGTGTCAAAATCTAGAAATTATCTCGCGCGTTTCATCCCATCATCATATCTGTGTGTTGAGTCTTTTAGCTGTAGAAATCGGTCTATATTAAGTGAGCGCGACGTTACATACATCACGAAAATGGAGTAAATTATATGCACTATTACTGTTATTAACATGTTTAACATGAATCCCATCAGAACACTATTCACGTACACTGTTTATTTCATAACTGAAGTAGTTGAAGGGAAAACAAATTCACAGGTCGTAGTTTTCGCTCTCGTCTGAGATCAGAGATCGTGCATTCCAGAGTCAACATTTGTTATCAGACTAGTTTAAGGTAGTTTGCCTGTGAATCTGCTTCAAAAAATCGATTGAGTGTCGTATTAAATCGATGTTTAGAGTTTTTTAACACAACGCTAGTTAAAATAACTGAATTGAACACTAGGAAGCTGTTCAAGAATCAATTTAAAGATCTCTCGGTCTGTGTCCTCATCCACGTTTCCATTTCTTTCACGCGTCAATGTTTGTCATTAGACTCCTATTCGAGAAACATGTACTATATACCTGTTTTCTAAGTTGAAAGGCTTATTAGAAGATACGCTTTGCTATGCTGTTATGTATCCCTTGCCTATCTTTGGTTGTTTTCCTTATAAACGTTTTTGTAAATTGAGTTGCTGTTATTTTGTCACTCTCGAAAGTTATTATTAGTGTAAATTGTTTTAATGTGGCACAGTTAGCACATGTGATTTGTTGAGTTGCTAGGAGTATATGCTGGGTTTAATATGAAACGATCACTGTTGGAAATTAATTGCATGAGAGCGCCAGAAGCTGACAAGTGGTTTCTTGACGCACCTAAATACGGCAGAATAACAAGGAGAAAGATAAAAAGCAAGAGAAAAGATGAGAAACATGTAAACCAAGATAATTATGCAACTGGATTGTTTTAGGAACACCAGAGGTGAGTCATAGATGAAATATAACTTGGGTTGAATTTCCCGAGAATTATATTTTCTGACATTTTTACTTTATTCACAAGAAATATATATGAGCTCGCAGTCTGAAATTTTTTAGGATATGTCACGGTACTATTTGGAGGAAAGTGGACTATAGACGCTAACGGACTATCGACAGGAGGAAAATGCGTACTGATTATTTATAAAAAAGTAACCTTTATTTTGATTATCATATGTAAATATTTCTAGAATAAAAACTTGTGGCAGAAATGATAAGCTTTAGTCTGCTATTTAGAAAGACATCTTGTTAACCTGTACTTAAAATTTCAAACATCTAAGTAAGATGGTTAGTCAGTGCATAGATTCGACGTGTGGATCGGCGTGTAAAAATGTAATTTACTGATCTTCACAAAATATTGCAATAAATTGAACGTATGAACTAATTTGATTAAGTGTATATCAAAACATTCAGCAAGGTTCACTCCAATCGTTCTGCAATTTTCATCCTACTAAGAATTCACGTTTTTTCATAAAAACTGTTAGTATTTTGCCTGGTGGTCTCACGCAACTTACGTTAAGAAACTTCCTGGAAGATTAAAACTGTGTGCCGGACCGAGACCCGAACTCGGGACCTTTGCCTTTCGCGGGCAAGAGCTCTACCATCTGAGCTACCCAAGCACGCCTAACGCCCCGTCCTAATAGCTTTACTTATGCCAGTAACTCGTCTCCTACCTTCCAAACTTTGCAGAAGCTCTCCTGCGAACCCAGGAGTCTCGGTCCGGCACACAGTTTTAATCTGCCAGGAAGTTTCATATCAGCGCACACTCCACTGCAGAGTGGAAATCTCATTCTGGAAACTTAGGTTAATATCATTTTTACATTTGTTGAGAGATTTTTGCATTCTGTGTTATGATACAGTCATATGACATTGGGAATAGAATAGGAAATTTGTTTATTGTGGTGTGGCGTAATAGTACCTATGTTATATATTTGGATGCTCAGATACGACAGTGACATTTTAAGATTTTGACCTGTATAAAATTACAGTGTAAATAATGGCATTTTTGGTATAACTGCTGTATGCATGGCAAGATGTTAGTACCAATCTGTATATACACAGTATTCTTTATTTTTTACGTTTTGCACTATGCCAATTGATGATGGCCTTACGTGCGAAACTGCAATAGTGCAAATAAATAACTTTTACAGTCAAACGCAACTATAATATCTTCAACATTTCGCGGCCCTGTCAGCAACTGTATAAATTATACTCATTAGTCGCGGCGCGTTGCCGATTCCCGTAAGAGTTCGGGCACTGTTTGTCCATTCGCACAGAAGAAAAAGATGGTGAAGTGGCCAGTGAGCCTTAGCTATATATATACTAAGATGGTATCTGTTCTTTCGGACATGTCCGAAAGAACAGATACCATCTTAGTATATATGAAGTTCAGTACGTTGTTCGCGACAAATGAAGGCCTTTGTGAGAGACACAAAGCGCTGTAGACTTCAGCGTCAGGCCAGTGGTACAGTGTCTAGCGGCTAGCTGGAGACGCAATGCGGTACACGGTGCCACTTACCTCTGCACTCGTGGGCGTCGGTGGCGGAGGCGCGGCCCCAGGGCGCGTCGTTGTAGAAGGGCAGGCACTCGTTGCAGTCGGGCCCCGCCGTGTTGTGCTCGCAGCGGCACACGCGCACCGGCTGCCCGGACAGGTCCGTCACGGAGATGCACTCGCTCGCGTGCCCGTTGCACTTGCACCTGCGTCACAAGCACCCGCACGTACCTCTCAGTAGCTTGTACCGACTGAGCCCAGCTAAAATGACGACACCTCTCTATCAGGTGTTCAAAACAAACAGAAAATATAACTTGTGCACGTGGTGGCCCGCAGCTCGTAAACATTTGAAGATAACTAATGAGGAGGTATTGAATAGAATTGGGGAGAAGAGGAGTTTGTGGCACAACTTGACTAGAAGAAGGGATCGGTTGGTAGGACATGTTCTGAGGCATCAAGGGATCACCAATTTAGTACTGGAGGGCAGCGTGGAGGGTAAAAATCGAAGAGGGAGACCAAGAGATCAATACACTAAGCAGTAGGCTGCAGTAGGTACTGGGAGATGAAGAAGCTTGTACAGGATAGAGTAGCATGGAGAGCTGCATCAAACCAGTCTCAGGACTGAAGACCACAACAACAACAAATGTTTCAAAAACACGAAGAGCTGTTAGTAAAATGAATCTTTATTATTATTATTATTATTATTATTATTATTATTATTATTATTATTATTATTATTCGAATTTGGCGGGCTCAGGGTCACGTGAAGCCTCTGATTTATGACAAAATATTCCTTTTTTTTGGCTTCACACCATTTCTTAATTCTTGCTCTCTGTTGTTCTCTTCTATCTTCTGTCCCTGTCCCTCATCTCTTCTTTTGTGTTTTCTTCTCGAAACCCCTGGCTTTTTGCATCTTTTCTCTGAATTCGAGCCTATTTTCTATGTCTTTGTTTGTTATTCGCAAATCCTGCGGATCTTTCGTAACTTGTATTTGTACAAACCATGAAATTAGTGTTTTTTCCATTTTTTTTTCAAAGAAGTTGAATATTTTTTACCAGGCTTCTGTTGTTCATTCTTTCCTTCTTTGTCATTCTTTTGATGTTCATTCGTTTCAAATGTCCATAAAATGTAATCCTGCGCTTTCTCGTTCTATCTCTTACAGTCTCAGTTTTTTTTTTCAAACAACATCATGCTTCTTAATTTCCAAATTCCATTTTCATACCTTGGACCCAAACTTTCTAGAATTATTCATGTTTATTTCTTCTCCAAATGATTTAACTGTGTGGTTGTATTTGTGGCGAGGCATTCTGAGGCGTAACCTTTATTTAGTACCAGTTTTTTTAACCAATCATCATCATGTAACCTGTATAAGAACGAAGTGAACTCATGAGATACAGTTGGACATCTAATGACGAATCAGTGCAATAATACATGGTGAACATGTTCACAAAACAGTCATAACACACATCTCACAAAACAATGTTTACGTCAGCCTCTATGAATCGTCCTTATCCTTCTTTGGCACTACAGCTCTATATCGGGCATGTGCTCCTCAAATATCTGCCTCTACACATCTAAATTCTCTGCTTTCCTGCTCTATCTTCGTATGGTCGACCAACGTATTGTCCAGCAACGCTGCTCTTGGTCAGTCCTTCCTTTAGATGGAACACAATTTTCCGTTCATAGTTACTTTGTGCGCAAAATAACAATGAAAGTCCTCCCCCATAAGTCCTAACCTGCGTGTTGTCTGAGATTTAATAAATTTTGCTGTATCTTTCCCTTGTAGAAGCTGTTCTAATGACTGCCTGCATCTTATTTCTCACATGATTTGTCTTTCTAAAATGATCTTAGTTTCTTTACAAACACTTTCGTCATCACCCATATTTCTGACCCGTATGTAACAACTGGTCGTACAAAGGAGTGCAATACTCTTGACCTAGTTGTTATTGTTATTAGAGAGATCTAACATACCTCTATGTTCGCATAAGTGACTCAATTTTCTGCTTGTATCGTTTCTCTAATTCATTGTCTCACTTATTATCACTGATTAAAGGAATACATAGATAGTGAGAGAAATCGGCACCTTTAAAACTTTTATTATAAACTTTCAGGTGATTTTGTGTTGTTGAAGCCTTAGAAGTGGTCATATCATGTGCTTTGTATTGTTTTCATTTACACTGAACCCAATTTTTACTCCTTCTTCCTCTACAATTTCGTATATTTCTTAAGGGAATTTATGTCTCTTGTCACAGTCTGATACCTGGGCGTGCTGAAAAGTAGTGCCTCCGAAATTATCATGCGCAAAATTTTAAAGCTTTTTACATAAAACAAACGTTATTAACGTTCTACATATTTATTCTTCATTTCTACATGTTTGTTTCTCAATATAGTCACCCTGGCTACCAACACATTTCTGCCAAGGAGGGGCCAGTTTGTTGACGCCGTCACCGTAGGTTGTTTGACTTTGTTGAAGGAGCCTCAACCTCATCTGTACTTGCACCGATTCATTGCTATCAAAGTAAAGTCCTCGATGGTGTTCAAGTTTTAGGTGAAATCGGATGAGGCCAAGTAGGGACTGTATGGAAGAAGATGAATGACTCTGACCCCAAGGCGTTGCACATGTCGCAGTCCTCGTGTGCCATCTGGCATTCAGATACTGAAAGAGACTGTGCTCTATGTGGGGACGAGCTCTTAGAATTCGAAACTCGATTACACCACGCTGTTTCTCACGCACCAACATAGTTATGTTACACAAGTAACAATTCGGAGCCTTCTTGCGGCAGAAGGCTGTAAAGATGTAGACACGAAGAATAAAGATATAGAATATTAATAACGTTTGTTTTATTTAATAATGCTTTAATAGTTTTCACAAAAAATTTGAAGGCATTACTTTTCAGCACAGCCTCGCATTATCTCTATATGCACATGTCTGACTCGATACCATCACTGATGCTCTCTTCTCAATTTTTATATCAAACTATACAACTAAAGAGCTATATTGCGTGACTGAAGTACTTTGTATCTCGGTTTCAGTTTCATACAATTTTTAAAATTTTTTATTTAGTTATAGGTGCCATACTATACATGTTGATGTAAATATTTTTTGTCTCATCTGTTGTGTTGTAGCAGTTTTGTCAGCATATTCGCCATTTATCGTTGCAGTGATACATAGTTTATATCTAAATGTGTCGTATGTGTCAGTTCCTATACAGATTACATGATAGTCAAGTTTGGTGCATCAAAACTGGTAGTGAAAAAGGTTTATTTCATCTGCAGCTCTTAGTGGTTCGTAAACATGACTTTCTTAAAATACTTTTTAAAACAGCTACCAAACATGCAGTTTTTATATATTTTTGAAAACACTTTATTCTTAAATTGCTAATACCTGTTTCGAATACCTTGTTCATCATGAGCTGGCTGCATTGCATTAAATTATCGGCTGTTGAATGTGTACATGTCAATAAAAATGTCCGAGACATTTACGAAAACTTTCATTTTCATCGTAACCCTAAGAATTGTATGGACCGCGCTTATTGCCGTAGCCTGAGCGTCTTTCAGCTCAGTCACCAATTTTTTGGCAGCGTGGGTCACCCTTAGCACTTAGATACTGAACAATCTGATATTATCTTAACACCACGTTTTTTAACAAGTCCTGTCAAACAGTGACAACTAATTAGTTGAAAATAAAGTGTGTCCTTATTGACTGGCGACCGTTCTTATTTCGTATAATTTAAATACGAATTGTATAAGAATTTTAATGACACCCAATTTTAAAGCACTGCACTGTAGCGTTGTGTATGTGATAGCACTAAAAAAGAGTTGTCCATTTCATAGGGCTAAACACAATCTCGACCATTTCCAATTAAATTAGGAATAGCTGCTGATGAGTCTTCCGGGGTGTATGGCCGTGATCGAAGAAACTTTTCAGTTCCTGACGTTTCGTCCAGATCTGCGCTGGACATCTCCAGTCTGTGAAGGACAAACGCCCTCCTCTGGCAGCAAGTGGAGTGTATAAGTTCCCTATACTTATGGAAGAGTCTACATTGGATCTACTAAGAGAAACATGAATTCAAGACTGAAAGAACATAAAGGTCTTTGTCAACTAGAGAAAACAGCAAAAATAAGTCGTAGCAGAGCATGCACTTCAGTCAGGAAGTGATGAAGTTTTCCGAATCCAGATTTTATCTACTATGACAAACTATTATCCACGACTATTTAGAGAAGCCATCGAAATATAGAAGGATAGTATAAATTTAACAGAAAAGAAGGCATGAAACTGAATGATATATGGGCAGTGGGTCTGGAAAATCGATAGATAAGTTTTTATGCTTGACAGGTTGTCCGCCCCCGGTAGCTGGATGGTCAGCGTGGTGGATTGTCAATCCTCTGGGCCCGGGTTCGATTCCCTGCTGGGCGGGGAATATTCTCCGCCCAGGGACTGGGTGTTGTACTGTCCCCATCATCATCCTGTCATCCTTATCGACTGCAGATCGTCTAGTGGCGTCAAATTGAAAGACCGGCACCCGGCGAACGGTCTGCCCGAAGGAGAGGGGAGGGGGGGGGGGCTAGCCATACGATTAAATAAATAAATAAAATCCTTGACAGACTACAATCGATAGTTCAGTTTTTTCTCTGACAAATATTGTCTCTGCTGATCAGGTGTAGACTCGATCACGTCCACTTTACACGATATTTATATCGCTCTCCGACGTCCGGCTCGTCAGTCTGCAAGACTCAGCCTCGGCAGGAGAACCACCAGAGATGTTCAGTGCACCTCTGGACGAAACATCAAGAACTGAAAAGTTCCTTCGGCTGCAGCCATACAGCCCGTAGGACTCAAGAGCACCTATGACATGCGGACTTGGATGACATCATTTTATGACAAAACAGGAATAGTTGACAGCACGTAGCTAGCGTACTTATTTCGTGTCAGGCTCTGGGGGCCATGCAGCAACTACGAGCAGTGAAAGCACAGGCTGGTAGCGTTTTATGTCTCGGAGGTCACAAACGGGAGACGCTTTCTCTTCATTTCTGTAAACGTACCTGGCCCCGACAGCGAAGTCCGAGATGGCGTAGAAGTAGGATCGTAGCACCTGCGCGTCTCCGAACACCTCGTCACCGAACGTGTTGAGCCTGTCCAGAGTGATGCGGAGTTCCGTGGCCGTCACCCAGTCCTGGGGACACACAAAGCGATGACTCACATGTGGAGCTAAGATTAGAGCTGCGTAGCTATTGCCAGGGCAGGCGCTCTTTTGTTAAGGTGTTTGACAATCACACAAAAGCAAAGATTACAAAACAAGTATTAAATACAGTGAAATTTAAAAGTTATCTAATGGAGCAAAGATTAATCACGACCACGACATCCCTGGTCGCAACTGATTTATTTTACGACAAATCAATGTGTGTTTTCATCTCATGTAAGGCCATTATCAACTAGAGACAAGTGCTTGGATAGTCCAGGAACGCGTTGCTCATGGTGATGTCTAGCATGAGGCCGAAACCAGCTGCGATTTGTGAGGGGAAAAAACCAGTTGCTGGCTTCTGACGTATAAGGTCCGAAGCTACGAAGTTGTCACAAGTATGCATGTAGCTGAAACAGTGCACCGCTGTTCGCAACGACAGAAAGTCGCTCTAAAGTTCCTAACCCCGACAAAATTCACTTAAAAATTTTGAAATCGATACATGCCATAGATCCTAATAGCGTCTCGATGTATTCAAAATTTTGTTCTTAAATTTTACTAAGACAGGAGTTCTGTTTTGACTTGACATGTACGGTCGGCCTGTGTGGCCGTGCGGTTCTAGGCGCTTCAGTCTGGAATCGCGTGACCGCTACGGTCGCAGGTTCGAATCCTGCCTCGGGCATGGATGTGTGTGATGTCCTTAGGTTAGTTAGGTTTAAGTAGTTCTAAGTTCTAGGGAACTGATGACTATAGATGTTAAGTCCCATAGTGCTCAGAGCCATTTGAACCATTTCTTGAAATTTACGAACTTTTCGCGTTCAAAAACTTGTCCTTCTTGAGAACTGTTTGGCACAGTGCTTTGCAAAGTGTGCGTGGTGACTCAGTGGGAAACGGCAGTGGCAGCCTACCATTGGTGCTTTACTGGTGGGAGCAGTCCAGACCGATTGCTGTCAAATACCTGCTCCTTTGAACATAAGTATAAATCGCAGTTGCGTATCAACTTGCCGTTTTTCATCATGGGAAAAATTATTAAAAATGGTTGAAAAAATCACTGACATTAGCATGTAATATTGTCAGTTCATTAATCATTAACTACGTATATTTCAGTGAAATTCTCATTTCCAGATGCAATTATCCATATTTTTTTAAATCTGATTGACATTTGGTGTACATATACACACCTAGCACTGATTACACTATAGTTCATTGGACGACTATCGGAAATTGATATCACTATACGGGGTAAACGTTAATAAAACCGAAAAACTGCAGGGATGGATTTCTGTCTGGAAATTGAGGAAAAAAGATCCTATAAACATGTGTACGGTATTGGACGGTCTGCACACAACGACAACAGATCGTCCTGGAACACACTACAGAGCTGCTTCGCATCCACGTCACAACGTATGTTCAAAGTGGCCTCCATACGATGCAATGTACGAGTTTACACATCGCTTCATGGATTGTTATGTGGGATACACATAACTGTACTTCGGCTTGTACCATGTTGGCGGGCCACTTGCCTGGTGCTTGTACTAGGGTTCGTCACAATGTCCTACAGAACCCTGTCCACCAAATCTAGTGTACGCACAGTCTGCCGCCTCTCTGGACGTTCGTCTCTCTGGAAGCTCCCATGATCACACAAACGCCCAAAATGGGCTTGAAATGCTGTCGGATGTGGTTGCTGTCTGTGAGGATACTTGTTTCGGTATATCTGTCTCTCGACCGCTTCCATCCGCTTGGCCGTACACAAAAACTATCTCGGCCTGTTCGCGATATGAATATGAGACCATTCTGCTGATTACAGGATGCTGCGTCAATCACACATCCTGCAACACATATGGAATACAAGACACGTGATCAGAGGAACTTCCATTCATTAGCGCCGCCTACCATGGCAGCGATGGATTTTCGGACACATGTTCATAGGACCTTTCTTCCTCCAATTGCAGTTTGGAATCTGTCCCTGCAGTTTGTTGGTTTTGGTAATGTTCACCCTGTATGAAGGGCAAGTAGTAATTGGTAATTATATTACTAGGTTAAAAATTTAAAAAGTTCGCGACTGTTTTGTTATTTTTTGTATTTTATAAATCGAGTACAGCTGCTTTTGAGAACATTTGGGAAACTGAAAAGATTCCATTTGAATGGAAAACAGCATTAATGCACCCGATACATAAAAAGGGAGACAAACAAAATGTCGATAATCACTTCTGCCAGTGGCAAACAAAATATTATCAAAAATTCTCCTGAACAGAGTAGTAGATACTGTAGACAAACAACTGGGAGAATATCAGGGTGGTTTTCAATAGAGAAGATCCTGTGCAGAATAAATTTTTAACTTAACGTCAATAATTCGCCATAGAATGTTAACCAGCAAACTAATAATAGTGTCATTTATTGATTTCAAGAAATCATTTGATTGTATAGACAGAGAAACAATAGACAAGGTCATTAGAGAATTTGGTGTTAAATCAAAATTAGCAAATATAATTCGTGAAACACTAACAGGTACAATATTTAAAGTTAAATTTATGGGAGAAGTATCTCAGCCATTTGAAATAAAAACTGGTGTTAGACAAGGTGATGGTCTATCACCTTTACAGTTTAATTGTGTTCTAGAAAAAATTGTAAGGATCTGGAATTCGGAGCTAAAAAATCGTAAAATTGAACCAATGACTCTGGGAAGGAAAACAAATGGAATGAAGGTGAACTGCTTGGCTTTTGCGGATGATTTTGCAATACTTTCAGAAAACCTGACAGAATCAGTTATTCAAATAAACCTTCTGGAAAAATATAGCAAACAGAACTGGTTTCAAAATTTCAGCTGAAAAAACAAAATTCATGACAAATATAAAAAATGCGCCAAAATTCATAGAAAAACAAATAGATAAAAATAGAGCGAGTAAATAAATTTAAATATCTTGTAGAAACTATACAACAGAATGGACTTGAAAATCTGCAATTTATGCAAGAATTAACAAAATGGAAAGAGCGTATGGTTTAACCAAAAATATTTACAACAAGAAATGTATATCTATAAAAACAAAATTAAAACACTACACCAAAGTGATGCGACCAGAGTGTTTATATGGATCTGAAAGCCTAACGATGAACTATAAGATGGACAAACTAGAGGTACTTGAAAGAAGAATTATTAGAAAAATAATGGGTACAATACAAACTGCAGATGGTTTGAGCATAAGAAGTAATGAGGAGATCTACAAAAATATAGAGAAAATATATGAAGTAATGGCCAAACGAAGATTAATCTTTTCCGGACACCTGTACCGAATGGATGGAAATAGACTAACAAAACAAATACTCCTATATTTCAGGAAGTAAAAATCGACAATAGCATGGATTACAGAAGTAAGCAAAGATCTAGAAAGAAACATCATCAAAGAATCAGAAATAGCAGAAAGAAAACGTTTTAAAAATAAAATACTAAATTTGGAAGTTTTTCAAAGCATAAGAAATAAAACATCGAGAACAACATGGACAGAAGAAAGGAAGAGACGTCATGGGGAGAAAATGAGGGAATACTGGAAAATTAGGAAACAACAACAAAGGAAGAAGAGGAACCGAAGTTGTTATCGTGATCCTAGTTAGTCAATACGATCGTTAAAAAAAAAAAATCGGGGACAGCCAGCAAGCTGATGTTTCGATCTGTTTAGTCTCTTACACAAAGCTACTAGCTAATCGCTCTATTACTCACACTTTGTCGAAATAAATTTCTGACACTGAGTTACACGAAAACATTGCGAACTTTCTAAGGCCTATTCTGAGAAGGAAACTGGACACGTTTCCTATCATTGGCGTTCGGTATCGTTTGCCACTTGTCCAATCTGTAAACCACGATATTCTGAGGTGACAAAGTTGCACAGTGCATTTCTCCCACAGTAGTTGCCCACACTTCTATTTTGATGTGTTATATGCGCTAACTTCAAGTTTAAGGACGTGGCCGGGTGCATTGCCATCGGCGATAGGTAAGTGTTCGTTTTGCTATCGTGTTACTCACTTACTTTATGCTCAGCTATGACGAAGATAACTAGGCAAGTCACGCGACTTCTACAATGTGTGTTTTCTTTCCTGATTTCTCAGGGTGTGGCTGCACCCAGTTTCTGCTGATATATGACACATTTGTCTTACTAAAAATATCGTACAATATATGATGATGAACTCTACATGAGACTCAAGTTATCTTTTAATCCTTCTCCTGGGCAGTCGGCAATCTCTGGAGTAAGCTCATAATCAATTTATTTACTATGCAAAATGGCTCCTCGTTCTGGAGGCTGAAGTATTTTCTATCGCTAGACACTAGTCAACCTCTCAATTTAGTACAAACAAGATTCCTTTCGTCTGTAAGTGTAACACACACTGTACATTTCTCACTGCTTTTGTTACCTTTAACTTTGCTTTATTTTACCTTTTTATTCAAATTTTGGTAACAGTGCTCTTTATAAACCGTTTTATTTACTTTCACAACCTAACTATTAGTTTAATAAGTAGTGTTTCGGTTCCGACGAAATGTAAGAATACATGAGGCAATCCTAACCCATGACTTTATTGGAAGGTAGTTTGAAAATAAGAAAACCTACACTTATAATGTGTGTAGAATTAAAGAAAGCTTTTAACAATGTTGATTGGCATACACTCTTGGAAAATCTGAAGCTAGAAAGTGAAAACCCAGGGAGCAAACGGTTATTTACACATTGTACGTAAACCAAACTGCATTTATAAGAGTCGATGGGCATGGAACGGAAACAGCGATTGAGAAGGGAGTGAGACAGGGTCGTAGGCTGTCCCACTGTTATTTAAGCTGTGTAATGAGCAACCAGTCAAGGAAACCAATAAGTCAACTTAAAAAAACAATTAAATGAAATAAAAAAACTGAGGTTTGCCGACGACACTGCAATTCTATCAAAGAACACAAAGACTTGTAAGAGCAAATTTGAAAATTTGTGGTAACGTCTTATGGGAGCAAACTGCAGAGGTCATCGGTCCCTAAGCCTACACACTGCTTAATCTAACTTAAACTAACTTACACTACGGACAACACACACACCCATACCCGAGGGAGGACTCGAACCTCCGACGGGGGGAGCCGCACGGACCGTGACAAGGCGCTTCAGACCGCGCGGCTGCCCCGAGCGGCTTGGAAGAGCAATTAAATAGAATGAATAGTATCTAGAATAGAGATCGTAAGATGAACATAAGAAAAAAGTGAAACAAGGGTATTGGTATGTAGTCGAATTAAAAGGGAGTTACGTAAGGAAACGAGACAGTAAAAATAGCAGATGAATTTTGGGCATAAAAATAACTGATGTCGGCCGAAGTAAACAGGATATAAATGATGACTGGTAATAGGAAGAAAATCATTTTTGACAAAAAGGACTTTAACATCTAACACTAATGTAAGGGTTAGTACATCTTTTCTGCATACATTTTTCTGGAGTGTAGTCTTATACAGAAGTGAAACGTGGAGAATAAGCGGTTCAGGGGAAAAATAAATTTGGGGCACAACTTGATTAAAAGAAGGGATCGATTGATAGGACGCATCCTGAGGCATCAAGGAATTATCAATGTAGTTTTTTATTTAATCGTATGGCTAGGGCTCCCCGTCGGGCAGACCGTTCGCCGGGTGCCGGTCTTTCAATTTGACGCCACGTCGGCGACCTGCAGTTCATGAGGATGATAGGATGATGATGGGGAAAGCACAACACCCAGTCCCTGGGCGGAGAAAATTCCGCGACCCAGCCGTGAATCGAACCCGGGTCCAGAGGATTGACAATCCGTCACGTTCACCATTCAGCTACCGGGGGCGGACATCAATGTAGTAAAGGATCGGAGTATTGGATGTACAAAATGTAAGAGGAAGACTTAGGTTTGAATACTGGTAGCAGACTCAAATGGATGTTGGGTGCATTAGTTATTGAAAGATGAAGAGGCTAGCACATGATAGACTAAGGTGGAGAGTAGTATGGAACCAAACTGCGTACTAAAGGCCTCAGCAACAACAACAAAAGCAACAACAACAACAAGCTTAGTATTGCCACTAATTTATGGTGTTACTTCTCATTGAGTTCTGCGAGGTACTTCGGCCAACTCAATTACGACAACGCTTCATACATGGTGGGAAAAATAACACTGTACGGGAAAATATTTCAGGCACCTTAAAGTAGGCAACGCAACTTACATCATCCGTACCTGGGTGGAAGATGTAACATTAAATATTTTCCCGGACAGTTTTATTGTGGCCACCCTGTGCTATACTGACTTGAAAGACGTCTACTACTTTATGGCATTTCTTCCTAATGGAAGATGGGTTGACCTCATAAACAAAAATTCACGACAAATTTTGATGTGGAGGTGTGAGAGCTTATGATATATAGAGCTGTGTGGAGGAGGCCTATATCATGCAGTGGGTGACGAATGTCTGGCGATGACGATCCTTGGGATGTACATGTTGTCAGGATCCGAGTTCACAGTGGATGAATGTAAGGTCTGCTGACCTGGAGTTCTGGCGTGGAGTCGAACTGGTAGGCGGAGGGCCGCCCCTCCAGTGTGGAGAAGGCCACGTTGCCGCCGGTCAACGGCGAGATGTCCGAGTACTCCGACGTGCACAACGCGCGAGCCTCGTCGCCGCGTCGCGCGTAGTTGTTGTCTGGCAGCCCGTACGTGTCCCGGCACGTCGCGCTGAAAAAGGTAAAGTTAAAGCCGTCAGCCACGCAGTTGTGGGAGATCTGCACCCACTGTGCGTTAACGATTTTATCGTCGGTCAATAATCTGCGCGTGCAACATGAGAAATTCTAACGTGGTAAATAAAATCTTATTGGATGGTGAGGCTACCTAGATTTGCGGAGCAATACATTTACAGACAATGGAAATTCATCCTCAGTTTGAATATAGTATATTTCACTTCATCTATCACGTCCTTTCGTCATCCACATATTTTTTTTTGTTAGTTACGTTCGCTCTCTGTACTTGAACATTTCGGAAGATGGTACAGTAAGATCTTTGAAGCGACAGAGCGACACTGCGGCAAGGTTCTTTCTGGCCCACGTTTCCCAGGCATACTGAACTTAACACTCGGCCAGTAGGGAATTCTTTTCTCTCAGCTGGCTCCAACCATATCGTGTGGTGGGCAGAGCGATGGGGATGTACTTAACTGGAATATGTTGTGCAGAATAATAATGTACTCTGACAGCCTATTTGTTTCCAGTGGTATCTGTCTCTTAGCAAAATTACGCTTCTGATCGACCCGGAATTTTTAAACTGGCAATCTTGGTACTTATATGGTCCGTCGCGTAAGCGAGTGAGACTAGATTTGCTTTCCACCTTTTCTGAAAAACAAAAGTTGGGCTTAGCTCTGCTCCGACTTAAGTGATCATTTGTGATGGTATACATTCATGGTCAGATATGGATGACTCACATATAATTTTCTTCACCATTTTTTTCAAGTCTGTTGTAGTCATGTCTTCCGTGACGTGTCTCGGTCTATTAACTGCAATGTTTACATAGGCCATGTATCATTGGCATTCACTGGTGTTTTTTAACCAACTTACTATGTTCGAGGTTTTCCAGCTACTGACAAGATAAGGTTTTCTTTCGTGTTTCGCTCTCAGTTTGTGCATGTGATGTATATCTAGTACGACAAAAGGTTGTAAAAACCCCACAAGGTGGATTACCATAAGGTCAACACACAAGTTTTAATTTGGTGAGTACTTACTAGGAACTTTTATTTTATGTTCGAGAGCTAAGAAACTGATAGATGAAATCAAATGTTTTCTTCATAATTAGCTACGTTAATGCCGTTCCAAAACTCTAACCACAGGAAAAATAATCAAGGAAGTAAACAGTATCGCATTTGACGATTTAAGAGAGGAAGGTGTGTGAAATCGATGAAACCATAGCCATATCAGGAGAAGTAGCACGGTAAATTTTTCATGAAGAATTAACTATCAGAAATCTTTGTGCAAGACTGGTGATGCATTTGTTGAATGATGGCCAAAATAAATGCCACCGTTAATTTCTCAGCTATATTTGGAACGCATGAAAAAGAGTTCATCTGTTTTGGCGCGCTAATTTGTTTCTTTAGATGAGTGGATCCACAAGTCGAAGCCATATATGAAACAACAATCATCGTCTTAGATGCAACGTATGGGCTTTCGCGAAAAACAGTAAAGACGATTTCACAATTTGAGAATGATACTGCCAGTATTTTTGTGATGCAGAATGTTTCACTTGATTGGCGGCCTTTTTAAGTCTAAAATAATAACGGTTAAATACTACACAAATCTCTGTTGCCATCTGGATGATAAGCCACATGAGAATAGTCCTAGTTTGTAAAAGGAAGCAAGGAACAGCAGTGTTTGACGTTTTGCTATTAAAAAAAGAGCATAATTTGATAATAGACGAGTATGAGAAAGAAAGTCAACGTTGCCCTTTTTTTTCTTCAAAGGAGCAACCATAGCAGGATTGCAAAAACTACAGCTTTCATGAGGCCAAAACGACTGACCACAGAGGTCAATGGGAAAGCCGAGACCTGCGTCATTCCTTGACTTCCCATGCCCAGAGAAACCTGTGTCTGGAAAACGTCTATGTCTCCAATGAGGAGATTACGGGAGTTACAGATAATTACTTTGCACACTTCCAAGAACCGAAATTCAGGGAAGGACTCCGCGCACTGGTAAATGTCTTTTTTAGAACTAATACATATTATCTATTGGTTGTCTCATGTCATGCCTCGTATATTAAAACGTTGATACTTATTTGTAATGTAAGTTGCTGTATCAGGTGTTAATATCATCAGACCCGAATATGGGTTGTGTTAATCTGTCCTGATTATAGAAACTGGTATCTGCGGACGTACAATTTTCAATAATTTGATGGGATGGTATATATTGAAATATTCCACACTGCAGTGTAGATCATAATTGCCTTTCTAACGGCTTCCAGAGACAACAAAATTTTGAATTTCAAAATTTCATATGATGATTGCCCGAGCTTAAAAATTTAAAAACTGTCATAATCTACTGATAAAGAGGTGTAATCTTATGTTAAAGGTCTAACACTGAAAGTCAGATATTAATGTTAGAAACTGTGTAGACCTATACATGGTGTCCTTGGGGGAGGGGAAATGTTTAGTATTCAGGATTATGATGGGGACGATCATTCGAAGCAAAAAATCCCAGGAACCATGGGCTCTAAGATGCGTACCTTAAGAGCTATGATCACTTCTTCGTCTTCAATAATGCGAAACAAGTTCCTTCTACTGCAAGCTCTTTGCTTTTCGTATTTTGAGAGGTAGTAGGGTGGACCAAATAACATGGGCTCTAAAGTGAGTACCTTAAGCACTATGAGCACTTGTTCAGTAGAAGATGTGTTTCACGGTACCGTAGATGAACAAGTGTTCGCAGCTCTTAAGATATGCACTTTAGAGCCCATGTTTACTGGACCTTTTTTCTTGTTTTGGTCCATACTATATGAAAAGCAAAGAGCTTGCACTAGAAGAGATTTTTGCGCAGTATCTGAGATGATGAAGTGCTCGTAGGTCTTAAGGCCTTCATTTGTATTCACGCGTGTGTCTGTGTCGACCCGAGATCACGTCACAAGAGGGAGTGAAACAAGAGGATTGAAAAGCATAATCACCGTTTTCTGCTCCGGATCACGTTAAAATTTCGTCGAATTTCTTGAACGGTACCTAGTAGTTCCAACCTTTAGACGAGAGCAAACATTGCTGTCGCGCTGCACTCCAAAGGTGCGATCACTTTCAATGGGATTACAGCCCCGTGATATCCTTATAGAAGGGTTGAAACGTCCGGCGATGTCAGCAGAGTCGAAAGTTGTCAAGGACGTCGTCTTGTTGCTCATCACACTGAGAATCATCGTTTCCGACCGCGAAATGTGCTGGAATCAGCGCCCCAAAGAAAGGAGTGGTTTCATTGATGCAATTTATGACACTCCCTGAGGCTTTTCGTGACGAGTATGAGCGCCGGTGTGTCTGAAATCTTTTCCTAGGCTACTCTTAAGTAAACCGAGCGACATCTACGCTGGGCATCGTGGTTGTGACCTCCATCGCTGAAACGTCAAAAGATGGGGTGACATGTGGGTAAGGAGGGGTTTGATGACCTTCCCTTCTCGTGATACGTTCACGGTACCGTTGGACAGATTGTGGTGAAATTTGGTATCAATGTGATAACATTCACCCACCTTAGACCTCACAGGAACTTCTGAGCTGTGGCCTTTGTTTTCGCAGATGTAGACACCTTTTTGCTTGAAGGGTCGTCGACACGATGACAACGTCGCAGGACACCATGCTTTTGCATGAGCAGAGAGGACGGTTGTAAGCACCTTGAGACAAATTTCATATATTTGCATCGCAATGGGAGACAACCACGGGTTTTCGAAAGAGAGACCCTATATTTGTGCTGTACAATGTAGTTGTCGCCAACGGCCTTGCCGCAGTGGGAACAATGGTTCCTGTCAGGTTAACGAAGTTAAGAGCTGTCAGGCTGGGCTAGCACTTGGATGGGTGACCATCTGGTCTGCCGAGTGCTGTTGGCAGTTGGGGTGCACTTAGCCCTTGTGAGGCAAACTGAGGAACTATTTGATTGATAAGTAGCGGCTCCGGTCTTGTAAACTGACATACGGCGGGGAGAGCGGAGTGCTGACCACATGACCCTCCATATCCTCATCCCTTTACACCTGTGGTCTGAGGATGACACGGCGGCCGGTCGGTACCGTTGGGCCTTCAGTACCTGTTTTGGCGGAGTTTAGTTTTTTTTTTAATGTAGTTGTAAGAATCGAGGTATTTTGATCTACGACTCAAATTGAAATGCACGAACTGAGTCAAAAGGGTTTTCTAAATGGGTGTCAAAATTAAGATGAACAGTTTTCTCATATCAGACTTTGCAGTATTAGCCGATGGAAGGCATCGCGCGCAAAACCAATTACGGTACGTCACTACGAATAAGAGTTGCGTTTAAGTTCCAGTACGTGTTAGTAAAGGTGGGGATAATTTAAAAAAAAAAAAAAAAAAAAAAAAAAAAAAAAAAAAAAAAAAAAAAAAACTTTAACTACTCGAAGAAAACTGGTTAAGTAAATATGAGTAAAAGGATTGACATGCAAAGGGACGGATACGTGAAAAGCAGTTTCGTGTAGCGCCCAAATACGTGTCAGTTGTTACACCAATGTAACTCTTATTACGTATATATATCAGTTGTTACACCAATATAACTCTTATTACGTAGAATGTATGTATGAGGAACGAACCAGTTTTCGTACAGTAGCAATGGATTTGGAATGAATTGACTGGTCGCAATTGATTATGATTTATGAAAAGTGCTGCGAGTTTAACAGAATTAGATCACACTCGGTCTACGCTAAGATCGGTCTGCCACTAAAATACACATCCCTAAAACTAGTATAGAAGCAAAACAAAAATTGCCAGTCGTCTACTCTGTTGCGGACGTATGGCTTCACACATCACGAAATAAAGCCGACATCCGGTATCGGACGGGTAGCCTTGTTAGATGTCATGTTTCCTGTTTAATACGACCAATAGGCGTCAGCGTGTTCGATGAGAAACCCTTAAGAGCCAGCTTTACGGGAAGATCACGAAAGTGGGCAGCATCATTGCCTGGAGGAGGATATCATGGCCTTCTTCAAGACATCTAATAGATGTGTAAACCAGTGTTGATCGATTTTGTTACAAATCCATTCAAATTTATTTTTTCCCTTTTACTTCCTCAGAATAGTCATCCGGGTTCAAGCTTGCAGAGGGCCTTAATTTTCACAACGAATTCATCATTCGAGTGCACACTGAATTTTGCTGCTTATAATTGCAAGTCGAAACGCTTAAACAAACTAAATATATTTCAGATAGTTTTATATTCCGTCTAAAGTTTCATTTATTACGCCGTCTTCACAGGAGATTTTAGGATTGCCTCAAAAACGTTTCTAGCATCAGGATTACCTATTAACTTCAAAGTAATTACATATCTCCTCTCGCTAAGCGCAGCAAGCAAATGGCATGATATGTTACCGTTTCAGGAAATTTATTTCAACTTGCGCCAGATGACTCGTAATGCCGCCTTTTGCGGACCTCACGTAAAACAAACTGTTTATTAGGGCCTCATCCACCCTTATGTGTCAAAGAATAATGACCATTTCCGCGGAGCATAACAATGTAGAGACGTAAAATTCTGAGTACTCATTTGCGTTTAACGACCTTGTCTGTGAAATTACTTCATGCGAAACGGACTGCTTTTGTTGCCGCTGTATAACCGCTGTTGCGAATCGCGATGCGCCACTTGTCAGTAGACCGAACGCGCAACGGGGGTGTGTTGCGGGTAGTCTGCAAAGCAGGCGCATACCTTCCGTCATCGGCTTCCACCACATTATCTTGTAACAGGGGGACGCCACGACGTTCGGATCACGGATTTACTACAAACCTTGTACACATTCCGTAGTCCATTAAGACAGCACAATGTGCAAGAAGTAAGGCGAACTTCTAAGGTGATTTCGAGGATATCGCAAGAGAAGTTTTACGCGTCAGTGAACTGTGACCCTGAGTGCTAGCTCGCGCCGGTCATTTGGTTAGCGTTCAAGCTCCATAATTGGTGCCACGCTGGATAGAGTCCCACTCATTTATTTCAACACTAGCCATGTTATTTCGTACGATTTACATTTGAAAGGTAATGTGATGAAAAGTCACTTGTATTTGGAAGAACTTTTATTGAATTTTTTGGCTGTTTACAAATTTTCATTAGTGAAACAAATATTATGCTACTTTTATTACTATGGGCAAGTTAAAAACTTCATCAAACGCCTTCAGACTTGTTCACATATTTCTGACAACGAAAGAGAAATTGATTCTCGTGAAGTTGCTATTAAAATACATTCAATCGTACGTAGCCAATTTTCGGCACCAATATTTCCGAAAACGTTGCGTAACGCGTGGTTTGCATCCCAATTATCGGAAGAAAGAAATTTTTTTTTCAAAATGTCAACGAGCTTTGTTTTTCCTTAGAAACTCTGAAGATTTCTTGCGCATGCGGGAAATCTGCATTCATTCGATGTAGTACATACCGTTTTAATTTAGGTTTTCCCGTGTGTGTATGGAAAATATCGTCCTGCAACCTGTAACGTCGAAAGCACATACGACGATTAATCCTACGTTACCCTCATATTCTGGAATAGCTATTGTAACTCATTGTATTAGTGAATAAAGCTATTTACATCTTTATTTATCGATGTTTGATTTGGACTTCCTAAGCCTGTCCCTCCCCGATTGCATATATATGGGATTTCCGAAATCACGACAGGCATCACTTTTCAGAAAAGCTTTATGCGTTGAGTCGTTTACACGTCGATAATTGCAAGCGTAATTGTAGAACTAATAAAAATTAACAAGAAGCCAAATAACATTGGAAATTCAATAAAAGTTCATGTAGATACACTTCTCATTTCATCTTGCTGCCTTTCAGATGTGATATACACGCAATAATATGACTAGCCTTGAAAAACGATAAATTTGAAAGAAACATGAGTGGGTCCCGATCCAGCTTGAACGCTAACCACACGACCATCTATTCCTCAAGGTCGCAACGCACCGGTACAACACAAACTTCCCTTGCTATTTTCCCGAAATCACATAATTAGTAAGCCTTACTACTTGCATATTATGTTGTCACAATGGACTACTAAATGTGTATACAGTTTTAAGTAAATCCGAACGTTGTGGCTTCCCTTGTAAGTACATGATAGCTCTGCATTTAGGTGTTCAGCAGAGGCTTCGGGGTACGAGTTACGGATTATTTATCGACCCGTCCCTCTCGAATAGCACATGGAGAAATGAACAGCTAAATCTTTCCGCGCTAGCTCTGATTTTTCTTACTTCATCACGGTGGTCTTTCCTCTCTATGAGAAGAGAGTCGACAAAATGTTTACTCGTTCGGAGGGGTAAGTTGGTGACTGAAATTTCATGACAAGATCTCGCCGCAACGAAAAACGCCTTTCTTTTAATTATTGCCATCCGAACTCTCTTGTCATACCCGTGACACTTTCTTCCCTATTCCGCAATTACACAACACGAGGTGTTCTTCATGGGACTTCCTCGGTGTCCTTCGTCAATCGTTTCCGGTAAGGATCTCGGACCTCACAGCAATACTCCAGAAGTGGACGGACAAGAGTAGTGTAGCCAGGCTGTTTAACAGGCCTATATTCTGTGTGTTCTGCCAATAAAACGGAGTCTTTGACTCGACTATCCCACAATATTTTTTATATACACATCAAACTAAATTTAACAGTATCTTCACGTTCTTAAATCCAAATACACAAAGTATCCTCATGGCTTAATTTAGAACTACGTCTAGTACAATACAATATGCAATGATTTAATGACAGGAACACATGCGTTAGCGGAACCAGACCATGACCACAGAGTGTAGGACGACATTTAAGTCTTGTAATCGACGAAATCTCTGGGACCAGAGTTTCCCAAAGAGGTAATTCTGGCAGCGTTATTCGTTTCGATACGAACAATGTCAACAGTAATTCAGCAATTGCAACAGTAACTCAGTTCTGACCACCATTAACATCAGTATTCGTATAGCGCAAAATGAAATTTCATCCACGGCACATAGAACTACCACGGAACAGTTGCTGGTAGGTAGCAGTAGCGGAAGCAATGTTATGCTTAACTTCAACACCCTGAAAGTGTTTGTACATAAATGGTAGCACGCCACGAACATGGTTTGGTGGCATGGAAGCATCTCGTCGACTGGCTCATATTCGACAGTTCAGGTTGTTCATAATTGTAATCAAAAGGTATTTGGTTGAATTGACAATCTTTAACTGTGTGGTATTTATCATGTCACTGAAGTTTAGTGATGATGATGTGTGGTTTGTGGGGCGCTCAACTGCGTGGTTATCATCGTCCGTACAAATTCCCAACCTTTGCACCGTCCAAACTTGCCACTTTAATGAATGATGATGAAATGATGAGGACAACACAAACACACAGTCATCTCGAGGCAGGTGGAAATCCCTGACCCCACCGGGAATCGAACCCGGGACCCCGTGAAGTTTAGTGGCATTTGCTTAGTACTCATGTGAAAGACCCCGCACTAGTTATTGCTTATGGACAATTGCTACTTTTCGCACCATTCAGATATCTTGTCTGAATAATTTTGCAATTCGTTTTGATCTCCTGATTTCTTTACTAGACGGCAGAATACGGGAACATCTGCATACAACAGGGCTGCTGAGATTGTCTCCTAAATCAATTAGATAGATTTAGAACAGGAGATGGTCTATATCAATTCCGTTGGGAACTCCAGGTGTAATTTCGGTTTCACTGAATGAGTTTCAGTCAATTACGACGAACTGTGTCCATTCTGACAGGAAATCACGAATTCAGTCGCACAACTAAGACGATACTTCACAGGCACAATATTTAATTAGGAGCTGCTTGTGAGGAACGGTGTCAAAAGTCCTCTGGAAATCTACAAATACGGATTCAGTTTGAGATTCAATTTGTGTATTGGTGTGTGCAACCTTCCAATCCTTACGTATGGATCTTTCGTCGAACGAGCTGTTGCACAGGACTACTACAACTGGAGCTGTTTCATCAGTATACTCCGAAGCGAATGTAACTGATATGTAATAGTCGCGCGGGACTAGCCGAGAGGTCTAAGGCGCTGCAGTCATGGACTGTGCGGCTAGTCCCGGCGGAGGTTCGAGTCCTCCCTCGGACATGGGCGTCTGTGTGTGTGTGTGTGTGTGTGTGTGTGTGTGTGTGTGTGTGTGTGTGTGTGTGTGTGTTTGTCCTTAGGATAATTTAGGTTAAGTAGTGTGTAAGCTTGGGGACTGATGACCTTAGCAGTTAAGTCCCATAAGATTTCACACACATTTGAACATTTTTTGATGTGTAATATAGACCGGAAGATTTTCCTTTATTGAATTACTTAAGTTGCTTTGTTACACCGAAGGTATCTACTTCCAAATTGCGTATTACACTGCAGAAAATATTTGTCAAAAAATTTTTACAAGAGATGTTCCATAAAAACTTTGTATTTGTACTGGTGTTTTTTGGTCATTATTTTCTTTTTCTTCTCCTTCTTGTAAAGTCTATATCTTGTCACGGAAATCAGTCTTCCAGATTCTATGCTGTTTTCTCGACAATTGTCGCCCTTTATGTCTAACAGATCTACTATTTTCTTCCTTGGCATTCCCTACCTTTTCTTTCCCAAATTTTTCCTTCTAAAACGTTTGTTAGAAACGTATTATCTCTCAATAAATTTCCAAATAGTTTTGCCCGCTTTTGAACAGGTTCTGTGTTGTAATTCCCCTTATTGACGTCGTTCAGGACATCTTCATTGGTTTTTATTTCTATGCAGGTTGGTTTACATCAGTCATCTCCACTGCCACATTTCCAGCGCTCCCAATCGTGTTTTTGTAGGTCAAACAGTATCTAGTTTTCACAGGCATACACGAGCGCACTCGGAGATGACATTCTTGACAAAATTATTTTTTTCTTTTATATGTTAAATGATTAATTGACTAATAGTTTTTTTCACCAAAAACTATATTTTCATGTAGCAATTCTTTGCTTAATTCCATATGCTGCGTCTGTTGTATTATGTAATTAAGACACACAAATAATACAATTAATCAACTATTTATGTTTTATTTCTTTCAGTTTTGATGTCAGGTGTCCTCACTTTAGATTTACTTATTCTCATAATTATTTTAGTTAAGTTCGAAGTTACTTCAAATTTAGAGAGTAATGTTTGCATATTTTTTCCACTGTCACTTATTAAAGCAATATCAACCTCGAGTGTCACGCAGAGAGTGGAAACTCCATTTACTTTAACTCTAGCTTTCTCGGTGAAAATCTAAGACGTATTTTATAAATGTTGGAATGTTCTCCCATCTTTTATAAAAGGTTTCTCGAAGATACTTCAGAGTGTAATACCAGCTTAACACAGCCGATTTAATAGAATTTAGTCTCACTTTGTTTCAGTGTAGAATGGCACGATCATATTAATAACGGTGCACGACAGGTTTTCATATATATGTTTCAGTAAAATTCCTGTGTCGAAGAAACACTGATAAGGGTCAAAGGAAATTTACGAATGATAATTAAAGAACCCTTTTGGCCGAAAATAAGCAAGGAGAATTGTTGAATGTTTTATACTATATGTTTAACATAATATTTGGTTTAATGATAACTGCCGGCCGATGTGACCGAGCGGTTCTAGGCGCTTCAGTCTGGAACTACGCGACCGCTACGGTCGCAGGTTCGAATCCTGCCTCGGGCATGGATGTGTGTGATGTCATTAGGTTAGTTAGGTTTACGTAGTTCTAAGTTCTAGGGGACAGATGACCTCAGATGTTAAGTCCCATAGTGCTTAGAGCTATTTGAACCATTTTTGATAATTAAAACAAAAATAAAAGTGGTGCAGCGTAGTAGCACGGAGAATCACAGTCAGTTAAACTGAACCTGAGCAAGACATAGAAAATACAATTATCAGAACTCGGATCTGTGGGAAACAAGACTGCACAAGACATCAAGGCCAAGGAGACCATATATGATAGTTGTAACAGGGAAGGAAAGCTTTCTCCATCGACAGAGCTTTAATCGTACGAATTACTTTCATGAAGTTGAGGGAAGTGCTGTAAAAGTGCATCTCGGATGCAGCATCGTAAGAAAATTTGGGGAAAAAACGGGAAATAATAAACGGGGAGAATTAAAGATTTGCCAGTGCAGCACAATGGAGAAATGAAAGTTGAAATGAAAAGATACAATAACAAATAGGCGAGGCAATTTATAAAAACTGTTAAATGTAGCATGAACAATTCCAGGAGGCTAGAACTAGTGGAACGTAGGAGTCTCGTGGTCGGTATTATGTCCTTGAGGAACAGGAGACGGTCAGCATACAAGACGAACGAACCAAGAACTGTGTACCCAGATGGAGAGGACCTCGGACACCGTCAGGATAACGAGGTCTATCTTCTTTGGATAAATTCTTAGAAAACACCAGGGGAAGGTGACACATCAGACAATAAAGTTTCTTATGAACAAGAGAATCAAAATACCCTTTATCCAAGCGGTACAAGGGGGTATGTAGAAATAAGAACAGAGATCCAGAATGAGATTTTCACTCTGCAGCGGAGTGTGCGCTGATATGAAACTTCCTGGCAAATTAAAATTGTGTGCCGGACCGAGACTCGAACTCGGGACCTTTGCCTTTCGCGGGCAAGTGCTCTACCAACTGAGCTACCCAAGCACGCCTCACGATCCGTCCTCAGAGCTTAAATTCTGCCATTACCTAGTCTCCTACCTTCCAAACTTCACAGAAGCTCTTCTGCGAACCTGCAGAACTTGTGTGAAGTTTGGAAGGTAGGAGACGAGGTACTGGCAGAATTGAAGCTCTGAGAACGGGTAGAGAGTCGTGCTGGGGCAGCTCAGTTGGTAGAGCACTTGCCCGCGAAAGGCAAAGGTCCCGAGTTAGAGTCTCGGTCCGGCACACAGTTTTAATCTGCCAGGAAGTTTCAGGAACAGAGATGTTCAAAAGAATGACTTTCAAATAAAAATTGAGACTGCCATAGGTATTCAGAGTAGAATTATAACCAAGAAAAAAACGGTAGAGACAGAGGAACGAAAAATATAGAAAAGAATGAAAATGTGAGAATATTGACCAACGATGAAGAACAGAAGACAGGAAGGCGCCCCCAATGAACTTGATTCTCAGATAACTAAAACGAAAAGAAGAAGACGAAGAAGAAGAAACACAAAAAGAAAGAGAAGCGAAATTGCAAAAACAAGAGTACTAGAGGTATTAAGTATACTGAGACTGTAAAATTAGAAACTGCTCAGAAGAAGGAGAGGTTCTCTTTTTTTTAAAAAAAAGTTCTAACTTAGATAGTTAACATATGTTTTAAAATCCTCTCATCTACAAGCCCTAGATCATTTGGGGTGTCCTATGGTGCGCATAACTTGAGGCTACGGAGTGTAGTTGAACTGCTTAGTCGACGAGTAAATCACAACAGCGCAAGTGGTGTTGATGCAAAGCAGAGCAATGGCAACGATAAACAAAACAAACATCACATTATATCATTATATCTACAACAGTTGCCGAAGTTGACATTTCGTCAGAAGGTAACCGAAGGAATTTCTTAGAGTGATAAAGAAGTGACAAATGAAATATTTGCGTTTCTGCAAGATGAGTCAGTGGAATGTGTGGTGTCGTATATGCTCGACTGTGCGGACAATGTACATGAGGAGTACAATGATAACGATGCGTACTTAAAAAGTGAAAGTTACATTGAGACAGGTGTCGAAACATGTGTTCACCATGCTTTCTGGACGGGGAGCCGTAAATCCCGTCTTCAGTGAAACTTAGTAAAGGACATCATTGTCCAAGGAGAGGGTGCTAAACTTAATTACATACATGAAAGATCATCCCCAACATAGTTAAAAAAAAGAAAAGATTTCGAATAAGTCCGCAGTAATATGACAATGTAGTGCATAAGAAAACCTATGGACTTTCAAGGGAAGACAAGGCGCACTTGTTACAAAAACTGGTGTTTGCGCGTTTCAAGGATGCTCGATATAGTTAACAGGATGTGTTTGATAGTGGTCTACTACGTTATGCATATCTGACTGCGCGCGTCATACCTTACAGTGAGTCCGCAGCTCGTGGTCGTGCGGTTTTGTTCTCGCTTCCCACGCCCGGGTTCCCGGGTTCGATTCCCGGCGGGGTCAGGGATTTTCTTTGCCTCGTGATGACTGGGTGTTGTGTGATGTCCTTAGGTTAGTTAGGTTTAAGTAGTTCTAAGTTCTAGGGGACTGATGACCATAGATGTTAAGTCCCATAGTGCTCAGAGCCATTTGAACCATTTTGAACCTTACAGTGATTTCAAGGGAAGCAATGGATGGTTGCATAACTTCAAACAGTGTAAAAGAATTGAAAGGCGTGAGATAATGAAATTTCAAAAAAAATGTCATTTTGACAATGCAGAACAAACTGCGGAATCGGACCGCAAATTTGTAGATGAGAAAAACAAACTTGTTCCATCGTTAAGTAGTAAATTTGTTTTCCATTCCAACCAATCGGTATTTAAAGAGGAAATGCGTAAAAAGGAAATTAGAGGTACCAAGAGAGCTATATCAAAATCAGTTAACATCAGTGCCTTAACGCTTTCGTATACAAATATGCCGACTGTTAATCCGAATGGCAAATTGTCTGTAAAGTTATTTATTGCGCTGCGAGAAGTTGGAGGTGCTCTTTCCCTTACAACTCTTTCTCGTGTGTGCGTGATCTTGCAAGAGCAGTAGGGAATACTTACGTCACGGGAAACAAGAGTGGGAAAATTGGCGTAAGAGAACTACAAATATATAAACACTGATTTTGGCCAATAGCTGGTCAAAATACCTTGCTTTTGCTTGATTCTTTACCTGCGTATAAAAATTATACTCCTTTAGAGCAAACTATCCCTCCTGAGAAATGTGTGACTTTGAAGTTCATAGCACATGGAACCACTGGACAATTCCAGCCTTTGAATATTTGCTTTCTCTCTGCCTATAAAACATATTATCGTACTAGGCTGTTTCACGACAATCTCCATGACAGACTGTTTTGCATTCGGTTGCATGCCATCACATTCCATCAGCTCTGACCACCACCTTACATCAATATGATTCTGTATGCATTCTTTAAGAGCGGATGCCTAGCTGAACATCCTGCACGGTTTGTAGCTCCCAAGGAGTTCGGTTTATCTTGATGTGCGAACCTTTGTGATCACTGTGGCGCGCCATTTTTCATTCGGTGTTTATGACGCAAGTTGATGATTTGTTTTGAACATGTCTTGAATGTCAGCGATATCCATTTTGTGGAGTGTGATACATACACCCCTCTGAGCCCCCTGGGCACTTATTTTCTGTCGCCATCCTGAAGTGCACGGTCAGTCACCAGCAGCTAATATTTTGCCTGTCATAATTGTTAACACAATACTTTCAAATGAGCCTTACGAAAGACTGAACCAGCGACCTCACACTAAAGGTGTTCCTTGTTGGAAAATGCATCAGGTCTGCTAAAGAGAAACTTATCTGTCGTCTGCTAGAGTAGTGCTGTACGGTATGGAATCCTTATAAAATAGGATTGACTGAGGACATCGGAAAAGACCAAAGAAGGAGAGCTCGTTATATATTATCGCGAAATAGGGGAGAAAGTATCACGGATATGAAAAACGAGTTGGGCTGGCAATCATCATTCAAAGGTAAGATATTTTCACGAAATTTCAGACACCAACTTTCTGCTCTGAATGCAAAAATATTTTATAGCTGCCAACCTACACAAGCGGAAAGCATCATCATAATAAAATAATAAAAATCAAAGCTCGTTCTAAAAGATTTAAGTGATCGTTTTCCCAGGTGCAGTTAGAGAGTGGAACGGTAGAGGAATAATCTGAAAAAAGTGGTTCGATGAACCCTCTGCCAGGGACTTAACCGTGAATTTCAGAGTAATCATGTAGATGTAAATCTAGATGTTAACATCAAAGAGCGCAACCTCAGTGTCGGAGGGAGTTCAACGGGGCAGTATGGCTCGTCCCAAGGAAGCAGGTTTGTATAGCATAACATTGCGGGTAGTACAAGCCGTATTATTATTAACAGGGTGGACTATTATTAGGGTGGAGTGTCATTGTATTTACGCCCGCGAAACAAACCAGTAACCTCGCAAGTGGAGCGCTTGTCACACGCCACACATCTCGTAGCACCACTGAATTAATTGCCAGTTTATAAGAAGAAAAGAGAAAGCGCTTACAGTGTATATATTTGACCATAGCCAGGAGTATCCACAGAAGTACATTTTACAGCGATATCAAGATTCTTGAGGCTTCCTTGGCAACGTTTTGCCGCATTGTCTATTGCATTTCGTTACGGTATGTTCGGCTGATGTTTGTTTAACGATTCTTCTGTCGTTTAGCGGAAAAAAGCGTTAAACAACATCGGCTGAAGATCCCGAAAAGGAAACCAACAGGCAACGCGCTGACTCACTCGATTTGTCAGCTGCTTTTAAATCGCGGACGATAATGCAGTTTCTTTGTTCAAATCCATGCATACAGATATTATATTTTCAATTTCCTCGTTCAACAAAGCATCTCTCCTGCAGCAGTTGTCACACTTTTTTTAAGATGACGTACAGCTTTTGCTCCATTCATCTAATGCCACACCATCAAAAACGTTGGCCTTTTTATCAGCTCCGGTAGCGAAATATTTAACATATGACGACTATGGCTCTTAGTGCTTGCAATATTCCTGTGCTATGGGATTTGGTTCTGGACTGCATGGCGGAACTAGAAAGGGAAAGATCAATTTTCTTGCAAGACCTTGTCAAGGGTATAAACATAAAAGGATTGGTGGTCCCTTACTCATGCCAAAAGTTAGTCATTCATGAGATCTAGTTCATAATGTGTCTTATGTTTATTCTTCTTCTTGTTCAAAACCGACTATACTGCTAGGAGATAATCTTCCAATAAACTAGAACACCAAGTGTTTTTATGGTTCCGTACATCATTCGGTAAAAACGGAAACTTTATAGCATCACTTTATTGTCTTTCTGCCTGTCTGTCCTTCCTCTGTCCAAAGGTGGTGTACAAAATTTAAGTTTCGAACCCAGTGCATTCAAAGAGACGGCCATTGATGTTACATATTCTGACACACGCACTCACTCATCAAAACAAATAGATGAACTATCTATATATGTGCGTAATTAAGTTTGTGCGGAACTTTAAAGTTCTACTCGCACTAGCCCGTTTTTTTTTTTTTTTTTTTTTTTTTTTTTTTTTTTTTTTTTTTTTTTTTTTTTCTCTCAGATTTTATGTGGTCTTCCGAACTTGTATATGCGAGAGGTGAACCCGGAAGAAAACTTGTATCGCCAACTGTATGCATAAGAGTTCAACGTTCACTGCCATTTATCATAATTTCGTAATAGTCGTCGCACATTGTAACCTAGCCAACATTCATTCGCTGTGTAATGAAAATGAATCCACTTTTCGTCTGAATAAATCGCCCGCTTTTGGTGAGATGCTTTATAATCTCTTAAAAATGTGATGTTGTGTTCCAGCTATGTCCTCTCATTCACACGAGGTGAATATTTTGATATTAAATCCCAATGAAAAAACATATTTTCTCAGAGATTCATTGCTAGCCTTGCAGTCTAGTTCAGTGCGACAAAAGTCGTAACACTTTTAAAAATTGATATTCCGTTGTATTATAGACAATGCAGGCAGAAAGGAGCTATCGTATTTCGATGTGCTCACCAGTTTGTTGGTGCATCGACACAGAATGTTCAACGTGTCTACAAAGAATGTTATACTAACCGCATCCATGTAACTTAACGTGAGAACAATGGTCGTAAAAATATCCTAGCCGACAGCGACTGGAGACAAACAAGACAGGGATTTCTTCTGTCACCAATAGCAGATTCATCTCAACAGGCTTTTCAAGCGAATATTACGAATAAACTGCACTAATCGGACATTTGGAGTCGGATACCTCGGAAAATCCCATTTCTGGCAGCTGCACATAAGGCAGCTCGTCTTCAGTGGGCCGAACGACACAGAAACTGTATAGTAGCTGACTGAAGGCGTGCAGTGTGGTCCATGGAGCCATGATTTTTGCCATTTTTCAAATGACGCCAGGCGTAGAGTGCTCCGACGACAGAATGAGGCGTTTAATTCGCAATAAGATGGATACATCCCGGACGTGACTTATATTTTAAAAAGGAAAAAATCACGCTTCCAAGACATCAGCCCCAGCGATCGGTACCGCGCGAAAATTTGGACCATAACTCTTACAGTTCTCAGTTACGATCTTTTGCAAGGGCAGATTTTAATCTTTCAGGCGTAGCGGTTGTCTGTCGCTCGCTTCCCTCCGTTGCAGCCGCCTGATGCCGGAGCGCGAAGTACTGTACAGGTTAGAAGCAGTACACAATGAAGAAAGCGTGTTACCGGTGTCAAAACACTGGTGCACCAATCTCTTACTGACTCCGCTATACATAGTACTTCGCACCCGTTTATTAGGTGGTTGTACTGGAGCAGAGCGAGAGACAAACACACCGTTAAAATGAACCAGAGTCCTTATTTAAACATTCTCGGTGGCAAAGTGTTGTCATTTCTTGAGCATATTCATGATGAGTACGTGATGACCACTCCCACCTTCCAAGAGGGCGAGAACCGTGATCGCAGTGCTACACGCATGCAATCCCAGTCGATTTTCTCGAGAATGTTTGAGAATTACACCGAACTGTTTTTGGTGTTTGACATTTGAGTTCTGAAATTCACGTACCATAAACATTTTAGAAAGTGCAAAAATCCGATCTCCGTGTGGTCCAATTGTTACTCCACTCAAAATGTTTGCCACTATGTGAAACAGCTGATGAAACGAAGCAGTCAACATCTCCGCAGTTGGGCGACTTGCGAGATCTGAGCAGCTACAAATGGCTGTGGCATACAGGAAGAAACTTGCCGGCCGCGGTGGTCTAGCGGTTCTGGCGCTGCATTCCGGAACCGCGGGACTGCTACGGTCGCAGGTTCGAATCCTGCCTCGGGCATGGGTGTGTGTGATGTCCTTAGGTTAGTTAGGTTTAAGTAGTTCTAAGTTCTAGGGGACTTATGACCTAAGATGTTGAGTCCCATAGTGCTCAGAGCCATTTGAACCATTTTTGAAGAAACTTGTGGATTCTCTTGCTCGTCAAACGGAGGTAATTATCAACGTTAGATGCGATATTAGGCCGTATTAGCTTCAGATCTTACTTAACTGGCTAAGATATTCAATATGACATGCTCCAGATGCTAGACACCAATCTCGTCACCGAATACTTTTACATTCATTCCCCTCGTTAAAGGCATAATTATATAGTTATCAGCATTAAGAGAGGGAGATTCCATTCATTACACCGAAAAGGAAATTTCGTGAAAGTGTTTCTGCAGTTTCCTCCTGATCATCCATGTAGATAAACTTAAAGGTAAAAGAAAAACATAAACGGTGAAACAATGAAACCAAATAACATCAACATATATAAGCAGCACAATCAAAGGAAATTGGCATACAATGACCTACCACAACAAGTTCAGAAGACAGGAAATATTAAAAAAAATAAGACAGAGCCACGGCCAGCTGAGCTAGATTTTTCAGTTGAGGATCCATGGCTCGAACAGGTTGATCGAGACGGGTTTAAATCCTTAAATCCGCGGAGTTCGGTGACCGTGAGAGGCCGGTAAACTCATCTTGATGCTCTTCGAACCAATCACCTACACTGTGAGCTGTGTGACACGTTGCACTGTCGTTCTGGAAGATACACAACGTAATCAAGAGTATCCGGACACCACCAAAAACATACGTTTTTCATATTAGATGCATTGTGCTGCTACCTACTGCCAGGTACTCCATATCAGCGACCTCATTAGTCATTAGACATCGTGAGAGAGCAGAAAGGGCTGGACCGCGGAACTCACGAACTTTGAACGTGATCAGATGATTGGGTGTCACTTGTATCATACGTCTATACGAGAGATTTTCACACTCCTAAACACCCCTAGGTCCACTGTTTGCGATGTGATAGTGAAGTGGAAACGTGAAGGGACTCCTGTTCAAGCTGTACATCGAAGAAGCAACGAAAGATATTAAAGAAAGGTTCAGAAATGGGATTAAATTCAGCTTGAGAAGATATCAATAATATGATTCGCGGGTGACGATCTATTCTCAGTGAAAGTAAGGCAGAATTGTAGGATCTGTTGAACCGTTTGATTTGCCTACTGAGCATAGAATATGGACTGGAAGTAGACAAAAGAAAGACGAACGTAATGAGGAGTAGCAGAATTGATACTAGCGATAAAGGTAACATCAGAAATGTAGATCACAAAGTAGACGAAGTGAATAAATTGTTCTACCTTGGAAGCACTATAACGCATGAGGAACCAACAAGGGAGACATAAAAGCAGATTAGCACAGGCAAAGAGCGCATTGATGGCCTAAAAAAGTGTACCAGTATCAAATATAGGCCTTAATTCGATGAATAAATTTTTGAGAATGTACGACTGGAGCACAAGATTTAAGGGAAGTGAACCATGCTTTGTGGAAAATCCAGAAAAGGAGAGAATCTAAGATACAGAACGATGTTGGCAATTAAGTGGACTGAAAAGATGAGAAATAAGTGTCTATGCAAAATCAACGTGGAGAGGAACATGTGGAACACACTGGCTTCAGATGGGAGAGAATAGCAGGACAAGTGTTAAGACATCAAGGAATAACTACCGTGGTACTAAAAGGGTAAAACCGTAGAGGAAGTCAGGAATTGGAATATTTATAGCAAATAATAGTGGACGTTGGATTCTGAGATTATGTGACTACCACAGGAAAGTTCGTCGTAGTGGACCGCATCAAACCAGTCAGAATACAGACAACAACAAAAAATACGATCCTAAGGAAATACAGAGCAACTTAAGACAGTACTTCCGTTTGACGTGCTGAACGGCAGCGCTTTAAGTGGGTAGTCCTGTTTGAAAATTTCAAAAAATTAATTTTTAGCTTAAAACATTCCCTGGGATGTCTACATTATCGTAGTGTTTATGTAAAGTTCGCCAGAAACTCCGTTATCGAGTTACAGGGCGATTTGTCAAAAAAAGTCTCCGAAAAAAATAGTCGACATGTAATTTTAACGACGGCCTAACAGGAATTAAGGAACTTATGAACGAGCTCTGAGATCGGATCAGCCTGTTACAACTTCTACACATAGAAGGACGGAAAGTGTGCGAGCGAGCAGAGCAGCGGATGACAGAAGCTGCCGAAAATACCCGCATGGCCCTCATGTCCACGAAGACGATGGGAGAAGGACCTCCTTTGGGTCCTATGATCGCTGATCAGAGGTTTGTTTAACTTCATTGCAAAATATATAACCCAAAACTTAAAACACGTTTTTCTCGAAACCGTATTTTTCAAATTGGCGGAAAGCGATTTCAATCGGAATTTGAGGCCGACATTCTAAGTTGAATTATTTGTCAGTATACCTAACAGTTTTGCGACATCTTCAAAAGCATATTTTCGGAGCACTTTTGTCTCGATTTTGTGGGCGCAGAAAACGACATTTGTTTCAATACGTCAACATTTTCTCAGAACTTAATGTTTTTCAGTTATTCTATGTACGCTGACAGAAAATATATTTAAAATGACTGATACAGAATAATTTCGTTACAACGGTACAAGGGGTCCTCCAACCGGTGAAGCTGTTACAGGGAGCATTCCATCTAGGCTTTCACGGCTGGCGTCTTCATCAGTAAACACTTCCGGGCTAAGTTGCCGTGGTCGATCTGTAGAACTTCTTCTCCCTGACGTTTCGTTCTCAACTACGAAGAACATCTTCCGAGGTGAGTCAGCTCACCTCGGAAGATGTTCTCCGTAGTTGAGAACGAAACGTCAGGGAGAAGGAGTTCTACAGATCTACCACGGCAACTTAGTCCGGAAGTGTTTATTGATGATGTTACAGGGAGCGTCCGGTGTAGACACAAAAATGATTTCTTAAAGACCAAAGTGTAAGGAATAAACCTATATCATCAGATTTAGCATTACTTTCTATTTTACTTGAAAGAATCACGAAAATTATCTACATTTCACGCATTCAAAGAGGGCTACCCCCTTAGACGTAGATGAACGCAACATAATGTCCACAACAAAGAACTAGATAGAATCCGTGTACGACCACAGTAGCAACTCTGTGAAGCCAGTCTGTAGAAGAAATCTCATACAGGATGTAAGTTCCGTTAATCGTACAGAACTGCCAGAGACTCCTTATCAAGCAGGCATGGCGGCAGACATCAGATGAATTCAACAGACATGCTGCTGGAATCGCTGCAGATCAGTCAAGACTATACGAATGTTTAAGGAAAACGCTCAGAGAACTTAAATGATATCCGTGGAAGAAAGACGGTGCTGTTCTCGTGAACGTTATTGAGTTCACAGGGTGAGGCGTTTAAAACTGTAACTGGAAAACTACAAATCGGATTAAAAAAAGGTTGTAATAGGAGTTGTTCGCCTCGAAGGGGACATCCAATGACACAAAACTAGGTCCCCTTCGCCCTGCCCCACGTCCCAAGTGGCTGGAGGGGGCGTCAACTTTGAAACCTTAAGTAGGAAACCTATTTTCCTTTTTTGCTTAGCGGATTCTGTCTCTTCGAGGAAAAAAAAATACTTAACTTTCGTATTTAATATTTTTTTCGTTACGTGATACGTGGCACTGTAGTCGACAAAAATCAAACTGGGGTAAAACCGTTTAAAAATGACAAAATCTCAAGAAATACCCATCATATTACTTTTCCAGGGCGTTAGAATGTTAGTTATTCTAACATTTTTAGTGAGAAACAGGTTTTTTAGAGCAAAACACTTGATTGTCCGCAGTATAATAAATTACTCTGTCCACATTATTGGTGTAAAATCTTTCACAGAGCTGCTGAAACGGAAAGCAGCTGCAACAGTGCCCTGGTTTTCGTTTACAAAATATATTTTAACGCTAACTTTTACGAACGTTTACCACATCTACTGTTTTATCATTAGATATGTGACGCGACGCCAATCCATCTGCGCCAGTGAGTTAAGTTCCTATGTATTCAAGACTAGATTACAGTGCACTACGTACAGTGGAATTAAAAAATTGATGTATACTAAGATATGAAGGTATTTCTTTCTAGCTGGGAAAATAAAAATTCTCCATCCAGAACATTATATTTTTCTTAATAAGAGATCGCTCTCCTACCGACCGTGTCAGGTAACAATTCAGTGGAAAAGTTACGTATTTTTTTCCCCAAATAATCCAAATCCGCAACAAAAAATTGGGGTTCCTACTTAAGATTTCAAAGTTGCGCCTCTCCCGTCCGCTGCGGGGGCAGCAAATGTTTTTGGAAATTTGTGGTAAGGTCTTATGGGACGAAACTGCTGAGGTCATCGGTCCCTACGCTTACACACTACTTAATCTAATTTAAACTAACTTACGCCAAGGACAACACATACATCCATGCCCGAGGGAGGACTTGAACCTCGGGAGAAATTACGGCCGTAGTTTCCCCTTCCTTTCAACCGTTCGGAGTACCAGCGCAACAAGGCCGCTTTGGTTAATGCTACAAGGCCAGATAGTCAATCATCCAGACTGTTGCCCCTGCAACTACTGAAAAGGCTACTGCCCCTCTTCAAGAACCACACGTTTGTCTGACCTCTCAACAGATGCCCCTCCGTTGTGATTGCGCCTTTTTAATTTTAGTTCTGTTCGTAGTTTTCCAAATATTTTCAAAAGCCGTTTTAAATGCTTCACACTGTACGTGCAGAACCGCTATTCGAGAAAAGCCGTGCAACCAATCTACTGCCTCTATCGATATGGATATATCTGAGTGCAAGCCTTGTTGATCCACAATTTCTAGTTGTGTTGTTACACCATCTCTGCCTGAGGGGGCTAAGAGAGTGTGTGTGTGTGTACGTGTGTGTGTGTGTGTGTGTGTGTGTGAGAGAGAGAGAGAGAGAGAGAGAGAGGAGAGAGAGAGAGAGAGAGAGAGAGAGAGACAGAGAGAGAGAGAAAGAGAGAGAGAAATTTTTAGTAGTCGATGTGTGTTGGAAAGCAGATGTGGAACTGAATGGTCAGGAAACTTTTATCCGGAATTAAGCTGCTACGTATTGAATACAGATCTGCTGGAAATGATTGAATAAGATGAGCCGGCCGCGGTGGTCTAGCGGTTCTGTCGCTGCAGTCCGGAACCGCGGGACTGCTACGGTCGCAGGTTCGAATCCTGCCTCGGGCATGGGTGTGTGTAATGTCCTTAGGTTAGTTAGGTTTAAGTAGTTCTAAGTTCTAGGGGACTTATGACCTACGATGTTGAGTCCCATAGTGCTCAGAGCCATTTGAACCATTTTGAATAAGATGATGTTAAGAATAGTTCTGGATTTTGAAAAGAGTTTTGTAAAGAATTGTGATGCAAGGTCAATCTGCAGCTTTGCACGCCTGTGCGTAGTTAGCATTCTGGTATAAAATTGTTTGTAGGACCGAAATTTAGTTGATGTATTTATCTTACGGACTTGAAATTGTTCAAATAGCTCTGAGCACTATGGGACTTAGTAGCTGAGGTCATCAGTCCCCTAGAACTTAGAACTACTTAAACCTAACTAACCTAAGGACATCACACACATCCATGCCCGAGGCAGGATTCGAACCTGCGACCGTAGCGGTCGCGCGGTTCCAGACTGAAGCACCTAGAAGCGCTCGACCATTCCGGCCGGTTCTTACGGGCTACTCACAGCTAGAGAAGTTAGTTGTCCTCCACTGTGTACACATTTTGCGAAAAAAAGAGCGATAATCTTTGGGTACGTTAACCTTAGGCAAAGTAAATTGGTTTTAAAACCAGTCATTTTTGTATAAGCCAATACTGTTCACGACCTTGAAAGTGAAGTTATGAAGTAATTATTTGCTACAAAACTGTTTTAGAAAAAAGCATTTGTAGGACATTAGTACCCAAAATTATTCTCACGCAAGAAATACAATGTTGCTCGTGCCTGCATTGCAGTGGCGGCACCCACTCTTTTGAATGTCATTTGTAGTTTACCAATTTAATTTAGCTTTGCTGCGGAGCTGCCTGCTGTGCTCCACTTTCGAGAGAACTTTTACTATACCGAGGTAAGTGCAAGAATAGTTCAGGACCATAGTTACACAGTTACTCTGTACATACGGAACAATGTCACTACACAGTTAATCAGTGACTAGGTCAGGTAGTTTATATTCAGCTTGAAAGTTATTTTCTTGCTACACAGCGCACATTTCAGTGGACAGTGTGATATACCCTTGTGTGAAACGTTTTCGTATTCAGAGTTTTGTTTCGCAAGCTAGCTACGTAAATCAGCAATGAACTTAAATAAAAGTAAATTTGGATAACTTATTCAGACAAGATTCAGTAGTTCATTTGACGTGTAATTTTTATGTCCACTGCGACCTCAGGCAACACACCACTGTTCACTCGACTGCACAATAAAGGGCTTAAGTAATGGCATTTTTTTCAGTAATTTGTTTGATGCACTTGAACTCTACACTACACTACACACACACACACACACACACACACACACACACACACACACACACACACACACACACAGAGAGAGAGAGAGAGAGAGAGAGCGAGAGAGGGAGAGAGAGAGAGAGAGAGAGAGAGAGGAATGTTCAAATGTGTGTGAATTCTTAAGGGACCAAACTGCTGAGGTCATCAGTCCTTAGACTTACACACTACTTGAACTAACATATTCTAAGAACAACTCACACACGCCTGCGGCAGGACTCAAACCTCCGGCGGGAGGGGCCCCGCAATCCGTGACATGGCGCCTCTAATCGCGCGACACAGAGAGAGAACGAGTATAAAGAAGAAAAGTTTCATAAGATGAGAGAGATGGAGGTACCTACCGAGGCTCATAGATAATATTTTCCTTTTATGAAAATTGTTTATTCAAAAAGTTATGTAAGTAATGTGTCACATATTCCTACAGGAGGAAATACTGGTCAAAACTAAAAGAAAAGTTCCTGTATTTATATGTCCGTAAACCAATACCGTCTGGGCTATGGGCCAGTTTATCTCTTACGTAAAAGTGCTGCATGTGGTTAACACGCATCCTGACACATCCTTCCGCCCTTCTTTGCAGTGAATCACACACTCTTTGAAACACACCTAACTCCACTTCGATTATGTCACTTGCATTGGTCACACGCTCTTGTAACGTGTGCACATTGTCCTTGGATTGGGCAAACATCAATGTCTTTACATGTTCCTGCAGCCAGAAATCCAACAGATTCAGGTACGCTGAATGGGGAGACCATAGTACCGGAGCTCCTCGACACATCAATCGCGCACGAAACGTTGCGGTGAGGTAGTAGTGTTCGACGATTCGCAGGAAATGGAATGATGCCCCGCTGTGCGTAGACCACACGCTAACGTTTTCCAATAGCGCTGGTAGTTCATACCGCAGGAATCTATGAAAGGTAACATCTGTTAGTCTGTTTGGTAAGATGTGCCGCCCTATCAATCTGTCACTGACAATTCGTGCACAAACACTGACGCTGAAGCGATCCTGGTGCTTCACTTCCATGGTTGCCGGAGAGCTTGCATCTGCCCACACGTGCATAATACGGTAATTTATTATGCTATCCCTTGTGAATCTTGCCTCATCTGTAAATTAAGTGCAGGCTGTGAATTACGGATCTTCAACGGCCAATATCTCAACAGATGTTGGTTTCTGGACATATCATATTAGGAAATTTTCTTCTAGTTTTGACCTACTACCTTCTGTAAGAATATGAGACTTTTTTTTTAGAAGAAATACATCCTGTATAAGTCTGGAAAAATAATTACTGGAAAACAACCTTTCGTCTGTGACTGACCTATTACTTGCGTTTTATGGTACCTCGCACTAAGTATAGATGGTAAACAACCTATACAGGTTGTCAGAAACAATCTGAAAAATTTGTAGGATTGTTGCAGGGTAGGTTGTGCTAAACAACAATTCTTAAAAAAAATTCAATACGTTGCGCCGTTTCCGAGTTAATTAGCACTGAAGTTAGCCAATCAGGCCCTTGTGTGCGCCAATTCGAGCGGCCCACCAGAGACAATTAGTTGTTCTCATAGCATAGACGATAGCGCACGAGACTGCTCAGCCTTTTCCCAGGTTTCGATCCTTACTATCATCCCGTGTCCAACTTCTGTATCGCTCTCTTATTCGGCTTTAAGAAACCGAAACGAAGAACGCATTTGGCGACACCATCTCTGGCGGGCAGCGTGAATTCGCGCGCAATGGCGTGATTGGCTAACATCCTTAGAAGCTTTCTGACCATCCTGTATATAGGGAATGTTGTGGCTCAGGTTGATTCTTTAAAGGTCGTTTATAAAGCATCTATCATAAACCAGTTCTGTCTAATGTATCTTTATTCCTATACGTGAAGCATCTCCATATTTCACGGTCAGATTGTATAGCGTACAGTACCTGTAGAATTGATATGGCACCCAGGGACTGCTCTGGGTAGTCCTCTTGTAGATGGCGAAGCTCTCAGGTCGAGGAGAGTAGAACCAAAGTCGTATGTACGTGATATCGAACGCCTTCCCTGCAACAACACAGAAAACATCCGCTGTAATACGAAAATTGTTCAGCAATAATGTACACTGTAGACAAATATAAAGAACAACTGTTACGCAAACGAGTGCTCCCTGTGCAACTGTGACGTTAAAATTACTCAATCTCTAAGACAAGTTGAAATGGCTCTGAGCACTATGGGATAACATCTGAGGTCATCAGTCCCCTAGAACTCAGAAATACTTAAACCTAACTAACCTAAGGACATCACGCACATCCATGTCCGAGGCAGGATTCGAACCTGCGACCGTAGCAGCCGCGTGGTTCCGGATTGAAGCGCCTAGAACCCTTCGGTCACAATGGCCGGCTCTAGGACAGGTAGCGTATGTGGTATTCAGAATGTTAGTTTGCTTTAAAAACCATCCAGGAATTCCATCGGTTTCGTGGAATGTGCGGGTGGCGGTAGATGTACCATACAGGGTGTTATAAATAATTGTTTACAACGTGCCGCAGTGGCGTAGAGACGGCCACCTGGAAACTTGTGGTCTATCAGGTGGAGAAAATATCTCAAATTGGCGTAAGAAAGCCAAGCGCATCGTGCTGCTGTTTCATATTCTCTCGTTCTCTACGAGCAAATTATTGGTTCCAAAAAGAAAATGAATAAGTCAGTTTTGGAGTAATTTAATGTAGTTTAATTGTGTACTGGGATGCGTTTTCGCTAGAAGCTGCGGTTTTCGGATTATTCAAGAAAGTATACGAAAGTGACCTTCAAAGGCCCCACATCCACCAGCTATCGGTCAGGATTTTTAAAGTGTTGTTGGCACGAACTCCTACCGTTGTACAAAAATGTGCGACTAGATGAATTATTTTCTACATTCGACCTTTTTTCGTCTTCATTGAGTTGGATGTTACGCCACCGGTCGGTGAGGGTAATGAGAGAAAGTCGACTTTCGCAGGCTTTATGCAAAGTACTAATTACGTCGAGAATTCGCTCTAAACTTCATACTTATAAGCACAGTAGTTTCGCAGTAAGAATGGCAGGAAAAAGACAATTGTTAATTTTATGCTGTTAGAATTCAGAAAAATTAATAAGTAAAATTTTGCACAAACTTCAGTTTTACAATTTCTAAGTTTACGACGAGGCCGGTGACGTAGTAATAGGCCGGTCAACTAACACCAAAAATGCTCGAATATGGGAACTAATTGGTGTAATAATAGGCCGTAGGAGGAAGTGCGAGGAACAACATACTAAGAATCCCGACCACGGTGGGGCGAGGGTTGGCATGCCAGACGGTAGGTCATTCTTGAAACTTTCTCTTGCAAAGAACTGAAAACCGTGTCCCTCAGCGCAAATTTATCCCAGTACAAAATGAAACAACATTAAATTTTTCCTTGGGGCTAGTAGTTAAAGCGCAGAGAGCGAGAGAATACGAAAATCTCGCGTGATGCTCACGCACTATAGCTTTGTTGTTTTTTTCTTCTCTCTCTCTTTTTTTTTTTTTTAATGCCAGTTTGCGGTGCGTTGCCGACTTGATAGACTGCGAGTGTCCCGTATAAAATCATTCGTCTCGACTTGCTCTACATCACTATGGTACGTTGTAAGCAATTATCGTTTACGGCCTGTATAGTACCATCAATGCCTGTAGTCACTGCCGCTGCTGGCGTGTCGTGTGAGCATAACTGAAGTATTTTGCAGGACACACATTAACCAGCTAGCTGATGACGGCGCCCCGGTCTGTAGGGATCATTTTATTCAAAGAGTAATTAATTTTGTATTATCAACATCGATTTTTAGGCTTTGTTTTTTGATTATATTTCTCAATACTTCGTATTTCTTAAAAATAAATACTGTTAACTGTAAGCTGATCAAAGTAATGAAACTACTTCAACACCTGCTGGGGTAGACGAGAGCACTAATGCGCTGCTTCGAATCCGCCTTGCGAACTAATGACGAGGGCCGGTATGTCAGCCAGCCTGGATGTGTTTTTAGGCGGTTTTCCACATCCCTCTAGGTTAATACTGGGCTGGTCCCCACGTTCCGCCTCAGTTACACGACTCGCAGACATTTGAGAACGTTTGCAGTGTTTTAACGTTCTGCTAGACACAGACTGCTGGGGTACACTAATTCCGTCGAAGGAGGTTGGGGGTGGCGGCGGGAAGGGCCTCCGGCCACCCTCTGCCACTAACATTGCCAAATCCTTAGTAACAAGGCCGACCCCGTGTTGAAGTGGGACAAAGGTTCAAAGGAAATGATGATGAATGAAACTACTTGAACGATGTAACTTCCTCAAAGACATAAAGTATATTACAACTCTTTTTATACAACAAGCAACGGAATTAATAAGTGCAGCACGAAAGTAATAGATAAAATTTGCTTCTTTACTTACCTTACAGGCAATGTATTGCAATTTACGTATGATGAAAATATGGAGTGTATTCCATATTTTAATGCTTTTAGAAACATAACTACATGCACTGAACGAAAACAACTACTTCCTCAAATGGAACGCCGCATTTATCCCTGTTAAAAGCTGAAGAAATAAATTAAAATTTGTGCCATGGGTGGGATTTTAATCCGGGTCTCCTTGCTTACGAGGTAGGAGTATATTAGGCAGGTGTGCTAGTCATTACACCACGGCAGCAATACAATTCCCACCACTGCATGGAATACCCTCCCCCCCCTTCCCCCCTTAAACTGCAATTCACGTCTTCAGCTCATTTTCCCCTCCGCAAATCCTTGGCACACAAATCTGTTTAGAAAGCACCAATCGTTCATAAATCAGTTCACGCTCTGTATGTGATATCCTAAAAGCTGTAAATAGGGAACTGAGCGTTGCAGGAAATGTTCAAAAATCTGAAATGCCTGACTCTTGAAGAAGGCGCTAATTATTCCGCGAAATCCTGCTTTCAATTTTTCAAGAGCCTGTATTAAGTGAAGTATGTAGAGATATCTTTCAGCTCCTTCTGTATTGCTGCTGCAGACACCGTGAAGACAAGGCTAGACTGATCACAGCTCGTACAGAAGCTTTTAAGCAGTCATTCTTCCCGCATTTCACACGCGACCGGGAGGGGCAGGAACTCTAGGATGTGACACCACGCACGCTTACCACTTCACACTGGTTTACAGAGTCTTTGCGTGGATATGGATAGAAGTACCTAAGGGTGGTTCAGTATTTTCGTTCCCTAACCACTCAGACCTCTGTTAAAGAAAGCATGTCCGGAAGCGATTTCTACCCTGTCGGCGAATGACTTGACGACTTGTAGCAAGTAGAACGCAGCATGTTATCGCGGACGGGATGTTACCCACAGACAGAAGTAGATTCGAATGTACCACAGAGACAAGTGTGCAGTTCTCTATTGTTCACACCATATGCTAATAATATCGGACGAAGATTTTTTGCGTTCTGATATGTTTCACAAACTGACGCGTTTAACTTACGAAGAAAAATTTTCATTCAGTAAGTATTTTTGTAACAACTAATATCATATCGACAAATCCTTGCGAACACTGGCGATGAACTGTTAATGAGAAAATATATGAAGTTAAGCAATCAATGAACATAAAGATAGATATTTTGATTACACAGTTAATGAGTCTCCGCTGAAGTAATTGTGTCATTAACACGTGCGCGGTAAGTAATTGGCAGTTTTCGATTCATTACTAGCATACTTGAAACACAAAACACTTGTACCTCTGTACTACAGTATTGCTCAAGTGCGTAGGATACAGAGCAGGTTTTACTGATTCGACAAGTACACAGGGCAAACTGGAACGTCACGACTTTGTTTCCGCCAGGTTAGTGTAAAAGAAATGGTCCAAAATGTTAACCTCAGGTCACTTCGCGACATGCAGATCCGTCGAACTTTTTAAGATGCGTTTTTATTTTAGAGGGGAATCTGCGAGCACGGAATCTGCGAGCACTGAGTGCAAACCACAGATAGCTCCAGTGGCGACCGTGAAAATACAAGCAGCCCACACTGTGGCATATAACGAGTCACTTTTTGCCACGCTCCATCAGTGAATGGAATGGTGGGAAATCTTAATACATTGTGCAGTGAAAACTGCTATTTGCCATGTTCCGTACAGTGAAAACGCTATGCGTAATATTGGTTATAAGTAGAGCGAGAGAATGTCAGAATCGCTTGCCTCTCAAACAGCCTGCCTTACCCGGGATCGCTACACAGCGCCACGGTGGCAACTAGCGGAACTAGCGTTCCTGGATGTAGCCGCTAGAGGGCAGGGCATGGAGGTTCTTAACAGCTTCCTGTACCCAGGAAAGACTTCCGCGCGATCTTTCAAAAGTGATATTTCCGATAAGTAAGCGCAATTGCGTCGTACGTTCCATAGCATGCTACGTTCTCCTTAGTTGATCTGAAGTGCACACCGTTTTAATCTCTTGCTTAACTTTTTAGGTAATTAGAATATAAAACTGTACCATTTACTGGCTTGTAAGATCATTGAAAGGGATTTCTGCATGCATTGAACAATGTTAACACTTCAATATGTTACTGGGCACTTTAATTATTCCACAACAGTTTGTGCGGAAAACGTGTAAAGTTCAGAGATTTATTTTGCAACTCCTGATATTTCGCTAAGCTGGAAAGATTCCCTTTCGATTCTTAAGCCGTTACTGAGCTTGTGGACTTCGTCGATACTGACGAGTATGTGACATCTAAAGATTTAGCTCCAAATTTGTCGTAGCCACGGTATCATATTAGTATCAGGATCCTAGATAATTTTATGGGTCATAATGCATTTATTTATTGCTTATTAGATCACTTGGTTGAAACTGGTTCTAATAATTCCATCGTTCTGGATTCAGTCCTTCTTGTGCTTCCGACTCTTGACTTTGAGCTATTGCAATAATCTGTGTGCGTTAAAACCTCTAGTTTGCTCTGGGATCAGCTTCTATGCTGAATTACAGATCTCACAAAGCTGACCGAATGAGACTGTTTGAAGGTCAGAGGATCTACAACTACACTCTGCGATTATACCAAAGTGCACGGTACTTTTTCTTGTACCATACGCTATCTGATTGACTGTATCCACACACCTATTAGTGGGCATTCATATGGAGTATGTCTACCCTTCGCTTTTAAGAAGGCTTCAACTCCGCTTGAAACAGTTTCAGTGAGGTGTCTGAATATCTCAAGAGAAATGGCAGCCCATTCTTTCTCAAGAGCCGAAACCAGAGAAGATACTGATGTTGGACGCTAGGGTCTGGGGAACTCATACTAACTGCTTTCAGACTGGTTGTAAGTTGAGCATGCTATTTTGATTTTTGTAAATTATCGATGTGCACGTGAGACAGAGCAAACAATCTTTGGTCTTGTTGCGGCACAGTCTTTGCATCTACGCAATTTGGTACATTCTTAGTCGAAATGTAGTACGTGATGGACATATTCAGTAGTGCTATGTTGACTTGAGATTGTATCTGTCAGGTGAACATAGATTTATTGTAATGGATAGCGAGGATGAATATGATGTATATATTGGAAGGCGAAAAGAATATAAATTTTGAATAATGTTGTTATTTTATAAGAGAAGAAGTTTGAGGTAAGGCTGCAGCACTGTGCAGCTAGATTTTTGGAATGATTGTCAGCTAGTTAACTTGCTCAGACCTGAGAAAAAGACCGCCCCACTTCCCAGAATCATGCTTTAAGATTAAACTGTTTGGTTTTTATAGAAATTCTCCGTTGACATTGTATCCTTTTCAAATCACTGTTCACTTTGTTAAGTACAGTATTGTTCAGACCAATGTTACGTATGAAGATCATGCTAAGGTTTGCTCTGTCTATTTGAATTCATACTTCATTCTAAAATTGTTGTCTTGGAATATCATTTCATAGGAATAGTTAATTTCCCTAACCCACTGTTTGTACAAGATTTATCATTAAGCATTACATTGGACCATATGGTATGCAACAGTTTGAAAATGGTTTGGAAATTTTATTAAAAAAATAGAAGTCTATATTAGCCGCTGCCTGTTTGCTGTTAGCTGTTGTGCTTTCGAGAAGTCTGCAACAATGTTGTCAAGAAGCGAGGTAAGTGGAAATTTTGATTCGGGCCAGATAATTGTTTTACTTCAGTTGTGTCTTTAGTATGAAGACAAGTTGCATTGAGACCAATTACAGTTCAGTTCAAATAAGGTTCTGTTTAGTCAAACGTTAGCATACGAGTTTAAGTTGAATAATAGTTTGTGAGTACTTGGTTTTGGTAATTTTTGTGGAATAGGAGGTAAATTTGGGATAAATTAGTTGCAGAAACATATAGTGGGGAGGTTACAAGGGACTCTGGGCATGCCAAGACCGTTTGAGGAATGTTGTTGTCCACAAACCATTGCCTCACTAATTTTGCCTTATGTCAGGGTGCACTGTTACGCTAACACAGGGTGAGGCAGAAAAGACGGACGTTTTTAGAACAACTAGTATTCAGGCTCAGGAGGTTGAAGTGGGGGGAGTGATGTGGTAACGTGATCGGTAGCTTCTGCCATTTTGTTTAGTGAAGGTCATGGAGCCGTGGACTGTGCAACATTGTGTGTTTAGCTGTGATAGTTCTGTGTCCAATAGTGAGTCTATCGTCATAGTGCAGCGTGAGTTTCGTCGCCATTTCAATCTCGCTATACATGATAGTGTTCCCACTCGTAACACCATTTTACGTTGGGTAGAATAATTTCGAACACGAGGAACAGTTATGAACAAAAAACCACCAGGAGCTCCTCACTGAGTTCGGACACAAGAAAATGTGGAAAGAGTTCGGCAAGCCATACTCCATAGTCCGGGTCGATCTGCTAGAAGACACTCGGCTGAGCTGGACCTCAGTAATTGCTCGGTAAGGCGTATTTTGCATACTAACCTAAAATTTCATCCCTACAAAATGGCCATTGTGCAAAAATTAAACCCAAGAGATTATGAACAGCGGCTAAATTTTGCCAGAGAAATAGAGGCCATATTTGTGCAAAATGACAACATTATTTTGCTTATGAGTGATGATGCTCATTTCCATTTGAATGGAATGGTAAATCAGAACTGTCGTTATTGGGCCAGTGAAAACCCAAAACTACTGCATGAGAAACCATTACATAGTCCCAAGGTGACTGTTTCGTGTGCTGTGACAGGTACAGATGTTATTGGTCCATACTTTTTCCAAGACGAGAACAGAAACACCGTAACCATAACCTCTGAATGATATAGAAAGGTGGGCACTGAATTCTTCCTACCTGAATTAAGAAGGAAACGTCTTCGTATCTGGCGAGTGTGGTTTCAGCAGGATGGAGCTACAGCTCGCATAGCAAATTGACTATGGAAGCAATTTGTTTTTCGTGATAGAGTTATTTCCTGGTTTGGAGGCATTCACTGTCCTCCTCGGTCCCCTGACCTATCCATGTGTGACTACTTTTTGTGGGGTTACCTCAAATTACGTGTGTACGTGCATAAACCACGTACACTTGAAGAATTGAAGGAAGCTGTTCGTGTGGAAATCGTCCAAATAGACTGAGGCACGTTGCAGAGAGTTGAAGCCAACATCCGAGAGCGCCTTGAGAAGTGCATCGCTGAAAACGGCCGTCCCTGGGAGATGTTGTTTTCAAGCATTAATTTTGTTAAATGGCACCATTATTTGAGTGTTATTCTGTAATTAAATTTTTTTAAGCATTCCTAACGATGTATTGTTCATTTGAAAACCGTTCATCCTTTATGCCTCACCCTGTACAATCAGTAATCGTCTCCGAACTGTTCCTCTGCTATACATAGTACATAATGCTGTAAAATGTGTTCATATCCTCCCAAATTTAGCATTTTTTTAAACGCAATAAGGAGACCACAACCTAACCACGAGAAACAGCGATGTACCATAACACAAACTACTCTGTACTCCACTGCTGGCACTATATATTAAGGCAGGTAACGTCCTCCAGGAATTCACCAAACCCAAAACCTTCCATCGGATAGCCGAAAGGTGTAGTATGATCCATCACTCCAAATAATTCGTTGCAAATGCCTCACTGTCCGTAGGCGTCGCTCTTTACTCCACCTCATGCATCGCTTAGCACGGACTATAGAAATGTGTGGTTTACGAGAAGGTGTTCGACCGTTGTACCCTATCCTTTTTAACTTCGAACGAACAGTCATAATGTTAACTAGGCTCCTGCTGGTAACCCTTAAAAACTCACGAGCGACACCTTTCACTGTTTTCATGCGATTGGTTACAACCAGACTCAGCAGTGCTTTAAGGTCCCTGTACATGAGATTCGCCTGGTGTTAGTTTAGCTGTAGTTGTTCTCCCGAGTTTCCGATTCAAAATCACATCATCAACATTCGACTTGGAAGAACTTAAATGTCCCTAATTTATTTGTTGCTCCAGGTGACATTTCAGCTGAGATGTAGATGGAGTCTATTCACCATGTTATTCAATACCATATGTAGAGCGAGCACCAAAGGAAAGAGGGGAGGTATTTGGGGAGGCAGTTAAACTTCGGAAAGAAGAAATAAAAACGTTGAACTTCTTGATGACATTGTAATACTGTCAGTTCCAGGATAGGACTTGGAAGAGCTACTGTACGTAATGGACAGCATCTTAGGTAGACGTTATCAGATGAATATGAACAAAAGTAAAGCCGGTCGGAGTGCCCGAGCGGTTCTAGGCGCTACAGTCTGGAACCGCGTGACCAATACGGTCGCAGGTTCGAATCCTGCCTCGGGCAGGGATGTCTGTGATGTCCTTAGGTTAGTTAGGTTTAAGTAGTTCTACGTTCTAAGGGACTGATAACCTCAGATGTTAAGTCCCATTGCGCTTAGAGCCATTTGAACCATTTTTTTTCTTTACGGAAAGTAACTCAAATCAAACAACATGTAAAGTCCTAACGTGGCAGCCTCATCACATCCATTCTCTGATATCCACCGATACAGCGTTTGGAAACTTCTTTATCACTTACTGTCTTCGAAGGCAAACAAAACGACGAATTGTATTAAGAGAGAGAAGCGGTAGTCTGACAACTCAACAAGTACGGAGAACGACAGACTGGATTAAATAACGGCGCAGATAAATAACACTACAACGTGCTGGCGCCCGCAAACCGCAGAATACGCTACTCGAGGTGAGGCAGAATGTTTGCGGAGAGCAAAAAGCTGCCTGCCCCCCGGCAACTGGCGCTACAAGACCCCACTTGTCTGTAAGCGTTCCTTGAGCACTCGTAAAACGGCCTTTAAGCGACGACAGTCGTTAAGTGAGTAGGAAGAACACTCAAGGAACGTTATAGCGTTTCTAATGGTTCTTGCCAATCCAACGCATCACCTCACCCCTGTGACTGCGATCAGTTATTCCCATGCCGATACGAATGGGGTAGAATTAATTCAGAGCTGGTTTTCTCCGAATGGTGATTAGTATCGTCCTCTCTGCCGAACTATCAGTTTAATAGTCACGGCTGCAAAATACTAACGCGAATTCTTTACAGACGAATGGAAAAACTGGTAGATGCCGACCTCGGGGAAGATCAGTTTGGATTCCGTAGAAATGTTGGAACACGTGAGGCAATACTGACCTTACGACTTATCTTAGAAGAAAGATTAAGGAAAGGCAAACCTACGTTTCTAGCATTTGTAGACTTAGAGAAAGCTTTTGACAATCTTGACTGGAATATTCTCTTTCAAATTCTATAGGTGGCAGGGGTAAAATACAGGGAGCGAAAGGCTATTTACAATTTGTACAGAAACCAAATGACAGTTATAAGAGTCGAGGAACATGAAACGGAAGCAGTGGTTGGGAAGGGAGTGAGACAGGGTTGTAGCCTATCCCCAATGTTATTCAATCTGTATATTAAGTAAGCAGTAAAGGAAACAAAAGAAAAATTTAGAGTAGGCATTAAAATCCAGGGAGAAGAAATAAAAACTTGGAAGTTCGTCGATGACATTGTAATTCTATCAGAGACAGCAAAGGACTTGGAAGAGCAGTTGAACGGAATGGAAAGTGTCTTGAAAGGAGGATATAAGATGAACATCAACAAAAGCAAAACGAGGATAATGGAATGTAGTCGAATAAAGTCGGTGATGCTGAGGGAGTTAGATTGGGAAATGAGACACTTAAAGAAGTAAAGGGCTTTTGCTGTTTGGGGAGCAAAATAACTGATGATGGTCGAAGTAGAGAGGATATAAAATGTAGACTGGTAATGGCAAGGAAAGCGTTTCTGAAGAAGAGAAATTTGTTAACATCGAGTATAGATTTGAGTGTCAGGAAATCGTTTCTGACAGTACTTGTATGGAGTGTAGCCATGTATGGAAGTGAAACATGGACGATAAATAGTTTGGACAAGAAGAGAATAGAAGCTTTCGAAATGTGGTGCTACAGAAGAATGTTGAAGATTAGGTGGGTAGATCACGTAACTAATGAGGAGGTATTGAATAGAATTGGGGAGAAGAGAAGTTTGTGGCGCAACTTGACTAGAAGAAGGGATCGGGTGGTAGGACATGTTCTGAGGCATCAAGGGATCACAAATTTTGCATTGGAGGGCAGCGCTGTGGGGTAAAAATCGTAGAGGCAGACCAACAGATGAATACACTAAGCAGATTCAGAAGGATGTAGGTTGCAGTAGGTACTGGGAGATGAAGGAGCTTGCACAGGATAGAGTAGCATGGAGAGCTGCAGTCTCAGGATTGAAGACCACAACAATAACAAATCGTCCTCTCACGAGACGTTTCCAGACTTTCTGACGTCAGTTTAGAAATTTTCATAATTCTTGATAAAAAAGCATCAGCTACAATTGTCAGGCTGGCGTGAAAGCTATTAGAGAAACAGTCAGCAGATTGTTGTCTGTGTCGGAACGAAAATCCGTCCTGGGAGCAGGTTCTCTCGGGAGAGTTACAGGGGCCAGTCCTGAGCCCCTATTGTTCTCACTGTACGTCAATGACATGTCCTATGTTTTATGCTCCTAAATATAATTTCTTTCCCGACGGCCTGCAGGTGTACCACAGTGCCAAACATGAAGATGTCAATACTGCCATCGTTACGATGAATGACGATTTGTCTTTAGTATTCAGAGGGACGCTAACCCCGGGACTGAAACCGATTCCGAAGTCGTGCCATATAATTTTAATATCCCACTAAAAATTAACTTATAATCTTCTAAATAAACAAGAGCCCAAACGTATACGACGGAAATATCAAAAGAAGAAGAAATAAGATTTATGCAGCTGAACCGCCGAAATTTACCGATCAGTTGTTACGCCGCGAAAACACGACGGTGCTGAAAGGATGCCGCGTCGCCGCTGCCCGAAAAGTAAGAAAAATTCTAGATCCTTTTTCATTTTTAGGGTTCTGTACCTCAATCGCTAAAACCGGAATCCTTATGGGATCACTTTGTTGTCCATCTGTTTGTTTGTCTGTCTGTCAAGAAACCTTTTTTCCCAGGAACGGATAGACGTATCGAGTTGAAATTTATGTCAAGTACTAAGGTCTGCAGTACTTTGGCGGTGTAAAGAATTTTAACTTCTACGTCAACAGTATGAAAAAGACAGGCAACTTGTGTCACATATTTTGAAACTCGCAAATTCGCTCAACAGAACCTATAGATGTACTGTCTATATACATAATTAAATTTGTGCAGAACTCACAGACCGCGAGTCCTAGTCGCACTTGTCCGGCTTTTTTATTGTACACTACTGGCCATTAAAATTGCTACACCAAGAAGAAATACAGATGATAAACAGGTATTCACTGGGCAAATATATTATACTAGAACTGACATGTGATTACATTTTCACGCAGTTTGGGTGCATAGATCCTGAGAAATCAGTACCCAGAACAACCACCTCTGGCCGTAATAATGGCCTTGATACGCCTGGGCATTGAGTCAAACAGAACTTGGATGACGTGTACAGGTACAGCTGCCCATGCAGCTTCAACACGATACCACAGTTCATCAAGAGTAGTGACTGACGTACTGTGACGAGCCAGTTGCTCGGCCACCATTGACCAGACGTCTTCAGTTGGTGAGAGATCTGGAGAATGTGCTGGCCAGGGCAGCAGTCGAACATTTTCTGTATCCAGAACGGCTCGTACAGGACCTGAAACATGCGGTCGTGCATTATCCTGCTGAAATGTAGGGTTCCGCAGGGATCGAATGAAGGGTAGAGCCACGGGACGTAACATATCTGAAATGTGACTTCCACTGTTCAAAGAGCGGTCAATGCGAACAAGAGGTGAGAGGGCACCCCATACCATCACGCCGGGTGATACGGCAGTATGGCGATGCCGAATACACGCTTCCAACGTGCGTTCACCGCGATGTCGCCAAACACGGATGCGACCGTCATGATGCTGTAAACAGAACCTGGATTCATCCGAAAAAATGACGCTTTGCCATTCGTGCACCCAGGTCCGTCGTTGAGTACACCATCACAGGCGTTCCTGTCTGTGATGCAGCGTCAAGGGTAACCGCAGCCATGGCCTCCGAGCTGATAGTCCAAGCTGCTGCAAACGTCGTCTAACTGTTCGGGCAGATGGTTGTCGTCTTGCAAACGTCCCCATCTGTTGACTCAGGGATCGAATCGTGGCTGCACGATCCGTTACAGCCATGCTGATAAGATGCCTGTCATGTCGACTGCTGGTGATGCGAGGCCGTTGGCATCCAGCACGGCGTTCCGTATTACCCTCCTGAACCCACCGATTCGATATTCTGCTAACAGTCATTGGATCTTGACCAACGCGAGCGGCAATGTCGCAATACGATAAACCGCAATCGCGGTAGGCTACAATCCGACCTTTATCAAAGTCGGAAACGTGATGGTACGTATTTCTCCTCCTTACACGAGGCATTACAACAATGTTTCACCAGGCAACGCCGGTCAACTGCTGTTTGTGTATGAGAAATCGGTTGGAAAGTTTCCTAATGTCAGCACGTTGTAGGTGTCGCCACCGGCGCCAACCTTGTGTGAATGCTCTGAAAAGCCAATTATTTGCATATCACAGCATCTTCTTTCTGTTGGTTAAATTTCGCGTCTATAGCACGTCATCTTCGTGGTGTAGCAATTTTAATGGCCAGTAGTGTATTTACTGTTACATCTCATCTTCCTGTTCCTCTGTTCCTCTTCAGCGTCGCTGTTCCCGCTGTCACTGTGACCGCCCGGAGACTGTTGTTTCGTTGCATATGGGCATGTCTGTTACGTTTTGTCCGGTGATGTTTTTATATGTTGTTGTTGAAATACTGTTTGTTAATGCATTTGGTTGTGCCCATTGTTCTTCGTCTCTTATTGCTGTGTGTATGTGTATGTCCGTTTCCGTATAATGTAAGTTTTGTGCATGTCTATTCTTCGCATATAGCCCCGCAGAAGAAGACAGTGTTTCTGGGCGACCTTTTTCACCTCATGCTCATGTAATTGGCTGTCTCAGACCCACGCGGTTTAAGTGCGCGGGTTAAGGCATTAGTCCTGTAAAGAAATGTACCATACCGCGGCTGGGATCGATATGCTTCATTCTCAACCTCTCCCTTATGTCAGGGAGGAAAAAAATGGTTCAAATGTCTCTGAGCACTATGGGACTTAACATCTGAGGCCATCAGTCCCCTAGAAGTTAGAACTACCTAAACCTAACTAACCTAAGGACATCACACACATCCATGCCCGAGGCAGGATTCGAACTTGCGACGATAGCGGTCAGGGAAGAAGTCGTGCAGTCTATGTCTCTTATCACTTACTTCCCACTCACCTTGCCATACATGCCAACGCCAACTTCTAAGGTGACCTGTCGTCTGTATCAGTAGTTATTGTGTACCTTATCTAGCCTCCCCATCGTTAACCAGTACCTTGCAGCTCTGCAGTTGACCGAGACTAGCAGACGACAGAGCCTGGTAGGGAGGTTAGAGCGAATCTCGCTGTGTGTGAGACGGGCTTTTCGCTGCCCATAGAGAGCGGCCACGTTCCCGGAGGGCGGGTGACGTAAGCGCCGAGCTCGCCTCGCCGCCCTGTAGCAGAGTGCGACCTCCGCGGCAGACACAATCGCCGCTAAGCGGTCGGCAATTGGCGGGTTGTGGCTGCGGCTGGGGCGCCGACCTCGGGCGTTGCTCCTGCCGCTGCGCCGCTAGCCGAACCCTCCGCCACTCACCGGCAGGCGCGCGGCTCTCACAGCTGATCGGGGAACGTAGCGGCGCCAGCGAGCTTCAGTCGTGTTCTGAGCAGTGACCCGATTCAACAAAATAATACGATCGCGGAACAAAAAAGTAACTACAGTTCTAATAAATAGTAGCGGAAAGGCATCTGGACCAGGTGAGGTATCCGTAAGATTCTATAGAGATTATACGAAAGAAATAGCCTCCCTTCTAACAGCGGTTTATCGTAGGTCGCTGGAGCAGCGAATGGTGCCTAGCGACTGGGGAAACGCCCGTCTTTCTTGTTTTCAAGAAGCATTGTGGAACAGATGCACATAATTGTAGGCCTACATCGCTGACGTCAGTCACTTGTAGTTGTGGATCATGTTTTCTGCTCACGTGTTATGGCGTTTTTGATGAACGAAAATTTCCTCTACACAAATCAAAATGGCGTTCTGTAGACAGAGCTCTAGCGAAACACAGCTCGCGCTCTTCTTCCTTTAGATCCATAGCGCTGAAGACATCGGCGCTCAGTTTGATGCCTTTTCATTGGCTCCAGAAAGAGTTTTGACACAGTCCCGCTCTGCCGTCTATTGGAAACAATACGAGTTTACCGACTATCGAACTAGATTTGCGTCTGCATGCAGGACTTCCTTGCGGAAAGTCTCTTAACGGAACAAAATCGATAGAGGTAAAGGTAATTTCCGGAGCTCCCCAAGGAAGTGTGAAAGGAACGATACGGTTTACCACATCTACAATGTGTTCAATTTATCTCAAGACATTTAAATATATCGAAAGCAATACACTCGATACAGACAATTTATAATTAAAATTTGTTCATCATCAGCGATACCGAACTCGACCCTCCCACCCTCACCACGCCTGTGTGTGTGTTTGATGGAGGGGGGGGGAGGGGGGAGGGGGTTGGTGTGGGGCTTCGAAGTCTTAAATGGCAATCCCCAGTTTTTATTGCAGATTCGGATTCTACGGACAAAAATACAGCAGCTTTGTGTGAAAAATTTTTTCGTTTCGCGAGAGATGTCGTTGTAATCGGAAAAATCAAAGTGGGTAGAAAATCGCATTTTTCAAAATGCTATCCAATGACACTTGAATTAACCCCCCCCCCCCCAAAAAAAAAAGACGCTGTGAGGGTAGGACGAACAGTTTGTAACCTCCCCACAAAAATTTAAAAGGAAATGTGACAATATTTAATAAAAATGGGAGCCAAGAAGCAATATTGTCCCCACAGAAATATTTAAATAAAAAATATAATAATAAATGGGAGCCAAGTGTAACCTCCCTGCAATGAAATGTACTGACAAAGGCAACAAAAATGTGAAATTCGCAATCTGACTCTGGTGTAAGCTGCCACAAAAATAATGAAAAACAATTCAGTGCTAATGAAATCTCAGTGATAATGAAAATTCAATTAAACCGAAATATCGGTCTTTGGCCCTGTGCAAAAATCAGAATTAAATTCTTACCTCATTGTAGCTGCTAGTCAAATTTCTGCTCTTATTCTTGCGCACAGCTTGGAGGAACTGCATTGCAAATAATAATATTCCTTTTTTTTGTAATTTAACTGAAATTTGTCTTTAAGGGAAGTGGAATAAAATCGTTAATTCAATTAAATAATTTTTTTTTTAAATTGCTTTTGAAATCAAAATTATTATTGGGGCACTTGTTGGAAATTAATTACAATAAATAAACTTTACATTATCTGATGATTACCTTAATTAACAATATACCTCATTTAGCCTCTTGACCAGAATGCCATGTCGACGCTCCCCGACTGCGTCCCGCTCGCGACCGTGACAGTACCAGACCACTACTGAACTGAACTACATGACAACTACAACCGAACTGCTCTACGATTACAACTGAACTGCTCGCAACACTCGCGCGGTCAAGCGCAGACTAACCACGATTATAGGCTCTCTGGTCAAAGATTTTAACGTGCCTCACCATCGCTGCTATGTTACATACGTGTTTCATAACCCTCCACTGGGGGGGCAAAAATTTGGCAGCGATGGTGAGTCATTTGGACTTGCCATCGCAAGAAATTTTTACAATTTACAGAATATTCAAATTTAGTACATAAATTAAATGTTGTGCACATGCACCGAGTACAAAACATTTCAGACAAAGACAGGATGTGAGTACAAAACATAGTAGTAAATCAGAAAACTGTATATACAAATTATTTGACAGATAGCAAAGTGCACACGCACTGAAAAAATTCTTTAGCATTTTCAGAACAAATAAACAGAATGGCAGAAAATCGTGTTGATAAGTGACATGAGTGTACTCGCACTGGAGTTGAGAACATATTAGCAATTTACGAAATGTATATACAATGAGTAACAAATGACATAAGTGCATACGCACTGAAGTATTGAATATACAGAATGAGTACAAATCATATTGAAAAATGAGAAGAGTGCACAGGCACTGAAGTTCAATAGAAAACATATTAACACACAACATAAGTGCACATGCACTGTAGTTCAGAAGATATCATTAAAATAAAATAATAAAAAAAATGTATATACAATATAAAAGACAAGAGTGCACATACTGTACTTGAGAACAAATCGAAAAAAATGTCTTAGGCATTTTTGCAATAAATAAACATAATGGCAAAAAATCATATCGACAAGTGACGTAAGTGTACTCGCACTGGAGTTCAGGGAATAAAAAAAAATGTATAACCCATGAACATAAATAATGTTAGCAAAAAATGATTTTCACTATGTGACAAGAATCAGGATAGGAAAGGGAAGGATCGCATCATGGTTGTAGCACTTTAGATTGCACACAGCTGTTCTGAAAGTCCATATCTTTCCACAGAAGTACAACACCAAGTGACACAATTTGAAGTTCTTTTCCCATCAGAATTTACCAGTGTAGCCAAGACACTGAACTGTCGTACTAATGTTCCATGTTCTCATTTTGGCAGTACACTAGGTACACCAAGCAGTGGGACCATAATAACGTCTTCATCGCTCACGGTGGTGGACAGCATGTCGTGTCAACACCACGCTCTTACAAGGCACACCAACGTAGAATTAGTGCAAAACCAAAGATAGTGCTCCATGATCACTAGGATAGACAGGACAAATGGACATTGCAGTAATTCAGGGTAGTTAGCTCATGAGGTGAAGGACATTAAGTCACATAATATTGACAATTACAGTCTTCATTAGTAGTTTGGGGCATTCGTAGCCCAGCGATTGAACATTTCTGTACCAAGTATGTAGTATTACAGAAAAATGTTCATTAATTGTTTTACATAGAATCAGTAACCTTCTTTTCCTAGTTACAAAGCATTATTAAATAATCGCATTCTTTTCCAGTTACAAAGTATAGCATAGTTAATTAATTATGTGTCATTCCAATATAGTAATAATCATTAGCCTTCTCCTAATTACAAAGCATTATGAAACAATCGCATTCTTTTCCAGTTACAAAGTATGGCATCGTTAATTAATTATTTGTTATTCCAATATAGTAATAATCATTAGCCTTTTCCTAATTACAAAGCATTATTAAACAATCACATTCTTTCCCAATTATAAAGCATAGTTAATCATTTGTCATTTCAATATAGTAAGAATCATATTCTTTACCAGTTACAAAGTATCAACATTGAAAACAAGAGCTAATTAATGGCATAATTAATAACCTAATTCATTGATTGTCATTAATTATTGGCACTCAGTGGCCATCAAGTATTGAATAGAATAAAACATTGTTCATCATTCAGTATTATTCAGATCATTAAGAAGTAATAACAATCCATTGAGTCACATTCAGATCATTATGAAGTCATTATTAAAAATCAGCTAATTACAGTCATAGCATTAATAATCATACACATTATAAGTAGTCTCATTACAATAAACAGTGGAGTTATTAGCCAGTTACAAAGCATTATTTTATACATATATTTTTTTGTATCATTACGAAGTCATTACTGAAGTGACATACTATTCAGAGTTGATCAGTATTATTCAGAACTTTCTCAAACTGGTATCGCTATTTGGGACTGGTAATACATTTTTTGTTAGCAATGCATTGCGTTTGGTAATTATAAGAGAAAGCCAGAAGAGAAAAAGAGAGAAAAAAAAAATTGGTAGTGGGTTGTTCCTGTAAATGAAAAATGTGTAACGTCATTCGTCATGAGTCAGCTGTAGCAAGATTGTGAAACAAGGCAGTAATGTGATCACATTTATAAATGATAGACACAAATGGGTAAAAAATATAAGTGCTAGTACAGGTATAATAAGTAACAGGTTTAGTAAGTATCTTGAAAAGCTTCTGCAATACAAAATGGATTATTGACCTGAAAGAAGAAACGCACACTATGCTGAAAAGTAGTGAACTTCGAATTAACAAGTAGTGAAATGTGTATAAACATGTGTTCCATAGCTGTCCTTTCCAAAACTTTCCGTCATCCTACTATGCAATATAACACCTGCTGTCAAAACAAACTGCAACAAATACTTAAATAACTACGTAGCATAAATACATAACTTCAACATTATCCTCATCTGTAAAGAAAAAACTTCATTATACATCTCATTATAACACCATTATCATCATCACCTGTAAAGAAAAACTTCATTATTCATAGCAGCATCATTATTCATCAGTATTCATTATCATCTGCAAAAAATTACTTCATTACTCATTATACAACTATTCCTTATCTCTAGCATATTTCATCACTAAAACTAAGATGTGTAGTTCTGTCTGACAGCCTGCATCAATCACCTTGTATTCTGAAAGAAAAATTAGTTAAGACTGCTATTCTGCGATGTGTGTTGTATATTCTTGTTAATGCTTGTTAATTCTGATCCATTTACTCTTCCTCATAAGGTTTTTGTATCCTCTTTCGTCTATTCCGTAGTTGAAATTCCCATTTCCGTTTAATTTATTTCATTTACGTATCATTTCTTTCTGAAATTGATGAACAAAGATTAATGTCTTGCATTTACATCATATACCCACTAAATAATTACTGATTAACGGTAACAGAATCAAGCATACAGCATAACATGACAGAAAACGTAATATGTCAAAAGCATAGACAGTGTTCAAAGGCAAAAAATGTACACAGAATATCACAATGCAGCAGCAAAAAAAAAAAAAATGTAAAATAGTCACGATGTTGAAATATCATAGGGCAAAAAATGTCAAAGTCAACGGGTGTGTTATACCTTAACTATTTCACAGTGCATACAAACAAAACAGGAAAACAATCAGACACACAAAAAAAATGGAAAATGTGCACGGTCTGATGTGTAACGATAAGAAAAGCGACCTGCTAACCTTACCTTGCCGGGCACTTGCCAAGAAAAAATACGATAATCATCAGTAATTAGTCAGGTGAATATAATTGCATTAGTAAATGGCATCATAGCATGTTACATCATAAAGTGATTTCATTCAATAAACGGTTTAATGTTTGAGATATGGTGATTGCCTTTCGATTTTCTGGTTCTCAAAGTTTCGACGTGTACAACATTGGGGTGAGGGATGCTGCGAATCCGATATGGACCTGCGTATAGAAGTTCAAATTTACTGCACTTACCTTTTAATTTGCTGGATAAATAGTGTGTACGTACTAATATTTTCTGTCCAATGTGAAAGTCGCGGCGTGTACAAACCTGTTTTTGCTGTCTTCTCCGGCGCTCTGCGGCACGTTTGATGTTGTTCAGTGCAATGTCGATTATTTCGTGGTGTCGTAAGCGACGAGATGTAGGAAAATTTATAAATTCTTTAATTTTGTTTGGTGGTTCAACGTTTTTCAGTATAACAGACGGAGATAGCATAGTGGATTCATTTGGAATGGAATTAATTACATCTTGGAATGAGAGTATGTGTGTGTCCCAATCAATATGTCTTTTGTGGCAGTATATTCGGCACAGTTTACCAATTTCTTTCATTAACCGTTCACAAGGGTTCGAAGAAGCGTGGTACTTGGATATATAGATCGGAGAAATGTTTCTAGCTCGTAACATACGTGTCCATATTGCAGATCGAAACTGTGGTCCATTGTCGGAAATTACTTTCATCACATGCCCTACATGAAATAGAAAATGTTTTACAAATGCTTTTGAAACAGTTTTAGCAGTAGCTTTGCGTAACGGAGTGAAGGTAACAAATTTTGAAGTGAGTTCAACAGCGACAAAGATGTAGCAAAAACGTCTGTTAGTTCTCGGAATCGGACCAAAAATATCTACTGCGGCCATGTGTCTTAATTTAACAGGTACAATGGGATATAAAGGAGGAATATGTGAAGTGGTGTCTGATTTAGCTTTCTGGCAAATTTTACAAGACGCTAAAACTCGTCGTATACGTTTCTCCATGTTGTTAAAATAACAGTTCTGTCTCAGTATAAGAAAACATTTTCGTGCTCCGTAATGTGCGTAACTTAAATGAGTGTACCAAATTAATTTGTTAACAAGTTCGTCGGGAATGCATAATAACCAATTGTTGCTGTCAGGATGAGAGCGGCGAAACAGAATGTTATTGCGCACAGTGTAGTGGTGTCTAATCGTAACATTATTCTTATCTTGCCAAAGCCGTTTAATTTCTTTCCACACGTTGTCTTTACTTTGCTCTTTTGCTATGTCCTGTAATGACGACGAAATAAAATTTTCAAATGCAACTTGTTGGATGTACATTACGCTGAAATTTGCTTTACAGAAGTTGGTTGCGATGTCTTGCTGATTGTTACAAAGAGAACGGGATAATGCGTCTGCTACAACATTTTGTGTGCCGGGAATGTGAACAATTGTGAAATTAAATTCCTGCAAGTAAAGTTTCCATCTGCTTAACCTGTCGTGAGTGAATTTAGCTGAAAGTAAAAATTGTATCGCTCTGTGGTCTGTGTAAACTGTAGTGTGTCTTCCATAAAGAAAGTGCCGAAATCTCGTAAAAGCCCAAACAACACATAATGTTTCAAGTTCAGTAACGGAATTATTTCGTTCAGCAGGTGATAGAATGCGGCTTGCAAATGCGATGTTTTTAATTACTGTAGAACCATCTTCTTCAATTTCCTGAAAAATATGTACGCCTAAAGCTGTGTTGGAACTGTCGGTGGCAATGGAAAAATTTTTGGTAAGATCTGGGTGCGATAAAAGTGGAGCATTCAACAAGGCTTCTCTCAGTTTCACAAATTCAGAATGTGCTTGCTTATCCCAAGACCAAATACTGTTTTTACCTGTTAATTGGCATAACCTGGGTGTGTCTAAAGCGGAGTGATGAATAAATTTACGAAAAAAGTTAATTAAGCCCAAAAAGCTGCGTAATTGTTTCTTCGTCGTAGGAACAGTAATGTCACGTAAAGCTTGAAGTTTTTCCGGATCAGGCGCAATGCCTTCTGCTGAAATTACGTGTCCAAGAAATTTTATAGAAGTTTTGCCAAAATGCGATTTACTGAGGTTAACTGTGAGTCCTTGTGCATGAAAAGTTTGCAACAGTTGTTCAAGAATCAGATTGTGATCAGACCAGTTAGCTTCTGCGATAAGAATATCGTCTACGTACGTCGTAATTCTGTCCTTAAGTTCTGTCGGAAGTATTGTGTTCAAACCGCGAATAAAAGCTGCAGAAGAAATAGTTAAGCCGAATGGTAATTTACAAAATTGATAACAGTCGCCGAAACAGAGAAAAGCTGTATATTTTCTGCAATTTGGATGAAGTTGAATTTGCCAAAATCCCGATTTCAAATCTAATGTAGAATAAATAGCAGTACCGTGAAATTTCTGTAGCAGTTCCTCTAATGTCTGTGGTCGATCTGTTTCATTAATAATTATGTCATTAATGTGACGTGAATCAAGTACGAGTCGAAGTGAGCCATCTTTTTTCTTAACAATATGTAGCGGGTTTATGTACGGACTAACTGCTGGTTCTATAATTCCTTGATCAAGCATATCCTGCAATTCTTTTTTAACTTGTTCTCTGTGAATATATGGAATGGGATAATGCTTTGCTTTAAATGTGTCGTGCTGTTTCACTTGAAATTCATACATAAAACCGGACATAGTACCAGGAATGTTGTCAAAAACTGGAGCTTGCTGTAAAAGAATTTTGTATAGCTGCGTGCGTTCGTCGTCTGTAGTTGCACTGCTTTGTCTAACTTTATCGGAAATCATTCGCATCACGTCGTAGTCAGCTTCGTCTGGAGTATTACCGTTGTGTACGTACGTATCCGTGAACAATGTGGGATTACAGTCTATGCCACGTGATACGGAAATGACCTCTGTGCGATTAATTGTTTGTTCTTCCGCAGATAATGAGTGCTGAAATTCTAAAGCAAGTTGTACATTTTCATCCTTTAACATTAAATAAGAATTCTGAAAATCAATAACTGCGTCGTGTTGTACCAGAAAATTCGTACCTAAAATTACGTCTGTTGTCAATAAAGGAACAATCCAAAAATTAGAGTGGAAAGTATGACCTCCAATACAAAATGATAAATGCGTCTGTAATTTAACGTCTACTCCTTTACTCGATACTGCTCCTTTCACTTTTGTTTTGCCTAAAGGTAATGTTGGATAAGTATTCTCTTTGTTGCACTCGTTAAAAGTCTCCTCATTTATTACTGATATAGGTGATCCAGAATCAATTACTGCTGAGAATTTTGATGAACCAATTTTAATTTCGATGACAGGATGTGAAATAGTTTTCTGAACAAATGGTCTTTCCTGCAAGAGAGTGTCTCTGATATCGTCAAAAGTAATTACATTTTCGTGAACAACATTTTGCGTGTCAAACGTAGTGCTTGTGTTATTGGAAGATGCGTCCTGTACAGTATCTAGTCAGATTCTGTCTGACGTGTTATTATTATTAGGAGGATTCTGTGGCATTTCGACGATTTGAACTGTCCTATTACTTCTTCCAGACGTGTTACGCTCTGGATGGTACCTACTGTCGGGTTCATTCATGAGAATATGTTCTTGTTGATTACTTTGTTGCTGGTAAGACCGACTGTTATTATATGTACGCTGATAATTGTGTTCATCGTTTTTACGTCTGTCATGATAATCATTCCTATACGGTGTATTGCGATAGGAATTGAAATACTGTCTTCTTTGTACGTAGTTGTTTCCTTGCTGTCGTGCGTTACTATTTGTTGTATCAGGGACTATACGTGCACGCGGCAGAACATTAAAGCCTGGTTGACCTTGTGCATTCCATTGTTGGTTAGGTGTGCTAACCGGCTGGTTTTGATGTTGTTGTTGTGAAATACCTCTATTGTTACTAAAGTGTGGTTCCTGTTGCTGAAAATTTTGACGATATTGATAATTAGAATTTTGTCTCTGATTTAAGTTCTGGTAGTTGTCGTTCCTAAAGCGCCTGTTACTTTTCCTATTGAAATTACGTCCTTGATCATAATTACTGTAAGTTTGTTGACCTTGGTTATTATACGAAAAGTTTTTGTTTACAAAAGAATAATCAGATTGCTGCACTTCTAAAAGCTGCAACAGATCCCTGAACGCCGAAATATTTTCTTTTTGATGACCCGTCAGAAGTGACACTCTTAATGACCTTGGTAATTTAGAGATGCATAATTGAATAAGTGCTGATTCACTGTACGGTTCACTTAGGTACTGGTTTTGTTGCACCATGTGTTCAAAAAATTGAGTGACACTAGGAAAGTTTGAGTTCTCATAATTTGGTAAACTAATTAATTGATCTTTAATTCCGCGTTGCGTCGTCTTCGACCAATACGCTGACAGAAACGCATTCTGAAATTCTTCTACTGAATAACATTGCCTCGCGATCGGTCTCATACGAGTTGCCGGCTCGCCTTCCAAAAAACTGCAAATAAATTCAAGTTTGTGTGTTACGGGCCAAGTCGGTGGAAAAGCAAAGCTAAATTGTTGTATCCAATCCAGGGGGTGAATCTGTGTTCTGTCATTCTTAAACACTTTAAATTTTCTCACTGACAGAAAATGTTTGTAATCAAAGTTATCGTCTCTATGTGATGGAACAGGTTCAGGATTGTAAGAGAATCTGTTGAACTGTGGTTGTTCGGAATCTAAGTCCCGTACTCTCTGTAGATTACCCAAATTATACGCGCTGCGTGAGTCTGGCAAATGTTCGAAAAGTGGCGCCTGCTGTGATGTGTTATTAACTGAAATATTTTTCATCTCTGTTAGTTCTTGCTGTAAACTCGACAGTTTTCTACGCAACGTGTTGTTAGACGAGTCGATCTCATTAATTGTCTGCTGTAAATTTTGAAATTCAGGTGTTTGGTTAAATGAAATCGGTGTAGTATCGTCTGATTTATTATCATTACTAGTTTCAATAACGTCAATACGACTGGCCAATTCATCACATTTTTCAGTCAGTATTTTTACCTGATCATCGGTTTTAGTGTCAGTGGCATTGATCTGGTTTTGCAATTTACGTGTAGTTTCGTTCAGTTTTTTAACATCAGCTTTGACGACATCGGAATCCTGTGTTAGTTCTAATTGCTCGAGTCTGTCGGTCACTGTTTGAAAATCTGTTGTGTATGTGTCTGTTTTTAATTTAAGATCAGAAATTTCGTCACGTAATTCTGTGTTCGACTGTTTGATGGAATTAATTTCGTCGGACACTGTAGCAATATTGTTGTCTACGTATGTCTTCGCTTTCGCGAACAATTTACGTTTGTCTTCCTGTCTCTGTGCAGTGATTGTTTCCATTACCTGACGTTTTACTTTATTTTGATCCTGAATAAATTTGCGGAAACGCGTATTACTGTTTTCTATGTGCTGATTAAAACGCTCGTCAATTTGAGTGTTCTGATGGTCGAATTTCGCGTCAATCTTTTCATCCATTATGCGCGAAAGTTCTGTTGTCATTGCTTTAAACTCATCGCGTAATTGTGTAGCTTTTTCAGAGCATTGTTTAGCGACTCCGCTAATTTCCTCTCTGAGTGTTTCTGTTGCAGCAGTCTGTATTTCCCTTAATTCCTGAGCAACAGACCTAATTTCTTCGCTACTTTTCTTTGAACACGCCTCAATTTCCTCGCGTAACTGTTCCTTAGTGTCATGACACTGCGCGGCAACGGCTCTAATTTGTTCACTTAACTGTCTGGAATTGTTGTCTACTTTCTCATTTAACTGTCTGGAATTGTTGTCTAATTTTTCATTTAACTGTCTGGAATTGTCGTCTAATTTTTTGTTATTATTGTCTAATTTTTCATTAAACTGTTTGTTCTGTTCACTAAGTTGTTGTTTGAAATCTTCACTCTGTTGTTTGAAATTGCTGTCTATTTTCTCACTTTGCTGTTGTAGTAAACTTCTCATAATTCGTACCAAGTCAAAATTAGCGTTTATATTCTCTGTGCTATTTAGTGGTGGATCTGGAATTGTCTCGTTTTCTATAACCATTTGGCTATTCTGAGACTTACAAAAAGGTTTGTCAGTCGAATGTACACGGTCGGTCACTATTTCGGAATGAAATGGATCCGTCGTACTTTGTGTATCCTGTTCATTTTCATTAGAAAAATTCGTCTGTACATTACTTGAATTCTCCGAACCGGGTGCGTTAAGCTGGGCAGCGCTCATTACAATAGAGCGCTTCGCGTCATCAATTGTCGTCAAATTCACAGAGGAGACAATTGAGTTGGCTTGTTCATCATTAAGATAAAAGTCATCATTAGTGATTGGAATGCACTGATTGTTAGTGAACGCAGGATTGTCATCATTACACTGCGTGTCACAATTACTATCGTTTACATTATTTAAGTCGGTAGTTTCATTCAAAATACTTCGCGATACACTATTCACAGTCTTTCGCGGCATTTTTACAATAGTCACAAATATTCACAAAATAAATAAGCACAATGCAAAAGCAACACACAAATACAACAGAGCAACGAATTGCCGTTGACCTGTAGAAAGAAAGTCACAAGATTAGTAAAAGCGTAGCGCCAAATCCTAATTATACTTAAGCAAATAAGAGCAGATATCTGACTGTTGTTCAAAAGATTCTCAACGAAATACGATCCTGGACTGGGTGTCGCCAAGTGTAACCTCCCCACAAAAATTTAAAAGGAAATGTGACAATATTTAATAAAAATGGGAGCCAAGAAGCAATATTGTCCCCACAGAAATATTTAAATAAAAAATATAATAATAAATGGGAGCCAAGTGTAACCTCCCTGCAATGAAATGTACTGACAAAGGCAACAAAAATGTGAAATTCGCAATCTGACTCTGGTGTAAGCTGCCACAAAAATAATGAAAAACAATTCAGTGCTAATGAAATCTCAGTGATAATGAAAATTCAATTAAACCGAAATATCGGTCTTTGGCCCTGTGCAAAAATCAGAATTAAATTCTTACCTCATTGTAACTGCTAGTCAAATTTCTGCTCTTATTCTTGCGCACAGCTTGGAGGAACTGCATTGCAAATAATAATATTCCTTTTTTTTGTAATTTAACTGAAATTTGTCTTTAAGGGAAGTGGAATAAAATCGTTAATTCAATTAAATAATTTTTTTTTTAAATTGCTTTTGAAATCAAAATTATTATTGGGGCACTTGTTGGAAATTAATTACAATAAATAAACTTTACATTATCTGATGATTACCTTAATTAACAATATACCTCATTTAGCCTCTTGACCAGAATGCCATGTCGACGCTCCCCGACTGCGTCCCGCTCGCGACCGTGACAGTACCAGACCACTACTGAACTGAACTACATGACAACTACAACCGAACTGCTCTACGATTACAACTGAACTGCTCGCAACACTCGCGCGGTCAAGCGCAGACTAACCACGATTATAGGCTCTCTGGTCAAAGATTTTAACGTGCCTCACCATCGCTGCTATGTTACATACGTGTTTCAAGTTATTTCGTAACTTTTAATGGAAACCCCATTCTCAATGTTGTATTCCTTTGACAAAACGAAAAGAAGACTGCTCGACGCGCCGCTGTGGCTGTGTAGCGAACTACGACTTGTCATAAAAGGTAGTGCAATGAGATCAGAAAAAGATCCATTGATTCACAATGAGATTTTCACTCTGCAGCGGAGTGTGCGCTGATATGAAACTTCCTGGCAGATTAAAACTGTGTGCCGGACCGAGACTGGAACTCGGGACCTTTACCTTTCGCGAGCAAATGCTCTACGAACTGAGCTACCCAAGCACGACTCACGCCCCGTCCTCACAGGTCCCGAGTTCGAGTCTCGGTCCGACACACAGTTTTAATCTGCCAGGAAGTTTCGTTCACTGATTCCATTAACACTAAGACGAGTACTACACTTAGCTTTCCTATGAACGATGATGTGGACGTACGAGCTTTCTGTTCACTTTCGGGTGCTTCATTGATGTGAGCCCTCTTGCCTCTCACATACCGTAGGGTTTTTTGCAGTTTGACCATTAACTTCAGTACACTTATTGATTTTGTCTTCAAATGAATATGCGCAGGACAGAAGCATACCAGCGCAAATTTTGGGACAAGCGTTTCTTATGCGTCCTACCATGTTTTCACGGTCTGTTTTAGATAACCCCACAGAAAGAAATCCGGCGAAGTCATATCAGGCGACCTAGCACGCCAATTGATAACCTCACCTCTGCCAATCCACTGACCATTGTAAACACGGTGTAATACCTCCCGCGCTCGAATTGGATGATGCACTTGGAAACCGTCATGCTGAAACCACATACTTTGTCGAACATCCAAGGCAATATCCTCAAGTGGTATTGGTAGTTCCTGGTCCAAAAAATTTCGATTTTTGATTCCATTCAAACCATCTTTAATAAAATAAAGACCAATAGGTTTGTTCCCTATGATTCCACACAAACAATAACTGACAAAGGACGTTGACGTTCAACTAATCGTAACCTGTGAGGATTTCCTACACTCCAGTAATACATTTATGCTGATTAATTCTACCATGATTTGTGGATATAGACTCATCTGAAAATAGTACAGTAGCAAAGAAATTGGAGTTAGTTTGAATTTGTTGAAGTGCCCATTCACAAAGCACTTCTCGATTATGAAAATCATCGCCATGAAGTTCTCGATGCAGTAAATGTCATGCGGATGATACTTGTAATGATGTAATATGTTAACAGTACTACTTAGGGAAATTCCAGAATCGCGTTGTGATTGTCGAGTGGTTATCTGTGGGTTTTGGTGAACAGCTACTAGTTCGCTAGTACGGTTGTTTCATTACCCTTGCCGCACGGGATTAGCCGAGCGGTCTTGGGCGCTGTAGTCATGGACTGTGCGGAGGAGGAGGAGGAGATTAGTGTTTAACGTCCCGTCGGCAAGGAGGTCATTAGAGACGGAGCGCAAGCTCGGGTGAGGGAAGGATGGGGAAGGAAATCGGCCGTGCCCTTTCAAAGGAACCATCAAGGGAATTGCCTTAAGCGATTTAGGGAAATCACGGAAAACCTAAATCAGGATGGCCGGAGACGGGATTGAACCGTCGTCCTCCCGAATGCGAGTCCAGTGTGCTAACCACTGCGCCACCTCGCTCGGTGGACTGTGCGGCTGGTCCCGGCAGAGGTTCGAGTCCTCCTTCGGGCATGGGTGTGTGTGTTTGTCTTTAGGGTAATTTAGGTTAAGTAGTGTGTAAGCCTAGGGACTGATGACCTTAGCAGTTAAGTCCCATAGGATTTCACACACATTTGAACATTTTCATTATCCTTAAAATTGAAATAAAAACAGCGCGAGAGCGGTCATTATCTGGAAAACGCTAAGCACACAAGGCAACACATCATCAACATCTCTCCTACATTCACCATAAACCAAAAATCTTTTCAGTTTTTTCTTCAATGATTGCACAGTCGTTGTCGTCTTGCAACTCTGTTCTAGAAATGAAGAGTAAATGTGCAGGCAATAAAAACTTGTAAAACAATGAAATGTTTAGAGATGCCTTAAGTTCTACTTACGAAAGAACAAAGCCGATGACCTCGCTGCCTGGTCTCCTCCCCCACAACAACGCAACGAAAGAAAAGTGAACCCTGATCGCACTGCACTGCCTATTATGATACGTCGTAGTTCGCCGCTCGGCCACAGTGGTGCGTCGAGCAGTTACCTTTCCGTTTTACTGGAGGAATACAACGTTCAGAACGGAGTTTCCCATCAAAAGCTATGAAATAACTGTGCTACCCTCGCAGTGTGGAGGTGGGGGACCAATTCAAGTGTCATTGGATATCATTTTGAAACATGCGATTTTCTACCCGTTTTGATTTTTCAGATTCAGTGCCATTTGTGCGAAACGATAAAAATGCTTCAGACACAGCTTATTTTTTTTGTCTGCAATAAAAAATGGGGGTTGGCCACCTCCAGACACACACACACACACACACACACACACACACACACACACACAAACAGGGCTGGGGTGGTGGGTCGAGTTTGGCATCATTGGATGTCCCCCTCCGAGAAGAACAAATTTATAATTAAAATTGTTTGGATCCGAAGTGTAATTTTCGAACCATTTCAATGTCTTCAGATAAGCGGAACACCGTTTATGTGCGAGTAAAATAGGTTGTTTGCAGATGACGCGGTTGTCTGTAAGAAGTTAGTTATGTTAGACGATACTAGCGAACTGCAGGAAGACATGCGTAGAATGATGACGGGTGCAGAGACTGGCAGTTGACGCTGGACGTAAATAACGTAACATGCTACGCATACAATGGAGAGTAAATCCACTACTGTACAATTATACTATTGGTTACAAACTGCTGAAAACAGTAACTACCATAAAATATCTAGGAGTAACCATCCGGAAAGAGTCACTATTGAAAGTCCGGGAGACTATTTTTCCGGGAAGATGATATTAATTATGATCGAACTACAAAAGAAATGCACCAGTTACTCTTTTTAATGCGTAGCACGACGCGTTTCAGCAATTTATTCCCGTTTTCAAGTGTAGTGGCCAGTTGCAGTAAGATTGTAAAAAGACGACTGTAGAGTAACAGAGGTAGCACGACACACACGCAGACATCACATCAATACTAATGTAAACATTTACTGAACTTCAGAATAGGAATAACTTCCGGAAAAGGTCGCGCTAGGCATTAAAAACAGTAACCTGTGCATTACTTTATTATTTACATCACTGTTGACATATTTGAAGGCTTCTGAGGAAAAAAGACATTGGTTATGGTGGATGAAATTTGATCAAATTTAAATTGGTGCACAGAACACTGCTGGAGATTATACAGAACACACAGCAAACATAGCCGAATAATTTCTCCAAGTTTTAGCAAACGAGGTGCGTCTGTGATTAAAACCTAGAACTAACATTCAAGAGCCGTAGTCTCCCCCACCCCTCGTACTATTATAGCAATTTCAATTATCCTTGGTTCCCCAAATTACTTCGTGCCAGTGTCTGGATGATTACTTCAAGAAGGGTGTTGCTTCATTTTCTGCCTCTTGCACGTCCCACCGACCTTATGCTTCGTCTCTGACCATTTTAATCATAGGCGGAGCAGACCTTAATATCCTCGATCCACCGTATCATAAACGGTCTCTGAAACCTTATTTTTCCTTCTAAAAATCTATATACTACAGCAACATTGTTAATGCTATGTATCTACTGGTGTTCATAAATGGCAGCAGCACCAGTAGCTTTAACATACAGGAATTTATACTGTTTCCTCCGTTGCCACAAACTAATTAAAACGGTATGTTTGCTACAAGTTGACAGATAAGACTTACTCCCCCTTCCCTCTCCTCATTCCCGACAACCAGCCGTCCCTGACTGCCTCGTTAGCTACAGCAGCACCTCCGCCCTCACCTCTACCGGCTGTTTACTTGCCACCGCTCATCAAGACGGCGTGATTTATGCGTTCATTACGCACGGCCATCGGAAGCCCTGCCTTGACACTTGTTAGTAACCTCACCATGACTGATAGCCGGAGTTGACCGTCAGCTTCCACTCTCAACACAGCTGTGCTTGAATACATCACTGATGGTTACAATGTTTATGTATACAGGGCGTTACAAAAAGGTACGGCCAAACTTTCAGGAAACATTCCTCACACACAAATAAAGAAAAGACGTTATGTGGACATGTGTCAGGAAACGCTTAATTTCCATGTTAGAGCTCATTTTAGTTTCGTCCACCTACGCTCAATGGAGCACGTTATCATGATTTCATACGGGATACTCTACCTGTGCTGCTAGAACATGTGCCTTTACAAGTACGACACAACATGTGGTTCATGCACGATGGAGCTCCTGCACATTTGAGTCGAAGTGTTCGTGCGCTTCTCAACAACAGATTCGGTGACCGATGGATTGGTAGAGGCGGACCATTTCCATGGCCTCCAAGCTCTCCTGACCTCAACCCTCTTGACTTTCATTTATGGGGGCATTTGAAAGCTCTTGTCTACGCAACCCCGGTACCAAATGTAGAGACTCTTCGTGCTCGTATTGTGAACGGCTGTGATACAATACGCCATTCTCCAGGGCTGCATCAGCGCATCAGGGATTCCATGCGACGGAGGGTGGATGCATGTATCCTCGCTAACGGAGGACATTTTGAACATTTCCTGGAACAAAGTGTTTGAAGTCACGCTGGTACGTTCTGTTGCTGTGTGTTTCCATTCCATGATTAATGTGATTTGAAGAGAAGTAATAAAATGAGCTCTAACATGGAAAGTAAGCGTTCTAAGTTCTAAGTTCTAGGGGACTGATGACCTGAGAAGTTAAGTCCCATCGTGCATTTGAACCATTTGTTCACAATACAACGTCCTTCATTAGAACTTATAGCCCATGCCAACATGCAAAACATGCGATACTGAAGTAATGTGAGTCCACAGGAATTGCAAGAAAAACCACACTACAGCGAAAAGTTCACGGTTTTGTGTTTCGGAGATTCGGCCTCCAGGATTATTAGACTTTACTTGTTCGAGCATCATCACGCAGTCCCTGTCACAGTCAATTCGGATCGTGACAGGGGCCTAGTCACGACTTCCCGATTCCTGAATTACAGAATCAGGGTGTTGATTTGACGTCAGTTTGTTTCCAGCAAGGTGGGACGAGTGCTCATGCCGCTCGAGACGCGATGGCAGCATTACGTACGTGTTGGTTGGCAGAGTCAGCTCTCGTTTCGGAGACATGCCGTGGCCAGAGAGATCCCTCGCTATGATTACTTGTGATTTCTTTCTGTGGGAGTACCTCAAGAGCCGACTGTTTCCATCACGTGTCCGTAGCTTAGAGATTCTGAGGAGATGCATCAGTGGAGAGGTCAAGGCGATTCCACCAGGAATGCTCGTGAAAGTAATGAACAGTTTCGGTCGTCGACTCCGAGAGTACATCACAAGGGACGGTGGTCGTCTATCTGATCTGGTAGTCTGTTACTATGTCATAATATGGGATTGTGTTACGTATTAGTTACTACCCTCGTTCTTTACATTCTCTACCTATATGTAGTGATACTGAAGGACCCATTATACGAGGGCAGTTCAATAAGTAATGCAACACATTTTTTTCGGAAACAGGGGTTGTTTTATTCAGCATTGAAATACACCAGGTTATTCCCCAATCTTTTAGCTACACAACACTATTTTTCAACGTAATCTCCATTCAATGCTACGGCCTTACGCCACCTTGAAATGAGGGTTTGTATGCCTGCACGGTACCATTCCACTGGTCGATGTCGGAGCCAACGTCGTACTGCATCAATAACTTCTTCATCATTCGCGTAGTGCCTCCCACGGATTGCGTCCTTCATTGGGCCAAACATATGGAAATCCGACGGTGCGAGATCGGGACTGTAGGGTGCATGAGGAAGAACAGTCCAATGAAGTTTTGTGAGCTCCTCTCGGGTGCGAAGACTTGTGTGAGGTCTTGCGTTGTCATGAAGAAGGAGAAGTTCGTTCAGATTTTTGTGCCTACGAACACGCTGAAGTCGTTTCTTCAATTTCTGAAGAGTAGCACAATACACTTCAGAGTTGATCGTTTGACCATGGGGAAGGACATCGAACAGAATAACCCCTTCAGCGTCCCAGAAGACTGTAACCATGACTTTACCGGCTGAGGGTATGGCTTTAAACTTTTTCTTGGTAGGGGAGTGGGTGTGGCGCCACTCCATTGATTGCCGTTTTGTTTCAGGTTCGAAGTGATGAACCGATGTTTTATCGCCTGTAACAATCTTTGACAAGAAATTGTCACCCTCAGCCACATGACGAGCAAGCAATTCCGCACAGATGGTTCTCCTTTGCTCTTTATGGTGTTCGGTTAGACAACGAGGGACCCAGCGGGAACAAACCTTTGAATATCCCAACTGGTGAACAATTGTGACAGCACTACCAACAGAGATGTCAAGTTGAGCACTGAGTTGTTTGATGGTGATCCGTCGATCATCTCGAACGAGTGTGTTCGCACGCTCCGCCATTGCAGGAGTCACAGCTGTGCACGGCCGGCCCGCACGCGGGAGATCAGACAGTCTTGCTTGACATTGCGGCGATGATGACACACGCTTTGCCCAACGACTCACCGTGCTTTTGTCCACTGCCAGATCACCGTAGACATTCTGCAAGCGCCTATGAATATCTGAGATGCCCTGGTTTTCCGCCAAAAGAAACTCGATCACTGCCCATTGTTTGCAACGCACATCCGTTACAGACGCCATTTTAACAGCTCCGTACAGCGCTGCCACCTGTCGGAAGTCAATGAAACTATACGAGACGAAGCAGGAATGTTTGAAAATATTCCACAAGAAATTTCCGGTTTTTTCAACCAAAATTGGCCGAGAAAAAAAATGTGTTGCATTACTTATTGAACTGCCCTCGTAAAATGGTAGATCGTTTCTAACAGATTTTGTGCAACTGTCTATTTAGGGTAGGGAAGAAATGGTCTGGCCGTTGCTTTATTGGAAGGTGCATTATGGTATTGATTTGATGTGAGCTACAGATATTTTTGGAGAAATCTTATGCCGCTACCACCATTGAGTACGAATTTATTCAGCTGTTGGTTTCTACAGCCATAACTGGTCCGCTTCTTGCCTGCTCTAGCAGATAAGGTAGGACAAATAAAATAACTGTTGGCAGGAAATACACAGACTTGACTTTTGTTTCAAAACTGGTAGCCTAGCTAGATGAGGATGTGCGTTGGAACGGAGCATGTCACACTCAGACGGCACTCGCAGCGGTACCCAAAGAGAGACAGATATAGTAAGTGGTCTGCACAGGTGGCGCTGCTAGTGTGTTCTGAAGTGACTACACAGATCAGACCTTCCGATTCAGGGCTTTCATCTGAATGAAACAACTAAGAAACATCTATGGAGCAAGTGTTTTTTCAGTGAGAATAAAACAGTGAAAGTGACTAAGTGGCCCAACAAACACGGTACCGCCAACAAATCTCAGAAAAAACTGGGTATGTAAAGATACAAATATGTCAATAATTTCCACCCTTTCAAAAACTCAATTAAATGTGGTGCTCTGTACCTCGGTCTATACGGGCTGTAACGGGTATTTTTATGGGTGACTATGGACGGTGTACTGAACAATACTATGTCAGTATTTCCGTCTTTTGCACAGTAATAATTACAGCTTTACATGTCATATGTTTGAGAATGGTAAATCCTCCAAGTACGTGTGCCGAGAGGAAGCCGTTAATGTTTATTTTCCCCTGGACAGGAGGCGAGGTACTGAAGTGTGGACACATGGATGTAAAACTGTTAGTCTATGTTGACAGGCGTCGTACATTTCGCAGTTCAGGTTCGGCCATGCAGGAAATACCAGGTCCTAAAGTTTGTGACGTTTTTCTGAGTAGACTGTTCGACACAGAGGAAAAAACCATCAGCACACTGATGTGTAAACGTATGTCAACGTACCACACATGAAAATATCTGCACTTATACCCATTACACACTGTATTTAAACGAGGAGTATATTTTTAAGTTCAATTTGGATACCAAACAAACACCAGCGTATTTTTAAATCAAGTTTATTATTACATGAAAGCCTCCACATCGATCTACTTTTCAGCATACTATCCATTATATTACGACGAAATACCAACGTCAGAGTTCCGTTCTCATAAAAGTTTGCCCCCTGATTTGACACCCACTGCTGAACTTCTCGTTGTTTAAGCCTTCCTTGAAAAACACGCTCGAAACTTGAAGAAAATCGCTAGATAAAAACGAAATCGTAAAGCGACTATTTTCTTGAACATTTTTACTTTATGAACAAACTTCTCTGTGACCATAGACTGTTGCCTACTTCACACTTAATATTTTTGTTGTTGTGGTCTTCTATCCGAAGCCTGATTTGATGTAGCTCTCCAGACTACTCTATCCTGTGCAAGCCTCTTCATCTCTCCATAACTACTGCAGCCTACATACATTTGTCCTGCTTATTGTATTCATCTCTTAGTCTCCCTCTACAATTTTTATTCTCCACAATTTCTTCGAGTACCAAATTGGGAATTCCTTGATCCCTCAGGTTGTCCTATAAATTTCTTTACTTTCCAGTTCTTTTCAGTACCTCCTCATTAGTTACGTGGTTTACCCATCTGATCTTCAGCATTCTCTGTAGCACCACATTTCAGAAGCTTGTATTCTCTTCTTGTCTACACTGTTTATGGTACACGTTTCACTTCCGTACATGGCTACGCTCCAGGCAGATACCTTCAGGAAAGACTCTCTTGATATTGCCAGTCTACATTTTATATCCTCTCTACTTCGGCCGTCATCCAACTAGCAGAAATCATCTACTATATTGAGTGTCTCGTTTGCTTATCTAATTCCCTCAGCATCCCTTATTTAATTCGACTGCAGCCCATTATCCATGTTCTGCTTTTGTTAATGTTCATGTTCCATGTTAATGTTCCTTTCAAGACACTGTCCATTCCAATCAAATGTGCTCCCAAATCCTTTGCTGTGTCTGACAGAATTACAACGTCATCGGCAGACCTCAAAGTTTTTATTTCTTCTCCTTGAACTTTAATTCCTACTCCAATTTTTTCTTTGGTTTCCTTTACTGCTTGTTCAGTGTCCAAATTGAATAACATCGAGGACAGGTTACAATCCTGACTCACTCCCCTCTCAATTGTACGGCCTCTTAAAACGCTGGAGCCTTTCTCTTACCACTCAGCCGCTCATAGCGTTTTCTCCATAAACTTCATTAATCTTCCACTAATTTTTGGACCGCTTTCACCCGCTCTGCAGACAGAAAGCGAATCACTACGTGAAATTTCACACTTGGGAGACTTTTTAATAACCGAGGCATTCGAAGTAGGCGCAGAAAACGTAAAAATGGATGAATACTCCGGTTATGTCGACTATGGGTAGACTTAGATACTCAGCGCACATGGACGTATTGCCGAGTCCGCCGTTTTTTTATTTAAAATACACATTTACTGAAAAAAACACGGATCGTGCGTTCATCTGCAGAAAAGTGGACATACCTATTTCTTGCCTTATTGAAGTCAGAAAGATTTTAGATTTTAGTAACATCTCGTCAAAAGTATGTGTATTATACGTGGAACACTATACCAGAAGGGAGAAGATATGACAGGGGAAAGGGGGGGGGTTAGAATTCAAGCGAGGATATTGTCAGAAGCTGTGCATTACTGCTGCTGCTCCCAGTCTCGGAAAATTTAGAGGAACTGACATTATTCCACTATCAAGAGCCAGACTGGCTTCCATCAGATCGAATAACAACTCGCAAACAATCTCTAGGAAACTAGGGGAGTTCAGTAGGCAAGTAACACAATCTTTCTTCCTCAGCTACTTTCGGTTGAAAAATGCTGAATTTGTCGTGGGACATCGTGAAATATTCTCACTTCTGCCTCTATAGTTTCATTAAGCAGCGCTATACGTAGCCTTCAAAATGTCTGTCACGGAGTTGTGTTCCAAGCAGAGAGTTGTCACTGAGTTTCTTTTGGCAGAAAATCAGAGGATCGCAGATTCTAATAGACGCCTGCGGAATTTCTACGAAGACCTGGCTCTGAATGAAACCGCAGTGAGTCGTCAGGCGTGGCGTCTGTCACCACAGCAACGAGGTCGCACAGATCTGCCGGATCTCCTGCATGCCGGCAGACCCTACACAGCTGTGACGCCTGGAACGCTGGAACGCGCGGAACTCTCATTCGAGGTGATCGACGGTCCACAGTCAGATACCTCGCTGCACGACTGGACCGCTCTCTTCGTAATGCAGTCATCCAACAGATGAGGTACGCGAAGATCGGTGGCCGCTGGGTTCTTCGTCGCCTAACAAAACACCACAATGAACAACGAAGGACCATGTGCGTGGAATTGCTTGCGCTTTACTGGGCTGATCGTGATAATGTTTCGTCGAACATCATCACAGGGAAAGAAACATGGGTTCATCACTTCGAAACGGAAAAAAACAGCAATCCTCTGAAGAAAATGTTCAAAGCCGCTTCCTCAGTGGGTAAGGTCATTGCGACGGTCTTTTGGGACTCTTAAGGGGTTTTTCTGTTTCATGTCCTCCCTCATTGCGCAGTGCCTAACTTTGAAGTGTACTGTGCTGGCCTCAGGAAATAAAGAAACGATTTCAGCGTCTTCGTCGACACAAAAATGCAAACGAACTTCTCCTTCTCCATGACAATGCACGGTCTCACACAAGTGAGAGGAACTCACAAAACTTCATTGGACTCTTTTTCATCGGCCGGAGTGTGCGAGCGGTTCTAGGCGCTACAGTCTGGAACCGCGCGACCGCCACGGTCGTAGGTTTGAATCCTGCCTCGGGCATGGATGTGTGTGATGTCCTTAGGTTAGTTAGGTTTAAGTAGTTCTAAGTTCTAGGGGACTGATGACCTCAGAAGTTAAGTCCCATAGTGCTCAGAGCCATTTGAACCATTTGACTGTTGTTCCTCATTCACCTTACAGCCCGGATATCGCAGCTTCCAGTTTCATATGTTTGGCCCAATGAAGAATGCTCTCTGCGTGAAGCAGTACGTGCATGATGCGGAGGTTATTGATGCAGCAAGAAGTTGGCGCCGACGTCGGCCAGTAGAGGGCATACAGTCTCCCCCACTAAGGTGGCATAAGGCTGTCACGGTTAGCTGAGATCATGTTGAAAAATAGGGTTTTCTAGCCAAAAGAGTGGGTAATAATATGGTGTATTGGAATCCTGAATATAACGAACCTGCTTACAGAAAAAAAGTGTTGCATTACTTATAAAACGCCCATCGGAGCTGGAATACTCTATCAGAAGAGAGAAGAATTAGAAGATACTGCAGGGCTGCTTTAAATTACAAGCGAGCAAAACTGCGTGCAATTAGTTGGTCAGAAACTGCGCGGTATTCTTTGTCCTTCCCATCTTCTCAATGGAGAGACGTCTACAGACGTTAAAGTAACTTCTGGCGTGCCACAGGGGAGTGTTATGGGACCATTACTTTTCAGAACATGAATAAATGACCTAGTAGATAATGTCGGAAGTTCCATGCGGCTTTTCTCGGATGATGCTGTAGTATACAGAGAAGTTGCAGCATTAGAAAATTGCAGCGAAATGCAGGAAGATCTGCAGCGGATAGGCACTTGGTGCAGGGAGTGGCAACTGACCCTTAACATAGACAAACGTAATGTATTGCGAATACATAGAAAGAAGGATCCTTTATCGTATGATTATATGATAGCAGGACAAATACTGGTAGCAGTTGCTTCCGTAAAATATCTGGGAGTATGAGTACGGAACGATTTGAAGTAGAATGATCATATAAAATTAATTGTTGGTAACGCGAGTGCCAGGTTGAGATTCATTGGGAGAGTCCTTAGAAAATGTAGTCCATCAAGAAAGGAGGTGGCTTACAAAACACTCGTTTGACCTATACTTGAGTACTGCTCATCTGTGTAGGATCCGTACCAGGTCGGGTTGACAGAGGAGATAGAGAAGATCCAAAGAAGAGCGTCGCGTTTCGTACAGGGTTATGTGGTAAGCGTGATAGCGTCACGGAGATGTTTAGCAAACTCAAGTGGCAGACTCTGCAAGAGAGGCGCTCTGCATCGCGGTGTAGCTTGCTGTCCTGGTTTCGAGAGGGTGCGTTTCTGGATGAGGTATCGAATATATTGCTCCTCCCTCCCGAGGAGATCACGAATGTAAAATTAGAGAGATTCGAGCGCGCACGGAGGCTTTCCGGCAGTCGTTCATCCCGCGAACCATAAGCGACTGGAACAGGAAAGGGAGGTAATGACAGTGGCACGTAAAGTGCCCTCCGCTACACGCCGTTGGGTGGAGTATAAATGTAGATGTAGATCTCATACAATTTATAGGAATTCCCATCAGGCTTCGGACTAGCTTCCATCTGATCGAATGACAACACGTAGCCAATCTGTAGAGACGAGAGGAAAATTGGAACATCGGTAAGACGGCTAGAGAGTTTCCGTGCACAGACTTGTTGGTTTGTGTACAACAGATGCCAGTTGATCGTGATGCCAATTAATACCACTGTCATTTGTTACCAGCGATCCGTCTCGATGTGGTCCACAGGTTCGCCCGCAGTGCTGTAACGCTGCTGTTAATTACTAATTGTACGGCTGGCTGACACCCCGGTCTCGCCTCGGACTTGTACCCGAATTCCGGAGCAGAGCGCCGGCGCACCATTACAACGTCGTGACGGGATCTGGAAACGCGCCGACGCGGCCGCACGCCCTCGCTCGACGCGGAACAGCCGCGAAGCTTAACAGGCACATCACATTGATTAATTACCGGCCGTCTTATTTGGGAACGCGGCACCGGGAGACAAATCGGAAATAACAGGTTCCGCGTGGCGAGCGCGCGCAACAAAAACAGGAGCGCCGCACCAGCGGCCTCTATTAATCACGGCACGGCAACAGCACGGCGCAGCAGGTCGCCGCCAGAGGACCTCTCTAGCCGGTCAGGTGGCCGCGCCGCTCTGGTTCGGCACGCACCGGGGATTCACCGCCATAGCGGATAACCGTTACCCCGGCGCCACCTCAGCAGCACTACCACCTCAACAACAGTAGCATTCCCGAAATGGGGAAAGCTGAGGTGCCACTGAAACCGTCCTTGGGTTTTTATATCCTTCACTTACACTACTGGGGACTAGCCATTGATTTCTAGGTGTCTTTACTTGTTTCGCTGTGTGAGTACGCAAAATAAAATCTAGTGCAGTTGTTCCCCACTATCCGAGAATCCTATCAGATTCTAGGTAGTACCCCTTAACCGACATTCCACCACCATCACCAACATTAGCACCTAACTAAACTTTAGAATTTCGAACATTTTTATTTTTATTTTTTTAAAAATGACGAAAGAAAAATTTTATTTACTTTATGTAGGCGCTTTATTAAACTAAGGTCCGCCCCCGGTAGCTGAGTGGTCAGCGCGACAGACTGTCAATCCTAAGGGCCCGGGTTCGATTCCCGGCTGGGTTGGAGATTTTCTCCGCTCAGGGACTGGGTGTTGTGTTGTCCTAATCATCATCATTTCATCCCCATCGACGCGCAAGTCGCCGAAGTGGCGTCAAATCGAAAGGCTTGCACCCGGTGAACGGTCTACCCGACGGGAGGCCCTAGTCACACGACATTTCTTTTATATTAAACTAAGAACCAAGTGGTCAGACAAACAATGGGATACTGCGTCTTTCTAACAAATTAGTTTAGAAGGTGTTCGGAAATCCCCGTTACAAACTTGTAGGGCTTCTAGACGGGGGTGAGAATATAATTTCTGAATAGCAATACTTGTCCGGAAACGTACCGTCTCCGTTCTACGACAATTTGAATTCAAATGTTTAACTTACCCACTTCTACTTGAGGAATTCAATTAGGCGTGACGCGGCACAATTATTAGGTAACAATTCGAAAGGCAGCAGAACGAAACATCCATTTATCACTTAAGCACATTTGTTTGTATTAACATTTAAACATTACGTGTTTACATTCTTCTAAAACAAAAAAAGAGAAAAAAAGCGTATTGTACGTACAGAACAATACTGATGCATTATAACAGCGGCTCGACGCGGATACCACCAACGTTGTTACAGAAATTGTACCTGCGAAGGGTGTTCTGGTACACACTCTCCATCCCATCAGGTGTCTCTTCGATTTCTAGTGCAGAGGCCAGTGCTCGTGCCAGCAGATCTTGCTCTGTCTATACAAAAGTTTCGTAAATTAAAATTTGCATACGACCCCATAAGAAGTAGTACACCACGTCCTGTCTACCCTGTTGCATACCAGGACGAGCAATTCGGAGACTTTTCTCTTTCCCTCAACAGACGCGGACGCGTTACACATCTGAAATGAAACTGTCGTAGTACGAAACGGTGTGTTCCAAACGTGGGTTTCTAATCAGAATATTATGTACTCACTCCCCCCCCCCCCCCCCCCGTTCTACAAGTGCTAGAAGTTTGTAACGAGTATTTCCGAACATCCTGCATATTTCGCTTGTTATCAGTCAGTGCACATCGTAAGTAATGCTCCACGTCTATTCAGTTCCTTGTTTTAGTTTTCATTTATAATTTCACACCTATAAATCTTAAATACCACGTTTCTTTTGCAAGTGCTGTGTTCCAATAGTGTGTGTGTGTTTGTTTCTGTTTGTGTTAGAAGGAATGATGGCGGAATTCCCGGTATATTGTAATAGCCTCCTACATCTCATTCTCAGCTACCTGTCCACAGTGAAGGTAGGCACTTGTTACAAAACATGCTTCTCTGCAGCTCTCCTGTTCCTCATTTAAAATCACCCAAATTAAAATGCGTGCACTATACTTACTGCTTGTAAATTACTTGATTGCTGGGTACCTTACTTCTGAAATGACAGAAACTGAATGACTTCGTGTTGCTGACGGGTTGTGTCTGACCACTGCCACTAACAATGTTGATTAATAATGACAATAATAATAATATAGAGCACACGACTATGGCAGCCATGATGCACGTGCTGTTTCGTTGTGCTACCAGTTAGTTCGTTTATATGTAATGAAGCCATTTCTAGTCCATTGAAGGAATTATCTGCACTTGGAGAAGAAATTTTCGTGAGATATTTTGCCTTTGTTAGGTGTCCCACTTTTATTGTCGTAGATGTATAATACAATGTACAAAGTATGCGTGTAGGCGGTGGATAAGTAAAGGAGATATTCATACATTCTTTTCGCTAGCTGTAGCCTCCACTGTACTGTTCATGCATTATTAATGGTATTTTTTTAAATTATTATTGCTCTTATGTAATTAATATTAGAGTTTTACAATATTTTTGATAATAATAATGAGCTTTTAAAAATAGTTTCATGACTGAGACATAATTGAACTCTTTTTGGTTTCTACACATCACAAAATTTCATTTTACCCCTTAGGGAGTAATTGCCACCAGACTAGGTACCATTGATCTAAAGTTTTATTTGTGGCGCTACAAAATGGTTTTTGGGAGCCTGAGCCCATAAAAGCAATGATTTTGTTTGGTAGAAAACAACAACGTAACGTAAAAACAAATTCATTCCCAGCTACTCTATTTGCTGCTCATGCAGTAGACAACAGCCATTGATACTAACAAATGGTCTTAATAATGCCTACTGTAAGTGTGCAACAGTTCCGAAGAAAGTGAGAGAAGTGATAACAAAAAGTCACAAAGGCGCTATCTCTGCAGGAAAATAATTTCCAATGCCGCAAGCGAAAGGATATAAAAAGCATATTATTGGAAGAAGGAAAACATTTCTGAAAAAGAGGTGTTTGAAAAGGCGTGCGTCCACTAGCAACAAAATTTCCGCAAGTCGCTTGCAGAAGCTACTTCTGCAAATTCTTTGAAGCTGGAACACCCTCAGAAAGTCGACTTCCGAAAGTGTCGTCAACTTCAAAAAGTAGCTTCCGCAAATTAGCGGAAACAGTTCCTTGCATCTTACTGCACATACTTGCATAACTAGTCAGTTGCTGGGAGATATTCTCAAACTTACAGAAATTTTGTGTGTTGAATGACGAAACGAAAAATTCAGCGTCGAGAAAGAGAATGGCGCAAAGACAGATGGACGAAAATAAATGTACCGTCGGAAGCCATAAACATAAATAATTGGTCATCGAGAGTCAAGAAAGTACGAAATGAGTTTACCGATTAATTTATTCCACCAGAAGGGAAGTATAATAGAATAACAGTAGAGAAGTCTTTGAATATTAACGTAAAAATAAACGTTTGTAATAAGTATTGATTGCAAATTCGAAGAATAATTAGGAGGTAATCTTTTGATGATACAGATCGCAACATTTTTGTATCGGTATTTGAATGCATTTCGTTTGTAATAAAAGTAATGAATGTTAGCAAAAGTAGAAGAGTGAGTAAAAGGCGATGTCTTGGTGATACAAATTGCAGCAGTTTTGTGTTCTGTATTTTTGAAACTTGCAGACGTAATTCACAGAAAACTTTTATTCTGATTTTTCTTTCATTCAATAGTGTTACTTGATAAATGCGTACGCCACCGTATCCATTTCTTCACACACACACACACACACACACACACACACACACACATATTTTATTTTGTCAACTTGTTGTTTTTCTTAACCACTTTTCTAAAGTAATTATAATAATAATAATAATAATAATAATAATAATAATAATGCAACAATAGTGGAGGCTGCTCTGGTTTTTATCCACGACAGTGTAAACGTTCACTTGCCTATCTCACCAGGAAACTCTAGTAGAAACACTTCTGCAAGTAACTGCAGGCATTTCCTGAAATTAACTTGCCGTAGCGACAAGTAGAAGTAAACTTCAGCAAGTTTTTGTTCTAAAGTAAACACTTCAGTAAGTGCTTGCAGAATTTACTTGCTAGTGGACACACGCCTTAAAGAAGAGAACAGACGCGTTTGGAATGTCTTGCTACAGAAGTTTGCTGAAGATTAGATTTGTAGATCGAATTACTAATGAGGAAGTAACGAATTACATTCATGGCACAATTTGAGTAAAAGGAGGGATCGGTTGACAGGAAGCGTCCTAAAGCATCAACGACTCGTCAACTTGCTAATGTAGTGAAGTGTGGGGGGGATTAAAACTGTAGAGGGATACTAAAGGATGTTTACAGTAAGCAGGTTCTAAAGGATGTAGGTTGCAATGGTTATTCGGAGATGATGAGCTTTGGATAGGATGGAGTGGCGTGGAGAGTTCCGTTAAACCACTCTTTAAAGTGAGGACCCTAGCATTATGACTCTAAACTGACTCTAAGTTTTCTTGTTGCACAATAAAATTTGCCAATTACGATTTTTTGGAATTTATTTTCCATATGCCACGTCGCAGGAAATGATTCCCACCATCAAGTGTGTTTTTGATATACTGTGACATTCTAAGGCGTTATGTTTGCGATATATGAGCCACTGTGGCTTTACTAAAATGCAGACATGCGCATTTCTTAATTTTCCCAATGGAGAATTTGGAAGTAACTTGTGCTTACAGATTTCTTGTTATCCTCTTATTTATACACACATGTACAACACTTACACAGTTCACAGTCCGCGGTAAAAACAGAAACAGACGTAAATAAAATGTTACAAAGATATGTTATACATCACAAACAGAGATATGGTGCTACAGACCGCCCATAGAACTCACTTGGTAGTCATTGGTTTTACATCTATACTAAACAACAGCATATATGCACTGTAGACGATCCGGGCATCCAAATATAGGTTTTCCTTGGGTTCCCACGGACGCTTAAGGTATAAATACCGCGATGGCTCTTTCGGAAACCGTACGGTCAATTTCCTTCGGCCATCCATTCCCAATCAGAGCCTTTGTTCCGTCTCTAATGACCTCGTCGTCGACGGTAGATTAATGCTCATTTTCCTTCCGCCGCAGCACTTGTGTTCAGGTATTCTCAGTGCGATAGCCTTGCACAAATTTCCGTGATAAAACGAACAGATCATTTTGTAATGAGGCTCTGCAGACAAAGTGTTCTTCTTATTTAGGGTCGGAACACTCAATAAACATGCGTAATCGATATTGTCGATACAGTTTGGACTCGCCATGTACCAACTGTTACGCCACTAGTGTGCGTCAAGCGGCATGCATTTTGGGATAGGCGGCCACCACGTTCATATGAGACATATTTTGAGGAAGACGAAAGTGAGATTTCGGAAACTGACTTTCAGTATAGTTTTTACATGTTAGGTCCGAATCGATTTTGCTAGTACTGTCATATATCGGTTCCCCAAGCATCAAATTTGGCACGAATAGTGTCAGTAAATCAGCTGCTCCGATTTCGCCAACACCATGAAAAGAGGTTGACAGTACATTCGTAACATTTCTAATAAACAGAGAGACAGTATGATTTCCTTATAGAAGTCAATGAAGTTTACACGATATGAGCAAGAAATTGGCTCTAAAATGGCTCTGAGCACTATGGGACTCAACATCTTAGGTCATAAGTCCCCTAGAACTTAGAACTACTTAAACCTAACTAACCTAAGGACATCACACACACCCATGCCCGAGGCAGGATTCGAGCCTGCGACCGTAGCAGTCCCGCGGTTCCGGACTGCAGCGCCAGAACCGCTAGACCACCGCGGCCGGCCAGCAAGAAATTGTTGAAGAATGATATCTATAAGAATTTCCTTGGCCAATTAGTGGGTGATAAGTTATTTTTTACATCTACTTAGATCGAGAGTGCTGTAGAAATAGCACGAACTAGTAACTGGATGACAATAATTACATTCCAACATTTTAGGGACTTGACACTGTACAAGTAGAGTCAAATTCTTTATACTGTGCATACAGCAGCCGAATATTTTGTCTCAAGCCTTTGATTGTGTACGAGAGCATTTACCAATAAAAGTGAGAGTGGGTTTCAGATTACGAAGTAGCTCGTTGTGAAGAATGTAGGGTTTTCGCCAAGCAGGTGGATTTTGTTAATTCAGTAAATGTAGCAGCATGGGTGTGGCCCTTTCCACCTCACAACTCAATAAAAAATGCTTCTAATCAATTAAATAAAATAAACTAGTAAGTGCCCCCACAAAAATAACCTCGTTCTCTTTAAGCAGCATTTTACAGAGCAAGTAGCAACGTTACAAGCTAATCGCGACCCAAACGCGATAGAGCATTTACACCAACCGTACAAAAAGCTCCGAGGCTGACTTATTCCTGTCGTAGAAGCGGTGCCAGCGCAGTAACTACATAGACAGCTGGAACTAAGAAGTGGAGTAAACCCGTATGGCATGAATGGCTGGGACACCTGAAGGGCACGATCAGGCGCCTAATTGGAAAGGTTTTCCCTGCCCTCCGCGGTCGCAGGCACCGTTGCTTCGCTATTTATTAAGTGAAGGCGACTGTAACGTCGTCTTCGTGTTGGAGCTGAGAGAAGGGGACATAGTCTATTACTCTCGAAAAGTACCAAAGGTGACACAGAGCTTAACGTCCCCAACGGACGGATCACCATCAGTGTCGCACTTCATCACTGCGGAGACGTTTGGAACTAAATCCAGGACATTCGCGCGAAGAATGCTGACCAGGCACTTCACACCACCATCTCTCCTGTCTCCTCAGCCGTAAAGGCAAAGGGAAAATTGTCAGCAGCATGCGGCATACCCCTCCTCGCCCGACGGTGCTTAACTTCGGTGATCTAACGAGGACGGCTATTGACATTTAAGAACTCTAAACAACGGATGTGTATTCGACTTGTGCAAGCAGACAGTGTTAATTGGTGGACGCGCGGCCGTTGTGTGGCAACGTTCTAGTGTGGCAAATGGCAAAGACGGTTTATCTCTGTTCAAGTGTTCAAGACATTCTCCAGAATGTTTTGAAGAAGAGAAACGTGTGTGTAAAGTTCTTTCCGCACAGTTTTACACGACATGTGGACGCCTGTCACAATCTGATTGAAATTCTGGAGAAAATCATCATGCGTGATAAGACTTGGTCTGTACAGAGCTACCAGAAAACGACACAGATACTGACCTGAATGGTCAACGCTTAAGTCAACATTATTCAAGTCAATGTGACGCGCGAGTTGCACTCCTCGAAGAAGGACTTTCCTGACAATATCACATGGTTCTACGGGGGTTGGGACTTTAATCGTGGCAGCTATTTATTTACAGCTCGTACAAAATAGATACGTAGTCACCAGCATTGTGTATAGCCCGTTGCCAACGATGTGGTGGTCGTAGGACACTCTTAGCAGTGCCAGTTGTGTTGACAGTTCAAGCGGCGCAGTTTATTGCCCGACGAATTTGTAGCAGTTCTGAAGCGAATGCCGTGAAGTGTTTCCCTCAGTTTAGAAATCGAGTTGAACTCACGAGGGCTTAAGTCAGGGGAGTGCACTAGGTGGTATAGCACTTAGCAGCCCCATCAGTCAAACAAATCAGTAACAGCTTGCACTGTATGTGTTTGAGCATTGTCCTGCAAAATGATGGTCAGGTCCTGCAGAACGTGTCATCACTTCTGTCTCTAAGCTGGTCGTAGGTTGTGTTCCAAAAATGAACAGAATAGAGACAGAAGTGATGACATTTTGCAGGACAATGCTCAAGCACGTACAATTCAAGCTGTTACTGATTTGTTTGACTGATGAGGCTGCTAAGTGTTATAGCACCTACTGCACTCTCCTGCACTCTCCTCGTGAGCTCAACTCCATTTCTAAACTGAAGGAAATACTTCACGGCATTCACTTCAGAACTGCTACAACCTCGTCGGACAATAGACCGCGTCGCTCGAACTGTCAACACAACCGGCACTGATAAGAGTATCCTACGACTTCCACATCGCTGGCAACGGGCTATACACAATGCTGAAGACTACTTTGAAGGTCAGTAAATCTTTGAAACACGGATCTATTTTGTACGAGCTGTAAATAGTTGCCACTATTAATGTTCCACCCCTCGTATGAAGATCTGAGTTGTCCTCAAGACGGGGAAACTATAAGTGGCGATCAAAAAGTTTCAGTCCGGAGGCCGTACAGTCCAGAATCGGTATGGCAAGCAGGCAAATCCGATGTGAGCATTGAGGTAATGATCCAACCGAAGCACCAGGTTGAAGATACACGTTCGGTAAAACACCGTGCATTGCTGCGTGAAGAAGTCCATAACTGGCTGCTGCACAACCTCGTCCGACGGGAATCGTCGACGCTTCAAGGCCTTTTTTAAGGAACCAAAGGTGTGATTAATGCACGGGGAGAGATCAGACTAAAGGGCGGCTGCTCGAGTGTGTCCTACTTGAGTTGGCGTATCTTATGCATTAAGACATTTGCGACATGGTGAAGTGCGTTATCATGAAGCACGAGAACCCGTTGTCCATAACGGTTGTTTCCGACAGACATGCTGCCCCATTCTCCGATGGAAGTGTACCGGTGCTCGTCCTTTGACAAGCAAGAAAAGAATGACAGCACGTTGGTACTGTTTTGACGCATTTGGTAATAACTTCGCCACAGTTCACGTTTCCGCATTCACACACAAATGTCGGAAAGACACGAGTGCCACACTAATTCCTTGTCTACATGTTGGTGCTTATAGACTGAGGTAATGAGGTACCTCCTAATATACTGTCGGTCCTTCTTATTCCTGGAGTAGTGCAGCAACTCGACGTTGGATGGACTCAACACGTTGTTGGAAGTCCCCTGCAGAAATGCTGACCCATGTTGCCATCCGTAGCGAAAGTGCTGCCAATGACCGATTTTGTGCACCAACTGACCTGCCGATTATGTCCCATAAAGGTTCGCTGGAGTTCATGACGGGAGATGTCGTTGGCCAAATCATTCTCCCGAATTGTCCACAATGTTCTTCAAATCAATCACGAACATTTTCGGCCCGGTGAGTTGACTCATTGTTGTTCGAGAACATGAAGTCCATGAATGGCTGCAGATAGTCTCGAAATAGCCGAACGGCCATTTCTTGTCAGTGATGGGTTCAGCTGGGCCATAGGAACCAGTCCATTCCATGTAAACACGGAGCACACCATTATAAAACCACCACCAGCTTCAAAGTGCCTTGTTGACAACTTGTGTCCATGGTTTTGTGGTGTATGCGCCACATTTGAACCCTATCTTCACCTATTACCAACTGAAATAGGGACTCGTCTGACAAAGTTCCGGTTTTTCACTCGTTTAGGATCCAACCGATAAAGTCACGAGCCCAGCTGAGGCGCTGCAGGGGTTGTCCTGATGTTAGGAAAGGTACTCGCTTCGGTTGTCTGCTGCTGTGACCCATTAACGTCAAATTTTGCCGCGGTGTCCTAACGGATACGTTTGTTGTGGGTCCGCCACTGATTTCTGCTGTTATTTCAGGCAGTGTTGCTTCTCTGTTAGCACTGACAATTCTATGCAAATGTCGCTGCTCTCGGTCGTCAAGTGAAGGCCGTCGACCATTGCGTTGTCGCTGGTGAGAAGCAATGCCTGAAAATTGGTACTGTCGCCACACTCTTTGTTCTGGCGGAACCACAAGCGCCGGAACGAAGAAGAAGAACGCAAGAGCAGAGAAGGCGGTGAAGCGACATCAACCAATAGCCCGCTGACAAGGACCGCGTTGCGCCAGAAGCGACCCCTGCAAGAAATGAATATAAGCGCCGCTCATGCCAGCCTCGGCCGGGCATTAGTGAAAAGTATTCGCGGAATATTAGCGCGACCTAGCGGAGAGTGCTACGAGAAGAGTTAGTAGTGATCCACAAACTGTGTGACAGACTTGCCTGAACATTGGATATATCACAGGACTCTGATTTATACTGAGTGTCGCCCACCGCTTGCGACACTTTTGTACATTAAAGTTGAGTATTGTCAATATGCTTTATAGACGTAGAACTTTCTTGCGCTTTTGCCTTTATCCCGCAACTTTCGCAGGGTCGCCATGGTTACAATCGGATTTGGCATCGTTAATTTGAATGGGTGGCCGGATACCCTTCCTGCCGCCGCCCCATACCCCCTCCCTGAGACGGAATCAGTGTACCCAGGCTGTCTGGGTCTAGTATAAATCGTGAAATAGTGTGAACGTAGTTCAAATGTCTGCGAGTTGTGTAACTGAGGCGGGATGTTGGGACAAGCCCAGTATTGACCTAGTGGGATGTGAAAAACCGCCTAAAAACCACATCTAGGCTGACCGGCACACCGGACCTCGTCGGTAATCCACCGGCCGAATTCGATCTGGGCCTGCGCGCCTACCCGTGTCCAGGAAGCAATACACTAGCGCTCTCGGATAACCTGGCGGTTCTTTATACAAATAAAACTACTAATGTTATTTGCTTGAATTGCTGTGTAGCATTCCGAGAACGCAGCATCCCTTGGGCACCCTATACGAGACGAGTGGGCGAGACCCAACACTCTTGACACTGTGCTTCTCTGAACATTGAATTCTCTACCGATTTCCAAAATGGAATGTTCGATGCGTCTAGCTCCAGCTACCATTCCACTTTCAGAGTCTGTTAATTCGCGTCATGCTTCCGTAATCACGCCGGAAACCTTTTCACATGAATCATCTGAGCACAAATGAAGTCTCCGCCAATGCATCATCTTTTTATACCCTGTGTATGCGATACCACCGCCGTCTGTATACGTGCAAATCGCTATCCCCCGTCATCTCAGCGTGTAACTGCTTCGGAGTCGCGCTGTGTTGCATATGAGCTGCAACAACGCACTCGAACGGAAACTTTTTGATCACCCCTTATATGTAAAACACCTGACGCATTATAACCACCATTTCTTTTGCACTTTTTATTAATATCGTATCGAAAACGTTTGGAGTGATGGGGTGAAAACCGATTGTGGGAGCTGAAATCAGGCAGCCACAATCGAAATTCAGTAATGGATCTTGCACTGTTAATAGTGACTGTTAAAACTTCAAGAGTGCTAACTGAAATTCGATTCTGGCTACCCAGTTTTACCCGATCAATCCAAGCGGCAGTGAGAAATTAGTTTACGGAAAATCGTATTTGGGAGACCGCTGTAAAGGTACTGACTATAAACATCGCATGTGAGAGATGGACACAATAACGTGCCACGGCAGTTTTCATGTTCCTCTTCTGGCGCTGCGGTGTGCGCCTACATGTGTGTGTGTGTGTGTGTGTGTGTGTGTGTGTGTGTGCTCCTCCGAACGTGCTGGGAACTGCGGTGTGCTCCGCTCGGGACGTTCGCAACGTGAGTGCCGTCGGTGCAACGTGTACGCCGGGTCCAGCGACCCGCAGGCCCGTGAAGGACACCACACACACACACACAGACGGCGGCCGGTAGCGTCGTGCGCCGCGCAGCGGCTAGACTTGCAAATCGGGGCGTCTGGCGGGGCCGCGTCTCCGTCTGCAGGGCAGCCAGCCACGCTGTCCTCCTGCCCTTCTGCCCGACACAGCCACCATCTCGCCGACGCACCGATCCACTGGCCGCTCTTGTAGAAACCTAGACAGGAACGTACCTACGGTCCGACGTCCCACCGACGACTGTGTCACTACACATCGAGCACTAGCTGAATTGGCCGAGGAAGTGGGGAAAAGATAACAGCTGTTCGCTGAATGTCAACTTCCAAACTACTCGTAAGTCTGCGAGTTCTGAATCGCAAGCGTGTTGTAAAGACGTTCAGTACCATGTGATCGACTCCTTAACGTATTACTGTACTAGCTCCGCCCCGCGGTGTTACAAAAAGCGCCCGCGTATGTATTTATTCCAATCTTCTATTGGTTACTCTCCTACTTCCCCCTCTCTCTAGCGCCCTTCACTCCCCCTCTGTCTATCTTCTGTTCCCCTCTCTCTCTGCACCTCTTCCACCCTCCCTCACTCTCTGTCGACCTCCAACTCTCCCTCCTCTCTCTGTCCATGTCTTCCACTCCCCTCTCTCTGACCACATCCTCCTCCTCTCTCTGTCCATCTCCTCGTCCCACCTCTTGCTGTTGATCTCCTTCTCCCTCCTCTCTCTGTCCACCTCCATCTCCCCCCTCTCTCTGCCCAAGGCTTCCTCGTTCCTCTCCCTTTCCATCTACTCTTTCCTATCTCCCTGTTCATCTCCTCTTCGCCCTCTCTCTGTTCATCTCCTCCTTCCTCCTCTCTCAGTCCATCCCCTCCTCTTTCCTTTCTCTCGCCACCTCCTCCTCCCCTTTCATTATCCATTTCCTCCACCCCCTCTCTCTGTCCATTTCCTCTTCGCTCCCCGCTATCTCTGCTTAACTCCTCATTTCCCCTGCTGTCTGTCTGTCTCCTCCTCCCCCCCCCCCCCTCCCACCTTTCGCCACATCCTCACCCTGATCCAAACAGAAGGCTGGTGGTTCTTACCCCCAGAGTATGTTTTCCCTCATCGTACCTAATAAGTGTACCAAATTTTTCAGATTTCGTTTCATGGGTTTAGGATGAACTTTTCACCTGCAACTTTGCCTTCATACACAGATGTCAAATATGTTTCACACGTATTTAACACTTTTCATGGTTTTTGATATAAACATTTCACTGGTATGTCTAACAAATTTCAGCCTGCAGTTTCATTTTCACGCAGCTCAGTGTTTATGACGTCGTATCTCCTGAACAAAGTGTCGTGCAATGATATAATTTTTCTGGTACGATCAGTGGTATATATGAATTTTGTTTGCAAAATGTGTCACGATTACAGCTATTAATAAAGAAGTAATAAATTAAAGCCTAATGCTTATGCAATAGTTTTACTTCATGAACAGCGAAAATATAGTAAGAGATAAACTTTGTTTCCTTTCATCCTTTTGTGAGGACTGTCAGTGAGAAAAAGTTTCATAGAGGTTTGACATTACGTGTAAAACTTTGCTGCAAGTCACTAAGTGCTGTCATTCTTAAATACATAATCGCTAAGTGCTGTCATTCTAAGATACATTAAGAATAAAGTATGGATATTCGCGCGTCGTCGGCTACACTTCTTTTTCACCCCCGTTTTTGATAGGTACGTATATACCTACAAGGTAGCCTACGTGTTAATTCAGGTCATAAGCTACGTCCATTCCAAATTTCGTCCAAATCTGGATAGTCGTTTCAGCGTGAAGGAGTCACAAACATACTAACTCACGTACAGACAGACAGACACACACATACACACACACACACACACACACACACACACACACACACACATACATACATACACACATACGAGCGCGACCTTCAGCGCATTTGCGATATGCATTATATAAGGTTGCAGACTGGGGGAGTGGAGGCATGTCTGCTAGGATTTACTTTGGAGGCACCAATCACAGGGGCGGTCGGGGCAGGTGGCTTGAGCGAGAGTCCCGTTGATCGGGTTACGAATCGGCTCTGTACCCTACTCACGTCCTCTTCCAGTACGCTATGCTGGTTCTGATGGTGTTCTTGACTGTTACTTCCGGCCGGAGTGGCCGAGCGGTTCTAGGCGCTACAGTCTGGAACCGCGCGACCGCTACGGTCGCAGGTTCGAATCCTGCCTCGGGCATGGATGTGTGTGAAGTCCTTAGGTTAGTTAGGTTTAAGTAGTTCTATGTTCTAGGGGACTGATGACCCCAGATGTTAAGTCCCATAGTGTTCAGAGCCATTTTTTTTAAGGCCATTCTGAAGCAGCGAGCTATCGGAAGGATGGTTAAATCGTGAGGTGCATTCAGCGGCTTGGCGTAATATTTGTTTGCAGTGTTTAGAAGTCTTTGGTTCAAATGGCTCTGAGCGCTATGGGACTTAACTTCTGAGGTCATCAGTCCTCTAGAACATAGAACTACTTACACTTAACTAACTGCCCGAGGCAGGATTCGAACCTGCGACCGTAGCGGTCGCGCGGTTCCAAACTGTAGCGCCTAGAACCGCTCGGCCACTCAGGCCGGCTTTCAAGTCTTTAAATGTGCCTTTACATGGGTTTCAAGTTTTCTTCCGTTGCTAAGGGAAGCAGACAACTGTCGAGGCACGTGGTACACTGTTGGAAATGTGCCCTGTGGAAATCTGATTAATGGGTGCCGGTTCTGCGGGTGAATATTACCTGCCGTCGTATGTAGTGTCAACAGTGAAGTACGGAAGAGGTGGTGTTCAGGCATTGGAGCTCTTTTCGTTGTTACGATATGATCCCACTATTGCGCTTGAGAAAACGCTGAATAGGTAGGATATGAACATATCTTACGGCATTTTGTTCTGCATACTTTACAGGAACAGTTCGGAGACGATGCATGTATCACCATGAAAATGCACCCTCTCATAAAGCAGCATCTGTGAGGCAATGGTTTGTGGACAATATCATTCCTGAAATGGACTGACCTGTCCAGAGTCCCGATCTGAACCCAATGGAACACCTCTGGAATACGCTAGAACGTCGACTTCGCTCCATATCCCAGAGTCCAACGTCACTCCCCTCTCCGGTTTCGACTCTTGGGAAAGAATGGGCTACCATTTCTCCACCATGTGTAGGTACGTGATGAAAGACCCCCAGGATATAGTGAAGTTGATATATATATAAAAACCTTTGAATGTTGGGCTCCATAAGGTTCCTTTTCGGTGCAGCGACCACGGAATATAAAATTATAAAGAAGGTAGCAACCAGTCACGGAAACATAATTTATTTATCTTGTTGCAAATCAATTTCGAATGATATCAGTCATCATCATTCTTCATGACAGAAATCTGCCAAGGACAGTACTTCTACTTATGGCATGTATCGGCTAGAAAAATGCGCCGATGATGACCGATTCAGTCGAAATCGACTTGCAACAAGATACTCGTAAATAAATTATGTTTCCACGACTAGTTGCTACATTCTTTATAATTTTAATAAAAAAAGACACCGATCAAACGTAAGAGCTGGCATTGACGGTAATTGTGAATGCGCGATGGGGCGCTGACAAACGAAGGGACTTTCATTCAATTATTTGTACATGAGGGTTTTTTTTTTTTACTCTTGTACTCCCTCGTATTTAGCAGGACGATGAAGAGGTGCGATTTTAGATACAAAGTCTTGCGAACTCTATGTATCACATGTGTGCGTGAATAATATTATATGGAAAAACAGTATCAAGTATTTTTTACTTATTGAAGAAAGTGAAGAAGCATATAAGGAAGATTTTCTTGATTACGACAAGCGCCAGTGTTTTTGGACTTCGCCTCCTGCAGCTAACATTGAAAAAGTAAGAAACGAAGTCCGATGTCCTGCAGAACATTTCTAGTAGCGCAATCGTGTTGTATCAGTTTAAAGAGTGCTTTCATAAGCACATTTAGTAATATTAATTTAAACATTTTTTTTGTTTTGTTACAAGCCGACCGATGTGACCGAGCAGTTCTACGCGCCTCAGTCCGGAACCGCGCTGCTGCTACAGTCTCAGGTTCGAGTCCTGCCTCGGGCATGGAAGTGTGTGCTGTCCTTAGGTTGGTTAGGTTTAAGTAGTTCTAAGTGTGGGGGACTGATGACCTCAGATGTTAAGTCCCATAGTGCTCAGAGCCATTTGAACCATTTTGTTACAAAACAACAGATTTTGAAGGAGGAGCTTTCGGGCGCTCAACGCCGAGATCCACAGACAGTAAGACACCTCATTTAAACTGTGTGCATCAGAGTTCAAGCCGTCATAGAGGAGAAGAGTGGACACAGTGTTGGGTTGGGTTGTTTGGGGAAGGAGACCAGACAGCGAGGTCATCGGTCTCATCGAATTAGGGAAGGAAGTCGGCCGCTCCCTTTCAAAGGAACCATCCCGGCATTTGCCTGGAGCGATTTAGAGAAATCACGGAAAACCTAAATCAGGATGGCCGGACACGGGATTGAACCGTCGTCCTCCCGAATGCGAATCCAGTGTCTAACCACTGCGCCACCTCACTCGGGGGGAGTGGACACACCTCACGTTAATGTACACTAACTGGCGTCCGGATACTTTTGTCCAGGTAGTGTAACTGGAGCACAAGAAAAGCGGTATGAGTCTCGGGCACTCGAGCTTTCGCCCCCATTGGTAAGGGATTAGCAGCCTTTCCCAGTATGGAAACCGCGAGTCGTGTTTGGATGGACTAAAAAAAAAGTAACGCTTGATGATGGCCTAGAAGTACCCAGGCGAAACCTCGTGACGTAACTGTCCAAACAAACGCTTTGACTTTTCATTTTTCAAGCCGGCGGGTAGCGGTTCCAGCTTAAGAGCCATGTTTGAGTTGTGTGCCCAACCTCTGCGTGCAGATTAATGCCTATGAGGGAGGGCAGTGACGGCCAGTATTTGCCCATCTACAAGCGCATCTACACCGGCAGTCCTGCCGCGTCCGGCGCCATGGCAGGAGAACGCCCCCCGGGGACTGGCGGCGCCGTGATAAATGCGAGAGCCGGCCCGCAGCCCGTGTTCCGAGAAGAGCAGGGGAGAGAACGCACGGGCAGGTGTTCGCCATTGTATTGTAATGGCCGCCGTATCCGCAGCCACTGGCCGGCGATGCGCGATTACGCGGCCGGCGCATGCGCGCAGCGGGACGCCCGCGATCGCTGCGTCGATCCCTCGTTAAGGCTCGCGGCCGGCCGGCTCCGCAATTTTCTCCAATCTCCGTAGCGCGCGAGCGCGTTTCGACATTGTTTCACTTATACCCTCCGAGGGAGATTTTCTGCAACTGCATTTCTGTTTAGGTCCGTCCTATTTATTTCCATTATTCTGGAATTGGTTTCGTAGCTTCGATGCAAACGGATGGGCGACGGTGGGCTCAAAGCTTGACTTCATGACGATGTGGACGATCCTTATATTAATCGAGGAAATGCAGCAATCAGAAATTTTTTATGCAGCTTTCTTTATGCCATGACGTTTCTCGATCTTTTATACACCTTCGGTTGGTGTAATACGTTTATATGTAAAATGAAGTGACATTGTTTCAGAGACTTTACTGGTCTCGTACAAATGTAATTTTATGTGTACAAACTGAAGCGGCAAGTGAAAATTTGTACCAAGGCTGGAATGGAACCCGGGTCTCCGAAATACTAGGCAGGTGCGTTAGCCACATTTTTTTGTGCAATAATCTTTATTGAACAAACTAACAATATATATAACTTTTTTTTCGATGCAGGAGAACGTGGATAAGGGTATTGCATCATGCGACGCGTAGGCATGGCACACCCCAACTTTGAGGGGGTCAAGGAAGACGCTGCGGAGAAAGACCGGCAACAGTCTGTCGGTAAGATGGTTTTCGGGTGAGGGTGCTATGTGCGGTCACAACTTTGTACCAGAAGTCAAGGACTGTATGCGGACCACTCTGAAAGAGGTATTCTAAAGCCCGTCCTCGAAACCAGATGAGTGTATGGTGCTTAGCAAGAGGGTAGTGAAATGTCTGGGTCAACAACAAGAAATCTGGGGTTATTGTCGTAGGCGGGGCATGGAGGTAAAAGCCCACGATTCGTTGGATGAGAAGTCATACGTTTCGTTTCAGGGGGCACGTAAGACGGTGCTCGTCTGTGTCTTCGAGCTGACAGTCTGGGCAGAGTGGGGAGGTGGCCAGTCCTATGCAAAAAAGTCGACTATTAGTCGGTAATTTGCCAGACACTAAAACGTACCAGAGTGTAGACACAGGCGACGGTAAAAAGGGTGCATGCACACATCCCCAAACCGTTCGCCAGTTAATGTCAAAGTGCTGTAGCTCCATGGGGTCGCAAGCGTTGGACAGCATAAACGAACGACAATAATCTTTTGTACGGGGAGGACGGGTGACTGGAAGATCGGCCCGAACGTAGCTGAGTTCTATGAAAAATTGACGACGTGGTACAATAATGGAGGGCCGCGCTGGATTAGCCGAGCGGTCTCAGGCGCTGCAGTCTTCGACGGTGCGGCTGGTCCCGGCGGAGGTTCCTCCCTCGGGCATGTGTGTGTTTGTCCTTAGGATAATTTAGGTTAAGTAGTGTATAAGCTAAGGGACTGATGACCTTAGCAGTTAAGTCCCACAAGATTGCACACACATTTGAACAATGGAGCCGGCCGGTGTGGCCGTGCGGTTCTAGGCGCTTCAATCTGGAACCGCGTGGCCGCTAAGGTCGCAGGTTCGAATCCTGCCTCTGGCATGGATGTGTGTGATGTCCTTAGGTTAGTTAGGTTTAAGTAGTTCTAAGTTCTAGGGGAATGATGACCACAGATGTTAAGTCCCATAGTGCTCAGAGCCATTTGATCCATTTTGAATAATGGAGAAATAAGTGCCACATTGATCGGTGGATCGAGAGAAGCTGGTCGGAGGATATGTAAGAGACTGCGTGTTAAGGACGGGACCAGCCCCCGCCAGTGCCGCAAAATAGTATGGACAAAGAGTGCAGAAGATCGTGCCCGCACGTTGACGAGTCCGAGGCTTCCTTTTGCAACCACTAAACCACCTTAGCACAGCGGTTCGCACAACTTCAAGGACTACGCTAGCTCACCTGCCTTCTCGATCTAAATTCTCCCTGCCACCCCAGACGACTTTAAATTCCCCCTTACACGTGAAGAGATTTGCTGAGGATCTCCGTGTTCTGGAACAGCACCTGAGCATCGAACGTAAATAGGGGAACCAGCCACAAACCCAGGAACAGGTACTTATACAAATGAAATGACGGAGTTACAGAATTTGGATCAAGAATGGAGGTGTGCAGGGTAATCTGTGCAGTTGTGTAAACCACTGTGCCAAGCTGGAATAGTGACTAAAGTACCTGTCTAGTAAGCAGGAGACCAGGGTTCGAGTCCCGGCCTGGTACAAATTTACACTCGCCACTTCAGTTTGTACACATAAAATCATATCTTCATGAGAACAGTAAAGTCCCTGAAACAGTTTCATTTCATTTTTATAAATACCTGCTCCTGGGTTTCAGGCTGGATCCCTCATTTACGTCCGATGCTGAGGTGCTATTCCAGAACATGGAGAGCGTCAGTAATTCTGTTCGTGTGTAAAGGGGAATTTGGATCTAAGAAGGAAGTGTGCCAGGGTAATCTGAGCAGGTGGGTGAACTGCTGTACTAAAGTGGTTTAGTGGCTAATGCACAAACCTAATAAGCAGGAGACTTAGGTTCGATTCCCAGTCTTTGTACTAATTTTCACTCGCCACTTCAGTCTATATAATTAAAATTTATATTTTCAATAGAATTTTTATTGTCCTATTGTCTGTACAAAATGGACTTGTCACTTGTACAAGATGTCTAGATTTCTAGACTTGCAGGAGATGGTCGTTTCATGTTGCGGCCTTGGCAATATATTTCATACTGACTGCGGCGTACAAGGGATAGGTCACCTCTCTCCTTCCACAGACACAAAATGAGAAAAGAAGAAAAAAAGGAAAAGAATTTATTGGCACATTTCACAGAGAAAGCATAATGAGATTGGGCTTACGAGAATCGTGTAATCTAGATTCACGATATCACCTAACTGCGGGAAAAGTACAATGAAGTAATAAGTGAGAGCGCGCAACACATGTTCTGGAGTGCACAAAAAAATATAGCTTTTGAATTGCTAGGCACCTGCAGAGTAACTTTCCAAAGGCGGAGTGGGAACTGAAAGAGTGGCTGGGCAATGCAACTGCTGACTGCACGAGCTGAGTTTGGCGATTTTATATTACCGTCATACAAGTTTGTTCGTTGAATGGCTATCCCAGCATCTGACCTGGGCTACAAACATAAGCGGGGAATCCTGATAGAATCACCTCCGATTGTTGTCTTGCACAAACCAAGGGCACGCGAGCCCTCTATCCTCTGTAGGGAAACCACCTCTTTCGGAACCAAAATAGGTTCCGAAAAGAACAATTGTGTGAAACCCAGCTCGTTCTGATCGTCCAAAATGGTTCAGATGGCTCTGAGCACTATGGGACTTAACTTCTGAGGTCGTCAGTCCCCTAGAACTTAGAACTACTTAAACCTAACTAACCTAAGGACATCACACACATCCATGCCCGAAGCAGGATTCGAACCTGCGACCGTAGCTGTCGTGCGGGTCCAGACCGTAGCGCCTAGAACCGCTCGGCCACTCCGGCCGGCCTGATCGTCCAGGAGACCCAGAAAGCAGTAGAAACAAGAGCCCTTGTACACGTGTTCTCTAACTTCCGAAAGGCTTTCGATACAGTTCCGCACTGTAGCCTAATGAACAAGATACGAACGTATAGAGTGCCAGACCAGCTGTGTGACTGGACTGAAGAGATTCTAATAAACAGAAAACAGCAGGTCATGGAGAACGGAGAGAAGCCCTGAGACGTAACAGTGTCCTCGGACGTGACCGAAGGGAGTGTTGCATGACCATTGCTCCTCTTGTAGGCCGTGAGGGTCCAAGGGCGACCGCTAGGTCGCCGTGTCATCCTCCGCTTTTCGGCGTCATGTGGACAAACAAAGCAACTGGGGCGGTGTTCCTGGACATCGAAAAGGCTTTCGATCGTCTATGGCACAACGGCCTAATACGCAAACTTAGCGACGCAGGGTTCCCCGACGGGCTCGTACGTCTCATACAATCATATCTCAGGGACAGGAGTTTCAACACCGACGTGCAGGGCAAACAATCGACACGACATGGTATCCAGGCAGGAGTACGCCAAGGAAGCATCCTAGGGCCCTTACTGTTTAACCTCTACATTAACGACCTCCCAGCTACACACAACGCGACGGTAGCAATCTACGCGGATGACACCGCCATCCTTGCGCAAGATTGGAAGCCGTCTAACATTAATTCACGACTACAGACTGCACTCAGAACGGCGGAGCCTTGGCTGGTGTTAGAGTAAACGTCGACAAGTGCGAGGCCGTTCTGTTCACTAGAAGACCGAAGCAACTGCACAAACATCAGCACTGCAACCCAATAACACTACACACACGCCCAATACGTTTCAGCGAGAAGGTCAAATACCTCGGTGTCTGGCTGGACAGGAAACTACTCTGGGGGGACCACATTCAACACGTGACCAACAAAGCTAACGCGAGGCTCAAACAACTCTACCCTATGCTTAACAGGCGTAGCACACTGAACAGGAGGGTGTCTAGGTCCATGTACATGACACTTATTAGACCCCTGATGACGTACGCAGTCCCTGTCTGGGGATACGCTGCGCCAACTCGCCTGCAGCTCATACAGAACAAAGTACTCAAAATCATAAGCAACGCTCCGCGCTACACACGCATCGCGGACCTTCACCGGGAATTCCGGCTAGATACTATCTTGCAGGTATTCCAAAAATTCTCCACACGACTGTACAATAATACGAGACACTCGCGCAACCCGTTTATCCTTTCTCTGGGTAACTACGACCACAACCATAGATGGAAGCATAACAGACCAAAGACACTACTGGCTAGGAACTAAACATCTACGGTCCATAGAACGCTAACACGACAGTACAAGCGAGCCCCTGCAACACAGTTATTACTGGCAACCCCAAATGTTCGACCAACCAAAAAAACAGGCAACCGCAGGGAAACCGTACTGTACACAGCACGCAAACCAACCACACACACCCCCTACACCGTCTGTGAGCCGATCTATGACCGATCGCCCACTAATGTACAACGACCTTGAACTGTTGCAGGGACGCAGCAACTGCAGCAAGAACCGCAACGAGCTCCAACAACGACAAAGGTAACGATGCACGATACCTCGAACTAACATAACCACACCTTGCATGCACTGTCGCAGATAGCAAGCCGCTACTGCACTTACTACCCGTCCTACAGTCGCAGAGGTTTTTTTCCCTTGGCGCTTGCCTTGGCACTTTTTTTCCTCTGCTCTTACAACCGCTACCCTTCGATCGCTTTCGTCCACTTTCTATCTCCTGATGGACCATGTTAATGAGTAATCTTACCCAGACGCATGGATAACATCACAGCCCGCATCCTGTGACTCCTGATTCAAAAACTAACATGTTATACGGAGGTGACAGTAGAACTTTTGGTTTGGTCACCACGTTGGCGTGGGCGTGGAGGGGCCCCATCCTATATAGGTGCATGCGGTCAGCAAACCGCTCTCCCGGCCGTTTTGAAGACTTTGCAGACCGTGAAGCCGACACTAGTCGGTCAAGTAACGTCTCGGCTAGCATCACGAGGCTGAGTGCACCCCGCGTCAGTACCAGTACCCAGTACCCGTACCACCAAGGAAAAGTCCTTGGCAGTACCGGAAATCGAACACAGGTCCGCCTCATGGCTCCATCTACGTAGATCACTCAGCTACGGAGGCGGACTATAGGATCATTACTTTCATCAATATACAGCGTGGCCAGAAATAGTCTGAAAAAGCTTGTAAGGGTGTTGCAGGTTAACTTGTGCTCAGAATTAATTGTTTACAAAGAATTAGATTCGTTGCAACGTTTTCGAGTTAATTAGCACTCAAGTTAGCCAGTCATGCCGTTGAAAGCTCAAATTCAAGTGCTCCAGCTCCGTGACGTCACTCAGTTTACCTTCCCAGTTGACACTGGATCTGTGTCCCGTACACTACAATTATATTATAGGGATGGGAGAAACTGACCGGTGAAAACCAATACCATTATTTTAGTTCTGAATAGCCAGAATTTTCGATATTTGTTTGGTCTCGGTTATGACAAGTATTTTTTACTAATAACCAGGAAAAAATATTAATTAGCCATGGAAGCATTGCTGAAACTTTTCGTTTTTAAATAATCCTTTTTTGTAAAACGCGATAATTTTCATTCGTAAAACGTGCGTTGGTTTGAAATATTGCGTTATTATCGAAATTCGGAAAAGCTATCAGTGCTATTTCATTAACAATGCCGACAGAAACGAACAAGAAACACATGACATAAGAATTAGTACAGCATTGCTGAGACAAATCATCTCCCCGTTGTAGTGTTGTCTGGCTCAAGGTGTACGTGCAGTGTGCAAGAATTGTCTCCACTTGGTCTGTACGGTAGCTTCTCTCTGTCGTCGCCGGATATCCGTTGTACTGCAGAATGGCACCAAATCTAGTCTCGAAGTATTTTTACAAGGTGACGTAGCAATGAAATACAACTCTGTATTTGACTAAAAAATATTAAAGATTTGTCTGCTATTTCTGTGAATTAATAAATGAGGAAGGAGCAATTTATGGCAACAGTAATAAATTATATCTTAACAACAATTCATTCATACTATACAATAAAAATAGAAAGTACCTGAATTGGTGCTTGTGTCTACATAATATGCCTTCATCTGCTTGTAACCCTTGAAAACGGGCAAATTAACACGGATAATACAGTCTTCAACCTCAGTTTTCACCGTTCAGCACTGGCTATTCATAACGCCCAAACAGTAGTCTGAGCTCCGACTATTACACGATTTTGGAAGACAGTTTCAAAAAATTTGAATCAGTAGGAAAATACGGCTGATGTTTTTGTAATATTCAACCACTTATAACTTTTCGATAATAGCAGCGAACTGTGGACGGATTTACTTTTATTTACCTATTTCATTTAGTATTTGCATTTCTTATATCTTGAAACTAAGCAAGTCAAGCTTTTCCAATCTTTGTTCGATTTCTACATTTATTAGAGGAACTAATACGATAAAAAAAACCGAAAATGAGTTATTTCAGAAACCGGTTATTTTGAGTGATATTAATATTCATGTTAAACTGGCGTGGAAGAAAACTGATGTAACCAAAAACCCGCTCCAGAATGAGATTTTTCACTCTGCAGCGGAGTGTGCGCCGATATGAAACTTCCTGACAAATTAAAACTGTGTGCCGGACCGAGACTCGAACTCGGGACCTTTGCCTTTCGCGGGCAAGTGCTCTACCAACTGAGCTACCCAAGCACGACTCACGACCCATCATCACACCTTCAGTTCTGCCAGTATCTCGTCTCCTACCTTTCAAACTTCACAGAAGCTCTTCTGCGAAACTTGCAGATCTAGCACTACTGGAAGAAAAGATATTGCGGAGACGGTCCGGCACACAGTTTTAATCTGTCAGGAAGTTTCACATCCGCTGCAGACTGAAAATCTCATTCTGGAAACATCCCCTAGGCTGTGGGTAAGCGATGCCTCCGCAATATCCTTTCTTCCAGGAGTGCTAGTTCTGCAAGGTTCGCAGAAGAGCTTCTGTGAAGTTTGGAAGGTAGGAGACTAGGTACTGGCAGAACTGAAGCTGTGTAGAGCACTTGCCCGCGAAAGGCAAAGGTCCAGAGTTCGAGTCTCGGTCCGGCACAAAGTTTTAATCTGTTAGGAAGTTCGAACACCGGTTGTTTCAGCAGTAAGCGGCATCCCTATTCTGCCGCTAATTCGAATTAAATCGATTCCGATTGCCTTGAGTAAAATTAGCGACTGCTGTTGTCCATCACAGCTAGGATGCAGTTGTGGTGGAAACTTACATCTCCCTTGCGTTTACAGAGACGAAGAGCTAGGGTTCTTTCTTTTCTTTTCTTTAAGTTTGCGGAGGGTTATTTGTTGGTATTTCACAGAAAACTGCAATTCGTCAGACTGACGAGATAAACGATGCAGAGACGTCACGCAATTTTTAACACGTCAAACATACCCGCGCGGAGAGAAAATCAAGAAGTACAAAGTGCCCCAAGCGGTCGCCTCATCTTGAAGGTGTTGGCTCGTTGTGCCGGCTCTTCAGCGCAGTGGTAAAAAAAACCCGGTGTGTGGCGTCCGAGTCACGTGGGGACGCGCACCTAGTAATGAACAGGCGCGGACGAAGACTATAAAGCACGGTAATTGCCGCTACTCGTTATCGGACGCACGCCTCTAATAATAAGTCTGGCCGTCGCACACAGATAAAGGGGGTTTTTCGTCAACCAGTCGGCACAATAATTTGGTGCCGCTCTGAACACACACGGCACCGTAATTCAACGGCGTAATAGCGAGATGGATGTGAGTTATTACCGGACGCGCCAGGGCGGGTGCGTGTGCAGCAGTCGGCACCTCTTGGATCTGCAGCGCCAATTACGTGGCCGTTCTCTTCGTTGAGAGCTGGTCGCCGAGGCTGCTGGGAGCTATCGGGACAGGTGCCAAAACGTCAATGAGACGGGGCTCCTATGTGTGTGTTGATAGTGGTCCAAGCGTTGCCTCATCATTGTACATGTGACACGGTATACAATCCCGAAGTAAACTGATCAAAAGTATCCAGACAACCCTATGTAATGCGGAATTGCCAAGTACACAGAAGCGCCAAAGAAACTGGTATAGGCATGCTTATTCAAATATAGTGCTATGTAAACAGTCAGAATACGGCGTTGCGGTCGGAAAGGCCTATATAAGACAACAAGTGTTTGTCGCAGTTCTTAGATCGGTTGCTACTGCTGCTACAGTGGTAGGTTCTCAAGATTTAAGTGAGTTTGAATGTGGTGTTACAGCAGGCGCACGAGCGATAGGGCACAGCATCTCCGAGGTAGCGATGAAGCGGGGATTTTCCCTTACGACCATTTCAAGAGTGTACTGTGAATATCAGGATTCCGGTAAAATATCACATCCCCGACATCGCTGCGGCCGGAAAAAGATCCTGCAAGAATGGGTCCAACGAGAGCTGAATAGAATCTGAAAAGCTGCGACATTGTCGCGAATAAAACAGTATATGCAATAAGTTTCCTTTACGTCTATGGTCACAAAGTTTTTGTTAACAGATTCATGGTTTCGATCTATAATGACCATCATCACATTTGCAGCAAAAAATGGGAAAAACATAAATACACTCGCAGATTGTCTACAGCTTAAAAACAATACATAGACCATAATGAAAAGTACTACTAACAGTATATGCATGTGTGCGCTTAAAGCGCATGCATATATTGTCATCAGTACTTTACATTATGGTCTATATATTGTTTTTAAGCTGTAGACAATCTGCGAGTGTATTTATGTTTTTCCCATTTTTTGCTGCAGATATGATGATTGTCATTATAGACCAAAACCGGTAATCTGTTAACAAAATCTTTGTGACCATAGACGTAAAGGAAACTTACTGAAGAGAATCGTTCAACGTGACCAAAATGCAATTATAATGTTGTTGCATTAATTTGCTATGAAAGCGGTGCTGATAGACAATAAAAGCAGCTTAAAAGCTGTGAGCTGTATGGGGAAGTTAACCTTGCATTACTGAGCAACTGTTTCACCAGGTATCCAGTCTAGTTTACCAAATTGCCAACCAGACTAACATTAATTATAATCTTTTAATAGTCATCTTACGACAACCGGTGATATATATATATATATATATATATATATATATATATATATATATATATATATATATATATATATATATATAGAGAGAGAGAGAGAGAGAGAGAGAGAGAATTTAAATAAAAAGAAATAAATCAGTTTATATTTAGACATTTATTTTAACATTGATCATTGAAATTTCAACATATTAAACTTTATTCATAACTAAACTGGTGCCTTATTTAGGATTGTGAAAATGTGATTTTTTTAATCTTATGGAACACATCAAATAGGGAGCCAAGATTGGGAGACTACATACAACACTGCATTCATAAAATAACACACGAAAAACGTTGAAACATATCGAAGAGGAAATTAACCGCAACCAACCGATTCAATTTTCACCCAAAGAAGTTAAGTTCGTAGCACAATCCTGTCCGTCATGAAATTATCACACACTGGTATACTAAATGCATACTAACTATCTGTGAAATGTTCCCGAAAAGAATAGCTGAGGGCTTCTTTGATGCTGACACCACATGCTTCACGTCAACTTGGTTTACACAAAGAGTGTAACTCCACAATAATTTTGATAATTAAAATAAATTACATCGAAACGCAATTTACACAAGAAAAACCTCGAACTGGTTACTATCGTCTTACTATTAACCTGATGGGTCAAACAATTGTATAAGTACGTGGTACTGGTCTCACAAAGTACACCCCACGTGGGTTGAACATAAAGAAAAGTTGCTATATTGAAAAATATTGTCAACACGAGACGTTATAATCTCACGCACATTCGCATTTAAGATTGACGATCTTAGAGTTACTGATCAACACGTGGTTCCACTTTACTCACAAAGTAGTGGCAAAGCAACTACCGGAAGATAATCTGAACTTCACACTCGAAATACACTGCGTTGCAATTTAAGATAACATTTTAGAGCTAAACCTGAAATAAAGGTGATTAAATTTTCAGTTAGGCTGAACTTAAGAAATCCATTGTCCTACGGACTTAGTAGACACGCGCTTAGCCGGAAATCTTACCACTTCAGACGCTCGCCGCGGACAGACTTACCTGCTGGGCTCCTGCCGAGCGTGCTTCACAAATACAAACGGAAGTGACTAGAGAGGCAGCTCCCTATACCAACATGACAAGGGACGGACAGGACCACACTAAGAATAGAAACCTCTTTGCTTCTAGAAATCGTAGCTACCTGTTCCGATGTTGGTCCTACTGTTCTCTATCAGACAGGCTTGTCTGCTACCATCAAGCAAGCAACTAGAAATACATTTGCTCATTCATTCTTTCACACAGAAGGGAAGGGGGATGACAGTATCTTATCATATACAGTATATAAAAGAAAGCGGATGTACGTTCCGTATGAGACTGTGTGACATGAATTACATATAAACTGTGTTTTAAAGTGTAGTAGTGTGACAGATCGTTCTTGTTTATGTGTAAAAGTAACACGTTTCACTGCTCAGTCTCCTCCCAGATAGTCAGAAACACCACAGTAAATTTAGAAGAGGAATTTATGCCGTAAATGACAACAGATTTAAGAAATTAACATGAAAGGAATCCAACAGAGACCTTTCACAATCCTTCCGCAAAGTGCTGCAGATTTCAGTGCTGGGCCATCAACAAGTGTCAGCGTTGAGCCATTCAACGAAGCATCATCGATACAGACTTTCGGAGCCGAAGGTCCACTCGTGTACCCTAGATGACTGCACGACACAAAGCTTTACGTCTCGCCTGGGCCCGTCAACACCGACATTGGACTGTTGATGACTGGAAACATGACGTCTGATCGGACGAGTGTCGTTTCTAGTTGTATCGAGCAGATGGGCGTGTGCCGGTATGGAGATAACCTCATGAATCCATCGACCCCCCATGTCAGGAGGGGACTGCTCAATCTGGTGAAGGCTCTATAACGGTGTGGGGCGTGATATGAGGAGTAGGAGTGACATGGGACCCCTGATACGTCTAGATACGCGTACGTAAGCATCCTGTCTGATCACCTGCATCTATTCTTGTTCACTGTGCATTCCGACGCTTGGCCAATTCCAGCAAGGCAATGCGAGACCCCACACTCCAGAATTGCTACAGAGTGGTTCCAGTAACACTCGTCTGGGTTTAGATACTTCCGCTGGCCACCAAACTCCCCAGACATGAGCATTATTGAGCATATTTGCGATTCCTTGCAACGTGCTGTCCAGAAGAGATCTCCACCCCCTCGTACTCTTACGGATTTATGAACAGCCCTGTAGGATCCATGACACGTCCTGTTGCGGCACTTCTACGCGCTCGGTGGGGGAGGGGGGGGGGGCTACACGATATTAGGCAGGTGTACCAGTTTCTTTGGTTCTTCAGTGTATTTTACATGCGTTGTACAGAAGAGTGCTGAAGATTCGATTGGTGAATCGGGTATCTATTCCAGAGTTACCGAATAGGGAATAAAAAGAGTTTTATAGCACGGATTGAGAAAAAGGAGGTGTATTGTTAGGTATCAAGGAATGATTAATCTTCTAATAGAAGGACTCGGGGGTAAAACTGTAGAGTGGAATGAAGGCTTTACTGCTAGAAGCAGGATCATTTGCTGGTAGGTGACTAAAGTTATCCATAAATTTGAAGACTTGTGCAGGGTATGCTATCTAGGGCTACAAGATCGCTCTGCAGTTCACACTTCAGTACTTGACAGGGAGTTGATAGAATCATTTTCAGAGCATTTCTCAACCATTATTAGTTTCTTCATGAACGGAGACTGTTGCTTCCGCTACTGTATGTTCAACTAATAAGAATCCTCTCCAGTTGCTAATTCGTTGTTTTTTCTCGATCGTTACGTTCTCAAATAGCACGTAAAATAAACATCTAAATCTTTTTAAGCGAGCTCTGATTTCTCTTATTTTATCACGATGTTAGTATGTATGTTAGTGGGAGTCAAAAAAGTATTTCCGAAATGGGAGGGGAAAGTTACTGATCGAAATTTCGTGAAAAGATCTCACCACAGCGAAAAACGTCTCTGTTTTAATGATTGCCACACCAATTTGCTTATCATATCCGTGACACATTCCGCTATTTCGCGACAGTACAAACCGAGCTGCCATTCTTCGAAAGTTTCCAGTAGCATCTGTCAATCCTATCTGGTAAGGATTCCACGCCGCACAACAGTACTGCAGCAGGGGACGGACATGTTTAATATAGGCAGTCTCTTTAGTACATTTGTGCATCTTGTAAGTGTTGTGCCTATAAAACCCACAATATTTTGTATGGTGGTTCCAATTTAATTGTTCGTAATTATAATCCTTATGAACTTAGCTGAAACGACGACCTTTAAATTCGTTTGATTTATCGTGCAACTAAAAATTAACGGCATTTTTTTAGTAATCATGAGGAGGACCTCACACTAGTTATTGCTTAGACACACGTGTCGCACAGTGCAGACATCTTTCGTGAATCATTCTGTAAATCATACTGATCGTCTCAAGAATTTATTAGACGTATCTCCAGCAAACAATGTAATAGGGCTGCTCAGATCGTCTCCTAAATCTTTTTTGCAAGTTAACAACAACAGAGAACCTGTAATATTTCCTTGGGGACTCGATGACTTTGTGATCTTTCTGAAAGGAAATAACGAATTCAGCCACACAGCTGAGATGATACGGCACAGGCACGCAACGTGATAAGAAGACGATTGTGAGGAACGGTGCCAAAAGTCTTTAGCAAATCTAGAAACACGGAAACAGCTTGAGATCACATGTCGACAACACTCCTTACTTCGTGTGGGTAAAGAGCCAGATGTGTTCGACTTGAGTCGTAATTTCTGTATCGTGGAGACCTGCATGAAATCACTCTTCGGAATAGAGAATGTAACACCATCAGCTCGCTCGGGTGCCATCTGGAGTCCTAACAGAAATACACTACTGGCTATTAAAATTTCTACACCAAGAAGAAATGCAGATGATAAACGGGTATTCATTGGACAAATATATTATACTAGAACTGACATGTGATTACATTTTCTCGCAGTTTGGGTGCATAGATCCTGAGAAATCAGTACCCAAAACAACCACCTCTGGCCGTAATAACGGCCTTGATACGCCAGGGCATTGAGTCAGAGCATGGATGGCGTGTACAGGATGGCGTGTACAGGTACCGCTGCCCATGCAGCTTCAACACGATACCACAGTTCATCAAGAGTAGTGACTGGCGTATTGTGACGAGCCAGTTGCTCGGACACCATTGACCAGACGTTTTCAATTGGTGAGAGATATGGAGAATGTGCTGGCCAGGGCAGCAGTCGAACTTTTTCTGTATCCAGAAAGGCCCGTACAGGACGTGAACATGCGTTCGTGCATTACCATGCTGAAATGTAGAGTTTCCCAGGGATCTAATGAAAGGTAGAACCACGGGTCGTAACACATCTGAAATGTAACGTCCACTGTTCAAAGTGCCGTCAATGCGAACAAGAGGTGATCGAGACGCGTAACCAATGGCACCCCATACCATCACGCCAGGTGATAGGCCAGTATGGCGATGACGAATACACGCTTCCAACGTGCGTTCAGCGCGATGTCGCCAAACACGGATGCGACCATCATGATGCTGTAAACAGAACCTAGATTCATCCGAAAAAATGACGTTTTGCCATTCGTGCACCCAGGTTCGTCGTTGAGTACACCATCGCAGGCGTTCCTGTCTGTGATGTAGCGTGAAGGGTAACCGCAGCCTTGGTCTCCGAGCTGATAGTCCATGCTGCTGCAAACGTCGTCTAACTGTTCGTGCAGATGGATGCAAACTTCCCCATCTGTTGACTCAGGGATCGAGACGTGGCTCCACGATCCGTTACAGCCATGCGGATAAGATATCTGTCATCTCGACCGCTAGTGTTACAAGGCCGTTGGGATCCACCACGACGTTCCGTATTACCCTCCTGATCCCACCGATTCGATATTCTGCTAACAGTCATTGGATCTCGACCAACGCGAGCAGCAATGTCGCGATGGGCTACAATCCGACCTTTATCAAAGTCGGGAACGTGATGGTACGCATTTCTGCTCCTTACACGAGGCATCACAGCAACGTTTCACCAGGCAACGCCGGTCAACTGCTGTTTGTGTATGAGAAAACGGTTGGAAACGTTCCTCGTGTCAGCACGTTGTAGGTGTCGCCACCGGCGCCAACCTTGTGTGAGTGCTCTGAAAAGCTAATCATTTGCATATCACAGCATCTTCTTACTGTCGGTTAAATTTGGCGTCTGTAGCACGTCATCTTCGTGTTGTAGCAATTTTAATGGCCAGTAGTGTATAAGGGGACCGAAAATGGAAGCATTAGCCGGTGGGGCGTCCCCCTTACGTGATAAACCGGGACTTGCCGGTCAGTGGTTGTGGTCCATGCACGTGCCGCGGCGCGTCATCAATTTCCCGGCCGCTGACGCGCTGTATGTCAGCGGCCGCGTTATCACCTGGGCAGCGTCACCTCTCCATCAGAGCGCGGGCCGACCGGCCGGCCGCGTCCTGAGAACATAATTAATTCCCGGGGGAGCGGCTTATCGCGGCGCGGCTACCGGGCTGCGACGGCGGGGGGAGCGCCGCGGTGGGACGCCCACGCCGGGCTGCCTGCGGTAAGTGGGCCATCCTTCATTCAGGGGACGCTGCCCCGAGCCCCGGAGAGACAGCCGTCACTCAGCGACCGGTTGTGCCGGGCACAAAGATGCCGCCTCCACACATTCGTAAACGACCGTGTCGAAGAAGACGTATTCACTTCCCGTGTAGGCGCTGTTGGGGACCAATTATGATAATATGGATTATACGAATGCGTGGTAAGAACGTGATTGATTCGCCTCGATGGGCAGTGCACCCACAATCTTCCGCGCGGATGTACATTTACATTCGACCTCCAGCGGGAATCTAAAGTTAGCGAGCATGGTGGAAATGGTTGGGGACTTCGGATTGGTGGCTCTAGATGGGAATGTATCTTAGCTGGAGACCATGCTGAGATAGTCCGCACGTGGTTTACGCAAATGCCCAGTAAGTAGGAGGAGATCACGGATTCGATTTCCGTTCCAGCATCCATATTCACACGTCGCCGCTGATTTCAAAAAATGGCTCTAAGCACTATGGGACTTAACATCTGAGGTCATCAGTCGCCTAGAACTTAGAACTACTTAAACCTAACTAACCTAAGGCCATCACACACATCCATCCCCGAGGCAGGATTTGAACCTGCGGCCGCTGATTTCACATGAAGTCCCAATGCAGCTGGTATCATCAGGTTCTTCCCTTTCCTCCCTAGCACTTAAGTTTACAATTATGAAAACTCTCTCCTGCAAGTAAGGGAGTGAGATGATGAAACATCCCCTTAGGAAAATTTATATTTTACGTGCTGGAAAACCCTTACGTTATTTGATTTTCAAGCAGCTGAGCAGAACTGAATGCACTCAGACATTTCTCTCTTTGCTTATTCTGATCAACACTAAACTGACAAACAATATTTTTTTAGCGCTGCGCTATCTGACTTTCAATAATCCCCACAAAAGAATGGCCCTGACTAACAATAACCTATACGTTCGATGAGATTTCGGGATTGCAGCCGGATCATGTTGAGGTCAAGAATCACGATAACCTACACCTTTCATGAATCACTTACCTCACAAAAATCTTCGTTACTCGAACTACTGCAATACAGCGAGCGCCAATACTGCCAGCTAAATAAAAGATTCTAACTGCTGAAGGCACTAACTACTGATAGGCATAGTTTGCAAATGAAAGATTTTGATAGAGAACAAACAATGTAATTACCTTAATAATGTTCAAAAGTCATCCATGATATCTAGTGTTACAAATTTACTCCTTCTGATGGAGACACGTCCAGATCGTCCGCTCTTAAAATTCTGCCATCTCTCTCCCCACATCCACCACTGCTGGCGGCTCACCTCCAACTTCGCAACGTTACGCGCTGTTCACATCCAATTGCCCAACACTACAATAGCAAATATTCCAACAATGCAAACCAGCCTCAGACTGCACACAGCACAGTCAGTGATTTTCATACAGAGCGCTACGTGGCGTTACCAACATAAAAACCTAAACAGCCTACTTACATAAAATCGGTATGTGGCATTACCAACATAAAAACCTAATCAGCCTAGTTACAATGTGAGTAATAAAAGGGGAGACACAAATGTGGAATCCAGGAAGCAGAAATCGGCAGTGTGGAATAACTCGGCGGGGTCAGGGATTTTCTCTGCCTCGTGATGACTGGGTGTTGTGTGCTATCCTTAGGTTAGTTAGGTTTAAGTAGTTCTAAGTTCTAGGGGACTGATGACCATAGATGTTAAGTCCCATAGTGCTCAGAGCCATTTGAACCATTTGAATAACTCCGTGCAGTCACTAAAGCAGAGCCTAGAAAAGTCTACAGGGCTATTTCTTTGCTCCCACAGCAGAGGAAGAGATGCGGAAGACAGATCTTATTATGGGAAATAAAAATTATTTATTTTTTCACTATGATTTATGATGCTCAAAGTTGGGTCTGGTGTGTCCCTGAGCTGACTCGAGGAGCGTTAAGTGCAACGCTCCTTACCAAACAAATCTTTCATCATACAATCCGAGCGAGTGAATGCTCGATCTTTCATCTGAACAACAAGTTGGTTATACAAAAGGTTATATTTTTTATTTGTGGGTCTCCTAACCGTGGAAAAGTTGTAGGACAGCGACAGAGCTTGAAATGTCAGTCAAGACTGAGATTTAGAGTTCTTTAGTTGCTCTAACGATAGACATAACCGGCCGCTGTGGCCGAGCGGTTCTAGACGCTTCAGTCTGGAACCGCGCGACCGCTACGGTCGCAGGATCGAATCCTGCCTCGGGCATGGATGTGTGTGATATCCTTAGGTTAGTTAGGTTTAAGTAGTTTTAAGTTCTAGGGGACTCATGACCTCAGATGTTAAGTCCCACAGTGCTCAGAGCCATTTGAACCATTTGATAGACATAAATTGCAGTAAAATTAACAGAGACCAAAGTTCACTAAAACTCACATCAAATTGCGGAATGTGGGAAGGTGCCGAAAAGTGTGGAAGGCTGTGTGAAGAAAGCACAACACGATTTGCTCATCCGGGCAGGTCGAGAAATCAGACTAAGTGATACAGGAAGATGCCACAAATTGTAATCAAATTAATCAACAGAAGTTGTGTGTTAAAGTAAGCAAGTAACAAACTGCTCAGAATGTAGATGGCACTACCACATCTTGTAACATTTACATTTTTCCAAATCAGCTAGTGTGTGCCAATTAGTACCATGCAGCGACCAGAGTTTACTCTCTCTCTGTGATGGCCCAGAGACGGATGCCCAGAATATAGGTTCAGTGTCTTTCATTTTCTACTTTCGACAAAGCTCTGCGTGGAGGAGATGACTCAATGCTATTTGAAATGTGACAGACGAGTATGCCACTTATTTCACAGAAAAATAAGGGAACGCACCCACTTTTGGCATGCAAAATGCACATCAACGAACCAGGAGGTTGGCACCAGACTGGAGCAGTGTATCATCGATTGGTCGGGCTCTTTGCGTCAAGCACGGTGACGGGGCAACTCAGTTCGATTGGATGAGCAAAATTTTGGAGTAAAAACAACCGTCATTCTCTCATTGTGCAGGCAGCGCTTCGGTGTTTCGACCTTTTATGTCAATGCGGAAAACACAAAAATGTCAAATTCAATTATTGTCTAGGGACAACTGTGGGTGCACGGTGCTCCTTCATCACAGCCAGGCCGGGGCGCCGGATCTGTCCACAGTAGCATGCAGCCGCGCACAGCCTCACTTCCGTGGAAACTGCCCATCTCCCTGGGTTGGTGGGTTGGTTGGGGTTGAAGGGACCAAACAGCAAGGTCATCAGTCCCTTGTTTCAAATATGGTCCATTCCGATAGTGTGATATGTCAGAAAAGTCAAAACGATAAAAGGGAAAAGGCTAAAAAATGTAAAAGGGCAGTCATGTTGTCAATGGTAAAAGCAAAATGAGGTAAGTCAGCAAGAGAGAGAACCCAACGCTATGATAGAGGCAGGAAATACCCCACCTCTGAAGCAGCAGAGGCAAGACCACCTGCGACTTAAGAAGTGCAACCGCTAGAATGTAGAAGTGCGTATGGGAAAAGGAGACTAACCAATCCTAAAAAAATGATAAAAACAGAGTAAAAGGGGAGGGGAGTCGGTAATCTCCAAACACCCATGTCCCTGAGGATGCGCTTCTCCTAAGCAGATTCACAGACTGCCTTCTGCCGACAACAGGACCCCGAGACCACATCAGTAGTTCACCGTCCAGCGTGAAAAAGTGCAAAGCTTTTCCCCCGGCACACAGGTCCACTACTCAAACAATAATAACCACGAAATGGTGGCAGAGAATGGAACAATATAGCATAGTGGTGTATGACAGTAATGTCACAATATCCAGCTGCTGCCTTTATTGTTCTCCACTAATGATGGTATTTTTAAAGCACAAACGACTACATCCCCAATCAAAATAAATTACGGTCGATAACATAGCTATGAGGTGTAATCATGAAGTTTTAATTTCACATCGAAAACAGATAGTTACATAACTAATTTCCCACATCACGTTGACAAATGCAGTATATTAACATTCATGCTCATCGGGGAATTCAAACATGGATACGTCCATCGTGATGTCAGCGGAACCAGGACTCTGGAAAGGACAACATGTTGCCACTCCTGTGATCAGTACTGTCGCATGGCGCACGACTGTCAGCCCAGGTGTCTTTGTTGTTGTGACTGCACACGCTGCAGCAGCAGTAGCAGCAGCTGTGCTGACTGCCTGTGTTGTCCAGAGGTCGTGGCACTGATCAGGTGGATACTTTTATTACAGCAAATGAAACCAATTTCCAGACTACTACATGATCGAACGAAAATTGGGCCTACCGTCCCGGCACTAGTCGTAAACTGGTGTTGAGATCCTGAATGGCATTGAGTATGGCCCTCCTGAACCCAAAAGTAACGGCAAGGTAGTCGTGGGGTCCCCACCATTGCGAGCACCGATGTCAGTACGTTCGTTGTCCTCGATGGTGAGCGTTCATCGGAGGTGAGGGTATCATCTGGAGTGCCCCAGGGAAGTGTGGTAGGTCCGCTGTTGTTTTCTATCTACATAAATGATCTTTTGGATAGGGTGGATAGCAATGTGCGGCTGTTTGCTGATGATGCTGTGGTGTACGGGAAAGTGTCGTCATTGAGTGACTGTAGGAGGATACAAGATTACTTGGACAGGATTTGTGATTGGTGTACAGAATGGCAGCTAACTCTAAATATAGATAAATGTAAATTAATGCAGATGAATAGGAAAAAGAATCCCGTAATGTTTGAATACTTCATTAGTAGTGTAGCGCTTGACACAGTCACGTCGATTAAATATTTAGGCGTAACATTGCAGAGCGATGTGGAGTGGGACAAGCATGTAATGGCAGTTGTGGGGAAGGCGGATAGTCGTCTTCGGTTCATTGGTAGAATTTTGGGAAGATGTGGTTCATCTGTAAAGGAGACCGCTTATAAAACACTAATACGACCTATTTTTGAGTACTGCTCGAGCGTTTGGGATCCCTATCAGGTCGGATTGAGGGAGAACATAGAAGCAATTCAGAGGCGGGCTGCTAGATTTGTTACTGGTAGGTTTGATCATCTCGCGAGTGTTACGGAAATGCTTCAGGAACTCGGGTGGGAGTCTCTGGAGGAAATGAGGCGTTCTTTTCGTGAATCACTACTGAGGAAATTTAGAGAACCATCATTTGACTGCAGTACAATTTTACTGTTGCCAACTTATATTTCGCGGAAAGACCTCAAAGATAAGATAAGAGAGATTAGGGCTCGTACAAGGCATATAGGTAGTCATTTTTCCCTCGTTCTGTTTGGGAGTGGAACAGGGAGAGAAGATGCTAGTTGTGGTACGAGGTACCTTCCGCCACGCACCGTATGGTGGATTGCGGAGTATGTATGTCTCTACAGGACACGACCTTTCCGCTGTTAAATTCCGACATGTGCTGGTAGAAGTTTCTCCTTCTTGCACAAGATATAAAACGATCTTCTCAGGAACAGCCAACATTAAAATACGGTTCGAGATCAGAAATTCGTTGCGTGATCTTTCCTTATGGAGAAAGTACATACTACTATCTACATAGTACTTAATTTTAGTTGTTTCGCTAAAAAACTAATGATTTACATATGCAAGCACGTAGTATTCTTCATGCCAATTCGGTTTGTCGGGCAGTTACTCTGTAACTACTATATGCGTTAATCAATATTGTTTCATAAAATGTTTAATTTTTTTGCCAAATAGTACTTACTAATGACTCCCATGAATCTTCTGTTTGTACTTGTCTGTTACAAGCTATTGCATCTTCAAGGGCTTGTGTTTCTGTTCATTTTAGATTCGTACACCAGACTGTACTCAAATGCAGAGTTGTACAAATGGATGAATTGATGGGTGATAGAAAGGACGCTTTTCCGTATTTCAAAATCAGATTCATTCGCTTTTAGCCGTCTGGACTGCGTCACTTGAATTGTAAGACTAAGCGTAGGGCAGTATCGAGGGATGTCCTGGGTGAGCCGTGTGTGAAGCCTTTGACGAAATTACGTCGCTGGTAGGGCGGGTCGCGTGCTGAGGGCAGTGCCCTTCGGTCGCTGGACACGCCCTGCGCTGCGGCCGGAGCCGAGCTGCGATAAATCCAGCGATCGGCCACGCCGGACCCTAATTAATTTGACGCTGTCCGCCCAGAGTTACGGCGCACGCCGCGCATCGCATCGTTATCAGTGCTGCCAACCGTCCTGCGCAACACGCACTCACTCAGATCCCCGGATTGGCGGCCCTGTCCGTCCGACATCTGAGGCGCGATCGCTGCCTACGGAAGCAGCATAATGAGCGAACATTAACCCAACCTGCAGGTAAGGGCACATCGAAGCACTTGGCTATCTTTTGCCTTGTTTATTTCTCTGTGAGGTGTGGCTACAGCAATTTAGCTCTTTTTTACACACAGCTGTAGGACGACGCCTACAATTTCCTATACTTAGAGATGCTATCTACGTAGTGCTATAAAGACACATAAGTGATCGCCTCAGAAATACTGGTGTACGTCAACAGGTACGCAGCTCTGTCAATGAATGTGCAAGTTGCGCATGCTAAGGATTCGCAAGAGACAGGTTTTACGTAAGGACACTAAATATTCCTGTAGAAAACAATCACAGTGTTGCAATATGTATCTGTAGTATAAACGCATCTAGTTTTTATGTTGGTGCTACTTCAGTACCGCTGACATTTGAAACTTCCCACTCTTTATGTTTATCTCAACAGTCGTAAGTTTTCTCCTGGATTACTGTTGTTGTTGTTGTTGTGGTCTTCAGTGCTGAGACTGGTTTGATGCAGCTCTCCGTGCTACTCTATCCTGTGCAAGCGTCTTCATCTCCCAGTACCTACTGCAACGTACATCCTTCTGAATCTGCTTAGTGTATTCATCTCTTGGTCTCCCTCTATGATTTTTACCCTCCATGCTGCCCTCCAATACTAAATTAGTGATCCCTTGATGCCTCAGAACATGTCCTAGCAACCGATCCCTTCTTCTAATCAAGTTGTGCCACAAGCTCCTCTTCTCCCCAATCGTATTGAGTACCTCCTCATTACTTACGTGATCTACCCACCTAATCTTTAACATTCTTCTGTAGCACCACATTTCGAAAGCTTCTATTCTCTTCTTGTCCAAACTATTTATTGTCCATGTTTCACTTCCATACATGGCTACACTCCATACAAATACTTTCAGAAACGACTTCCTGACATTTAAATCTATACTCGATGTTAACAAATTTCTCTTCTTCAGAAACGCTTTCCTTGCCATTGCCAGTCTACATTTTATATCCTCTCTAGTTCGACCATCATCAGTTATTTTGCTCCCCAAATACCAAAACTCCTTTACTACTTTAAGTGTCTCATTTCCTAATCTAATTCCCTCAGCATCACCCGACTTAATTCGACTACATTCCATTATACCTGTTTTGTTTTTGTTGATGTTCATCTTATATCCTCCTTTCAAGACACTGTCCATTCCGTTCAACTGCTCTTCCAAGTCCTTTGCTGCTTCTGACAGAATTACAATGTCATCGGCAAACCTCGAAGTTTTTATTTCTTCTCCATGGATTTTAATACCTACTCCAAATTTTTCTTCTGTTTTCTTCACTGCTTGCTCAATATACAGATTGAATAACATCGGGGAAAGGCTACAACCCTGTCTCAATCCCTTCCCAACCACTGCTTCCCTTTCATGCCCCTTGACTCTTATAACTACCATCTGGTTTCTGTACAAATTGTAAATAGCCTTTCGCTCCCTGTATTTTACCCCTGCCACCTTCGTGCTCACCTGGATTACTAGGCCGAGAGAACTCTAGTGTGAGCCTTTAGATACTATGAATTACTGGGAATAGACAAAAATATGAAAACACCAAAATTAGAACACATTACCGTGCCTAATACGATATAGAAAAACCATTAGCATTCAAAACACCTTCCAGTTGTCTCGGAATGGATTAATACAGATCCTGTACGGATTTCAATGGAATCTTATACCATTCTTCCAGGAAAATATTGCCAAATTCAGGTAACAATGATGTAGTTGGATAGCGATCACGCACCTTACTCTCCAAGGCTGACGACGAAGGCTCAATTATACTGAGATCTGCTGACTGTGGTGGCCGAGGGACATGCGACAGTTCATTCTCGTGCTCACAAAAACAGCCCTGGACGTTGCGAGCTGTGGGGAGAGAGGCCCTGTCACCCTGGAACACATCTTCTCTACTGGGGAACAAACATTGTACAAGTTGGTCACATGATCTAATTTAATATTCTCCGTTACGTATGTGAGGTAACGGTTGTTATGTTTTACAGCAATAATTAATAGCAGCTCAATAAAGCGCTTCAAGAGATAACAATAAGTTGTAAAGCTTACAGGGTGACAATTATTGAACTATATGAAATAAAATCGTCACAACTTCTGAATGGTTTGGGTTAGGACGTTCAAACTGCACGGTTGGCCGCAGAGAAAGAAGGGAATTAATATGCGCATGCCAGAGTCGGCAGATTATGGTTGAAGTGATCGCTATAGCAACCAGAAATCTACTAATACCAGTATTATTGGCCCTGTTTTGATCACAACCGAGGCAGACTCTTCTTACAAGTCGGTCAGTGGCCTGAAGATGGCGCAGTAAAACGCTGAAACTGGTAGCCAAATAAAACAAGTTTGGAAACTTGACATCTGAAAGGTGTTTAATTTGACATCCTCTGTGCACTTCGGTTTGGCTCATAGGGAAGGACACACAGTAAATGTGTTGAGCTTCATTTGCTTGTCCAACTTTTATTTTCTGAAAGTGCCAGTTGGCTTAGACCTTTTGTTTCTCACCTCCTAATCAGTATCAGTCAACTTTGTGTCAGTCTAATTAGGGAGGCACTGCTGAAGAAAGTCAAACTATGTTCTGCCAATCTTGTAATTACAATTAGGTTGATTCTGCATTGTTTACTTCATATCTGTACGATTTTTGCAGTCTATATATTTCTTCAGAAGAAATGATTTACAGTATCCAAGTTGTGATTCAGTGTAGTAGCATCCCTACAGGAATAACTGGTATGATTTGCTAAATCGAAGCGAAGTAAAACTACTTCACGATACTTCGTCTTAAGGAAATCCCTAGATCTAAGTTGTCAACGGCAGTGTCGTTTTCATCATTTGTAGGCGTGAGAATTCCATTGCGGAGACAGCAGTAGGTAACCCCACATGTAGACGCTATATGTTACAAACACCACGGAGATTTACAAAGGATGAGTTCCGTTCCCCTGTTATGGGTTTAATATTTTAACAGCGTATGAGTATTTTCATACTGGTCAGCATTTGGCATCTATTTTTAGAAAAGGTGTCCGTTTTTGGAGCATAATACCAACGATTCCTTTTTTTAAATCTCATTCAGATGTGCCACTGAGGATGTGATTTGATATTACGAAACCGGTCGTAATCTTATAAAGATTCATAATATGCAGCTGGAAGCAGCCTGTTTGTCAAATACGGATGATTTCAGATGCAGTTGATGATGATGATGTTTGGTTTGTGGGGCGCTCAACTGCATGGTTATCAGCGCCCGTACAATTATCCAATCTTTGCTCAGTCCAATTTCGCCACTTTCCTGGATGATGATGAAATGATGAGGACAACACAAACACCCAGTCATCTCGAGGCAGGTGAAAATCCCTGACCCCGCCGGGAATCGAACCCGGGAACGATGCAGTTGCCCACAACATTAAACTACTTTTGTAAAACTATTTGATATACACAAAGGTTGCACATGAATGTGGAAGCAAAGAGGTTACAAGTACTTTGAAAAATAATGAGATGAGATATACGAAAAAGTTTTTTTTTTTCGTTCGAGACCGCTGTATTGCCTTCTGAACTAGATGCCAGGCTGCAGCTAGCTGGAGACGCGGTACCGTGACCTCATTTCAAACTACGATCGCGACGGCGCGTGGGAGGACAGCCGCTCATGTACAGCAATCACGACGAGCGGCCCGCAGTACAGACGGCGCGTTGTAATTCAGCTGGGCGTGGCCGCACACCGCCCACGCTCTGGCCGGACGCGCTGCCTTCACAGAGCACACCAGTAATACGAGCGGGCGCCGGCAGTGTTTACCGACGCGACGCGACGCCGCGCGGGGGAGACCGGCGTCTCCCTGTAGGGACGTACGTTTAGCGTCTTATTACGCCGCGGGGTAATTTGAGGGCAGCAGCAGCAGCAGCAGCAGCAGCAGCAGTAGTGAGGACCAGGCGCTACAGCGGCGTCGGGGCCGGACCATAACGTTGTCGAGTTAGCGCCTTGTTAGGCTGAATGGGTCGCGAGCCGCCCACGTGTGGCGCTCGTAGCGGCCAGGTGTCTCCCACGCCCATTCAACCAGCCAGCGACGTCCCGGGAATGTGGTCGCAGTAAAAATAACCGCGAGATTTGCCACGCGCCCGTCCAAGGACGAAGCGCTAAGCAACAAGACGGAGGTGCCGTAGCTCGGGACAGTTACATACCGCTGGAATGCCTATGCGGGCCCTCGCCGTCCCGACCGGTCGAGATGACGGGAGATAAGAAAGCTGGCGACGTTTTATGGCACAGTAATCTGCTACGTGGCCGGCACGACTTTCCATCTTCCACAGCGAGGAAGGAAGAAGTTTCCATATTCACCTCCGCCATATCACCTCTCCGGTGTCTACAGTATGTTCGCCCTTTTGTTTCCTGCCATCAGTCTTCCAACGACCTCTGTATTCACATGTTTACATTTATTTGTATGGTAAGACTCATTTCTCATGACCTAGAAAAGGATATCCCACTGACTAAACAATGATTACTTGAGAACTGTACAGACAATTTTCATTTCTTTTTGTTTCTACACTAGGGACCCACTCTGGCTTCGCACAGCTAGCAGAACCAAGTATCTACGGCTGGACGACGTGTATGGCGTACCGCTATTTTCGATTATAGGTCACTGTCATTAAAATTCTGGCGCGAGCTACGGCCACTTGCAGGCCATTCGGCTCCAGCGTCATGTGGCACGAGCTACACTTACTGTGGGACGTTTTTCCACATGTCCCAACATAACATCCCTATGAAGGACCTTCTGCAGTGAAATCTTGGAACAAAGCACCATCTGCCATGCAACATCCTACGAAACGCCATCTGCCAAGCAACATGGTACAAAGCACCATCTGCCACGAAACATGGCACAAAGCACCATTTCCCACTCAACATGGTGCAAAGTACCATCTCCCATGTGCCCTGCAACATGCTATAAAAAGCCCCATCTGCCACACAACGTGGTACAAAGTGCCATGAAACATGCTAGGAAGCGCCATCTGCGACACAACATGGTACAAAGCACCATCTGCCATGCAATGTGGTCCAAAGCACGATCCGCCATGCAAAATGGAACAAAGCACCATCTGCCACACAACATGGTACAAAGTGGTATCTTCGATGCAACATTGGACAAACTGCCATCTGCCATGCACTGTTCTATGAGGTGCCATCTTCCATGCAACGTGGTATGAACACAATCTTCCACGCAACATAGTATGAAGCAACATATGCCATGCAACGTGCTACGAAGCGCCACCTGCTGCACATCATGGTACAGGGCACCATCTGGCACGCAACATGGTACAAAGCGCCGTCTGCAATACAGCATGCTACGAAGTCCCATCTGTCACGCAACATGGTATGAAGCACCATCCGCCACACAACGTGGTATGAAGCACCATCTGCCACACATCATGGTGCAAAGCACTCTGCCATGCAATCTTGGTATGAAGAACCCTCCGTCATGCAATCTTTGCACAGAGAACCCTGAGACACACAACGCTGGTACGGCACACCGTCTGCCACGTAACGTTGGTAAGGAGTACTCTCCACCACGTAACATCGGCATGAAGCACCATCTGCAGCACATTAGTACGAAGCACCCTCTGTCACAAAACATTGGTACAAAGCACGCTCTACCACACAACAATCTCACGAAGCAAACTCTGCCACACAATATCGGTATGAAGCATCTTTTGGCACGCAACATCAGTAGTACGCACCGACCGCCACGTGACACTGGGACAATCCTGCCGCTAACATTGATACTCGCCTGACAGCGAAGTTAGGCCACACAAGCTACTGTGATTCTGAAGAGGTCTGCCGTTCACCTCCACGTGGCAATGACATCGTTTTCACAGCTGAAGGGGGACTTTAAAACGTCATAGTTCACCCAATTTGAGCGAAATATTTATAAACTAAATATAGGGTCGTTGAGCTGTTCCTACCTATGGGTTTTATGTAACCCGCAGATTTTCATATTCTCTCGCTCACTACACGAAAATTATTAGTCCTACAGAAAAACTGAACAGAACCTTATTGTAGGAAATTTAATGCAGTTAAATTTTGTTCTGGCATATGTTATCACTAGAGGCCGTAGTTTTTCTCGAATTGTTCGAAAACTGCGGCCTCCAGCGAGAACATATCTCAGACAAAAAAAAAAAAAAGTTAACTACATTCAATTTACTACAAACACGCACTGCTTATTTTTTCTATAGTATTAACAGTTCGCGCTTAGCGAGCGAGGGAATGTGAAAATCTCACGTGAGGTTTTTGAATGCGTTGTAGGCTGCAGAAAACGCGTAGGTAGGGGCAGCTGAATCACTATGTACATAAGGACCTACCTGATAAATTATTTTACCGATTAGTGCAAACCTTACCAGAATCCCTACAGTGCCTACGGAGATTAGCCTTTAGGCGGAAGTACAAATGGTTGAAATTGCTCTAAGCACTATCGGACTTAACATCTGAGGTCATCAGTCGCCTAGACTGAGAACTATTTAAACCTAACTAACGTAAGGAGATTACACACATCCATGCCCGAGGCAGGAGTCGAACCTGCGACTGTAGCAGCAGCGCGGTTCCGGACTGAAGCGCCTAGCACCGCTCGTCCACAGCGGCCGACTTACACAGTACACCACATTAAAGTATTTAATGCTCTCATATGAACTTATTTTGTACAAAAAGAGGAATTAAAAAAATTTGTGCCCAGGTAAAAGTTTCTGTTCTATACTTTTTGGCAACCGCGAGAATATAATATCCTTTTAGTTAATTTGTAATGAAAGCGACATAATAACTTGCACATTTACATGGCGAATCGTTAAAAGACATGTGCTATTTCCTCTAAGAACTGCAACAGAATCATGAAACACATAATTTAAATAGGCTCAAAAAATGGTTCTCAGCACTATGGGATTTAACTTCTGAGGTCATCAGTCCCCTAGAACTTAGAACTACTTAAACCTAACTAATCTAAGGACATCACACACACCCATGTCCGAGGCAGGATTCAAACCTGCGACCGAAGTGGTAGAGCGTTTCCAGACTGTAGCGCCTAGAACCGCTTGGCCTCCCCGGCCGGCAATTTAAATAGGGTTTTAGTTCTTCTCTGAATACTTTTGGATTTTATGATACTATCAGGAAGGAGACGGGCGAATATTAAGATAGAACAAGTTATTATTAGCCAAATAAGAGCATTTAAATATCTTGCAAATACTATCACTGAGGACATGAGATTCATCACGAAATGAAAACTCGCAGAGCTATAGCGATAGAGGCATTCAGTAGAAAGAGAGGACTGTTAAGTAGCAAACTACATAATTGGCTTGACGAAAAGGCCAGGAAAGTGTTTTGCTTGGAGGGTGGCACTCCGAGGGACAAAGACATGGACAATGAGACGGGAAGATGAAGAAAGGCGAGAAGCATTCTTAAATGCGGCTGTGGATGAGAATGGAGAGGATAAGATGGAAGGAAAGAGTGAATAACAAAAGAGTGGTGGGAATGTTTGGTGAGATAGGAAGATTGCTCTAAGTTATAAGAGACAGGAAGAAGAACTGGATAAGACATTCGTTGTGACGGGAGTGCTTGCTCCCAGATACTGTGGAAGAACTAGTTTTTGGGAGGAAATTGAGAGGAAGGAGGACATAAAAGATGACATAAAGATAAGCGGGAAGTAGGCAGACCTGAAGGGGGTGGAGGAAGAGAGGAGAGCACGGAGAGTTACCATGTGAAAACGTGCCTTTGAATAGAATACCAATAATGACGATCAAGTTATGAACTTGTGACGAGATTTTAAGCAACACGCAAAGAGCTAAACAGAGTTACTTGACTTTTCTTTTCACTGTTCCTTCGCGGTGGCTGTTCTTGATTCGTATCTCGATGTTCAGGAGATGGTCTGTCATGGTGCAGAGTGCGGCGTGGATCAAATGCGGCAGAGGAGGGTTGGCCACTGTCCCTCGGCCTTCGGCTGTCTGGCGGCACTGTTCTGAGGTAAAGGGCTGACGAGGGGCGAAGGGCTGGAGGTTCAAAGGGGCGCCACCGGACAATGCGTTCACGCTCCACATTGTGCGCATCCGACAGCCGGTCGGACGAATGGTCTCTGCACCGTGCTCGGGCGGAACTGCCTTTCTCGTTAATATCGTGTTCTTGCAACTTTCGCGTTTGCATATCATTTCCAGGGTAGCAAAAGTTTATGCACACGACTTCATTCTTAATGTCTTCTAATGCAAATATATCATCATATCTGTATTACCAAACGTCTAAAATGGTCCACTAGCCCATTTCCATGTTGCTATGTAACGGTTTACAGAGACAGCAAAAATTTGATTTCCGTATTTCATGTAACTGTTGACCGAATTTACATATTGAAAGTGCATTAAATGAATTCACAATTGCGAGTAATGACAACGATCAACTGGAGGCCGGAATGACAACAATGAAAATTTGTGCCGGATCGGGACTTGAACCGGATTTCACGCTTATCGCGAGTGGTCGCCTTACAATTTCTTTTTAATCCCATTTTGGTCGTTGTATTTGTTCGGGGCGGACGTCCTATGACACTTGTTAAAGTTCATCATTGATCCATTCCCTCAGTTTGTTTATTACAGAGGGCAGCTATCCCTCTGACCGAATACGCTGAGCTACCGTGCCGGCGACCATTTGGCTATCCGTGCACGAATCACGGCCTGATCCAGACTTCCATATGTCGTCAACCATGCGTCTGCAAACTGGACTCGTACATCCATGGCATATACTGTATGTCCAAGGGAACTTTACATCGTAATCAGAATGACACAAGCACTGAAATATCGTATCGAATTTAAAATGCTGTCACACTCTACTCATTAGAAGATATAGCCTTAAGTTAAAATTTTAACACAATAAGTCATGTTATAAATTTAGAAACCGTGTATATGTCTTCGGGCAGAGTACCTCGCACCGCGCAAATTAGATAGACTATATTAATCCAGAATTTGAGAATGAAACGCCTTACTGACTTCCAACAAGAACATAACTGACATAACTGAAACGTTTTCGAAACATTTACTCGTTGACGTTCTCCACAAAATAGTGAGAGGAAAAATGTTTATAGCTTTCTACGGTTTTTCTGCTCACGCAGTAAAACTTCAGCATCAGTCATGGCATTTTAATTGATTAATTCTTTACTACTAATTCTATTCACAACTCATTTTGATGACAATTTACATTTACATTTACATTTATACTCCGCAAGCCACCCAACGGTGTTTGGCGGAGGGCACTTTACGTGCCACTGTCATTACCTCCCTTTCCTGTTCCAGTCGCGTATGGTTCGCGGGAAGAACGACTGTCTGAAAGCCTCTGTGCGCGCTCTAATCTCTCTAACTTTACATTCGTGATCTCCTCGGGAGGTATAAGTAGGGGGAAGCAATATATTCGATACCTCATCCAGAAACGCACCCTCTCGAAACCTGGCGAGCAAGCTACACCGCGATGCAGAGCGCCTCTCTTGCAGAGTCTGCCACTTGAGTTTGTTAAACATCTCCGTAACGCTATCACGGTTACCAAATAACCCTGTGACGAAACGCGCCGCTCTTCTTTGGATCTTCTCTATCTCCTCCGTCAACACGATCTGGTACGGATCCCACACTGATGAGCAATACTCAAGTATAGGTCGAACGAGTGTTTTGTAAGCCACCTCCTTTGTTGATGGACTACATTTTCTAAGGACTCTCCCAATGAATCTCAACCTGGTACCCGCCTTACCAACAATTAATTTTATATGATCATTCCACTTCAAATCGTTCCGCACGCATACTCCCAGATATTTTACAGAAGTAACTGCTACCAGTGTTTGTTCTGCTATCATATAATCATACAATAAAGGATCCTTCTTTCTATGTATTCGCAATACATTACATTTGTCTATGTTAAGGGTCAGTTGCCACTCCCTGCACCAAGTGCCTATCCGCTGCAGATCTTCCTGCATTTCGCTACAATTTTCTAATGCTGCAACTTCTCTGTATACTACAGCATCATCCGCGAAAAGCCGCATGGAACATCCGACACTATCTACTAGTTCATTTATATATATTGTGAAAAGCAATGGTCCCATAACACTCCCCTGTGGCACGCCAGAGGTTACTTTAATGTCTGTAGACGTCTCTCCGTTGATAATAACATGCTGTGTTCTGTTTGCTAAAAACTCTTCAATCCAGCCACACAGCTGGTCTGATATTCCGTAGGCTCTTACTTTGTTTATCAGGCGACAGTGCGGAACTGTATCGAACGCCTTCCGGAAGTCAAGAAAAATAGCATCTACCTGGGAGCCTGTATCTAATATTTTCTGGGTCTCATGAACAAATAAAGCGAGTTGGGTTTCACACGATCGCTGTTTCCGGAATCCATGTTGATTCCTACATAGCAGATTCTGAGTTTCCAAAAACGACATGATACTCGAGCAAAACACATGTTCTAAAATTCTACAACAGATCGACGTCAGAGATATAGGTCTATAGTTTTGCACATCTGCTCGACGACCCTTCTTGAAGACTGGGACTACCTGTGCTCTTTTCCAATCATTTGGAACCTTCTGTTCCTCTAGAGACTTGCGGTACACGGCTGTTAGAAGGGGGGCAAGTTCTTTCGCGTACTTTGTGTAGAATCGAATTGGTATCCCGTCAGGTCCAGTGGACTTTCCTCTGTTGAGTGATTCCAGTTGCTTTTCTATTCCTTGGACACTTATTTCGATGTCAGCCTTTTTTCGTTTGTGCGAGGATTTAGAGAAGGAACTGCAGTGCGGTCTTCCTCTGTGAAACAGCTTTGGAAAAAGGTGTTTAGTATTTCAGCTTTACGCTTGTCATCCTCTGTTTCAATGCCATCATCATCCCGGAGTGTCTGGATATGCTGTTTCGAGCCACTTACTGATTTAACGTAAGACCAGAACTTCTTAGGATTTTCTGTCAAGTCGGTACATAGAATTTTACTTTCGAATTCACTGAACGCTTCACGCATAGCCCTCCTTACGCTAACTTTGACATTGTTTAGCTTCTGTTTGTCTGAGAGGTTTTGGCTGCGTTTAAACTTGGAGTGAAGCTCTCTTTGCTTTCGCAGTAGTTTCCTAACTTTGTTGTTGTACCACGGTGGGTTTTTCCCGTCCCTCACAGTTTTACTCGGTACGTACCTGTCTAAAACGCATTTTACGATTGCCTTGAACTTTTTCCATAAACACTCAACATTGCCAGTGTCGAAACAGAAATTTTCGTTTTGATCTGTTAGGTAGTCTGAAATCTGCCTTCTATTACTCTTGCTAAACAGATAAACCTTCCTCCCTTTTTTTATATTCCTATTAACTTCCATATTCAGGGATGCTGCAACGGCTTTATGATCACTGATTCCCTGTTCTGCACTTACAGAGTCGAAAAGTTCGGGTCTGTTTGTTATCAGTAGGTCCAAGATGTTATCTCCACGAGTCGGTTCTCTGTTTAATTGCTCGAGGTAATTTTCGGATAGTGCACTCAGTATAATGTCACTCGATGCTCTGTCCCTACCACCCGTCCTAAACATCTGAGTGTCCCAGTCTATATCTGGTAAATTGAAATCTCCACCTAAGACCATAACATGCTGAGAAAATTTATGTGAAATGTATTCCAAATTTTCTCTCAGTTGTTCTGCCACTAATGCTGCTGAGTCGGGGGGTCGGTAAAAGGAGCCAATTATTAACCTAGCTCGGTTGTTGAGTGTAACCTCCACCCATAATAATTCACAGGAACAATCCACTTCTACTTCACTACAGGATAAACTACTACTAACAGCGACGAACACACCACCACCGGTTGCATGCAATCTATCCTTTCTAAACACCGTCTGTGCCTTTGTAAAAATTTCGGCAGAATTTATCTCTGGCTTCAGCCAGCTTTCTGTACCTATAACGATTTCAGCTTCGGTGCTTTCTATCAGCGCTTGAAGTTCCGGTACTTTACCAACGCAGCTTCGACAGTTTACAATTACAATACCGATTGCTGCTTGGTCCCCACATGTCCTGACTTTGCCCCGCACCCGTTGAGGCTGTTGCCCTTTCTGCACTTGCCCGAGGCCATCTAACCTAAAAAACCGCCCAGCCCACGCCACACAACCCCTGCTACCCGTGTAGCCGCTTGTTGCGTGTAGTGGACTCCTGACCTATCCAGCGGAACCCGAAACCCCACCACCCTATGGCGCAAGTCGAGGAATCTGCAGCCCACACCGTCGCAGAACCGTCTCAGCCTCTGATTCAGACCCTCCACTCGGCTCTGTACCAAAGGTCCGCAGTCAGTCCTGTCGACGATGCTGCAGATGGTGAGCTCTGCTTTAATCCCGCTAGCGAGACTGGCAGTCTTCACCAAATCAGATAGCCGCCGGAAGCCAGAGAGGATTTCCTCCGATCCATAGCGACACACATCATTGGTGCCGACATGAGCGACCACCTGCAGATGGGTGCACCCTGTACCCTTCATGGCATCCGGAAGGACCCTTTCCACATCTGGAATGACTCCCCCCGGTATGCACACGGAGTGCACTTTGGTTTTCTTCCCCTCCCTTGCTGCCATATCCCTAAGGGGCCCCATTACGCGCCTGACGTTGGAGCTCCCAACTACCAGTAAGCCCACCCTCTGCGACTGCCCGGATCTTGCAGACTGAGGGGCAACCTCTGGAACAGGACAAGCAGCCATGTCAGGCCGAAGATCAGTATCAGCCTGAGACAGAGCCTGAAACCGGTTCATCAGACAAACTGGAGAGGCCTTCCGTTCAGCCCTCCGGAATGTCTTTCGCCCCCTGCCACACCTTGAGACGACCTCCCACTCTACCACAGGTGAGGGATCAGCCTCAATGCGGGCAGTATCCCGGGCAACCACAGTCGTAGTCCGATCGGGGGATGCGTGGGACGAGCTGGCCGTCCCCGACAAACCCCCATCCGGACCCCCATTGGCAACAGCCTCAAGCTGTGTGACCGAAGCCAACACTGCCTGAAGCTGGGAGCGAAGGGATGCCAACTCAGCCTGCATCCGAACACAGCAGTTGCAGTCCCTATCCATGCTAAAGACTGTTGTGCAAAGAAAGTCTGAACTAATCTACAGAGAGCGCAAACAAAACGACACAAAATTGAAACGGTTATTAAAATACAAGATCGCCTAGTAAATGCAGTAATGCTGCCACTTGTGCACTGTACACACACTGCTCAGCGGCGGAAGGAGACTACGCGATTTAACACTATTCGAGTACTAAAAGGCGATGCTACAACTCTCAAATACTATAATACGCCCGAAATTTATGAATTAAACAATGCAAGTACCAAAAACACGCAAAGAAATTAAGAATTAAACTATGTAACAAATGAGTGAGCTAGGAGTATACGACTTGCTGCTGCAGCTGCTTATCCAACGGCGGCAGGGAGCACAATATTCCCATATACCACTGAATATACCTGGAGAATTATGTCATTTCACTGCATATAGTTATGGCATATGATGTGGTAAACACTGAGATGCGTGAGAAAATAACTTTACCCAACTGTTACTTGACTTCAGGAAGCATTGTCCAGCACTGCAGTCTAGAGAGAGAGAAAAAAAAGAGCTTATCGAGTATCAGAGATGATTTGCGATTGGATTCAAGACTTACTTGCCGACAGAACTCGACACGTCGCTCTTAACGGAACAAAATCGAAAAACGAAAAGGTAATTTCCGAAGTAACCCAAGGAAGTGCGGTACGACCGTTGCTGTCTACAATATATGTAAATAATCTAGTAGAGAGCGTCGGATGCTCTCTAAGACTCTTCGCAGATGTTGTGGTTGTCTATAGCAAACTAGCAGATGATTGTAATTATTCGCAGAATGACCTCCAGAGAATTGATGAATGGTGCAGGCTCTGGCAGTTGACCCTGAACGTTAATAAATGTAACTTATTGCGCATACATAGGAAACGAAATACACTATTGTATAGCTTCGCTATTGATGACGAACCTCTGGAAACAGTATCTGCCGTAAAACATCAGATAGTAACTATCCAGGGCGACCTTAAGTGAAATGACCACATAAAACAAACAGCGGAAAAAGCAGATGCCATGCCAGACTCAGATTCATAGGAAGAATCTTAAGGAAATGTAAATCATCCACGAAAGAAGTGGCTTATAAGGCGCTTGTTCGACCGGTTCTTGAGTACTGTTCATCTATCTGATCTCTGCCAGATAGTACTGATAGAAGAGATAGAGTAGATCCAACGAAGAGCGGCTCGTTTCGTCACGGGATCGTTTAGTCGGCACGAGAGCGTTACGGAAATGCTCAACAAACTCTATTGCCAGACGTTTCAAGAGAGGCGCTGTGGATCACGGAGACATTCACTATTGAAATTTCGAGGGAGCACTTTCCGGGAACTTCGGAAAACATATTACTTCCCCTAACATACGTCTCCCGCAGTGATGACGAGGAGAAAATTCAAGATATTAGAGCCAATACAGAAGCTTATCGGCAATCATTCTTCCCACGCGTTAGTCGCGAGTGGAACAGGATTGGAGCACAGTTAGCGGCACAAAAAGTACCCTCCGCCACACACCATTAGGTTGCTCGAGGAGTATGATGTATATGTAGATGCAGATGAGTGCAAATTACTTATCCGGAGTTTCATAATCAAAACAGTTAGCTAAACTTAATTTCAAATCTTGTAGAACCAATACAATTATGTTTATACGTCTTCAACATTAACGTTTTAAATGTTTAACGTCAAAATTTTAACACATGAACTCATTTGCAAAGTTATCACACGTTTGATGATGTTTTACACGCGAAAAATCGCTTCTTTAAAGAATCTAGGGGGAGGGGTGTTACTGGTGCGAACCAAAACACATTTAATAGCGTTTTCCATACCCATTAACAGAAATTTAGACAAAGATTTAGGTAATGCTTTGCAAATGTAGAAGTTTCATGGGTTTCCACCACCATGAAATTTACAGGGTACCAGACATTCCGATAACAATCCCTGTCACCACTTCTGGCATCAAAGAGCCAGTGACTATACAGTAGAAATGAAATGTTACACAATTATGACACAGTCACAAATCAAGTTTTATATTAAGCTACAAGCATTTTGAATAGACATAGCTTCATGTTTCAAACCTCAACTCATTTTCAGCAAATTACTCAGAGTGGATGTTACAGTAACATGTTAAATGTAACATAAATTTATATACTGAATAATGATATTAGATAAACCCAAAATCCTGTAATGATGTCAATATAACTTCTTGTGGAATGTTGTTAGATTCTCTCTTCAGGTATTTTTGACGTTCTTATTACCTAACGAATTAGGCATGAACAATGTCTGTTACAAGCACAGTTTGTAGAATTTATACATGATCGCTATGGCTTTCGTTCTACGTTTTGTTGTTTCACACTCACCCTCTCTTCCATGGTGGTTTTCTATGCGTTCTTGGTGGGATATATAGCAGCAACAGTGGGTAAGTGTGAAATTACAGAATACTACACAAAATCGCAGTGACCACGTAGAACTTTTACAAATTTGTCTTGCAGACAAAAATAACTGTTTGTACGCAGTTTTTTGTCTAACTGTAAGGGCAAAAATACCAAAAGACAAAAATCAACAACATCATACAAGAAATTGCACCGATAACATCACAAAATTTAGGTTGCTCTTAGTGCAGTATTTTAACACGTAAATTTACGTTACGTTTCACATGTGAACGCAACATTTCCTGTGAATGATAGCCTGAAGAAGGCGGTTCCCGTAATTTTGCCTCTTTTATCACCCGACTAACTGACAAACGCGACATTGCCCGGGTATTCATTTTACCAAATTTCTATTAGAAATGGAAAAAATGAACTGTGTTTGTAGTGTAATATCGAAAATATTTCATTTTCATTTACTCGTGAAAACCCTTTCGAAATTATGAAATTGTAGTACAAGGAAATATGGATAATGTACAAATGTGTAAGTAAAGTATCCAAATTAAGAAACGGAGTATCCAATACAAATTCTCTGTAATGTTTATTTAAGTCAGAACTTGATTATAAAGAATATTTCTAGTTACATGTCCAGGAGCTACAGTGATTAGATTTAGTACCAAAGAAATAATAAATTTAAGTGTCATGTAGGATGTGGCAATTTTTCACGCACCTCATTGTTTATGACGTCGTTACTCATGAACCACGATTGTTATTCGGAAAGAAAGGTCCGAATCACCATAAGTAATTGAATGTCGCTCTAACTAAGTAACGCGCATGCGCACATGCCTTGCTCGTCAAACGAAGCCATTTGCATTGGTACTGCACTGTGCTGTTTGCAGTGTCCTTTCAAAATGTTTAAAACAGCTGATCAGCCCGGTCACAAGAAATACGGTCAGTGACTCTTTTGACAGCAAGGAACGTTGCAGCAGCGGAAATTCATCGAGAGGTAAGCGAGGAGTGTGACCACCATGCCATAAGTGACATCAAAATTCGGAAGTGGGTGACAGCTTTCAACGACGGACGGGAAAATGTCCGTGTTGAGCTGATAACAGGCCGATCATCAATGATCTCAGAAGATCTGGTCAATGCTGTGGACGAAAAATTTAATGAAGACTGAAGATTCACAATTACAGCTTTAGCACTGTAATTTCAGATTTTGGCGAGAACAACTGCACAAAACTGTCTCTGAAAAGTTGCAACTGCTCAAATTGCGCATAAGTTTGGTTCCCAGGTTGCTTACTGGGAAACAAAAAATGGAAGGAAAGGCTTGTCCTCTTGATTCTTTGGATGGATATTATATGAAAAGTGGTAAATTTTTAGAGAACATTGTCACATAGGGCGAGACGTGGGTTTCTCACATGACCACAGCATGTAAACGGCAGTCAACGGAATGGTGTCTCACGACATTACCAGTCAAAGTCAAGGCCAAGCAGACAAGCTGAAATAACAAATGCAACGATAAACACAACCGCTTACTGCGCAACTATGACTAAGCTCCAACCTGGCCTTCTGACGTGTGGAGTTTTGTTGCTGCATGACAATGCCAGATCCTATTGTGCCATTCACACCTCAAATCTTATCATATCTTTTGTATGGGAACAGATTGTCCACCTACCGTACAATCCAAACTTGGGGCCGACCACTTTTGAATTATTCGGCTACCTAAGGAAGTTTCGTGGCGGGAAGCGCTTCGCAACAGATGACAAGGTGAAAGAAGCAGTTAAAGGTTCGTATCCTCACAGGCGGCAGACGTCTATCATTTAGGGATGCAAAAGCTTGTGGAAAGTCATGAAACCGGCCGAAGTGACCGTGAGGTTCTAGGCGTTTCGTCTGGAACCGCGCGACTGCTACGGTCGCAGGTTCGAATCCTGCCTCGGGCATGGATGTGTGTGATGTCCTTAGGTTGGTTAGGTTTAAGTAGTTCTACGTTCTAGGGGACTGATGACCTCAGATGTTAAGTCCCATAGTGCTCAGAGCCATTTGCACCAATTCATGAAAAATATTTATACAAAAATTGAAACTATGAAGAAAAACAGAGAAACTTGTTAAAGAATAAAATTAAAGGTTTTTTGAAAATACTATGATGTTTATGTTTTATAAGAAAACGGACCTTACTTTTTGAATAACTCTCGTACGATGGGTAGGTGGTTCATACCCCCACACCGATTGCTGTTTGGCAGTAAGGTATGTTTGTTTGCAATCAGTTCAGTGGTTTAGGATATGTGGCATATATACACATATATACATACATACATTTTTGTAATATGTATGGATGAATGAAGGTTGAACTTTTATTATTTGTTGCAAGATTAAGCTTACAAAAATTTCTACTGAGTGAAAGTAATTTCATTTGTGTTTTGTTGCTTCACACTCACCTCCTGTTACATTGTGGCGCTTATGTCTTCCAAGTGTTTGGCCAGATATGTAGTAACAACAGTGTATGACCATGACGTGACAAAACACTGCTCGATAATACTAGTCTCCAAGCAGCTCTATTACAAACAGGTCCTTGCAGTCGGTATATCACTATGTTAGCACCTGTGACGACGGCTACCAGCAGCACAGGTGTGTCTGGTGGGTTGTCGAAGCTCTGGCCTACTGACGACACTACTAACTGATCACGTTATTATTGCCATTGACCTTCTATGGCCATTGTCGGAAGCATGCGATGACGTTAAGGTAAACAAGGACAGTGGTAACTAAGAAAACGCATCGCAATGTGAATGCCTTCAGAACAGTTGTCCTCGTGAAATACCGATAAACCGGCCGAAGCACCCAGGTGCAATAACATTGTGGTCGACTAATACCTCAGGATAATCGAACGAAAACATTCTGGCCGACAATATCAGTGAACAAGCGTGTCGCCGAGGGAACCTAGAGCAGTTGCCATGAAAACGTGCGGCACTAACTTTGCCACGATAGGTGTCAACCTCACCACCAGTGGCACGAGTATCGCCGCCAACAGCACTGCAATTGCGGGCACTACTTCGCATCCGCGAATCACGTGTCTACCAAGCGCAGAAAGGATGTACTGCTACCAGTCGCGTATTTAGGATGCTGCCGGACCGCTATGCAGCCAGTTTATTTCGCTGAGTCAAGCGAGGGTCTTCTCATTGCGGCGTCCAAGCAGTCAGCGAGTTTCTGCCTGCATACCATCGGGGGCAACTCGCCTCTGCAGCCTCAGTGAGCCGCCAGCCGTCAGATACGAGCCTCAGCCACTCCGGCACTAACTTTTCCACGATAGATGGCGGTCTTTATCCAGTATCTTCAAGAGATTGCTATGTTCATATGAGTTTGTTAATGCTAATGGCAAAGGGTGGCCGGATGCCCTTCCTGTCGCCACTTCCCCCTCTAGGACGGAATTTGTGTTACTCTCTCCTGTCTGCATCTAGTGTTATCTCGTGTGAAATGTTTGCGAATTGTGTAACTGAGGATGGATGTGGGTATCAGCCCGGTATTTACTTAGTGGGAAGAAGGAAACCACCTAAAAACTACACTCCTGGAAATTGAAATAAGAACACCGTGAATTCATTGTCCCAGGAAGGGGAAACTTTATTGACACATTCCTGGGGTCAGATACATCACATGATCACACTGACAGAACCACAGGCACATAGACACAGGCAACAGAGCATGCACAATGTCGGCACTAGTACAGTGTATATCCACCTTTCGCAGCAATGCAGGCTGCTATTCTCCCATGGAGACGATCGTAGAGATGCTGGATGTAGTCCTGTGGAACGGCTTGCCATGCCATTTCCACCTGGCGCCTCAGTTGGACCAGCGTTCGTGCTGGACGTGCAGACCGCGTGAGACGACGCTTCATCCAGTCCCAAACATGCTCAATGGGGGACAGATCCGGAGAGCTTGCTGGCCAGGGTAGTTGACTTACACCTTCTAGAGCACGTTGGGTGGCACGGGATACATGCGGACGTGTATTGTCCTGTTGGAACAGCAAGTTCCCTTGCCGGTCTAGGAATGGTAGAACGATGGGTTCGATGACGGTTTGGATGTACCGTGCACTATTCAGTGTCCCCTCGACGATCACCAGTGGTGTACGGCCAGTGTAGGAGATCGCTCCCCACACCATGATGCCGGGTGTTGGCCCTGTGTGCCTCGGTCATATGCAGTCCTGATTGTGGCGCTCACCTGCACGGCGCCAAACACGCATACGACCATCATTGGCACCAAGGCAGAAGCGACTCTAATCGCTGAAGACGACACGTCTCCATTCGTCCCTCCATTCACGCCTGTTGCGACACCACTGGAGGCGGGCTGCACGATGTTGGGGCGTGAGCGGAAGACGGCCTAACGGTGTGCGGGACCGTAGCCCAGCTTCATGGAGACGGTTGCGAATGGTCCTCGCCGATACCCCAGGAGCAACAGTGTCCCTAATTTGCTGGGAAGTGGCGGTGCGGTCCCCTACGGCACTGCGTAGGATCCTACGGTCTTGGCGTGCATCCGTGCGTCGCTGCGGTCCGGTCCCAGGTCGACGGGCACGTGCACCTTCCGCCGACCACTGGCGACAACATCGATGTACTGTGGAGGCCTCACGCCCCACGTGTTGAGCAATTCGGCGGTACGTCCACCCGGCCTCCCGCATGCCCACTATACGCCCTCGCTCAAAGTCCGTCAACTGCACATACGGTTCACGTCCACGCTGTCGCGGCATGCTACCAGTGTTAAAGATTGCGATGGAGCTCCGTATGCCACGGCAAACTGGCTGACACTGACGGCGGCGGTGCACAAATGCTGCGCAGTTAGCGCCATTCGACGGCCAACACCGCGGTTCCTGGTGTGTCCGCTGTGCCGTGCGTGTGATCATTGCTTGTACAGCCCTCTCGCAGTGTCCGGAGCAAGTATGGTGGGTCTGACACACCGGTGTCAATGTGTTCTTTTTTCCATTTCCAGGAGTGTATATCCAGGCTGGCCGGCACACTGGCCCTCGCCGTTAATTCATCGCATCGATTCAATACAGGGCTGGCGCTCGATCCCGAAACCTGGAAGTGTGCGAAAGCGCGCAGCTATCCGGTTGGGTTTCCCAGAACATTAACAAGTTACACGAATATGTATTACTGAGTTGTGCGCGGTAATTTGGAAAATAAGGTCTGATCGGTCGCGAAATGGAAACCACTGTGAAAATAAAAAATGTTTTATTTGCAACAGTTAGCTACACCCTCTAGCTACTTCTCTACATAGTTGCCGTTGCGTCGTAGTGTTGTACCAACTTTCTAATGCCCTCGTCATAGAAGGCAGCCGCCAGTGCTTTCCGGAAATTCTCTACGCTGGTCTACAGCTCGTTCTCTCCGCCAAATGTTGTCTTTATAGCGAGTGGTTCATGTGAATAGAGATAAAACTCAGGGGCAACTAATTACGGGCTGTATTGTGGGTAATCGAACACTTCCCGTCAAAACGCTGCAGATGCATCTTAATTGCCTCTGCAGAGTGCAGCTGAGTATTGTCATGAAGAAAACGCATACAGTCATGTTACGTGGGCTGCATGACTTCATCCGAAATCTCTCACCAGGCTCTCGAACTTGGCGGGAGACACTATTTTCTAGCCGTCTTTAGGAGCTCACTGTGCGCCCAGAACTGAAAAGATCGATGTTACGCGATCGACGGGCGTACCAGAGACGCTGTCCAACAAATCTGTGCGAAGCTTCATCGGATTCTCACTGTGGTTTCCATTTCTCATCCGATCGGACCTCAATTTCCGTATATCCCTCGTCATTCAAGACATATCGATGTCTACCAGGCACCAGGCCTTCCACTATAGCCGTTTACGTTTCTAAATGAAGCATTCTACGGACATCGGAGTTCGCTACAGGAAAATATCGCTTTACGGTGAATCAAATCATAAAAGCTTAGAGAATGTAATGTACAATGACCTAACGAAGATGCGTCAGCAAAAGGCGAACGTCTAAGGCTAGGTGTGTGTTTCTCTGAGGAGGCGGCCTTTGTCCTCTCCTCGGCGCACAACGGCTTTCGCAGCGGTATTCATATGGAAATGCGACGCCGGAACATGTGTGGGCGCGCGTTTGCGCCTCCGTTGATGGCTTATTTTCGCAGTTAACCGGGGGCGGACGCCTCTGACGGGTGCTAGCGAACTGGCCATCACTCACGCTGTCCCCCAGCGAAATTAAACAAAGGTGCCATTAATCGTGTGTGGAGAACTCTACTGCGAACTTCCATCTGGTCCAGAGGCCAATTAACAACAAGCAGTACGAGGAAATGATGAAGAAAAATGTGATGAAGATTCTATTTATCTCCATCTTTCACAGTAGTCTCCACAAATTGTATAGAAAAATAGCGGTGGAGGGCAACTGTGTGTTTGAAAGCGGATACAGTCCAGAGGTGGTCAAGATTTTGAATTGAGCCCTGCTTTTTTTTTTTTTTTTAGGCTCCACCTTATAGTAACGTAATATTTTTCCTCTTTTTTGTTCTTTACCAGTACTTGGTCCAGCTTCTAACATCTTCTGTGGGTCTCGTTTTTATTTTTGAAACAGTATTATACAAACATTTTATTTATTTATTTTCGTTCATACCTAACACACACAACTAGTCACCATGCATTTTAATTAAGCGTACATGTAGTGTGACTCTCCGTGGACATAATATACAGGGTGACCATAAATTATCATTACCTCTTAATAATTTGAAACTATGCTGGGTAATGACAGTTAGTTTTTCTCATGTGAGAAGATAACTCGTAAAGCCTTCTTTATATTTTACTTTATATTTTCAAAGTGCCTGTGGGTTTAACGAAAACTGGGGACGCCGCAGCAGAAAGCTCTGTCTGGTTGCTAGACACGAAGTCCGATAGTGAAGAGCAAAGAAATTTTCAGACACGAGATGACAGAGAACATTAGTCCCGTGTAACCATTCTACCTTGTCATACAGGTACGTCATTTATGAAAACATTTAGTATTCCGCCTAAGCAGAATGCTACGAATTGGAAATTCTACGTGTCTGTATAGGTACATCCTTTGTCGCTAGTAAATTTTTCACGTCTCTAGGCGACACCACTTCCTGCACTGATTTCGTGGTCATATGCTGTATTCGAGGGCTCCAGTCACACTAGGGAGCGGAACCATGATGAGTCGACACAGGTACTGGAGAAACCACCCGTGATCGAACCTGGAGTGTGACATTGTACCTTGGCAGTTTCTGTTGTAATTATGTCATTACAAGGCAGTTTTGGCAAGCTGGGTACCTCTGCTGCATTACCTCTTCCCTTGCTTTCGTTTAACAGCTGGAGGAAAGTCTTATAATTTGGAACAACTATCAGACTTTCGTTCCTAGTAATAGAAGAATAATATATTTTCTTATTCCCCTTTGAAATGATGGCATTCAATTTGTGTGTGTTGCAGTCTTTTTATGAAATTTCAAGAATTACTCTGGAAAAGTAACGTTTTTCCAAATGTGAAAAGCTGGCCCAATGCCCACGTGTCTAGAAACAATGCACGTATATCTAGGAACAAATATTCGATTCAAATTTAAAAATGATGTAATACAGAAAATCTTGTCAATACTGTATTTAGTAGTCCACGCTTTACATTAATACGCTAATAGACACTGGTAATCAGTAAGTGACATAAATTAAGAAAGGCGACCGCTGTTCATTTTTGGAACACAACCTACGACCAGCTTAGAGACCGAAGTGATGACACTTTCTGCAGGACCTGACCATCATTTTGCAGTACAATGCTCAAGCACGTACAGTGCAAGCATTGCTGATTTGTTTGACTGATGGGGCTGCTAAGTGCTATACCACCTACTGCACTCCCCTGACTTAAGCCCCCGTGTGTTCAACTCGATTTCTAAATTGAAGGAAACACTTCACCGCATTCGCTCCAGAACTGCTACAAATTCGTCGGGCAATAGACCGCGCCACTCGAACTGTCCACACATCTGGCACTGCTAAGAGTATCCTACGACTTCCACATCGCTGGCAAATGGTTATACACAATGCTTCTGACTACTTTGAAAGTCAGTAAACCTTTGAAACACGTATCTATTCTGTACGATCTGTAAACAAACAGTTGCTACTATTAAAGTTCCAACCCTCGCGTGTAAATGTGAAGAATAAACATGTAGATTGTTAATAACGTTTGTGTTATTTAAAAAGCTTTAAGAGTTTTCACATAAAAATTCGGAGGGATTCCTTTCACACGCCTTCTTACTTCTTCATTATCTATAATTACACTGTGGCCCTTAACGCATAGCATAATTATTGCTTTATTCTGGTTTGAAAGTTCCTGTGGTTCTTCTAAGATGCGGTAGACAAGACAATAGTTTGTTTTGTCTTTATTGCGTTGATTTAATAGCATCAGTGCCGACTGTGAATTTGATAAAGTTGATGTCTTGGCTTCTGAGAGCCCATTTAGTACGCTAGCATATAATGCGTTAAACCTTCTGATCTGAGGGTGTGCTGTACAGGTTGCCCGTTGTTACGCATTTTATGATCCGACACTGTGTCACTTGAATAATAGGCGGATGCAGAATTTTCTTCTTTGCTCAAAACGTAACTGTTTTTGTACATTTGTTGCAATATGTACTGTAGCTATTTTTTTTTCATAATTTTCATCCATGGTGTGCTTAGAGGCCAACAACGGAAATACAGAACATCCACTACGCTTAAACTTGGAGACGGGTTCTTATGAGAAAACGATTCGTTGAAGTTGTTGGCTGTTAGAATCTTATTCTGAGCTCGTAAACCTCTCTCAGAAGAATGCCGCCTGATCGACAGAGTCTGCCAAACTGAAATAGCACCTATCTGTGACAAGCGGCATGTTGTACACTGGGCGCTCTAAAAGGCCGAAGAGACACCTGGAAGCGTGTAGCAGGTAGCGACCAGCTGTTTCATCCCGACAAGGATTAATGTCAAGACTGCGGCTGCCTGCTTTGTGCCATTGGACGGCATTCTTGTAGCAAACGATGGGTTCCATCTCTCTCTCTCTCTCTCTCTCTCTCTCTCTCTCTCTCTCCACCGATACACATCCACACAAACCCACCCACCCACCCTCCCACACACACACACACACACACATACACACCACACACACACACACACACACAGACACACACACACACACACACGCGCGCGCGCACACACACACACACACCGAATTTAGAATCTATAGACGACTAGGCTAAAGCAGTTTTGAGGCCCTACTAGGGAAAATTTTCTGATGATAACTAATCAACACAATAATTATAGACGAATTTTACACTGAGGTGAAAAAGTCATGTGATACCGATGTGGGTTCCCGGGTTCGATTCCCGTCGGGGTCAGGGATTTTCTCTGCCTCGTGATGACTGAGTGTTGTGTGATGTCCTTAGGTTAGTCAGGTGTAAGTAGTTCTAAGTTCTAGGGGACTGATGACCACAGCTGTTAAGTCCCATAGTGCTCACAGCCATTTGAACCATTTTGATACCGACGTGCACATATCCAGATGGCAGTAGTATCGCAGGCATGAGGTATAAAAGGGCAGTGCATTGGCGGAACTGTCATCTGTACTCAGGTCATTCATGCGAAAAGTTTACCTGCACGAGGGAAATTAAGAGACTTAGAACGGGGAATGGTAGTTGGAGCATGGGACATTCCAATCCGGAAATCGTTAGACAATTCAATATTCCATGATCCACAGTGTCAAGAGCATGCCAAGAATATCAGACTTCAGGCATTACCTCTCACAACGGACAACGCAAAGGCTGACGGCCTTCACTTAACGACCGAGAGCAGCGGTGCTTGCGTAGAGTTGTCCAAGATAACAGACTAGCAACACTGCGTCAAATAACCGCAGACAGCAGTGTGGGACGTACGACGAAAATCTCTGTTACAACAGTGCGGCGTAGTTTGGAGTCAGTAGGGTGTGGTAGCAGACCCTTACTAATACCACAACATCCCGTCCAGCGCCTCTCCTGGGGTCGTTGCCATATCGGTTGGACCATAGGCGACCGGAAAACAGTGCCTGGTTAGATGAATCCCAACTTCAGTTGATAAGAGCTGGTGGTACGGTTCGTGTGTGTCGCAGACCCCACGAAGCCATGGATCCAAGTTGTCAACAAGGTACTGTGTAAGCCGGTGGTGGCTCCATAACGATGTGGGCTGTGTTTACACGGATTGGACTGGGCCCTATGGTCCAGCTGAACGGATCATTGACTGGTTATGTTCGGCTACTTGGAGACCATTTGCAGCCATTTAAGGTCTTCATGCTCCCAAACAACAATGGGATTTTTATGGATAACAATGCGCCACGTCACCTGGCCACTATTGTTCGCAACTGATCTGGAGAACATTCCGGATAGTCTGAGTGAATGGTTTGGCCACTCGGATCGCGCGACATGATTTCCATCGAACATTTATGGGACATAATTGAGATGTCAGTTCGTGCACAAAATCCAGCACCGGCAACACTTTCGCCGGTATGTAGAGGCAGCATGGCTCTATATTTCTGCATGTGACTTCCAACGACTTGTTGAGTCCATGCCGTGTCGAGTTGCTGCACTAAGTCGGGAAAAAGGAGGTCCGAAACGATGTTCTCATCTACATCTACATCTACGTGATTACTCTGCTATTCACAATAAAGTGCCAGGCAGAGGGTTCAATGAACTACCTTCATACTGTCTATCTACCGTTCCACTCTCGAACGGCACGCGGGAAAAACGAGCACTTAATTTTTTCCCCGCGAGCCCTGATTTATCTTATTTTATCGTGATGATCATTTCTCCCTATGTATGTGGGTGCCAACAGAATGTTTTCGCAATCGGAGGAGAAAACTTGTGATTGAAATTTCATGAGAAGATCTCGTCGCAACGAAAAACGCCTTTGTTTTAATGATTGCCACTCCAATTCACGTATCATGTCTGTGACACTATCTCCCCTATTTCGCGATAATACAAAACGAGTTGCCCTTCTTTGCAGTTTTTCGATGTCATCCGTCAGTCCCTCCTGATGCGGATCCGACACCGCACAGCAATACTCCAGAATAGGGCGGACAAGTGTAGTGTAAGCAGTCTCTTTGGTAGACCTGTTGCACCTTCTAAGTGTTCTGCCAATGAATCGCAGTCTTTGGTTTGCTCTACCCACAACATTATCTATGTGATCGTTCCAATTGAGGTTATTTGTAATTTTAATTCCTAAGTATTTAGCTGAATTTACAGCCTTCAGATTTGTATGACTTATCGCGTAATCGAAATTTACCTGATTTCTTTTAGTACTCATGTGAATAACTTCACACTTTTCCTTATTCAGCGTCAGTTGCCACTTTTTGCACCATACAGATATCTTATCTAAATCAGTTTGAAAGTCGTTTTGATGACTTTACAACGGTAAATGACAGCATCATCTGCAAACAATCGAAGACGGCTACTCAGATTGACTCCTAGGTTAGGTGTTCTATGACTTTTGTCACTTCAGCGTAGAATTGAATGCCTGTAACGCGTCGTTTAAAAGTTTATCCTTTAGGGATATAACGTTGAATTATGCAAAAACGTCAAGATTCAACGGGGAGAGGTGCTAATAAGAAATTATTTATCGTAGAACAAGCTTCGGTCCACATCCCCTCGTCATGTATTATAAAAAATTCACAGCTTAGATAAGACATAATATCAATAGCATCGAATGATATAGGTTCATAATTCATCACTGTTGTCAAATAGTAATATAACTTGCATCATCACCAGTACTTTTTTTACTACTGACGATGTAATTCATGGCAGTTTGACAATTGTGGCAAATTAGGGATATTATATTATTTCACTCCATTCGTATTATATCATTTCCTAAGCTCTTGATGTTTTGTGAACTGAATCTTGTATAATAATTAAATCTTTATCAGCAGCGCGAGGCGCTGAATCATGTTTTTCAAATATTTACGGGATATGGGATGCCATCTTATAGAAATACATTGGTGTGTAAAACTAAAGGACGAAAGTAATTTTCGCATGATGTTTCACTGCCAAGAGCCATAACTCGATGAAACTTAGATCATACAGAGAAAGAACTTATACAGCACAGTACAGTGCAGAGAGTAACTGAAAGAAATAAGCAATGAGACGAACAGAAATGACACTTTCATTCAAACACAATAATTAAACTCAATTCTCCATGATTTATGATGCCCCCTGAACATTGCAGAAGGAGAGTCATAGTTCTTAATAGGGTTTGTGATAACGGCGTACGGGAACGTATGATCTGCAACGTGTTCTAATGCGTGCCACAAGGCTGGTCAGGAATTATTGTGTTAGGGTGTTCCATTCCTCCAACAGCGCGGTTGACAGCTGGTGGTTGGTCATTGGTGCATGAGGGCGTGCTGCAGTACATCTTTCCACTGCATCCCACACGTGCTCGATCGGATTTAAGTCGGGGGAACGGTCAGGCCAGAACAATCGCCGAATAGCCTCTCGTTCCAAGAGCTCCTCCACCTGTGCTATTCAATTCTATCGCGAATTGTCATCCATAACAATTGTGTCACGGTAGAATACACCCCCGAAAAGACGCACAGTGGGAAGGAGTACAGTGTCAACATAACGTTATCGGTTAGTGTACTGTGTTCAAAGATTTGGAGGTCACTACGCCCACGCAACATTTTTGCTCCACACACCGTAACACACGGACCACCCAAAATTATCACGTTCGACAATGCTCCTGTGTGCATTACATGTTTTCACATCTCTCCACATGAGGGTACATACAAAATCACTGCTCGCACTGAATCTACTCTCATCCGAGAAGAGCACGTCAACTCCTTCCTAGTCTGTCCATTCTTGTGCTCTTGGCGCTATCACAAACGCAGCCGCCGGGGTGCGGGTGTAAACGGAACACAACGTTCTGGTCGTCGGGCAAAGAGACCACCACCATGCAGTCCCCATGCCGCTGTTGAGCGTGAGATTACATGCAGTCCTGTTAAATGTGGTTGCAACTGCACCCGCTGTTTGACACGGGTACCTGCTTGCCTGTTGCACAATGTAGTGGTCACCTACGGCTCTCTTGCCGGCCGGAGTGGCCGTGCGGTTCTAGGCGCTACAGTCTGGAACCGAGAGACCGCTACGGTCGCAGGTTCGAATCCTGCCCCGGGCATAGATGTGTGTGATGTTCTTAGGTTAATTAGGTTTAAGTAGTTCTAAGTTCTAGGGGACTGATGACCTCAGAATTTGAGTCCCATAGTGCTCAGAGCCATTTGCACCATTTTGAACCTACGACTCTTGTTGACCGTGGTCGACCTCCTCCTCTGCTTCGGGCAGCAGTGCCCGTGGTTCGGAACGCTCCCCATGCACGTTAATCAATTCTGTGAGTAATACCAAACTCCCGGGCTAGACTCGTCACACTTCGTCCTCCTTCCAGTTACCCGATGACTCTTCCTCGTATGAAGTCATCCAAATATTGTCTCGGGGCCATGTTATAATGTAGAAAACCACCACAGCGCACTGTAACTGCTCGCTGATTGACACATAGTCTTTCCTCATCCTTCTGCTGCCTTGTATTACGGCGCCAGTCCCGTTTGGCGCTGCAGTCAATCTGACCTCAAGCCGAGGCCCACGAGAAGACCGTGGCGCGTACGTCACGAAGGTAGTCCGGAACTCGCTCGCTCGCTCAGCTCAGCAGACAAAATGTGTTTCTAAGCCTGTTAACTCGCAGCTAGGCTTGTAAGTACTAACGAGAATTGCATCTTGCACTGGAATGTGTTATTATGATGTCTTACTGATTGTCAGTACTACAGCAAAATTTCATTTAAGATCAATACTCAATATAAATGGTATAACGGCTTCTTTATAGCATTTAGTTTCTACTGCTTAACAGTACTCGTTACATGCTGGAAATGGTGCCTTATGCCACTGATAATCATTTTAGCATGATTTTATTTTATTGTGAGCCACTACATCCGGCCCATCGACTTCCCATCATTATAGGACTAATGGCAGTAAGATTCCATAACAGCGGATTCCAGGAACAGATTCAGTTTTCGTTTTTACGGATACGCCTAGTTACGAGTTAACAGGTGTAGAAACGTAGTTTGTCTGCTGATTTGAGCGAGCACAGGACTACCTTCGTGACGTACGCGCCGCGGCCTGTCTTTCCCGTAGGCGTTGCCTCAAGCCATGTGACGTCAACTTCCTATGCACGAGTTGGAGACATATGATAAATAATCCCGCAACTTCATTAAGATTCACGTTGTAGTTAATATGTGGTATTGTATTGTATTGTAAAAAAAATGTTCAAATGTGTGTGAAATCTTATGGGACTTAACTGCTAAGGTCATCAGTCCCTAAGCTTACACACTACTTAACCTAAATTATCCTAAGGACACAGACACACACCCATGCCCGAGGGAGGACTCGAACCTCCGCCGGGACCAGCCGCACAGTCTATGACTGCAGCGCCCTAGACCGCTCCGCTAATCCTGCGCGGCTATTGTATTTTAACCGGGGACCTAGAAACGACGGAGAGGCTCCGTCCCCGCCGCAGCCGCAGTGGTCCACAACCCCACGATGACTACCGCAGTCCACTTCACCCCTCCGCCAACCCACACCGAACCCAGGGTTATTGTGCGGTCGGCCCCCGGTGGACCCCCCAGGGAACGTCTCACACCAGACAAGTGTGACGCCTATGTCTGCGTGGTAGAGTAATGGTGGTGTACGCGTACGTGGAGACCTTGTTTGCGCAGCAATCGCCGACATAGTGTAACTGAGGCGGAATAAGGGGAACCAGCCCGCATTCGCCGAGGCAGATGGAAAACCGCCTAAAAACCATCCCCAGACTGGCTGGTTCACCGGACCTCGACACAAATCCGCCGGGCGAATTCGTGCCGGGGCCAGGCGCTCCTTCCCGCCCGGAAAGCCGTGCGTTAGACCGCACTACCAACCGATATGTGGTATTACTTTACCTACCTCGAAGTTAAGTTTTACGGAGCGGCGTATATTTACTATAAAATATATGAGTTCATGAACAGATGGAAAAAAAATCTGAACCAGTTTTAAACTCGTCTTTCTTATTAACAGGGTTAGTGTGTGCCTTATGGCGATCCATAAAAACAGATAGCACGGAAAAAATAAAAATTATCTTACTATAATATTATCTTAGCATCTTTGTTGTCGTTCGTCTTTTCGCGTACAATGACAGGTACAGCTGTCGCGGAAGTTATGTGTGTAGCGTTAAAACGATAAGTATAGGCGTCATAATGCCGTAATAGGAATGATGCCCTATTTTTTGGAGTTGTTTCCAATTGCTAGTAACATAGTTACTACGACAAAAATATTTTCGTAAAGCTGAATTTGTACCTTTTTCGAAAATGCTTTTGTTTATTTGCATTTGCTGCTAAAACGCTCACTGTGGTAGCATGACCTAGATATGGTGCCAGTAGACAGTAAAATATTTATCACACGTTATGGTTCTTAAGATATCTTGTACTTTCACCTCAGCATCTCGTTGACGAATATCTGAAAATGATTTTCTGCAACTGGCGACAGGATGTAATGAAACTGGGTGTAAAATACACCAGCTTCCCGTGAAATCGAACTCACTTCAATCTTCCAAATTGCCGTTAACCGTTTCTAGCGGTCTTGCTAACTGGTAGGCCATATGGTATTTTGACATGAGGATGCGCGATCTTAGAAAGGTGAATGCTGACTTAATTCATATCAGTTTGTCCACTCAGAACTGCAGCAGAATAAATCTCGCATAAGATAATTACGCCTATATTCTTTAGGACTGTATAAAGGCCCGCACCACATTATGGAAACAAATATATCTTTCAATTTTAAATTTTTGTGACGCTTACGTATCTTGCGCGGCACCTAGACAACTTTTACGTAAATGTGGTGCTACACGCCCTGCCCCCCCCCCCCCCCCCATCCGCACTCACGCATGCACGCACGCACGCGCGCACACGCACACACACACACACACACAAGCTCGCGCCCGCGAATGTGCGCAGATTCTTCAGATTGTCTGTTTTCAGTCCCGAAACAAAATACAGGGTGATTATTGAACGCAAAGTGAATTCTAGAGCTTCAAAGAGTAATGATCAGTCATTGAATGTAATTAAGGTGGTTGAAGAAAATAATATCATAGACCCAAAAGGCTTGGATAAACGCTCAAATTGCAATGGCGAATAAATCAGTCAGCCTTTTCCGAAACCTCAGACGGTTTGCTTCTGCGGCTTCAGAGCCATCTTAGCAAATCTCCCACTTTGCCAGAGTCCGCAACATTGCCTACGGCTTCGCATTAGGCCAGCTGAACAACAAAAAGAGCCAGCGTATATCGCGGTTTGCGGTTTGAACTGCTGCTTTACTCTAACGACATGATCCAGCGAGCAGTAAAAACTTCAGTAGCTGTTCTCTCACAAAGACCGTTCATCAACGGAATTGCGTTACTTCATCGTGTTCCGAAGATCTGTAATGCTTTGTAATGGTTTATATCCAATGCGGTCTGACGGACAGAATCGAACAGTTCTTTTCTTAACGGGATACAATACTGCAAAAACGATACGCATTGCCTCGAACTTCCCACAGAGGCACAAATGCGACTTGTCGAGACTGTAATTTATTTTTACCTCGAAGAAGCGCTGAAGAACGGCGCTTCAGATGCTATAACGAAATTTGTTGGCATCATAAACGTTAATATCTTTGAGAACGAAAACTGCAAGCAGCCACTGCTTTCTTTTTCTCAGTGATATTTCCGGAGACAGCTGTCCCATTCTTAAGCCAAGAACACCCTTCGTCTTCTCCGGTTGTCTGAAGACAGTTTTAATGTCACTTTTACCAAACAGCACCGAGACCTTCAGTGATAGTGGCACCAAATAAGGTAGAAATACGCGTCCCTTGTCTCCTTCTCCTTCTTCTTCTTGATTTATTGCATCTATTCTCTTCTTGAACGCACTTCCAATCTCGGCTTCACTGTAGCCATATGGGCGGACACTATTCCAAAATTGAGAGGCTATTTGGTAGACATGAAAACCACTTTCCGACCATCACCGAGACGAAACACATTTTTGGCTCTGCGAAGAACTCTTAAACTTTACGAACCACGGCCATCTAATATTTCATGTGAATGTGGTCGCCAATACGGCGAGCAAATACACCTCGAAACGCGCGAGAAACACATTAGGTGTGTACATCTGGAACACAAAGAAATCAGTAGTGGCGGACCACAGCGTAAACAACGAACATACTTTGATTTTAAAAACATTAGATTGCTACACCGATCTAATGGGCATTGGAAAAGCATAGTAGAAGAATCTTTGGAAATATTCAAAGATCCACGAGGGTCATGTCAGAAAGTAAAAAGATTATAAGCTTGGAACACTAATTTCATCCGTGTCTCAGAGCTTCTGTTGCGTCGCGTGAAGCCCTAATAGCATTCACGTCTAGAAGTCACTCACTACTACTCCGTCCTCTCACGGGACGTGAAAACGCCTGTGGACGAAGAGCTGGTGACGTCTCAGCGTGTCACATTCCACTATCCTGGCAAGCGAGATACACTCCTGGAAATGGAAAAAAGAACACATTGACACCGGTGTGTCAGACCCACCATACTTGCTCCGGACACTGCGAGAGGGCTGTACAAGCAATGATCACACGCACGGCACAGCGGACACACCAGGAACCGCGGTGTTGGCCGTCGAATGGCGCTAGCTGCGCAGCATTTGTGCACCGCCGCCGTCAGTGTCAGCCAGTTTGCCGTGGCATACGGAGCTCCATCGCAGTCTTTAACACTGGTAGCATGCCGCGACAGCGTGGGCGTGAACCGTATGTGCAGTTGACGGACTTTGAGCGAGGGCGTATAGTGGGCATGCGGGAGGCCGGGTGGACGTACCGCCGAATTGCTCAACACGTGGGGCGTGAGGTCTCCACAGTACATCGATGTTGTCGCCAGTGGTCGGCGGAAGGTGCACGTGCCCGTCGACCTGGGACCGGACCGCAGCGACGCACGGATGCACGCCAAGACCGTAGGATCCTACGCAGTGCCGTAGGGGACCGCACCGCCACTTCCCAGCAAATTAGGGACACTGTTGCTCCTGGGGTATCGGCGAGGACCATTCGCAACCGTCTCCATGAAGCTGGGCTACGGTCCCGCACACCGTTAGGCCGTCTTCCGCTCACGCCCCAACATCGTACAGCCCGCCTCCAGTGGTGTCGCGACAGGCGTGAACGGAGGGACGAATGGAGACGTGTCGTCTTCAGCGATGAGAGTCGCTTCTGCCTTGGTGCCAATGATGGTCGTATGCGTGTTTGGCGCCGTGCAGGTGAGCGCCACAATCAGGACTGCATACGACCGAGGCACACACGGCCAACACCCGGCATCATGGTGTGGGGAGCGATCTCCTACACTGGCCGTACACCACTGGTGATCGTCGAGGGGACACTGAATAGTGCACGGTACATCCAAACCGTCATCGAACCCATCGTTCTACCATTCCTAGACCGGCAAGGGAACTTGCTGTTCCAACAGGACAATGCACGTCCGCATGTATCCCGTGCCACCCAACGTGCTCTAGAAGGTGTAAGTCAACTACCCTGGCCAGCAAGATTTCCGGATCTGTCCCCCATTGAGCATGTTTGGGACTGGATGAAGCGTCGTCTCACGCGGTCTGCACGTCCAGCACGAACGCTGGTCCAACTGAGGCGCCAGGTGGAAATGGCATGGCAAGCCGTTCCACAGGACTACATCCAGCATCTCTACGATCGTCTCCATGGGAGAATAGCAGCCTGCATTGCTGCTAAAGGTGGATATACACTGTACTAGTGTCGAGATTGTGCATGCTCTGTTGCTGTGTCTATGTGCCTGTGGTTCTGTCAGTGTGATCATGTGATGTATCTGACCCCAGGAATGTGTCAATAAAGTTTCCCCTTCCTGGGACAATGAATTCACGGTGTTCTTATTTCAATTTCCAGGAGTGTATAAAGACTTTGGCAGGTCAGATTTTTGCTTCGTGGAGAGGAAGGTGGCCTATGAAATGCGACAGCGTTTCAGCTTTCATGTTACAAGCAGAAGATAGGAGTCGCTATATTTTATGGCGTTAAACATCGTATTGGTGGGTTTTCTTCCTCATCGAGTACGTGTTATAAATATAAGCTGTTTCAAAGCATCAGCAAACTGAGCATCTCTCGAAAACGCGTCGTTTTAGCTGCGAGTTTTTATAATAAAATGCCAGAAAGCTACATATCTGTAGATAAAGGTTTCTTGTAGTTGATGTTTTTAGTGTTATAACATGTGTACTACGAAAGTATAACGTTTCAGTGCTATCGCGCATTGATGTTCTGCTAAAGGCGCGTCTTTCTTGTACAAACTGCATATAAAATAACAAATAATGACATTTGTAGATACAGGTTTTACACACTGTGTACTGTACACGGAGACACTATTCATCTCTCGACGTAGAGCAGTTGATATAATCACGGGCTATGAGCTATGTAGAGCAAGGTAGCAGATTCGAGTCCACCGTTTTCCAAATTTATTTTTCACCTTTTCTTTTCTAAGACATTCTAGGTCTTTCTTGTTCTTTTAATAGAAGTATTACGTAAAATATAGATGTTATTTACTATAAATAATTTATTTCCTACAGTTCTTGCCGCACAGGCCAAAGACTGTAACATTTCCCCAGGGGCCATAAATTTTATCTTGACTGCTAGTCCATGTCTGGAAGTAAACACAAGTTGCACACTGGAAGTTTTTGCTATTACAAAATTTTCTGTAAAATATATATGCCTGTCTCTGTGTTAGTGCACTGGCTCATGTTTGTATCTTGCCAGTATCTTTTTCAGTGATGAGAGCAGCTTCCAAAAAAATCTCCTCTATCATTGGAATTAAATTACGAAACGGATCTCGATCTTGAAATCTATATGATATCACGTTATTTCAGACTGTTGGTGGTCAATGCAACAACGAGAAATAGGTGTTACGCATCTTTAAACTGTCAGTAGATATTAACATATATTGCAGGACATCAAGCTCAAAATTGGCCATAAATTAAGAAAAATATTCGCACCCTACGAAATGCCAGATGTAAAATCATTATCTTGTAAAAAGATCAATAAATAATAGTGGGAGCACGTCATATTTAATAATTTTTTTTATTAAATATGTTGTGCTCCCACTATTATTTATTGATCTTTCTACAAGACGATGATTTTACATCTGACATTTTGTGGGGAGCAAATATTTTTCTTATTTTATGGCCAATTTTGAGCTTGATGTCCTGCAGTATATGTTAATGATATAGACTCAATCAGTTGAAAATGGCATAAAATGCCGAAACCTGGGTCGTAATTAAATAAACAACAATACAGTCAAATGGCGGTGTGTCGTTAGGCACTATACCTTAACTATGTTCACAGTATCTTGCCGTTATCTTTTTCAGTGATACTGAGCAGCTACTAAAAACTCTCCTCTTCCATTGAAATGATATTACGAAACGAATCTTGATCTTGAAATCTATATGATATCACGCTGTTTCAGAGTGTTAGTAGTCAATGCAACAACGAAAATAGATATTATGCATGTGCAAACTGAGACCAGACACTATACCTTAACCATTTTCAGTTTAAAACCGAGAAGGAGGAGGAGGAGATTAGCGTTAACTTTCCATCGACCACGAGGTCATTAGAGACCGAGCACAAACTCGGATTAGGGAAGGATGGAGAAGGAAAGCGGCCGTGCCCTTTCGAAGGAACCATCTCCGCATTTGCCTTAAGCGATTTAGGGAAATCACGGAAAACCGATATCAGGACGGCCGGACGCGGGATTGAGTCGTCGTCCTCCCGAATGCGAGTCCAGTCTGTTAACCACTGCGATATCTCTCTCGGTTTCAAACAGAAAATGGGATGAAAATTCCACTGAGTTAACGAATAAAATTTCCTAGTATTTATCTCAGATCGCATTTCAGTATTATGTAATGTTCCCCTACCAGCAACTCGCTGGTCAAGCCATCGACGAGTCCAGAATCATCTTTGCGATTTTCTCTGCTCTCCTTCGACAATCGGAGATAAATGCAGCTATTTTAGGTTCGTCCAGTTTCGAAAAGAGACTGCCTGTTTTGCGAGCCGAGTAAAGCAGACAACGGCCGCTAGAGAGCGCTGAGACAGCAAGTAACGTTAACCACCTTGTCCCGTGTGCGGACGGCGCAGTCTCCATGTCCACGTCAACGTTACCTGCCTCGGCCGGTATGAGGACGGCGCAATGTGCGGCGCGCGAGACAAACTACGTGACGTCCTGCATCGCATATCTAGTCGGGTACGTTTACTGTCGAACCCTGATTAATTCTCTGCGCGGCCACACTGTCCAGTCAGTCTAAATAAGGGTTAGTAGCCTGGTTTCGACTTCCCAGGCAGGGTTAAACTTCTCACGAGTCCAAAGGCAACGATTAAAAGCACTGTAGCAATCAAACCACTTTCAGAAAGATTCCAATATCCGACCACTGGAGTGCAAAATATACACTGCCCACAGTCATACACAGCGTCCAATTGGATCCTAGAAGCTTTTACTGACAACTTCTCCACCACAACAAATAGGATATAGTGAAAATGGAAGAAATCGCGCAGAATCGCCAGGCTCAAATTGACAGGGAAAAAAATGAAATTTGTTGGCGTCAATTAACCTTAGCCAAGACCTCGCTTTAATTCAACGCCTCACCAACCCCACTTCTTGCTGGCTAACGGCCCACGGCCTGCTCTTTCTACCAAACCAGTCCACACTCACCAGTGTGCAACACTCGCCAGGAGAAAAAGCTAGGCAGCACAATAGAATTCTACGTCCGCGAACGGGAACGCCTTTGTCTTTGTAGGCTTTCTGTAACGGAAAAAAATCTCGAAGGTCAACTAATTGGTGATTTCCGAACTGATAAGCGCTGTAAAAGACAAACTCCACAACAGAGAGTCCGCCACTTGCCACCTCAACTCCACGAAGGCTGACTCTCGATTTCCAGAGATCCCTAAACGTTCCCAGGAATAGTTTCAATATCCCTGCCCTTCTGCCAATCATACTAGTTGCCAGGTGCAGATAGCTTCCTTGACCATTTCGCGCTCACTCTAAAAACCACTGCAAAATGCTGCTTCCTCCCAAGACTTTTCGAAAGTATGTATTCAACACTTGTCACCGTCGGACAATCATTAGCCCTGCTCACTTTGGAAATAATTGTGGTTTTCACTTTAACTTATTTATATTTTTTCTCATAACCGTTGATTTGCGAAAATTAAGATTTACATTTTACACATATTTGACAATATTGCGAAAATTAACATTTACATTTTACACATATTTGACGATATTCAGTTAACAAAACAAAAGTTACTCTCTACCTAACGTTGAGGCAAGTCGAAGCCATGCCTAACCACATCTGTTGTCTACCACCACACGTCAAAGATTCTTACAGACACGTAGTAAACAAAGATAGCACGACTCGTTCGTTCTGTGAATCGAAGATGAATTTTTACATAAAGTTCAAATTAATATCTACCGGAAAAATAATTTAGTAACAATAAAACTGAATAATCTTGGATATAATTTTGTAATGTAGTTTTTGGTATCTACCAAATAGTGTTAAACGCTCAAATGTCTGCCAGTTTCTGGCGAAAGGAGCAGATGCTATTTCAGAAGATATTTGATGTTTTCATAAGCAAGCAGAAGGTGAGAGTAATGGATTTTCAAAATATAATGCTAAAAATATAAAAAGGTAAATGGAATTTCAAATATTAATCACCAAACAATATAATTCTATAGCGATTACTTTTGAAATAATACACAGTTTATTTACTTTTTGCCCATCTGTCTCGTTTTCATTTGACCGCCCCTTATAGATATAGAAGTACCACGAAATTGGTATAAAGATACACAGTTTTGAAAGAGACGTCGTCAAAATATGAATGGTATCGAACGGTTCATTAAAAATAGATTTATCGGCAGCCACTATTGTTCAGGCGACTCAATGGTACAGATTTGTTTAAATATGCAAAACCGAATAGGTTTTTTCATAAAAGCATTGCTCATCCGGTCTCACACTGGGATAAATGAATTAACAGCTATAGCGATTACTTTTGAAATAATACACAGTTTATTTACTTTTTTCCCATCTGTCTCGTTTTCATTTGACCGCCCCTTATAGATATAGAAGTACCACAAAATTGGTATAAATATACCACCGAGAGATCTGCCACTACGCCTACCTACAAAAACTTCCTTCGTTTCCTTTCTGAATGAGCCCAGCAGGTTTTATTTTTCGCCAAATTCGCTGTACGATTCTACGAAAACTGGTTTGCAACGTACAACTAACGTATCATAGGATATAGCCTTCAAATTTTTATTTAGATACATTTCGGATTTCTCGTTCAAATGGTTCAAATGGCTCTGAGCACTATGGGACTTAACATCTGAGGTCATCAGTACCCTAGAACTTAGAACTACTTAAACCTAACTAACCTAAGGACATCACACACATCCATGCCCGAGGCAGGATTCGAACCTGCGACCGTAACGGTCGCTCGGTTCCAGACTGTAGCGCCTAGAACCGCTCGGCCGCACCAGCCGGCAATTTCTCGTCGTCGGCCTTTTGTACTGTGTGGGTAAAATCACCCCAAATCAAGATGACGTAATTTGGGTTGTCTGCCTTAAGGTAGCATCATCAGATATTTCCAAGCCAGTTTTATTTAGCCCCCTCTATATAGATTTTCAAACTCAGTCAGAAAGTCTTTGGTTCAGCAACAGGCATACGCCACCATTGCGACTCGTGCGTCTAAATGTGCGGGTGCGCCAGTGCGTGACGCCTAACCCGAACTTCTGCCAGTTCCATGAGGCTGCGTACACGCGACCATTCTTGCATTTCCAGCCTACGTGGCTCATCCTTAAATCGCGCGGCTGGGTGTGCGCATATGTGGAGGGGTGGGGGGGCGTAATGGCCACACCTAGAGCACATAGGCGCGGCCAGGAGATGACGTGTTACGAACTCGGGCGTGGAATTCTGCGTTAGCGGCAGCACGCCGACGGCGCGCTCAGCACGAGACCTCACGAAGAGCTCCGCTTGGCAGTATTTACATCACAATATGCGTTTCCGACCACCTTGTCTTTCCCCTTCAGCACATTTGTCTTATACCTTCGAAGAAAGTTTCAACGGCAACGTTAATAAGCGTTACACACTGAAGCGCCAAAGAAACTGGTGTAGGCATACGTCAGACACTTGTTGTCCTATACAGGGTGAGTCACCTAACATTACCGCTGGATATATTTCGTAAACCACATCAAATACTGACGAATCGATTCCACAGACCGAACGTGAGGAGAGGGGCTAGTGTAATTGGTTAATACAAACCATACAAAAATGCACGGAAGTATGTTTTTTAACACAAACCTACGTTTTTTTTTTAAATGGAACCCCGTTAGTTTTGTTAGCACATCTGAACATATAAACAAATACGTAATCAGTGCCGTTTGTTGCATTGTAAACTGTTAATTACATCCGGAGATATTGTAACTTAAAGTTGACGCTTGAGTACCACTCCTCCGCTGTTCGATCGTGTGTATCGGAGAGCACCGAATTACGTACGGATCCAAAGGGAACGGTGATGGACCTTAGGTACAGAAGAGACTGGAACAGCACATTACGTCCACATGCTAACACCTTTTTATTGGTCTTTTTCACTGACGCACATGTACATTACCATGAGGGTTGAGGTACACGTACACACGTGGTTTCAGTTTTCAATTACGGAGTGGAATAGTGTGTGTCCGACATGTCAGGCCAATAGATGTTCAATGTGGTGGCCATCATTTGCTGCACACAATTGCAATCTTTGGCGTAATGAATGTCGTACACGCCGCTGTACATCTGGTGTAATGTCGCCGCAGGCTGCCACAATACGTTGTTTCATATCCTTTGGGGTTGTAGGCACATCACAGTACACATTCTCCTTTAACGTACCGCACAGAAAGAAGTCCAGAGGTGTAAGATCAGGAGAACGGACTGGCCAATTTATGCGTCCTCCACGTCATGGTAATGTACATGTGCGTCAGTGAAAAAGACCAATAAAAAGGTGTTAGCATGTGGACGTAATGTGCTGTTCCAGTCTCTTCTGTACCTAAGGTCCATCACCGTTCCATTTGGATCCCTACGTAATTCGGTGCTCTCCGATACACACGATCGAACAGCGGAGGAGTGGTACTCAAGCGTCAACTTAAGGTTACAATATCTCCGGATGTAATTAACATTTTACAATGCAACAAACGGCACTGATTACGTATTTGTTTATATGTTCAGATGTGCTAACAAAACTAACGTGATTCCATTTAAAAAAAAACGTAGGTTTGTGTTAAAAAACATAGTTCCGTGCATTTTTGTATGGTTTGTATTAACCAATTACACTAGCCCCTCTCCTCACGCTCGGTCTGTGGAATCGATTCGTCAGTATTTGATGTGGTTTACGAAATATATCCAGCGGTAATGGTAGGTGACTCACCCTGTATAAGACAACAAGTGTCTGACGTTGTTAGATCGGATACTGCTGCTACAATGGCAGGTTACTTAGATTTAAATGAGTTTGAACGTGGCGTTATAGTCGGCGCACGAGCGATGGGACACAGTATTAGCGAGGTAGCGATGAAGTGGGGATTTTCCGGTACGAACATTCACGAGTATATCGTGAATATTAGGAATCCGGTAAAACAGCAGAACTCTGACATCGTTGCGGCCGAAAAAAGAACTTGCAAGAACAGAACTAGCGACGAGTGAAGAGAATCGTTCAACGTGACAGAAGTGCAAACCAACTTTCCTGCAAATTGCTGCAAATTTCAATGCTGGGCCATCAAGAAGTGTTAGTGTGCACACCATTCAATGGAGCATCATCGGTATGGGCTTTCGGAGCTGAAGGCCTACTCGTGTACCCCTGATGACTTCTCGACACAAAGCTCTAAGGCTCACCCCGTCAACACCGACGTTGGACTGTTGATGGCCGGACGAGTCTCGTTTCAAATTGTATCTAGTGTATGGACGTGTTCGGGTATGGAGACAACCTCATGAATCCATGGACACTGTATGTCAGCAGGGGACTGTTCAATTTGGTGGTGGAGGCCTTGTAATGGTGTGGGACATGTGCAGTTGAAGTGATATGGTACGTCTAGTAACCACTCCCACAGGTGAGTGATATGAGATCACTGATACTTCTAGATATGACTCTGACAGGTGACATCCTGTCTGATAACCTTCACCCATTCATGCCAATTGTGCCTTCCGAAGGCTTTGGGCAATTTCAGCAGGATAATGCGACACCTCACAGGTCCAGAATTGCTACAGAATGATTCCAGGAACACTCGTCTGAGTTTAAACACTTCCGCTGGCCACCAAACACCCCAGACTGAACGTTATTAAGCACAGCTGGGATGCTTTGGACGTGCTGTTCAGAAGAGATCTCCACCCTTCGTACTCTTACAGATTTATGGACAGCCCTGCAGGATTCATGGTGTCAATTCCCTCCAGCACTACTTCAGACATTAGTCGTGTTGCGGCACTTTTGCGTGCGCGCGGGGGCCCTACACGATATTAGGCAGGTGTACCACTTTGTTTGGCTCTTCAATGTATACAGAGAGTAAATTTGTACGGAACCCTCAGTTCGCGAGTTCTACTCGCATCTGGCTCTTTGTTTATTGTAATACACCAAATTTTTACACTACTGGCAATTAAAATTGCTACGCCACGAAGATGACGTGCTACAGACGCGAAATTTAACCGACAGGAAGAAGATGCTGTGATATGCAAATAATTACCTTTTCAGAACATTCACCTACAACATGCTGACATGAGACAGGTTTCCAACCGATTTCTCATACACAGACAGCAGTTGACCGGCGTTGCTCCTCGTGTAAGGTGGAGAAATGCGTACCATCACGTTTCCGACTTTGATAAAGGTCGGATTGTAGCTTATCGCGGTTGCGGTTTATCGTATCGCGACATTGCTGCTCGCTTTGGTCAAGATCCAATGACTGTTGGCAGAATATGGAATCGGTGGGTTCAGGAGGGTAATACGGAACGCCGTGCTGGATCCCAACGGCCTCGTATCACTAGCAGTCGAGATGACAGGCATCTGATCCGCATGGATATAACGGATCGTGCAGTCACGTCTTGATCCCTGAGTCAACAGATGGGGACGTTCGCAAGACAACAACCATCTGCACGAACAGTTCGACGACGTTTGCTGCAGCATGGACTATCAGCTGTGAGACCATGGCTGCAGTTACTCTTGACGCTGCATCACAGACAGGAGCGCCTGCGATGGTGTACTCAACGACGAACCTGGGTGCACGAATGGGAAAACGTCATTGTTTCGGATGAATCCAGGTTCTGTTTACATCATGATGGTCGCATCCGTTGAAAGGTGGCTACACTGAGATGTCCGATTACGCAAGTCTCGTAAACGGATGGCCCTGACTACTATTATTACGCTATCTGACTGCATAGAACAATAACAAAGAATGAAATGAAATTTCTGTTAGCACAATTAATTAATTAAGTCCCCAGCAACTATAAAACCTACGAAGCCAACATAGCACAAGTGTAGCTGTTCTGTGTGTGGTAGTGTGACTCAACGCACATCTGGCACGGTTCTTCTTCAACAAAACAAGAATTTTTAAATACCAATTATACTGACGTGATAAAAGAAAATTAGAAATACTATAATTGCGTAAGGAAAGCAGAATTACACTCTAATACAAGAACACAAGCCAGATGCTTTGTTGACTGAACCTGTAATGAAGCATTATTCAGGACACACAAATAATAAGAAAATAAATAACAGTAGTTAGTTACCTTAATTTATATTGACGAAAAGCACTCATATCATTACAATATCTCCATTGGAACAACATCTGCTATCTCTCCCATCACATAGCTGCATAAACATGGGACAACACTCTCCACTACCGCATCTCACTCTGACTTCAGCTACAATCAGTGTCCACCACAACTTCTCGGCAAGAACTGCCCGCCGCTACCTCTCAATGAGCACTGCCAGTGGAGGCGGCGAAACAATACTCTCTCTGGCGCGATTTTTGGCGCTGTGGCTCAGTGTAGCCACCTTTCACCGTGTTTGTCGACATCGCGGTGAACGCACATTGGAAGCGTGTATTCGTCATCGCGATACTGGCGTATCACTGGGCGTGGTGGTATGGGGTGCCATTAGCTACACGTCTCTGTCACCTCTTGTTCGCATTGACGGCACTTTTAACAGTGGACGTTACATTTCGGATGTGTTACGACCCATGGCTCTACCTTTCATTCGATCCCTGCGAAACCCTACATTTCAGCAGGATAATCCACGACCGCGTGTTGCAGGTCCTGTACGGGCCTTCTGGATACAGAAAATGTTAGGCTGCTGCCCTGGCCAGCACATTCTCCAGATCTCTCACCAATTGAAAACGTCTGATCAATGATGGCTGAGCAACTGGCTCGTCACAATACGGCAGTCACTACTCTTGATGAACTTTGGTATCGTGTTGAAGCTGCATGGGCAACTGTACCTGTACACGCCATCCAAGCTCTGTTTGACTAATGCCCGGGCGTATCAAGGTCGTTATTACGGCCAGAGGAGGTTGTTCTGGGTACTGATTTCTCAGGATCTATGCACCCAAATTGCACGAAAATGTAATCACATGGCAGTTCTAGTATAATATATTTGTCCAATGAATACCCTTTTATATGCATTTCTTCCTGATGTAGCAATTTTAATGGCCAGTAGTGTATATACCTTATTTAATTTTTGTTTTCTTTAGGATTGCTTCTGGTCTGCTGTTCCCTTTTTATTTCATTTTCATGCCGAGCGAGCGAGGGCCACGGCGCCTTGAAGCTGGTCCGCTGCGGCTCGTGAACTGACCACTGCTACTCCACCCGAGGACCGTAAGAGGCGTCGGAGCGCCAGACGCGCCACAGGTGTCGGAGTGTGTGGCGGAATGCGCCGGCCTGCCGCCACTGGAGCCGCGGGGCCGGCAGCGGCCTCCACGGGCCGGTGATTACGGACCGCGCGACATCTGCCCCGTAATTACGGCCCCTGGAAATTGATCCGAATACTCGGCGTTTAGGGGCTCGGGGTCAACGCGTCGCCCCTTGCGGCTGGCGGATAGCATCTAACGACGCTCATCAGTCGCCGCAACTACCGGCCATCTGTATTCATGGCGCCGGGCCCCGCTTGTCTGCTATTGAATAATTAAATGTCGTGGCGGCCTGGACCCCGACGGCATCGTCCCCGTAGCCCCACCGGGTTCACTTTCACCCAAATCAACCTTAGACTATGGCAGTCACATTCGTGAGATGTAATAAATTTCTCCAGAGTTACTGCTTCTTGCATATCTCGTACAGTGAATTAATTTACTATTCCGCGTAACTTACGAAACGTTCGCATTCATAATTACAGAGATTATTCTCAGATAACAAAGACTTGCTGACGACATTGTTAAGCTCGGCGAAAGTGAGAGGGAATTACTGGACCTGTTTGATGGAATAAACAGACAAGCGAGCACAGAATGTAGAATTGTGGTAACTGGAAGAATGACGGAAATAATGAGGAGTGGTGAAAATATAGTTAATGATAAATCAACTTTTAAAAAATCAGGGACCACGAAGAAGCAAAATGAAGGAAAATCTGCTACTTTGGAAAAAACACACGACGAACGAAACAAAGGCCACGTAAGAAGCAGACCAACACGGACAAAGAGGGCATTTCGCGTTCAAAGAAGTGCACTGCTAGTAAACATAGGGATTTGTTTGACGAGGAAATATCTGATAACGTACGTGTGGAGCACAACATTGTATGGAAGTGTGAATCATGGGAAACCAGGAACGAAGATAATCTAAAGCTTTTGAGAAGTAGTCCTATAGATACAAAAAGATAAGTGGACTGGTAAGGTAACAAATTAGTAGATTCTCTCCAAAATCGGCCAGGGTAATGCGTTCCGGCAAGAGTGGTGCAACATATCCTCCCATATATGTCTCGCGCAATGACCACAACGAGAAGAAAGAGAAATTAGAGTTCATACGGAGATTTACGGATAATGATTCCAGAATGGAATACGGAAGCGGGTAACGGTAACGGTACTAGAACTACTTGCGCCACACTCCGTAAGGTGGCTTGTGGAGTATGACTTACAAGTTCCTGATGCCCTCCACCGGTAATGCTGTAATTCCGTATGGTGTGGCCCACCCTTAGCCTTGATGAAAGCTTTCACTCTCGCACGTATACGTTCAATCACGTGCTGGTAAGTTTCTTGGAGAATGGCGGCCCATTCTTGACGGAGTACTGCACTGAGGAGAGGTATCGATGTCGGACGGTGAGGCCTGGCACGAAGTCGGCCTTCCAAAACATCCCTAAGATGTACTACAGGATTCAGGTCAGGACTCTGTGCAGGCCAGTCCATTACAAGGAAGTTACTGTCGTGTAACCACTCCGCCACAGACCGTGCATTATGAACAGGTGCTCGATCGTGTTGAGAGATACAATCGCCATTCCCGAATTGCTCTTCAGCACTGGGAAGCAACAAGGTGCTTGAAACAGTAATGTAGGCCTGTGTTATGATAGTGCCACACAAATTAACAAGGGGTGCAAGCGTCCTTTATGAAAAACACGACCACACCATAACACCACCACCTCCGAATTTTACTGTTGGCACTACACACTGGCAGATGAAGTTCACCGGGAATTCGCCCTACCCACACCCTGCCATCGGATCGTCACATTGTGTACCGTGATTGGTCACTCCACACAACGTTTTTCCACTGTTCAATCGTCCAATGTTTACGCTCTTTACACCAAGCGAGGCGTCGTTTGGCATTTACCGACGTGATGTGTGGCTTATGAGCAGCCGCTCGACCATGAAATCCAAGTTTTCTCACCTCCCGCCTAGTTTTCTCACCTCCCGCCTAAATGTAATAGGACTTGCAGTGTATCCTGATGCAGTGTGGAATTCCCGTGTGATAGTCTTGATAGATGTCTGCCTACTACACATTACGGCCCTCTTCAACTGTCGGCGGTCTCGGTCAGTCAACAAACGAGATGGGCCTGTACGCTTTTGTGCTGTACGTGTTCTTTCATGTTTCCACTTCAATATCACATCGGAAACAGTGGACCTAGGGATGTTTAGGAGTGTGGAAATCTCCCGTACAGACGTATGACACAAGTGACACCCAATCACCTCACCAGGTTCGAAGTCCGTGAGTTCCGCGGAGCGCCCCATTCTGCTCTCTCACGATGTCTAATGACTACTGAGGTCGCTGATATGGAGTACCCGTCAGTAGGCGGCAGCACAATGCATCTGATATGAAAAACGTATGTTTTTGGGGATGTCAGGATGCTTTTGATCCCATAATGCATGTATTGGCTGTGGCGATTAAATCCTGGCAAATGACACTTATTTTAAGAAAATTTTTTGAAATAAAATACAAATGAAAATAAAAATCCTTTTACATATAAGTAGTGGTGTCTTTCAAAAGTAACATTATTTGATATAATCCGCTTCAGCCGCAATGACAGCCTCCAATCTTGTCCTGAAGCGATCGCACGCATTCTTTAAAACAGCGCTGTCCATATTCACGAATGCTGCTTCGATAGCGGTGTGTAGAAATGCGGCATTACGTTGCCTCGTCTTATTGGTAACTTTTTCGACGACTCTCCAAACATAATAATCGATGGGGTTCAAATCCGGGCTATTCGGGGGCCAGAACTCCTTTCACCAGAACACGTCAACGTGATCCGAGAGCCAGTTTTGGACTAAATGGATCGTATGAGCCGGTGCACCGTCCTGTTGAGAGACATATTGGTACCAACCACGATTTCATGACATTTGTCAGAATTTTCTGGTAAACTTCTATTGTGACGGTTAGTTCCTTTTCAGAGAAATGGGGTGGCATGATATCACCCTCACTGGACACAACACCTAAGACGTGAACCCCAGACTTCTCCGAAACATTATACTTGGCCACAATGTCGTAAACAGTTGATCTCGGTTGCCCGAGGAATCGAACTATTTCAGTCGACGAATGCCCAGTGGACTTTCGATAATTGCGGCTCTTCGGTTGTACTCCGTACTTGTCCGTAACATCTCGGCCATTTTGAGGTTCTCACTTGTTACTAGATGCCTATGACTTTCAAGAACGCCAACCGCAACCTCCGGTGGAACTACGATATGGCGGGAAATTCAAATTGAAATTTGTGATAGCTGGGTGGAGTGCCACTTGTGGTGAGTTGGGATGTGTTGGGATTTCTACGGAGACAAAAACCATTCAAGTAGTTTTCTGTTTTCATATTCCTTGGCTTGCCAACTAACAGCCAGTCATATTTCAACATAACCTAGACATTGCGCTAAGCCATAGATCACTTTGTCACCACAACTAGATTTCTTTGCTTTCACATTCGTTGACTTCACCATCTCACCACCAACTATCACATTCAAACCTCACCTAGACCTCAGGCTAAGGTACAGATCACTCTGTCAGCACAGTTAGGTTTCTCTGCTTTCACACTCGTTGATTTCACCAATTCAGCACCGAACTGTCACGTTCCAACCCAATCTAGATCTTAGGCTAAGCAACAAATCACTCTGTCACAATTCCTAGGCCTTTTTTTTCTTCACGTTCGTTGACTTCGCCAATTCACCACCAAATTGTCACTTTCCAACTTGAACTAGACCTCTAGCTAATCTACAAATCAGTCCCTCACCATAACAACTTTTTTTTTTTTTTTGTTTTCACATTCGTTGGCTTTGCTCTCTCACAACCAAAGGCCAATCGGACTGACCTAGACTTCGTCTGAAGATAGACAAACCAACCCGAAAGTGGTAAAGGCAAAATAAATTATCGTAAGAAAATTACTATCTGCAGCTTCTTCAACCTTTCAAAATATGTTAAAAGTAATTCCTAGTAAAACATGTGGCAGACTTCGCCAAGCTTTGATTCTCTGCTGGACAGTAAACAACTCCTTAGTGTAATTGTATGCGAAAACTTGTTTATGCTAGCAAGAGTAACAGGTTCTGCAGAAATGTCTCCCTTCATGCCACTCCTCACAAGTGTTCCAAACCCTATTTAATCGACGAGCAATCTGCTTTTAAGCAACATGAAACGTCCCCTTAGAAAAATTAGTGAATTACTGTGCTGGTAAACCTCTTACGTTACTTGATTTTCAAACAGCTGAGCAGAACTGAACGTACTCAGACATTTCGCTCTTTACTTATTCTGATCAACACTAAACTGACACACAATATTTTTAGCGCAACGCAATCTGACTTTCAATAATCTCTATAAAAAATGGCCGGATCATGTTGACTTCAAGAATCACGATAACCTACACCTTTCATGAATCACTTACCTCACAAAAATCTTAGTTACTCGACCTACTGCAATATAGCGAGCGCCAATACTGCCAGCTAAATAAAAGATTCTAACTACTGAAGGCACTAACTACTGATAGGCATACTGAGCAAATGAAAGATTTTGATAGAGAACAAACAATGTATTTACCTTAATAATGTTCAAAAGTCATAATATATATATCAGTTCATGACATGCAGTCTTACAAATTTACTGTCTCTGATGGACACACGCCCAGATCATCCGCTGTCACAGCACAGCCAGTGATTTTCATACAGAGCGCTACGTGGCGATACCAACATAAAAACCTAAACAGCCTACTTACAAACATAACCAGATGTGGGGGACTATTAGGACGGCTTTCATTTAAGTTCTTTACTAATGTATCGTCTAAGAACTGATGGAGACTCTCCAACGGTTGCGAAGTGAGTCGAATGTCCTCTAGGAGTTGAGAAATCGAAAGAGTAGGTCATGATTCGTGGCGCCTACGGTCTATCCAGCAACAGATTCCAAGCGGCCGGAGAGAAGAATACGAGTTGTGGGAAGGGTAGAGGGGGGAGGGAGGGTGACGGGCGAGAAAAGCGATCGGACGCAGCGGCTGTCCTTGGACGACAAACTCTAATCTGAGGGCAGTTCCACGGCGCTGGTGCTTCACGCACGACCGCCGGCGCCAAACAAAGGGCGGGGGCCATTTCACGGCTGGACGCGAGCGCCGGCTGGCCGCTTTGTCTCCAGCTCCAGCTCCAGGCCTGGCTGCCTGGACAGCCAGCCCGCCTGTTGCTGCCGCTGCGCTGCCGCTAATCTCTCATCTAACCCGGCCCCGCCAGCCGCCGCTGCCATCGGTACGGGAGTGACAGTGGCGGCTGCACTGCTCCGTGGGAGCTTCGACAGCCACTGGACGGGCAGTAGCAGAGTGCGCTGTTGAACCACACGAAATTATTAGGCTTCATCTTCAAAACGTATTTTGTGTTATTCCCCCAAATCATGAAAATTCTGGAATGACGTCTTCAGCAAAGGAAAAGATGCATCTAACCGCAACTCTTTAGGCATATGACATCAGCGACGTTTCTCGTCATATCGCTAATGGGCCATTGTATCACTCTTGGACCGTAAGTATATTTTTTTATTTGATCACCAGTTTCAGTCAATTACTATCATCTTCAGAGCTCTCTGTCTCACTAAAATTTTAATAAAAAAACACAATTCTGGCCAAGAATGGTTCTCTACTCTAGTGGACGTCTACGTCTACAAACGTAATCCGAGAGCCACCGAAGGATGCATGGTGCAGGGTACCCTGTACCACTACTATCCATTTCCTTTCCTGTTACACTCCCACATGGAGCGAGGGGAAACGACCTTCTGTACGCGTCAGTACAAGCTCTAATTCATCTTAACTTATCTTCGTGATCCATAGGCGAAATGTACGCTGGCGGCCGTAGACTCGTTCTGCAGTCAGCTTCAAAAATCGGTTCTTTAAGTTTTCTCAGTAGTGTTCCTCAGAAATAGCGTCGCCGTCCCCAATTTGAGCTCCAGAAGCATCTCCGTAACACTAGCTTGTTGTTGGAACCTACCGGTAACAAATTTAGCAGACCGCCTCCTAATTGCTCCGGTGTCTTCCTTTAATCTGAACTGATGCGGATCCCAAACTCTCCATTAGTACTCAACAGTGGGTAGCATTGGTGTCCTATTTGAGATCTTTTTTACAAGTTAACCTCGCTCTCCTAAAATTATCGCACTAAACTGGAATCGACCGCTCGCCTTCCTTGCTACAATCCGTTCATGCTTATTCCATTTCATATGGCTTTGAAACGATACACCTAGATATTTAATCGATTGACTGTGTGAAATAGCACAATACTAAGGCTGTAATCGAACATTAAGGTATTGTTTCTATTACTCATTTGCAATAACTTACATTTCTGTACATTCGTCACACCAATTAGAAATTTTGACCAAGTCATCTTGTACCCTCCTACAGCCACTCAAGATCGACGCCTTCCCATACACCACAGGCATCATCAGCAGCAGACAACCACAGATTGCTGCTCACCTTATCTGTCAAATCAAATATTCAAATGTTCAAATGTGTGTGAATTCCTAAGGGACCAAACTGCTGAGGTCATCTGTCCCTAGACTTACACACTACTTAAAGTAACTTATGGTAAGCACAACACACACACCCATGCCCGAGGGAAGACTCGAATATCCGACGGGAGGGGCCGCGCAATCCGTGACATGGCGCCTCAAACCGCGCGGCCATTACCGTTTATGGAGGACAGCAGCGGTGCTGTCACACTTCCCTTGGGCATTCCTCTCGATACTCTTGTCTCCGATGAACGCTTTCCGGAAATCTAGAAATATGAAATCTAGGAGGGTCATTTTTAAAGTAAGAACCGTCAGCGCGTCTTGTCCGTGCGTCTTGTCACGTGACGTCCGTTCACGGTCGGCCATTCTTCGTCAATCTACCACTACGCCTCCATTGCATTTCACGTCTGGTGTTGGTTGTATGGTTTCACTCCTTCGTTTGCCGCCATTTCAATCAGTAATCCCACCGACTGTGAAGTGCACTCGGTTATTCGGTTCTTAAATGCAAAATAAATTCGTCCTGCTGAAATTCACCGGCAGCTTGTTGAATTTTATGGTGAAAGTGTAATGAATGATGGAAATGTTCGTAAATGATGACGGCTGTTTAATTAACGGGGGACAAATCTTCATGTCGAAGAACGATCTCGACGGCCTACTGTCATGAATGAAAACTTGAACACAAAGTTGATCAGACAATTCGCCTGTAGAGGCGCTTCACAATTGACGAGCTGCATCAGAAATTTCCACAAGTTTCAAGATCATTACTTTATCACATTGTTACTGACAAACTACACTACAAAAAAATGTGTGCGAGAAGGATGCCAAAAACGTTGACAGAGGAACGCAAAATAAAGCGAATGGGACATTCTTTGTCCGTTTTGGAGCGCTATCACCAGGATGGTGACGAGTTTTTTAGTCATATTGTGGCCGGTGATGAAACGTGGATTGCGCAGTACACTCCAGAGAGTAAACGACAATCAGTGAGTGGCATCACTCAAACTCCTCTACGAAACTACGAAAATTCGAACAAGAATCTTCAACACGGAAAGTCATTGCCACGGTTTTTTGGCACAGGAAAACCGTTCTTCTGTTGGATGTTTTGCTAGGAGGAATGGCAATAAATGCTGAGAGGGAATGTGAAACGTAATTAAAGCTTAGGCGCGCTATTCAGAGCTGTCGGCAGGGACTGCTCTCTAGCGGCGTCGTTTTGCTTCACGACAATGCTCGGCCTTACGTTGCGGCAAGAACAAAGACGCAACTGGACAACTTTCGTTGGGAATTACTGGATCATCCACCATAACGCTCTGGCTTATCACCATCAGACTTTCATCTGTTTCGAAAACTGAAGGAATTTCTTGGTGGAAAGCTCTTGGAAAATGATAACATGTTGAAAAAAAAAATTGTTTACAACTGATTTAATGGTCTGGCGACACAGTTCTTTGATGATGGGATCCAAAAGCTGATGCCACGACTTGACAAATGTTGAAATGTTCATGATGACTCTGCTGAAAAGTGAAAAATGTGAATATTGTAGTTTGTGATACAATAAACTTTTATCCATTATGGATGAGAAACACTGCGACTGTGATGGATAAAAGTTTCTTGAAATCACTACAGCCAGTCGCCCCTTGTTTTGTTCTTCAATTATTTTACTGTCGCGTTAGCGGTTTCGAACCACCTAGCGCTTCATCATCAGATGGTACATATTTATTGACCGTCTGCTGCAGTGTGGGAGTCGTGTAGGATTATTAGTTTTCCAACCAACGGATACTAATAACTCTACATGACTCCCACGTTGTTGCAAACAGTGAATAAATATGTACCATCTGATGACGAAACCGGTAATGGGATAGTAAAAGAACCGAAGAACAAAACAAAAGGCTGCAGTAACTTCAAGAAATCTACGATACAATTTACGTTCATAAAGAAAGTTTCTCTTACTCCATTATAAATCGGTTCTTACATTAAAAATGAATCTCGACCAGTCGCCCTTCATCCATGAATCGATATGTAAATCTCGTCACCTCTGCATAACTACGGCAGCCTATTCTCATTTGAAACTGCTCACTACCTCGTCAGTCCAAAACGTTTAGGAAGTGTAGTAATGTAGTAACAAAAAAAAAAAAACAGTGAAAAGTGAAGACTGTAGTTTTAATGCCACAGGTGTTCCACATAGATTCCACCCAGTTGAGCACAGCACACAGAACATTCATACAACCATGTGAAACTTCCAGAAAAGTTGTTCAACTTGGGCGTCACATTTGCATTGAATGTCGGTTGTGTCATCAAAGCGTCGACCCTTCATATGAATTCTGCACTTTGTCGTGTTGTGGTAGATTCTTATTGATAAAACTAAGTCTCGTCCCCATGATGATTTTTTCCAGAGAAGAATTGTCCGCGTTTTGCATTTCAACTGAGTCGCAGCAGGTGTCGACGTGCAGTTATTTTTGTTCGGGACTCGAGGTGTGTGGGCCAAACTTTGCAGACGCTTTCCTCTTCTTCAAAACATTCTGGAGATTGTCTTAACCACTCGAACTGCAAGTGGCGTTCCACTGTGACTTGTATCGCAACAGCGCTGATGCACTGCGGCTGCACGTCCACCAACTGCACTACTGGCGATTAAAATTGCTACACCAAGAAGAAAAGCAGATGATAAACGGGTATTCATTGGACAAATACATTATACTAGAACTGACATGTGATTACATTTTCACGCAATTTGGGTGCATAGATCCTGAGAAATCTCGGCCTTGATACGCCTGGGCCTTGAATCAAACACAGCTTGGATAGCGTGTACAGGTACAGCTGCCCATGCAGCTTCAACACTATACCACAGTTCATGAAGAATAGTGACTGGCATGTTGTGACGAGCCAGTTGCTCGGCCATCATTGACCAGACGTTTTCAATTGGTGAGAGATCTGGAGAGTGTGCTGGCCAGGGCAGCAGTCGAACATTTTCTGTATCCAGAAAGACTCGTACAGGACCTGCAACATGCGGTCGTGGATTATCCTGCTGAAATGTAGGGTTTCGCAGGGATCGAATGAAGGGTAGAGCCACGGGTCGTAACACATCCGAAATGTAACGTCCACTGTTCAAAGTGGCGTCAGTGCGAACAAGAGGTGAGCGAGACGTGTAACCAATGGCACCCCATACAATCACGCTGGGTGATACGCCAGTATGGCGATGACGAATACACGCTTCCAATGTAAGTTCACCGCGATGTCGCCAAACACTGATGCGACCATCATGGTGCTGTAAACAGAACCTGGATTCATCCGAAAAAATGACGTTTTGACATTCGTGCACCCAGGTTCGTCGTTGAGTACACCATCGCAGGCGCTCCTGTCTGTGATGCAGCGTCAAGGGTAACCGCTACCATGGTCTCCGAGCTGGTAGTCGATGCTGCTGCAAACGCCGTCTAACTGTTCGTGCAGATGGTTGTTGTCTTTCAAACGTCCTCATCTGTCGACTCACGGATCGAGACGTGGCTGCACGATCCGTTACAGCCATGCGGATAAGATGCCTGTCATCTCGACTGCTAGTGGCGTTCCGTATTACCCTCCTGAACCCACCGATTCCATATTCTGCTAACAGCCATTGGATCTCGACCAACGCGAGCAGCAATGTCCCGATATGATAAACCGCAATCGCGACAGGCTACAATCCGACCTTTATCAATGTTGGAAACGTGATGGTACGCATTTCTCCTCCTTACACGAGGCATCACAACAACGTTTCACCGGGCAACGCCGGTCGACTGCTGTTTGTGTATGAGAAATTGGTTGGTAACTTTCCTCATGTCAGCACGTTGTAGGTGTCGCCACCGGCGCCATCCTTGTGTGAATGCTCTGTGTGGTGTCACCGCCAGACACCACACTTGCTAGGTGGTAGCCTTTAAATCGGCCGCGGTCCGCTAGTATACGACGGACCCGCGTGTCGCCACTGTCAGTGATTGCAGACCGAGCGCCGCCATACGGCAGGTCTAGAGACACTTCCTAGCACTCGCCCCAGTTGTACAGCCGACTTTGCTAGCGATGGTTCACTGACAAATTACGCTCTCATTTGCCGTGACGATAGTTAGCATAGCCTTCAGCTACGTCATTTGCTACGACCTAGCAAGGCGCCATTATCATTTGCTATTTATCTTGTGATGCATGTACCGTCAGACCGATGTTCACCAATTATGAATTAAAGTTAAGTATTCCAGTAGTTACTTACGTACTTTGCTACTATAAATTCCCTTAACTGTTCCAGACCTCACGCCAGCCTGCGTGAGCTTAAACGCGTGCCTTTCGGCTTCCTCATAGTGGCTTGGCTGTCTTGCCAAGTCACAACACTCTGAAAAGCTAATCATTTGCGTATCACAGCATCTTCTTCCTGTCGGTTAAATTTCGCGTCTGTAGCACGTCATCTTCGTGGTGTAGCAATTTTAATGGCCAGTAGTGTAACACAGCCCGCTCACAACTGACTGGTCGACTGCACGTCTGTTCCTCGCAGTTATTAGTTCAAGCTATCACAGTAGTTAATTCGCTGACGTCACTTACACGATACGATTAAATCAGTCTCGGAACTTTTTGGACGGGCAGTGTATAATCAAGGTTTGCTCTTCCTCTATAGTTTTCAGCCTCCCCCTTCTCCCCCCTCCCCCACCACCACGTCCCTTTCACAGCTCCTTCCATTACCAAAATGACAATATCGTGATATGTGTCAGGATGTGTCATATAACTGATCCATTTATTTAATTAAGCTGTGCCATTCATTTCTTTTTTTCACAGTTCGAATATCCATTGGTAATCTGCTCTACTCATCTATACTGTGTTTAAAATTACTCTACGATCGACAGCTACGGCAGAAGTAGTGGCGAGACGTCCACGTGGGGAGGTGCGATTTGCATTCTGTCTATCGCACGAGACACGTTTCGCAGTTGCCACCTGCAGCTGCCACCTCCGGCTGCCAAACCATTGGATCCACTACCAAAACACTTTTCCCTTGAAACCTCCTGGGAGATTAAAACTGTGTACCGGAGCGGTGCTCTAACCTCGGACCTTTATCCCTTGCAGAAAACTGATCTAATATCAGTGTCAACTAGCTGCACTTAAAGACAGACTTTGTTTAAATAATAATAAATCAGTTATAGCCATTGAGTCGTACACAACTGTAGTCTGTCTAACCCTTAAGGCGAACATCGAGAATTGGAAAGCATGTATAATCGTGAACACATTTCGCCACGTAGAACACTTCTTTTTACGTCGGCACCGCAACGTGTCCTACAAAGCGATTTTCAGACGTAGGGGAAGCGATTAAAAAAGGAAGCCAACAGAGCTCGACATCGTAAGTACTTTGCTACGCCAGTCGTTGCCTTCCGACACATTAATCCCTCTTTTGGAGTGGCATTTCACCGGCACCTGACTTTTACGACATTCATTCCGAGAGTAACTGGTTTGACAGAGCCATTTCTTGGATTACCCGGACACGAAACAACGGCGCGGCCTGTCTGTAAACAGGTTCTCATTGTTTTCTCGGTTTTTATTCCGACAGTCCGCAAAGAGTTGTGTCCCGTAACGGATATGGAGGGCACTTGAAAATACTCTACAAAAGGCGTGGCAGTGAAATCAGGTGAAGTCGTTACAAGCGGAAGGACTCAGAACGTCCAGAAGACCATCCAATATAAAAGGAATGAGTTAATACTTATTTTCGGCCATAATGACTACATCTGTAAACCGTGATTGTTTGGAATAATTATTTATTTCTAATTTATGCTACACTCACTTCTATTGTTTTATGTTTAATCTAACATAATACAACGCGTTTCGAACGTTGTGTTCATCATCAGCCGTTTATACTGCAGAACGAGGAGGAATGTGTTTAACGTGCATGAGGAGCGAGATGAAAAGGTGCGACGTGGGTGATATTGGCTTCCCTGGAGGACATTAGTTTTTATCAGAACTCTTATTAAGTGCTCATCAGAAAACGCACAGCAAACTGTGACAATTACTTAACACTGGCAGTTACAGTGAAGAAGATGAAGTTAATTATCCGTCTTTGGGGTCAGGGACTTCTTTTAGAATTAGTGCTGGTATCGACACAGTAAGCTTGAACAACAAACGGCGCATAAACATATAACAACCGATGTGGGATTCGAACTTTGCAATTTCTCTTGTTTGAATCCTTCAGCGCATGACAGGCGAAGCAATAAGGATATAAGAATCAGGCTAGCACAGACAAAAAGAGAATTTGCTGCCAAAATAATAATGTGTGTATCAATTATAAATGCCTTAACTTGGGAAACAAATTTCTCAAAATGTATATCTGGAATACAACAGTCTATGAAAGTGAATCATGAATTGCGGGAAAACCCCAAAATGTCGAAGTGTATGAAACGTGATATTTCAGAAGGATGGTCCTAGTGAAGTGGGCTGGTAGGACGTGAAGAGGTTCTCCACATAAAGGCCGAGGAAAGAAATATTTAGAAAACACTAATAAGAAGAAGAATTAGGACGATAGGACATGTGTTAAGTCATCGGAGAATAACTTCCATGGTACCCGACGGAGCCAGAAATCAAAATTGGCACCAGGACCGACACGCAACAAACATGTTACCTCTAGTAACATTCTTTCCTGCCGTACTGACTTCGTGATTTAGACAAAAATGACTGTTTATCTGTTTACGTTTTTATGTATCAAACTCGTGATCCATATCTTCGTATCCTATACATGGGTGTCTGCTACTCCCAACATCTTCGATAGACACTGGACTCGCATTCGGGAGCACGACGGTTCAATCCCGCGTCCGGCCATCCTGATTTAGGTTTTCCGTGATTTCCCTAAATCACTCCAGGCAAATGCAAGGATGGTTCCTCTGAAAGGGCACGGCCGACTTTCTTCCCCATCCTTCCCTAATCCGATGAGACCGATGACCACGCTGTCTGGTCTCCTTCCCCAAAACAACCAACCAACCAACCAGTGGCGACTTATCAGATTTCTTCACATAATGCAGTCACTTATCCGTTCTTCGAGCCACATACTGTTTTTTCCACCTATTCTTCTCGATACCTCTCACACATTATCCCTCAGTTCAGTTTTGTAAGATTTAAATGTACTTGATCCATCTTGCCTTACCTTTCACATTCATCCTTATTGATTCTACGCTGCTGAAGTTTTACGTAAATCTGTCGCAACTGCATCCCAATGTGTGGCAGTAGTGCGATACTTACTCTTTCTTTTCTAAAAAAAAAAAAAAAAAAAAAAAAAAAAAAAAAAAAAAAAAAAAAAAAAAAAAAAAAAAAAAGAGAAGAAGAAGAAGAAGAAGAAGAAGAAGAAGAAGAAGAAGAAGAAAGAAGCGCGTTTCGTCGCTTACTCCAATCTGACTGACGACTGCCTTGCTTCGGTAATCTTACTTAATGTTTCCTTTCACCGAGCCTGATATTTGGCAGGCTGCATCACTTTCGTCTTTGCTCAGTTTATACTTTTATTCTACTCCAAGTACACTGTAGCTACTTCTTCTATCTCTTACTTACTTACTGGACTGTTTCTTTCTTTCCTCCCTTTCTATTTTGTCGAGTAACATACACTAACAAACTAAATAAATAAAGAGTGAGTAATTATATGATGTACGACATGACTGATGGTCGGCTATGCGGTACGTAAAACGTGGACGTTACGCTCTTTGGCTCCTGTACTCGGCTATAAAGTAGTAAGACACTGGAATCGTATTCGAGAAGATGGCGGTTCAGAACACTACCCGGCCGATTCAGTTTTCCCGAGGTTTGCTTAAATCCCTTAAAGTAAACGTCGGGACGATATTTTTCCTTAAACTCGCCCCCTCCCCCCTCCCTCTCATCAGACATCTGAAATCTTAGCCTGGGTTCCGTCTCCAGCGAATTTGTGGAACGGCAGTGCCTTAAATCGTAGCCTTCCTTCACTCATCGACGTGTAATTTTCAAGAGGCGTTGGTTATTTGTCGACACACGTTTTTGCACCATTTTTTTCGTGTTATATTCATGTAGAGCAATGGTGTCACAGTGATTGTACAAGCACTCACTAAACGGTACAGTTAAACATCGTCCACTTGATGAGGGAAGGAGTGGTAGCCTATCTCTCCTACAGCGTAGCCTGGAGGGCAGTTAGGGGTTCCTACCTTAACCCCAAAGCTCATTCGTTACCTTAGAAATATCATATTTCCCATCTCTGGAAGTAAAGCGTTATTTTGTGTAGTGTTGTTGAGAACTAAACGTCATTAAAAATCGATCTCTATTGTCTCATATGTTCCAGTGTATTTTATTTACTTATTTTTATTACCTGCTACAGTATTTCAGCGTACTAGTTCTCGCTATTACTTTTACATCCGTATTTGATGTAAGATTCGTGTTACTGTTGTTGCAGTATATTTTGTGAAAGTCACAGACGTTATTTAAAAAAAAAACTGATGGCATGAAAGATCGTATATCTGGAAAGATCGAACGCACAGGGCATTGCATTAAACATTTTGAGCAAATAGGTATCAGGAACAGAGGCCAAAGAAAATAATTCGATATTGAAATGGCATTAGCTTTCCGATAAACAACTTGGAATTCAAACGACTGTTCGGAAATCGAAAACAGAACGTAACTAACAGAAAAATAGAAAACAATGCACGTGATACATGGTCTTCGCTCATCCAATAAAATAAGTTATAACGTCGATTACGATAAGTAAAATTTACATAAGGTATTAAATTTTGATTCATGGAATTAATCAGCCCTGCGGGGAGCTTCATATACAGAAAGCTAATTGAAATATCGTATGATTTACGGCGAAGGGATCACAGCATGGAGTAAGGACTCCCGATTAGTATGCGCCAGGGGCAACGGGCCGCCGCCTCGTGGTACGTCTTTGTGGAGCACTGGTCTCTTTTTGTGCCATTACTAAGATTTACTGGCCGGCTATTGAGAACTGATACCAACGCCTTGCTCCGAGCTGCTCTCTTAAGGACACGTGCCCTCGCATATCATGCTCGTAAATAATGACCCATATTTTAGCACTAAGAAGTACTATGCATTAAAATTCAGTGTGTTTCGAAAGATACGCTACAACTTCAATATGTTATACCACGCAAACTATTTAAGGTATTCGCACAATGTTTGGCTTATGTGACAGACAAACTCGGAAAGATCTGTTTTTGTGTGTTCCAGACCGTCATGAGTTAAACAGAATGACAACGGTTCAAGAAAAGTTTCCGTTTGTGGAATGGTTTGTTAGTCCAGGTCGGACGCGCAGGTGTAAAGGGAATACTGGCCGGACTTGAATAGTGACTGTACGTGTTGCATGCCGCCAAAGACGAACGTGTTGAAATTTACTGAATGGCACAAAAAGTTTGTGAGATAGTGTCTCCCATAAGCCAAACATAACCCGAATATCTTAATTAGTTTGGGTGCCGTAACACATTAAAGTTGTACCGTGCCTCTTAAGGCTCCCTGTATATTACATGCACTTCGAGCTGTCGGAAATCTGCGGAGCTTGTTACGTTAATTGTGAATTCTGGAAGCATACAGCTTAGTTAGACTCCGCTGTCTAGATTCCGCCAATATTCAATCGACCTTTTACGTATATTGTAATTTGTATATGCCTTACCTTGCACCTTATAGATATCCAGTGCATTATTGCCTTCTACATGAATATTAAATGGAAACGTTCTGGTAAAACTGAAATGAATACGCTACGAACAATGTCAATCTCTAACTCTATCTCTCTCTCTCTCACTCTCTCTCTCTCTCTCTCTCTCTCTCCTCCCAGTTTTAGGAACAAAATCAGAAAACAGTCAATAACAGTGTAAATATGGTCACATATTTATCACACAAAAAATTCTTTTAGCCAAATTATTATATTATTATTAAATTATAAAATTATTATAATATTATTACTTACTTAAAAGTAATGAATGACTGGAGAAACGTTGTCGAGTACTAATGTAAACCAGAAGTTTAATGTGGACCTGATTACATTTTATTAATTTCAAAATCTATTCTTTAGAAGCTTATTTACCGTTTCCACTTCAGTTGCCATTCAGTAACAAACAAGATATCCACACCCCTCTCTCGTAAGCTCCTATGTTTAATGGGCAATGTTTTTTGTTTGTGCTGACTTAAAAATTCGTATACGAAATACAAATTCCTAGCACGAGACATATTAATTATTTTTCAATTAGAGTAAATTAAGTTATGTTTCCTTAATTTCAATAAATGTAACATTAAGATGGAATACGATTCAATTACTTTTCATGGCTCATAATATGTTCATGTGAATGAATGGGTAGGTAAATAAAAATGTCTCGTCGAAACGATATTTACATAGCTGGTGATGTTTGTTATATGGGCATTAGGCCTTTATGTATATGATGTAGGCGTAGAAAGATGCCTTAGACCATGTACATCTACATCACTCCTTTGCAAGTCGTCCCCAGCTCGTGGTCTCGTGGTTGCGTTCGCGCTTCTCGAGTACGGGGTCCTGGGTTTGATTCCAGGCGGGTCAGGGCTTTTTACCTGCCTCGAGATGACTGGGTGTTTGTGTTGTCCTCATCATTTCATCATTATTCATGCAAGTCGCGAGGTTGGACTGAGCAAAGGTTGGGAAATTGTACGGGCGCTGATAACCGCGGAGTTGAGCGCCCCACAAACCAAACATCATCATCACATCCTTTGCAATTCGCACTTAAGTGGCTGGCAGAGGTTTCTTCGAACCACCTTCTGACTATTTCTCTGCCGTTCCAACCTGTAACAGCGCGTGGTAAAAATGAACATTTAAACTTTCTTCTGTACAAGCTCTGAATTCTCTTACTTTATTATGACGATCATTTCTCCTGATGTAGGTTGGCAACAGTAAACGACCTAATGGGAGTATAAAAATACAAACTCCGTCCGAACAAGACATGAGGGCCCAACGGTACCGACCGGCCGCCGTGTCATCCTCAACCTTAAGCTTCACTGGATGCAGATACAGAGGGCATGTGGTCAGACCACCGCTCTCCTGGTCTTTGTCAGTTATCGTGGCCGGTGCCGCTACTTTTCGATCAAGTAGCTCCTCAATTTGCCTCAAATGGGCTGAGTGCACCCCGCTACCCAACAGCACTCGGTAGACCCGGACGGAGACCCACCCAAGCCTGACACCAATTGACTTCAGTGATCCGATAGGAACCGATATTACCATTGTGGCAAGGCCTTTTGCCTAATACCAATGTAACAAATATCAGTTAACATTATGTTAACTATTTTCGTAGATGAACTTGTTTTAGATCACCTCTGGTGATGGGCGATATTTCCTGCAGAAACGACATCGCCGGTTTCTTTCCTCGATCATTCTTATTTGAGATTGTGCTTCGTCTGCCGTGAACCAGACGTCCATGTATTTAACAATTAAAAGGACCTCGCACAAGTAAGGGAATTGCCAAACTTTTATTTATTGGCAGAACAAGCAAGTCGTAAGTTTCTTTAAAGACTGTATTGGAATAGCTTCTCGACGATATGCAGCCCATGTTTGTTTGGAACAACGGCTACATTCTAATATCCTAGATGTCCGAAAGGCGTTCCCCACTGAACCACATTATGGAGTATTAACCAAAATGCGTTTATACGTAGTAATTTCGCAAATATAGCATTGGCTAGAGGATCATATCACTATTGGAACGCAGTTCGTTATAGTGGACAGCAAATGTTCCACAGAAAAGGAAGTTACGTCATGTGCGCTCCAAGGAAGCGTCTTAGGACCTCTAACATTTACAGTATACATAAACGACTTATCAGATAGGATCAACAGCACTATAAGTTTGTTCGCTGGCGATGATGCTGTGTACAGTAAAGTATCATCGTTGGACGGCCGAAAGAAATTGCAGAAAGACTTCAACAGAATTTACACTTGGTGAAAAGAATGAATTCTGTCTTTAAATGTGGGTAAATGTAAGATAATGCCTAAAACTAATAGAGTGAACGGTATAATACCTGGTTACAAGATTAGTGGTAAACATTTTGGGTGCGTCATATCGTACAAATATTTAGAGGTAATAATTAGAAGCGATATGAAATGCAAATATCGGTATTAGAAAGGGTGGATGAAAGATTTATGGGAAGGGTTCTGGGAAAATGCAATTTATCTCTAAGAAAAATCGCATACCAGGCGCCAGTGCGACCAATACTGGAATATCGTTGCAGTGTTCGGTATCATTATTCAAATGGCTCCAAGCACAATGAGATTTAACATCTGAGGGCATCAGTCCCCTTGAACTTAGAACTACTTAAACCTAAGTAACCTAAGGACATCACACACATCCATGCCCGAGGCAGGATTCGAACCTGCGCGGTTCCGGACTGAAGCGCCTACAACAGCTCGGTCACAGCGGCCGGCGGTATCATTATTAAGTGGGTATGACGACAGACGTCCGGCTAGTTCAGAGACACGTTGTTAGGGTCGTAACAGGTGGGTATAGCTCACACGAATGTGTAACAGAAATGCTCGTGGAAGTTAATGGGTATATTGGGAACAAAGACGACGTAATTGTTGAGAAAATTTGAAATCTTGTTGAGTAAATTTAAAGAACCTGTATTCGAAGAAGACTGTGCTGTCACTGTCGTATGTTTCTCATGGGAATAAGACGAGAGTCTGGGGCACGTAGAGAGGCGTACAGTCAGCCAATTTTTCCCTCGCTCGATACGCGAATGGAATAGGAAAGAAAATCGATGATATTGCTACGAAGCACGCTCTTCCATGCGCTGTCCAGTGGGTTGCGCAGTATGCATGTAAATGAAGACGTGTAATCCGATCTGATCTTCATCCAGGTTCATTTCGATTTTATTTTTGATTCGTTTTTGATTGTTGTGTTTTTGTCTTCAGCCCGAAAACTGGTTTGCTGCAGTTCTCCACTCTACGCTACCCTGTGCAAGCCTTTTCATCTGCGAGTAACAACTGCAACCCATTTCAACCTGCTTACTGTATTCATCTCTCGGTCTCCCTCTACAGTTTTTACCCACCACACTCCTCATCAATACTGAATTGACGATTTCTGTAAGTCTCAGCTGATTCCTTCTTTTAGTCAAGTTGTGCCAAAAATTTGTTTTCTCCTGAGTTCTATTCAGTATCTCCTCCTTAGTTGCGTCACCTATCCATCTAATCTTCGCCATTTTCTGTAGCACCACATTTCTATTCTCTTCTTGTATGAATTGTTTGTTCCCCACGTTTCACTTCCGTACGAGGCTACACTCCAGACAAGTACCTCCAGAAAAAGATTTCGTAACACTTAAATTTTGTATTCGATGTGAACAAATTTTTCTTCTTCCGAAACGCTTTTCTTGTATTGCCAGTCTACATTTTATAATCTCTCTACTGCGACAATCGTTAATTGTGCTGCCCAAATAGCAAAACTCGTCTACTACTTTTAGTGTCTCGTTTCTTCAGTATCACCTAATTTATTTTGACTATCTCCATTATCCTTGTTTTGCTTTTGTTGATACTTATCTTACAAGCTCTTCTGAAGACACTATGCATTCCGTTAAACTGCTCTTCCAAGTAGTTTGCTTTCATCGGCAAAGGTAAACTTGCTGTCGTTGGCAAACATAAATGTTTTTATTCCTTCTTCCTAGGGATCGATGACCTCAGCAGTTTGGTCCAATAGGAACTTACCACAAATTAAAAAGAAAAATTCATTTCATGCCCTGCCGTATGGTTTGTGTACAATCTTCTTGATTATACTAAATACATAAGCTCACCGGACCGAGTCAAGTGCTCACCTGTACGGGCATTGACTCTACGTGATCATAAAGCAGTAGCGATCAGTGAGACATTTATAGTTCAAACGGACATTGCATTTAAAGATAAGTAAATGTAGTGACGTGACAGGGTGACAATAAAGGGAAATCGTGTTTGCCCATGAAGTTGCTGGATTTGTTAATGTTTCTCCACGAACTGTTCAGCGTGTCTACAGGCAATGGTGTAACATATGTGGCCACGAAAACGACGTCGGAATTGTGGCCGGAGAAAGATCCTGACTGAGGAGGACGCATTTCACAGCTTGTGAATCAAAATCAATTCCACGCCCGACAGGAATTTTTGCAAGATCCAGTCTCACCATTGCGACAGGAACTGCCTACGATGAACTTTTAGAGTCGGTCACCTCGTAAGAGGCTATTGTTCGCACACGCACGTAAAGACGACAACAGCAAAGTTCATCGGACTGGAAGAAAATACATATTACTGGTTTTCTGAAGAATCCCTCACCCTACTACTTCTCGAAAAGTCTGCAAAATTACCTAACTTGAACTCTACAGCAAATATGTGGTGCATGCTGAAATAGTGGATAAAACGCCGACATCAGCATCCCGGCAATTTGGTGGAATTGCGCGATCAAATCCTCAGCGAGTGCCTACACAATCTTGTGGACTCAATTCCTAACTGAATCCAGGCGTCTGTCAATTTCAGATGTGGAGTAACACGGTATTAAATGATGCTTGTAATTATTTCTCTAGAGGTGACAAATTCTTTGTCCAGTGAGCTTACTTTTACAGTCTCTGGATCAGCAAGTGTTCTGTAGCTGGAGCATTCAGCTGCGATAAACGACGATCCATGAACTGTCAGTCCTACACCCAACAGAATGCCAAAAGCGGTAGGTCGTTAAAGGAGCCTCCGCCGATCGCAGGAACTGCAGTCGGCAGGATCAGACCGCAGGGATTGAGTAACTCAGAGCGGAAGCGGGACAAAGGGAAGCAGAGAGACGTAAGGTAACGTAATACGAGTGTGGGAGGAGGGAGGACGGCCTTCCCCAAGGCCGCCACGGCCCCGAGGGCCATTACGTGTAAATTAGGCCTGCTCGCCTCGGCTGACACAAAACATGGCCGGCAGGGGACGCGGCGAGAGGCGAACTCCGGCTCCGAGGAACAAAAAGGCCAGAGCCGGCCGTGGCGTGCTGTTGTTTACGTTCCGGTGCCTCTCGGAGAGCCGTTAGGGCGCTCGGCTGCGCCCACGGCGTTGTTCTGTGCCTTTATAACAGCCCTTAAAAGCCGGTCGCTCCGTTTGCTTTGGAGAAGCTCCGGTCGGGAGAGGTCTCCCTAATTGTCTGCCGCGCTTCTGTGGGTTATACCAACTCTGAAAAGCGTGCCGCACTGGAACGAAGGCAGAGAATATGGCTACCCAAAGCAATGCTACTGATTCAGCGGTCAAAGAAAATGCGTGGAGCACACTGACAAATTTGAACTTTTGTTTTGTTTTATTGTTTAAATGGTTCAAATGGCTCTAAGCACTATAGGACTTAACTTCTGAGGTCATCAGTCCCCTAGAACTAAGAACTACGTAAACCTAACTAACCTAAGGACATCACACACATCCATGCCCGAGGCAGGATTCGAACCTGCGACCGTAGCAATCACGCGGTTCCAGACTGTAGCGCCTAGAACCGCTCGGCCACCTCGGTCGGCTTTGTTTTATGAACATCGACGCTGTTGCTTAGTTAAAGGTCTATAAAGTAGCTGTTATAAATGATTTGGCTGATTTGACAAAAATCATGGCATACCCATATGAACATATACAGATGGCGGTAGTATCGCGCTCGTAAAGTGTAAAAGGGCAGTGCATTGGTGGAGCTGTCATTTGTGCTCAGGTAATTCATGTGAAAACGTTTCCAATGTGATTAAGGCCGCACGATGGAAAGTAACACAGTTTGAACACGGAATGGTAGTTGGAGCTCGACTTACGGGACATTGCATTTCGCAAATCGTTAAGGAATTCAATATTCTGAGATCCAAATTGTCAAGAGTGCGCCGAGAATATCAAATTTCTGGCATTACCTCTCACCACGGACAAAGCAGTAGGCGATGGCCCTCTCTTAACGACAGAGAGCAGCAGCATCTGCGTAGAGGTGTCAGTTCTCACAGACACGCAACAGTGCGCGAAATAATCGCAGAAATCAATGTAGGACGTATGATGAGCGTGTCTCGTAGGACAATGCGCGAACTTCAGCGTTAATGAGCTATGGCGGCAGAAGGGCGACACGAGTACAAGCTGGTTGTAGGTTGTGTTCCAAAAATGGACAGCATAGAGACAGAAGTGATGACACTTTCTGAGGACATGACCATCATTTTGCAGGACAATGCTCAGCCACGTACAGTGCAAGCTGTTACTGATTTGTTTACTGATGGGGCTGCTAAGTGCTTTACCACCTACTGCACTCCTCTGACTTAAGCCCTCGTGAGTTCAACTCGATTTCTAAACTGAAGGAAACAAAAATGGTTCAAATGGCTCTGAGCACTATGGGACTTAACTTCTGAGGTCATCAGTTCCCTAGAACTTAGAACTACTTAAACCTAACTAACCTAAGGACATCATACACATCCATGCCCAAGGAAGGATTCGAACCTGCGACCATAGCGGTCGCACGGTTCCAGACTGCAGCGCCTAGAACCGCTCGGCCACCCCGGCCGGCTGAAGGAAACACCTCACGGCATTCGCTTCAGAACTGCTACAAATTCGTCGGGCAATAGACCGCGCCGCTCGAACTGTCAACACAATTGGCACTGCTAAGAGTATCCTACGACTTCCACACCGCTGGCAACGGGCTATACACAATGCTGGTGACTACTTTGAAAGTCAGTAAAACTTTGAAAGACGTATCTATTTTGTATGAGCTGTAAATAAATAGTTACCACTTAAAGTTCCAACCCTCGTACATAAAATAGATTATTATGAGGATGTCTGCAGTGGGTATGTAGAGACAGCAATACAGCTAGTGATTGGCAGTACCAAAGGATTGCAAACAATGGATTGTATGTCAAAATATCTAGGTAATCTAAAAGTGAAAGAAAAATTGGAAATCCAATAATTTGAATTGTACTGCCCTTGTCAAATGTGGTTTTTATGGGAAAAAACCATATTGCTGCATTTCAGCACAGCAAAGTTTATTGCCAAGGTAATCGCGTTTTGCACTGACGGGTGTCGCTACAGCGTGCCAGGGAACTATGTTCTGTTTCTTAAAGCTGATTTGTTGGTGATAGGCCTACAATACAACATACTGCGGGCAGAAAAATATTCTGTGGTCAAATGAGGCAATCATTGCACTTAGTGAAAGCGTAAAGCCATCTTGTAGAACGCTAAATCCAAGTTACTGACTGGAAACTAGCGGCACCCATCGATGAAACTGCGTGATGCTACTGGTAGTACTGGAAGTACTTCAAGTACTGTTAATTCTTTGTTTGTTCTTTTAATGTCTAATCAGCTGGTATTTCGAGATACCTAAAAACGTAGCGGCCCAAACTACAGAACCCATTCCATTAATTTCTGACTGCTAAAACCATTTTAAACGTCCACTGTAGTCTGTCAAATTATTTCTACAAAATGGCCTTTATTGCGTCATTAATAGATTATATTACTGATTATATTACAGTTTTAGCGTGTGGCCATTTTCCGACGGCCGGAACAAATATTATACGAACTAATGAGCAGGTGAGAACACTTTTACCATTGACATAATTTTTAACGAACCATCGATATGATTTATGCAACAATGACGGGTATACTTGAATGTACTAATAATGTTAATGTAAGCGGTTTTCACGTAAACTACGTAAAGTTTTTTCATAAAAAATAATGACAAGGCTCGCGAAAAGACACGTTGTTCTGCTAAATACGAGGTATGACTATAAAATAACTGGACAGGGGCTGTCACAGAGTCAGTACGCATGCGCCAAAAATGAAGCGCGAAGCCTTCTAAGTCGAATGCGGAATCCCTGGGGTCTGTAGATAAATCAGTGTGGCCATGGTCTTTGTTTGTGTAAAAGCTGTTATTTTATTTTGCAGGAGAAAATAAGCGTAATAACAAAGCAACGAAATGTCGTGAAGTTTAGCATTAAACTTGAAAAAAAAACTGCTATTGAAACCTGTCTGTTACTAAAAGAAGTGTATGGCTACGGTCGCAGGTTCGAATCCTGCCTCGGGCGTAGTTCTAAGTTCTAGGAGACTGATGACCACAGATGTTAAGTCCCATAGTGCTCAGAGACATGTGAACCATTTTTGATGACTCGCGCCCGAGTCACCCTTCAACATCAAAAACGGTTACAAATATCGAAAAAGTAGCTAATCTGATTCGATCTGACCGTCAGTTGTGTGTTCGATTGCTGAAACTGTAGTAATTAACAAAGGATGCGTAAGACAAATTTTACATAACCTGTTTAACACGAGAAAAGTGTGTGCGAAACTGGTACCGAAAATTTTCACGATCGAAAAAAAAAAAAGAAGCTCGTGTAAATGTTTGTAGTGACCCTTTGAATACCACTGAAAATGATCCTAATTTCTAGGAAAGAGTGATAACGTGTGACGAATCTTGGTTTTTCACCTACGATTCAGAAACTAAGAGTAATTCATGCACTGAAAGCACCCAAGTCCACCGAAAGCGAAAAAAGCCGCTTGCTGAACTCAGTGAGGAAGAAAACAAAAACGATCCGAATTGTGGAAGAAAAAGTCATGTGTTCTGCATCAAGACAACGCACCGCCTAATATTGCATCTTCTGTTAAGAGGTTCGTAGCGAAGTACAGCATCCAACGTGGAGACCCACCTTACTCGCCTGATCAAGCACCATATGACTTTTATCTGTTCGCCAAAGTCTAATCTGCATTAAAACATTTCAGTCCGTCGAAGCAGTGAAGGAAAAAGCGGCGCACTTCAGCTCGCAAAAGAAGACTCCCTGCACCGTTTCGATTAATGAAAAACTCTCATTGACCGTTGGAGGGATAGAGGAGGAAGTATATTGAGAGTGACAATATCTAAGTATGTGTTTCTGATATAATCCCGTTATTTTACAACCACACCTCATACAGCAGCCAAGGACTGAGAGGCCGCCGCTCGGGGTTAGCCGAGCGGTCTGAGACGCTGCAGTGATGGACTGTGCGGCTGGTCCCGGCGGAGGTTCGAGTCCTCCCTCCGGCATGGGTGTGTGTGTTTGTCCTTAGGATAATTTAAGTTAAGTAGTGTGTAAGCTTAGGGACTGATGACCTTAGCAGTTAAGTCCCATAAGACTTCACACACACTGAGAGGCCTTCTGTTAACAGCAGCTCAGTTACATGACATGTTCCAAAACGCGCTCCTGATATGACAAATATACCAACAATGCGTCTGTAAGCGGTGTAATAGTAATAACTTATAATACGGAAATTGCAACAATGCCAAGAAATTGATTTACTTTTTTGCTTTGTTGGTATCGTCATTACAGGCATTTGAAGCTAGCTACAGGCCGGAACTGGCCAGTAATGTAAAGTAACACATGATGAAATAAATGACATCTTGTACAAGGAGTTTGACAGCCTATCGTGAATATTTAAAATGGTTTTTAAAGTCGAGGCTGTAGACCCACACATGAAGAAACCGTCCCACTGTGGCTGTTTCCTCGCGCAAGCAGGGTTATCGAACACTTTGCTTGCTGTCTTCGGGTAACGTAAATTTTCACGCGATTTGGGACGGCCGTTTGATTAATGAGCCGCGACACATGTCCGTCAGCCGCAAGCGCGTTCGGCGTCAATTCGGCTTTTTGTCGGCAGATGGCCTGTGGAAGATGAAAGATGGAAAGGGGGAGGAGTGCATACGCTGCAGCTCGTGTCACTGTCGAGACACAACAGCAGGGGGTACGGCGTCGTCCACAGCATAGCTGACGCGAGCAGACATGAAATTCCGCTGGGCAACCATCGCGTCCACGCACGACCAGAGTCTCCTAATTGCTTTGGCTGACTGGGCTCGAGACCTGTCTGCGTCCTGACGTCGTGTTTAATATCATATCGCTAATGTTGCTGTTTTGAGGAGCTGGAGGAAGCGATTTATCGGCTTGTCCACAACGAGGAGGAAAAAAAAGGGGGGCAAGGGGGGTCACGAATAGCGGGAGGAATCAGTCGAGCCATAGTTCAAGAAAACATTCAGACAATTACCTTTAGTGGTATGAGAACACTGGTACGAGGGGACTTCAGAAAGTTACACATTATTAAGGCTGGCCAAGTAACTTTTACTGAATCCCGTTCTACCCTTCAGAGTGAAAGAGATACAGCACACTATATTTCAACATGGTCACCAAGTCTCTAAACAACACTCGGAATGTCTTACCAATCGTTTAATATTTCAACGATAGCAATTTTCTCTTTGGTCACGGAGCCATTAGAGAACGCTGTGTGAACGTCGTCATCGATGGAAAATTTCTTCCCTCTCAGATATTCTTCCTCGTACACCAGGACGTTGTCGTCCGTGGTTGGTGTCGATGGTCTTACTTGCAGATCAGTGTCGCCTATGTCTGTGCGGCCTAGAACAAATTGTTCGCACCATTTCACTGCTTCTGGCCGCTATATTGCATCTGGTCCACACACGCCAGAATTTCACGGTGAATCTGCGTGCAGTTTAGACGTTTTGCCCATAATAATGGTACTGTCCAGCTTACTTCAGCTTTGGAATACGTTTCTAATTGCAGCGCCACTTCGTTCCAACACTGTGATACCTGTTTTCCGTACCACAGCTGAATTGTGGTTCAAAATGGTTCAAATGTCTCTGAGCACTATGAGACTTAACATCTATGGTCATCAGTCCCCTAGAACTTAGAACTACTTAAACCTAACTAACCTAAGGACATCACACAACACCCAGTCATCACGAGGCTGAATTGTGTCTGCAGGAAAATCAACTACCATGGCTTAACACAAAAGCCGCTTCCATCACATTGTGTTCCTTATTATGACTTCTTGTGGATACTGCATTCTTTGAACTGCATTGTGAATGTGTTCCTCATATGTGTACACATTTCGCTTTGAGTGATATTGCTTCTTGCCTCTGAGCATGCCTTGTAGACTTAGTGACTAAGTCATTCTTCGTTGCAAATGCTAAAAATCCAACACTTGTTACGCATATGTGTTCACAGGTTATTAACAGTTACCCCAGACAATACATTTAGCGGAAATCAGAGTACTAAAACTATCTTCCCACTACTCTTTAGCTGAGTGATCATCGTGGCTGACTGCCATACTGGGGCGCCGGGTTCGATTCTCGGACTGTGTGTTGTGTTGCTCTCATCATCACCGACACACAAGCCACCGAAGTGGCATCAAATAAAATGATTTGCACCAGTCGGCCCAACAACTCCAGATGAGATCTACTGGTCAACAATGCCATTTCATTTCATTATGCCACTCCAGTGAAAATTTAAAAACAAATAATACACACTTTCCCACTTTCAGTATTGGATATATTATCAATTTTGCATAATTAGAGTATACTAAATACAATAGCATTCAACGCTGTGGAAATAAATTCACATTATACAACACAATCCCATGTATAAGGGGCAGTCAAATAAAATCGAACACCCGCCACAGTGGGATCATGGAATGGTTCCCTTCAAATGCAACCACCATACGCGTTAAGACATTTATCCAACTGGGAGATGAGACGACCATTTCGTGGTTAGTAGAACGCGATCGCCTACTGAGAGATCCGCACCCACATCCTCGACGGATTGAAACCGAGATCCACGCATGTCTTCCTTAAAGTCACCAAAGATGTGAGAATCACGCGATGAAAGAACCGAGTTGTAGGGAGGATGTTGCAGTGTTTCCCAACCAAATCGACGAAGCGTACCCGTCGTCCATTGGACTGTATGGGGGCGGCCGTTATCGTGAAACTTACAGGAAGTTGTATGAATAGCTTCGGATTTCTTTGCCGCGGGAGATGTGAAATATTCGCACGCTTTTCCGTTTAACCTCGGGCTTAGAAAGGTGACACCACGTACGGTTATGATGGCCATCTTCTTAGACTGCAGAGGCCCTTTGCTCGTCGAGTTTTTCGAGCATGGCAACAAAATCAATGAAGACGTTTTGCAGAAACTGTGACGCACCGTAAAGTCAAAACGCCCAGGAATGCTGCCGGACGGCATCATCCTATTGCACGATAACGCCCAGTCTGACAAAGGCCCATGTCGTTGGGAAACTTTCACACATTCTCGGTACAGCCTGGGTCTTTCAGCGTGTGATCTTCACATTTTTGACGAGCTGGAGGAAGACCTTCGTAGGCTTCGGTTTCAGTCGGACGAGGATGTGCAAGAGTGGGTGAGGATTTATCTGCGGCCAGCCGCTTTCTACGAAACAGTAATTGATCGTCTCATCTCTAAATGGTTCAAATGGCTCTAAGCACTGTGGGACTTAACATCTAAGGTAATCAGTCTCCTAGACTTAGAACTACTTAAACATCACTAACCTAAGGACATTACACACATCCATGCCCGAGGCAGGATTCGAACCTGCGACCGTAGCGGTCACGCAGTTCCAGACTGAAGCGCCTAGAACCGCACGGCCACACCGGCCGGCTGGTTAGTTAGGTTTAAGTAGGTCTAAGTTCTAGGGGACTGATGACCTCAGAAATTAAGTCCCATAGTGCTCAGAGCCATTTTAACCATTTTCACCACTCGTAAACTCTTGTCTTACTCATAATAGATTCGCCAAAAGCCACATTCAAAATTTCGAATACAGTGCTGCACTTCATTCCATTTTTCAAACAAAATTTAAAGCAAATTCTTTGACACATGTTTGTCGAAAGTGAAAATTCGATGAGCACTCGAAAACGCGTATAACTTTTTCGACTATCAGCAATGAACTAAACATCCAAATGAGCTGAAAAAGCAAACATACATCAGGAACACGTTACCGACAAGATAAAAAATTCTAAAATCTGATTTATGAAGCCCGCGGGATTAAAGATTCCCGTTATTTTTTTATCACACTTCTTGGATTAAATGTGTTCAGTCTCGTAAACCATTCGGAATAGGAGATACGTCAGCATGAAGTTTTTCGCTTCAAATGATCGTTCCTTTCATGTTCCTGAATATTGACCATTCCTCCATGGACAATCTCTATATGAGCGTTGTCCAGAAAGTAATGCACCGCATTTATTTACTCAGCCGAAAACAATGCTACGAATGCGAAACGTTACGTATGAATTATTTGAAGTCTCCTGAGTGAGAGAGCCAAGTTTACGTCATTTCCGACAGATAGCGTTGCTGCAGAAGTATTTGAAAATGGCGTCTGTAGGTGATGTTCGTTACAAGCAATGTGCCGTCATTGCATTTCTCACTGCAGAGAAAGAAACTGTTGAGATTATTCACAAACGCTTGTGCAAGGTCTATGGAGCATTTACTGTCGACAGAAACGACTCGCTGCATCTGTCAATCAGCAAAGGCAGCGTGGCTCCGCCACCAGAGCAAAGATTGGTACCGACTGGGCGTACACGGTCTTGTTTCTCGCTAGAGGAAGTGCATAGAACGGGATGGAGATTACGTGGAAAAATATAGTGTGTAGATAAAACACCATTCTTTCGTGTTTTTAATTGCCATTATGTTCAATAAAGAATTGTTGAAGAAAAAAAATGCGGTTCACTACTTTCTGGGCAACCCTCATAGATTGGAAATTCCTACAGCTAAATATTCAGAATTCTAATATTGCTGAATAGGTGTATAGTCACTGAGTGCGCTGATATTTTCTCCTCGCGCTCACGCGCTTGTAAAGTGGCTCGCAGTGTCTGCGAATTGCCGGTCGCGCAGCGGCGAGCAGCCCGTGTCGCTGACCTCATCTGGGTTCGTTTAGCCGGCGCGTCGCGTATTGCTTGGCGTCCCTGTTTCGACCGGAGCGCAGCTCATCCCATCACACTGCTTCTTACGTTGGCGTGGGCCTCGCTGTGCTGCTTTCTGCCCTGGTCTGCCGGCAGGCCGCGCGCTGGCGCCTGGCCGCCCTCCCGTGGTGAATGCGGCCCCTAATAACCCGCAATTAGCGCTCCGTGTAATTAGCGGCCCCGCTTTAATTACCGTGATTGAATTATAGCGCCGCATGAAATTATCTGATAGCTTCGGGGAAACTCTCGCCACATTGTATGGTAATTCGGGGAATGTGTTGCTGTTTTAGAGCTCTGTGTCCCGAGTGCTAGTCATGCTATGGACTTCTCGAGGTCGTAACCGGCTTCGCAAGTTGAAGGACAGAGATACGACAGGGCGAGCTAGGCCAGTTGCTGGGGCCTTGAACTCACGCCCAGGGCGGAGACCGATTGAAGTTAAATTATCTCATCTGTTTATTTATTTATTTATTCTCGTATCAGAAATATACATATTATATTCACTGTTGTCACTATATTACTTTTGCCTAAAACTTGGTCACTTCCAAATCTCTTTCTGCTTCCTTATGAAGTTCATCTTCTGTGCAGGAGGCCGGACACAGTCGCCACAGAAGCGTGTCAAGAACAATCAGATCGTCTCCATAGTGACACTGAATATCATCTTGATCAATGTAGCCCCATCTTGCCAAATTAGCGTTTGACGTGCCAACTCCAGATCTCAATCTGTTCACCCGGGAATCGAACCCGGGCCGTTAGGTATGACATTCCACCGCGCTGACCACTCAGCTACCAGGGGCGGACAGTCCCATTGATGATTCGAAGGGTTACATTATGGTGCTCCAGCCCACTTTGCCGTTAACGTCCGGATGCATCTCAAATGGTTCAAATGGCTCTGACCACTATGCGACTTAACTTCTGAGGTCATCAGTCGCCTAGAACTTACAACTAATTAAACCTAACTAACCTAAGGACCTTCACTTAAAACTTCCGGGCTGATAGGCCGTGGTCGAAGTATAAAACACTCTCCTGACGTTTCGTCTCCGACTGCGGGAGACATCCTCGGAGGTAAAGCGGCGGAGGATGTCTCCCGCAGTCGGAGACGAAACGTCAGGAGAGTGTTTTATACTTCGACCATGGCCTATCAGCCCGGAAGTTTTAAGTGAAGACAATACCGGCCGTGAAAGCTTACATTGTATGATAACCTAAGGACATCACACACATCCATGCCCGAGGCGGGATTCGAACCTGCGACCGTAGCGGTCGCTCGGTTCTAGACTGTAGCGCCTAGAACCGCACGCCCACTCCGGCCGGCGATGCATCTCAATCGTCTCTTTCCATGTCGATGGATCGGACAAAGGGGTCCAGTTGCATGGCCTGCACGTTCACCGGATGTTATCCCGTGCAATTCCTGGTTATCGGGTCATGCAGTCTGGCTGATATGAACGTGCGCGACAGAACATGCTACAGCCCGTACACGCATGCGTTGAGGCACACGGAGACAATTTTTAACACATACTGCACATGTTACTGCATGGTACTAGACTGAAGTCTATGTAACAATGTATGATTCAATAAATGGTCTCTATATTTGAAATCATGTATTGCCAGACGTAAGTTCATTAGACCCTTTTTGTTCCGTATCCTCTCATCGATCAATGCCTAGACTTTGTAAAAGATGCTAAAAATCACCCTGTATAGTTACTGAATATTTTCCTCAAAAATACTAGCGGGGAATAATAGCGAATTTCAAAACAAAGGTTTTATATTTTTTATCCAAAAAGTAAAAGTTTAATAGAGAAATTAACTATACAGATGGATATAGCTTTGCTCATCTACATAAAACAATTTTTTAAGACATGTCGGATGAAATGAAATTCCCCTCGCAGTGTAGCGTGCGGCACAAGTTGCGGGGAGCGGCCAGCCATTGCGCCAGACGATACGAGAGAGATACGTGCTGGTGGCGTTTGGCGGTCGTCCCAGTGTCAACCAGTTAAGTCGCTTCATCTACGTTTCTGTGCTGGGGGTGTTGCTCCTGCGTAGTATCGCGGTTTGCATCATTTATCGTACCGCATATCGTACTGCCGCACAATGAGAGGTCTCCGGCGGTGCGATCGACTTCTTGAAACTGTCTATACGGTGGTGTAGGTTGACGCCCCAGATATCACACTCTGCAGCCATTCATTCTGGTGGGCCCTCGTTTGCGAGTAATCAACGGAAAAAAAATCAGAATTTTGTGTGACAATAGCGTTCAAAATGGGGTGTTATATAGCTTCTTTGTGTGATATAAGGGTAGGATAACAGCTTCACCCGCAGGAGGTTGTAGTTCGAATATTCTCATATGCAGTTAGCTTTTTTACTTTTAAAACTTTATCGAAATGACTTTCATCATCATTTTAATTCAGTTAACTGATATATAAATGTACTTTTTTAATTCTACGTCTTTGTCACATAATTTTGATCGTAATGTCACTCCATTTGGTCTCATTTTTCTATATATCATTCTTCTATCATTCTTCTATTCTTCTATCATTCTTTCTCCACGCTAGTCTTTGTTCGTGTGCTTTTAATTAATTTGGAGTATTAATTTCGATTTACTTTCTTTTGTTTATCACCCTGGTTTTTCGACCACATTTTTGCGTTCATTATACCTATTTCTCACTTTGCTAGAATTTTGTTTTTTTTTTCATTCAAATTTTCATCTGTGTTATTTTCTCCATAGTGCAATAGGTATTTACATTATGTTTTAAATATTCGTATGACGATTTCCGAGCAAAAAAAAAAAAAAAAAAAATAATTGCTCATCTGGTAAAAAGATACATTTTTCTGCCCAAATATAGAAAGATTATTTCGTCTTCTGTTTTTTAATTGATAGATCGGAATTTTCAAATAATTGGAGATTATAATAGGTAAATATAATTAAATTCATATTCACAGAAATTCCGATTTGAAAAAGGATGACAAAAAGAAGAAAAAACGTAACAAATGAAAAAATATATACGGTGATTAAAATAATGTGACAAAGAAATAGAAATAAAACTTTACATTTAACTCAATTAATTGAATAAAAATGATGTCTCAAGTCATTTTGATAAAAATTTGAAAATATAAGAAAGTACTACTTGTGATGAGATTCGAATCCACAACCTGCATAAGAAGCTGTTATTCTACTTTTTTTTTTTTCAAGTTTGTTTGTCACCACAGAGTACAAAATAATGCCACGTATTACAAAACTTTCAGTAGCGCAAAACGTTCATATAAACTGTATCGTGGCCAGAATTTAACCGATTACAGTATAAATATTCAATCATCCATATATTACTTATTTTGTCTCTATGAATAACCGTAATCGTCTCATGGGACGTCAGGGCTTCGGGCACCATATACAACGCAACCAGCCTATATTACATGACTTTTTAACACTATTGAGTGTCACACAAAATTCTGATTATTTTTTTTTGGTCAATTACTCAGAAACGAGGATCTTCCAGGGGAAATGGCTGCAGTGTATGATACTTGGGATGTTAACCTACATCGCGGTACAGATAGTTTCAAAAAGTCGATGGCGCCCCTGGGGATCTCTCCTTGTCAGTGCGAACCGTGCGTATTAGCGGGTCGTCTTTGTCAGGTGACTCAAGCGTGGCGCGCGAGTACGCTGTTTGAAAGACGCTGACTTGAAACCGGGCGTGTGTTCAATACCTACTTTGTACAAATGTCGTGAAGTGCTAATTATTTTTCATCTCAAAATGTGTAGCACACTTCATGGCAACTTGGCGTTGGTTGCTGCCGCCTTCACAGTGTTGCCATTTTGACGGCCATCAGTGTATTTCCCAGCAGGATCCCGTGTTTTATCGTTCGAGCTCCCCTCAGACAGAGGTGGAGTACAATGCACGGGGAGAGTACTTCCAGTGTAAGAAGCGGCCAGTGTTTTAGAGCGGAGCAGCGGTCTCCTCGGCGCGCCGCCGTAACGGGACAAAGTGGAGCGCGGCCGAGCGTCGTTTGTCATCGGCGCCAGATTAGCGTCGATAGCGGCGTGATTAATGGCCGCTACCCAAACAGGCGGCGGCGCGACGTTTCTATTCTGCCCCTGTTACAGCAGAGTAGCCGGGGGGGGGGGGAAAGGGGGGGGGGCGGCGCGCGGTACTGACACACGCGCTTTGCCGTGCACTTTGCGTCTCACGCCTCACTTATCAAAGCCGCGCTTCGTCACCTGTAGCTGCCTTGAAGAGCGGCTGTCAGGCGGAGGCAACATGAACGTCTCGTCGACACTGACAAAACTGTCTTCCACTACGTTATCGCGGTTTCCAATGCGGTGGTTTTTGCTTTACTTCTTCTTGCTCTTCTTCTGATGCTGCAGATGCTGTATGGGTAATCAGTCTTGTTACTGATTTAATGCAACCCGCTAACACTTCCACATCTACATCTATACTCCACAAGTCACCTTACGGTGTGTGGCGGAGGGTACCATAGCCACTTTCCACTATTCCTATTCCGGTAACGAATGGTTCGCAGGGCCGGCTGGAATGGGCGAGCGGTTCTAGGCGCTACAGTCTGGAACCGCGCGACCGCTACGGTCGCAGGTTCGAATCCTGCCTCGGGCATGGATGTATGTGTTATCCTTAGGTTAGTTAGGTTTAAATAGTTCTAAGTTCTAGCGGACTGATGACCTCATAAGTTAAGTCCCATAGTGCTCAGAGCCATTTGAATCATTTGGTTCGCAGGAGGGACGACTGCTGGTAAGCTCGTATTAGATCTCGACTCTCTCTAGGTCTGGGTTTGTTTATAAATAACTTTTTGCTACCACTCTCGATTTTATTTTATTTATGTTTTACACGACGCATTTCGGGAAATCATTCCCATTTTGAAGTGCGTATTTCTTCGCGCTTATTCCAGTTTTTCGTAATGTTTTCGATGTATGAGGTTATGCTTTTTTTTTTTTTACTTTAAGTTTTCTAATGACCCATTTGTGCAGAGTGTCACACATGTTAAACATCACTCACAACTTTCGGCGCACATTACACACCGAGAAGAGCTTACATAAACAAACAGTTATTAGTTTTACCATCACGGTCTTTTCACGGGGTATATGTAGGGGGAAGCAACATATTAGTTGGCTCTTCTGCGAACTTACGCTCTCGGATTTTCAGCAGTAAACAATAACGCGTTTCAAAACGCTTCTCTCGCTGCGTGTCCGCAGCTCATGGTCTCGCGGTCACGTTCTCACTTCCCGAGCACGGGGTCCTGTATTCGATTCCCGACGGGGTCAGGGATTTTCACCTGCCTCGAGATGACTGGATGTTTGTGTTGTCCTCACCATTTCATCATCTTTCATGAACGTGGCGAGTTTGGACTGAGCGAAGGTTGGGAATTTGTACGGGTGCTGATAGCCGCGCATTTGAGCGTCCCACAAACCAAAGATCATCATCATCATCATCATCTTGCTGCGTTTACCACTGGGGTCGGGTAAGGATCTCCGTGACGATTTCGCGCTTACTAGATGAATCTACAAGGAAAAGCGCTGATATTCTTTCGTGTCTGTATCAGTCCATATCTGGTATGGATCCCACACCTATGAGCAATATTGAAACATTAGTTGAACGACTGTTTTGTAAGCTGTCTCCTTTGCCAAGGTTTCTTGCAAGGAATCTCAGTCTGGGATGAGCCTTCCAACGACCAGTTTCATGTGTTCGTTCAACTTTCAATCGCTATGTAAGCATACTCTTTGATAGTGTACAGATGTGACTGCTTGTAGTGACTCTTCTGCAGCAGTGTAATCATTCAGTAATGGGTCTTTGTGGTAAGAAAATGGGACCAAACTGCTGAGGTCATCGGTCCCTAGGCTTACACACTGCTTAAACTAACTCACGCTAAGGACAACACACACATTCATGCCCGAGGGAGGACTTGAACCTCCGATGGGGTCTTTCTGGGGTCTTTCTGACTATTAATGCGCAATTATTGACGTTAAGTTTTTTATATGTTGAGGGTCAATTGCCAACACCTCCACCAAGCGTTGATCTTCTGCAGGTCTTCCTGCATTTCGCTGTAACTTTCGCGAATGTGCTCATGGAACTTCCAACGTTTTTCACCAGGTCATTTATGTATATTGTGAGAAGTATGCTACGCTCTCCGTCTCAGAATCAGAGTAGCGCTTACACCTTTAAATTATTTGTTGGTTATATTCCAATCCCTGTGTTGCCCTGTGGTTTTTGCCCTCTTAAGTCTCTCTGTGGTAGCGTGGAATTTACGGCCTGATGTCTGGACACATGCACTATCATTCAAGCCGCTCTTCTCGCCTGTATTTTTGGCATATTCCTTTCCTCATTGATTCTGAGGACAACCTTACTTATTACCCTCTCAGTCCACATAATTTTCGTCACCCTTCCGTAACACCACGTCTCAAACGTTACGATTCTCTTCTTTCCTGACTATCCTCTAGTCCGCTAATCGCTTCCAGATGGACGTAGTCTGTCACAAATTAGCATCTTGGAGATCAGATTCGTCGCCATATTTTCACAACAATTCCAAAATCTTCTGAAATTACTGAAGCAACTATTGCCGTGATCCTCAAGCGATCAGAACAAAATAGACGACGTCATTAATTATCGCATTCGGGAGGACGACGGTTCAATCCCGCGTCCGGCCATCCTGATTTAGGTTTTCCGTGATAAGGCCACGACCGACTTCCTTCCCTAATCCGACGAGACCGATGACCTCGCTGTTTGGTCTCTTCCCTCAACCAATCCGATCCATTAATTATCTTAAAAGCTTCCGGAATGAATTTTCACTCTGCAGCGGTGTGTGTGCTGATCTGAAACTTCGTGGCAAAAGAAAACCGTGCGACGGATCGTGACTCGAACTGGGACCTTTGTTTTTCTCGAGCAAGTGCTGAGCTATCGAAACACGACTCATGTCCAATCCTCGCAGATTTACTTTCTCCAATACAAGTTCTCCTGCATAAATTGCGGGAGTAGCACTCCTGGTCGAAAGAGCCTAGGGGACTGTTTCCAGAATGAATTTTCACTCAACAGCCGAGCGTATTTTGATTTGGAAAAGTCTTCTTGAAAGTGTAGATTTGTAGTCATATAAATAAAAAATCCGCAGTTCACCTTATGTATGCCCTTTTCCTGTTCCATTCACAAATGAAGTGCGGAAAGATTGTCGGCAAGCCTCTGCAAGAACACAAATTTTTCTGTTGTTACCTCCATTTCGAGAGATGTGTGTTAGTGGAAGTAATATATTGCTTGAATCTACTTGGAACGTCCGTTTTCGGAAGTTGCACTTGCAACCTCTGGATAATGCGCAGCCGGCCGCTGTGGCCGAGGGGTTCTAGGCGTTTCAGTCCGGAACCGCGCTGCAGCTACGGTCACAGGTTCGAATTCTGCCTCGGGCTTGGATGTGTGTGATGTCCTTGGGTTAGTTAGTCAAGGGGACTGATGACGTCAGATGTTAAGCCCCATAGTGCTTAGAACCATTTGAACCTTTTTTTAAATTTTTTTATAACGCTCAATATCGTACATGTTGAGTCTGGCGCTGTGATAGATTCGCTCTTACTAAACGAATCCATAAAGTTCCTTTTGTTCTGATCTTCTCTTTGTCCTCTATTAACTATCACACATGAAGGTCCAGATTGAGCGACACTGAAGAATCGATCGAACGATTGTTTAGTGATCCAACACCCTTGGGATTCTTATTGTAGTTCCCTTTAAGCTGCTTAGACGCATACTTCCAAACATTTTATCCCGACAGCGAGGAGCCCGCATCTCGTGGTAGTGCGGTAGCATTCTCGCTTCCCACGCCCGGGTTCCCGGGTTCGATTCCCGGCGGAGTCAGGGATTTTCTCTGCCTCGTGATGGCTGGGTGTTGTGTGATGTCCTTAGGTTAGTTAGGTTTAAGTAGTTCTAAGTTCTAGGGGACTGATGACCTAAGATGTTAAGTCCCATAGTGCTCAGAGCCATTTGAACCATTTTTGAGCCAACAGCAAGGAACAAATTTACATTATAGTGTGACAGTCATAACTGGTGACAAACAGTTTTCAAACAATAGTTCGTCATTGGTGACAATGTACTGAATTGTGCGACTGACCGGTAGGGCAGTTCGGTGTGTCTCTAGACTTCTGAGTCATTATGTCTGCTATTCTAACAATTCACATTAAATAAACAGTAAACTACAATATAAGCTAATGAAATTAGTATTTTCTCCATGTTTGGTGGGTGCTGCTAGAAAGTATCTGTCTTCTGAATTGAAGAATAACCACTCAAGTTTTTAAAGAGGTCTTTATTTTATTCCGCCACTGGTTTCGGCGTTTATGTTGACACGATTTTCTAGTGTGATCATTTTACTTGGTTTCAGCACTGTGCGATCATCACATTCTACCAGAATATGGGTTCATTATAAAAGTCGAAACTGTTCATGAAGTAACAAGGAACTTTTTGCAACTGGAGTGGTTATTAACATTTCTGCACAGAGAAATGGAAGAATAATAGGAAGTCAATTCTTCAATATTGTGGTCTTTAGAGATGGAGCAGTAGTTTAGTTTGTAGCGGTACAGAAATTCATACTGCTGTTATGTATTGAAGCTTACCACCTACTCATCTCTGCTGGACCAAAGACTATAGGTGGCACGGTGATGGCCCGTCACGGAAGGATTGGGCTGAGATTTTGGCGTATAGTTAGTCTGCGAGATCGGCTCATGGAGTGAAAACATACGAGTTGCGGTGCAGCCTCATTGGCACGATTGGGGGTGAGAAAAAGTTGACGTATGACTTTCTGTTGTGCAGTATGCAACAGGACACTTTTCTGAATGGTATTATGAAGAGCAATGGCTAACTCCTGGGCAAAAGTGAATACCGTGAATGTTCTTGTACTCAGAGTGGACTGTGGAACGACGTAGAGACACTTTATAAAGGATGATACAGCTGCTCCTATAGCTGGATTTTATGCAGCCCGCAACACTTTCAAAAACCAAGTGCGAGATTTTCATGTTCTCTCACTCGCTACATGCAGACTATTAGTCTCATAGAATCAGAACCTATTTGCAGGAAATGTAATATTGTTATGTTTTGTACCGGAATACGTTTTCGCTGCAGGCCACAGTTTTCGAGTTATTCAAGAAAAATGCGTTTGAAGGTGACTTTCGTACGTATTTCTTGAATAAATCGAAAACGGCGGCTCCAAGCGAAAACGTATTCCAGTACAAAATATAACTATATTAAATTTCCTAAAAAAAGGTTCCGTTCCCCCAGGCTGTGGCTAAGCCATGTCTCCGCAGTATCCTTTCTTTCAGAAGTGCTAGTTCTGCATGGTTCGCAGAAGAGCTTCTGTAAAGTTTGGAAGGTAGGAGACGAGATACTGGCAGAAGTAAATCTGTGAGTACCGGGCGTGAGTCGTGCTTCGGTAGCTCAGATGGTAGAGCACTTGCCCGCGAAAGGCAAAGGTCCCGAGTTCGAGTCTCCGTCGGGCACACAGTTTTAATCTGCCAGGAAGTTTCAAGGTTCCGTTCATTTATTCTTTAGGACTAACAGTTTGCTTGTAATAAGTGAGAGAATTTGAAAACCTTGATTGTGGTTTTTGGGGTTGGGGGGTTGTTTCGGGGAAGGAGACCAGACAGCGAGGTCATCGGTCTCATCGGATTAGGGAAGGAAGACGGCCGTGCCCTTTCAGAGGAACCATCCCGGCATTTGCCTGAAGTGATTTAGGGAAATCACGGAAAACCTAAATCAGGATGGCCGGACGCGGGATTGAACCGTCGTCCTCCCGAATGCGAGTCCAGTGTCTAACCACTGCGCCACCTCGCTCGGTGATTGTGGTTTTTGAAGGTGTTGCGGTTTGCATAGCACGCTGTGGTAGGGGCAGCTGAATCACCCTGTATAATAAACCCGGTGGTGATTATGAACTGTTTGATTTCAATATCCATTTTTCTGTGTAGTATATTTATTGAGTTGCTTACACCGAGAGTGGAAGCAGCAGATGGAAGGATATGTGTCACACGGGCACAGAGATACTGATGATATTACAGTGATACGTTTACCTCGGGAGTACGTTCGTCCGGAAATGTGGATTACAAATAATACGACGCCGAATCAATACGACAAATACCAGGTGAAGCCAATGATCGCCTTGAGATATTCAGAGAAACCATGATTTTCCCATACACGTCGAGAGCCATAGCCGCCGCGCCACCCTATAAATAGCTCGTTTCCCGCGCTCGTTTGCCAGAGCTTCCGGGGAGGGGAGTCGCTAAGCAGCGCCCCCGTCCCCGCCCCGGCCCCCTCCCCCCTCCCACGGGCCCTGTCGCCAGCCCCTGTGGAGCGCCCGTCACGCCGGCTAAGTGGCGCATTGTGGCCGGCGTCGCTCTTAATTAGAGGATTCCCCGGCTAAGCCGAGAATAAGCGCGGGTGCCGTCACGGCATCACGGCCTGCGGGCAAGCCGCGGCGCTGCTCTCAAGGTCTCTCCGTGCGTGACGCTACGCTGAGGGGAATCTCCCAACGCGCATGTCTCAGCATGTTTAATTTTCATGCCAGGATATTTCGGGATGCAATGAAGCTCCGTATACGCGCCAGACCGAAAAATCTGACACCAAATGTGTTAAATCTGCAGAAAGGAAATTAATGTATCTACAGAAGTGATATCGATTAAGATACCTTGATATGAAATTTCAGTGCCAACCGTGCAAATAGGCAGAACCTCCAATATAATGAATATGTCGTCACAGTCTAAAATTTGTGCCACCCTATGGCCTCGAACCAGTACATTCTTCTGCTTATTGCGAACAGTCGAGTCATATGCCGTGCGTGTGTGTGTGTGTGTGTGTGTGTGTGTGTGTGTGTGTGTGTGAAATCTTATGGGACTTAACTGCTAAGGTCATCAGTCCGTAAGCTTAAACACTACTTAACCTAAATTATCCTAAGGACAAACACACACACCCGTGCCCGAGAGAGGACTCGAACCTCCTCCGGGCACATGCTGTCTGAGCACACCTCTAAGTATACTGCAGATTTCTGTCTGACATCCGCAAAACACAATATCATGCGTGGCAATAGGTACTATGTACCACTGCTATTCATTCCCTCCCCGTTGCACTCGAATAGGGCACGAGGGAAAAACTATCCACTATCTGCTCAACAGTATCTGCAGAGTCTTACGTAATGTGGAATTTACCACTAGGTGTCAAGAGATGCCGACCCGACAATGTAGAAGTAGGAGGGAAGTATTGTGTTGCCAGCAGGAAAGCAGTGACAGCAGAAAGGTCGGGCAGAAGATGTTAGTGATTCCGAAAGTGGACTTATCATTCCATGTCACCTGAACAACAGATCTCTGAGGGATATTCCAGCCCTTCTAACGCTACACAAGTCGACTTTTGGCGATGTGACTATCAAGTGAAAATTTGAAGCAACAATCAAAGGTAAACCAAGACCAGGCGGAAACTATGTACTTAGTTTTCTCACGTGATATACTGCGAACTATGGATGAAGGGTCCGGCCAAGGCGGCCGAGCGGTTCTAGGCGCTTCAGTCCGGAACCGCGCGACTGCTACGGTCGCAGGTTCGAATCCTGCCTCGGGCGTGGATGTATGTGATGTCTTTAGGTTGGTTAGGTTTAAGCAGTTCTAATTTCTAGGGGACTGATGTCCTCAGATATTAAGTCCCATGGTGCTCAGAGCCATTTGAACCATTTATGGATGAAGGGCACCAAGCAGATTCCATATCTCTAGATTCCCAGCAAGGATTTGACACAGTGCCCCAGTGCAGGCTGTAAACGAAGGTACGAGCATATGGAATTAGTTCACAGATATGTGAGTGTTTCGAAGACTTATTAAGCAATATAACCCAGTCTATTGTCTTCGATGGCGAGTGTTCATCAGAGACAATGGCATCGTCAGGAAATCCCCAGGGAAGTGTGATAGGACTGCTGTTGTTCTCTGTGTACGTAAATGATTTGGCGGACAAGGTAGGCAGCAATCTGCGGTTGTTTCCTGATGACTCCGTGGTGTGCGGTAAGGTCTCGAAGTTGAGTGACTATAAGAAGATACAACACGACTTAGACAAAATTTCCTGTTGGTGTGACGAATGGCAGCTAGCCCTAAATGTGGAAAATTGCAAGATAATGCAGATTCGTATGAAGAACAAACCTGTGATGTTCGGATACAGTATTACCAGTGTCCTGCTTGACACAGACTTGACACAGCCAAGTTTGTTAAATACCTGTGCGTAACGTTGCAAAGTAATACGAGGTGGAACGAGCATGTGAAAACTGTGATAGGGAAGGCGGATGATCGACTTCGTTTTTTAGGAAAGGGTGGTTCACCTGCAAAGGAGACCGCATATAGGACGCTGGTGCGACCTATTCTTGAGTACTGCTCGACTGTTTGGGATCCGTACCAGCTCGGATTAAAGGTAGACGTCGAAGCAATTCAGAGCCGGGCTGCTAGTTTTGTTACCGGTAGGTTCGAACAACACGTGTTACGTAGATGCTTCTGGAACTCAAATGAGAATCCCTGAAGGGAAGGCGAAGTTCTTCTCGAGAGACACTGTTGAGAAAATTTAGAGAACCGGCATGTGAAGCTGGTTGCCAAACGATTCCGCTGCCGCCCACATACATTGCGCGTGAGGACCACGAAGATAAGATACGAGAAGTTAGGGCTCATACGGAGGAGTCTGGCAGTCGTTTCCCCTCGCTCTACTTGCGAGCGGAACAGGAAAGGAAGTGAGTAGTAGTGGAGGAGGGTATCCTCCGTCCGACCCCGGTAGCTGAGTGGAGCCGGCACGGTAGCTCAGAGGGTTAGCAGCCCTCTGTAATAAAAAAGACTGAGCTAATCGGTCAACAACGAACTTAAACGGATGTCTTACGACGTCCGCCCCGAGCAGATGCAACGAACAAAACCGAAGAAAAATGAGATTAAAAAAAAAAGTGGTCAGCACGACAGATTGTCAATCCTAAGGGCCCGGGTTCGATTCCCAGCTGGGTCGGAGATTTTCTCCGCTCAGGGACTGGGTGTTGTGTTGTCCTAATCATCATCATTTCATCCCCATCGACGCGCAAGTCGCCGAAGTGGCGTCAAATCGAAATACTTGCACCCGACGAACGGTTTACCCGACGGGAGGCCCTAGTCACAGGACATTTTTAGTGTATCCTCCACCACGCACCGTACGGCGGCCTGCGGACTATCTATGTAGCTGTAGATGTAGATGACAGGGACCGTTGGGCATTGAGGAAATTTGTTACTGGGTCTGAAATTTAACTAACATTCCTAAGGGACCAAACTGCTTAGGTCATCGGTCCCTAAACTCACGCACTACTTAAACTAACTTATGCTAAGAACAACACACACACCCATGCCCGAGGGAGGACTTGAACCTCCGGCAGGGGGGGCCGCGCGGGCCGTGGCCGTGGCCACTCCGCGCGGCGGCATTGAGGAGGGTGGTTGTAAAATCTCCCGTGTAATCAACGGAAGGAATCACTCGTGACTGCCAGCAGTCCAGCTAGCAGAATGACTGTGCAGAGGGAGTTAAGAGGAATGGAGTACTGTGATCGAGCATCTACCCATAAACCCAAACATTTTTGTAGTCAAAACTAAGAGACGTTCGAGGAGTTCTAAAGAGCGACGTCACTGGATAATGGATGACTGAAAGGAGTGATTTGGAGTAACGAATCATGCCAAGGCCTGTGGCAGTCCGATGGAGGGGTTTGGGTTTGGTGAATGCCTGGAGAACTTTACCTGTCATCATCATACTTTGCACCAGCAGTGAAGTATGGAGGAGGTGATGTAGTAGTTAAGATGTGGTCCTCTTATTGCGCTTAAAAAAACACTAAAGGCGTAAGGACATGAAGACTTTTACAGAAGTGTCTACATCGTATAGTAGAGGAACAGTTCAGATCCGATGATTGTTTATATCAGCATGACAGCGTACCTTGCTATAAGGCAGCAATTGTGATGCAGTAGTTCGTGAACAATAAGATTCCGGAATTGGACTGGCCTGCAGAGAGTCCCGACCTGATCCCAGCGTAACGATTTCAGGATGAGCTAGAACGACGACTTTACTCCATTCCCCAGCATCCAGCATCACTGCCTCCTCTGGTTTTGGCTTTTGAGGAAAAATGGTCTTTCGTTCCACCTCAGACATTCAGGCATCTCATTGAAAATGTCCCGAACAGACTTCAAAGCCGTCATGAAGCCGAAGGGTGTAGACTCCCCACATTAAAGTCCGCTAATAGGTTTTCGGATTCTTTTTATCAGATAGTCTACCCCATATACATACACCTGGTGTTGTATAGATTAAATAGCGATTGAACGTTTGATACAAGGAATACATCAATTTTACCTTTAAGTGAAAAATACACTTAACCCTTTCGGGGCGGAGAGCGTTTCCCCAAAGCGTAGCAATTCGGCGGCGCTGTGCGGGTTCCATACCCCTTATGTTTCTTTCATCGCTTATAAAATCTAAAGTTTTTGACTTATCGGTGTATTTTTTTTTTTGTAAATGAAGCTTAAAACACGCTCTTTACTGCCATACTATTTTCATTATTCCATATTGCGCACTTTTTGACTTGGCAGTGGTGCTAAAATAGAGAAAAACGAAAAATTTGATTTTTTTTTTACTGTTTTTCAAGTTGTGAGGTGATGCACTGAATTATATTAAAATTAGTTGTATCTTATTCTTTAAAGTTTTAGCTTTAAAACGACATATAAAATACAGTTTTATCTCTTATGCTTTGTCCGTGGGAAGAAAAATAAAAAGTCCATTTTGAGGGATGAAAAATTTAATATATGTCAATAAACTACAAAATTTCATAAAATTTGCGTAAAGCAAACTTTACAACTTTGGCATGTCGATTTTTCGATAGGCAACCATATTTTGCAAGTCTTTTCGGCACTCTGCTACTTTGTGACACCTGTTGAAGCACTCATTCACATGAAGAGAGGGGTTGGACCGACAAGTTTCGCAAAAAAAAGGGGGACCGTTTCCGCCCTCCTGGCTTGGAGCGATCACTGCAAACGACACAGTCATCCTGTTTTCCGGTGTATATTCTTCCGATAGCATGCTACAGTCGTCCATGATGTGTAGGTCACCATGCTCAGAGCGTGGCCTCTTCCTAGATGGGTTGGTTGAGCCCTGACGTCTCCCACAAGCTCCTTGACGAGACCCTTCCGAAACTGCAAATGACTCTTTGGTGCCGCTGCTCTTTTCTTTGCTATGATGACATATAGCAAGAAAGCGTTGACGATCCCCACCTGAAATTAGCCAGAACAATTACCTTTTTGTGAGGATGCGCCCCTCCCGTGTCTATACTCCAAGCCAGTCCCTAGATACAGCGCTGGGTGTGTGACGCGACAATCGGGCCACGTATACGGGTCTCGCGTCCCATAGCGACTGCCGCGTCGGGCCACGTATATGGGCCACCCGAAAGGGTTAATGTTGTAAATTCGGTAGTAGTAATGCAACGTGGTTCATCGCTACTTGAGTGGAGTATTCCTTAAATAACTTAATTCATTACATTTGTAGTTTTGTACGTAGTTTATACAGAAAATACATTTGATATATAAAATCCATTGATTGTTGCTTTACACAAAGAAGAGAATATACTTCTGTCTACACATAATAAGTATACTTTAAACAATATGCAATGCGTCGTTGGGGAGGAGTAGCCTCGGAATAAAAGTTCTTTGAGCCCTCTTTTCCCAAGCGACGTTACCTTATTACTAGAGTCTTAGTATGTGGTGTCGGTGTCTGTGTGTTTTATGCTTGTTAGTGTCTATTGTGTTGTTTGTGACTGTGTTATGGCATGTTATGTTGATTTGGGTCCATTACGTGTTGAGCCCTTCTGAGTCTTGTTTAATTAGTGTGTTGGTTCCTTCCTCGGTTTCAGAATCTGTGGTCGTGCTTGTGTCGTCCGATGTGGTTTGTTTTGTTGTTTGTGCTTGTATACTGTTTCTTCCATAGGGGCTTTGGAGCTTATATTATTTATGCAATGTGTTCGATGGAACATCGGTTACGCTATTTATTGTGTTCCAATCACCGGGTTACGTGTTATTCTGGCGATGTCACTGTCCTGCTGTACAAGTCTCACTTGTGCTAGCGTGTTGCACAGCAGTGTGACATGTTCTAGTGTCCAAGTTTCTCCACAAATGCGTATTTCATTGTTAGTTAGTCCCATGTGGCGTTAGTATACCAGGGGGGGGGGGGATCAGTTCCGTCTCTCATTAATTTATTTGGTATGAATCTCTCGAGTGCTGTTGATACTATTTCATTGAACTTAAGCCACATATGGTCTTCAATTACATAGTTTGGAAGGATTGGAGACTACCTCTTAGAATGACGTCAACCGAATTTTTAGTTGCTTTTGTAAATAGATATTTTCTCGTTTAGTTTTGGTGAATTTCTTTGTTACGGATCTGAGCCTCGCTACTACTGTGTGTTCACTAATCCCTGTTTCCTTCGTGATGCTCAGGATTATTTGTGGCTAAGAGGTCAAGTGTGTTTTCGTAACCATTTACAATTTGAATAGCCTCGTGAACCAATTGTTCAAAATAATTAAAAAAGCATTTAGAACAATTACGGAAGTTGTTTTCTATCTACAATAGAGTCTAAAAATGTATTTTTGTCAACATACGGAAGGTAGTTCGAAGTCACTGCCAACTATAATTGTATGGGTAGGATACCTATTTGTGATAAGACTCAAGTTTTCTTTTAACTGTTCAGGAACTGTTTCATCTGAGACCTGGGGTCGGTAAAAGAAGGCAGTTATTAACTTATTCCGGTTATCCAATATTAACTCTGTCCATGCTAAGTCACAGGAACTATCTGCTTCAATGTCGCGTGTGAGCTGGAACACACATTACATTATTTTTCCTTAAGTTTTGCTTCTTGTTTCTGTTGTAGTGCAGATCATTACAATTACGGCTTTTCCCTCCAAAACCTAGGATGCTGTCTCTGTGACCCAGTAAAACGCAGAGCTAAACAATGTAGAACAACAGCGTACGTTACAAGCATAGCATTCTGTATTACTTCATTTCCTTATTTCTAACATTTCAAAATTTTACGTCTACTTTAGATGACATGTCAATCATAGATGTTCTTATCTCTATTTAGTGAACGTATTTTCAGTCATGTTTTGAACATTGTCCCGCTACACTTTGTTAACTAACGTTTCGGCGCAAGGAATATCGCATTTTAGAGAGTAAATTAATATGGACTGTGTCGTTCTTCTTTTCAAATATTCACATACCCATTTCTTCTTTCCTTGTTGTCTTTCGGGCATGCAGTTATAGTAATTAAAGTAGGCACAAATGCGGTGATAAAAAAGAAATGGTTAGCGTACATTCGCATTCTCTTTACATCGTTCCTTTCTTGTTGCTCCCATGGCGATGGACTGTTTCTATTGCAATCAGTAAGCGTGTAAAAAGCTACCGTACAGATAGAGGGATCTATATTTATACTTGGCAGAACTAATCACATACTGACGTAATCGTCGGTATTGCTTTCGTATCCCAAAAGTTATAAATATTTCGATTTCGGAAAAGAAGCTCTGTATTTGGCCAAGATGTCGAAGAAGAAGGTCCCTTACGTACTCGGCACGGCTGCTACGGTCGCAGGTTCGAATCCTGCCTCGGGCATGGATGTGTGTGATGTCCTTAGGTTAGTTAGGTTTAAGTAGTTCTAAGTTCTAGGGGACTGATGACCTCAGCTGTTGAGTACCATACTGCTCAGAGCCATTTGAACCATTTTTGAGCCTTACGTACTGGTTGTATCGAGTAAGGTGTGGAGACGGCGGTTTGAAAGCGGACAGAAGTAGTACGAGGAAAGGGGTCCCCGGATCGCTACCTGGCGAAAGGGCAAGTGTGGAAAATGTCCGGCGTGGCAAATGTCCGGCATTCAGTGTACCAGGTACGGCCATGGCCTGCCAGGAAATGACGCGTCCCGCGGCCTGGGTCGACATCTTTCGCGTACGTCAGGAGAGAAGGAGTATAATCGGCGACCCTTGTCGGATGCCTCCCAGTCTCTCTGCCCCGTTTGAATCCGCCATTGTTTCAACAATGTAAACTGGCAACAAAAATTCTGTCCCGCGCATCTGAATGCTCACTGCAGAGCTCTTTCCGCTCTGTGGACCCGCGCTACGACGCCTCGCCGTCCCGTCGGCGGCTGCTGCTCGTCCACAGCCTGCCGCAGATACTGATCTGTAAGCGTGGCAGGGTGTCGGGGGAAGCCGTGGGAGGGGGGGGGGGGGGGGGGCATGGGTCACGGGGAGTGCGGCACTGCGCCGGGAATGCGGGGAAAGTCGCCCTCCTCCTTCCCCCTTACGGCACGTAATGGCCATTTAATAGCCGCCTCCCACTTTGTGCCTCAAAACGCCACGCACAAAGGCCGCCTTATTTATAGCCGGGAGTCGCGCCCGCGCTGTGAAACGAATCGCTCCCGCGGCGGTTCTCGACTCCCTTTCTTCCTTTCTCTCTCTCTCTCTCTCTCTCTCTCTCTCTCCCTCCCGTTTTTTAATATCACAAATAAAATTTGTTCGCATCACGCGCCGCCTTATAAAGTTCCGGCCGGACAATAACGGCGAGGACGGGCCGGCGCCTTTATCGCCGTAGTGGGCGCGCGACGTCTCACAAAAGGCCCGCGGTGTCGATGACACCTCCCCGAGGCGCCGCGCAGCTGCAGCTGGTGGCGGTCACGTGCGCCGCTCCTTACGAACGGGGAGCTGCCCAGCTGCGGTCGCTTGGTATGGCTCTGCAGGAGAGGGAGTGGCTACCGCACTCTAACATAACAGTCGCGACTCTTCGCCTCGATTTTGTTTCCTACCGCACCAGCAGCGCCCCAAGCGGCCAGTAAGTTTAACTGTGAGTTCGGCGCGATCGTGAAAGCGAATAGTGGTTGTTTATTTTGATTTCTACAATGGTTTTTACAAGCGGGGGCGTTTGTGGCGCAATAAATTGCAGCAACAACAGGAAGAAGACATCACAGCAGTCTTTTTTTTAGGTTTCCTAAGGATCCTGAAGGTATATACCATCATGTTACTAAACTGTATCGTCAGGATTCACTTGCAAACTACATGTGTATTAAAGATTGTTTCCTTTTAGGAGCAGAAAATCGCTAGTTAATAGCAGAGGAGAAGATCTTATGAAAAAAGACCCAGTTCACGGTATAATAATATTAGGTTTTGTTCGCTACATTTCGAACAAAACCAGTTCATGGTTCAGATGGCTCTGAGCACTATGGGACTTAACATCAGAGGTCATCAATCACCTAGCACTTAGAACTACTTAAACCTAACTAACCTAAGGACATCACACATATCCATGCCCGAGGCAGGAATCGAACCTGCGACCGTTGCGGTCTCGCGGTTCCAGACTGAAGCGCCTAGAACCGCACGGCCACACCGGCCGGCTCCAGTTCATGAACACAGACAATAATAAAGTCGTGTGGAATGCAGTACCCACACTGTTTGACATCCCAAACAAGCCACCTCATCTGACGGTGAAAAGGAAACTGCCACAAATATTCGACAATCCATCTAAAGTTGTAAAACAGGCCTATGACACAGAAGCAGCCAGTTCAACTCTCCATGAATCAGTGCTAGATTCGTGGGAATCGTCAACACAGACCTACTTTGACGATGAAGTGGTTCGATTATGTGCAGTTATTCGTGTCTTACGAAAGGGTGTGAAGTACAAGAATGTGCAGATCGCTAGACTTCGAGCAAAGCTATTACAGGACAAGAAAAGTGTCTACAGACTGAGACAGAAACTGTATCAGAAGGATCAAGTGAACAAGGACAAACGAATGTTGAAGGCAGAGCGGGGTGGCCGTGCCGTTCTAGGCGCTTCAGTCTGGAACCGCGTGACCGCTACGGTCGCAGGTTCGAATCCTGCCTCGGGCATGGATGTGTGTGATGTCCTTAGGTTAGTTAGGTTTAAGTAGTTGTAAGTTCTAAGGGACTGATGACCACAGATGTTAAGTCCCATAGTGCTCAGAGCCATTTGAACCATTTTGAATGTTGAAGACTGTAGGATCCCGATATTTATTGGAAGCAAGACCTAGTTTCTAACAACAAGAAAGCAAATAAGAAACTGAAGAAGTTGGCTCATTTGGCCTGCTGATTTCTTTGGTATGTATTCCATTCACTTCTGTTGATAGTCACTTAATTTTCCTGGCTTCCTTCTTGTGATGACATGATTTTGTTAGCACCTTGTTCAGTGAGCGATAGTTTGAAAATTATTCCAATATTTAGTTTTGCATGAAATGTAATGTAATCAGCTCATTATAATGTTTTCAACATATTTCTTCCACTATTTGGCAGTTGATTATCCCACTTAGAATAACATAAAGATGAAGGTCGAACTTATGGCAACAGGCGACAATGACAAACACAGTAGGCCTACAGAACGATAAATGAGCTGTCGATCGCTATTGCATGTAGAGGTACATGTCTGTGCTTCTTACGTGTGAATCTGTGTGTTTATATTCTTTTGGTAACAACGTGGTAAGCTGCAATTCTGTCCAACATCACAAGTGTTTCTTCACGAATGTGTTGTAGCTTGCCACTCGATTCATGGTTTTTGTCCATACTTGAGCTTATTTTAGAATCATTTATAGAAACATATATGCCTTCTGATACTACACAAACCCTTTGAGGCAAGAAAATAACTTAAATATTTTGTAAATTACGTGCCGGCCGAAGTAGCCGTGCGGTTCTGGGCGCTACAGTCTGGAGCCGAGCGACCGCTACGGTCGCAGGTTCGAATCCTGCCTCGGGTATGGATGTGTGTGATGTCCTTAGGTTAGTTAGGTTTAATTAGTTCTAAGTTCTAGGCGACTGATGACCTCTGAAGTTAAGTCGCATAGTGCTCAGAGCCGTAAATTACGTAGGAAATGGATGCAAAACAAACATTATGCTTACGACGCGTCTGACGTTCACCTTACAGAAACTAGTCCTGATGATAATTTTGAAATACCACGCTTAACTGTAAATGATCTTATTTTGTCCTGGCTGTAATGTTAAACTGGGCCTAACAAATTTTCGTAACTTACTTGTGGCAACAGAAACACGGTGCAGTTAAAGAGAAGCCTTGCGAAATACGTACAATACAAGGAAAAGCGACTAACTATGCACATGAGGCCTTATGTTGAGTGCCTGTGTTCCACTCAGTGCAGTGGGGCGACACACAATTGAAAAATAAATTGTTCGTGAGGGGACGGTGCAAGAAACTGAAGTTACACATTGATTGAAAAATCACTAGCACTCAAAACTGTTTTATGAACTTCATTCGTTTGGTAATTACAATTATCTTCACAAAAATGATTTCTTATAAAAAAAATGTGACTGTCACGAAATTAGTTAATGAAAGGGTAGAGAAGTTGTGAATCTACAATTTTGAGTTCAACCCATGTGAGCAAATAGCTTTGTTTAATCACGTCTCGACAATCAAATTAACTAACACGAACCAACAAGAAGAATCGTGATAAAAACTTCCCTTTCTCAAACTCATGATAAACTACGCGTGAGCAACCAATGCAGCAGTAACATTACCTGAATATCTTCACACATTTTCAGATCAATCTTTAAAAAATCTTATTTCCAAAAAGCAACATCCTCTACATTTGCATCTCCGTGTTCTGCTCGTTAATTCCAAACCGCTCAGCAGCGTGACCAACACCCACCTCTCACTTCTATTCGAAAGCTCCCCTGGAAACGACAGTGATACTGGCAACCAAAGATCACATTTATTGCACTCAGAATCTCTTTAGCGCAACATATCGACTTCTGAAGACTCCCATTTTAAACAAATTCAGTGTACCAATATGAAGCATAAAACTCTGAATAGAAAGACAGATCACATCACTTTCGTTGAATACCAAAAATAAGCTAGGAACCTCACAGTATATCCAACAGTTGTATTTCCGATTTGTAAAAAAAAAAGAACTTGGCACCTGCTGCTTTGCCCATACCTGCGTTTAATAAACATGGGCCAGCATTAGGCCTACTGAAAAATTAATGTATTAAAGTCTCCTTTTTCTACACAATTCCGACCAAACCGATTTGTCGTGATGACTGTAAGACGTCTTTCTTTGCTTTATTTCACAATTTGCAACAGCTTCTAAACTTTTCACGCTAATTAAGTCTCTGTGAGTATGGTCTTTTCCGAATGTACTTCCCACCAAAAAACGATTCTGGTGGCTGGAGACGGACGTTTTTGATATTCCTGTCTTTTCAGTTCTTGTGTTGATATTTACGTAGAAACTTTCATCCGCTGACACATATTTCTTTATTTCTAAACGAGAAGCGAAATTCCAATTTCACAGATTTACCTTTCAAAATGTTTTATTTTCAAAAAAATGTTCACTCCCTGTATGTTCACCCCCTATATGGCCTCCTTAGAGAATGTCCAAAAATTATGAAACATGTATGAAGATGGCATCTGTTCCCGAAAGAACAGATACCATTGATGACTGTGCAGCTTCTCTAGAATGAAATGATAATTAAATCGAAACCCTTAGCTGCCGACAGGTGTTGTTGATATACATCAATGGGGACACATTATCAGCTAAGGGTTTCGATTTAATCATCATTTTATGAAACATGTTTTTCTTATTTCTGACCAAGAAATCAAATACCGATTTTCGTACTTCTAGCTTTAAAACTGCATAATAGTGACATATTTTCGAAACACCTTCCATTGCTTTTTCACCCACTTAGGGATGCAATTTCAAAAAATCGCTTCTTAAATGCATCAGTATGAGACGAACACCCTCTCCAAATTTCAAGTTTCTGTCCTTAGTGGTTTGGGCTGGGCGATGATGGGCCAATGAGTCAGTCAGGACACTTTCTTTTATGTATATAAAGTGAGAGATTATTACTTGAAAGGAAAATTGTTACTTTCAAAATACGCAAATTTAAAAACTGAGCTTGAAAGTTGGTTGTTAGAATGTAAGCTTTCAAAGTATTCGTTCTTCTGCGAATTCTGAATCGCAAGCATGATGCAAAGGTGTTATGTAGCAAGTAATCGATTACTGACGTTATCACAATCATTAACTAGTTGATTAAAGGCATGCCTGCTACGGTGTACTCCACAGGTTATAGATGCGAAGGAGGAAGAGGAGGAGATTCGTGTTTAACGCCCCGTCGAGAACGAGGTCATTGGAGACGGAGCGCAAGCTCATTTTAGGAAAGGAAGGAGAAGGAAATCGGCCGTGCCCTTTCAAAATTATAGATACGAGGCGGTCACTAGCCTCTCTGTGTGAGCCCCGTTGAACGAAGAAGAAAGCCGACTCCGTGGCATATTGACAGCGCTCATAAACACATATCGAACACAGATGGCACCCAGCAATCACACTCAAACACGTTTGCTAAGTAGACATAGCGTATGGAAGCAAATTGTGCTGAGGACAGAAAGTTCAAATGTATACTGCAACACAAAAACAAAACTTACACTGGAGTTATTTTATATGATAAAGACCCAGATATGTCACAGCCGTTATGAGAAATATCTGTGAAGTGTAAATACACGATGCTTTAGAACTATTACGTATTTTAACTTTTCATGCTCATATTTACCGCTAATGATATATTTTTGGTGAAGCCAATGGGTCAAAAATGAATGCACCCGTTAAAAACTAGTTATTAATCCTATGAGACCCATTGGTTTCTGCCTCAAAACACCATTTTATTAATTTCTTTTTAAATAGCAGTGCCTTCGCATGAAACCACCGATGCTACTGCAAGACAGAGTAATCTAGAGGTACACTGTGGTAGTTCTACGAATGTAGTGTATAGTAGTCAGTTATAGCGTTCAAAGCAACTGTCGGCGCGGAGATTGTGATTGTACGAGATTCTGAGATGCGTTTTGTTTTTTCTATACTGGCCATATTGAGAAGATAATTGACAGTGAAAGTAGATATATCTAAGTTATTGTAATGTAAATATGAGTTTGCATTACTACGTTTATGGCTGTTGTCGGAATCAAACCACTGGGGCCGGCCGTTGTATCCGAACGGTTATAGGCGCTTCAGTCTGGAACCGCGCGACCGCAACGGTCGCAGGTTAGAATCCTGCCTCGGGCATGGATGTGTGTGATGTCCTTATGTTACTTAGGTTTAAGTAGTTCTAAGTTCTAGGCAACTGATGACCTCAGATGTTAAGTCCCAGATGCTCAAAGCCATTTGAACCACTTGAAACCACTGGGACAGTATGTAGTTGTGTAACAACATTTATTGAATTTTAGGCCCCATTTTAGCTAGTTTTTAGGACCATAATTTGTTTTAGGCGTGATGAGTTCCTGAAAGTTTGAAATGTGTGATTTTCTCTAGGAAAAAATGCGTGTTAGCTTTCAAATATATCACATGAAATTTAGAGTGGTCGAAAACTCTATGTTCCAGTTGTTCCAAAGTCAAACCCTCTCTTTAAAACAACTGATTGTTTACCTTTTGCCAATTTAATCTTAAAATAAAGATTAATTTTGTAAAAGATATTATATTTATATTTCAAAGTGCATCCGCCTGTTTAAAATAATTCATTGTTTCTTTTTAATCAATTTCTTCCTATATTCGTTGCTTACTATGATACAAGGGTTGCCCATAGAGTAATGCACCGCATTTTTTCTTCAACAATTCTTTATTTAACATAATAAAAATTACACACTCGAAAGAATGTTGCTTTATCTACACCCGATAGCTTTCCACGTAATCCGTTCTATGACCTTCCTCCAGCGCGAAACAAGGGCGTGTATGGCCTGTCGGTACGAATCCTTGACCGCGCGACCGCTACGGTCGCAGGTTCGAATCCTGCCTCGGACATGGATGTTTGTGATGTCCTTAGGTTAGTTAGGTTTAAGTAGTTCTAAGTTCTAGGGGACTGATGACCTCAGAAGTTAACCCCCATAGTGCTCAGAGCCATTTGAACCATTTTTGAACCAACCCTTGTCCTGGTGGCGAAGCCAGCGTTTCACTTTGTGAATCACCGTCTCATCGTCCTCAAAATGTCTTCCACGAATGGCATTCTATAATGATCCAAAAAAGGGGAAGCTCGCTGCAACATGTCAGGTGTGACAGCAGTGAGTGGTCTCCCCGACCGATGCAAATCGTGGAGTTCCTCCGAACAGCCTTTTGATGACCTCATCCTCCGTGCCCAGTGACAAACTGTACTTCTGTCGACAACAGATGCTCCATCGACTTTGCACAAGCGTTTGTGAATATTCCCCACAGTTTCTCTTTCAGTGAGAAATTCAATGGCCGCACGTTGCAGACGCCATTTTGAAATAGTCCTGCAGCTACGCTATTTGTCAGAAGTGACGGAAACTTGGAGCGCTCACTCAGGAGACTTCATAGAGTAAATACGTAACGTTTCGGGTTCGTAGCATTGTTTTGGGCTGAGAAAAAAATGCAGCGCATTACTTTCTGCGCGACCTTCGTAGTAAAGGTTAACTACTTGAAAAATTTTGAAATTATACTTTTTCCATTTTTTTGGGATACAACGGTTAAGGAATGTGTACTCAACTGTGCAGAAATCTAAATAACTGATAAACTATAGTTGCTGGTCCCTTATGCCACGGATCCTCTACGACCTGATTCCTTTCCCCCATCTGCTCCTTTTGCTCTAACATATTCGCGTCCTCTGGTTGCTCCTCTCCTCTCCAAACCCTGCCCCCTGTCGCACCTTCACCGTTGTGTCCCCCCTACCCTTCACCTCTACACCCTTCATCTCCTTTCCCAAGGTGGCTTTCGTCGACTTCCCCTCCTGGATGATGCCCTCTCTCCCTCCATTTATCCTTCCTATCAACTCTGATCACCACCTCCCCCTTCCTTCCTCTGTCCTTTCCCCAGGCTCCCTCTTCCCCCCTTCCATCCTGTTTTTTCCCCATCTACCCCCTCTCTGCCTCCCTTCTCTCACCCAGGTCCTTTTTGCTCTCCCCTCCCCTGCCTTTCCCACTCCTTTTGCGTCCACCCAGCCCCTCCCCCTTTTCTATGTCCCCTCCCTCCAACGGCTCCCCCTTTTTGTTCTTTTCTCTCCTCCCCCCTTTTACCCCTCATAGGTTCGCCCCCCCCCCCCCCCGCATCTGTCACCGTGTCACCAGTATAGTGCTGTTACAAGTGAGTGTTCAGTGTCCTGCATCCCCTGCCAGTGTTGCGAACAGCCAACATGCTGTCGCTAGTTGTGTTTTTTATCTCATGCGAACAGATACCAGGCTGTCGCCATGTTTTTTAATTGTGCCTGTCTCCTTGTGTATCTTCATCCGCATTGTCACAGCAGTGTTTTTATATTTTAAAGTCCACAACTTTCCCCCATTTTACAGTTTTTTTTACAATGTCACCGTTTTATAGCCTGTTTTTCTTGTTTGTTTATATTCTCATTGTTTTTAAAACTTTTCTGTAGGCTGTAGAGCGGCATATTACGCTGCTGCCAGCCCAGCCCTCCACCCCTCTGCAGGGGGGGGGGGGGGCGGAATTGAAATCCAATAAGGGAAAAAAAGTCCCTTATGCCATCGAAATATTGGAATTCTACACAACAAAATTAATAAGCACATTTGAACACTTATTAGTTACTAATATTTCTGAATTAATTTTTATCTTCATGTGCTGCGCCTTCTTTAATGTAATAAAAAGTTTTCCCTTGAAAGTGTGGCATCAGAGAACCGTACATTTTCATAGGTACATACGTGGCAGGGAAAGAAAAGAGCATGTCGAATCTCTGGTCGCGCCCTTTGTAGCAAACGCAGAACCAGCAATTGAGGACCAGCACAGGAAGCCTGACCTCATGGAAGCTGTGATGCGGCAATCCTCACAACCACTGACGAACATGGCGATAAGGAGCGGCGGCTGCGGAAGGCGCGGCGGCCACTAACGAGGTACGACAACAGGCGCCATTGTCGTCGAGTGAGATATGACAGCGACATATTTGCAACAGCTCTAGCATTATTCTCAGTTAGTCTTAATCACAGTCCATACGCCTGTATCCGCGGTGGCAGGATGACAGATTCGCAAGTCATCGGTGCGCTTTCAGCGGTGAGCTGCTCGGGACTGGCGGCCCACGCACATATGCTGAATTGCAACGGCATCTCCCATTCTCTACTCAAGCACTATGCCGCATTCAGAAGCGTGTTGATGCTAGTATTTTGTAGTTGTAGCCTTAGTTTAGTATTACTGTTCTGTTAACGCAAGCTTTTGTTATCCTGTAATGCACAGGGTAATTCAGCTGCCCCTATCGATGGCGTTTTATGGAACCTGCAATGTTGTATCTGCCTTTCACAAACCACGGGCAAGATTTTCATATTCTCGTTACTTGCAAACTATTAGTCCTGCAAAAAGATAAACAGGATCTTTTTGTAGGAAATTTAATGTTTTTTAAAATTTGTACTGGGATACGTTTTCGCTAGAGGCCTTAGTTTTCGAGTTATTCAACAAAAGCGCACTGCCACTCCCACACTTAGCCCCTACCGGTCAGGATTTCGAGTATGCAAGAATTATTTCCCCATATTCGACCGTTCTTACTCTTTATTGACTACCCTTATTACGCCACCGATCTAGTCGAGCACTTTAAGAATTGTATAATAGGCGTTTGTGAAAGATTTTCTTAAAACATTTTGTGACTTTTAACAGCATAAAATAAACAGTTACATCGTAGTGTTCGTCAAGTCTTATGACTATGAAACGATTGTGCTTGTAAGGATTAAGTTCGGATCTAATTCTCAGTGTAATTACTTTTAGTGTAATATTTACAAAAGACACTTTCTTTTCATTGTCCTCACGGGCACGTTTCAGTTAGTACTGTTAACGACATAGGCGACAATGCTGGTGGCGTAATATCCCAATCAATAGCAAACCAAAAAAGATCGAATTGTTGGTATAGTTAGAAATTTTCGCACATTGGTAGGAGGCAGTGCAACGAACAACGTACTAGAAATCCTGACTGGTGAAGGATGAGTAAGGGGGTTGAGCCTGCCCGGTTGGCCGTGCGGTCTAACGCACGGCTTTCCGGGCGGGAAGAATCTGTCTCGGGGAATGCGGGCTGGTTCCCCTTAGTCCGCCTCAGTTACACTATGTCGGTAATTGCTGCGCAAACAAGTTCTCCACGTACGCGTACACCACCATTACTCTACCGCGCAAACATAGGGGTTACACTCGTCTGGTGTGAGACGTTCCCTGGGGGGGTTCACCGGGGGCCGAACCGAACAATAACCCTGGGTTCGGTGTGGTGTGGCGGAGGGGTGAAGTGGACTGCAGTAGTCGTCGTGGGGTTGCGGACCACTGCGGCTGCGGCGGGGACGGAGCCTCTCCATCGTTTCTAGGTCCCCTCTTCACATAACATAACATAAAATGGGGGTGGAGGTGCGTTTGAAGGTCACTTCTGCATGTTTTTCTGGAAAAACTCGAAAATCGTGGCCTCCAGGGAAGGCGTATCCCAGAACAGAATTTAACTGCATTACATTTCCTACAAAAATGTCCTGTTAATTTTTTCTCTTGGGCTAAAGGTTTGCGCGTAGCGAGCGAGAAAAGATGACTATCTTGCGCGTAGGTTGAAGAAGGCCAGATAATAACATTGTGGGTTGTATGAAATACATCGGTAGGGGCTGCTGAATCACCCTGTATATACATTGTTAAAAGATCCTCTGTACAGGATGTCCATTAATTCCTGCTATGATTTTAAAAAAATGATAACACGGAAACTATCAGAGACAGAGAATCTTAGTGTACTGTGAAACGTTTACCAGATTCTAGAGCTTTTCTCCCTTTTTCCCTTTGTTCAGATTTGACGTGGAGTGCATCACAATCACGACGCGCAATGTGTCATTAGGTATACAGTATCAAATGGTTCAAATGGCTCTGAGCGCTAAGGGACTTAACAGCTATGGTCATCAGTCCCCTAGAACTTAGAACTACTTAAACCTAACTAACCTAAGGACATCACACAACACCCAGTCATCACGAGGCAGAGAAAATCCCTGACCCCGCCGCGAATCGAACCCGGGAACCCGGGCGTGGGAAGCGAGAACGCTATCGCACGACCACGAGCTGCGGACTACAGTATCAAAATCTGTGAGAAGGGTACTGTAAAGTTACCGACGTCCTATGGGAGGACACCAGTGTCAAAAAGAAAAATAATGATGTTGTTCAAAAACGTTGAACACCCAGGTAATGTCAAAGAGCTTCCTGTAAGTGGATGTCCCTCTGTGTCTCAAGCACGTGTTGACGGAGTGCAAAGTGCATTTCGACTCATTCCCAGAAGTTAATTCGTGGTGCAACGAGCGAATTGCGAGAAGCAAGATCAACTGACAGTAAAGCGTTACACAAGCAGTTAAGCCTTTTTGCGTACTAAGTGCAAATGGTCCAAGCAATGCAGCCACTCTGCGGTGTGAATTCGCGTGTTCCATGGCCGCCTCTGCAGATCCTGACAATGACTGCCTGAAAAAGTGTCTGTTTTCTGACAAGGTTCTACATTTCTGGACATTTGAATCGCCACAACATTAGGATACGGGGCATCTAAAACCCACACAATGCACGTGAACATATGCGTCATAGCCTGAAGCTAAATGTTTGGTGTGGCCTAATGCACGAAAGAGAGATAAGTTCATTTTTTTTTCGCAGAGAAATCCGTAATGGGAGATGTTTAGCTGGACACGCTCGAACATTTCCTGCCATTCCAGATCGAAGAGCTGCAGCCGGCCGTCCTCTTCCAGGATGATGGCACACGCCTACAATAGAGTTTTAATATGTGGAATGTGCTGAATGACGCTTTTCCTGAGACGTGGATTGTTCGTGATCGCCCCACGCGTGGCCTTCACACTCTCCCGAGGGCACACTTATTTTTGTCGGATTACGTCAAGTGCCACGTGTAAACACCACAACTCAGTAACAGTGCTACCTTTCCTGCACAATGAAAAAATCAGAACCATTGATGCTGCAATGCTAATCTGTAAATGGGCAGAACTCTGATGACATCTTGATGTTCTGCGAGGCACACTGAAATTCCTACGTAACGGAAAAAAAAGCTGTGAGAGCTGTTAAACGCTTCGCAACAAATCACGACGTCGGATCTCTACTAGTTTCCAAGTTATGATTTTTTGAAATGATAGCGAGACTTTATGGACACCATGTGTATTACAGCCTGCGTCAATCAACAGACTTCTGTTAATGTTTATTATGTGCGCAGCACAGAATTTTTCTTATATGTAAAGAAGATTAATCATACAATCGTGCGGCAAACACTAGGCATAAAAGAATGCAGTAAGCCTGTTAGCCAGCATTTTGTGAAAGCTGAGGACAAGCTTCAAGCCGGTCGGAGTGGCCGAGCGGTCCTAGGCGCTACAGTCTGGAGCCGCGCGACCGCTACGGTCGCAGGTTCGAATCCTGCCTCGGGCATGGATGGGTGTGATGTCCTTAGGTTAGTTAGGTTTAAGTAGTTCTACGTTCTAGGGGGCTGATGACCTCAGAAGTGAAGTCCCATAGCGCTCAGAGCCATTTGAACCATTTGAAAAAACTTGAAATCCACGTAAGAAGTAAACAAAAGTAGAGAAGAAATTGAAGCGAAACTTTCCTCTGAGCATTGCTTCTGGTTTCAGTTTTCTATCCCACTTGTTCGTAGGTATAAACGAAGCTCATGATCAACGCACAAACGATGACGTGATGACTGGTGGACCAAAAGGCATTTCTGCGTTGGTGGTCACGATAGATTTCATGGATGACCAGAAGGGAAATCCCCGATATGGTGAAGGTTGTCATAACCTGTGATAAATTCGACCACAGACTAGTCAGAATCGAGAAAGCTAAACAGCGATGTCGAGCTCAGAACAGGTTACATAGAGAAACCGAGAGGTTGACCTGGGAACGGCCAGCCGCAGAATTTACTAGCGATTCCATGTACACGCTTGCCTCACATACCGGCTGGAACATTACAAGAGGCCGGGCGTCAGTTCGACAGCCTGATGATTTCTGACTGCGCGTCTGTATCCATACCCGGGAGGCAATTGAGTCACTGTCAGATGCAAAACTGAGTGCACATAAATGACTGTCTGGAGTCGTGCTCTGAATCTTCTCGGTAGAATATCAACAAATAATTAAAAAAAATTAAGAGCTCATAAAGAGACACACACATCAAAACACTGATTTTGCAGACGGACTCAGCATCACTTTTAAGAATAGACCAATAACAGCAAAAGAAATGATTGAGGGAAACGGGTACACAGAGCTTGAAGAAAGGAATTCCTACAAATATTTACGTTTAACAACGAAACTACGACAGCAATGTCACTGTGGGTTTTTCGGGAATGGTTTGTTTTCGCACCTCCTTCTCAGCAATGTCTTAACTAACTTGTTACTAGCGGCACCAACTTAGCAGTATTCCTGACGTAAATGGCTACTAACGATAATTTATAGGTAGAGGCTCTATATCACAGTAGAACTCAGAATATTCGTGAAAACATAGCAACCGTCGGACAATGGTCACTCACCTGTCATAAACAGGCAGTACTTTAGAGGCTTATAGTCGGCACGCACGTCACCTTGCCGTTAGTACTGATTTTAGAAACCTGAGACATTAGTTTTCGTTCAAGGCGGTTATTATTCGTCTTCACTAGTCTGAATGGGTAAAAATAATTCTGTGATTGACATCCAAGCGAGTAGAATTGTAGGGAACAGCTACCACCCAATAGTGGTTCGTTCTCGAGGCAGTGGTCGCTGTGTTGCCTATGCTCTAGATACATGCACAACCTTGTCACACGTGGCTGTCTGCATGCCAGTAACAGTGTATCACGCCACTGTAATACGTCAGTCACAATGCTATCTTACTCAAGCTCTATTTCCTCCAGCAAGGTAAATTACTCGTACTGGCCGGTACGAGGACTCAATATCTTTTCATTGTTATAGTAACCAAATACTCTGAACAATCTGCCAAGTGTTCAAATGGTTCAAATGGCTCTGAGCACTATGGGGCTTAACTTCTGAGGTCATCAGTCCCCTAGAACTTAGAACTACTTAAACCTAACTAACCTAAGGACATCACACACATCCATGCCCGAGGCAGGATTCGAACCTACGGTCGTAGCGGTTGCGCGGTTCCAGACTGTAGCGCCTAGAACCGCTCAGCCACCCCTGCTGGTCCAAGTGGAGTTACATGAGTGTTATGTAACTCTCAATGTACACTGACCAGTCACAGTAATGTGACCACCTGTCAAAAGTCTGAATAACTACCTGCAGAAAGAGAGTCAATAAGGTTCTGGAAGGTACCGACAGCGATGTGTAACCATGCCGACTTCAGTACCATGGCTAGCTGCGCTAGGTTTCTTGGTTGAGGAACCATGGCGTGAACAGCCCAACTGAGGTGATCCCACGGATTCTCGATTGGGTTTAAATCTGAACAAAGAGGCTGAAAATATCGAGGTAGGTTATGACTAGAACAAAACGTCAAATAGATTGGTTGGGTAAGAGGCATACATGCGTGCCAATAACCCAGAAACAGATGTACATAATGTGTTCTACCTCGGAAACAGTTCGGAATAGAGCATTTGTCCATACAAAGTTATTTACTTAAATGAGCTTTCGTGTCACGTCGCTAAATACTGACCATTCCTTATGAGATGAGACACCCTATGTAAGAGGCATGAACAGCATCAAATGTTGACTGATCACTGTGAGGGCCATGGAGATGTGCGTACTCATGTGAAACAGCGATATCAGGCCTTGACAGAGTTTGTGTTGTGTGTGTGTGTGTGTGTGTGTGTGTGTGTGTGAGTGTGTGTGTGTGTGTGTGTGTGTGTGCGCGTGTGTGCTTTCTGCTTCTCTTGTCTTGTAGTCGTCCTTTTTACTACAATTGGAAAATATAAATTTTGAATTTTTTTTTAAAACCTGTTAGAAAATAATATTTCTGGTGTACTTACAGGTACTGTGTCTCCTTCACTGCCCAGAAATGCACATTATGCAAACCATCGCCGGCCGTGTTGGCCAAGCGGTTAAAGGCGCTACAGTCTGGAACCGCGCGACCGCTACGGTCGCAGGTTCGAATCCTGCCTCGGGCATGGATGTGTGTGATGTCCTTAGGTTAGTTAGGTTTAAGTAGTTCTAAGTTCTAGGGGACTGATGGCCTCAGAAGTTAAGTCCCAGAGTGCTCAAAGCCATTTGAACCATTTGAAACCACTGGGACAGTATGTAGTTGTGTAACAACATTCATTGAATTTTAGGCCCCATTTTAGCTAGTTTTTAGGACCATAATTTGTTTTAGGCGTGATGAGTTCCTGAAAGTTTGAAATGTGTGATTTTGTCTAGGAAAAAAATGCGTGTTACCTTTCAAATATATCACATGAAATTTAGAGTGGTCGAAAACTCTATGTTCCAGTTGTTCCAAAGTCAAACCTTCTCTTTAAAACAACTGATTGTTTACCTTTTGCCAATTTAATCTTAAAATAAAGATTAATTTTGTAAAAGATGTTATATTTATATTTCGAAGTGCATCCGCCTGTTTAAAATAATTCATTGTTTCCTTTTAATCAATTTCTTCCTATATTCGTTGCTTACTATGATACAAGGGTTGCCCAGAGAGTAATGCACCGCATTTTTTCTTCAACAATTCTTTATTTAACATAATAAGAATTACACACACGAAAGAATGTTGCTTTATCTACACCCGATAGTTTTCCACGTAACCCGTTCTATGACCTTCCTCCAGCGCGAAACAAGGGCGTGTATGCCCTGTCGGTACGAATCCTTGACCACGCGACCGCTACGGTCGCAGGTTCGAATCCTGCCTCGGGCATGGATGTTTGGGATGTCCTAAGGTTAGTTAGGTTTAAGTAGTTCTAAGTTCTAGGGGACTGATGACCTCAGAAGTTAAGACCCATAGTGCTCAGAGGCATTTGAACCATTTTTGAACCAATCCTTGTCCTGGTGGCGAAGCCAGCGCTTCACTTTGTGAATCACCGTCTCATCGTCCTCAAAATGTCTTCCACGAATGGCATTCTATAATGATCCAAAAAAGGGGAAGGTCGCTGCAACATGTCAGGTGTGACAGCCGTGAGTGGTCTCCCTGACCGATGCAAATCGTGGAGTTCCTCTGAAGAGCCTTTTGATGACCTCATCCTCCGTGCCCAGCGACTAACTGTACTTCTGTCGACAACAGATGCTCCATCGACTTTGCACAAGCGTTTGTGAATATTCCCCACAGTTTCTCTCTCTTCAGTGAGAAATTCAATGGCCGCACGTTGCAGACGCCATTTTGAAATAGTCCTGCAGCTACGCTATTTGTCAGAAGTGACGGAAACTTGGAGCGCTCACTCAGGAGACTTCATAGAGTAAATACGTAACGTTTCGCGTTCGTAGCATTGTTTTGGACTGAGAAAAAAATGCAGCGCATTACTTTTGCGCGACCTTCGTAGTAAAGGTTAACTACGTGAAAAATTTTGAAATTATACTTTTTCCATTTTTTTGGGATACAACGGTTAAGGAATGTGTACTCAACTGTGCAGAAATCTAAATAACTGATAAACTGTAGTTGCTGGTCCCTTATGCCACGGATCCTCTACGATCTGATTCCTTTCCCCCATCTGCTCCTTTTCCTCGAACATATCCGCGTCCTCTGGTTGCTCCTCTCCTCTCCAAACCCTGCCCCCTGCCGCACCTTCACCGTTGTGTCCCCCCCTACCCTTCACCTCTACACCCTTCATCTCCTTTCCCAAGGTGGTTTCCGTCGACTCCCCCTCCTGGATGATGCCCTCTCTCCCTCCATTTATCCTTCCTATCAACTCTGATCACCACCTCCCCCTTCCTTCCTCTGTCCTTTCCCCAGGCTCCCTCTTCCCCACTTCCATCCTGTTTTTTCCCCATCTACCCCCCTCTGCCTCCCTTCTCTCACCCAGGTCCTTTTTGCTCTCCCCTCCCCGCCTTTCCCACTGCTTTTGCGTCCACCCAGCCCCTCCCCCTTTTCTATGTCCCCTCCCTCCATCAGCTCCCCCTTTTTGTTCTTTTCTCTCCTCCCCCCTTTTCCCCCTCATAGGTTCGCCCATCCCTCCCCCCCCCCCCCCCGCATCTGACACCGTGTCACCAGTATAGTGCTGTTACAAGTGAGTGTTCAGTGTCCTGCATCCCCTGCCAGTGTTCAGTGTTGCGAACAGCCAACATGCTGTCGCTAGTTGTGTTTTTTATCTCATGCGAACAGAAACCAGGCTGTCGCCATGTTTTTTAATTGTGCCTGTCTCCTTGTGTATCTTCATCCGCATTGTCACAGCAGTGTTTTTATATTTTAAAGTCCACAACTTTCCCCCATTTTACAGTTTTTTTACAATGTCACCGTTTTATAGCCTGTTTTTCTTGTTTGTTTATATTCTCATTGTTTTTTAAACTTTTCTGTAGGCTGTAGAGCGGCATATTACGCTGCTGCCAGCCCAGCCCCCCACCCCTCTGCAGGAGGGGGGGGGGGGGCGGAATTGAAATCCAATAAGGGAAAAAAAAAGTCCCTTATGCCATCGAAATATTGGAATTCTACACAACAAAATTAATAAGCACATTTGAACACTTATTAGTTACTAATATTTCTGAATTAATTTTTATATTCATGTGCTGCGCCTTCTTTAATGTAATAAAAAGTTTTCCCTTGAAAGTGTGGCATCAGAGAACCCTACATTTTCATAGGTACATACGTGGCAGGGAAAGAAAAGAGCATGTCGAATCTCTGGTCGCGCCCTTTGTAGCAAACGCAGAACCAGCTATTGAGGACCAGCACAGGAAGCCTGACCTCATGGAAGCTGTGATGCGGCAATCCCCACAACCACTGACGAACATGGCGATAAGGAGCGGCAGTTGCGGAAGGCGCGGCGGCCACTAACGAGGTACGACAACAGGCGCTATTGTCGTCGAGTGAGATATGACAGCGACATATTTGCAACAGCTCTAGCATTATTCTCAGTTAGTCTTAATCACAGTCCATACGCCTGTATCCGCGGTGGCAGCGTGACAGATTCGCAAGTCATCGGTGCGCTTTCAGCGGAGAGCTGCTCGGGACTGGCGGCCCACGCACATATGCTGAATTGCAACGGCATCTCCCATTCTCTACTCAAGCACTATGCCACAGTCAGAAGCGTGTTGATGCTAGTATTTTGTAGTTGTAAGAAATTATGCTAACTTTGGAGGCTCCCTTTTTGCCTTAGTTTAGTATTACTGTTCTGTTAATGCAAGCTTTTGTTATCCTGTAATGCACAGGGTAATTCAGCTGCCCCTATCGATGTCGTTTTATGCAACCTGCAATGTTGTATCTGCCTTTCACAAACCACGGGCAAGATTTTCATATTCTCGTTACTTGCAAACTATTAGTCCTGCAAAAAGATAAACAGGATCTTTTTCTAGGAAATTTAATGTTTTTTTAAAATTTGTACTGGGATACGTTTTCGCTAGGGGCCTTAGTTTTCGAGTTATTCAACAAAAGCGCACTGCCACTCCCACACTTAGCCCCTACCGGTCAGGATTTCGAGTATGCATGAATTATTTCCCCATATTCGACCGTTCTTACTCTTTATTGACTACCCTTATTACGCCACCGATCTAGTCGAGCACTTTACGAATTGTATAATAGGCGTTTGTGAAAGATTTTCCTAAAACATTTTGTGACTTTTAACAGCATGAAATAAACATTTACATCGTTGTGTTCGTCAAGTCTTATGACTATGAAACGATTGTGCTTGTAAGGATTAAGTTCGGATCTAATTCTCAGTGTAATTACTTTTAGTGTAATATTTGCAAGAGACACTTACTTTTCATTGTCCTCACGGGCACGTTTCAGTTAGTACTGTTAACGACATAGGCGGCAATGCTGGTGGCGTAATATCCCAATCAACAGCAAACCAAAAAAGATCGAATTGTTGGTATAGTTAGAAATTTTAGCACATTGGTAGGAGGCAGTGCAACGAACAACATACTAGAAATCCTGACTGGTGAAGGATGAGTAAGGGGGTGGAGCCTGCCCGGTTGGCCGTGCGGTCTAACGCACGGCTTTCCGGGCGGGAAGGATCTGTCTCGGGGAATGCGGGCTGGTTCCCCTTAGACCGCCTCAGTTACACTATGTCGGTAATTGTTGCGCAAACAAGTTTTCCACGTACGCGTACACCACCATTACTCTACCGCGCAAACATAGGAGTTACACTCGTCTGGTGTGAGACGTTCCCTGGGGAGGTCCACCGGTGGCCGAACCGCTTAATAACCCTGGGTTCGGTGTGGGGCGACGGAGGGGTGAAGTGGACTGCGGTAGTCGTCGTGGGGTTGCGGACCACTGCAGCTGCGGCGGGGACGGAGCCTCTCCGTCGTTTCTAGGTCCCCTCTTCACATAACATAACATAACATAACATGGGGGTGGAGGTGCGTTTGAAGGTCACTTTTGCATGTTTTTCTGCAAAAACTCGAAAATCGTGGCCTTCAGGGAAGCAGGGAAGACGTATTCCAGAACAGAATTTAACTGCATTACATTTCCTACAAAAATGTCATGTTAATTTTTTCTCTTGGGCTAAAGGTTTGCGCGTAGCGAGCGAGAAAAGATGACTATCTTGCGCGTAGGTTGAAGAAGGCCAGATAATAACATTGTGGGTTGTATAAAATACATCGGTAGGGGCTGCTGTATCACCCTGTATATACATTATTAACAGATCCTCTGTACAGGATGTCCATTAATTCCTGGTATGATTTTAAAAAAAATGATAACACGGAAACTATCAGAGACAGAGAATCTTAGTGTAGTGTGAAACGTTTACCAGATTCTAAAGCTTTTCTCCCTTTTTCCCTTTGTTCAGATTTGACGGGGAGTGCATCACAATCACAAGGCGCAATGTGTCATTAGGTATACAGTATCAAATGGTTCAAATGGCTCTGAGCACAATGGGACTTAACAGCTATGGTCATCAGTCCCCTAGAACTTAGAACTACTTAAACCTAACTAACCTAAGGACATCACACAACACCCAGTCATCACGAGGCAGAGAAAATCCCTGACCCCGCCGCGAATCGAACCCGGGAACCCGGGCGTGGGAAGCGAGAACGCTATCGCACGACCACGAGCTGCGGACTACAGTATTAAAATCTGTGAGAAGGGTACTGTAGAGTTACCGACGCCCTATGGGAGGTCACCAGTGGCAAAAAGAAAAATAATGATGTTGTTCAAAAACGTTAAACACCCAGGTAATGTCAAAGAGCTTCCTGTAAGTGGATGTCCCTCTGTGTCTCAAGCACGTGTTGACGGAGTGCAAAGTGCATTTCGACGGATTCCCAGAAGTTAATTCGTGGTGCAACGAGCGAATTGCGAGAAGCAAGATCAACTGACAGTAAAGCGTTACACAAGCAGTTAAGCCTTTTTGCGTACAAAGTGCAAATGGTCCAAGCACTGCAGCCACTCTGCGGTGTGAATTCGCGTGTTCCATGGCCGCCTCTGCAGATCCTGACAATGACTGCCTGAAAAAGTGTCTGTTTTCTGACAAGGTTCTACATTTCTGGACATTTGAATCGCCACAACATTAGGATACGGGGCATCTAAAACCTACACAATGCACGTGAACATATGCATCATAGCCTGAAGCTAAATGTTTGGTGTGGCCTAATGCACGAAAGAGAGATAAGTTCATTTTTTTCGCAAAGAAATCCGTAATGAGAGATGTTTAGCTGGACACGCTTGAACATTTCCTGCCATTCCAGATCGAAGAGCTGCAGCTGTCCGTCATCTTCCAGGATGATGGTACACGCCTACAATGGAGTTTTAATATGTGGAAAGTATTGAATGACGCGTTTCCTGAGAAGTGGATTGTTCGTGATCGTCCCACGAGTGACCCGCACACTCTCCCGAGGTCACACTTATTTTTGTCGGATTACGTCAAGTGCCACGTGTAAACAACACAACTCAATAACAGTGCTACCTTTCGTGCACAATGAAAAAGTCAGGACCGTTGATGCTGCAATGCTAATCTGTACATGGGCAGAACTCTGATGACATCTTGATGTTCTGCGAGGCACACTCTGAAATTCCGACGTAACGGAAAAAAAAGCTGTGAGAGCTGTTAAACGCTTCGCAACAAATCACGACGTCGGATCTCTACTAGTTTCCAAGTTATGATTTTTTGAAATGATAGCGAGACTTTATGGACACCATGTGTATTACACCCTGCCTCAATCAACAGATTTCTGTTAATGTTTATTATGTGCACAGCACAGAATTATTCTTATATTTAAAGAAGATTAATCATACAATCGTGCGGCAAAGACTAGGCATAAAAGAATGCAGTAAGCCTGTTAGCCAGCATTTTGTGAAAGCTGAGGACAAACTTCAAGCCGGCCGGAGCGGGCGGGCGGTCCTAGGCGCTACAGTCTGGAGCCGCACGACCGCTACGGTCGCAGGTTCGAATCCTGCCTCGGGCATGGATGTGTGTGATGTCCTTTGGTTAGTTAGGTTTAAATAGTTCTAAGTTCTAGGGGACTGATGACCTCAGAAGTTAAGTCCCATAGTCCTCAGAGCTATTTGAACCATTTGAACAAGCCCGCATCTCGTGGTCGTGCGGTAGCATTCTCGCTTCCCACGCCCGGGTTCCCGGGTTCGATTCCCGGCGGGGTCAGGGATTTTCTCTGCCTCGTGATGGCTGGGTGTTGTGTGCTGTCCTTAGGTTAGTTAGGTTTAAGTAGTTCTAAGTTCTAGGGGACTGATGACCATAGATGTTAAGTCCCATAGTGCTCAGAGCCATTTGAACCATTTGAACAAACTTAAAATCCACGGAAGAAGTAAACAAAAGTAGAGAGGAAATTGTTGCGAAACTTTCCTCTGAGCATTGCTTCTGGTTTCAGTTTTCTATCCTACTTGTTCGTAGGTATAAACGAAGCTCATGATCAACGCACAAACGATGACGTGATGACTGGTGGACCAAAAGGCATTTCTGCGTTGCTGGTCACGATAGATTTCACGGCTGACCAGAAGGGAAATCCCCGATATGGTGAAGGTTGTCATAACCTGTGATAAATTCGACCACAGACTAGTCAGAATCGACAAAGCTAAACAGCTATGTCGAGCTCAGAATAGGTTTCATGGAGAAACCGAGAGGTTGACCCGGGAGCGGCCAGCCGCAGAATTTACTAGCGATTCCATGTACACGCCTGCCTCACATACCGGCTGGAACATTACAAGAGGCCGGGCGTCAGTTCGACAGCCTGATGATTTCTGACTGCGCGTCTGTATCCATACCCGGGAGGCAATTGAGCCACTGTCAGATGCAAAACTGAGTGCACATAAATGACTGTCTGGAGTCGTGCTCTGAATCTTCTCGGTAGAATATCAACAAATAATTAAAAAAAATTATGAGCTCATAAAGAGACACACACATCAAAACACTGATTTTGCAGACGGACTCAGCATCACTTTTAAGAAAAGACCAATAACAGCAAAAGAAAAGATTGAGGGAAACGGGTACACAGAGCCTGAAGAAAGGAATTTCTACAATTATTTACGTTTAACAACGAAACTACGACAGCAATGTTGAAAGGTCTCTGTTGGATTCCTTTCATGTTAATTTCTTAAATCTGTTGTCATTTACGGCATAAATTCCTATTCTAAATTTACTGTGGCGTTTCTGACTATCTGGGAGGAGACTGAGTAGTGAACGTGTTACTTTTACACATAAACAAGAACGATCTGTCACACTACTACACTTTAAAACACAGTTTATATGTAATTCATGTCACACAGTCTCATACGGAACCTACATCCGCTTTCTTTTATATACTGTACATGATAAGATACTGTCAACCCCCTTCCCTTCTGTGTGAGAGGATGAATGAGCAAATGTATTTCTAGTTGCATGCCTCAGGGTAGCAGACAAGCCTGTCTGCTAGAGAACAGTAGGACCAACGTCGGAACAGGTATCTACGCTTTCTAAAAGCAAAGAGGTTTCTATCCTTAGTATGGTCCTGTCCGTCTCTTGTCATGTTGGTATAGGAAGATGCCCCTCTGGCCACTTCCGTTTGTATTTGTGAGCCACCCTTAGAAAGGGACCAGGCAGTCTGTCCGTGGCGAGCGTCTGAAGTGGTAAGATCTCGGGCTAAGCGCGTGTCTACTAAGTCCGTAGGACAATGGATTTCTTAAGTTCAGCCTAACTGAAAAGTTAATCACCTTTATTTCAGGTTTAGCTCTAAAATATCTAATGTTATCTTAAATTGCAACGCAGTGTAATTCGCGTGTGAAGTTCAGAATATCTTCCGGTAGTTGCTTTGTTACTACTTTGTGAGTAAAGTGGAACCACGTGTTGATCAGTAACTCTAACTAAGATCATCAATCTTAAATGCGAGTGTGCGTGAGATTATAACATCTCGTCTTGACAATATTTTTCAATATAGCAACTTTTCTTTATGTTCAACCCACGTGGGGTGTACTTTGTGAGACCACTACCACGTGCTTATATAATTGTTTGACCCATCAGGTTAATAGTAAGACATTAGTAACCAGTTCGAGGTTTTTCTTTTGTAAATTGCTTTTCGATCTAATTTATTTTAATTATCAAAATTATTGTGGAGTTACACGCTTTGTGTAAACCAAGTTGACCACGTGAAGCATGTGGTGTAATCATCAAAGTAGCCCTCAGCTATTCTTTTTGGGAAGATTTCACAGAGAGTTAGTATGAATTTAGTATACCAGTGTGTGGTAATTACCTGACGGACAGGATTGTACTGCGAACGTAATTTCTTTGGGTGAAAATTGAATCGGTTGGTTGTGGTTAATTTCCTCTTGGATATGTTTCAACGTTCTTTGTGTGTTGTTTTATGAATGCAGTGTTGTATGCAGTCTCCCAATCTTGGCTCCATATTTGATGTGTTCCGTAAGATTACAAGCTTAGTTATGACTCAAGTTTAATATGCTGAAATTTCAATGATCAATGTTAAAATAAATTTCCAAATATAAACTGATTTATTTCTTTTTATTTAAATTCTCTTTTATTTATATATCACCGGTTGTCGTATGACTATTAAAAGATTATAATTAATGTTAATCTGGTTGGGAATTTGGTAAGCTAGACTGGATACCTGGTGAAACAGTTGCTCAGTAATGCAAGATTAACTTCCCCAGACAGCTCACAGCTTTTAAACCGCTTTTATTGTCTATCAGCTCCGCTTTCATAGTAAATTAAGGAACAACGTTACAATGTCACTGTAGGTATTTCGGGAATGGTTTGTTTTCGCACCTCTTTCTCGGCAATGTCTTAACTAACTTGTTACTAGCGGCACCAACTTAGCAGTATTCCTGACGTAAGTGGCTACTAACGATAATTTATAGGTAGAGGCTCTATATCGCAGTAGAACTCAGAATATTCGTGAAAACATAGCAACCGCCGGACAATGGTCACTCACCTGTCATAAATAGGCAGTACTTTAGAGGCTTATAGTCGGCACGCAGGTCACCTTGCGCGTTAGTACTGATTTTAGAAACCTGAGACATTAGTTTTCGTTCAAGGCGGTTATTATTCGTCTTCACTAGTCTGAATGGGTAAAAATAATTCTGTGATTGACACCCAAGCGAGTAGAATTGTAGAGAACAGCTACCACCCAATAGTGGTTCGTTCTTGAGGCAGTGGTCGCTGTGTTGCCTATGCTCTAGATACATGCACGACCATGTCACACGTGGCTGTCTGCATGCCAGTAACAGTGTATCATGCCATTGTAATACGTCAGTCACAATGCTATCTTACTCAAGCTCTATTTCCTCCAGCAAGGTAAATTACTCGTACTGGCCGGTACGAGGACTCGATATCTTTTCATTGTTATAGTAACCAAATACTCTGAACAATCTGCCAAGTGGAGTTCAAATGGTTCAAATGGCTATGAGCACTATGGGACTTAACTGCTGAGGTCATCAGTCCCCTAGAACTTAGAACTAATTAAACCTAACTAACCTAAGGACATCACACACATCCATGCCCGAGGCAGGATTCGAACCTACGACCGTAGCGGTCGCGCGGTTCCAGACTGCAGCGCCTAGAACCGCTCAGCCACCCCGGCTGGTCCAAGTGCAGTTACATGAGTGTTATGTAACTCGTAATGTACACTGACCAGTCACAGTAATGTGACCACCTGTCAAAAGCCTGAATAACTACCTGCAGAAAGAGAGTCAATAAGATTCTGGAAGGTAGCGACAGCGATGTGTAACCATGGCGACTTCGGTACCATGGCTAGCTGCGCTAGGTTTCTTGGCTGAGGAACCGTGGCGTGAACAGCCCAACTGAGGTGATCCCACGGATTCTCGATTGGGTTTAAATCTGAACAAAGAGGCTGAAAATATCGAGGTAGGTTATGACTAGAACAAGACGTCAAATAGATTGGTTGGGTAAGAGGCATACATGCGTGCCAATAACCCAGAAACAGATGTACATTAAATGTGTTCTGCCTCGGAAACAGTTCGGAATAGAGCATTTGTCCATACAAAGTTATTTACTTAAATGAGCTTTCGTGTCACGTCGCTAAATACTGACCATTCCTTATGAGATGAGACACCCTATGTAAGAGGCATGAACAGCATCAAATGTTGACTGATCACTGTGAGGGCCATGGAGATGTGCGTACTCATGTGAAACAGCGATATCAGCCCTTGACAGAGTTTGTGTTGTGTGTGTGTGTGTGTGTGTGTGTGTGTGTGCGCGTGTGCTTTCTGCTTCTCTTGTCTTGTAGTCGTCCTTTTTACTACAATTGGAAAATATAAATTTTGAATTTTTTTAAAAACCTGTTAGAAAATAATATTTCTAGTGTACTTACAGGTACTGTGTCTCCTTCACTGCCCAGAAATGCACATTATCCAAACCATCACTCACATTGTTTATTTACATTATGTACATTATAACATGTATACAAACACATTGCTACATGTCTTTGCCGAGTTTCCGACTGCAGTAATATCAAGGCGACTACATGGCAAGAGAAGCAGAACCACACACACACACACACACACACACACACACACACACACACACACACAGAGAGAGAGAGAGAGAGAGAGAGAGAGAGAGAGAGAGAGAGAGAGAGACTTAACATAAATATTAATTTAAAGAGCTGCACTTGAAAATGGCAACAAATCCCTGAAACTCATTGTGTTGTACTGGTGTAAGCTGTCCCCAGCATACAAGTCGGCAAAGATGTGGCGCGAAGATAGATAGTAGGCGCTGGATCAAGTGCGCCTATCACGAGAGAGGCCAGAGACACAGACAAGCAACACGACCAAAACGCCCTCTCAACCGCTGACCGGAGGGCCTCAGTCACTGACTTACTCATCGAGATTGGCGTCTGTCTGTAGATTCGCAGAGCAGGCTCAGTTCAAATCGCAGCGTAAGACAGTACACAGTGACCAGATTAGTGCCTATAGCGGGACTAGCAGTGAGGCTAAAGTCTGTGATAGCAAGAGCACCGATATTGTCTGCAAGAGGACTATTTCTGATGATCTTGTACTACAGAACATGGACACTATTCCAATTAAGTAAATGTTTCCAGTACAAGTAAAAAAAAAAAAAACTGTATTAACTCTTGTGTGCATTTGTGTTGCAGAAAGAGGATACCGGCCACTCGTAACAATATCGTTTCCCTTGCCTCCTGCCGGTACAAGACTCTACATGTGCTATGCGTAAAAAATCGCAAATGGTACAGTGTTTTATTATTTAAGTCAGTAATGATACTGTTTCAGTTTATAGTAACACATCGATAATAACGAATGAAATTAAAATAGACTAAGATTTGTGACATTTACCTTTCCCCGTGGCCGATGACCTATACCAAGACAAAATATCCAATTTCTTCTGCTGTTTTATAAACACCAAACTTTAAAACAAATAACTATCTTTAGCTGGAGCTGAGACCTCCTAGTGCAAAGAATTGCATTGTTAAAAAGTAGTAAGTTGTAGAGCAAATGTTGCCATACGTCCCGGTTTTCCGAGACATTTCCGGTTTCGGATTGAAGAAATCGGCGTCCCGAAAATTTCGGGACTGTAGTTTGTCGCGGATTTAAGAGAAATATTCCATACTATCTATTTTTGTCCAAATAACTGCGTGGATCTACATTTTAGCTTCGGCCGTTAAGTTAAATAATGAAAGTTTTTATTATCACAGTTGACTGAGTCTCTTAAGGAGTATTATTTCGCAGTAACGCTGCTCAGTTTCCATTATTATCGGTCGCATCAGTTCAGTTTACGTTTTGCAGCAACCTGATTCTCCGTTTCTAAGTCTGAGTCGTATCGCGGTTAATTTGTTACTTAAGTGTTTGATTGTTTAAACGGAACTCAAAATACCAAAGATGAACTATTTACTGCAAGAAAACTATTCAGTAGAATGATTCTTCATAAAGCGAGGAGAAATGACTAGGAAGTATAATATGTAATTTGTATTGTCTTTCCACACAACATGCACGAAGAGCAGATATTAACTATAACGTAAAGCATAAATGAAACGTTAAGTCTTGCAGCACTTAAAACATGGATAGTTATTTTGTTTCAAAATTATTTAAACTGGACAAATTAGTAACAGCAACGGAATTAGCAATGTGTTATCATACCGTTAAATATCACATCTGTTTCAAGCCTCTGAATCGTACTTCCAGTCTAAGCTCCAAACTTTTGATGATTCCGAGGCAGCAAAAAATGACACTTTGGGCAGAACATAATCAACAGCAATTGTGAAATCACTGTTGGAGTGAGATGCCGTGAAACAAATGTGCGATGATCTTTCAAAGCTAATGGGGGTAGAAATTACAAAGACAAGAAAAAATTTCCACTAATTATTTCACATTTTAAGCTAAGGAGACGTGTCCCGGTTTCTGATTCCCAAATTACGTCCATTTTTATCAGTTTAACAGAAACGCCCGTCTGTCAGACAGAAATAGTGGCAACCCTACGTAGAGCTGATGTGATATGTGTTATCTTGTAGAAACTCCTGGTACGTCCACTGCGCGTCCATCAAATACCAAGTTCGCTCGGACCCAGGCGACATAAGCTTCAGTTGGTGACGGGTACGAGTGTCGAGTCACGTAGATAGACACCGGGCACGGGACGCGGCTGGAGGCTCCCTGGAACGCGTGGCGTGCAGTCGGGGCGGTCATTAGACAGGTTCCGGGAAAAACTCTCCAGCGCCTCGGTGCACGCGGCCCGCGCGACTCCAGCCGCTGCACGCCCTGCAGCAGACAAGTCGCGGTCGAGGCACGAACCTGCTAACGACGCCTGCCGGCGCTGCTCCGCCAACGCGACCGGCTGTCTGCCGTCGCGAGCAAACCCATCCCACTAGTCTTGTCACTACGTTCACGTACTGCACAGCTCGCGGGAGTCGAAAACCGATTTCCTAAAACAGTGTTTTGTTGGCTCTATCAAAATATCGGTTTTTCGACCATCAGTCATTTTACGCGAAATGTGCCTTCACCACAATGAAGTGACGTCGCTATCGCATTTGTAACATATAAAGCTCTCGATTATCCGGATTAATGCGATGCTGTCATTGCACGGATAACCGAAAAGCATGCATAATTCCAAATTCACAAGTTTTACCACAAACTGCTATTTACTGTCTTTAATGTCGTAATGATTTTCAGCCAATATTTGTTTTTCCCGACGCGGTTCACCTGCAGCTACTTTTTCCCGGCGTAGTGCAGCAACTTGACGTCGCATAGTCTCGACAAGTCGCTAGGAGTCCCTGTAGAAATAATGAACAATTGTATCTCTATGTTGTTGTTGTGGTCTTCAGTCCTGAGACTGGTTTGATGCAGCACTCCATGCTACTCTATCCTGTGCAAGCTTCTTCAGCTACCAGTACCTACTGCAAACTACATCCTTCTGAATCTGCTTAGTGTATTCATCTCTTGGTCTCCCTCTACGATTTTTACCGTCCTCGCTGTCCTCAAATACTAAATTGGTGATCCCTTGATGCCTCAGAACATGTCCTACCAACCGATCCCTTCTACTACTCAAGTTGTGCCACAAACTCCTCTTCTCTCCAATTCTATTCGATACCTCCTCATTAGTTATGTGATCTACCAATCTAATCTTCAGCATTCTTCTGTAGCACCACATTTCGAAACCTTCTATTCTCTTCTTGTCCAAACTATTTATCGTCCACGTTTCACATCCATACATGGCCACACTCCATACAAATACTTTCAGAAACGACTTGCTGACGCTTAAATCTATACTCGATGTTAACAAATTTCTCTTCCTAAAAAACGCTTTCCTTACCATTGCCAGTCTACATTTTATATCACCTCTACTTCGCCCATCATAAGTTATTTTGCTCCCCAAATAGCAAAACTCATTTACCACTTTAAGCGTCTCATTTCCTATTCTAATACCCTCAGCATCACCCGATTTAATTCGACTACATTCCATTATCATCGTTTTGCTTTTGTTGATGTTCACCTTATATCCTCCTTTCAAGACACTGTCCATTCCGTTGAGCTGCTCTTTCCAGATCCTTTGCTGTCTCTGACAGAATTACAATGTCATCGGCGAACCTCAAAGTTTTTATTTCTTCTCCATGGATTTTAATTCCTGCTCCGAATTTTTCTTTTGTTTCCTTTACTGCTTGCTCAATATACAGATTGAATAACATCGGCGAGAGGCTACAACCCTGTCTTACTCCCTTCCCAACCACTGCTTCTCTTTCATGTCCCTCGACTCTTATAACTGCCATCTGGTTTCTGTATAAATTGTAAATAGCCTTTCGCTCCCTGTATTTTACCCCTGCCTTCTTCAGAATTTGAAAGAGAGTATTCCAATCAACATTGTCAAAAGCTTTCTCTAAGTCTACAAATGCTAGGAACGCAGGTTTGCCTTTCCTTAATATTTCTTCTAAGGTGTGTCGTAAGGTCAGTATTGCCTCACGTCTTCCAATATTTCTACGGAAACCAAACTGATCTTCCCCGAGGGCCGCTTCTACCAGTTTTTTCATTCGTCTGTAAAGAATTCGCGTTAGTATTTTGCAGCTGTGACTTATTAAACTGATAGTTCGGTAATTTTCACATCTATCAAGACCTGGTTGTATCTCTTTAGCCGTTCAGAATTGCGAAAGTGTTGGTGGTGCGTGATACTGTGCACGAACTGACCTCTCGATTATGTCCCATAAACGTTCGATGGGATTCATGTCAGGCGATCTGGGTGGCTAAATCATACGCTCGAACGGTGCAGAATGCTCTTCAAACCAATCGCGAACAATTGTGGCCCGGTGACATGACCCATCGTCATCCATAAAAAATTTCATCGTTCTTTGGGAACATAAAGTTCATGAATGGCTCCAAATGCTCTCCAGGTCGGTGAGGGTAACCATTTCCAGTCAATGATCGGTCCACCTGGACCAGAGGACCCACTGCATTCCATGCAGACACAACCCACACCATTATGGAGCCACCACCAGCTTGTACAGTTTCTTGTTGACAACTTGGGTCCATGGCTTCGCGGGGTCTGCGCTACACTCGAACCCTACCATCAGCTCTTACCAACTGCAATCGGGACTCATCTGATCAAGTCAAGTTTTCTGGTCGTCTACGGTCCAGACGATGGAGAGACGTCTACAGACGTTAAAGTAACCTCTGGCGTGCCACAGGGGAGTGTTATGGGACCATTGCTTTTCACAATATATATATAAATGACCTAGTAGATAGTGTCGGAAGTTCCATGCGGCTTTTCGCGGATGATGCTGTAATATACAGAGAAGTTGCAGCATTAGAAAATTGTAGCGAAATGCAGGAAGATCTGCAGCGGATAGGCACTTGGTGCAGGAAGTGGCAACTGACCCTTAACATAGACAAATGTAATGTATTGCGAATACATAGAAAGAAGGATCCTTTATTGTATGATTATATGATAGCGGAACAAACACTGGTAGCAGTTACATCTGTAAAATATCTGGGAGTATGCGTGCGGAACGATTTGAAGTGGAATGATCATATAAAATTAATTGTTGGTAAGGCGGGTACCAGGTTGAGATTCATTGGGAGAGTCCTTAGAAAATGTAGTCCATCAAAACACTCGTTCGACCTACACTTGAGTATTGCTCATCAGTGTGGGATCCGTACCAGATCGGGTTGACGGAGGAGATAGAGAAGATCCAAAGAAGAGCGGCGCGTTTCGTCACAGGGTTATTTGGTAACCGTGATAGCGTTACGGAGATGTTTAACAAACTCAAGTGGCAGACTCTGCAAGAAAGGCGCTCTGCATCGCGGAGTAGCTTGCTCGCCAGGTTTCGAGAGGGTGCGTTTCTGGATGAGGTATCGAATATATTGCTTCCCCCTACTTATACCTCCCGAGGTGATCACGAATGTAAAATTAGAGAGATTAGAGCGCGCATGGAGGCTTTCAGACAGTCGTTTTTCCCGCGAAGCATACGCGACTGGAACAGGAAAGGGAGGTAATGACAGTGGCACGTAAAGTGCCCTCCGCCACACACCGTTGGGTGGCTTGTGGAGTATAAATGTAGATGTAGATGTAGATATGGTCACAAGCTCTGGAGACGGGCTACAGGCGTCATCTACTGCCGCAACCCATTAACGCCAAATTTCGTGGCACTGTCCTGTCGGATACTTTCGTGTTCGTCGCATGTCCCATATTGATTTATGCGGTAATTTCACGCAGTTTTGGTGTCTTTTAACACTGTCAATGCTACACATATACTGCTGCTCTCGGTCTTTAAGTGAAGGCAGTCGGCCAGTGCGTTGTCCGTGATGAGAGGTAATACCTGAAATTTGGTATTCTTGCACACTCTTTACATTGCGGATCGTGGAATATTGAATTCCCTGATGATTTCCGAAATGGAATGTCGCACGCATCTAGCTCCAACTACCATTCAGAGTTCAATGTCTGTTAATTCCCGTCGTGCTCTCATAATCACGTCGGAATCCTTTCCACGTGAATCACCTGAGTACAAATGACAGCTCTGTCAATGCGTTACCCTCTTTATATCTTGTGTACACACACTGCCCCCATCTGTGTATGTGTATATCCCTATTCCAGGATTTTTACCACCCAGCGTGCATTTTCGAAGATAAAACTTCTAGGATGTTAGGCCACATCAGCTTCAATTTCTTCTACAGGATCGACGTTTCGACGCCTCTACTGGCGTCTTATTCATTATCTACACTCGGATCGCAGCAGAAGGCAAGAAACGTCGATCGTGTAAAACAGGTCGAAGACGTGATGCGGCCTATCATCCTAGAAGGTTTGACCTCCAATCACAACGACCACGAAAGCCTGCAGATTAACATATACATTTTCGTTTGCAGACAGCACTATCAACTTACATACCCTGCTACAGTACATGCAGTTCTGACCTAGGCACCATTTCCTCTGTATGTTTCATTACTTACTGTGTGTGTTGATCCTGCATTACATGTGATCTTGCTAAACTGCTGTTATTCTGCCTGTGGCAATGGAAACAATTTTGAGCACTGGAGACAAACTGCGCAAACACTCTTCCATCACGTTAACCTGTCTGGCGTCATTTAATGTTTCAGATTGTGGATTTATTTTGCTATATCTAAGATCAAAGGTTATGTTCGTGTGTATGCTTGCGGCAGTAGTAGTAGTAGTAGTAGTGAGTTGTTGTTTGATCTATCATTGTTCCTAACCATATCAAACACCTAGACCACTAAAACGATGATGTTGACACTGGTCTTGGTTACATTTTGTATTCTCATATGACGAGACATGGGAACACGTAATACAACTAGGAACATTGTCGAACACGATTGATGTCTACATCTACATCCATACTCCTCAAGCCACCTGACGGTGTGTGGCGGAGTGTACCTTGAGTACCTCTATCGGTTCTCCCTTCTATTCCAGTCTCTTATTATTCGTGGAAAGAAGGATTGTCGCTATGCCTCTGTGTGGGCTCTAATCTCTCTGATTTTATCCTCATGGTCTCTTCGCGAGATATACGTAGGAGGGAGCAATATACTGCTTGACTCCTCGGTGAAGGTATGTTCTCGAAACTTCAACAAAAGCCCGTACCGAGCTACTGAGCGTCTCTCCTGCAGAGTCTTCCACTGAAGTTTATCTATCATCTCCGTAACGCTTTCGCAATTACTAAATGATCCTGTAACGAAGCGCGCTACTCTCCGTTGGATCTTCTCTATCTCTTCCATCAACCCCATCTGGTACGGATCCCACACTGCTGAGCAGTATTCAAGTAGTGGGCGAACAAGCGTATTGTAACCTGCTTCCTTTGTTTTCGGATTGCATTTCCTTAGGATTCTTCCAATGAATCTCAGTCTGGCGTCTGCTTTACCGACGATCAACATTATAGGATCATTCCATTTTAAATCACTCCTAATGCGTACTCCCAGATAATTTATGGAATTAACTGCTTCTAGTTGCTGACCTGCTATATTGTAGCTAAATGATAAGGGATCTTTCTTTCTATGTATTCGCAGCACTTTACACTTGTCTACATTGAGATTCAATTGCCATTCCCTGCACGATGCGTCAATTCGCTGCAGATTCTCCTGCATTTCAGTACAATTTTTCATTGTTACAACCTCTCGATATACCACAGCATCATCCGCAAAAAGCCTCAGTGAACTTACGATGTCATCCACATGGTCATTTATGTATATTGTGACCTTGTGGTGGTCTAAGTGTTGTGGTGTGGAGTGGCACAATTTTGCGTGGGCGTACTGACCTCAAACCCTCTGAACATGGTCACAAGGTTGCATTCGGAACTGACTTCATTTTCACGGATGACGGTGCGCGACAGCGTCGAACAGTGCAGTTGGGGGAGTTCTTGGGACGAGGGAAAATTCGCGGAATACACTGAGGGAATATACTGACCTGTCTGTTTATCCAACTTAAATGCTGTCAAGCACCTGGGCTCCGATGGGGAGACGTATTCAGGACGCCCACATTCACCAAAGACCATCCAACAGTTCTCAACCGCGCTGATGGAGGTATGGAACGTCGTACCACAAGAACTCATTACCAAACTTGTGGTCAACATACGAGCACCTTCCATAGCATTCACTGCCCTCCTTGGTAATCACAGAGCCTATTAAGGACAATGTCCCACCTTTTGCAATGTCCAGGAGATCGTCACAAATGGCGGTGGCTTCACAGTATTTATTGTCTTTCACTAAAAGTGTCGTTTCTGTTCGTCTAATTGGGCATTTCTCTCAGTTACCTTCTGCACTATAGTGTATTTGTCCTTCTCCTACAGGGTCCAAATTTCATCGAGTTGCTTTACTTGGCCGTAAAACATCATGCGGAATTTAGTTTCATCCTTAAGTTTTGCGCACTATTGTACGTAGTGCACAGTGTCACTTACAGATTACGAGTTATCAGAGACCGGTTTCGACTAAACTAAATCAGTCGCAGATTTCATCAAATAGTTCCACATGGATGAAGTGAGATCCGGTCTCGGGTTTCAAGCACCGAAGTATACATTCTGAAGTTTCCTACAAGATAAAGACTGAGATTAGTGGCTTTGCTGTGCAAATTGAACGAGGAATATACAGTACGTATATAATCTAAATGGTGGAACGCTCACAATTTGCGGTGATTTCACCACAGAGATTTTACAAAGAGTTTATAGTGTAAACCGTTATCTAAAACTGTAGTAGTCATAACATAAATATGTAGAATCAAAATAGCATTTATGAGAATAAAAGGCAATCCTAATCGGTTTATCAGCAATTAAAAGCCGTCGCCTTCTTCTTGTGTCGGAAGCAGAATATACAGATACTCCTTACTATGCACAGATACAAGGAGACTGGCGTTCGTTGCTGGGTAGTTTGTTGGAATTGTTTATTCGACATCGTCGTCCACAACTGCGGCAATCAAAGTCACTGACCGGTCTGTTCCGTTGAGAGCAATAGCTCTGGGAAATCGATAAAACACATTGTTGATACTGGCTGCTCCAAGAAGAATGCCGCAGATCATTAGCCTTACATGAGTACGTAGCGGGTGACAAATAAAGGCTTTTGCGTACAAAAAAAACATACGTAATGGTAAAAATGGTGTTTAAAAGCGTCAGCTAGGCAGCTGGGGAGAGTGAGTGTTGGCTTCATCGATAGGGTCGTGTAGGAAGTTAATCAGGGAACGGTATGAACATTTGTAGACGAGAATGTGCTAACTCGACGTAAATGTCATTGCTCTGGTGTACTGTGAGTGGAGGCATTGATTGTCGAAACACTGAAAGCTTCCAACAGCAAACATACTGATTCTGGATAAAGCTGGGTAAAGATACCGAAATTCAACGTGCAAAAACTAGCATCATTTCGTAATATCTCCTGATCGGATTGTGTGTGTCAAGTCCTTTTCAGTTCCTCATTTGGCTGACACATCAGATAATAATCAGCGACTAATACTCACAGAAAACACAGACTACTGTGGCAGTCTCACTGGTCAGTTGTAGGTCAGCTTCCACAACACAGAGATTATATATAGCGCCACTGCAGGACATCCATCTGGTGGGCCTCCGTCTGCTATAAATGAATAACTTATTCCTCGTTAAATACTTCAACCTAAGATGCCTGATGGGTTATTGAAATAAAAAGGCCGTTGAACGTCTCCATTTTTTCTTACTCGATGATTTATTGCCAAGAGCAGCCACTAACATTAAAAGAAATATAACTTACGGAAGTATTTTGGATGAAGGGCATCTGTTCGACTCTACTTGTAGGAAAGATCAACAGTATTGTGACTGGGGTTCGATACCTAGCTGCAAGATGGCATGGAGAGTAACACACTCTCACTAACAGGGCAGATCATCGATAAGATGTCGAGAATAAAGGAAACCCGGTAAAAACTGTATGTATCGTTAATGAATGTTACATGAGCAATAAGTGATCAAATAGGGGCACGAAATTCGGGTTCATAATGCGATGCTGTTTTATGAGAGAGCAGTCTTACTAGCTCCATTAGCTGATGAGCTATAGCATTAATTCGTGGACATAATAGTAAACAGAGGCTAACTCAAAATGCCCATTGTAAATATAATTGAAAAATGGTTGCTAAATCTTATATGGTCAAAGAAAAGTGGGGGTGCCTGATTCCGTTGCATCCTTTCACTTCAGTAAAATCAGAAGACACTCACGAGAGGGTTTCACTGTACGCGAGGAGCTTCCATGCAGCCTACAACACAGATGGTGGCGATGCGGGGCTCACGAGAAATACGGGCCCTGCGACGAACGTGTGACGTCACGCTAGTCGCCTTATACGCCACACTTCGCGAACGCTCTGTTCTGTTCAGGGCCCAAACAATATGTAACCGTAAAGACAGCCACAAGTTCTTAACTTTGTCGTGCGCTTCTGAGAACTTGCATGTATTTAAAGGCGCAGTCAAGAATTACTGACGGCGTCTGAAAGTTCCTTGCTCCCCACTAGAGACATGCTGTGACGTACACGCCACAGCCTATCTTTCTCGAGGGCCTCGAGGCGATGACGGCAACCTCTGTGGTACCCATTCTTCAGTGCAGGTGTATCGCATGTGTTCTCGTATGCCGCAAATGCGACAGCATTTTCATGAATCGTCATGGAAAAAGACTAAATGGTAGTAATTACGCGTCTGAAGTGGACATTAACAAATCAATCATCTATCATGCAACCGGTCCATACCTTCTAACACTGACCACCCAGACGAGAGTTCTTGTTGTTCGACCACAAAAAGACTGTTTCCTTCTTTCGGCTGTTGTCTCCAGTGCGTCTCCTGTACCTGGGTTTCCTCTTATTGCCATCCCAATTGGTCATTGTAGGTACGCCCCCATCCCCGTCTAACATAAGAACAACAGAAGAAAAAGACTTGTCTCTGATAGGTGCTCTAATTACATCTGTTTCGGCATGATAATTATAACATTTTTAGGGTTCCATACCACAGTCGATAAAAACCTAACTCTTAGAGCATCAGTCTTTCAGTCTGTCTGCTTGTGTATCCCACTGTTAAAAACCGTTTTTCTCAGTAACGGATTGAAGCATCAAGTTGAAATTTCTATCAGATAATAAAGACCTATAATGTCTTGGCGGTGTAAAAAACTGAAGCTTCTGCATTTATGTCACATGTTTCGATGCTCGCAAATTCAACCATCAAAACTTGTTGAGCGAGAATCACGATAATTGGCAAGAAGCGAGGTCCACAGTACAAGCAAAGGAAAAAAAATCCGAAAGTTGTTAATTTTGTAATTATATCACACGAAAAACATATTAATATTGATGTTCAAAATTGAATTCTTTTTCCCATTTCATGTGTGTGTACTTGACTGTGTCTGCCATTTCAAGATATTTTTTTCTCAGGAATGCGTAGGCATGTATCTTGCTTGTATCGATACTGAAAACAGGCAAAAATCATCGAGATTTTCGATTCCCTGGTTGGATGAACTACCTAGACACATATTTGAGATTGTGCGAATCCCTCGGTTCGCGAGTCCTACTCGCACTTGTCCCGATTTTTGTGTGTGTGTGTGTGTGTGTGTGTGTGTGTGTGTGTGTGTGTGTGTGTGTACTTGACAATTTGAACGTAATGGCCTCGCTCTCACACTCTGTCCAAAATAGAAGACCATTGTACAAAATCATTGTCTATTATCTTCCTCACTCGCGGCTTCGATAATATTAAAATGGTTCAAATGGTTCTGAGCACTACGGGACTTAAAAATTCAATGTGAGAGCTTTTTAACAGATAACACATGTATTATCCTTTATTATGTTATAAATAAATATTACCATCCTGTCTTACTGCCCCTTACAGTCATAGCACTATTTAGAAAACTGTATGATGTCGACAGACGAAAAGACTTTACGATATAAAGCTTATAAGTTGTATCCTTGGTGGGCACCATCTTTGCTACGAGCACAGGCAGTATCTTTGGTAAATGTATTTTCACGCCAACAGACTTAGCTCCACGTGTTGTCAGTGCACCTGAGCTGTTATTGGTGATAGTTCATTAGAACGATGGTATCATTGACAATACAGCAAATATTTAACAACATTTTATGATGTAATAAGTGTCGTACTCATAGGATCTTGTGGGACTCTCACATTCAATGCTTGTTCAATTATATGTATACACCCTGTGTTTCATTTTTGTGTTTTTTTTGTGTTTAGGTAACTTTTACAGTGTTACTTGAAAATGGCCCTAATGTCGAAATTGCAATACAGTCAACGGCGACTATGATGTCTTTTAAGAAATAATATTCCTGTAACAGGCTTGCCTGCCCAGAGTCCCAACCTGAACCCAATGGACCACAACGTCCAAAATCATTATCTTCTTTGGGTCTGCTCTTGAAGCAGAATGGACTTCTTTTCTTCCATAGACATACAGACACCTCACATCTCCTAGAAAATATCCCCGTCACGATTAAAGCCGTCACAGATGCAAATTGTGCACACATCCTATCGTAACATCCAGTTATAGGTGTCCGCATACTTTTGATCAGAGTGTGTGTTTGATCTGCAGGTACGGTTAGGGTATTTGCGGTCAACACAGAGGGTCTCAAGATATTTTTTGTAGGTGAAAAAGAGCGGAGCATATTTCTTATTTTCGTGTGCGACTGCCAGCCTGTAGATTTCGGTTAGCGGTACCCGTCTGCATACTTGGGAGTCATTTTGCTCTTGGCGGCGGCTTCTTTGGCACAGCCGAGCGACGCGACACGCGAGCGCCTTCCTGTCGCATTCTCTGCATAATAAATCGCCTCCGCTCGCTGCTTGCTGTTTCGTTCCAGCCTTGTCCGAAGTTGTTGCAAGAGTTTATCGTCGAGACAAATAAAATATGGAAACTCCTTTCGATGCGTTAATTCCTGGTGGTGCCTGGAAGAATCATGTGGTTCTTCTCTCGCTATCGTTTTAAGTCTAGTAGAAATCAAAAGATTGAAAAGACAGCTCTGTGTCGATGTCAATCGGAGACAAGTGTAACAAGAATCAACATTGGCCGAGACGCAGTTTATATACTGAAACGAACTTTTCGTCTGCCTTCGGAACTTTCATGTAGTCGCCCGAAGTCCCAATCGTGGATGACGGCAGAATTCGTGCCGTACTAAAGACGTTGCCGCGCGAGACAAGTTGCGCTATGTATCGGTCCGGAAATTTACTCCAAAACATTAATTGGCAGACCCGGATTTTAGTATTCTGAACGCCTGTCTACATAATACTCCGCAAACTACTATACGGTACGTGGCTTAGTGTACCTTGCACCACACTCCCTTTACTGCTCCATTCGCAAATGGAAAGAGGGAAAAAACGGCTATCTATACAGCTCCGTACGACACCCAGTTTCTCTTCTCTTGTCTTTGCATTCCTTACGCGAAATGTACGGCTGGCGGCAGCACAATCATTTCGCAGTCAGTTGCAAATGCCAGTTCTCTAAAGTTTCTCAATACTGTTTTGCGAAAAGAACCTTTCCTCCAGGAATTTCCATCTGACTTCACGAAGCTTCCCCTAATATCCGCGTCTTAGTGGAACCTTCCCGTAATTAAACTAGCAACACAGTACTCAACTATTTCGATGTCTTCTTTTAATCAGATCTGGAGGGAGGGGCGCTGGGGGGGGGGGGGGAGGGCGAATGATAAACACTGGAATAGTAATCAAGAATTGGTCGTACCAATTTTTAGTTCGCGGTTTTCTTCTAAGATGAGCTACACTTTTCTAAAACTCCTTCAATAAGACGACCATTCGCCATCCCTACAATCGACCTCATGTCCTCGTTCCATTTCAAATAGCTTTGCAGTGTTAAGCCACATATTTAATCGACCTGGCACTAATACTGTATTCCAACATAATATATTATTTTTCCCACTCATCTGCATTAGCTTACATTTTTCTACGTTTACAGTAAATTTTCATTCATTCCTCCAAATAAAAATTCTGTATAAGTAATACGGTATCCTCCTTCAGTCACTCAACGACGACATTTCCCCGTACACTACGGCCACATCAGGAAACAGTTCCACATTGCTGCCCACCACATCCGTCAAATCTTTCATGTATGTAGGGAACAAGAGCAATCCTACCACACTTCCTTGGGCCACCCCTGGCGATACCCCTGTTTCCAGAAACATTCGTCGTCCAGGACAACGTACTGGTTCTATTACTTGTGAAGTTTTCGAGCCACTCACGTATCTGAGACCCTATTCCATATGATCGGACCTTCGTAAACATTCTGCAGTGAGGCACCTCAAACGCTTCCCGAAGATGTAGGAATATGTAATCTGCTTTTTGCTGTTCATTCATGGTTCGCACGATACCGTGAGAGGTACAGTACTGGAAAAGCAATGTCGTTCATCACGAAGAATCACTAACTCCCGACATCGAAGAGAGTAACCACTTAAGATCACTAACTTCGACCCAGAGGACACACAACTTGTCTCGTTACTCCGTGAACGCTGCCGGTCGACTTTTTGATTTCGTGAGCTACAGACCGTCCCATGAAATTATTCTACGTTGCACTTTCTGCCAGACAGTCTTAAGAGGCGAACGCAAGCATTTCAATTAGCCACTAACTGCCCCCACTATCGGCAGTAACCTCAGGGGGCTGCAGCCTGCCCAGAGTTTCGCAAGGTTCTTTTGAATGATTGCTGGAGAACGCCAGCCTTGTAGAAACTTGTAAGCCCTTAAGCTGGTCTCGTGTGTCTTGACCACAACCAATTGAGAAGGATTTCGGAAAAGCCGGTCCATCTCCAGACTGAACAATAGCCTCCGTCGCTCAGATACCCGAAACCAGCTCTAGAGCCCATAAAAGCGAGCAATGGTAGCACACGGGCGCGGCCAGTATTACTAAAGGGGGCCCTCGCACACGCAGTATTATAGTGTGTCAATATACTGAAAGAAAGTGTGAGGCCGTCAAAGGCCCAGTATTATTATGAAATATTTATGAACGGGACGTGTCAAATAGAACTCTTCCTTCGCAGCGAACATGTCTGCACTCGTTGGTTTATAAGTTGCATATACGGCCACTGTAATCGCCACGTGCTGCAATAAGAAAAGCAAGAAGAAGCGGCAGTGGGCAAAAAGAGGCTTGGAAGGCGTTCTACACACGGTCACGCTAACATGCTGAAGAGAACTTGCAGCAGATCCAGATGACTCGGAATTTTTTAAGACTGGACGAGGAATCTTCAACGAATTCGTTACGCCCTATGTACACAAAAAAGATACTATTCATATTCTCTTCGGATTTCACTTTCCACAGTGCGAGCTATAAACCTGAAAAGATTAAGATATGAGTACGTTATTGTAAAGGATCTATAGGTAGTGCTCCTATGTATTTCTGCAATAAATAATTCAAGCTTCTGAAACGAACAAATAAGCATTGCTGCCTGATTTTCATGCACTTAAAAACATTTGTTGAATGTTTATTCAGCTAATTACTGAATAAGTATTAAATATGTAATCAGAGTTCTCCCCTGAATACACTTCAACAGATGATTCATTTCGTCTGTCTTTCCCAATGTATTCATAACCATATGGCGTTGTATCAATTGTTTAAATGTCCGAAAATCACGAAGTCTCGGCAGGATCAGCTATGTCTCGCACATTATCAACGTTACATTGTAGAATATATTGCGCAGTCTACTGAACGATCGTCAATATTTTTGAAGATCTGCAGTCTGCTCCAATATATTGCGCAAACCGTCAATGTCGCTGTTAGACGGTCAATAATACTGCATAACATTCAGTAAGGGCGATAATTATTGACCGTGTGAGGGCCCCTTAAACGGCTAACCCGGCGCACACTGCCAGTTGCAGCCAGTTTAACAGCTTCCAGGGCACCAAAATATTTCATTTTCAATATTTCATACGATTATTGACAGAGTTTAAATATTATAATGCTCGCATAATCTACTCGTTAACAGTTCCAATCTTATGTAAAAAAAAATTAACTAAGTCCAGTACTAAAGGCTAGAAACTGTGTATATGTCCTGACGGCAGTCCAACTCACTGCACGCAAATCATCCAGACTTTATTTATCGAATGTTTGACAACAAGAGTACTCAGTGACTTTCGACAAACTTTACACACAATTTCAAATCTTTACAAAAGTTTTTGTTGCTAACACCCTCCATAAAATGTTGAAACGAAAAAGTTTATCATTATTATATTTTCGCTTCTTATGCAGAAAAACTACAGCATCAACTATGACGTTTTATTTGATTACTTCTTCAATACATATTCCATTCACAATACGACACATTGCTCAAGAGATATCATGTTTTATACTTGGGAATTCGTTTCTTTAAAGTATCGGCGGTGGGAGTTTAATGGTGATAAAACTAACACATTCGCTCAGAGAAGAGTTTTCTAGCTTAAGCACGCATTATTTCTAACTCTACAGTTCCCATATGGTAGGCTGTTTTGCCTCAGAGACAAAAATTTTTGTGTGAAATCTTATGGGACTTAACTGCTAAGGTCATCAGTCCTTAAGCTTACACACTACTTAAGCTAAATTATCCTAAGGACAAACACACACACACCCATGCCTGAGGGAGGACTCGAACCTCCGCCGGGACCAGCCGCACAGTCCATGCCTCAGAGCCCTTCGCTTCTCCCTGCTAAACACAATGCTGCTATTTGCCCACATTTTACAATCTTGAAACAGCGAAAGTAAACGTAATCCCGATACAATTATCATGTTTGGACGCATTGCCATGTATTTACTGCGGTTCTTAATCCCTGAGGGTTGTCCATATTTGAAATACGTTGGTAGTTCAATAAATACAGGAGAAGTTTTCGCAGTTGCGGATATGGAACACCAACGGCTGTACACGGTGTTCAGAAAATTCCCGTTATGAACTTCTAGGACTTGTAGAGGAGAGTGAGCAGATAACATTTTGAATTGGAAACCATGTCCGGAAACATAGTGTTTCAGTGCTACAGCCATTTGAAAACATGTTTGCAATGCGACCACTTTTACGAGTAATTGAATGGGCGTGACCCAGTGCCTTACTTGTTTTACAACCTCACTGACTAATAGCGATAGAAACTGCTCGTGTACTCACTGACGGGTTGTCTTCAACATGGTACAGTACGGACTCTTCTGATTGGGGTGGGCGACGTCTCCTTGCAGCACCACAGTCAGGCCTGCTGACGGTGGAGGTACTTCTTCCTCGAAGCCGTTGTGTAATAGTAATGAAAACGGTATGCGGTGAAGTCGGACGTCGTGGAGAGCGATCTCGATACAGCCGACGAGCAATTTTTCATCGCCGCGACCTTCGCTGTCCAGAAGGATCATGTCGGCGTATTTTGCAAATGTGTACTCAACCATGTTCCTCTAACACTCACAGACTCACGAATGAGATCGAACCAGGTATTACAGAAACTTACTGGCAGATTAAAACAGTTTTAATCTGCCAGGAAGTTTCATAACACTGCACACTCCGCTGCAGAGTGAAAACCTCATTCAGGTAGGAGAGGTATGACAGATGTCGAATGACATCAACGGGTCCGACGTACCCCCACTCTCATAATTTCTACACTGTTGCATACCTACCTAGCAAACATATTTTCAGATAGCTGCAGTACGGAAGTGATAGATTTCTGGACATGGGTTCCTAATCAAAATATTATGCACTGTCTCTCCTCTAGAAGTCCTAGAAGTTTGTAACGGGCATTTCCGAACACCCTGTATTTTGGAATGACTACAGCGAAAATTTGTGCCGGACCGGTACTCGAACCTCGATTGCCCACTTTACGCGAGCAGTCGGCTTTGCCGTTTCGTTTATCCGTGCACGAATCACAACCTGACCCAAAACTCGATACGTCGTCTTCCATGTGTCAACTAGCACTCTTGCTTTTCGTATATTCCCTTCCAGGAGGGACGTATTTATTTAGAGTCGAGGGCCTGTTATTGGTGAATAAATACGAAATGTCCGAAGGAATATTTCATCATGCTTCTTAATAACACAGGCATTGCTATTTCGTATTTCAATAAAGACTGTTATAGATGTAGAAATTAGTTATAACATTAACGTTGATACTTTTAAAATGATTGCTGTGCTTCATGGTCAAACTGTCTTCCGTGGTAGCTGCACTGACATTGCTTGGAGTGATGTAGAAGTGAAACCCGATCAGACACAGCTCACTATTGCTATTCTTCGTGTTCACTATGTTTTTCGTTCTTTACTTATAAGTTCGGGAAACTTTCCATCTCGTGATATATTGGGGTATAGGGCTTTTATGTTGATACAGTGTGCAGATGCAAGACGAACTGACACGCCTGGTATTTTTTTTTTTTTTTTTGCTGGTAAACTATACAGCTGTTGGATCAAATCGTGATATTTGGAAAGAAATGTGCAGTTTCTCATGGTGAGTTCCTGAAGCAATGCAGCTGCATAAAGGGAACCGTACCAGGAATGCTGTTTGCTACTGCTGCAAATTTCCTGCAAGTCTCTGCAAAAGATGAGACTGGACTGCTCGTGTTCTGCACACACCCGTGACACAGGCGCCACCTCCTCGATGGAGGCTTGTCACCCACTTCAGCTCCGTAGCGAACCGGGGCTCTGGTTTCGCAGATGACAGCACGTATGCATCCGGAGGCCTCCTGCTAGGGCAGTCCGTCCCGCCGCCGAAACGCGAACAGTGAAGTGGCGGCTCGATGGGAAAGGTCAAACGTGAATCCAATGAGATTCGTGAGGCTCCGCGAAATGTGAGAGCGGAGAACAGGGCTGTTCCCTCTGTGGTTACCGCAGTCGATAGGTATAGCACTGATCTAAGACGGGCGCTAGAAGGTACATTGTGAAACCTGCCTTGAATTTCTTCAAGTGTTGCAGCCTGGGAATAAAAAAGTCGTATGCACAACCGTTACAAGAATGTCGCACACCCCACAGATGTTTGTAAATTGAAGAAGCCTAAAAATCAAAGCGTGACGGGAAATGTTATTTGTTAAACTGTTCATATCTACAACCATTCTTCCTCAGTTGTTATGTCATATCAGCATAAAGGAGGAAACTACAGGGTGTTTCAAAATTAATATCCTGATTTTAGTGATTTCTAGTATTTATTATATTCAACTTACAATTATAAATAATATGTCGAATGAAAGAGCAACTCAAACAGCTGTCTTACAACTGTTTAATATGAGCATCATTCTTCACACAGCACACGTCAGGTCGATACGCACGTTCTTCTCAAACCTTCAACAGTGAGTCTGGAATTAAAAAAACTAGCAGTCTTCGTTGCACTGTTAATTTTTCTATTATTTCCCAATGACGTGCTTCACTTTTATTAAAGCACCTTCGGATTGGCCTTCGGAACAAATACTAAATTTAGTAATTGTGGCGTGACGCCATTTAGTAAGATTGGACTGCCAAGGAAGCCTCAAAAAACTTACTGATATTTGGTAGCGACGGGCACATGGGATATCGCGTATAATATATTCCAGTTGGTAATTGCCCCTCGTGAAAACGAAATGTGTGGCAAGGGCTTCCCGGTGGGTAGACCTGATCGCCTGGTGCAAGTGTTTTGAGATGACGCCGCTTCGGCGACTTGCGCGTCGATGAGGATGAAATGATGATGATGATGATGATGATGATGAAGAAGATGACACAAACACCCAGTCCCCGAGCGGGGAAAATCCTCAACCCAGCAGGGAATTGAACTTGCCACTACATCTAGATAAATGTTTTCATCTTCACTACAGGTATACATTACTGTCTTTGAAATTGTACGTAGTTTAGCTTAGATTTTATAACCCTCTTGAAAGTTGTAAACAGTCTTTTAAATTGTAGGTAGTTTATCTTAGATTTTAAAACTCTTTGGAAAGTTGTAAACAGACGTTTGTGAAAATGCTAAGTTGTGATTTACCTGTTACTGAGCTCTGTGTGCCAGAAAATGAAATCGCCAACAAAAATGTAAGTAAGCCGATAAATATATGTTACCTACTGACGCTATTCACATAATGTACACACTGTAACAGATTTATCCTTCTAAACAGGTTTATTTTTCGATTCTTAACCCCACTGGCACACACAGCTAATGTACATAACCTATCAGCTGATGTTTAAGTAACTGTATACTGCACCTGATGATGGCTGCATGCTGCCGAAATGCATTGTGTTAATAAAATATTAGTAAAAAGTGACAGCAGCAGTATAAAATTGTTCCACATAATCAAATAAGGTTTGGTTTAAATACACGCTGTAGCGGTTGTGAGTGTTAGTTACCTTTGAGATATGATCTGATGTTAGGGAAGAATGCCTTTAAGGCGACAAAGATGCCATTGTCAGCACCTCACTGAGTTTGAACTAGGTCGTTTAATAGGGCTACGAAAAGCTGGTTGCTCCTTCTACAACACTGCAGAAAGACTTGACAGGAATATAACCACTGTATATGAAGTTGGCAGCTGTGGTCACGAGATCGTACGGTCACAAGACGACCGGGCTCCGGACAGCCACCTGGCACTACCATCACGTTCAACATATGACTCTGGCGCATCGTACTGCATCTGCAAAAGCAATTTGAGCAGCAGCTGTCACCACAGTGACACAACGAACTGGTACAAATGGGTTGCTTCAAGGACAGCTCCGAGGCAGAGGCCCCATAGCGTGCATTCCACTGACCCCAAACTTCAATGGTGTCAGGCGAGAGCTCATTGGAGGGATGGGTGGAAGTCTATTGTGTTTTCTGAGGAAAGCTGGTTCTGCCTCGGTGCCAGTGATGACCGTGTGTTGGTTAGTAGGACGCCAGTTGAAGGCCTGCAACCAACCTGTCTGCGTGCTAAACATATTGGAGTTACACCTGGAGTTACGGCGTGCGATTTCATATGACAGCAGGAGCACTCTCGTTGTTATCCCACACATCCTGAGTACAAATTTGTACGTCAATCTGGAGATTCGAGCTGTTGTGCTGCCATTCATGAACAGCATTTCAGAGCATGTTTTCCAACAGGATAAAGCTTGTCCACATACCGTTGTTATAACCCAACATGCTCTACACGGTGTCGATGTGTTTCCTTGGCCTAATCGATCTCTCTCCAATCGAGCATATATGGGACATTATTGGACGACTGTTTCAGCGTCATCCACAACCAGCATTAACCGTCGCTATAAAGACCGACCAACTGCAACAGACATGGAACCCCATCCCACAAACTGACATCCGACACCTGTACAATACAATGCACGTTTGCATGCTTGCAATCAACATTCTGGCCGTTACGCCGGTTATTATGTACTAGAATTTCAAACTTGCAATGGCTTACTTCTCGCTTCCATTAAACTGTGCCGGCCGCGGTGGCCGTGCGGTTCTAGGCGCTTTAGTCCGGAACCGCGGGACTGCTACTGTCGCAGATTCGAATCCTGCCTCGGACGTGGATGTGTGTGATGTACTTAGGTTTGTTAGGTTTAAGTAGTTCTAAGTTCTAGGGGACTTATGACCTAAGATGTTAAGTCCCATAGTGCTCAGAGCCATTTGAACCATTTGAACCATTTGAACCATTAACCTGTGATCTTGCAATATTAGTCACTTACTTATGTCACCTAGGGAAATGTATTCCCGAAATTTACTGCTCTACATTAATTATTTTTGATGTTGCGATTATTTTCTGTCAGTGTAATAACCTTGTGCGTTTGAATACGACCGCCGCCCCATGGCTACAAACAGGGAAAAGAGCGCTGTCAGATGAAGGGAATTACGAATACACGCCCCACCTCACAACGAGAAACACTATTCTCCGTGCTGGTGTGAACCTTTTAGTACACAAACACAGACCAAAGGAGTACTGACGGCCGACTCCACGATTAATGAACTCCTGACCATTTCAGGCCAGACACTACGAATCAGGAGCAGAAATGAAGGCATTCTCCTTGGCCATTACCCCATCCTGCCTCCAGCGCGTCTGTAAGGTGCAGTCTCTTGGCAGGTCGTTAAAACGTATTCTGTAGCGGCTGTTGGAAAAACTGCGTCAATAGGGAAATAGTCGCCCATAAAATCTGCCTTACAATACGGATGGCGGTTATTGCAGAAACAACCGGGTTGCGGTTGTATCAGATTTTTTCAACAGCAGTTTAACTGGAGTGTTAAGACCGATCGCAATAGCCGGTTTCTGAAATAACCGATTTTCGGTTTTTTAATTCCTGTTGTTTCCTGTAATAAACGCAGAAATTCAACAAAGACTGAATTTTTTTGATTCTTTCTGTTTCGAGCTACACATAATCAAAATATCAAATCAAATAGGGCAATAAACGGAAACTTAGTCCGTCCACCATCCGCTGTTTTTCTCTAAAAGTGACAAGTGTTTGAATACTACAAGAAATCACCACTATCCTCCTATTGATTCTAATTTTTTGAAACTCTGCCAAAAATCATATAGTAATCGGGGATCGTACTACTATTTGAACATTAGGCATAGTCAGTGGCAAAAGGTGAAAACAGAGGTTGAAGAACTCTATTTTTCGTCTGAATTTGTCCGTTTTCAAGGGCTACAAGCACATAAAGACATGTTATGTAGACGCAGGCAGCAGATCATCGGCTTTCAACTTTTATTGACGACTATGAATGGTGAACAGTTAAGTTTTAAGTTTTCTCCTTATACTACGTCGCAAGTTGTTGTGACTCCTTCCGTTTCTAACCTAATAAACCAAACGGAGCATTCTACATCACTGATACTGCACTTCGTAAAGCACTTCCAGACTAGGGATGGTGTCATTCTGTAATACAAGTGATGTATGACGGCTACAGTGAGAAAGTACTACATAGACCAGAAGGAGTAAGTCAGTGCGCGTAATAGACCACGCCACGTGGTAACATACATTACTGTCTCAGCAATGCTGAACCGATCCTTACGCCCTGTGTTTGTTGCTCGTTTCTGTCGGCGTTATTATTAAAATAGCACTGATAGCTTTGCTCGTTTTCTTTAACAACGCAATATTTCAAAGCAATGCAAATATTACGAATAAAATTATTCCGTTTTATAAAAAAAGGTTTATTTAAAAACTAAAAATTTTAGCACTGCCGCTAAAGCTAATTGGTATTTGTTTTCTTTTTTTTTAACTCAGTTATTAGTCAAAAAGAAAAACAGCTCCTATAATAAAAGCGAAACAAATATCGAAAGTCAGCGGTTATGCAGAACTAAAATACCGACATCGCTTTCAACTGGCCTGTTTTTCCCTTCCCTATTTTATAGACTCCAGCCAGAACACCTGTTATAACCGAGACCAAACGAATACCGAAAAATACGGATTATTCAGAACTAAAACACAGGTATCGGTCTTAAGCAGCAGGTTTTTCGCATCCGTACCTTATAGGCACCAGACGCAACTCATCCAGAAGGATTAGTGGGAAAGCTGGCCCATCACCTCCGTACTTAAGCAAGTCTATTTCCGCCATAAACATCTACATGTACATCCATACTCCGCAAGCCACCTGACGGTGTGTGGCGGAGAGTACTTTCAGTACCTCTATCGGTTCTCCCTTCTATTCCAGTCTCGTATTGTTTGTGGAAAGAAAGATTGTCGGTATGCCTCTGTGTGGGCTCTAATCTCTCTGATTTTATCCTCATGGTCTCTTCGCGAGATATACGTAGGAGGAAGCAATATACTGCTTGACTCCTCGGTGAAGGTATGTTCTCGAAACTTCAACAAAAGCCCGTACCGAGCTACTGAGCGTCTCTCCTGCAAAGTCTTCCACTGGAGTTTATCTATCATCTCCGTAACTCTTTCGCGATTACTAAATGATCCTGTAACGAAGCGCGCTGCTCTCCGTTGGATCTTCTCTATATCTTCTATCAACCCTATCTGGTACGGATCCCACACTGCTGAGCAGTATTCAAGCAGTGGGCGAACAAGCGTACTGTAGCCTACTTCTTTTGTTTTCGGATTGCATTTCCTTAGGATTCTTCTTGTCTACATTGAGATTCAATTGCCATTCCCTGCACCATGCGTCAATTCACTGCAGATCCTCTGGATTTCAGTACAATTTTCCATTGTTACAACCTCTCGATACACCACAGCATCATCTGCAAAAAGCCTCAGTGAACTTCCGATGTCATCCACCAGGTCATTTATGTATATTGTGAATAGCAACGGTCCTACGATACTCCCCTGCGGCACACCTGAAATCACTCTTACTTCGGAAGATTAGTCTCCATTGAGAATGACATGCTGGGTTCTGTTATCTAAGAACTCTTCAATCCAATGACACAATTGGTCTGATAGTCCATATGCTTCTACTTTGTTCATTAAACGGCTGTGAGGAACTGTATCGAATGTCTTGCGGAAGTCAAGAAACACGGCATCTAGCTGTGAATCCGTGTCTATGGCCCCCCGAGTCTCGTGGACGAAAACGCGAGCTGGGTTTCACACGACCGTCTTTTTCGAAACCCGTGCTGATTCCTACAGAGTAGATTTCTAGTCTCCAGAAAAGTCATTGTACTCGAACATAATACGTGTTCCAAAATTCTGCAACTGATCGACGTTAGAGATATAGGTCTATAGTTCTGCACATCTGTTCGACGTCACTTCTTTAAAACTGGGATGACCTGAGCCCTTTTCCAATCCTTTTGGAACGCTACGCTCTTCTAGAGACCTACGGTACCCCGCTGTAAGATGGGGGGCGAGTTTCTTCGCGTACTCTGTGTAAAATCGAACTGGTATCTCATCAGGTCCAGCGGCCTTTCCTCTTTTGAGCGATTTCAATTGGTTTCTCTAACCCTCTGTCGTCTATTTCGATATCTACCATTTTGTCATCTATGCGACAATCTAGAGAAGGAACTATAGTGCAGTCTTTCTCTATGAAACAGCTTTGGAAAAAGACATTTAGTATTTCGGCCTTTAGTCTGTCATCCTCTGTTTTAGTACCTTTTTGGTCACAGAGTGTCTGGACATTTTGTTTTGATCCACCTACCGCTTTGACATAAGACCAAAATTTCTTAGGATTTTCTGCCAAGTCAGTACATAGAACTTTACTTTCGAATTCATTGAAAGCCTCTCGCATAGCCCTCCTCACACTACATTTCGCTTCGCGTAGTTATTGTTTGTCTGCAAGGCTTTGGCTATGTTTATGTTTGCTGTGAAGTTCCCTTTGCTTCCGCAGCAGTTTTCTAACTCGGTTGTTGTACCACGGTGGCACGGCCATTAAATGAGATGTTACACTGCAGTCGAAGTATGTGGCAGTGACTCGATGCCGCTGTTTCCTGTCCTCTGTTACCCGAAGAAATTCGAGTCACGGGAACTTTTTCCGCTCTCGAGACGGAACTAGTTCTGTCTCGATGGAATGCCACTGCATCGTTGCAATTAAGCTCGAGCGCGGAGGCTACGGCAGTGTAGCTGCGCGCGGCAGCTGCCAGGACGCAAGGAGACGGACGACAGAGCTCGCAGGCGCACGCCGCTGTGCGGGAAGCGTGACCGGTGGACGCGCCGCAGCGCCGTTGAGGAGCCGGGCGGCCGCTAGTGTGACGCGCGCCGCACGGCCACGCACAGCTCGTTACCCCAGCGCCATGGCCGGCCCCGGCCTGCAGCCGCCGACAGTGTAAATCACGACCGGTTCCCGGCCGGGGCACAGGTGCAGCCGCTGACCGCCGCCCGCCGGCCGGCCAGCCCGACGACCCGTCCGCCCACGCGCCGCGTCCATTCACAAGCACTGACCCGAAACTCGGCTGCTCCCCACCAAAGCGCACTCTCTCACAAACTGCCCAGAACGCACTTTGCAAGCTAATTCACTACTCTCTAGTATTACTATCTGTGACAAGCTTGGGAAGCTCACTCCCTACTCTCTCTTGCATGCTACACTACTGGCCATTAAAATTGCTACACCAAGAAGAAATGCAGATGATAAACGGTTATTCATTGGACAAATATACACTCCTGGAAATTGAAATAAGAACACCGTGAATTCATTGTCCCAGGAAGGGGAAACTTTATTGACACATTACTGGGGTCAGATACATCACATGATCACACTGACAGAACCACAGGCACATAGACACAGGCAACAGAGCATGCACAATGTCGGCACTAGTACAGTGTATATCCACCTTTCGCAGCAATGCAGGCCATGGAGACGATCGTAGAGATGCTGGATGTAGTCCTGTGGAACGGCTTGCCATGCCATTTCCACCTGGCGCCTCAGTTGGACCAGCGTTCGTGCTGGACGTGCAGACCGCGTGAGACGACGCTTCATCCAGTCCCAAACATGCTCAATGGGGGACAGATCCGGAGATCTTGCTGGCCAGGGTAGTTGACTTACACCTTCTAGAGCACGTTGGGTGGCACGGGATACATGCGGACGTGCATTGTCCTGTTGGAACAGCAAGTTCCCTTGCCGGTCTAGGAATGGTAGAACGATGGGTTCGATGACGGTTTGGATGTACCGTGCACTATTCAGTGTCCCCTCGACGATCGCCAGTGGTGTACGGCCAGTGTAGGAGATCGCTCCCCACACCATGATGCCGGGTGTTGGCCCTGTGTGCCTCGGTCGTATGCAGTCCTGATTGTGGCGCTCACCTGCACCGCGCCAAACACGCATACGACCATCATTGGCACCAAGGCAGAAGCGACTCTCATCGCTGAAGACGACACGTCTCCATTCGTCCCTCCATTCACGCCTGTCGCGACACCACTGGAGGCGGGCTGCACGATGTTGGGGCGTGAGCGGAAGACGGCCTAACGGTGTGCGGGACCGTAGCCCAGCTTCATGGAGACGGTTGCGAATGGTCCTCGCCGATACCCCAGGAGCAACAGTGTCCCTAATTTGCTGGGAAGTGGCGGTGCGGTCCCCTACGGCACTGCGTAGGATCCTACGGTCTTGGCGTGCATCCGTGCGTCGCTGCGGTCCGGTCCCAGGTCGACGGGCACGTGCACCTTCCGCCGACCACTGGCGACAACATCGATGTACTGTGGAGACCTCACGCCCCACGTGTTGAGCAATTCGGCGGTACGTCCACCCGGTCTCCCGCATGCCCACTATACGCCTTCGCTCAAAGTCCGTCAACTGCACATACGGTTCACGTCCAGGCTGTCGCGGCATGCTACCAGTGTTAAAGACTGCGATGGAGCTCCGTATGCCACGGCAAACTGGCTGACACTGACGGCGGCGGTGCACAAATGCTGCGCAGCTAGCGCCATTCGACGGCCAACACCGCGGTTCCTGGTGTGTCCGCTGTGCCGTGCGTGTGATCATTGCTTGTACAGCCCTCTCGCAGTGTCCGGAGGAAGTATGGTGTGTCTGACACACCGGTGTCAATGTGTTCTTTTTTCCATTTCCAGGAGTGTATTATACTTGAACTGACATGTGATACATTTTCACGCAGTTTGGGTTGTAAGATGGCAAGAACTATGCCCCTTACATGAAGTCATTAAAGATCACCTAACTCACGTTGAGCGAACAGTAGGGCTGAACAAAAATGACTGACAAGGCACAATGCATCTTGTAGAGGGTATAGTATGGACGTATTGGAATAATTAATGTCGGGTGATGGTTTTAAAGTGATTCACACGACACGAAAACTTTGTGGAAACGCGTCGATTTACTGGAGGCTAGTTTATCCCTGGGAAGTATTCGAGTTGACCGTGGCCGGCTGGGGAGTGGCGAAGGGAAGCGACAGTAGGCAGCTTAGGGTGGCTCAAGCTCTGAGAAAGCGGTAACGGGGCGTGGCCTCTAGCTGCCTTAAGCTGAGTGACAGTGACTGGGTGGTTGACCCCATGCTGGTGTACCGGGAAGCAGACGGAGAACTTGTACGCCTGTTGATAAATGTCCGTTGTCCCGTTTTCAGTGAAAGATGCGAGTAAGCCGCGCAAAGCTACAGTGGAGCGGTCATCAGAGGCCAAAATATGCGTGTTCGTGACTACAGCAACTTCACGCTGAATTCACGGTTCGCAGAGTCTGAAGTAAATGAGGTGAAGAGGGACAGAATGAAATACACCGGCCTCCAATGGGAACGTGAGACCAAGGAATTTGAAGTACTCACTGGGAGTCAGAATTCTGGAAAAATTGGTGTTTTATGCAGACGCTAACCTTGATGGGTGGCCTGGGAGGAGCTAAATAGCAGAAGTTCAGAGGAAGGGAAATTTTGTGGGAATTTGTTCACTTCCCAGAGCAGGCATTGGTTCGCGCTGCGAAGCGACGCATAATTAACGCGACTTGCGCTGCAATTGGCGTAAGTGATTTTGCTGGAGGGGAAACCGAGGCAAAGAGCAGACTGGCAGAAGTCCCCATAGTGGTCTTCCATTCCCAGCTTGCTTAGAGTGCGGACGTGGCGTTCTTTACTCACCTTGCCTGAGAGAGAGTGAGCATCTCTGCAGTTTAGGACTTAGCAGATGGAAAGATTGAGCTTGGAGATAGAAAGTTTTCATTCAGCTATGTACTGAGCAAGATAGCTAGAAGTGAATAGACGAGCGCAGCCTTGCAGCACCACGAGGTCGGCCGACGTCCACACAATGACGCCGCCCCGCCACGCTGAAGTCGGTGATATTGCGCCTGTTCCGGCCACTGATTAATTTGTTGGATCACGTCGGTTTAATGGGCCGTGTATTGTAGAATTCTTCTCGCACTTCGCATTACTCCTGGGTCAGTCGACAGTAATTACTTTTGACTTACTGCGCATTACTCCACGCAAACGCAATTTATTACAACTGCCTGTTAGGAGAGTCATGTAATGTGATGATTTAAGGTCGTGAGTTCAAATAAATTTTTGCTAATCGACTACATCTGTTTTCAATCAAGTACTTGAAATCCACAAGTCACTTTCTTAATTAATTTTATGTTCAACATTTGCATCTGGTGTTCAATAGCTGAATATAATATCAATGTGCACTCCTTTTTGATCAAAATGGATCAATTAATGTCAACACTGCCACCGCAGTTCAATCAGGAGTCACAGTGCCTTATTACTTTCTTTGCGTTATCCGCTATTGCGGCAGTTTCGCACTCTCTGTTGATCTGTTAGTCAATTACCTGGGGTGAACACACGCCAAAACCAGATAAGTGACGGCTGGGGTGTTACAGAGTGTATAGGTCCTGAGAAATCAGTACCCAGAACAACCACCTATGGCCGTAATAACGGCCTTGATACCCCTGGGCATTGAGTCAAACAGAGCTTGGATGGCGTGTACAGGTAAAGCTGCCCGTGCAACTTCAACACGATACCACAGTTCATCAACAGTAGTGACTGGCGTATTGTGAAGAGCGAGTTGCTCGGCTACCATTGACCAGAATTTTTCAGTTGGTGAGAGGTCTGGAGAATGTGCTGGCCAGGGCTGCAGTCGAACATTTTCTGTATCCAGAAAGTCCCGTACAGGACCTGCAACATGCGGTCGTGCATTATCCTGCTGAAATGAAGGGTTTTGCATGGATCGAATGAAGGGTAGAGCCACGGGTCGTAACACATCTGAAATGTAACTTCCACTGTTCAAAGTGCCGTCAATGCGAACAATAGGTGACCGAGACGTGTAACCATTGGCACCATGTACCATCATGCTATCATGCTGGGTGATAACGCCAGTATGGCGATGACGAATACACACTTCCAATGTGCGTTCACTGTGATGTCGCCAAACACGGATGCGACCATCATGATGCTGTAAACAGAACCTGGGTTCATCCGAAAAAGTGACGTTTTGCCATTCATGCACCCAGGTTCGTCGTTGAGTACACCATCGCAGGCACTCCTGTCTGTGGTGCAGCGTCAAGGGTAGCCGCAGCATTGGTCTCCGAGCTGATAGTCCATGCTGCTGCAAACGTCGTCGAACTGTTCGTGCAGATGGTTGTTGTCATGCAAACGTCCCCATCTGTCGACTCAGAGATCGAGACGTGGCTGCACGATCCGTTACAGCCATGCGGATAAGATGGCTGTCATCTCGACTGCTAGTGATACGAGGTCCTTGGGAGCCAGCACGGCGTTCCGTATTACCCTCCTGACCCCACCGATTCCGTACTCTGCTAACAGTCATTGAATCTCGACCAACGCGAGCAGCAATGTCCCGATATGATAAACCGCAATCGCGACAGGCTACAATCCGACCTTTATCAAAGTTGGAAACGTGATGTTACGCATTTCTCCTCCTTACACGAGGCATCACAACAACGTTTCACGAGGCAACGCCGGTCAACTGATGTTTGTGTATGAAAAATCGGTTGGAAACTTTCCTCGTGTCAGCACGTTGTATGTGTCGCCACCGTCGCCAACCTTGTGTGAATGCTCTGAAAAGCTAATCATTTGCATATCACAACATCTTCTTCCTGTCGGTTAAATTTCGCGTCTGTAGCACGTCATCTTCGTGGTGTAGCAATTTTAATGGCCAGTAGTGTATATGTAACACATTTCACAAACTATCTCCTTGCCGTCTCTCACGCAATGTCCACAACCAACTTGTAAGCTCGCTCCCTCCTCGCTCTTACACACTGCCTGTAACACCCTTGGCAAGCTTATTGAATGTTCTCCCTTAAATGCTGTCCGTAACACACATTGCAAGCTTGCTCCTTATCTCTCTCACATGCTGTCCGGAACCTACTTTGAAATCTAACTCGCTCTTCTCTCTTACATACTCTTCATAATACACTTGGAAAGCTCACTCATTGCTCTCTCTTACATGAGCCGGGCGGTTCTAGGCGCTTCAGTCGGGAACCGTGCTGCTGCTACGGTCGCAGGTTCGAATCCTGCCTCAGGCATGGATGTGTGTGATGTCCTTAGGTTTAAGTAGTTCTAAGTCTAGGGGACTGATGACCTCACATGTTAAGTCCCATACTGCTTAGAGCCATTTGACGCATCTCTTACATGCTATCCGTAACACGGTTTGCAAGCTCGCTCCTTGCCCTCTCTCACATACTTCTGTAACACACTTGGCAAGCTCACTCACTGCTCTCTCTTACATGTTATCTGAAACACACTTTGCAACCTTAATCCTTGCCCTCCCTCTGAAATACTATCCGTGACACACTTCGCTCACTCCTCGCTCTTACATGCTATCCATATCGCACTTTTCAAAGTTTGTTCCTTGCAATCACTCATGTACTGCCAATAATGCACTTTGCAAGCTCACTCGCTTCTGTCTGTTGTACTGTCCGTAACACACCTGGTGAACTCACTCACTGCTCTCTCTTACATACTGTCCGTAACAAACTTGGCAAGTTCACTCACTCCTCTATCATACATACTGTCTGTAACACAATTGGCAAACACACTCCTCTCTCTGCACACTGTCTGTAACATACTTGACAAACTCACTCACTCCTCGCTTTTACATGCTATCCATAACAAAGTTGGCAAGCTCGCTCCCTCCCACCCCTCTCTTATATACTATCCAAGAGACACTTAGCCAGCTCGTTTACAGTTCCCTCTTACATACTGTCCATAACACACTTTGCAAGAATGCTACCTACTCTCTTTTGCATATTATCTGTACACATTACCAAGATTGCTACATGCTCCCTGTTGCATAAAGTCTTTAACACACTTATCAAGCTTACTCCTTGCCATCTCTCTCACACTGCCCATAACGTACTTTTCAAGCTCGCTCCATTCTCTCTCCTACATACTATCTGTAACACACTTGGCAAGCTCACTCACTGCTCTCTCCTACATATTCTCCATAATACAATTTGCGAGAACGCTACCTACTATCTCTTACATAATATCGTAACACATTATACAAACATATACATGCTCTCTCTTACATACTGTCTGTAACGCACTTTTCAATCTCGCTCCTTGCTCTCTCTTACATACTGTCCATAATGCACTATGCAAGCTCCTTCCCTCCACCTAAAACCTGCAGCTGCAATAACAGCCTTTTTATACTCACTACACAGTACATACTATGCTGGGTGAACAACTGGCATAGAAGGGTAAGAGGAGGAACAGAGGGTTACGGTTAACAAAAAATTGTCCTGCTCTCCCTTAGTCATCGCTTACACACAGTTCCATGCCACTTACCAGTCTATGCCAGGGTCGTCTTTCCTGCAGCGTGACAATGCATGAAAACAAACGGTTGATCTGTTCATCGATCCCGAATGTAAAGTAACATCTACTTCCTCTTGTTAAGTAACTACATAACTGATGAGTTCTATGCGGTGCCTTGGATGAATTGTGGTCATCCACATGAGGTGATCTACTTTGTAATTAGTATTTTGAACATTAGAATATCTTTCTCACGACAATTTATATTAGGCTTCTCATTGTGTAAAAGATTCCTTTGTTTGACTCAGGGCCACATGCTTAAATGCTTGCACTAGTACTGGGTTTCCTCGTGGTACTTGGTCCATATTAACTGTTGTGGTTCAATAAGAAATGCGCTTGATTTACTTCGCCTTGCGCTGTTCTGCTGACTTTCACAATATTTTCAGCTATCTGGTAAGTCGGCGTGATGCGGTTTGCTGATGCACGATATTTGGTGCAACGACGTCGTCACAGTATTTGCGACATAGTTTTCGCTCAATTCGGGGGTACTCAGTGTGAATCCTGATAGAGGAAGAAGATTTCATCATCATTATTTGGACGATGCAGGAACAAGAGTGGTGACATCAAGTTCCTTGCAACCAGTGGTATTATACTAATTGCAAGCCCAAAATGAAGCACGTTCTGCCTCCTACACTTTCATCGAAGTCATAAACTGAGACTCTTTAGTTACTGAAATCAATCAATATGTTACATAATACTTGTTAGATTTTAAATTCTATAGCTCACCTTAGAATTGCCGCTCTCCTAAACTTCTTTTTATCTTCTAAGCATCCTACCCACACTGTCTGTCCAACCTACTCATACACATGCTTTTTAGTCTATTTATTTTTATTCAAATGCATTCAAAATTGATCAATAGCCCAGATTTACCACATGAATTTTCTCACGGTGTATGAGTAATGAATATTGTAACATAGCACCATGTATAACAAGTACGAGTATTGTAATATAAAAACTGGTATATAATAAGTTTCAAATTTCTGTTTAACCTATAATCTAGTTACTCGAATCTGGCATCATTCCCTCCCTCTTTCATCTTCTTTCATATTTATTCACTGATTAGCTATGATGTGTTCTGTTATGTCACACTTGCTCTATTGAGATAAAATTTGCTCAGTGAGTTTTCTAACATACCCTTTCGGTGTAGTGTCTTACACAAAGTTGATTGACAGCACAGCATCTACTTCAGTGTTGATATTCAGTATTTATCTGGAAATGACGTCCTGTGGCAGAATGAGTTAACAAAATAAGTAAATAAGCAAATCAGCTCCTCGCCATGCTACGAAGATCCAAGGGCTGTCTACCAGCCATTGTGTCATCCTCTGCATTGTGACATCTTGTGGATGTGGTATGGCGGAGCATGTGGTCAGCACACTGCTCTCCTGACCATTTTTCAGACTTTTCGGACTGCAGAACCGCTGCGGTTTGGTCAAATAGCTTGTTTGTTGCTGTCACAGGGCTGAGTGCATCCTGTACCAGTCCTCCCATCAAGGAAAAATTTATGGCAGTAACGGGACTCAAACCCAGGTCATCTGCATCGCTGCCATCTATGCTGGCCACTTAGCTATGGAGGCAGACTAAATAAATAATCAACAAAGATCACAAGTGTGAATTTTCCTACAAAAAGGCATTGGATAAATTTTTAATGTGATATTACAAACATAGAGCCTCTCATAAACAGGCATTCACACAAATACTATTGTTGAACGACTTTCCTTTATATTTTTTGTCTGATATTCAGATGCTGCAAGTTATGACGTCCATTGGGCAGAACATCAGGCAACTTCGTTTCTGTTTGCTGAATTGGCAGGGACCACTATAATTGGTGTCATAATGTCTCGCTCATTGCTGCTGGCGCAGATACCTTCAGCTCTACTGTGGCGCGTACCTGACGGCATTGCGCATGCGCGTGGAGGGAGGGCGCTAATTGGCGCGGTACTCGGAACTCTGGCGGCGTTAATTGCCGCAGGCGCTGCCTCCTTCGCGCAGTCGCAGTTGCAGCCTGCCATTAAGGTGGCCAGTGGACACCGGATTTATTGGAGCCGTTCCTGCCCAGTGCCAATTACAGCTCTTCTATCTCAGCCGTAAATCTTTTACAGCTTCTGTCAACGCCTACAATCTCCAGCTGTGGCACGTCCACCGTCTTTGTTCCAACGACAGCGTGTGTCTATTAATTTCTTTATGACTGCCCTGATTTTCAGAGACCAATTACGTATTTCAATAACATCTGCCGCCCGCATATTCTTAAGATAAAGGGTGTCTAATCAGTATGCTGCATTTTTACCCCAACTATAAATGGTGATGAATAGCATCTCATAAGAACCCTAATTTTTAGGTATATATCTTACAGATGTTGAATTCAGCTGACATTGAGCACATAGGTAATAGAGCATTACTCAGTTCAACAAGATTGTCTGACAGAATCGTCTGTGCCTTGATCTCTCATGTTTTCCTGTTCTCTTTTTTCTCCGTTTTCTTAGGTTGATTAATGGTGTGCTTCTGAGTGTTCTGCTAAGCTGTTTCTGTTTTATGCACAATATTTGACAACCAAAGCAGTTGTCTTCTTCAGGTGCTGCGAGTTTTCCTGTTATGTGTATTCACTGCCTAGACATCAGTCAAACTGTGAACTATTGTAGCCTCACCCCACCATTTATAGCTGAGTTCACTTCCCGATACCCCTTCAATACTTTTCTGTTTTTCAAAGCAAGCACGTGACATGGCAAATTCTCTCAGCATTTCCCGGCTTTGGGGAATGTGATGGCCAGCGATATCTTAATAAGTCGAGTGCCGAACCACAAGTCTTGTTTAAATTGAAACGTCAATAGACTCATTAATTATGCTGTTGCAAGATATTTCGAGTTTGTATCATAATATTGATCCCATCGTTTATCATTCCTTGATTATATTCTAGCAAACGAGGTCACCTGACTAACCTCATATTTGGACATGACTATCGATTAGGAAACGCGACTCATTTTACCAGATGACACGTTTCCATCGATCTACACCCCAATTTCGACAATCCCGTGTCTAGAGCAATCGTAATAGACGAAGTCGTCCAAACCGGTAGCTCTCATCTGCTGCAAAGTCCCATTGTCAATTATGCGTGCTGAAAGGTGCACTCTGAAACACTTATGCCTGCTCAGTCAGTGTATTCTGTCGTTAGACCTGTCCCAAATTGCCGTCTGCCCTGCTTTGTAGACCGGGCAAGCCTATGACCTGCACGTTTTTTTGTTGAGGCTATGAGGCATACTGGTCGAACACGTTGTCGCCAATTCATGGTTTCCCCATCCTTCAACTGCTTTGCACAGATGCTCGAGACAGTAGCACACCAACAGTCTACCAGCTTTGCCGTTTCCGAGATGCCCGATCCCAGGCGCAGGGTCATAACAACCTGCCCTTCGTCGAAGTCGCTTATGTTAGTAGATCTCTTCATTTGCGGGCTGTACTGTCTCTCGAAGCATTCTTCATTCGTCTCTGCTCCGCTTATATATTAGGAGCTTTCAATAAGTAATTAAACACTTTTCTATCTGAAAACAGTTTGGCTTTATTCACGATTTCGGTACACTATATTATTCCTCACCCTTTTGGCTACAAAACTCTATTTTTCAACAATCTCCGTTCAATACGACGGCATTACACCACCTTACCGGGAGGGCCTCTATGCCCTCGTGGTGGACGTCAAAGCCAACGTCTTGCTGCATCAATATCTTCGCCATGATCCACGTACTACTTCCCGCGGAGTGCATCCTTCATTGTGCCAAACATGTGGAAGTCGGAAGGTGCGAGATCCGAGCTTTAGGGTGGATGAGGAACAACAGTCCAGTGAAGGTTTGTGAGCTCTCCTCGGGTGTGCTGACTTGTATGAGGTCTTGCGCTGTCATAAAGAAGGAGAATTTCGTTAGCATTTTTGTGGCGATGAACATGCTGAAGCTGTTTCTTCAATATCCTGAGGGTAGCACACTATACTTCGGAGCTGATCGTTACACAATGAGGGAGGACATCAAACATAATGACCTGTTCAGAGTCATGACTTTACCGGCTGAGGGCGCAGCTCTGAAGTTTTTCTTTGGAGAAGAAATGGTGTGGCGCCATCCTTGGATTGGCGTTCCTTTTCCCGTTCTACATCTACATCTACATTTATACTCCGCAAGCCACCCAACGGTGTGTGGCGGAGGGCACTTTACGTGTCACTGTCATTACCTCCCTTTCCTGTTCCAGTCGCGTATGGTTCGCGGGCAGAACGACTGCCGGAAAGCCTCCGTGCGCGCTCGAATCTCTCTAATTTTACATTCGTGATCTCCTCGGGAGGTATAGGTAGGGGGAAGAAATATATTCGATACCTCATCCAGAAACGCACCCTCTCGAAACCTGGACAGCAAGCAACACCGCGATGCAGAGCGCCTCTTGCAGAATCTGCCACTTGAGTTTGCTAAACATCTCCGTAACGCTATCACGCTAACCAAATAACCCTGTATCGAAACGCGCCGCTCTTTTTTGGATCTTCTCTATCTCCTCTGTCAATCCTACCTGGTACGGATCCCACACTGATGAGCAATACTTAAGTATAGGTGTTTTGCAAGCCACCTCCTTTGTTGATGGGCTACATGTTCTAAGGACTCTCCCAATGAATCTCAACCTGGCACCCGCCTTACCAACAATTTTGTTCGAAGTGATGAACTCATGTCTCATCATCTGTGACCATGTTCGGCAAAAAATTTGCACAATTAGCCTCGTAATGCGCAAGCAGTTTAGCACAGGTAGTCTTTCGTTGTCTTTATGGTCTTCTGACTGGAACCCAGCGAGCACACTCCTTCGAGTACCTCAATGGATGGACGAGTGTGTCAGCGCTACCAACAGAGACGTCAAGTTGTCCAGCGAGATGCTTGACGGTGATTCGCAGATCACATTGAATGAGAGTGTCCGCACGTACCAACGCTGCAGGAGTTACAGCTGCGTTCGTTCGGCTGGTACGCTGGAGATCGGACAGGTTTGGGCAGACTTGTTGCGATGATGACAGACGCCTCGCCAGCGACTCACCGTGCTTTTGTTCACTGCCAGGTCTCCGTAGACATTCTGCAAGCTCCTATGAATATCTGCGATACTCTGGTTTTCCACCCAAAGAAACTCAACGACAGATCTTTGCTTGGAACGCACCACCGTTACAGACGCAATTTTGAAGGCTACGTACAGTATAGCACCGTCACCTATCAGACCTTCATGAAGCTACTGGAAATGAAGTGAGAATATTTCAGATGTCACAGAACGAAACGCAATTTTTCAACCGAAATTGGTCGAGAGAAAAATGGTGCATATCCTACTGATCGCTCCTCGTACCTTCCTTTCAATGTCACTTGCCCACAACGCCACATTGTAGCATTCGATTTCGCGGTGAGCACTGGTCATTTTGTTTCGGTTAATCAGAGCAGAGTGCCTTTTACAGGTTGCGGTCGCCGTAATGAAGTCTGCGCAGGTGTCTTGGCACTTCATTACAGGCGGCCTGGGCTTATCCTGCAGACCCGTGGTCCAGCTGTGTCGCCGGCCCACGCGAGGTGGGGCGCGACCGGGCCGACAACGGCAGCGCCGGGTTCCGGGATCAGGGATTCATGTATGTAAATAACGCCCCAGCGCCAGTTTTAAATTTAACTCGGGGGGCAGTCGTAACGCCGAGTAAAGGCCCGTGGAATGCAGTTAATGGCGCGTCGTTCGCGGCCACACGCAGCTCAGCTGCAGCAGCGCCGCTTGGTAGGGACGCGCCGAAGCCAAGTGGTACAAACGCGCTCGCTTAATGGCTTAATGAGGGCGTGCCCGCACCGGCAGCTGTTGCGCGTGTAAATGGGTGCTGAAGGTTGTACGATACCGCACCAACGCATCTCCGCCAGTTACCGCTTCGCGTGTAGCTCTGCTATGGGCGTGGTGTCTGGCACGTATCCAGGGTTCGATTCTGGGGGGGAAATCATAGTTTGTTGCTGAGTCTCTCTCTCCTTCACTCTGTCGCTACCCCCAGAAATATAACACATCGTCATGTCCTCTGTTTATATGCCACCGATGTATAAGACTTAAATAAGTTATATATATATATATATATATATATATATATATATATATATATATATATACAGGGTTATTACAAATGATTGAAGCGATTTCACAGCTCTACAATAACTTTATTATTTGAGATATTTTCAAAATGCTTTGCACACACATAGAAAAACTCAAAAAGTTTTTTTAGGCATTCACAAATGTTCGATATGTGCCCCTTTAGTGATTCGGCAGACATCAAGCCGATAATCAAGTTCCTCCCACACTCGGCGCAGCATGTCCCCATCAATGAGTTCGAAAGCAAAGTTGATGCGAGCTCGCAGTTCTGGCACGTTTCTTGGTAGAGGAGGTTTAAACACTGAATCTTTCACATAACCCCACAGAAAGAAATCGCATGGGGTTAAGTCGGAAGAGCGTGGAGGCCATGACATGAATTGCTGATCATGATCTCCACCACGACCGATCCATCGGTTTTCCTATCTCCTGTTTTAAAAATGCCGAACATCATGACGGAAGTGCGGTGGAGCACCATCCTGTTGAAAGATGAAGTCGGCGCTGTCGGTCTCCAGTTGTGGCATGTGCCAATTTTCCGCGGGCTACGCATGAAATTTGCCCGCACGCGTTCAACCGTTTCTTCGCTCACTGCAGGCCGACCCGTTGATTTCCCCTTAAAGAGGCATCCAGAAGCTTTAAACTGCGCATACCATCGCCGAATGGAGTTAGCAGTTGGTGGATCTTTGTTTAACTTCGTCCTGAAGTGTCGTTCCACTGTTATGACTGACTGATGTGAGTGCATTTCAAGCATGACATACGCTTTCTCGGACCCTGTCGCCATTTTGTCTCACTGCGCTCTCGAGTGCTCTGACGGCAGAAATCTGAAGTGCGGCTTCAGCCGAACAAAACTTTATGAGTTTTTCTACGTATCTGTAGTGTGTCGTGGCCATATGTCAATGAATGGAGCTACAGTGAATTTATGAAATCGCTTCAATCATTTGTAATAGCCCTGTATATATATCACTTAAGCGTATTTTTATTAATAAAACAAACGACAAAGTGGCACTAAATATTCAAATATTCTTGTGCAGTGTGGAGCAGAGGACATGCTGTTAACCAAACCATCCACACCGGTCGGAGTGGCCGAGCGGTTCTAGGCGCTACAGTCGCAGGTTCGAATCCTGCCTCGTACATGAATGTGTGTGATGTCCTTAGGTTAGTTAGGTTTAAGTAGTTCTAAGTTCTAGGGGACTGATGACCTCAGATGTTAAGTCCCATAGTGCTCAGAGCCATTTTTAGCCAAACCATCCACGTAACGAAAAATGTTAGGCATCTGAAAAAGGGCAAGGTAGCCCGAAACCGGTAATGGCAGTAAAATAAAACGTTCGAGAAGTATTTGTGGTTGGTTGCGTCATTCACCAACCATCATTAACGGCCGTACAGTGCTCATCAAGACACGACAAACGAATCTCATTTTACCATTGAACACGCTATGTTACTCTAAGTCACTGTAAATGGGTGGGAAATAGTTTACTTCTGGCTTTTGTGGTGTCGGTGAAACATACGCCCATCCTCGGTCACTGTCGCAATTGCTGTTCCACTAAGCAGATTACTCTTATTTATTCCGTCGCAAGGCAAGAATCTCTGTGTCTGTAACTTGGCAGATTAAAACGTGTCCCGGACCGAGACTCAAACTCAGGACCTTTGTCTTCGCGGGCAAGTGCTCTACCATCTGAGCTACCCAAGCACGACTCACAACGCGTCCACACAGATTCACTTCTGCCAGAACCTCGTCTCCTACCTTCCAAACTGCACAGAAGCTCTTCTGCGAATCTAGCAGAACTAGCAAGATAGGATATTGCGGAGAGATGGCTTAGCCACTGCTTGGGGGATGTTTCCAGAATGAGATTTTCACTCTGCAGCGGAGTGAAAATGTCATTCTGGATCTTTGTGTCTGTTTTGAAATTTCTCAACTCTCCAGAGAGCTATGTAAGCTCGCTATATTCTGCAGTGACGAATTTTCATTTCGGAGAGGGAAATATACTGTCATCAGTGACAAGTTAACAATTGTAATGAAGTATGTCAATGTCGTAGCTCTACTTGTCCCGCTAGCCCTTGTATACGATGTACCCACAACAGGACGCCAAACATCAGCAACATCTTCGACTGCAAGTTAGATCTTCGTCCGGTGAAAATGTGTCTCAGTGAGTCTGGGAACTTGGAGAGCCCCACAGGCAGTTACAAGAGGTTATCTGTAGCCTCTCACGGGTCGTCTGGCGTCGCCTTTTGAAGACGTGGAATGGGTCTGTCGAGAGAGGGAAAAACGCCGAGAAACAAACGGAAGTCCCGCGGCCAGAAATAAACAAACTCGGGGGCGCTCCTGTTTCTGTCCCAGGGGTGCACAGCGCGGCTGCCTGCATTACGCAGAGGTCCGCAGGGGCACGCCTATCCAGCGCGAGGACACGGATCATGACAATGTTCCCCACACATCCGAGAGTATGCCTGCAGTTTGAAGTTGTCAAAAGAATTGTTGTACGATGGCACGCTACTTCGAAATATAGCTAGAAAAAAACTGTGCTCTGCCTTACGGCAGGTCTTGTCATGGGGGAAGCCTCGTCAGAGAGGTCCCCCGCATGAGCGTCTAGGGAAGTTTATAAAATACATCATATTTACGCCAGTGAGTGTAACACTTTTTTTATTTCACTCACGGCTGCCATTTCGGCCTTAGGCCATTATCAAGTGAAGATGTTATGGCTATTAGGCCATGTCAACCTAAAATGAGCTGACACATTTATATGTTGTAGTTATTACTATTAAATACATTGGTGGCGCTGTAGTAATGATAACGACATATAAATGTGTCAGCCCATTCTAGGTTGACATTGCCTAATAGCCATAACATCTTCACTTGATAATGACCTAAGGCAGAAATTGCAATTGTGGGTGAAATAAAGAAAGCCCGGAAGTTTTAAGTGAAGAAAATGAAGAAAGTGTTACAGTCACTGGCGTAAACATGATGTATTTTATAAAGTTCTACAGGATTATGAATCCCATGTATAAAAATTCTAGGGAAGTGATTCCAGTGGTGGCGTCCCGCTGCCTGCCACTGATAATGATGAAATGATAATGAGGACAACTCAACATCCAGTCCCTGAGCGGAGAAAATCTCCGACCCAGCCGGGAATCGAACCTGGGACCCTTGGCGTAACAGACCGCCGCGCTGCCACTTTTTTTTAAATTTTGTTCGTTGTTGTTCATTGAGTTTGGTTTGGGCGGACATCCGTTCAAGCTGGTCGTTGATTCGTTTACTCAGTTTTTTTTTTTTTATTACAGAGGGCCACCGCCTCTCTGACCGAACACGCTGAGCTACCGTGCCGGCAACAACTCAGCTATCGGGACATACAATATAGCGAGAAGAATAAGCCAAAACATTATGACCACTCACAATTAATAAAATGTCCGGGCAGTTATACCGTAGTCGAATGGATTTCACAATTAAACACAACACTTCTTCCCCACCTGCGGAGGACATTTTCAAAGGGAATATTAGCTTTTATGAGTGACCGATAGGCTCGCTAATGACTGCAGCAGTGATGTGACGTCACATGTTTTGAATACCAGAGCGCAATTGGCCCTCGTCGATTGCCGTCGTCCGCTGTTGCTATCACTCCTTGGTGGAAGACAGGTACACATCTTATTCAGCGCCGGGATCCAAATGTGTCGTACAGTTTCACTCCCTCCTCCTCCCTATTCAAACTCATGGGGTGTTTTACAATCTTTATGAGCACTCTGTATAGCCTTTCATGGTATTAGACTGTGGCTGCCAGTACCTAAGGTCTATCTAAATGACTATCGCGGTCTCCTGGCAGCAAAGCGTGTTCCGCAACAGGTGATCTGTCAGTCTCCCGCTTCTGCAATTGCTCTTGTGCTCTTCTAGTTTTTTGAGCGTTCTTTTTGTAGCAACGACGTACACCTCTCCACAACTACACGGAATCCTACAAATTCCTGCTTTTCCCAGCAGTTTGCGAGCATCCTTCGCTAGTTTTAGGTAGTCTTGTATCTTCCGTCTGGGTTTGTAGATTACAGCTATGTTCTGTTTTTTCAAGATTTTTCCTATGCGATCCGTAACGTTCTTAGTGAGAGACAGGAAAACTTTCGATTTCACAGGTGCTTGTGCATCGCTATGATTTCTGATCGTTGGCCTTAACGCTCTTTTTTCCTCGGCGGACGAATAACCATTCTTGAGCAATGCGATGGTGAGGTGTTTTGATTCCGCGTCGAGCATCTCTGGTTCTGCAATTGCAGGAGGGGCGAGACTGACAGATCAGCTGTTGCGGAACGTGCTTTGCAGCTGGGAGAGAACCACATTCATTTCGACAGGACTCAAGTGCATATCACAGCATCTTCTTCCTGTCGGTTAAATTTCGCGTCTGTAGCACGTCATCTTCGTGGTGTAGCAACTTTAATGGCCAGTAGTGTACATATTCAAACAACGTAGTCAGTTATGATTGCAGAGGGTTCAGGATCATCGATACCGGTATGTGAATCAATGTAAATTGTAGGCTGGTCGGATGAATCACGCTTCTGATTAAACCAGATCCTGGCCCTGTCCAGATACGCTGTCATCCAGGCTACTCGAACCAAGGACCGTACCATGGGCGCAGGCTATTCTGTGGGGGTAGAGGGGGGGGGGGAGGATACACACCTGGTCACCTCTGGGTAGTAATCGAAGGCTGCACGACAGCTGTGAATTACGTGGACGTTAGTGCGGAGCACTTGCATCTTTCGTGCTTAATGTCTTCCACAACGACAATAACAGCTTCCAGCAGGAAAGCTGTCTTTGGCACAACGCCAAAATAATGCCACGGTGGATCTACGAGCATTGCAGTGAACTCATGTTAATGTCTTGGCTAACAAATTCATCTGATCTGAACCAAATGGAACACACCAGGGACGCTTTCGGGCACCAGCTGTGCCCCCTCGGACCTCTAGCCCGTAATTTACGGGAATTGTACGATCTGTGCGTAGATACCCCGTGCCACATATCACTATAAATCAGTCACGACTTCCCGTATCGATGCCATACTAAGCAAATTCTCTTACATTTTTAGATCGTCAGTGTAAAATGGCTACATCTCTATGTACGGAGTTCTTCTGCCACGATTTGAGTATTTCTGTCACAAAACTGAAATGTCTCGCACTATGGTAGAGCGTGGAAAAAGTGTGGATTACGCTGTAGCTTTGAGGGCAGCTTCTTCTCTGAGAGGCACGCTATACACAGAAGTGACAAAAGCCGTAGGATGCCTCCTAATATCAAGTCGGACCTCCTTTTGCCCGACGCAGTGCAGCAGCTCGGCGTGGCATGGACTCAACAAGTCGTTGGAAAAAAATGGTTCAAATGGCTCTGAGCACTATGGGACTTAACTTCTGAGGTCATCAGTCCCTTAGAACTGAGAGCTACTTAAACCTAACTAACCTATGGACATCACAAACATCCATGCGCGAGACAGGATTCAAACCTGCGACCGTAGCGGTCGCGCGGTTCCAGACTGTAGCGCCTAGAACCGCTCAGCCACAGAGGCCGGCAAAGTCGTTGGAAGTCCCCTGCAGGAACCAACTTCACGATTATTGTCCATAAATGTTAGATGGGTTTTAAGTTGGACGATCTGAGTGGCCATATCATTCGCTAGAATTGTCCAGAATGTTCTTCAAACCAGTCGCGAATAATTGTGGCCCGGTGGCATGTTTGGGAGCATGAAGTCCATGAATGTCCCCAAGTAGCCGAACATGACCGTTTCCAGTCAATGATCGGTTCAGTTTGACCAGAGGACCGAATCCATTCCGTGTAAGCACAGCCCACAGCGTTATGAAGCCACCAGAAGCTTGCTCAGTGTCTTGTTGACAACTCACATCCATGGCTTGGTAGTGTCCGCGCCATACTCGAACCCTACTATCAGCTCTTACCAGCTGAAATCGGGACTCATCTGTCGAGGCCACAATTTTCCAATCTGCGGCCCAACTGATACGGTCACGAATCCAGGAGGGGCGCTGCAGACGGTGTCGAGCTGTTAGCAAAGGCACTCACGTCGGTCGTCTGCCGCCACAGCCCATTAACGCCAAATTTCGCCAGACCGTTCTAACGGATACATTCGTCGTACGTCCCACTCTGATTTCTGCGATTATTTCACGCAGAGTTGCTTGTCTTTTAGCACTGACAACTGTACGCAAACGCCGCGGCTATTGGTCGTTAAGTGACGACCGTCGGCCACTGCATTGTCCGTGGTGAGATGTAACGGCAGCAATTCGGTATTCTCGGTACACCCTTGGCTCTGTGGATCTCGGAATATTGAATTCCCTAACAATTTCCGGAATGAAATGTGCCATGTATGTAGCTCTAACTACCATTCCGCGTTAAAAGTCTGGCAAACCCCGCCGTGGGGCCATAATCACGTTGGAAAACTTTTCACACAAATCATCTGAGTCAAATGACAACTTCGCCAATGCACTGCCCTTTTATAGCTTGTGTACGTAATACTACCGCCATCTGTATATGTGCATATCGCTATCCCATGACTTTTATGATCTCAGTGTAATGTTAGAACAGTCTCTAAGATCCTGCAACAGTCGGACGTGAGGGCTGCTATCCCAGTCTTCTGGAGTCCGTTTTGTTAATATGTTTATTATCAGGAGTTTTCTGAGTTCTTTTTCGATCACGCTAGACTGTTCACGGCACGAGAGACGTGAGTCATGAAAGGAACAACGATTGTAACGTCTTCAAGGTAAAATATAACAGAAATTCTGTCAGTGCTTGGTGGATTGTTAATTTTTAAGTTGGCTTAACTGTTCTCCAATGTCGAAAGTGTGTATTTTGAAATGCCACCATTAGTGATTTTGTATGGTGATCAAATGATGTTACGGTAGTAGGAACATCATGCATCAAGGCAATTTTAAATTTGGAATTTAATATTTCAGCTTACTAATTCTCAGTTTTAACAACAGGCTGATTTACGAGTAAGTCGTGACATGTTTGGATCCGTTCATTGAACCAGAACTTCCTGATTTTTGTGAGATTTATAATCAGGATCTGACCCTGGAACATTACCTTGTTGCATAAGTTAGCACTGATTTTGTTTTGCCTATAGGTATTCCTGTTGTTATGTATTTACTTACAGATTTTCATCTTTTTTGTTGTTCAATGTTGCTATTTTAGCTTACATATTGCCATTTTGTCATATGGAGATAGTGAGTGGAGCTGGGGACGCTAGGAAATTGAATGTCAAATGGAGAAATTGGAGCATTTCCGATATGTTCTTCTGTCTGAGTTAAACAGAGGGGTTACAGCAGCCCGGGCAGCCAGAAACATTTGCGCCGTGCATGGGGATAATGCCTTTGGACAGAGCACGGTAAGAAAATGGTCTTCTCGTTTTGACATTCGTGGCTCTCCACGTTCAGGAAGACCTTCGGGGTTTGATTAAGATAGTTTAAACGCATTAATCCACAACGATCCACGTCACTGTACTCGAGAACTGGCAATTGTGGTGAACTGTGATCATTCTACTATCGTGCGACATTTACATGCAATGGGGAAGGTTCAAAAACCGGGTGTATGGGTACCGCATGCTCTACGCCAACTCACAAAAATCAGCCGGTAACCGTGTGTACATCCCTGCTTGCTAACCATCAATTAGTTTGTGAACAACACCAACTATTCCTATCTGTATCGCTACTGGTGACGAGAAATGGTGTATTTATGCTAACATCGGGAAGAGAATGGAATGGTTGAGCGCAAACAAAGGAGCAACTCCCTGTACAAAGACCTGTGCACGTACACAAAAGATGATGTTATGCATCTGGTGTACTAAGAATTGCATCCCCGAGGTGTATCCATCACTGCTGACATTTATTGTCAACAACTGAGACGTCTTGCAGATGCAGTCCAAGAACAACCACCAGGAAGACTGCGCGAAGCGATGCTACTCCACATTCTGCTAGCCTGACAAATAAAGCTATACAGGAGTTTGGTAGGAAAGTCATTCCGCACCCACCTTATTCACCTTAATGTGTGCCCTCAGATTTTCAGTTTCTCATTTCTTATCGAGCAATCTTCAAAGAATTTAGTTTTTCGGACGAAAATGCCATTCGAACATGACTCGACGAGTTCTTCGCTTCAAAACCATGTGATTTTTAGAGTCGCGGAGTCGAAAATTCACCCCAGCTTTGGAAGACTGGTGTGAATAGTTGAGGACCGGCAGGTACCTTAAATGGTAAGTATTTATGTAAAATTGAAATTTATGTTGGGTTTGCGCTTTAACCACAGCTTTTCTACGTTGGTCGCGTTTGAACTAATGTTCTCCATCCTCATTTAAGTAAGATGTTAGTAACTGTCAATAAAGCCTATGGGAATGAGAGAACTGTAAGGAATAGCTAGTCAGGCTGCTGTATATTACTAAGGCTGAAGTATTTCGGCTGCCACATTAACAGCCCAGTTTCAGACGTCTACGAAACGACATCAGGAGTACACCCTGGCTTGGCGCCATTAAGAATCACCCAGGAACGTCGCCAGTTACACAACGCCGTCGTAAGTTACACTGTTTTAGATGGCTATCGATGTGGGCTCAGCTACCTTGAAGTAGTCGCTGCCAGTCTGCTTCTCAGAGAAGGAATATGACAGCTCGATCGTAAATGGTGTTTATTGAAGGTGGATGCCGAGGACCGGGTCACATATTTACGCACCGCTAGCAAGCAGATGACACAGATTGCGTTAGTTCTATCAGTTAATGAACGGCCGTAGCGCTCAAGAACAAGTTTCGCCGCCAGCGTAGTAGGTTAATTCTCAACGTACGCATTAGATTACGAAAAACGGAAAGAAAAAGAGCGAGACATACAGTTGTTTCATCCCAGGATACTGCTAATGAATCTAAATCTGGCTCTTTTATACGAACATGGCTGTATCCTGCTCTCCCTGAATGTGTGAATGTACGAATACGCTGCTCGAGTGCCGCAATCAATTGTAGAGGTATTTTCAGGCAACTTTCCAAATTCGTCTGGTATCTCTCTCTCTTCATAAACTTCGACAATGTTGTAGCTTCCTACGCACTGCGAGAATTGCGTCAACTGCATGGTGTGTTTGTTGGCAGGAGGCAGTGTGGCGCAGTCAATTAATACAGTGCTACACATCTCATTGCTCAAAGGTCCAAATGGCTCTGAGCACTATAGGACTTAACATCTGAGGTCATCAGTCCCCTAGAACTTAGACCTACTTAAAACCTAACTAACCTAAGGACATCACATAACACCCAGTCATCAGGAGGCAGAGAAAATCCCTGACCCCGCCGGGAATCGAAAACGGGAACCCGTGGTTCAAATGGCTCTAAACTCTTTGGGATTTAACATATGAGGTCATGAGTCCCCTAGACTTAGAACTACTTAAACCTAACTAACCTAAGGACATCATACACATCCATGCTCGAGGCAGGATTCGAACCTGAGACCGTAGCAGTCGCGCGGTTCCAGACTGAAGCGCCTAGAACCGCTCGGCCACAGCGGCCGGCAGTTAAATAAAAGAACCTTACAACTGCAGCGGCATTTTGAACCTCTGGCATAATGCTCAGTTGCGGATGTTCCTCCGACAGGATTGTTTGTAAAACTATACAGGTTATCTCTCTTAACTATTTTAGTTATCAAACTATTACAGCTGTATTATATAGCATCATAACATTCGTTAGGATAACGTTTAGTCTATTGCTAAACATAGACTGGAATAGAGCTATATGCACAGGAATAACGATGTCATTTATATCAGTACGTACTTGCATAATTACCTACTTATGAATGACCGCTCCAAACTTCGCTCCTACGTAGATATACAGTATTTTCTAGAAAGGGTGAATAAATGAACAGTCTCCTCGTTCAATAGTAAATACAGTGTGGCAGGAAACTTTTTTGTCTTCTAATAGATTCATCATTGCACCCTTTCCCTCCATGCGGAGGACTTCTGTATCTATTACATATTTGTGATTTTGGTCTAAGCAATGTTCAGCAAAGGGTGAATCTTGCTTCTTTATTCTCCAGCTTATGTGGTGTTCTCTGATCATAGAATAGATTTACCAGAAATTCTGTCCTATGTAGCAGAACTGACACTCTTCACGGGATCGTAGTATATGGTATTTTGTGTACTGGCTGGTTGTGCTGTATCCTACTTAGCAGCATCCCATGTAATTATCATCTGAATTCTTAATTTCTGTCATCCCATGGATACTTCTGGACATTTTAATGACTTTTCTTAAAATATTGCAGTACTTTTCATAGAATGCAAGTAGCGTCGGATTTTGGCTTATTCTGGTCCTTACATAAATTTTCCTCTGCCTCTCACTAGAGATCTCAATCCCTTTAGGTATTAATGGTTTACCTTTTTTTCTGGATAACCCTTTAGGGAAGCGACTATCAAACACTGACACAAATTTAGTATGAAATTATACTTACATATTACAGTTATATAGTTATATTATTATACTTTCGGTCTTCTCAGTTTGGACAAACTACCTCTTGTCCATAGATAAATATGGGCGTGTTTGTAATGTTGCGGAGATGACAGTATGGAAGAGGCAGAAACCCGGTGTCGGAACATTGGGCATTCTTCTCGAACACCGTCAAGGGGGCTCCTAAAGCTACGTCTGTAGTTCACAGACAACTCGCATTTAGCGTCTCAGATATCACTCTCCATGAGTGACTTAGCAAACAGGACTTAATCGCAGTCTTGAGATTTAGCGTAGAAATCTAAAAGACAGTCTGGCGCTCAGGATCTGTACACCACCACACCCCTTACTATTCCTGGACAGATAGTCGTGACGAAAATTTCATCCATCACCAGGATTAGAACCAGCTACCTTCGGCTCAAGTGCAACATTAGATGTCGCTGGTTGGTCGCCACATGTTATGACTCTTGCGGTCCGTTTTGGAAGTTTTGACTCATGAATTCCTTTGATGTAACATATTTCACATGCTCTTGTTAGTTGTTTTCATTTCTGTGAGACGTCTGTGCAGCATCTCGCCTCTCCCACTATTCATCACATTTATTTGCGATGGTAATATATTCTTACCACATGACTCGATTCTATAACCACTGCATAGCATGATAATTGCCAAGATTACAGATCAGACACGTCAATGCCGGACGGGAAGTTCATAATGTTGTGAAAAAAAAAAAAAAGATTCAGGGCACGAGGGAGTTTGACCAGTGATCTCGCTGTTTGCAGTACAACACCATGGCCACACAACCACGACGGCGAGATTCTTTCCCATCTCTCGATGTTACACATCTTTAGCTTGGACCGTTCACTGTTTGTATTTTGCTTCTTTTTTCACAGTTCAGTAAACCTTCGTGTTTTTAACGTGCTATCCACTGGGCCATTTTACCACGAAATCTGAGTGGAGTGCGATTCGGAGATTCCCTTGTTAGTGCATCAAGTGACGCTTCCATTGTCAATGACAGATGTAAAGTATCAGGCAATCCGGTGACAAGTAAGTGTTTCAAACTTAAGTAAATCTTTTATTTACTTATTTATGTAATAAAGTGAACTAATATTTCATGTGTTCTAGTTCGTCCCAGAGCAATCAAAGAACCTGCAGTTAAGGCCGGACGAAAGTAGTTTCGTTTGGTCACAGCACTTATAGAAGGTTGATGCTCCTGTTTATGCATATTTCCACGTGGTATGTACGTATTTTCGTCGGTGTACTGTGTCCTTTGCCCTTTGAATTTTCATAAATATAAACTGCTTACATAGAAGTACATAAGTAACTACAAGGTACCAATACATTTTTGTTAAAAACACTTGTTTTCCTTAGAACAAGCATCATGCTACGAGAATCTAACGTACTTCGATAGCGTTAGTTTTGTGCAAAATTTAATATGTGTGGCAAGGAACTCTTCTAGTTCCATTATGGAAATATCCCGACTGAAACAGCAAAATATGATCATTTGCCTCTAGTATGAGATATGACTTCCCCACTGACATGACGCTTCAATGGAACCAGAAGTAATGAAGGAAATGTCCTTATGTTGATGTTAATGGAATGAGAGTTTAGACGGAAAATCGAGTGTATGGTGTAGAAGGACTGTAATATAGCTCAGATTTTGTTTGACGGTATAGGTATAGATATGTCCTATTATGCAGATTTACTGTGAAAGGAATACATTGACGAGTTGACGATTAAAATTAGTTTCTTTCACATGTTTCAGGTACTAGGCGGTCAGTATTTCCATTTCGTCCACTTCAGGCCACTGTCATTTCAACCTGATTGGAGGCGACAACACAATCCCTACACATAAAAAAAGTCGAGGACCGCTGCGCGATAATAATCTAATCGATTAATTAAACGCCGCGCCGTATAGAGGGGAACACCAGAATTCAGTTAAGCGGCCCGGAACACGGGCCCTGCAGTGATGCTTGTCTAACAAAACGCCTCCCATTTGGAGGTGTTCAGCTTTACGACATGCTTTCAACGTATTTCAGACCAGATTACTGCGGCGATAAGCGTCCACGACAAGGCGCTACGGCTCTCGTAAGCACACACAGACCTTATCAGCTCCCGGTATCTCGGGGGGCCCAGCGATTCAGATCGCTGTGTCAAGTATGATGCATGCATGGCGTTCTAGAAGTGCCGGCAATTAATCGCGCGCTGTCTGGAATAAAAACAGCTGCACCAGCACGTCGCGAGCAACAACCCGTTCCCCTTCTGCGTGCCTCAAGCTGTAATAAACAGACTTGCAGCGAAGTTTGACGTCGTCATCCTCTGCGAGATTTACGTAGATTGCGGCGCGTAGTAGACGAGGACTATCAAATGCACAGTACCACTGGTTAACAGGAAACTTTTTACCTGTTCTGCATAATCTATAAGAGGTGTTTGCGTTAGATTTTCTTTCGCACGGCTTGTAATAGGATTCCATCTCGTATTTCCAGTCTTCACAAAATAAATCCTTATAATAAGCTCTCTTCATGCAAATTGGTTGCTAAGTTTGTAGACACGTGTTCATAGGCTCTTGTCCTCGATAAAAAGGCGGTAAGAAAAAAGTTATGTCGACAGTCATCTAACAATGGAGGTCTTTCGAATTTTTTACGAATTTCAACTTTGTGAGTCTGTAGTTCATTGACGAATACAGCTGAACTGTGTTCGAAAGGAGGAAAATTATACTACAAGAATCATGTATCTCGCACAACTCCAAGGTGATGACGCAACCAGGGGGACGATCTCATCGGGTGCATGCATCCGATTGTGTTGAAGGTAGTCGTGGAAGAGCTCCCTCCCACCTTGTAACATTCTCTCTGTCTTTCTCACACACACACACACACACACACACACACACACACACACAAACACAAACACAAACACACACACACACACACACACACACACACACACACACACACACACACACACACGCTGCAATCCCACGGTTTCAGTTAAAGTTTTCCAGGAGATTTACTTCATTCATCACACTAGCGTCGGGACTTTTATCCCTTACCAAGTATACTAAATTGACGAACCCTTTACCTCACTTCCAGATCACTGATAATTGACTGAATAGGTCTCAGAGTTCTTCAACGGACTACCTTAAATGAAAAGATTTAAAAAATAATCTCACATGGGCGCAATAGAGTGCTATCTCGTCCCTGCTTATTCACACAACGTCTCTTACGACAAGTGAAGGAGAGTGTTATACCTCTCAGACTCTCACCTCTAGCCATCCTTGAAACAGAAGTTTAACATGTTATTTTATTTCATTACAATGATAGTATTCACTTTACGTGTGCTGCAGTCTTTTTCCAAAAATTACAAAACTTATTACGGAAAAGTAAAGTTTTTCCAGGTGTCACAGTCTGTTCTAAGGTAGAAATATTCTGTTCAAGCTCAAAAGTGCTTCAATCGAGAAAATATTTTCAGTACCGTATTTAATAGTCTATGAGTTACATTATTATCTTACTATACATCAATACTTAATAAGGAAACAGACTGAAATAGAAGCTGTTGGTAACTAAGACAGATATCCACTTTCGAGAGAGGGAAAACTGTTAACACATTAAAGAAACTCAGCTAATTCACGTTCCGTTGTAGAAAACCTTCCATTGCAAGGTACAAGATGGTGCATGAAAGAAGAAATATGGCTTGACTGTCCTCATGATACGTATCTAGTTTTAAAAATATACTGAGTTTTACTCACCATGAAACTATGTAACTGAAGACTTAACAATATCCTACAGATAGCTTTAATATACTATGCAGAACTCGTAAAATAAGACACAATCTTATGTCTCGAAACAACAAGAACAGAAAAAAATGTCCGAAACTAATTTTGGCGCTTTATTGTGAGCATTTCTTCATCTGATTCTAAAATCGATCACTGGATTAAAATATCGACCACGAAACATTGCTTTTTCCTAGGTATACTATCCTCCAGGTATAATACACATCCCTCTATAACGAATGGCAAGTATTAGGTGTTTTAGTGCAGTTCTCCCTCTCCCTCTGCCTTTCTCTTTCTCTCTCTCTGTCTCTGTCTCTCTCTCTCTCTCTCTCTCTCTCACTCTCTCTCTCTCTCTCTCTCTCTCTCTCTCTCTCTCTCTCTCTCTCTCTCTGTGTGTGTGTGTGTGTGTGTGTGTGTGAATGACAAAATTTTAATTTTAGTTGTGAGGTAAAATTTATCTTTGAATTTATTAGTTAAAAGCGAGCTAAACAAATGTATCTGTTTTAATTCTAATTTTACTACTAACTAACTCTGAGCACTATGGGACTCAACTGCTGCGGTCATAAGTCCCCTAGAACTTAGAACTACTTAAACCTAACTAACCTAAGGACATCACACACATCCATGCCCGAGGCAGGATTCGAACCTGCGCCCGTAGCGGTCGTGCGGTTCCAGACTGTAGCGCCTTTAACCGCTCGGCCACTCCGGCCGGCTTAATTATAATTTTAGTCACCTTCCAAAATTCTGAGAAGATATCAAGCGCTGCTTACTACCATAAAAGAAATCGTGGCTGAAGCTGCTTCAAGACTCGTAGTAACAAGTTTAACCTTCCCGAATCGACCCCAGTGCCCCAAAGAGCTCTTCGAATGCTCAGAGCACACCACCGGTTTCACTGCAGCTTCCCACCCCGCCCATGAGCGTGACACGCTAGCATGCGGCCGGAAATTATTGTGAAGCCATACGTAATTTAATCAACGCAAAGTATGACCAGTGCAAGGGACAGGAATGTTTTAAACACAATACAACACTACCTATAAACTTAAGTACATACTGGATGGCGTTTCGACGACTTACGGGCTACATTGTTGCTCTACTGTATCCACTTCTTCAAAACAACCAACCTCTCCCCAAGAAGTAAAGTAATCTCAATCTTTTCGCCTTCTACTTCAAAGACGCCTTCACCATTCCTGACAGTCTCAACTGTAACATCATAGTCCTACGACTCCCCTCCCCCCTCTCTCCCCCCCACTGGTTGAGTTAGTTTTTCGTTAGCAGAAGCACGCAGCAATGCAGACAGGTTTATTGATAGTCTTTGCCAAAATGCTCCTCGTGAATAGATAGCACTCCCGTTACACTAATTTTGTATCTGTTTGAGTGTTGCTGCATTACTCTGTGTTTTTTGTTGTTGTATTACAGAATTTTCCACTGTTGTGAAGGTATTTTCCCACAATAAATGGTCATTTGAGTGACAATCTGAATAAATCATAATTACCTCATTACTCCGTAATGAGCCACCGGCGACCACGGTTCCCTTGTACCAAAATACTCGGAAGATATCCCTGAACAGCCTTTGAAATTTTTTCGGTGAATTTCTGGTTCCCCCGGCATACTTTCCTTACCGCGCCATGTGTCCGCAACGCATCAGGCTGGATTCAGTTTCTCTCAGAGGTCATAATGTTTCGCTTCAGCAGTGTATCTTGCTATGATACTACATATATTTTATTAGGGAATTATGCTATAAATTAAAAAAAAGACTGAAAACCCTGCCTCCAGATTTTCTCTGTCTCTCGGAGACGAGAGTGAAACGAAAATTACTTAACATTATTTCCTCTGGACACGAGAAATTTCTCAGAATGTAGGTTTGGAGCACAGCATTATATGGTAGCGTATCATGGACATGGGGAAACCAGAAGTAAAGAGAATCGAAGCGTTTGAGATGTGGTGCTACAGAAAAATATTGAAAATTAAATGGTCTGATAAGGTAAGGAATGAGGAGGTTCTCCAGAGAGTCAACGAAGAAAGGAACATTCGGAAAATACTGACAAGAAGAAGGGATAGGACGACAGGAAATGTGTTAGGATATTAAGGAATAACTTCCATCGTTATAGAGGTAACTGTAGAGGGTGTAAACCGTAGAGGATAGAGATTTGAATATACCCAACAAATAATAAAGGGCAGGTGCTGCAAGAGTTACTCTGAGATGAAGAAGTTGGCACTGAAGACGAACCCGTGGTGAATCGCATCAAACCACTGAGAAAGCGAATGACTAAAAAAATGGAGTAGTTTTAGACCAGGCTAATTTTAAGGCAAGTTCTTTCAGACTGCAATTACTGGCGGGCACTAAGATGGTAGGACCGTTAGAGAAGCCCCTTGATTTGAAGAAAGACGCCAGGAATGCATGGATACATTACTGGGAGGTAGTTGGCTGTTAGGATAAGTCAGGTAACGGCAACCTAACAGATCTGCAGAGTTCCCTCAGAACTAGCTGGTAAGACAGCTTTTTGTAGAAGTAAAATATAATATCTTCACTGACAGTCTGCTGTTCTCTTGCTTGAACCGTGTTTTTAAATAGGACCTTGCAAGGTCACTGTTAGTTGTACCTTATACGCCATTTAAAGTGGATTCGCATTGTTTAAAATATGTCCAGCATATGTAAACAGTGTGCTATTTGTACCGTGTTCGCACGATGTAACAAGCAACTGTGAGCAACATCTATACAGACGTACACTGTTACATAGAGTGTTTTATGGTTTTTAAATATTTTAGCGATGACAAAACTTTTATAATGTGCTATTTTTATCCACTTGATATGTTGTGCGTGAATTCAGCGGAAAATGAACATTTTTTACAATAAAAGATTTTAAGACCCAAAGATTATAGCATAGTCTGTTGAAACGGCTTATCTTAAATATATATATATATGTAGGCTGTAGAAGGGTTTTTAACTACGTAAGTCATTCAAGGCTTGAGTTTACCAACAAATCTAGTCTGATAAAAAATCCGACAAACATTTATTCAAGAATTTCGTCACGAGAAACTACTTTGTCAGATACATACAGGGTGACTCAGCTGCCCCTACCTATGGGTTTCGTGCAATCCACGACCCCTCAATTACTACGTGCAAGATTTTCATAGTCTCTGGCTCACAAGGTGCTAACTATTAGTTCTACAGAAAAAATGAACAGGACCCTTTTTTAGAAAAATTAATATAGTTAATTAAATGAAACAAGTTTACTGTTACCAGTCACCGTTTTATTTATTTCCACGGCGCGTTTCGAAGGTTTTAATCTCCATCATCGGGTGGATTTACATTAGTTAGTATTACATTTGTCTGTGTGTTATGTTACGATTTTTGGAGGAACTTGTGGCACTGCCTAGTGGAGAAACAAGACACTATTTCAGAATGTGGTTTAGGATTACTTTTGACAAAAAATTAAATTGCTATCTAATGGTAAACATTAAATAAGTAAACTAGAGTACCTCCAGTGGTCACAGGTTCCTTTTGCTGTCGTAACACATCACATGTATACTGCCACATTTGTAAACAAATATGGCGTCTGGAATCAGCTGGGTGCAAGGTTCGTATAGCAGAAGAGAAGACATAATCGCAAAGTGCAAAGAATATACATTGTAACAACATTATTACAGAATAATTGTTTAAAGTATTTGGAGGTGTTTGTTTTGAGTTGTCGAATATATGTGTGTGTACTTCAGGTGGTATATAAATCCAATTTTGACAAGTTAAAACAGCTAAACATTCGTACTCGTTTATTCAATCAGGTGGAATGTTAAAATGGCTTAAACTTCATACTTGTTAATAACATTTAATGTCAGTAACAGTCACGATAAAGCCTAACCCAAAAAATGTTCGCATTTAATATAGTTTTGTATTGTGCTACCCTTTCGATAGAGGCCACTGTATTCAAGTTGTTCAATAGAATCGTTCAGAAGTGAGCTGCAAACGCATTTTTCTTTAATAACTCTGATACTGCGGCCTCCAGTGAAAAGCGTTAAATTTCCTACAAAAGGTCTTGTTCACTTTTTTTTCTGTATAAGACTAATAGTTTTCATGGTGCAGACGAGAGAATATGAAAATTTCCCGCGTCGTTTTTTAAGGTGTTGTGGGTTGCATACAACCCATATAGACAGGGGCGGCTGAGTGACCCTGTGTACTTGTTTCTGTAGCTGAGCAATGCTAGTAAACGGTCCACGGTATGCCGACTAAAGGCAAGAGATTGTGTTGCGCCATGTGGAGGACGCTCACAAATGTTGTGCTGCAAAAGGCGGAACAATAAATACGCGGGCGCGCCGGCATGTAGCGCTGGTAGCCGCACTGCTGCCGCGAAGCGCGTGCCTCGCGGAGTCCCCGCTCAGCCGGCGGCGCGTCGCATTTAAATACAATCGCGGTCCGCAGCGCGGCGCGGCCGGCCTCCGCCGGAATGCGGCCCGTCTCCCGTGACGTCACCCACACACGTGCCTCTCCCACCACGCCGGACCTCTCCGCTGCCGCGGCGGCGCCGCTCGGATCGCGTGCGTCGGGATGGAGCAGGGCCGCATTAAAGCGCGGGCCACATAAAACAAACTGCAGGAACAGCTGATGCCCGGCTAGACAAAGGGGACCCTACGGCAATCGGATTTTTGTATTTTTTTTATTTTTGTGGTTCGTGAAGCTTGGAACTCAGAATATTAATCTTTGAAAATAAATTACTGCAAATATCAAAAATTCTCGAGAATACGACTTTGAAGTTTTCCGGTAGTCGTTAATATGCTAAACCGAGGTTTTTTCTCAATAGGACGCGTGGTTGTGTGGCAGAATGCTCTATGGCCACTTGCGGGTCTTCGGCTCGACGCTTAGCTGAAGCAAAATTTTTAAATAGAGGTGCATGTTCGACTAGCAGTTCCGTGAAGCGTAAAACATTACATAGATGGAAAAAAATCAGAACTCAAGTCTGGTAGTCACTGGTTCGAGTCTCGTTTCCCTCATCATTTTTTCGTTTCTTTCCTTCAGTTCCAATACTTACGTCATTTAAATATACAATTCCTCAAATATATGCTAATTAACAGATATCTAATTGCTATTTTTATGAAAAATGTACGTATTCTTATTTCTAATTACATATCAAACAAAAATCCAGTTTTCGTTGCAAATATACATCCTTAATTACTGATCTTTTATAAAAGATTGTTTAAATTTAAAAATCATTACAAATTCAACTCTTTTTCAACCTTATGTATTCTACGCTTCAGGGAAATGATCATAGAATATGCGCCCGTGGTTACAATTTTACAAGGACTGAGAACTGAACCGCGCCACATATGTGGTAGGCGAGCACTCTACCTCACAGTAGCATGGCCTGTCCAGAAAAATGTACGTTACTTTAGCATATAAAAGTCGTTCGGAAAACTTCAAAGTCGATGGAAAACTTCAAAGTCGATGTTTCTCGACAATTCTCGAGAGTTGCATCGAACTGCTTTCGGCAATTGATATTTGAGTTCTGAACTTTACATCCCACAAAAATAAAAAATAAAAAATCCAATTGCCGCGTGGTCCCTTGTGTGATCCTTTGGAAGAATTGCACGCAAATGTGATTCGTCCCCTAAAGACTGGCTTACATCACACATGTGAGACCAACTATTGAATATTGGTCTACGGTCTAGGACCGTTGCGAAGTTAGATTAATAGAGCGATATAGAGAGGATCCCATGAAGAATGGAGCGTTTTATCATGGGATGGTTTATCCGGTCTGAGAGCATTATGCAGATGTTAAACAGCCTGCAGTGGCAGACGCAACATAATAAGCGCTGTACACTGCTTAACTAAATCAATGAAGCACCCAGAAGATATAATCGGATATCGATATAGCTTTGTACACGTGCACACCATAGGCTGGTGTGTAAATAATTATAGAATTGTAATTCCCTATGAGAGGGAGAATGGCCGCTAGAATGATCTAGTGTTGCTCCTGTTTAGTGTTACTGCCAGGCCTGGTATTATCCTGAACAACGCTAGATGTTGGGTGATCACTGTGAAGGACACACAGATGCCGTTTACTCGTGTGAGATGGCGTTATCAGTATCTGACAGTGTTTGAAAGTGTCTAATTGTGAGTCTCCATTTAGCCGGCTGGTCGAATCGTGCAATATCCACATGTGTGGGGCATTCGGATGTGACAGTGGACCGATGTTCGACTGCATGGGAACGTGAGGGCGGCATACTCGTCGTCAAAGTTCCGATCGACCAGGTCTGACCACGATAAGGTTGGACTGCCGTACTGTGCACCGAACACATCGTAACTTTTTCACAGCTGCGTCTGCGATCCAAGGACAAGTAATGGCATCCAGAAAGATTCTGTGTCGTCCGACACGACGGGTCGGGGACTAGCAGCCGCTGGGCTAGGGAATCACCGTCCCTTGTATAAACTGAGGTGTAGTATCACCGCTTCTCTACCACTTTTTCTCTTCTAGCGCAAAGTTTATGCGTAACGGCGCAAGTTATCTGTATGGATCATAAGCTCATTACGACTGCGACAGAGAAAGAGATTATCTCTGACTTGTAATATAAAAACTTTGCAAATAGAGTGTGGAACTTTACGAGTACTTTGGAAATACTTACTTCTGATTTAGCAATTACGGAGAGTAAGAATCGCAGAGGAAATGTAGTTAGCGGCATGGTTGTAAGCCGCAGTTTTGAATACTTAATGTAATTTGATTAATTTTGATAGATTTTCGTCTCATAAAAGAGGATGATGCATCCTGAAATGTATCTATGTAGATCGTTTATGGAAAAATATAATTTCTTGAATGGAAAAGGTACCTTTAATTCTTTCGTTATTTTTAACTTCTCCATTGTATGTGGCTCAGAAATTATTTGGTGTGTCCTAACTCGTAGCGAACTTTGCATCCTGCACGAATTTCGTTCGTGCTCTATTTTGAGAGATTAATTCTTGGACCTTTATCGAAATTAATGCACAACTTACACACTGATTCCCACGCTGCAGAGTGAGTACGTCATAGTACCAAAGACGGCTTCTCCATGGCGTACGACTGTGCCTCTGTCTATTTCAAGAATTTTCAGAGTCGACGATCGCCGGAATTCTGTAGAGTAATTTTATTCCAGGTGCTGACTTCGATATAGAGAGGCAGACAGAGTAGGATTATGAATGCTAACTGTCTAGTCATTTTGTTTCATAGATTCGAAAATTCAAATAGGAATTAATTTTATAGCTGGGAGTGTGGGAGATATTTGTGTTAAAATATTGGGGAAGCGATTTCTCTCGCCCTAAAGTTTCCATACAAGTAACTAGATATTATTCAGTCATGATAATTTAACTTCAGTATAATGGGGAGAGAAGTTAAAGACGCTGACGACAAACACAAATGTTCAAATGTGTGTGAAATCTTATGGGACTTAACTGCTAAGGTCATCAGTCCCTAAGCTTACACACTACCTAACCTAAATTATCCTAAGGACAAACACACACCCATACCCGAGGCAGGACTCGAACCTCCGCCACAACACAAACTGCTCCTATTACAATGAAGGCTTTCACTGCTGGATATCTCAACTACAGGCGAGTCTTCCGCATTGTATGGCCGTGGTCCATGAAACGTAAACGTCTCATGGGCAATGGCCATACAACCCAGAAGACACACCAGAAGCTAAGTAGTTAGATCGTGAGAGCTTTCATTGTCTCGGGAGCAGTTTGTGTTGTGGTACTAACTGCCGCGTTTCGAGTGGTGAAGTGACCGGAGAAGTATTGTGTTCAGCGACGAATCCTGGTTCTGTAGTATTTCGGATGACTCATCTTTGACGAGTATGGAGACGACTTGGGGGCATGTCCTACTCTACCAATGTTATGGAGAGGCACAGCGGTCTTAGCCCTGACGTCATGCCATGGGGCCATCGGATATGAATTCAGATTACGGCTAGTAGTAATCGAAGAAAATATGATGGCAGAACGGTACGTTACAAACAATCCTGCATCCTCAATTGTTACCTCTTGTGCCGCAGTGTCGTGTTTCCATTTTCCGGAAGGACAATACTCGTCCACATATCGCATACGTCACTATGACCTGGCTGCGTTATGGTGAGATATTCTTGTGGTCAGCAAGATCGAGACATCAGCACCAGATAGAACTGCGTGTGTCCAGCTCGGACGTAAACTTTGTCCCATTGGCTGCGTCCAGGATATCGAGGACCAGTTACAAAAGTTGTGTGCTAGCTTCCCTCAGGATAGGATCCAACACTCTGTGACACCCCTCCTAATCGAATCTGTGCATGCATCCACGCCAATGCAGCACCATACTGGTAAGATGGTTCATACTGCCACATTTTTTGTAAATTTGACTCGATTCTGTAATCACTCAAAGAACATCACATACCTTCTCAACCTGTGAAGTTTCATTTCGTTTCCTCCTTCCCTTCTGGGTGGTTCACTTTTTTCTGTCAGGCGGTGTATATCACGGAGAGATTTGGTATTGAAATTTCGCGAGAGTTCGTTGTGGGAAGAGTCGGGCAATTTAATACTTCCTCCCGCGATCGTCTCACGAAACGACCACGACTAAAAAATCAGAGAAATTATTGCTCATACGGAACTCTGCCGACAGTCAAACTTCCCACGCGCCATTCGCGAATGGCAGAAAGAATATTATGGTACGAGAAATACCCTCTGCCACACACTGAAAGGTGGCTTGGAAAGTATAGATGTAGGTGTAGCTGTAGAATATGTAAGGTGCAAACTAGGTGCCAGCACCACTATTCTGCATTGTGGACCTTATTATAGCCATATACCGAGCGAGGTGGCGCAGTGGTTAGCACACTGGACTCGCATTCGGGAGGACGACGGTTCAATCCCGTGTCCGGCCATCCTGATTTAGGTTTTCCGTGATTTCCCTAAACCGCTCCAGGCAAATTCCGGGATGGTTCCTTTGAAAGGGCACGGCCGTCTTCCTTCCCCGTCCTTCCCTAATCCGATGAGACCGATGACCTCGCTGTTTGGTCTCTTCCCCCAAACAACCCAACCCAACCCAACCCCTATAGCCATAGAAGGTATAGACGTAATTATTTTGTATGGACTTAGTCTGCCAAATTAACTCAGAGTTCACGTTACAGACTTCATGGCTTCTTGTGTCAGATTTCCATCGACAACCGGTCAAACGTGCGGCACTTTAATTGACAAAACCGCTAATATTTTAACCTTTATCCTTTTTTGTAGTTTTAGACAATATGCAGGAAGTGCGATTTCAGTCACAATAAAGAAGGAAAATGTTTTGACTGAAGGCGTTGTTATTCAAAGCTGTTACGACTTTTAAAAGGACGTTTTAACGAAATTCTGGAAGTTCGGAATCAGCCTTATTTCTTGAAAAGCCTACTTCTTCTATACCTCGTTTCATTCAAACCAGGACACATAAGACGATAAACATTGTTTCCTTAATATCGAGGTCTTCCTGAGATTGTACCTGACACTGAATGATCACAAACGACCACGGAAAAAAGTGATTTTCCTAAGAGAAGTCGATAAAAACAGACTTTGAACATTATTATTAGAAGAAATGCAAATCGTTTTGGCCTCACTAAGTAGTGAAAGTAACTCCTTTCTTCCTCCAGTTATTGATTTTTATATCCGACGGACGGTTCCACGCGACGCGCCAATTTCCATCCGTGCACATCGGGAGTCATCTGGTCATAACACTATTCGTATTTCATGGACGGTTCAATATATCGAAACAAGGTTTCTGCAAAAGACAGCACGGAAAGAGGCACATATCATGTGCGATAAATACTGGAAACCTTTTTATTGACCGAGATATGAAAAAACATGTTGACAGCAGTGAGAAGTCGGAGGGACGGGACGCGTCAACACGTCAATAGCGCCTCAAGAAAAGTCAGGGGCTGCGTTTAAAGACGTCTTTAGCACCTGCGGAGCAGCAGAGCATGACGAGTTAACTCATCAAGAGCATTTAAATAAGGTAAAATTTTCTTGACTGAACAAATAATTTAATATTAAGTTTGTATATCAAACATATCTGCTTATACTTACAGTATGTTACATTTAAAACTGCAGTACCGATTTTTTCACAGCTATTAACATCAGTTTTTTTCTATTTTTAGATATGTACTAGCTTATACCGATTCCAGTAAATCATGCTGAGAGTCTTAATGTTTTCAATTCATTAAAAATTATCAGTTCATTAAATTATAAATTATATAACAAGAGTAAGGTCTATGGCGCACAGTCCATCACCAGGCTACTAATCTATCTGCAGGTGGAGTACAGCCCTTCTTACAAGGGAACCTCCCCATCGCACCCCCCTCAGATTTAGTTATAAGTTGGCACAGTGGATAGGCCTTGAAAAACTGAACGCAGATCGATCGAGAAAACAGGAAGAAGTTGTGCGGAACTATGAAAAAAATAAGCAAAATATACAAACTGAATAGTCCATAGCAAGATAGGCAACATCAAGGCGAGTGTGAGTTCAGGAGCGCCGTGGTCCCACGGTTAGCGTGGGCAGCTGCGAAAGGAGAGGTCCTTGATTCAAGTCTTCCCTCGAATGAAAAATTTAATTTTTTATTTTCAGACAGTTACTATCTGACAAACTCTTATGTTTTCATCACTTTTTTGGGAGTGATTATCACATCCACAAGAGAACATAAATCGGGCAAGGTAGAAGAATCTTTTTACCCGTTCGCCAAGTGTACAAGTTAGGTGGGTCGACAACATATTCCTGTCATGTGACGCACATGCTGTCACCAGTGTTGTATAGAAAATATCAGACGTGCTTTCCTGTGGAGGAATCGGTTGACCTATGACCTTGCGATCAAAAGTTTTCGGTTCCCATTGGAGAGGCACGTCCTTTCGTCTACTAATAGCACGGTTTTGCGGTGCGGTCGCAAAACACACACACTAAACTTATTACAGTGAACAGAGACATCAATGAACGAACGGACAGATCATAACTTCGCGAAAATGAAAAAAGTAAATATTTCATTCGAGGGAAGTCTTGAACCAAGGACCTCTCGTTTTGCAGCTGCTCACGCTAACCACGGGACCACGGCACTCCTGAGATGATATTGTCCTTGATGTTGCCTATCCTGCGCATGGACTACTAAGTTTGTATATTTTGCTTATTTTTTTTCATAGTTCCACACAACTTCTTCCTGTTTTCTCGATTGATCTGTGTTCAGTTTTTAAAGGCCTATCCACTGTGCCAACTTATAACTAAATCTGAGGGGGGTGCGAGGGGAGGTTCCCTTGTTAGCTCTGCTACTAGGAGGGGAAGCGTGGCGGGCCCAGTACACCAGTCGTCTTTTATCCTCCAGGAAACAAGTCCAGTACTGATCTGATAGCAGGATGAGCGGATCTGGATAGCACTGGAGGGACTCCTCCCCTGTCTGGGATTGACCCCGTGGCCTTCAGTATCCGAGTCTAGTGCTCTACCTGCTAGACTATCACGGCCATAAAAATTCTGAGGTAAAATTTTCAACAATTTAAATAATAAACAGCAAGTGCTGCACTGTAGGCTTTTGATTCGAAGACTGCTCGAAAATGGCATTTTTGTGGATTAGCTGTCGCAAAATTTTCCCTGGTAGAGCATGTATCGCAGATTCAGGCTAGAGTTGTATAGGTTCTAACAAGGGGAGGCCACGACGTTTGCAACGCGGATCTACTGCAAACTTCGTACACTCGTAGTACTCCATGAGGACAACAAAATGTGTAAGCAGTAGCGTGTACTTCTTAAGCGTTATTGAGAAAATTGCAAGATAATTTCGATCGTCAAATATGCGTAGCCGTTTTTGCCATGAAGCGGCTGCAGCCGAGTGGTGCCGGCACGGTAGCTCAGCGTGTTCAGTCAGAGTGTTAGCTGCCCTTTCTAATAAAAGAACTGAGCGAACGGATCAACGAATCAACGAACAAACTGAACGGGTGTCATCGGACGTCCGCCCTGGACAAATTCAACGAAAAATATACAACTATTTTTTTTTTTTTTTTTTTTTGAGTGGCTGGCGTTCAAGCCGCTGGATCGAGTTCTCGAGTTCCGTTCGTCAGTTTTTTTTTATTTTCAACACAGTCATTTTCTTTACTATTTGTATTATAATTGATATAATGGGAAAAATACGTGTAATCGGATGAACTTATATTAAATTTACAATGTTATTTGGCAGTCTACTAATTTTTGTTACCAAAAATAATATAATATTCAGAACTATCGACTAGCAAACGACCAAACGCGTAAAGTGATACTAAAAATGTATGCTTGTCTGTGATTTGAGAAGGAGCCCGAAACGACTTGTTACCTCCAAGTTTTGACCGGCACAGACGGCATTCGAAAGATGTACAATTAATCATCGCTTTCGACATTACAAGTTGCAGTATGGTATTTTTCGTAAAAAACATGCAAAACATAAAGTTACACGGCACCAGCTGCACTGAATAAATGCTATGTTTCCGCATACGCAAGGTCTTTTGACGTTTTCGATGGAAAAACAAACCTCGTTAACATTTTCAAAAATCTTTCTTTCAGACGATAATTTGGAAGCAAACTATGCATAACGCAGTATTTCCTTAAGAATCGGCGCTGATAATTGGTTGTGCAGTATCAAGTGTATTTTAATAGCGTCTTTTCCGAGAAGCAATTTCTCGTTCTCTTTCGATTAAATACGATCCCGCGGCTTGAACGCTAACCACTTAAAAAAAAAACAACATTTTGTTCTATATTGTTCTTTGCATTTGTTCAGAGCGGACGTCCCATGACACCCGTTCAGTTTGTTCGTTGGTCCGTTCGCTCAGTTTTTTTATTGGAAAGGGTAGCTAACGCTCTGAACGAACACGCTTTTTTTTCTAATCTCATTTTGTTCGTTCTCGTTTGTTGTATCTGCTCGAGGCGGACGTCGAAAGACATCCGTTTCAGTTCGTTGTTGAATCATTAACTCAGTTTTTTTATTACAGAGAACAGCTAGCCCTCTGACCGAACACGCTGAGTTACCGTGACGGCAACACTCGGCTGCAGCCGATTCATGGTAAAAATGGCCTCGCACGCACACACACACACACACACACACACACACACACACACACACATATATATATATATATATATATATATATATGACGACCGAAAATCTTGCGATTTTCTCAGTAACGCTTGAGAAGTACGCACTACTGCTTACACATTTTGTTGTCCTCATGGAGTTCTACGAGTGTACGAAGTTTACAGTAAATCCGCGTTCCAAACCTTGTGGCCTCCCCTCGTAATTACGGCCCTGGAATGGAGACTGACGCTTCTCGTGGTGCTTGCCAACTCATTGTCTCCATTTTCTACATTTGATGTGCGCAGAGTGTAATCACTGATATGATAGGTGTGACAGGCCGCCAGGCTTTGAAGAAGTAACTTTGTTTTTTTTTTCCTCGGTAAAGGAGAAGGTATAAATGATTCATGATGGTTGGTGGAATTAACAAAAGTCGGCCATGCGTGTGAGAGAGAGTAAATTTGCATGGCGTAATTGGAAAGCGCCGACCTTAGAGGTCGTGTGTGCAGGGGCGTGGCGCCGCGCTGCCACGACAACGTCATAGCGAGCTTAGCCCAGGAGGCGCCGTCCTTCAGTACTCACAAGCCACAGAAATTTCGTAATGCCTTCTTGCAGGCACTAATGAGCTGAAATTGTGTGTGACCCCCCTCCAGCCAACGGTCTGGTTGTACAAGGCGTTCTTTATACACTGCTGACGATTAAAATTGCACTGCCATGAAGGCGGCATGCAACAAACATCAAACTGGCATGACGAGTGCCACAAGGTAGGATATACAAATGATTAGCATTTCTGTGCATTATACAAAGCAGACAGGATTAACTACATCTACATTCTCTATAGATAAGTAAAGATTACACAGGGGGTTTCTCATTAAGACATCGCGTTTGGATGTTGGCTGTTTGTGAGAATATCGTGTTATTCCTTGTGTGAGGGGAAACATCTACCAGCTGGTGTCGGAGCTCAACAGTGGAAGAATTGTGGCTGACGGAGACTGCAGTTTATCATTTAGTGATACTGCTGTTCTTGTTGGTGGGAATTCCATTATTATCACGCGGCTGTGGAATCCATGATTTCAGGAGGGTCATCCTCCATGTAATACAATAGTGGTTTTCATAAGTTTTGGGTGCACTGCTCCCTAGATGTGAATGTAAACAGACTCGGCCTCTTCCGCATGTGAACATCCAACTCGAATTAAGTTTAAAAAGATGGACATGTGTAGTTATTTCTTTATCAGTTATTGACGAAACAAATTTTAATCAACTTTTAATGTTATTTCCCCCAATTTTTGCAATGAAATCAGCGGGAAGGATGATCTGTTTCTTTATATTGAGTTCTTCAAACTTCGGCACAAGATTGGAAACAGTGTCTCGCATAGATTTCTCCACATTCACTCGCGGTTTATATTTTCTTTTGATGACTGCCCATGCAGAAAGAGCTAACCCACATAGGTGGGATGATGCAAAAACTATAAAAAATCGTACGGCCCTCTCACTGACGGATACTCCTGCTTTAGCAAGCTCCGAAACCTAGGCAGTGATTAGAAAACTAGCTCCGATTTGAATGTGGAGTTTGAAGAAATGTCATAAAGTCCACTTGTTCTTCAGACGTAAGTTTTGATCGTAGTTGGTTACTGAAAGGGGCTTTGATCCCGCAGTGTTGATTGATTTCTTCTGGATTCTACTTCACACGTTACGCACTGGGTTCAGTTTAACGATCCACAAACACAGGCTTCAAACCATCGTTCGATAAAACTAACATTCAAGCTGTTTATTACTGAATAAAAGGAATAAGTTATGTAGTAGAATTCGACGGCTTTCTGCCACGTTGCCTTATTAACAACACCTATTGGCGGTCCTCCGTTTATCGCTACTAGCGTACACACTGTTCCTTTACTCTAAAAGCAAATAAATCTACTCTGAAGTAACAACTCACGACGCATTTCGGGAAATGATTCCGATTTTCAAGTGCGTTTTTTTTGTGTTTGTTATAATATTTCTATGTGATGTTGTCGATGTGTGAGAGTCTGCTTCATTTCATCGACTTTACTGCAATATATAAGAAAACACGCGTGTTTTATATACATTGCAGTAAGTCGACGAAATGATGTTGGTTTACGCTTTCTTTGTGAGGTAGGTGGCGAAATTTAGAAGAATTTGTACTTACAGTTTCCTTATGGTCCATTTGTGCAGAGTCTCACACACACACTAAAGTGTACAACAAGCTGTGTGTGTTGTTTGGTGTGTAAGAGACTCTGCACAAATGGACCATAAGGATACTGTAGGCACAAATTCTTCTATATTTCGTCACTAACTTCACAAAAAGATCGACAACCATCTAAAAATTGGGTGTTTTCTTATATATTGCAGTAATGTCAACGAAATGAAGCGGCCTCTCACACATCGACAGCATCACATAGAAATAGCACAACAAACACAAAAAACGCACTTGAAAATGGTAATCATTTCCCGAAACGCGACGTGCGAAAAATAAAATAAAGAAAATCGTGACTGGTAGCAGATGAGTTATTTATAAACAAACCAAATATTATACCTACGTAATTCAATGATATTTAAATACTTCATGAAATAAAGTAACATTCCTTTCCATCTTCATTTAAATCTGTTATGTTAAGAGAATATTACTAAACTAGCAGGGGCCCCGTGATTTTGCCCGCGTTTAAATATATCTGCGTAACGTAACATTAATGTTAGTAAGGATGGAGCAGGGTGAGGGTTGTATACGCAAGCATATTTTAATACGGTGACGTTCAAAATTCATAGAGAGTATAACTTTTTCTAAAAGAGCTAAGTGTCTCACATCGCTCTTTCTATTGAGATATTTGCCAACCACAGTTACCCATTTCCACCCACCACAGTATGAATGACACACGCTGAGGACTGTGTCGCCATTACATTCCATCACGAATGAAACAACAGAAACATTTTCACATATAAGATAAAGTTCTGAAGTCATATATTATTTAGTTTTACCTGAGAGTATTTATTGCTCCATATTTCGCGCATTTTTTTCCCATAATACTCACCCATTGTCACGATCAAACTACCTTACTAACAGCATAACCGCATTCATAATACCCTTAATGAGATATTACATTCTGACCCAGGTAACGCCGGATTTCTCATCTACCGCGTAACATTTTTGACCATTGTAATAAATGTGCACCGCGCAATATAAGTTGACTGCGCTGGCGAGTCAGGAGTACTCACCGAGCCGGAGCGTGAGGTTGACCTGGTTGGGGTACTGGACGCCCTCGTACATGGTCTCGGACTGCCACCAGGTGACGTTCTCGTTGTTGTTGAAGTCTGTGAGGAAGGAGGGCGGGTGGGTGCCCGCGACGCAGATGTCGCACGACTTGCGGCTGCCCGCCGTGCCCGTCTGCACGCAGAACTCGGACGGCTGCAGCTCGCCGCACGTGTTGGTCGCCTCCACCTGCAGCTGGAACGCCGCGTTCTCGAACGGCGGGATGCACCGCTGCAACACACAACATCGCATAGCCTCTGTTAATTCTGCCGATTTCCTTTCGCGTGGACTATGTAAAAGATGAAAGAAATCATATTTAACCGTAGCCTATCACACTGCAGGGGGACAAAGTTTGATATGTAAGTTCCTGAGTCTCATTCCCTGTCGTGTCCTAGCAAGACTGCCAGGAAACGTGCTGAACACAAGAACATTCAAAGTGATTATTAGGAATACGTGAGCACCCAAATGAAATTGAATAATGGTCTTTCTCAAGGATCCGTCTTAGCTCCTTTTCTCTTTGGCTTGTATACTGCTGATATGCCTGCATTAACATCTTTAAAATATGGATATTCTGATTATTGGGCGCACTACATAGACAACAAAAGGGAATTAAGGAAACGGCGGATGTTCTAACAAGTGATAGGGTGATACCCAGCTTGCTCTGTTCGTCCGCGATACCCAGAAATGAGTAAATACAGGTCACCAGGTACATGCTATGTCTCTTGACTAGCGGAAGTCATTTGACAGATTTGCGCATTGTCGCAAATTGTAGCAAAATGCAGAGGATGGAGGCTTTCTGCAGGGACTGTCAGCTGACCCTCAACATAAAAAAAATGTGGAGGTATGTACCGTCTGTGCAACTAAATGAACGCAGTTTGTTTGTTGCCATACGCGTTTCGCTTCATTTATTTCGGAAGCATCATCAGTGGCCTGAAATACATGTTCCTTTTTCTACATACAATAAACGTATTATGCTGATATATTACATTTTGTCGTGTTTTTCTCTTGCTTTTTAGGTAAGAAGCAACTTTTGCAGCACAAGTTTCGTATTTGTGCTAAAAACTTTGCTTCTAACCTAAAAATCAAGAGAAAAACTCTTCCCGAACAGGTCATAAAGGCCCAACGGTACTGGCCGGCCTCAGCCCATAGGCGTCACTGGATGCGGATATGGAGGGGCATGTGGGCAGCACACCGCTCTCCCGGTCGTATGTCAGGTTCCGAGACCGGAGCCGCTACTTCTCAATCAAGTAGCTCCTCAGTTTTCCTCACAATGGCTGAGTGCACATCGCTTACCAACAGCGCTCGGCAACCCGATGGTCACCCATCCAAGTGCTAGCCCAGCCCGACAGCACTTAAATTCTGTGATCTGACGGGAACCGGTGTTACCACTGCGGCAAGGACGTTGGCTTGCGGCAAGGACGTTGGCTTGCGGCGACTACAGGCGTTGCGAGATACATGAAACTTATACTCCGTTCTGAATATAGAAAACTATCAGCTGTATAACGGAATCACAACAATGGAATTTCGTTCTCGTCACTTCATTATACAGCTGATGTCTACTTCTACATCTACAATACTACTCTGCAATTCACATTTAAGTGCTTGGCAGAGGGTTCATCGAACCACAATCATACTATCTCTCTACCATTCCACTCCCGAACAGCGCGCGGGAAAAACGAACACCTAAACCTTTCTGTTCGAGCTCTGATTTCTCTTACTTTATTTTGATGATCATTCCTACCTATGTAGGTTGGGCTCAACAAAATATTTTCGCATTCGGAAGAGAAAGTTGGTGACTGAAATTTCGTAAATAGATCTCGCCGCGACGAAAACCGCCTTTACTTTAATGACTTCCATCCCAACTCGCGTATCATATCTGCCACACTCTCTCCCCTTTTACGTGATAATACAAAACGAGCTGCCCTTTTTTGCACCCTTTCGATGTCCTCCGTCAATCCCACCTGGTAAGGATCTCACACCGCGAAGCAATATTCTAACAGAGGACAAACGAGTGTAGTGTAAGCTGTCTCTTTAGTGGACTTGTTGCATCTTCTAAATGTCCTGCCAATGAAACGCAACCTTTGGCTCGCCTTCCCCACAATATTATCTATGTGGTCTTTCCAGCTGAAGTTGTTCGTAATTTTAACAACCAGCTACTTAGTTGAATTGAGAATTGTACTATTTATCGAGTAATCGAATTCCAACGGATTTCTTTTGGAACTCATGTGGATCACCTCACACTTTTCGTTATTTAGCGTCAACTGCCACCTGCCACACCGTACAGCAATCTTTTCTAAATCGCTTTGCAACTGATACTGGTTTTCGGATGACCTTACTAGACGGTAAATTACAGCATCATCTGCGAACAACCTAAGAGAACTGCTCAGATTGTGACCCAGGTCATTTATATAGATCAGGAACAGCAGAAGTCCCAGGACGCTTCCCTGGGAACATCTGATATCACTTCAGTTTTACTCGATGATTTGCCATCTATTACTACGAACTGCGACCTTCCTGACAGGAAATCACGAATCCAGTCGCACAACTGAGACGATACCCCATAGGCCCGCAGCTTGATTAGAAGTCACTTGTGAGGAACGGTGTCAAAAGCTTTACGGAAATCCAGAAATGGTTGTCTATATTCGCAACTACGAATATATTTCAATCATATCGTTACAAGTTCATTTAGTAAGCACGAAAACGTGACAGATTGGATGAAGCAACTGCATTGGCAGACGCTGGAAGAGAGGCGTTCTGCATCACGTTATTGTTAAATTTTCGAGAGAGTACGTTCCTAGATTAGTCAAGAAATATATCGCTTCCTCCTATGTGTATCAAGCGAAAATACCATGGAGATAAAATTAGAGAGGTTCGAGCCCACACGGAGGCTTACCAGCTATCGTTCTTCCTGCGAACTATTCGCGTCTCGGAAGGAAAAGGGCGGAAGTGACAGCGGCACACGACTTGCGGAGTATAGATTTAGATGTTTTGGTTGCAATAGCTAACTGTTTTCGTAAACATTCAACTGAGGCGGAGGTTTCATGCTTTCACCTAAATAATAAACTCGCTGGTCTAGAACTTAGAATTCCTCACAACAATGTCACCTTAACACACAATAAAAGTCCTAAGTACACACATCAAAAAGAGTTTTGCATCACCTCGGTTCCGAGAGTACCGGAACCTGTACAGAAAACTGGAATAGAGATCAACATGAACATCATTTCCGCTCTTTTTGTTCCTCACGAAAACCACACATTGCATATTGTACCACCATACAGCGAGATCTTCAGAGGTGGTGGTCCAGATTACTGTACACATCGGTACCTCTAATACCCAGCAGCACGTCATCTTGTATTGATGCATGCCTGTATTCGTCGTCGCATACTATCTACAAGTTAACCAAGGCACCGTTGGTCCAGATTGTACCACTCCTCAACGGCGATTCGGCTTGGATCCCTCAGAGCGGTTGGTGGGTCACGCCGTCAATAAACAATCCTCTTCAATCTATTCCAGGCATGTTCGATAGGGTTCATGATTCGATAGGGTTCATGACTGGAGAACATGCTGGCTACTCTAGTCGAGCGATGACGTTATCCTGAAGGAAGTCATTCACAAGATGTGGACGGTGGGGGCGCGAACTGCGTCCATGAAGACGAATGCCTCGCCAGTATGCTGCCGATATGGTTGCACTATCGGTCGGAGGATGGCATTCACATATCGTACAGCCGTTACGGCGCCTTCCATAACCACCAACGGCGTACGTAGGCCCCACATAATGCCATCCCAAAACAGCAGGGAACCTCCACCTTGCTGCACTCGCCGGACAGTGTGTCCAAGGCGTTCAGCCTGACTGGGTTGCCTCCAAACATGTCTCCGACGATTGTCTGGTTGAAGGCACATGCGACACACATCGGTGAAGACAACGTGATGCCAATCCTGAGCGGCACATTCGACATGTTGTTGGGCAAGTGAAAGTAAGAAACGTCTGACAGTGTTTGAAATGGGCCTCATTTTGACCATCCATTTCAAACACTGTCAGACGTTTCTTACTTTCACTTGCTGCACTATTAATTTAACTCGGTTATTCTACTTTTTTTCCGCTTCGTGTCTTCATATTGTCAACTCCAATGTCATGAACAATGCGAAAGGCCCCTGACCATTCTTCTTCCTGTATGTGTTAATTATTTTGCATCTATCCACCTTCTATGGAACTGGCATTCACTCATCAAGTGGAATTGTTCTTGTTCAGCATTTCCTTAGAACTATTTGCTTAGTTCCTGAATACGAAATATCTTTGCGCTTGCCTTGGTGGATGTGTTACATGTGTCCTCCACTGCTTTAACGTTAATCTTCAATTACTCTTTCAAACTAAAAACAGTTTGTTTCGATGTTTGGCATATCGGATATAATGAGGCAACACACATGAACTTTATCATCACTTACAAATCCTCTATCACTTGGATTTAAATCACGGAGCTTGCTTCTAAACTTAAATGGCAAACTCTCTTAGCTCTGAGAAGGGCTTCTCGGCAATTTAACCGTTTTTTTTCTTTTTTCTTTTTTGTTTTGTTTCGTATTACCACGCCTACTGTGAGACTTCTCATTTTGCTGCTGCATATCGATCACCATTAGTAGTTAGGTTTCCTCGAATTCCTTCATACCGTAGTTGTTTGTTACATCTGTGGCTTGGCTGTCGCAAAAATGACATTGCATAAACGGAATGGTAATCAAGTACGAAAATACAGTGTATACCATAGCTTGATAATGACTTAATAGTTGATGCGATAAGCAGACATTATAAATTCGACGAAAATAATCAGAGCTCTTTTGAATATTTAATATGCTTTCTTGCTCACCTTATAAGAGCTTAAGCGATTGCTCTTTGTACGACAAAGTGGCGACGAGAACTTGTTTTTCTCGTGGAAATTTACGACTTTACGACTTCTCGATTAATATAACAGCAGCTCTGCTTGCCGAACCGCTTTACCGACATAAAATATGGAAACAAGTTATTCCTGCCCATTATATCTTATAAAATCCGGAACTTTGAACGTCCATGGCGTTGTAAACATACTCAGAAAACGTTCATACTCAAAAAACTTTCTATCTGCGTTCGTCGCCCGTCTGTTGCTGGGATTTTTCTCCTTCACTGAATTATTCTTTTGGATTCGACCCAATTTTTACACTGCATTCAACTGCATGGCAATATCAGTCGCACCTTGTGGGAAGACTTTGTCAGACAATAGGTGTGTAGCCTTATGCGGCTTCAGACAGTTTCAGTAACATTCTCTTTGGTGAGCCAGCGCGACATCCTGTGAAACAGCCGAACGTTTCTTTCCTTCCTTGCTGGTCCCATTTATCCAGCCAATGTCTTATCAGGACTGGTATAGTAGTTCTCCAGTTTCGCGGAGAGCCACTCGGATAACTATTCATACCATTATATTGGCTATAATTAAAAATGGATCGCTACTCCCAAAGGCATTTGAAGCTACTGTCAATTCCATCACCGAGAGCACAATCACTTTCTTGCCCGTCTGTCTGTTCAAATGTTAAAAATCGTTTTTCTCAGGAACGGATGGACGTATAAATTTGAAAGTTATGTCACATACTGAGGTCTATGGTCTCTTGGTGGTGTAAAATACTGAAGCTTCTAAGTCAAGGCAATCAAGAGATACTTGCAAAATCACTCATCAAAATCAATAGCGTTCTGTCCTAGAATGATGAAATTCGGCAAGAAGCAAGGTTTCACAGTACAACTTAAGGAAAAGGATCAGAAAATTGTTAATTTGTAATTGTATCACAGGAAAAATTTCTTTTGTCATTTGATATTCGATGCCAAACTTAAAATTAAAATAGTCAGTAGCTCTGCATACAGGCAGACTGGGTCGCAGTGGTAAAAGTGAAACATCAAGCAAGAAATGACTATTGCCCACATGACTCCTTTCCAAATTTATCCATCATCAGATATCCAGGACCGATTACTGTACGTAGACAGGGCTTTTCAAGTTATATGTGAAACAAACATTCGCAGACTAATCTGAAACGCCATATCTACGTGCACTAATCACTCCTGGATATATGATAATGGATAAATTTCGATACTTGTCATATGAGCAATAAAATCATTTCTCACCTGGTGTTTGACTTTTAGCATTGCGACCCAGTCAACCTGAAGGGAGAACTACTCATCATTGTAATGTTTACCTGCCTTCTGCATGACTTCATGTCATATTTATATTATTGAAATTGTGTCGAATATCTTGGTATTCCTTGCATCCATATCTTGTTGGTATCACTGTCGATAACAGGCTAAAATGGTTGAGATTCTAGAGTCCGGGAATGGATGAACTGTCTATACGCATAATGAAATTTGTAGCGGAACCCTTAGCGTGCAACTCCTACTCGCACCTAAACATTTTTTTTTTCCGGAATGTTTGCGCTTCGTATAGCTGAGGCGGCATGTAAGAACCAGTTCGGTATTTATCTCATGTCGAAAACCGCCTAAAAACCACATCCAAAGTGACCGGCACACCAGCCCCGTCGTTAATGTGGGTGTTGGGTTCTATCCGGGTCTGGTGCGTCTCCCCGTGTCCGGGATGAGGACACTTAAACGCCCTCAGTTATCCGGGCGTGTACTCGAACATTTCGTCCAGCTCCAACATCCCCATATTTTAGACATGGGAACAAAGCCAACGGCTCACTCGTTCCCACAATCACAAAAAACGTTAGGAATGAACTGGTTAAATGATGAACAACAAATGTGCTTTGTGATAAGAAGATCCTAGACCAACTCAATTCAAAAAGAGTCGGCTCTTTAATCCGCCCAGTAACCTAGTACGGTGCAGAGGCGCAGCCCGCAGCAAAGAAGGAATGCAGAAACTTATTGTAATGGTAATCAAAATATCTTCGCTGGATGTCTGGCACGACATGAAATTCGAAGGCAGTATGAAGTGCTGAGAAAATGGTAGGCTGTCTACGTTGCTAATGACGAGTACTTCGAGCAGATGAAATGAAATGTCGTGTGGCGAGGGCCTCCCGACGGGTAGATCTGATCACCTGGTGCAAGTCTTTTCAGGTGACGCCAATTCGGCGACTTGCGCGTCGATGAGGATGAAATAATGAAGATGAAGCCGACACAAAAACGCAGTCCCTGAGTGGAGAAAATCTCCAACCCAGCCGGGAATCGAACCCGGGACCCCGCCATGATAAGCCGGCGCACTGTCCACTTTTTTTTTTTTAATGTGTGCCCCGACCGGAACTCGAACGCGGGATATTTTGCTTACATGGCAGATGCTCTATCCATTTTCTTTCTTTCTTTCTTTTTTTCCCCGTGGCTGATCGTTGTATCTGGTCGCTGCGGTCGTCACAGGACATCCGATGAAGTTCGTTGTTGATCCATTAACTCAGTTATTTTATTACAGAGGGCAACTAACCCTCTGACCGAACACCCTGAGCTACCGCGCCGGCTCCACTCGGCTACAGTGGCGGACTTCAAGCAAATAAAGAAGCAACAGCAAAACGCTGGTTTTCGCAGAAAGTCTTTGGTAAGTGATCTATTGCGACAGCGAGGCAACGTTAGCTAGATACCCTTCGTATAGTCTTCAAAATAGCGGGTCTCTCTCCTGACCAAGCACAATACAGCAGTAAGTGGAGACCCCGCGACATTGCATGACAAAAACTGAAAAGTATAAGAAAAACAAGCCCTGTAGGAACTTGACACTCTGCTCACTCCGACAAAACCTTTCGCTAATCACTCTTCATTGAAAGCTTTTTGCTAGTCTGGAAACAAAGTTTAGTGTTACAAAACACGTACTCGAAAATTTTCATTTCTGCATCAAAACTTTAGCTGCTGGTGACAACGCTCACCGAAAAGTCCATCTTCCTAAAACTGAAAATTCGATGCAGACTTTGAATATAATCTATAGCTTAGGAAAAGCGTTCTCAAGGTCCTGCTTATTACTTCAAGCTGCTACTTCTCACGTTCACGTGACTCAGCGGGTATAGCATTCCCCGTTAAAGACAGTGATCGCATCGAGTCCTGGTTCGGCACATATCATTAGTATGTTAAGAAGATTATTCTCAGGGGCTAGTCAGCTGCTGAGAGGGCATTTCAGTCCCAACACTGTTCCGACGTGTCTAGCGCAGCACACAGTGTTCATGAAGAGTGCCACAAAGTTCAGAACTCTTCTTTGTCCAGTAATGAGCTGATGTGCTTCTATTTTTATAATTAGTTTCAACACGCAAAACGTAATTCAAGTTTCTTAAGTAATTTCTATCATTACACAAATAAAATTGCAGTTTATAGGTTTACAGGATGAATAGCACTTATCTTTTTCTGTAGTCTTCTTTTGTTATTTTTGCTCTTTTTGTTTCATTGTGGAATTGTTTACATTATGGTTTCCTTTAAAACTTTGCATAATTTTCCTGGTACTTCTACTTCTTTGCTAATTTGTGCTGGTCTACAGCAAAATTTATCCGATAATCTTCCTTACTTTCGTTATTTTCTTTTAACATATAGAACGGTGTCTGTCCTTCTATCCAATTAAGGAATTGTTTGTTTTCAGGGTACGGTATTTCGCCTATGTTTAGGAAATCCGATGATTTTATAGCGTTTGGATAAGTTTTGTTGGTGGTGGTAAGTTCCTCTGTGGCAATGTTCCAAAAGTCTTTCATATTTTTACAAAGGACTTCATGTCCGTCATTATCGTTTAAGTTGCAGATGGGACATCTTGGTGAATCCGCTAACTTTATCTTGTGGAACTTAGAACGTGTAGGCATTCTTCTGTTGACTGATATCTACCATGCCGATTCCACTGTCGATGCGAGGTCTTGCATGTTGGAATTTCAGCTGAACTTCATTCCTGTTCCTATCTTCCACCAACCTTCGGTATATTTCTGTGACATTGGTCATATTCTTTTCCTGGATTTTGAGTTGAATGTAGCTGCATTCGATTAGGCAGAGTTTCGGATGGGAAAGGTAATAGGTATCTGCTGGACGTTTATTGGCGGATTAAAAGTGTCTGGAATTATTTGATTTTAGAAGTGTGTCCTTAGATTATTTTGTGTTATTTTACATTGTTTATACATGGCATTGTTCCTTCTTGAACAGACATTCGAAACGGAATTGTTTAGTGTCAACGGTTTTCGTTGTGAAACTTGTGTTTCGATCAGGTCATGATCCGGAGAAGTATATACGAAACAATCTAAAATCAGAGCTTCTTGTATTAAGCTTTGATTTCCTCAGGGAAGTTGTATCTGTGGGTTTTAGCTTTGAGAAACGCGCATAAAAGTGCTTTGAAGACATGAAAAGTTCACCCTCCCCACCCTCAACCACAAAAAAAGAAAAGGCCGTGCTAGTACGGACCACATAGACAGCTTGTGTCGGAATACGCTACACAGCGGATGTATATGGGGAGGCCGGAAGGAAATGGTACGAGGGTATCATGCGCTGGAGGCCCCCCGCAAGATAGACCGCAGAGAATCCGACATTCAGGGTGTGTGACGCTCGTCTCTGTCACAGAGACAAGCTCCCTCCTACAAGTGAAGTATTTTCTTACTTATTTCGTTTGTTTCCGTTTTCCATTTACACTCCTCGCACTCTACTAGAAATATTGAAGAAGACGGCCAGTTTTCACCCTGTCGAACAACAAAGCAAATGTTTCAATCTTCTCCCCAGTTATGCTCCTTCCTCCTTTCGTTTCCCAGTCAGTGACGCCATTTTCTCTCCCTCTCCCTTGATTGCACGTATTTATGTCTCGTTCTCCTTTCTCTCCATCTCCTTTCATTCCTTAGATTCATTGCTGTCGGTGTTCTCATTTTAAATGTAACTTCCGTGATCTGCCTTTGTTGTTCAATTCCTCACGAACTAATATAAACTCCGCTATTTCCTACTATAACCACTACCACTTTCCACTTTTCGTTATAGCTACTTCTGAATGTTGTTTACCATACCAAATGTGAGTATTTTTATGATATCTGTGTCTTGCGAGGAAAATAAATGAACAAAAAAATTGATCTGGAAGTGCACGCTTATTTGTCAGGTGTTCCTGTCTATTGCACTGAACTCCATGGCGTATTTTCACTTTCACTTGCAATGTTATACTTTTCCTAGTGTAACAGAAAACTAAATATTGCACCATTTTATGAGTATAGTATTGCCACCTTAGGTACTAAATTCAGTGGACACTTCATCTAAAAACTTTCGCTTGCTCTATGCTTGTCAGATATGTACTAAGTTGTATTTATTTATTTTGATTTGTATTTATTTAATTCTAGGGGTTAATGCAATATATCGTCGCGTGTTGCGTCGGGAAATGTCTGCTTTAAGTGAAAGTGAAAAAGTCAAAAAGATCAGTGTAAAAGAGCCAAACACTTGAGAAGTTTGCATACATACCACGCTTGTGGATGTAAGCAGAAAACTGGTGAACATGCACTAAGTAAAAAATTCACACTTTAGTATCTTATTAACCGAACTGCTTTTAAATCTACTGCCAAACCATAATCGGAAATAAATTTGACTACAAACCATTGACTTCGTTTTAATCCGATAATACGAAATGTATATGGTAAAGTAAATATACATTCTTCGCATTTGCATAGAAGTATTTAAAATACCTTTAGAATCTCTTTTTTGTTTTGTTTTCGTCCATACACGGAATGAGCCTCTTTTATTAAACACAGCGCCCTCTTCTACTAGGAACCAAAATGGATCTTTCTACAACTGCAAACCAACACACATTCCTTTTTCATTTGTTTACCGCAAGCAAAGACGTTGTGCAGGTCACGCGGCATCCCTGTACTCGAATTTTAGCGACGTAAAATGAGAAGGGAATTCTACAGTCATTAAGAGGGTAATTGCCATTCCAGAGCGGGGAGCACATTAAATACAGGAAGCCCGCCCTCCACTCTGCAAACAGCCCATATAGCCTGAGAAGACGGGTGGAGCGCTAATGCACGTACTCAACAATTACTTCCGCTCAGAATAACAGGTTTCCGAAGTCCACTTGCAAAGCTGCTCCTGTTATTCGAATGTGTTATTACACAGCCACACCCTTGTGCCTAGTTACATACGAAACGGCTCTCTCCAAGATTAATGGTAAGGCGTTTTCGTCATACGCCCCTACCATAGGCTACCTGAAGTTCCACAGTTCTAAGAGGGCTGTAAAATAGTAATTTATGTTAATAGTTTACCAGATTGTGGACATTGACACGCTCTCTCGGTATCCTAGCATTATCTCCCTATAGAAATTTGCACTGAAGGCGACATATCCCCCAAGCTGTTAATATGTGTTCTGACCTCCTGTATTATGAAAGAGGATGAAGTGATCGACGGACTATACGTTTTACCTCTGATACTTAGTCACATTTCTGCTTTGAATTAAATGTTGCCTTTCGTCAGTAGCGCAACTAGTGTATGGCGGGAGGGAACAGTTGTTTGATTGGCGAATAAAATGAGGACGGGCAATAGAAAAGTGGAAGAGGGAGGGCGAAGTAAGAGTGGAGTGTTGTAGTAGCAGTAGTAGTATTAGTAGTAGTAGAAGAAGAAGAAGCAGGGAATGGCTTGGAGGGCAGTAAAATGGAAACTGTCGGATATGTATGAAAGAGAGTCATGATGATATTCACACTGGGATCTGTTGAGCCGAAGTTCCATAAGATCCACTAGCGATCACGATATTATTGCACGTCTTGTCATACCCCGCCCGTTATTGGAAACAAGTGGTGACGTTACAGTAAACAAGTGCAATAGTGAATAAGGAGGACGTATCGCATTGTGAGGTTCGCAGCTCGTGGTGTTGCGGTAGCGTTCTCGCCTCCCGCGCACGGGGTCACGTTTTCGATTCCCGGCGGGGTCAGGGATTTCCTCTGCCTCGAGGGGACTGAGTGTTGTGTCGTCTATACCATCATTCATACCTATTACGGGCGGAGGAAGGCAATGGCAAACGACCTCCTCTAGGACCTTGCCTAGTCAGCGGTGCGGGTCTCCCGCTTCGTCCCCTACGCTCCTCGGAATATGGGACCTCATCAATATCGCATTGTGAATGACTTCAAGATAGTTGTGCAGATACTATCAAGTATCAGTGTGTCCTCACTCCCAGATGGAATAATACTGTGGTCAACTAATACCTTACGCTTGTTTTTTGTTTTCGAAATTCAAACGGTTCTAAGCACTATGGGACTTAACATCTGAGGTCATCAGTCCCCTAGACTTAGAACTACTTAAACGTAACTAACCTAAGGACATCACACATATCCATGCCCGAGGCAGGATTCGAACCTGCGACCGTAGCAGCCGGCATTTTGTTTTCGACTTCTTGATGGTGCCTCTCAACCTATGCCAAGTGAGGCAAAGCAGCGAATGTGAAAACAGTATAATTTTCGTTCGTTTTTTTTTAAGAGTTCGGGTTGATCAGCAATGAAAAACGAGAAAGGGATCGTGTTACTGTTGTAAGCAATGTGACATTTGACTGTGTGTTATTCTATATTTAGAACTGTATAATACAGAGACGAATTACTAAACGTGTACCTTTTGCTTAATTGTTAAGTCATGTTGCTCTCAGTAAACAAGTAGACATGCTAAACGGTGAGGAGAATCAAGTATAAACGCGACTACGTTCGCAGGGGGGGGAGGGGGGAGTTGGAAAGTCGAAGTTGGCTCAAGGTGCCAGTTATCCATTACGCCGCTGTTGAAAGGGGAGCTAAAGATCTTTTGAAAAATAGAGAATGTCGAACATTCTCCGCCTAAAGTTTCAAACTGTTGTTTTATTGGGCTACGAGTTTCGGCGATATATCACGCCATCTTCAGGCGCCCTGACCCAGATGTAGTAAATTCCCTCCGTTTGTCTAGGCGAAATAGGGGCCAGCGTTCAAAGACTAGTATTCGTAACACGGCTGTGATTCCTGCAAGGTTGGAACGAGCGAATACTATCGTCCACTAGTTGGGATTCTGGTAAGTGTGTATCCGCTGGCTTCCTTTCCGTCTAACAGAAATCCATAAAGTTCAACGAAGGACCATCTGTGTGGAATAACTTGCACTCTGCTAGGCTGACAGTGACCATTTTTGTCGAACATCGTCACAGGTGATGAAACAAGGATTCAGCACTTCGAACCGGAAACAAGGGAGTGGCGCAGAAGTTCGAAGCCGCACTCTCAGCCAGTAAAGACAAGGCAACGGTCTTCTGGGATTCCGAAAGGGTTGTTCTGTTTGGTGCCATTCCTCATGAAGCAATGATCAACTCTGAAGTGTACTGTGCTGCCCCTCAGAAAACTGAAGAAAAGACTTCAGCGTGTTCGTCGCCACCAAAATGCAAACGAACCCCTTCTCCGTGACAACGCAAGGCCTCCCACAAGTCTGCGCACCCGAGAGCCGCTCACAAAACTTCATTGGACTGTTCTTCCTCATCCACCCTACAACCCGGATTTCGCACCTTCCGACTTCCATCTCTTTGGTCTAAAGAAGGAAGCGCTCTGCGGGAAGCAGTACGAGGATGATGGGGACGTTATTGTTGCAGCAAGACACTGGCTCCGATGTCGACCAGTAGAGTGGTACCATGCGGGCATACAGGCCCTCCCAGTAAGGTCGCGAAGCCTATCGCAATGATAGTAGATCGTTCTGAAAAACAGGGTTTTGTAGCCAAAAGAGTCGGAAATAATATAGCGTATTGAAATCCTGAGTTACAGCAACTTGCTTTCAGAAAAAAAATATGTTGCATAGCTTATCGAACGCACCTCTTACTTTCAGAAACCCTTTTATGATTTGTACACACTCACTTTTTGATGTTAATACCTGCTTATTTTTATTGAAGGCACTTTTTGATTGGGTAATAGTGCTTCTTACTTCTTCTTTGTTTCATCCATCTTTGGTGATCTTCTCACCTAAGCATATGCGTTAATTTGTTCTGTAGCTTGTCACACACACATGTAGTTATGCTTCTGATTGCCCTCCTTTATCAAAAACCTTACCTTTGATTTAGGTTTGTTACTGTTTATAGGCGAAAAAAACGCACATTTCATTAATTGTGAACTGTAAAACGTTTTTTGCAGTAGGTGAGACTGTTGCATTTAGAAGATAGTTTAGTTAGGAACACGCGATTTTTTGGGCAGTACTTGAGTCTAGTGACTGACTTTAGAGTCATATGAAGGAACGCGCACTAAGCACCGCCATAAGCAGCCTCTCCCATTTTCTACAGATTTTGTTGTTGTTAGGCATGAGATTGTGTTTTGTGTACCATTGTTAGTATTTCACCGACTACATATTTAAGTGCTTAAAGCTGTTTGGAATATACTGCTAATTCTTCAGGCGCAGCATTTTATGATGAGTACGATGCTATATATCCTTAGAGCTATTTACATAACATGTAGATAGTTAAGGCATATTCCATTGGTTGTCCATAATCTTGTACCTTGAAACAGAAGGAAAGTCTTTGCTATGGATCTTATGATACTTGCAAATGAACTGAGTTCTTTAACGTCTTAAAAATTTTACCTGTCTTGAAAATGGAAATGTTTGTTAGTTTCCAACAAATTCTGTTTCAGAATATATTAAACTTATAAAGGGTTTTTAATAATACTTCTGATTAATTTGATTTCACTGACTCATTGTTTTGTATGAAGTCGAGCAATAACGTAGCAGAGAGACTATTACATACAGTATTGACAATATTTCCTCGACTGGAACGCTTTTAAATGTCAGTCGAATATTTGCTCCTAGGTACATCACCTTGTTGTTCCGTGGAACATGTGTTCACATTTGGAAAAACACTTATTTTTTGTAATTTCAGAGAAAGACTTCAGCACATAATAAGTGAGTATCATCAATTAAAAAATGGAATAAGAAAATTTATCAAGCTCCTTTTACAGGGCTGGCTACAAGGCGAAGTCTGAACAGGGTTCCAAGCTGCAACACTCTCTTCTACATCCACGTTGATCGGTGTAAACACCAGTTCATCATATCCTTTAAAATGCTAAAAAAAATTAATTTTATGGTTTTGTGCAGTGGGGCTGACGCCGACAACAATCCAACGATTGAAGATTTCCAATTTTATTGTAATTTTCATTTATTTTCTTTTTCACTCTTACGTGCACGTGCACTATGATAATGGGAAATCGACTTCTAAAGGAGATGTCACGATGGAACGGTAACGGAATCTGTATATAGTGGGGGGAACCGAAGTTAATGGACAAACCTTGAAGGCGAACACGAGTCACGATGTTTGTAAAATGAAGTACCGCCTGGCTAAAGGTCGCCCGCAGTAGAAGCTTGCATTGAAGGATTCATATTGCGAACAAGAATATATTTCATAAATGTATCGTTCGTGGGATATATTTCATAAATAAAAGTGCCGTACACTGCGAGCCAATACAGTATTTACGATGACAGGACTACCAATAACTCGCGCGCTTTACACGCGTCAGCACTGCCAAACAAGTTACGTGATTCAGTGCGAAAGAAAGGTACCCTTCCTCATAAATATTTACACAACAATTTCGTGGCTTGTCTTTTTCCTTCTGTCTGAATGTAGCTTGGTAACTGCAGGCAGAGTATGAGAGGCAAAAATCCAACGAAGTTTATAGAGGCAACAGCTGCTTCCGGTTCACTGACGCGACTACAGATTTAGTTTTGTTTCACAACTAATAGACTTCACGACACGGTTATCGTGTCGAAATCAGGGCAGAATTTTCACCTTAGTTGTTGTAGATGACGTAGATCACAGAGATTAGAAGAAATAACTCTAACTTGTCATTGTTTCTTTATTGCAACAAATCTCGTTTCATTGTCATGGATCCAGCGTGAGGTAATTTTAATCAAAATCATTTTAAATTAAGCAATTTCACATCTTGTCCTCAAGCCGTTTAGAATGTGCATTGTTGCACATTCCGGAAAATCTGCGTTCGCTTGCACACCTCACTTAAATGAACACACCACCAACAGAACATTCATCTGAACACAGCCAATTATGTACAGCATGTTCAATCCACGCCCAAAACTTTGAACGTCTCTCTAGCTGTCTAAATAAAATGACAAATTTGATTCGTATACAGTTTGGACACATCAGCTATGTGATAGAAAAAAGGTTTATTTTAAAAATTTCAACTCGTTGCTGTAACTGTCAGAAAAATAACTAAAGAATCTACATTTATAACTCCTCAGGAAGAGTTAAGTTTCTTACATTTACGTATCTGACCTATTAGATTGCGTCGGAAGTTCCATGCGGCTTTTCGCAGATGATGTAGTATACAGCGAAGTTGCAGCATTAAAAAATTGCAGCGAAATGCAAGAAGACGTGCAGCGGATAGGCACTTGGTGCAGGGAGTGGCAACTGATCCTTAACATAGACAAGTGTAATGTATTGCGAATACATAGAAAGAAGGATCCTTTATTGTATGATTATATGATAGCGGAACCAACACTGGTAGCAGCTACTTCTGTAAAATATCTGGGAGTATGCGTACGGAACGATTTGAAGTGGAATGATCATATAAAATTAATTGTTGGTAAGGCGGGTGCCAGGTTGATATTCATTGGGAGAGTCCTTAGAAAATGTAGTCCATCAACAAAGGAGGTGGCTTGCAAAACACTCGTTCGACCTATACTTGAGTATTGCTCATCAGCGTGGGATCCGTACCAGGTCGGATTGACAGAGGAGATAGAGAAGATCCAAAGAAGAGCGGCGCGTTTCGTCACAGAGTTATTTGGTTAGCGTGATAGCGTTACGGAGATGTTTAGCAAACTCAAGTGGCAGACTCTGCAAGAGAGGCGTTGTGCATCGCGGTGTAGCTTGCTGTCCAGGTTTCGAGAGGGTGTGTTCCTGGATGAGGTATCAAATATATTGCCCCCCCCCCCCACTCCCATTTAAACCTCTGAGGATATCACGAATACAAAATTAGAGAGATTCGAGCGCGCACGGAGGCTTTCCGGCAGTCGTTCTTCCCGCGAACCATACGCGACTCGAACAGGAAAAGGAGGTAATGACAGTGGCAAGTAAAGTGCCCTTCGCCACACACCGTTGGGTGGATTGCGGAGTATAAATGTAGATGTAGATGTAAACAAATATTCCTTTCCCATATCATTTCATAAGTTACAGAGAAAAACATCTTACCTAAAACTATCTGTATACTGAAGATGCTGGAGATACATAAACACATTTTTAGAATACTAGACAATACGTATAATTCCGACGTCAACCATCAGAAGTAGCCACTAAGAAGGCCAATTACTCTATTTTGTGGCGCTCTCGAACATATAGTAACGCGCTTAGAATTCCTCAAGTTTTTCGAATTTGTTGACGCTCTACGTATTACTTTATGTACTACAGATAACCATATTTGGAGATCTTGTGAAATAAATACAGAATTATCAATTTCTAATGCAAATCCCCATATTTTGCTCAAATATTTAGTATCACGATTTTTTAAATGTGGAGGTAAAAATAAGTGGAGATGGCGCTGCTAAACTAAGTTTTGCAGCCGGTGCCGCCATGTTAGGTTCCCCAAATAATTAGGAGATTATTGTTTACACGGAGATTGTTTACAAGCGCTGTTTGTTCGTAATTTCTGTCATATGCACGCGACTGTAGTTTTAAATAGTAAATAATATAGTGCTTACGCTAATAACGCAGTGTGAGAGAGGCATTTTCTAAAGTTTTTCAGGTACGACATACGTATTTTAACCAGCAATACGATGCATTTGCCCTCGTAAATGTAACGTTCGTTTTCTTTATACATTTTAAATAACTAACAACAGAAGTATGCGATGCGTAAAGATACTTTCGCCACTCATTTAAATCTGTTTTTACTTATTTCCATTGATAGCTGATGAAGCTAGGGCTCTGAAAACAATGCTTCTTTGCTTATTGGTACCAAATTGTGTGCACAACATATTTAATGTTCAGGTTTGCAAAAAACTAACCACAGTTTTCTCTGCTATCCCATAAATGTGTGCAGTGAGGAAAGAAGTAAACAAGGCATGCTATCACGACTTGTGGATGTCAAAAAAGTGAAATATTCTTGAAATGTCGAAGGAGCAGAACTGTATCGAGGTGTACCTTCACACAGAACTGACGTTTTGCTTTAATAGGCTGTCAGTGCGTCAGTGTCATCGTAGTTTACAGATCTTGTCACACTGAAAAATGAAAAATGTCGACTGATTTGCATGTTGAACTAACTTAAGTTTTTGGCACCTCAGAACTGACAAATGTTCAGTGTGTGACAAATTTAGAGCCAAATGTTCTAAACTTTATTCACAGATAGGCAGCGAGGAAGATGCAATTCAGATACAAACTTTTAATAAGCTAAAACAAGCAACTTAATATGAGCTACATAAGAGGAAACCAGACAAGTTATGTGAGAATAAACGTTCCGATCGTATGAAATTCAGAAAATCTGTGATTAAGAAAGAAATCTGCATGGATTATCAGAAGAATATTCCGCTTCCTAATATTACAACCAATGAAACACATTACCGCAGGTGGCTATCATATTATTTGTTCGATATTCATTTTATTTCTTCTGGGAAATCTGTTTTTTGTACCTACGATGAAACAGTTTCCAACAAACGATGATCAGAACGAGTAGTACACCGGTAAACAACACACGCTGGCATTTTTGAAACAACTTTCAAGACTCGGAGCAATCAGAACCACTGAAGGCGATATTTTGGGGCAAGTAAGATGGCGGACGCCGGCTTCAATTTTTGACGTCATGACAACTCCCCTTATTTTTATATTTTTACTTCCATTATTTCATACTTGAGCACAAATTATACGTGCAAACAAAGCTGACACGCAGTGCGGAGGCTGATGGGAGCGACCGTAAAAGCATTTCCCATTTGCAGTCATAACCATCAGCCGCCGCATCATTTTCAACTTAGTTTGCAGGTAGATGGAGCATATCTCGTTGGCAGCCAGACTTCATGTTGTTACGAATAGCTGAAGTCACTTGTTTCTTACTGGCCAATCTTGTTACCACGTTCTGCAGGCGGTTATAGTGTGTGGAGACTGGTTTTCGGGACGTTCTTTCAAAAAATGGTTCAAATGGCTCTGAGCACTATGGGACTTAACATCTGAGGTCACCAGTCCCCTAGAACTTAGAACTACTTAAACCTAACTAACCTAAGGACATCACACACACACACACATCCATGCCCGAGGCAGGATTCGAACCTGCTACCGTAGTGGTCGCGCTGTTCCGGTCTGAAGCGCCTAGAACCGCTCGGCCACACTGGCCGGCGGACGTTCTTTTTCCGTGTTTCTATATGCTAAGTAAGGTAACATGTATCAAAAGTTCTGTATTTGCTGCGATCGCTGACATTTTTATGACATGTTTCGAGCAGATTATTCAAATCGCGAGAGATTATGTATAGCAGCAAATTGCACACACAACATGATTTGGTTTAGGTCCACATGCGGCAACATATTACAGGCGTTGTTACAGAGCAGAGCAGATCTTCGTTGTGGCCGGCCGGGGTGGCCGAGCGGTTCTAGGCGCTCCAGTCTGGAACCGCGTGACCGCTACGGTCGCAGGTTCGAATCCTGCCTCGGGCATGGATGTGTGTGATGTCCTTAGGTTAGTTAGGTTTAAGTAGTTCTAAGTCTAGGGGACTGATGTCCTCAGATGTTAAGTCCTATCGTGCTCAGAGCCATTTGAACCATTTTCTTCGTTGTGCAGGTAGGATTAATACAGGACGATGACGAACCACTCTTTGGAGTATTTAGGAAGCAATGAACATTTACCTGTTTTTGTATTACTTCAAAGTAGTGTCAGTAACTGCACGTGATTATTTTGCATAGGGTAGTTAACATTACAGAGTCTTGGTTGCTGAAGGGCAACTTATAGAGTAACGTGTTTCTCTGACTTGTCATGAGCAAATCATTAATTATTAAAATCAGAGAATTGATTGCATATTACCGTTTTCAGTTTTAAGAAATAAATTTTCACATAACGCGCAAAGGGTCACAAAGTTGTGTGCTAATACTTTCCGTATAATGTTCACACAACACAGCAAGAGAGTAGCATTCATTAATAAGGATTGGTATGAGCGAGATACAGCTATTGAGCCGGCCGGAGTGGCCGTGCGGTTCTAGGCGCTACGGTCTGGAGCCGCGTAACCGCTACGGTCGCAGGTTCGAATCCTGCCTCGGGCATGGATGTGTGTGATGTCCTTAGGTTAGTTAGGTTTAAGTAGTTCTAAGTTCTAGGAGACTGATGACCACAGCAGTTAAGTCCCATAGTGCTCAGAGCCATTTGAACCATTTGAACAGCTATTGAGTTTTCATCCACAGTTGTTAAGGTACATTCCATATTACGGAACGCTGCGCTCTACCAAAACTACAGTTCGGCAGTTTTGTACAGTACACAAACATAGTAATTAGCAGGATTACCGGTAGCATTTGTAGCACTGGTGGGGAAAAAAACATAAATGAATGTGTGAGAGAGAAACTGGAAGCCGACAATTCCTCTTTGTGTTTTTTTCTGTTTTTTATTTTTTGTTTGCTTTGCACATGATTAGAACCGTGTACAGCTTAGTGTTAGCCCACTGTGGACTTCATATGCTTAAAAAATATAAATTGCATTTTATGAGAAATAAAAATTCGTTGAAAGTGTATGTTCTGTGCGTTTATGTAACCAAAGCAATTACTTTTGATGAATTAGTTTACGTGCACAAACATAAAAAATCTATATAATTATTGTTGTTATTTTGTACTCAATAGAACGTTCTTGGTCATGATCAAAGGCAAGGATTTCTTGTTATTACTGATATGTGCGGATGCTGCTTAATAATAACAGAAATATGTTTTACATAAGACCAACGAAGCGTTGAAGAAATTTTTGATATGTTTTTGTTTTGGGTTTTTTCTGTTTAATTTTACCTATTTTTGAGAAAATGGCGTTTTTTAGTGCTAAATAATAAATCTGTATTTTTTTTTTTACTTCAACATACCTGTTACGAACCAACAATTTTCCAATAAAACCTGAACTGAACACTGATAGTTTCAATTTTGCTATAAATACTGCTTATTTTTAAATAACAGACAGGAGGATAACTATGTAGAATCAAAAATATTCCGTAGATTGTGTGGCCCTTTGCACACCCTCACTCAGTTTCTAGACGGTTCATTTCCGGTTTCTAGGGGAATCCAGGAAAGAGACTGATCACATTCTCAAACAAAGTGATGGAAATGAGATAACACCTGATAGATATATAACACACCTACCACACGGGTAACGTGGTTATGATCTTAACTAACCCAGACTAGTAGGAGAGCTACAGTAATCTACACTTACTTATGATAGTCTACCGTAGGCAACGGTAGTTTTACAACTCTGATGTAGAGTACTGTATTTAGAAAGTTCAATGCCCATTCAGAACTTTACACTGTCACATCACATTTATAACATTACATCTGAATATTACACATTCTGTTTATACATAAATATTAGATTTCTGGAATGTGAAAGTTATGGAAAAATATGACAATATGCTGACCATTTACAGTGTTGTCTTGGTTGGTTCAAAATGGCTCTGAGAACTATGGGACTTAACTACTGAGGTCATCAGTCCCCTAGAACTTAGAACTACTTAAACCTAACTAACCTAAGGACATCACACACATCCATGCCCGAGGCAGGATTCGAACCTGCGACCGTAGCGGTCACGCGGTTCCAAACTGACGCGCTTAGAACCGCACGGCCACACCGGCCGGCTACAGTGTTGTCTTAACTTTTATACTTTACCTACACTGATTTATGATTAGCTAAGTGCATGTGGACAAAAAATTGTCATTCCGAGGGAGCATTACGCTAATACCGTGAAACACCGCCTCTAGCCTTCATAACTTTTTCAAATCAGCGATGAAAAGAGTTCACAAACTACTTCAGGTATGCAATTTCCAACTGTAGCTACGCAGTGATTAGACTCCCAGACCTATCTTATGGCGAGGAATTTGACTGCTACATTTCAACCGCTGTTCCGAATAGTTCCAGACATGTTCTATAGAGTGAAGGTCGGATGATTTAGCGGGCCAGTCGAAGTGCGACAGCATACCTGGATGTTTGTCGAATCAGAAAGCTATGCGTGCTGTCCTGCAAACACTGCTGTTGTCATCTTACTAGACGGGAAGTTTGCAACATACTCAGCGTGAAGAAAAGGCAACACAAGATCATCGAGAATGTTTCAACAGACATCCTGGATCATGTTCACTGTAACCTGTATGGGCGGGCCCAAGTCACTGCACGAAAAACAGTACTGAAACATCACAGAATCGTCTCCGACCAAACTACACCCTCTACGCACAACGAGCAAACTCATCTTTGGGCCGTCGGTACACTGAGTGCTTTGGGTCGTTTGAAAAGAGACTAAATCGCAACTCGTTGGAGAACACTGCACTTTTACAGTCAGCTACAGACCATTTTATGCCTTTTTTCACCCATCAAACACGTGTAGCTTTGTGCCGCTGCAGTGAACTTCTACGGGGTACCAGACTTAAAATGTCCATTTCTTGCAGTTTCCTCCGTTATGTTCGCTCGGAAACTGGAGGAGATAGACCTGCATTCACTTACAGCAGTAATTCGCCGAGCCGTTAAAGGCGCTACAGTCTGGAACCGCACGACCGCTATGGTCGCAGGTTCGAATCCTGCCTCGGGCATGGATGTGTGTGCTGTCCTTAGGTTAGTTAGGTTTAAGTAGTTCTAAGTTCTAGGGGACGTATGACCACAGCAGTTGAGTCCCATAGTGCTCAGAGCCATTTGAACCATTTGAACCAGTAATTCCTGTCGGACTCGAAACTGATTGTGATTGACAAGGCATGGCAGTCCTTTCCGGTTCCTGGCACTTAGAATCTCTTTACGGCCGTTGTTATTGCGGTCTGTTACGTAGCAGAGAATGGTACTTCTTTCCTAGTAGACACAGTCCGCCTTATTACCCCAAAAAATCGAGCAACTCCGTTTGTGGTGTGGATATGGGCCAGTCCATCACTCGTTTCTGTCATTCTGTCACGTCTTCAGTTAGATGCATCCTATGGATTTGATTCCTTACAACCGACTGGCACATATACACACCACTTCACTGACACGGCTCAGGTCAGCAATGGAGAGCCGCATGACCACTTGGTACGTCTCTTTCAAATATTTTATTTATGGATGTTACTGTTTTTAAATTGTGACAGATTGTTTACAATAAACTGCATGAGGAAGTAACAGTGTTTTGAGGCTGTTGTCAGTATTTCCAGCTATCTAAAGAACTATCGACAAAAGTTTCTACAGCGACAGTGCACATTAACCTGATAGACGTTCTGCTCAAAACAAACTGTTTTCTGCAGTGAAGGGCTACCCAAAGCTAAGATGCCGTAAGACAGAAATGAGTGAAAACAGGGACAGTAAGTTCGTTTCCAGAGTCTCATATCGTTCACCCGTTAATCCAAACGTTGCAGAGCTTAGAGATTTAAGAATACCTGTAAAATGTGACTTATATTTTCTAGTCGCCCAGACAGCCGTGCATGTCAAAGCGCCGCTCGCAGGACGGGGGAGTGCGCTGGCCCCGGATCGGATCCGCCTGGCGGATTAACGGCGACAGTCAGCGTGCTGGCCAACCTGGGTGTGGCTTTTAGGCGGTTTCCCGCAATTCACTAGGTGAGTACCGGGCAGCTATCCAAGTCCTACCTCAGTTGCACAATTCGGAAGCATTTAGGTAACTTCCGCCCAGTTTCACACGGATACCACAACACGCAGACCGTTTGGGTACACATATTCCGTCTCTGGGGTAGCAGGCTGGCGACAGGAGGGGCCCCGATGCGGGACAAAGGCACAAGAAACTGGAAAAAAACCATGTGACTTCCAGTTCGTGTTCTTATCAATGTAAACTTCCAAGAACTTCAAATATTCTGTTTTATTTATTAAGCACCCCATATCTGTCACTTTTAATAGGTCAGTTACTTCTTGTCTAGTACAGAAGTGTATTTGAGGCATTCTGTGACAATCCAGAGCAAGCTGCTAATTAAAAAAAATTAATTTTCATTTTTGTGTTAAAGTTCCTCCGAAGGGATTTATTATGATACTTGAACAGTCAGCAAAGAGAACTATTTTTCCTTCTTCCATTATGATGGTAGATTAGTTCTATATCGAAAAAAAGAAGAGAGCCAACATCGCTCCCTGTAGTACACCTGTAATGACTTCCCACATTCTGAAGATGCTGTTTCTTTGTGCACAGTCCCTAGTTTTCTCAATGCGATACACAGCATCTCTACTTTTATTTTGGCTGGATAAAACTCAGTACGCTACCAGCAATATTTGTTTTACCGTAATATCTGAGCTTCTCTAGGATGATACGGTATTTTCGTCTGCACAATCAAATGCTTTTAACAAATCACATAAAGTAGCAGCTGACTGTAATTTGACATTTATTTTATTAGATCTCCCGATGTACCTACATTTACATACATATTCTGCAAAATACTGTGAGGTGCATGGCGGAGCCGGCCGCGGTGGCCGTGCGGTTCTGGCGCTGCAGTCCGGAACCGCGGGACTGCTACGGTCGCAGGTTCGAATCCTGCCTCGGGCATGGGTGTGTGTGATGTCCTTAGGTTAGTTAGGTTTAAGTAGTTCTAAGTTCTAGGGGACTTATGACCTAAGATGTTGAGTCCCATAGTGCTCAGAGCCATTTGAACCATTTTTTGCATGGCGGAAAATACTTAGCATGGTATTGCAAGTTGGAGTTTCTTCTCGTTTTAGTCACGTATGGAACGCGTAAGAGGCTTGGGGATAATGACTGCCTGTGTGCGTGCTGTAACCAGTCAAGTATTGTCTTCACCGTCACTAAAGAAGTGATACCTTGAGTGTTATTTCGTATTTTTAATTCCATCACTTACTGCAGGTACGTGAAACTTCGTAATAGGCTGTCGCGAGATAATCTGTGTTATCTGCAAGAGTGTACCCATTAAATTTTTTCAACAATTCCATGACGCTCTCCAGTGATTCAAAAGGATCTGTGCTATTCGTGTTGCACTTCGCTGCATAGGCTCAGTGTCCCCTGTTGGTGCTACTCAGTGCGAGTCCCACAGGCTGAGACGGGATGCACAGTTAAATCCTTTGTAGAGTGACAACATTTTCCCAGTAGCCTGTTAACGAACCGAAGTGTGGCAACTGCCTCTCCTATGACTTGAGCCAAGGTGATGATACATGTCATATCCCCACAAAATGTTACACGTTTATATTTGTATGAGTCGACTGATCCACGTCTGACTTATTGATGTTGTAGTCACAGGATATTAATCCTTTCTGTTTTAAAAAGTACATAATTTTACGTTTCTGAAAGTTTTAAACAAGTTTCCGATCTTTTCATCACTTTGAAATCTTATGAAGATCATCTGGACGTTCGTACATCTTTGGTCCGAAAATTTTTCACTGCACATAATTGTATCATTCCCAGAAAGTCTGATTTAGTATTAACTATACATTATTTTATGCGTAGGTGTTACTTTTTCAGCATCTGTGGTGTTTATTTTATTTTATTTATTTATTTTTTTTTTTGAAGATGAGATTTAGTCATCGGTTGTGGAATGTTTTACTGCACTTATTAAAAAAATTAAAATATTGTTGCAGTGTCTCCCTAAGATCTGTGCAATCAAAACCCTTTCATCTCGGGACCTACTTGATTAAATGAACAATGAACAACTCTGTGTTACTTTGACAATTCGGTGGTACACAGTAATGAACGATGGTTCGCTCTGTCGAAGTCAGCTCCTCACCAGAAGTGAACAACGAAGGGAAGTGTTTTTGCCCTGGAACAGACGGGGTCGCGCCGTAGATGCAGATAGTGCGGAGGGCTTTTGTGTGACGCTGCTGCCCTCCAGCCTTGTCTCGGCAGGCAGTCGGCCGCCGGAAGGAAGTGCCCGACAGATACCGCACCACAGCAGCAGCACAGCACGCCAGCAGCGCTGATAACGCCAGCCGCGTACTCAACACATTTCACCCGCACTGCGCAGCTGTTCGCTCTGCTGCTTCATTCCAAGTGTCCATCCCCCTACCGGATGGTACCAGCATTCGACACGGTACTGCAGAAAAATAGTGATTTGCAACAGTAGTTCACATTACTCCACCAACTATCATTGACAAAAGTACGATTTCATGGAGTACCAATCTAAATTTGTGAATAGATTGAGAATTTGTTGGTAGGGAGAACAGAACGAGTTATATTGTGTCGAGAGTCGTTGCACAGCTGTCACACGGAAGTGTGTTTGAGCCTCTTGTTGTTGGTATTATATAATTTCTTTCGAAATGAAAGTCAGTCATCATCTGCTAAAGTGATTCTCCAACAGAAAGAGGTTCGTACTCAATGGTCTGAAGATGACCACAGTAGTGGTCGAAACCGGTCACCTTGTTAAATAAATCGTGATCAAGACTGTTTTTAATTGTAATTATTTATAAGACATTGATCACTGCTGTTCCCGTAATGCATTCAAAAGTAAGTGATTATAGTGTTTATCAAGTCGGGGTCACTGTTTGCGGAGTCCATCATGTCCTGTGAGACTTCAACACGAAGTTGCTTTTGCTCCGCCGTCAGTCGTTTCGGCATGAATTTCACCGACACGCTCTTCTGAGCCAAACCTTCGGTTACAATGGAATGCGCAGAAAAAATGCTGATGCCCACCTCTTCCGCAGTTTCTGTGATACTCAGACGGCGGTCCGCATAACGACAGCGTTACCGGTACTTTGGAAATGACCTGGTTATTCCGGCATATTGACGGCCGACCGGAACATAGCTCGCTCTCCACCGATGTCCAGCCGTCTTAAAGCTGGTTGTACCACTCCTTAATGTGTGTGATTCCCGTAGCATCGTTAGTGAAAGCTGTCTGAATCTTCTGAATGGTATCCACTTGGCTGTCACCCAGTTTGTCAAAATTTGATGCGGTAGCGCTGCTCCATTCGTTCTGTTATTTCCCCTTCATAATGAAAAACCGACTCGAGCAATACACACTATCTGACTCTCCCGCTGCTTGCAAGCATCTGACGCCATCGATAGGCGGGAAAAAATTCATGTGTGGGCACCGAGGTTCGGTGTCGGCTCATGCAATGGCGCTAGATTAAAATCCATTCAAATCCATCATCTGTTGGTTGGTTGGTTGTTTTGGGGAAGGAGACCAGACAGCGAGGTCATCGGTCTCATCGAATTAGGGAAGGACGGGGAAGGATGTCGGCCGTGCCCTTTGAAAGGAACCATCCCGGCATTTGCCTGGAGCGATTTAGGGAAATCACGGAAAACCTAAATCAGGATGGCCGGACGCGGGATTGAACCGTCGTCCTCCCGAATGCGAGTCCAGTGTCTAACCACTGCGCCACCTCGCTCGGTGTCATCATCTGTTCACAAAAAGTATGTAAATATATATATTTACATACTGTTTTTGCGAACAAAAATGTTTATACAGCTAGCGCGCTTGCATGAGCATATATATATATATATATATATATATATATATATATATATATATATATGCGAACACTTGATGGATTTGAATCTGGCGCACTTGCATGTGCCGACACTGAACCTTCGTGTGCATGCATGAATTTTATCCCGCCTATCGATAGCGTCAGTTGCTCGCAAGTAGGAGTAGAGTCAGGGAGAGACAAGGGTTAGGATGATTTTACGGTGGTAGTTGGGTTCAAATTCCCTCACGACTATCGTGATTTAGGTTCCTCGTATTTTTTCTAAAATGGTTGAGGGGAATGCTAAAATGGTTGCTTTAAAAAAAGTCAAAATCGATTTTATTTGTCATTCTAGTCGAAACCGAGCTATTAATATGTCTCTAATAGCCTCGATGTCTACGGTATGTTGTATTTTTCTTCCACACAAACTGTGACAATAACTTCATCTCGGCGTGGCACTTTTACTTAGTCTCCTCAATTACGAATTGTACACAGGAGGAGCCACGTAAGACGTGTCACACCTTTCATTTCGCGAACGGTTCAAGATATCGAAATGTGGTTTCCGGCGAATGTTAGCAGGCGGAGAAGAATCTTTCTGTCCATGCCTTGGGGAGTAACTGATGTTAGCATTTTTAAGGCTAAAGTTATCCTTATTATGTAGCAGGACGGACTGATAAAGAAAGATACTCCAAACCTGAGGCGAGTATTCCACTGGCATGATTTTCAGCAGGAACAAGGCCACTCTCCATTAACTTGGCGGCGTTGATGGGCGGATGGAGGTCGAATGCAGAACACGTGTCCGACAAGGCTATATTAACCGGATACAGCCATAGGCAGCTGCGTGTAATCAAACGAAAGGGAGTGGGAGGCGAAAATTAGCGCTCACCAAGAATGGGATCGACGGAGTTGCTCGAACATATGAGCAGAAAAGTGGAAGCTTATAGTTCTGGACTGCCGTACGAGGAAACGCTGTCATTCTTTTCATTGATTACTTCATTGACGCCTATTAGACTACTGACAACGCATAGCTGTCAGACATTAGCATTTGCAATTCGCTGAAACGAGTGTTACGATTTACCTTGTAATTCTGTGGCAAAACAATGAGTTTAGAAGTTTGGAATTAGCGGTGGAAGTTGTTAGTCACGTAAACGTATAGTGAAATATAAGTAAATGAGTGACAGTTGATACGTGCAAGAGCATAAGCTAGTAGCGTTAAACTCGTTGGCGATTTATGCAGTGTCCTCAAGACAGTGACTCACATTTGGAACAAGCAGGGTATATACCTCAGTCTGGCTATTCTGATCAGATTATCCGGACTAAATCGACTTGAAGTAAAAGGAAGGCTCTTTCGTTAGACATCGGCACGGTCTTGTACAGAGCCACGCACGACAGGAAACAGAGGTACGAACGTTTCTGAGAATAAAACATCGGATATACATTTCATTAACTGGTTACTAATATGAAACACGGACAGTTTCAGATAAAACGACACCAGAAATCTAGTTACGGTGACGGTAAACACGGGAATAATTTTCATTCAGAAAAAGCCTAAGGAATTTTAAATCGTGCACTAATTAAGTGGCTTACATAAGTGTTGTCGAATCGATTGTTCAGCGTGATTATTCAGGCCTTCACAGAGGACCTGCTGCAAACACTTCCTGGTTTGTCACTGGATAAAACTGTGCAAATTACATAATATCTCATCGAAACTGTTAAGGCGTAAAGTCAAGCACCGCCACACCAGTCGGGAACGAGAGAGCAGAAAGGGCTGTGAAGAAGACATCAGCCAATTGCACGCTGACTGATCCCTCTCCAGGACGACAATTCGACACCAGCGGCCTCTATGCGAAGAGGACATAACTGCCGCACCCAAGTGGCCGCGGCCTAGTTATACCGTGGCTTTAAGACCAGCAACTAGACAGGAGCGTCAAAGCTCATTGCTTTGCTCGTACATTCTATGTAGCTCAAACTCCGACTTATACTGAAGAGATTTCTTATTTTGTCTGTGGCCCTTTGCTTGCTACACTTGCGTTTAACACAAAGTTAAATTTTTTTTTTTTTTGCTTTTGTAAAAAACTCATTAATACGAATTGCTTGAATGTTGTCTAGTCCGCCTCGCCTTCCGTATACGCCTCCCGTCCTCCACGCGGATCCTCTATGATCTCATTCCTTTCCCTCATCTGCTCCTATTCCTCGAACATATCCGCATGCTCTACACCTCCCGCCGTCTTGAACTCCCTCACCCCCTGGTTGCTCCTCTCCTCTCCCATTCCCGCCCCCTGCCACGTCTTCACCGTTGTGTCCCCCCTACCCTCCATCTCTACACCCTACATCTCCTTTCCCAAGGTGGCTTCCATCAACTCCCCCTCCTGGATGATGCCCTCTCTCCCTCCATTTATCCCTCCTATCAACTCTGATCCTCACTCCCCCTCCTTTCCTCTGTCCTTTCCTGGGCTCCCTCTTACCCCCCTTCCATCCTGTTTTCTCCCCACTAAACCTCTCCCTACCTCCCTTCTCCCCCCCCCCCCCGAGTCCTTATGCATTCCCCTCCTCTGCCTACCCCACTCCCTGTCGCGTCTGCCCAGCGCCCCCCACCCCTCTTATGGGTCCTCATCCACCTTCAGCTCCTTTCCCAGCTCCTCCCCTTCGCTTTTACTCTCCTTTCCCCCCTTTTTTATTTTCCCATCATCTGTCCAGTTTCCCCCCACCTGCTCTCGGCTGTGGTATGTCACATTTGCCAACTTTTTAGTGCAGTGTTCCAGTGACTATTCAGTGTTGTTCGTCTTTCTCGTGTTGCGAACAGAAACCATGCTATCGCTAGGTGTGAATTTTATGTCTTTTGCGAACAGAAACCAGACTGTCGCCGTGTTTTTTTAATTGTCTGTCTATTGTTTTACCTGTCTGCTTCGTATGTATTTTATTAGCATCATCATCCCTCTGTTCTTTGTTTTAAGTTCCACGATTTCTTTTCGCCATGTTACTCTTTAAGTCTCCGATTTTATCGCCTGTTTTTATTATTTATTCTCTTCATCTTTCTAACAAAATCTGTAGGCTGAAGAACGGCACACTAAGCTGCTGCCAGCCCGTCCCCTTCGGTGGGGAATTGAAATTCAATAAAGAAAAAAAAAAAAAGAAAAGAAAAAAATGTTGTCTAGCGGTCCGAGAAAGTAGTTTTCCTAGGCGCCCCATATTGACGGGTAGGCAGGATTCACCAGAAACAACCGTTCGATATCACCCTGCACGATGTGGCAGTGCCTTACGCTCACCGGTACACAGAGCACACGTGGTCGCAGATCCCGACGGCTTGCTAGGTAACTGCAATGCCTAAGAACAGTGTTCCAATAGAAGTGTTATTCTGGTAAACACATACGTAATGCATTCTGATCAAAGGGAGTTTATTGTAAGGATGTAAATGAAGATTCGGTGGCAACCACTGCAACGGAATTCTTGTCGCATTTTGACACTATGTCTAAAAGACTCTTAAGGATCCTCAAGAAATACGATATTAAGTACGGTTTACCTCCACCGGAAAAACTGAGGAACCTGTTCCATTCGGTGGAAGACGATCTTCGGCTTAGGAAACGCGCCGTATACATGAAGAGCTAAAAAACTGGTACACCTGCCTAACACGAGTATCGTGCCGCAACAAGAAGTGGTATGGACTCAACTAATGTTTGAAATAGTGCTGGAGGGCACTGACACCATGAATCCTGCAGGACTGTCCATAAATCCGTAAGAGTACGAGGGGATGGAGATCTGTTCCGAACAGCACGTTGCAAGGCATCGCAGATATGATCATTAATGTTTATGTCTGGGGAGTTTGGTGGCCAGCTTAGGTGTCTAAACTCAGAAGAGTGTTCCTGGAGCCTCCCTGTAGCAATTCTGGACGTTTGGGGTGTCACATTGACCTGCTGGAATTGCCCAAGTCCGTCGGAATGCCCAATGGACATGAATGGATGCAGGTGATCAGACAGGATGCTTACGTACGTGGCACCTGTCAGAGTCGTATCTAGACGTACCAGGGGTCCCATATCCCTTCAACTGCACACGCCCCACACCATTACAGAGCCTCCACCAGTTTGAACAGTCTCCTGCTGACATGCAGGGTCCATGGATTCATGAGGCTGTCTCGATACCCGTATACGTCCATCCGCTCGATACAATTTGAAACGAGACTCGTCCGACCACGCAAAATTTTTCCAGTCATCAACAGTCAAATGTCGGTGTTGACGGGCCCAGGCGGGGCGTAAAGCTTTGTGTCGTGCTGTCATCAAGGGTACACGAGTGAGCCTTCGGCTCCGAAAGCCCATATCGATGATGTTTCATTGAATGTTTCGCACACTGACACTTGTTGATGCCCAGCACTGAAATCTACAGCAATTTGCCGAAGGGTTGCACTTCTGTCACGCTGCACGATTCTCTTCCGTCATCGCTTGTCCCGCCCTTGCAGGATCTTTTTCCGACCCCAACGATGTCGGAGATTTGATGTTTTGCCGGATTCCTAATATTCATGGTACACTCATGAAATGGTCGTACGGGAAAATCAACGCTCCCTCGGAAATGCTACGTCCCATCGCTCGTGCCCCGACTATAACACCATTTCAAACGCACTTAAATCTTGATAACCCACCATTGCAGAAGCAGTAACCGATTTAAGAACTGCGCCAGACATTTGTTGTCTTATATAGGCGTTACTGACCGCAGTGCCATATTCTGCCTGTTTACGTATCTCTGTATTTTAATACGCATGCCTACGTCAGTCCCTTTTGCGCTTCAGTGTATAAGATCCCAGTACAGCGTGTGATGTCTTATACATGACAGACCTGTCGCACTGTATAAGAACGTTGTGCTGAACACCATCTGTCGACGTACACGCCTGGGCCAGCCGGGCAAATCAGCTGTGTTGGAGCATTCCTGGACATAGGGCATCGCGTGTTCTATGAGAAGACTTAACGTCAGCGTTCCAGGAATGTGTTGTTAAGGAGATCTTACATATCCGTACCTCAGACAGTCTCACCAACAAAGATGTCAGATTTCAGCTAAGTACCGGCTGGAATCCAGCCTAGCTGCCATTAAATTACAGCGACAGAAACAAGAAACTGCGGTTTACGACACGATGCAACGCACTGCAGAGAGTTAATTCACCTTTTAACCACAGCAGCGTCAGGCAGCACCGTCATTGCCCATTGCTCACGCCCGATAGCCTCTCTGCGGCTTCCGGCAGTGGGAGTTACGAGGGCTGCTTCCATCCAACTGTGCGTGTCTCTCTGCACATTCCTAATTCTTGCATCTAGCACCGAGAAATTCTCACGGCTCCGAGTGAGTATCACCATTGACGTCCTGCAGCAGTGCAGTGAACACATCAACAACCACCACTCGAAGATATCGTACACTTGAAACTTCCTGGCAGATTAAAACTGTGTGCTGGACCGAGACTCGAACTCGGGACCTCCCGAGTTCGAGTCTCGGTCCGGCACACAGTTTTATTCTGCCAGGAAGTTTCATATCAGCGCACAATCCGCTGCAGAGTGAAAATCTCATTCTGGAAACATCCCTCAGGCTGTGGCTAAGCCATGTCTCCGCAATATCATTTCTTTCAGGAGTGCTAGTTCTGCAAGGTTCGCAGGAGAGCTTCTGTAAAGTTTGGAAGGTAGGAGACGAGATACTGGCAGACGTAAAGCTGTGAGGACGGGGCGGGAGTCGTGCTTGGGTAGCTCAGTTGGTAGAGCACTTGCCCGCGAAAGGCAAAGGTCCCGAGTTCGAGTCTCGGTCCGGCACACAATTTTAATCTGCCAGGAAGTTTCATATCAGCGCACACTCCGCTGCAGAGTGAAAATCTCATTCTATCGTACACTTTTTTCGGTTAAATATTTTGGGACTTGCACAGTGTTATCCGGTGGGAAACCCGAAAGTGTATTTACGATTTTTGAGTATTATTCGTCAGTCCAGAAACTTTACCAGGTTGAATTAAGACAAGACTGCTAAGACGAGATGCTCGATTTCTTTACTCAGCGAAAGAAAAGCTCAGCTGTGCCCAGTGGAGGGTACTCTCAAGAAATATGTCGTAGGACACATCATGAACAGCCTTACTCTTAAATTTCCGAGAGCTTTCATCTTGAGACGAGTCAGGAGCAAATTACTTCCCTGTAACAGTATAATTAGATAATTATGCTATATATCGAAAGTGTAATGACTATCGTTCTTCCTGCAGACCATCTACGAATGGATTTGGTAGCGGAGTACAGGTTTAGTTGTTGATCATAGAAAAGTTGCAGTGACAAGATGTCCACTGTACATAGCGGGGAGGTGTCTACGACGACATGGGACAATGATTTATGAATTGGCACAAAGGACTATAATGTGAATTGTTTCCAATGCAATAAAAGTCACGTACAAGCTTTTTTTCATACCCGGAGCACAGTCACGGATTTATTAAAAGAAAATTCCACTTTCCACCTCGTCTGTTACAAAATCACTGTCATTTATATTATATGATGACTAGTTTCGGCACTGTTCAATTTTCAAGTGCTGCTCCTATCGCCGTACCTTTACACAGTCAGTCAGTGTGTGTGTGTATATACAAATGTGCGTCCGTCAATTAAATATTTGACCGCTATTGTACAAGGCCCGAGCAAGAACAAGATTCCACACTCGTCATCGATTTAAAATAGCATTTCTCTTCTAGTGTTATACGTACGCAAACATAAAACTCATAAAATAGTGCGCAGAACAATGCTTCACTCGGGTTCATTCGACACTGTTTCTATCAATTTTAGACATAGGATCTGTATAATGGAATCAGCTGATGTGCCTGGTAAACACTGTCAAAAGAAGAAGAAGAAGAAGAAGAAGAAGAAGAAGAAGCAGAAGAAGAGGGGCATTAGGAACAAAACGCAAACAAGAAGCAGAAAAGAGAAGTGGAATCCAGTGTTTGTTTGAATACATTCTGGCGAAAGATCCGGCGCTGGTTCAGCACGGAGCGACGATAGTCAAGTTTCCAGTCGTCAACATGATATGACGGTTGTGCTGTACGCGTCTCTCTTGTCACCTTCCGCTAGACTGTTTACTCATAGTTACAATGTTTCAAATGTCGGCAGACAGCTCTAGAGAACCAAGATAATTGCGACAAATGTGAACTTCAGTCATTCAAAATCTCAACTCTACATAAATATATAAAATGCAGTTAAATTATATGTGAGCCGCCGGCCGCGGCGGTCTCGCGGTTCTAGGCGCTCAGACCGGAACCGCGCGACCGCTACGGTCGCAGGTTCGAGTCCTGCCTCGGGCATGGATGTATGTGATGTGGTTAGGTAGGTTTAAGTAGTTCTAAGTTCAAAGGACTGATGACCACAGATGTTAAGTCCCATAGTGCTCAGAGCCATTTGAACCATTTATATGTGAGCTACTGAATTTCTAACCGGGTTGAAAACAGGCTTCAGTACGAACTGTTCATTGAAAGAGCTCAGCGCAGGTAGAGAACCGAAATATCATATTAGATATGAAGGTAGATGATTCCGTCAACACCGTTTTTCATCTTTTTCCTCTGTTTTTGTCAATCTGAGTTAGCGCTCCTTCTTCATATCCTAGAATTCTAACCTTCTTTCTCTTTTCTTTATCGGAAACTGGAATGTTACGTATATTTCTAGATACACTAAGATGTAATGTACTTCGAGACGACTTTTATCCTCAAATAGAGGTAAATATACCTAACGATCAAATATTTCAACCGGATTAAAACTTTGTAACGTACTTGCTCTCGAACGCAGGACCTTGCCTTTTGCGTGCATGCTCTTACTAACGGAGCGTTCAGCTATGATTCACAACCGGTCCTCACAGCTTCGGTTCTGCCTGTACCTACCTGGTGATTTCAAATTTCACTGAAGATCTTCTGTTCTCCTGTGTGATTAGACTAAGTCGTCTGATTGATTTCAGGCAAAGAATTGAGTTGTGATTTTTTTTTTATTGTACACGTCTAATTTCGTAGGATCAAACTGAAGAGCAAATTTCGGTGGTCATGGAACGAGTCAGTACATGAAACTAACATGAGAAAAGTTAATAATAGATAAAACAAAATAAATATTTAATTAATTTAAATTAAGTAGTGATCTGTAAAAGACATGCCGAATCTTTCATGAACGACCAAGCACCGTCAACTTTGAGTGCCTACAACATGCAGCAGAGTCACCATAGAGGAAAAACCGCTACATGGGTGTAAGTACCAGGACAAGTTGTGGGCTGCACAGTTCCCTGCCTAAGGGCACTGAGTACGGCTTCTGTCGAAACATCAGCTCTTGTAGTTAGATAGTCAAGTTTATTACATCAAAATCTCCAAAGATTTCTTAAAGCGTATTTGCTCGTTGGACGTAGCTCTACATCTACAGCTACACTGAGCAAGCATGTGGCGAAGGATGTCTCTGATGCCACTACTGTTTCTCGTTATGTTCGCAAACGACGAGTGGGAAGATCGACTGGTCGTGATCCACCGTAAGAGCTCGAATTTCGTCTCGGTTACTTCGTGAAATATATTTTGGCTATTCTAAAATCTCATGTGTCGCTTCTTGGAAAGTGCTCTTGTGTTAAACCTACACGTACACTATCAGATCAAAAGTATCCGCTCACCCATATGTAATGCGGAACTGACCACTAGATGACACGAGAGGAGGAATTTCCGTTTTGTGTCCACGTTACTTTCTGCCAAGGGGAAAAAGAAAACATTAATGCCTTGCTTGTGCCTCGCATACTAAGAGGTGCTAACCAATCTAAAAACACACCATTCGTAAGAGCTATAAATATTAATCTGAAAATGAAGTAAATACTGATGTAACGTTATTCAGTGCATTGTCCTCACTCATTAACAAAATATCTCCACTTATGCCAATAACAAGCTGTATATCCAATATTTCCTATTGGTCATTTTACACGGTCATTAAAAGCCTGTAAGGGTGTCGCAGGGCAGGTTTTGCTGAAAAATAAATGTTAATAAAACATTCATATTATACGCTGATTTCAAGTTATACATCACTGAAGTTAGCCAGTAGGTCGTTAACCGCGGAAATTCAAACACTGGCACGCGCTAAATGTGGTAATGCACAGACATTTGTGAGTAAGCGAGTTATCACTTGATCAACTGCTCATTACAAACTAAAATGTGCCGTTTTCGAAAGTGATAAACTTAATCTAAGTAAGCAAGAGCTACGTGTTTTCTGTTTTGAGGAAGCCAAAAAGGAACAAGTTTGGCGACCTGTCTCTGGTAGGCTGCTTGAATTTGGGCGTGCAACGGCCTGATTGGCGAATTTCAGTGCTAAATAATTAGTAAACGGCGAAAAGTATCGATTTTTTTTCAGAAAAACCTCTCCTACAACACCCTTACAAGCTTTTCAGGCCGTTTCTGATCACCCGGTGTACGGATGCACACACTGCAACTAAGTCTACTATTCGTTTTTAGAATTTGGTAGGACTTGAAATACGAGTATAACGTTCAAGGATTCTACGACAGGCAGTAACATCATTGGGCGCTGTGATACGTGCGTTATAATATAGTACTGTCTTTGGTAGATGAGGGTAGCTGCCTGTAGTCTACAACTAAGGTTTGTGAGGGTATAATGCGCCAACACGATATGTTCGAGGAACAGTTTTATGTTTTACAACGCATGTTTGCTGCCGACTTTTTAGTTTTGACCGTGCCTAATGGCATAGAAGCTTTAAAGTATGTTAACGAAACTCTCTCGAAATCTGGCAGAAAACCCAAAGAGATTCTGGCCATACGTAAAGAACACGAGCGGCTGGATGCAATCAGTACCTCCACTGTGCCAAAACAGTGGTGATGTCACTGATGGCAGTGCCTCTAAACATGGTTTTCCGAAACTCTTTCACTAAAGAAGACGAAGCAAATGTTTCAGAAATCGAATGTAAAACAACTGGCAACATGAGTAGATATCCTTGGCATAGTGAAGCAGCCTAAATTATTCAATAAAGGCAAGGCCTCCTGTGCAGATTGTATACTCCGAAAGATCCGTATCTCAAGGCTGGAAAGTTACACAAGTCATACCAACACCCAAGAAACGAAACAGAAATCATTCGCTGAATTACAGACACATATCACTAACGTCGATTTGTAGTAGGATTTTGGAAAGTATAGTATGTTCGAACATTTGGAATTACCTCGAAGAAAACGATTTATTGAAAAACTGCCAACACGGATTCAGAAAAATACTGTTCTTGTGAAACAGAACGAGCTTTTTATTCTCACGAAGTAGTGACCGCTGTCGACAAGGGATGTCACCCTGATTCCATACTTTTAGATTTCTGGAAGGCTTCTGAAATTGTTCCTCACAAGCGACTTCTAATCCCACTGCGTGGCTAAGTTGTGCAGCTGGATTCTTGAATTCCTGTCAGAGAGGTCAGAGTTCGTAGTAATTGGCGGACAGTCATCGAGTAAACCAGAAGTAATATCTCACATTCCCCAACGAAGTGTTATAAGCCCTCTGCTGTTCCTGATCTACATAAACGACATAGAAGACAATCTGAGCAGTCCTCTTAGATTGTTTGCAGAAGATGCTGTCATTTACCGTCTTTTAAAGTCATCAGATGATCAATACCAATTGAAAAATGATTTAGACCATGTCTATGTATTATGGGAAAAGTGGCAGTCGACTCTAAATAATGAGAAGTGTGAAGTCATTCAAATTCAGCTAAATACTTAGGGATTACAGTTACGAATAACTTAAATTGTAAAATCACATAGATATGTTGAAGGGGAACCAAACCAAAACTGCGATTTATTGGCAGAATACCGAGAAGTTCAAACAGATCTGCTAAAGAGACTGCTGAAATCACGGAAGCCCGCCGTCTTCTGGAGTCTTGCTGTGCGGTGTGGGGAGAGCTTGAGAAGGACGTCGGAAAAGTTCAATGAAAGGCACCTAGTTTTGTATTATCGTGAAACGGGACAGAGTGTGCCACGGACGTGATACGTGATTGGGGTAGCAACCATTAAAACAAAGGCGTTTTTCGTTGCGGCGGGATCTGCTCATGTAATTTAAAACACGAACTCTCACCTCCGATTGCGAAAATACTCTATTGGTGTGCTCCTACTTAGAGAGAAATGATCATCATGATAAAATTAAAGAAATCAGAGCTCACAGAAAGATTGAAGTTTTCGTTTACCCCACACGCCTTTCGAGAGTGAAACTGTACAGAAACAGCTTGATGGTGGTTCGATGAACACTCTGGCAGGTAGTTCATTGTGAACTGCAGAGTAATCATGTGGATATGGATTCTATAGAACGATATAAATATTTACATAGTCGTCACTATGTGCAGTATTACGAGGTATTGATTTGTTTCCTTGTTTTATAGCGCATGTTAATGGGATAACGTACTCTCGAAGCACGTGGCAAACAAGAGTATATCACACGTTTGACAGTTGGTGCGTAACATTCTCAGTACATCTACATCTCTACATCCATACTCCGCAAGCCACCTGACGGTGTGTGGAGGAGAGTACTTTCAGTACCTCTATCGGTTCTCCCTTCTATTCCAGTCTCGGATTGTTCGTGGAAAGAAAGACTGTCGGTGTGCCTCTGTGTGGGCTCTAATCTCTCTGATTTTATCCTCATGGTCTCTTCGCGAGATATACGTAGGAGGAAGCAATATACTGCTTGACTCCTCGGTGAAGGTATGTTCACGAAACTTCAACAAAAGCCCGTACCGAGCTACTGAGCGTCTCTCCTGCAAAGTTTTCCACTGGAGTTTATCTATCATGTCCGTAACACTTTCGCGATTACTAAATGATCCTGTAACGAAGCGCGCTGATCTCCGTTGGATCTTCTCTATCTCTTCTATCAATCCTATCTGGTACGGATCCCACACTGGTGAGCAATATTCAAGCAGTGGGCGAACAAGTGTACTGTAACCTACTTCCTTTGTTTTCGGATTGCATTTCCTTAGGATTCTTCCAATGAATCTCAGTCTTGCATCTGCTTTACCGACGATCAACTTAATATGATCATTCCATTTTAAATCACTCCTAATGCCTACTCCCAGATAATTTATGGAATTAACTGCTACCAGTTGCTGACCTGCTATATTGTAGCTAAATGATAAGGGATCTTTCTTTCTATGTATTCGCATCACATTACACCTGTCTACATTGAGATTCAATTGCCATTCCCTGCACCATGCGTCAATTCGCTGCAGATCCTCCTGCATTTCAGTACAATTTTCCATTGTTACAACCTCTCGATATACTACAGCATCATCTGCAAAAAGCCTCAGTGAACTTCCGATGTCATCCACAAGGTCATTTATGTATATTGTGAATAGCAACGGTCCTACGACACTCCCGTGCGGCACACCTGAAATCACTCTTACTTCGGAAGACTTCTCTCCATTGAGAATGACATGCTGCGTTCTGTTATCTAGGAACTCTTCAATCCAATTGGTCTGATAGTTCATACGCTCTTACTTTGTTCATTAAACGACTGTGAGGAACTGTATCGAACGCCTTGCGGAAGTCAAGAAACACGGCATCTATCTGGGAACCCCTTGTTTATGGCCTTCTGAGTCTCGTGGACGAATAACGCGAGCTGGGTTTCACACGATCGCCTTTTTTGAAACCCATGCTGATTCCTACAGAGTAGATTTCTAGTCTCCAGAAAAGGCATTATACTCGAACATAATACGTGTTCCAAAATTCTACAACTCATCGACATTAGAGATGTAGGTCTATAGTTCTGCACATCTGTTCGACGTCCTTTCTTGAAAACGGGGATGACCTGTGCCAATTTCCAATCCTTTGGAACGCTACGCTCTTTTAGAGACCTACGGTACACCGCTGCAAGAAGGGGGGCAAGTACTGAAGCTTTCTTAAAAACAAGAATAACTTGCGTCTTTTTTTTTTTTTTTTACAGTAGAAACAATTAATGCCCGCAATGGGACACTAGATGTTGGTCTCGTTAACTGGAAGTTCACCACACAACCAGCCTAGCGGAAGGCGACGCGAGGTTCCCCAGGCGGTGAGCATTATAACGGGCTGTCCTCGCGGTCGCGTCCAGGCTGTGCCGTCTCGCATAATGGCCCGGTCAGCCCGAAAGTCGGCTAAGGGCGCCAGGAATTGGTTGTTGGAAGATGGAGGAGGGGGGAGGGAGGGCGTCGGAAGAGTCTATTTTCGCCACGGCGAACTCGTTCCGCCTCCCGAGCGCCAGGCACGCACTAATACCAGCTTTCACGGCTGATGTACAGCGCGTCCGAAATTTACGTCTAAACGCCTTTCCCGATAGCATCGTGGAAGCGGCCGGGACCCCATCTGGCCCCAGTGGACGCTATTTCATCCCGAATGGCGCCCGGCGTCGCGTGGAAACGCGCTCGCTCGTCGCAACAGAAACGATCGGGATTGTCGTGCCGAGACATCACCGTGCCGGCCGAGGTACTTGGCGATAATGCACTGCGGCAGCGAAAGCCATCGGCGTAGCAGTAATTCAGAGCTGAGGCGATGAAGCGATCGGCTGCGTCCGTCCCGCCGCTGGGAGACAATCATTCACAGGTCAATGGCAGGGTAGCGGTTCGTATTCATGAGGCACGCGGATCCTCCGAGTAGATCGATACGCAAAATGCTACCCGTAAGTAATTTTAAAATTTTATTAGCAATATATCTTCAATATCTCGATGGTTGCGGCTACAGCACCTCCGACGTCATAAAACGTTTCATACACTCGGATAGGAGGCTACGGTTTAACGTCCCGAAGACACTGAAGTCATTACAGACGGAGCTCGAGCTCGTATTAGGGGAGGATAAGGAAGGACATTAGCAGTGTTCTTTAAAAGGTAGCATTCCAGCAGTTTCCCTAAGTAATTACAGGAGGTTCACGGAAAACCTAAATCTGAATGAGAGGACAGGGATTTGAACCGCTGTACTCCCGAATACGAATCCAGTGTCTGACCACCATTCATGCAGAATGGACTCCCCAGGATTGTTTACGGACGAAATTCGCGGCTTTTTGTGCCATGATAAATGACAGACTACGTGTCTGGAGACAACCCTGTAATATCGAACGCCTCCAACATTGTGTCCTGTGTGTGCAACAAGATGGTGGCAGTGGTGGAGCACTGTTCCGGGATGGCATTACATGGGGCCGCCGTACACCTCGTGAGTTCGTTGAGAACAGTCTCACTGCTCCACAGTACAGGGATGCGATTCCGCAACCAATAGTGGGGCCGTATCGCCAACATTTCGGAGACGATTTCGTCTTGATGGGTCGTGTGCTCACCGTACTGTTTTCGTGAACGCGTTCCTACAGCGTGCTAGGGTCAGTAGAACGAAATGGCCTGCCTGTAATCTTGATGCGAGCCAATTCGAGCATATGAAGGATCGATTGAAACTAGCTGCTTTTGGACGTCGACAACCCAACGCGATTTACACAGAATCGCCATTGAAGAATAGGGACAGTTAGACGGTGTGCCATTCACGACTTCATCCGCGCAAGGGAGACACATGACACTTTTTTATGATCGAGGCACATTACAGATCAATTTATACGAATGACTCAGATCCAGTTTTTGTTTTCAATTCTGAGCCAAGAAAATCAAAACAAACAGGTAATGCAAAACGTTTTTTGATGTATCTCTATACGAATGTTTCATATACTGAACCACATCTTTTCGAAAATATTTAACTGACTGGCTTAATTAATTTCGTTAACTAAATACGTTATACCTTTCAAACTTATTGTCTGATCTCTTATATTTCTATATTACCAAAGAGCACTGGCATCACTCTTGGATTTGTAAATATGGCAGTTGTTTTGATCCTGTGTCGCGGGAATAATATATATATATATATATATATATATATAAATATATATATATATCAGTGTACTGAGCAATATCTGCAGTAAGGATGTAGCTTTAGTTAGATTACGTCAAGATAAACTAAAAATCAGGAAAATGTTTGATGTCAAAATAACATACGAGCACTTGTTAATTGTCTGAAGTATAAGCATAGTTGTTTGGACAACATTGTTGTGGATTAATAGCGATTAATATAAATTAGCTTAGTATTAAGAAAATAGTCTTAATCGCGTTTTTTATTTATTTAGTGCCGACCGGTTTCAGCCCATCGCAGAGGCCATCTTCATGGCGAACATACTGTGAAATTACAATATATCTCTTAGACAAGACTGCCGCACGGGATTAGCCGAGCGGTTAAGGCGCTGCAGTCATGGACTGTGCGGCTGGTCCCGGCGGAGATTCGAGTCCTCCCTCGGGCATGGGTGTGTGTGTGTGTGTCCTTAGAATAATTTAGGTTAAGTAATGTGTAAGCTTACGGACTGATGACCTTAGCAGTTAAGTCCCATAAGATTTCACACACTTTTTTTTTTAGACAAGACTAATGATAATTATCTTAAAAGAATGGATTACGTAAATATACTGTCACCGCTGGAGGCGTTGCTTACGCTCACATGCTGAGAGCTGCTATATAAACCCAGACATAGGTAAATTCCTTAAAGCCTCCTGCCACACCTTGGTAGATGTGACGCCACCAGCAGTCGACCAGTGGGTAAAGCATTATATTTACGTAATCTATTCTTTTAAGATAGTTATCGTTAGTCTTGTCTAAAATATATATTGTAATGTCACAGTATGTTCACTCTGAAGATGGCCTCTGCGATGGGCTGAAACCGGTCGCCACTAAATAAATAAAAAACGAGATTAAGACTGTTTTCTTAATACTAAAATAAGCACAGTGTTGTATGGCTGTGAAATCGATTGACTTCTGTGTGCCCAGCAGCTGAAATCGATAATAACAAGTAAGATCGAGAAAATGATGGCGTCGTTTTGTCGAGTGACGTAGAAATGTAGCGCATTACTATAGATGGAATTTTATCTTCAGCATCTGCACAGTAAACAGGGCTGTCTAGAAGGCAGGAGCGTGTGTATATTTCGCCGCAAGTGGCACTGGATCTCTGCCAGCGAAGCGCGTTGTCTTCTCAGACCGGTTTCCGCACTGAGAGCACGAGCTTCGCTCCAGTAAAGAGTGTGAGCAACGCCGCAGAGAGCAAGAGGCGGTAATTAACAAATAACGTCTTCTTTATATAATTGTAATGACAGTACTATTACACATAGGAAAGCAGCAACAGTGAACAGTTCAATTTGAGAAATAATTCACTTCAGCATTTGAGTTATAGAATGATCTACGAGATCGATGCAGAGAAGTAATCGAAATGTTCATCACGCTTTCAGTGTCTTACACAAGGAAAGTTATACAAATAGTGAAGAGATCTCTAAAATAAGAAGTATGTTACTGCAACAGTGAGGTATTTCACGTACTTTAGAAGTGTTGGAATATGTGTACTGAATGCACCTCCATCTCCTTCAAAACGCATGACATTGCTGGTGTAAGTCTTAAGGTGATATGTACGTGGGTTGCTATAGAAGCTGGTTATGACGTTGGATCTGCTTCTGCGATGTAGAGTCCCACCTCTTTCGAATATTAGCTAATCTGCTTTACTTTACAGTGTTTTTGAAATAGAATACATGTGTTTCGAACGGATATGGTTAATTGGTTGGTTAGGGGGAGGGACCAAACAGCGAAGCCATTGGTCCCATAGTATTACGGACAAATGGAGAAAGAAGTTGGCCGTGCCCAGTCAAAGGAACCAACCCGGAATTCACCCGAAGTGATTTAGGGAACTCATGGAAAACCTAAATCAGGATGGCCAGACGCGGGTTTGAACCGTCGTCCTCCCGAAAGCGAGTCCAGTGTGCTAACCACTGCGCCACCTCGCTCGGTCGAACGAATATATTCATTAAACTGCAAAACATATCATTACGAAACTAAGGACATGATTAGATTACAGTTTTATTTTAAATATTTCCTCCAACAGCGACAAGAACAATATCACATCGATACTCGAATTCCTCCCATACTTGGGGTAAGCATTGCGCGATAACACGAAACGGGCTGCCCTTCTTTGCACTTTTTCGATGTCCTCCGTCAATCCTACCTGGTAAGGATCCCATACCGCGCAGCAATATTCCAGCAGAGGACGGAAAAGTGTAATGTAGGCTGTCTCTTTAGTGGGTTTGTCGCATCTTATAAGTGTTCTTCCAACAAAGCGCAGTCTTTGTTTCGCCTTCCCCACAATATTATCTATATGGTCTTCCCAATTTAAGTTGCTCGTAATCCTTGGTATTTAGTCGAATTGACAGTCCTTAGATTTGTGCGATTTATCGTATACCCAGAATTTATCGGATTTCTTTTAGTACCCATGTGGATGACCTCGCACTTTTCTTTGGTTAGTGCCAATTGCCACCCCACAATGCCGGCAATGCACTCTAATAATAATGCTCTTTCGTCTTGTTTTGAACTCATTTTCCACACAACAGTGGTAAACCTATCATACGCTAACCCAATCTCCTTGGTCTGTTAGCTCAGAAGCATAAGTGTGACTGTCAAGGATATTGTAAGTAGCGCGCACAGACGGCACAATATTTCTAAGCAACTCAGTGTACACAGACGGGAAAAAAATCACATCGCCAAGGAGTTGCGCACAAACGAAAGTTGGTAGGCGTGTTTCTGCATCTGAAAGATGATGTCTATTAAAATTTGCGCCAGTTGCATTACAGTGGCGCTAGTGTTGATGTTAGTAACAATGCCTATAAGGCATCTCATTGAGTTTGAACGAGGTCTTGCAATAAGGCTACGAGAAGCTGGATGTTCCTTCTGCGACATTGCAGATAGACCTGGCAGGAACGTAGCCACTGTACATTACTGCTGGCAGTGGTGGTCACGAGAATGTACGATCGCAAGAGACCGGACTCCGTACGGCCACGTGACACTACCGAGAAGGAAGACCATCGTGTTCTGGATATGTCTCTGTGCATCGAACTACATCTGCAGCTGCAATTTGAGCAACAGTTGGCACCACAGCACCACGAACTGCTACAAATCGGTTATTTCTAGGACAGCTCCGAGCCAGACGCATTCCAGTGACACCAAACCACCGCAATCCAGGGGTGCCAAGCGAGAGCTCATTGGATGTCTGCTGTGTTTTCCGATAAGAGTCGGTTCTACTTCGGTGCCAGTGATGGCCGTGTGTTGGTTAGAATGAGGCCAGTTGAGGTCCTGGTACCAACCTGTCTGCGTGCTAGACACACGGGGCCTACACCTGAAGTTACGGCGCGGGGTGCGATTTCGTATGACAGCAGGGACGCTCTCGTGGTTATCTCACGCACACTAACTGTAAATCCGTACGGCAGCCTGGTGATTCAACTTGTTGTGGTGCCATTTATGAACAGCATTCCAGTGGGTGTTTTCCATCTGGATAATACTTGTCTACATACCGCTGTTTTAACCCAACATGCTCTACAAAGTGTAGACACACTGCCTTGGTCTCTTCGATCATCAGATCTGTCTGTAATTGAACACATTTGGGACATTCTGGTGGATACATCAGTTATTAAAGTACCAGCATTTCACATTTGTGTGGCTTATCTTGCGCTTACATTAACTGTGTTCTTGCAATGGTAATCACTTATGTTACCTAGACAAATATCTTGCCGAAATTTCGTTCCTTTGCGTTAATTATTTTTTTGGTGTTGGGATGTTTTCCGGCAACGTATTTTTGATGTTTTCATTATTATTGCAAAGCCTCTCTATCCCACTGTTAGATGATCAATATTATTGCGCATCCGGGAAATATTATCAGTATTATTGACCATCTAGGGGCTTATACCTTAGGAATAAAATCAGTCTCAGAACTTTCTGGATGGGTGGTGTAGATGTAGATGTAAAAGTACAAAAGTAAACATAGCGTTTTAATTACAACCTCATAAAAGTAAGGTGCAGTACTAAATTTTTTGTTTGTTTCGCAAAATATGTCTGTGCAGTACTGGTACACAGTGAAATACCCGCGCCACAGTACCATAGCGTGCTGCTAGATCAGCCGATACAAAATGGCATAAGCCACTGATAAAACAAAGTTCCTTTGGGGTAATTGGTTTTCGGCAGCACTGGAAATGTTGGACCTATGTCAGTCTATTACAAGATTTCTTTAATCGTCCGGACTGGCGTGACACGTTTCCGGCACTGCAGAAAAAGACCCTCTTCTTTATCAACAGGCTGTGCAGTTTTGTCTTGGTTCAACTAGCGGCGTGCAGTGGCGCGGGGATTTCAGCGTGTACCAAGGCTGCAGACGTACATCTGCAAACGAAAAATTAAATACTCAACTTTCTTAATCTGAGGTGATGATTAAATTTTTTTGACTATCCCTTGTACGAGGGGTGATCAATAAGTAATGCAATATATTTTTTTCCCGGGAAGTTTCGAATGAAAAAATGTGGAATTTGTTGTGGAACATCGTGGAATATTCCAGCTTCAGCCCCCATAATTCCATGAAATTCCAATTGGTGGCGGCGCTATAAGTAGCCTTCAAAACAGCATCTGTAACGAAGGTGCATCCCAAGCAGAGAGCTATCGTTGAGCTTCTTTTGGCGGAAAACCAGAGCATCGCGGACATTCACAGGCGCTTGCAGAATGTCTATGGAGTGGAGACCTGACAGTGAACAAAAACACGGTGAGTCGTTGGCCGGGGCCTCAGTTATCATCGCAACATGATCGTGCAAACCTTACCGATCTTCAGCGTGCCGCCCGGCCGCACGCAGCTCTGACTCCTGCAATGTTGGAACGTGCGGATGCTGTCATTCGCGGTGAACGTTGGATCACAATAAAACAACTCATTGCACAACTGGACGTCTCTGTTGGTAGTGCTGACACACTCGTCCACTAGCTGGGGTACGCGAAGGTATGGTATGCACCCACTAGGTTCCTCACCACCTAAAAGAAAACCATAAAGAGCAACGAAAGACCATCTGTCCGGACTTGCTTGCGCGTTACCAGGCTGATTGTGACAATTTTTTGTCAGCGCAGCCGAGAGGAGCTCACAAAACTTCATTGGACTTTTCTTGCTCGTGTACCCTACAGCCCGGATCTCGCTAGTTCCGACTGCCATCATGAGGGATGCACTCCGCGGGAAGCACTACATCGATAATGGGGAGGTTATTGATACAGCAAGACGTCAACTCGTAGAGTGGTACCATTGTAAGTAGGCTGATCAGGTATTTATTTTGGTAACACCACGTAGCGCTCTGTATGAAAATCACTGACTGTGCTGTGTGCAGTCGATGGCTGGTTGGCATTGTTGGAATATTCGCTATTGTAGTGTTGGGCAGTTGGCTGTTAACAGCGCGTAGCGTTGCGAAGTTGGAAGTGAGCCGCCAACAGTGGTGGATGTGGGAGGAGAGATGGCGGAGTTTGAAGAGCGGAGGATCTGGACGTGTGTCCGTCAGAAAAAGGAAATTAGTAAGACTGGATGTCATGAACTGATATGTATATGACTTTTGAACACTATTAAGGTAAATACATTGTTTGTTCTCCATCAAAATCTTTCATTTGCTAACTATATGCCTATCAGTAGTTAGTGCCTTCAGTAGTTAGAATCTTTTATTTAGCTGGCAGTATTGGCGCTCGCTGTGTTGCAGTAGTTCGAGTAACGAAGATTTTAGTGAAGTAAGTTCAAAAAATGGCTCTGAGCGCTATGGGACTTAACTTCTGAGGTCATCAGTCCCCTAGAACTTAGAACTACTTAAACCTAACTAACCTACGACCATCACATACATCCATGCCCGAGGCAGGATTCGAACCTGTGACCGTAGCGGCCGCACGGTTCCAGACTCAAGCGTCTAGATCCGCTCGGCGTAAGTGATTCATGAAAGGTATATGTTATTGTAAGGCAGGGCCATTCTTTTGTAAGGATTTTTGAAAGCCAGATTGCGTTGCGTTAAAAAAATATTGTGTGTCAGTTTACTGTTGATCAGAATAAATAAAGAGAGAAATGTCTGAGTACGTTCAGTTTTGCTCAGCTATTTCAAAATCAAATACCGTAAGAGGTTTACCAGCATTGTCATTCGTAATTTTTCTAAGGGTATGTTTCACCATCCGGGTCACAGTAATGTGACCGTCGCATTGAGCGGAGGATATGTTGAAAAATAGGGTTTTGTAGCTAAAAGAGTGGGCAGTGACACGGTGTATCGGAATCCTGAATAAAACCAACCTGTTTTCAGGAAAAAAATGTGTCGTATTACTTACTGAGCGTACCTCGTAGACGTAGAACTTCGATCTATAACATAGGTTCAATTTCGTGCACTCAGACGGAGATTCAGGTTCCGTCGTAGTGCGAAGAAGGTGATCAATATCTGCAAAGGAAATTGTCGATTGACAGTTCCGAAATGATGTGAGTTTAGCGCGCTACTGCAGTGTGCTGCGCAGACGGGCCGCCGTACACCTGTGCGGGCGGCGACAGTGGCCAGTGACCCCCGCCCACAGCTGACGGACGACTGTCCGGCAGCCCCTGTCAACGTGCTGGGCGGCTGCCGAGGCAGCGCCGACGCTTCCCGTCGTTCACCCACTAACTACTGTCAACAGCTGGACCGGCGCCAAGTAGCCGCACGGGTCAGTGCGTAAGAATCGTTCACGCCGCGCTAACTAGCGCTCTGTGCGGCTCCGCATAGTCATTTGGTTATCTGGCGCTACACGGCATTTCAAATGTCGCCGTATAGTAAAATTAAATCAAACTAAGACGAAACCAATCCAACCGCACAGCTCGGGGAGAGGATGGTGCAGCTGAGGTTGTGGCGCTCACGGATGTGGCGGAGGAGGGGGGGGGGGGGTGAGCAGTCACGGGGAGGGGGTAGTGTTCTTCAACCCGAACTATAGAAAAAACATTCTGCTTAAAGCATTTACATTTTTACGCAGTCTGTATTATGTTCCAAATTTCTCAGCTAACTTTACGAAAGTGAAGAACCAACTTTCGAAAATGAGAAATAAATCTTGAATATTACGAGGCTCATTCGGAAAGCTAGAGCGTCCGCCCACCACCTCAACCGCCAATCGCCCGCTAACCTTGATACTCATCCACTTCAGTTTGGCGGCAGGTACGGTTGCTTACTGCGTAGCTGTGCGACTTTAAAATGTGTGACAAAGTTGCCTATCTCGCCAAGTGTGAGGTGCGCTGTGTTACCCGCTTTTTAAGTGTTTAAAAAGTTCGACCCATCGAAATTTATAGCAGACAACTGACGTGTACGCTAAAGTGATGAACGAAGCGTTAGTTCGCAAGTGTTATAACGTTTTTAATGGCGGATGGAAGAATGTTCTCGAAGAAGATGGCTCGGGCCGGACCTCAGCAGCGTCTTTATTATCAATATCATCGTGCAATATTATTGATCCTCTCGGATCCGCTTTAAGAAGTAGACGTGCAGACGTAGTATGTCAACATTTTTGTGCTACAAACTGTAGTGGAACAACGTCTATGAATCAAGTTTTCAAGACATGGATTCTCCATTCTGAAGAAGAGGAAAATGTGTACAAAGTTTGGCCCGCACACCTTCACTCCCGAAGAAAAACAATGGCGTGCAGACGCCTGTCGTGACTTGTTTGAAATGCAAAACGTGCACTGTTCTTTTCTGGAAAATACTATCACAGGTGACGCGACGTTGTGTTATCAATACAATCCTACCACAGGGTGACATGAAGGGCCAACGATTTGACGACATAACTGACATTCGAGCGAATGTGAAGGGCGCGGTGAACAAAATACGAAAGAAGGACTTTTCTGACAGTTTCACACGGTTGTATCAACGTTCCGTGCTTTGTACTCAAGGGGACGGTGGGGGGGGGGGGGGGGGGAGGCTATGTAGAACACCTGAAGCACTAAATCCACCTTCTCAACTTTTCCCTGATCCATATACCACCACCAAAGATACGGCGTAAAAATGCTGTCCTCAGAGAATACAACAAGGTAATTAATAGCCCTCAGCTGTCCTGCACAATGATACAGCTGACCTGGAGTGCAGAAGACTTAACTCGAGATGACAACCTCTACTCACTGGTAAAGATATGACGACCTCCAACTTCGACATCCCCAGTCTCTGGAAACCACACTGTTGCCAAAGCTTCATGATAAATGCGGAACCGCCCGCTTTAGTCAGTCACTCAAAGTGTGGATAACTGTAAACCGCATACGCATGGCCACGGAAAAAGTGCTGACACCTTCTTCAAATGGGGAAAGATACCAACTCCAAATTGCGACTGCGGTGCTGAAAAGCAAACAATCCAGCACACAGTGGAAGGTTACCCAGTTCGAAGTGACAGTGGAACCTTCGTCGACTTCGTAGCTGCTGCAGAGGGGCTGTAGATTATATGTAATGTCTGGATGTCACTTTGAAATTAAATTGTATATAAAGTGTATATCCATAGCGATATATGCCTTACCATAAATAAATAAATATAATCTACTTTTTATTAATATAGTCTCGAAAGATTTCGGACTGACGGTGTATACTCTGTAAGCCACCTTGTAAGTTTGTTACTTTAATTTGCTATGATGAAAGCGGTACTGATGGACAATGAAAGCGGTTTAAAAGCTGTGAGCTGTCTGGGGAAGTTAACCTTGCATTACTGCGCAACTGTTTCACCAGGTATCCAGTCTAGCTTACCAAATTCCCAACGAAACTAACATTAATTATAAGCTTTTAATAGTCCTACGACAACCGGTGATATATATATATACATAAAAGTGAATTTAAATAAAAAGAAATAAATCAGTTTATATTTGGAAATTTATTTTAACATTGATCATTGAAATTTCAGCATATTATACGTGAGTTATAACTGAGCTGGTGCCTTATTTAGGATTGTGAAAATGTGAGATTGTAATCTTACGGAACACACAAAATATGGAGCCAAGATTGGGAGACTGCATACAACACTGCATTCATAAAATAACACACGAAGAATGTTGAAACATAAGCAAGAGGAAATTAACCACAACCAACAGATTCAGTTTTCACCCAAAGAAATTACGTTCATAGCACAATTCTGTCCGTCATGTAATTACCACACACTGGTATACTAAATTCATACTAACTCTCTGTGAAATCTTCCCAAAAAGAATAGCTGAGGGCTACTTTGATGATTACACCACATGCTTCACGTGGTCAACTTGGTTTACACAAAGCGTATAACTCCACAATAATTTTGATAATTAAAATAAATTAGATCGAAAAGCAATTTACAAAAGAAAAACCTCGAACTGGTTACTAACGTCTTACTATTAACGTGATGGGTCAAACAGTTATATAAGCACGTGGTACTGGTCTCGCAAAGTACACCCCACGTGGGTTGAACATAAAGAAAAGTTGCTATATTGAAAAATATTGTCAAGACGAGACGTTATAATCACACAAGCATTCGCATTTAAGATTGATCTTTGTTAGAGTTACTGATCAACACGTGGTTCCACTTTACTCACAGAGTAGTGACAAAGCAACTACCGGAAAATAATCTGAACTTCACACGAGAATTACACTGCGCTGCAATTTAAGATAACATTAGATATTTTAGAGCTAAACCTGAAATAAAGGTGATTAAATTTTCAGTTAAGCTGAACTTAAGAAATCCATTGTCCTACGGACTTAGCAGACACGCGCTTAGCCGGAGATCTTACCAGTTCAGACGCTCGCCACGGACCGACTGCTTGGTCCCTTCCTGAGGGGTGGCTCACAAATACAAACGGAAGTGGCCAGAGGGGCAGCTTCCTATACCAACATGACAACGGACGGACAGGTCAATACTAGGGATAGAAACCTCTTTGCTTTTAGAAAGCGTAGCTACCTGTTCCGACGTTGGTCCTACTGTTCTCTAGCAGACAGCCTTGTCTGCTATCCTCAAGCATGCAACTAGAAATACATTTGCTCATTCATCCTCTCACACAGAAGGGAAGGGGGATGACAGTATCTTATCATATACAGTATATAAAAGAAAGCAGATGTAGGTTCCGTATGAGACTGTGTGACATGAATTACATATAAACTGTGTTTTAAAGTGTAGTAGTGTGACAGATCGTTCTTGTTTATGTGTAAAAGTAACACGTTCCACTACTCAGTCTCCTCCCAGATAGTAAGAAACGCCACAGTAAATTTAGAAGATGAATTTATGACGTAAATGGCAACATATTTCAGAAATCAACATGAAAGGAATCCAACAGAGACCTTTCAACCTTACCGTGTGTGCCGAGAGTATTTACGGTGCTACCATCTTCCTACTCCCCTTTCCCATCGCTATTCCACTCGCAAATGGTATGTGGGAAGAATGACTGGCGCCAAACTCCGTATGACTTTCTTTGATACCTAAGTCGTCGTTGTTTCTGGAGACGTTTGTGAGAGGGAGTGATATGTTGCCCGAGTCCTCTTGGACTGCACGCTTTCAAAATTTCTACAGTAAACCTATCCCTGTTGCACAAAACATAGCTTATAGCGTCTGACACTGGAGTCTGAGAATCTCCGTAACGCTCTCGCAATCCTGTGAAGAAACGCGCCGCTTTTAGTTGGGTATTCTCTACCTCTTCTACTAAACATACCTCGTAAGAATCTTAAACTGATACCAACACTCAAGAGTCGGTCGAACGAGTGTTTCGCAAGCCAGTTTTTTCGTGGCTGTATTACGTTTCCTTACCAATATTCCAATGAATCTCACACTTTCATCAGCTTTTCCTACAATTTTTATGTAATCATTCCATTTCAGTTCGCTTAGGACAGTTACTCACAAGTTTTTACGGTTGCTACTGTTCCCAGAGACTGATCACCAATGAAGTATCTCACCCCTAGTTACGGAGAAAAAGGTAAAGTCTGTGCCACATGACCGTGACCTAGCTATTTCCCTTACTGTGGATGGAACACAGCTTCTCTTCGCTGCGGCACTAAGAGGAAGCGGGTGGAGAGCGCAACGCCGCAACCGCCTTTCACACCTGGGAAAAATCTCGCTATTCATTACAATATGTTTAAGTTGCGTTGACTTTCTGAATAAATTGCTGCGTCTACAAAGAAGTTCAAAGAGTGTGATATCAGTAGAGTTAATCCGAAGATCTGGCTTGGAAACAATTAGATCTTCTTCGAGAAGAAATCACTCTCTCTACAGCGGAGCGTATACTATATACATACTTCTCGAAACTGTCCATTTATTTATCGCATGATGAAAACAAATACAAATACACAACATTTGTGGACAATTGCACTCAATCAAAATCTCGTACACCCTTGTATATCTAGATCTAGTTCGCTGATCCATTCGATCACTTCATCAGATGCGTGATGAATGTCCATTACGGTTCCTTCGTTCGATAGAAGGGGCCAGTCAGCAACGATGTAGTGGACTGACTGCAAGGAGGCACCACAGTTACAATTTGCAGAACTGAAATGAAATGTCGTGTGTATAGGACCTCCCGTCGGGTAGACCGGTCGCCTGGTGCAAGTCTTTTGAGTTGAGGCCACTTCAGCGACTTGCGCGTCGATGGGGCTCAGACGATGATGATGAAGACAAGGACCCAGTCCCTCAGCGGAGAAAATCCCCGTCCCAGCCATGAATCGAAACGGGGCCTCTTTGGATGACAGTCTGTCGCGCAGACCACTCAGCTACCGGGGTGGACATTAGCAAAACTAGCCCATCCGCACTTATGCAGCAATAATGTCTGCCTTCTCTGATTCGAATACTGTTCATGATCCTCCCGGGGACATAGGATCCTTGAATCGGTATGGAAGGCTTCTCAAACAGATCTCTTGAGTAGTGACGACTGATCCCATTGGATTTTCCATGAATGGTTGACATTAAAAGAGGGCTCAACATTGTTGTTTGCTGTGCGCAATGACGGTTTCCTTGGTTTCAAGCATTAGTGCGTTACTTATGCAATATCTCGAAGAGTGAGTGCTTGAGGATTCTTCCGAATGTTATTTCATATCTTCAGGAGAGCTGACTTTCTTAGAGCATCTAAATCTACATACATACTCCACAATCCACCATACGGTGCGTGGCGGAAGGTACCTCGTACCACAACTAGCATCTTCTCTCTCTGTCACCCTCCCAAACAGAACAAGGGAAAAATTACTGCCTATATGCCTCTGTACGAGCCCTAATCTCTCTTATCTTTGTGGTCTTTCCGCGAAATATAAGTTGGCGGCAATAAAATTCTACTGCAGTCAGCCTCAAATGCTGGTTCTCTAAATTTCCTCAGTAGCGATTCACGAAAAGAACGCCTCCTTTCCTCCAGAGACTCCCACCCGAGTTCCTGAAGCATTTCCGTAACACTCGCGAGATGATCAAACCTACCACTAACAAATCTAGCAGCCCGCCTCTGAATTGCTTCCATGTCCTCCCTGAATCCGACCTAACAGGGATCCCAAACGCTCGAGCAGTACTCAAGAATAGGTCGTATTAGAGTTTTATAAGCGGTCTCCTTTACAGATGAACCACATCTTCCCAAAATTCTACCAATGAACCGAAAACGACTATCCGCCTTCCCCACAACTGCCATTACATGCTTGTCCCACTTCATATCGCTCTGCAGTGTTACGCCCAAATATTTAATCGACGTGACTGTGTCAAGCGCTACTCTACTAATGGAGTATTAAAACATTACGGGATTCTTTTTCCTATTCATCTGCATTAATTTACATTTATCTATATTTAGAGTTAGCTGTAATTCTTTACAACAATCATAAATCCTGTCCAAGTCATCTTGTATCCTCCTACAGTCACTCAACGACGACACCTTCCCGTACACCACAGCATCATCAGCAAACAGTCGCACATTGCTATCCACCCTATCCAATAGATCATTTATGTAGATAGAAAACAACAGCGGACCTATCACACTTCTCTGTGGCACCCCATATGATACCCTCACCTCCGATGAACACTCACCATCGAGGACAACGTACTGGGTTCTATTACTTAAGAAGTCTTCGAGTCGCTCACATATTTGGGAACGAATCCCATATGCTCGTACCTTAATTAGGATTCTGCAATGGGGCACCGAGTCAAAAGCTTTCCGGAAGTCAAGGAATATGGCATCCGTCTAATACCCTTCATCCATGGTTCGCAAGATATCATGTGAAAAGAGGGCAAGTTGCGTTTCGCAGGAGCGATTATTCGCTTTGCCTGTTTGAGTTCATACTGTGAGCACCATTAACCCACGTCGAAAAGACTTTTTCAGAAATAGTATGATGCAGCAAAGGCTGTGTATCCAAAAACACTGCACCAGACAGGGTTATTTTGCAAGCACAGTGGTGGAAGCAGAGGAGCTCAGGGGGATGGAAATGAAGATGCGAGTAAGAAGCTTAGAAAATGTCACACCACAAGCCGAATTTCGATGATCGGTTTGTCCTAGGAATTTCCTGGCACCTTTTGTTTCATTCCATGTCAAGCATGTGAATAATGCCTATTGGTCTATGGTTGAGAGTGCAAGTTAAAGCCGACCGGTGTTGCCGAGCGGTTCTAGGCACTTCAGTCTGGAACCACGCGACCGCTGCGGTGGCAGGTTCGAATCCTGCCTCGGGCTTGGATGTGTGTGATGCCCTTAGGTTAGTTATGTTTAAGTAGTTCTAAGTTCTAGGGGACTGATGGCCTCAGATGTTAAGTCCCATAGTGCTCAGAGCCATTTGAACCATTTTGCATGTTAAACTATAACTGGCTGCCTAAATTAAAGGTCGGAGAAGGGCAAAATCATACCATCGCTAACAGGAGCTAGCCTAATACAGCATTGTGGTGTTCAAACCAACTTTCGCGGTGATGACAGCTTTATCTCTTAAAGGCATTAAACATTGGCGTTGAGTCCTGGTCAATTTCACAATTATTTCAGGTCCATCATCGCATACACACTACTGAAGATCTACAATTCAGTCTAATTGAATTTCGTTACCGAATGTATAAGTGGCAGGTACGGAAGTTTAGAAGATATCCTAGATTTCTAAGTCAAGGAACACGCTCACCCATCCTGATTCATCGTGTAAGGTGTCACTCGATGGTAGTATGGATATTGTGGTCAGCGTACAGATCTTCCGGTCGTTAATGTCGGTTTTTGCTTTGAAATGGGAAACGTTACTTCTTCTACAAAAAGCTTGTCGGGTGTCCTCGTGAGAACAGGAAAATCGAACCCAAGTCGTCCATCGTATTGTGCACAAATGGCGCTTACTGATTAACAACGGACCTGGGCTTTGTAGATATCACAAGAAATAACAAATGACAGAATTTCCGTTGTCTTGTGCCAGCATGGCAGGAGAAGAGGCAAGAAGGTCGAAGAAAGAAAGCAGCAAGGATGGCCCGACTACAGGCGGTCTCCCAGCAGGAAAGAAAAGAAAGCCATGCACGGTAAGAGAAGAAGGTTCTTTACGAACTGAGTTTTACTTGCTTCCTTGCTCCAGGAAATTATGGATATGCATTCTGGAGAAGAACAAGCCAAGATCGCGAGAGATTGAATTATGGCTTGTCCGCAGCGCGTATACAAATAGGAGGCAGCTAATGGGCAGGGTAAATAACAGCACGCGGCCGCCTGGGTAACAGATTATCTCGTTGAAAGACAATTAGTCGGGCCGCGAACAATGCAAGTTTCGCCGAGCGGCGGAATCGTGGTCTGAGGGGGCATAAATAAGAGCGCCCGCCGACGCCACGCCCCCTGTTCTCGCCGCGGGCCGTGCATTGTCCGCGCATGCGCACCGGCTACATACAGCCTGCGCCTCGCATCCGGCTATGATCTCCGGCTGGCTGCAGCGGATGCTGGGCATATTCTACAACTACAAGGAACAGAAAAGAGTTTTAGAAGGACTGCTCTGCTTAGCAACACCAAGTGAGGGTGGTTGAGTCCGCCACCCGAAGTTTCAACTGCAGGGGTTGCTGACGAATGGTGCTAATAGACGTAGCAAAAAACTACCACCCAAACAACTACAGATGCTGTGGGAAATCTTATTATTAGATGTAGCAAAGCGCCGCCACTTGAACCTTCAAGTACAGATGCTATTAGGGAATTGTAATACTACACTACTGGCCATTAAAATTGCTACACCACGAAGGTGACGTGCTACAGACGCGAAATTTAACCGACAGGAAGAAGATGCTGTGATATGCAAATGATTAGCTTTTCAGAGCATTCACACAAGGTTGGCGCGGGTGGCGACACCTACAACGTGCTGACATGAGGAAAGTTTCCAACCGATTTCTCATACACAAACAGCAGTTGACCGGCATTGCCTGGTGAAACGTTGTTGTGATGCCTCGTGTAAGGAGGAGAAATGCGTACCATCACGTTTCCGACTTTGATAAAGGTCGGATTGTAGCCTATCGCGATTGCGGTTCATCGTATCGCGACATTGCTGCTCGCGTTGGTAGAGATCCAGTGACTGTTAGCAGAATATGGAATCGGTGGGTTCAGGAGGGTAATACGGAACGCCGTGCTGGATCCCAACGACCTCGTATCACTAGCAGTCGAGATGACAGTCATCTTATCCGCATGGCTGTAACGGATCGTGCAGCCACGTCTCGATCTCTGAGTCGACAGATGGGGACGTTTGCAAGACAACAACCATGTGCACGAACAGTTCGACGACGTTTGCAGCAGCATGGAGTATCAGCTCGGAGACCATGGCTGCGGTTACCCTTGACGCTGCATGACAGACAGGAGTGCCTGCGATGGTGTACTCAACGACGAACCTGGGTGCACGAATGGCAAAACGCCATTTTTTCGCATGAATACAGGTTCTGTTTACAGCATCATAATGGTGGCATCCGTGTTTGGCGACATCACGGTGAACGCACATGGGAAGAGTGTATTCGTCATCGCCATAATGGCGTATCACCCGGCGTGATTGTATGGGGTCACCTCTTGTTCGCAGTGACGGCACTTTGAACAGTGGACGTCACATTTCAGATGTGTTACGACCCGTGGCTCTACCCTTCATTCGATCCCTGCGAAACCCTATATTTCAGCAGGATAATGCACGACCGCATGTAGCAGGTCCTGCACGGGCCTTTCTGGATACAGAAAATGTTCGACTGCTGCCCTGGCCAGCACGTTCTCCAGATCTCTCACCAATTGAAAACGTCTGGTCAATGGTGGCCGAGCAACTGACTCGTCACAAGACGGCGGTCACTACTCTTGATGAACTGTGGTGTCGTGTTGCAGCTGCATGGGCAGCGGTACCTGTACACGCCATCCTGTACACGCCATCCAAGCTCTATTTGACTCAATGCGCAGGCGTATCAAGGCTGTTATTACGGCCAGAGGTGGTTGTTCTGGGTACTGATTGCTCAGGATCTCTGCACCCAAATTGCGTGAAAATGTAATCACATGTTAGTTCTAGTATAATATACTTGTCCAATGAATACCCTTTTTCTTGGTGTAGCAATTTTAATAGCCAGTAGTGTAGATGCAGCAAGAGACCGCCACCCGGGCACTCAACAAACGAGGCTGATGGGCAATGGCACTATTAGACGTAGCAAGAGGCCGTCACTCGAGCCTTCAACTATAAAGGCTATTGGGGAATGCTACTACTAGACGTAATAAGAGGCTACTATTCGAGCCTTGTACTACAGAGTACAAGGTACTAATAGACATAGCTAAAGTTTTTTATACAGTCTGGCACCAGAGACTACTGTACTGGTGGAACTGGCAACTGTTTCACTACGAACCACAAGTCCGATATTTATCAGACTCTTTGGAGATGTCAACCACAGTCATGGTTTTGCACAATCCTCAAGGTGTTTTGATGTGAACTGCAGTGTGGGGTCTTACATTATCCTTTTAGAATACATCATTTGGTACCACGTTCATGAAGGGCTAACCATTCTTGCCATATACTGGCGAGTATTCAGTTCCCTTCAACAATCACTAAATCAAACTTGCTTTCACATCCAGCGGCTTCCCACACCATGTTTTGAGATGTTGGAGAGTTCTGGGTCTCGAGGATCGCTGCTTCCGCTGATCTCTCAGCAGGTCGTATAACTACACGCCGGCATCGATCTGACAGCCACACAGAAGCGAGACAGCGTTGACAGCACAGAATGGCCTCACTGTCTCAGCTGTTTCTGGCTCTACACAATCCAAGTCTCTCTTACCTGTGGTGTGGTGTCAGCCGTAAATGATGCATGACAACTAGAGATCTCTACCCAACCTCCAGCATTCTGTTTCCCATGATTCGCCGTGACATTGGCTGTAGCCTGTGACAGGATTGTAGCTGTTGACAGCCATCAATTCATCAGAGCCAGGCAAAACGAACTGTACCTTCTCTGTCTCCCACACTGTTGTCCTGAGTCCATCTCGACACCACTGCCAGAACGATCTGCCGGTATGATGCTCCCATGTCTCTCATTTCAGTGATTCGACCTTTCCCAAAGGTCAAAAGATGATGATAATTTACCAGATGCTACCAGTCGCGAAGCACCTTCACAAGTGGGGTGGATACAGGTTATTCAATTAAAAGGTGCATTCTTGCGGAAGCCTCACAAGACGCTACAGCAGAAAGAACGCAGTAAATCTCACTTATTAAAATATTCTTGGTCGTTATGCCGAGGTTGCATGAATTTCTTGAAACCCAAAGTGTCGTCCCCTTTAGTGGAGGACATCTTCAAGGCGGTTTTAGATTTTTCGAAGGTCCGATGAACAAGTGAAGAAAAATTCCATTTTCGAGTGACGTCATCATCATCATCATCTTTAACATCATTATCGTCATCATCATCATCATCGTCCTTAACAGTTCCCAGCCACAGTCTGGGTCTGTTTGGATGATAAGACTCGCCATCTAGACCTGTTTTTCCACCATCTTTCTGTGTTCACTCTGGTCCAATTCTCACCTCTCTTTTCAACAGAACCCTCCACACCTTTCAGCCATCTATAGCTGAGTCTTCTTTTTGGTCGTTACCTACGCATCTTCATTTCATATATCTTCTTGGGTATCCCCTTGTTTCCTATTCTCTTTAAGTGCCCGTACCACCTTAGCCTTGATGTTTCGATTTTGCTCTGCAAGGATTCCTCTTTCATTGTTTCCCGTGCTCTTTCATTCCTCATCCGATCTCTCCTTTTTACTCCTATCCTGGCTGGTTCAAATGGCTCTGAGCACTATGCTACTTAACTTCTGAGGTTATCAGTCGCCTAGAACTTAGAACTAATTAAACCTAACTAACCTAAGGACATCACACACATCCATGCCCGAGGCAGGATTCGAACCTGCGACCGTAGCGGACACGCGGTTCCAGACTGTAGCGCCTAGAAGCGCACGGCCACTCCGGCCGGCTTACTCCCATCTTGCTTCTGAGGAACTTCATTGCAAATGCCTGTAACCTGCTTACATGTTTTTTTCTTCATTATCTAGGTCAGAATTGGGATGTAGTAACATCTATATGTCACTTCTTTGCTTTTTTATGGGACGCCTTTGTTCCAAACCAGACTCCTAACACTTCACAGGAATGCTTCTGCCTGTCTCTCACGTTCGCTGATCTCTTTCTCATTTTTTTTTTTTTTTTTTTTTTTTTGTTTTCCTCTATCACATTTCCCAAATACTTGACTCTTTTTGCCCGCATCTCGTGGTCGTGCGGTAGCGTTCTCGCTTCCCACGCCCGGGTTCCCGGGTTGATTCCCGGCGGGGTCAGGGATTTTCTCTGCCTCGTGATGGCTGGGTGTTGTGTGCTGTCCTTAGGTTAGTTAGGTTTTGAGTAGTTCTAAGTTCTAGGGGACTGATGACCAAAGATGTTAAGTCCCATAGTGCTCAGAGCCATTTGAACCATTTGAACTTGACTCTTTCCACCTTCTTCAATTGCTCGCCTCCAATCCTTATTCAGCTAGTTGGTCTACCTTTCTTTCTTCATGTAAGCAGGATCTGAGGCTTTTTACATTAAATTCCATTCAATTCACGTGACGTCACGTTTCGAACTCTAAGGACAATTGGCCAGTACCGGCTGACGTCGTCCGTTATTGCTATAAGCACACGGAAGAAGCGTGACACACATCTCCTTCAGCACCGAAATGCAGATACCATTTAGTTTCGCAGCTTCCCACTTCCGATTAGAATTATTTAGTTGTTTAGTAATCCCCAAGACCTCCATGTATAGTTGGGTTTCAACGAGGCATTCATCTATCAACGGTAAAATAGCGCGGAATATTTTAATAAGAGTGACGTTTCCGGCCGTGAAAGATTACATTTTACAATTTCGTAAATGCATTAATCGGGTCTTTTTGCTGTCCCACTGAACAAAACTACGAGCTTAAATTGTTGCTAGACGTAAGTTGCCAATATAAAATGTAAATATACAATTCAAAAAATGGTTCAAATGGCTCTGAGCACTGTGGGACTTAACTTCTGAGGTCATCAGTCCCCTAGAACTGAGGACTACTTAAACCTAACTAACCTAAGGATATCACACACATCCATGCCCGAGGTAGGATTCGAACCTGCGACAGTAGTAGGCGCACGGTTCCTGACTAAAGCGCCTAGAACCGCTCAGCCACAGCGGCCGGCTAAATAAACAATTCCAACCGTTAATTCAAATGGTTAAAATGGCTCTGAGCACTATGGGACTTAACATCTGTGGTCATCAATCCCCTAGAACTTAGAACTACTTAAACATAACTAACCTAAGGACATCACACACATCCATGCCCGAGGCAGGATTCGAACCTGCGACGGTAGCAGTCGCGTGGTTCCGGACTGAGCGCCTAGAACCGCTAGACCACCACGGCCGGCCTCGCGACCGTAGCAGTAGCGCGGTTGCGGACTGAGCGCCTAGAACCGCTAGACCACCGCGGCCGGCTAAATAAACAATTCCAACCGTTAATTCCGTACCTAAAAGTACTAAGTTTAGAGCCCTCAATTACCTGTGTCCATGTAGCCCTGAGGGTTTGGGATGCCACGTAGAGATGACATCGGCAACGTTTGTAAATGCTGTTATGTTTTTATGAGAGGTAAAATGGGTTAACTCTAAAGTGCACAGGATACATATTGCTGTAAGCTCTTTCAACACATTCGGAAAGATTATTAGTGTTCAGGGAGAAGAATTTAAAACTTTGCCGTTTGCCAGTGACTTCGTAATTCCGTCACAAGCAGCAAAGGACTTAGAAGAGCAGTTTAACGGAATGCAGAGCATATTGAAAACAGTATATACACACATCAAAAAAGTTTTTCATCATCGCGGTTCCCAGAACTCCTGAAGATAGACGTTCACTGTGTATATTGTATCACAGACACAGTCCCTTTGACTGTTCAGAGATGTCACTAAACCTGCTCAAAGATGTAGGCAATCGTGCATCAGCAGCGCCTGTTAGACGGAGGGGGTCCGACAGCCGATCATTTCCAGTCATTCCACCAGAAAGGAGGTACACAGCTCGTGTTGTCTGTAGTTCAACCATGCCTAGACGGTCAATACCGCGGTTCGATCGCATCCGCATTGTTACTTTGTGCCAGGAAGGGCTCTCAACAAGGGAAGTGTCCAGGCGTGTCGGAGTGAACCAAAGCGGTGTTGTTCGGACATGGAAGAGAGACAGTGATACAGGAACTGTTGATGACATGCCTTGCTCAGGCCGCCCAAGGGCTACTATTGCAATGGATGACCGCAACCTATGGATTATGGCTCCGGAGGAATCCCGACAGCAACGCCACCATGTTGAATAATGCTTTTCGTGCAGCTACAGGACCTCGTGTTACGGCGCGTTCTGTGTGCAATAGGCTGCATGGTGCGCAACTTCACTCCCGACATCGATGGCGAAGTCCATCTTTGCAACGACGACACCATGCAGCGCCGACACCATGCAGCGCGGTACAGATGGGCCCAACAACATGCCGAATGGACCGCTCAGGATTAGCATCACTTTCTTTTCACCGATGAGTGTCGTATACACCTGCAACCAGACAATCGTCGGAGACGTGTTTGGAGGCAACCCGGGCATGCTGAACGCCTGAGACACACTGTCCAGCGAGTGCAGCAAGGTGGAGGTTCCCTGCTGTTTCGGAGTGGCATTATGTGGGGCCGACGTAAGGCGCTGGTGGCCATGGTAGGCGCCGTAATGGCTATGCGATACGTGAATGCAATCCTCCGACCGATAGTGCAACCATATCGGCAGCATATCGGCGAGGCATTCGCCATCATGGACGACAATTCGCACACCCATCGTGCACATCTGGTGAATGACTTCCTTCAGGATAACAACATCGCTCGACAAGAGTGGCCAGCATGTTCTCTAGTCATGAATCCTATCGAACATGCCTGGGATAGAGCTGTTTATGAACGACGTGACCCACCAACTACTCCGACGGATCTACACCGAATCGCCGTTGAGGAGTGGTACAATCTGGACCAACAGTGCCTTGATGAACTTGTGGATAGTATACCACGACGGATACAGGCATGCATTAATGCAAGAGGACGTGCCACTGGGTATTAGAGGTACCGGCGTGTACAGCAGTCTGGACCATCACTTCTGAAGGTCTCGCTGTATGGCGGTACAACATGCAATGTGTGGTTTTCATAAGCAATAAAAAGGGGAAAATGATGTTTATGTTTATCTCTATTCCAATTTTCAGTACAGCTTCCGGAACTCTCGGAACCGAGGTGATCCAAATCTTTCTTTGATATGTGTAAGATAAACAACAATAAAAGTAAAAAAGGGTAATGGAATTAGTCGAATTCAATTAGGTGATGATGATGGAATCAGATTAAGTAAAAATATTAGATGAGTTTTGCTATTTGGCCGAAGTAGAGAGGGTATAAAATATAAACTGGGAATGGAAAGAAGAGTATTTTTGAAGAAGAAAAATTTGTTCTCAACCAATACTGATTAAGGTATCAGGAAGTCTTCTCTGAAGCCATTTGATTGGAGTGGAGCCTTGTGCAAAATTGAGACGTGGGCTAGTGGGCTATAAGCAGATCAGACAAGAAGAGAATAGAAGTTTTGGAAATGTCGTGCTGTTGAAGAATGCTGAAGCTTACACGGACAGATGACGAAGCTAATGATGGGGTACTGAATCGAATTGGAGGTAACGAGAAGTTTCATGGCACAACTTGAGTAAAAGATAGGCATCAAGGGAATATCAGTTTGGTAATGGAAGGATGTGTGCGTGTGTGGCGAGAAGGGGGAGGGTCAAAAGTGGCAGAGGGAGACCAAGAGGCGAAAAAAAATGGGTCTGAGCACTATGAGACTTAACATCTGATGTCATCAGTCCCCTAGAACCTAGAACTACTTAAACCTAACTAACCTAAGGACATCACACACATCCATGCCCGAGGCAGGATTCGAACCTGCGACCGTAGCGGTCGCGCGGTTCCGGGCTGAAGCGCCTAGAACCGCTAGGCTACACCGGACGGCACCAAGAGGCAAATACAGTAAGTAGATTGGGAACGACGTAAGTTGCAGTAGTTATTCGGAAACGAAGAGGCTAGCATAGGATTGACTAGTCTGTAAATCTGCATTGAGGTGGCCTTCGAACTGAAGACCACACCAGCAACGACAAACCTTTAACAAAATGCAATTCAGCACATGGAGAACCCAGATCTATCTCCAATCCCACAGAGCACTTTGATTTGCTCTCTAGAGGCAGGTTGCTGCTCGTAGTTCTATCGACACCTTTCTCTCCCAAAGAGCAGCTATGCAAGGAGAATGACATTCACTTCATGTAGAGCTCGTAGACACTATCATTAATCACATCATTCGTTGCTCTTTATTCTTTGTGTAGCTTAATTCTGGGTATCCATGTTTCACAATGGCTTTACTGAAACCTTGACAAACTGACGCATAAATTGTAAATTTTGAACATTTTCTAAGCCGCTGGGCTGAGTGGGAGGACTTCAGATCACCTCCACCCATCTAGATTTATGTTTCCGTGGTTTCGGTAATTCACATTTTGGGATAATTCCTTTCAAGTGGGCACGACCGGCTTCCATGCCCATCGGAGACTGCTCTCCATCTGTAATGATCTGGTCGTTGACGGGACGTTAAATCCAAATATTTCTTACTTCCGTCATCAAATTCTAAATCTAACGTTTTATTTAATTATTCTTATTTCCTAGAAGGTTCCTTTCAATAGAAATTATTGTACTTCGGAAATTAAGCTGACAGTGACAATCCCAGATAATTTCAACCGCGCTTGCAGACCAAGAAGAAGTGTTCCTCTGAAGTAAGCGGGGAGCGCTGCATACTACATGTTATCTACAAGTGTAAGTACCAACCGGTTTCCTTTCTAGCCTAGTAGCTCGGAGAGAGACAAGCGATAGTGTGGTGTTTAGGCCTGAGGAACGTACTATCTGAATCCTATCGGACGCGCTTGACGTTGATTGGCCAGCTCTTACGCTTCCTAGCAAGGCAGCCGCGTCCACACACGAGCATAAGAAGCGGATTAATGGTCGCAGCGGCGAGCAGATAGGGCGCTTATAGGGTCCGGAAAGCTGTGGCGGAAGGGGCCGCCAGCAACACCAGGCCGCACTTATCTCTGAGCAGCCGGCGCGGCCGGAATTTACGGCGCAGTGCGACAGTGTCGAGGAAGCGCAGCGCAGCGCTTGCAGCGGGTCTTATATCAGGGGCGGCAGGGGCCGGCGAGTGGAATGCGCGCACGACGGTGACAGCGCGCAAGCCGGGCCTGAGTCGTAAAACACGGCTGTTCACTGCGCCGCAGGCACTGCCGCGGGAACAACGGGAGATACGGGCCCCGCAACCAACACGTG